>NC_139217.1:232168650-236968650 GCF_055691185.1 Crinia signifera | reverse complement strand
GCATTCATAAAACACAGGGTTCTATTCATAGAACACAGGGTTCCATTTATAGAACACAGGGTTCTATTCATAGAACACAAGGTTTTATTCATAGAACACATGGCTATATTTATAGATCACGGGTGGTTTCCATTCAGAGAACACATGGTTTCATTCATAAAACACAGGGTTCTATTTATAGAACACAGGGTTCCATTCATAGAACACAGGGTTCTATTAATAGAACACAAGGTTTTATTCATAAAACACATGGTTATATTTATAGATCACGGGTGGTTTCCATTCAGAGAACACATGGTTTCATTCATAAAACACAGGGTTCAATTCATAGAACACAGGGTTCCATTTATAGAACACAGGGTTCTATTCATAGAAAACAAGGTTTTATTCATAGAACACATGGCTATATTTATAGATCACGGGTGGTTTCCATTCAGAGAACACATGGTTTCATTCATAAAACACAGGGTTCTATTTATAGAACACAGGGTTCCATTCATAGAACACAGGGTTCTATTAATAAAACACAAGGTTTTATTCATAAAACACATGGTTATATTTATAGATCACGGGTGGTTTCCATTCAGAGAACACATGGTTTCATTCATAAATCACAGGGTTCTATTCATAGAACACAGGGTTCCATTCATAGAACACAGGGTTCTATTAATAGAACACAAGGTTTTATTCATAAAACACATGGTTATATTTATAGATCACGGGTGGTTTCCATTCAGAGAACACATGATTTCATTCATAAAACACAGGGTTCTATTTATAGAACACAGGGTTCCATTCATAGAACACAGGGTTCTATTAATAGAACACAAGGTTTTATTCATAAAACACATGGATATATTTATAGATCACGGGTGGTTTCCAGTCAGAGAACACATGGTTTCATTCATAAAACACAGGGTTCTATTCATAGAACACAGGGTTCCATTCATAGAACACAGGGTTCTATTAATAGAACACAAGGTTTTATTCATAAAACACATGGTTATATTTATAGATCACGGGTGGTTTCCATTCAGAGAACACATGGTTTCATTCATAAATCACAGGGTTCTATTCATAGAACACAGGGTTCCATTCATAGAACACAGGGTTCTATTAATAGAACACAAGGTTTTATTCATAAAACACATGGTTATATTTATAGATCACGGGTGGTTTCCATTCAGAGAACACATGATTTCATTCATAAAACACAGGGTTCTATTTATAGAACACAGGGTTCCATTCATAGAACACAGGGTTCTATTAATAGAACACAAGGTTTTATTCATAGAACACATGGCTATATTTATAGATCACGGGTGGTTTCCATTCAGAGAACACATCATTTCATTCATAAAACACAGGGTTCTATTCATAGAACACAGGGTTCCATTTATAGAACACTGGGTTCTATTCATAGACCACAAGGTTTTATTCATAGAACACATGGTTATATTTATAGATCACGGGTGGTTTTCATTCAGAGAACACATAATTTTATTCATAAAACACAGGGTTCTATTCATAGAACACAGGGTTCCATTTATAGAACACAGGGTTCTATTCATAGAACACAAGGTTTTATTCATAAAACACATGGTTATATTTATAGATCACGGGTGGTTTCCATTCAGAGAACACATGGTTTCATTCATAAAACACAGGGTTCTATTCATAGAACACAGGGTTCCATTCATAGAACACAGGGTTCTATTAAGAGAACACAAGGTTTTATTCATAGAACACATGGTTATATATAAAGATCACGGGTGGTTTCCATTCAGAGAACACATAATTGCATTCATAAAACACAGGGTTCTATTCATAGAACACAGGGTTCCATTTATAGAACACAGGGTTCTATTCATAGAACACAAGGTTTTATTCATAGAACACATGGCTATATTTATAGATCACGGGTGGTTTCCATTCAGAGAACACATGGTTTCATTCATAAAACACAGGGTTCTATTTATAGAACACAGGGTTCCATTCATAGAACACAGGGTTCTATTAATAGAACACAAGGTTTTATTCATAAAACACATGGTTATATTTATAGATCACGGGTGGTTTCCATTCAGAGAACACATAATTTCATTCATAAAACACAGGGTTCTATTCATAGAACACAGGGTTCCATTTATAGAACACAGGGTTCTATTCATAGAACTCAAGGTTTTATTCATAGAACAGATGGTTATATTTATAGATCACGGGTGGTTTCCATTCAGAGAACACATAATTGCATTCATAAAACACAGGGTTCTATTCATAGAACACAGGGTTCCATTCATAGAACACAGGGTTCTATTAATAGAACACAAGGTTTTATTCATAAAACACATGGTTATATTTATAGATCACGGGTGGTTTCCATTCAGAGAACACATGGTTTCATTCATAAAACACAGGGTTCTATTCATAGAACACAGGGTTCCATTCATAGAACACAGGGTTCTATTAAGAGAACACAAGGTTTTATTCATAGAACACATGGCTATATTTATAGATCACGGGTGGTTTCCATTCAGAGAACACATGGTTTCATTCATAAAACACAGGGTTCTATTTGTAGAACACAGGGTTCCATTCATAGAACACAGGGTTCTATTAAGAGAACACAAGGTTTTATTCATAGAACACATGGCTATATTTATAGATCACGGGTGGTTTCCATTCAGAGAACACATCATTTCATTCATAAAACACAGGGTTCTATTCATAGAACACAGGGTTCCATTTATAGAACACTGGGTTCTATTCATGGACCACAAGGTTTTATTCATAGAACACATGGTTATATTTATAGATCACGGGTGGTTTTCATTCAGAGAACACATAATTTTATTCATAAAACACAGGGTTCTATTCATAGAACACAGGGTTCCATTTATAGAACACAGGGTTCTATTCATAGAACACAAGGTTTTATTCATAGAACACATGGCTATATTTATAGATCACGGGTGGTTTCCATTCAGAGAACACATGGTTTCATTCATAAAACACAGGGTTCTATTTATAGAACACAGGGTTCCATTCATAGAACACAGGGTTCTATTAATAGAACACAAGGTTTTATTCATAAAACACATGGTTATATTTATAGATCACGGGTGGTTTCCATTCAGAGAACACATGGTTTCATTCATAAAACACAGGGTTCTATTCATAGAACACAGGGTTCCATTCATAGAACACAGGGTTCTATTAATAGAACACAAGGTTTTATTCATAAAACACATGGTTATATTTATAGATCATGGGTGGTTTCCATTCAGAGAACACATGGTTTCATTCATAAAACACAGGGTTATATTCATAGAACACAGGGTTCCATTCATAGAACACAGGGTTCTATTAATAGAACACAAGGTTTTATTCATAAAACACATGGTTATATTTATAGATCATGGGTGGTTTCCATTCAGAGAACACATCATTTCATTCATAAAACACAGGGTTCTATTCATAGAACACAGGGTTCCATTTATAGAACACTGGGTTCTATTCATAGACCACAAGGTTTTATTCATAGAACACATGGTTATATTTATAGATCACGGGTGGTTTCCATTCAGAGAACACATAATTTTATTCATAAAACACAGGGTTCTATTCATAGAACACAGGGTTCCATTTATAGAACACAGGGTTCTATTCATAGAACTCAAGGTTTTATTCATAGAACAGATGGTTATATTTATAGATCACGGGTGGTTTCCATTCAGAGAACACATAATTGCATTCATAAAACACAGGGTTCTATTCATAGAACACAGGGTTCCATTTATAGAACACAGGGTTCTATTCATAGAACACAAGGTTTTATTCATAGAACACATGGCTATATTTATAGATCACGGGTGGTTTCCATTCAGAGAACACATGGTTTCATTCATAAAACACAGGGTTCTATTTATAGAACACAGGGTTCCATTCATAGAACACAGGGTTCTATTAATAGAACACAAGGTTTTATTCATAAAACACATGGTTATATTTATAGATCACGGGTGGTTTCCATTCAGAGAACACATGGTTTCATTCATAAAACACAGGGTTCTATTCATGGAACACAGGGTTCCATTCATAGAACACAGGGTTCTATTAAGAGAACACAAGGTTTTATTCATAGAACACATGGCTATATTTATAGATCACGGGTGGTTTCCATTCAGAGAACACATGGTTTCATTCATAAAACACAGGGTTCTATTTGTAGAACACAGGGTTCCATTCATAGAACACAGGGTTCTATTAAGAGAACACAAGGTTTTATTCATAGAACACATGGCTATATTTATAGATCACGGGTGGTTTCCATTCAGAGAACACATCATTTCATTCATAAAACACAGGGTTCTATTCATAGAACACAGGGTTCCATTTATAGAACACTGGGTTCTATTCATAGACCACAAGGTTTTATTCATAGAACACATGGTTATATTTATAGATCACGGGTGGTTTTCATTCAGAGAACACATAATTTTATTCATAAAACACAGGGTTCTATTCATAGAACACAGGGTTCCATTTATAGAACACAGGGTTCTATTCATAGAACACAAGGTTTTATTCATAGAACACATGGCTATATTTATAGATCACGGGTGGTTTCCATTCAGAGAACACATCATTTCATTCATAAAACACAGGGTTCTATTCATAGAACACAGGGTTCCATTTATAGAACACTGGGTTCTATTCATAGACCACAAGGTTTTATTCATAGAACACATGGTTATATTTATAGATCACGGGTGGTTTTCATTCAGAGAACACATAATTTTATTCATAAAACACAGGGTTCTATTCGAAGAACACAGGGTTCCATTTATAGAACACAGGGTTCTATTCATAGAACACAAGGTTTTATTCATAGAACACATGGCTATATTTATAGATCACGGGTGGTTTCCATTCAGAGAACACATGGTTTCATTCATAAAACACAGGGTTCTATTTATAGAACACAGGGTTCCATTCATAGAACACAGGGTTCTATTAATAGAACACAAGGTTTTATTCATAAAACACATGGTTATATTTATAGATCACGGGTGGTTTCCATTCAGAGAACACATAATTTCATTCATAAAACACAGGGTTCTATTCATAGAACACAGGGTTCCATTTATAGAACACTGGGTTCTATTAATAGAACACAAGGTTTTATTCATAGAACACATGGTTATATATAAAGATCACGGGTGGTTTCCATTCAGAGAACACATAATTTCATTCATAAAACACAGGGTTCTATTCATAGAACACAGGGTTCCATTTATAGAACACAGGGTTCTATTCATAGAACTCAAGGTTTTATTCATAGAACAGATGGTTATATTTATAGATCACGGGTGGTTTCCATTCAGAGAACACATGGTTTCATTCATAAAACACAGCGTTTTATTCATAGAACACAGGGTTCCATTCATAGAACACAGGGTTCTATTAAGAGAACACAAGGTTTTATTCATAAAACACATGGTTATATTTATAGATCACGGGTGGTTTCCATTCAGAGAACACATCATTTCATTCATAAAACACAGGGTTCTATTCATAGAACACAGGGTTCCATTTATAGAACACTGGGTTCTATTAATAGAACACAAGGTTTTATTCATAGAACACATGGTTATATATAAAGATCACGGGTGGTTTCCATTCAGAGAACACATAATTTCATTCATAAAACACAGGGTTCTATTCATAGAACACAGGGTTCCATTTATAGAACACAGGGTTCTATTCATAGAACACAAGGTTTTATTCATAGAACACATGGTTATATTTATAGATCACGGGTGGTTTCCATTCAGAGAACACATAATTTTATTCATAAAACACAGGGTTCTATTCATAGAACACAGGGTTCCATTTATAGAACACAGGGTTCTATTCATAGAACACAAGGTTTTATTCATAGAACACATGGCTATATTTATAGATCACGGGTGGTTTCCATTCAAAGAACACATGGTTTCATTCATAAAACACAGGGTTCTATTCATAGAACACAGGGTTCCATTCATAGAACACAGGGTTCTATTAATAGAACACAAGGTTTTATTCATAAAACACATGGTTATATTTATAGATCACGGGTGGTTTCCATTCAGAGAACACATAATTTCATTCATAAAACACAGGGTTCTATTCATAGAACACAGGGTTCCATTTATAGAACACAGGGTTCTATTCATAGAACACAAGGTTTTATTCATAGAACACATGGTTATATTTATAGATCACGGGTGGTTTCCATTCAGAGAACACATAATTTTATTCATAAAACACAGGGTTCTATTCATAGAACACAGGGTTCCATTTATAGAACACAGGGTTCTATTCATAGAACTCAAGGTTTTATTCATAGAACAGATGGTTATATTTATAGATCACGGGTGGTTTCCATTCAGAGAACACATAATTGCATTCATAAAACACAGGGTTCTATTCATAGAACACAGGGTTCCATTTATAGAACACAGGGTTCTATTCATAGAACACAAGGTTTTATTCATAGAACACATGGCTATATTTATAGATCACTGGTGGTTTCCATTCAGAGAACACATGGTTTCATTCATAAAACACAGGGTTCTATTTATAGAACACAGGGTTCCATTCATAGAACACAGGGTTCTATTAATAGAACACAAGGTTTTATTCATAAAACACATGGTTATATTTATAGATCACGGGTGGTTTCCATTCAGAGAACACATAATTTCATTCATAAAACACAGGGTTCTATTCATAGAACACAGGGTTCCATTTATAGAACACAGGGTTCTATTCATAGAACTCAAGGTTTTATTCATAGAACAGATGGTTATATTTATAGATCACGGGTGGTTTCCATTCAGAGAACACATAATTGCATTCATAAAACACAGGGTTCTATTCATAGAACACAGGGTTCCATTCATAGAACACAGGGTTCTATTAATAGAACACAAGGTTTTATTCATAAAACACATGGTTATATTTATAGATCACGGGTGGTTTCCATTCAGAGAACACATGGTTTCATTCATAAAACACAGGGTTCTATTCATAGAACACAGGGTTCCATTCATAGAACACAGGGTTCTATTAAGAGAACACAAGGTTTTATTCATAGAACACATGGCTATATTTATAGATCACGGGTGGTTTCCATTCAGAGAACACATGGTTTCATTCATAAAACACAGGGTTCTATTTGTAGAACACAGGGTTCCATTCATAGAACACAGGGTTCTATTAAGAGAACACAAGGTTTTATTCATAGAACACATGGCTATATTTATAGATCACGGGTGGTTTCCATTCAGAGAACACATCATTTCATTCATAAAACACAGGGTTCTATTCATAGAACACAGGGTTCCATTTATAGAACACTGGGTTCTATTCATGGACCACAAGGTTTTATTCATAGAACACATGGTTATATTTATAGATCACGGGTGGTTTTCATTCAGAGAACACATAATTTTATTCATAAAACACAGGGTTCTATTCATAGAACACAGGGTTCCATTTATAGAACACAGGGTTCTATTCATAGAACACAAGGTTTTATTCATAGAACACATGGCTATATTTATAGATCACGGGTGGTTTCCATTCAGAGAACACATGGTTTCATTCATAAAACACAGGGTTCTATTTATAGAACACAGGGTTCCATTCATAGAACACAGGGTTCTATTAATAGAACACAAGGTTTTATTCATAAAACACATGGTTATATTTATAGATCACGGGTGGTTTCCATTCAGAGAACACATGGTTTCATTCATAAAACACAGGGTTCTATTCATAGAACACAGGGTTCCATTCATAGAACACAGGGTTCTATTAATAGAACACAAGGTTTTATTCATAAAACACATGGTTATATTTATAGATCATGGGTGGTTTCCATTCAGAGAACACATGGTTTCATTCATAAAACACAGGGTTATATTCATAGAACACAGGGTTCCATTCATAGAACACAGGGTTCTATTAATAGAACACAAGGTTTTATTCATAAAACACATGGTTATATTTATAGATCATGGGTGGTTTCCATTCAGAGAACACATCATTTCATTCATAAAACACAGGGTTCTATTCATAGAACACAGGGTTCCATTTATAGAACACTGGGTTCTATTCATAGACCACAAGGTTTTATTCATAGAACACATGGTTATATTTATAGATCACGGGTGGTTTCCATTCAGAGAACACATAATTTTATTCATAAAACACAGGGTTCTATTCATAGAACACAGGGTTCCATTTATAGAACACAGGGTTCTATTCATAGAACTCAAGGTTTTATTCATAGAACAGATGGTTATATTTATAGATCACGGGTGGTTTCCATTCAGAGAACACATAATTGCATTCATAAAACACAGGGTTCTATTCATAGAACACAGGGTTCCATTTATAGAACACAGGGTTCTATTCATAGAACACAAGGTTTTATTCATAGAACACATGGCTATATTTATAGATCACGGGTGGTTTCCATTCAGAGAACACATGGTTTCATTCATAAAACACAGGGTTCTATTTATAGAACACAGGGTTCCATTCATAGAACACAGGGTTCTATTAATAGAACACAAGGTTTTATTCATAAAACACATGGTTATATTTATAGATCACGGGTGGTTTCCATTCAGAGAACACATGGTTTCATTCATAAAACACAGGGTTCTATTCATGGAACACAGGGTTCCATTCATAGAACACAGGGTTCTATTAAGAGAACACAAGGTTTTATTCATAGAACACATGGCTATATTTATAGATCACGGGTGGTTTCCATTCAGAGAACACATGGTTTCATTCATAAAACACAGGGTTCTATTTGTAGAACACAGGGTTCCATTCATAGAACACAGGGTTCTATTAAGAGAACACAAGGTTTTATTCATAGAACACATGGCTATATTTATAGATCACGGGTGGTTTCCATTCAGAGAACACATCATTTCATTCATAAAACACAGGGTTCTATTCATAGAACACAGGGTTCCATTTATAGAACACTGGGTTCTATTCATAGACCACAAGGTTTTATTCATAGAACACATGGTTATATTTATAGATCACGGGTGGTTTTCATTCAGAGAACACATAATTTTATTCATAAAACACAGGGTTCTATTCATAGAACACAGGGTTCCATTTATAGAACACAGGGTTCTATTCATAGAACACAAGGTTTTATTCATAGAACACATGGCTATATTTATAGATCACGGGTGGTTTCCATTCAGAGAACACATGGTTTAATTCATAAAACACAGGGTTCTATTTATAGAACACAGGGTTCCATTCATAGAACACAGGGTTCTATTAATAGAACACAATGTTTTATTCATAAAACACATGGTTATATTTATAGATCACGGGTGGTTTCCATTCAGAGAACACATGGTTTCATTCATAAAACACAGGGTTCTATTCATAGAACACAGGGTTCCATTCATAGAACACAGGGTTCTATTAATAGAACACAAGGTTTTATTCATAAAACACATGGTTATATTTATAGATCACGGGTGGTTTCCATTCAGAGAACACATGGTTTCATTCATAAAACACAGGGTTATATTCATAGAACACAGGGTTCCATTCATAGAACACAGGGTTCTATTAATAGAACACAAGGTTTTATTCATAAAACACATGGTTATATTTATAGATCATGGGTGGTTTCCATTCAGAGAACACATCATTTCATTCATAAAACACAGGGTTCTATTCATAGAACACAGGGTTCCATTTATAGAACACTGGGTTCTATTCATAGACCACAAGGTTTTATTTATAGAACACATGGTTATATTTATAGATCACGGGTGGTTTCCATTCAGAGAACACATAATTTTATTCATAAAACACAGGGTTCAATTCATAGAACACAGGGTTCCATTTATAGAACACAGGGTTCTATTCATAGAACTCAAGGTTTTATTCATAGAACTCAAGGTTATATTTATAGATCACGGGTGGTTTCCATTCAGAGAACACATAATTGCATTCATAAAACACAGGGTTCTATTCATAGAACACAGGGTTCCATTTATAGAACACAGGGTTCTATTCATAGAACACAAGGTTTTATTCATAGAACACATGGCTATATTTATAGATCACGGGTGGTTTCTATTCAGAGAACACATGGTTTCATTCATAAAACACAGGGTTCTATTTATAGAACACAGGGTTCCATTCATAGAACACAGGGTTCTATTAATAGAACACAAGGTTTTATTCATAAAACACATGGTTATATTTATAGATCACGGGTGGTTTCCATTCAGAGAACACATGGTTTCATTCATAAAACACAGGGTTCTATTCATAGAACACAGGGTTCCATTCATAGAACACAGGGTTCTATTAAGAGAACACAAGGTTTTATTCATAGAACACATGGCTATATTTATAGATCACGGGTGGTTTCCATTCAGAGAACACATGGTTTCATTCATAAAACACAGGGTTCTATTTGTAGAACACAGGGTTCCATTCATAGAACACAGGGTTCTATTAAGAGAACACAAGGTTTTATTCATAGAACACATGGCTATATTTATAGATCACGGGTGGTTTCCATTCAGAGAACACATCATTTCATTCATAAAACACAGGGTTCTATTCATAGAACACAGGGTTCCATTTATAGAACACTGGGTTCTATTCATAGACCACAAGGTTTTATTCATAGAACACATGGTTATATTTATAGATCACGGGTGGTTTTCATTCAGAGAACACATAATTTTATTCATAAAACACAGGGTTCTATTCATAGAACACAGGGTTCCATTTATAGAACACAGGGTTCTATTCATAGAACACAAGGTTTTATTCATAGAACACATGGCTATTTTTATAGATCACGGGTGGTTTCCATTCAGAGAACACATGGTTTCATTCATAAAACACAGGGTTCTATTTATAGAACACAGGGTTCCATTCATAGAACACAGGGTTCTATTAATAGAACACAAGGTTTTATTCATAAAACACATGGTTATATTTATAGATCACGGGTGGTTTCCATTCAGAGAACACATGGTTTCATTCATAAAACACAGGGTTCTATTCATAGAACACAGGGTTCCATTCATAGAACACAGGGTTCTATTAATAGAACACAAGGTTTTATTCATAAAACACATGGTTATATTTATAGATCACGGGTGGTTTCCATTCAGAGAACACATGGTTTCATTCATAAAACACAGGGTTATATTCATAGAACACAGGGTTCCATTCATAGAACACAGGGTTCTATTAATAGAACACAAGGTTTTATTCATAAAGCACATGGTTATATTTATAGATCATGGGTGGTTTCCATTCAGAGAACACATCATTTCATTCATAAAACACAGGGTTCTATTCATAGAACACAGGGTACCATTTATAGAACACTGGGTTCTATTCATAGACCACAAGGTTTTATTCATAGAACACATGGTTATATTTATAGATCACGGGTGGTTTCCATTCAGAGAACACATAATTTTATTCATAAAACACAGGGTTCTATTCATAGAACACAGGGTTCCATTTATAGAACACAGGGTTCTATTCATAGAACTCAAGGTTTTATTCATAGAACAAATGGTTATATTTATAGATCACGGGTGGTTTCCATTCAGAGAACACATAATTGCATTCATTAAACAAAGGGTTATTCATAGAACACAGGGTTCCATTTATAGAACACAGGGTTCTATTCATAGAAAACAAAGTTTTATTCATAGAACACATGGCTATATTTATAGATCACGGGTGGTTTCCATTCAGAGAACACATAATTGCATTCATAAAACACAGGGTTCTATTCATAGAACACAGGGTTCCATTTATAGAACACAGGGTTCTATTCATAGAACACAAGGTTTTATTCATAGAACACATGGTTATATTTATAGATCAAGGGTGGTTTCCATTCAGAGAACACATGGTTTCATTCATAAAACACAGGGTTCTATTTATAGAACACAGGGTTCCATTCATAGAACACAGGGTTCTATTAATAAAACACAAGGTTTTATTCATAAAACACATGGTTATATTTATAGATCACGGGTGGTTTCCATTCAGAGAACACATGGTTTCATTCATAAATCACAGGGTTCTATTCATAGAACACAGGGTTCCTTTCATAGAACACAGGGTTCTATTAATAGAACACAAGGTTTTATTCATAAAACACATGGTTATATTTATAGATCACGGGTGGTTTCCATTCAGAGAACACATGATTTCATTCATAAAACACAGGGTTCTATTTATAGAACACAGGGTTCCATTCATAGAACACAGGGTTCTATTAATAGAACACAAGGTTTTATTCATAAAACACATGGTTATATTTATAGATCACGGGTGGTTTCCAGTCAGAGAACACATGGTTTCATTCATAAAACACAGGGTTCTATTCATAGAACACAGGGTTCCATTCATAGAACACAGGGTTCTATTAATAGAACACAAGGTTTTATTCATAAAACACATGGTTATATTTATAGATCACGGGTGGTTTCCATTCAGAGAACACATGGTTTCATTCATAAATCACAGGGTTCTATTCATAGAACACAGGGTTCCATTTATAGAACACTGGGTTCTATTCATAGACCACAAGGTTTTATTCATAGAACACATGGTTATATTTATAGATCACGGGTGGTTTTCATTCAGAGAACACATAATTTTATTCATAAAACACAGGGTTCTATTCATAGAACACAGGGTTCCATTTATAGAACACAGGGTTCTATTCATAGAACACAAGGTTTTATTCATAGAACACATGGCTATATTTATAGATCACGGGTGGTTTCCATTCAGAGAACACATGGTTTCATTCATAAAACACAGGGTTCTATTTATAGAACACAGGGTTCCATTCATAGAACACAGGGTTCTATTAATAGAACACAAGGTTTTATTCATAAAACACATGGTTATATTTATAGATCACGGGTGGTTTCCATTCAGAGAACACATGGTTTCATTCATAAAACACAGCGTTTTATTCATAGAACACAGGGTTCCATTCATAGAACACAGGGTTCTATTAAGAGAACACAAGGTTTTATTCATAAAACACATGGTTATATTTATAGATCACGGGTGGTTTCCATTCAGAGAACACATCATTTCATTCATAAAACACAGGGTTCTATTCATAGAACACAGGGTTCCATTTATAGAACACTGGGTTCTATTAATAGAACACAAGGTTTTATTCATAGAACACATGGTTATATATAAAGATCACGGGTGGTTTCCATTCAGAGAACACATAATTTCATTCATAAAACACAGGGTTCTATTCATAGAACACAGGGTTCCATTTATAGAACACAGGGTTCTATTCATAGAACACAAGGTTTTATTCATAGAACACATGGTTATATTTATAGATCACGGGTGGTTTCCATTCAGAGAACACATAATTTTATTCATAAAACACAGGGTTCTATTCATAGAACACAGGGTTCCATTTATAGAACACAGGGTTCTATTCATAGAACACAAGGTTTTTTTCATAGAACACATGGCTATATTTATAGATCACGGGTGGTTTCCATTCAGAGAACACATGGTTTCATTCATAAAACACAGGGTTCTATTCATAGAACACAGGGTTCCATTCATAGAACACAGGGTTCTATTAATAGAACACAAGGTTTTATTCATAAAACACATGGTTATATTTATAGATCACGGGTGGTTTCCATTCAGAGAACACATAATTTCATTCATAAAACACAGGGTTCTATTCATAGAACACAGGGTTCCATTTATAGAACACAGGGTTCTATTCATAGAACACAAGGTTTTATTCATAGAACACATGGTTATATTTATAGATCACGGGTGGTTTCCATTCAGAGAACACATAATTTTATTCATAAAACACAGGGTTCTATTCATAGAACACAGGGTTCCATTTATAGAACACAGGGTTCTATTCATAGAACTCAAGGTTTTATTCATAGAACAGATGGTTATATTTATAGATCACGGGTGGTTTCCATTCAGAGAACACATAATTGCATTCATAAAACACAGGGTTCTATTCATAGAACACAGGGTTCCATTTATAGAACACAGGGTTCTATTCATAGAACACAAGGTTTTATTCATAGAACACATGGCTATATTTATAGATCACGGGTGGTTTCCATTCAGAGAACACATGGTTTCATTCATAAAACACAGGGTTCTATTTATAGAACACAGGGTTCCATTCATAGAACACAGGGTTCTATTAATAGAACACAAGGTTTTATTCATAAAACACATGGTTATATTTATAGATCACGGGTGGTTTCCATTCAGAGAACACATGGTTTCATTCATAAAACACAGGGTTCTATTTATAGAACACAGGGTTCCATTCATAGAACACAGGGTTCTATTAATAGAACACAAGGTTTTATTCATAAAACACATGGTTATATTTATAGATCACGGGTGGTTTCCATTCAGAGAACACATGGTTTCATTCATAAAACACAGGGTTCTATTCATAGAACACAGGGTTCCATTCATAGAACACAGGGTTCTATTAAGAGAACACAAGGTTTTATTCATAGAACACATGGCTATATTTATAGATCACTGGTGGTTTCCATTCAGAGAACACATCATTTCATTCATAATACACAGGGTTCTATTCATAGAACACAGGGTTCCATTTATAGAACACTGGGTTCTATTCATAGACCACAAGGTTTTATTCATAGAACACATGGTTATATTTATAGATCACGGGTGGTTTTCATTCAGAGAACACATAATTTTATTCATAAAACACAGGGTTCTATTCATAGAACACAGGGTTCCATTTATAGAACACAGGGTTCTATTCATAGAACACAAGGTTTTATTCATAGAACACATGGCTATATTTATAGATCACGGGTGGTTTCCATTCAGAGAACACATGGTTTCATTCATAAAACTCAGGGTTCTATTTATAGAACACAGGGTTCCATTCATAGAACACAGGGTTCTATTAATAGAACACAAGGTTTTATTCATAAAACACATGGTTATATTTATAGATCACGGGTGGTTTCCATTCAGAGAACACATGGTTTCATTCATAAAACACAGGGTTCTATTCATAGAACACAGGGTTCCATTCATAGAACACAGGGTTCTATTAAGAGAACACAAGGTTTTATTCATAAAACACATGGTTATATTTATAGATCATGGGTGGTTTCCATTCAGAGAACACATAATTTCATTCATAAAACACAGGGTTCTATTCATAGAACACAGGGTTCCATTTATAGAACACAGGGTTCTATTCATAGAACACAAGGTTTTATTCATAGAACACATGGTTATATTTATAGATCACGGGTGGTTTCCATTCAGAGAACACATAATTTTATTCATAAAACACAGGGTTCTATTCATAGAACACAGGGTTCCATTTATAGAACACAGGGTTCTATTCATAGAACTCAAGGTTTTATTCATAGAACAGATGGTTATATTTATAGATCACGGGTGGTTTCCATTCAGAGAACACATAATTGCATTCATAAAACACAGGGTTCTATTCATAGAACACAGGGTTCCATTTATAGAACACAGGGTTCTATTCATAGAACACAAGGTTTTATTCATAGAACACATGGCTATATTTATAGATCACGGGTGGTTTCCATTCAGAGAACACATAATTTCATTCATAAAACACAGGGTTCTATTTATAGAACACAGGGTTCCATTCATAGAACACAGGGTTCTATTAATAGAACACAAGGTTTTATTCATAAAACACATGGTTATATTTATAGATCACGGGTGGTTTCCATTCAGAGAACACATGGTTACATTCATAAAACACAGGGTTCTATTCATAGAACACAGGGTTCCATTCATAGAACACAGGGTACTATTAAGAGAACACAAGGTTTTATTCATAGAACACATGGCTATATTTATAGATCACGGGTGGTTTCCATTCAGAGAACACATGGTTTCATTCATAAAACACAGGGTTCTATTTATAGAACACAGGGTTCCATTCATAGAACACAGGGTTCTATTAATAGAACACAAGGTTTTATTCATAAAACACATGGTTATATTTATAGATCACGGGTGGTTTCCATTCAGAGAACACATCATTTTATTCATAAAACACAGGGTTCTATTCATAGAACACAGGGTTCCATTTATAGAACACTGGGTTCTATTCATAGACCACAAGGTTTTATTCATAGAACACATGGTTATATTTATAGATCACGGGTGGTTTTCATTCAGAGAACACATAATTTTATTCATAAAACACAGGGTTCTATTCATAGAACACAGGGTTCCATTTATAGAACACAGGGTTCTATTCATAGAACACAAGGTTTTATTCATAGAACACATGGCTATATTTATAGATCACGGGTGGTTTCCATTCAGAGAACACATGGTTTCATTCATAAAACACAGGGTTCTATTTATAGAACACAGGGTTCCATTCATAGAACACAGGGTTCTATTAATAGAACACAAGGTTTTATTCATAAAACACATGGTTATATTTATAGATCACGGGTGGTTTCCATTCAGAGAACACATAATTTCATTCATAAAACACAGGGTTCTATTCATAGAACACAGGGTTCCATTTATAGAACACAGGGTTCTATTCATAGAACACAAGGTTTTATTCATAGAACACATGGTTATATTTATAGATCACGGGTGGTTTCCATTCAGAGAACACATAATTTTATTCATAAAACACAGGGTTCTATTCATAGAACATAGGGTTCCATTTATAGAACACAGGATTCTATTCATAGAACTCAAGGTTTTATTCATAGAACAGATGGTTATATTTATAGATCACGGGTGGTTTCCATTCAGAGAACACATAATTGCATTCATAAAACACAGGGTTCTATTCATAGAACACAGGGTTCCATTTATAGAACACAGGGTTCTATTCATAGAACACAAGGTTTTATTCATAGAACACATGGCTATATTTATAGATCACGGGTGGTTTCCATTCAGAGAACACATGGTTTCATTCATAAAACACAGGGTTCTATTTATAGAACACAGGGTTCCATTCATAGAACACAGGGTTCTATTAATAGAACACAAGGTTTTATTCATAAAACACATGGTTATATTTATAGATCACGGGTGGTTTCCATTCAGAGAACACATGGTTTCATTCATAAAACACAGGGTTCAATTCATAGAACACAGGGTTCCATTTATAGAACACAGGGTTCTATTCATAGAAAACAAGGTTTTATTCATAGAACACATGGCTATATTTATAGATCACGGGTGGTTTCCATTCAGAGAACACATGGTTTCATTCATAAAACACAGGGTTCTATTTATAGAACACAGGGTTCCATTCATAGAACACAGGGTTCTATTAATAAAACACAAGGTTTTATTCATAAAACACATGGTTATATTTATAGATCACGGGTGGTTTCCATTCAGAGAACACATGGTTTCATTCATAAATCACAGGGTTCTATTCATAGAACACAGGGTTCCATTCATAGAACACAGGGTTCTATTAATAGAACACAAGGTTTTATTCATAAAACACATGGTTATATTTATAGATCACGGGTGGTTTCCATTCAGAGAACACATGATTTCATTCATAAAACACAGGGTTCTATTTATAGAACACAGGGTTCGATTCATAGAACACAGGGTTCTATTAATAGAACACAAGGTTTTATTCATAAAACACATGGTTATATTTATAGATCACGGGTGGTTTCCAGTCAGAGAACACATGGTTTCATTCATAAAACACAGGGTTCTATTCATAGAACACAGGGTTCCATTCATAGAACACAGGGTTCTATTAATAGAACACAAGGTTTTATTCATAAAACACATGGTTATATTTATAGATCACGGGTGGTTTCCATTCAGAGAACACATGGTTTCATTCATAAATCACAGGGTTCTATTCATAGAACACAGGGTTCCATTCATAGAACACAGGGTTCTATTAATAGAACACAAGGTTTTATTCATAAAACACATGGTTATATTTATAGATCACGGGTGGTTTCCATTCAGAGAACACATGATTTCATTCATAAAACACAGGGTTCTATTTATAGAACACAGGGTTCCATTCATAGAACACAGGGTTCTATTAATAGAACACAAGGTTTTATTCATAGAACACATGGCTATATTTATAGATCACGGGTGGTTTCCATTCAGAGAACACATCATTTCATTCATAAAACACAGGGTTCTATTCATAGAACACAGGGTTCCATTTATAGAACACTGGGTTCTATTCATAGACCACAAGGTTTTATTCATAGAACACATGGTTATATTTATAGATCACGGGTGGTTTTCATTCAGAGAACACATAATTTTATTCATAAAACACAGGGTTCTATTCGAAGAACACAGGGTTCCATTTATAGAACACAGGGTTCTATTCATAGAACACAAGGTTTTATTCATAGAACACATGGCTATATTTATAGATCACGGGTGGTTTCCATTCAGAGAACACATGGTTTCATTCATAAAACACAGGGTTCTATTTATAGAACACAGGGTTCCATTCATAGAACACAGGGTTCTATTAATAGAACACAAGGTTTTATTCATAAAACACATGGTTATATTTATAGATCACGGGTGGTTTCCATTCAGAGAACACATGGTTTCATTCATAAAACACAGCGTTTTATTCATAGAACACAGGGTTCCATTCATAGAACACAGGGTTCTATTAAGAGAACACAAGGTTTTATTCATAAAACACATGGTTATATTTATAGATCACGGGTGGTTTCCATTCAGAGAACACATCATTTCATTCATAAAACACAGGGTTCTATTCATAGAACACAGGGTTCCATTTATAGAACACTGGGTTCTATTAATAGAACACAAGGTTTTATTCATAGAACACATGGTTATATATAAAGATCACGGGTGGTTTCCATTCAGAGAACACATAATTTCATTCATAAAACACAGGGTTCTATTCATAGAACACAGGGTTCCATTTATAGAACACAGGGTTCTATTCATAGAACACAAGGTTTTATTCATAGAACACATGGTTATATTTATAGATCACGGGTGGTTTCCATTCAGAGAACACATAATTTTATTCATAAAACACAGGGTTCTATTCATAGAACACAGGGTTCCATTTATAGAACACAGGGTTCTATTCATAGAACACAAGGTTTTATTCATAGAACACATGGCTATATTTATAGATCACGGGTGGTTTCCATTCAAAGAACACATGGTTTCATTCATAAAACACAGGGTTCTATTCATAGAACACAGGGTTCCATTCATAGAACACAGGGTTCTATTAATAGAACACAAGGTTTTATTCATAAAACACATGGTTATATTTATAGATCACGGGTGGTTTCCATTCAGAGAACACATAATTTCATTCATAAAACACAGGGTTCTATTCATAGAACACAGGGTTCCATTTATAGAACACAGGGTTCTATTCATAGAACACAAGGTTTTATTCATAGAACACATGGTTATATTTATAGATCACGGGTGGTTTCCATTCAGAGAACACATAATTTTATTCATAAAACACAGGGTTCTATTCATAGAACACAGGGTTCCATTTATAGAACACAGGGTTCTATTCATAGAACTCAAGGTTTTATTCATAGAACAGATGGTTATATTTATAGATCACGGGTGGTTTCCATTCAGAGAACACATAATTGCATTCATAAAACACAGGGTTCTATTCATAGAACACAGGGTTCCATTTATAGAACACAGGGTTCTATTCATAGAACACAAGGTTTTATTCATAGAACACATGGCTATATTTATAGATCACGGGTGGTTTCCATTCAGAGAACACATGGTTTCATTCATAAAACACAGGGTTCTATTTATAGAACACAGGGTTCCATTCATAGAACACAGGGTTCTATTAATAGAACACAAGGTTTTATTCATAAAACACATGGTTATATTTATAGATCACGGGTGGTTTCCATTCAGAGAACACATGGTTTCATTCATAAAACACAGGGTTCTATTTATAGAACACAGGGTTCCATTCATAGAACACAGGGTTCTATTAATAGAACACAAGGTTTTATTCATAAAACACATGGTTATATTTATAGATCACGGGTGGTTTCCATTCAGAGAACACATGGTTTCATTCATAAAACACAGGGTTCTATTCATAGAACACAGGGTTCCATTCATAGAACACAGGGTTCTATTAAGAGAACACAAGGTTTTATTCATAGAACACATGGCTATATTTATAGATCACGGGTGGTTTCCATTCAGAGAACACATCATTTCATTCATAAAACACAGGGTTCTATTCATAGAACACAGGGTTCCATTTATAGAACACTGGGTTCTATTCATAGACCACAAGGTTTTATTCATAGAACACATGGTTATATTTATAGATCACGGGTGGTTTTCATTCAGAGAACACATAATTTTATTCATAAAACACAGGGTTCTATTCATAGAACACAGGGTTCCATTTATAGAACACAGGGTTCTATTCATAGAACACAAGGTTTTATTCATAGAACACATGGCTATATTTATAGATCACGGGTGGTTTCCATTCAGAGAACACATGGTTTCATTCATAAAACACAGGGTTCTATTTATAGAACACAGGGTTCCATTCATAGAACACAGGGTTCTATTAATAGAACACAAGGTTTTATTCATAAAACACATGGTTATATTTATAGATCACGGGTGGTTTCCATTCAGAGAACACATGGTTTCATTCATAAAACACAGGGTTCTATTCATAGAACACAGGGTTCCATTCATAGAACACAGGGTTCTATTAAGAGAACACAAGGTTTTATTCATAGAACACATGGTTATATATAAAGATCACGGGTGGTTTCCATTCAGAGAACACATAATTTCATTCATAAAACACAGGGTTCTATTCATAGAACACAGGGTTCCATTTATAGAACACTGGGTTCTATTCATAGAACACAAGGTTTTATTCATAGAACACATGGTTATATTTATAGATCACGGGTGGTTTCCATTCAGAGAACACATAATTTCATTCATAAAACACAGGGTTCTATTCATAGAACACAGGGTTCCATTTATAGAACACAGGGTTCTATTCATAGAACACAAGGTTTTATTCATAGAACACATGGTTATATTTATAGATCACGGGTGGTTTCCATTCAGAGAACACATAATTTTATTCATAAAACACAGGGTTCTATTCATAGAACATAGGGTTCCATTTATAGAACACAGGATTCTATTCATAGAACTCAAGGTTTTATTCATAGAACAGATGGTTATATTTATAGATCACGGGTGGTTTCCATTCAGAGAACACATAATTGCATTCATAAAACACAGGGTTCTATTCATAGAACACAGGGTTCCATTTATAGAACACAGGGTTCTATTCATAGAACACAAGGTTTTATTCATAGAACACATGGCTATATTTATAGATCACGGGTGGTTTCCATTCAGAGAACACATGGTTTCATTCATAAAACACAGGGTTCTATTTATAGAACACAGGGTTCCATTCATAGAACACAGGGTTCTATTAATAGAACACAAGGTTTTATTCATAAAACACATGGTTATATTTATAGATCACGGGTGGTTTCCATTCAGAGAACACATGGTTTCATTCATAAAACACAGGGTTCAATTCATAGAACACAGGGTTCCATTTATAGAACACAGGGTTCTATTCATAGAAAACAAGGTTTTATTCATAGAACACATGGCTATATTTATAGATCACGGGTGGTTTCCATTCAGAGAACACATGGTTTCATTCATAAAACACAGGGTTCTATTTATAGAACACAGGGTTCCATTCATAGAACACAGGGTTCTATTAATAAAACACAAGGTTTTATTCATAAAACACATGGTTATATTTATAGATCACGGGTGGTTTCCATTCAGAGAACACATGGTTTCATTCATAAATCACAGGGTTCTATTCATAGAACACAGGGTTCCATTCATAGAACACAGGGTTCTATTAATAGAACACAAGGTTTTATTCATAAAACACATGGTTATATTTATAGATCACGGGTGGTTTCCATTCAGAGAACACATGATTTCATTCATAAAACACAGGGTTCTATTTATAGAACACAGGGTTCCATTCATAGAACACAGGGTTCTATTAATAGAACACAAGGTTTTATTCATAAAACACATGGATATATTTATAGATCACGGGTGGTTTCCAGTCAGAGAACACATGGTTTCATTCATAAAACACAGGGTTCTATTCATAGAACACAGGGTTCCATTCATAGAACACAGGGTTCTATTAATAGAACACAAGGTTTTATTCATAAAACACATGGTTATATTTATAGATCACGGGTGGTTTCCATTCAGAGAACACATGGTTTCATTCATAAATCACAGGGTTCTATTCATAGAACACAGGGTTCCATTCATAGAACACAGGGTTCTATTAATAGAACACAAGGTTTTATTCATAAAACACATGGTTATATTTATAGATCACGGGTGGTTTCCATTCAGAGAACACATGATTTCATTCATAAAACACAGGGTTCTATTTATAGAACACAGGGTTCCATTCATAGAACACAGGGTTCTATTAATAGAACACAAGGTTTTATTCATAGAACACATGGCTATATTTATAGATCACGGGTGGTTTCCATTCAGAGAACACATCATTTCATTCATAAAACACAGGGTTCTATTCATAGAACACAGGGTTCCATTTATAGAACACTGGGTTCTATTCATAGACCACAAGGTTTTATTCATAGAACACATGGTTATATTTATAGATCACGGGTGGTTTTCATTCAGAGAACACATAATTTTATTCATAAAACACAGGGTTCTATTCATAGAACACAGGGTTCCATTTATAGAACACAGGGTTCTATTCATAGAACACAAGGTTTTATTCATAAAACACATGGTTATATTTATAGATCACGGGTGGTTTCCATTCAGAGAACACATGGTTTCATTCATAAAACACAGGGTTCTATTCATAGAACACAGGGTTCCATTCATAGAACACAGGGTTCTATTAAGAGAACACAAGGTTTTATTCATAGAACACATGGTTATATATAAAGATCACGGGTGGTTTCCATTCAGAGAACACATAATTTCATTCATAAAACACAGGGTTCTATTCATAGAACACAGGGTTCCATTTATAGAACACAGGGTTCTATTCATAGAACTCAAGGTTTTATTCATAGAACAGATTGTTATATTTATAGATCACGGGTGGTTTCCATTCAGAGAACACATAATTGCATTCATAAAACACAGGGTTCTATTCATAGAACACAGGGTTCCATTTATAGAACACAGGGTTCTATTCATAGAACACAAGGTTTTATTCATAGAACACATGGCTATATTTATAGATCACGGGTGGTTTCCATTCAGAGAACACATGGTTTCATTCATAAAACACAGCGTTTTATTCATAGAACACAGGGTTCCATTCATAGAACACAGGGTTCTATTAAGAGAACACAAGGTTTTATTCATAAAACACATGGTTATATTTATAGATCACGGGTGGTTTCCATTCAGAGAACACATCATTTCATTCATAAAACACAGGGTTCTATTCATAGAACACAGGGTTCCATTTATAGAACACTGGGTTCTATTAATAGAACACAAGGTTTTATTCATAGAACACATGGTTATATATAAAGATCACGGGTGGTTTCCATTCAGAGAACACATAATTTCATTCATAAAACACAGGGTTCTATTCATAGAACACAGGGTTCCATTTATAGAACACAGGGTTCTATTCATAGAACACAAGGTTTTATTCATAGAACACATGGTTATATTTATAGATCACGGGTGGTTTCCATTCAGAGAACACATAATTTTATTCATAAAACACAGGGTTCTATTCATAGAACACAGGGTTCCATTTATAGAACACAGGGTTCTATTCATAGAACACAAGGTTTTATTCATAGAACACATGGCTATATTTATAGATCACGGGTGGTTTCCATTCAGAGAACACATGGTTTCATTCATAAAACACAGGGTTCTATTCATAGAACACAGGGTTCCATTCATAGAACACAGGGTTCTATTAATAGAACACAAGGTTTTATTCATAAAACACATGGTTATATTTATAGATCACGGGTGGTTTCCATTCAGAGAACACATAATTTCATTCATAAAACACAGGGTTCTATTCATAGAACACAGGGTTCCATTTATAGAACACAGGGTTCTATTCATAGAACACAAGGTTTTATTCATAGAACACATGGTTATATTTATAGATCACGGGTGGTTTCCATTCAGAGAACACATAATTTTATTCATAAAACACAGGGTTCTATTCATAGAACACAGGGTTCCATTTATAGAACACAGGGTTCTATTCATAGAACTCAAGGTTTTATTCATAGAACAGATGGTTATATTTATAGATCACGGGTGGTTTCCATTCAGAGAACACATAATTGCATTCATAAAACACAGGGTTCTATTCATAGAACACAGGGTTCCATTTATAGAACACAGGGTTCTATTCATAGAACACAAGGTTTTATTCATAGAACACATGGCTATATTTATAGATCACGGGTGGTTTCCATTCAGAGAACACATGGTTTCATTCATAAAACACAGGGTTCTATTTATAGAACACAGGGTTCCATTCATAGAACACAGGGTTCTATTAATAGAACACAAGGTTTTATTCATAAAACACATGGTTATATTTATAGATCACGGGTGGTTTCCATTCAGAGAACACATGGTTTCATTCATAAAACACAGGGTTCTATTTATAGAACACAGGGTTCCATTCATAGAACACAGGGTTCTATTAATAGAACACAAGGTTTTATTCATAAAACACATGGTTATATTTATAGATCACGGGTGGTTTCCATTAAGAGAACACATGGTTTCATTCATAAAACACAGGGTTCTATTCATAGAACACAGGGTTCCATTCATAGAACACAGGGTTCTATTAAGAGAACACAAGGTTTTATTCATAGAACACATGGCTATATTTATAGATCACGGGTGGTTTCCATTCAGAGAACACATCATTTCATTCATAAAACACAGGGTTCTATTCATAGAACACAGGGTTCCATTTATAGAACACTGGGTTCTATTCATAGACCACAAGGTTTTATTCATAGAACACATGGTTATATTTATAGATCACGGGTGGTTTTCATTCAGAGAACACATAATTTTATTCATAAAACACAGGGTTCTATTCATAGAACACAGGGTTCCATTTATAGAACACAGGGTTCTATTCATAGAACACAAGGTTTTATTCATAGAACACATGGCTATATTTATAGATCACGGGTGGTTTCCATTCAGAGAACACATGGTTTCATTCATAAAACACAGGGTTCTATTTATAGAACACAGGGTTCCATTCATAGAACACAGGGTTCTATTAATAGAACACAAGGTTTTATTCATAAAACACATGGTTATATTTATAGATCACGGGTGGTTTCCATTCAGAGAACACATGGTTTCATTCATAAAACACAGGGTTCTATTCATAGAACACAGGGTTCCATTCATAGAACACAGGGTTCTATTAAGAGAACACAAGGTTTTATTCATAGAACAGATTGTTATATTTATAGATCACGGGTGGTTTCCATTCAGAGAACACATAATTGCATTCATAAAACACAGGGTTCTATTCATAGAACACAGGGTTCCATTTATAGAACACAGGGTTCTATTCATAGAACACAAGGTTTTATTCATAGAACACATGGCTATATTTATAGATCACGGGTGGTTTCCATTCAGAGAACACATGGTTTCATTCATAAAACACAGCGTTTTATTCATAGAACACAGGGTTCCATTCATAGAACACAGGGTTCTATTAAGAGAACACAAGGTTTTATTCATAAAACACATGGTTATATTTATAGATCACGGGTGGTTTCCATTCAGAGAACACATCATTTCATTCATAAAACACAGGGTTCTATTCATAGAACACAGGGTTCCATTTATAGAACACTGGGTTCTATTAATAGAACACAAGGTTTTATTCATAGAACACATGGTTATATATAAAGATCACGGGTGGTTTCCATTCAGAGAACACATAATTTCATTCA
Source organism: Crinia signifera (assembly GCF_055691185.1). Lineage (NCBI taxonomy): Eukaryota > Metazoa > Chordata > Amphibia > Anura > Myobatrachidae > Crinia > Crinia signifera. The sequence continues at coordinate 236,942,395 of NC_139217.1, read as the reverse complement.
TAAAACACAGGGTTCTATTCATAGAACACAGGGTTCCATTTATAGAACACAGGGTTCTATTCATAGAACACAAGGTTTTATTCATAGAACACATGGTTATATTTATAGATCACGGGTGGTTTCCATTCAGAGAACACATAATTTTATTCATAAAACACAGGGTTCTATTCATAGAACACAGGGTTCCATTTATAGAACACAGGGTTCTATTCATAGAACACAAGGTTTTATTCATAGAACACATGGCTATATTTATAGATCACGGGTGGTTTCCATTCAGAGAACACATGGTTTCATTCATAAAACACAGGGTTCTATTCATAGAACACAGGGTTCCATTCATAGAACACAGGGTTCTATTAATAAAACACAAGGTTTTATTCATAAAACACATGGTTATATTTATAGATCACGGGTGGTTTCCATTCAGAGAACACATAATTTCATTCATAAAACACAGGGTTCTATTCATAGAACACAGGGTTCCATTTATAGAACACAGGGTTCTATTCATAGAACACAAGGTTTTATTCATAGAACACATGGTTATATTTATAGATCACGGGTGGTTTCCATTCAGAGAACACATAATTTTATTCATAAAACACAGGGTTCTATTCATAGAACACAGGGTTCCATTTATAGAACACAGGGTTCTATTCATAGAACTCAAGGTTTTATTCATAGAACAGATGGTTATATTTATAGATCACGGGTGGTTTCCATTCAGAGAACACATAATTGCATTCATAAAACACAGGGTTCTATTCATAGAACACAGGGTTCCATTTATAGAACACAGGGTTCTATTCATAGAACACAAGGTTTTATTCATAGAACACATGGCTATATTTATAGATCACGGGTGGTTTCCATTCAGAGAACACATGGTTTCATTCATAAAACACAGGGTTCTATTTATAGAACACAGGGTTCCATTCATAGAACACAGGGTTCTATTAATAGAACACAAGGTTTTATTCATAAAACACATGGTTATATTTATAGATCACGGGTGGTTTCCATTCAGAGAACACATGGTTTCATTCATAAAACACAGGGTTCTATTTATAGAACACAGGGTTCCATTCATAGAACACAGGGTTCTATTAATAGAACACAAGGTTTTATTCATAAAACACATGGTTATATTTATAGATCACGGGTGGTTTCCATTCAGAGAACACATGGTTTCATTCATAAAACACAGGGTTCTATTCATAGAACACAGGGTTCCATTCATAGAACACAGGGTTCTATTAAGAGAACACAAGGTTTTATTCATAGAACACATGGCTATATTTATAGATCACGGGTGGTTTCCATTCAGAGAACACATCATTTCATTCATAAAACACAGGGTTCTATTCATAGAACACAGGGTTCCATTTATAGAACACTGGGTTCTATTCATAGACCACAAGGTTTTATTCATAGAACACATGGTTATATTTATAGATCACGGGTGGTTTTCATTCAGAGAACACATAATTTTATTCATAAAACACAGGGTTCTATTCATAGAACACAGGGTTCCATTTATAGAACACAGGGTTCTATTCATAGAACACAAGGTTTTATTCATAGAACACATGGCTATATTTATAGATCACGGGTGGTTTCCATTCAGAGAACACATGGTTTCATTCATAAAACACAGGGTTCTATTTATAGAACACAGGGTTCCATTCATAGAACACAGGGTTCTATTAATAGAACACAAGGTTTTATTCATAAAACACATGGTTATATTTATAGATCACGGGTGGTTTCCATTCAGAGAACACATGGTTTCATTCATAAAACACAGGGTTCTATTCATAGAACACAGGGTTCCATTCATAGAACACAGGGTTCTATTAAGAGAACACAAGGTTTTATTCATAGAACACATGGTTATATATAAAGATCACGGGTGGTTTCCATTCAGAGAACACATAATTTCATTCATAAAACACAGGGTTCTATTCATAGAACACAGGGTTCCATTTATAGAACACAGGGTTCTATTCATAGAACTCAAGGTTTTATTCATAGAACAGATTGTTATATTTATAGATCACGGGTGGTTTCCATTCAGAGAACACATAATTGCATTCATAAAACACAGGGTTCTATTCATAGAACACAGGGTTCCATTTATAGAACACAGGGTTCTATTCATAGAACACAAGGTTTTATTCATAGAACACATGGCTATATTTATAGATCACGGGTGGTTTCCATTCAGAGAACACATGGTTTCATTCATAAAACACAGGGTTCTATTCATAGAACACAGGGTTCCATTCATAGAACACAGGGTTCTATTAATAGAACACAAGGTTTTATTCATAAAACACATGGTTATATTTATAGATCATGGGTGGTTTCCATTCAGAGAACACATAATTTCATTCATAAAACACAGGGTTCTATTCATAGAACACAGGGTTCCATTTATAGAACACAGGGTTCTATTCATAGAACACAAGGTTTTATTCATAGAACACATGGTTATATTTATAGATCACGAGTGGTTTCCATTCAGAGAACACATAATTTTATTCATAAAACACAGGGTTCTATTCATAGAACACAGGGTTCCATTTATAGAACACAGGGTTCTATTCATAGAACTCAAGGTTTTATTCATAGAACAGATGGTTATATTTATAGATCACGGGTGGTTTCCATTCAGAGAACACATAATTGCATTCATAAAACACAGGGTTCTATTCATAGAACACAGGGTTCCATTTATAGAACACAGGGTTCTATTCATAGAACACAAGGTTTTATTCATAGAACACATGGCTATATTTATAGATCACGGGTGGTTTCCATTCAGAGAACACATAATTTCATTCATAAAACACAGGGTTCTATTTATAGAACACAGGGTTCCATTCATAGAACACAGGGTTCTATTAATAGAACACAAGGTTTTATTCATAAAACACATGGTTATATTTATAGATCACGGGTGGTTTCCATTCAGAGAACACATGGTTTCATTCATAAAACACAGGGTTCTATTCATAGAACACAGGGTTCCATTCATAGAACACAGGGTTCTATTAAGAGAACACAAGGTTTTATTCATAGAACACATGGCTATATTTATAGATCACGGGTGGTTTCCATTCAGAGAACACATGGTTTAATTCATAAAACACAGGGTTCTATTTATAGAACACAGGGTTCCATTCATAGAACACAGGGTTCTATTAATAGAACACAAGGTTTTATTCATAAAACACATGGTTATATTTATAGATCACGGGTGGTTTCCATTCAGAGAACACATCATTTCATTCATAAAACACAGGGTTCTATTCATAGAACACAGGGTTCCATTTATAGAACACTGGGTTCTATTCATAGACCACAAGGTTTTATTCATAGAACACATGGTTATATTTATAGATCACGGGTGGTTTTCATTCAGAGAACACATAATTTTATTCATAAAACACAGGGTTCTATTCATAGAACACAGGGTTCCATTTATAGAACACAGGGTTCTATTCATAGAACACAAGGTTTTATTCATAGAACACATGGCTATATTTATAGATCACGGGTGGTTTCCATTCAGAGAACACATGGTTTCATTCATAAAACACAGGGTTCTATTTATAGAACACAGGGTTCCATTCATAGAACACAGGGTTCTATTAATAGAACACAAGGTTTTATTCATAAAACACATGGTTATATTTATAGATCACGGGTGGTTTCCATTCAGAGAACACATGGTTTCATTCATAAAACACAGGGTTCTATTCATAGAACACAGGGTTCCATTCATAGAACACAGGGTTCTATTAAGAGAACACAAGGTTTTATTCATAAAACACATGGTTATATTTATAGATCACGGGTGGTTTCCATTCAGGGAACACATCATTTCATTCATAAAACACAGGGTTCTATTCATAGAACACAGGGTTCCATTTATAGAACACTGGGTTCTATTCATAGAACACAAGGTTTTATTCATAGAACACATGGTTATATTTATAGATCACGGGTGGTTTCCATTCAGAGAACACATAATTTCATTCATAAAACACAGGGTTCTATTCATAGAACACAGGGTTCCATTTATAGAACACAGGGTTCTATTCATAGAACACAAGGTTTTATTCATAGAACACATGGTTATATTTATAGATCACGGGTGGTTTCCATTCAGAGAACACATAATTTTATTCATAAAACACAGGGTTCTATTCATAGAACATAGGGTTCCATTTATAGAACACAGGATTCTATTCATAGAACTCAAGGTTTTATTCATAGAACAGATGGTTATATTTATAGATCACGGGTGGTTTCCATTCAGAGAACACATAATTGCATTCATAAAACACAGGGTTCTATTCATAGAACACAGGGTTCCATTTATAGAACACAGGGTTCTATTCATAGAACACAAGGTTTTATTCATAGAACACATGGCTATATTTATAGATCACGGGTGGTTTCCATTCAGAGAACACATGGTTTCATTTATAAAACACAGGGTTCTATTTATAGAACACAGGATTCCATTCATAGAACACAGGGTTCTATTAATAGAACACAAGGTTTTATTCATAAAACACATGGTTATATTTATAGATCACGGGTGGTTTCCATTCAGAGAACACATGGTTTCATTCATAAAACACAGGGTTCAATTCATAGAACACAGGGTTCCATTTATAGAACACAGGGTTCTATTCATAGAAAACAAGGTTTTATTCATAGAACACATGGCTATATTTATAGATCACGGGTGGTTTCCATTCAGAGAACACATGGTTTCATTCATAAAACACAGGCTTCTATTTATAGAACACAGGGTTCCATTCATAGAACACAGGGTTCTATTAATAAAACACAAGGTTTTATTCATAAAACACATGGTTATATTTATAGATCACGGGTGGTTTCCATTCAGAGAACACATGGTTTCATTCATAAAACACAGGGTTCTATTCATAGAACACAGGGTTCCATTCATAGAACACAGGGTTCTATTAATAGAACACAAGGTTTTATTCATAAAACACATGGTTATATTTATAGATCACGGGTGGTTTCCATTCAGAGAACACATGATTTCATTCATAAAACACAGGGTTCTATTTATAGAACACAGGGTTCCATTCATAGAACACAGGGTTCTATTAATAGAACACAAGGATTTATTCATAAAACACATGGTTATATTTATAGATCACGGGTGGTTTCCAGTCAGAGAACACATGGTTTCATTCATAAAACACAGGGTTCTATTCATAGAACACAGGATTCCATTAATAGAACACAGGGTTCTATTAATAGAACACAAGGTTGCATTCATAAAACACATGGTTATATTTATAGATCACGGGTGGTTTCCATTCAGAGAACACATCATTTCATTCATAAAACACAGGGTTCTATTCATAGAACACAGGGTTCCATTTATAGAACACAGGGTTCTATTCATAGAACACAAGGTTTTATTCATAAAACACATGGTTATATTTATAGATCACGGGTGGTTTCCATTCAGAGAACACATAATTTCATTCATAAAACACAGGGTTCTATTCATAGAACACAGGGTTCCATTTATAGAACACAGGGTTCTATTCATAGAACTCAAGGTTTTATTCATAGAACAGATGGTTATATTTATAGATCACGGGTGGTTTCCATTCAGAGAACACATAATTGCATTCATAAAACACAGGGTTCTATTCATAGAACACAGGGTTCCATTTATAGAACACAGGGTTCTATTCATAGAACACAAGGTTTTATTCATAAAACACATGGTTATATCTATAGATCGCGGGTGGTTTCCATTCAGAGAACACATGGTTTCATTCATAAAACACAGGGTTCTATTCATAGAACACAGGGTTCCATTCATAGAACACAGGGTTCTATTAATAGAACACAAGGTTTTATTCATAAAACACATGGTTATATTTATAGATCACGGGTGGTTTCCATTCAGAGAACACATCATTTCATTCATAAAACACAGGGTTCTATTCATAGAACACAGGGTTCCATTTATAGAACACTGGGTTCTATTCATAGACCACAAGGTTTTATTCATAGAACACATGGTTATATTTATAGATCACGGGTGGTTTTCATTCAGAGAACACATAATTTTATTCATAAAACACAGGGTTCTATTCATAGAACACAGGGTTCCATTTATAGAACACAGGGTTCTATTCATAGAACACAAGGTTTTATTCATAGAACACATGGCTATATTTATAGATCACGGGTGGTTTCCATTCAGAGAACACATGGTTTCATTCATAAAACACAGGGTTCTATTTATAGAACACATGGTTCCATTCATAGAACACAGGGTTCTATTAATAGAACACAAGGTTTTATTCATAAAACACATGGTTATATTTATAGATCATGGGTGGTTTCCATTCAGAGAACACATAATTTCATTCATAAAACACAGGGTTCTATTCATAGAACACAGGGTTCCATTTATAGAACACAGGGTTCTATTCATAGAACACAAGGTTTTATTCATAGAACACATGGTTATATTTATAGATCACGGGTGGTTTCCATTCAGAGAACACATAATTTTATTCATAAAACACAGGGTTCTATTCATAGAACACAGGGTTCCATTTATAGAACACAGGGTTCTATTCATAGAACTCAAGGTTTTATTCATAGAACAGATGGTTATATTTATAGATCACGGGTGGTTTCCATTCAGAGAACACATAATTGCATTCATAAAACACAGGGTTCTATTCATAGAACACAGGGTTCCATTTATAGAACACAGGGTTCTATTCATAGAACACAAGGTTTTATTCATAGAACACATGGCTATATTTATAGATCACGGGTGGTTTCCATTCAGAGAACACATAATTTCATTCATAAAACACAGGGTTCTATTTATAGAACACAGGGTTCCATTCATAGAACACAGGGTTCTATTAATAGAACACAAGGTTTTATTCATAAAACACATGGTTATATTTATAGATCACGGGTGGTTTCCATTCAGAGAACACATGGTTTCATTCATAAAACACAGGGTTCTATTCATAGAACACAGGGTTCCATTCATAGAACACAGGGTTCTATTAAGAGAACACAAGGTTTTATTCATAGAACACATGGCTATATTTATAGATCACGGGTGGTTTCCATTCAGAGAACACATGGTTTCATTCATAAAACACAGGGTTCTATTTATAGAACACAGGGTTCCATTCATAGAACACAGGGTTCTATTAATAGAACACAAGGTTTTATTCATAAAACACATGGTTATATTTATAGATCACGGGTGGTTTCCATTCAGAGAACACATGGTTTCATTCATAAAACACAGGGTTCTATTCATAGAACACAGGGTTCCATTCATAGAACACAGGGTTCTATTAATAGAACACAAGGTTGTATTCATAAAACACATGGTTATATTTATAGATCACGGGTGGTTTCCATTCAGAGAACACATCATTTCATTCATAAAACACAGGGTTCTATTCATAGAACACAGGGTTCCATTTATAGAACACTGGGTTCTATTCATAGACCACAAGGTTTTATTCATAGAACACATGGTTATATTTATAGATCACGGGTGGTTTCCATTCAGAGAACACATAATTTTATTCATGAAACACAGGGTTCAATTCATAGAACACAGGGTTCCATTTATAGAACACAGGGTTCTATTCATAGAACTCAAGGTTTTATTCATAGAACAGATGGTTATATTTATAGATCACGGGTGGTTTCCATTCAGAGAACACATAATTGCATTCATAAAACACAGGGTTCTATTTATAGAACACAGGGTTCCATTCATAGAACACAGGGTTCTATTAATAAAACACAAGGTTTTATTCATAAAACACATGGTTATATTTATAGATCACGGGTGGTTTCCATTCAGAGAACACATGGTTTCATTCATAAAACACAGGGTTCAATTCATAGAACACAGGGTTCCATTTATAGAACACAGGGTTCTATTCATAGAAAACAAGGTTTTATTCATAGAACACATGGCTATATTTATAGATCACGGGTGGTTTCCATTTAGAGAACACATGGTTTCATTCATAAAACACAGGGTTCTATTTATAGAACACAGGGTTCCATTCATAGAACACAGGGTTCTATTAATAAAACACAAGGTTTTATTCATAAAACACATGGTTATATTTATAGATCACGGGTGGTTTCCATTCAGAGAACACATGGTTTAATTCATAAAACACAGGGTTCTATTCATAGAACACAGGGTTGCATTCATAGAACACAGGGTTCTATTAATAGAACACAAGGTTTTATTCATAAAACACATGGTTATATTTATAGATCACGGGTGGTTTCCATTCAGAGAACACATGATTTCATTCATAAAACACAGGGTTCTATTTATAGAACACAGGGTTCCATTCATAGAACACAGGGTTCTATTAATAGAACACAAGGTTTTATTCATAAAACACATGGTTATATTTATAGATCACGGGTGGTTTCCAGTCAGAGAACACATGTTTTCATTCATAAAACACAGGGTTCTATTCATAGAACACAGGGTTCCATTCATAGAACACAGGGTTCTATTAATAGAACACAAGGTTTTATTCATAAAACACATGGTTATATTTATAGATCACGGGTGGTTTCCATTCAGAGAACACATGATTTCATTCATAAAACACAGGGTTCTATTTATAGAACACAGGGTTCCATTCATAGAACACAGGGTTCTATTAATAGAACACAAGGTTTTATTCATAGAACACATGGCTATATTTATAGATCACGGGTGGTTTCCATTCAGAGAACACATCATTTCATTCATAAAACACAGGGTTCTATTCATAGAACACAGGGTTCCATTTATAGAACACTGGGTTCTATTCATAGACCACAAGGTTTTATTCATAGAACACATGGTAATATTTATAGATCACGGGTGGTTTTCATTCAGAGAACACATAATTTTATTCATAAAACACAGGGTTCTATTCATAGAACGCAGGGTTCCATTTATAGAACACAGGGTTCTATTCATAGAACACAAGGTTTTATTCATAGAACACATGGCTATATTTATAGATCACGGGTGGTTTCCATTCAGAGAACACATGGTTTCATTCATAAAACACAGGGTTCTATTTATAGAACACAGGGTTCCATTCATAGAACACAGGGTTCTATTAATAGAACACAAGGTTTTATTCATAAAACACATGGTTATATTTATAGATCACGGGTGGTTTCCATTCAGAGAACACATGGTTTCATTCATAAAACACAGCGTTTTATTCATAGAACACAGGGTTCCATTCATAGAACACAGGGTTCTATTAAGAGAGCACAAGGTTTTATTCATAAAACACATGGTTATATTTATAGATCACGGGTGGTTTCCATTCAGAGAACACATCATTTCATTCATAAAACACAGGGTTCTATTCATAGAACACAGGGTTCCATTTATAGAACACTGGGTTCTATTAATAGAACACAAGGTTTTATTCATAGAACACATGGTTATATATAAAGATCACGGGTGGTTTCCATTCAGAGAACACATAATTTCATTCATAAAACACAGGGTTCTATTCATAGAACACAGGGTTCCATTTATAGAACACAGGGTTCTATTCATAGAACACAAGGTTTTATTCATAGAACACATGGTTATATTTATAGATCACGGGTGGTTTCCATTCAGAGAACACATAATTTTATTCATAAAACACAGGGTTCTATTCATAGAACACAGGGTTCCATTTATAGAACACAGGGTTCTATTCATAGAACACAAGGTTTTATTCATAGAACACATGGCTATATTTATAGATCACGGGTGGTTTCCATTCAGAGAACACATGGTTTCATTCATAAAACACAGGGTTCTATTCATAGAACACAGGGTTCCATTCATAGAACACAGGGTTCTATTAATAGAACACAAGGTTTTATTCATAAAACACATGGTTATATTTATAGATCACGGGTGGTTTCCATTCAGAGAATACATAATTTCATTCATAAAACACAGGGTTCTATTCATAGAACACAGGGTTCCATTTATAGAACACAGGGTTCTATTCATATAACACAAGGTTTTATTCATAGAACACATGGTTATATTTATAGATCACGGTGGTTTCCATTCAGAGAACACATAATTTTATTCATAAAACACAGGGTTCTATTCATAGAACACAGGGTTCCATTTATAGAACACAGGGTTCTATTCATAGAACTCAAGGTTTTATTCATAGAACAGATGGTTATATTTATAGATCACGGGTGGTTTCCATTCAGAGAACACATAATTGCATTCATAAAACACAGGGTTCTATTCATAGAACACAGGGTTCCATTTATAGAACACAGGGTTCTATTCATAGAACTCAAGGTTTTATTCATAGAACAGATGGTTATATTTATAGATCACGGGTGGTTTCCATTCAGAGAACACATAATTGCATTCATAAAACACAGGGTTCTATTCATAGAACACAGGGTTCCATTTATAGAACACAGGGTTCTATTCATAGAACACAAGGTTTTATTCATAGAACACATGGCTATATTTATAGATCACGGGTGGTTTCCATTCAGAGAACACATGGTTTCATTCATAAAACACAGGGTTCTATTTATAGAACACAGGGTTCCATTCATAGAACACAGGGTTCTATTAATAGAACACAAGGTTTTATTCATAAAACACATGGTTATATTTATAGATCACGGGTGGTTTCCATTCAGAGAACACATGGTTTCATTCATAAAACACAGGGTTCTATTCATAGAACACAGGGTTCCATTTATAGAACACAGGGTTCTATTAATAGAACACAAGGTTTTATTCATAAAACACATGGTTATATTTATAGATCACGGGTGGTTTTCATTCAGAGAACACATAATCTTATTCATAAAACACAGGGTTCTATTCATAGAACACAGGGTTCCATTCATAGAACACAGGGTTCTATTAAGAGAACACAAGGTTTTATTCATAGAACACATGGCTATATTTATAGATCACGGGTGGTTTCCATTCAGAGAACACATCATTTCATTCATAAAACACAGGGTTCTATTCATAGAACACAGGGTTCCATTTATAGAACACTGGGTTCTATTCAAAGACCACAAGGTTTTATTCATAGAACACATGGTTATATTTATAGATCACGGGTGGTTTTCATTCAGAGAACACATAATTTTATTCATAAAACACAGGGTTCTATTCATAGAACACAGGGTTCCATTTATAGAACACAGGGTTCTATTCATAGAACACAAGGTTTTATTCATAGAACACATGGCTATATTTATAGATCACGGGTGGTTTCCATTCAGAGAACACATGGTTTCATTCATAAAACACAGGGTTCTATTTATAGAACACAGGGTTCCATTCATAGAACACAGGGTTCTATTAATAGAACACAAGGTTTTATTCATAAAACACATGGTTATATTTATAGATCACGGGTGGTTTCCATTCAGAGAACACATGGTTTCATTCATAAAACACAGGGTTCTATTCATAGAACACAGGGTTCCATTCATAGAACACAGGGTTCTATTAAGAGAACACAAGGTTTTATTCATAGAACACATGGCTATATTTATAGATCACGGGTGGTTTCCATTCAGAGAACACATCATTTCATTCATAAAACACAGGGTTCTATTCATAGAACACAGGGTTCCATTTATAGAACACTGGGTTCTATTCATAGACCACAAGGTTTTATTCATAGAACACATGGTTATATTTATAGATCACGGGTGGTTTTCATTCAGAGAACACATAATTTTATTCATAAAACACAGGGTTCTATTCATAGAACACAGGGTTCCATTTATAGAACACAGGGTTCTATTCATAGAACACAAGGTTTTATTCATAGAACACATGGCTATATTTATAGATCACGGGTGGTTTCCATTCAGAGAACACATGGTTTCATTCATAAAACACAGGGTTCTATTTATAGAACACAGGGTTCCATTCATAGAACACAGGGTTCTATTAATAGAACACAAGGTTTTATTCATAAAACACATGGTTATATTTATAGATCACGGGTGGTTTCCATTCAGAGAACACATGGTTTCATTCATAAAACACAGGGTTCTATTCATAGAACACAGGGTTCCATTCATAGAACACAGGGTTCTATTAAGAGAACACAAGGTTTTATTCATAGAACACATGGTTATATATAAAGATCACGGGTGGTTTCCATTCAGAGAACACATAATTTCATTCATAAAACACAGGGTTCTATTCATAGAACACAGGGTTCCATTTATAGAACACAGGGTTCTATTCATAGAACACAAGGTTTTATTCATAGAACACATGGTTATATTTATAGATCACGGGTGGTTTCCATTCAGAGAACACATAATTTTATTCATAAAACACAGGGTTCTATTCATAGAACACAGGGTTCCATTTATAGAACACAGGGTTCTATTCATAGAACTCAAGGTTTTATTCATAGAACAGATTGTTATATTTATAGATCACGGGTGGTTTCCATTCAGAGAACACATAATTGCATTCATAAAACACAGGGTTCTATTCATAGAACACAGGGTTCCATTTATAGAACACAGGGTTCTATTCATAGAACACAAGGTTTTATTCATAGAACACATGGCTATATTTATAGATCACGGGTGGTTTCCATTCAGAGAACACATGGTTTCATTCATAAAACACAGGGTTCTATTCATAGAACACAGGGTTCCATTCATAGAACACATGGTTCTATTAATAGAACACAAGGTTTTATTCATAAAACACATGGTTATATTTATAGATCATGGGTGGTTTCCATTCAGAGAACACATAATTTCATTCATAAAACACAGGGTTCTATTCATAGAACACAGGGTTCCATTTATAGAACACAGGGTTCTATTCATAGAACACAAGGTTTTATTCATAGAACACATGGTCATATTTATAGATCACGGGTGGTTTCCATTCAGAGAACACATAATTTTATTCATAAAACACAGGGTTCTATTCATAGAACACAGGGTTCCATTTATAGAACACAGGGTTCTATTCATAGAACTCAAGGTTTTATTCATAGAACAGATGGTTATATTTATAGATCACGGGTGGTTTCCATTCAGAGAACACATAATTGCATTCATAAAACACAGGGTTCTATTCATAGAACACAGGGTTCCATTTATAGAACACAGGGTTCTATTCATAGAACACAAGGTTTTATTCATAGAACACATGGCTATATTTATAGATCACGGGTGGTTTCCATTCAGAGAACACATAATTTCATTCATAAAACACAGGGTTCTATTTATAGAACACAGGGTTCCATTCATAGAACACAGGGTTCTATTAATAGAACACAAGGTTTTATTCATAAAACACATGGTTATATTTATAGATCACGGGTGGTTTCCATTCAGAGAACACATGGTTTCATTCATAAAACACAGGGTTCTATTCATAGAACACAGGGTTCCATTCATAGAACACAGGGTTCTATTAAGAGAACACAAGGTTTTATTCATAGAACACATGGCTATATTTATAGATCACGGGTGGTTTCCATTCAGAGAACACATGGTTTAATTCATAAAACACAGGGTTCTATTTATAGAACACAGGGTTCCATTCATAGAACACAGGGTTCTATTAATAGAACACAAGTTTTTATTCATAAAACACATGGTTATATTTATAGATCACGGGTGGTTTCCATTCAGAGAATACATCATTTCATTCATAAAACACAGGGTTCTATTCATAGAACACAGGGTTCCATTTATAGAACACTGGGTTCTATTCATAGACCACAAGGTTTTATTCATAGAACACATGGTTATATTTATAGATCACGGGTGGTTTTCATTCAGAGAACACATAATTTTATTCATAAAACACAGGGTTCTATTCATAGAACACAGGGTTCCATTTATAGAACACAGGGTTCTATTCATAGAACACAAGGTTTTATTCATAGAACACATGGCTATATTTATAGATCACGGGTGGTTTCCATTCAGAGAACACATGGTTTCATTCATAAAACACAGGGTTCTATTTATAGAACACAGGGTTCCATTCATAGAACACAGGGTTCTATTAATAGAACACAAGGTTTTATTCATAAAACACATGGTTATATTTATAGATCACGGGTGGTTTCCATTCAGAGAACACATGGTTTCATTCATAAAACACAGGGTTCTATTCATAGAACACAGGGTTCCATTCATAGAACACAGGGTTCTATTAAGAGAACACAAGGTTTTATTCATAAAACACATGGTTATATTTATAGATCACGGGTGGTTTCCATTCAGGGAACACATCATTTCATTCATAAAACACAGGGTTCTATTCATAGAACACAGGGTTCCATTTATAGAACACTGGGTTCTATTCATAGAACACAAGGTTTTATTCATAGAACACATGGTTATATTTATAGATCACGGGTGGTTTCCATTCAGAGAACACATAATTTCATTCATAAAACACAGGGTTCTATTCATAGAACACAGGGTTCCATTTATAGAACACAGGGTTCTATTCATAGAACACAAGGTTTTATTCATAGAACACATGGTTATATTTATAGATCACGGGTGGTTTCCATTCAGAGAACACATAATTTTATTCATAAAACACAGGGTTCTATTCATAGAACACAGGGTTCCATTTATAGAACACAGGATTCTATTCATAGAACTCAAGGTTTTATTCATAGAACAGATGGTTATATTTATAGATCACGGGTGGTTTCCTTTCAGAGAACACATAATTGCATTCATAAAACACAGGGTTCTATTCATAGAACACAGAGTTCCATTTATAGAACACAGGGTTCTATTCATAGAACACAAGGTTTTATTCATAGAACACATGGCTATATTTATAGATCACGGGTGGTTTCCATTCAGAGAACACATGGTTTCATTCATAAAACACAGGGTTCTATTTATAGAACACAGGGTTCCATTCATAGAACACAGGGTTCTATTAATAGAACACAAGGTTTTATTCATAAAACACATGGTTATATTTATAGATCACGGGTGGTTTCCATTCAGAGAACACATGGTTTCATTCATAAAACACAGGGTTCAATTCATAGAACACAGGGTTCCATTTATAGAACACAGGGTTCTATTCATAGAAAACAAGGTTTTATTCATAGAACACATGGCTATATTTATAGATCACGGGTGGTTTCCATTCAGAGAACACATGGTTTCATTCATAAAACACAGGGTTCTATTTATAGAACACAGGGTTCCATTCATAGAACACAGGGTTCTATTAATAAAACACAAGGTTTTATTCATAAAACACATGGTTATATTTATAGATCACGGGTGGTTTCCATTCAGAGAACACATGGTTTCATTCATAAAACACAGGGTTCTATTCATAGAACACAGGGTTCCATTCATAGAACACAGGGTTCTATTAATAGAACACAAGGTTTTATTCATAAAACACATGGTTATATTTATAGATCACGGGTGGTTTCCATTCAGAGAACACATGATTTCATTCATAAAACACAGGGTTCTATTTATAGAACACAGGGTTCCATTCATAGAACACAGGGTTCTATTAATAGAACACAAGGATTTATTCATAAAACACATGGTTATATTTATAGATCACGGGTGGTTTCCAGTCAGAGAACACATGGTTTCATTCATAAAACACAGGGTTCTATTCATAGAACACAGGATTCCATTAATAGAACACAGGGTTCTATTAATAGAACACAAGGTTGTATTCATAAAACACATGGTTATATTTATAGATCACGGGTGGTTTCCATTCAGAGAACACATCATTTCATTCATAAAACACAGGGTTCTATTCATAGAACACAGGGTTCCATTTATAGAACACAGGGTTCTATTCATAGAACACAAGGTTTTATTCATAAAACACATGGTTATATTTATAGATCACGGGTGGTTTCCATTCAGAGAACACATAATTTCATTCATAAAACACAGGGTTCTATTCATAGAACACAGGGTTCCATTTATAGAACACAGGGTTCTATTCATAGAACTCAAGGTTTTATTCATAGAACAGATGGTTATATTTATAGATCACGGGTGGTTTCCATTCAGAGAACACATAATTGCATTCATAAAACACAGGGTTCTATTCATAGAACACAGGGTTCCATTTATAGAACACAGGGTTCTATTCATAGAACACAAGGTTTTATTCATAAAACACATGGTTATATTTATAGATCGCGGGTGGTTTCCATTCAGAGAACACATGGTTTCATTCATAAAACACAGGGTTCTATTCATAGAACACAGGGTTCCATTCATAGAACACAGGGTTCTATTAATAGAACACAAGGTTTTATTCATAAAACACATGGTTATATTTATAGATCGCGGGTGGTTTCCATTCAGAGAACACATGGTTTCATTCATAAAACACAGGGTTCTATTCATAGAACACAGGGTTCCATTCATAGAACACAGGGTTCTATTAATAGAACACAAGGTTTTATTCATAAAACACATGGTTATATTTATAGATCACGGGTGGTTTCCATTCAGAGAACACATGGTTTCATTCATAAAACACAGAATTCAATTCATAGAACACAGGGTTCCATTTATAGAACACAGGGTTCTATTCATAGAAAACAAGGTTTTATTCATAGAACACATGGCTATATTTATAGATCACGGGTGGTTTCCATTTAGAGAACACATGGTTTCATTCATAAAACACAGGGTTCTATTTATAGAACACAGGGTTCCATTCATAGAACACAGGGTTCTATTAATAAAACACAAGGTTTTATTCATAAAACACATGGTTATATTTATAGATCACGGGTGGTTTCCATTCAGAGAACACATGGTTTCATTCATAAAACACAGGGTTCTATTCATAGAACACAGGGTTGCATTCATAGAACACAGGGTTCTATTAATAGAACACAAGGTTTTATTCATAAAACACATGGTTATATTTATAGATCACGGGTGGTTTCCATTCAGAGAACACATGATTTCATTCATAAAACACAGGGTTCTATTTATAGAACACAGGGTTCCATTCATAGAACACAGGGTTCTATTAATAGAACACAAGGTTTTATTCATAAAACACATGGTTATATTTATAGATCACGGGTGGTTTCCAGTCAGAGAACACATGGTTTCATTCATAAAACACAGGGTTCTATTCATAGAACACAGGGCTCCATTCATAGAACACAGGGTTCTATTAATAGAACACAAGGTTTTATTCATAAAACACATGGTTATATTTATAGATCACGGGTGGTTTCCATTCAGAGAACACATGATTTCATTCATAAAACACAGGGTTCTATTTATAGAACACAGGGTTCCATTCATAGAACACAGGGTTCTATTAATAGAACACAAGGTTTTATTCATAGAACACATGGCTATATTTATAGATCACGGGTGGTTTCCATTCAGAGAACACATCATTTCATTCATAAAACACAGGGTTCTATTCATAGAACACAGGGTTCCATTTATAGAACACTGGGTTCTATTCATAGACCACAAGGTTTTATTCATAGAACACATGGTAATATTTATAGATCACGGGTGGTTTTCATTCAGAGAACACATAATTTTATTCATAAAACACAGGGTTCTATTCATAGAACACAGGGTTCCATTTATAGAACACAGGGTTCTATTCATAGAACACAAGGTTTTATTCATAGAACACATGGCTATATTTATAGATCACGGGTGGTTTCCATTCAGAGAACACATGGTTTCATTCATAAAACACAGGGTTCTATTTATAGAACACAGGGTTCCATTCATAGAACACAGGGTTCTATTAATAGAACACAAGGTTTTATTCATAAAACACATGGTTATATTTATAGATCACGGGTGGTTTCCATTCAGAGAACACATGGTTTCATTCATAAAACACAGCGTTTTATTCATAGAACACAGGGTTCCATTCATAGAACACAGGGTTCTATTAAGAGAACACAAGGTTTTATTCATAAAACACATGGTTATATTTATAGATTACGGGTGGTTTCCATTCAGAGAACACATCATTTCATTCATAAAACACAGGGTTCTATTCATAGAACACAGGGTTCCATTTATAGAACACTGGGTTCTATTAATAGAACACAAGGTTTTATTCATAGAACACATGGTTATATATAAAGATCACGGGTGGTTTCCATTCAGAGAACACATAATTTCATTCATAAAACACAGGGTTCTATTCATAGAACACAGGGTTCCATTTATAGAACACAGGGTTCTATTCATAGAACACAAGGTTTTTTTCATAGAACACATGGTTATATTTATAGATCACGGGTGGTTTCCATTCAGAGAACACATAATTTTATTCATAAAACACAGGGTTCTATTCATAGAACACAGGGTTCCATTTATAGAACACAGGGTTCTATTCATAGAACACAAGGTTTTATTCATAGAACACATGGCTATATTTATAGATCACGGGTGGTTTCCATTCAGAGAACACATGGTTTCATTCATAAAACACAGGGTTCTATTCATAGAACACAGGGTTCCATTCATAGAACACAGGGTTCTATTAATAGAACACAAGGTTTTATTCATAAAACACATGGTTATATTTATAGATCACGGGTGGTTTCCATTCAGAGAACACATAATTTCATTCATAAAACACAGGGTTCTATTCATAGAACACAGGGTTCCATTTATAGAACACAGGGTTCTATTCATATAACACAAGGTTTTATTCATAGAACACATGGTTATATTTATAGATCACGGGTGGTTTCCATTCAGAGAACACATCATTTTATTCATAAAACACAGGGTTCTATTCATAGAACACAGGGTTCCATTTATAGAACACAGGGTTCTATTCATAGAACTCAAGGTTTTATTCATAGAACAGATGGTTATATTTATAGATCACGGGTGGTTTCCATTCAGAGAACACATAATTGCATTCATAAAACACAGGGTTCTATTCATAGAACACAGGGTTCCATTTATAGAACACAGGGTTCTATTCATAGAACTCAAGGTTTTATTCATAGAACAGATGGTTATATTTATAGATCACGGGTGGTTTCCATTCAGAGAACACATAATTGCATTCATAAAACACAGGGTTCTATTCATAGAACACAGGGTTCCATTTATAGAACACAGGGTTCTATTCATAGAACACAAGGTTTTATTCATAGAACACATGGCTATATTTATAGATCACGGGTGGTTTCCATTCAGAGAACACATGGTTTCATTCATAAAACACAGGGTTCTATTTATAGAACACAGGGTTCCATTCATAGAACACAGGGTTCTATTAATAGAACACAAGGTTTTATTCATAAAACACATGTTTATATTTATAGATCATGGGTGGTTTCCATTCAGAGAACACATGGTTTCATTCATAAAACACAGGGTTCTATTTATAGAACACAGGGTTCCATTCATAGAACACAGGGTTCTATTAATAGAACACAAGGTTTTATTCATAAAACACATGGTTATATTTATAGATCACGGGTGGTTTCCATTCAGAGAACACATGGTTTCATTCATAAAACACAGGGTTCTATTCATAGAACACAGGGTTCCATTCATAGAACACAGGGTTCTATTAAGAGAACACAAGGTTTTATTCATAGAACACATGGCTATATTTATAGATCACGGGTGGTTTCCATTCAGAGAACACATCATTTCATTCATAAAACACAGGGTTCTATTCATAGAACACAGGGTTCCATTTATAGAACACAGGGTTCTATTCATAGAACACAAGGTTTTATTCATAAAACACATGGTTATATTTATAGATCACGGGTGGTTTCCATTCAGAGAACACATAATTTCATTCATAAAACACAGGGTTCTATTCATAGAACACAGGGTTCCATTTATAGAACACAGGGTTCTATTCATAGAACTCAAGGTTTTATTCATAGAACAGATGGTTATATTTATAGATCACGGGTGGTTTCCATTCAGAGAACACATAATTGCATTCATAAAACACAGGGTTCTATTCATAGAACACAGGGTTCCATTTATAGAACACAGGGTTCTATTCATAGAACACAAGGTTTTATTCATAAAACACATGGTTATATTTATAGATCGCGGGTGGTTTCCATTCAGAGAACACATGGTTTCATTCATAAAACACAGGGTTCTATTCATAGAACACAGGGTTCCATTCATAGAACACAGGGTTCTATTAATAGAACACAAGGTTTTATTCATAAAACACATGGTTATATTTATAGATCGCGGGTGGTTTCCATTCAGAGAACACATGGTTTCATTCATAAAACACAGGGTTCTATTCATAGAACACAGGGTTCCATTCATAGAACACAGGGTTCTATTAATAGAACACAAGGTTTTATTCATAAAACACTTGGTTATATTTATAGATCACGGGTGGTTTCCATTCAGAGAACACATGGTTTCATTCATAAAACACAGAATTCAATTCATAGAACACAGGGTTCCATTTATAGAACACAGGGTTCTATTCATAGAAAACAAGGTTTTATTCATAGAACACATGGCTATATTTATAGATCACGGGTGGTTTCCATTTAGAGAACACATGGTTTCATTCATAAAACACAGGGTTCTATTTATAGAACACAGGGTTCCATTCATAGAACACAGGGTTCTATTAATAAAACACAAGGTTTTATTCATAAAACACATGGTTATATTTATAGATCACGGGTGGTTTCCATTCAGAGAACACATGGTTTCATTCATAAAACACAGGGTTCTATTCATAGAACACAGGGTTGCATTCATAGAACACAGGGTTCTATTAATAGAACACAAGGTTTTATTCATAAAACACATGGTTATATTTATAGATCACGGGTGGTTTCCATTCAGAGAACACATGATTTCATTCATAAAACACAGGGTTCTATTTATAGAACACAGGGTTCCATTCATAGAACACAGGGTTCTATTAATAGAACACAAGGTTTTATTCATAAAACACATGGTTATATTTATAGATCACGGGTGGTTTCCAGTCAGAGAACACATGGTTTCATTCATAAAACACAGGGTTCTATTCATAGAACACAGGGCTCCATTCATAGAACACAGGGTTCTATTAATAGAACACAAGGTTTTATTCATAAAACACATGGTTATATTTATAGATCACGGGTGGTTTCCATTCAGAGAACACATGATTTCATTCATAAAACACAGGGTTCTATTTATAGAACACAGGGTTCCATTCATAGAACACAGGGTTCTATTAATAGAACACAAGGTTTTATTCATAGAACACATGGCTATATTTATAGATCACGGGTGGTTTCCATTCAGAGAACACATCATTTCATTCATAAAACACAGGGTTCTATTCATAGAACACAGGGTTCCATTTATAGAACACTGGGTTCTATTCATAGACCACAAGGTTTTATTCATAGAACACATGGTAATATTTATAGATCACGGGTGGTTTTCATTCAGAGAACACATAATTTTATTCATAAAACACAGGGTTCTATTCATAGAACACAGGGTTCCATTTATAGAACACAGGGTTCTATTCATAGAACACAAGGTTTTATTCATAGAACACATGGCTATATTTATAGATCACGGGTGGTTTCCATTCAGAGAACACATGGTTTCATTCATAAAACACAGGGTTCTATTTATAGAACACAGGGTTCCATTCATAGAACACAGGGTTCTATTAATAGAACACAAGGTTTTATTCATAAAACACATGGTTATATTTATAGATCACGGGTGGTTTCCATTCAGAGAACACATGGTTTCATTCATAAAACACAGCGTTTTATTCATAGAACACAGGGTTCCATTCATAGAACACAGGGTTCTATTAAGAGAACACAAGGTTTTATTCATAAAACACATGGTTATATTTATAGATTACGGGTGGTTTCCATTCAGAGAACACATCATTTCATTCATAAAACACAGGGTTCTATTCATAGAACACAGGGTTCCATTTATAGAACACTGGGTTCTATTAATAGAACACAAGGTTTTATTCATAGAACACATGGTTATATATAAAGATCACGGGTGGTTTCCATTCAGAGAACACATAATTTCATTCATAAAACACAGGGTTCTATTCATAGAACACAGGGTTCCATTTATAGAACACAGGGTTCTATTCATAGAACACAAGGTTTTTTTCATAGAACACATGGTTATATTTATAGATCACGGGTGGTTTCCATTCAGAGAACACATAATTTTATTCATAAAACACAGGGTTCTATTCATAGAACACAGGGTTCCATTTATAGAACACAGGGTTCTATTCATAGAACACAAGGTTTTATTCATAGAACACATGGCTATATTTATAGATCACGGGTGGTTTCCATTCAGAGAACACATGGTTTCATTCATAAAACACAGGGTTCTATTCATAGAACACAGGGTTCCATTCATAGAACACAGGGTTCTATTAATAGAACACAAGGTTTTATTCATAAAACACATGGTTATATTTATAGATCACGGGTGGTTTCCATTCAGAGAACACATAATTTCATTCATAAAACACAGGGTTCTATTCATAGAACACAGGGTTCCATTTATAGAACACAGGGTTCTATTCATATAACACAAGGTTTTATTCATAGAACACATGGTTATATTTATAGATCACGGGTGGTTTCCATTCAGAGAACACATCATTTTATTCATAAAACACAGGGTTCTATTCATAGAACACAGGGTTCCATTTATAGAACACAGGGTTCTATTCATAGAACTCAAGGTTTTATTCATAGAACAGATGGTTATATTTATAGATCACGGGTGGTTTCCATTCAGAGAACACATAATTGCATTCATAAAACACAGGGTTCTATTCATAGAACACAGGGTTCCATTTATATAACACAGGGTTCTATTCATAGAACTCAAGGTTTTATTCATAGAACAGATGGTTATATTTATAGATCACGGGTGGTTTCCATTCAGAGAACACATAATTGCATTCATAAAACACAGGGTTCTATTCATAGAACACAGGGTTCCATTTATAGAACACAGGGTTCTATTCATAGAACACAAGGTTTTATTCATAGAACACATGGCTATATTTATAGATCACGGGTGGTTTCCATTCAGAGAACACATGGTTTCATTCATAAAACACAGGGTTCTATTTATAGAACACAGGGTTCCATTCATAGAACACAGGGTTCTATTAATAGAACACAAGGTTTTATTCATAAAACACATGTTTATATTTATAGATCATGGGTGGTTTCCATTCAGAGAACACATGGTTTCATTCATAAAACACAGGGTTCTATTTATAGAACACAGGGTTCCATTCATAGAACACAGGGTTCTATTAATAGAACACAAGGTTTTATTCATAAAACACATGGTTATATTTATAGATCACGGGTGGTTTCCATTCAGAGAACACATGGTTTCATTCATAAAACACAGGGTTCTATTCATAGAACACAGGGTTCCATTCATAGAACACAGGGTTCTATTAAGAGAACACAAGGTTTTATTCATAGAACACATGGCTATATTTATAGATCACGGGTGGTTTCCATTCAGAGAACACATCATTTCATTCATAAAACACAGGGTTCTATTCATAGAACACAGGGTTCCATTTATAGAACACTGGGTTCTATTCAAAGACCACAAGGTTTTATTCATAGAACACATGGTTATATTTATAGATCACGGGTGGTTTTCATTCAGAGAACACATAATTTTATTCATAAAACACAGGGTTCTATTCATAGAACACAGGGTTCCATTTATAGAACACAGGGTTCTATTCATAGAACACAAGGTTTTATTCATAGAACACATGGCTATATTTATAGATCACGGGTGGTTTCCATTCAGAGAACACATGGTTTCATTCATAAAACACAGGGTTCTATTTATAGAACACAGGGTTCCATTCATAGAACACAGGGTTCTATTAATAGAACACAAGGTTTTATTCATAAAACACATGGTTATATTTATAGATCACGGGTGGTTTCCATTCAGAGAACACATAATTTTATTCATAAAACACAGGGTTCTATTCATAGAACACAGGGTTCCATTTATAGAACACAGGGTTCTATTCATAGAACTCAAGGTTTTATTCATAGAACAGATTGTTATATTTATAGATCACGGGTGGTTTCCATTCAGAGAACACATAATTGCATTCATAAAACACAGGGTTCTATTCATAGAACACAGGGTTCCATTTATAGAACACAGGGTTCTATTCATAGAACACAAGGTTTTATTCATAGAACACATGGCTATATTTATAGATCACGGGTGGTTTCCATTCAGAGAACACATGGTTTCATTCATAAAACACAGGGTTCTATTTATAGAACACAGGGTTCCATTCATAGAACACAGGGTTCTATTAATAGAACACAAGGTTTTATTCATAAAACACATGGTTATATTTATAGATCACGGGTGGTTTCCATTCAGAGAACACATGGTTTCATTCATAAAACACAGGGTTCTATTCATAGAACACAGGGTTCCATTCATAGAACACAGGGTTCTATTAAGAGAACACAAGGTTTTATTCATAGAACACATGGTTATATATAAAGATCACGGGTGGTTTCCATTCAGAGAACACATAATTTCATTCATAAAACAAAGGGTTCTATTCATAGAACACAGGGTTCCATTTATAGAACACAGGGTTCTATTCATAGAACACAAGGTTTTATTCATAGAACACATGGTTATATTTATAGATCACGGGTGGTTTCCATTCAGAGAACACATAATTTTATTCATAAAACACAGGGTTCTATTCATAGAACACAGGGTTCCATTTATAGAACACAGGGTTCTATTCATAGAACTCAAGGTTTTATTCATAGAACAGATTGTTATATTTATAGATCACGGGTGGTTTCCATTCAGAGAACACATAATTGCATTCATAAAACACAGGGTTCTATTCATAGAACACAGGGTTCCATTTATAGAACACAGGGTTCTATTCATAGAACACAAGGTTTTATTCATAGAACACATGGCTATATTTATAGATCACGGGTGGTTTCCATTCAGAGAACACATGGTTTCATTCATAAAACACAGGGTTCTATTCATAGAACACAGGGTTCCATTCATAGAACACAGGGTTCTATTAATAGAACACAAGGTTTTATTCATAAAACACATGGTTATATTTATAGATCATGGGTGGTTTCCATTCAGAGAACACATAATTTCATTCATAAAACACAGGGTTCTATTCATAGAACACAGGGTTCCATTTATAGAACACAGGGTTCTATTCATAGAACACAAGGTTTTATTCATAGAACACATGGTTATATTTATAGATCACGGGTGGTTTCCATTCAGAGAACACATAATTTTATTCATAAAACACAGGGTTCTATTCATAGAACACAGGGTTCCATTTATAGAACACAGGGTTCTATTCATAGAACTCAAGGTTTTATTCATAGAACAGATGGTTATATTTATAGATCACGGGTGGTTTCCATTCAGAGAACACATAATTGCATTCATAAAACACAGGGTTCTATTCATAGAACACAGGGTTCCATTTATAGAACACAGGGTTCTATTCATAGAACACAAGGTTTTATTCATAGAACACATGGCTATATTTATAGATCACGGGTGGTTTCCATTCAGAGAACACATAATTTCATTCATAAAACACAGGGTTCTATTTATAGAACACAGGGTTCCATTCATAGAACACAGGGTTCTATTAATAGAACACAAGGTTTTATTCATAAAACACATGGTTATATTTATAGATCACGGGTGGTTTCCATTCAGAGAACACATGGTTTCATTCATAAAACACAGGGTTCTATTCATAGAACACATGGTTCCATTCATAGAACACAGGGTTCTATTAAGAGAACACAAGGTTTTATTCATAGAACACATGGCTATATTTATAGATCACGGGTGGTTTCCAATCAGAGAACACATGGTTTCATTCATAAAACACAGGGTTCTATTTATAGAACACAGGGTTCCATTCATAGAACACAGGGTTCTATTAATAGAACACAAGGTTTTATTCATAAAACACATGGTTATATTTATAGATCACGGGTGGTTTCCATTCAGAGAACACATCATTTCATTCATAAAACACAGGGTTCTATTCATAGAACACAGGGTTCCATTTATAGAACACTGGGTTCTATTCATAGACCACAAGGTTTTATTCATAGAACACATGGTTATATTTATAGATCACGGGTGGTTTTCATTCAGAGAACACATAATTTTATTCATAAAACACAGGGTTCTATTCATAGAACACAGGGTTCCATTTATAGAACACAGGGTTCTATTCATAGAACACAAGGTTTTATTCATAGAACACATGGCTATATTTATAGATCACGGGTGGTTTCCATTCAGAGAACACATGGTTTCATTCATAAAACACAGGGTTCTATTTATAGAACACAGGGTTCCATTCATAGAACACAGGGTTCTATTAATAGAACACAAGGTTTTATTCATAAAACACATGGTTATATTTATAGATCACGGGTGGTTTCCATTCAGAGAACACATGGTTTCATTCATAAAACACAGGGTTCTATTCATAGAACACAGGGTTCCATTCATAGAACACAGGGTTCTATTAAGAGAACACAAGGTTTTATTCATAAAACACATGGTTATATTTATAGATCACGGGTGGTTTCCATTCAGGGAACACATCATTTCATTCATAAAACACAGGGTTCTATTCATAGAACACAGGGTTCCATTTATAGAACACTGGGTTCTATTCATAGAACACAAGGTTTTATTCATAGAACACATGGTTATATTTATAGATCACGGGTGGTTTCCATTCAGAGAACACATAATTTCATTCATAAAACACAGGGTTCTATTCATAGAACACAGGGTTCCATTTATAGAACACAGGGTTCTATTCATAGAACACAAGGTTTTATTCATAGAACACATGGTTATATTTATAGATCACGGGTGGTTTCCATTCAGAGAACACATAATTTTATTCATAAAACACAGGGTTCTATTCATAGAACATAGGGTTCCATTTATAGAACACAGGATTCTATTCATAGAACTCAAGGTTTTATTCATAGAACAGATGGTTATATTTATAGATCACGGGTGGTTTCCATTCAGAGAACACATAATTGCATTCATAAAACACAGGGTTCTATTCATAGAACACAGGGTTCCATTTATAGAACACAGGGTTCTATTCATAGAACACAAGGTTTTATTCATAGAACACATGGCTATATTTATAGATCACGGGTGGTTTCCATTCAGAGAACACATGGTTTCATTCATAAAACACAGGGTTCTATTTATAGAACACAGGGTTCCATTCATAGAACACAGGGTTCTATTCATAGAACTCAAGGTTTTATTCATAGAACAGATGGTTATATTTATAGATCACGGGTGGTTTCCATTCAGAGAACACATAATTGCATTCATAAAACACAGGGTTCTATTTATAGAACACAGGGTTCCATTCATAGAACACAGGGTTCTATTAATAAAACACAAGGTTTTATTCATAAAACACATGGTTATATTTATAGATCACGGGTGGTTTCCATTCAGAGAACACATGGTTTCATTCATAAAACACAGGGTTCAATTCATAGAACACAGGGTTCCATTTATAGAACACAGGGTTCTATTCATAGAAAACAAGGTTTTATTCATAGAACACATGGCTATATTTATAGATCACGGGTGGTTTCCATTTAGAGAACACATGGTTTCATTCATAAAACACAGGGTTCTATTTATAGAACACAGGGTTCCATTCATAGAACACAGGGTTCTATTAATAAAACACAAGGTTTTATTCATAAAACACATGGTTATATTTATAGATCACGGGTGGTTTCCATTCAGAGAACACATGGTTTCATTCATAAAACACAGGGTTCTATTCATAGAACACAGGGTTGCATTCATAGAACACAGGGTTCTATTAATAGAACACAAGGTTTTATTCATAAAACACATGGTTATATTTATAGATCACGGGTGGTTTCCATTCAGAGAACACATGATTTCATTCATAAAACACAGGGTTCTATTTATAGAACACAGGGTTCCATTCATAGAACACAGGGTTCTATTAATAGAACACAAGGTTTTATTCATAAAACACATGGTTATATTTATAGATCACGGGTGGTTTCCAGTCAGAGAACACATGGTTTCATTCATAAAACACAGGGTTCTATTCATAGAACACAGGGTTCCATTCATAGAACACAGGGTTCTATTAATAGAACACAAGGTTTTATTCATAAAACACATGGTTATATTTATAGATCACGGGTGGTTTCCATTCAGAGAACACATGATTTCATTCATAAAACACAGGGTTCTATTTATAGAACACAGGGTTCCATTCATAGAACACAGGGTTCTATTAATAGAACACAAGGTTTTATTCATAGAACACATGGCTATATTTATAGATCACGGGTGGTTTCCATTCAGAGAACACATCATTTCATTCATAAAACACAGGGTTCTATTCATAGAACACAGGGTTCCATTTATAGAACACTGGGTTCTATTCATAGACCACAAGGTTTTATTCATAGAACACATGGTAATATTTATAGATCACGGGTGGTTTTCATTCAGAGAACACATAATCTTATTCATAAAACACAGGGTTCTATTCATAGAACACAGGGTTCCATTTATAGAACACAGGGTTCTATTCATAGAACACAAGGTTTTATTCATAGAACACATGGCTATATTTATAGATCACGGGTGGTTTCCATTCAGAGAACACATGGTTTCATTCATAAAACACAGGGTTCTATTTATAGAACACAGGGTTCCATTCATAGAACACAGGGTTCTATTAATAGAACACAAGGTTTTATTCATAAAACACATGGTTATATTTATAGATCACGGGTGGTTTCCATTCAGAGAACACATGGTTTCATTCATAAAACACAGCGTTTTATTCATAGAACACAGGGTTCCATTCATAGAACACAGGGTTCTATTAAGAGAACACAAGGTTTTATTCATAAAACACATGGTTATATTTATAGATCACGGGTGGTTTCCATTCAGAGAACACATCATTTCATTCATAAAACACAGGGTTCTATTCATAGAACACAGGGTTCCATTTATAGAACACTGGGTTCTATTAATAGAACACAAGGTTTTATTCATAGAACACATGGTTATATATAAAGATCACGGGTGGTTTCCATTCAGAGAACACATAATTTCATTCATAAAACACAGGGTTCTATTCATAGAACACAGGGTTCCATTTATAGAACACAGGGTTCTATTCATAGAACACAAGGTTTTATTCATAGAACACATGGTTATATTTATAGATCACGGGTGGTTTCCATTCAGAGAACACATAATTTTATTCATACAACACAGGGTTCTATTCATAGAACACAGGGTTCCATTTATAGAACACAGGGTTCTATTCATAGAACACAAGGTTTTATTCATAGAACACATGGCTATATTTATAGATCACGGGTGGTTTCCATTCAGAGAACACATGGTTTCATTCATAAAACACAGGGTTCTATTCATAGAACACAGGGTTCCATTCATAGAACACAGGGTTCTATTAATAGAACACAAGGTTTTATTCATAAAACACATGGTTATATTTATAGATCACGGGTGGTTTCCATTCAGAGAACACATAATTTCATTCATAAAACACAGGGTTCTATTCATAGAACACAGGGTTCCATTTATAGAACACAGGGTTCTATTCATATAACACAAGGTTTTATTCATAGAACACATGGTTATATTTATAGATCACGGGTGGTTTCCATTCAGAGAACACATAATTTTATTCATAAAACACAGGGTTCTATTCATAGAACACAGGGTTCCATTTATAGAACACAGGGTTCTATTCATAGAACTCAAGGTTTTATTCATAGAACAGATGGTTATATTTATAGATCACGGGTGGTTTCCATTCAGAGAACACATAATTGCATTCATAAAACACAGGGTTCTATTCATAGAACACAGGTTTCCATTTATAGAACACAGGGTTCTATTCATAGAACACAAGGTTTTATTCATAGAACACATGGCTATATTTATAGATCACGGGTGGTTTCCATTCAGAGAACACATGGTTTCATTCATAAAACACAGGGTTCTATTTATAGAACACAGGGTTCCATTCATAGAACACAGGGTTCTATTAATAGAACACAAGGTTTTATTCATAAAACACATGGTTATATTTATAGATCACGGGTGGTTTCCATTCAGAGAACACATGGTTTCATTCATAAAACACAGGGTTCTATTTATAGAACACAGGGTTCCATTCATAGAACACAGGGTTCTATTAATAGAACACAAGGTTTTATTCATAAAACACATGGTTATATTTATAGATCACGGGTGGTTTCCATTCAGAGAACACATGGTTTCATTCATAAAACACAGGGTTCTATTCATAGAACACAGGGTTCCATTCATAGAACACAGGGTTCTATTAAGAGAACACAAGGTTTTATTCATAGAACACATGGCTATATTTATAGATCACGGGTGGTTTCCATTCAGAGAACACATCATTTCATTCATAAAACACAGGGTTCTATTCATAGAACACAGGGTTCCATTTATAGAACACTGGGTTCTATTCAAAGACCACAAGGTTTTATTCATAGAACACATGGTTATATTTATAGATCACGGGTGGTTTTCATTCAGAGAACACATAATTTTATTCATAAAACACAGGGTTCTATTCATAGAACACAGGGTTCCATTTATAGAACACAGGGTTCTATTCATAGAACACAAGGTTTTATTCATAGAACACATGGCTATATTTATAGATCACGGGTGGTTTCCATTCAGAGAACACATGGTTTCATTCATAAAACACAGGGTTCTATTTATAGAACACAGGGTTCCATTCATAGAACACAGGGTTCTATTAATAGAACACAAGGTTTTATTCATAAAACACATGGTTATATTTATAGATCACGGGTGGTTTCCATTCAGAGAACACATCATTTCATTCATAAAACACAGGGTTCTATTCATAGAACACAGGGTTCCATTTATAGAACACTGGGTTCTATTCATAGACCACAAGGTTTTATTCATAGAACACATGGTTATATTTATAGATCACGGGTGGTTTTCATTCAGAGAACACATAATTTTATTCATAAAACACAGGGTTCTATTCATAGAACACAGGGTTCCATTTATAGAACACAGGGTTCTATTCATAGAACACAAGGTTTTATTCATAGAACACATGGCTATATTTATAGATCACGGGTGGTTTCCATTCAGAGAACACATGGTTTCATTCATAAAACACAGGGTTCTATTTATAGAACACAGGGTTCCATTCATAGAACACAGGGTTCTATTAATAGAACACAAGGTTTTATTCATAAAACACATGGTTATATTTATAGATCACGGGTGGTTTCCATTCAGAGAACACATGGTTTCATTCATAAAACACAGGGTTCTATTCATAGAACACAGGGTTCCATTCATAGAACACAGGGTTCTATTAAGAGAACACAAGGTTTTATTCATAAAACACATGGTTATATTTATAGATCACGGGTGGTTTCCATTCAGGGAACACATCATTTCATTCATAAAACACAGGGTTCTATTCATAGAACACAGGGTTCCATTTATAGAACACTGGGTTCTATTCATAGAACACAAGGTTTTATTCATAGAACACATGGTTATATTTATAGATCACGGGTGGTTTCCATTCAGAGAACACATAATTTCATTCATAAAACACAGGGTTCTATTCATAGAACACAGGGTTCCATTTATAGAACACAGGGTTCTATTCATAGAACACAAGGTTTTATTCATAGAACACATGGTTATATTTATAGATCACGGGTGGTTTCCATTCAGAGAACACATAATTTTATTCATAAAACACAGGGTTCTATTCATAGAACATAGGGTTCCATTTATAGAACACAGGATTCTATTCATAGAACTCAAGGTTTTATTCATAGAACAGATGGTTATATTTATAGATCACGGGTGGTTTCCATTCAGAGAACACATAATTGCATTCATAAAACACAGGGTTCTATTCATAGAACACAGGGTTCCATTTATAGAACACAGGGTTCTATTCATAGAACACAAGGTTTTATTCATAGAACACATGGCTATATTTATAGATCACGGGTGGTTTCCATTCAGAGAACACATGGTTTCATTCATAAAACACAGGGTTCTATTTATAGAACACAGGGTTCCATTCATAGAACACAGGGTTCTATTCATAGAACTCAAGGTTTTATTCATAGAACAGATGGTTATATTTATAGATCACGGGTGGTTTCCATTCAGAGAACACATAATTGCATTCATAAAACACAGGGTTCTATTTATAGAACACAGGGTTCCATTCATAGAACACAGGGTTCTATTAATAAAACACAAGGTTTTATTCATAAAACACATGGTTATATTTATAGATCACGGGTGGTTTCCATTCAGAGAACACATGGTTTCATTCATAAAACACAGGGTTCAATTCATAGAACACAGGGTTCCATTTATAGAACACAGGGTTCTATTCATAGAAAACAAGGTTTTATTCATAGAACACATGGCTATATTTATAGATCACGGGTGGTTTCCATTTAGAGAACACATGGTTTCATTCATAAAACACAGGGTTCTATTTATAGAACACAGGGTTCCATTTATAGAACACAGGGTTCTATTAATAAAACACAAGGTTTTATTCATAAAACACATGGTTATATTTATAGATCACGGGTGGTTTCCATTCAGAGAACACATGGTTTCATTCATAAAACACAGGGTTCTATTCATAGAACACAGGGTTGCATTCATAGAACACAGGGTTCTATTAATAGAACACAAGGTTTTATTCATAAAACACATGGTTATATTTATAGATCACGGGTGGTTTCCATTCAGAGAACACATGATTTCATTCATAAAACACAGGGTTCTATTTATAGAACACAGGGTTCCATTCATAGAACACAGGGTTCTATTAATAGAACACAAGGTTTTATTCATAAAACACATGGTTATATTTATAGATCACGGGTGGTTTCCAGTCAGAGAACACATGGTTTCATTCATAAAACACAGGGTTCTATTCATAGAACACAGGGTTCCATTCATAGAACACAGGGTTCTATTAATAGAACACAAGGTTTTATTCATAAAACACATGGTTATATTTATAGATCACGGGTGGTTTCCATTCAGAGAACACATGATTTCATTCATAAAACACAGGGTTCTATTTATAGAACACAGGGTTCCATTCATAGAACACAGGGTTCTATTAATAGAACACAAGGTTTTATTCATAGAACACATGGCTATATTTATAGATCACGGGTGGTTTCCATTCAGAGAACACATCATTTCATTCATAAAACACAGGGTTCTATTCATAGAACACAGGGTTCCATTTATAGAACACTGGGTTCTATTCATAGACCACAAGGTTTTATTCATAGAACACATGGTAATATTTATAGATCACGGGTGGTTTTCATTCAGAGAACACATAATCTTATTCATAAAACACAGGGTTCTATTCATAGAACACAGGGTTCCATTTATAGAACACAGGGTTCTATTCATAGAACACAAGGTTTTATTCATAGAACACATGGCTATATTTATAGATCACGGGTGGTTTCCATTCAGAGAACACATGGTTTCATTCATAAAACACAGGGTTCTATTTATAGAACACAGGGTTCCATTCATAGAACACAGGGTTCTATTAATAGAACACAAGGTTTTATTCATAAAACACATGGTTATATTTATAGATCACGGGTGGTTTCCATTCAGAGAACACATGGTTTCATTCATAAAACACAGCGTTTTATTCATAGAACACAGGGTTCCATTCATAGAACACAGGGTTCTATTAAGAGAACACAAGGTTTTATTCATAAAACACATGGTTATATTTATAGATCACGGGTGGTTTCCATTCAGAGAACACATCATTTCATTCATAAAACACAGGGTTCTATTCATAGAACACAGGGTTCCATTTATAGAACACTGGGTTCTATTAATAGAACACAAGGTTTTATTCATAGAACACATGGTTATATATAAAGATCACGGGTGGTTTCCATTCAGAGAACACATAATTTCATTCATAAAACACAGGGTTCTATTCATAGAACACAGGGTTCCATTTATAGAACACAGGGTTCTATTCATAGAACACAAGGTTTTATTCATAGAACACATGGTTATATTTATAGATCACGGGTGGTTTCCATTCAGAGAACACATAATTTTATTCATAAAACACAGGGTTCTATTCATAGAACACAGGGTTCCATTTATAGAACACAGGGTTCTATTCATAGAACACAAGGTTTTATTCATAGAACACATGGCTATATTTATAGATCACGGGTGGTTTCCATTCAGAGAACACATGGTTTCATTCATAAAACACAGGGTTCTATTCATAGAACACAGGGTTCCATTCATAGAACACAGGGTTCTATTAATAGAACACAAGGTTTTATTCATAAAACACATGGTTATATTTATAGATCACGGGTGGTTTCCATTCAGAGAACACATAATTTCATTCATAAAACACAGGGTTCTATTCATAGAACACAGGGTTCCATTTATAGAACACAGGGTTCTATTCATATAACACAAGGTTTTATTCATAGAACACATGGTTATATTTATAGATCACGGGTGGTTTCCATTCAGAGAACACATAATTTTATTCATAAAACACAGGGTTCTATTCATAGAACACAGGGTTCCATTTATAGAACACAGGGTTCTATTCATAGAACTCAAGGTTTTATTCATAGAACAGATGGTTATATTTATAGATCACGGGTGGTTTCCATTCAGAGAACACATAATTGCATTCATAAAACACAGGGTTCTATTCATAGAACACAGGGTTCCATTTATAGAACACAGGGTTCTATTCATAGAACACAAGGTTTTATTCATAGAACACATGGCTATATTTATAGATCACGGGTGGTTTCCATTCAGAGAACACATGGTTTCATTCATAAAACACAGGGTTCTATTTATAGAACACAGGGTTCCATTCATAGAACACAGGGTTCTATTAATAGAACACAAGGTTTTATTCATAAAACACATGGTTATATTTATAGATCACGGGTGGTTTCCATTCAGAGAACACATGGTTTCATTCATAAAACACAGGGTTCTATTTATAGAACACAGGGTTCCATTCATAGAACACAGGGTTCTATTAATAGAACACAAGGTTTTATTCATAAAACACATGGTTATATTTATAGATCACGGGTGGTTTCCATTCAGAGAACACATGGTTTCATTCATAAAACACAGGGTTCTATTCATAGAACACAGGGTTCCATTCATAGAACACAGGGTTCTATTAAGAGAACACAAGGTTTTATTCATAGAACACATGGCTATATTTATAGATCACGGGTGGTTTCCATTCAGAGAACACATCATTTCATTCATAAAACACAGGGTTCTATTCATAGAACACAGGGTTCCATTTATAGAACACTGGGTTCTATTCAAAGACCACAAGGTTTTATTCATAGAACACATGGTTATATTTATAGATCACGGGTGGTTTTCAATCAGAGAACACATAATTTTATTCATAAAACACAGGGTTCTATTCATAGAACACAGGGTTCCATTTATAGAACACAGGGTTCTATTCATAGAACACAAGGTTTTATTCATAGAACACATGGCTATATTTATAGATCACGGGTGGTTTCCATTCAGAGAACACATGGTTTCATTCATAAAACACAGGGTTCTATTTATAGAACACAGGGTTCCATTCATAGAACACAGGGTTCTATTAATAGAACACAAGGTTTTATTCATAAAACACATGGTTATATTTATAGATCACGGGTGGTTTCCATTCAGAGAACACATGGTTTCATTCATAAAACACAGGGTTCTATTCATAGAACACAGGGTTCCATTCATAGAACACAGGGTTCTATTAAGAGAACACAAGGTTTTATTCATAGAACACATGGTTATATATAAAGATCACGGGTGGTTTCCATTCAGAGAACACATAATTTCATTCATAAAACACAGGGTTCTATTCATAGAACACAGGGTTCCATTTATAGAACACAGGGTTCTATTCATAGAACACAAGGTTTTATTCATAGAACACATGGTTATATTTATAGATCACGGGTGGTTTCCATTCAGAGAACACATAATTTTATTCATAAAACACAGGGTTCTATTCATAGAACACAGGGTTCCATTTATAGAACACAGGGTTCTATTCATAGAACTCAAGGTTTTTTTCATAGAACAGATTGTTATATTTATAGATCACGGGTGGTTTCCATTCAGAGAACACATAATTGCATTCATAAAACACAGGGTTCTATTCATAGAACACAGGGTTCCATTTATAGAACACAGGGTTCTATTCATAGAACACAAGGTTTTATTCATAGAACACATGGCTATATTTATAGATCACGGGTGGTTTCCATTCAGAGAACACATGGTTTCATTCATAAAACACAGGGTTCTATTCATAGAACACAGGGTTCCATTTATAGAACACAGGGTTCTATTCATAGAACACAAGGTTTTATTCATAGAACACATGGTTATATTTATAGATCACGGGTGGTTTCCATTCAGAGAACACATAATTTTATTCATAAAACACAGGGTTCTATTCATAGAACACAGGGTTCCATTTATAGAACACAGGGTTCTATTCATAGAACTCAAGGTTTTATTCATAGAACAGATGGTTATATTTATAGATCACGGGTGGTTTCCATTCAGAGAACACATGGTTTCATTCATAAAACACAGCGTTTTATTCATAGAACACAGGGTTCCATTCATAGAACACAGGGTTCTATTAAGAGAACACAAGGTTTTATTCATAAAACACATGGTTATATTTATAGATCACGGGTGGTTTCCATTCAGAGAACACATCATTTCATTCATAAAACACAGGGTTCTATTCATAGAACACAGGGTTCCATTTATAGAACACTGGGTTCTATTAATAGAACACAAGGTTTTATTCATAGAACACATGGTTATATATAAAGATCACGGGTGGTTTCCATTCAGAGAACACATAATTTCATTCATAAAACACAGGGTTCTATTCATAGAACACAGGGTTCCATTTATAGAACACAGGGTTCTATTCATAGAACACAAGGTTTTATTCATAGAACACATGGTTATATTTATAGATCACGGGTGGTTTCCATTCAGAGAACACATAATTTTATTCATAAAACACAGGGTTCTATTCATAGAACACAGGGTTCCATTTATAGAACACAGGGTTCTATTCATAGAACACAAGGTTTTATTCATAGAACACATGGCTATATTTATAGATCACGGGTGGTTTCCATTCAGAGAACACATGGTTTCATTCATAAAACACAGGGTTCTATTCATAGAACACAGGGTTCCATTCATAGAACACAGGGTTCTATTAATAGAACACAAGGTTTTATTCATAAAACACATGGTTATATTTATAGATCACGGGTGGTTTCCATTCAGAGAACACATAATTTCATTCATAAAACACAGGGTTCTATTCATAGAACACAGGGTTCCATTTATAGAACACAGGGTTCTATTCATATAACACAAGGTTTTATTCATAGAACACATGGTTATATTTATAGATCACGGGTGGTTTCCATTCAGAGAACACATAATTTTATTCATAAAACACAGGGTTCTATTCATAGAACACAGGGTTCCATTTATAGAACACAGGGTTCTATTCATAGAACTCAAGGTTTTATTCATAGAACAGATGGTTATATTTATAGATCACGGGTGGTTTCCATTCAGAGAACACATAATTGCATTCATAAAACACAGGGTTCTATTCATAGAACACAGGGTTCCATTTATAGAACACAGGGTTCTATTCATAGAACACAAGGTTTTATTCATAGAACACATGGCTATATTTATAGATCACGGGTGGTTTCCATTCAGAGAACACATGGTTTCATTCATAAAACACAGGGTTCTATTTATAGAACACAGGGTTCCATTCATAGAACACAGGGTTCTATTAATAGAACACAAGGTTTTATTCATAAAACACATGGTTATATTTATAGATCACGGGTGGTTTCCATTCAGAGAACACATGGTTTCATTCATAAAACACAGGGTTCTATTTATAGAACACAGGGTTCCATTCATAGAACACAGGGTTCTATTAATAGAACACAAGGTTTTATTCATAAAACACATGGTTATATTTATAGATCACGGGTGGTTTCCATTCAGAGAACACATGGTTTCATTCATAAAACACAGGGTTCTATTCATAGAACACAGGGTTCCATTCATAGAACACAGGGTTCTATTAAGAGAACACAAGGTTTTATTCATAGAACACATGGCTATATTTATAGATCACGGGTGGTTTCCATTCAGAGAACACATCATTTCATTCATAAAACACAGGGTTCTATTCATAGAACACAGGGTTCCATTTATAGAACACTGGGTTCTATTCAAAGACCACAAGGTTTTATTCATAGAACACATGGTTATATTTATAGATCACGGGTGGTTTTCAATCAGAGAACACATAATTTTATTCATAAAACACAGGGTTCTATTCATAGAACACAGGGTTCCA
This sequence comes from Crinia signifera, assembly GCF_055691185.1. Classification (NCBI taxonomy): domain Eukaryota; kingdom Metazoa; phylum Chordata; class Amphibia; order Anura; family Myobatrachidae; genus Crinia; species Crinia signifera. The sequence goes on along the minus strand of NC_139217.1, from coordinate 236,903,508 downwards.
TTTATAGAACACAGGGTTCTATTCATAGAACACAAGGTTTTATTCATAGAACACATGGCTATATTTATAGATCACGGGTGGTTTCCATTCAGAGAACACATGGTTTCATTCATAAAACACAGGGTTCTATTTATAGAACACAGGGTTCCATTCATAGAACACAGGGTTCTATTAATAGAACACAAGGTTTTATTCATAAAACACATGGTTATATTTATAGATCACGGGTGGTTTCCATTCAGAGAACACATGGTTTCATTCATAAAACACAGGGTTCTATTCATAGAACACAGGGTTCCATTCATAGAACACAGGGTTCTATTAAGAGAACACAAGGTTTTATTCATAGAACACATGGTTATATATAAAGATCACGGGTGGTTTCCATTCAGAGAACACATAATTTCATTCATAAAACACAGGGTTCTATTCATAGAACACAGGGTTCCATTTATAGAACACAGGGTTCTATTCATAGAACACAAGGTTTTATTCATAGAACACATGGTTATATTTATAGATCACGGGTGGTTTCCATTCAGAGAACACATAATTTTATTCATAAAACACAGGGTTCTATTCATAGAACACAGGGTTCCATTTATAGAACACAGGGTTCTATTCATAGAACTCAAGGTTTTTTTCATAGAACAGATTGTTATATTTATAGATCACGGGTGGTTTCCATTCAGAGAACACATAATTGCATTCATAAAACACAGGGTTCTATTCATAGAACACAGGGTTCCATTTATAGAACACAGGGTTCTATTCATAGAACACAAGGTTTTATTCATAGAACACATGGCTATATTTATAGATCACGGGTGGTTTCCATTCAGAGAACACATGGTTTCATTCATAAAACACAGGGTTCTATTCATAGAACACAGGGTTCCATTTATAGAACACAGGGTTCTATTCATAGAACACAAGGTTTTATTCATAGAACACATGGTTATATTTATAGATCACGGGTGGTTTTCATTCAGAGAACACATAATTTTATTCATAAAACACAGGGTTCTATTCATAGAACACAGGGTTCCATTTATAGAACACAGGGTTCTATTCATAGAACTCAAGGTTTTATTCATAGAACAGATGGTTATATTTATAGATCACGGGTGGTTTCCATTCAGAGAACACATAATTGCATTCATAAAACACAGGGTTCTATTCATAGAACACAGGGTTCCATTTATAGAACACAGGGTTCTATTCATAGAACACAAGGTTTTATTCATAGAACACATGGCTATATTTATAGATCACGGGTGGTTTCCATTCAGAGAACACATAATTTCATTCATAAAACACAGGGTTCTATTTATAGAACACAGGGTTCCATTCATAGAACACAGGGTTCTATTAATAGAACACAAGGTTTTATTCATAAAACACATGGTTATATTTATAGATCACGGGTGGTTTCCATTCAGAAAACACATGGTTTCATTCATAAAACACAGGGTTCTATTCATAGAACACATGGTTCCATTCATAGAACACAGGGTTCTATTAAGAGAACACAAGGTTTTATTCATAGAACACATGGCTATATTTATAGATCACGGGTGGTTTCCATTCAGAGAACACATGGTTTCATTCATAAAACACAGGGTTCTATTTATAGAACACAGGGTTCCATTCATAGAACACAGAGTTCTATTAATAGAACACAAGGTTTTATTCATAAAACACATGGTTATATTTATAGATCACGGGTGGTTTCCATTCAGAGAACACATCATTTCATTCATAAAACACAGGGTTCTATTCATAGAACACAGGGTTCCATTTATAGAACACTGGGTTCTATTCATAGACCACAAGGTTTTATTCATAGAACACATGGTTATATTTATAGATCACGGGTGGTTTTTATTCAGAGAACACATAATTTCATTCATAAAACACAGGGTTCTATTCATAGAACACAGGGTTCCATTTATAGAACACAGGGTTCTATTCATAGAACACAAGGTTTTATTCATAGAACACATGGCTATATTTATAGATCACGGGTGGTTTCCATTCAGAGAACACATGGTTTCATTCATAAAACACAGGGTTCTATTTATAGAACACAGGGTTCCATTCATAGAACACAGGGTTCTATTAATAGAACACAAGGTTTTATTCATAAAACACATGGTTATATTTATAGATCACGGGTGGTTTCCATTCAGAGAACACATGGTTTCATTCATAAAACACAGGGTTCTATTCATAGAACACAGGGTTCCATTCATAGAACACAGGGTTCTATTAAGAGAACACAAGGTTTTATTCATAAAACACATGGTTATATTTATAGATCACGGGTGGTTTCCATTCAGGGAACACATCATTTCATTCATAAAACACAGGGTTCTATTCATAGAACACAGGGTTCCATTTATAGAACACTGGGTTCTATTCATAGAACACAAGGTTTTATTCATAGAACACATGGTTATATTTATAGATCACGGGTGGTTTCCATTCAGAGAACACATAATTTCATTCATAAAACACAGGGTTCTATTCATAGAACACAGGGTTCCATTTATAGAACACAGGGTTCTATTCATAGAACACAAGGTTTTATTCATAGAACACATGGTTATATTTATAGATCACGGGTGGTTTCCATTCAGAGAACACATAATTTTATTCATAAAACACAGGGTTCTATTCATAGAACACAGGGTTCCATTTATAGAACACAGGATTCTATTCATAGAACTCAAGGTTTTATTCATAGAACAGATGGTTATATTTATAGATCACGGGTGGTTTCCATTCAGAGAACACATAATTGCATTCATAAAACACAGGGTTCTATTCATAGAACACAGGGTTCCATTTATAGAACACAGGGTTCTATTCATAGAACACAAGGTTTTATTCATAGAACACATGGCTATATTTATAGATCACAGGTGGTTTCCATTCAGAGAACACATGGTTTCATTCATAAAACACAGGGTTCTATTTATAGAACACAGGGTTCCATTCATAGAACACAGGGTTCTATTAATAGAACACAAGGTTTTATTCATAAAACACATGGTTATATTTATAGATCACGGGTGGTTTCCATTCAGAGAACACATGGTTTCATTCATAAAACACAGGGTTCAATTCATAGAACACAGGGTTCCATTTATAGAACACAGGGTTCTATTCATAGAAAACAAGGTTTTATTCATAGAACACATGGCTATATTTATAGATCACGGGTGGTTTCCATTCAGAGAACACATGGTTTCATTCATAAAACACAGGGTTCTATTTATAGAACACAGGGTTCCATTCATAGAACACAGGGTTCTATTAATAAAACACAAGGTTTTATTCATAAAACACATGGTTATATTTATAGATCACGGGTGGTTTCCATTCAGAGAACACATGGTTTCATTCATAAAACACAGGGTTCTATTCATAGAACACAGGGTTCCATTCATAGAACACAGGGTTCTATTAATAGAACACAAGGTTTTATTCATAAAACACATGGTTATATTTATAGATCACGGGTGGTTTCCATTCAGAGAACACATGATTTCATTCATAAAACACAGGGTTCTATTTATAGAACACAGGGTTCCATTCATAGAACACAGGGTTCTATTAATAGAACACAAGGATTTATTCATAAAACACATGGTTATATTTATAGATCACGGGTGGTTTCCAGTCTGAGAACACATGGTTTCATTCATAAAACACAGGGTTCTATTCATAGAACACAGGATTCCATTAATAGAACACAGGGTTCTATTAATAGAACACAAGGTTGTATTCATAAAACACATGGTTATATTTATAGATCACGGGTGGTTTCCATTCAGAGAACACATCATTTCATTCATAAAACACAGGGTTCTATTCATAGAACACAGGGTTCCATTTATAGAACACAGGGTTCTATTCATAGAACACAAGGTTTTATTCATAAAACACATGGTTATATTTATAGATCACGGGTGGTTTCCATTCAGAGAACACATAATTTCATTCATAAAACACAGGGTTCTATTCATAGAACACAGGGTTCCATTTATAGAACACAGGGTTCTATTCATAGAACACAAGGTTTTATTCATAAAACACATGGTTATATTTATAGATCACGGGTGGTTTCCATTCAGAGAACACATAATTTCATTCATAAAACACAGGGTTCTATTCATAGAACACAGGGTTCCATTTATAGAACACAGGGTTCTATTCATAGAACTCAAGGTTTTATTCATAGAACAGATGGTTATATTTATAGATCACGGGTGGTTTCCATTCAGAGAACACATAATTGCATTCATAAAACACAGGGTTCTATTCATAGAACTCAGGGTTCCATTTATAGAACACAGGGTTCTATTCATAGAACACAAGGTTTTATTCATAAAACACATGGTTATATTTATAGATCGCGGGTGGTTTCCATTCAGAGAACACATGGTTTCATTCATAAAACACAGGGTTATATTCATAGAACACAGGGTTCCATTCATAGAACACAGGGTTCTATTAAGAGAACACAAGGTTTTATTCATAAAACACATGGTTATATTTATAGATCACGGGTGGTTTCCATTCAGGGAACACATCATTTCATTCATAAAACACAGGGTTCTATTCATAGAACACAGGGTTCCATTTATAGAACACTGGGTTCTATTCATAGAACACAAGGTTTTATTCATAGAACACATGGTTATATTTATAGATCACGGGTGGTTTCCATTCAGAGAACACATAATTTCATTCATAAAACACAGGGTTCTATTCATAGAACACAGGGTTCCATTTATAGAACACAGGGTTCTATTCATAGAACACAAGGTTTTATTCATAGAACACATGGTTATATTTATAGATCACGGGTGGTTTCCATTCAGAGAACACATAATTTTATTCATAAAACACAGGGTTCTATTCATAGAACACAGGGTTCCATTTATAGAATACAGGGTTCTATTCATAGAACTCAAGGTTTTATTCATAGAACAGATGGTTATATTTATAGATCACGGGTGGTTTTCATTCAGAGAACACATAATTGCATTCATAAAACACAGGGTTCTATTCATAGAACACAGGGCTCCATTTATAGAACACAGGGTTCTTTTCATAGAACACAAGGTTTTATTCATAGAACACATGGCTATATTTATAGATCACGGGTGGTTTCCATTCAGAGAACACATGGTTTCATTCATAAAACACAGGGTTCTATTTATAGAACACAGGGTTCCATTCATAGAACACAGGGTTCTATTAATAGAACACAAGGTTTTATTCATAAAACACATGGTTATATTTATAGATCACGGGTGGTTTCCATTCAGAGAACACATGGTTTCATTCATAAAACACAGGGTTCTATTCATAGAACACAGGGTTCCATTCATAGAACACAGGGTTCTATTAATAGAACACAAGGTTGTATTCATAAAACACATGGTTATATTTATAGATCACGGGTGGTTTCCATTCAGAGAACACATCATTTCATTCATAAAACACAGGGTTCTATTCATAGAACACAGGGTTCCATTTATAGAACACTGGGTTCTATTCATAGACCACAAGGTTTTATTCATAGAACACATGGTTATATTTATAGATCACGGGTGGTTTCAATTCAGAGAACACATAATTTTATTCATAAAACACAGGGTTCAATTCATAGAACACAGGGTTCCATTTATAGAACACAGGGTTCTATTCATAGAACTCAAGGTTTTATTCATAGAACAGATGGTTATATTTATAGATCACGGGTGGTTTCCATTCAGAGAACACATAATTGCATTCATAAAACACAGGGTTCTATTTATAGAACACAGGGTTCCATTCATAGAACACAGGGTTCTATTAATAAAACACAAGGTTTTATTCATAAAACACATGGTTATATTTATAGATCACGGGTGGTTTCCATTCAGAGAACACATGGTTTCATTCATAAAACACAGGGTTCAATTCATAGAACACAGGGTTCCATTTATAGAACACAGGGTTCTATTCATAGAAAACAAGGTTTTATTCATAGAACACATGGTTATATTTATAGATCACGGGTGGTTTCCATTCAGAGAACACATGGTTTCATTCATAAAACACAGGGTTCTATTCATAGAACACAGGGTTCCATTCATAGAACACAGGGTTCTATTAATAGAACACAAGGTTTTATTCATAAAACACATGGTTATATTAATAGATCACGGGTGGTTTCCATTCAGAGAACACATCATTTCATTCATAAAACACAGGGTTCTATTCATAGAACACAGGGTTCCATTTATAGAACACTGGGTTCTATTCATAGAACACACGGTTTTATTCATAGAACACATGGTTATATTTATAGATCACGGGTGGTTTCCATTCAGAGAACACATAATTTCATTCATAAAACACAGGGTTCTATTCATAGAACACAGGGTTCCATTTATAGAACACAGGGTTCTATTCATAGAACTCAAGGTTTTATTCATAGAACAGATGGTTATATTTATAGATCACGGGTGGTTTCCATTCAGAGAACACATAATTGCATTCATAAAACACAGGGTTCTATTCATAGAACACAGGGTTCCATTTATAGAACACAGGGTTCTATTCATAGAACACAAGGTTTTATTCATAGAACACATGGCTATATGTATAGATCACGGGTGGTTTCCATTCAGAGAACACATGGTTTCATTCATAAAACACAGGGTTCTATTTATAGAACACAGGGTTCCATTCATAGAACACAGGGTTCTATTAATAGAACACAAGGTTTTATTCATAGAACAGATGGTTATTTTTATAGATCACGGGTGGTTTCCATTCATAGAACACATGGTTTCATTCATAAAACACAGGGTTCTATTCATGGAACACAGGGTTCCATTCATAGAACACAGGGTTCTATTCATAGAACACAAGGTTTTATTCATAAAACACATGGTTATATTTATAGATCACGGGTGGTTTCCATTCAGAGAACACATAATTTCATTCATAAAACACAGGGTTCTATTCATAGAACACAGGGTTCCATTTATAGAACACAGGGTTCTATTCATAGAACACAAGGTTTTATTCATAGAACACATGGTTATATTTATAGATCACGGGTGGTTTCCATTCAGAGAACACATGGTTTCATTCATAAAACACAGGGTTCTATTCATAGAACACAGGGTTCCATTCATAGAACACAGGGTTCTATTAATAGAACACAAGGTTTTATTCATAAAACACATGGTTATATTAATAGATCACGGGTGGTTTCCATTCAGAGAACACATCATTTCATTCATAAAACACAGGGTTCTATTCATAGAACACAGGGTTCCATTTATAGAACACTGGGTTCTATTCATAGAACACACGGTTTTATTCATAGAACACATGGTTATATTTATAGATCACGGGTGGTTTCCATTCAGAGAACACATAATTTCATTCATAAAACACAGGGTTCTATTCATAGAACACAGGGTTCCATTTATAGAACACAGGGTTCTATTCATAGAACTCAAGGTTTTATTCATAGAACAGATGGTTATATTTATAGATCACGGGTGGTTTCCATTCAGAGAACACATAATTGCATTCATAAAACACAGGGTTCTATTCATAGAACACAGGGTTCCATTTATAGAACACAGGGTTCTATTCATAGAACACAAGGTTTTATTCATAGAACACATGGCTATATGTATAGATCACGGGTGGTTTCCATTCAGAGAACACATGGTTTCATTCATAAAACACAGGGTTCTATTTATAGAACACAGGGTTCCATTCATAGAACACAGGGTTCTATTAATAGAACACAAGGTTTTATTCATAAAACACATGGTTATATTTATAGATCACGGGTGGTTTCCATTCAGAGAACACATGGTTTCATTCATAAAACACAGGGTTCTATTCATAGAACACAGGGTTCCATTCATAGAACACAGGGTTCTATTAATAGAACACAAGGTTTTATTCATAAAACACATGGTTATATTTATAGATCACGGGTGGTTTCCATTCAGAGAACACATCATTTCATTCATAAAACACAGGGTTCTATTCATAGAACACAGGGTTCCATTTATAGAACACAGGGTTCTATTCATAGAACTCAAGGTTTTATTAATAGAACAAATGGTTATATTTATAGATCACGGGTGGTTTCCATTCAGAGAACACATAATTGCATTCATTAAACAAAGGGTTATTCATAGAACACAGGGTTCCATTTATAGAACACAGGGTTCTATTCATAGAAAACAAGGTTTTATTCATAGAACACATGGCTATATTTATAGATCACGGGTGGTTTCCATTCAGAGAACACATGGTTTCATTCATAAAACACAGGGTTCTATTTATAGAACACAGGGTTCCATTCATAGAACACAGGGTTCTATTAATAAAACACAAGGTTTTATTCATACAACACATGGTTATATTTATAGATCACGTGTGGTTTCCATTCAGAGAACACATGGTTTCATTCATAAAACAGAGGGTTCTATTCATAGAACACAGGGTTCCATTCATAGAACACAGGGTTCTATTAATAGAACACAAGGTTTTATTCATAAAACACATGGTTATATTTATAGATCACGGGTGGTTTCCATTCAGAGAACACATGATTTCATTCATAAAACACAGGGTTCTATTTATAGAACACAGGGTTCCATTCATAGAACACAGGGTTCTATTAATAGAACACAAGGTTTTATTCATAAAACACATGGTTATATTTATAGATCACGGGTGGTTTCCAGTCAGAAAACACATGGTTTCATTTATAAAACACAGGGTTCTATTCATAGAACACAGGGTTCCATTCATAGAACACAGGGTTCTATTAATAGAACACAAGGTTTTATTCATAAAACACATGGTTATATTTATAGATCACGGGTGGTTTCCATTCAGAGAACACATAATTTCATTCATAAAACACAGGGTTCTATTCATAGAACACAGGGTTCCATTTATAAAACACAGGGTTCTATTCATAGAACTCAAGGTTTTATTAATAGAACAAATGGTTATATTTATAGATCACGGGTGGTTTCCATTCAGAGAACACATAATTGCATTCATTAAACAAAGGGTTATTCATAGAACACAGGGTTCCATTTATAGAACACAGGGTTCTAGTCATAGAAAACAAGGTTTTATTCATAGAACACATGGCTATATTTATAGATCACGGGTGGTTTCCATTCAGAGAACACATGGTTTCATTCATAAAACACAGGGTTCTATTTATAGAACACAGGGTTCCATTCATAGAACACAGGGTTCTATTAATAAAACACAAGGTTTTATTCATACAACACATGGTTATATTTATAGATCACGTGTGGTTTCCATTCAGAGAACACATGGTTTCATTCATAAAACAGAGGGTTCTATTCATAGAACACAGGGTTCCATTCATAGAACACAGGGTTCTATTAATAGAACACAAGGTTTTATTCATAAAACACATGGTTATATTTATAGATCACGGGTGGTTTCCATTCAGAGAACACATGATTTCATTCATAAAACACAGGGTTCTATTTATAGAACACAGGGTTCCATTCATAGAACACAGGGTTCTATTAATAGAACACAAGGTTTTATTCATAAAACACATGGTTATATTTATAGATCACGGGTGGTTTCCAGTCAGAAAACACATGGTTTAATTTATAAAACACAGGGTTCTATTCATAGAACACAGGGTTCCATTCATAGAACACAGGGTTCTATTAATAGAACACAAGGTTTTATTCATAAAACACATGGTTATATTTATAGATCACGGGTGGTTTCCATTCAGAGAACACATAATTTCATTCATAAAACACAGGGTTCTATTCATAGAACACAGGGTTCCATTTATAGAACACAGGGTTCTATTCATAGAACACAAGGTTTTATTCATAGAACACATGGTTATATTTATAGATCACGGGTGGTTTCCATTCAGAGAACACATAATTTTATTCATAAAACACAGGGTTCTATTCATAGAACACAGGGTTCCATTTATAGAACACAGGGTTCTATTCATAGAACTCAAGGTTTTATTCATAGAACAGATGGTTATATTTATAGATCACGGGTGGTTTCCATTCAGAGAACACATGATTGCATTCATAAAACACAGGGTTCTATTCATAGAACACAGGGTTCCATTTATAGAACACAGGGTTCTATTCATAGAACACAAGGTTTTATTCATAGAACACATGGCTATATTTATAGATCACGGGTGGTTTCCATTCAGAGAACACATGGTTTCATTCATAAAACACAGGGTTCTATTTATAGAACACAGGGTTCCATTCATAGAACACAGGGTTCTATTAATAGAACACAAGGTTTTATACATAAAACACATGGTTATATTTATAGATCACGGGTGGTTTCCATTCAGAGAACACATGGTTTCATTCATAAAACACAGGGTTCTATTCATAGAACACAGGGTTCCATTCATAGAACACAGGGTTCTATTAAGAGAACACAAGGTTTTATTCATAGAACACATGGCTATATTTATAGATCACGGGTGGTTTCCATTCAGAGAACACATGGTTTCATTCATAAAACACAGGGTTCTATTTATAGAACACAGGGTTCCATTCATAGAACACAGGGTTCTATTAATAGAACACAAGGTTTTATTCATAAAACACATGGTTATATTTATAGATCACGGGTGGTTTCCATTCAGAGAACACATCATTTCATTCATAAAACACAGGGTTCTATTCATAGAACACAGGGTTCCATTTATAGAACACTGGGTTCTATTCATAGACCACAAGGTTTTATTCATAGAACACATGGTTATATTTATAGATCACGGGTGGTTTTCATTCAGAGAACACATAATTTTATTCATAAAACACAGGGTTCTATTCATGGACACAGGGTTCCATTTATAGAACACAGGGTTCTATTCATAGAACACAAGGTTTTATTCATAGAACACATGGCTATATTTATAGATCACGGGTGGTTTCCATTCAGAGAACACATGGTTTCATTCATAAAACACAGGGTTCTATTTATAGAACACAGGGTTCCATTCATAGAACAAAGGGTTCTATTAATAGAACACAAGGTTTTATTCATAAAACACATGGTTATATTTATAGATCACGGGTGGTTTCCATTCAGAGAACACATGGTTTCATTCATAAAACACAGGGTTATATTCATAGAACACAGGGTTCCATTCATAGAACACAGGGTTCTATTAAGAGAACACAAGGTTTTATTCATAAAACACATGGTTATATTTATAGATCACGGGTGGTTTCCATTCAGAGAACACATCATTTCATTCATAAAACACAGGGTTCTATTCATAGAACACAGGGTTCCATTTATAGAACACTGGGTTCTATTCATAGAACACAAGGTTTTATTCATAGAACACATGGTTATATTTATAGATCACGGGTGGTTTCCATTCAGAGAACACATAATTTCATTCATAAAACACAGGGTTCTATTCATAGAACACAGGGTTCCATTTATAGAACACAGGGTTCTATTCATAGAACACAAGGTTCTATTCATAGAACACATGGTTATATTTATAGATCACGGGTGGTTTCCATTCAGAGAACACATAATTTTATTCATAAAACACTGGGTTCTATTCATAGAACACAGGGTTCCATTTATAGAACACAGGGTTCTATTCATAGAACTCAAGGTTTTATTCATAGAACAGATGGTTATATTTATAGATCACGGGTGGTTTCCATTCAGAGAACACATAATTGCATTCATAAAACACAGGGTTCTATTCATAGAACACAGGGTTCCATTTATAGAACACAGGGTTCTATTCATAGAACACAAGGTTTTATTCATAGAACACATGGCTATATTTATAGATCACGGGTGGTTTCCATTCAGAGAACACATGGTTTCATTCATAAAACACAGGGTTCTATTCATAGAACACAGGGTTCCATTCATAGAACACAGGGTTCCATTCATAGAACACAGGGTTCTATTAATAGAACACAAGGTTTTATTCATAAAACACATGGTTATATTTATAGATCACGGGTGGTTTCCAGTCAGAAAACACATGGTTTAATTTATAAAACACAGGGTTCTATTCATAGAACACAGGGTTCCATTCATAGAACACAGGGTTCTATTAATAGAACACAAGGTTTTATTCATAAAACACATGGTTATATTTATAGATCACGGGTGGTTTCCATTCAGAGAACACATAATTTCATTCATAAAACACAGGGTTCTATTCATAGAACACAGGGTTCCATTTATAGAACACAGGGTTCTATTCATAGAACACAAGGTTTTATTCATAGAACACATGGTTATATTTATAGATCACGGGTGGTTTCCATTCAGAGAACACATAATTTTATTCATAAAACACAGGGTTCTATTCATAGAACACAGGGTTCCATTTATAGAACACAGGGTTCTATTCATAGAACTCAAGGTTTTATTCATAGAACAGATGGTTATATTTATAGATCACGGGTGGTTTCCATTCAGAGAACACATGATTGCATTCATAAAACACAGGGTTCTATTCATAGAACACAGGGTTCCATTTATAGAACACAGGGTTCTATTCATAGAACACAAGGTTTTATTCATAGAACACATGGCTATATTTATAGATCACGGGTGGTTTCCATTCAGAGAACACATAATTTTATTCATAAAACACAGGGTTCTATTCATGGACACAGGGTTCCATTCATAGAACACAGGGTTCTATTAATAGAACACAAGGTTTTATTCATAGAACACATGGCTATATTTATAGATCACGGGTGGTTTCCATTCAGAGAACACATGGTTTCATTCATAAAACACAGGGTTCTATTTATAGAACACAGGGTTCCATTCATAGAACAAAGGGTTCTATTAATAGAACACAAGGTTTTATTCATAAAACACATGGTTATATTTATAGATCACGGGTGGTTTCCATTCAGAGAACACATGGTTTCATTCATAAAACACAGGGTTATATTCATAGAACACAGGGTTCCATTCATAGAACACAGGGTTCTATTAAGAGAACACAAGGTTTTATTCATAAAACACATGGTTATATTTATAGATCACGGGTGGTTTCCATTCAGAGAACACATCATTTCATTCATAAAACACAGGGTTCTATTCATAGAACACAGGGTTCCATTTATAGAACACTGGGTTCTATTCATAGAACACAAGGTTTTATTCATAGAACACATGGTTATATTTATAGATCACGGGTGGTTTCCATTCAGAGAACACATAATTTCATTCATAAAACACAGGGTTCTATTCATAGAACACAGGGTTCCATTTATAGAACACAGGGTTCTATTCATAGAACACAAGGTTCTATTCATAGAACACATGGTTATATTTATAGATCACGGGTGGTTTCCATTCAGAGAACACATAATTTTATTCATAAAACACTGGGTTCTATTCATAGAACACAGGGTTCCATTTATAGAACACAGGGTTCTATTCATAGAACTCAAGGTTTTATTCATAGAACAGATGGTTATATTTATAGATCACGGGTGGTTTCCATTCAGAGAACACATAATTGCATTCATAAAACACAGGGTTCTATTCATAGAACACAGGGTTCCATTTATAGAACACAGGGTTCTATTCATAGAACACAAGGTTTTATTCATAGAACACATGGCTATATTTATAGATCACGGGTGGTTTCCATTCAGAGAACACATGGTTTCATTCATAAAACACAGGGTTCTATTCATAGAACACAGGGTTCCATTCATAGAACACAGGGTTCTATTAATAGAACACAAGGTTTTATTCATAAAACACATGGTTATATTTATAGATCACGGGTGGTTTCCATTCAGAGAACACATCATTTCATTCATAAAACACAGGGTTCTATTCATAGAACACAGGGTTCCATTTATAGAACACAGGGTTCTATTCATAGAACACAAGGTTTTATTCATAGAACACATGGTTATATTTATAGATCACGGGTGGTTTCCATTCAGAGAACACATAATTTTATTCATAAAACACAGGGTTCTATTCATAGAACACAGGGTTCCATTTATAGAACACAGGGTTCTATTCATAGAACTCAAGGTTTTATTCATAGAACAGATGGTTATATTTATAGATCACGGGTGGTTTCCATTCAGAGAACACATAATTGCATTCATAAAACACAGGGTTCTATTCATAGAACACAGGGTTCCATTTATAGAACACAGGGTTCTATTCATAGAACACAAGGTTTTATTCATAGAACACATGGCTATATTTATAGATCACGGGTGGTTTCCATTCAGAGAACACATGGTTTCATTCATAAAACACAGGGTTCTATTTATAGAACACAGGGTTCCATTCATATAACACAGGGTTCTATTAATAGAACACAAGGTTTTATTCATAAAACACATGGTTATATTTATAGATCACGGGTGGTTTCCATTCAGAGAACACATGGTTTCATTCATAAAACACAGGGTTCTATTCATAGAACACAGGGTTCCATTCATAGAACACAGGGTTCTATTAAGAGAACACAAGGTTTTATTCATAGAACACATGGCTATATTTATAGATCACGGGTGGTTTCCATTCAGAGAACACATGGTTTCATTCATAAAACACAGGGTTCTATTTATAGAACACAGGGTTCCATTCATAGAACACAGGGTTCTATTAATAGAACACAAGGTTTTATTCATAAAACACATGGTTATATTTATAGATCACGGGTGGTTTCCATTCAGAGAACACATCATTTCATTCATAAAACACAGGGTTCTATTCATAGAACACAGGGTTCCATTTATAGAACACTGGGTTCTATTCATAGACCACAAGGTTTTATTCATAGAACACATGGTTATATTTATAGATCACGGGTGGTTTTCATTCAGAGAACACATAATTTTATTCATAAAACACAGGGTTCTATTCATAGAACACAGGGTTCCATTTATAGAACACAGGGTTCTATTCATAGAACACAAGGTTTTATTCATAGAACACATGGCTATATTTATAGATCACGGGTGGTTTCCATTCAGAGAACACATGGTTTCATTCATAAAACACAGGGTTCTATTTATAGAACACAGGGTTCCATTCATAGAACAAAGGGTTCTATTAATAGAACACAAGGTTTTATTCATAAAACACATGGTTATATTTATAGATCACGGGTGGTTTCCATTCAGAGAACACATGGTTTCATTCATAAAACACAGGGTTATATTCATAGAACACAGGGTTCCATTCATAGAACACAGGGTTCTATTAAGAGAACACAAGGTTTTATTCATAAAACACATGGTTATATTTATAGATCACGGGTGGTTTCCATTCAGAGAACACATCATTTCATTCATAAAACACAGGGTTCTATTCATAGAACACAGGGTTCCATTTATAGAACACTGGGTTCTATTCATAGAACACAAGGTTTTATTCATAGAACACATGGTTATATTTATAGATCACGGGTGGTTTCCATTCAGAGAACACATAATTTCATTCATAAAACACAGGGTTCTATTCATAGAACACAGGGTTCCATTTATAGAACACAGGGTTCTATTCATAGAACACAAGGTTCTATTCATAGAACACATGGTTGTATTTATAGATCACGGGTGGTTTCCATTCAGAGAACACATAATTTTATTCATAAAACACTGGGTTCTATTCATAGAACACAGGGTTCCATTTATAGAACACAGGGTTCTATTCATAGAACTCAAGGTTTTATTCATAGAACAGATGGTTATATTTATAGATCACGGGTGGTTTCCATTCAGAGAACACATAATTGCATTCATAAAACACAGGGTTCTATTCATAGAACACAGGGTTCCATTTATAGAACACAGGGTTCTATTCATAGAACACAAGGTTTTATTCATAGAACACATGGCTATATTTATAGATCACGGGTGGTTTCCATTCAAAGAACACATCATTTCATTCATAAAACACAGGGTTCTATTCATAGAACACAGGGTTCCATTTATAGAACACTGGGTTCTATTCATAGAACACAAGGTTTTATTCATAGAACACATGGTTATATTTATAGATCACGGGTGGTTTCCATTCAGAGAACACATAATTTCATTCATAAAACACAGGGTTCTATTCATAGAACACAGGGTTCCATTTATAGAACACAGGGTTCTATTCATAGAACACAAGGTTTTATTCATAGAACACATGGTTATATTTATAGATCACGGGTGGTTTCCATTCAGAGAACACATAATTTTATTCATAAAACACAGGGTTCTATTCATAGAACACAGGGTTCCATTTATAGAACACAGGGTTCTATTCATAGAAAACAAGGTTTTATTCATAGAACACATGGCTATATTTATAGATCACGGGTGGTTTCCATTCAGAGAACACATGGTTTCATTCATAAAACACAGGGTTCTATTTATAGAACACAGGGTTCCATTCATAGAACACAGGGTTCTATTAATAAAACACAAGGTTTTATTCATACAACACATGGTTATATTTATAGATCACGTGTGGTTTCCATTCAGAGAACACATGGTTTCATTCATAAAACAGAGGGTTCTATTCATAGAACACAGGGTTCCATTCATAGAACACAGGGTTCTATTAATAGAACACAAGGTTTTATTCATAAAACACATGGTTATATTTATAGATCACGGGTGGTTTCCATTCAGAGAACACATGATTTCATTCATAAAACACAGGGTTCTATTAATAGAACACAGGGTTCCATTCATAGAACACAGGGTTCTATTAATAGAACACAAGGTTTTATTCATAAAACACATGGTTATATTTATAGATCACGGGTGGTTTCCAGTCAGAAAACACATGGTTTAATTTATAAAACACAGGGTTCTATTCATAGAACACAGGGTTCCATTCATAGAACACAGGGTTCTATTAATAGAACACAAGGTTTTATTCATAAAACACATGGTTATATTTATAGATCACGGGTGGTTTCCATTCAGAGAACACATAATTTCATTCATAAAACACAGGGTTCTATTCATAGAACACAGGGTTCCATTTATAGAACACAGGGTTCTATTCATAGAACACAAGGTTTTATTCATAGAACACATGGTTATATTTATAGATCACGGGTGGTTTCCATTCAGAGAACACATAATTTTATTCATAAAACACAGGGTTCTATTCATAGAACACAGGGTTCCATTTATAGAACACAGGGTTCTATTCATAGAACTCAAGGTTTTATTCATAGAACAGATGGTTATATTTATAGATCACGGGTGGTTTCCATTCAGAGAACACATGATTGCATTCATAAAACACAGGGTTCTATTCATAGAACACAGGGTTCCATTTATAGAACACAGGGTTCTATTCATAGAACACAAGGTTTTATTCATAGAACACATGGCTATATTTATAGATCACGGGTGGTTTCCATTCAGAGAACACATGGTTTCATTCATAAAACACAGGGTTCTATTTATAGAACACAGGGTTCCATTCATAGAACACAGGGTTCTATTAATAGAACACAAGGTTTTATACATAAAACACATGGTTATATTTATAGATCACGGGTGGTTTCCATTCAGAGAACACATGGTTTCATTCATAAAACACAGGGTTCTATTCATAGAACACAGGGTTCCATTCATAGAACACAGGGTTCTATTAAGAGAACACAAGGTTTTATTCATAGAACACATGGCTATATTTATAGATCACGGGTGGTTTCCATTCAGAGAACACATGGTTTCATTCATAAAACACAGGGTTCTTTTTATAGAACACAGGGTTCCATTCATAGAACACAGGGTTCTATTAATAGAACACAAGGTTTTATTCATAAAACACATGGTTATATTTATAGATCACGGGTGGTTTCCATTCAGAGAACACATCATTTCATTCATAAAACACAGGGTTCTATTCATAGAACACAGGGTTCCATTTATAGAACACTGGGTTCTATTCATAGACCACAAGGTTTTATTCATAGAACACATGGTTATATTTATAGATCACGGGTGGTTTTCATTCAGAGAACACATAATTTTATTCATAAAACACAGGGTTCTATTCATGGACACAGGGTTCCATTTATAGAACACAGGGTTCTATTCATAGAACACAAGGTTTTATTCATAGAACACATGGCTATATTTATAGATCACGGGTGGTTTCCATTCAGAGAACACATGGTTTCATTCATAAAACACAGGGTTCTATTTATAGAACACAGGGTTCCATTCATAGAACAAAGGGTTCTATTAATAGAACACAAGGTTTTATTCATAAAACACATGGTTATATTTATAGATCACGGGTGGTTTCCATTCAGAGAACACATGGTTTCATTCATAAAACACAGGGTTATATTCATAGAACACAGGGTTCCATTCATAGAACACAGGGTTCTATTAAGAGAACACAAGGTTTTATTCATAAAACACATGGTTATATTTATAGATCACGGGTGGTTTCCATTCAGAGAACACATCATTTCATTCATAAAACACAGGGTTCTATTCATAGAACACAGGGTTCCATTTATAGAACACTGGGTTCTATTCATAGAACACAAGGTTTTATTCATAGAACACATGGTTATATTTATAGATCACGGGTGGTTTCCATTCAGAGAACACATAATTTCATTCATAAAACACAGGGTTCTATTCATAGAACACAGGGTTCCATTTATAGAACACAGGGTTCTATTCATAGAACACAAGGTTCTATTCATAGAACACATGGTTGTATTTATAGATCACGGGTGGTTTCCATTCAGAGAACACATAATTTTATTCATAAAACACTGGGTTCTATTCATAGAACACAGGGTTCCATTTATAGAACACAGGGTTCTATTCATAGAACTCAAGGTTTTATTCATAGAACAGATGGTTATATTTATAGATCACGGGTGGTTTCCATTCAGAGAACACATAATTGCATTCATAAAACACAGGGTTCTATTCATAGAACACAGGGTTCCATTTATAGAACACAGGGTTCTATTCATAGAACACAAGGTTTTATTCATAGAACACATGGCTATATTTATAGATCACGGGTGGTTTCCATTCAGAGAACACATGGTTTCATTCATAAAACACAGGGTTCTATTCATAGAACACAGGGTTCCATTCATAGAACACAGGGTTCTATTAATAGAACACAAGGTTTTATTCATAAAACACATGGTTATATTTATAGATCACGGGTGGTTTCCATTCAGAGAACACATCATTTCATTCATAAAACACAGGGTTCTATTCATAGAACACAGGGTTCCATTTATAGAACACAGGGTTCTATTCATAGAACACAAGGTTTTATTCATAGAACACATGGTTATATTTATAGATCACGGGTGGTTTCCATTCAGAGAACACATAATTTTATTCATAAAACACAGGGTTCTATTCATAGAACACAGGGTTCCATTTATAGAACACAGGGTTCTATTCATAGAACTCAAGGTTTTATTCATAGAACAGATGGTTATATTTATAGATCACGGGTGGTTTCCATTCAGAGAACACATAATTGCATTCATAAAACACAGGGTTCTATTCATAGAACACAGGGTTCCATTTATAGAACACAGGGTTCTATTCATAGAACACAAGGTTTTATTCATAGAACACATGGCTATATTTATAGATCACGGGTGGTTTCCATTCAGAGAACACATGGTTTCATTCATAAAACACAGGGTTCTATTTATAGAACACAGGGTTCCATTCATATAACACAGGGTTCTATTAATAGAACACAAGGTTTTATTCATAAAACACATGGTTATATTTATAGATCACGGGTGGTTTCCATTCAGAGAACACATGGTTTCATTCATAAAACACAGGGTTCTATTCATAGAACACAGGGTTCCATTCATAGAACACAGGGTTCTATTAAGAGAACACAAGGTTTTATTCATAGAACACATGGCTATATTTATAGATCACGGGTGGTTTCCATTCAGAGAACACATGGTTTCATTCATAAAACACAGGATTCTATTTATAGAACACAGGGTTCCATTCATAGAACACAGGGTTCTATTAATAGAACACAAGGTTTTATTCATAAAACACATGGTTATATTTATAGATCACGGGTGGTTTCCATTCAGAGAACACATCATTTCATTCATAAAACACAGGGTTCTATTCATAGAACACAGGGTTCCATTTATAGAACACTGGGTTCTATTCATAGACCACAAGGTTTTATTCATAGAACACATGGTTATATTTATAGATCACGGGTGGTTTTCATTCAGAGAACACATAATTTTATTCATAAAACACAGGGTTCTATTCATAGAACACAGGGTTCCATTTATAGAACACAGGGTTCTATTCATAGAACACAAGGTTTTATTCATAGAACACATGGCTATATTTATAGATCACGGGTGGTTTCCATTCAGAGAACACATGGTTTCATTCATAAAACACAGGGTTCTATTTATAGAACACAGGGTTCCATTCATAGAACAAAGGGTTCTATTAATAGAACACAAGGTTTTATTCATAAAACACATGGTTATATTTATAGATCACGGGTGGTTTCCATTCAGAGAAAACATGGTTTCATTCATAAAACACAGGGTTATATTCATAGAACACAGGGTTCCATTCATAGAACACAGGGTTCTATTAAGAGAACACAAGGTTTTATTCATAAAACACATGGTTATATTTATAGATCACGGGTGGTTTCTATTCAAAGAACACATCATTTCATTCATAAAACACAGGGTTCTATTCATAGAACACAGGGTTCCATTTATAGAACACTGGGTTCTATTCATAGAACACAAGGTTTTATTCATAGAACACATGGTTATATTTATAGATCACGGGTGGTTTCCATTCAGAGAACACATAATTTCATTCATAAAACACAGGGTTCTATTCATAGAACACAGGGTTCCATTTATAGAACACAGGGTTCTATTCATAGAACACAAGGTTTTATTCATAGAACACATGGTTATATTTATAGATCACTGGTGGTTTCCATTCAGAGAACACATAATTTTATTCATAAAACACAGGGTTCTATTCATAGAACACAGGGTTCCATTTATAGAACACAGGGTTCTATTCATAGAACTCAAGGTTTTATTCATAGAACAGATGGTTATATTTATAGATCACGGGTGGTTTCCATTCAGAGAACACATAATTGCATTCATAAAACACAGGGTTCTATTCATAGAACACAGGGTTCCATTTATAGAACACAGGGTTCTATTCATAGAACACAAGGTTTTATTCATAGAACACATGGCTATATTTATAGATCACAGGTGGTTTCCATTCAGAGAACACATGGTTTCATTCATAAAACACAGGGTTCTATTCATAGAACACAGGGTTCCATTCATAGAACACAGGGTTCTATTAATAGAACACAAGGTTTTATTCATAAAACACATGGTTATATTTATAGATCACGGGTGGTTTCCATTCAGAGAACACATAATTTCATTCATAAAACACAGGGTTCTATTCATAGAACACAGGGTTCCATTTATAGAACACAGGGTTCTATTCATAGAACACAAGGTTTTATTCATAGAACACATGGTTATATTTATAGATCACGGGTGGTTTCCATTCAGAGAACACATGGTTTCATTCATAAAACACAGGGTTCTATTTATAGAACACAGGGTTCCATTCATAGAACAAAGGGTTCTATTAATAGAACACAAGGTTTTATTCATAAAACACATGGTTATATTTATAGATCACGGGTGGTTTCCATTCAGAGAACACATGGTTTCATTCATAAAACAAAGGGTTATATTCATAGAACACAGGGTTCCATTCATAGAACACAGGGTTCTATTAAGAGAACACAAGGTTTTATTCATAAAACACATGGTTATATTTATAGATCACGGGTGGTTTCCATTCAAAGAACACATCATTTCATTCATAAAACACAGGGTTCTATTCATAGAACACAGGGTTCCATTTATAGAACACTGGGTTCTATTCATAGAACACAAGGTTTTATTCATAGAACACATGGTTATATTTATAGATCACGGGTGGTTTCCATTCAGAGAACACATAATTTCATTCATAAAACACAGGGTTCTATTCATAGAACACAGGGTTCCATTTATAGAACACAGGGTTCTATTCATAGAACACAAGGTTTTATTCATAGAACACATGGTTATATTTATAGATCACGGGTGGTTTCCATTCAGAGAACACATAATTTTATTCATAAAACACAGGGTTCTATTCATAGAACACAGGGTTCCATTTATAGAACACAGGGTTCTATTCATAGAACTCAAGGTTTTATTCATAGAACAGATGGTTATATTTATAGATCACGGGTGGTTTCCATTCAGAGAACACATAATTGCATTCATAAAACACAGGGTTCTATTCATAGAACACAGGGTTCCATTTATAGAACACAGGGTTCTATTCATAGAACACAAGGTTTTATTCATAGAACACATGGCTATATTTATAGATCACAGGTGGTTTCCATTCAGAGAACACATGGTTTCATTCATAAAACACAGGGTTCTATTCATAGAACACAGGGTTCTATTAATAGAACACAAGGTTTTATTCATAAAACACATGGTTATATTTATAGATCACGGGTGGTTTCCATTCAGAGAACACATAATTTCATTCATAAAACACAGGGTTCTATTCATAGAACACAGGGTTCCATTTATAGAACACAGGGTTCTATTCATAGAACACAAGGTTTTATTCATAGAACACATGGTTATATTTATAGATCACGGGTGGTTTCCATTCAGAGAACACATAATTTTATTCATAAAACACAGGGTTCTATTCATAGAACACAGGGTTCCATTTATAGAACACAGGGTTCTATTCATAGAACTCAAGGTTTTATTCATAGAACAGATGGTTATATTTATAGATCACGGGTGGTTTCCATTCAGAGAACACATAATTGCATTCATAAAACACAGGGTTCTATTCATAGAACACAGGGTTCCATTTATAGAACACAGGGTTCTATTCATAGAACACAAGGTTTTATTCATAGAACACATGGCTATATTTATAGATCACGGGTGGTTTCCATTCAGAGAACACATGGTTTCATTCATAAAACACAGGGTTCTATTTATAGAACACAGGGTTCCATTCATATAAAACAGGGTTCTATTAATAGAACACAAGGTTTTATTCATAAAACACATGGTTATATTTATAGATCACGGGTGGTTTCCATTCAGAGAACACATGGTTTCATTCATAAAACACAGGGTTCTATTCATAGAACACAGGGTTCCATTCATAGAACAGAGGGTTCTATTAATAGAACACAAGGTTTTATTCATAAAACACATGGTTATATTTATAGATCATGGGTGGTTTCCATTCAGAGAACACATCATTTCATTCATAAAACACAGGGTTCTATTCATAGAACACAGGGTTCCATTTATAGAACACAGGGTTCTATTCATAGAACACAAGGTTTTATTCATAGAACACATGGCTATATTTATAGATCACGGGTGGTTTCTATTCAGAGAACACATGGTTTCATTCATAAAACACAGGGTTTTATTTATAGAACACAGGGTTCCATTCATAGAACACAGGGTTCTATTAATAGAACACAAGGTTTTATTCATAAAACACATGGTTATATTTATAGATCACGGGTGGTTTCCATTCAGAGAACACATGGTTTCATTCATAAAACACAGGGTTCTATTCATAGAACACAGGGTTCCATTCATAGAACACAGGGTTCTATTAAGAGAACACAAGGTTTTATTCATAGAACACATGGTTATATATAAAGATCACGGGTGGTTTCCATTCAGAGAACACATAATTTTATTCATAAAACACAGGGTTCTATTCATAGAACACAGGGTTCCATTTATAGAACACAGGGTTCTATTCATAGAACTCAAGGTTTTTTTCATAGAACAGATTGTTATATTTATAGATCACGGGTGGTTTCCATTCAGAGAACACATAATTGCATTCATAAAACACAGGGTTCTATTCATAGAACACAGGGTTCCATTTATAGAACACAGGGTTCTATTCATAGAACACAAGGTTTTATTCATAGAACACATGGCTATATTTATAGATCACGGGTGGTTTCCATTCAGAGAACACATGGTTTCATTCATAAAACACAGGGTTCTATTCATAGAACACAGGGTTCCATTTATAGAACACAGGGTTCTATTCATAGAACACAAGGTTTTATTCATAGAACACATGGTTATATTTATAGATCACGGGTGGTTTCCATTCAGAGAACACATAATTTTATTCATAAAACACAGGGTTCTATTCATAGAACACAGGGTTCCATTTATAGAACACAGGGTTCTATTCATAGAACTCAAGGTTTTATTCATAGAACAGATGGTTATATTTATAGATCACGGGTGGTTTCCATTCAGAGAACACATAATTGCATTCATAAAACACAGGGTTCTATTCATAGAACACAGGGTTCCATTTATAGAACACAGGGTTCTATTCATAGAACACAAGGTTTTATTCATAGAACACATGGCTATATTTATAGATCACGGGTGGTTTCCATTCAGAGAACACATAATTTCATTCATAAAACACAGGGTTCTATTTATAGAACACAGGGTTCCATTCATAGAACACAGGGTTCTATTAATAGAACACAAGGTTTTATTCATAAAACACATGGTTATATTTATAGATCACGGGTGGTTTCCATTCAGAAAACACATGGTTTCATTCATAAAACACAGGGTTCTATTCATAGAACACATGGTTCCATTCATAGAACACAGGGTTCTATTAAGAGAACACAAGGTTTTATTCATAGAACACATGGCTATATTTATAGATCACGGGTGGTTTCCATTCAGAGAACACATGGTTTCATTCATAAAACACAGGGTTCTATTTATAGAACACAGGGTTCCATTCATAGAACACAGGGTTCTATTAATAGAACACAAGGTTTTATTCATAAAACACATGGTTATATTTATAGATCACGGGTGGTTTCCATTCAGAGAACACATCATTTCATTCATAAAACACAGGGTTCTATTCATAGAACACAGGGTTCCATTTATAGAACACTGGGTTCTATTCATAGACCACAAGGTTTTATTCATAGAACACATGGTTATATTTATAGATCACGGGTGGTTTTTATTCAGAGAACACATAATTTCATTCATAAAACACAGGGTTCTATTCATAGAACACAGGGTTCCATTTATAGAACACAGGGTTCTATTCATAGAACACAAGGTTTTATTCATAGAACACATGGCTATATTTATAGATCACGGGTGGTTTCCATTCAGAGAACACATGGTTTCATTCATAAAACACAGGGTTCTATTTATAGAACACAGGGTTCCATTCATAGAACACAGGGTTCTATTAATAGAACACAAGGTTTTATTCATAAAACACATGGTTATATTTATAGATCACGGGTGGTTTCCATTCAGAGAACACATGGTTTCATTCATAAAACACAGGGTTCTATTCATAGAACACAGGGTTCCATTCATAGAACACAGGGTTCTATTAAGAGAACACAAGGTTTTATTCATAAAACACATGGTTATATTTATAGATCACGGGTGGTTTCCATTCAGGGAACACATCATTTCATTCATAAAACACAGGGTTCTATTCATAGAACACAGGGTTCCATTTATAGAACACTGGGTTCTATTCATAGAACTCAAGGTTTTATTCATAGAACACATGGTTATATTTATAGATCACGGGTGGTTTCCATTCAGAGAACACATAATTTCATTCATAAAACACAGGGTTCTATTCATAGAACACAGGGTTCCATTTATAGAACACAGGGTTCTATTCATAGAACACAAGGTTTTATTCATAGAACACATGGTTATATTTATAGATCACGGGTGGTTTCCATTCAGAGAACACATAATTTTATTCATAAAACACAGGGTTCTATTCATAGAACATAGGGTTCCATTTATAGAACACAGGATTCTATTCATAGAACTCAAGGTTTTATTCATAGAACACATGGTTATATTTATAGATCACGGGTGGTTTCCATTCAGAGAACACATAATTGCATTCATAAAACACAGGGTTCTATTCATAGAACACAGGGTTCCATTTATAGAACACAGGGTTCTATTCATAGAACACAAGGTTTTATTCATAGAACACATGGCTATATTTATAGATCACGGGTGGTTTCCATTCAGAGAACACATGGTTTCATTCATAAAACACAGGGTTCTATTTATAGAACACAGGGTTCCATTCATAGAACACAGGGTTCTATTAATAGAACACAAGGTTTTATTCATAAAACACATGGTTATATTTATAGATCACGGGTGGTTTCCATTCAGAGAACACATGGTTTCATTCATAAAACACAGGGTTCTATTCATAGAACACAGGGTTCCATTTATAGAACACAGGGTTCTATTCATAGAAAACAAGGTTTTATTCATAGAACACATGGCTATATTTATAGATCACGGGTGGTTTCCATTCAGAGAACACATGGTTTCATTCATAAAACACAGGGTTCTATTTATAGAACACAGGGTTCCATTCATAGAACACAGGGTTCTATTAATAAAACACAAGGTTTTATTCATAAAACACATGGTTATATTTATAGATCACGGGTGGTTTCCATTCAGAGAACACATGGTTTCATTCATAAAACACAGGGTTCTATTCATAGAACACAGGGTTCCATTCATAGAACACAGGGTTCTATTAATAGAACACAAGGTTTTATTCATAAAACACATGGTTATATTTATAGATCACGGGTGGTTTCCATTCAGAGAACACATGATTTCATTCATAAAACACAGGGTTCTATTTATAGAACACAGGGTTCCATTCATAGAACACAGGGTTCTATTAATAGAACACAAGGATTTATTCATAAAACACATGGTTATATTTATAGATCACGGGTGGTTTCCAGTCAGAGAACACATGGTTTCATTCATAAAACACAGGGTTCTATTCATAGAACACAGGATTCCATTAATAGAACACAGGGTTCTATTAATAAAACACAAGGTTGTATTCATAAAACACATGGTTATATTTATAGATCACGGGTGGTTTCCATTCAGAGAACACATCATTTCATTCATAAAACACAGGGTTCTATTCATAGAACACAGGGTTCCATTTATAGAACACAGGGTTCTATTCATAGAACACAAGGTTTTATTCATAAAACACATGGTTATATTTATAGATCACGGGTGGTTTCCATTCAGAGAACACATAATTTCATTCATAAAACACAGGGTTCTATTCATAGAACACAGGGTTCCATTTATAGAACACAGGGTTCTGTTCATAGAACTCAAGGTTTTATTCATAGAACAGATGGTTATATTTATAGATCACGGGTGGTTTCCATTCAGAGAACACATAATTGCATTCATAAAACACAGGGTTCTATTCATAGAACACAGGGTTCCATTTATAGAACACAGGGTTCTATTCATAGAACACAAGGTTTTATTCATAAAACACATGGTTATATTTATAGATCGCGGGTGGTTTCCATTCAGAGAACACATGGTTTCATTCATAAAACACAGGGTTCTATTCATAGAACACAGGGTTCCATTCATAGAACACAGGGTTCTATTAATAGAACACAAGGTTTTATTCATAAAACACATGGTTATATTTATAGATCACGGGTGGTTTCCATTCAGAGAACACATCATTTCATTCATAAAACACAGGGTTCTATTCATAGAACACAGGGTTCCATTTATAGAACACTGGGTTCTATTCATAGACCACAAGGTTTTATTCATAGAACACATGGTTGTATTTATAGATCACGGGTGGTTTTCATTCAGAGAACACATAATTTTATTCATAAAACACAGGGTTCTATTCATAGAACACAGGGTTCCATTTATAGAACACAGGGTTCTATTCATAGAACACAAGGTTTTATTCATAGAACACATGGCTATATTTATAGATCACGGGTGGTTTCCATTCAGAGAACACATGGTTTCATTCATAAAACACAGGGTTCTATTTATAGAACACATGGTTCCATTCATAGAACACAGGGTTCTATTAATAGAACACAAGGTTTTATTCATAAAACACATGGTTATATTTATAGATCACGGGTGGTTTCCATTCAGAGAACACATGGTTTCATTCATAAAACACAGGGTTCTATTCATAGAACACAGTGTTCCATTCATAGAACACAGGGTTCTATTAAGAGAACACAAGGTTTTATTCATAAAACACATGGTTATATTTATAGATCACGGGTGGTTTCCATTCAGGGAACACATCATTTCATTCATAAAACACAGGGTTCTATTCATAGAACACAGGGTTCCATTTATAGAACACTGGGTTCTATTCATAGAACACAAGGTTTTATTCATAGAACACATGGTTATATTTATAGATCACGGGTGGTTTCCATTCAGAGAACACATAATTTCATTCATAAAACACAGGGTTCTATTCATAGAACACAGGGTTCCATTTATAGAACACAGGGTTCTATTCATAGAACACAAGGTTTTATTCATAGAACACATGGTTATATTTATAGATCACGGGTGGTTTCCATTCAGAGAACACATAATTTTATTCATAAAACACAGGGTTCTATTCATAGAACACAGGGTTCCATTTATAGAATACAGGGTTCTATTCATAGAACTCAAGGTTTTATTCATAGAACAGATGGTTATATTTATAGATCACGGGTGGTTTTCATTCAGAGAACACATAATTGCATTCATAAAACACAGGGTTCTATTCATAGAACACAGGGCTCCATTTATAGAACACAGGGTTCTTTTCATAGAACACAAGGTTTTATTCATAGAACACATGGCTATATTTATAGATCACGGGTGGTTTCCATTCAGAGAACACATGGTTTCATTCATAAAACACAGGGTTCTATTTATAGAACACAGGGTTCCATTCATAGAACACAGGGTTCTATTAATAGAACACAAGGTTTTATTCATAAAACACATGGTTATATTTATAGATCACGGGTGGTTTCCATTCAGAGAACACATGGTTTCATTCATAAAACACAGGGTTCTATTCATAGAACACAGGGTTCCATTCATAGAACACAGGGTTCTATTAATAGAACACAAGGTTGTATTCATAAAACACATGGTTATATTTATAGATCACGGGTGGTTTCCATTCAGAGAACACATCATTTCATTCATAAAACACAGGGTTCTATTCATAGAACACAGGGTTCCATTTATAGAACACTGGGTTCTATTCATAGACCACAAGGTTTTATTCATAGAACACATGGTTATATTTATAGATCACGGGTGGTTTCCATTCAGAGAACACATAATTTTATTCATAAAACACAGGGTTCAATTCATAGAACACAGGGTTCCATTTATAGAACACAGGGTTCTATTCATAGAACTCAAGGTTTTATTCATAGAACAGATGGTTATATTTATAGATCACGGGTGGTTTCCATTCAGAGAACACATAATTGCATTCATAAAACACAGGGTTCTATTTATAGAACACAGGGTTCCATTCATAGAACACAGGGTTCTATTAATAAAACACAAGGTTTTATTCATAAAACACATGGTTATATTTATAGATCACGGGTGGTTTCCATTCAGAGAACACATGGTTTCATTCATAAAACACAGGGTTCAATTCATAGAACACAGGGTTCCATTTATAGAACACAGGGTTCTATTCATAGAAAACAAGGTTTTATTCATAGAACACATGGCTATATTTATAGATCACGGGTGGTTTCCATTTAGAGAACACATGGTTTCATTCATAAAACACAGGGTTCTATTTATAGAACACAGGGTTCCATTCATAGAACACAGGGTTCTATTAATAAAACACAAGGTTTTTTTCATAAAACACATGGTTATATTTATAGATCACGGGTGGTTTCCATTCAGAGAACACATGGTTTCATTCATAAAACACAGGGTTCTATTCATAGAACACAGGGTTCCATTCATAGAACACAGGGTTCTATTAATAGAACACAAGGTTTTATTCATAAAACACATGGTTATATTTATAGATCACGGGTGGTTTCCATTCAGAGAACACATGATTTCATTCATAAAACACAGGGTTCTATTTATAGAACACAGGGTTCCATTCATAGAACACAGGGTTCTATTAATAGAACACAAGGTTTTATTCATAAAACACATGGTTATATTTATAGATCACGGGTGGTTTCCAGTCAGAGAACACATGGTTTCATTCATAAAACACAGGGTTCTATTCATAGAACACAGGATTCCATTCATAGAACACAGGGTTCTATTAATAGAACACAAGGTTGTATTCATAAAACACATGGTTATATTTATAGATCACGGGTGGTTTCCATTCAGAGAACACATCATTTCATTCATAAAACACAGGGTTCTATTCATAGAACACAGGGTTCCATTTATAGAACACAGGGTTCTATTCATAGAACACAAGGTTTTATTCATAAAACACATGGTTATATTTATAGATCACGGGTGGTTTCCATTCAGAGAACACATAATTTCATTCATAAAACACAGGGTTCTATTCATAGAACACAGGGTTCCATTTATAGAACACAGGGTTCTATTCATAGAACTCAAGGTTTTATTCATAGAACAGATGGTTATATTTATAGATCACGGGTGGTTTCTATTCAGAGAACACATGGTTTCATTCATAAAACACAGGGTTCTATTCATAGAACACAGGATTCCATTCATAGAACACAGGGTTCTATTAATAGAACACAAGGTTGTATTCATAAAACACATGGTTATATTTATAGATCACGGGTGGTTTCCATTCAGAGAACACATCATTTCATTCATAAAACACAGGGTTCTATTCATAGAACACAGGGTTCCATTTATAGACCACAGGGTTCTATTCATAGAACACAAGGTTTTATTCATAAAACACATGGTTATATTTATAGATCACGGGTGGTTTCCATTCAGAGAACACATAATTTCATTCATAAAACACAGGGTTCTATTCATAGAACACAGGGTTCCATTTATAGAACACAGGGTTCTATTCATAGAACTCAAGGTTTTATTCATAGAACAGATGGTTATATTTATAGATCACGGGTGGTTTCCATTCAGAGAACACATGGTTTCATTCATAAAACGCAGGGTTCTATTAATAGAACACAGGGTTCCATTCATAGAACACAGGGTTCTATTAATAGAACACAAGGTTTTATTCATAAAACACATGGTTATATTAATAGATTATGGGTGGTTTCCATTCAGAGAACACATCATTTCATTCATAAAACACAGGGTTCTATTCATAGAACACAGGGTTCCATTTATAGAACACTGGGTTCTATTCATAGAACACACGGTTTTATTCATAGAACACATGGTTATATTTATAGATCACGGGTGGTTTCCATTCAGAGAACACATAATTTCATTCATAAAACACAGGGTTCTATTCATAGAACACAGGGTTCCATTTATAGAACACAGGGTTCTATTCATAGAACTCAAGGTTTTATTCATAGAACAGATGGTTATATTTATAGATCACGGGTGGTTTCCATTCAGAGAACACATAATTGCATTCATAAAACACAGGGTTCTATTCATAGAACACAGGGTTCCATTTATAGAACACAGGGTTCTATTCATAGAACACAAGGTTTTATTCATAGAACACATGGCTATATGTATAGATCACGGGTGGTTTCCATTCAGAGAACACATGGTTTCATTCATAAAACACAGGGTTCTATTTATAGAACACAGGGTTCCATTCATAGAACACAGGGTTCTATTAATAGAACACAAGGTTTTATTCATAAAACACATGGTTATATTTATAGATCACGGGTGGTTTCCATTCAGAGAACACATGGTTTCATTCATAAAACACAGGGTTCTATTCATAGAACACAGGGTTCCATTCATAGAACACAGGGTTCTATTAATAGAACACAAGGTTTTATTCATAAAACACATGGTTATATTTATAGATCACGGGTGGTTTCCATTCAGAGAACACATCATTTCATTCATAAAACACAGGGTTCTATTCATAGAACACAGGGTTCCATTTATAGAACACTGGGTTCTATTCATAGACCACAAGGTTTTATTCATAGAACACATGGTTATATTTATAGATCACGGGTGGTTTCCATTCAGAGAACACATAATTTTATTCATAAAACACAGGGTTCTATTCATAGAACACAGGGTTCCATTTATAGAACACAGGGTTCTATTCATAGAACTCAAGGTTTTATTAATAGAACAAATGGTTATATTTATAGATCACGGGTGGTTTCCATTCAGAGAACACATAATTGCATTCATTAAACAAAGGGTTATTCATAGAACACAGGGTTCCATTTATAGAACACAGGGTTCTATTCATAGAAAACAAGGTTTTATTCATAGAACACATGGCTATATTTATAGATCACGGGTGGTTTCCATTCAGAGAACACATGGTTTCATTCATAAAACACAGGGTTCTATTTATAGAACACAGGGTTCCATTCATAGAACACAGGGTTCTATTAATAAAACACAAGGTTTTATTCATACAACACATGGTTATATTTATAGATCACGTGTGGTTTCCATTCAGAGAACACATGGTTTCATTCATAAAACAGAGGGTTATATTCATAGAACACAGGGTTCCATTCATAGAACACAGGGTTCTATTAATAGAACACAAGGTTTTATTCATAAAACACATGGTTATATTTATAGATCACGGGTGGTTTCCATTCAGAGAACACATGATTTCATTCATAAAACACAGGGTTCTATTTATAGAACACAGGGTTCCATTCATAGAACACAGGGTTCTATTAATAGAACACAAGGTTTTATTCATAAAACACATGGTTATATTTATAGATCACGGGTGGTTTCCAGTCAGAAAACACATGGTTTCATTTATAAAACACAGGGTTCTATTCATAGAACACAGGGTTCCATTCATAGAACACAGGGTTCTATTAATAGAACACAAGGTTTTATTCATAAAACACATGGTTATATTTATAGATCACGGGCGGTTTCCATTCAGAGAACACATAATTTCATTCATAAAACACAGGGTTCTATTCATAGAACACAGGGTTCCATTTATAGAACACAGGGTTCTATTCATAGAACTCAAGGTTTTATTAATAGAACAAATGGTTATATTTATAGATCACGGGTGGTTTCCATTCAGAGAACACATAATTGCATTCATTAAACAAAGGGTTATTCATAGAACACAGGGTTCCATTTATAGAACACAGGGTTCTATTCATAGAAAACAAGGTTTTATTCATAGAACACATGGCTATATTTATAGATCACGGGTGGTTTCCATTCAGAGAACACATGGTTTCATTCATAAAACACAGGGTTCTATTTATAGAACACAGGGTTCCATTCATAGAACACAGGGTTCTATTAATAAAACACAAGGTTTTATTCATACAACACATGGTTATATTTATAGATCACGTGTGGTTTCCATTCAGAGAACACATGGTTTCATTCATAAAACAGAGGGTTCTATTCATAGAACACATGGTTCCATTCATAGAACACAGGGTTCTATTAATAGAACACAAGGTTTTATTCATAAAACACATGGTTATATTTATAGATCACGGGTGGTTTCCATTCAGAGAACACATGATTTCATTCATAAAACACAGGGTTCTATTTATAGAACACAGGGTTCCATTCATAGAACACAGGGTTCTATTAATAGAACACAAGGTTTTATTCATAAAACACATGGTTATATTTATAGATCACGGGTGGTTTCCAGTCAGAAAACACATGGTTTAATTTATAAAACACAGGGTTCTATTCATAGAACACAGGGTTCCATTCATAGAACACAGGGTTCTATTAATAGAACACAAGGTTTTATTCATAAAACACATGGTTATATTTATAGATCACGGGTGGTTTCCATTCAGAGAACACATAATTTCATTCATAAAACACAGGGTTCTATTCATAGAACACAGGGTTCCATTTATAGAACACAGGGTTCTATTCATAGAACACAAGGTTTTATTCATAGAACACATGGTTATATTTATAGATCACGGGTGGTTTCCATTCAGAGAACACATAATTTTATTCATAAAACACAGGGTTCTATTCATAGAACACAGGGTTCCATTTATAGAACACAGGGTTCTATTCATAGAACTCAAGGTTTTATTTATAGAACAGATGGTTATATTTATAGATCACGGGTGGTTTCCATTCAGAGAACACATGATTGCATTCATAAAACACAGGGTTCTATTCATAGAACACAGGGTTCCATTTATAGAACACAGGGTTCTATTCATAGAACACAAGGTTTTATTCATAGAACACATGGCTATATTTATAGATCACGGGTGGTTTCCATTCAGAGAACACATGGTTTCATTCATAAAACACAGGGTTCTATTTATAGAACACAGGGTTCCATTCATAGAACACAGGGTTCTATTAATAGAACACAAGGTTTTATACATAAAACACATGGTTATATTTATAGATCACGGGTGGTTTCCATTCAGAGAACACATGGTTTCATTCATAAAACACAGGGTTCTATTCATAGAACACAGGGTTCCATTCATAGAACAAAGGGTTCTATTAAGAGAACACAAGGTTTTATTCATAGAACACATGGCTATATTTATAGATCACGGGTGGTTTCCATTCAGAGAACACATGGTTTCATTCATAAAACACAGGGTTCTATTTATAGAACACAGGGTTCCATTCATAGAACACAGGGTTCTATTAATAGAACACAAGGTTTTATTCATAAAACACATGGTTATATTTATAGATCACGGGTGGTTTCCATTCAGAGAACACATCATTTCATTCATAAAACACAGGGTTCTATTCATAGAACACAGGGTTCCATTTATAGAACACTGGGTTCTATTCATAGACCACAAGGTTTTATTCATAGAACACATGGTTATATTTATAGATCACGGGTGGTTTTCATTCAGAGAACACATAATTTTATTCATAAAACACAGGGTTCTATTCATGGACACAGGGTTCCATTTATAGAACACAGGGTTCTATTCATAGAACACAAGGTTTTATTCATAGAACACATGGCTATATTTATAGATCACGGGTGGTTTCCATTCAGAGAACACATGGTTTCATTCATAAAACACAGGGTTCTATTTATAGAACACAGGGTTCCATTCATAGAACAAAGGGTTCTATTAATAGAACACAAGGTTTTATTCATAAAACACATAGTTATATTTATAGATCACGGGTGGTTTCCATTCAGAGAACACATGGTTTCATTCATAAAACACAGGGTTATATTCATAGAACACAGGGTTCCATTCATAGAACACAGGGTTCTATTAAGAGAACACAAGGTTTTATTCATAAAACACATGGTTATATTTATAGATCACGGGTGGTTTCCATTCAGAGAACACATCATTTCATTCATAAAACACAGGGTTCTATTCATAGAACACAGGGTTCCATTTATAGAACAC
Organism: Crinia signifera; assembly: GCF_055691185.1. NCBI lineage: Eukaryota > Metazoa > Chordata > Amphibia > Anura > Myobatrachidae > Crinia > Crinia signifera. The sequence goes on along the minus strand of NC_139217.1, from coordinate 236,867,808 downwards.
TGGGTTCTATTCATAGAACACAAGGTTTTATTCATAGAACACATGGTTATATTTATAGATCACGGGTGGTTTCCATTCAGAGAACACATAATTTCATTCATAAAACACAGGGTTCTATTCATAGAACACAGGGTTCCATTTATAGAACACAGGGTTCTATTCATAGAACACAAGGTTCTATTCATAGAACACATGGTTATATTTATAGATCACGGGTGGTTTCCATTCAGAGAACACATAATTTTATTCATAAAACACTGGATTCTATTCATAGAACACAGGGTTCCATTTATAGAACACAGGGTTCTATTCATAGAACTCAAGGTTTTATTCATAGAACAGATGGTTATATTTATAGATCACGGGTGGTTTCCATTCAGAGAACACATAATTGCATTCATAAAACACAGGGTTCTATTCATAGAACACAGGGTTCCATTTATAGAACACAGGGTTCTATTCATAGAACACAAGGTTTTATTCATAGAACACATGGCTATATTTATAGATCACGGGTGGTTTTCATTCAGAGAACACATGGTTTCATTCATAAAACACAGGGTTCTATTCATAGAACACAGGGTTCCATTCATAGAACACAGGGTTCTATTAATAGAACACAAGGTTTTATTCATAAAACACATGGTTATATTTATAGATCACGGGTGGTTTCCATTCAGAGAACACATCATTTCATTCATAAAACACAGGGTTCTATTCATAGAACACAGGGTTCCATTTATAGAACACAGGGTTCTATTCATAGAACACAAGGTTTTATTCATAGAACACATGGTTATATTTATAGATCACGGGTGGTTTCCATTCAGAGAACACATAATTTTATTCATAAAACACAGGGTTCTATTCATAGAACACAGGGTTCCATTTATAGAACACAGGGTTCTATTCATAGAACTCAAGGTTTTATTCATAGAACAGATGGTTATATTTATAGATCACGGGTGGTTTCCATTCAGAGAACACATAATTGCATTCATAAAACACAGGGTTCTATTCATAGAACACAGGGTTCCATTTATAGAACACAGGGTTCTATTCATAGAACACAAGGTTTTATTCATAGAACACATGGCTATATGTATAGATCACGGGTGGTTTCCATTCAGAGAACACATGGTTTCATTCATAAAACACAGGGTTCTATTTATAGAACACAGGGTTCCATTCATAGAACACAGGGTTCTATTAATAGAACACAAGGTTTTATTCATAAAACACATGGTTATATTTATAGATCACGGGTGGTTTCCATTCAGAGAACACATGGTTTCATTCATAAAACACAGGGTTCTATTCATAGAACACAGGGTTCCATTCATAGAACACAGGGTTCTATTAATAGAACACAAGGTTTTATTCATAAAACACATGGTTATATTTATAGATCACGGGTGGTTTCCATTCAGAGAACACATCATTTCATTCATAAAACACAGGGTTCTATTCATAGAACACAGGGTTCCATTTATAGAACACTGGGTTCTATTCATAGACCACAAGGTTTTATTCATAGAACACATGGTTATATTTATAGATCACGGGTGGTTTCCATTCAGAGAACACATAATTTTATTCATAAAACACAGGGTTCTATTCATAGAACACAGGGTTCCATTTATAGAACACAGGGTTCTATTCATAGAACTCAAGGTTTTATTAATAGAACAAATGGTTATATTTATAGATCACGGGTGGTTTCCATTCAGAGAACACATAATTGCATTCATTAAACAAAGGGTTATTCATAGAACACAGGGTTCCATTTATAGAACACAGGGTTCTATTCATAGAAAACAAGGTTTTATTCATAGAACACATGGCTATATTTATAGATCACGGGTGGTTTCCATTCAGAGAACACATGGTTTCATTCATAAAACACAGGGTTCTATTTATAGAACACAGGGTTCCATTCATAGAACACAGGGTTCTATTAATAAAACACAAGGTTTTATTCATACAACACATGGTTATATTTATAGATCACGTGTGGTTTCCATTCAGAGAACACATGGTTTCATTCATAAAACAGAGGGTTATATTCATAGAACACAGGGTTCCATTCATAGAACACAGGGTTCTATTAATAGAACACAAGGTTTTATTCATAAAACACATGGTTATATTTATAGATCACGGGTGGTTTCCATTCAGAGAACACATGATTTCATTCATAAAACACAGGGTTCTATTTATAGAACACAGGGTTCCATTCATAGAACACAGGGTTCTATTAATAGAACACAAGGTTTTATTCATAAAACACATGGTTATATTTATAGATCACGGGTGGTTTCCAGTCAGAAAACACATGGTTTCATTTATAAAACACAGGGTTCTATTCATAGAACACAGGGTTCCATTCATAGAACACAGGGTTCTATTAATAGAACACAAGGTTTTATTCATAAAACACATGGTTATATTTATAGATCACGGGCGGTTTCCATTCAGAGAACACATAATTTCATTCATAAAACACAGGGTTCTATTCATAGAACACAGGGTTCCATTTATAGAACACAGGGTTCTATTCATAGAACTCAAGGTTTTATTAATAGAACAAATGGTTATATTTATAGATCACGGGTGGTTTCCATTCAGAGAACACATAATTGCATTCATTAAACAAAGGGTTATTCATAGAACACAGGGTTCCATTTATAGAACACAGGGTTCTATTCATAGAAAACAAGGTTTTATTCATAGAACACATGGCTATATTTATAGATCACGGGTGGTTTCCATTCAGAGAACACATGGTTTCATTCATAAAACACAGGGTTCTATTTATAGAACACAGGGTTCCATTCATAGAACACAGGGTTCTATTAATAAAACACAAGGTTTTATTCATACAACACATGGTTATATTTATAGATCACGTGTGGTTTCCATTCAGAGAACACATGGTTTCATTCATAAAACAGAGGGTTCTATTCATAGAACACATGGTTCCATTCATAGAACACAGGGTTCTATTAATAGAACACAAGGTTTTATTCATAAAACACATGGTTATATTTATAGATCACGGGTGGTTTCCATTCAGAGAACACATGATTTCATTCATAAAACACAGGGTTCTATTTATAGAACACAGGGTTCCATTCATAGAACACAGGGTTCTATTAATAGAACACAAGGTTTTATTCATAAAACACATGGTTATATTTATAGATCACGGGTGGTTTCCAGTCAGAAAACACATGGTTTAATTTATAAAACACAGGGTTCTATTCATAGAACACAGGGTTCCATTCATAGAACACAGGGTTCTATTAATAGAACACAAGGTTTTATTCATAAAACACATGGTTATATTTATAGATCACGGGTGGTTTCCATTCAGAGAACACATAATTTCATTCATAAAACACAGGGTTCTATTCATAGAACACAGGGTTCCATTTATAGAACACAGGGTTCTATTCATAGAACACAAGGTTTTATTCATAGAACACATGGTTATATTTATAGATCACGGGTGGTTTCCATTCAGAGAACACATAATTTTATTCATAAAACACAGGGTTCTATTCATAGAACACAGGGTTCCATTTATAGAACACAGGGTTCTATTCATAGAACTCAAGGTTTTATTTATAGAACAGATGGTTATATTTATAGATCACGGGTGGTTTCCATTCAGAGAACACATGATTGCATTCATAAAACACAGGGTTCTATTCATAGAACACAGGGTTCCATTTATAGAACACAGGGTTCTATTCATAGAACACAAGGTTTTATTCATAGAACACATGGCTATATTTATAGATCACGGGTGGTTTCCATTCAGAGAACACATGGTTTCATTCATAAAACACAGGGTTCTATTTATAGAACACAGGGTTCCATTCATAGAACACAGGGTTCTATTAATAGAACACAAGGTTTTATACATAAAACACATGGTTATATTTATAGATCACGGGTGGTTTCCATTCAGAGAACACATGGTTTCATTCATAAAACACAGGGTTCTATTCATAGAACACAGGGTTCCATTCATAGAACAAAGGGTTCTATTAAGAGAACACAAGGTTTTATTCATAGAACACATGGCTATATTTATAGATCACGGGTGGTTTCCATTCAGAGAACACATGGTTTCATTCATAAAACACAGGGTTCTATTTATAGAACACAGGGTTCCATTCATAGAACACAGGGTTCTATTAATAGAACACAAGGTTTTATTCATAAAACACATGGTTATATTTATAGATCACGGGTGGTTTCCATTCAGAGAACACATCATTTCATTCATAAAACACAGGGTTCTATTCATAGAACACAGGGTTCCATTTATAGAACACTGGGTTCTATTCATAGACCACAAGGTTTTATTCATAGAACACATGGTTATATTTATAGATCACGGGTGGTTTTCATTCAGAGAACACATAATTTTATTCATAAAACACAGGGTTCTATTCATGGACACAGGGTTCCATTTATAGAACACAGGGTTCTATTCATAGAACACAAGGTTTTATTCATAGAACACATGGCTATATTTATAGATCACGGGTGGTTTCCATTCAGAGAACACATGGTTTCATTCATAAAACACAGGGTTCTATTTATAGAACACAGGGTTCCATTCATAGAACAAAGGGTTCTATTAATAGAACACAAGGTTTTATTCATAAAACACATAGTTATATTTATAGATCACGGGTGGTTTCCATTCAGAGAACACATGGTTTCATTCATAAAACACAGGGTTATATTCATAGAACACAGGGTTCCATTCATAGAACACAGGGTTCTATTAAGAGAACACAAGGTTTTATTCATAAAACACATGGTTATATTTATAGATCACGGGTGGTTTCCATTCAGAGAACACATCATTTCATTCATAAAACACAGGGTTCTATTCATAGAACACAGGGTTCCATTTATAGAACACTGGGTTCTATTCATAGAACACAAGGTTTTATTCATAGAACACATGGTTATATTTATAGATCACGGGTGGTTTCCATTCAGAGAACACATAATTTCATTCATAAAACACAGGGTTCTATTCATAGAACACAGGGTTCCATTTATAGAACACAGGGTTCTATTCATAGAACACAAGGTTCTATTCATAGAACACATGGTTATATTTATAGATCACGGGTGGTTTCCATTCAGAGAACACATAATTTTATTCATAAAACACTGGATTCTATTCATAGAACACAGGGTTCCATTTATAGAACACAGGGTTCTATTCATAGAACTCAAGGTTTTATTCATAGAACAGATGGTTATATTTATAGATCACGGGTGGTTTCCATTCAGAGAACACATAATTGCATTCATAAAACACAGGGTTCTATTCATAGAACACAGGGTTCCATTTATAGAACACAGGGTTCTATTCATAGAACACAAGGTTTTATTCATAGAACACATGGCTATATTTATAGATCACGGGTGGTTTTCATTCAGAGAACACATGGTTTCATTCATAAAACACAGGGTTCTATTCATAGAACACAGGGTTCCATTCATAGAACACAGGGTTCTATTAATAGAACACAAGGTTTTATTCATAAAACACATGGTTATATTTATAGATCACGGGTGGTTTCCATTCAGAGAACACATCATTTCATTCATAAAACACAGGGTTCTATTCATAGAACACAGGGTTCCATTTATAGAACACAGGGTTCTATTCATAGAACACAAGGTTTTATTCATAGAACACATGGTTATATTTATAGATCACGGGTGGTTTCCATTCAGAGAACACATAATTTTATTCATAAAACACAGGGTTCTATTCATAGAACACAGGGTTCCATTTATAGAACACAGGGTTCTATTCATAGAACTCAAGGTTTTATTCATAGAACAGATGGTTATATTTATAGATCACGGGTGGTTTCCATTCAGAGAACACATAATTGCATTCATAAAACACAGGGTTCTATTCATAGAACACAGGGTTCCATTTATAGAACACAGGGTTCTATTCATAGAACACAAGGTTTTATTCATAGAACACATGGCTATATTTATAGATCACGGGTGGTTTCCATTCAGAGAACACATGGTTTCATTCATAAAACACAGGGTTCTATTTATAGAACACAGGGTTCCATTCATATAACACAGGGTTCTATTAATAGAACACAAGGTTTTATTCATAAAACACATGGTTATATTTATAGATCACGGGTGGTTTCCATTCAGAGAACACATGGTTTCATTCATAAAACACAGGGTTCTATTCATAGAACACAGGGTTCCATTCATAGAACACAGGGTTCTATTAAGAGAACACAAGGTTTTATTCATAGAACACATGGCTATATTTATAGATCACGGGTGGTTTCCATTCAGAGAACACATGGTTTCATTCATAAAACACAGGGTTCTATTTATAGAACACAGGGTTCCATTCATAGAACACAGGGTTCTATTAATAGAACACAAGGTTTTATTCATAAAACACATGGTTATATTTATAGATCACGGGTGGTTTCCATTCAGAGAACACATCATTTCATTCATAAAACACAGGGTTCTATTCATAGAACACAGGGTTCCATTTATAGAACACTGGGTTCTATTCATAGACCACAAGGTTTTATTCATAGAACACATGGTTATATTTATAGATCACGGGTGGTTTTCATTCAGAGAACACATAATTTTATTCATAAAACACAGGGTTCTATTCATAGAACACAGGGTTCCATTTATAGAACACAGGGTTCTATTCATAGAACACAAGGTTTTATTCATAGAACACATGGCTATATTTATAGATCACGGGTGGTTTCCATTCAGAGAACACATGGTTTCATTCATAAAACACAGGGTTCTATTTATAGAACACAGGGTTCCATTCATAGAACAAAGGGTTCTATTAATAGAACACAAGGTTTTATTCATAAAACACATGGTTATATTTATAGATCACGGGTGGTTTCCATTCAGAGAAAACATGGTTTCATTCATAAAACACAGGGTTATATTCATAGAACACAGGGTTCCATTCATAGAACACAGGGTTCTATTAAGAGAACACAAGGTTTTATTCATAAAACACATGGTTATATTTATAGATCACGGGTGGTTTCCATTCAAAGAACACATCATTTCATTCATAAAACACAGGGTTCTATTCATAGAACACAGGGTTCCATTTATAGAACACTGGGTTCTATTCATAGAACACAAGGTTTTATTCATAGAACACATGGTTATATTTATAGATCACGGGTGGTTTCCATTCAGAGAACACATAATTTCATTCATAAAACACAGGGTTCTATTCATAGAACACAGGGTTCCATTCATAGAACACAGGGTTCTATTAAGAGAACACAAGGTTTTATTCATAGAACACATGGCTATATTTATAGATCACGGGTGGTTTCCATTCAGAGAACACATGGTTTCATTCATAAAACACAGGGTTCTATTTGTAGAACACAGGGTTCCATTCATAGAACACAGGGTTCTATTAATAAAACACAAGGTTTTATTCATACAACACATGGTTATATTTATAGATCACGTGTGGTTTCCATTCAGAGAACACATGGTTTCATTCATAAAACAGAGGGTTCTATTCATAGAACACAGGGTTCCATTCATAGAACACAGGGTTCTATTAATAGAACACAAGGTTTTATTCATAAAACACATGGTTATATTTATAGATCACGGGTGGTTTCCATTCAGAGAACACATGATTTCATTCATAAAACACAGGGTTCTATTTATAGAACACAGGGTTCCATTCATAGAACACAGGGTTCTATTAATAGAACACAAGGTTTTATTCATAAAACACATGGTTATATTTATAGATCACGGGTGGTTTCCAGTCAGAAAACACATGGTTTCATTTATAAAACACAGGGTTCTATTCATAGAACACAGGGTTCCATTCATAGAACACAGGGTTCTATTAATAGAACACAAGGTTTTATTCATAAAACACATGGTTATATTTATAGATCACGGGCGGTTTCCATTCAGAGAACACATAATTTCATTCATAAAACACAGGGTTCTATTCATAGAACACAGGGTTCCATTTATAGAACACAGGGTTCTATTCATAGAACTCAAGGTTTTATTAATAGAACAAATGGTTATATTTATAGATCACGGGTGGTTTCCATTCAGAGAACACATAATTGCATTCATTAAACAAAGGGTTATTCATAGAACACAGGGTTCCATTTATAGAACACAGGGTTCTATTCATAGAAAACAAGGTTTTATTCATAGAACACATGGCTATATTTATAGATCACGGGTGGTTTCCATTCAGAGAACACATGGTTTCATTCATAAAACACAGGGTTCTATTTATAGAACACAGGGTTCCATTCATAGAACACAGGGTTCTATTAATAAAACACAAGGTTTTATTCATACAACACATGGTTATATTTATAGATCACGTGTGGTTTCCATTCAGAGAACACATGGTTTCATTCATAAAACAGAGGGTTCTATTCATAGAACACAGGGTTCCATTCATAGAACACAGGGTTCTATTAATAGAACACAAGGTTTTATTCATAAAACACATGGTTATATTTATAGATCACGGGTGGTTTCCATTCAGAGAACACATGATTTCATTCATAAAACACAGGGTTCTATTTATAGAACACAGGGTTCCATTCATAGAACACAGGGTTCTATTAATAGAACACAAGGTTTTATTCATAAAACACATGGTTATATTTATAGATCACGGGTGGTTTCCAGTCAGAAAACACATGGTTTAATTTATAAAACACAGGGTTCTATTCATAGAACACAGGGTTCCATTCATAGAACACAGGGTTCTATTAATAGAACACAAGGTTTTATTCATAAAACACATGGTTATATTTATAGATCACGGGTGGTTTCCATTCAGAGAACACATAATTTCATTCATAAAACACAGGGTTCTATTCATAGAACACAGGGTTCCATTTATAGAACACAGGGTTCTATTCATAGAACACAAGGTTTTATTCATAGAACACATGGTTATATTTATAGATCACGGGTGGTTTCCATTCAGAGAACACATAATTTTATTCATAAAACACAGGGTTCTATTCATAGAACACAGGGTTCCATTTATAGAACACAGGGTTCTATTCATAGAACTCAAGGTTTTATTTATAGAACAGATGGTTATATTTATAGATCACGGGTGGTTTCCATTCAGAGAACACATGATTGCATTCATAAAACACAGGGTTCTATTCATAGAACACAGGGTTCCATTTATAGAACACAGGGTTCTATTCATAGAACACAAGGTTTTATTCATAGAACACATGGCTATATTTATAGATCACGGGTGGTTTCCATTCAGAGAACACATGGTTTCATTCATAAAACACAGGGTTCTATTTATAGAACACAGGGTTCCATTCATAGAACACAGGGTTCTATTAATAGAACACAAGGTTTTATACATAAAACACATGGTTATATTTATAGATCACGGGTGGTTTCCATTCAGAGAACACATGGTTTCATTCATAAAACACAGGGTTCTATTCATAGAACACAGGGTTCCATTCATAGAACAAAGGGTTCTATTAAGAGAACACAAGGTTTTATTCATAGAACACATGGCTATATTTATAGATCACGGGTGGTTTCCATTCAGAGAACACATGGTTTCATTCATAAAACACAGGGTTCTATTTATAGAACACAGGGTTCCATTCATAGAACACAGGGTTCTATTAATAGAACACAAGGTTTTATTCATAAAACACATGGTTATATTTATAGATCACGGGTGGTTTCCATTCAGAGAACACATCATTTCATTCATAAAACACAGGGTTCTATTCATAGAACACAGGGTTCCATTTATAGAACACTGGGTTCTATTCATAGACCACAAGGTTTTATTCATAGAACACATGGTTATATTTATAGATCACGGGTGGTTTTCTTTCAGAGAACACATAATTTTATTCATAAAACACAGGGTTCTATTCATGGACACAGGGTTCCATTTATAGAACACAGGGTTCTATTCATAGAACACAAGGTTTTATTCATAGAACACATGGCTATATTTATAGATCACGGGTGGTTTCCATTCAGAGAACACATGGTTTCATTCATAAAACACAGGGTTCTATTTATAGAACACAGGGTTCCATTCATAGAACAAAGGGTTCTATTAATAGAACACAAGGTTTTATTCATAAAACACATGGTTATATTTATAGATCACGGGTGGTTTCCATTCAGAGAACACATGGTTTCATTCATAAAACACAGGGTTATATTCATAGAACACAGGGTTCCATTCATAGAACACAGGGTTCTATTAAGAGAACACAAGGTTTTATTCATAAAACACATGGTTATATTTATAGATCACGGGTGGTTTCCATTCAGAGAACACATCATTTCATTCATAAAACACAGGGTTCTATTCATAGAACACAGGGTTCCATTTATAGAACACTGGGTTCTATTCATAGAACACAAGGTTTTATTCATAGAACACATGGTTATATTTATAGATCACGGGTGGTTTCCATTCAGAGAACACATAATTTCATTCATAAAACACAGGGTTCTATTCATAGAACACAGGGTTCCATTTATAGAACACAGGGTTCTATTCATAGAACACAAGGTTCTATTCATAGAACACATGGTTATATTTATAGATCACGGGTGGTTTCCATTCAGAGAACACATAATTTTATTCATAAAACACTGGGTTCTATTCATAGAACACAGGGTTCCATTTATAGAACACAGGGTTCTATTCATAGAACTCAAGGTTTTATTCATAGAACAGATGGTTATATTTATAGATCACGGGTGGTTTCCATTCAGAGAACACATAATTGCATTCATAAAACACAGGGTTCTATTCATAGAACACAGGGTTCCATTTATAGAACACAGGGTTCTATTCATAGAACACAAGGTTTTATTCATAGAACACATGGCTATATTTATAGATCACGGGTGGTTTTCATTCAGAGAACACATGGTTTCATTCATAAAACACAGGGTTCTATTCATAGAACACAGGGTTCCATTCATAGAACACAGGGTTCTATTAATAGAACACAAGGTTTTATTCATAAAACACATGGTTATATTTATAGATCACGGGTGGTTTCCATTCAGAGAACACATCATTTCATTCATAAAACACAGGGTTCTATTCATAGAACACAGGGTTCCATTTATAGAACACAGGGTTCTATTCATAGAACACAAGGTTTTATTCATAGAACACATGGTTATATTTATAGATCACGGGTGGTTTCCATTCAGAGAACACATAATTTTATTCATAAAACACAGGGTTCTATTCATAGAACACAGGGTTCCATTTATAGAACACAGGGTTCTATTCATAGAACTCAAGGTTTTATTCATAGAACAGATGGTTATATTTATAGATCACGGGTGGTTTCCATTCAGAGAACACATAATTGCATTCATAAAACACAGGGTTCTATTCATAGAACACAGGGTTCCATTTATAGAACACAGGGTTCTATTCATAGAACACAAGGTTTTATTCATAGAACACATGGCTATATTTATAGATCACGGGTGGTTTCCATTCAGAGAACACATGGTTTCATTCATAAAACACAGGGTTCTATTTATAGAACACAGGGTTCCATTCATATAACACAGGGTTCTATTAATAGAACACAAGGTTTTATTCATAAAACACATGGTTATATTTATAGATCACGGGTGGTTTCCATTCAGAGAACACATGGTTTCATTCATAAAACACAGGGTTCTATTCATAGAACACAGGGTTCCATTCATAGAACACAGGGTTCTATTAAGAGAACACAAGGTTTTATTCATAGAACACATGGCTATATTTATAGATCACGGGTGGTTTCCATTCAGAGAACACATGGTTTCATTCATAAAACACAGGGTTCTATTTATAGAACACAGGGTTCCATTCATAGAACACAGGGTTCTATTAATAGAACACAAGGTTTTATTCATAAAACACATGGTTATATTTATAGATCACGGGTGGTTTCCATTCAGAGAACACATCATTTCATTCATAAAACACAGGGTTCTATTCATAGAACACAGGGTTCCATTTATAGAACACTGGGTTCTATTCATAGACCACAAGGTTTTATTCATAGAACACATGGTTATATTTATAGATCACGGGTGGTTTTCATTCAGAGAACACATAATTTTATTCATAAAACACAGGGTTCTATTCATAGAACACAGGGTTCCATTTATAGAACACAGGGTTCTATTCATAGAACACAAGGTTTTATTCATAGAACACATGGCTATATTTATAGATCACGGGTGGTTTCCATTCAGAGAACACATGGTTTCATTCATAAAACACAGGGTTCTATTTATAGAACACAGGGTTCCATTCATAGAACAAAGGGTTCTATTAATAGAACACAAGGTTTTATTCATAAAACACATGGTTATATTTATAGATCACGGGTGGTTTCCATTCAGAGAAAACATGGTTTCATTCATAAAACACAGGGTTATATTCATAGAACACAGGGTTCCATTCATAGAACACAGGGTTCTATTAAGAGAACACAAGGTTTTATTCATAAAACACATGGTTATATTTATAGATCACGGGTGGTTTCCATTCAAAGAACACATCATTTCATTCATAAAACACAGGGTTCTATTCATAGAACACAGGGTTCCATTTATAGAACACTGGGTTCTATTCATAGAACACAAGGTTTTATTCATAGAACACATGGTTATATTTATAGATCACGGGTGGTTTCCATTCAGAGAACACATAATTTCATTCATAAAACACAGGGTTCTATTCATAGAACACAGGGTTCCATTTATAGAACACAGGGTTCTATTCATAGAACACAAGGTTTTATTCATAGAACACATGGTTATATTTATAGATCACGGGTGGTTTCCATTCAGAGAACACATAATTTTATTCATAAAACACAGGGTTCTATTCATAGAACACAGGGTTCCATTTATAGAACACAGGGTTCTATTCATAGAACTCAAGGTTTTATTCATAGAACAGATGGTTATATTTATAGATCACGGGTGGTTTCCATTCAGAGAACACATAATTGCATTCATAAAACACAGGGTTCTATTCATAGAACACAGGGTTCCATTTATAGAACACAGGGTTCTATTCATAGAACACAAGGTTTTATTCATAGAACACATGGCTATATTTATAGATCACAGGTGGTTTCCATTCAGAGAACACATGGTTTCATTCATAAAACACAGGGTTCTATTCATAGAACACAGGGTTCCATTCATAGAACACAGGGTTCTATTAATAGAACACAAGGTTTTATTCATAAAACACATGGTTATATTTATAGATCACGGGTGGTTTCCATTCAGAGAACACATAATTTCATTCATAAAACACAGGGTTCTATTCATAGAACACAGGGTTCCATTTATAGAACACAGGGTTCTATTCATAGAACACAAGGTTTTATTCATAGAACACATGGTTATATTTATAGATCACGGGTGGTTTCCATTCAGAGAACACATGGTTTCATTCATAAAACACAGGGTTCTATTTATAGAACACAGGGTTCCATTCATAGAACAAAGGGTTCTATTAATAGAACACAAGGTTTTATTCATAAAACACATGGTTATATTTATAGATCACGGGTGGTTTCCATTCAGAGAACACATGGTTTCATTCATAAAACAAAGGGTTATATTCATAGAACACAGGGTTCCATTCATAGAACACAGGGTTCTATTAAGAGAACACAAGGTTTTATTCATAAAACACATGGTTATATTTATAGATCACGGGTGGTTTCCATTCAAAGAACACATCATTTCATTCATAAAACACAGGGTTCTATTCATAGAACACAGGGTTCCATTTATAGAACACTGGGTTCTATTCATAGAACACAAGGTTTTATTCATAGAACACATGGTTATATTTATAGATCACGGGTGGTTTCCATTCAGAGAACACATAATTTCATTCATAAAACACAGGGTTCTATTCATAGAACACAGGGTTCCATTTATAGAACACAGGGTTCTATTCATAGAACACAAGGTTTTATTCATAGAACACATGGTTATATTTATAGATCACGGGTGGTTTCCATTCAGAGAACACATAATTTTATTCATAAAACACAGGGTTCTATTCATAGAACACAGGGTTCCATTTATAGAACACAGGGTTCTATTCATAGAACTCAAGGATTTATTCATAGAACAGATGGTTATATTTATAGATCACGGGTGGTTTCCATTCAGAGAACACATAATTGCATTCATAAAACACAGGGTTCTATTCATAGAACACAGGGTTCCATTTATAGAACACAGGGTTCTATTCATAGAACACAAGGTTTTATTCATAGAACACATGGCTATATTTATAGATCACAGGTGGTTTCCATTCAGAGAACACATGGTTTCATTCATAAAACACAGGGTTCTATTCATAGAACACAGGGTTCTATTAATAGAACACAAGGTTTTATTCATAAAACACATGGTTATATTTATAGATCACGGGTGGTTTCCATTCAGAGAACACATAATTTCATTCATAAAACACAGGGTTCTATTCATAGAACACAGGGTTCCATTTATAGAACACAGGGTTCTATTCATAGAACACAAGGTTTTATTCATAGAACACATGGTTATATTTATAGATCACGGGTGGTTTCCATTCAGAGAACACATAATTTTATTCATAAAACACAGGGTTCTATTCATAGAACACAGGGTTCCATTTATAGAACACAGGGTTCTATTCATAGAACTCAAGGTTTTATTCATAGAACAGATGGTTATATTTATAGATCACGGGTGGTTTCCATTCAGAGAACACATAATTGCATTCATAAAACACAGGGTTCTATTCATAGAACACAGGGTTCCATTTATAGAACACAGGGTTCTATTCATAGAACACAAGGTTTTATTCATAGAACACATGGCTATATTTATAGATCACGGGTGGTTTCCATTCAGAGAACACATGGTTTCATTCATAAAACACAGGGTTCTATTTATAGAACACAGGGTTCCATTCATATAAAACAGGGTTCTATTAATAGAACACAAGGTTTTATTCATAAAACACATGGTTATATTTATAGATCACGGGTGGTTTCCATTCAGAGAACACATGGTTTCATTCATAAAACACAGGGTTCTATTCATAGAACACAGGGTTCCATTCATAGAACACAGGGTTCTATTAATAGAACACAAGGTTTTATTCATAAAACACATGGTTATATTTATAGATCATGGGTGGTTTCCATTCAGAGAACACATCATTTCATTCATAAAACACAGGGTTCTATTCATAGAACACAGGGTTCCATTTATAGAACACAGGGTTCTATTCATAGAACACAAGGTTTTATTCATAGAACACATGGCTATATTTATAGATCACGGGTGGTTTCTATTCAGAGAACACATGGTTTCATTCATAAAACACAGGGTTTTATTTATAGAACACAGGGTTCCATTCATAGAACACAGGGTTCTATTAATAGAACACAAGGTTTTATTCATAAAACACATGGTTATATTTATAGATCACGGGTGGTTTCCATTCAGAGAACACATGGTTTCATTCATAAAACACAGGGTTCTATTCATAGAACACAGGGTTCCATTCATAGAACACAGGGTTCTATTAAGAGAACACAAGGTTTTTTTCATAGAACACATGGTTATATATAAAGATCACGGGTGGTTTCCATTCAGAGAACACATCATTTCATTCATAAAACACAGGGTTCTATTCATAGAACACAGGGTTCCATTTATAGAACACAGGGTTCTATTCATAGAACACAAGGTTTTATTCATAGAACACATGGTTATATTTATAGATCACGGGTGGTTTCCATTCAGAGAACACATAATTTTATTCATAAAACACAGGGTTCTATTCATAGAACACAGGGTTCCATTTATAGAACACAGGGTTCTATTCATAGAACTCAAGGTTTTTTTCATAGAACAGATTGTTATATTTATAGATCACGGGTGGTTTCCATTCAGAGAACACATAATTGCATTCATAAAACACAGGGTTCTATTCATAGAACACAGGGTTCCATTTATAGAACACAGGGTTCTATTCATAGAACACAAGGTTTTATTCATAGAACACATGGCTATATTTATAGATCACGGGTGGTTTCCATTCAGAGAACACATGGTTTCATTCATAAAACACAGGGTTCTATTCATAGAACACAGGGTTCCATTTATAGAACACAGGGTTCTATTCATAGAACACAAGGTTTTATTCATAGAACACATGGTTATATTTATAGATCACGGGTGGTTTCCATTCAGAGAACACATAATTTTATTCATAAAACACAGGGTTCTATTCATAGAACACAGGGTTTCATTTATAGAACACAGGGTTCTATTCATAGAACTCAAGGTTTTATTCATAGAACAGATGGTTATATTTATAGATCACGGGTGGTTTCCATTCAGAGAACACATAATTGCATTCATAAAACACAGGGTTCTATTCATAGAACACAGGGTTCCATTTATAGAACACAGGGTTCTATTCATAGAACACAAGGTTTTATTCATAGAACACATGGCTATATTTATAGATCACGGGTGGTTTCCATTCAGAGAACACATGGTTTCATTCATAAAACACAGGGTTCTATTTATAGAACACAGGGTTCCATTCATAGAACACAGGGTTCTATTAATAGAACACAAGGTTTTATTCATAAAACACATGGTTATATTTATAGATCACGGGTGGTTTCCATTCAGAGAACACATCATTTCATTCATAAAACACAGGGTTCTATTCATAGAACACAGGGTTCCATTTATAGAACACTGGGTTCTATTCATAGACCACAAGGTTTTATTCATAGAACACATGGTTATATTTATAGATCACGGGTGGTTTTTATTCAGAGAACACATAATTTCATTCATAAAACACAGGGTTCTATTCATAGAACACAGGGTTCCATTTATAGAACACAGGGTTCTATTCATAGAACACAAGGTTTTATTCATAGAACACATGGCTATATTTATAGATCACGGGTGGTTTCCATTCAGAGAACACATGGTTTCATTCATAAAACACAGGGTTCTATTTATAGAACACAGGGTTCCATTCATAGAACACAGGGTTATATTAATAGAACACAAGGTTTTATTCATAAAACACATGGTTATATTTATAGATCACGGGTGGTTTCCATTCAGAGAACACATGGTTTCATTCATAAAACACAGGGTTCTATTCATAGAACACAGGGTTCCATTCATAGAACACAGGGTTCTATTAAGAGAACACAAGGTTTTATTCATAAAACACATGGTTATATTTATAGATCACGGGTGGTTTCCATTCAGGGAACACATCATTTCATTCATAAAACACAGGGTTCTATTCATAGAACACAGGGTTCCATTTATAGAACACTGGGTTCTATTCATAGAACACAAGGTTTTATTCATAGAACACATGGTTATATTTATAGATCACGGGTGGTTTCCATTCAGAGAACACATAATTTCATTCATAAAACACAGGGTTCTATTCATAGAACACAGGGTTCCATTTATAGAACACAGGGTTCTATGCATAGAACACAAGGTTTTATTCATAGAACACATGGTTATATTTATAGATCACGGGTGGTTTCCATTCAGAGAACACATAATTTTATTCATAAAACACAGGGTTCTATTCATAGAACATAGGGTTCCATTTATAGAACACAGGATTCTATTCATAGAACTCAAGGTTTTATTCATAGAACAGATGGTTATATTTATAGATCACGGGTGGTTTCCATTCAGAGAACACATAATTGCATTCATAAAACACAGGGTTCTATTCATAGAACACAGGGTTCCATTTATAGAACACAGGGTTCTATTCATAGAACACAAGGTTTTATTCATAGAACACATGGCTATATTTATAGATCACGGGTGGTTTCCATTCAGAGAACACATGGTTTCATTCATAAAACACAGGGTTCTATTTATAGAACACAGGGTTCCATTCATAGAACACAGGGTTCTATTAATAGAACACAAGGTTTTATTCATAAAACACATGGTTATATTTATAGATCACGGGTGGTTTCCATTCAGAGAACACATGGTTTCATTCATAAAACACAGGGTTCAATTCATAGAACACAGGGTTCCATTTATAGAACACAGGGTTCTATTCATAGAAAACAAGGTTTTATTCATAGAACACATGGCTATATTTATAGATCACGGGTGGTTTCCATTCAGAGAACACATGGTTTAATTCATAAAACACAGGGTTCTATTTATAGAACACAGGGTTCCATTCATAGAACACAGGGTTCTATTAATAAAACACAAGGTTTTATTCATAAAACACATGGTTATATTTATAGATCACGGGTGGTTTCCATTCAGAGAACACATGGTTTCATTCATAAAACACAGGGTTCTATTCATAGAACACAGGGTTCCATTCATAGAACACAGGGTTCTATTAATAGAACACAAGGTTTTATTCATAAAACACATGGTTATATTTATAGATCACGGGTGGTTTCCATTCAGAGAACACATGATTTCATTCATAAAACACAGGGTTCTATTTATAGAACACAGGGTTCCATTCATAGAACACAGGGTTCTATTAATAGAACACAAGGATTTATTCATAAAACACATGGTTATATTTATAGATCACGGGTGGTTTCCAGTCAGAGAACACATGGTTTCATTCATAAAACACAGGGTTCTATTCATAGAACACAGGATTCCATTAATAGAACACAGGGTTCTATTAATAGAACACAAGGTTGTATTCATAAAACACATGGTTATATTTATAGATCACGGGTGGTTTCCATTCAGAGAACACATCATTTCATTCATAAAACACAGGGTTCTATTCATAGAACACAGGGTTCCATTTATAGAACACAGGGTTCTATTCATAGAACACAAGGTTTTATTCATAAAACACATGGTTATATTTATAGATCACGGGTGGTTTCCATTCAGAGAACACATAATTTCATTCATAAAACACAGGGTTCTATTCATAGAACACAGGGTTCCATTTATAGAACACAGGGTTCTATTCATAGAACTCAAGGTTTTATTCATAGAACAGATGGTTATATTTATAGATCACGGGTGGTTTCCATTCAGAGAACACATAATTGCATTCATAAAACACAGGGTTCTATTCATAGAACACAGGGTTCCATTTATAGAACACAGGGTTCTATTCATAGAACACAAGGTTTTATTCATAAAACACATGGTTATATTTATAGATCGCGGGTGGTTTCCATTCAGAGAACACATGGTTTCATTCATAAAACACAGGGTTCTATTCATAGAACACAGGGTTCCATTCATAGAACACAGGGTTCTATTAATAGAACACAAGGTTTTATTCATAAAACACATGGTTATATTTATAGATCACGGGTGGTTTCCATTCAGAGAACACATCATTTCATTCATAAAACACAGGGTTCTATTCATAGAACACAGGGTTCCATTTATAGAACACTGGGTTCTATTCATAGACCACAAGGTTTTATTCATAGAACACATGGTTGTATTTATAGATCACGGGTGGTTTTCATTCAGAGAACACATAATTTTATTCATAAAACACAGGGTTCTATTCATAGAACACAGGGTTCCATTTATAGAACACAGGGTTCTATTCATAGAACACAAGGTTTTATTCATAGAACACATGGCTATATTTATAGATCACGGGTGGTTTCCATTCAGAGAACACATGGTTTCATTCATAAAACACAGGGTTCTATTTATAGAACACATGGTTCCATTCATAGAACACAGGGTTCTATTAATAGAACACAAGGTTTTATTCATAAAACACATGGTTATATTTATAGATCACGGGTGGTTTCCATTCAGAGAACACATGGTTTCATTCATAAAACACAGGGTTCTATTCATAGAACACAGTGTTCCATTCATAGAACACAGGGTTCTATTAAGAGAACACAAGGTTTTATTCATAAAACACATGGTTATATTTATAGATCACGGGTGGTTTCCATTCAGGGAACACATCATTTCATTCATAAAACACAGGGTTCTATTCATAGAACACAGGGTTCCATTTATAGAACACTGGGTTCTATTCATAGAACACAAGGTTTTATTCATAGAACACATGGTTATATTTATAGATCACGGGTGGTTTCCATTCAGAGAACACATAATTTCATTCATAAAACACAGGGTTCTATTCATAGAACACAGGGTTCCATTTATAGAACACAGGGTTCTATTCATAGAACACAAGGTTTTTTTCATAGAACACATGGTTATATTTATAGATCACGGGTGGTTTCCATTCAGAGAACACATAATTTTATTCATAAAACACAGGGTTCTATTCATAGAACACAGGGTTCCATTTATAGAATACAGGGTTCTATTCATAGAACTCAAGGTTTTATTCATAGAACAGATGGTTATATTTATAGATCACGGGTGGTTTTCATTCAGAGAACACATAATTGCATTCATAAAACACAGGGTTCTATTCATAGAACACAGGGCTCCATTTATAGAACACAGGGTTCTTTTCATAGAACACAAGGTTTTATTCATAGAACACATGGCTATATTTATAGATCACGGGTGGTTTCCATTCAGAGAACACATGGTTTCATTCATAAAACACAGGGTTCTATTTATAGAACACAGGGTTCCATTCATAGAACACAGGGTTCTATTAATAGAACACAAGGTTTTATTCATAAAACACATGGTTATATTTATAGATCACGGGTGGTTTCCATTCAGAGAACACATGGTTTCATTCATAAAACACAGGGTTCTATTCATAGAACACAGGGTTCCATTCATAGAACACAGGGTTCTATTAATAGAACACAAGGTTGTATTCATAAAACACATGGTTATATTTATAGATCACGGGTGGTTTCCATTCAGAGAACACATCATTTCATTCATAAAACACAGGGTTCTATTCATAGAACACAGGGTTCCATTTATAGAACACTGGGTTCTATTCATAGACCACAAGGTTTTATTCATAGAACACATGGTTATATTTATAGATCACGGGTGGTTTCCATTCAGAGAACACATAATTTTATTCATAAAACACAGGGTTCAATTCATAGAACACAGGGTTCCATTTATAGAACACAGGGTTCTATTCATAGAACTCAAGGTTTTATTCATAGAACAGATGGTTATATTTATAGATCACGGGTGGTTTCCATTCAGAGAACACATAATTGCATTCATAAAACACAGGGTTCTATTTATAGAACACAGGGTTCCATTCATAGAACACAGGGTTCTATTAATAAAACACAAGGTTTTATTCATAAAACACATGGTTATATTTATAGATCACGGGTGGTTTCCATTCAGAGAACACATGGTTTCATTCATAAAACACAGGGTTCAATTCATAGAACACAGGGTTCCATTTATAGAACACAGGGTTCTATTCATAGAAAACAAGGTTTTATTCATAGAACACATGGCTATATTTATAGATCAAGGGTGGTTTCCATTTAGAGAACACATGGTTTCATTCATAAAACACAGGGTTCTATTTATAGAACACAGGGTTCCATTCATAGAACACAGGGTTCTATTAATAAAACACAAGGTTTTTTTCATAAAACACATGGTTATATTTATAGATCACGGGTGGTTTCCATTCAGAGAACACATGGTTTCATTCATAAAACACAGGGTTCTATTCATAGAACACAGGGTTCCATTCATAGAACACAGGGTTCTATTAATAGAACACAAGGTTTTATTCATAAAACACATGGTTATATTTATAGATCACGGGTGGTTTCCATTCAGAGAACACATGATTTCATTCATAAAACACAGGGTTCTATTTATAGAACACAGGGTTCCATTCATAGAACACAGGGTTCTATTAATAGAACACAAGGTTTTATTCATAAAACACATGGTTATATTTATAGATCACGGGTGGTTTCCAGTCAGAGAACACATGGTTTCATTCATAAAACACAGGGTTCTATTCATAGAACACAGGATTCCATTCATAGAACACAGGGTTCTATTAATAGAACACAAGGTTGTATTCATAAAACACATGGTTATATTTATAGATCACGGGTGGTTTCCATTCAGAGAACACATCATTTCATTCATAAAACACAGGGTTCTATTCATAGAACACAGGGTTCCATTTATAGAACACAGGGTTCTATTCATAGAACACAAGGTTTTATTCATAAAACACATGGTTATATTTATAGATCACGGGTTGTTTCCATTCAGAGAACACATAATTTCATTCATAAAACACAGGGTTCTATTCATAGAACACAGGGTTCCATTTATAGAACACAGGGTTCTATTCATAGAACTCAAGGTTTTATTCATAGAACAGATGGTTATATTTATAGATCACGGGTGGTTTCCATTCAGAGAACACATAATTGCATTCATAAAACACAGGGTTCTATTCATAGAACACAGGGTTCCATTTATAGAACACAGGGTTCTATTCATAGAACACAAGGTTTTATTCATAGAACACATGGTTATATTTATAGATCACGGGTGGTTTCCATTCAGAGAACACATGGTTTCATTCATAAAACACAGGGTTCTATTCATAGAACACAGGGTTCCATTCATAGAACACAGGGTTCTATTAATAGAACACAAGGTTTTATTCATAAAACACATGGTTATATTAATAGATCACGGGTGGTTTCCATTCAGAGAACACATCATTTCATTCATAAAACACAGGGTTCTATTCATAGAACACAGGGTTCCATTTATAGAACACTGGGTTCTATTCATAGAACACACGGTTTTATTCATAGAACACATGGTTATATTTATAGATCACGGGTGGTTTCCATTCAGAGAACACATAATTGCATTCATTAAACAAAGGGTTATTCATAGAACACAGGGTTCCATTTATAGAACACAGGGTTCTATTCATAGAAAACAAGGTTTTATTCATAGAACACATGGCTATATTTATAGATCACGGGTGGTTTCCATTCAGAGAACACATGGTTTCATTCATAAAACACAGGGTTCTATTTATAGAACACAGGGTTCCATTCATAGAACACAGGGTTCTATTAATAAAACACAAGGTTTTATTCATACAACACATGGTTATATTTATAGATCACGTGTGGTTTCCATTCAGAGAACACATGGTTTCATTCATAAAACAGAGGGTTCTATTCATAGAACACAGGGTTCCATTCATAGAACACATGGTTCTATTAATAGAACACAAGGTTTTATTCATAAAACACATGGTTATATTTATAGATCACGGGTGGTTTCCATTCAGAGAACACATGATTTCATTCATAAAACACAGGGTTCTATTTATAGAACACAGGGTTCCATTCATAGAACACAGGGTTCTATTAATAGAACACAAGGTTTTATTCATAAAACACATGGTTATATTTATAGATCACGGGTGGTTTCCAGTCAGAAAACACATGGTTTAATTTATAAAACACAGGGTTCTATTCATAGAACACAGGGTTCCATTCATAGAACACAGGGTTCTATTAATAGAACACAAGGTTTTATTCATAAAACACATGGTTATATTTATAGATCACGGGTGGTTTCCATTCAGAGAACACATAATTTCATTCATAAAACACAGGGTTCTATTCATAGAACACAGGGTTCCATTTATAGAACACAGGGTTCTATTCATAGAACACAAGGTTTTATTCATAGAACACATGGTTATATTTATAGATCATGGGTGGTTTCCATTCAGAGAACACATAATTTTATTCATAAAACACAGGGTTCTATTCATAGAACACAGGGTTCCATTTATAGAACACAGGGTTCTATTCATAGAACTCAAGGTTTTATTCATAGAACAGATGGTTATATTTATAGATCACGGGTGGTTTCCATTCAGAGAACACATGATTGCATTCATAAAACACAGGGTTCTATTCATAGAACACAGGGTTCCATTTATAGAACACAGGGTTCTATTCATAGAACACAAGGTTTTATTCATAGAACACATGGCTATATTTATAGATCACGGGTGGTTTCCATTCAGAGAACACATGGTTTCATTCATAAAACACAGGGTTCTATTTATAGAACACAGGGTTCCATTCATAGAACACAGGGTTCTATTAATAGAACACAAGGTTTTATACATAAAACACATGGTTATATTTATAGATCACGGGTGGTTTCCATTCAGAGAACACATGGTTTCATTCATAAAACACAGGGTTCTATTCATAGAACACAGGGTTCCATTCATAGAACACAGGGTTCTATTAAGAGAACACAAGGTTTTATTCATAGAACACATGGCTATATTTATAGATCACGGGTGGTTTCCATTCAGAGAACACATGGTTTCATTCATAAAACACAGGGTTCTATTTATAGAACACAGGGTTCCATTCATAGAACACAGGGTTCTATTAATAGAACACAATGTTTTATTCATAAAACACATGGTTATATTTATAGATCACGGGTGGTTTCCATTCAGAGAACACATCATTTCATTCATAAAACACAGGGTTCTATTCATAGAACACAGGGTTCCATTTATAGAACACTGGGTTCTATTCATAGACCACAAGGTTTTATTCATAGAACACATGGTTATATTTATAGATCACGGGTGGTTTTCATTCAGAGAACACATAATTTTATTCATAAAACACAGGGTTCTATTCATGGACACAGGGTTCCATTTATAGAACACAGGGTTCTATTCATAGAACACAAGGTTTTATTCATAAAACACATGGTTATATTTATAGATCACGGGTGGTTTCCATTCAGAGAACACATCATTTCATTCATAAAACACAGGGTTCTATTCATAGAACACAGGGTTCCATTTATAGAACACTGGGTTCTATTCATAGACCACAAGGTTTTATTCATAGAACACATGGTTATATTTATAGATCACGGGTGGTTTTTATTCAGAGAACACATAATTTCATTCATAAAACACAGGGTTCTATTCATAGAACACAGGGTTCCATTTATAGAACACAGGGTTCTATTCATAGAACACAAGGTTTTATTCATAGAACACATGGCTATATTTATAGATCACGGGTGGTTTCCATTCAGAGAACAC
Source organism: Crinia signifera (assembly GCF_055691185.1). Taxonomy (NCBI): domain Eukaryota; kingdom Metazoa; phylum Chordata; class Amphibia; order Anura; family Myobatrachidae; genus Crinia; species Crinia signifera. The sequence continues at coordinate 236,842,553 of NC_139217.1, read as the reverse complement.
ATGGTTTCATTCATAAAACACAGGGTTCTATTTATAGAACACAGGGTTCCATTCATAGAACACAGGGTTCTATTAATAGAACACAAGGTTTTATTCATAAAACACATGGTTATATTTATAGATCATGCGTGGTTTCCATTCAGAGAACACATGGTTTCATTCATAAAACACAGGGTTCTATTCATAGAACACAGGGTTCCATTCATAGAACACAGGGTTCTATTAAGAGAACACAAGGTTTTATTCATAAAACACATGGTTATATTTATAGATCACGGGTGGTTTCCATTCAGGGAACACATCATTTCATTCATAAAACACAGGGTTCTATTCATAGAACACAGGGTTCCATTTATAGAACACTGGGTTCTATTCATAGAACACAAGGTTTTATTCATAGAACACATGGTTATATTTATAGATCACGGGTGGTTTCCATTCAGAGAACACATAATTTCATTCATAAAACACAGGGTTCTATTCATAGAACACAGGGTTCCATTTATAGAACACAGGGTTCTATTCATAGAACACAAGGTTTTATTCATAGAACACATGGTTATATTTATAGATCACGGGTGGTTTCCATTCAGAGAACACATAATTTTATTCATAAAACACAGGGTTTTATTCATAGAACATAGGGTTCCATTTATAAAACACAGGATTCTATTCATAGAACTCAAGGTTTTATTCATAGAACAGATGGTTATATTTATAGATCACGGGTGGTTTCCATTCAGAGAACACATAATTGCATTCATAAAACACAGGGTTCTATTCATAGAACACAGGGTTCCATTTATAGAACACAGGGTTCTATTCATAGAACACAAGGTTTTATTCATAGAACACATGGCTATATTTATAGATCACGGGTGGTTTCCATTCAGAGAACACATGGTTTCATTCATAAAACACAGGGTTCTATTTATAGAACACAGGGTTCCATTCATAGAACACAGGGTTCTATTAATAGAACACAAGGTTTTATTCATAAAACACATGGTTATATTTATAGATCACGGGTGGTTTCCATTCAGAGAACACATGGTTTCATTCATAAAACACAGGGTTCAATTCATAGAACACAGGGTTCCATTTATAGAACACAGGGTTCTATTCATAGAAAACAAGGTTTTATTCATAGAACACATGGCTATATTTATAGATCACGGGTGGTTTCCATTCAGAGAACACATGGTTTCATTCATAAAACACAGGGTTCTATTTATAGAACACAGGGTTCCATTCATAGAACACAGGGTTCTATTAATAAAACACAAGGTTTTATTCATAAAACACATGGTTATATTTATAGATCACGGGTGGTTTCCATTCAGAGAACACATGGTTTCATTCATAAAACACAGGGTTCTATTCATAGAACACAGGGTTCCATTCATAGAACACAGGGTTCTATTAATAGAACACAAGGTTTTATTCATAAAACACATGGTTATATTTATAGATCACGGGTGGTTTCCATTCAGAGAACACATGATTTCATTCATAAAACACAGGGTTCTATTTATAGAACACAGGGTTCCATTCATAGAACACAGGGTTCTATTAATAGAACACAAGGATTTATTCATAAAACACATGGTTATATTTATAGATCACGGGTGGTTTCCAGTCAGAGAACACATGGTTTCATTCATAAAACACAGGGTTCTATTCATAGAACACAGGATTCCATTAATAGAACACAGGGTTCTATTAATAGAACACAAGGTTGTATTCATAAAACACATGGTTATATTTATAGATCACGGGTGGTTTCCATTCAGAGAACACATCATTTCATTCATAAAACACAGGGTTCTATTCATAGAACACAGGGTTCCATTTATAGAACACAGGGTTCTATTCATAGAACACAAGGTTTTATTCATAAAACACATGGTTATATTTATAGATCACGGGTGGTTTCCATTCAGAGAACACATAATTTCATTCATAAAACACAGGGTTCTATTCATAGAACACAGGGTTCCATTTATAGAACACAGGGTTCTATTCATAGAACTCAAGGTTTTATTCATAGAACAGATGGTTATATTTATAGATCACGGGTGGTTTCCATTCAGAGAACACATAATTGCATTCATAAAACACAGGGTTCTATTCATAGAACACAGGGTTCCATTTATAGAACACAGGGTTCTATTCATAGAACACAAGGTTTTATTCATAAAACACATGGTTATATTTATAGATCGCGGGTGGTTTCCATTCAGAGAACACATGGTTTCATTCATAAAACACAGGGTTCTATTCATAGAACACAGGGTTCCATTCATAGAACACAGGGTTCTATTAATAGAACACAAGGTTTTATTCATAAAACACATGGTTATATTTATAGATCACGGGTGGTTTCCATTCAGAGAACACATCATTTCATTCATAAAACACAGGGTTCTATTCATAGAACACAGGGTTCCATTTATAGAACACTGGGTTCTATTCATAGACCACAAGGTTTTATTCATAGAACACATGGTTGTATTTATAGATCACGGGTGGTTTTCATTCAGAGAACACATAATTTTATTCATAAAACACAGGGTTCTATTCATAGAACACAGGGTTCCATTTATAGAACACAGGGTTCTATTCATAGAACACAAGGTTTTATTCATAGAACACATGGCTATATTTATAGATCACGGGTGGTTTCCATTCAGAGAACACATGGTTTCATTCATAAAACACATGGTTCTATTTATAGAACACATGGTTCCATTCATAGAACACAGGGTTCTATTAATAGAACACAAGGTTTTATTCATAAAACACATGGTTATATTTATAGATCACGGGTGGTTTCCATTCAGAGAACACATGGTTTCATTCATAAAACACAGGGTTCTATTCATAGAACACAGTGTTCCATTCATAGAACACAGGGTTCTATTAAGAGAACACAAGGTTTTATTCATAAAACACATGGTTATATTTATAGATCACGGGTGGTTTCCATTCAGGGAACACATCATTTCATTCATAAAACACAGGGTTCTATTCATAGAACACAGGGTTCCATTTATAGAACACTGGGTTCTATTCATAGAACACAAGGTTTTATTCATAGAACACATGGTTATATTTATAGATCACGGGTGGTTTCCATTCAGAGAACACATAATTTCATTCATAAAACACAGGGTTCTATTCATAGAACACAGGGTTCCATTTATAGAACACAGGGTTCTATTCATAGAACACAAGGTTTTATTCATAGAACACATGGTTATATTTATAGATCACGGGTGGTTTCCATTCAGAGAACACATAATTTTATTCATAAAACACAGGGTTCTATTCATAGAACACAGGGTTCCATTTATAGAATACAGGGTTCTATTCATAGAACTCAAGGTTTTATTCATAGAACAGATGGTTATATTTATAGATCACGGGTGGTTTCCAGTCAGAGAACACATGGTTTCATTCATAAAACACAGGGTTCTATTCATAGAACACAGGGCTCCATTTATAGAACACAGGGTTCTTTTCATAGAACACAAGGTTTTATTCATAGAACACATGGCTATATTTATAGATCACGGGTGGTTTCCATTCAGAGAACACATGGTTTCATTCATAAAACACAGGGTTCTATTTATAGAACACAGGATTCCATTCATAGAACACAGGGTTCTATTAATAGAACACAAGGTTTTATTCATAAAACACATGGTTATATTTATAGATCACGGGTGGTTTCCATTCAGAGAACACATGGTTTCATTCATAAAACACAGGGTTCTATTCATAGAACACAGGGTTCCATTCATAGAACACAGGGTTCTATTAATAGAACACAAGGTTGTATTCATAAAACACATGGTTATATTTATAGATCACGGGTGGTTTCTATTCAGAGAACACATCATTTCATTCATAAAACACAGGGTTCTATTCATAGAACACAGGGTTCCATTTATAGAACACTGGGTTCTATTCATAGACCACAAGGTTTTATTCATAGAACACATGGTTATATTTATAGATCACGGGTGGTTTCCATTCAGAGAACACATAATTTTATTCATAAAACACAGGGTTCAATTCATAGAACACAGGGTTCCATTTATAGAACACAGGGTTCTATTCATAGAACTCAAGGTTTTATTCATAGAACAGATGGTTATATTTATAGATCACGGGTGGTTTCCATTCAGAGAACACATAATTGCATTCATAAAACACAGGGTTCTATTTATAGAACACAGGGTTCCATTCATAGAACACAGGGTTCTATTAATAAAACACAAGGTTTTATTCATAAAACACATGGTTATATTTATAGATCACGGGTGGTTTCCATTCAGAGAACACATGGTTTCATTCATAAAACACAGGGTTCAATTCATAGAACACAGGGTTCCATTTATAGAACACAGGGTTCTATTCATAGAAAACAAGGTTTTATTCATAGAACACATGGCTATATTTATAGATCAAGGGTGGTTTCCATTTAGAGAACACATGGTTTCATTCATAAAACACAGGGTTCTATTTATAGAACACAGGGTTCCATTCATAGAACACAGGGTTCTATTAATAAAACACAAGGTTTTTTTCATAAAACACATGGTTATATTTATAGATCACGGGTGGTTTCCATTCAGAGAACACATGGTTTCATTCATAAAACACAGGGTTCTATTCATAGAACACAGGGTTCCATTCATAGAACACAGGGTTCTATTAATAGAACACAAGGTTTTATTCATAAAACACATGGTTATATTTATAGATCACGGGTGGTTTCCATTCAGAGAACACATGATTTCATTCATAAAACACAGGGTTCTATTTATAGAACACAGGGTTCCATTCATAGAACACAGGGTTCTATTAATAGAACACAAGGTTTTATTCATAAAACACATGGTTATATTTATAGATCACGGGTGGTTTCCAGTCAGAGAACACATGGTTTCATTCATAAAACACAGGGTTCTATTCATAGAACACAGGATTCCATTCATAGAACACAGGGTTCTATTAATAGAACACAAGGTTGTATTCATAAAACACATGGTTATATTTATAGATCACGGGTGGTTTCCATTCAGAGAACACATCATTTCATTCATAAAACACAGGGTTCTATTCATAGAACACAGGGTTCCATTTATAGAACACAGGGTTCTATTCATAGAACACAAGGTTTTATTCATAAAACACATGGTTATATTTATAGATCACGGGTTGTTTCCATTCAGAGAACACATAATTTCATTCATAAAACACAGGGTTCTATTCATAGAACACAGGGTTCCATTTATAGAACACAGGGTTCTATTCATAGAACTCAAGGTTTTATTCATAGAACAGATGGTTATATTTATAGATCACGGGTGGTTTCCATTCAGAGAACACATAATTGCATTCATAAAACACAGGGTTCTATTCATAGAACACAGGGTTCCATTTATAGAACACAGGGTTCTATTCATAGAACACAAGGTTTTATTCATAGAACACATGGTTATATTTATAGATCACGGGTGGTTTCCATTCAGAGAACACATGGTTTCATTCATAAAACACAGGGTTCTATTCATAGAACACAGGGTTCCATTCATAGAACACAGGGTTCTATTAATAGAACACAAGGTTTTATTCATAAAACACATGGTTATATTAATAGATCACGGGTGGTTTCCATTCAGAGAACACATCATTTCATTCATAAAACACAGGGTTCTATTCATAGAACACAGGGTTCCATTTATAGAACACTGGGTTCTATTCATAGAACACACGGTTTTATTCATAGAACACATGGTTATATTTATAGATCACGGGTGGTTTCCATTCAGAGAACACATCATTTCATTCATAAAACACAGGGTTCTATTCATAGAACACAGGGTTCCATTTATAGAACACTGGGTTCTATTCATAGACCACAAGGTTTTATTCATAGAACACATGGTTGTATTTATAGATCACGGGTGGTTTTCATTCAGAGAACACATAATTTTATTCATAAAACACAGGGTTCTATTCATAGAACACAGGGTTCCATTTATAGAACACAGGGTTCTATTCATAGAACACAAGGTTTTATTCATAGAACACATGGCTATATTTATAGATCACGGGTGGTTTCCATTCAGAGAACACATGGTTTCATTCATAAAACACAGGGTTCTATTTATAGAACACATGGTTCCATTCATAGAACACAGGGTTCTATTAATAGAACACAAGGTTTTATTCATAAAACACATGGTTATATTTATAGATCACGGGTGGTTTCCATTCAGAGAACACATGGTTTCATTCATAAAACACAGGGTTCTATTCATAGAACACAGTGTTCCATTCATAGAACACAGGGTTCTATTAAGAGAACACAAGGTTTTATTCATAAAACACATGGTTATATTTATAGATCACGGGTGGTTTCCATTCAGGGAACACATCATTTCATTCATAAAACACAGGGTTCTATTCATAGAACACAGGGTTCCATTTATAGAACACTGGGTTCTATTCATAGAACACAAGGTTTTATTCATAGAACACATGGTTATATTTATAGATCACGGGTGGTTTCCATTCAGAGAACACATAATTTCATTCATAAAACACAGGGTTCTATTCATAGAACACAGGGTTCCATTTATAGAACACAGGGTTCTATTCATAGAACACAAGGTTTTATTCATAGAACACATGGTTATATTTATAGATCACGGGTGGTTTCCATTCAGAGAACACATAATTTTATTCATAAAACACAGGGTTCTATTCATAGAACACAGGGTTCCATTTATAGAATACAGGGTTCTATTCATAGAACTCAAGGTTTTATTCATAGAACAGATGGTTATATTTATAGATCACGGGTGGTTTCCAGTCAGAGAACACATGGTTTCATTCATAAAACACAGGGTTCTATTCATAGAACACAGGGCTCCATTTATAGAACACAGGGTTCTTTTCATAGAACACAAGGTTTTATTCATAGAACACATGGCTATATTTATAGATCACGGGTGGTTTCCATTCAGAGAACACATGGTTTCATTCATAAAACACAGGGTTCTATTTATAGAACACAGGGTTCCATTCATAGAACACAGGGTTCTATTAATAGAACACAAGGTTTTATTCATAAAACACATGGTTATATTTATAGATCACGGGTGGTTTCCATTCAGAGAACACATGGTTTCATTCATAAAACACAGGGTTCTATTCATAGAACACAGGGTTCCATTCATAGAACACAGGGTTCTATTAATAGAACACAAGGTTGTATTCATAAAACACATGGTTATATTTATAGATCACGGGTGGTTTCCATTCAGAGAACACATCATTTCATTCATAAAACACAGGGTTCTATTCATAGAACACAGGGTTCCATTTATAGAACACTGGGTTCTATTCATAGACCACAAGGTTTTATTCATAGAACACATGGTTATATTTATAGATCACGGGTGGTTTCCATTCAGAGAACACATAATTTTATTCATAAAACACAGGGTTCAATTCATAGAACACAGGGTTCCATTTATAGAACACAGGGTTCTATTCATAGAACTCAAGGTTTTATTCATAGAACAGATGGTTATATTTATAGATCACGGGTGGTTTCCATTCAGAGAACACATAATTGCATTCATAAAACACAGGGTTCTATTTATAGAACACAGGGTTCCATTCATAGAACACAGGGTTCTATTAATAAAACACAAGGTTTTATTCATAAAACACATGGTTATATTTATAGATCACGGGTGGTTTCCATTCAGAGAACACATGGTTTCATTCATAAAACACAGGGTTCAATTCATAGAACACAGGGTTCCATTTATAGAACACAGGGTTCTATTCATAGAAAACAAGGTTTTATTCATAGAACACATGGCTATATTTATAGATCAAGGGTGGTTTCCATTTAGAGAACACATGGTTTCATTCATAAAACACAGGGTTCTATTTATAGAACACAGGGTTCCATTCATAGAACACAGGGTTCTATTAATAAAACACAAGGTTTTTTTCATAAAACACATGGTTATATTTATAGATCACGGGTGGTTTCCATTCAGAGAACACATGGTTTCATTCATAAAACACAGGGTTCTATTCATAGAACACAGGGTTCCATTCATAGAACACAGGGTTCTATTAATAGAACACAAGGTTTTATTCATAAAACACATGGTTATATTTATAGATCACGGGTGGTTTCCATTCAGAGAACACATGATTTCATTCATAAAACACAGGGTTCTATTTATAGAACACAGGGTTCCATTCATAGAACACAGGGTTCTATTAATAGAACACAAGGTTTTATTCATAAAACACATGGTTATATTTATAGATCACGGGTGGTTTCCAGTCAGAGAACACATGGTTTCATTCATAAAACACAGGGTTCTATTCATAGAACACAGGATTCCATTCATAGAACACAGGGTTCTATTAATAGAACACAAGGTTGTATTCATAAAACACATGGTTATATTTATAGATCACGGGTGGTTTCCATTCAGAGAACACATCATTTCATTCATAAAACACAGGGTTCTATTCATAGAACACAGGGTTCCATTTATAGAACACAGGGTTCTATTCATAGAACACAAGGTTTTATTCATAAAACACATGGTTATATTTATAGATCACGGGTTGTTTCCATTCAGAGAACACATAATTTCATTCATAAAACACAGGGTTCTATTCATAGAACACAGGGTTCCATTTATAGAACACAGGGTTCTATTCATAGAACTCAAGGTTTTATTCATAGAACAGATGGTTATATTTATAGATCACGGGTGGTTTCCATTCAGAGAACACATAATTGCATTCATAAAACACAGGGTTCTATTCATAGAACACAGGGTTCCATTTATAGAACACAGGGTTCTATTCATAGAACACAAGGTTTTATTCATAGAACACATGGTTATATTTATAGATCACGGGTGGTTTCCATTCAGAGAACACATGGTTTCATTCATAAAACACAGGGTTCTATTCATAGAACACAGGGTTCCATTCATAGAACACAGGGTTCTATTAATAGAACACAAGGTTTTATTCATAAAACACATGGTTATATTAATAGATCACGGGTGGTTTCCATTCAGAGAACACATCATTTCATTCATAAAACACAGGGTTCTATTCATAGAACACAGGGTTCCATTTATAGAACACTGGGTTCTATTCATAGAACACACGGTTTTATTCATAGAACACATGGTTATATTTATAGATCACGGGTGGTTTCCATTCAGAGAACACATAATTGCATTCATTAAACAAAGGGTTATTCATAGAACACAGGGTTCCATTTATAGAACACAGGGTTCTATTCATAGAAAACAAGGTTTTATTCATAGAACACATGGCTATATTTATAGATCACGGGTGGTTTCCATTCAGAGAACACATGGTTTCATTCATAAAACACAGGGTTCTATTTATAGAACACAGGGTTCCATTCATAGAACACAGGGTTCCATTAATAAAACACAAGGTTTTATTCATACAACACATGGTTATATTTATAGATCACGTGTGGTTTCCATTCAGAGAACACATGGTTTCATTCATAAACAGAGGGTTCTATTCATAGAACACAGGGTTCCATTCATAGAACACAGGGTTCTATTAATAGAACACAAGGTTTTATTCATAAAACACATGGTTATATTTATAGATCACGGGTGGTTTCCATTCAGAGAACACATGATTTCATTCATAAAACACAGGGTTCTATTTATAGAACACAGGGTTCCATTCATAGAACACAGGGTTCTATTAATAGAACACAAGGTTTTATTCATAAAACACATGGTTATATTTATAGATCACGGGTGGTTTCCAGTCAGAAAACACATGGTTTAATTTATAAAACACAGGGTTCTATTCATAGAACACAGGGTTCCATTCATAGAACACAGGGTTCTATTAATAGAACACAAGGTTTTATTCATAAAACACATGGTTATATTTATAGATCACGGGTGGTTTCCATTCAGAGAACACATAATTTCATTCATAAAACACAGGGTTCTATTCATAGAACACAGGGTTCCATTTATAGAACACAGGGTTCTATTCATAGAACACAAGGTTTTATTCATAGAACACATGGTTATATTTATAGATCACGGGTGGTTTCCATTCAGAGAACACATAATTTTATTCATAAAACACAGGGTTCTATTCATAGAACACAGGGTTCCATTTATAGAACACAGGGTTCTATTCATAGAACTCAAGGTTTTATTCATAGAACAGATGGTTATATTTATAGATCACGGGTGGTTTCCATTCAGAGAACACATGATTGCATTCATAAAACACAGGGTTCTATTCATAGAACACAGGGTTCCATTTATAGAACACAGGGTTCTATTCATAGAACACAAGGTTTTATTCATAGAACACATGGCTATATTTATAGATCACGGGTGGTTTCCATTCAGAGAACACATGGTTTCATTCATAAAACACAGGGTTCTATTTATAGAACACAGGGTTCCATTCATAGAACACAGGGTTCTATTAATAGAACACAAGGTTTTATACATAAAACACATGGTTATATTTATAGATCACGGGTGGTTTCCATTCAGAGAACACATGGTTTCATTCATAAAACACAGGGTTCTATTCATAGAACACAGGGTTCCATTCATAGAACACAGGGTTCTATCAAGAGAACACAAGGTTTTATTCATAGAACACATGGCTATATTTATAGATCACGGGTGGTTTCCATTCAGAGAACACATGGTTTCATTCATAAAACACAGGGTTCTATTTATAGAACACAGGGTTCCATTCATCGAACACAGTGTTCTATTAATAGAACACAAGGTTTTATTCATAAAACACATGGTTATATTTATAGATCACGGGTGGTTTCCATTCAGAGAACACATCATTTCATTCATAAAACACAGGGTTCTATTCATAGAACACAGGGTTCCATTTATAGAACACTGGGTTCTATTCATAGACCACAAGGTTTTATTCATAGAACACATGGTTATATTTATAGATCACGGGTGGTTTTCATTCAGAGAACACATAATTTTATTCATAAAACACAGGGTTCTATTCATGGACACAGGGTTCCATTTATAGAACACAGGGTTCTATTCATAGAACACAAGGTTTTATTCATAGAACACATGGCTATATTTATAGATCACGGGTGGTTTCCATTCAGAGAACACATGGTTTCATTCATAAAACACAGGGTTCTATTTATAGAACACAGGGTTCCATTCATAGAACAAAGGGTTCTATTAATAGAACACAAGGTTTTATTCATAAAACACATGGTTATATTTATAGATCACGGGTGGTTTCCATTCAGAGAACACATGGTTTCATTCATAAAACACAGGGTTATATTCATAGAACACAGGGTTCCATTCATAGAACACAGGGTTCTATTAAGAGAACACAAGGTTTTATTCATAAAACACATGGTTATATTTATAGATCACGGGTGGTTTCCATTCAGAGAACACATCATTTCATTCATAAAACACAGGGTTCTATTCATAGAACACAGGGTTCCATTTATAGAACACTGGGTTCTATTCATAGAACACAAGGTTTTATTCATAGAACACATGGTTATATTTATAGATCACGGGTGGTTTCCATTCAGAGAACACATAATTTCATTCATAAAACACAGGGTTCTATTCATAGAACACAGGGTTCCATTTATAGAACACAGGGTTCTATTCATAGAACACAAGGTTCTATTCATAGAACACATGGTTATATTTATAGATCACGGGTGGTTTCCATTCAGAGAACACATAATTTTATTCATAAAACACTGGGTTCTATTCATAGAACACAGGGTTCCATTTATAGAACACAGGGTTCTATTCATAGAACTCAAGGTTTTATTCATAGAACAGATGGTTATATTTATAGATCACGGGTGGTTTCCATTCAGAGAACACATAATTGCATTCATAAAACACAGGGTTCTATTCATAGAACACAGGGTTCCATTTATAGAACACAGGGTTCTATTCATAGAACACAAGGTTTTATTCATAGAACACATGGCTATATTTATAGATCACGGGTGGTTTCCATTCAGAGAACACATGGTTTCATTCATAAAACACAGGGTTCTATTCATAGAACACAGGGTTCCATTCATAGAACACAGGGTTCTATTAATAGAACACAAGGTTTTATTCATAAAACACATGGTTATATTTATAGATCACGGGTGGTTTCCATTCAGAGAACACATCATTTCATTCATAAAACACAGGGTTCTATTCATAGAACACAGGGTTCCATTTATAGAACACAGGGTTCTATTCATAGAACACAAGGTTTTATTCATAGAACACATGGTTATATTTATAGATCACGGGTGGTTTCCATTCAGAGAACACATAATTTTATTCATAAAACACAGGGTTCTATTCATAGAACACAGGGTTCCATTTATAGAACACAGGGTTCTATTCATAGAACTCAAGGTTTTATTCATAGAACAGATGGTTATATTTATAGATCACGGGTGGTTTCCATTCAGAGAACACATAATTGCATTCATAAAACACAGGGTTCTATTCATAGAACACAGGGTTCCATTTATAGAACACAGGGTTCTATTCATAGAACACAAGGTTTTATTCATAGAACACATGGCTATATTTATAGATCACGGGTGGTTTCCATTCAGAGAACACATGGTTTCATTCATAAAACACAGGGTTCTATTTATAGAACACAGGGTTCCATTCATATAACACAGGGTTCTATTAATAGAACACAAGGTTTTATTCATAAAACACATGGTTATATTTATAGATCACGGGTGGTTTCCATTCAGAGAACACATGGTTTCATTCATAAAACACAGGGTTCTATTCATAGAACACAGGGTTCCATTCATAGAACACAGGGTTCTATTAAGAGAACACAAGGTTTTATTCATAGAACACATGGCTATATTTATAGATCACGGGTGGTTTCCATTCAGAGAACACATGGTTTCATTCATAAAACACAGGGTTCTATTTATAGAACACAGGGTTCCATTCATAGAACACAGGGTTCTATTAATAGAACACAAGGTTTTATTCATAAAACACATGGTTATATTTATAGATCACGGGTGGTTTCCATTCAGAGAACACATCATTTCATTCATAAAACACAGGGTTCTATTCATAGAACACAGGGTTCCATTTATAGAACACTGGGTTCTATTCATAGACCACAAGGTTTTATTCATAGAACACATGGTTATATTTATAGATCACGGGTGGTTTTCATTCAGAGAACACATAATTTTATTCATAAAACACAGGGTTCTATTCATAGAACACAGGGTTCCATTTATAGGACACAGGGTTCTATTCATAGAACACAAGGTTTTATTCATAGAACACATGGCTATATTTATAGATCACGGGTGGTTTCCATTCAGAGAACACATGGTTTCATTCATAAAACACAGGGTTCTATTTATAGAACACAGGGTTCCATTCATAGAACAAAGGGTTCTATTAATAGAACACAAGGTTTTATTCATAAAACACATGGTTATATTTATAGATCACGGGTGGTTTCCATTCAGAGAAAACATGGTTTCATTCATAAAACACAGGGTTATATTCATAGAACACAGGGTTCCATTCATAGAACACAGGGTTCTATTAAGAGAACACAAGGTTTTATTCATAAAACACATGGTTATATTTATAGATCACGGGTGGTTTCCATTCAAAGAACACATCATTTCATTCATAAAACACAGGGTTCTATTCATAGAACACAGGGTTCCATTTATAGAACACTGGGTTCTATTCATAGAACACAAGGTTTTATTCATAGAACACATGGTTATATTTATAGATCACGGGTGGTTTCCATTCAGAGAACACATAATTTCATTCATAAAACACAGGGTTCTATTCATAGAACACAGGGTTCCATTTATAGAACACAGGGTTCTATTCATAGAACACAAAGTTTTATTCATAGAACACATGGTTATATTTATAGATCACGGGTGGTTTCCATTCAGAGAACACATAATTTTATTCATAAAACACAGGGTTCTATTCATAGAACACAGGGTTCCATTTATAGAACACAGGGTTCTATTCATAGAACTCAAGGTTTTATTCATAGAACAGATGGTTATATTTATAGATCACGGGTGGTTTCCATTCAGAGAACACATAATTGCATTCATAAAACACAGGGTTCTATTCATAGAACACAGGGTTCCATTTATAGAACACAGGGTTCTATTCATAGAACACAAGGTTTTATTCATAGAACACATGGCTATATTTATAGATCACAGGTGGTTTCCATTCAGAGAACACATGGTTTCATTCATAAAACACAGGGTTCTATTCATAGAACACAGGGTTCCATTCATAGAACACAGGGTTCTATTAATAGAACACAAGGTTTTATTCATAAAACACATGGTTATATTTATAGATCACGGGTGGTTTCCATTCAGAGAACACATAATTTCTTTCATAAAACACAGGGTTCTATTCATAGAACACAGGGTTCCATTTATAGAACACAGGGTTCTATTCATAGAACACAAGGTTTTATTCATAGAACACATGGTTATATTTATAGATCACGGGTGGTTTCCATTCAGAGAACACATGGTTTCATTCATAAAACACAGGGTTCTATTTATAGAACACAGGGTTCCATTCATAGAACAAAGGGTTCTATTAATAGAACACAAGGTTTTATTCATAAAACACATGGTTATATTTATAGATCACGGGTGGTTTCCATTCAGAGAACACATGGTTTCATTCATAAAACAAAGGGTTATATTCATAGAACACAGGGTTCCATTCATAGAACACAGGGTTCTATTAATAGAACACAAGGTTTTATTCATAAAACACATGGTTATATTTATAGATCACGGGTGGTTTCCATTCAGAGAACACATGGTTTCATTCATAAAACACAGGGTTCTATTCATAGAACACAGGGTTCCATTTATAGAACACAGGGTTCTATTCATAGAACACAAGGATTTATTCATAGAACACATGGCTATATATATAGATCACGGGTGGTTTCCATTCAGAGAACACATGGTTTCATTCATAAAACACAGGGTTCTATTTATAGAACACAGGGTTCCATTCATAGAACAAAGGGTTCTATTAATAGAACACAAGGTTTTATTCATAAAACACATGGTTATATTTATAGATCACGGGTGGTTTCCATTCAGAGAAAACATGGTTTCATTCATAAAACACAGGGTTATATTCATAGAACACAGGGTTCCATTCATAGAACACAGGGTTCTATTAATAGAACACAAGGTTTTATTCATAAAACACATGGTTATATTTATAGATCACGGGTGGTTTCCATTCAAAGAACACATCATTTCATTCATAAAACACAGGGTTCTATTCATAGAACACAGGGTTCCATTTATAGAACACTGGGTTCTATTCATAGAACACAAGGTTTTATTCATAGAACACATGGTTATATTTATAGATCACGGGTGGTTTCCATTCAGAGAACACATAATTTCATTCATAAAACACAGGGTTCTATTCATAGAACACAGGGTTCCATTTATAGAACACAGGGTTCTATTCATAGAACACAAGGTTTTATTCATAGAACACATGGTTATATTTATAGATCACGGGTGGTTTCCATTCAGAGAACACATAATTTTATTCATAAAACACAGGGTTCTATTCATAGAACACAGGGTTCCATTTATAGAACACAGGGTTCTATTCATAGAACTCAAGGTTTTATTCATAGAACAGATAGTTATATTTATAGATCACGGGTGGTTTCCATTCAGAGAACACATAATTGCATTCATAAAACACAGGGTTCTATTCATAGAACACAGGGTTCCATTTATAGAACACAGGGTTCTATTCATAGAACACAAGGTTTTATTCATAGAACACATGGCTATATTTATAGATCACAGGTGGTTTCCATTCAGAGAACACATGGTTTCATTCATAAAACACAGGGTTCTATTCATAGAACACAGGGTTCCATTCATAGAACACAGGGTTCTATTAATAGAACACAAGGTTTTATTCATAAAACACATGGTTATATTTATAGATCACGGGTGGTTTCCAGTCAGAGAACACATGGTTTCATTCATAAAACACAGGGTTCTATTCATAGAACACAGGATTCCATTCATAGAACACAGGGTTCTATTAATAGAACACAAGGTTGTATTCATAAAACACATGGTTATATTTATAGATCACGGGTGGTTTCCATTCAGAGAACACATCATTTCATTCATAAAACACAGGGTTCTATTCATAGAACACAGGGTTCCATTTATAGAACACAGGGTTCTATTCATAGAACACAAGGTTTTATTCATAAAACACATGGTTATATTTATAGATCACGGGTTGTTTCCATTCAGAGAACACATAATTTCATTCATAAAACACAGGGTTCTATTCATAGAACACAGGGTTCCATTTATAGAACACAGGGTTCTATTCATAGAACTCAAGGTTTTATTCATAGAACAGATGGTTATATTTATAGGTCACGGGTGGTTTCCATTCAGAGAACACATAATTGCATTCATAAAACACAGGGTTCTATTCATAGAACACAGGGTTCCATTTATAGAACACAGGGTTCTATTCATAGAACACAAGGTTTTATTCATAGAACACATGGTTATATTTATAGATCACGGGTGGTTTCCATTCAGAGAACACATGGTTTCATTCATAAAACACAGGGTTCTATTCATAGAACACAGGGTTCCATTCATAGAACACAGGGTTCTATTAATAGAACACAAGGTTTTATTCATAAAACACATGGTTATATTAATAGATCACGGGTGGTTTCCATTCAGAGAACACATCATTTCATTCATAAAACACAGGGTTCTATTCATAGAACACAGGGTTCCATTTATAGAACACTGGGTTCTATTCATAGAACACACGGTTTTATTCATAGAACACATGGTTATATTTATAGATCACGGGTGGTTTCCATTCAGAGAACACATAATTGCATTCATTAAACAAAGGGTTATTCATAGAACACAGGGTTCCATTTATAAAACACAGGGTTCTATTCATAGAAAACAAGGTTTTATTCATAGAACACATGGCTATATTTATAGATCACGGGTGGTTTCCATTCAGAGAACACATGGTTTCATTCATAAAACACAGGGTTCTATTTATAGAACACAGGGTTCCATTCATAGAACACAGGGTTCTATTAATAAAACACAAGGTTTTATTCATACAACACATGGTTATATTTATAGATCACGTGTGGTTTCCATTCAGAGAACACATGGTTTCATTCATAAAACAGAGGGTTCTATTCATAGAACACAGGGTTCCATTCATAGAACACATGGTTCTATTAATAGAACACAAGGTTTTATTCATAAAACACATGGTTATATTTATAGATCACGGGTGGTTTCCATTCAGAGAACACATGATTTCATTCATAAAACACAGGGTTCTATTTATAGAACACAGGGTTCCATTCATAGAACACAGGGTTCTATTAATAGAACACAAGGTTTTATTCATAAAACACATGGTTATATTTATAGATCACGGGTGGTTTCCATTCAGAGAACACATAATTTCATTCATAAAACACAGGGTTCTATTCATAGAACACAGGGTTCCATTTATAGAACACAGGGTTCTATTCATAGAACACAAGGTTTTATTCATAGAACACATGGTTATATTTATAGATCACGGGTGGTTTCCATTCAGAGAACACATAATTTTATTCATAAAACACAGGGTTCTATTCATAGAACACAGGGTTCCATTTATAGAACACAGGGTTCTATTCATAGAACTCAAGGTTTTATTCATAGAACAGATGGTTATATTTATAGGTCACGGGTGGTTTCCATTCAGAGAACACATAATTGCATTCATAAAACACAGGGTTCTATTCATAGAACACAGGGTTCTATTTATAGAACACAGGGTTCTATTCATAGAACACAAGGTTTTATTCATAGAACACATGGCTATATTTATAGATCACAGGTGGTTTCCATTCAGAGAACACATGGTTTCATTCATAAAACACAGGGTTCTATTCATAGAACACAGGGTTCCATTCATAGAACACAGGGTTCTATTAATAGAACACAAGGTTTTATTCATAAAACACATGGTTATATTTATAGATCACGGGTGGTTTCCATTCAGAGAACACATAATTTCATTCATAAAACACAGGGTTCTATTCATAGAACACAGGGTTCCATTTATAGAACACAGGGTTCTATTCATAGAACACAAGGTTTTATTCATAGAACACATGGTTATATTTATAGATCACGGGTGGTTTCCATTCAGAGAACACATGGTTTCATTCATAAAACACAGGGTTCTATTTATAGAACACAGGGTTCCATTCATAGAACAAAGGGTTCTATTAATAGAACACAAGGTTTTATTCATAAAACACATGGTTATATTTATAGATCACGGGTGGTTTCCATTCAGAGAACACATGGTTTCATTCATAAAACAAAGGGTTATATTCATAGAACACAGGGTTCCATTCATAGAACACAGGGTTCTATTAATAGAACACAAGGTTTTATTCATAAAACACATGGTTATATTTATAGATCACGGGTGGTTTCCATTCAGAGAACACATGGTTTCATTCATAAAACACAGGGTTCTATTCATAGAACACAGGGTTCCATTTATAGAACACAGGGTTCTATTCATAGAACACAAGGATTTATTCATAGAACACATGGCTATATATATAGATCACGGGTGGTTTCCATTCAGAGAACACATGGTTTCATTCATAAAACACAGGGTTCTATTTATAGAACACAGGGTTCCATTCATAGAACAAAGGGTTCTATTAATAGAACACAAGGTTTTATTCATAAAACACATGGTTATATTTATAGATCACGGGTGGTTTCCATTCAGAGAAAACATGGTTTCATTCATAAAACACAGGGTTATATTCATAGAACACAGGGTTCCATTCATAGAACACAGGGTTCTATTAAGAGAACACAAGGTTTTATTCATAAAACACATGGTTATATTTATAGATCACGGGTGGTTTCCATTCAAAGAACACATCATTTCATTCATAAAACACAGGGTTCTATTCATAGAACACAGGGTTCCATTTATAGAACACTGGGTTCTATTCATAGAACACAAGGTTTTATTCATAGAACACATGGTTATATTTATAGATCACGGGTGGTTTCCATTCAGAGAACACATAATTTCATTCATAAAACACAGGGTTCTATTCATAGAACACAGGGTTCCATTTATAGAACACAGGGTTCTATTCATAGAACACAAGGTTTTATTCATAGAACACATGGTTATATTTATAGATCACGGGTGGTTTCCATTCAGAGAACACATAATTTTATTCATAAAACACAGGGTTCTATTCATAGAACACAGGGTTCCATTTATAGAACACAGGGTTCTATTCATAGAACTCAAGGTTTTATTCATAGAACAGATAGTTATATTTATAGATCACGGGTGGTTTCCATTCAGAGAACACATAATTGCATTCATAAAACACAGGGTTCTATTCATAGAACACAGGGTTCCATTTATAGAACACAGGGTTCTATTCATAGAACACAAGGTTTTATTCATAGAACACATGGCTATATTTATAGATCACAGGTGGTTTCTATTCAGAGAACACATGGTTTCATTCATAAAACACAGGGTTCTATTCATAGAACACAGGGTTCCATTCATAGAACACAGGGTTCTATTCATAGAACACAAGGTTTTATTCATAGAACACATGGTTATATTTATAGATCACGGGTGGTTTCCATTCAGAGAACACATGGTTTCATTCATAAAACACAGGGTTCTATTCATAGAACACAGGGTTCCATTCATAGAACACAGGGTTCTATTAATAGAACACAAGGTTTTATTCATAAAACACATGGTTATATTAATAGATCACGGGTGGTTTCCATTCAGAGAACACATCATTTCATTCATAAAACACAGGGTTCTATTCATAGAACACAGGGTTCCATTTATAGAACACTGGGTTCTATTCATAGAACACACGGTTTTATTCATAGAACACATGGTTATATTTATAGATCACGGGTGGTTTCCATTCAGAGAACACATAATTGCATTCATTAAACAAAGGGTTATTCATAGAACACAGGGTTCCATTTATAGAACACAGGGTTCTATTCATAGAAAACAAGGTTTTATTCATAGAACACATGGCTATATTTATAGATCACGGGTGGTTTCCATTCAGAGAACACATGGTTTCATTCATAAAACACAGGGTTCTATTTATAGAACACAGGGTTCCATTCATAGAACACAGGGTTCTATTAATAAAACACAAGGTTTTATTCATACAACACATGGTTATATTTATAGATCACGTGTGGTTTCCATTCAGAGAACACATGGTTTCATTCATAAAACAAAGGGTTATTCATAGAACACAGGGTTCCATTTATAGAACACAGGGTTCTATTCATAGAAAACAAGGTTTTATTCATAAAACACATGGTTATATTTATAGATCACGGGTGGTTTCCATTCAGAGAACACATGATTTCATTCATAAAACACAGGGTTCTATTTATAGAACACAGGGTTCCATTCATAGAACACAGGGTTCTATTAATAGAACACAAGGTTTTATTCATAAAACACATGGTTATATTTATAGATCACGGGTGGTTTCCAGTCAGAAAACACATGGTTTAATTTATAAAACACAGGGTTCTATTCATAGAACACAGGGTTCCATTCATAGAACACAGGGTTCTATTAATAGAACACAAGGTTTTATTCATAAAACACATGGTTATATTTATAGATCACGGGTGGTTTCCATTCAGAGAACACATAATTTCATTCATAAAACACAGGGTTCTATTCATAGAACACAGGGTTCCATTTATAGAACACAGGGTTCTATTCATAGAACACAAGGTTTTATTCATAGAACACATGGTTATATTTATAGATCATGGGTGGTTTCCATTCAGAGAACACATAATTTTATTCATAAAACACAGGGTTCTATTCATAGAACACAGGGTTCCATTTATAGAACACAGGGTTCTATTCATAGAACTCAAGGTTTTATTCATAGAACAGATGGTTATATTTATAGATCACGGGTGGTTTCCATTCAGAGAACACATGATTGCATTCATAAAACACAGGGTTCTATTCATAGAACACAGGGTTCCATTTATAGAACACATGGTTCTATTCATAGAACACAAGGTTTTATTCATAGAACACATGGCTATATTTATAGATCACGGGTGGTTTCCATTCAGAGAACACATGGTTTCATTCATAAAACACAGGGTTCTATTTATAGAACACAGGGTTCCATTCATAGAACACAGGGTTCTATTAATAGAACACAAGGTTTTATACATAAAACACATGGTTATATTTATAGATCACGGGTGGTTTCCATTCAGAGAACACATGGTTTCATTCATAAAACACAGGGTTCTATTCATAGAACACAGGGTTCCATTCATAGAACACAGGGTTCTATTAAGAGAACACAAGGTTTTATTCATAGAACACATGGCTATATTTATAGATCACGGGTGGTTTCCATTCAGAGAACACATGGTTTAATTCATAAAACACAGGGTTCTATTTATAGAACACAGGGTTCCATTCATAGAACACAGGGTTCTATTAATAGAACACAAGGTTTTATTCATAAAACACATGGTTATATTTATAGATCACGGGTGGTTTCCATTCAGAGAACACATCATTTCATTCATAAAACACAGGGTTCTATTCATAGAACACAGGGTTCCATTTATAGAACACTGGGTTCTATTCATAGACCACAAGGTTTTATTCATAGAACACATGGTTATATTTATAGATCACGGGTGGTTTTCATTCAGAGAACACATAATTTTATTCATAAAACACAGGGTTCTATTCATGGACACAGGGTTCCAATTATAGAACACAGGGTTCTATTCATAGAACACAAGGTTTTATTCATAAAACACATGGTTATATTTATAGATCACGGGTGGTTTCCATTCAGAGAACACATCATTTCATTCATAAAACACAGGGTTCTATTCATAGAACACAGGGTTCCATTTATAGAACACTGGGTTCTATTCATAGACCACAAGGTTTTATTCATAGAACACATGGTTATATTTATAGATCACGGGTGGTTTTTATTCAGAGAACACATAATTTCATTCATAAAACACAGGGTTCTATTCATAGAACACAGGGTTCCATTTATAGAACACAGGGTTCTATTCATAGAACACAAGGTTTTATTCATAGAACACATGGCTATATTTATAGATCACGGGTGGTTTCCATTCAGAGAACACATGGTTTCATTCATAAAACACAGGGTTCTATTTATAGAACACAGGGTTCCATTCATAGAACACAGGGTTCTATTAATAGAACACAAGGTTTTATTCATAAAACACATGGTTATATTTATAGATCACGGGTGGTTTCCATTCAGAGAACACATGGTTTCATTCATAAAACACAGGGTTCTATTCATAGAACACAGGGTTCCATTCATAGAACACAGGGTTCTATTAAGAGAACACAAGGTTTTATTCATAAAACACATGGTTATATTTATAGATCACGGGTGGTTTCCATTCAGGGAACACATCATTTCATTCATAAAACACAGGGTTCTATTCATAGAACACAGGGTTCCATTTATAGAACACTGGGTTCTATTCATAGAACACAAGGTTTTATTCATAGAACACATGGTTATATTTATAGATCACGGGTGGTTTCCATTCAGAGAACACATAATTTCATTCATAAAACACAGGGTTCTATTCATAGAACACAGGGTTCCATTTATAGAACACAGGGTTCTATTCATAGAACACAAGGTTTTATTCATAGAACACATGGTTATATTTATAGATCACGGGTGGTTTCCATTCAGAGAACACATAATTTTATTCATAAAACACAGGGTTCTATTCATAGAACATAGGGTTCCATTTATAGAACACAGGATTCTATTCATAGAACTCAAGGTTTTATTCATAGAACAGATGGTTATATTTATAGATCACGGGTGGTTTCCATTCAGAGAACACATAATTGCATTCATAAAACACAGGGTTCTATTCATAGAACACAGGGTTCCATTTATAGAACACAGGGTTCTATTCATAGAACACAAGGTTTTATTCATAGAACACATGGCTATATTTATAGATCACGGGTGGTTTCCATTCAGAGAACACATGGTTTCATTCATAAAACACAGGGTTCTATTTATAGAACACAGGGTTCCATTCATAGAACACAGGGTTCTATTAATAGAACACAAGGTTTTATTCATAAAACACATGGTTATATTTATAGATCACGGGTGGTTTCCATTCAGAGAACACATGGTTTCATTCATAAAACACAGGGTTCAATTCATAGAACACAGGGTTCCATTTATAGAACACAGGGTTCTATTCATAGAAAACAAGGTTTTATTCATAGAACACATGGCTATATTTATAGATCACGGGTGGTTTCCATTCAGAGAACACATGGTTTCATTCATAAAACACAGGGTTCTATTTATAGAACACAGGGTTCCATTCATAGAACACAGGGTTCTATTAATAAAACACAAGGTTTTATTCATAAAACACATGGTTATATTTATAGATCACGGGTGGTTTCCATTCAGAGAACACATGGTTTCATTCATAAAACACAGGGTTCTATTCATAGAACACAGGGTTCCATTCATAGAACACAGGGTTCTATTAATAGAACACAAGGTTTTATTCATAAAACACATGGTTATATTTATAGATCACGGGTGGTTTCCATTCAGAGAACACATGATTTCATTCATAAAACACAGGGTTCTATTTATAGAACACAGGGTTCCATTCATAGAACACAGGGTTCTATTAATAGAACACAAGGATTTATTCATAAAACACATGGTTATATTTATAGATCACGGGTGGTTTCCAGTCAGAGAACACATGGTTTCATTCATAAAACACAGGGTTCTATTCATAGAACACAGGATTCCATTAATAGAACACAGGGTTCTATTAATAGAACACAAGGTTGTATTCATAAAACACATGGTTATATTTATAGATCACGGGTGGTTTCCATTCAGAGAACACATCATTTCATTCATAAAACACAGGGTTCTATTCATAGAACACAGGGTTCCATTTATAGAACACAGGGTTCTATTCATAGAACACAAGGTTTTATTCATAAAACACATGGTTATATTTATAGATCACGGGTGGTTTCCATTCAGAGAACACATAATTTCATTCATAAAACACAGGGTTCTATTCATAGAACACAGGGTTCCATTTATAGAACACAGGGTTCTATTCATAGAACTCAAGGTTTTATTCATAGAACAGATGGTTATATTTATAGATCACGGGTGGTTTCCATTCAGAGAACACATAATTGCATTCATAAAACACAGGGTTCTATTCATAGAACACAGGGTTCCATTTATAGAACACAGGGTTCTATTCATAGAACACAAGGTTTTATTCATAAAACACATGGTTATATTTATAGATCGCGGGTGGTTTCCATTCAGAGAACACATGGTTTCATTCATAAAACACAGGGTTCTATTCATAGAACACAGGGTTCCATTCATAGAACACAGGGTTCTATTCATAGAACACAAGGTTTTATTCATAAAACACATGGTTATATTTATAGATCACGG
This sequence comes from Crinia signifera, assembly GCF_055691185.1. Classification (NCBI taxonomy): domain Eukaryota; kingdom Metazoa; phylum Chordata; class Amphibia; order Anura; family Myobatrachidae; genus Crinia; species Crinia signifera. The sequence continues at coordinate 236,817,686 of NC_139217.1, read as the reverse complement.
GTGGTTTCCATTCAGAGAACACATCATTTCATTCATAAAACACAGGGTTCTATTCATAGAACACAGGGTTCCATTTATAGAACACTGGGTTCTATTCATAGACCACAAGGTTTTATTCATAGAACACATGGTTGTATTTATAGATCACGGGTGGTTTTCATTCAGAGAACACATAATTTTATTCATAAAACACAGGGTTCTATTCATAGAACACAGGGTTCCATTTATAGAACACAGGGTTCTATTCATAGAACACAAGGTTTTATTCATAGAACACATGGCTATATTTATAGATCACGGGTGGTTTCCATTCAGAGAACACATGGTTTCATTCATAAAACACAGGGTTCTATTTATAGAACACATGGTTCCATTCATAGAACACAGGGTTCTATTAATAGAAAACAAGGTTTTATTCATAAAACACATGGTTATATTTATAGATCACGGGTGGTTTCCATTCAGAGAACACATGGTTTCATTCATAAAACACAGGGTTCTATTCATAGAACACAGGGTTCCATTTATAGAACACTGGGTTCTATTCATAGAACACAAGGTTTTATTCATAGAACACATGGTTATATTTATAGATCACGGGTGGTTTCCATTCAGAGAACACATAATTTCATTCATAAAACACAGGGTTCTATTCATAGAACACAGGGTTCCATTTATAGAACACAGGGTTCTATTCATAGAACACAAGGTTTTATTCATAGAACACATGGTTATATTTATAGATCACGGGTGGTTTCCATTCAGAGAACACATAATTTTATTCATAAAACACAGGGTTCTATTCATAGAACACAGGGTTCCATTTATAGAATACAGGGTTCTATTCATAGAACTCAAGGTTTTATTCATAGAACAGATGGTTATATTTATAGATCACGGGTGGTTTTCATTCAGAGAACACATAATTGCATTCATAAAACACAGGGTTCTATTCATAGAACACAGGGCTCCATTTATAGAACACAGGGTTCTTTTCATAGAACACAAGGTTTTATTCATAGAACACATGGCTATATTTATAGATCACGGGTGGTTTCCATTCAGAGAACACATGGTTTCATTCATAAAACACAGGGTTCTATTCATAGAACACAGGGTTCCATTCATAGAACACAGGGTTCTATTAATAGAACACAAGGTTGTATTCATAAAACACATGGTTATATTTATAGATCACGGGTGGTTTCCATTCAGAGAACACATCATTTCATTCATAAAACACAGGGTTCTATTCATAGAACACAGGGTTCCATTTATAGAACACTGGGTTCTATTCATAGACCACAAGGTTTTATTCATAGAACACATGGTTATATTTATAGATCACGGGTGGTTTCCATTCAGAGAACACATAATTTTATTCATAAAACACAGGGTTCAATTCATAGAACACAGGGTTCCATTTATAGAACACAGGGTTCTATTCATAGAACTCAAGGTTTTATTCATAGAACAGATGGTTATATTTATAGATCACGGGTGGTTTCCATTCAGAGAACACATAATTGCATTCATAAAACACAGGGTTCTATTTATAGAACACAGGGTTCCATTCATAGAACACAGGGTTCTATTAATAAAACACAAGGTTTTATTCATAAAACACATGGTTATATTTATAGATCACGGGTGGTTTCCATTCAGAGAACACATGGTTTCATTCATAAAACACAGGGTTCAATTCATAGAACACAGGGTTCCATTTATAGAACACAGGGTTCTATTCATAGAAAACAAGGTTTTATTCATAGAACACATGGCTATATTTATAGATCAAGGGTGGTTTCCATTTAGAGAACACATGGTTTCATTCATAAAACACAGGGTTCTATTTATAGAACACAGGGTTCCATTCATAGAACACAGGGTTCTATTAATAAAACACAAGGTTTTTTTCATAAAACACATGGTTATATTTATAGATCACGGGTGGTTTCCATTCAGAGAACACATGGTTTCATTCATAAAACACAGGGTTCTATTCATAGAACACAGGGTTCCATTCATAGAACACAGGGTTCTATTAATAGAACACAAGGTTTTATTCATAAAACACATGGTTATATTTATAGATCACGGGTGGTTTCCATTCAGAGAACACATGGTTTCATTCATAAAACACAGGGTTCTATTTATAGAACACAGGGTTCCATTCATAGAACACAGGGTTCTATTAATAGAACACAAGGTTTTATTCATAAAACACATGGTTATATTTATAGATCACGGGTGGTTTCCAGTCAGAGAACACATGGTTTCATTCATAAAACACAGGGTTCTATTCATAGAACACAGGATTCCATTCATAGAACACAGGGTTCTATTAATAGAACACAAGGTTGTATTCATAAAACACATGGTTATATTTATAGATCACGGGTGGTTTCCATTCAGAGAACACATCATTTCATTCATAAAACACAGGGTTCTATTCATAGAACACAGGGTTCCATTTATAGAACACAGGGTTCTATTCATAGAACACAAGGTTTTATTCATAAAACACATGGTTATATTTATAGATCACGGGTTGTTTCCATTCAGAGAACACATAATTTCATTCATAAAACACAGGGTTCTATTCATAGAACACAGGGTTCCATTTATAGAACACAGGGTTCTATTCATAGAACTCAAGGTTTTATTCATAGAACAGATGGTTATATTTATAGATCACGGGTGGTTTCCATTCAGAGAACACATAATTGCATTCATAAAACACAGGGTTCTATTCATAGAACACAGGGTTCCATTTATAGAACACAGGGTTCTATTCATAGAACACAAGGTTTTATTCATAGAACAGATGGTTATATTTATAGATCACGGGTGGTTTCCATTCAGAGAACACATAATTGCATTCATAAAACACAGGGTTCTATTTATAGAAAACAGGGTTCCATTCATAGAACACAGGGTTCTATTAATAAAACACAAGGTTTTATTCATAAAACACATGGTTATATTTATAGATCACGGGTGGTTTCCATTCAGAGAACACATGGTTTCATTCATAAAACACAGGGTTCAATTCATAGAACACAGGGTTCCATTCATAGAACACAGGGTTCTATTAATAAAACACAAGGTTTTTTTCATAAAACACATGGTTATATTTATAGATCACGGGTGGTTTCCATTCAGAGAACACATGGTTTCATTCATAAAACACAGGGTTCTATTCATAGAACACAGGGTTCCATTCATAGAACACAGGGTTCTATTAATAGAACACAAGGTTTTATTCATAAAACACATGGTTATATTTATAGATCACGGGTGGTTTCCATTCAGAGAACACATGATTTCATTCATAAAACACAGGGTTCTATTCATAGAACACAGGGTTCCATTCATAGAACACAGGGTTCTATTAATAGAACACAAGGTTTTATTCATAAAACACATGGTTATATTTATAGATCACGGGTGGTTTCCAGTCAGAGAACACATGGTTTCATTCATAAAACACAGGGTTCTATTCATAGAACACAGGATTCCATTCATAGAACACAGGGTTCTATTAATAGAACACAAGGTTGTATTCATAAAACACATGGTTATATTTATAGATCACGGGTGGTTTCCATTCAGAGAACACATCATTTCATTCATAAAACACAGGGTTCTATTCATAGAACACAGGGTTCCATTTATAGAACACAGGGTTCTATTCATAGAACACAAGGTTTTATTCATAAAACACATGGTTATATTTATAGATCACGGGTTGTTTCCATTCAGAGAACACATCATTTCATTCATAAAACACAGGGTTCTATTCATAGAACACAGGGTTCCATTTATAGAACACAGGGTTCTATTCATAGAACTCAAGGTTTTATTCATAGAACAGATGGTTATATTTATAGATCACGGGTGGTTTCCATTCAGAGAACACATAATTGCATTCATAAAACACAGGGTTCTATTCATAGAACACAGGGTTCCATTTATAGAACACAGGGTTCTATTCATAGAACACAAGGTTTTATTCATAGAACACATGGTTATATTTATAGATCACGGGTGGTTTCCATTCTGAGAACACATGGTTTCATTCATAAAACACAGGGTTCTATTCATAGAACACAGGGTTCCATTCATAGAACACAGGGTTCTATTAATAGAACACAAGGTTTTATTCATAAAACACATGGTTATATTAATAGATCACGGGTGGTTTCCATTCAGAGAACACATCATTTCATTCATAAAACACAGGGTTCTATTCATAGAACACAGGGTTCCATTTATAGAACACTGGGTTCTATTCATAGAACACACGGTTTTATTCATAGAACACATGGTTATATTTATAGATCACGGGTGGTTTCCATTCAGAGAACACATAATTGCATTCATTAAACAAAGGGTTATTCATAGAACACAGGGTTCCATTTATAGAACACAGGGTTCTATTCATAGAAAACAAGGTTTTATTCATAGAACACATGGCTATATTTATAGATCACGGGTGGTTTCCATTCAGAGAACACATGGTTTCATTCATAAAACACAGGGTTCTATTTATAGAACACAGGGTTCCATTCATAGAACACAGGGTTCTATTAATAAAACACAAGGTTTTATTCATACAACACATGGTTATATTTATAGATCACGTGTGGTTTCCATTCAGAGAACACATGGTTTCATTCATAAAACAGAGGGTTCTATTCATAGAACACAGGGTTCCATTCATAGAACACAGGGTTCTATTAATAGAACACAAGGTTTTATTCATAAAACACATGGTTATATTTATAGATCACGGGTGGTTTCCATTCAGAGAACACATGATTTCATTCATAAAACACAGGGTTCTATTCATAGAACACAGGGTTCCATTCATAGAACACAGGGTTCTATTAATAGAACACAAGGTTTTATTCATAAAACACATGGTTATATTTATAGATCACGGGTGGTTTCCAGTCAGAAAACACATGGTTTCATTCATAAAACACAGGGTTCTATTCATAGAACACAGGGTTCCATTCATAGAACACAGGGTTCTATTAATAGAACACAAGGTTTTATTCATAAAACACATGGTTATATTTATAGATCACGGGTGGTTTCCATTCAGAGAACACATAATTTCATTCATAAAACACAGGGTTCTATTCATAGAACACAGGGTTCCATTTATAGAACACAGGGTTCTATTCATAGAACACAAGGTTTTATTCATAGAACACATGGTTATATTTATAGATCACGGGTGGTTTCCATTCAGAGAACACATAATTTTATTCATAAAACACAGGGTTCTATTCATAGAACACAGGGTTCCATTTATAGAACACAGGGTTCTATTCATAGAACTCAAGGTTTTATTCATAGAACAGATGGTTATATTTATAGATCACGGGTGGTTTCCATTCAGAGAACACATGATTGCATTCATAAAACACAGGGTTCTATTCATAGAACACAGGGTTCCATTTATAGAACACAGGGTTCTATTCATAGAACACAAGGTTTTATTCATAGAACACATGGCTATATTTATAGATCACGGGTGGTTTCCATTCAGAGAACACATGGTTTCATTCATAAAACACAGGGTTCTATTTATAGAACACAGGGTTCCATTCATAGAACACAGGGTTCTATTAATAGAACACAAGGTTTTATACATAAAACACATGGTTATATTTATAGATCACGGGTGGTTTCCATTCAGAGAACACATGGTTTCATTCATAAAACACAGGGTTCTATTCATAGAACACAGGGTTCCATTCATAGAACACAGGGTTCTATTAAGAGAACACAAGGTTTTATTCATAGAACACATGGCTATATTTATAGATCACGGGTGGTTTCCATTCAGAGAACACATGGTTTCATTCATAAAACACAGGGTTCTATTCATAGAACACAGGGTTCCATTCATAGAACACAGGGTTCTATTAATAGAACACAAGGTTTTATTCATAAAACACATGGTTATATTTATAGATCACGGGTGGTTTCCATTCAGAGAACACATGGTTTCATTCATAAAACACAGGGTTCTATTCATAGAACACAGGGTTCCATTCATAGAACACAGGGTTCTATTAAGAGAACACAAGGTTTTATTCATAAAACACATGGTTATATTTATAGATCACGGGTGGTTTCCATTCAGAGAACACATGGTTTCATTCATAAAACACAGGGTTCTATTCATAGAACACAGGGTTCCATTCATAGAACACAGGGTTCCATTCATAGAACACAGGGTTCTATTAATAGAACACAAGGTTTTATTCATAAAACACATGGTTATATTTATAGATCACGGGTGGTTTCCATTCAGAGAACACATAATTTTATTCATAAAACACAGGGTTCTATTCATAGAACACAGGGTTCCATTTATAGAACACAGGGTTCTATTCATAGAACACAAGGTTTTATTCATAGAACAGATGGTTATATTTATAGATCACGGGTGGTTTCCATTCAGAGAACACATAATTGCATTCATAAAACACAGGGTTCTATTCATAGAACACAGGGTTCCATTTATAGAACACAGGGTTCTATTCATAGAACACAAGGTTTTATTCATAGAACACATGGCTATATTTATAGATCACGGGTGGTTTCCATTCAGAGAACACATGGTTTCATTCATAAAACACAGGGTTCTATTTATAGAACACAGGGTTCCATTCATAGAACACAGGGTTCTATTAATAGAACACAAGGTTTTATTCATAAAACACATGGTTATATTTATAGATCACGGGTGGTTTCCATTCAGAGAACACATGGTTTCATTCATAAAACACAGGGTTATATTCATAGAACACAGGGTTCCATTCATAGAACACAGGGTTCTATTAAGAGAACACAAGGTTTTATTCATAAAACACATGGTTATATTTATAGATCACGGGTGGTTTCCATTCAGAGAACACATCATTTCATTCATAAAACACAGGGTTCTATTCATAGAACACAGGGTTCCATTTATAGAACACTGGGTTCTATTCATAGAACACAAGGTTTTATTCATAGAACACATGGTTATATTTATAGATCACGGGTGGTTTCCATTCAGAGAACACATAATTTCATTCATAAAACACAGGGTTCTATTCATAGAACACAGGGTTCCATTTATAGAACACAGGGTTCTATTCATAGAACACAAGGTTCTATTCATAGAACACATGGTTATATTTATAGATCACGGGTGGTTTCCATTCAGAGAACACATAATTTTATTCATAAAACACTGGGTTCTATTCATAGAACACAGGGTTCCATTTATAGAACACAGGGTTCTATTCATAGAACTCAAGGTTTTATTCATAGAACAGATGGTTATATTTATAGATCACGGGTGGTTTCCATTCAGAGAACACATAATTGCATTCATAAAACACAGGGTTCTATTCATAGAACACAGGGTTCCATTTATAGAACACAGGGTTCTATTCATAGAACACAAGGTTTTATTCATAGAACACATGGCTATATTTATAGATCACGGGTGGTTTCCATTCAGAGAACACATGGTTTCATTCATAAAACACAGGGTTCTATTCATAGAACACAGGGTTCCATTCATAGAACACAGGGTTCTATTAATAGAACACAAGGTTTTATTCATAAAACACATGGTTATATTTATAGATCACGGGTGGTTTCCATTCAGAGAACACATCATTTCATTCATAAAACACAGGGTTCTATTCATAGAACACAGGGTTCCATTTATAGAACACAGGGTTCTATTCATAGAACACAAGGTTTTATTCATAGAACACATGGTTATATTTATAGATCACGGGTGGTTTCCATTCAGAGAACACATAATTTTATTCATAAAACACAGGGTTCTATTCATAGAACACAGGGTTCCATTTATAGAACACAGGGTTCTATTCATAGAACTCAAGGTTTTATTCATAGAACAGATGGTTATATTTATAGATCACGGGTGGTTTCCATTCAGAGAACACATAATTGCATTCATAAAACACAGGGTTCTATTCATAGAACACAGGGTTCCATTTATAGAACACAGGGTTCTATTCATAGAACACAAGGTTTTATTCATAGAACACATGGCTATATTTATAGATCACGGGTGGTTTCCATTCAGAGAACACATGGTTTCATTCATAAAACACAGGGTTCTATTTATAGAACACAGGGTTCCATTCATATAACACAGGGTTCTATTAATAGAACACAAGGTTTTATTCATAAAACACATGGTTATATTTATAGATCACGGGTGGTTTCCATTCAGAGAACACATGGTTTCATTCATAAAACACAGGGTTCTATTCATAGAACACAGGGTTCCATTCATAGAACACAGGGTTCTATTAAGAGAACACAAGGTTTTATTCATAGAACACATGGCTATATTTATAGATCACGGGTGGTTTCCATTCAGAGAACACATGGTTTCATTCATAAAACACAGGGTTCTATTTATAGAACACAGGGTTCCATTCATAGAACACAGGGTTCTATTAATAGAACACAAGGTTTTATTCATAAAACACATGGTTATATTTATAGATCACGGGTGGTTTCCATTCAGAGAACACATCATTTCATTCATAAAACACAGGGTTCTATTCATAGAACACAGGGTTCCATTTATAGAACACTGGGTTCTATTCATAGACCACAAGGTTTTATTCATAGAACACATGGTTATATTTATAGATCACGGGTGGTTTTCATTCAGAGAACACATAATTTTATTCATAAAACACAGGGTTCTATTCATAGAACACAGGGTTCCATTTATAGAACACAGGGTTCTATTCATAGAACACAAGGTTTTATTCATAGAACACATGGCTATATTTATAGATCACGGGTGGTTTCCATTCAGAGAACACATGGTTTCATTCATAAAACACAGGGTTCTATTTATAGAACACAGGGTTCCATTCATAGAACAAAGGGTTCTATTAATAGAACACAAGGTTTTATTCATAAAACACATGGTTATATTTATAGATCACGGGTGGTTTCCATTCAGAGAAAACATGGTTTCATTCATAAAACACAGGGTTATATTCATAGAACACAGGGTTCCATTCATAGAACACAGGGTTCTATTAAGAGAACACAAGGTTTTATTCATAAAACACATGGTTATATTTATAGATCACGGGTGGTTTCCATTCAAAGAACACATCATTTCATTCATAAAACACAGGGTTCTATTCATAGAACACAGGGTTCCATTTATAGAACACTGGGTTCTATTCATAGAACACAAGGTTTTATTCATAGAACACATGGTTATATTTATAGATCACGGGTGGTTTCCATTCAGAGAACACATAATTTCATTCATAAAACACAGGGTTCTATTCATAGAACACAGGGTTCCATTTATAGAACACAGGGTTCTATTCATAGAACACAAGGTTTTATTCATAGAACACATGGTTATATTTATAGATCACGGGTGGTTTCCATTCAGAGAACACATAATTTTATTCATAAAACACAGGGTTCTATTCATAGAACACAGGGTTCCATTTATAGAACACAGGGTTCTATTCATAGAACTCAAGGTTTTATTCATAGAACAGATGGTTATATTTATAGATCACGGGTGGTTTCCATTCAGAGAACACATAATTGCATTCATAAAACACAGGGTTCTATTCATAGAACACAGGGTTCCATTTATAGAACACATGGTTCTATTCATAGAACACAAGGTTTTATTCATAGAACACATGGCTATATTTATAGATCACAGGTGGTTTCCATTCAGAGAACACATGGTTTCATTCATAAAACACAGGGTTCTATTCATAGAACACAGGGTTCCATTCATAGAACACAGGGTTCTATTAATAGAACACAAGGTTTTATTCATAAAACACATGGTTATATTTATAGATCACGGGTGGTTTCCATTCAGAGAACACATAATTTCATTCATAAAACACAGGGTTCTATTCATAGAACACAGGGTTCCATTTATAGAACACATGGTTCTATTCATAGAACACAAGGTTTTATTCATAGAACACATGGTTATATTTATAGATCACGGGTGGTTTCCATTCAGAGAACACATGGTTTCATTCATAAAACACAGGGTTCTATTTATAGAACACAGGGTTCCATTCATAGAACAAAGGGTTCTATTAATAGAACACAAGGTTTTATTCATAAAACACATGGTTATATTTATAGATCACGGGTGGTTTCCATTCAGAGAACACATGGTTTCATTCATAAAACAAAGGGTTATATTCATAGAACACAGGGTTCCATTCATAGAACACAGGGTTCTATTAATAGAACACAAGGTTTTATTCATAAAACACATGGTTATATTTATAGATCACGGGTGGTTTCCATTCAGAGAACACATGGTTTCATTCATAAAACACAGGGTTCTATTCATAGAACACAGGGTTCCATTTATAGAACACAGGGTTCTATTCATAGAACACAAGGATTTATTCATAGAACACATGGCTATATATATAGATCACGGGTGGTTTCCATTCAGAGAACACATGGTTTCATGCATAAAACACAGGGTTCTATTTATAGAACACAGGGTTCCATTCATAGAACAAAGGGTTCTATTAATAGAACACACGGTTTTATTCATAAAACACATGGTTATATTTATAGATCACGGGTGGTTTCCATTCAGAGAAAACATGGTTTCATTCATAAAACACAGGGTTATATTCATAGAACACAGGGTTCCATTCATAGAACACAGGGTTCTATTAAGAGAACACAAGGTTTTATTCATAAAACACATGGTTATATTTATAGATCACGGGTGGTTTCCATTCAAAGAACACATCATTTCATTCATAAAACACAGGGTTCTATTCATAGAACACAGGGTTCCATTTATAGAACACTGGGTTCTATTCATAGAACACAAGGTTTTATTCATAGAACACATGGTTATATTTATAGATCACGGGTGGTTTCCATTCAGAGAACACATAATTTCATTCATAAAACACAGGGTTCTATTCATAGAACACAGGGTTCCATTTATAGAACACAGGGTTCTATTCATAGAACACAAGGTTTTATTCATAGAACACATGGTTATATTTATAGATCACGGGTGGTTTCCATTCAGAGAACACATAATTTTATTCATAAAACACAGGGTTCTATTCATAGAACACAGGGTTCCATTTATAGAACACAGGGTTCTATTCATAGAACTCAAGGTTTTATTCATAGAACAGATGGTTATATTTATAGATCACGGGTGGTTTCCATTCAGAGAACACATAATTGCATTCATAAAACACAGGGTTCTATTCATAGAACACAGGGTTCCATTTATAGAACACAGGGTTCTATTCATAGAACACAAGGTTTTATTCATAGAACACATGGCTATATTTATAGATCACAGGTGGTTTCCATTCAGAGAACACATGGTTTCATTCATAAAACACAGGGTTCTATTCATAGAACACAGGGTTCCATTCATAGAACACAGGGTTCTATTAATAGAACACAAGGTTTTATTCATAAAACACATGGTTATATTTATAGATCACGGGTGGTTTCCATTCAGAGAACACATAATTTCATTCATAAAACACAGGGTTCTATTCATAGAACACAGGGTTCCATTTATAGAACACAGGGTTCTATTCATAGAACACAAGGTTTTATTCATAGAACACATGGTTATATTTATAGATCACGGGTGGTTTCCATTCAGAGAACACATGGTTTCATTCATAAAACACAGGGTTCTATTTATAGAACACAGGGTTCCATTCATAGAACAAAGGGTTCTATTAATAGAACACAAGGTTTTATTCATAAAACACATGGTTATATTTATAGATCACGGGTGGTTTCCATTCAGAGAACACATGGTTTCATTCATAAAACAAAGGGTTATATTCATAGAACACAGGGTTCCATTCATAGAACACAGGGTTCTATTAAGAGAACACAAGGTTTTATTCATAAAACACATGGTTATATTTATAGATCACGGGTGGTTTCCATTCAAAGAACACATCATTTCATTCATAAAACACAGGGTTCTATTCATAGAACACAGGGTTCCATTTATAGAACACTGGGTTCTATTCATAGAACACAAGGTTTTATTCATAGAACACATGGTTATATTTATAGATCACGGGTGGTTTCCATTCAGAGAACACATAATTTCATTCATAAAACACAGGGTTCTATTCATAGAACACAGGGTTCCATTTATAGAACACAGGGTTCTATTCATAGAACACAAGGTTTTATTCATAGAACACATGGTTATATTTATAGATCACGGGTGGTTTCCATTCAGAGAACACATAATTTTATTCATAAAACACAGGGTTCTATTCATAGAACACAGGGTTCCATTTATAGAACACAGGGTTCTATTCATAGAACTCAAGGTTTTATTCATAGAACAGATGGTTATATTTATAGATCACGGGTGGTTTCCATTCAGAGAACACATAATTGCATTCATAAAACACAGGGTTCTATTCATAGAACACAGGGTTCCATTTATAGAACACAGGGTTCTATTCATAGAACACAAGGTTTTATTCATAGAACACATGGCTATATTTATAGATCACAGGTGGTTTCCATTCAGAGAACACATGGTTTCATTCATAAAACACAGGGTTATATTCATAGAACACAGGGTTCTATTAATAGAACACAAGGTTTTATTCATAAAACACATGGTTATATTTATAGATCACGGGTGGTTTCCATTCAGAGAACACATAATTTCATTCATAAAACACAGGGTTCTATTCATAGAACACAGGGTTCCATTTATAGAACACAGGGTTCTATTCATAGAACACAAGGTTTTATTCATAGAACACATGGTTATATTTATAGATCACGGGTGGTTTCCATTCAGAGAACACATAATTTTATTCATAAAACACAGGGTTCTATTCATAGAACACAGGGTTCCATTTATAGAACACAGGGTTCTATTCATAGAACTCAAGGTTTTATTCATATAACAGATGGTTATATTTATAGATCACGGGTGGTTTCCATTCAGAGAACACATAATTGCATTCATAAAACACAGGGTTCTATTCATAGAACACAGGGTTCCATTTATAGAACACAGGGTTCTATTCATAGAACACAAGGTTTTATTCATAGAACACATGGCTATATTTATAGATCACGGGTGGTTTCCATTCAGAGAACACATGGTTTCATTCATAAAACACAGGGTTCTATTTATAGAACACAGGGTTCCATTCATATAAAACAGGGTTCTATTAATAGAACACAAGGTTTTATTCATAGAACACATGGCTATATTTATAGATCACGGGTGGTTTCCATTCAGAGAACACATGGTTTCATTCATAAAACACAGGGTTCTATTTATAGAACACAGGGTTCCATTCATATAAAACAGGGTTCTATTAATAGAACACAAGGTTTTATTCATAAAACACATGGTTATATTTATAGATCACGGGTGGTTTCCATTCAGAGAACACATGGTTTCATTCATAAAACACAGGGTTCTATTCATAGAACACAGGGTTCCATTTATAGAACACAGGGTTCTATTCATAGAACACAAGGATTTATTCATAGAACACATGGCTATATATATAGATCACGGGTGGTTTCCATTCAGAGAACACATAATTGCATTCATAAAACACAGGGTTCTATTCATAGAACACAGGGTTCCATTTATAGAACACAGGGTTCTATTCATAGAACACAAGGTTTTATTCATAGAACACATGGCTATATTTATAGATCACGGGTGGTTTCCATTCAGAGAACACATGGTTTCATTCATAAAACACAGGGTTCTATTCATAGAACACAGGGTTCCATTCATAGAACACAGGGTTCTATTAATAGAACACAAGGTTTTATTCATAAAACACATGGTTATATTTATAGATCACGGGTGGTTTCCATTCAGAGAACACATCATTTCATTCATAAAACACAGGGTTCTATTCATAGAACACAGGGTTCCATTTATAGAACACAGGGTTCTATTCATAGAACACAAGGTTTTATTCATAGAACACATGGTTATATTTATAGATCACGGGTGGTTTCCATTCAGAGAACACATAATTTTATTCATAAAACACAGGGTTCTATTCATAGAACACAGGGTTCCATTTATAGAACACAGGGTTCTATTCATAGAACTCAAGGTTTTATTCATAGAACAGATGGTTATATTTATAGATCACGGGTGGTTTCCATTCAGAGAACACATAATTGCATTCATAAAACACAGGGTTCTATTCATAGAACACAGGGTTCCATTCATATAACACAGGGTTCTATTAATAGAACACAAGGTTTTATTCATAGAACACATGGTTATATTTATAGATCACGGGTGGTTTCCATTCAGAGAACACATAATTTTATTCATAAAACACAGGGTTCTATTCATAGAACACAGGGTTCCATTTATAGAACACAGGGTTCTATTCATAGAACACAAGGTTTTATTCATAGAACACATGGCTATATTTATAGATCACGGGTGGTTTCCATTCAGAGAACACATGGTTTCATTCATAAAACACAGGGTTCTATTTATAGAACACAGGGTTCCATTCATATAACACAGGGTTCTATTAATAGAACACAAGGTTTTATTCATAAAACACATGGTTATATTTATAGATCACGGGTGGTTTCCATTCAGAGAACACATGGTTTCATTCATAAAACACAGGGTTCTATTCATAGAACACAGGGTTCCATTCATAGAACACAGGGTTCTATTAAGAGAACACAAGGTTTTATTCATAGAACACATGGCTATATTTATAGATCACGGGTGGTTTCCATTCAGAGAACACATGGTTTCATTCATAAAACACAGGGTTCTATTTATAGAACACAGGGTTCCATTCATAGAACACAGGGTTCTATTAATAGAACACAAGGTTTTATTCATAAAACACATGGTTATATTTATAGATCACGGGTGGTTTCCATTCAGAGAACACATCATTTCATTCATAAAACACAGGGTTCTATTCATAGAACACAGGGTTCCATTTATAGAACACTGGGTTCTATTCATAGACCACAAGGTTTTATTCATAGAACACATGGTTATATTTATAGATCACGGGTGGTTTTCATTCAGAGAACACATAATTTTATTCATAAAACACAGGGTTCTATTCATAGAACACAGGGTTCCATTTATAGAACACAGGGTTCTATTCATAGAACACAAGGTTTTATTCATAGAACACATGGCTATATTTATAGATCACGGGTGGTTTCCATTCAGAGAACACATGGTTTCATTCATAAAACACAGGGTTCTATTTATAGAACACAGGGTTCCATTCATAGAACAAAGGGTTCTATTAATAGAACACAAGGTTTTATTCATAAAACACATGGTTATATTTATAGATCACGGGTGGTTTCCATTCAGAGAAAACATGGTTTCATTCATAAAACACAGGGTTATATTCATAGAACACAGGGTTCCATTCATAGAACACAGGGTTCTATTAAGAGAACACAAGGTTTTATTCATAAAACACATGGTTATATTTATAGATCACGGGTGGTTTCCATTCAAAGAACACATCATTTCATTCATAAAACACAGGGTTCTATTCATAGAACACAGGGTTCCATTTATAGAACACTGGGTTCTATTCATAGAACACAAGGTTTTATTCATAGAACACATGGTTATATTTATAGATCACGGGTGGTTTCCATTCAGAGAACACATAATTTCATTCATAAAACACAGGGTTCTATTCATAGAACACAGGGTTCCATTTATAGAACACAGGGTTCTATTCATAGAACACAAGGTTTTTTTCATAGAACACATGGTTATATTTATAGATCACGGGTGGTTTCCATTCAGAGAACACATAATTTTATTCATAAAACACAGGGTTCTATTCATAGAACACAGGGTTCCATTTATAGAACACAGGGTTCTATTCATAGAACTCAAGGTTTTATTCATAGAACAGATGGTTATATTTATAGATCACGGGTGGTTTCCATTCAGAGAACACATAATTGCATTCATAAAACACAGGGTTCTATTCATAGAACACAGGGTTCCATTTATAGAACACAGGGTTCTATTCATAGAACACAAGGTTTTATTCATAGAACACATGGCTATATTTATAGATCACAGGTGGTTTCCATTCAGAGAACACATGGTTTCATTCATAAAACACAGGGTTCTATTCATAGAACACAGGGTTCCATTCATAGAACACAGG
Source organism: Crinia signifera (assembly GCF_055691185.1). NCBI lineage: Eukaryota > Metazoa > Chordata > Amphibia > Anura > Myobatrachidae > Crinia > Crinia signifera. Next base: position 236,801,400 of record NC_139217.1, on the reverse strand, counting down.
GTTCTATTAATAGAACACAAGGTTTTATTCATAAAACACATGGTTATATTTATAGATCACGGGTGGTTTCCATTCAGAGAACACATAATTTCATTCATAAAACACAGGGTTCTATTCATAGAACACAGGGTTCCATTTATAGAACACAGGGTTCTATTCATAGAACACAAGGTTTTATTCATAGAACACATGGTTATATTTATAGATCACGGGTGGTTTCCATTCAGAGAACACATGGTTTCATTCATAAAACACAGGGTTCTATTTATAGAACACAGGGTTCCATTCATAGAACAAAGGGTTCTATTAATAGAACACAAGGTTTTATTCATAAAACACATGGTTATATTTATAGATCACGGGTGGTTTCCATTCAGAGAACACATGGTTTCATTCATAAAACACAGGGTTCTATTCATAGAACACAGGGTTCCATTCATAGAACACAGGGTTCTATTAAGAGAACACAAGGTTTTATTCATAGAACACATGGCTATATTTATAGATCACGGGTGGTTTCCATTCAGAGAACACATGGTTTCATTCATAAAACACAGGGTTCTATTTATAGAACACAGGGTTCCATTCATAGAACACAGGGTTCTATTAATAGAACACAAGGTTTTATTCATAAAACACATGGTTATATTTATAGATCACGGGTGGTTTCCATTCAGAGAACACATCATTTCATTCATAAAACACAGGGTTCTATTCATAGAACACAGGGTTCCATTTATAGAACACTGGGTTCTATTCATAGACCACAAGGTTTTATTCATAGAACACATGGTTATATTTATAGATCACGGGTGGTTTTCATTCAGAGAACACATAATTTTATTCATAAAACACAGGGTTCTATTCATAGAACACAGGGTTCCATTTATAGAACACAGGGTTCTATTCATAGAACACAAGGTTTTATTCATAGAACACATGGCTATATTTATAGATCACGGGTGGTTTCCATTCAGAGAACACATGGTTTCATTCATAAAACACAGGGTTCTATTTATAGAACACAGGGTTCCATTCATAGAACAAAGGGTTCTATTAATAGAACACAAGGTTTTATTCATAAAACACATGGTTATATTTATAGATCACGGGTGGTTTCCATTCAGAGAAAACATGGTTTCATTCATAAAACACAGGGTTATATTCATAGAACACAGGGTTCCATTCATAGAACACAGGGTTCTATTAAGAGAACACAAGGTTTTATTCATAAAACACATGGTTATATTTATAGATCACGGGTGGTTTCCATTCAAAGAACACATCATTTCATTCATAAAACACAGGGTTCTATTCATAGAACACAGGGTTCCATTTATAGAACACTGGGTTCTATTCATAGAACACAAGGTTTTATTCATAGAACACATGGTTATATTTATAGATCACGGGTGGTTTCCATTCAGAGAACACATAATTTCATTCATAAAACACAGGGTTCTATTCATAGAACACAGGGTTCCATTTATAGAACACAGGGTTCTATTCATAGAACACAAGGTTTTATTCATAGAACACATGGTTATATTTATAGATCACGGGTGGTTTCCATTCAGAGAACACATCATTTTATTCATAAAACACAGGGTTCTATTCATAGAACACAGGGTTCCATTTATAGAACACAGGGTTCTATTCATAGAACTCAAGGTTTTATTCATAGAACAGATGGTTATATTTATAGATCACGGGTGGTTTCCATTCAGAGAACACATAATTGCATTCATAAAACACAGGGTTCTATTCATAGAACACAGGGTTCCATTTATAGAACACAGGGTTCTATTCATAGAACACAAGGTTTTATTCATAGAACACATGGCTATATTTACAGATCACAGGTGGTTTCCATTCAGAGAACACATGGTTTCATTCATAAAACACAGGGTTCTATTCATAGAACACAGGGTTCCATTCATAGAACACAGGGTTCTATTAATAGAACACAAGGTTTTATTCATAAAACACATGGTTATATTTATAGATCACGGGTGGTTTCCATTCAGAGAACACATAATTTCATTCATAAAACACAGGGTTCTATTCATAGAACACAGGGTTCCATTTATAGAACACAGGGTTCTATTCATAGAACACAAGGTTTTATTCATAGAACACATGGTTATATTTATAGATCACGGGTGGTTTCCATTCAGAGAACACATGGTTTCATTCATAAAACACAGGGTTCTATTTATAGAACACAGGGTTCCATTCATAGAACAAAGGGTTCTATTAATAGAACACAAGGTTTTATTCATAAAACACATGGTTATATTTATAGATCACGGGTGGTTTCCATTCAGAGAACACATGGTTTCATTCATAAAACAAAGGGTTATATTCATAGAACACAGGGTTCCATTCATAGAACACAGGGTTCTATTAATAGAACACAAGGTTTTATTCATAAAACACATGGTTATATTTATAGATCACGGGTGATTTCCATTCAGAGAACACATGGTTTCATTCATAAAACACAGGGTTCTATTCATAGAACACAGGGTTCCATTTATAGAACACAGGGTTCTATTCATAGAACACAAGGATTTATTCATAGAACACATGGCTATATATATAGATCACGGGTGGTTTCCATTCAGAGAACACATGGTTTCATTCATAAAACACAGGGTTCTATTTATAGAACACAGGGTTCCATTCATAGAACAAAGGGTTCTATTAATAGAACACAAGGTTTTATTCATAAAACACATGGTTATATTTATAGATCACGGGTGGTTTCCATTCAGAGAAAACATGGTTTCATTCATAAAACACAGGGTTGTGTTCTATGAATAGAACCCTGTGTTCTATAAATGGAACCCTGTGTTCTATGAATAGAACCCTGTGTTTTATGAATGAAATTATGTGTTCTCTGAATGGAAACCACCCGTGATCTATAAATATAACCATGTGTTTTATGAATAAAACCTTGTGTTCTATTAATAGAACCCTGTGTTCTATGAATGGAACCCTGTGTTCTATGAATAGAACCCTGTGTTTTATGAATGAAACCATGTGTTCTCTGAATGGAAACCACCTGTGATCTATAAATATAGCCATGTGTTCTATGAATAAAACCTTGTGTTCTATGAATAGAACCCTGTGTTCTATAAATGGAACCCTGTGTTCTATGAATAGAACCCTGTGTTTTATGAATGCAATTATGTGTTCTCTGAATAGATCACGGGTGGTTTCCATTCAAAGAACACATCATTTCATTCATAAAACACAGGGTTCTATTCATAGAACACAGGGTTCCATTTATAGAACACTGGGTTCTATTCATAGAACACAAGGTTTTATTCATAGAACACATGGTTATATTTATAGATCACGGGTGGTTTCCATTCAGAGAACACATAATTTCATTCATAAAACACAGGGTTCTATTCATAGAACACAGGGTTCCATTTATAGAACACAGGGTTCTATTCATAGAACACAAGGTTTTATTCATAGAACACATGGTTATATTTATAGATCACGGGTGGTTTCCATTCAGAGAACACATCATTTTATTCATAAAACACAGGGTTCTATTCATAGAACACAGGGTTCCATTTATAGAACACAGGGTTCTATTCATAGAACTCAAGGTTTTATTCATAGAACAGATGGTTATATTTATAGATCACGGGTGGTTTCCATTCAGAGAACACATAATTGCATTCATAAAACACAGGGTTCTATTCATAGAACACAGGGTTCCATTTATAGAACACAGGGTTCTATTCATAGAACACAAGGTTTTATTCATAGAACACATGGCTATATTTATAGATCACAGGTGGTTTCCATTCAGAGAACACATGGTTTCATTCATAAAACACAGGGTTCTATTCATAGAACACAGGGTTCCATTCATAGAACACAGGGTTCTATTAATAGAACACAAGGTTTTATTCATAAAACACATGGTTATATTTATAGATCACGGGTGGTTTCCATTCAGAGAACACATAATTTCATTCATAAAACACAGGGTTCTATTCATAGAACACAGGGTTCCATTTATAGAACACAGGGTTCTATTCATAGAACACAAGGTTTTATTCATAGAACACATGGTTATATTTATAGATCACGGGTGGTTTCCATTCAGAGAACACATGGTTTCATTCATAAAACACAGGGTTCTATTTATAGAACACAGGGTTCCATTCATAGAACAAAGGGTTCTATTAATAGAACACAAGGTTTTATTCATAAAACACATGGTTATATTTATAGATCACGGGTGGTTTCCATTCAGAGAACACATGGTTTCATTCATAAAACAAAGGGTTATATTCATAGAACACAGGGTTCCATTCATAGAACACAGGGTTCTATTAATAGAACACAAGGTTTTATTCATAAAACACATGGTTATATTTATAGATCACGGGTGATTTCCATTCAGAGAACACATGGTTTCATTCATAAAACACAGGGTTCTATTCATAGAACACAGGGTTCCATTTATAGAACACAGGGTTCTATTCATAGAACACAAGGATTTATTCATAGAACACATGGCTATATATATAGATCACGGGTGGTTTCCATTCAGAGAACACATGGTTTCATTCATAAAACACAGGGTTCTATTTATAGAACACAGGGTTCCATTCATAGAACAAAGGGTTCTATTAATAGAACACAAGGTTTTATTCATAAAACACATGGTTATATTTATAGATCACGGGTGGTTTCCATTCAGAGAAAACATGGTTTCATTCATAAAACACAGGGTTATATTCATAGAACACAGGGTTCCATTCATAGAACACAGGGTTCTATTAAGAGAACACAAGGTTTTATTCATAAAACACATGGTTATATTTATAGATCACGGGTGGTTTCCATTCAAAGAACACATCATTTCATTCATAAAACACAGGGTTCTATTCATAGAACACAGGGTTCCATTTATAGAACACTGGGTTCTATTCATAGAACACAAGGTTTTATTCATAGAACACATGGTTATATTTATAGATCACGGGTGGTTTCCATTCAGAGAACACATAATTTCATTCATAAAACACAGGGTTCTATTCATAGAACACAGGGTTCCATTTATAGAACACAGGGTTCTATTCATAGAACACAAGGTTTTATTCATAGAACACATGGTTATATTTATAGATCACGGGTGGTTTCCATTCAGAGAACACATAATTTTATTCATAAAACACAGGGTTCTATTCATAGAACACAGGGTTCCATTTATAGAACACAGGGTTCTATTCATAGAACTCAAGGTTTTATTCATAGAACAGATGGTTATATTTATAGATCACGGGTGGTTTCCATTCAGAGAACACATAATTGCATTCATAAAACACAGGGTTCTATTCATAGAACACAGGGTTCCATTTATAGAACACAGGGTTCTATTCATAGAACACAAGGTTTTATTCATAGAACACATGGCTATATTTATAGATCACAGGTGGTTTCCATTCAGAGAACACATGGTTTCATTCATAAAACACAGGGTTCTATTCATAGAACACAGGGTTCCATTCATAGAACACAGGGTTCTATTAATAGAACACAAGGTTTTATTCATAAAACACATGGTTATATTTATAGATCACGGGTGGTTTCCATTCAGAGAACACATAATTTCATTCATAAAACACAGGGTTCTATTCATAGAACACAGGGTTCCATTTATAGAACACAGGGTTCTATTCATAGAACACAAGGTTTTATTCATAGAACACATGGTTATATTTATAGATCACGGGTGGTTTCCATTCAGAGAACACATGGTTTCATTCATAAAACACAGGGTTCTATTTATAGAACACAGGGTTCCATTCATAGAACAAAGGGTTCTATTAATAGAACACAAGGTTTTATTCATAAAACACATGGTTATATTTATAGATCACGGGTGGTTTCCATTCAGAGAACACATGGTTTCATTCATAAAACAAAGGGTTATATTCATAGAACACAGGGTTCCATTCATAGAACACAGGGTTCTATTAAGAGAACACAAGGTTTTATTCATAAAACACATGGTTATATTTATAGATCACGGGTGGTTTCCATTCAAAGAACACATCATTTCATTCATAAAACACAGGGTTCTATTCATAGAACACAGGGTTCCATTTATAGAACACTGGGTTCTATTCATAGAACACAAGGTTTTATTCATAGAACACATGGTTATATTTATAGATCACGGGTGGTTTCCATTCAGAGAACACATAATTTCATTCATAAAACACAGGGTTCTATTCATAGAACACAGGGTTCCATTTATAGAACACAGGGTTCTATTCATAGAACACAAGGTTTTATTCATAGAACACATGGTTATATTTATAGATCACGGGTGGTTTCCATTCAGAGAACACATAATTTTATTCATAAAACACAGGGTTCTATTCATAGAACACAGGGTTCCATTTATAGAACACAGGGTTCTATTCATAGAACTCAAGGTTTTATTCATAGAACAGATGGTTATATTTATAGATCACGGGTGGTTTCCATTCAGAGAACACATAATTGCATTCATAAAACACAGGGTTCTATTCATAGAACACAGGGTTCCATTTATAGAACACAGGGTTCTATTCATAGAACACAAGGTTTTATTCATAGAACACATGGCTATATTTATAGATCACAGGTGGTTTCCATTCAGAGAACACATGGTTTCATTCATAAAACACAGGGTTCTATTCATAGAACACAGGGTTCTATTAATAGAACACAAGGTTTTATTCATAAAACACATGGTTATATTTATAGATCACGGGTGGTTTCCATTCAGAGAACACATAATTTCATTCATAAAACACAGGGTTCTATTCATAGAACACAGGGTTCCATTTATAGAACACAGGGTTCTATTCATAGAACACAAGGTTTTATTCATAGAACACATGGTTATATTTATAGATCACGGGTGGTTTCCATTCAGAGAACACATAATTTTATTCATAAAACACAGGGTTCTATTCATAGAACACAGGGTTCCATTTATAGAACACAGGGTTCTATTCATAGAACTCAAGGTTTTATTCATATAACAGATGGTTATATTTATAGATCACGGGTGGTTTCCATTCAGAGAACACATAATTGCATTCATAAAACACAGGGTTCTATTCATAGAACACAGGGTTCCATTTATAGAACACAGGGTTCTATTCATAGAACACAAGGTTTTATTCATAGAACACATGGCTATATTTATAGATCACGGGTGGTTTCCATTCAGAGAACACATGGTTTCATTCATAAAACACAGGGTTCTATTTATAGAACACAGGGTTCCATTCATATAAAACAGGGTTCTATTAATAGAACACAAGGTTTTATTCATAGAACACATGGCTATATTTATAGATCACGGGTGGTTTCCATTCAGAGAACACATGGTTTCATTCATAAAACACAGGGTTCTATTTATAGAACACAGGGTTCCATTCATATAAAACAGGGTTCTATTAATAGAACACAAGGTTTTATTCATAAAACACATGGTTATATTTATAGATCACGGGTGGTTTCCATTCAGAGAACACATGGTTTCATTCATAAAACACAGGGTTCTATTCATAGAACACAGGGTTCCATTTATAGAACACAGGGTTCTATTCATAGAACACAAGGATTTATTCATAGAACACATGGCTATATATATAGATCACGGGTGGTTTCCATTCAGAGAACACATAATTGCATATATAAAACACAGGGTTCTATTCATAGAACACAGGGTTCCATTTATAGAACACAGGGTTCTATTCATAGAACACAAGGTTTTATTCATAGAACACATGGCTATATTTATAGATCACGGGTGGTTTCCATTCAGAGAACACATGGTTTCATTCATAAAACACAGGGTTCTATTCATAGAACACAGGGTTCCATTCATAGAACACAGGGTTCTATTAATAGAACACAAGGTTTTATTCATAAAACACATGGTTATATTTATAGATCACGGGTGGTTTCCATTCAGAGAACACATCATTTCATTCATAAAACACAGGGTTCTATTCATAGAACACAGGGTTCCATTTATAGAACACAGGGTTCTATTCATAGAACACAAGGTTTTATTCATAGAACACATGGTTATATTTATAGATCACGGGTGGTTTCCATTCAGAGAACACATAATTTTATTCATAAAACACAGGGTTCTATTCATAGAACACAGGGTTCCATTTATAGAACACAGGGTTCTATTCATAGAACTCAAGGTTTTATTCATAGAACAGATGGTTATATTTATAGATCACGGGTGGTTTCCATTCAGAGAACACATAATTGCATTCATAAAACACAGGGTTCTATTCATAGAACACAGGGTTCCATTTATAGAACACAGGGTTCTATTCATAGAACACAAGGTTTTATTCATAGAACACATGGCTATATTTATAGATCACGGGTGGTTTCCATTCAGAGAACACATGGTTTCATTCATAAAACACAGGGTTCTATTTATAGAACACAGGGTTCCATTCATATAACACAGGGTTCTATTAATAGAACACAAGGTTTTATTCATAAAACACATGGTTATATTTATAGATCACGGGTGGTTTCCATTCAGAGAACACATGGTTTCATTCATAAAACACAGGGTTCTATTCATAGAACACAGGGTTCTATTAATAGAACACAAGGTTTTATTCATAAAACACATGGTTATATTTATAGATCACGGGTGGTTTCCATTCAGAGAACACATAATTTCATTCATAAAACACAGGGTTCTATTCATAGAACACAGGGTTCCATTTATAGAACACAGGGTTCTATTCATAGAACACAAGGTTTTATTCATAGAACACATGGTTATATTTATAGATCACGGGTGGTTTCCATTCAGAGAACACATAATTTTATTCATAAAACACAGGGTTCTATTCATAGAACACAGGGTTCCATTTATAGAACACAGGGTTCTATTCATAGAACTCAAGGTTTTATTCATAGAACAGATGGTTATATTTATAGATCACGGGTGGTTTCCATTCAGAGAACACATAATTGCATTCATAAAACACAGGGTTCTATTCATAGAACACAGGGTTCCATTTATAGAACACAGGGTTCTATTCATAGAACACAAGGTTTTATTCATAGAACACATGGCTTTATATATAGATCACGGGTGGTTTCCATTCAGAGAACACATGGTTTCATTCATAAAACACAGGGTTCTATTTATAGAACACAGGGTTCCATTCATAGAACACAGGGTTCTATTAATAGAACACAAGGTTTTATTCATAAAACACATGGTTATATTTATAGATCACGGGTGGTTTCCATTCAGAGAACACATGGTTTCATTCATAAAACACAGGGTTCTATTAATAGAACACAGGGTTCCATTCATAGAACACAGGGTTCTATTAATAGAACACAAGGTTTTATTCATAAAACACATGGTTATATTTATAGATCACGGGTGGTTTCCATTCAGAGAACACATCATTTCATTCATAAAACACAGGGTTCTATTCATAGAACACAGGGTTCCATTTATAGAACACAGGGTTCTATTCATAGAACTCAAGGTTTTATTCATAGAACAGATGGTTATATTTATAGATCACGGGTGGTTTCCATTCAGAGAACACATAATTTCATTCATAAAACACAGGGTTCTATTCATAGAACACAGGGTTCCATTTATAGAACACGGGGTTCTATTCATAGAACACAAGGTTTATTCATAGAACAGATGGTTATATTTATAGATCACGGGTGGTTTCCATTCAGAGAACACATGGTTTCATTCATAAAACACAGGGTTCTATTCATGGAACACAGGGTTCCATTCATAGAACACATGGTTCTATTAATAGAACACAAGGTTTTATTCATAGAACAGATGGTTATATTTATAGATTACGGGTGGTTTCCATTCAGAGAACACATAATTGCATTCATAAAACACAGGGTTCTATTCATAGAACACAGGGTTCCATTTATAGAACACAGGGTTCTATTCATAGAACACAATGATTTATTCATAGAACACATGGCTATATTTATAGATCACGGGTGGTTTCCATTCAGAGAAAACATGGTTTCATTCATAAAACACAGGGTTCTATTTATAGAACACAGGGTTCCATTCATAGAACACAGGGTTCTATTAATAGAACCCAAGGTTTTATTCATAAAACACATGGTTATATTTATAGATCACGGGTGGTTTCCATTCAGAGAACACATGGTTTCATTCATAAAACACAGGGTTCTATTCATAGAACACAGGGTTCCATTCATAGAACACAGGGTTCTATTAATATAACACAAGGTTTTATTCATAAAACACATGGTTATATTTATAGATCACTGGTGGTTTCCATTCAGAGAACACATCATTTCATTCATAAAACACAGGGTTCTATTCATAGAACACAGGGTTCCATTTATAGAACACTGGGTTCTATTCATAGAACACAAGGTTTTATTCATAGAACACATGGTTATATTTATAGATCACGGGTGGTTTCCATTCAGAGAACACATGGTTTCATTCATAAAACACAGGGTTCTATTCATAGAACACAGGGTTCCATTCATAGAACACATGGTTCTATTAATAGAACACAAGGTTTTATTCATAAAACACATTGTTATATTTATAGATCACGGGTGGTTTCCATTCAGAGAACACATAATTTTATTCATAAAACACAGGGTTCTATTCATAGAACACAGGGTTTCATTTATAGAACACAGGGTTCTATTCATAGAACTCAAGGTTTTATTCATAGAACAGATGGTTATATTTATAGATCACGGGTGGTTTCCATTCAGAGAACACATGGTTTCATTCATAAAACACAGGGTTCTATTCATAAAACACAGAGTTCCATTCATAGAACACAGGGTTCTATTAATAGAACACAAGGTTTTATTCATAGAACACATGGTTATATTTATAGATCACGGGTGGTTTCCATTCAGAGAACACATGGTTTCATTCAAAAAACACAGGGTTCTATTCATAAAACACAGAGTTCCATTCATAGAACACAGGGTTCTATTAATAGAACACAAGGTTTTATTCATAGAACACATGGTTATATTTATAGATCACGGGTGGTTTCCATTCAGAGAACACATAATTTCATTCATAAAACACAGGGTTCTATTCATAGAACACAGGGTTCCATTTATAGAACACAGGGTTCTATTCATAGAACACAAGGTTTTATTCATAGAACACATGGTTATATTTATAGATCACGGGTGGTTTCCATTCAGAGAACACATCATTTTATTCATAAAACACAGAGTTCTATTCATAGAACACAGGGTTCCATTTATAGAACACAGGGTTCTATTCATAGAACTCAAGGTTTTATTCATAAAACAGATGGTTATATTTATAGATTACGGGTGGTTTCCATTCAGAGAACACATAATTGCATTCATAAAACACAGGGTTCTATTCATAGAACACAGGGTTCCATTTATAGAACACAGGGTTATATTCATAGAACACAAGGATTTATTCATAGAACACATGGCTATATATATAGATCACGGGTGGTTTCCATTCAGTGAACACATCGTTTCATTCATAAAACACAGGGTTCTATTTATAGAACACAGGGTTCCATTCATAGAACACAGGGTTCTATTAATAGAACACAAGGTTTTATTCATAAAACACATGGTTATATTTATAGATCACGGGTGGTTTCCATTCAGAGAACACATGGTTTCATTCATAAAACACAGGGTTCTATTCATAGAACACAGGGTTTCATTCATAGAACACAGGGTTCTATTAATAGAACACAAGGTTTTATTCATAAAACACATGGTTATATTTATAGATCACGGGTGGTTTCCATTCAGAGAACACATCATTTCATTCATAAAACACAGGGTTCTATTCATAGAACACAGGGTTCCATTTATAGAACACAGGGTTCTATTAATAGAACACAAGGTTTTATTCATAGAACACATGGTTATATTTATAGATCACGGGTGGTTTCCATTCAGAGAACACATAATTTCATTCATAAAACACAGGGTTCTATTCATAGAACACAAGGTTCCAATTATAGAACACAGGGTTCTATTCATAGAACTCAAGGTTTTATTCATAGAACAGATGGTTATATTTATAGATCACGGGTGGTTTCCATTCAGAGAACACATAATTGCATTCATAAAACACAGGGTTCTATTCATAGAACACAGGGTTCCATTTATAGAACACAGGGTTCTATTCATAGAACACAAGGTTTTATTCATAGAACACATGGCTTTATTTATAGATCACGGGTGGTTTCCATTCAGAGAACACATGGTTTCATTCATAAAACACAGGGTTCTATTTATAGAACACAGGGTTCCATTCATAGAACACAGGGTTCTATTAATAGAACACAAGGTTTTATTCATAAAACACATGGTTATATTTATAGATCACGGGTGGTTTCCATTCAGAGAACACATGGTTTCATTCATAAAACACAGGGTTCTATTAATAGAACACAGGGTTCCATTCATAGAACACAGGGTTCTATTAATAGAACACAAGGTTTTATTCATAAAACACATGGTTATATTTATAGTAGAGATGTGCGGGCTCGGATATCAGAGATCCGAGCCCCCACGGACGTCATCATTCCGAGCCCGATTCCGAGCAGCGCTCGGAGATTCCCGCCTGACTCGGTCCGTCCGCGTGATTAGAACGTCATCTCCCGGCGTCGGATTTCGCGAGGCTTTATAAGCAGCTGCCGCGCCCCCGCCATCTTCACTCCAGTTAAGTAGTGGGTTGGGAGAGGGTGTGTTGGTGCTGCTGCTGGGGCTTAAACTTGAGCTTGTCCTTGAGCTTTTGCAATCGCTGGTGCTGTCTCTCAGTGCTGCTGTGTAGTAGTCTAACTGTGTACTTGTAGTACTACTGTCTCCTCTGTGCGGTCTACCTCTGGTGTGCTGTGCTGCCTGTAATTGATTATTTTATTTGCTGGGGCTGTCTCCCTCAGTGCTGCTGTGTACTCTGTTCTCAGCTTAGGACAACAGTCTAACTGTGTACTTGTAGTACTACTGTCTCCTCTGTGCGGTCTACCTCTGGTGAACTGTGCTGTAATTAATTATTTTATTTGCTAGGGCTGTCTCCCTCAGTGCTGCTGTGTACTATGTTCTCCTCTGCTTAGGAGAACAGTCTAACTGTGTACCTGCCTGTAGTACTGTCTCCTCTGTGCTGGGGCATACCTCTGGTGCTGTGCTGTGCCATTTATTATATATATAATTATTAATTAATTATATTAAATATAAATATATATATAGTCCACTGGTGCTGCACTGCTGCCTGCACTGAATCTGCCAGTCTGGCGGTCTGTGGTCTGGGGCTCACTGGCTAATAAATAATTAAATACTGCCTGCCTAATAAATAATTAAATACTGCCGTATATCTCTACCTTTGTGGTCTGGGGCTCACTGCCTATACTGCCGTATGTACCGTCTGGTCTGGGGCTCACCGGCTAAAAAATAATTAAATACTGCCTGCCTAATAAATAATTAAATACTGCCATATATCTCTACCTTTGTGGTCTGGGGCTGACTGGCTATACTGCCGTATGTACCGTCTGGTCTGGGGCTCACTGGCTAATAAATAATTAAATACTGCCGTATATCTCTACCTTTGTGGTCTGGGGCTCACTGGCTATACTGCCGTATGTACCGTCTGGTCTGGGGCTCACCGGCTAATAAATAATTAAATACTGCCTGCCTAATAAATAATTAAATACTGCCGTATATCTCTACCTTTGTGGTCTGGGGCTCACTGGCTATACTGCCGTATGTACCGTCTGGTCTGGGGCTCACTGGCTAATAAATAATTAAATACTGCCATATATCTCTACCTTTGTGGTCTGGGGCTCACTGGCTATACTGCCGTATGTACCGTCTGGTCTGGGGCTCACCGGCTAAAAAATAATTAAATACTGCCTGCCTAATAAATAATTAAATACTGCCATATATCTCTACCTTTGTGGTCTGGGGCTGACTGGCTATACTGCCGTATGTACCGTCTGGTCTGGGGCTCACTGGCTAATAAATAATTAAATACTGCCGTATATCTCTACCTTTGTGGTCTGGGGCTCACTGGCTATACTGCCGTATGTACCGTCTGGTCTGGGGCTCACCGGCTAATAAATAATTAAATACTGCCTGCCTAATAAATAATTAAATACTGCCGTATATCTCTACCTTTGTGGTCTGGGGCTCACTGCCTAAATACTGCCGTATATCATTATCTACCTGTCTGGTCTGGGGCTCTCTGCCTAATACTGACGTACCTGTCTGGTGTGTGGCTCACTGCCTAATACTGCTGTATCTGTATAACTGCCTGCTGGTGCATACTCACTGACATATATAATTGCACACCAGTGGCGCTGTTCTGTGACATAACTCCACAATAATAATGGAGATCCAAAATATGGAGGTTAACAAACAAAGGAAAGATGAAGATGCACTTCCTCATAGTTCTGAAGCTGCTGCCACTAGTCATGACATAGGCGATGAAATGCCAACAACGTCGTCTGCCACGGCCGATGCCCAGTGTGAAGGCAGAGGGCATGTACAATTGAAACCAAACTTCCGTAAAAGGAATAAAACTATGAAATGTAAATCGTTGGAAGAGAAACTTAAACTTGGCAATATGCCATTTACGACACGGAGTGGCAAGGAACGTCTAAGGCCATGGCCTAACTTCATGACTAGTGGTGCAGCTTCAGATGACGAGGAAAGTCCTCCTCCTCCTCTCTCCCCGCCCAATAGGAAATCAAAGAGAGTTAGGCTGACACCGACTCAAAAAAGTCTGACAAAATTTCTGAAAAAGAAACAGAAAAAAATTCAGAAAATAAATCTGGAAATAACTCATCCTTCTAAAGACATATCCCAAATCCCCACAGAGAGTCCGAGGGTGGCGGTGGTTGTGATGCCGGACCTTCCTATCACTGTACGTGAAGAGGTGGCTCCTTCCACCATTTGCAGTATGCCCTCTGCATATGCTGGAAGGATGACCCACAGTCTAGTTCCAGATTTTATTAGTGAAGATGATGTTGTACACCAGGAGGAGGATATTGATGTAGCTGTCACTGAGGAGGAAGTTGTCGAGGAGGATGGAGACTTGGTTTGCTTAAATGACGCACCAGGGGGGAATGAGGCACCTGTGGTGGAAAAAGTTGTTGTCCATGGGATGAAAAAGCCCATCGTCATGCCTGGACAAAGGACCAATAAATCCACCTCTGCGGTCTGGAATTTTTTTTATCCGCATCCGGACAACAAAAGTATTGCCATTTGTAGCTTATGTAAAACTCCAATAAGCAGGGGTAAGGATCTTGCCCACCTAGGGACAACCTCCCTTCAACGTCACCTAAAGAAGCGTCATGGTTCAGTGTTTAGTCCAGAAAGTGCGGCTAGCAGTCCAGCGACACCTAAATCACTTGGTCCTCCTTTTGGAGCCAAATGCCTGAAAAGCACACCACCAACTCCCTCCTCGACAAATTCCTCCTCGATCCGGATAGGGGGGAGTCCTGCAGTCCATCTCACCTGCATGAATGACTCCATAGATTCCTCCGGAGGATCCTGCAGCACTACGCCTACTACTACTACTACTGCCGCTGCTGCTGCTGCTCCTGGAAGTCAGAGGGGAAGTCAGTCATCATCCCAGAGGGGAAGTCGTAAGACCGCTACGTCTTTCACTAAGCAATTGACCGTCCAACAGTCATTTTCCATGAGGATGAAATACGACAGCAGTCATCCTATGGCAAAGCGGATAACTGCGGCCTTGACAGCTATGTTGGTGTTAGACGTACGTCCGGTGTCCGCCATCAATGGAGTGGGATTTAAACGGTTGATGCAGGTATTGTGTCCCCGGTACCAAATCCCGTCTAGATTCCACTTCACTAGGCAGGCGATACCCGCGATGTACAGGGAGGTCAGAAAAAGTGTCCTCAGTGCCCTGAAAAATGCGGCTGTACCCACTGTACACTTAACTACAGACATGTGGACAAGTGGATCAGGGCAAACTAAGGACTATATGACTGTGACAGCCCACTGGGTAGATGCATCGCCTTCCGCAGCAGCAGCATCTCCTGCATGTCAGCTCCTTCTTAGGCAGGCTACGCTGTGTATCACCGGTTTCAAGAAGAGGCACAACGCCGACAACCTCTTAGAGAAACTGAGGGAAATCATCTCCCTGTGGCTTACCCCCCTTAGACTCTCCTGGGGATTTGTGGTGTCGGACAACGCCAGTAACATTGTGCGGGCATTAAACATGGGCAATTTCCAGCACGTGCCATGTTTTGCCCACACAATAAATTTGGTGGTGCAGCATTTCATAAAAAATGACAGGAGTGTGCAGGAGATGCTTGCGGTGGCACGCAAAATTTGCGGACACTTTCGGCATTCTGCCACAGCCTGCCGAAGGCTGGAGCGGGAGCAAAAACTCCGCAACCTGCCCTGCCATCAGCTGAAACAAGAGGTGGTGACGCGCTGGAACTCCACCCTCTATATGCTGCAGAGGATGGAGGAGCAGCAAAAGGCCATTCAAGCCTACACAGCCACCTACGACATAGGCAGAGGAGCGGGGCTGCACCTGACTCAAGCGCAGTGGAGGCTGATTTCCGTGTTGTGCAAGGTTCTACAGCCGTTTGAAGTAGCCACACGTGAAGTCAGTTCCGACACTGCCTGCATTAGTCAGGTGATTCCCCTGATCAGGCTGTTACAAAAGCAGCTGGAGAAAGTGAAGGAGGAGCTAAAGCGGAGCGATTCCGCAAAGCATGTCGCTATTGTGGATGAAGCCCTCCATACGCTTTGCCAGGATACGAGGGTGGTCAGTCTGTTAAAGTCAGAGGAATACATTTTGGCCACAGTGCTCGATCCTCGGTTTAAAGCGTATGTTGTGTCTCTGTTTCCGGCGGACACAAGTCTACAAAGGTGCAAAGACCTGCTGGTCAGGAGATTGTCATCTGAAGGGGACCGTGACATGGCCCCAGCTCCTCCTTCATTTTCTCCCCCACCTGTGCCTGTGAGGAAACAGCTGCGATTTCCCACACAACCCGCTGGCGGGGATGCAGGGCAGGCAGGAGGGAGTTTGGACATCTGGTCTGGACTCAAGGACCTGCCAACGATGTCTACTGTCGATGCATTGGATGCTGTCAACATTGAAAAAATGGTGGATGATTACTTTGGTGACAGCATCCAAGTAGACATGTCAGA
Organism: Crinia signifera; assembly: GCF_055691185.1. Classification (NCBI taxonomy): domain Eukaryota; kingdom Metazoa; phylum Chordata; class Amphibia; order Anura; family Myobatrachidae; genus Crinia; species Crinia signifera. The sequence goes on along the minus strand of NC_139217.1, from coordinate 236,784,132 downwards.
CAGTCCTTACCTGTACTGGCAGGAAAAAAAGGCAGTTTGGAAACCCCTGTACAAACTGGCTCTATTTTACCTGAGTTGTCCCCCCTCCAGTGTGTACTCCGAAAGAGTATTCAGTGCAGCGGGGAACCTGGTCAGTGAGCGGCGAAGGAGGTTGCTCCCGAAAAATGTTGAGAAAATGATGTTTATAAAAATGAATTATCACTTATTCAATGAAGAGCAGGAATTGCCTCCAGAGATTATAACGGGACCTGTGATTGTGGAGTCCAGTGGGGACGAATTGATAATCTCTGAGAATGAGGAAGTACACACTGAAGGGGGCGAGGAATCAGAGGAGGAGGAGGAGGAGGATGATGATGATGATGATGAGTGACGATGACATCTTGTTACTGTAGAGCCAGTTTATACAGGGAGATATTATGAATTGTTTTATTTTTTTGTGGGGGCCCAAACAAACCAATCATTTCAGCCACAGTTTTGTAGGCCCTGTCGCTGAAATGTTTGGTTTGTTAAAGTGTGCATGTCCTATTTTCGCAACATAAGGGTGGGTGGGAGGGCCCAAGGACAATTCCATCTTGCATCACCATTCATTATTCCTACTGCTGAGAGTCATTCATATGTGGGACTTGTCTTTTCAATGCATACAACTGTTTGCATTCCACTTGATTGCTGCACCTTCATGGGTGAGAATGTGATCTCCCTGACCTGGGGGACTCAGGGCTGGGGCAGGAAGGCTCAATTACACTTCTTTTTTTGGGCGGCTAACCTTTTTTTACCTGTCTGGTCTGGTGCCCACTGCTGAGAGTCATTTTTAATGAGGGTATTGTCTTTCAAATGCATATAGCTGTTTGCATTCCACCTCATTGCTGCACCTTCATGGGTGAGAATGTGATCTCCTTGACCTGGAGGAGTCAGGACTGTTGCCGGAAGGCTCAATTACACTTATTTTTGGCCGGCTACACTTTTTTTTACCTGTCTGGTCTGGTGCCCACTGCTGAGAGTCATTTTTAATGAGGGTATTGTCTTTCAAATGCATATAGCTGTTTGCATTCCACCTCATTGCTGCACCTTCATGGGTGAGAATGTGATCTCCTTGACCTGGAGGAGTCAGGACTGTTGCCGGAAGGCTCAATTACACTTATTTTTGGCCGGCTACACTTTTTTTTACCTGTCTGGTCTGGTGCCCACTGCTGACAGTCATTTTTAATGAGGGTATTGTCTTTCAAATGCATATAGCTGTTTGCATTCCACCTCATTGCTGCACCTTCATGGGTGAGAATGTGATCTCCCTGACCTGGGGGACTCAGGGCTGGGGCAGGAAGGCTCAATTACACTTCTTTTTTTGGGCGGCTAACCTTTTTTTACCTGTCTGGTCTGGTGCCCACTGCTGAGAGTCATTTTTAATGCACATCAGGGTCAGGATCAGGCACATCATAATTAATAATCAATCAATCAATCATAATCAATCAATCATAATCAATCAATCTATCATAATCAATCAATCATAATCAGAATCAAGCCTGGGCGGCTGCAATTAAAGTTCTTTGTGGGCGGCTAAAGTTTTTTTTAGTTTTCCAGTTACTGCAGTTTTATACATAGCTTGGTTTTTGTAAGTTGAAGACTTGTCAGTGCAATTTTCTTTTACAATATCCTTTATCTTTGCATGGACTTTGTGTATTTGGTTAGCATTCTGAGGTGTACACTGACTGCCTTCACCTTGAGCATGATCAGTTTCTGAAGCGGCAAAAATCCTTTTGTTTTGAAGATAGTCACTTTCTTAGCCGTTAGTTGTACAGGCTGACCTACTAACAGACACAGTTGCTTCGGAACAAGTTGTTGGAAATTTTTTAGGAGATAAAGCTGTACAAACCTTCTGGCCCCCCTTTTCAATTTTTAATTGATTTGCAAACATTTTGTAGTATTTGTCATATGTGCATAGCCTTTTAGAGAGAACTGCTTTTTCCTCATCAGATAACCTTTGTAATGATTTGACCTTCGCATCTCTCTCCTTTTTATTTAATGACAAGAACGATGAATACTTCTTTAATTTCTTCATCAACTGTTCTTTATTCATGAAATGGTCCGATAAAGCCTTTCCTCAAAACTTAAGTAAAGTTATGTTTCCTTGATAATACTTTCACAGCTCACAAAATTCTCATCACTGGCTTCCTTTTCTTTGCCACTTGATACCTTGTTTTCACAATAAAGATTGATTTATTTTTGATGACCAGTTGGGTACAATTAGTTACACATCTTTTTGGGCGGCTAAACTTTTTTGGGGGAGGCTGCATTTAAACTTCTTTGGGGGCGGCTGCAATTAAACTTCTTTGGGGCACAGGGGCACAGGGGGTATCCTGTAGTGGGCTGCCACACATTTTTTTAAATATGGATCTTTCAGCACAGAGACAAACTGCACATCAGGGTCAGGATCAGCCAGGTTGTTAAACGGGGTTTCGACCACTGTTGGAGCACTCCTCTTAAAGTAATCTTTTCACGAGCGTCCATCACTTTGATAGGCTTGTCTCCTGCCATGATCTGTTGCTTATTCGAATTCAGCATTTCACGGGCGTCCTGCACTTTACCCCTTATGCGGAAGCGAGCATCTTTGGCCACCAACTTTTCACGGGCATCTTTTATCCCTAGTTTTTGGCGTGCATCAGTCACACCAATTTTCTGACGAGCATCAAATGTTCTCTGAAAACTGGTGGCAAGTGGACGATTGTTCACAGATGGTTGGAGTCTGGATCTCACGTTTCCTATACCTCCCCTGTTACTGACCCTGCGGTACATCCCGGTGCCCACGGACATTCCCCGTTTCCTGATCAGTTCATCCAGCGACACGTCGGCCATATTCCTCCAACCACACAGCTGCTATATCTAATTTGATAAAAATAAAAATAATACTTGTGCTGTGTGGGACTGTAAAAAAGAATTCCATGCTGCTTGTGCACTGACGTCTGCCACTGAGTGCCACGGCCGAACAGTACCTAATAAGAAAATTAATTATTATAAATTCTGCTGGTGCACAATACTAGTATTGCTGACGTATCTACCTGTCTTGTGCCTAGTACTACTGTCTTATCTACCTGTCTGGTGCCTAGTACTGCCATATCTACCGTCTGGTCTGGGGCTCACTGCCTAATACTGCCGTATCTACCTGTCTGATCTGGGGCTCACTGCCTAATACTGCTGTACCTGTCTGGTCAGGGGCTCACTGCCTAATTTTTTTGGAGCCTTGAGACTTTTAGGGATGCTGTACTAGCCGACACCTTTAGGTGGACTCTGGTCTGTCTTGTATCAAGCACAGTGGTCTCATGTGCATGAGATTGTTCTCTGTCCTCTTTTAAAATTGTGTCACCATCTTTATGGGTGAGAATGTGATCTCCCTGACTTGGGGGAGTCAGGGCTGGGGCAGGAAGGGTACAGGCTGAGTGGGGGTAGGGCACCCTTGTACTCTGCTGCTTTTGCCGGCTCCGGCCGGTAGCGTCTCCCTGGTGTCTCCCTGGTGTCCCTGGTGTCTCCTCCGGCACAGTTTCATTTCACCTCTGACCTCTCCTTTTGCGCTCCTGTGCCAGTGCCCCTGTAACTGTGTGGTGCAAAATAGTACCTGAATCTGGAGCTGATTACGGCGGCAGCTTCTGGATTCCTCACGGCTTCCCTCTTGCCTCCCTCATGATGCTGGCTGCTGGCTCTCTCTGTGTGCGCTGCTGTCCATCACCGCCGGGTCTCCTGCACGGAAACGCTGCCCGGCTCTCTCCTCTCTAGCGGGTCTCACTTCTGCACGCTTCCAGGCTGCGCACTCTGCTGCTCTCCTCTCTGTGGATCTTTAGGGTGCCCAGCCTGTCTTCTCTCTCTAAGCACGTGTCATCCTCTCTCACGCTGCTGCAAACCCTCCTCCGGCACAGTTTCATTTCACCTCTGACCTCTCCTTTTGCGCTCCTGTGCCAGTGCCCCTGTAACAGTGTGGTGCAAAATAGTACCTGAATCTGGAGCTGATTACGGCGGCAGCTTCTGGATTCCTCACGGCTTCTTCCGGAGAACCTGTGGCAGGGAATGGCACAACCCAAGGAGAACCCACAAAAGACAAGGCTACTACGGCTAGCAGCAACAAATATTTATTTAAAGGAGATATGTAAATGGGTTGCTGCAATACACTCACGTACTTATGCAAAACAGTCACTTTATATCATTCAGTAATTAAAGCTATAACTAATCAATGACCAGATTAAAGAGAGAACGATTACGCAAAAAATTACATCACAACAATAACAATATGACAGAATAATATTACGTCACAACATGTCCGCCAAGTGGCGCTATGCACCCTATATACACTGCGCGGTAGTCCCTGGTGCAAAACAACACAGTTCCTGAATTTGAATAACGGTCCCGCGAAGGAAATCCTCACAAGGTGATTAGGCCATAACTTAGTGTGCACACTACTTTTATGTATAACAAAAGTGATCAAAAATCCTCTCTAAGAGGGGCAGGCAGATTCCCATCCCTTAGGGCAATCTCCTGTATCAGAGGCAAACAGGCAGTCCTGTTAGTGGGGGTATCCAACACCCCAGTACCTGAACAATCAGCTGCAGTTGCCAGCTCCTGCTGGTCACGACTCCTGGCTGGCCACTGCCTGTCTTGGGTGCTGTGTGGTCCTCTGGGTGACTCCCAGATGGGCGGCAATGTCCCTCTCTGCCTAGTTCCGTGCTGTAGGTCTCTGCAGTCACTCCTACTGGGCTCTATCTCCCTTCACATGCTGCTCACCCCTTCTTCTGGTCAGCAGTGCTGGCTGTCATTAACTGCTGGGTCCTTGCTCCCAGTGACTGGTCTCAGATGTGTGCTTCTCTCTGCACAGCATCTCTGTCTGCATGCTTCCTGGCTCAGGATACAAGCTCTTCACCCCTCTGCACACTTTCTCTCTCTCTCACACACTGCTGCTGGGATCACCTCTGACCTCCCAGCTTCCTGTCTCATGTGCAGGGGAGCTGGGACACTAGGACACTAGCTGAGTCTGTTAACCCCTCACAGACCTGCAGCTTCCACAAGCAAAGGAGGTTTTCCTCTGAGCAGCATTGGCTGCAATTAAAATCTCTTTGGGGGCACAAGAGTACACCAGGGGTGGACTGCCACAATCCCTGGGCAGCCAATCGGGGGTGTCAGGCTCCCTGCACGTGGACTGAGCTGGGGCTGTTTAACCCCTCACATCCCTGCAGTTTTCCTCTGAGCAGCATTGGCTGCAATTAAACTTCTTTGGGGGCACTCCAGGGGCACAGGGGGTATCCTGTAGTGGGCTGCCACACAAGCCCATTCACATTTTTTGAAATATGGCTATCCACAGGTTGTTCAGTCTGCCATTTGAGATTGGGATCTTTCAGCACAGAGACAAACTGCACATCAGGGTCAGGATCAACCAGGTTGTTAAACGGGGTTTCGACCATGAATCAATCACATCAAAAAATTAATTAATAATCAATCAATCATAATCACAATCAAGCCAGATAGGGGTCTTGTTAAATATTAAACTGACCAAAACAGATACACACACAACTAATACTGCCTCATCTACCTGTCTGGTCTAGTGCCCACTGCCTAGTACTACCGTATCTACCGTCTGGTGCCTAGTACTTCCTAGTACTGCCTTATCTACCGGTCTTGTGCCTAGTACTGACTTATCTACCGTGTGGTGTCTAGTACTGCTTCATCTACCTGTCTGGTCTGGTGCCCACTGCTGAGAGTCATTCGTATGAGGGACTTGTCTTTTAAATGCATACAACTGATTGCATTCCACTAATGAGAGTAATTGATTGCTGCACCAATCGCCCACTGCTCCTCGGCTGCACTGTGTAAACAGTGCACAATCAAGCCAGATAGGGGTCTTGGTGCTTGTTTTGAGGTTGTAGCAGGGGAGTGCAGCTACGAGTCGTAACACCTTGAGAGAAGATCAGTACTTCTCTACCGGCAAAGGACATCCTCCTCGACAGAGCGCACAGCTTCACGAGGGACGCATGTGAAGCAGTGAGCAAAGGGAACACCCGCCTAGCGAGCCAGATCACCTGAATCCACCCTAGCGATCAATAGAGTTACAGAAGTCGCAGCCAGATAGAACTCTTCCAGCTGCCACCTAGTCATTGATTAGCCCCCTCCCCTCCACCCATTAGGCAATGATTGACGAGACGAATGGTAATAATAAATAATAAATGAATAATATTACTAATCACCAAATTAAAAATCAGATGAAATTAATTATAAATAATCATAATCACAATCAAGCCAGATAGGGGTCTTGTTGGATGTTAAAGTGATCGAAACAGTTACACACTTGCAGACAAACTCTGTGCTGCACAAAATGCCCACCGCTCCTTGGCTGCACATGGTAAACAGTGCATGATCAAGCCAGATAGGTATCTTTTATGGGCCTATTTTTTTAAACTGCCATCATGTCTGCCGCTGCAGTGCCACTCTTACATGAGCCACGTGTTTGTGCCGCACACTTGTGTGGCTTAGCATAGTTATCCAGCTACCTCAGTGCAAACTTTGGCAATAAAAACAATATTGTGAGGTGTGAGGTGTTCAGAATACACTGGAAATGAGTGTAAATGAATGTTATTGAGGTCAATATAGCGTAGGAGCAAAAAAACCACCAAATTCTGCCATTTTAGCTGTTTTTAGGCTTTTTTTAACAAAAAAATCAGAACCCAAAACCCAAATAAATCCAAACACAAAACACTTAGGAGGTGTTTTGCCAAAACCCATTAGAACCCAAAACCTCAAGGTAATCAGAACCCAAAACCCAAAACCCGAAAAGTGGCCGGTGAACATCCCTAATTTATAGATCACGGGTGGTTTCCATTCAGAGAACACATCATTTCATTCATAAAACACAGGGTTCTATTCATAGAACACAGGGTTCCATTTATAGAACACAGGGTTCTATTCATAGAACTCAAGGTTTTATTCATAGAACAGATGGTTATATTTATAGATCACGGGTGGTTTCCATTCAGAGAACACATAATTTCATTCATAAAACACAGGGTTCTATTCATAGAACACAGGGTTCCATTTATAGAACACGGGGTTCTATTCATAGAACACAAGGTTTATTCATAGAACAGATGGTTATATTTATAGATCACGGGTGGTTTCCATTCAGAGAACACATGGTTTCATTCATAAAACACAGGGTTCTATTCATGGAACACAGGGTTCCATTCATAGAACACATGGTTCTATTAATAGAACACAAGGTTTTATTCATAGAACAGATGGTTATATTTATAGATTACGGGTGGTTTCCATTCAGAGAACACATAATTGCATTCATAAAACACAGGGTTCTATTCATAGAACACAGGGTTCCATTTATAGAACACAGGGTTCTATTCATAGAACACAATGATTTATTCATAGAACACATGGCTATATTTATAGATCACGGGTGGTTTCCATTCAGAGAAAACATGGTTTCATTCATAAAACACAGGGTTCTATTTATAGAACACAGGGTTCCATTCATATAACACAGGGTTCTATTAATAGAACCCAAGGTTTTATTCATAAAACACATGGGTATATTTATAGATCACGGGTGGTTTCCATTCAGAGAACACATGGTTTCATTCATAAAACACAGGGTTCTATTCATAGAACACAGGGTTCCATTCATAGAACACAGGGTTCTATTAATATAACACAAGGTTTTATTCATAAAACACATGGTTATATTTATAGATCACTGGTGGTTTCCATTCAGAGAACACATCATTTCATTCATAAAACACAGGGTTCTATTCATAGAACACAGGGTTCCATTTATAGAACACTGGTTTCTATTCATAGAACACAAGGTTTTATTCATAGAACACATGGTTATATTTATAGATCACGGGTGGTTTCCATTCAGAGAACACATAATTTTATTCATAAAACACAGGGTTCTATTCATAGAACACAGGGTTCCATTTATAGAACACAGGGTTCTATTCATATAACTCAAGGATTTATTCATAGAACAGATGGTTATATTTATAGATCACGGGTGGTTTCCATTCAGAGAACACATAATTTCATTCATAAAACACAGGGTTCTATTAATAGAACACAGGGTTTCATTTATAGAACACAGGGTTCTATTCATAGAACACAAGGTTTTATTCATAGAACAGATGGGTATATTTATAGATCACGGGTGGTTTCCATTCAGAGAACACATGGTTTCATTCATAAAACATAGGGTTCTATTCATAAAACACAGGGTTCCATTCATAGAACACAGGGTTCTATTAATAGAACAAAAGGTTTTATTCATAGAACACATGGTTATATTTATAGATCACGGGTGGTTTCCATTCAGAGAACACATGGTTTCATTCATAAAACACAGGGTTCTATTCATAGAACACAGGGTTCCATTCATAGAACACATGGTTCTATTAATAGAACACAAGGTTTTATTCATAAAACACATGGTTATATTTATAGATCACGGGTGGTTTCCATTCAGAGAACACATAATTTTATTCATAAAACACAGGGTTCTATTCATAGAACACAGGGTTCCATTTATAGAACACAGGGTTCTATTCATAGAACTCAAGGTTTTATTCATAGAACAGATGGTTATATTTATAGATCACGGGTGGTTTCCATTCAGAGAACACATGGTTTCATTCATAAAACACAGGGTTCTATTCATAAAACACAGAGTTCCATTCATAGAACACAGGGTTCTATTAATAGAACACAAGGTTTTATTCATAGAACACATGGTTATATTTATAGATCACGGGTGGTTTCCATTCAGAGAACACATGGTTTCATTCATAAAACACAGGGTTCTATTCATAAAACACAGAGTTCCATTCATAGAACACAGGGTTCTATTAATAGAACACAAGGTTTTATTCATAGAACACATGGTTATATTTATAGATCACGGGTGGTTTCCATTCAGAGAACACATAATTTCATTCATAAAACACAGGGTTCTATTCATAGAACACAGGGTTCCATTTATAGAACACAGGGTTCTATTCATAGAACACAAGGTTTTATTCATAGAACACATGGTTATATTTATAGATCACGGGTGGTTTCCATTCAGAGAACACATCATTTTATTCATAAAACACAGAGTTCTATTCATAGAACACAGGGTTCCATTTATAGAACACAGGGTTCTATTCATAGAACTCAAGGTTTTATTCATAAAACAGATGGTTATATTTATAGATTACGGGTGGTTTCCATTCAGAGAACACATAATTGCATTCATAAAACACAGGGTTCTATTCATAGAACACAGGGTTCCATTTATAGAACACAGGGTTATATTCATAGAACACAAGGATTTATTCATAGAACACATGGCTATATATATAGATCACGGGTGGTTTCCATTCAGTGAACACATGGTTTCATTCATAAAACACAGGGTTCTATTTATAGAACACAGGGTTCCATTCATAGAACACAGGGTTCTATTAATAGAACACAAGGTTTTATTCATAAAACACATGGTTATATTTATAGATCACGGGTGGTTTCCATTCAGAGAACACATGGTTTCATTCATAAAACACAGGGTTCTATTCATAGAACACAGGGTTTCATTCATAGAACACAGGGTTCTATTAATAGAACACAAGGTTTTATTCATAAAACACATGGTTATATTTATAGATCACGGGTGGTTTCCATTCAGAGAACACATCATTTCATTCATAAAACACAGGGTTCTATTCATAGAACACAGGGTTCCATTTATAGAACACAGGGTTCTATTAATAGAACACAAGGTTTTATTCATAGAACACATGGTTATATTTATAGATCACGGGTGGTTTCCATTCAGAGAACACATAATTTCATTCATAAAACACAGGGTTCTATTCATAGAACACAAGGTTCCAATTATAGAACACAGGGTTCTATTCATAGAACACAAGGTTTTATTCATAGAACAGATGGGTATATTTATAGATCACGGGTGGTTTCCATTCAGAGAACACATGGTTTCATTCATAAAACACAGGGTTCTATTCATAAAACACAGGGTTCCATTCATAGAACACAGGGTTCTATTAATAGAACACAAGGTTTTATTCATAGAACACATGGTTATATTTATAGATCACGGGTGGTTTCCATTCAGAGAACACATGATTTCATTCATAAAACACAGGGTTCTATTTATAGAACACAGGGTTCCATTCATAGAACACAGGGTTCTATTTATAGAACAAAAGGTTTTATTCATAAAACACATGGTTATATTTATAGATCACGGGTGGTTTCCATTCAGAGAACACATGGTTTCATTCATAAAACACAGGGTTCTATTCATAGAACACAGGGTTCCATTCATAGAACACAGGGTTCTATTAATAGAACACAAGGTTTTATTCATAAAACACATGGTTATATTTATAGATCACGGGTGGTTTCCATTCAGAGAACACATAATTTCATTCATAAAACACAGGGTTCTATTCATAGAACACAGGCTTCCATTTATAGAACACAGGGTTCTATTCATAGAACACAAGGTTTTATTCATAGAACACATGGTTATATTTATAGATCACGGGTGGTTTCCATTCAGAGAACACATAATTTTATTCATAAAACACAGGGTTCTATTCATAGAACACAGGGTTCCATTTATAGAACACAGGGTTCTATTCATAGAACTCAAGGTTTTATTCATAGAACAGATGGTTATATTTATAGATCACGGGTGGTTTCCATTCAGAGAACACATAATTGCATTCATAAAACACAGGGTTCTATTCATAGAACACAGGGTTCCATTTATAGAACACAGGGTTCTATTCATAGAACACAAGGTTTTATTCATAGAACACATGGCTTTATTTATAGATCACGGGTGGTTTCCATTCAGAGAACACATGGTTTCATTCATAAAACACAGGGTTCTATTTATAGAACACAGGGTTCCATTCATAGAACACAGGGTTCTATTAATAGAACACAAGGTTTTATTCATAAAACACATGGTTATATTTATAGATCACGGGTGGTTTCCATTCAGAGAACACATGGTTTCATTCATAAAACACAGGGTTCTATTAATAGAACACAGGGTTCCATTCATAGAACACAGGGTTCTATTAATAGAACACAAGGTTTTATTCATAAAACACATGGTTATATTTATAGATCACGGGTGGTTTCCATTCAGAGAACACATCATTTCATTCATAAAACACAGGGTTCTATTCATAGAACACAGGGTTCCATTTATAGAACACAGGGTTCTATTCATAGAACTCAAGGTTTTATTCATAGAACAGATGGTTATATTTATAGATCATGGGTGGTTTCCATTCAGAGAACACATAATTTCATTCATAAAACACAGGGTTCTATTCATAGAACACAGGGTTCCATTTATAGAACACGGGGTTCTATTCATAGAACACAAGGTTTATTCATAGAACAGATGGTTATATTTATAGATCACGGGTGGTTTCCATTCAGAGAACACATGGTTTCATTCATAAAACACAGGGTTCTATTCATGGAACACAGGGTTCCATTCATAGAACACATGGTTCTATTAATAGAACACAAGGTTTTATTCATAGAACAGATGGTTATATTTATAGATTACGGGTGGTTTCCATTCAGAGAACACATAATTGCATTCATAAAACACAGGGTTCTATTCATAGAACACAGGGTTCCATTTATAGAACACAGGGTTCTATTCATAGAACACAATGATTTATTCATAGAACACATGGCTATATTTATAGATCACGGGTGGTTTCCATTCAGAGAACACATGGTTTCATTCATAAAACACAGGGTTCTATTTATAGAACACAGGGTTCCATTCATAGAACACAGGGTTCTATTAATAGAACCCAAGGTTTTATTCATAAAACACATGGTTATATTTATAGATCACGGGTGGTTTCCATTCAGAGAACACATGGTTTCATTCATAAAACACAGGGTTCTATTCATAGAACACAGGGTTCCATTCATAGAACACAGGGTTCTATTAATATAACACAAGGTTTTATTCATAAAACACATGGTTATATTTATAGATCACGGGTGGTTTCCATTCAGAGAACACATCATTTCATTCATAAAACACATGGTTCTATTCATAGAACACAGGGTTCCATTTATAGAACACTGGGTTCTATTCATAGAACACAAGGTTTTATTCATAGAACACATGGTTATATTTATAGATCACGGGTGGTTTCCATTCAGAGAACACATAATTTTATTCATAAAACACAGGGTTCTATTCATAGAACACAGGGTTCCATTTATAGAACACAGGGTTCTATTCATATAACTCAAGGATTTATTCATAGAACAGATGGTTATATTTATAGATCACGGGTGGTTTCCATTCAGAGAACACATAATTTCATTCATAAAACACAGGGTTCTATTAATAGAACACAGGGTTCCATTTATAGAACACGGGGTTCTATTCATAGAACACAAGGTTTTATTCATAGAACAGATGGGTATATTTATAGATCACGGGTGGTTTCCATTCAGAGAACACATGGTTTCATTCATAAAACATAGGGTTCTATTCATAAAACACAGGGTTCCATTCATAGAACACAGGGTTCTATTAATAGAACAAAAGGTTTTATTCATAGAACACATGGTTATATTTATAGATCACGGGTGGTTTCCATTCAGAGAACACATGGTTTCATTCATAAAACACAGGGTTCTATTCATAGAACACAGGGTTCTATTCATAGAACACATGGTTCTATTAATAGAACACAAGGTTTTATTCATAAAACACATGGTTATATTTATAGATCACGGGTGGTTTCCATTCAGAGAACACATAATTTCATTCATAAAACACAGGGTTCTATTCATAGAACACAAGGTTTTATTCATAGAACACAGGGTTCTATTCATAGAACACAAGGTTTTATTCATAGAACACATGGTTATATTTATAGATCACGGGTGGTTTCGATTCAGAGAACACATAATTTCATTCATAAAACACAGGGCTCTATTCATAGAACACAGGGTTCCATTTATAGAACACAGGGTTCTATTCATAGAACACAAGGTTTTATTCATAGAACAGATGGGTATATTTATAGATCACGGGTGGTTTCCATTCAGAGAACACATGATTTCATTCATAAAACACAGGGTTCTATTCATAGAACACAGGGTTCCATTCATAGAACACAGGGTTCTATTAATAGAACACAAGGTTTTATTCATAAAACACATGGTTATATTTATAGATCACGGGTGGTTTCCATTCAGAGAACACATAATTTCATTCATAAAACACAGGGTTCTATTCATAGAACACAGGGTTCCATTTATAGAACACAGGGTTCTATTCATAGAACACAAGGTTTTATTCATAGAACACATGGTTATATTTATAGATCACAGGTGGTTTCCATTCAGAGAACACATAATTTTATTCATAAAACACAGGGTTCTATTCATAGAACACAGGGTTCCATTTATAGAACACAGGGTTCTATTCATAGAACTCAAGGTTTTATTCATAGAACAGATGGTTATATTTATAGATCACGGGTGGTTTCCATTCAGAGAACACATAATTGCATTCATAAAACACAGGGTTCTATTCATAGAACACAGGGTTCCATTTATAGAACACAGGGTTCTATTCATAGAACACAAGGTTTTATTCATAGAACACATGGCTTTATTTATAGATCACGGGTGGTTTCCATTCAGAGAACACATGGTTTCATTCATAAAACACAGGGTTCTATTTATAGAACACAGGGTTCCATTCATAGAACACAGGGTTCTATTAATAGAACACAAGGTTTTATTCATAAAACACATGGTTATATTTATAGATCACGGGTGGTTTCCATTCAGAGAACACATGGTTTCATTCATAAAACACAGGGTTCTATTAATAGAATACAGGGTTCCATTCATAGAACACAGGGTTCTATTAATAGAACACAAGGTTTTATTCATAAAACACATGGTTATATTTATAGATCACGGGTGGTTTCCATTCAGAGAACACATCATTTCATTCATAAAACACAGGGTTCTATTCATAGAACACAGGGTTCCATTTATAGAACACAGGGTTCTATTCATAGAACTCAAGGTTTTATTCATAGAACAGATGGTTATATTTATAGATCACGGGTGGTTTCCATTCAGAGAACACATAATTTCATTCATAAAACACAGGGTTCTATTCATAGAACACAGGGTTCCATTTATAGAACACGGGGTTCTATTCATAGAACACAAGGTTTATTCATAGAACAGATGGTTATATTTATAGATCACGGGTGGTTTCCATTCAGAGAACACATGGTTTCATTCATAAAACACAGGGTTCTATTCATGGAACACAGGGTTCCATTCATAGAACACATGGTTCTATTAATAGAACACAAGGTTTTATTCATAGAACAGATGGTTATATTTATAGATTACGGGTGGTTTCCATTCAGAGAACACATAATTGCATTCATAAAACACAGGGTTCTATTCATAGAACACAGGGTTCCATTTATAGAACACAGGGTTCTATTCATAGAACACAATGATTTATTCATAGAACACATGGCTATATTTATAGATCACGGGTGGTTTCCATTCAGAGAACACATGGTTTCATTCATAAAACACAGGGTTCTATTTATAGAACACAGGGTTCCATTCATAGAACACAGGGTTCTATTAATAGAACCCAAGGTTTTATTCATAAAACACATGGTTATATTTATAGATCACGGGTGGTTTCCATTCAGAGAACACATGGTTTCATTCATAAAACACAGGGTTCTATTCATAGAACACAGGGTTCCATTCATAGAACACAGGGTTCTATTAATATAACACAAGGTTTTATTCATAAAACACATGGTTATATTTATAGATCACTGGTGGTTTCCATTCAGAGAACACATCATTTCATTCATAAAACACAGGGTTCTATTCATAGAACACAGGGTTCCATTTATAGAACACTGGGTTCTATTCATAGAACACAAGGTTTTATTCATAGAACACATGGTTATATTTATAGATCACGGGTGGTTTCCATTCAGAGAACACATAATTTTATTCACAAAACACAGGGTTCTATTCATAGAACACAGGGTTCCATTTATAGAACACAGGGTTCTATTCATATAACTCAAGGATTTATTCATAGAACAGATGGTTATATTTATAGATCACGGGTGGTTTCCATTCAGAGAACACATAATTTCATTCATAAAACACAGGGTTCTATTAATAGAACACGGGGTTCCATTTATAGAACACGGGGTTCTATTCATAGAACACAAGGTTTTATTCATAGAACAGATGGGTATATTTATAGATCACGGGTGGTTTCCATTCAGAGAACACATGGTTTCATTCATAAAACATAGGATTCTATTCATAAAACACAGGGTTCCATTTATAGAACACAGGGTTCTATTAATAGAACAAAAGGTTTTATTCATAGAACACATGGTTATATTTATAGATCACGGGTGGTTTCCATTCAGAGAACACATGGTTTCATTCATAAAACACAGGGTTCTATTCATAGAACACAGGGTTCCATTCATAGAACACATGGTTCTATTAATAGAACACAAGGTTTTATTCATAAAACACATGGTTATATTTATAGATCACGGGTGGTTTCCATTCAGAGAACACATAATTTTATTCATAAAACACAGGGTTCTATTCATAGAACACAGGGTTCCATTTATAGAACACAGGGTTCTATTCATAGAACTCAAGGTTTTATTCATAGAACAGATGGTTATATTTATAGATCACGGGTGGTTTCCATTCAGAGAACTTATGGTTTCATTCATAAAACACAGGGTTCTATTCATAAAACACAGAGTTCCATTCATAGAACACAGGGTTCTATTAATAGAACACAAGGTTTTATTCATAGAACACATGGTTATATTTATAGATCACGGGTGGTTTCCATTCAGAGAACACATGGTTTCATTCATAAAACACAGGGTTCTATTCATAAAACACAGAGTTCCATTCATAGAACACAGGGTTCTATTAATAGAACACAAGGTTTTATTCATAGAACACATGGTTATATTTATAGATCACGGGTGGTTTCCATTCAGAGAACACATAATTTCATTCATAAAACACAGGGTTCTATTCATAGAACACAGGGTTCCATTTATAGAACACAGGGTTCTATTCATAGAACACAAGGTTTTATTCATAGAACACATGGTTATATTTATAGATCACGGGTGGTTTCCATTCAGAGAACACATCATTTTATTCATAAAACACAGAGTTCTATTCATAGAACACAGGGTTCCATTTATAGAACACAGGGTTCTATTCATAGAACTCAAGGTTTTATTCATAAAACAGATGGTTATATTTATAGATTACGGGTGGTTTCCATTCAGAGAACACATAATTGCATTCATAAAACACAGGGTTCTATTCATAGAACACAGGGTTCCATTTATAGAACACAGGGTTCTATTCATAGAACACAAGGATTTATTCATAGAACACATGGCTATATATATAGATCACGGGTGGTTTCCATTCAGAGAACACATGGTTTCATTCATAAAACACAGGGTTCTATTTATAGAACACAGGGTTCCATTCATAGAACACAGGGTTCTATTAATAGAACACAAGGTTTTATTCATAAAACACATGGTTATATTTATAGATCACGGGTGGTTTCCATTCAGAGAACACATGGTTTCATTCATAAAACACAGGGTTCTATTCATAGAACACAGGGTTTCATTCATAGAACACAGGGTTCTATTAATAGAACACAAGGTTTTATTCATAAAACACATGGTTATATTTATAGATCACGGGTGGTTTCCATTCAGAGAACACATCATTTCATTCATAAAACACAGGGTTCTATTCATAGAACACAGGGTTCCATTTATAGAACACAGGGTTCTATTAATAGAACACAAGGTTTTATTCATAGAACACATGGTTATATTTATAGATCACAGGTGGTTTCCATTCAGAGAACACATAATTTCATTCATAAAACACAGGGTTCTATTCATAGAACACAAGGTTCCAATTATAGAACACAGGGTTCTATTCATAGAACACAAGGTTTTATTCATAGAACAGATGGGTATATTTATAGATCACGGGTGGTTTCCATTCAGAGAACACATGGTTTCATTCATAAAACACAGGGTTCTATTCATAGAACACAGGGTTCCATTCATAGAACACAGGGTTCTATTAATAGAACACAAGGTTTTATTCATAAAACACATGGTTATATTTATAGATCACGGGTGGTTTCCATTCAGAGAACACATAATTTCATTCATAAAACACAGGGTTCTATTCATAGAACACAGGGTTCCATTTATAGAACACAGGGTTCTATTCATAGAACACAAGGTTTTATTCATAGAACACATGGTTATATTTATAGATCACGGGTGGTTTCCATTCAGAGAACACATAATTTTATTCATAAAACACAGGGTTCTATTCATAGAACACAGGGTTCCATTTATAGAACACAGGGTTCTATTCATAGAACTCAAGGTTTTATTCATAGAACAGATGGTTATATTTATAGATCACGGGTGGTTTACATTCAGAGAACACATAATTGCATTCATAAAACACAGGGTTCTATTCATAGAACACAGCGTTCCATTTATAGAACACAGGGTTCTATTCATAGAACACAAGGTTTTATTCATAGAACACATGGCTTTATTTATAGATCACGGGTGGTTTCCATTCAGAGAACACATGGTTTCATTCATAAAACACAGGGTTCTATTTATAGAACACAGGGTTCCATTCATAGAACACAGGGTTCTATTAATAGAACACAAGGTTTTATTCATAAAACACATGGTTATATTTATAGATCACGGGTGGTTTCCATTCAGAGAACACATGGTTTCATTCATAAAACACAGGGTTCTATTAATAGAACACAGGGTTCCATTCATAGAACACAGGGTTCTATTAATAGAACACAAGGTTTTATTCATAAAACACATGGTTATATTTATAGATCACGGGTGGTTTCCATTCAGAGAACACATCATTTCATTCATAAAACACAGGGTTCTATTCATAGAACACAGGGTTCCATTTATAGAACACAGGGTTCTATTCATAGAACTCAAGGTTTTATTCATAGAACAGATGGTTATATTTATAGATCACGGGTGGTTTCCATTCAGAGAACACATAATTTCATTCATAAAACACAGGGTTCTATTCATAGAACACAGGGTTCCATTTATAGAACACGGGGTTCTATTCATAGAACACAAGGTTTATTCATAGAACAGATGGTTATATTTATAGATCACGGGTGGTTTCCATTCAGAGAACACATGGTTTCATTCATAAAACACAGGGTTCTATTCATGGAACACAGGGTTCCATTCATAGAACACATGGTTCTATTAATAGAACACAAGGTTTTATTCATAGAACAGATGGTTATATTTATAGATTACGGGTGGTTTCCATTCAGAGAACACATAATTGCATTCATAAAACACAGGGTTCTATTCATAGAACACAGGGTTCCATTTATAGAACACAGGGTTCTATTCATAGAACACAATGATTTATTCATAGAACACATGGCTATATTTATAGATCACGGGTGGTTTCCATTCAGAGAACACATGGTTTCATTCATAAAACACAGGGTTCTATTTATAGAACACAGGGTTCCATTCATAGAACACAGGGTTCTATTAATAGAACCCAAGGTTTTATTCATAAAACACATGGTTATATTTATAGATCACGGGTGTTTTCCATTCAGAGAACACATGGTTTCATTCATAAAACACAGGGTTCTATTCATAGAACACAGGGTTCCATTCATAGAACACAGGGTTCTATTAATATAACACAAGGTTTTATTCATAAAACACATGGTTATATTTATAGATCACGGGTGGTTTCCATTCAGAGAACACATCATTTCATTCATAAAACACAGGGTTCTATTAATAGAACACAGGGTTCCATTTATAGAACACGGGGTTCTATTCATAGAACACAAGGTTTTATTCATAGAACAGATGGGTATATTTATAGATCACGGGTGGTTTCCATTCAGAGAACACATGGTTTCATTCATAAAACATAGGGTTCTATTCATAAAACACAGGGTTCCATTCATAGAACACAGGGTTCTATTAATAGAACAAAAGGTTTTATTCATAGAACACATGGTTATATTTATAGATCACGGGTGGTTTCCATTCAGAGAACACATGGTTTCATTCATAAAACAACGGGTTCTATTCATAGAACACAGGGTTCTATTCATAGAACACATGGTTCTATTAATAGAACACAAGGTTTTATTCATAAAACACATGGTTATATTTATAGATCACGGGTGGTTTTCATTCAGAGAACACATAATTTCATTCATAAAACACAGGGTTCTATTCATAGAACACAAGGTTTTATTCATAGAACACAGGGTTCTATTCATAGAACACAAGGTTTTATTCATAGAACACATGGTTATATTTATAGATCACGGGTGGTTTTCATTCAGAGAACACATAATTTTATTCATAAAACACAGGGTTCTATTCATAGAACACAGGGTTCCATTTATAGAACACAGGGTTCTATTCATAGAACACAAGGTTTTATTCATAGAACACATGGCTATATTTATAGATCACGGGTGGTTTCCATTCAGAGAACACATGGTTTCATTCATAAAACACAGGGTTCTATTTATAGAACACAGGGTTCCATTCATAGAACAAAGGGTTCTATTAATAGAACACAAGGTTTTATTCATAAAACACATGGTTATATTTATAGATCACGGGTGGTTTCCATTCAGAGAAAACATGGTTTCATTCATAAAACACAGGGTTATATTCATAGAACACAGGGTTCCATTCATAGAACACAGGGTTCTATTAAGAGAACACAAGGTTTTATTCATAAAACACATGGTTATATTTATAGATCACGGGTGGTTTCCATTCAAAGAACACATCATTTCATTCATAAAACACAGGGTTCTATTCATAGAACACAGGGTTCCATTTATAGAACACTGGGTTCTATTCATAGAACACAAGGTTTTATTCATAGAACACATGGTTATATTTATAGATCACGGGTGGTTTCGATTCAGAGAACACATAATTTCATTCATAAAACACAGGGCTCTATTCATAGAACACAGGGTTCCATTTATAGAACACAGGGTTCTATTCATAGAACACAAGGTTTTATTCATAGAACAGATGGGTATATTTATAGATCACGGGTGGTTTCCATTCAGAGAACACATGATTTCATTCATAAAACACAGGGTTCTATTCATAGAACACAGGGTTCCATTCATAGAACACAGGGTTCTATTAATAGAACACAAGGTTTTATTCATAAAACACATGGTTATATTTATAGATCACGGGTGGTTTCCATTCAGAGAACACATAATTTCATTCATAAAACACAGGGTTCTATTCATAGAACACAGGGTTCCATTTATAGAACACAGGGTTCTATTCATAGAACTCAAGGTTTTATTCATAGAACACATGGTTATATTTATAGATCACGGGTGGTTTCCATTCAGAGAACACATAATTTTATTCATAAAACACAGGGTTCTATTCATAGAACACAGGGTTCCATTTATAGAACATAGGGTTCTATTCATATAACTCAAGGTTTTATTCATAGAACAGATGGTTATATTTATAGATCACGGGTGGTTTCCATTCAGAGAACACATAATTGCATTCATAAAACACAGGGTTCTATTCATAGAACACAGGGTTCCATTTATAGAACACAGGGTTCTATTCATAGAACACAAGGTTTTATTCATAGAACACATGGCTATATTTATAGATCACGGGTGGTTTCCATTCAGAGAACACATGGTTTAATTCATAAAACACAGGGTTCTATTTATAGAACACAGGGTTCCATTCATAGAACACAGGGTTCTATTAATAGAACACAAGGTTTTATTCATAAAACACATGGTTATATTTATAGATCACGGGTGGTTTCCATTCAGAGAACACATGGTTTCATTCATAAAACACAGGGTTCCATTCATAGAACACAGGGTTCCATTCATAGAACACAGGGTTCTATTAATAGTACACAAGGTTTTATTCATAAAACACATGGTTATATTTATAGATCACGGGTGGTTTCCATTCAGAGAACACATCATTTCATTCATAAAACACAGGGTTCTATTCATAGAACACAGGGTTCCATTTATAGAACACTGGGTTCTATTCATAGAACACAAGGTTTTATTCATAGAACACATGGTTATATTTATAGATCACGGGTGGTTTCCATTCAGAGAACACATAATTTTATTCATACAACACAGGGTTCTATTCATAGAACACAGGGTTCCATTTATAGAACACAGGGTTCTATTCATAGAACTAAAGGTTTTATTCATAGAACAGATGGTTATATTTATAGATCACTGGTGGTTTCCATTCAGAGAACACATAATTTCATTCATAAAACACAGGGTTCTATTCATAGAACACAAGGTTCCAATTATAGAACACAGGGTTCTATTCATAGAACACAAGGTTTTATTCATAGAACAGATGGGTTTATTTATAGATCACGGGTGGTTTCCATTCAGAGAACACATGGTTTCATTCATAAAACACAGGGTTCTATTCATAAAACACAGGGTTCCATTCATAGAACACAGGGTTCTATTAATAGAACACAAGGTTTTATTCATAGAACACATGGTTATATTTATAGATCACGGGTGGTTTCCATTCAGAGAACACATGATTTCATTTATAAAACACAGGGTTCTATTTATAGAACACAGGGTTCCATTCATAGAACACAGGGTTCTATTAATAGAACACAAGGTTTTATTTATAAAACACATGGTTATATTTATAGATCACGGGTGGTTTCCATTCAGAGAACACATGGTTTCATTCATAAAACACAGGGTTCTATTCATAGAACACAGGGTTCCATTCATAGAACACAGGGTTCTATTAATAGAACACAAGGTTTTATTCATAAAACACATGGTTATATTTATAGATCACGGGTGGTTTCCATTCAGAGAACACATAATTTCATTCATAAAACACAGGGTTCTATTCATAGAACACAGGGTTCCATTTATAGAACACAGGGTTCTATTCATAGAACACAAGGTTTTATTCATAGAACACATGGTTATATTTATAGATCACGGGTGGTTTCCATTCAGAGAACACATGGTTTCATTCATAAAACACAGGGTTCTATTCATAGAACACAGGGTTCCATTCATAGAACACAGGGTTCTATTAATAGAACACAAGGTTTTATTCATAAAACACATGGTTATATTTATAGATCACGGGTGGTTTCCATTTAGAGAACACATCATTTCATTCATAAAACACAGGGTTCTATTCATAGAACACAGGGTTCCATTTATAGAACACTGGGTTCTATTCATAGAACACAAGGTTTTATTCATAGAACACATGGTTATATTTATAGATCACGGGTGGTTTCCATTCAGAGAACACATAATTTTATTCATAAAACACAGGGTTCTATTCATAGAACACAGGGTTCCATTTATAGAACACAGGGTTCTATTCATAGAACTCAAGGTTTTATACATTGAACAGATGGTTATATTTATAGATCACGGGTGGTTTCCATTCAGAGAACACATAATTTCATTCATAAAACACAGGGTTCTATTCATAGAACACAGGGTTCCATTTATAGAACACAGGGTTTTATTCATAGAACACAAGGTTTATTCATAGAACAGATGGTTATATGTATAGATCACGGGTGGTTTCCATTCAGAGAACACATGGTTTCATTCATAAAACACAGGGCTCTATTCATGGAACACAGGGTTCTATTAATAGAACACAAGGTTTTATTCATAGAACACATGGTTTTATTCATAGAACACCTGGTTATATTTATAGATCACGGGTGGTTTCCATTCAGAGAACACATAATTTTATTCATAAAACACAGGGTTCTATTCATAGAACACAGGGTTCCATTTATAGAACACAGGGTTCTATTCATAGAACTCAAGGTTTTATACATTGAACAGATGGTTATATTTATAGATCACGGCTGGTTTCCATTCAGAGAACACATAATTTCATTCATAAAACACAGGGTTCTATTCATAGAACACAAGGTTCCAATTATAGAACACAGGGTTCTATTCATAGAACACAAGGTTTTATTCATAGAACAGATGGGTATATTTATAGATCACGGGTGGTTTCCATTCAGAGAACACATGGTTTCATTCATAAAACAAAGGGTTCTATTCATAAAACACAGGGTTCCATTCATAGAACACAGGGTTCTATTAATAGAACACAAGGTTTTATTCATAGAACACATGGTTATATTTATAGATCACGGGTGGTTTCCATTCAGAGAACACATGATTTCATTCATAAAACACAGGGTTCTATTTATAGAACACAGGGTTCCATTCATAGAACACAGGGTTCTATTAATAGAACACAAGGTTTTATTCATAAAACACATGGTTATATTTATAGATCACGGGTGGTTTCCATTCAGAGAACACATGGTTTTATTCATAAAACACAGGGTTCTATTCATAGAACACAGGGTTCCATTTATAGAACACAGGGTTCTATTCATAGAACACAAGGTTTTATTCATAGAACACATGGTTATATTTATAGATCACGGGTGGTTTCCATTCAGAGAACACATAATTTTATTCATAAAACACAGAGTTCTATTCATAGAACACATGGTTCCATTTATAGAAAACAGGGTTCTATTCATAGAACTCAAGGTTTTATTCATAGAACAGATGGTTATATTTATAGATCACGGGTGGTTTCCATTCAGAGAACACATAATTGCATTCATAAAACACAGGGTTCTATTCATAGAACACAAGGTTTTATTCATAGAACACAGGGTTCTATTCATAGAACACAAGGTTTTATTCATAGAACACATGGTTATATTTATAGATCACGGGTGGTTTCGATTCAGAGAACACATAATTTCATTCATAAAACACAGGGCTCTATTCATAGAACACAGGGTTCCATTTATAGAACACAGGGTTCTATTCATAGAACACAAGGTTTTATTCATAGAACAGATGGGTATATTTATAGATCACGGGTGGTTTCCATTCAGAGAACACATGATTTCATTCATAAAACACAGGGTTCTATTCATAGAACACAGGGTTCCATTCATAGAACACAGGGTTCTATTAATAGAACACAAGGTTTTATTCATAAAACACATGGTTATATTTATAGATCACGGGTGGTTTCCATTCAGAGAACACATAATTTCATTCATAAAACACAGGGTTCTATTCATAGAACACAGGGTTCCATTTATAGAACACAGGGTTCTATTCATAGAACACAAGGTTTTATTCATAGAACACATGGTTATATTTATAGATCACGGGTGGTTTCCATTCAGAGAACACATGATTTCATTCATAAAACACAGGGTTCTATTTATAGAACACAGGGTTCCATTCATAGAACACAGGGTTCTATTAATAGAACACAAGGTTTTATTCATAAAACACATGGTTATATTTATAGATCACGGGTGGTTTCCATTCAGAGAACACATGGTTTTATTCATAAAACACAGGGTTCTATTCATAGAACACAGGGTTCCATTTATAGAACACAGGGTTCTATTCATAGAACACAAGGTTTTATTCATAGAACACATGGTTATATTTATAGATCACGGGTGGTTTCCATTCAGAGAACACATCATTTCATTCATAAAACACAGGGTTCTATTCATAGAACACAGGGTTCCATTTATAGAACACTGGGTTCTATTCATAGAACACAAGGTTTTATTCATAGAACACATGGTTATATTTATAGATCACGGGTGGTTTCCATTCAGAGAACACATAATTTTATTCATACAACACAGGGTTCTATTCATAGAACACAGGGTTCCATTTATAGAACACAGGGTTCTATTCATAGAACTCAAGGTTTTATTCATAGAACAGATGGTTATATTTATAGATCACTGGTGGTTTCCATTCAGAGAACACATAATTTCATTCATAAAACACAGGGTTCTATTCATAGAACACAAGGTTCCAATTATAGAACACAGGGTTCTATTCATAGAACACAAGGTTTTATTCATAGAACAGATGGGTTTATTTATAGATCACGGGTGGTTTCCATTCAGAGAACACATGGTTTCATTCATAAAACACAGGGTTCTATTCATAAAACACAGGGTTCCATTCATAGAACACAGGGTTCTATTAATAGAACACAAGGTTTTATTCATAGAACACATGGTTATATTTATAGATCACGGGTGGTTTCCATTCAGAGAACACATGATTTCATTTATAAAACACAGGGTTCTATTTATAGAACACAGGGTTCCATTCATAGAACACAGGGTTCTATTAATAGAACACAAGGTTTTATTCATAAAACACATGGTTATATTTATAGATCACGGGTGGTTTCCATTCAGAGAACACATGGTTTCATTCATATAACACAGGGTTCTATTCATAGAACACAGGGTTCCATTCATAGAACACAGGGTTCTATTAATAGAACACAAGGTTTTATTCATAAAACACATGGTTATATTTATAGATCACGGGTGGTTTCCATTCAGAGAACACATAATTTCATTCATAAAACACAGGGTTCTATTCATAGAACACAGGGTTCCATTTATAGAACACAGGGTTCTATTCATAGAACACAAGGTTTTATTCATAGAACACATGGTTATATTTATAGATCACGGGTGGTTTCCATTCAGAGAACACATGGTTTCATTCATAAAACACTGGGTTCTATTCATAGAACACAGGGTTCCATTCATAGAACACAGGGTTCTATTAATAGAACACAAGGTTTTATTCATAAAACACATGGTTATATTTATAGATCACGGGTGGTTTCCATTCAGAGAACACATCATTTCATTCATAAAACACAGGGTTCTATTCATAGAACACAGGGTTCCATTTATAGAACACTGGGTTCTATTCATAGAACACAAGGTTTTATTCATAGAACACATGTTTATATTTATAGATCACGGGTGGTTTCCATTCAGAGAACACATAATTTTATTCATAAAACACAGGGTTCTATTCATAGAACACAGGGTTCCATTTATAGAACACAGGGTTCCATTTATAGAACACAGGGTTCTATTCATAGAACTCAAGGTTTTATACATTGAACAGATGGTTATATTTATAGATCACGGGTGGTTTCCATTCAGAGAACACATAATTTCATTCATAAAACACAGGGTTCTATTCATAGAACACAGGGTTCCATTTATAGAACACAGGGTTTTATTCATAGAACACAAGGTTTATTCATAGAACAGATGGTTATATGTATAGATCACGGGTGGTTTCCATTCAGAGAACACATGGTTTCATTCATAAAACACAGGGCTCTATTCATGGAACACAGGGTTCTATTAATAGAACACAAGGTTTTATTCATAGAACACATGGTTTTATTCATAGAACACCTGGTTATATTTATAGATCACGGGTGGTTTCCATTCAGAGAACACATAATTTTATTCATAAAACACAGGGTTCTATTCATAGAACACAGGGTTCCATTTATAGAACACAGGGTTCTATTCATAGAACTCAAGGTTTTATACATTGAACAGATGGTTATATTTATAGATCACGGCTGGTTTCCATTCAGAGAACACATAATTTCATTCATAAAACACAGGGTTCTATTCATAGAACACAAGGTTCCAATTATAGAACACAGGGTTCTATTCATAGAACACAAGGTTTTATTCATAGAACAGATGGGTATATTTATAGATCACGGGTGGTTTCCATTCAGAGAACACATGGTTTCATTCATAAAACAAAGGGTTCTATTCATAAAACACAGGGTTCCATTCATAGAACACAGGGTTCTATTAATAGAACACAAGGTTTTATTCATAGAACACATGGTTATATTTATAGATCACGGGTGGTTTCCATTCAGAGAACACATGATTTCATTCATAAAACACATGGTTCTATTTATAGAACACAGGGTTCCATTCATAGAACACAGGGTTCTATTAATAGAACACAAGGTTTTATTCATAAAACACATGGTTATATTTATAGATCACGGGTGGTTTCCATTCAGAGAACACATGGTTTTATTCATAAAACACAGGGTTCTATTCATAGAACACAGGGTTCCATTTATAGAACACAGGGTTCTATTCATAGAACACAAGGTTTTATTCATAGAACACATGGTTATATTTATAGATCACGGGTGGTTTCCATTCAGAGAACACATAATTTTATTCATAAAACACAGAGTTCTATTCATAGAACACATGGTTCCATTTATAGAAAACAGGGTTCTATTCATAGAACTCAAGGTTTTATTCATAGAACAGATGGTTATATTTATAGATCACGGGTGGTTTCCATTCAGAGAACACATAATTGCATTCATAAAACACAGGGTTCTATTCATAGAACACAAGGTTTTATTCATAGAACACAGGGTTCTATTCATAGAACACAAGGTTTTATTCATAGAACACATGGTTATATTTATAGATCACGGGTGGTTTCGATTCAGAGAACACATAATTTCATTCATAAAACACAGGGCTCTATTCATAGAACACAGGGTTCCATTTATAGAACACAGGGTTCTATTCATAGAACACAAGGTTTTATTCATAGAACAGATGGGTATATTTATAGATCACGGGTGGTTTCCATTCAGAGAACACATGATTTCATTCATAAAACACAGGGTTCTATTCATAGAACACAGGGTTCCATTCATAGAACACAGGGTTCTATTAATAGAACACAAGGTTTTATTCATAAAACACATGGTTATATTTATAGATCACGGGTGGTTTCCATTCAGAGAACACATAATTTCATTCATAAAACACAGGGTTCTATTCATAGAACACAGGGTTCCATTTATAGAACACAGGGTTCTATTCATAGAACACAATGATTTATTCATAGAACACATGGCTATATTTATAGATCACGGGTGGTTTCCATTCAGAGAACACATGGTTTCATTCATAAAACACAGGGTTCTATTTATAGAACACAGGGTTCCATTCATAGAACACAGGGTTCTATTAATAGAACCCAAGGTTTTATTCATAAAACACATGGTTATATTTATAGATCACGGGTGTTTTCCATTCAGAGAACACATGGTTTCATTCATAAAACACAGGGTTCTATTCATAGAACACAGGGTTCCATTCATAGAACACAGGGTTCTATTAATATAACACAAGGTTTTATTCATAAAACACATGGTTATATTTATAGATCACGGGTGGTTTCCATTCAGAGAACACATCATTTCATTCATAAAACACAGGGTTCTATTAATAGAACACAGGGTTCCATTTATAGAACACGGGGTTCTATTCATAGAACACAAGGTTTTATTCATAGAACAGATGGGTATATTTATAGATCACGGGTGGTTTCCATTCAGAGAACACATGGTTTCATTCATAAAACATAGGGTTCTATTCATAAAACACAGGGTTCCATTCATAGAACACAGGGTTCTATTAATAGAACAAAAGGTTTTATTCATAGAACACATGGTTATATTTATAGATCACGGGTGGTTTCCATTCAGAGAACACATGGTTTCATTCATAAAACACAGGGTTCTATTCATAGAACACAGGGTTCTATTCATAGAACACATGGTTCTATTAATAGAACACAAGGTTTTATTCATAAAACACATGGTTATATTTATAGATCACGGGTGGTTTTCATTCAGAGAACACATAATTTCATTCATAAAACACAGGGTTCTATTCATAGAACACAAGGTTTTATTCATAGAACACAGGGTTCTATTCATAGAACACAAGGTTTTATTCATAGAACACATGGTTATATTTATAGATCACGGGTGGTTTCGATTCAGAGAACACATAATTTCATTCATAAAACACAGGGCTCTATTCATAGAACACAGGGTTCCATTTATAGAACACAGGGTTCTATTCATAGAACACAAGGTTTTATTCATAGAACAGATGGGTATATTTATAGATCACGGGTGGTTTCCATTCAGAGAACACATGATTTCATTCATAAAACACAGGGTTCTATTCATAGAACACAGGGTTCCATTCATAGAACACAGGGTTCTATTAATAGAACACAAGGTTTTATTCATAAGACACATGGTTATATTTATAGATCACGGGTGGTTTCCATTCAGAGAACACATAATTTCATTCATAAAACACAGGGTTCTATTCATAGAACACAGGGTTCCATTTATAGAACACAGGGTTCTATTCATAGAACTCAAGGTTTTATTCATAGAACACATGGTTATATTTATAGATCACGGGTGGTTTCCATTCAGAGAACACATAATTTTATTCATAAAACACAGGGTTCTATTCATAGAACACAGGGTTCCATTTATAGAACACAGGGTTCTATTCATAGAACACAAGGTTTTATTTATAGAACACATGGCTATATTTATAGATCACGGGTGGTTTCCATTCAGAGAACACATGGTTTCATTCATAAAACACAGGGTTCTATTTATAGAACACAGGGTTCCATTCATAGAACACAGGGTTCTATTAATAGAACACAAGGTTTTATTCATAAAACACATGGTTATATTTATAGATCACGGGTGGTTTCCATTCAGAGAACACATGGTTTCATTCATAAAACACAGGGTTCTATTCATAGAACACAGGGTTCCATTCATAGAACACAGGGTTCCATTCATAGAACACAGGGTTCTATTAATAGTACACAAGGTTTTATTCATAAAACACATGGTTATATTTATAGATCACGGGTGGTTTCCATTCAGAGAACACATCATTTCATTCATAAAACACAGGGTTCTATTCATAGAACACAGGGTTCCATTTATAGAACACTGGGTTCTATTCATAGAACACAAGGTTTTATTCATAGAACACATGGTTATATTTATAGATCACGGGTGGTTTCCATTCAGAGAACACATAATTTTATTCATACAACACAGGGTTCTATTCATAGAACACAGGGTTCCATTTATAGAACACAGGGTTCTATTCATAGAACTAAAGGTTTTATTCATAGAACAGATGGTTATATTTATAGATCACTGGTGGTTTCCATTCAGAGAACACATAATTTCATTCATAAAACACAGGGTTCTATTCATAGAACACAAGGTTCCAATTATAGAACACAGGGTTCTATTCATAGAACACAAGGTTTTATTCATAGAACAGATGGGTTTATTTATAGATCACGGGTGGTTTCCATTCAGAGAACACATGGTTTCATTCATAAAACACAGGGTTCTATTCATAAAACACAGGGTTCCATTCATAGAACACAGGGTTCTATTAATAGAACACAAGGTTTTATTCATAGAACACATGGTTATATTTATAGATCACGGGTGGTTTCCATTCAGAGAACACATGATTTCATTTATAAAACACAGGGTTCTATTTATAGAACACAGGGTTCCATTCATAGAACACAGGGTTCTATTAATAGAACACAAGGTTTTATTCATAAAACACATGGTTATATTTATAGATCACGGGTGGTTTCCATTCAGAGAACACATGGTTTCATTCATAAAACACAGGGTTCTATTCATAGAACACAGGGTTCCATTCATAGAACACAGGGTTCTATTAATAGAACACAAGGTTTTATTCATAAAACACATGGTTATATTTATAGATCACGGGTGGTTTCCATTCAGAGAACACATAATTTCATTCATAAAACACAGGGTTCTATTCATAGAACACAGGGTTCCATTTATAGAACACAGGGTTCTATTCATAGAACACAAGGTTTTATTCATAGAACACATGGTTATATTTATAGATCACGGGTGGTTTCCATTCAGAGAACACATGGTTGCATTCATAAAACACAGGGTTCTATTCATAGAACACAGGGTTCCATTCATAGAACACAGGGTTCTATTAATAGAACACAAGGTTTTATTCATAAAACACATGGTTATATTTATAGATCACGGGTGGTTTCCATTTAGAGAACACATCATTTCATTCATAAAACACAGGGTTCTATTCATAGAACACAGGGTTCCATTTATAGAACACTGGGTTCTATTCATAGAACACAAGGTTTTATTCATAGAACACATGGTTATATTTATAGATCACGGGTGGTTTCCATTCAGAGAACACATAATTTTATTCATAAAACACAGGGTTCTATTCATAGAACACAGGGTTCCATTTATAGAACACAGGGTTCTATTCATAGAACTCAAGGTTTTATACATTGAACAGATGGTTATATTTATAGATCACGGGTGGTTTCCATTCAGAGAACACATAATTTCATTCATAAAACACAGGGTTCTATTCATAGAACACAGGGTTCCATTTATAGAACACAGGGTTTTATTCATAGAACACAAGGTTTATTCATAGAACAGATGGTTATATGTATAGATCACGGGTGGTTTCCATTCAGAGAACACATGGTTTCATTCATAAAACACAGGGCTCTATTCATGGAACACAGGGTTCTATTAATAGAACACAAGGTTTTATTCATAGAGCACATGGTTTTATTCATAGAACACCTGGTTATATTTATAGATCACGGGTGGTTTCCATTCAGAGAACACATAATTTTATTCATAAAACACAGGGTTCTATTCATAGAACACAGGGTTCCATTTATAGAACACAGGGTTCTATTCATAGAACTCAAGGTTTTATACATTGAACAGATGGTTATATTTATAGATCACGGCTGGTTTCCATTCAGAGAACACATAATTTCATTCATAAAACACAGGGTTCTATTCATAGAACACAAGGTTCCAATTATAGAACACAGGGTTCTATTCATAGAACACAAGGTTTTATTCATAGAACAGATGGGTATATTTATAGATCACGGGTGGTTTCCATTCAGAGAACACATGGTTTCATTCATAAAACAAAGGGTTCTATTCATAAAACACAGGGTTCCATTCATAGAACACAGGGTTCTATTAATAGAACACAAGGTTTTATTCATAGAACACATGGTTATATTTATAGATCACGGGTGGTTTCCATTCAGAGAACACATGATTTCATTCATAAAACACAGGGTTCTATTTATAGAACACAGGGTTCCATTCATAGAACACAGGGTTCTATTAATAGAACACAAGGTTTTATTCATAAAACACATGGTTATATTTATAGATCACGGGTGGTTTCCATTCAGAGAACACATGGTTTTATTCATAAAACACAGGGTTCTATTCATAGAACACAGGGTTCCATTTATAGAACACAGGGTTCTATTCATAGAACACAAGGTTTTATTCATAGAACACATGGTTATATTTATAGATCACGGGTGGTTTCCATTCAGAGAACACATAATTTTATTCATAAAACACAGAGTTCTATTCATAGAACACATGGTTCCATTTATAGAAAACAGGGTTCTATTCATAGAACTCAAGGTTTTATTCATAGAACAGATGGTTATATTTATAGATCACGGGTGGTTTCCATTCAGAGAACACATAATTGCATTCATAAAACACAGGGTTCTATTCATAGAACACAAGGTTTTATTCATAGAACACAGGGTTCTATTCATAGAACACAAGGTTTTATTCATAGAACACATGGTTATATTTATAGATCACGGGTGGTTTCGATTCAGAGAACACATAATTTCATTCATAAAACACAGGGCTCTATTCATAGAACACAGGGTTCCATTTATAGAACACAGGGTTCTATTCATAGAACACAAGGTTTTATTCATAGAACAGATGGGTATATTTATAGATCACGGGTGGTTTCCATTCAGAGAACACATGATTTCATTCATAAAACACAGGGTTCTATTCATAGAACACAGGGTTCCATTCATAGAACACAGGGTTCTATTAATAGAACACAAGGTTTTATTCATAAAACACATGGTTATATTTATAGATCACGGGTGGTTTCCATTCAGAGAACACATAATTTCATTCATAAAACACAGGGTTCTATTCATAGAACACAGGGTTCCATTTATAGAACACAGGGTTCTATTCATAGAACACAAGGTTTTATTCATAGAACACATGGTTATATTTATAGATCACGGGTGGTTTCCATTCAGAGAACACATAATTTTATTCATACAACACAGGGTTCTATTCATAGAACACAGGGTTCCATTTATAGAACACAGGGTTCTATTCATAGAACTAAAGGTTTTATTCATAGAACAGATGGTTATATTTATAGATCACTGGTGGTTTCCATTCAGAGAACACATAATTTCATTCATAAAACACAGGGTTCTATTCATAGAACACAAGGTTCCAATTATAGAACACAGGGTTCTATTCATAGAACACAAGGTTTTATTCATAGAACAGATGGGTTTATTTATAGATCACGGGTGGTTTCCATTCAGAGAACACATGGTTTCATTCATAAAACACAGGGTTCTATTCATAAAACACAGGGTTCCATTCATAGAACACAGGGTTCTATTAATAGAACACAAGGTTTTATTCATAGAACACATGGTTATATTTATAGATCACGGGTGGTTTCCATTCAG
This sequence comes from Crinia signifera, assembly GCF_055691185.1. Taxonomy (NCBI): domain Eukaryota; kingdom Metazoa; phylum Chordata; class Amphibia; order Anura; family Myobatrachidae; genus Crinia; species Crinia signifera. Next base: position 236,750,396 of record NC_139217.1, on the reverse strand, counting down.
AGAACACATGATTTCATTTATAAAACACAGGGTTCTATTTATAGAACACAGGGTTCCATTCATAGAACACAGGGTTCTATTAATAGAACACAAGGTTTTATTCATAAAACACATGGTTATATTTATAGATCACGGGTGGTTTCCATTCAGAGAACACATGGTTTCATTCATAAAACACAGGGTTCTATTCATAGAACACAGGGTTCCATTCATAGAACACAGGGTTCTATTAATAGAACACAAGGTTTTATTCATAAAACACATGGTTATATTTATAGATCACGGGTGGTTTCCATTCAGAGAACACATAATTTCATTCATAAAACACAGGGTTCTATTCATAGAACACAGGGTTCCATTTATAGAACACAGGGTTCTATTCATAGAACACAAGGTTTTATTCATAGAACACATGGTTATATTTATAGATCACGGGTGGTTTCCATTCAGAGAACACATGGTTTCATTCATAAAACACAGGGTTCTATTCATAGAACACAGGGTTCCATTCATAGAACACAGGGTTCTATTAATAGAACACAAGGTTTTATTCATAAAACACATGGTTATATTTATAGATCACGGGTGGTTTCCATTTAGAGAACACATCATTTCATTCATAAAACACAGGGTTCTATTCATAGAACACAGGGTTCCATTTATAGAACACTGGGTTCTATTCATAGAACACAAGGTTTTATTCATAGAACACATGGTTATATTTATAGATCACGGGTGGTTTCCATTCAGAGAACACATAATTTTATTCATAAAACACAGGGTTCTATTCATAGAACACAGGGTTCCATTTATAGAACACAGGGTTCTATTCATAGAACTCAAGGTTTTATACATTGAACAGATGGTTATATTTATAGATCACGGGTGGTTTCCATTCAGAGAACACATAATTTCATTCATAAAACACAGGGTTCTATTCATAGAACACAGGGTTCCATTTATAGAACACAGGGTTTTATTCATAGAACACAAGGTTTATTCATAGAACAGATGGTTATATGTATAGATCACGGGTGGTTTCCATTCAGAGAACACATGGTTTCATTCATAAAACACAGGGCTCTATTCATGGAACACAGGGTTCTATTAATAGAACACAAGGTTTTATTCATAGAACACATGGTTTTATTCATAGAACACCTGGTTATATTTATAGATCACGGGTGGTTTCCATTCAGAGAACACATAATTTTATTCATAAAACACAGGGTTCTATTCATAGAACACAGGGTTCCATTTATAGAACACAGGGTTCTATTCATAGAACTCAAGGTTTTATACATTGAACAGATGGTTATATTTATAGATCACGGGTGGTTTCCATTCAGAGAACACATAATTTCATTCATAAAACACAGGGTTCTATTCATAGAACACAGGGTTCCATTTATAGAACACAGGGTTTTATTCATAGAACACAAGGTTTATTCATAGAACAGATGGTTATATGTATAGATCACGGGTGGTTTCCATTCAGAGAACACATGGTTTCATTCATAAAACACAGGGCTCTATTCATGGAACACAGGGTTCTATTAATAGAACACAAGGTTTTATTCATAGAACACATGGTTTTATTCATAGAACACCTGGTTATATTTATAGATCACGGGTGGTTTCCATTCAGAGAACACATAATTTTATTCATAAAACACAGGGTTCTATTCATAGAACACAGGGTTCCATTTATAGAACACAGGGTTCTATTCATAGAACTCAAGGTTTTATACATTGAACAGATGGTTATATTTATAGATCACGGCTGGTTTCCATTCAGAGAACACATAATTTCATTCATAAAACACAGGGTTCTATTCATAGAACACAAGGTTCCAATTATAGAACACAGGGTTCTATTCATAGAACACAAGGTTTTATTCATAGAACAGATGGGTATATTTATAGATCACGGGTGGTTTCCATTCAGAGAACACATGGTTTCATTCATAAAACAAAGGGTTCTATTCATAAAACACAGGGTTCCATTCATAGAACACAGGGTTCTATTAATAGAACACAAGGTTTTATTCATAGAACACATGGTTATATTTATAGATCACGGGTGGTTTCCATTCAGAGAACACATGATTTCATTCATAAAACACAGGGTTCTATTTATAGAACACAGGGTTCCATTCATAGAACACAGGGTTCTATTAATAGAACACAAGGTTTTATTCATAAACCACATGGTTATATTTATAGATCACGGGTGGTTTCCATTCAGAGAACACATGGTTTTATTCATAAAACACAGGGTTCTATTCATAGAACACAGGGTTCCATTTATAGAACACAGGGTTCTATTCATAGAACACAAGGTTTTATTCATAGAACACATGGTTATATTTATAGATCACGGGTGGTTTCCATTCAGAGAACACATAATTTTATTCATAAAACACAGAGTTCTATTCATAGAACACATGGTTCCATTTATAGAAAACAGGGTTCTATTCATAGAACTCAAGGTTTTATTCATAGAACAGATGGTTATATTTATAGATCACGGGTGGTTTCCATTCAGAGAACACATAATTGCATTCATAAAACACAGGGTTCTATTCATAGAACACAAGGTTTTATTCATAGAACACAGGGTTCTATTCATAGAACACAAGGTTTTATTCATAGAACACATGGTTATATTTATAGATCACGGGTGGTTTCGATTCAGAGAACACATAATTTCATTCATAAAACACAGGGCTCTATTCATAGAACACAGGGTTCCATTTATAGAACACAGGGTTCTATTCATAGAACACAAGGTTTTATTCATAGAACAGATGGGTATATTTATAGATCACGGGTGGTTTCCATTCAGAGAACACATGATTTCATTCATAAAACACAGGGTTCTATTCATAGAACACAGGGTTCCATTCATAGAACACAGGGTTCTATTAATAGAACACAAGGTTTTATTCATAAAACACATGGTTATATTTATAGATCACGGGTGGTTTCCATTCAGAGAACACATAATTTCATTCATAAAACACAGGGTTCTATTCATAGAACACAGGGTTCCATTTATAGAACACAGGGTTCTATTCATAGAACACAAGGTTTTATTCATAGAACACATGGTTATATTTATAGATCACGGGTGGTTTCCATTCAGAGAACACATGATTTCATTCATAAAACACAGGGTTCTATTTATAGAACACAGGGTTCCATTCATAGAACACAGGGTTCTATTAATAGAACACAAGGTTTTATTCATAAAACACATGGTTATATTTATAGATCACGGGTGGTTTCCATTCAGAGAACACATGGTTTTATTCATAAAACACAGGGTTCTATTCATAGAACACAGGGTTCCATTTATAGAACACAGGGTTCTATTCATAGAACACAAGGTTTTATTCATAGAACACATGGTTATATTTATAGATCACGGGTGGTTTCCATTCAGAGAACACATCATTTCATTCATAAAACACAGGGTTCTATTCATAGAACACAGGGTTCCATTTATAGAACACTGGGTTCTATTCATAGAACACAAGGTTTTATTCATAGAACACATGGTTATATTTATAGATCACGGGTGGTTTCCATTCAGAGAACACATAATTTTATTCATACAACACAGGGTTCTATTCATAGAACACAGGGTTCCATTTATAGAACACAGGGTTCTATTCATAGAACTCAAGGTTTTATTCATAGAACAGATGGTTATATTTATAGATCACTGGTGGTTTCCATTCAGAGAACACATAATTTCATTCATAAAACACAGGGTTCTATTCATAGAACACAAGGTTCCAATTATAGAACACAGGGTTCTATTCATAGAACACAAGGTTTTATTCATAGAACAGATGGGTTTATTTATAGATCACGGGTGGTTTCCATTCAGAGAACACATGGTTTCATTCATAAAACACAGGGTTCTATTCATAAAACACAGGGTTCCATTCATAGAACACAGGGTTCTATTAATAGAACACAAGGTTTTATTCATAGAACACATGGTTATATTTATAGATCACGGGTGGTTTCCATTCAGAGAACACATGATTTCATTTATAAAACACAGGGTTCTATTTATAGAACACAGGGTTCCATTCATAGAACACAGGGTTCTATTAATAGAACACAAGGTTTTATTCATAAAACACATGGTTATATTTATAGATCACGGGTGGTTTCCATTCAGAGAACACATGGTTTCATTCATATAACACAGGGTTCTATTCATAGAACACAGGGTTCCATTCATAGAACACAGGGTTCTATTAATAGAACACAAGGTTTTATTCATAAAACACATGGTTATATTTATAGATCACGGGTGGTTTCCATTCAGAGAACACATAATTTCATTCATAAAACACAGGGTTCTATTCATAGAACACAGGGTTCCATTTATAGAACACAGGGTTCTATTCATAGAACACAAGGTTTTATTCATAGAACACATGGTTATATTTATAGATCACGGGTGGTTTCCATTCAGAGAACACATGGTTTCATTCATAAAACACTGGGTTCTATTCATAGAACACAGGGTTCCATTCATAGAACACAGGGTTCTATTAATAGAACACAAGGTTTTATTCATAAAACACATGGTTATATTTATAGATCACGGGTGGTTTCCATTCAGAGAACACATCATTTCATTCATAAAACACAGGGTTCTATTCATAGAACACAGGGTTCCATTTATAGAACACTGGGTTCTATTCATAGAACACAAGGTTTTATTCATAGAACACATGGTTATATTTATAGATCACGGGTGGTTTCCATTCAGAGAACACATAATTTTATTCATAAAACACAGGGTTCTATTCATAGAACACAGGGTTCCATTTATAGAACACAGGGTTCTATTCATAGAACTCAAGGTTTTATACATTGAACAGATGGTTATATTTATAGATCACGGGTGGTTTCCATTCAGAGAACACATAATTTCATTCATAAAACACAGGGTTCTATTCATAGAACACAGGGTTCCATTTATAGAACACAGGGTTTTATTCATAGAACACAAGGTTTATTCATAGAACAGATGGTTATATGTATAGATCACGGGTGGTTTCCATTCAGAGAACACATGGTTTCATTCATAAAACACATGGCTCTATTCATGGAACACAGGGTTCTATTAATAGAACACAAGGTTTTATTCATAGAACACATGGTTTTATTCATAGAACACCTGGTTATATTTATAGATCACGGGTGGTTTCCATTCAGAGAACACATAATTTTATTCATAAAACACAGGGTTCTATTCATAGAACACAGGGTTCCATTTATAGAACACAGGGTTCTATTCATAGAACTCAAGGTTTTATACATTGAACAGATGGTTATATTTATAGATCACGGCTGGTTTCCATTCAGAGAACACATAATTTCATTCATAAAACACAGGGTTCTATTCATAGAACACAAGGTTCCAATTATAGAACACAGGGTTCTATTCATAGAACACAAGGTTTTATTCATAGAACAGATGGGTATATTTATAGATCACGGGTGGTTTCCATTCAGAGAACACATGGTTTCATTCATAAAACAAAGGGTTCTATTCATAAAACACAGGGTTCCATTCATAGAACACAGGGTTCTATTAATAGAACACAAGGTTTTATTCATAGAACACATGGTTATATTTATAGATCACAGGTGGTTTCCATTCAGAGAACACATGATTTCATTCATAAAACACATGGTTCTATTTATAGAACACAGGGTTCCATTCATAGAACACAGGGTTCTATTAATAGAACACAAGGTTTTATTCATAAAACACATGGTTATATTTATAGATCACGGGTGGTTTCCATTCAGAGAACACATGGTTTTATTCATAAAACACAGGGTTCTATTCATAGAACACAGGGTTCCATTTATAGAACACAGGGTTCTATTCATAGAACACAAGGTTTTATTCATAGAACACATGGTTATATTTATAGATCACGGGTGGTTTCCATTCAGAGAACACATAATTTTATTCATAAAACACAGAGTTCTATTCATAGAACACATGGTTCCATTTATAGAAAACAGGGTTCTATTCATAGAACTCAAGGTTTTATTCATAGAACAGATGGTTATATTTATAGATCACGGGTGGTTTCCATTCAGAGAACACATAATTGCATTCATAAAACACAGGGTTCTATTCATAGAACACAAGGTTTTATTCATAGAACACAGGGTTCTATTCATAGAACACAATGTTTTATTCATAGAACACATGGTTATATTTATAGATCACGGGTGGTTTCGATTCAGAGAACACATAATTTCATTCATAAAACACAGGGCTCTATTCATAGAACACAGGGTTCCATTTATAGAACACAGGGTTCTATTCATAGAACACAAGGTTTTATTCATAGAACAGATGGGTATATTTATAGATCACGGGTGGTTTCCATTCAGAGAACACATGATTTCATTCATAAAACACAGGGTTCTATTCATAGAACACAGGGTTCCATTCATAGAACACAGGGTTCTATTAATAGAACACAAGGTTTTATTCATAAAACACATGGTTATATTTATAGATCACGGGTGGTTTCCATTCAGAGAACACATAATTTCATTCATAAAACACAGGGTTCTATTCATAGAACACAGGGTTCCATTTATAGAACACAGGGTTCTATTCATAGAACACAATGATTTATTCATAGAACACATGGCTATATTTATAGATCACGGGTGGTTTCCATTCAGAGAACACATGGTTTCATTCATAAAACACAGGGTTCTATTTATAGAACACAGGGTTCCATTCATAGAACACAGGGTTCTATTAATAGAACCCAAGGTTTTATTCATAAAACACATGGTTATATTTATAGATCACGGGTGTTTTCCATTCAGAGAACACATGGTTTCATTCATAAAACACAGGGTTCTATTCATAGAACACAGGGTTCCATTCATAGAACACAGGGTTCTATTAATATAACACAAGGTTTTATTCATAAAACACATGGTTATATTTATAGATCACGGGTGGTTTCCATTCAGAGAACACATCATTTCATTCATAAAACATAGGGTTCTATTCATAAAACACAGGGTTCCATTCATAGAACACAGGGTTCTATTAATAGAACAAAAGGTTTTATTCATAGAACACATGGTTATATTTATAGATCACGGGTGGTTTCCATTCAGAGAACACATGGTTTCATTCATAAAACACAGGGTTCTATTCATAGAACACAGGGTTCTAGTCATAGAACACATGGTTCTATTAATAGAACACAAGGTTTTATTCATAAAACACATGGTTATATTTATAGATCACGGGTGGTTTTCATTCAGAGAACACATAATTTCATTCATAAAACACAGGGTTCTATTCATAGAACACAAGGTTTTATTCATAGAACACAGGGTTCTATTCATAGAACACAAGGTTTTATTCATAGAACACATGGTTATATTTATAGATCACGGGTGGTTTCGATTCAGAGAACACATAATTTCATTCATAAAACACAGGGCTCTATTCATAGAACACAGGGTTCCATTTATAGAACACAGGGTTCTATTCATAGAACACAAGGTTTTATTCATAGAACAGATGGGTATATTTATAGATCACGGGTGGTTTCCATTCAGAGAACACATGATTTCATTCATAAAACACAGGGTTATATTCATAGAACACAGGGTTCCATTCATAGAACACAGGGTTCTATTAATAGAACACAAGGTTTTATTCATAAAACACATGGTTATATTTATAGATCACGGGTGGTTTCCATTCAGAGAACACATAATTTCATTCATAAAACACAGGGTTCTATTCATAGAACACAGGGTTCCATTTATAGAACACAGGGTTCTATTCATAGAACTCAAGGTTTTATTCATAGAACACATGGTTATATTTATAGATCACGGGTGGTTTCCATTCAGAGAACACATAATTTTATTCATAAAACACAGGGTTCTATTCATAGAACACAGGGTTCCATTTATAGAACACAGGGTTCTATTCATAGAACTCAAGGTTTTATTCATAGAACAGATGGTTATATTTATAGATCACGGGTGGTTTCCATTCAGAGAACACATAATTGCATTCATAAAACACAGGGTTCTATTCATAGAACACAGGGTTCCATTTATAGAACACAGGGTTCTATTCATAGAACACAAGGTTTTATTCATAGAACACATGGCTATATTTATAGATCACGGGTGGTTTCCATTCAGAGAACACATGGTTTCATTCATAAAACACAGGGTTCTATTTATAGAACACAGGGTTCCATTCATAGAACACAGGGTTCTATTAATAGAACACAAGGTTTTATTCATAAAACACATGGTTATATTTATAGATCACGGGTGGTTTCCATTCAGAGAACACATGGTTTCATTCATAAAACACAGGGTTCTATTCATAGAACACAGGGTTCCATTCATAGAACACAGGGTTCCATTCATAGAACACAGGGTTCTATTAATAGTACACAAGGTTTTATTCATAAAACACATGGTTATATTTATAGATCACGGGTGGTTTCCATTCAGAGAACACATCATTTCATTCATAAAACACAGGGTTCTATTCATAGAACACAGGGTTCCATTTATAGAACACTGGGTTCTATTCATAGAACACAAGGTTTTATTCATAGAACACATGGTTATATTTATAGATCACGGGTGGTTTCCATTCAGAGAACACATAATTTTATTCATACAACAGAGGGTTCTATTCATAGAACACAGGGTTCCATTTATAGAACACAGGGTTCTATTCATAGAACTAAAGGTTTTATTCATAGAACAGATGGTTATATTTATAGATCACTGGTGGTTTCCATTCAGAGAACACATAATTTCATTCATAAAACACAGGGTTCTATTCATAGAACACAAGGTTCCAATTATAGAACACAGGGTTCTATTCATAGAACACAAGGTTTTATTCATAGAACAGATGGGTTTATTTATAGATCACGGGTGGTTTCCATTCAGAGAACACATGGTTTCATTCATAAAACACAGGGTTCTATTCATAAAACACAGGGTTCCATTCATAGAACACAGGGTTCTATTAATAGAACACAAGGTTTTATTCATAGAACACATGGTTATATTTATAGATCACGGGTGGTTTCCATTCAGAGAACACATGATTTCATTTATAAAACACAGGGTTCTATTTATAGAACACAGGGTTCCATTCATAGAACACAGGGTTCTATTAATAGAACACAAGGTTTTATTCATAAAACACATGGTTATATTTATAGATCACGGGTGGTTTCCATTCAGAGAACACATGGTTTCATTCATAAAACACAGGGTTCTATTCATAGAACACAGGGTTCCATTCATAGAACACAGGGTTCTATTAATAGAACACAAGGTTTTATTCATAAAACACATGGTTATATTTATAGATCACGGGTGGTTTCCATTCAGAGAACACATAATTTCATTCATAAAACACAGGGTTCTATTCATAGAACACAGGGTTCCATTTATAGAACACAGGGTTCTATTCATAGAACACAAGGTTTTATTCATAGAACACATGGTTATATTTATAGATCACGGGTGGTTTCCATTCAGAGAACACATGGTTGCATTCATAAAACACAGGGTTCTATTCATAGAACACAGGGTTCCATTCATAGAACACAGGGTTCTATTAATAGAACACAAGGTTTTATTCATAAAACACATGGTTATATTTATAGATCACGGGTGGTTTCCATTTAGAGAACACATCATTTCATTCATAAAACACAGGGTTCTATTCATAGAACACAGGGTTCCATTTATAGAACACTGGGTTCTATTCATAGAACACAAGGTTTTATTCATAGAACACATGGTTATATTTATAGATCACGGGTGGTTTCCATTCAGAGAACACATAATTTTATTCATAAAACACAGGGTTCTATTCATAGAACACAGGGTTCCATTTATAGAACACAGGGTTCTATTCATAGAACTCAAGGTTTTATACATTGAACAGATGGTTATATTTATAGATCACGGGTGGTTTCCATTCAGAGAACACATAATTTCATTCATAAAACACAGGGTTCTATTCATAGAACACAGGGTTCCATTTATAGAACACAGGGTTTTATTCATAGAACACAAGGTTTATTCATAGAACAGATGGTTATATGTATAGATCACGGGTGGTTTCCATTCAGAGAACACATGGTTTCATTCATAAAACACAGGGCTCTATTCATGGAACACAGGGTTCTATTAATAGAACACAAGGTTTTATTCATAGAACACATGGTTTTATTCATAGAACACCTGGTTATATTTATAGATCACGGGTGGTTTCCATTCAGAGAACACATAATTTTATTCATAAAACACGGGGTTCTATTCATAGAACACAGGGTTCCATTTATAGAACACAGGGTTCTATTCATAGAACTCAAGGTTTTATACATTGAACAGATGGTTATATTTATAGATCACGGCTGGTTTCCATTCAGAGAACACATAATTTCATTCATAAAACACAGGGTTCTATTCATAGAACACAAGGTTCCAATTATAGAACACAGGGTTCTATTCATAGAACACAAGGTTTTATTCATAGAACAGATGGGTATATTTATAGATCACGGGTGGTTTCCATTCAGAGAACACATGGTTTCATTCATAAAACAAAGGGTTCTATTCATAAAACACAGGGTTCCATTCATAGAACACAGGGTTCTATTAATAGAACACAAGGTTTTATTCATAGAACACATGGTTATATTTATAGATCACGGGTGGTTTCCATTCAGAGAACACATGATTTCATTCATAAAACACAGGGTTCTATTTATAGAACACAGGGTTCCATTCATAGAACACAGGGTTCTATTAATAGAACACAAGGTTTTATTCATAAAACACATGGTTATATTTATAGATCACGGGTGGTTTCCATTCAGAGAACACATGGTTTTATTCATAAAACACAGGGTTCTATTCATAGAACACAGGGTTCCATTTATAGAACACAGGGTTCTATTCATAGAACACAAGGTTTTATTCATAGAACACATGGTTATATTTATAGATCACGGGTGGTTTCCATTCAGAGAACACATAATTTTATTCATAAAACACAGAGTTCTATTCATAGAACACATGGTTCCATTTATAGAAAACAGGGTTCTATTCATAGAACTCAAGGTTTTATTCATAGAACAGATGGTTATATTTATAGATCACGGGTGGTTTCCATTCAGAGAACACATAATTGCATTCATAAAACACAGGGTTCTATTCATAGAACACAAGGTTTTATTCATAGAACACAGGGTTCTATTCATAGAACACAAGGTTTTATTCATAGAACACATGGTTATATTTATAGATCACGGGTGGTTTCGATTCAGAGAACACATAATTTCATTCATAAAACACAGGGCTCTATTCATAGAACACAGGGTTCCATTTATAGAACACAGGGTTCTATTCATAGAACACAAGGTTTTATTCATAGAACAGATGGGTATATTTATAGATCACGGGTGGTTTCCATTCAGAGAACACATGATTTCATTCATAAAACACAGGGTTCTATTCATAGAACACAGGGTTCCATTCATAGAACACAGGGTTCTATTAATAGAACACAAGGTTTTATTCATAAAACACATGGTTATATTTATAGATCACGGGTGGTTTCCATTCAAAGAACACATAATTTCATTCATAAAACACAGGGTTCTATTCATAGAACACAGGGTTCCATTTATAGAACACAGGGTTCTATTCATAGAACACAAGGTTTTATTCATAGAACACATGGTTATATTTATAGATCACGGGTGGTTTCCATTCAGAGAACACATGATTTCATTCATAAAACACAGGGTTCTATTTATAGAACACAGGGTTCCATTCATAGAACACAGGGTTCTATTAATAGAACACAAGGTTTTATTCATAAAACACATGGTTATATTTATAGATCACGGGTGGTTTCCATTCAGAGAACACATGGTTTTATTCATAAAACACAGGGTTCTATTCATAGAACACAGGGTTCCATTTATAGAACACAGGGTTCTATTCATAGAACACAAGGTTTTATTCATAGAACACATGGTTATATTTATAGATCACGGGTGGTTTCCATTCAGAGAACACATCATTTCATTCATAAAACACAGGGTTCTATTCATAGAACACAGGGTTCCATTTATAGAACACTGGGTTCTATTCATAGAACACAAGGTTTTATTCATAGAACACATGGTTATATTTATAGATCACGGGTGGTTTCCATTCAGAGAACACATAATTTTATTCATACAACACAGGGTTCTATTCATAGAACACAGGGTTCCATTTATAGAACACAGGGTTCTATTCATAGAACTCAAGGTTTTATTCATAGAACAGATGGTTATATTTATAGATCACTGGTGGTTTCCATTCAGAGAACACATAATTTCATTCATAAAACACAGGGTTCTATTCATAGAACACAAGGTTCCAATTATAGAACACAGGGTTCTATTCATAGAACACAAGGTTTTATTCATAGAACAGATGGGTTTATTTATAGATCACGGGTGGTTTCCATTCAGAGAACACATGGTTTCATTCATAAAACACAGGGTTCTATTCATAAAACACAGGGTTCCATTCATAGAACACAGGGTTCTATTAATAGAACACAAGGTTTTATTCATAGAACACATGGTTATATTTATAGATCACGGGTGGTTTCCATTCAGAGAACACATGATTTCATTTATAAAACACAGGGTTCTATTTATAGAACACAGGGTTCCATTCATAGAACACAGGGTTCTATTAATAGAACACAAGGTTTTATTCATAAAACACATGGTTATATTTATAGATCACGGGTGGTTTCCATTCAGAGAACACATGGTTTCATTCATATAACACAGGGTTCTATTCATAGAACACAGGGTTCCATTCATAGAACACAGGGTTCTATTAATAGAACACAAGGTTTTATTCATAAAACACATGGTTATATTTATAGATCACGGGTGGTTTCCATTCAGAGAACACATAATTTCATTCATAAAACACAGGGTTCTATTCATAGAACACAGGGTTCCATTTATAGAACACAGGGTTCTATTCATAGAACACAAGGTTTTATTCATAGAACACATGGTTATATTTATAGATCACGGGTGGTTTCCATTCAGAGAACACATGGTTTCATTCATAAAACACTGGGTTCTATTCATAGAACACAGGGTTCCATTCATAGAACACAGGGTTCTATTAATAGAACACAAGGTTTTATTCATAAAACACATGGTTATATTTATAGATCACGGGTGGTTTCCATTCAGAGAACACATCATTTCATTCATAAAACACAGGGTTCTATTCATAGAACACAGGGTTCCATTTATAGAACACTGGGTTCTATTCATAGAACACAAGGTTTTATTCATAGAACACATGGTTATATTTATAGATCACGGGTGGTTTCCATTCAGAGAACACATAATTTTATTCATAAAACACAGGGTTCTATTCATAGAACACAGGGTTCCATTTATAGAACACAGGGTTCTATTCATAGAACTCAAGGTTTTATACATTGAACAGATGGTTATATTTATAGATCACGGGTGGTTTCCATTCAGAGAACACATAATTTCATTCATAAAACACAGGGTTCTATTCATAGAACACAGGGTTCCATTTATAGAACACAGGGTTTTATTCATAGAACACAAGGTTTATTCATAGAACAGATGGTTATATGTATAGATCACGGGTGGTTTCCATTCAGAGAACACATGGTTTCATTCATAAAACACAGGGCTCTATTCATGGAACACAGGGTTCTATTAATAGAACACAAGGTTTTATTCATAGAACACATGGTTTTATTCATAGAACACCTGGTTATATTTATAGATCACGGGTGGTTTCCATTCAGAGAACACATAATTTTATTCATAAAACACAGGGTTCTATTCATAGAACACAGGGTTCCATTTATAGAACACAGGGTTCTATTCATAGAACTCAAGGTTTTATACATTGAACAGATGGTTATATTTATAGATCACGGCTGGTTTCCATTCAGAGAACACATAATTTCATTCATAAAACACAGGGTTCTATTCATAGAACACAAGGTTCCAATTATAGAACACAGGGTTCTATTCATAGAACACAAGGTTTTATTCATAGAACAGATGGGTATATTTATAGATCACGGGTGGTTTCCATTCAGAGAACACATGGTTTCATTCATAAAACAAAGGGTTCTATTCATAAAACACAGGGTTCCATTCATAGAACACAGGGTTCTATTAATAGAACACAAGGTTTTATTCATAGAACACATGGTTATATTTATAGATCACGGGTGGTTTCCATTCAGAGAACACATGATTTCATTCATAAAACACATGGTTCTATTTATAGAACACAGGGTTCCATTCATAGAACACAGGGTTCTATTAATAGAACACAAGGTTTTATTCATAAAACACATGGTTATATTTATAGATCACGGGTGGTTTCCATTCAGAGAACACATGGTTTTATTCATAAAACACAGGGTTCTATTCATAGAACACAGGGTTCCATTTATAGAACACAGGGTTCTATTCATAGAACACAAGGTTTTATTCATAGAACACATGGTTATATTTATAGATCACGGGTGGTTTCCATTCAGAGAACACATAATTTTATTCATAAAAATCAGAGTTCTATTCATAGAACACATGGTTCCATTTATAGAAAACAGGGTTCTATTCATAGAACTCAAGGTTTTATTCATAGAACAGATGGTTATATTTATAGATCACGGGTGGTTTCCATTCAGAGAACACATAATTGCATTCATAAAACACAGGGTTCTATTCATAGAACACAAGGTTTTATTCATAGAACACAGGGTTCTATTCATAGAACACAAGGTTTTATTCATAGAACACATGGTTATATTTATAGATCACGGGTGGTTTCGATTCAGAGAACACATAATTTCATTCATAAAACACAGGGCTCTATTCATAGAACACAGGGTTCCATTTATAGAACACAGGGTTCTATTCATAGAACACAAGGTTTTATTCATAGAACAGATGGGTATATTTATAGATCACGGGTGGTTTCCATTCAGAGAACACATGATTTCATTCATAAAACACAGGGTTCTATTCATAGAACACAGGGTTCCATTCATAGAACACAGGGTTCTATTAATAGAACACAAGGTTTTATTCATAAAACACATGGTTATATTTATAGATCACGGGTGGTTTCCATTCAGAGAACACATAATTTCATTCATAAAACACAGGGTTCTATTCATAGAACACAGGGTTCCATTTATAGAACACAGGGTTCTATTCATAGAACACAAGGTTTTATTCATAGAACACATGGTTATATTTATAGATCACGGGTGGTTTCCATTCAGAGAACACATGATTTCATTCATAAAACACAGGGTTCTATTTATAGAACACAGGGTTCCATTCATAGAACACAGGGTTCTATTAATAGAACACAAGGTTTTATTCATAAAACACATGGTTATATTTATAGATCACGGGTGGTTTCCATTCAGAGAACACATGGTTTTATTCATAAAACACAGGGTTCTATTCATAGAACACAGGGTTCCATTTATAGAACACAGGGTTCTATTCATAGAACACAAGGTTTTATTCATAGAACACATGGTTATATTTATAGATCACGGGTGGTTTCCATTCAGAGAACACATAATTTTATTCATAAAACACAGAGTTCTATTCATAGAACACATGGTTCCATTTATAGAAAACAGGGTTCTATTCATAGAACTCAAGGTTTTATTCATAGAACAGATGGTTATATTTATAGATCACGGGTGGTTTCCATTCAGAGAACACATAATTTCATTCATAAAACACAGGGTTCTATTCATAGAACACAAGGTTTTATTCATAGAACACAGGGTTCTATTCATAGAACACAAGGTTTTATTCATAGAACACATGGTTATATTTATAGATCACGGGTGGTTTCGATTCAGAGAACACATAATTTCATTCATAAAACACAGGGCTCTATTCATAGAACACAGGGTTCCATTTATAGAACACAGGGTTCTATTCATAGAACACAAGGTTTTATTCATAGAACAGATGGGTATATTTATAGATCACGGGTGGTTTCCATTCAGAGAACACATGATTTCATTCATAAAACACAGGGTTCTATTCATAGAACACAGGGTTCCATTCATAGAACACAGGGTTCTATTAATAGAACACAAGGTTTTATTCATAAAACACATGGTTATATTTATAGATCACGGGTGGTTTCCATTCAGAGAACACATAATTTCATTCATAAAACACAGGGTTCTATTCATAGAACACAGGGTTCCATTTATAGAACACAGGGTTCTATTCATAGAACACAAGGTTTTATTCATAGAACACATGGTTATATTTATAGATCACGGGTGGTTTCCATTCAGAGAACACACAATTTTATTCATAAAACACAGGGTTCTATTCATAGAACACAGGGTTCCATTTATAGAACACAGGGTTCTATTCATAGAACTCAAGGTTTTATTCATAGAACAGATGGTTATATTTATAGATCACGGGTGGTTTCCATTCAGAGAACACATAATTGCATTCATAAAACACAGGGTTCTATTCATAGAACACAGGGTTCCATTTATAGAACACAGGGTTCTATTCATAGAACACAAGGTTTTATTCATAGAACACATGGCTATATTTATAGATCACGGGTGGTTTCCATTCAGAGAACACATGGTTTCATTCATAAAACACAGGGTTCCATTCATAGAACACAGGGTTCTATTAATAGAACACAAGGTTTTATTCATAAAACACATGGTTATATTTATAGATCACGGATGGTTTCCATTCAGAAAACACATGGTTTCATTCATAAAACACAGGGTTCTATTCATAGAACACAGGGTTCCATTCATAGAACACAGGGTTCCATTCATAGAACACAGGGTTCTATTAATAGTACACAAGGTTTTATTCATAAAACACATGGTTATATTTATAGATCACGGGTGGTTTCCATTCAGAGAACACATCATTTCATTCATAAAACACAGGGTTCTATTCATAGAACACAGGGTTCCATTTATAGAACACTGGGTTCTATTCATAGAACACAAGGTTTTATTCATAGAACACATGGTTATATTTATAGATCACGGGTGGTTTCCATTCAGAGAACACATAATTTTATTCATACAACACAGGGTTCTATTCATAGAACACAGGGTTCCATTTGGAGAACACAGGGTTCTATTCATAGAACTCAAGGTTTTATTCATAGAACAGATGGTTATATTTATAGATCACTGGTGGTTTCCATTCAGAGAACACATAATTTCATTCATAAAACTCAGGGTTCTATTCATAGAACACAAGGTTCCAATTATAGAACACAGGGTTCTATTCATAGAACACAAGGTTTTATTCATAGAACAGATGGGTTTATTTATAGATCACGGGTGGTTTCCATTCAGAGAACACATGGTTTCATTCATAAAACACAGGGTTCTATTCATAAAACACAGGGTTCCATTCATAGAACACAGGGTTCTATTAATAGAACACAAGGTTTTATTCATAGAACACATGGTTATATTTATAGATCACGGGTGGTTTCCATTCAGAGAACACATGATTTCATTCATAAAACACAGGGTTCTATTTATAGAACACAGGGTTCCATTCATAGAACACAGGGTTCTATTAATAGAACACAAGGTTTTATTCATAAAACACATGGTTATATTTATAGATCACGGGTGGTTTCCATTCAGAGAACACATGGTTTTATTCATAAAACACAGGGTTCTATTCATAGAACACAGGGTTCCATTTATAGAACACAGGGTTCTATTCATAGAACACAAGGTTTTATTCATAGAACAGATGGTTATATTTATAGATCACTGGTGGTTTCCATTCAGAGAACACATAATTTCATTCATAAAACTCAGGGTTCTATTCATAGAACACAAGGTTCCAATTATAGAACACAGGGTTCTATTCATAGAACACAAGGTTTTATTCATAGAACAGATGGGTTTATTTATAGATCACGGGTGGTTTCCATTCAGAGAACACATGGTTTCATTCATAAAACACAGGGTTCTATTCATAAAACACAGGGTTCCATTCATAGAACACAGGGTTCTATTAATAGAACACAAGGTTTTATTCATAGAACACATGGTTATATTTATAGATCACGGGTGGTTTCCATTCAGAGAACACATGATTTCATTTATAAAACACAGGGTTCTATTTATAGAACACAGGGTTCCATTCATAGAACACAGGGTTCTATTAATAGAACACAAGGTTTTATGCATAAAACACATGGTTATATTTATAGATCACGGGTGGTTTCCATTCAGAGAACACATGGTTTCATTCATAAAACACAGGGTTCTATTCATAGAACACAGGGTTCCATTCATAGAACACAGGGTTCTATTAATAGAACACAAGGTTTTATTCATAAAACACATGGTTATATTTATAGATCACGGGTGGTTTCCATTCAGAGAACACATAATTTCATTCATAAAACACAGGGTTCTATTCATAGAACACAGGGTTCCATTTATAGAACACAGGGTTCTATTCATAGAACACAAGGTTTTATTCATAGAACACATGGTTATATTTATAGATCACGGGTGGTTTCCATTCAGAGAACACATGGTTTCATTCATAAAACACAGGGTTCTATTCATAGAACACAGGGTTCCATTCATAGAACACAGGGTTCTATTAATAGAACACAAGGTTTTATTCATAAAACACATGGTTATATTTATAGATCACGGGTGGTTTCCATTCAGAGAACACATCATTTCATTCATAAAACACAGGGTTCTATTCATAGAACACAGGGTTCCATTTATAGAACACTGGGTTCTATTCATAGAACACAAGGTTTTATTCATAGAACACATGGTTATATTTATAGATCACGGGTGGTTTCCATTCAGAGAACACATAATTTTATTCATAAAACACAGGGTTCTATTCATAGAACACAGGGTTCCATTTATAGAACACAGGGTTCTATTCATAGAACTCAAGGTTTTATACATTGAACAGATGGTTATATTTATAGATCACGGGTGGTTTCCATTCAGAGAACACATAATTTCATTCATAAAACACAGGGTTCTATTCATAGAACACAGGGTTCCATTTATAGAACACAGGGTTTTATTCATAGAACACAAGGTTTATTCATAGAACAGATGGTTATATGTATAGATCACGGGAGGTTTCCATTCAGAGAACACATGGTTTCATTCATAAAACACAGGGCTCTATTCATGGAACACAGGGTTCTATTAATAGAACACAAGGTTTTATTCATAGAACACATGGTTTTATTCATAGAACACCTGGTTATATTTATAGATCACGGGTGGTTTCCATTCAGAGAACACATAATTTTATTCATAAAACACAGGGTTCTATTCATAGAACACAGGGTTCCATTTATAGAACACAGGGTTCTATTCATAGAACTCAAGGTTTTATACATTGAACAGATGGTTATATTTATAGATCACGGCTGGTTTCCATTCAGAGAACACATAATTTCATTCATAAAACACAGGGTTCTATTCATAGAACACAAGGTTCCAATTATAGAACACAGGGTTCTATTCATAGAACACAAGGTTTTATTCATAGAACAGATGGGTATATTTATAGATCACGGGTGGTTTCCATTCAGAGAACACATGGTTTCATTCATAAAACAAAGGGTTCTATTCATAAAACACAGGGTTCCATTCATAGAACACAGGGTTCTATTAATAGAACACAAGGTTTTATTCATAGAACACATGGTTATATTTATAGATCACGGGTGGTTTCCATTCAGAGAACACATGATTTCATTCATAAAACACAGGGTTCTATTTATAGAACACAGGGTTCCATTCATAGAACACAGGGTTCTATTAATAGAACACAAGGTTTTATTCATAAAACACATGGTTATATTTATAGATCACGGGTGGTTTCCATTCAGAAAACACATGGTTTTATTCATAAAACACAGGGTTCTATTCATAGAACACAGGGTTCCATTTATAGAACACAGGGTTCTATTCATAGAACACAAGGTTTTATTCATAGAACACATGGTTATATTTATAGATCACGGGTGGTTTCCATTCAGAGAACACATAATTTTATTCATAAAACACAGAGTTCTATTCATAGAACACATGGTTCCATTTATAGAAAACAGGGTTCTATTCATAGAACTCAAGGTTTTATTCATAGAACAGATGGTTATATTTATAGATCACAGGTGGGTTCCATTCAGAGAACACATGGTTTCATTCATAAAACACAGGGTTCTATTCATAAAACACAGGGTTCCATTCATAGAACACAGGGTTCTATTAATAGAACACAAGGTTTTATTCATAAAACACATGGTTATATTTATAGATCACGGGTGGTTTCCATTCAGAGAACACATGGTTTCATTCATAAAACACAGGGTTCTATTCATAGAACACAGGGTTCCATTCATAGAACACAGGGTTCCATTCATAGAACACAGGGTTCCATTCATAGAACACAGGGTTCTATTAATAGTACACAAGGTTTTATTCATAAAACACATGGTTATATTTATAGATCACGGGTGGTTTCCATTCAGAGAACACATCATTTCATTCATAAAACACAGGGTTCTATTCATAGAACACAGGGTTCCATTTATAGAACACTGGGTTCTATTCATAGAACACAAGGTTTTATTCATAGAACACATGGTTATATTTATAGATCACGGGTGGTTTCCATTCAGAGAACACATAATTTTATTCATAAAACACAGGGTTATATTCATAGAACACAGGGTTCCATTTATAGAACACAGGGTTCTATTCATAGAACTCAAGGTTTTATTCATAGAACAGATGGTTATATTTATAGATCACTGGTGGTTTCCATTCAGAGAACACATAATTTCATTCATAAAACACAGGGTTCTATTCATAGAACACAAGGTTCCAATTATAGAACACAGGGTTCTATTCATAGAACACAAGGTTTTATTCATAGAACAGATGGGTATATTTATAGATCACGGGTGGTTTCCATTCAGAGAACACATGGTTTCATTCATAAAACACAGGGTTCTATTCATAAAACACAGGGTTCCATTCATAGAACACAGGGTTCTATTAATAGAACACAAGGTTTTATTCATAGAACACATGATTATATTTATAGATCACGGGTGGTTTCCATTCAGAGAACACATGATTTCATTTATAAAACACAGGGTTCTATTTATAGAACACAGGGTTCCATTCATAGAACACAGGGTTCTATTAATAGAACACAAGGTTTTATTCATAAAACACATGATTATATTTATAGATCACGGGTGGTTTCCATTCAGAGAACACATGATTTCATTTATAAAACACAGGGTTCTATTTATAGAACACAGGGTTCCATTCATAGAACACAGGGTTCTATTAATAGAACACAAGGTTTTATTCATAAAACACATGGTTATATTTATAGATCACGGGTGGTTTCCATTCAGAGAACACATGGTTTCATTCATAAAACACAGGGTTCTATTCATAGAACACAGGGTTCCATTCATAGAACACAGGGTTCTATTAATAGAACACAAGGTTTTATTCATAAAACACATGGTTATATTTATAGATCACGGGTGGTTTCCATTCAGAGAACACATCATTTCATTCATAAAACACAGGGTTCTATTCATAGAACACAGGGTTCCATTTATAGAACACTGGGTTCTATTCATAGAACACAAGGTTTTATTCATAGAACACATGGTTATATTTATAGATCACGGGTGGTTTCCATTCAGAGAACACATAATTTTATTCATAAAACACAGGGTTCTATTCATAGAACACAGGGTTCCATTTATAGAACACAGGGTTCTATTCATAGAACTCAAGGTTTTATACATTGAACAGATGGTTATATTTATAGATCACGGGTGGTTTCCATTCAGAGAACACATAATTTCATTCATAAAACACAGGGTTCTATTCATAGAACACAGGGTTCCATTTATAGAACACAGGGTTTTATTCATAGAACACAAGGTTTATTCATAGAACAGATGGTTATATGTATAGATCACGGGTGGTTTCCATTCAGAGAACACATGGTTTCATTCATAAAACACAGGGCTCTATTCATGGAACACAGGGTTCTATTAATAGAACACAAGGTTTTATTCATAGAACACATGGTTTTATTCATAGAACACCTGGTTATATTTATAGATCACGGGTGGTTTCCATTCAGAGAACACATAATTTTATTCATAAAACACAGGGTTCTATTCATAGAACACAGGGTTCCATTTATAGAACACAGGGTTCTATTCATAGAACTCAAGGTTTTATACATTGAACAGATTGTTATATTTATAGATCACGGGTGGTTTCCATTCAGAGAACACATAATTTCATTCATAAAACACAGGGTTCTATTCATAGAACACAAGGTTCCAATTATAGAACACAGGGTTCTATTCATAGAACACAAGGTTTTATTCATAGAACAGATGGGTATATTTATAGATCACGGGTGGTTTCCATTCAGAGAACACATGGTTTCATTCATAAAACAAAGGGTTCTATTCATAAAACACAGGGTTCCATTCATAGAACACAGGGTTCTATTAATAGAACACAAGGTTTTATTCATAGAACACATGGTTATATTTATAGATCACGGGTGGTTTCCATTCAGAGAACACATTATTTCATTCATAAAACACAGGGTTCTATTTATAGAACACAGGGTTCCATTCATAGAACACAGGGTTCTATTAATAGAACACAAGGTTTTATTCATAAAACACATGGTTATATTTATAGATCACGAGTGGTTTCCATTCAGAGAACACATAATTTTATTCATAAAACACAGAGTTCTATTCATAGAACACATGGTTCCATTTATAGAAAACAGGGTTCTATTCATAGAACTCAAGGTTTTATTCATAGAACAGATGGTTATATTTATAGATCACGGGTGGTTTCCATTCACAGAACACATAATTGCATTCATAAAACACAGGGTTCTATTCATAGAACACAGGGTTCCATTTTTAGAACACAGGGTTCTATTCATAGAACACAAGGTTTTATTCATAGAACACATGGCTATATTTATAGATCACGGGTGGTTTCCATTCAGAGAACACATGGTTTTATTCATAAAACACAGGGTTCTATTTATAGAACTCAGGGTTCCATTCATAGAACTCAGGGTTCTATTTATAGAACAGAAGGTTTTATTCATATAACACATGGTTATATTTATAGATCACGGGTGGTTTCCATTCAGAGAACACATGGTTTCATTCATAAAACACAGGGTTCTATTCATAGAACACAGGGTTCCATTCATAGAACACAGGGTTCCATTCATAGAACACAGGGTTCTATTAATAGAACACAAGGTTTTATTCATAAAACACATGGTTATATTTATAGATCACGGGTGGTTTCCATTCAGAGAACACATCATTTCATTCATAAAACACAGGGTTCTATTCATAGAACACAGGGTTCCATTTATAGAACACTGGGTTCTATTCATAGAACACAAGGTTTTATTCATAGAACACATGGTTATATTTATAGATCACGGGTGGTTTCCATTCAGAGAACACATAATTTTATTCATAAAACACAGGGTTCTATTCATAGAACACAGGGTTCCATTTATAGAACACAGGGTTCTATTCATAGAACACAAGGTTTTATTCATAGAACAGATGGGTATATTTATAGATCACGGGTGGTTTCCATTCAGAGAACACATGGTTTCATTCATAAAACACAGGGTTCTATTCATAAAACACAGGGTTCCATTCATAGAACACAGGGTTCTATTAATAGAACACAAGGTTTTATTCATAGAACACATGGTTATATTTATAGATCACGGGTGGTTTCCATTCAGAGAACACATGATTTCATTCATAAAACACAGGGTTCTATTTATAGAACACAGGGTTCCATTCATAGAACACAGGGTTCTATTAATAGAACACAAGGTTTTATTCATAAAACACATGGTTATATTTATAGATCACGGGTGGTTTCCATTCAGAGAACACATCATTTCATTCATAAAACACAGGGTTCTATTCATAGAACACAGGGTTCCATTTATAGAACACTGGGATCTATTCATAGAACACAAGGTTTTATTCATAGAACACATGGTTATATTTATAGATCACGGGTGGTTTCCATTCAGAGAACACATAATTTTATTCATAAAACACAGAGTTCTATTCATAGAACACATGGTTCCATTTATAGAAAACAGGGTTCTATTCATAGAACTCAAGGTTTTATTCATAGAACAGATGGTTATATTTATAGATCACGGGTGGTTTCCATTCAGAGAACACATAATTGCATTCATAAAACACAGGGTTCTATTCATAGAACACAGGGTTCCATTTTTAGAACACAGGGTTCTATTCATAGAACACAAGGTTTTATTCATAGAACACATGGCTATATTTATAGATCACGGGTGGTTTCCATTCAGAGAACACATGGTTTCATTCATAAAACACAGGGTTCTATTTATAGAACACAGGGTTCCATTCATAGAACACAGGGTTCTATTAATAGAACACAAGGTTTTATTCATAGAACACATGGTTATATTTATAGATCACGGGTGGTTTCCATTCAGAGAACACATGATTTCATTCATAAAACACAGGGTTCTATTTATAGAACACAGGGTTCCATTCATAGAACACAGGGTTCTATTAATAGAACACAAGGTTTTATTCATAAAACACATGGTTATATTTATAGATCACGGGTGGTTTCCATTCAGAGAACACATGGTTTTATTCATAAAACACAGGGTTCTATTCATAGAACACAGGGTTCCATTTATAGAACAATGGGTTCTATTCATAGAACACAAGGTTTTATTCATAGAACACATGGTTATATTTATAGATCACGGGTGGTTTCCATTCAGAGAACACATAATTGTATTCATAAAACACAGGGTTCTATTCATAGAACACAGGGTTCCATTTATAGAACACAGGGTTCTATTCATAGAACTCAAGGTTTTATACATTGAACAGATGGTTATATTTATAGATCACGGGTGGTTTCCATTCAGAGAACACATAATTTCATTCATAAAACACAGGGTTCTATTCATAGAACACAGGGTTCCATTTATAGAACACAGGGTTTTATTCATAGAACACAAGGTTTATTCATAGAACAGATTGTTATATGTATAGATCACGGGTGGTTTCCATTCAGAGAACACATGGTTTCATTCATAAAACACAGGGCTCTATTCATGGAACACAGGGTTCTATTAATAGAACACAAGGTTTTATTCATAGAACACATGGTTTTATTCATAGAACACCTGGTTATATTTATAGATCACGGGTGGTTTCCATTCAGAGAACACATAATTTTATTCATAAAACACAGGGTTCTATTCATAGAACACAGGGTTCCATTTATAGAACACAGGGTTCTATTCATAGAACTCAAGGTTTTATACATTGAACAGATTGTTATATTTATAGATCACGGGTGGTTTCCATTCAGAGAACACATAATTTCATTCATAAAACACAGGGTTCTATTCATAGAACACAAGGTTCCAATTATAGAACACAGGGTTCTATTCATAGAACACAAGGTTTTATTCATAGAACAGATGGGTATATTTATAGATCACGGGTGGTTTCCATTCAGAGAACACATGGTTTCATTCATAAAACAAAGGGTTCTATTCATAAAACACAGGGTTCCATTCATAGAACACAGGGTTCTATTAATAGAACACAAGGTTTTATTCATAGAACACATGGTTATATTTATAGATCACGGGTGGTTTCCATTCAGAGAACACATTATTTCATTCATAAAACACAGGGTTCTATTTATAGAACACAGGGTTCCATTCATAGAACACAGGGTTCTATTAATAGAACACAAGGTTTTATTCATAAAACACATGGTTATATTTATAGATCACGGGTGGTTTCCATTCAGAGAACACATGGTTTTATTCATAAAACACAGGGTTCTATTCATAGAACACAGGGTTCCATTTATAGAACACAGGGTTCTATTCATAGAACACAAGGTTTTATTCATAGAACACATGGTTATATTTATAGATCACGGGTGGTTTCCATTCAGAGAACACATAATTTTATTCATAAAACACAGAGTTCTATTCATAGAACACATGGTTCCATTTATAGAAAACAGGTTTCTATTCATAGAACTCAAGGTTTTATTCATAGAACAGATGGTTATATTTATAGATCACGGGTGGTTTCCATTCAGAGAACACATAATTGCATTTATAAAACACAGGGTTCTATTCATAGAACACAG
This sequence comes from Crinia signifera, assembly GCF_055691185.1. Taxonomy (NCBI): domain Eukaryota; kingdom Metazoa; phylum Chordata; class Amphibia; order Anura; family Myobatrachidae; genus Crinia; species Crinia signifera. The sequence continues at coordinate 236,723,869 of NC_139217.1, read as the reverse complement.
GGTTCCATTTTTAGAACACAGGGTTCTATTCATAGAACACAAGGTTTTATTCATAGAACACATGGCTATATTTATAGATCACGGGAGGTTTCCATTCAGAGAACACATGGTTTCATTCATAAAACACAGGGTTCTATTTATAGAACTCAGGGTTCCATTCATAGAACACAGGGTTCTATTTATAGAACAGAAGGTTTTATTCATATAACACATGGTTATATTTATAGATCACGGGTGGTTTCCATTCAGAGAACACATGGTTTCATTCATAAAACACAGGGTTCTATTCATAGAACACAGGGTTCCATTCATAGAACACAGGGTTCCATTCATATAACACAGGGTTCTATTAATTGAACACAAGGTTTTATTCATAAAACACATGGTTATATTTATAGATCACGGGTGGTTTCCATTCAGAGAACACATCATTTCATTCATAAAACACAGGGTTCTATTCATAGAACACAGGGTTCCATTTATAGAACACTGGGTTCTATTCATAGAACACAAGGTTTTATTCATAGAACACATGGTTATATTTATAGATCACGGGTTGTTTCCATTCAGAGAACACATAATTTTATTCATAAAACACAGGGTTCTATTCATAGAACACAGGGTTCCATTTATAGAACACATGGTTCTATTCATAGAACACAAGGTTTTATTCATAGAACAGATGGGTATATTTATAGATCACGGGTGGTTTCCATTCAGAGAACACATGGTTTCATTCATAAAACACAGGGTTCTATTCATAAAACACAGGGTTCCATTCATAGAACACAGGGTTCTATTAATAGAACACAAGGTTTTATTCATAAAACACATGGTTATATTTATAGATCACGGGTGATTTCCATTCAGAGAACACATCATTTCATTCATAAAACACAGGGTTCTATTCATAGAACACAGGGTTCCATTTATAGAACACTGGGATCTATTCATAGAACACAAGGTTTTATTCATAGAACACATGGTTATATTTATAGATCACGGGTGGTTTCCATTCAGAGAACACATAATTTCATTCATAAAACACAGGGTTCTATTTATAGAACACAGGGTTCCATTCATAGAACACAGGGTTCTATTAATAGAACACAAGGTTTTATTCATAAAACACATGGTTATATTTATAGATCACGGGTGGTTTCCATTCAGAGAACACATGGTTTTATTCATAAAACACAGGGTTCTATTCATAGAACACAGGGTTCCATTTATAGAACACAGGGTTCTATTCATAGAACACAAGGTTTTATTCATAGAACACATGGTTATATTTATAGATCACGGGTGGTTTCCATTCAGAGAACACATAATTTTATTCATAAAACACAGAGTTCTATTCATAGAACACATGGTTCCATTTATAGAAAACAGGGTTCTATTCATAGAACTCAAGGTTTTATTCATAGAACAGATGGTTATATTTATAGATCACGGGTGGTTTCCATTCAGAGAACACATAATTGCATTCATAAAACACAGGGTTCTATTCATAGAACACAGGGTTCCATTTTTAGAACACAGGGTTCTATTCATAGAACACAAGGTTTTATTCATAGAACACATGGCTATATTTATAGATCACGGGTGGTTTCCATTCAGAGAACACATGGTTTGATTCATAAAACACAGGGTTCTATTTATAGAACTCAGGGTTCCATTCATAGAACACAGGGTTCTATTTATAGAACAGAAGGTTTTATTCATATAACACATGGTTATATTTATAGATCACGGGTGGTTTCCATTCAGAGAACACATGGTTTCATTCATAAAACACAGGGTTCTATTCATAGAACACAGGGTTCCATTCATAGAACAAAGGGTTCCATTCATAGAACACAGGGTTCTATTAATAGAACACAAGGTTTTATTCATAAAACACATGGTTATATTTATAGATCACGGGTGGTTTCCATTCAGAGAACACATCATTTCATTCATAAAACACAGGGTTCTATTCATAGAACACAGGGTTCCATTTATAGAACACTGGGTTCTATTCATAGAACACAAGGTTTTATTCATAGAACACATGGTTATATTTATAGATCACGGGTGGTTTCCATTCAGAGAACACATAATTTTATTCATAAAACACAGGGTTCTATTCATAGAACACAGGGTTCCATTTATAGAACACAGGGTTCTATTCATAGAACACAAGGTTTTATTCATAGAACAGATGGGTATATTTATAGATCACGGGTGGTTTCCATTCAGAGAACACATGGTTTCATTCATAAAACACAGGGTTCTATTCATAAAACACAGGGTTCCATTCATAGAACACAGGGTTCTATTAATAGAACACAAGGTTTTATTCATAGAACACATGGTTATATTTATAGATGGCGGGTGGTTTCCATTCAGAGAACACATGATTTCATTCATAAAACACAGGGTTCTATTTATAGAACACAGGGTTCCATTCATAGAACACAGGGTTCTATTAATAGAACACAAGGTTTTATTCATAAAACACATGGTTATATTTATAGATCACGGGTGGTTTCCATTCAGAGAACACATCATTTCATTCATAAAACACAGGGTTCTATTCATAGAACACAGGGTTCCATTTATAGAACACTGGGATCTATTCATAGAACACAAGGTTTTATTCATAGAACACATGGTTATATTTATAGATCACGGGTGGTTTCCATTCAGAGAACACATAATTTTATTCATAAAGCACAGGGTTCTATTCATAGAACACAGGGTTCCATTTATAGAACACAGGGTTCTATTCATAGAACTCAAGGTTTTATACATTGAACAGATGGTTATATTTATAGATCACGGGTGGTTTCCATTCAGAGAACACATAATTTCATTCATAAAACACAGGGTTCTATTCATAGAACACAGGGTTCCATTTATAGAACACAGGGTTTTATTCATAGAACACAAGGTTTATTCATAGAACAGATGGTTATATTTATAGATCACGGGTGGTTTCCATTCAGAGAACACATGGTTTCATTCATAAAACACAGGGTTTATTCATGGAACACAGGGTTCTATTAATAGAACACAAGGTTTTATTCATAGAACACATGGTTTTATTCATAGAACACATGGTTATATTTATAGATCACGGGTGGTTTCCATTCAGAGAACACATAATTTTATTCATAAAACACAGGGTTCTATTCATAGAACACAGGGTTCCATTTATAGAACACAGGGTTCTATTCATAGAACTCAAGGTTTTATACATTGAACAGATGGTTATATTTATAGATCACGGGTGGTTTCCATTCAGAGAACACATAATTTCATTCATAAAACACAGGGTTCTATTCATAGAACACAAGGTTCCAATTATAGAACACAGGGTTCTATTCATAGAACACAAGGTTTTATTCATAGAACAGATGGGTATATTTATAGATCACGGGTGGTTTCCATTCAGAGAACACATGGTTTCATTCATAAAACAAAGGGTTCTATTCATAAAACACAGGGTTCCATTCATAGAACACAGGGTTCTATTAATAAAACACAGGGTTCCATTCATAGAACACAGGGTTCTATTAATAGAACACAAGGTTTTATTCATAGAACACATGGTTATATTTATAGATCACGGGTGGTTTCCATTCAGAGAACACATAATTTTATTCATAAAACACAGGGTTCTATTCATAGAACACAAGGTTCCAATTATAGAACACAGGGTTCTATTAATAGAACACAAGGTTTTATTCATAAAACACATGGTTATATTTATAGATCACGGGTCGTTTCCATTCAGAGAACACATGGTTTCATTCATAAAACACAGGGTTCTATTCATAGAACACAGGGTTCTATTTATAGAACACAGGGTTCTATTCATAGAACACAAGGTTTTATCCATAGAACACATGGTTATATTTATAGATCACGGGTGGTTTCCATTCAGAGAACACATAATTTTATTCATAAAACACAGAGTTCTATTCATAGAACACAGGGTTCCATTTATAGAACATAGGGTTCTATTTATAGAACTCAAGGTTTTATTCATAGAACAGATGGTTATATTTATAGATCACGGGTGGTTTCCATTCAGAGAACACATAATTGCATTCATAAAACACAGGGTTCTATTCATAAAACACAGGGTTCCATTTATAGAACACGGGGTTCTATTCATAGAACACAAGGTTTATTCATAGAACAGATGGTTATATTTATAGATCACGGGTGGTTTCCATTCAGAGAACACATCATTTTATTCATAAAACACAGGGTTCTATTCATAGAACACAGGGTTCCATTTATAGAACACAGGGTTCTATTCATAGAACTCAAGGTTTTATTCATAGAACTGATGGGTATATTTATAGATCACAGGTGGTTTCCATTCAGAGAACACATGGTTTCATTCATAAAACACAGGGTTCTATTCATAAAACACAGAGTTCCATTCATAGAAAACAGGGTTCTATTAATAGAACACAAGGTTTTATTCATAGAACACATGGCTATATTTATAGATCACGGGTGGTTTCCATTCAGAGAACACATGGTTTGATTCATAAAACACAGGGTTCTATTTATAGAACTCAGGGTTCCATTCATAGAACACAGGGTTCTATTTATAGAACAGAAGGTTTTATTCATATAACACATGGTTATATTTATAGATCACGGGTGGTTTCCATTCAGAGAACACATGGTTTCATTCATAAAACACAGGGTTCTATTCATAGAACACAGGGTTCCATTCATAGAACAAAGGGTTCCATTCATAGAACACAGGGTTCTATTAATAGAACACAAGGTTTTATTCATAAAACACATGGTTATATTTATAGATCACGGGTGGTTTCCATTCAGAGAACACATCATTTCATTCATAAAACACAGGGTTCTATTCATAGAACACAGGGTTCCATTTATAGAACACTGGGTTCTATTCATAGAACACAAGGTTTTATTCATAGAACACATGGTTATATTTATAGATCACGGGTGGTTTCCATTCAGAGAACACATAATTTTATTCATAAAACACAGGGTTCTATTCATAGAACACAGGGTTCCATTTATAGAACACAGGGTTCTATTCATAGAACACAAGGTTTTATTCATAGAACAGATGGGTATATTTATAGATCACGGGTGGTTTCCATTCAGAGAACACATGGTTTCATTCATAAAACACAGGGTTCTATTCATAAAACACAGGGTTCCATTCATAGAACACAGGGTTCTATTAATAGAACACAAGGTTTTATTCATAGAACACATGGTTATATTTATAGATGGCGGGTGGTTTCCATTCAGAGAACACATGATTTCATTCATAAAACACAGGGTTCTATTTATAGAACACAGGGTTCCATTCATAGAACACAGGGTTCTATTAATAGAACACAAGGTTTTATTCATAAAACACATGGTTATATTTATAGATCACGGGTGGTTTCCATTCAGAGAACACATCATTTCATTCATAAAACACAGGGTTCTATTCATAGAACACAGGGTTCCATTTATAGAACACTGGGATCTATTCATAGAACACAAGGTTTTATTCATAGAACACATGGTTATATTTATAGATCACGGGTGGTTTCCATTCAGAGAACACATAATTTTATTCATAAAGCACAGGGTTCTATTCATAGAACACAGGGTTCCATTTATAGAACACAGGGTTCTATTCATAGAACTCAAGGTTTTATACATTGAACAGATGGTTATATTTATAGATCACGGGTGGTTTCCATTCAGAGAACACATAATTTCATTCATAAAACACAGGGTTCTATTCATAGAACACAGGGTTCCATTTATAGAACACAGGGTTTTATTCATAGAACACAAGGTTTATTCATAGAACAGATGGTTATATTTATAGATCACGGGTGGTTTCCATTCAGAGAACACATGGTTTCATTCATAAAACACAGGGTTTATTCATGGAACACAGGGTTCTATTAATAGAACACAAGGTTTTATTCATAGAACACATGGTTTTATTCATAGAACACATGGTTATATTTATAGATCACGGGTGGTTTCCATTCAGAGAACACATAATTTTATTCATAAAACACAGGGTTCTATTCATAGAACACAGGGTTCCATTTATAGAACACAGGGTTCTATTCATAGAACTCAAGGTTTTATACATTGAACAGATGGTTATATTTATAGATCACGGGTGGTTTCCATTCAGAGAACACATAATTTCATTCATAAAACACAGGGTTCTATTCATAGAACACAAGGTTCCAATTATAGAACACAGGGTTCTATTCATAGAACACAAGGTTTTATTCATAGAACAGATGGGTATATTTATAGATCACGGGTGGTTTCCATTCAGAGAACACATGGTTTCATTCATAAAACAAAGGGTTCTATTCATAAAACACAGGGTTCCATTCATAGAACACAGGGTTCTATTAATAAAACACAGGGTTCCATTCATAGAACACAGGGTTCTATTAATAGAACACAAGGTTTTATTCATAGAACACATGGTTATATTTATAGATCACGGGTGGTTTCCATTCAGAGAACACATAATTTTATTCATAAAACACAGGGTTCTATTCATAGAACACAAGGTTCCAATTATAGAACACAGGGTTCTATTAATAGAACACAAGGTTTTATTCATAAAACACATGGTTATATTTATAGATCACGGGTCGTTTCCATTCAGAGAACACATGGTTTCATTCATAAAACACAGGGTTCTATTCATAGAACACAGGGTTCTATTTATAGAACACAGGGTTCTATTCATAGAACACAAGGTTTTATCCATAGAACACATGGTTATATTTATAGATCACGGGTGGTTTCCATTCAGAGAACACATAATTTTATTCATAAAACACAGAGTTCTATTCATAGAACACAGGGTTCCATTTATAGAACATAGGGTTCTATTTATAGAACTCAAGGTTTTATTCATAGAACAGATGGTTATATTTATAGATCACGGGTGGTTTCCATTCAGAGAACACATAATTGCATTCATAAAACACAGGGTTCTATTCATAGAACACAGGGTTCCATTTATAGAACACGGGGTTCTATTCATAGAACACAAGGTTTATTCATAGAACAGATGGTTATATTTATAGATTACGGGTGGTTTCCATTCAGAGAACAAATAATTTCATTCATAAAACACAGGGTTCTATTTATAGAACACAGGGTTCCATTTATAGAACACAGGGTTCTATTCATACAACTTAAGGTTTTATTCATAGAACAGATGGTTATATTTATAGATCACGGGTGGTTTCCATTCAGAGAACACATCATTTTATTCATAAAACACAGGGTTCTATTCATAGAACACAGGGTTCCATTTATAGAACACAGGGTTCTATTCATAGAACTCAAGGTTTTATTCATAGAAAAAATGGTTATATTTATAGATTACGGGTGGTTTCCATTCAGAGAACACATAATTGCATTCATAAAACACAGGGTTCTATTCATAGAACACAGGGTTCCATTTATAGAACACAGGGTTCTATTCATAGAACACAAGGATTTATTCATAGAACACATGGCTATATATATAGATGACGGGTGGTTTCCATTCAGAGAACACATGGTTTCATTCATAAAACACAGGGTTCTATTTATAGAACACAGGGTTCCATTCATAGAACACAGGGTTCTATTAATAGAACACAAGGTTTTATTCATAAAACACATGGTTATATTTATAGATCACGGGTGGTTTCCATTCAGAGAACACATGGTTTCATTCATAAAACACAGGGTTCTATTCATAGAACACAGGGTTTCATTCATAGAACACAGGGTTCTATTAATAGAACACAAGGTTTTATTCATAAAACACATGGTTATATTTATAGATCACGGGTGGTTTCCATTCAGAGAACACATTTCATTCATAAAACACAGGGTTCTATTCATAGAACACAGGGTTCCATTTATAGAACACAGGGTTCTATTAATAGAACACAAGGTTTTATTCATAGAACACATGGTTATATTTATAGATCACGGGTGGTTTCCATTCAGAGAACACATAATTTTATTCATAAAACACAGGGTTCTATTCATAGAACACAAGGTTCCAATTATAGAACACAGGGTTCTATTCATAGAACACAAGGTTTTATTCATAGAACAGATGGGTATATTTATAGATCACGGGTGGTTTCCATTCAGAGAACACATAATTTCATTCATAAAACACAGGGTTCTATTCATAGAACACAGGGTTCCATTTATAGAACACGGGGTTTTATTCATAGAACACAAGGTTTATTCATAGAACAGATGGTTATATTTATAGATCACGGGTGGTTTCCATTCAGAGAACACATAATTTTATTCATAAAACACAGGGTTCTATTCATAGAACACAGGGTTCCATTTATAGAACACAGGGTTATATTCATAGAACTCAAGGTTTTATTCATAGAACAGATGGTTATATTTATAGATCACGGGTGGTTTCCATTCAGAGAACACATAATTTCATTCATAAAACACAGGGTTCTATTCATAGAACACAGGGTTCAATTTATAGAACACGGGGTTCTATTCATAGAACACAAGGTTTATTCATAGAACAGATGGTTATATTTATAGATCATGGGTGGTTTCCATTCAGAGAACACAGGGTTCTATTCATGGAACACAGGGTTCCATTCATAGAACACAGGGTTCTATTAATAGAACACAAGGTTTTATTCATAGAACACATGGTTATATTTATAGATCACGGGTGGTTTCCATTCAGAGAACACATAATTTCATTCATAAAACACAGGGTTCTATTCATAGAACACAAGGTTCCAATTATAGAACACAGGGTTCTATTCATAGAACACAAGGTTTTATTCATAGAACAGATGGGTATATTTATAGATCACGGGTGGTTTCCATTCAGAGAACACATGGTTTCATTCATAAAACACAGGGTTCTATTCATAAAACACAGAGTTCCATTCATAGAACACAGGGTTCTATTAATAGAACACAAGGTTTTATTCATAGAACACATGGTTATATTTATAGATCACGGGTGGTTTCCTTTCAGAGAACACATGATTTCATTCATAAAACACAGGCTTCTATTCATAGAACACAGGGTTCCATTCATAGAACACAGGGTTCTATTAATAGAACACAAGGTTTTATTCATAAAACACATGGTTATATTTATAGATCACGGGTGGTTTCCATTCAGAGAACACATGGTTTCATTCATAAAACACAGGGTTCTATTCATAGAACACAGGGTTCCATTCATAGAACACAGGGTTCTATTAATAGAACACAAGGTTTTATTCATAGAACACATGGTTATATTTATAGATCACGGGTGGTTTCCATTTAGAGAACACATAATTTCATTCATAAAACACAGGGTTCTATTCATAGAACACAAGGTTCCAATTATAGAACACAGGGTTCTATTCATAGAACACAAGGTTTTATTCATAGAACAGATGGGTATATTTATAGATCACGGGTGGTTTCCATTTAGAGAACACATGGTTTCATTCATAAAACACAGGGTTCTATTCATAAAACACAGGGTTCCATTCATAGAACCCAGGGTTCTATTAATAGAACACAAGGTTTTATTCATAGAACACATGGTTATATTTATAGATCACGGGTGGTTTCCATTCAGAGAACACATGATTTCATTCATAAAACACAGGGTTCTATTTATAGAACACTGGGTTCCATTCATAGAATACAGGGTTCTATTTATAGAACACAAGGTTTTATTCATAAAACACATTTTTATATTTATAGATCACGGGTGGTTTCCATTCAGAGAACACATAATTTTATTCATAAAACACAGGGTTCTATTCATAGAACACAGGGTTCCATTTATAGAACAGAGGGTTCTATTAATAGAACACAAGGTTTTATTCATAGAACACATGGTTATATTTATAGATTACGGGTGGTTTCCATTCAGAGAACAAATAATTTCATTCATAAAACACAGGGTTCTATTTATAGAACACAGGGTTCCATTTATAGAACACAGGGTTCTATTCATACAACTTAAGGTTTTATTCATAGAACAGATGGTTATATTTATAGATCACGGGTGGTTTCCATTCAGAGAACACATCATTTTATTCATAAAACACAGGGTTCTATTCATAGAACACAGGGTTCCATTTATAGAACACAGGGTTCTATTCATAGAACTCAAGGTTTTATTCATAGAAAAAATGGTTATATTTATAGATTACGGGTGGTTTCCATTCAGAGAACACATAATTGCATTCATAAAACACAGGGTTCTATTCATAGAACACAGGGTTCCATTTATAGAACACAGGGTTCTATTCATAGAACACAAGGATTTATTCATAGAACACATGGCTATATATATAGATGACGGGTGGTTTCCATTCAGAGAACACATGGTTTCATTCATAAAACACAGGGTTCTATTTATAGAACACAGGGTTCCATTCATAGAACACAGGGTTCTATTAATAGAACACAAGGTTTTATTCATAAAACACATGGTTATATTTATAGATCACGGGTGGTTTCCATTCAGAGAACACATGGTTTCATTCATAAAACACAGGGTTCTATTCATAGAACACAGGGTTTCATTCATAGAACACAGGGTTCTATTAATAGAACACAAGGTTTTATTCATAAAACACATGGTTATATTTATAGATCACGGGTGGTTTCCATTCAGAGAACACATTTCATTCATAAAACACAGGGTTCTATTCATAGAACACAGGGTTCCATTTATAGAACACAGGGTTCTATTAATAGAACACAAGGTTTTATTCATAGAACACATGGTTATATTTATAGATCACGGGTGGTTTCCATTCAGAGAACACATAATTTTATTCATAAAACACAGGGTTCTATTCATAGAACACAAGGTTCCAATTATAGAACACAGGGTTCTATTCATAGAACACAAGGTTTTATTCATAGAACAGATGGGTATATTTATAGATCACGGGTGGTTTCCATTCAGAGAACACATAATTTCATTCATAAAACACAGGGTTCTATTCATAGAACACAGGGTTCCATTTATAGAACACGGGGTTTTATTCATAGAACACAAGGTTTATTCATAGAACAGATGGTTATATTTATAGATCACGGGTGGTTTCCATTCAGAGAACACATAATTTTATTCATAAAACACAGGGTTCTATTCATAGAACACAGGGTTCCATTTATAGAACACAGGGTTATATTCATAGAACTCAAGGTTTTATTCATAGAACAGATGGTTATATTTATAGATCACGGGTGGTTTCCATTCAGAGAACACATAATTTCATTCATAAAACACAGGGTTCTATTCATAGAACACAGGGTTCAATTTATAGAACACGGGGTTCTATTCATAGAACACAAGGTTTATTCATAGAACAGATGGTTATATTTATAGATCATGGGTGGTTTACATTCAGAGAACACAGGGTTCTATTCATGGAACACAGGGTTCCATTCATAGAACACAGGGTTCTATTAATAGAACACAAGGTTTTATTCATAGAACACATGGTTATATTTATAGATCACGGGTGGTTTCCATTCAGAGAACACATAATTTCATTCATAAAACACAGGGTTCTATTCATAGAACACAAGGTTCCAATTATAGAACACAGGGTTCTATTCATAGAACACAAGGTTTTATTCATAGAACAGATGGGTATATTTATAGATCACGGGTGGTTTCCATTCAGAGAACACATGGTTTCATTCATAAAACACAGGGTTCTATTCATAAAACACAGAGTTCCATTCATAGAACACAGGGTTCTATTAATAGAACACAAGGTTTTATTCATAGAACACATGGTTATATTTATAGATCACGGGTGGTTTCCTTTCAGAGAACACATGATTTCATTCATAAAACACAGGCTTCTATTCATAGAACACAGGGTTCCATTCATAGAACACAGGGTTCTATTAATAGAACACAAGGTTTTATTCATAAAACACATGGTTATATTTATAGATCACGGGTGGTTTCCATTCAGAGAACACATGGTTTCATTCATAAAACACAGGGTTCTATTCATAGAACACAGGGTTCCATTCATAGAACACAGGGTTCTATTAATAGAACACAAGGTTTTATTCATAGAACACATGGTTATATTTATAGATCACGGGTGGTTTCCATTTAGAGAACACATAATTTCATTCATAAAACACAGGGTTCTATTCATAGAACACAAGGTTCCAATTATAGAACACAGGGTTCTATTCATAGAACACAAGGTTTTATTCATAGAACAGATGGGTATATTTATAGATCACGGGTGGTTTCCATTTAGAGAACACATGGTTTCATTGATAAAACACAGGGTTCTATTCATAAAACACAGGGTTCCATTCATAGAACCCAGGGTTCTATTAATAGAACACAAGGTTTTATTCATAGAACACATGGTTATATTTATAGATCACGGGTGGTTTCCATTCAGAGAACACATGATTTCATTCATAAAACACAGGGTTCTATTTATAGAACACTGGGTTCCATTCATAGAATACAGGGTTCTATTTATAGAACACAAGGTTTTATTCATAAAACACATTTTTATATTTATAGATCACGGGTGGTTTCCATTCAGAGAACACATGGTTTCATTCATAAAACACAGGGTTCTATTCATAGAACACAGGGTTCCATTCATAGAACACAGGGTTCTATTAATAGAACACAAGGTTTTATTCATAAAACACATGGTTATATTTATAGATCACGGGTGGTTTCCATTCAGAGAACACATAATTTCATTCATAAAACACAGGGTTCTATTCATAGAACACAGGGTTCCATTTATAGAACACAGGGTTCTATTCATAGAACACAAGGTTTTATTCATAGAACACATGGTTATATTTATAGATCACGGGTGGTTTCCATTCAGAGAACACATAATTTTATTCATAAAACACAGGGTTCTATTCATAGAACACAGGGTTCCATTTATAGAACACAGGGTTCTATTCATAGAACTCAAGGTGTTATTCATAAAACAGATGGTTATATTTATAGATCACGGGTGGTTTCCATTCAGAGAACACATAATTGCATTCATAAAACACAGGGTTCTATTCATAGAACACAGGGTTCCATTTATAGAACACAGGGTTCTATTCATATAACACAAGGTTTTATTCATAGAACACATGGCTATATTTATAGATCACGGGTGGTTTCCATTCAGAGAACACATGGTTTCATTCATAAAACACAGGGTTCTATTTATAGAACACAGGGTTCCATTCATAGAACACAGGGTTCTATTAATAGAACACAAGGTTTTATTCATAAAACACATGGTTATATTTATAGATCACGGGTGGTTTCCATTCAGAGAACACATGGTTTCATTCATAAAACACAGGGTTCTATTCATAGAACACAGGGTTCCATTCATAGAACACAGGGTTCTATTAATAGAACACAAGGTTTTATTCATAAAACACATGGTTATATTTATAGATCACGGGTGGTTTCAATTCAGAGAACACATCATTTAATTCATAAAACACAGGGTTCTATTCATAGAACACAAGGTTCCAATTATAGAACACAGGGTTCTATTCATAGAACACAAGGTTTTATTCATAGAACAGATGGGTATATTTATAGATCACGGGTGGTTTCCATTCAGAGAACACATGGTTTCATTCATAAAACACAGGGTTCTATTCATAAAACACAGGGTTCCATTCATAGAACACAGGGTTCTATTAATAGAACACAAGGTTTTAGTCATAGAACACATGGTTATATTTATAGATCACGGGTGGTTTCCATTCAGAGAACACATAATTTCATTCATAAAACACAGGGTTCTATTCATAGAACACAGGGTTCCATTTATAGAACACAGGGTTCTATTCATAGAACACAAGGTTTTATTCATAGAACAGATGGTTATATTTATAGATCACGGGTGGTTTCCATTCAGAGAACACATGGTTTCATTCATAAAACACAGGGTTCTATTTATAGAACACAGGGTTCCATTCATAGAACACAGAGTTCTATTTATAGAACAGAAGGTTTTATTCATATAACACATGGTTATATTTATAGATCACGGGTGGTTTCCATTCAGAGAACACATGGTTTCATTCATAAAACACAGGGTTCTATTCATAAAACACAGGGTTCCATTCATAGAACACAGGGTTCTATTAATAGAACACAAGGTTTTATTCATAAAACACATGGTTATATTTATAGATCATGGGTGGTTTCCATTCAGAGAACACATCATTTCATTCATAAAACACAGGGTTCTATTCATAGAACACAGGGTTCCATTTATAGAACACTGGGTTCTATTCATAGAACACAAGGTTTTATTCATAGAACACATGGTTATATTTATAGATCACGGGTGGTTTCCATTCAGAGAACACATAATTTTATTCATAAAACACAGGGTTATATTCATAGAACACAGGGTTCCATTTATAGAACACAGGGTTCTATTCATAGAACTCAAGGTTTTATTCATAGAACAGATGGTTATATTTATAGATCACGGGTGGTTTCCATTCAGAGAACACATGGTTTTATTCATAAAACACAGGGTTCTATTCATGGAACACAGGGTTCCATTCATAGAACACAGGGTTCTATTAATAGAACACAAGGTTTTATTCATAGAACACATGGTTATATTTATAGATCACGGGTGGTTTCCATTCAGAGAACACATGGTTTCATTCATAAAACACAGGGTTCTATTCATAAAACACAGGGTTCCATTCATAGAACACAGGGTTCTATTAATAGAACACAAGGTTTTATTCATAAAACACATGGTTATATTTATAGATCATGGGTGGTTTCCATTCAGAGAACACATCATTTCATTCATAAAACACAGGGTTCTATTCATAGAACACAGGGTTCCATTTATAGAACACTGGGTTCTATTCATAGAACACAAGGTTTTATTCATAGAACACATGGTTATATTTATAGATCACGGGTGGTTTCCATTCAGAGAACACATAATTTTATTCATAAAACACAGGGTTCTATTCATAGAACACAGGGTTCCATTTATAGAACACAGGGTTCTATTCATAGAACTCAAGGTTTTATTCATAGAACAGATGGTTATATTTATAGATCACAGGTGGTTTCCATTCAGAGAACACATAATTTTATTCATAAAACACAGGGTTCTATTCATAGAACACAGGGTTCAA
Source organism: Crinia signifera (assembly GCF_055691185.1). NCBI lineage: Eukaryota > Metazoa > Chordata > Amphibia > Anura > Myobatrachidae > Crinia > Crinia signifera. The sequence continues at coordinate 236,708,623 of NC_139217.1, read as the reverse complement.
TTTATAGAACACAGGGTTCTATTCATAGAACTCAAGGTTTTATTCATAGAACAGATGGTTATATTTATAGATCACGGGTGGTTTCCATTCAGAGAACACATAATTTTATTCATAAAACACAGAGTTCTATTCATAGAACACAGGGTTCCATTTATAGAACACAGGGTTCTATTCATAGAACTCAAGGTTTTATTCATAGAACAGATGGTTATATTTATAGATCAAGGGTGGTTTCTATTCAGAGAACACATAATTGCTTTCATAAAACACAGGGTTCTATTCATAGAACACAGGGTTCCATTTTTAGAACACAGGGTTCTATTCATAGAACACAAGGTTTTATTCATAGAACACATGGCTATATTTATAGATCACGGGTGGTTTCCATTCAGAGAACACATGGTTTCATTCATAAAACACAGGGTTCTATTTATAGAACACAGGGTTCCATTCATAGAACACAGGGTTCTATTTATAGAACAGAAGGTTTTATTCATATAACACATGGTTATATTTATAGATCACGGGTGGTTTCCATTCAGAGAACACATGGTTTCATTCATAAAACACAGGGTTCTATTCATAAAACACAGGGTTCCATTCATAGAACACAGGGTTCTATTAATAGAACACAAGGTTTTATTCATAAAACACATGGTTATATTTATAGATCATGGGTGGTTTCCATTCAGAGAACACATCATTTCATTCATAAAACACAGGGTTGTCACGGCAGAAGGGCTGGATGGAGTCGTGTGGTGCACAGAAGCTGGAGACGGACCAGGGCGAGTAGGATTGAAACGTGCAGGTTTAATAACTGGTTTCATAAATAATAAGTTCACTTAAATACTTCTTTAAGTGGCAAAAGAATAAATCAATAAGTCCAGCACAATATACTGCCAGTGGTAATTCTGGAACCAGTCTTTAGGTGAGCCAGAGTACATAGAAGAAGATGCAGGAAGAGGTTGATTTGATGATGGAAGAAATGGATCCGGAAGACTGGAAGAGGATGGAATGGATGGATGATGAAGAAAGGGAATCCTGGAACAAGCAGGAGCCAGCACTAGATAGCGCTTGCAGCATTGGTGTCAGGAGAAAACCTTCCTTGGATAAGGAGCAGGGAGCAAGGCACCAGAGTCAGGAGAGAGAACCAGGATCCAGGAGTCAGCTCGGAGATGTGAACGACTCAGAAGACTCATTGCACTGACACAGATCAGCCTGGGCAGCTCCACTATATCCCCAGGGAGTGGCTGCCATTGGCTGTCCGTGCAGGATGAGGAGGAACTCTCTACTCTGGCCCAATCCGCTACCTGCCCTTACTCAAGATGGCGCCGCCGGCCTCCCGGCGCCGCAATCGTCAAGGACGCTGCTACCTGATGCTCCGTCGCTGCCGCCTCTACCCAGCGCTGCCCCCACCTGCCCACCTCAGAGTGGAGCCTGCACACGCTAGCCGGCGGCGGGCGCGGACGGGTGAGTACTGTACCCGCCGCGCTCCGTCGCGGCTGCGTGTGACAGTACCCCCCCTTTTCAGGGTGGCCCCAGGACGCCTATGGGCCTTGTGAGGATTTCGCTGCAGAAATTGCTTAATCAGCTTTGGAGCATGCAAATCAACGGAGTCCACCCAAGAGTTCTCTTCAGGACCAAAACCGACCCACTCCACCAGATACTGAGTACGAGCATTGCGGTGACGAGAGTCTATGATACGTCTTACCTCGAATTCGATCCCACTCTCGGAGTTAATCTTGGGTGGTTTGGGAACCTTCTTCTGATAAGAGTTCAATCTTAAAGGCTTGAGGAGGGACACATGAAAGGAATTCGAGATCCTTAGGGAAGGAGGAAGTTGAAGTCTATAAGCGACTGGATTAATGACTTGGGTGATGGCATATGGCCCAATGTACCGGGGAGCCAGTTTCATAGAAGGCAGACGGAGGCGTATATGACGGGTAGATAGCCATACCCGATCCCCGAGTTTTAATCTGGGCGCTGCTCTTCTTTTCCTGTCCGCCATTCTCTTGTATCGAGCAGAAGATTTAAGGAGAGCGGTGTGGACATCCGACCAAATCTTCGCAAAGCGTTGGAGGGAAGTGGTCGCTGCAGGAACTTCAGAAGAGGGTAATTCTGAGAAGTCTGGAGATCGTGGGTGTTTACCAAATACGGTAAAGAAGGGCGTGGTTCCGGAGGAAGAGTGATAGGAGTTGTTATGCATAAATTCTGCCCACGGGAGGAGATCTACCCAGTCATCTTGAGAGGACGAGATGAACAATCGAATAAAGGCCTCCAAGTCCTGATTCACCCGTTCCGTCTGGCCGTTGGTCTGGGGATGAAAGGCAGTAGAAAACTTGAGGTTAACCTTTACCGTGGCACAGAGAGCTCTCCAGAATTTCGCCACGAACTGTACTCCGCGATCAGACACAATTTCTTTGGGCAGACCATGTAATTTAAAAATGGTGGAAATGAATAGCTGAGCCAGTACTGGAGCAGAGGGAAGACCTTTTAGTGGGACGAAATGGACCATTTTTGAGAATCGGTCAACCACTACCCAGATTGCTGTATGACCTTTGGAAGGAGGCAACTCGCAAATGAAGTCCATAGATAGATGAGTCCATGGTTCTGTGGGAATGGCCAGAGGACGGAGAGGACCAACAGGAGTTGTTCTGGGCACCTTATGCTGAGCACATTTTACACAAGACGCGATGAAGTTGGTGACGTCGTGACGAATGGTTGGCCACCAATAAGAACGTGACAGGAACATCAAGGTCTTCTGTATTCCTGCGTGACCTGCGAAACGGGAGGAATGTGCCCATGATAATATTTTTTTTCGCAGTTCGAGAGGAACAAACGTCTTGCCTGGAGGAGGAATTGGCTGTACGGACACTTGAGCAAAAACCACTGGATCAAGGATTGGACGAGGAAGAATCTCTACATCAGAAGTCGTCTCAAAGGAACGGGATAGGGCGTCAGCTTTAATATTAGTGGTGCCAGGTCGAAATTTAATTTGAAAATTAAAACGTTCGAAAAACATAGCCCATCGGGCTTGACGAGCAGTGAGGCATTGAACTTGTTTGAGAAAGGACAAATTCTTGTGATCTGAATACACGGTGATCTTATGCCGCGCACCCTCCAGAAGGTATCGCCACTCCTCTAACGCCGTTTTGACAGCAAGTAACTCTTGTTCCCCAATGGGGTAATTCTTCTCTGCCGGAAGGAATTTTTTGGAGAGGAAAGCACAAGGATGTAATTCTTGATCCTCTCCTTTTTGTGACAAGATGGCCCCAATACCTTCCGAGGATGCGTCCACCTCGAGGATGAAGGGCTTGTCGAGATCTGGTTGGAGGAGAATGGGTGCCGTCATAAACACCCTCTTTAACTGTTGGAAGGCTGAGAATGCTTCTGGCGGCCATTGACTTGGATCAACTCCTTTGTGGGTAAGAGCTGTGAGGGGAGCAGCGATGGTAGAGAAGTTCCGGATGAATCGCCGGTAATAATTTGAGAATCCTAAAAATCTCTGAATTCCCTTGAGTGTCGTGGGAGGTGCCCAGTCTTGGATCGCTCTCACCTTCTCTGGATCCATCTCGATACCAGTAGCAGAGAGAATGTGGCCTAAGAATGGAATGGAGGTGACTTCAAAAACGCATTTTTCCAACTTACAGAATAGTTGATTTTGACGAAGACGTCGTAGCACCTCGGACACGGTCTGTCTGTGATGTTGAAGATTGGAGGAGAAGATGAGTATATCGTCTAGATAGACTACAATGGAATGGTACAGCAAGTCCCGGAAGATATCATTCACGAACTGTTGGAAGACGGCAGGGGCGTTGCAAAGGCCGAAGGGCATCACCAGATATTCATAGTGACCGTCTCTTGTATTAAAAGCCGTCTTCCACTCGTCACCGGAACGGATTCGTATCAAGTTGTAGGCCCCTCGTAGGTCCAATTTGGTGAAGACAGTCGCTCCTCTGATCTTATCAAACAGTTCTGTGATAAGGGGTAAGGGATAGCGATTCTTTATAGTGATGTCGTTCAGGCCTCTATAGTCGATACAAGGCCGAAGACCGCCATCTTTCTTTTTCACAAAGAAAAACCCAGCCCCGGCCGGAGAGGTAGAAGGTCGGATGAACCCCTTGTTTAAGTTCTCTTGGATGTACAAGGACATGGCCTCAGTCTCGGGTAGCGACAGAGGATAGATGCGGCCACGAGGAGGAAATTTCCCAGCCATCAATTCTATTGGGCAGTCCCAAGGCCGGTGGGGAGGTAAAGTGTCAGCACCTCCTTTACTGAAGACATCTGTAAATGGACGATACGGTACGGGTATAGACAAGGGTGGAGCTGAAGAAGATGAAGAGCAGTTATCCTCACATTGTGGATGGGTCTGGTAGACCGGAAGGATCTGAGGAATGCAAGTAGACTGGCAGACTGTTCCCCAGGCCTTGATCTCCATAGTGGTCCAATCAATTTGTGGATTATGTTTGGAGAGCCAGGGAAGACCCAGGACCATTTGATGAGAAGATTGTGGAAGAATGAAGAATTGAATGGTCTCTTGATGTAAGGCTCCGATGAGCAACTTCAGCGGAATGGTTTGATGAGTGATTTGTCCACTCCGAATTCGACTCCCATCCACAGCCGTGAGGACCAGCGAATGATCCAGAGGTTGCACAGGCAGGGCATGCTGGTTGACAAAAGAAGAAGAAAGGAAGTTCCCCGCTGCTCCAGAATCCAATAAGGCCTGAAGTCTTCTCTCGCCTTGGGGACACACAAGAGTCACTGGAATAATAGAGTCAGTAGAAGAGGGAGATGAAAACAATACTCCTAATCGGACCTCCCTCGGGGGGATTAGGAGCGGTCGTTTCCCGGCCGCAGTGGGCAGGCAGCCAATAGGTGAGCAGATGAGCCACAATACATACACAAATTCTCTCGCCGTCTTCGGAACTTCTCCTCGAGGGACAGGCGGGAACGATTGATTTGCATGGGTTCATCAGCTGGTGCAGCAGGCGAAGGAATTGCCTTGGGGCCCGGAGCAACATTGGGAGAGAAACGAGGACGAAGGCGATCAGAACGATTCCTCTCAAGTTGGCGTTCTTGGAGTCGCAGGTCGACTTTGGTACATAGGGAGATGAGTTCTGCCAGGGTGGAAGGAGGATCGCGAGTTGCTAACTCGTCTTTGATGCGCCCAGCCAGACCGTTCCAGAAGGCAGATACGAGAGCCTCTTCGTTCCATCGAAGTTCGGACGCCAGGGTTTGGAACTGTACGACATATTGTCCCACTGGGCGACTGCCTTGACGAATCCTCAGGATCTCCGTGGCTGCAGAGGACACTCTGCCGGGCTCGTCGAATATACGACGGAAGGAGGCCACAAACTCTTCATAATTATTGAGAAGAGGGTCCGCACGCTCCCAGAGGGGGGACACCCACTCCAGGGCTGGACCAGCCAGTAGGGATACGATGTAGGCCACCCGGGTTTTGGGCGAAGGGAAATTGGAAGGCTGGAGGGTAAAATGCACGTCACATTGATTTAGGAATCCTCGACATCCTCTCGGAGACCCGTCATATTTACTGGGTGTCGACAGCTGTAGATGGTGAGGAACAGATGGACTCGCAGGAGCAGGAGGGGCAGAGACTCCAGCAGTGGGTGCGGCCGAAGCTGAGGGAGCCGCCTGAGGTGGTGACAAGGACTGGAGGAAGTGAGCCACTTGACGCTGGGTGGTTTCTACTTGTTCCAGGCGAGCCATGATGCCTTGAAGAACATCCGTCATGGAAGCCTGTGTTTCACCCGATTCCATCGGGTCAGTGCAAACTGTCACGGCAGAAGGGCTGGATGGAGTCGTGTGGTGCACAGAAGCTGGAGACGGACCAGGGCGAGTAGGATTGAAACGTGCAGGTTTAATAACTGGTTTCATAAATAATAAGTTCACTTAAATACTTCTTTAAGTGGCAAAAGAATAAATCAATAAGTCCAGCACAATATACTGCCAGTGGTAATTCTGGAACCAGTCTTTAGGTGAGCCAGAGTACATAGAAGAAGATGCAGGAAGAGGTTGATTTGATGATGGAAGAAATGGATCCGGAAGACTGGAAGAGGATGGAATGGATGGATGATGAAGAAAGGGAATCCTGGAACAAGCAGGAGCCAGCACTAGATAGCGCTTGCAGCATTGGTGTCAGGAGAAAACCTTCCTTGGATAAGGAGCAGGGAGCAAGGCACCAGAGTCAGGAGAGAGAACCAGGATCCAGGAGTCAGCTCGGAGATGTGAACGACTCAGAAGACTCATTGCACTGACACAGATCAGCCTGGGCAGCTCCACTATATCCCCAGGGAGTGGCTGCCATTGGCTGTCCGTGCAGGATGAGGAGGAACTCTCTACTCTGGCCCAATCCGCTACCTGCCCTTACTCAAGATGGCGCCGCCGGCCTCCCGGCGCCGCAATCGTCAAGGACGCTGCTACCTGATGCTCCGTCGCTGCCGCCTCTACCCAGCGCTGCCCCCACCTGCCCACCTCAGAGTGGAGCCTGCACACGCTAGCCGGCGGCGGGCGCGGACGGGTGAGTACTGTACCCGCCGCGCTCCGTCGCGGCTGCGTGTGACAAGGGTTCTATTCATAGAACACAGGGTTCTATTTATAGAACACTGGGTTCTATTCATAGAACACAAGGTTTTATTCATAGAACACATGGTTATATTTATAGATCACGGGTGGTTTCCATTCAGAGAACACATAATTTTATTCATAAAACACAGGGTTCTATTCATAGAACACAGGGTTCCATTTATAGAACACAGGGTTCTATTCATAGAACTCAAGGTTTTATTCATAGAACAGATGGTTATATTTATAGATCACGGGTGGTTTCCATTCAGAGAACACATAATTTTATTCATAAAACACAGGGTTCTATTCATAGAACACAGGGTTCCATTTATAGAACACAGGGTTCTATTCATAGAACTCAAGGTTTTATTCATAGAACAGATGGTTATATTTATAGATCACGGGTGGTTTCCATTCAGAGAACACATAATTTCATTCATAAAACACAGGGTTCTATTCATAGAACACAGGGTTCCATTTAGAGAACATGGGGTTCTATTCATAGAACACAAGGTTTATTCATAGAACAGATGGTTATATTCATAGATCACGGGTGGTTTCCATTCAGAGAACACATGGTTTTATTCATAAAACACAGGGTTCTATTCATGGAACACAGGGTTCCATTCATAGAACACAGGGTTCTATTAATAGAACACAAGGTTTTATTCATAGAACACATGGTTATATTTATAGATCACGGGTGGTTTCCATTCAGAGAACACATGGTTTCATTCATAAAACACAGGGTTCTATTCATAAAACACAGGGTTCCATTCATAGAACACAGGGTTCTATTAATAGAACACAAGGTTTTATTCATAAAACACATGGTTATATTTATAGATCATGTTTGGTTTCCATTCAGAGAACACATCATTTCATTCATAAAACACAGGGTTCTATTCATAGAACACAGGGTTCCATTTATAGAACACTGGGTTCTATTCATAGAACACAAGGTTTTATTCATAGAACACATGGTTATATTTATAGATCACGGGTGGTTTCCATTCAGAGAACACATAATTTTATTCATAAAACACAGGGTTCTATTCATAGAACACAGGGTTCCATTTATAGAACACAGGGTTCTATTCATAGAACTCAAGGTTTTATTCATAGAACAGATGGTTATATTTATAGATCACGGGTGGTTTCCATTCAGAGAACACATAATTTTATTCATAAAACACAGGGTTCTATTCATAGAACACAGGGTTCAATTTATAGAACACAGGGTTCTATTCATAGAACTCAAGGTTTTATTCATAGAACAGATGGTTATATTTATAGATCACGGGTGGTTTCCATTCAGAGAACACATAATTTTATTCATAAAACACAGAGTTCTATTCATAGAACACAGGGTTCCATTTATAGAACACAGGGTTCTATTTATAGAACTCAAGGTTTTATTCATAGAACAGATGGTTATATTTATAGATCACGGGTGGTTTCCATTCAGAGAACACATAATTGCTTTCATAAAACACAGGGTTCTATTCATAGAACACAGGGTTCCATTTTTAGAACACAGGGTTCTATTCATAGAACACAAGGTTTTATTCATAGAACACATGGCTATATTTATAGATCACGGGTGGTTTCCATTCAGAGAACACATGGTTTCATTCATAAAACACAGGGTTCTATTTATAGAACACAGGGTTCCATTCATAGAACACAGGGTTTTATCCATAGAACACATGGTTATATTTATAGATCACGGGTGGTTTCCATTCAGAGAACACATAATTTTATTCATAAAACACAGAGTTCTATTCATAGAACACAGGGTTCCATTTATAGAACACAGGGTTCTATTCATAGAACTCAAGGTTTTATTCATAGAACAGATGGTTATATTTATAGATCACGGGTGGTTTCTATTCAGAGAACACATAATTGCATTCATAAAACACAGGGTTCTATTCATAGAACACAGGGTTCCATATTTAGAACACAGGGTTCTATTCATAGAACACAAGGTTTTATTCATAGAACACATGGCTATATTTATAGATCACGGGTGGTTTCCATTCAGAGAACACATGGTTTCATTCATAAAACACAGGGTTCTATTTATAGAACACAGGGTTCCATTCATAGAACACAGGGTTCTATTTATAGAACAGAAGGTTTTATTCATATAACACATGGTTATATTTATAGATCACGGGTGGTTTCCATTCAGAGAACACATGGTTTCATTCATAAAACACAGGGTTCTATTCATAAAACACAGGGTTCCATTCATAGAACACAGGGTTCTATTAATAGAACACAAGGTTTTATTCATAAAACACATGGTTATATTTATAGATCATGGGTGGTTTCCATTCAGAGAACACATCATTTCATTCATAAAACACAGGGTTCTATTCATAGAACACAGGGTTCCATTTATAGAACACTGGGTTCTATTCATAGAACACAAGGTTTTATTCATAGAACACATGGTTATATTTATAGATCACGGGTGGTTTCCATTCAGAGAACACATAATTTTATTCATAAAACACAGGGTTCTATTCATAGAACACAGGGTTCCATTTATAGAACACAGGGTTCTATTCATAGAACTCAAGGTTTTATTCATAGAACAGATGGTTATATTTATAGATCACGGGTGGTTTCCATTCAGAGAACACATAATTTTATTCATAAAACACAGGGTTCTATTCATAGAACACAGGGTTCCATTTATAGAACACAGGGTTCTATTCATAGAACTCAAGGTTTTATTCATAGAACAGATGGTTATATTTATAGATCACGGGTGGTTTCCATTCAGAGAACACATAATTTCATTCATAAAACACAGGGTTCTATTCATAGAACACAGGGTTCCATTTATAGAACATGGGGTTCTATTCATAGAACACAAGGTTTATTCATATAACAGATGGTTATATTCATAGATCACGGGTGGTTTCCATTCAGAGAACACATGGTTTTATTCATAAAACACAGGGTTCTATTCATGGAACACAGGGTTCCATTCATAGAACACAGGGTTCTATTAATAGAACACAAGGTTTTATTCATAGAACACATGGTTATATTTATAGATCACGGGTGGTTTCCATTCAGAGAACACATAATTTCATTCATAAAACACAGGGTTCTATTCATAGAACACAAGGTTCCAATTATAGAACACAGGGTTCTATTAATAGAACACAAGGTTTTATTCATAAAACACATGGTTATATTTATAGATCACGGGTGGTTTCCATTCAGAGAACACATGGTTTCATTCATAAAACACAGGGTTCTATTCATAGAACACAGGGTTCCATTTATAGAACACAGGGTTCTATTCATAGAACACAAGGTTTTATCCATAGAACACATGGTTATATTTATAGATCACGGGTGGTTTCCATTCAGAGAACACATAATTTTATTCATAAAACACAGAGTTCTATTCATAGAACACAGGGTTCCATTTATAGAACACATGGTTCTATTCATAGAACTCAAGGTTTTATTCATAGAACAGATGGTTATATTTATAGATCACGGGTGGTTTCCATTCAGAGAACACATAATTGCGTTCATAAAACACAGGGTTCTATTCATAGAACACAGGGTTCCATTTTTAGAACACAGGGTTCTATTCATAGAACACAAGGTTTTATTCATAGAACACATGGCTATATTTATAGATCACGGGTGGTTTCCATTCAGGGAACACATGGTTTCATTCATAAAACACAGGGTTCTATTTATAGAACACAGGGTTCCATTCATAGAACACAGGGTTCTATTTATAGAACAGAAGATTTTATTCATATAACACATGGTTATATTTATAGATCACGGGTGGTTTCCATTCAGAGAACACATGGTTTCATTCATAAAACACAGGGTTATATTCATAAAACACAGGGTTCCATTCATAGAACACAGGGTTCTATTAATAGAACACAAGGTTTTATTCATAAAACACATGGTTATATTTATAGATCATGGGTGGTTTCCATTCAGAGAACACATCATTTCATTCATAAAACACAGGGTTCTATTCATAGAACACAGGGTTCCATTTATAGAACACTGGGTTCTATTCATAGAACACAAGGTTTTATTCATAGAACACATGGTTATATTTATAGATCACGGGTGGTTTCCATTCAGAGAACACATAATTTTATTCATAAAACACAGGGTTCTATTCATAGAACACAGGGTTCCATTTATAGAACACAGGGTTCTATTCATAGAACTCAAGGTTTTATTCATAGAACAGATGGTTATATTTATAGATCACGGGTGGTTTCCATTCAGAGAACACATAATTTCATTCATAAAACACAGGGTTCTATTCATAGAACACAGGGTTCCATTTATAGAACACGGGGTTCTATTCATAGAACACAAGGTTTATTCATAGAACAGATGGTTATATTTATAGATCACGGGTGGTTTCCATTCAGAGAACACATCATTTTATTCATAAAACACAGGGTTCTATTCATAGAACACAGGGTTCCATTTATAGAACACAGGGTTCTATTCATAGAACTCAAGGTTTTATTCATAGAACTGATGGGTATATTTATAGATCACAGGTGGTTTCCATTCAGAGAACACATGGTTTCATTCATAAAACACAGGGTTCTATTCATAAAACACAGAGTTCCATTCATAGAAAACAGGGTTCTATTAATAGAACACAAGGTTTTATTCATAGAACACATGGTTATATTTATAGATTACGGGTGGTTTCCATTCAGAGAACACATAATTGCATTCATAAAACACAGGGTTCTATTCATAGAACACAGGGTTCCATTTATAGAACACAGGGTTCTATTCATAGAACACAAGGATTTATTCATAGAACACATGGCTATATATATAGATCACGGGTGGTTTCCATTCAGAGAACACATGGTTTCATTCATAAAACACAGGGTTCTATTCATAGAACACAGGGCTCCATTCATAGAACACAGGGTTCTATTAATAGAACACAAGGTTTTATTCATAAAACACATGGTGATATTTATAGATCACGGGTGGTTTCCATTCAGAGAACAAATAATTTCATTCATAAAACACAGGGTTCTATTCATAGAACACAGGGTTCCATTTATAGAACACAGGGTTCTATTCATAGAACTTAAGGTTTTATTCATAGAACAGATGGTTATATTTATAGATCACGGGTGGTTTCCATTCAGAGAACACATCATTTTATTCATAAAACACAGGGTTCTATTCATAGAACACAGGGTTCCATTTATAGAACACAGGGTTCTATTCATAGAACACAAGGATTTATTCATAGAACACATGGCTATATATATAGATGACGGGTGGTTTCCATTCAGAGAACACATGGTTTCATTCATAAAACACAGGGTTCTATTTATAGAACACAGGGTTCCATTCATAGAACACAGGGTTCTATTAATAGAACACAAGGTTTTATTCATAAAACACATGGTTATATTTATAGATCACGGGTGGTTTCCATTCAGAGAACACATGGTTTCATTCATAAAACACAGGGTTCTATTCATAGAACACAGGGTTTCATTCATAGAACACAGGGTTCTATTAATAGAACACAAGGTTTTATTCATAAAACACATGGTTATATTTATAGATCACGGGTGGTTTCCATTCAGAGAACACATTTCATTCATAAAACACAGGGTTCTATTCATAGAACACAGGGTTCCATTTATAGAACACAGGGTTCTATTAATAGAACACAAGGTTTTATTCATAGAACACATGGTTATATTTATAGATCACGGGTGGTTTCCATTCAGAGAACACATAATTTTATTCATAAAACACAGGGTTCTATTCATAGAACACAAGGTTCCAATTATAGAACACAGGGTTCTATTCATAGAACACAAGGTTTTATTCATAGAACAGATGGGTATATTTATAGATTACGGGTGGTTTCCATTCAGAGAACACATAATTTCATTCATAAAACAGGGTTCTATTCATAGAACACAGGGTTCCATTTATAGAACACGGGGTTTTATTCATAGAACACAAGGTTTATTCATAGAACAGATGGTTATATTTATAGATCACGGGTGGTTTCCATTCAGAGAACACATAATTTTATTCATAAAACACAGGGTTCTATTCATAGAACACAGGGTTCCATTTATAGAACACAGGGTTATATTCATAGAACTCAAGGTTTTATTCATAGAACAGATGGTTATATTTATAGATCACGGGTGGTTTCCATTCAGAGAACACATAATTTCATTCATAAAACACAGGGTTCTATTCATAGAACACAGGGTTCAATTTATAGAACACGGGGTTCTATTCATAGAACACAAGGTTTATTCATAGAACAGATGGTTATATTTATAGATCATGGGTGGTTTCCATTCAGAGAACACAGGGTTCTATTCATGGAACACAGGGTTCCATTCATAGAACACAGGGTTCTATTAATAGAACACAAGGTTTTATTCATAGAACACATGGTTATATTTATAGATCACGGGTGGTTTCCTTTCAGAGAACACATGATTTCATTCATAAAACACAGGGTTCTATTCATAGAACACAGGGTTCCATTCATAGAACACAGGGTTCTATTAATAGAACACAAGGTTTTATTCATAAAACACATGGTTATATTTATAGATCACGGGTGGTTTCCATTCAGAGAACACATAATTTCATTCATAAAACACAGGGTTCTATTCATAGAACACAGGGTTCCATTTATAGAACACAGGGTTCTATTCATAGAACACAAGGTTTTATTCATAGAACACATGGTTATATTTATAGATCACGGGTGGTTTCCTTTCAGAGAACACATGATTTCATTCATAAAACACAGGGTTCTATTTATAGAACACTGGGTTCCATTCATAGAATACAGGGTTCTATTTATAGAACACAAGGTTTTATTCATAAAACACATTTTTATATTTATAGATCACGGGTGGTTTCCATTCAGATAACACATGGTTTCATTCATAAAACACAGGGTTCTATTCATAGAACACAGGGTTCCATTCATAGAACACAGGGTTCTATTAATAGAACACAAGGTTTTATTCATAAAACACATGGTTATATTTATAGATCACGGGTGGTTTCCATTCAGAGAACACATAATTTCATTCATAAAACACAGGGTTCTATTCATAGAACACAGGGTTCCATTTATAGAACACAGGGTTCTATTCATAGAACACAAGGTTTTATTCATAGAACACATGGTTATATTTATAGATCACGGGTGGTTTCCATTCAGAGAACACATAATTTTATTCATAAAACACAGGGTTCTATTCATAGAACACAGGGTTCCATTTATAGAACACAGGGTTCTATTCATAGAACTCAAGGTGTTATTCATAAAACAGATGGTTATATTTATAGATCACGGGTGGTTTCCATTCAGAGAACACATAATTGCATTCATAAAACACAGGGTTCTATTCATAGAACACAGGGTTCCATTTATAGAACACAGGGTTCTATTCATATAACACAAGGTTTTATTCATAGAACACATGGCTATATTTATAGATCACGGGTGGTTTCCATTCAGAGAACACATGGTTTCATTCATAAAACACAGGGTTCTATTTATAGAACACAGGGTTCCATTCATAGAACACAGGGTTCTATTAATAGAACACAAGGTTTTATTCATAAAACACATGGTTATATTTATAGATCACGGGTGGTTTCCATTCAGAGAACACATGGTTTCATTCATAAAACACAGGGTTCTATTCATAGAACACAGGGTTCCATTCATAGAACACAGGGTTCTATTAATAGAACACAAGGTTTTATTCATAAAACACATGGTTATATTTATAGATCACGGGTGGTTTCAATTCAGAGAACACATCATTTCATTCATAAAACACAGGGTTCTATTCATAGAACACAAGGTTCCAATTATAGAACACAGGGTTCTATTCATAGAACACAAGGTTTTATTCATAGAACAGATGGGTATATTTATAGATCACGGGTGGTTTCCATTCAGAGAACACATGGTTTCATTCATAAAACACAGGGTTCTATTCATAAAACACAGGGTTCCATTCATAGAACACAGGGTTCTATTAATAGAACACAAGGTTTTAGTCATAGAACAGATGGTTATATTTATAGATCACGGGTGGTTTCCATTCAGAGAACACATAATTGCATTCATAAAACACAGGGTTCTATTCATAGAACACAGGGTTCCATTTATAGAACACAGGGTTATATTCATAGAACACAAGGTTTTATTCATAGAACACATGGCTATATTTATAGATCACGGGTGGTTTCCATTCAGAGAACCCATGGTTTCATTCATAAAAAACAGGGTTCTATTTATAGAACACAGGGTTCCATTCATAGAACACAGGGTTCTATTAATAGAACACAAGGTTTTATTCATAAAACACATGGTTATATTTATAGATCACGTGTGGTTTTCATTCAGAGAACACATGGTTTCATTCATAAAACACAGGGTTCTATTCATAGAACACAGGGTTCCATTCATAGAACACAGGGTTCTATTAATAGAACACAAGGTTTTATTCATAAAACACATGTTTATATTTATAGATCACGGGTGGTTTCCATTCAGAGAACACATCATTTCATTCATAAAACACAGGGTTCTATTCATAGAACACAGGGTTCCATTTATAGAACACTGGGTTCTATTCATAGAACACAAGGTTTTATTCATAGAACACATGGTTATATTTATAGATCACGGGTGGTTTCCATTCAGAGAACACATAATTGTATTCATAAAACACAGGGTTCTATTCATAGAACACAGGTTTCCATTTATAGAACACAGGGTTCTATTCATAGAACTCAAGGTTTTATTCATAGAACAGATGGTTATATTTATAGATCACGGGTGGTTTCCATTCAGAGAACACATAATTTCATTCATAAAACACAGGGTTCTATTCATAGAACACAGGGTTCCATTTATAGAACACGGGGTTCTATTCATAGAACACAAGGTTTATTCATAGAACAGATGGTTATATTTATAGATCACGGGTGGTTTCCATTCAGAGAACACATGGTTTCATTCATAAAACACAGGGTTCTATTCATGGAACACAGGGTTCCATTCATAGAACACAGGGTTCTATTAATAGAACACAATGTTTTAATCATAAAACACATGGTTATATTTATAGATCATGGGTGGTTTCCATTCAGAGAACACATAATTTCATTCATAAAACACAGGGTTCTATTCATAGAACACAAGGTTTTATTCATAGAACACATGGCTATATTTATAGATCACGGGTGGTTTCCATTCAGAGAACACATGGTTTCATTAATAAAACACAGGGTTCTATTTATAGAACACAGGGTTCCATTCATAGAACACAGGGTTCTATTAATAGAACACAAGGTTTTATTCATAAAACACATGGTTATATTTATAGATCACGGGTGGTTTCCATTCAGAGAACACATGGTTTCATTCATAAAACACATGGTTCTATTCATAGAACACAGGGTTCCATTCATAGAACACAGGGTTCTATTAATAGAACACAAGGTTTTATTCATAAAACACATGGTTATATTTATAGATCACGGGTGGTTTCCATTCAGATAACACATCATTTCATTCATAAAACACAGGGTTCTATTCATAGAACACAGGGTTCCATTTATAGAACACTGGGTTCTATTCATAGAACACAAGGTTTTATTCATAGAACACATGGTTATATTTATAGATCACGGGTGGTTTCCATTCAGAGAACACATAATTTTATTCATAAAACACAGGGTTCTATTCATAGAACACATGGTTCCATTTATAGAACACAGGGTTCTATTCATAGAACTCAAGGTTTTATTCATAGAACAGATGGTTATATTTATAGATCACGGGTGGTTTCCATTCAGAGAACACATAATTTCATTCATAAAATACAGGGTTCTATTCATAGAACACAGGGTTCCATTTATAGAACACGGGGTTCTATTCATAGAACACAAGGTTTATTCATAGAACAGATGGTTATATTTATAGATCACGGGTGGTTTCCATTCAGAGAACACATGGTTTCATTCATAAAACACAGGGTTCTATTCATGGAACACAGGGTTCCATTCATAGAACACAGGGTTCTATTAATAGAACACAAGGTTTTATTCATAGAACACATGGTTATATTTATAGATCACGGGTGGTTTCCATTCAGAGAACACATAATTTCATTCATAAAACACAGGGTTCTATTCATAGAACACAAGGTTCCAATTATAGAACACAGGGTTCTATTCATAGAACACAAGGTTTTATTCATAGAACAGATGGGTATATTTATAGATCACGGGTGGTTTCCATTCAGAGAACACATGGTTTCATTCATAAAACACAGGGTTCTATTCATAAAACACAGGGTTCCATTCATAGAACACAGGGTTCTATTAATAGAACACAAGGTTTTATTCATAGAACAGATGGTTATATTTATAGATCACGGGTGGTTTCCATTCAGAGAACACATGGTTTCATTCATAAAACACAGGGTTCTATTCATGGAACACAGTGTTCCATTCATAGAACACAGGGTTCTATGAATAGAACACAAGGTTTTATTCATAGAACAGATGGTTATATTGATAGATTAC
This sequence comes from Crinia signifera, assembly GCF_055691185.1. Classification (NCBI taxonomy): domain Eukaryota; kingdom Metazoa; phylum Chordata; class Amphibia; order Anura; family Myobatrachidae; genus Crinia; species Crinia signifera. Next base: position 236,691,382 of record NC_139217.1, on the reverse strand, counting down.
GGGTGGTTTCCATTCAGAGAACACATAATTGCATTCATAAAACACAGGGTTCTATTCATAGAACACAGGGTTCCATTTATAGAACACAGGGTTCTATTCATAGAACACAAGGATTTATTCATAGAACACATGGCTATATTTATAGATCACGGGTTTTTTCCATTCAGAGAACACATGGTTTCATTCATAAAACACAGGGTTCTATTCATAGAACACAGGGTTCCATTCATAGAACACAGGGTTCTATTAATAGAACACAAGGTTTTATTCATAAAACACATGGTTATATTTATAGATCACGGGTGGTTTCCATTCAGAGAACACATCATTTCATTCATAAAACACAGGGTTCTATTCATAGAACACAGGGTTCCATTTATAGAACACAGGGTTCTATTAATAGAACACAAGGTTTTATTCATAGAACACATGGTTATATTTATAGATCACGGGTGGTTTTCATTCAGAGAACACATAATTTCATTCATAAAACACAGGGTTCTATTCATAGAACACAAGGTTCCAATTATAGAACACAGGGTTCTATTCATAGAACACAAGGTTTTATTCATAGAACAGATGGGTATATTTATAGATCACGGGTGGTTTCCATTCAGAGAACACATGGTTTCATTCATAAAACACAGGGTTCTATTCATAAAACACAGGGTTCCATTCATAGAACACAGGGTTCTATTAATAGAACACAAGGTTTTATTCATAGAACACATGGTTATATTTATAGATCACGGGTGGTTTCCATTCAGAGAACACATGATTTCATTCATAAAACACAGGGTTCTATTTATAGAACACAGGGTTCCATTCATAGAACACAGGGTTCTATTTATAGAACACAAGGTTTTATTCATAAAACACATGGTTATATTTATAGATCACGGGTGGTTTCCAATCAGAGAACACATGGTTTCATTCATAAAACACAGGGTTCTATTCATAGAACACATGGTTCCATTCATAGAACACAGGGTTCTATTAATAGAACACAAGGTTTTATTCATAAAACACTTGGTTATATTTATAGATCACGGGTGGTTTCCATTCAGAGAACACATGATTTCATTCATAAAACACAGGGTTCTATTTATAGAACACAGGGTTCCATTCATAGAACACAGGGTTCTATTAATAGAACACAAGGTTTTATTCATAAAACACAGGGTTCTATTAATAGAACACAAGGTTTTATTCATAAAACACATGGTTATATTTATAGATCACGGGTGGTTTCCATTCAGAGAACACATGGTTTCATTCATAAAACACAGGGTTCTATTCATAGAACACAGGGTTCCATTCATAGAACACAGGGTTCTATTAATAGAACACAAGGTTTTATTCATAAAACACATGGTTATATTTATAGATCACGGGTGGTTTCCATTCAGAGAACACATAATTTCATTCATAAAACACAGGGTTCTATTCATAGAACACAGGGTTCCATTTATAGAACACAGGGTTCTATTCATAGAACACAAGGTTTTATCCATAGAACACATGGTTATATTTATAGATCACGGGTGGTTTCCATTCAGAGAACACATAATTTTATTCATAAAACACAGAGTTCTATTCATAGAACACAGGGTTCCATTTATAGAACACAGGGTTCTATTTATAGAACTCAAGGTTTTATTCATAGAACAGATGGTTATATTTATAGATCACGGGTGGTTTCCATTCAGAGAACACATAATTGCATTCATAAAACACAGGGTTCTATTCATAGAACACAGGGTTCCATTTTTAGAACACAGGGTTCTATTCATAGAACACAAGGTTTTATTCATAGAACACATGGCTATATTTATAGATCACGGGTGGTTTCCATTCAGAGAACACATGGTTTCATTTATAAAACACAGGGTTCTATTTATAGAACACAGGGTTCCATTCATAGAACACAGGGTTCTATTTATAGAACAGAAGGTTTTATTCATATAACACATGGTTATATTTATAGATCACGGGTGGTTTCCATTCAGAGAACACATGGTTTCATTCATAAAACACAGGGTTCTATTCATAAAACACAGGGTTCCATTCATAGAACACATGGTTCTATTAATAGAACACAAGGTTTTATTCATAAAACACATGGTTATATTTATAGATCACGGGTGGTTTCCATTCAGAGAACACATCATTTCATTCATAAAACACAGGGTTCTATTCATAGAACACAGGGTTCCATTTATAGAACACTGGGTTCTATTCATAGAACACAAGGTTTTATTCATAGAACACATGGTTATATTTATAGATCACGGGTGGTTTCCATTCAGAGAACACATAATTTTATTCATAAAACACAGGGTTCTATTCATAGAACACAGGGTTCCATTTATAGAACACAGGGTTCTATTCATAGAACTCAAGGTTTTATTCATAGAACAGATGGTTATATTTATAGATCACGGGTGGTTTCCATTCAGAGAACACATAATTTCATTCATAAAACACAGGGTTCTATTCATAGAACACAGGGTTCCATTTATAGAACACGGGGTTCAATTCATAGAACACAAGGTTTATTCATAGAACAGATGGTTATATTTATAGATCACGGGTGGTTTCCATTCAGAGAACACATGGTTTCATTCATAAAACACAGGGTTCTATTCATGGAACACAGGGTTCCATTCATAGAACACAGGGTTCTATTAATAGAACACAAGGTTTTATTCATAGAACACATGGTTATATTTATAGATCACGGGTGGTTTCCATTCAGAGAACACATAATTTCATTCAGAAAACACAGGGTTCTATTCATAGAACACAAGGTTCCAATTATAGAACACAGGGTTCTATTCATAGAACACAAGGTTTTATTCATAGAACAGATGGGTATATTTATAGATCACAGGTGTTTTCCATTCAGAGAACACATGGTTTCATTCATAAAACACAGGGTTCTATTCATAAAACACAGAGTTCCATTCATAGAACACAGGGTTCTATTAATAGAACACAAGGTTTTAATCATAGAACACATGGTTATATTTATAGATCACGGGTGGTTTCCATTCAGAGAACACATGATTTCATTCATAAAACACAGGGTTCTATTCATAGAACACAAGGTTCCAATTATAGAACACAGGGTTCTATTCATAGAACACAAGGTTTTATTCATAGAACAGATGGGTATATTTATAGATCACAGGTGTTTTCCATTCAGAGAACACATGGTTTCATTCATAAAACACAGGGTTCTATTCATAAAACACAGAGTTCCATTCATAGAACACAGGGTTCTATTAATAGAACACAAGGTTTTAATCATAGAACACATGGTTATATTTATAGATCACGGGTGGTTTCCATTCAGAGAACACATGATTTCATTCATAAAACACAGGGTTCTATTCATAGAACACAGGGTTCCATTCATAGAACACAGGGTTCTATTAATAGAACACAAGGTTTTATTCATAAAACACATGGTTATATTTATAGATCACGGGTGGTTTCCATTCAGAGAACACATAATTGCATTCATAAAACACAGGGTTCTATTCATAGAACACAGGGTTCCATTTATAGAACACATGGTTCTATTCATAGAACACAAGGTTTTATTCATAGAACACATGGTTATATTTATAGATCACGGGTGGTTTCCATTCAGAGAACACATCATTTTATTCATAAAACACAGGGTTCTATTCATAGAACACAGGGTTCCATTTATAGAACACAGGGTTCTATTCATAGAACTCAAGGTTTTATTCATAGAACAGATGGTTATATTTATAGATCACGGGTGGTTTCCATTCAGAGAACACATAATTTCATTCATAAAACACAGGGTTCTATTCATAGAACACAGGGTTCCATTTATAGAACACGGGGTTCTATTCATAGAACACAAGGTTTATTCATAGAACAGATGGTTATATTTATAGATCACGGGTGGTTTCCATTCAGAGAACACATGGTTTCATTCATAAAACACAGGGTTCTATTCATGGAACACAGGGTTCCATTCATAGAACACAGGGTTCTATTAATAGAACACAAGGTTTTATTCATAGAACACATGGTTATATTTATAGATCACGGGTGGTTTCCATTCAGAGAACACATAATTTCATTCAGAAAACACAGGGTTCTATTCATAGAACACAAGGTTCCAATTATAGAACACAGGGTTCTATTCATAGAACACAAGGTTTTATTCATAGAACAGATGGGTATATTTATAGACCACGGGTGGTTTCCATTCAGAGAACACATGGTTTCATTCATAAAACACAGGGTTCTATTCATAAAACACAGAGTTCCATTCATAGAACACAGGGTTCTATTAATAGAACACAAGGTTTTATTCATAGAACACATGGTTATATTTATAGATCACGGGTGGTTTCCATTCAGAGAACACATGATTTCATTCATAAAACACAGGGTTCTATTCATAGAACACAGGGTTCCATTCATAGAACACAGGGTTCTATTAATAGAACACAAGGTTTTATTCATAAAACACATGGTTATATTTATAGATCACGGGTGGTTTCCATTCAGAGAACACATAATTTCATTCATAAAACACAGGGTTCTATTCATAGAACACGGGGTTCCATTTATAGAACACAGGGTTCTATTCATAGAACACAAGGTTTTATTCATAGAACACATGGTTATATTTATAGATCACGGGTGGTTTCCATTCAGAGAACACATAATTTTATTCATAAAACACAGGGTTCCATTTATAGAACACAGGGTTCTATTCATGGAACTCAAGGTTTTATTCATAGAACAGATGGTTATATTTATAGATTACGGGTGGTTTCCATTCAGAGAACACATAATTGCATTCATAAAACACAGGGTTCTATTCATAGAACACAGGGTTCCATTTATAGAACACAGGGTTCTATTCATAGAACACAAGGATTTATTCATAGAACACATGGCTATATATATAGATCACGGGTGGTTTCCATTCAGAGAACACATGGTTTCATTCATAAAACACAGGGTTCTATTTATAGAACACAGGGTTCCATTCATAGAACACAGGGTTCTATTAATAGAACACAAGGTTTTATTCATAAAACACATGGTTATATTTATAGATCACGGGTGGTTTCCATTCAGAGAACACATGGTTTAATTCATAAAACACAGGGTTCTATTCATAGAACACAGGGTTCCATTCATAGAACACAGGGTTCTATTAATAGAACACAAGGTTTTATTCATAAAACACATGGTTATATTTATAGATCACGGGTGGTTTCCATTCAGAGAACACATGGTTTCATTCATAAAACACAGGGTTCTATTCATAGAACACAGGGTTCCATTCATAGAACACAGGGTTCCATTCATAGAACACAGGGTTCTATTAATAGAACACAAGGTTTTATTCATAAAACACATGGTTATATTTATAGATCACGGGTGGTTTCCATTCAGAGAACACATCATTTCATTCATAAAACACAGGGTTCTATTCATAGAACACAGGGTTCCATTTATAGAACACTGGGTTCTATTCATAGAACACAAGGTTTTATTCATAGAACACAAGGTTTTATTCATAGAACACATGGTTATATTTATAGATCACGGGTGGTTTCCATTCAGAGAACACATAATTTTATTCATAAAACACAGGGTTCTATTCATAGAACACAGGGTTCCATTTATAGAACACAGGGTTCTATTCATAGAACTCAAGGTTTTATTCATAGAACAGATGGTTACATTTATAGATCACTGGTGGTTTCCATTCAGAGAACACATAATTTCATTCATAAAACACAGGGTTCTATTCATAAAACACAAGGTTCCAATTATAGAACACAGGGTTCTATTCATAGAACACAAGGTTTTATTCATAGAACAGATGGGTATATTTATAGATCACGGGTGGTTTCCATTCAGAGAACACATGGTTTCATTCATAAAACACAGGGTTCTATTCATAAAACACAGGGTTCCATTCATAGAACACAGGGTTCTATTAATAGAACACAAGGTTTTATTCATAAAACACATGGTTATATTTATAGATCACGGGTGGTTTCCATTCAGAGAACACATCATTTCATTCATAAAACACAGGGTTCTATTCATAGAACACAGGGTTCCATTTATAGAACACTGGGTTCTATTCATAGAACACAAGGTTTTATTCATAGAACACATGGTTATATTTATAGATCACGGGTGGTTTCCATTCAGAGAACACATAATTTTATTCATAAAGCACAGGGTTCTATTCATAGAACACAGGGTTCCATTTATAGTACACAGGGTTCTATTCATAGAACTCAAGGTTTTATACATTGAACAGATGGTTATATTTATAGATCACGGGTGGTTTCCATTCAGAGAACACATAATTTCATTCATAAAACACAGGATTCTATTCATAGAACACAGGGTTCCATTTATAGAACACAGGGTTTTATTCATAGAACACAAGGTTTATTCATAGAACAGATGGTTATATTTATAGATCACGGGTGGTTTCCATTCAGAGAACACATGGTTTCATTCATAAAACACAGGGTTCTATTCATGGAACAAAGGGTTCTATTAATATAACACAAGGTTTTATTCATAGAACACATGGTTTTATTCATAGAATACATGGTTTTATTTATAGAACAGATGGGTATATTTATAGATCACGGGTGGTTTCCATTCAGAGAACACATGGTTTCATTCATAAAACACAGGGTTCTATTTATAGAACACAGGGTTCCATTCATAGAACACAGGGTTCTATTAATAGAACACAAGGTTTTATTCATAAAACACATGGTTATATTTATAGATCACGGGTGGTTTCCATTCAGAGAACACATGGTTTCATTCATAAAACACAGGGTTCTATTCATAGAACACAGGGTTCCATTTATAGAACACAGGGTTCTATTCATAGAACACAAGGTTTTATTCATAGAACACATGGTTATATTTATAGATCACGGGTGGTTTCCATTCAGAGAACACATAATTTTATTCATAAAACACAGAGTTCTATTCATAGAACACAGGGTTCCATTTATAGAACACAGGGTTCTATTCATAGAACTCAAGGTTTTATTCATAGAACAGATGGTTATATTTATAGATCACGGGTGGTTTCCATTCAGAGAACACATAATTGCTTTCATAAAACACAGGGTTCTATTCATAGAACACAGGGTTCCATTTTTAGAACACAGGGTTCTATTCATAGAACACAAGGTTTTATTCATAGAACACATGGCTATATTTATAGATCACGGGTGGTTTCCATTCAGAGAACACATGGTTTCATTCATAAAACACAGGGTTCTATTTATAGAACACAGGGTTCCATTCATAGAACACAGGGTTCTATTTATAGAACAGAAGGTTTTATTCATATAACACATGGTTATATTTATAGATCACGGGTGGTTTCCATTCAGAGAACACATGGTTTCATTCATAAAACACAGGGTTCTATTCATAAAACACAGGGTTCCATTCATAGAACACAGGGTTCTATTAATAGAACACAAGGTTTTATTCATAAAACACATGGTTATATTTATAGATCACGGGTGGTTTCCATTCAGAGAACACATCATTGCATTCACAAAACACAGGGTTCTATTCATAGAACACAGGGTTCCATTTATAGAACACGGGGTTCTATTCATAGAACTCAAGGTTTTATTCATAGAACAGATGGTTATATTTATAGATCACGGGTGGTTTCCATTCAGAGAACACATAATTGCATTAATAAAACACAGGGTTCTATTCATAGAACACATGGTTCCATTTATAGAACACGGGGTTCTATTCATAGAACACAAGGTTTATTCATAGAACAGATGGTTATATTCATAGATCACGGGTGGTTTCCATTCAGAGAACACATGGTTTTATTCATAAAACACAGGGTTCTATTCATGGAACACAGGGTTCCATTCATAGAACACAGGGTTCTATTAATAGAACACAATGTTTTATTCATAGAACACATGGTTATATTTATAGATCACGGGTGGTTTCCATTCAGAGAACACATAATTTCATTCATAAAACACAGGGTTCTATTCATAGAACACAAGGTTCCAATTATAGAACACAGGGTTCTATTAATAGAACACAAGGTTTTATTCATAAAACACATGGTTATATTTATAGATCACGGGTGGTTTCCATTCAGAGAACACATGGTTTCATTCATAAAACACAGGGTTCTATTTATAGAACACAGGGTTCCATTCATAGAACACAGGGTTTTATCCATAGAACACATGGTTATATTTATAGATCACGGGTGGTTTCCATTCAGAGAACACATAATTTTATTCATAAAACACAGAGTTCTATTCATAGAACTCAGGGTTCCATTTATAGAACACAGGGTTCTATTCATAGAACTCAAGGTTTTATTCATAGAACAGATGGTTATATTTATAGATCACGGGTGGTTTCCATTCAGAGAACACATAATTGCATTCATAAAACACAGGGTTCTATTCATAGAACACAGGGTTCCATTTTTAGAACACAGGGTTCTATTCATAGAACACAAGGTTTTATTCATAGAACACATGGCTATATTTATAGATCACGGGTGGTTTCCATTCAGAGAACACATGGTTTCATTCATAAAACACAGGGTTCTATTTATAGAACACAGGGTTCCATTCATAGAACACAGGGTTCTATTTATAGAACAGAAGGTTTTATTCATATAACACATGGTTATATTTATAGATCACGGGTGGTTTCCATTCAGAGAACACATGGTTTCATTCATAAAACACAGGGTTCTATTCATAAAACACAGGGTTCCATTCATAGAACACAGGGTTCTATTAATAGAACACAAGGTTTTATTCATAAAACACATGGTTATATTTATAGATCACGGGTGGTTTCCATTCAGAGAACACATGATTTCATTCATAAAACACAGGGTTCTATTCATAGAACACAGGGTTCCATTCATAGAACACAGGGTTCTATTAATAGAACACAAGGTTTTATTCATAAAACACATGGTTATATTTATAGATCACGGGTGGTTTCCATTCAGAGAACACATAATTTCATTCATAAAACACAGGGTTCTATTCATAGAACACGGGGTTCCATTTATAGAACACAGGGTTCTATTCATAGAACACAAGGTTTTATTCATAGAACACATGGTTATATTTATAGATCACGGGTGGTTTCCATTCAGAGAACACATAATTTTATTCATAAAACACAGGGTTCCATTTATAGAACACAGGGTTCTATTCATGGAACTCAAGGTTTTATTCATAGAACAGATGGTTATATTTATAGATTACGGGTGGTTTCCATTCAGAGAACACATAATTGCATTCATAAAACACAGGGTTCTATTCATAGAACACAGGGTTCCATTTATAGAACACAGGGTTCTATTCATAGAACACAAGGATTTATTCATAGAACACATGGCTATATATATAGATCACGGGTGGTTTCCATTCAGAGAACACATGGTTTCATTCATAAAACACAGGGTTCTATTTATAGAACACAGGGTTCCATTCATAGAACACAGGGTTCTATTAATAGAACACAAGGTTTTATTCATAAAACACATGGTTATATTTATAGATCACGGGTGGTTTCCATTCAGAGAACACATGGTTTAATTCATAAAACACAGGGTTCTATTCATAGAACACAGGGTTCCATTCATAGAACACAGGGTTCTATTAATAGAACACAAGGTTTTATTCATAAAACACATGGTTATATTTATAGATCACGGGTGGTTTCCATTCAGAGAACACATGGTTTCATTCATAAAACACAGGGTTCTATTCATAGAACACAGGGTTCCATTCATAGAACACAGGGTTCCATTCATAGAACACAGGGTTCTATTAATAGAACACAAGGTTTTATTCATAAAACACATGGTTATATTTATAGATCACGGGTGGTTTCCATTCAGAGAACACATCATTTCATTCATAAAACACAGGGTTCTATTCATAGAACACAGGGTTCCATTTATAGAACACTGGGTTCTATTCATAGAACACAAGGTTTTATTCATAGAACACAAGGTTTTATTCATAGAACACATGGTTATATTTATAGATCACGGGTGGTTTCCATTCAGAGAACACATAATTTTATTCATAAAACACAGGGTTCTATTCATAGAACACAGGGTTCCATTTATAGAACACAGGGTTCTATTCATAGAACTCAAGGTTTTATTCATAGAACAGATGGTTACATTTATAGATCACTGGTGGTTTCCATTCAGAGAACACATAATTTCATTCATAAAACACAGGGTTCTATTCATAAAACACAAGGTTCCAATTATAGAACACAGGGTTCTATTCATAGAACACAAGGTTTTATTCATAGAACAGATGGGTATATTTATAGATCACGGGTGGTTTCCATTCAGAGAACACATGGTTTCATTCATAAAACACAGGGTTCTATTCATAAAACACAGGGTTCCATTCATAGAACACAGGGTTCTATTAATAGAACACAAGGTTTTATTCATAGAACACATGGTTATATTTATAGATCACGGGTGGTTTCCATTCAGAGAACACATGATTTCATTCATAAAACACAGGGTTCTATTTATAGAACACAGGGTTCCATTCATAGAACACAGGGATCTATTAATAGAACACAAGGTTTTATTCATAAAACACATGGTTATATTTATAGATCACGGGTGGTTTCCATTCAGAGAACACATGGTTTCATTCATAAAACACAGGGTTCTATTCATAGAACACAGGGTTCCATTTATAGAACACAGGGTTCTATTAATAGATCACAAGGTTTTATTCATAAAACACATGGTTATATTTATAGATCACGGGTGGTTTCCATTCAGAGAACACATAATTTCATTCATAAAACACAGGGTTCTATTCATAGAACACAGGGTTCCATTTATAGAACACAGGGTTCTATTCATAGAACACAAGGTTTTATTCATAGAACACATGGTTATATTTATAGATCACGGGTGGTTTCCATTCAGAGAACACATGGTTTCATTCATAAAACACAGGGTTCTATTCATAGAACACAGGGTTCCATTCATAGAACACAGGGTTCTATTAATAGAACACAAGGTTTTATTCATAAAACACATGGTTATATTTATAGATCACGGGTGGTTTCCATTCAGAGAACACATCATTTCATTCATAAAACACAGGGTTCTATTCATAGAACACAGGGTTCCATTTATAGAACACTGGGTTCTATTCATAGAACACAAGGTTTTATTCATAGAACACATGGTTATATTTATAGATCACGGGTGGTTTCCATTCAGAGAACACATAATTTTATTCATAAAGCACAGGGTTCTATTCATAGAACACAGGGTTCCATTTATAGTACACAGGGTTCTATTCATAGAACTCAAGGTTTTATACATTGAACAGATGGTTATATTTATAGATCACGGGTGGTTTCCATTTAGAGAACACATAATTTCATTCATAAAACACAGGATTCTATTCATAGAACACAGGGTTCCATTTATAGAACACAGGGTTTTATTCATAGAACACAAGGTTTATTCATAGAACAGATGGTTATATTTATAGATCACGGGTGGTTTCCATTCAGAGAACACATGGTTTAATTCATAAAACACAGGGTTCTATTCATGGAACAAAGGGTTCTATTAATATAACACAAGGTTTTATTCATAGAACACATGGTTTTATTCATAGAATACATGGTTTTATTTATAGAACAGATGGGTATATTTATAGATCACGGGTGGTTTCCATTCAGAGAACACATGGTTTCATTCATAAAACACAGGGTTCTATTTATAGAACACAGGGTTCCATTCATAGAACACAGGGTTCTATTAATAGAACACAAGGTTTTATTCATAAAACACATGGTTATATTTATAGATCACGGGTGGTTTCCATTCAGAGAACACATGGTTTCATTCATAAAACACAGGGTTCTATTCATAGAACACAGGGTTCCATTTATAGAACACAGGGTTCTATTCATAGAACACAAGGTTTTATTCATAGAACACATGGTTATATTTATAGATCACGGGTGGTTTCCATTCAGAGAACACATAATTTTATTCATAAAACACAGAGTTCTATTCATAGAACACAGGGTTCCATTTATAGAACACAGGGTTCTATTCATAGAACTCAAGGTTTTATTCATAGAACAGATGGTTATATTTATAGATCACGGGTGGTTTCCATTCAGAGAACACATAATTGCTTTCATAAAACACAGGGTTCTATTCATAGAACACAGGGTTCCATTTTTAGAACACAGGGTTCTATTTATAGAACAGAAGGTTTTATTCATATAACACATGGTTATATTTATAGATCACGGGTGGTTTCCATTCAGAGAACACATGGTTTCATTCATAAAACACAGGGTTCTATTCATAAAACACAGGGTTCCATTCATAGAACACAGGGTTCTATTAATAGAACACAAGGTTTTATTCATAAAACACATGGTTATATTTATAGATCACGGGTGGTTTCCATTCAGAGAACACATCATTGCATTCACAAAACACAGGGTTCTATTCATAGAACACAGGGTTCCATTTATAGAACACGGGGTTCTATTCATAGAACTCAAGGTTTTATTCATAGAACAGATGGTTATATTTATAGATCACGGGTGGTTTCCATTCAGAGAACACATAATTGCATTAATAAAACACAGGGTTCTATTCATAGAACACATGGTTCCATTTATAGAACACGGGGTTCTATTCATAGAACACAAGGTTTATTCATAGAACAGATGGTTATATTCATAGATCACGGGTGGTTTTCATTCAGAGAACACATGGTTTTATTCATAAAACACAGGGTTCTATTCATGGAACACAGGGTTCCATTCATAGAACACAGGGTTCTATTAATAGAACACAATGTTTTATTCATAGAACACATGGTTATATTTATAGATCACGGGTGGTTTCCATTCAGAGAACACATAATTTCATTCATAAAACACAGGGTTCTATTCATAGAACACAAGGTTCCAATTATAGAACACAGGGTTCTATTAATAGAACACAAGGTTTTATTCATAAAACACATGGTTATATTTATAGATCACGGGTGGTTTCCATTCAGAGAACACATGGTTTCATTCATAAAACACAGGGTTCTATTTATAGAACACAGGGTTCCATTCATAGAACACAGGGTTTTATCCATAGAACACATGGTTATATTTATAGATCACGGGTGGTTTCCATTCAGAGAACACATAATTTTATTCATAAAACACAGAGTTCTATTCATAGAACTCAGGGTTCCATTTATAGAACACAGGGTTCTATTCATAGAACTCAAGGTTTTATTCATAGAACAGATGGTTATATTTATAGATCACGGGTGGTTTCCATTCAGAGAACACATAATTGCATTCATAAAACACAGGGTTCTATTCATAGAACACAGGGTTCCATTTTTAGAACACAGGGTTCTATTCATAGAACACAAGGTTTTATTCATAGAACACATGGCTATATTTATAGATCACGGGTGGTTTCCATTCAGAGAACACATGGTTTCATTCATAAAACACAGGGTTCTATTTATAGAACACAGGGTTCCATTCATAGAACACAGGGTTCTATTTATAGAACAGAAGGTTTTATTCATATAACACATGGTTATATTTATAGATCACGGGTGGTTTCCATTCAGAGAACACATGGTTTCATTCATAAAACACAGGGTTCTATTCATAAAACACAGGGTTCCATTCATAGAACACAGGGTTCTATTAATAGAACACAAGGTTTTATTCATAAAACACATGGTTATATTTATAGATCATGGGTGGTTTCCATTCAGAGAACACATCATTTCATTCATAAAACACAGGGTTCTATTCATAGAACACAGGGTTCCATTTATAGAACACTGGGTTCTATTCATAGAACACAAGGTTTTATTCATAGAACACATGGTTATATTTATAGATCACGGGTGGTTTCCATTCAGAGAACACATAATTTTATTCATAAAACACAGGGTTCTATTCATAGAACACAGGGTTCCATTTATAGAACACAGGGTTCTATTCATAGAACTCAAGGTTTTATTCATAGAACAGATGGTTATATTTATAGATCACGGGTGGTTTCCATTCAGAGAACACATAATTTTATTCATAAAACACAGGGTTCTATTCATAGAACACAGGGTTCCATTTATAGAACACAGGGTTCTATTCATAGAACTCAAGGTTTTATTCATAGAACAGATGGTTATATTTATAGATCACGGGTGGTTTCCATTCAGAGAACACATAATTTCATTCATAAAACACAGGGTTCTATTCATAGAACACAGGGTTCCATTTATAGAACATGGGGTTCTATTCATAGAACACAAGGTTTATTCATAGAACAGATGGTTATATTCATAGATCACGGGTGGTTTCCATTCAGAGAACACATGGTTTTATTCATAAAACACAGGGTTCTATTCATGGAACACAGGGTTCCATTCATAGAACACAGGGTTCTATTAATAGAACACAAGGTTTTATTCATAGAACACATGGTTATATTTATAGATCACGGGTGGTTTCCATTCAGAGAACACATAATTTCATTCATAAAACACAGGGTTCTATTCATAGAACACAAGGTTCCAATTATAGAACACAGGGTTCTATTAATAGAACACAAGGTTTTATTCATAAAACACATGGTTATATTTATAGATCACGGGTGGTTTCCATTCAGAGAACACATGGTTTCATTCATAAAACACAGGGTTCTATTCATAGAACACAGGGTTCCATTTATAGAACACAGGGTTCTATTCATAGAACACAAGGTTTTATCCATAGAACACATGGTTATATTTATAGATCACGGGTGGTTTCCATTCAGAGAACACATAATTTTATTCATAAAACACAGAGTTCTATTCATAGAACACAGGGTTCCATTTATAGAACACAGGGTTCTATTCATAGAACTCAAGGTTTTATTCATAGAACAGATGGTTATATTTATAGATCACGGGTGGTTTCCATTCAGAGAACACATAATTGCTTTCATAAAACACAGGGTTCTATTCATAGAACACAGGGTTCCATTTTTAGAACACAGGGTTCTATTCATAGAACACAAGGTTTTATTCATAGAACACATGGCTATATTTATAGATCACGGGTGGTTTCCATTCAGAGAACACATGGTTTCATTCATAAAACACAGGGTTCTATTTATAGAACACAGGGTTCCATTCATAGAACACAGGGTTCTATTTATAGAACAGAAGGTTTTATTCATATAACACATGGTTATATTTATAGATCACGGGTGGTTTCCATTCAGAGAACACATGGTGTCATTCATAAAACACAGGGTTCTATTCATAAAACACAGGGTTCCATTCATAGAACACAGGGTTCTATTAATAGAACACAAGGTTTTATTCATAAAACACATGGTTATATTTATAGATCATGGGTGGTTTCCATTCAGAGAACACATCATTTCATTCATAAAACACAGGGTTCTATTCATAGAACACAGGGTTCCATTTATAGAACACTGGGTTCTATTCATAGAACACAAGGTTTTATTCATAGAACACATGGTTATATTTATAGATCACGGGTGGTTTCCATTCAGAGAACACATAATTTTATTCATAAAACACAGGGTTCTATTCATAGAACACAGGGTTCCATTTATAGAACACAGGGTTCTATTCATAGAACTCAAGGTTTTATTCATAGAACAGATGGTTATATTTATAGATCACGGGTGGTTTCCATTCAGAGAACACATAATTTCATTCATAAAACACAGGGTTCTATTTATAGAACACAGGGTTCCATTTATAGAACACGGGGTTCTATTCATAGAACACAAGGTTTATTCATAGAACAGATGGTTATATTTATAGATCACGGGTGGTTTCCATTCAGAGAACACATAATTTCATTCAGAAAACACAGGGTTCTATTCATAGAACACAAGGTTCCAATTATAGAACACAGGGTTCTATTCATAGAACACAACGTTTTATTCATAGAACTGATGGGTATATTTATAGATCACAGGTGGTTTCCATTCAGAGAACACATGGTTTCATTCATAAAACACAGGGTTCTATTCATAAAACACAGAGTTCCATTCATAGAACACAGGGTTCTATTAATAGAACACAAGGTTTTATTCATAGAACACATGGTTATATTTATAGATTACGGGTGGTTTCCATTCAGAGAACACATAATTGCATTCATAAAACACAGGGTTCTATTCATAGAACACAGGGTTCCATTTATAGAACACAGGGTTCTATTCATAGAACACAAGGATTTATTCATAGAACACATGGCTATATATATAGATCACGGGTGGTTTCCATTCAGAGAACACATGGTTTCATTCATAAAACACAGGGTTCTATTCATAGAACACAGGGCTCCATTCATAGAACACAGGGTTCTATTAATAGAACACAAGGTTTTATTCATAAAACACATGGTGATATTTATAGATCACGGGTGGTTTCCATTCAGAGAACACATAATTTCATTCATAAAACACAGGGTTCTATTTATAGAACACAGGGTTCCATTTATAGAACACGGGGTTCTATTCATAGAACACAAGGTTTATTCATAGAACAGATGGTTATATTTATAGATCACGGGTGGTTTCCATTCAGAGAACACATAATTTCATTCAGAAAACACAGGGTTCTATTCATAGAACACAAGGTTCCAATTATAGAACACAGGGTTCTATTCATAGAACACAAGGTTTTATTCATAGAACAGATGGGTATATTTATAGATCACGGGTGGTTTCCATTCAGAGAACACATGGTTTCATTCATAAAACACAGGGTTCTATTCATAAAACACAGGGTTCCATTCATAGAACACAGGGTTCTATTAATAGAACACAAGGTTTTATTCATAGAACACATGGTTATATTTATAGATCACGGGTGGTTTCCATTCAGAGAACACATGATTTCATTCATAAAACACAGGGTTCTATTTATAGAACACAGGGTTCCATTCATAGAACACAGGGATCTATTAATAGAACACAAGGTTTTATTCATAAAACACATGGTTATATTTATAGATCACGGGTGGTTTCCATTCAGAGAACACATGGTTTCATTCATAAAACACAGGGTTCTATTCATAGAACACAGGGTTCCATTTATAGAACACAGGGTTCTATTAATAGATCACAAGGTTTTATTCATAAAACACATGGTTATATTTATAGATCACGGGTGGTTTCCATTCAGAGAACACATAATTTCATTCATAAAACACAGGGTTCTATTCATAGAACACGGGGTTCCATTTATAGAACACAGGGTTCTATTCATAGAACACAAGGTTTTATTCATAGAACACATGGTTATATTTATAGATCACGGGTGGTTTCCATTCAGAGAACACATGGTTTCATTCATAAAACACAGGGTTCTATTCATAGAACACAGGGTTCCATTCATAGAACACAGGGTTCTATTAATAGAACACAAGGTTTTATTCATAAAACACATGGTTATATTTATAGATCACGGGTGGTTTCCATTCAGAGAACACATCATTTCATTCATAAAACACAGGGTTCTATTCATAGAACACAGGGTTCCATTTATAGAACACTGGGTTCTATTCATAGAACACAAGGTTTTATTCATAGAACACATGGTTATATTTATAGATCACGGGTGGTTTCCATTCAGAGAACACATAATTTTATTCATAAAGCACAGGGTTCTATTCATAGAACACAGGGTTCCATTTATAGTACACAGGGTTCTATTCATAGAACTCAAGGTTTTATACATTGAACAGATGGTTATATTTATAGATCACGGGTGGTTTCCATTCAGAGAACACATAATTTCATTCATAAAACACAGGGTTCTATTCATAGAACACAGGGTTCCATTTATAGAACACAGGGTTTTATTCATAGAACACAAGGTTTATTCATAGAACAGATGGTTATATTTATAGATCACGGGTGGTTTCCATTCAGAGAACACATGGTTTCATTCATAAAACACAGGGTTCTATTCATGGAACACAGGGTTCTATTAATATAACACAAGGTTTTATTCATAGAACACATGGTTTTATTCATAGAATACATGGTTTTATTCATAGAACAGATGGGTATATTTATAGATCACGGGTGGTTTCCATTCAGAGAACACATGGTTTCATTCATAAAACACAGGGTTCTATTTATAGAACACAGGGTTCCATTCATAGAACACAGGGTTCTATTAATAGAACACAAGGTTTTATTCATAAAACACATGGTTATATTTATAGATCACGGGTGGTTTCCATTCAGAGAACACATGGTTTCATTCATAAAACACAGGGTTCTATTCATAGAACACAGGGTTCCATTTATAGAACACAGGGTTCTATTCATAGAACACAAGGTTTTATTCATAGAACACATGGTTATATTTATAGATCACGGGTGGTTTCCATTCAGAGAACACATAATTTTATTCATAAAACACAGAGTTCTATTCATAGAACACAGGGATCCATTTATAGAACACAGGGTTCTATTCATAGAACTCAAGGTTTTATTCATAGAACAGATGGTTATATTTATAGATCACGGGTGGTTTCCATTCAGAGAACACATAATTGCTTTCATAAAACACAGGGTTCTATTCATAGAACACAGGGTTCCATTTTTAGAACACAGGGTTCTATTCATAGAACACAAGGTTTTATTCATAGAACACATGGCTATATTTATAGATCACGGGTGGTTTCCATTCAGAGAACACATGGTTTCATTCATAAAACACAGGGTTCTATTTATAGAACACAGGGTTCCATTCATAGAACACAGGGTTCTATTTATAGAACAGAAGGTTTTATTCATATAACACATGGTTATATTTATAGATCACGGGTGGTTTCCATTCAGAGAACACATGGTTTCATTCATAAAACACAGGGTTCTATTCATAAAACACAGGGTTCCATTCATAGAACACAGGGTTCTATTAATAGAACACAAGGTTTTATTCATAAAACACATGGTTATATTTATAGATCACGGGTGGTTTCCATTCAGAGAACACATCATTGCATTCACAAAACACAGGGTTCTATTCATAGAACACAGGGTTCCATTTATAGAACACGGGGTTCTATTCATAGAACTCAAGGTTTTATTCATAGAACAGATGGTTATATTTATAGATCACGGGTGGTTTCCATTCAGAGAACACATAATTGCATTAATAAAACACAGGGTTCTATTCATAGAACACATGGTTCCATTTATAGAACACGGGGTTCTATTCATAGAACACAAGGTTTATTCATAGAACAGATGGTTATATTCATAGATCACGGGTGGTTTCCATTCAGAGAACACATGGTTTTATTCATAAAACACAGGGTTCTATTCATGGAACACAGGGTTCCATTCATAGAACAAAGGGTTCTATTAATAGAACACAATGTTTTATTCATAGAACACATGGTTATATTTATAGATCACGGGTGGTTTCCATTCAGAGAACACATAATTTCATTCATAAAACACAGGGTTCTATTCATAGAACACAAGGTTCCAATTATAGAACACAGGGTTCTATTAATAGAACACAAGGTTTTATTCATAAAACACATGGTTATATTTATAGATCACGGGTGGTTTCCATTCAGAGAACACATGGTTTCATTCATAAAACACAGGGTTCTATTTATAGAACACAGGGTTCCATTCATAGAACACAGGGTTTTATCCATAGAACACATGGTTATATTTATAGATCACGGGTGGTTTCCATTCAGAGAACACATAATTTTATTCATAAAACACAGAGTTCTATTCATAGAACTCAGGGTTCCATTTATAGAACACAGGGTTCTATTCATAGAACTCAAGGTTTTATTCATAGAACAGATGGTTATATTTATAGATCACGGGTGGTTTCCATTCAGAGAACACATAATTGCATTCATAAAACACAGGGTTCTATTCATAGAACACAGGGTTCCATTTTTAGAACACAGGGTTCTATTCATAGAACACAAGGTTTTATTCATAGAACACATGGCTATATTTATAGATCACGGGTGGTTTCCATTCAGAGAACACATGGTTTCATTCATAAAACACAGGGTTCTATTTATAGAACACAGGGTTCCATTCATAGAACACAGGGTTCTATTTATAGAACAGAAGGTTTTATTCATATAACACATGGTTATATTTATAGATCACGGGTGGTTTCCATTCAGAGAACACATGGTTTCATTCATAAAACACAGGGTTCTATTCATAGAACACAAGGTTCCAATTATAGAACACAGGGTTCTATTAATAGAACACAAGGTTTTATTCATAAAACACATGGTTATATTTATAGATCACGGGTGGTTTCCATTCAGAGAACACATGGTTTCATTCATAAAACACAGGGTTCCATTCATAGAACACAGGGTTCTATTAATAGAACACAAGGTTTTATTCATAAAACACATGGTTATATTTATAGATCATGGGTGGTTTCCATTCAGAGAACACATCATTTCATTCATAAAACACAGGGTTCTATTCATAGAACACAGGGTTCCATTTATAGAACACTGGGTTCTATTCATAGAACACAAGGTTTTATTCATAGAACACATGGTTATATTTATAGATCACGGGTGGTTTCCATTCAGAGAACACATAATTTTATTCATAAAACACAGGGTTCTATTCATAGAACACAGGGTTCCATTTATAGAACACAGGGTTCTATTCATAGAACTCAAGGTTTTATTCATAGAACAGATGGTTATATTTATAGATCACGGGTGGTTTCCATTCAGAGAACACATAATTTTATTCATAAAACACAGGGTTCTATTCATAGAACACAGGGTTCCATTTATAGAACACAGGGTTCTATTCATAGAACTCAAGGTTTTATTCATAGAACAGATGGTTATATTTATAGATCACGGGTGGTTTCCATTCAGAGAACACATAATTTCATTCATAAAACACAGGGTTCTATTCATAGAACACAGGGTTCCATTTATAGAACATGGGGTTCTATTCATAGAACACAAGGTTTATTCATAGAACAGATGGTTATATTCATAGATCACGGGTGGTTTCCATTCAGAGAACACATGGTTTTATTCATAAAACACAGGGTTCTATTCATGGAACACAGGGTTCCATTCATAGAACACAGGGTTCTATTAATAGAACACAAGGTTTTATTCATAGAACACATGGTTATATTTATAGATCACGGGTGGTTTCCATTCAGAGAACACATAATTTCATTCATAAAACACAGGGTTCTATTCATAGAACACAAGGTTCCAATTATAGAACACAGGGTTCTATTAATAGAACACAAGGTTTTATTCATAAAACACATGGTTATATTTATAGATCACGGGTGGTTTCCATTCAGAGAACACATGGTTTCATTCATAAAACACAGGGTTCTATTCATAGAACACAGGGTTCCATTTATAGAACACAGGGTTCTATTCATAGAACACAAGGTTTTATCCATAGAACACATGGTTATATTTATAGATCACGGGTGGTTTCCATTCAGAGAACACATAATTTTATTCATAAAACACAGAGTTCTATTCATAGAACACAGGGTTCCATTTATAGAACACAGGGTTCTATTCATAGAACTCAAGGTTTTATTCATAGAACAGATGGTTATATTTATAGATCACGGGTGGTTTCCATTCAGAGAACACATAATTGCTTTCATAAAACACAGGGTTCTATTCATAGAACACAGGGTTCCATTTTTAGAACACAGGGTTCTATTCATAGAACACAAGGTTTTATTCATAGAACACATGGCTATATTTATAGATCACGGGTGGTTTCCATTCAGAGAACACATGGTTTCATTCATAAAACACAGGGTTCTATTTATAGAACACAGGGTTCCATTCATAGAACACAGGGTTCTATTTATAGAACAGAAGGTTTTATTCATATAACACATGGTTATATTTATAGATCACGGGTGGTTTCCATTCAGAGAACACATGGTGTCATTCATAAAACACAGGGTTCTATTCATAAAACACAGGGTTCCATTCATAGAACACAGGGTTCTATTAATAGAACACAAGGTTTTATTCATAAAACACATGGTTATATTTATAGATCATGGGTGGTTTCCATTCAGAGAACACATCATTTCATTCATAAAACACAGGGTTCTATTCATAGAACACAGGGTTCCATTTATAGAACACTGGGTTCTATTCATAGAACACAAGGTTTTATTCATAGAACACATGGTTATATTTATAGATCACGGGTGGTTTCCATTCAGAGAACACATAATTTCATTCAGAAAACACAGGGTTCTATTCATAGAACACAAGGTTCCAATTATAGAACACAGGGTTCTATTCATAGAACACAACGTTTTATTCATAGAACTGATGGGTATATTTATAGATCACAGGTGGTTTCCATTCAGAGAACACATGGTTTCATTCATAAAACACAGGGTTCTATTCATAAAACACAGAGTTCCATTCATAGAACACAGGGTTCTATTAATAGAACACAAGGTTTTATTCATAGATCACATGGTTATATTTATAGATTACGGGTGGTTTCCATTCAGAGAACACATAATTGCATTCATAAAACACAGGGTTCTATTCATAGAACACAGGGTTCCATTTATAGAACACAGGGTTCTATTCATAGAACACAAGGATTTATTCATAGAACACATGGCTATATATATAGATCACGGGTGGTTTCCATTCAGAGAACACATGGTTTCATTCATAAAACACAGGGTTCTATTCATGGAACACAGGGCTCCATTCATAGAACACAGGGTTCTATTAATAGAACACAAGGTTTTATTCATAAAACACATGGTGATATTTATAGATCACGGGTGGTTTCCATTCAGAGAACACATAATTTCATTCATAAAACACAGGGTTCTATTCATAGAACACAGGGTTCCATTTATAGAACACAGGGTTCTATTCATAGAACACAAGGTTTTATTCATAGAACACATGGTTATATTTATAGATCACGGGTGGTTTACATTCAGAGAACACATCATTTTATTCATAAAACACAGGGTTCTATTCATAGAACACAGGGTTCCATTTATAGAACACAGGGTTCTATTCATAGAACTCAAGGTTTTATTCATAGAACAGATGGTTATATTTATAGATTACGGGTGGTTTCCATTCAGAGAACACATAATTGCATTCATAAAACACAGGGTTCTATTCATAGAACACAGGGTTCCATTTATAGAACACAGGGTTCTATTCATAGAACACAAGGATTTATTCATAGAACACATGGCTATATATATAGATCACGGGTGGTTTCCATTCAGAGAACACATGGTTTCATTCATAAAACACAGGGTTCTATTTATAGAACACAGGGTTCCATTCATAGAACACAGGGTTCTATTAATAGAACACAAGGTTTTATTCATAAAACACATGGTTATATTTATAGATCACGGGTGGTTTCCATTCAGAGAACACATGGTTTCATTCATAAAACACAGGGTTCTATTCATAGAACACAGGGTTCCATTCATAGAACACAGGGTTCTATTAATAGAACACAAGGTTTTATTCATAAAACACATGGTTATATTTATAGATCACGGGTGGTTTCCATTCAGAGAACACATTTCATTCATAAAACACAGGGTTCTATTCATAGAACACAGGGTTCCATTTATAGAACACAGGGTTCTATTAATAGAACACAAGGTTTTATTCATAGAACACATGGTTATATTTATAGATCACGGGTGGTTTCCATTCAGAGAACACATAATTTCATTCATAAAACACAGGGTTCTATTCATAGAACACAAGGTTCCAATTATAGAACACAGGGTTCTATTCATAGAACACAAGGTTTTATTCATAGAACATATGGGTATATTTATAGATCACGGGTGGTTTCCATTCAGAGAACACATAATTTCATTCATAAAACACAGGGTTCTATTCATAGAACACAGGGTTCCATTTATAGAACACGGGGTTTTATTCATAGAACACAAGGTTTATTCATAGAACAGATGGTTATATTTATAGATCACGGGTGGTTTCCATTCAGAGAACACATAATTTTATTCATAAAACACAGGGTTCTATTCATAGAACACAGGGTTCCATTTATAGAACACAGGGTTATATTCATAGAACTCAAGGTTTTGTTCATAGAACAGATGGTTATATTTATAGATCACGGGTGGTTTCCATTCAGAGAACACATAATTTCATTCATAAAACACAGGGTTCTATTCATAGAACACAGGGTTCAAGTTATAGAACACGGGGTTCTATTCATAGAACACAAGGTTTATTCATAGAACAGATGGTTATATTTATAGATCATGGGTGGTTTCCATTCAGAGAACACAGGGTTCTATTCATGGAACACAGGGTTCCATTCATAGAACACAGGGTTCTATTAATAGAACACAAGGTTTTATTCATAGAACACATGGTTATATTTATAGATCACGGGTGGTTTCCATTCAGAGAACACATAATTGCTTTCATAAAACACAGGGTTCTATTCATAGAACACAGGGTTCCATTTTTAGAACACAGGGTTCTATTCATAGAACACAAGGTTTTATTCATAGAACACATGGCTATATTTATAGATCACGGGTGGTTTCCATTCAGAGAACACATGGTTTCATTCATAAAACACAGGGTTCTATTTATAGAACACAGGGTTCCATTCATAGAACACAGGGTTCTATTTATAGAACAGAAGGTTTTATTCATATAACACATGGTTATATTTATAGATCACGGGTGGTTTCCATTCAGAGAACACATGGTTTCATTCATAAAACACAGGGTTCTATTCATAAAACACAGGGTTCCATTCATAGAACACAGGGTTCTATTAATAGAACACAAGGTTTTATTCATAAAACACATGGTTATATTTATAGATCACGGGTGGTTTCCATTCAGAGAACACATCATTGCATTCACAAAACACAGGGTTCTATTCATAGAACACAGGGTTCCATTTATAGAACACGGGGTTCTATTCATAGAACTCAAGGTTTTATTCATAGAACAGATGGTTATATTTATAGATCACGGGTGGTTTCCATTCAGAGAACACATAATTGCATTAATAAAACACAGGGTTCTATTCATAGAACACATGGTTCCATTTATAGAACACGGGGTTCTATTCATAGAACACAAGGTTTATTCATAGAACAGATGGTTATATTCATAGATCACGGGTGGTTTCCATTCAGAGAACACATGGTTTTATTCATAAAACACAGGGTTCTATTCATGGAACACAGGGTTCCATTCATAGAACACAGGGTTCTATTAATAGAACACAATGTTTTATTCATAGAACACATGGTTATATTTATAGATCACGGGTGGTTTCCATTCAGAGAACACATAATTTCATTCATAAAACACAGGGTTCTATTCATAGAACACAAGGTTCCAATTATAGAACACAGGGTTCTATTAATAGAACACAATGTTTTATTCATAAAACACATGGTTATATTTATAGATCACGGGTGGTTTCCATTCAGAGAACACATGGTTTCATTCATAAAACACAGGGTTCTATTTATAGAACACAGGGTTCCATTCATAGAACACAGGGTTTTATCCATAGAACACATGGTTATATTTATAGATCACGGGTGGTTTCCATTCAGAGAACACATAATTTTATTCATAAAACACAGAGTTCTATTCATAGAACTCAGGGTTCCATTTATAGAACACAGGGTTCTATTCATAGAACTCAAGGTTTTATTCATAGAACAGATGGTTATATTTATAGATCACGGGTGGTTTCCATTCAGAGAACACATAATTGCATTCATAAAACACAGGGTTCTATTCATAGAACACAGGGTTCCATTTTTAGAACACAGGGTTCTATTCATAGAACACAAGGTTTTATTCATAGAACACATGGCTATATTTATAGATCACGGGTGGTTTCCATTCAGAGAACACATGGTTTCATTCATAAAACACAGGGTTCTATTTATAGAACACAGGGTTCCATTCATAGAACACAGGGTTCTATTTATAGAACAGAAGGTTTTATTCATATAACACATGGTTATATTTATAGATCACGGGTGGTTTCCATTCAGAGAACACATGGTTTCATTCATAAAACACAGGGTTCTATTCATAGAACACAAGGTTCCAATTATAGAACACAGGGTTCTATTAATAGAACACAAGGTTTTATTCATAAAACACATGGTTATATTTATAGATCACGGGTGGTTTCCATTCAGAGAACACATGGTTTCATTCATAAAACACAGGGTTCCATTCATAGAACAC
Organism: Crinia signifera; assembly: GCF_055691185.1. NCBI lineage: Eukaryota > Metazoa > Chordata > Amphibia > Anura > Myobatrachidae > Crinia > Crinia signifera. The sequence continues at coordinate 236,664,913 of NC_139217.1, read as the reverse complement.
AGGGTTCTATTAATAGAACACAAGGTTTTATTCATAAAACACATGGTTATATTTATAGATCATGGGTGGTTTCCATTCAGAGAACACATCATTTCATTCATAAAACACAGGGTTCTATTCATAGAACACAGGGTTCCATTTATAGAACACAGGGTTCTATTCATAGAACTCAAGGTTTTATTCATAGAACAGATGGTTATATTTATAGATCACGGGTGGTTTCCATTCAGAGAACACATAATTTTATTCATAAAACACAGGGTTCTATTCATAGAACACAGGGTTCCATTTATAGAACACAGGGTTCTATTCATAGAACTCAAGGTTTTATTCATAGAACAGATGGTTATATTTATAGATCACGGGTGGTTTCCATTCAGAGAACACATAATTTCATTCATAAAACACAGGGTTCTATTCATAGAACACAGGGTTCCATTTATAGAACATGGGGTTCTATTCATAGAACACAAGGTTTATTCATAGAACAGATGGTTATATTCATAGATCACGGGTGGTTTCCATTCAGAGAACACATGGTTTTATTCATAAAACACAGGGTTCTATTCATGGAACACAGGGTTCCATTCATAGAACACAGGGTTCTATTAATAGAACACAAGGTTTTATTCATAGAACACATGGTTATATTTATAGATCACGGGTGGTTTCCATTCAGAGAACACATAATTTCATTCATAAAACACAGGGTTCTATTCATAGAACACAAGGTTCCAATTATAGAACACAGGGTTCTATTAATAGAACACAAGGTTTTATTCATAAAACACATGGTTATATTTATAGATCACGGGTGGTTTCCATTCAGAGAACACATGGTTTCATTCATAAAACACAGGGTTCTATTCATAGAACACAGGGTTCCATTTATAGAACACAGGGTTCTATTCATAGAACACAAGGTTTTATCCATAGAACACATGGTTATATTTATAGATCACGGGTGGTTTCCATTCAGAGAACACATAATTTTATTCATAAAACACAGAGTTCTATTCATAGAACACAGGGTTCCATTTATAGAACACAGGGTTCTATTCATAGAACTCAAGGTTTTATTCATAGAACAGATGGTTATATTTATAGATCACGGGTGGTTTCCATTCAGAGAACACATAATTGCTTTCATAAAACACAGGGTTCTATTCATAGAACACAGGGTTCCATTTTTAGAACACAGGGTTCTATTCATAGAACACAAGGTTTTATTCATAGAACACATGGCTATATTTATAGATCACGGGTGGTTTCCATTCAGAGAACACATGGTTTCATTCATAAAACACAGGGTTCTATTTATAGAACACAGGGTTCCATTCATAGAACACAGGGTTCTATTTATAGAACAGAAGGTTTTATTCATATAACACATGGTTATATTTATAGATCACGGGTGGTTTCCATTCAGAGAACACATGGTGTCATTCATAAAACACAGGGTTCTATTCATAAAACACAGGGTTCCATTCATAGAACACAGGGTTCTATTAATAGAACACAAGGTTTTATTCATAAAACACATGGTTATATTTATAGATCATGGGTGGTTTCCATTCAGAGAACACATCATTTCATTCATAAAACACAGGGTTCTATTCATAGAACACAGGGTTCCATTTATAGAACACTGGGTTCTATTCATAGAACACAAGGTTTTATTCATAGAACACATGGTTATATTTATAGATCACGGGTGGTTTCCATTCAGAGAACACATAATTTTATTCATAAAACACAGGGTTCTATTCATAGAACACAGGGTTCCATTTATAGAACACAGGGTTCTATTCATAGAACTCAAGGTTTTATTCATAGAACAGATGGTTATATTTATAGATCACGGGTGGTTTCCATTCAGAGAACACATAATTTCATTCATAAAACACAGGGTTCTATTTATAGAACACAGGGTTCCATTTATAGAACACGGGGTTCTATTCATAGAACACAAGGTTTATTCATAGAACAGATGGTTATATTTATAGATCACGGGTGGTTTCCATTCAGAGAACACATAATTTCATTCAGAAAACACAGGGTTCTATTCATAGAACACAAGGTTCCAATTATAGAACACAGGGTTCTATTCATAGAACACAACGTTTTATTCATAGAACTGATGGGTATATTTATAGATCACAGGTGGTTTCCATTCAGAGAACACATGGTTTCATTCATAAAACACAGGGTTCTATTCATAAAACACAGAGTTCCATTCATAGAACACAGGGTTCTATTAATAGAACACAAGGTTTTATTCATAGAACACATGGTTATATTTATAGATTACGGGTGGTTTCCATTCAGAGAACACATAATTGCATTCATAAAACACAGGGTTCTATTCATAGAACACAGGGTTCCATTTATAGAACACAGGGTTCTATTCATAGAACACAAGGATTTATTCATAGAACACATGGCTATATATATAGATCACGGGTGGTTTCCATTCAGAGAACACATGGTTTCATTCATAAAACACAGGGTTCTATTCATAGAACACAGGGCTCCATTCATAGAACACAGGGTTCTATTAATAGAACACAAGGTTTTATTCATAAAACACATGGTGATATTTATAGATCACGGGTGATTTCCATTCAGAGAACACATAATTTCATTCATAAAACACAGGGTTCTATTCATAGAACACAGGGTTCCATTTATAGAACACAGGGTTCTATTCATAGAACACAAGGTTTTATTCATAGAACACATGGTTATATTTATAGATCACGGGTGGTTTACATTCAGAGAACACATCATTTTATTCATAAAACACAGGGTTCTATTCATAGAACACAGGGTTCCATTTATAGAACACAGGGTTCTATTCATAGAACTCAAGGTTTTATTCATAGAACAGATGGTTATATTTATAGATTACGGGTGGTTTCCATTCAGAGAACACATAATTGCATTCATAAAACACAGGGTTCTATTCATAGAACACAGGGTTCCATTTATAGAACACAGGGTTCTATTCATAGAACACAAGGATTTATTCATAGAACACATGGCTATATATATAGATCACGGGTGGTTTCCATTCAGAGAACACATGGTTTCATTCATAAAACACAGGGTTCTATTTATAGAACACAGGGTTCCATTCATAGAACACAGGGTTCTATTAATAGAACACAAGGTTTTATTCATAAAACACATGGTTATATTTATAGATCACGGGTGGTTTCCATTCAGAGAACACATAATTTCATTCATAAAACACAGGGTTCTATTTATAGAACACAGGGTTCCATTTATAGAACACGGGGTTCTATTCATAGAACACAAGGTTTATTCATAGAACAGATGGTTATATTTATAGATCACGGGTGGTTTCCATTCAGAGAACACATAATTTCATTCAGAAAACACAGGGTTCTATTCATAGAACACAAGGTTCCAATTATAGAACACAGGGTTCTATTCATAGAACACAACGTTTTATTCATAGAACTGATGGGTATATTTATAGATCACAGGTGGTTTCCATTCAGAGAACACATGGTTTCATTCATAAAACACAGGGTTCTATTCATAAAACACAGAGTTCCATTCATAGAACACAGGGTTCTATTAATAGAACACAAGGTTTTATTCATAGAACACATGGTTATATTTATAGATTACGGGTGGTTTCCATTCAGAGAACACATAATTGCATTCATAAAACACAGGGTTCTATTCATAGAACACAGGGTTCCATTTATAGAACACAGGGTTCTATTCATAGAACACAAGGATTTATTCATAGAACACATGGCTATATATATAGATCACGGGTGGTTTCCATTCAGAGAACACATGGTTTCATTCATAAAACACAGGGTTCTATTCATAGAACACAGGGCTCCATTCATAGAACACAGGGTTCTATTAATAGAACACAAGGTTTTATTCATAAAACACATGGTGATATTTATAGATCACGGGTGGTTTCCATTCAGAGAACACATAATTTCATTCATAAAACACAGGGTTCTATTCATAGAACACAGGGTTCCATTTATAGAACACAGGGTTCTATTCATAGAACACAAGGTTTTATTCATAGAACACATGGTTATATTTATAGATCACGGGTGGTTTACATTCAGAGAACACATCATTTTATTCATAAAACACAGGGTTCTATTCATAGAACACAGGGTTCCATTTATAGAACACAGGGTTCTATTCATAGAACTCAAGGTTTTATTCATAGAACAGATGGTTATATTTATAGATTACGGGTGGTTTCCATTCAGAGAACACATAATTGCATTCATAAAACACAGGGTTCTATTCATAGAACACAGGGTTCCATTTATAGAACACAGGGTTCTATTCATAGAACACAAGGATTTATTCATAGAACACATGGCTATATATATAGATCACGGGTGGTTTCCATTCAGAGAACACATGGTTTCATTCATAAAACACAGGGTTCTATTTATAGAACACAGGGTTCCATTCATAGAACACAGGGTTCTATTAATAGAACACAAGGTTTTATTCATAAAACACATGGTTATATTTATAGATCACGGGTGGTTTCCATTCAGAGAACACATGGTTTCATTCATAAAACACAGGGTTCTATTCATAGAACACAGGGTTCCATTCATAGAACACAGGGTTCTATTAATAGAACACAAGGTTTTATTCATAAAACACATGGTTATATTTATAGATCACGGGTGGTTTCCATTCAGAGAACACATTTCATTCATAAAACACAGGGTTCTATTCATAGAACACAGGGTTCCATTTATAGAACACAGGGTTCTATTAATAGAACACAAGGTTTTATTCATAGAACACATGGTTATATTTATAGATCACGGGTGGTTTCCATTCAGAGAACACATAATTTCATTCATAAAACACAGGGTTCTATTCATAGAACACAAGGTTCCAATTATAGAACACAGGGTTCTATTCATAGAACACAAGGTTTTATTCATAGAACATATGGGTATATTTATAGATCACGGGTGGTTTCCATTCAGAGAACACATAATTTCATTCATAAAACACAGGGTTCTATTCATAGAACACAGGGTTCCATTTATAGAACACGGGGTTTTATTCATAGAACACAAGGTTTATTCATAGAACAGATGGTTATATTTATAGATCACGGGTGGTTTCCATTCAGAGAACACATAATTTTATTCATAAAACACAGGGTTCTATTCATAGAACACAGGGTTCCATTTATAGAACACAGGGTTATATTCATAGAACTCAAGGTTTTGTTCATAGAACAGATGGTTATATTTATAGATCACGGGTGGTTTCCATTCAGAGAACACATAATTTCATTCATAAAACACAGGGTTCTATTCATAGAACACAGGGTTCAAGTTATAGAACACGGGGTTCTATTCATAGAACACAAGGTTTATTCATAGAACAGATGGTTATATTTATAGATCATGGGTGGTTTCCATTCAGAGAACACAGGGTTCTATTCATGGAACACAGGGTTCCATTCATAGAACACAGGGTTCTATTAATAGAACACAAGGTTTTATTCATAGAACACATGGTTATATTTATAGATCACGGGTGGTTTCCATTCAGAGAACACATAATTTCATTCATAAAACACAGGGTTCTATTCATAGAACACAAGGTTCCAATTATAGAACACAGGGTTCTATTCATAGAACACAAGGTTTTATTCATAGAACAGATGGGTATATTTATAGATCACGGGTGGTTTCCATTCAGAGAACACATGGTTTCATTCATAAAACACAGGGTTCTATTCATAAAACACAGAGTTCCATTCATAGAACACAGGGTTCTATTAATAGAACACAAGGTTTTATTCATAGAACACATGGTTATATTTATAGACCACGGGTGGTTTCCATTCAGAGAACACATGGTTTCATTCATAAAACACAGGGTTCTATTTATAGAACACAGGGTTCCATTCATAGAACACAGGGTTCTATTTATAGAACAGAAGGTTTTATTCATATAACACATGGTTATATTTATAGATCACGGGTGGTTTCCATTCAGAGAACACATGGTTTCATTCATAAAACACAGGGTTCTATTCATAAAACACAGGGTTCCATTCATAGAACACAGGGTTCTATTAATAGAACACAAGGTTTTATTCATAAAACACATGGTTATATTTATAGATCACGGGTGGTTTCCATTCAGAGAACACATCATTGCATTCACAAAACACAGGGTTCTATTCATAGAACACAGGGTTCCATTTATAGAACACGGGGTTCTATTCATAGAGCTCAAGGTTTTATTCATAGAACAGATGGTTATATTTATAGATCACGGGTGGTTTCCATTCAGAGAACACATAATTGCATTAATAAAACACAGGGTTCTATTCATAGAACACATGGTTCCATTTATAGAACACGGGGTTCTATTCATAGAACACAAGGTTTATTCATAGAACAGATGGTTATATTCATAGATCACGGGTGGTTTCCATTCAGAGAACACATGGTTTTATTCATAAAACACAGGGTTCTATTCATGGAACACAGGGTTCCATTCATAGAACACAGGGTTCTATTAATAGAACACAATGTTTTATTCATAGAACACATGGTTATATTTATAGATCACGGGTGGTTTCCATTCAGAGAACACATAATTTCATTCATAAAACACAGGGTTCTATTCATAGAACACAAGGTTCCAATTATAGAACACAGGGTTCTATTAATAGAACACAATGTTTTATTCATAAAACACATGGTTATATTTATAGATCACGGGTGGTTTCCATTCAGAGAACACATGGTTTCATTCATAAAACACAGGGTTCTATTTATAGAACACAGGGTTCCATTCATAGAACACAGGGTTTTATCCATAGAACACATGGTTATATTTATAGATCACGGGTGGTTTCCATTCAGAGAACACATAATTTTATTCATAAAACACAGAGTTCTATTCATAGAACTCAGGGTTCCATTTATAGAACACAGGGTTCTATTCATAGAACTCAAGGTTTTATTCATAGAACAGATGGTTATATTTATAGATCACGGGTGGTTTCCATTCAGAGAACACATAATTGCATTCATAAAACACAGGGTTCTATTCATAGAACACAGGGTTCCATTTTTAGAACACAGGGTTCTATTCATAGAACACAAGGTTTTATTCATAGAACACATGGCTATATTTATAGATCACGGGTGGTTTCCATTCAGAGAACACATGGTTTCATTCATAAAACACAGGGTTCTATTTATAGAACACAGGGTTCCATTCATAGAACACAGGGTTCTATTTATAGAACAGAAGGTTTTATTCATATAACACATGGTTATATTTATAGATCACGGGTGGTTTCCATTCAGAGAACACATGGTTTCATTCATAAAACACAGGGTTCTATTCATAGAACACAAGGTTCCAATTATAGAACACAGGGTTCTATTAATAGAACACAAGGTTTTATTCATAAAACACATGGTTATATTTATAGATCACGGGTGGTTTCCATTCAGAGAACACATGGTTTCATTCATAAAACACAGGGTTCCATTCATAGAACACAGGGTTCTATTAATAGAACACAAGGTTTTATTCATAAAACACATGGTTATATTTATAGATCATGGGTGGTTTCCATTCAGAGAACACATCATTTCATTCATAAAACACAGGGTTCTATTCATAGAACACAGGGTTCCATTTATAGAACACAGGGTTCTATTCATAGAACTCAAGGTTTTATTCATAGAACAGATGGTTATATTTATAGATCACGGGTGGTTTCCATTCAGAGAACACATAATTTTATTCATAAAACACAGGGTTCTATTCATAGAACACAGGGTTCCATTTATAGAACACAGGGTTCTATTCATAGAACTCAAGGTTTTATTCATAGAACAGATGGTTATATTTATAGATCACGGGTGGTTTCCATTCAGAGAACACATAATTTCATTCATAAAACACAGGGTTCTATTCATAGAACACAGGGTTCCATTTATAGAACATGGGGTTCTATTCATAGAACACAAGGTTTATTCATAGAACAGATGGTTATATTCATAGATCACGGGTGGTTTCCATTCAGAGAACACATGGTTTTATTCATAAAACACAGGGTTCTATTCATGGAACACAGGGTTCCATTCATAGAACACAGGGTTCTATTAATAGAACACAAGGTTTTATTCATAGAACACATGGTTATATTTATAGATCACGGGTGGTTTCCATTCAGAGAACACATAATTTCATTCATAAAACACAGGGTTCTATTCATAGAACACAAGGTTCCAATTATAGAACACAGGGTTCTATTAATAGAACACAAGGTTTTATTCATAAAACACATGGTTATATTTATAGATCACGGGTGGTTTCCATTCAGAGAACACATGGTTTCATTCATAAAACACAGGGTTCTATTCATAGAACACAGGGTTCCATTTATAGAACACAGGGTTCTATTCATAGAACACAAGGTTTTATCCATAGAACACATGGTTATATTTATAGATCACGGGTGGTTTCCATTCAGAGAACACATAATTTTATTCATAAAACACAGAGTTCTATTCATAGAACACAGGGTTCCATTTATAGAACACAGGGTTCTATTCATAGAACTCAAGGTTTTATTCATAGAACAGATGGTTATATTTATAGATCACGGGTGGTTTCCATTCAGAGAACACATAATTGCTTTCATAAAACACAGGGTTCTATTCATAGAACACAGGGTTCCATTTTTAGAACACAGGGTTCTATTCATAGAACACAAGGTTTTATTCATAGAACACATGGCTATATTTATAGATCACGGGTGGTTTCCATTCAGAGAACACATGGTTTCATTCATAAAACACAGGGTTCTATTTATAGAACACAGGGTTCCATTCATAGAACACAGGGTTCTATTTATAGAACAGAAGGTTTTATTCATATAACACATGGTTATATTTATAGATCACGGGTGGTTTCCATTCAGAGAACACATGGTGTCATTCATAAAACACAGGGTTCTATTCATAAAACACAGGGTTCCATTCATAGAACACAGGGTTCTATTAATAGAACACAAGGTTTTATTCATAAAACACATGGTTATATTTATAGATCATGGGTGGTTTCCATTCAGAGAACACATCATTTCATTCATAAAACACAGGGTTCTATTCATAGAACACAGGGTTCCATTTATAGAACACTGGGTTCTATTCATAGAACACAAGGTTTTATTCATAGAACACATGGTTATATTTATAGATCACGGGTGGTTTCCATTCAGAGAACACATAATTTTATTCATAAAACACAGGGTTCTATTCATAGAACACAGGGTTCCATTTATAGGACACAGGGTTCTATTCATAGAACTCAAGGTTTTATTCATAGAACAGATGGTTATATTTATAGATCACGGGTGGTTTCCATTCAGAGAACACATAATTTCATTCATAAAACACAGGGTTCTATTTATAGAACACAGGGTTCCATTTATAGAACACAGGGTTCTATTCATAGAACACAAGGATTTATTCATAGAACACATGGCTATATATATAGATCACGGGTGGTTTCCATTCAGAGAACACATAATTGCATTCATAAAACACAGGGTTCTATTCATAGAACACAGGGTTCCATTTATAGAACACAGGGTTCTATTCATAGAACACAAGGATTTATTCATAGAACACATGGCTATATATATAGATCACGGGTGGTTTCCATTCAGAGAACACATGGTTTCATTCATAAAACACAGGGTTCTATTCATAGAACACAGGGCTCCATTCATAGAACACAGGGTTCTATTAATAGAACACAAGGTTTTATTCATAAAACACATGGTGATATTTATAGATCACGGGTGGTTTCCATTCAGAGAACACATAATTTCATTCATAAAACACAGGGTTCTATTCATAGAACACAGGGTTCCATTTATAGAACACAGGGTTCTATTCATAGAACACAAGGTTTTATTCATAGAACACATGGTTATATTTATAGATCACGGGTGGTTTACATTCAGAGAACACATCATTTTATTCATAAAACACAGGGTTCTATTCATAGAACACAGGGTTCCATTTATAGAACACAGGGTTCTATTCATAGAACTCAAGGTTTTATTCATAGAACAGATGGTTATATTTATAGATTACGGGTGGTTTCCATTCAGAGAACACATAATTGCATTCATAAAACACAGGGTTCTATTCATAGAACACAGGGTTCCATTTATAGAACACAGGGTTCTATTCATAGAACACAAGGATTTATTCATAGAACACATGGCTATATATATAGATCACGGGTGGTTTCCATTCAGAGAACACATGGTTTCATTCATAAAACACAGGGTTCTATTTATAGAACACAGGGTTCCATTCATAGAACACAGGGTTCTATTAATAGAACACAAGGTTTTATTCATAAAACACATGGTTATATTTATAGATCACGGGTGGTTTCCATTCAGAGAACACATGGTTTCATTCATAAAACACAGGGTTCTATTCATAGAACACAGGGTTCCATTCATAGAACACAGGGTTCTATTAATAGAACACAAGGTTTTATTCATAAAACACATGGTTATATTTATAGATCACGGGTGGTTTCCATTCAGAGAACACATTTCATTCATAAAACACAGGGTTCTATTCATAGAACACAGGGTTCCATTTATAGAACACAGGGTTCTATTAATAGAACACAAGGTTTTATTCATAGAACACATGGTTATATTTATAGATCACGGGTGGTTTCCATTCAGAGAACACATAATTTCATTCATAAAACACAGGGTTCTATTCATAGAACACAAGGTTCCAATTATAGAACACAGGGTTCTATTCATAGAACACAAGGTTTTATTCATAGAACATATGGGTATATTTATAGATCACGGGTGGTTTCCATTCAGAGAACACATAATTTCATTCATAAAACACAGGGTTCTATTCATAGAACACAGGGTTCCATTTATAGAACACGGGGTTTTATTCATAGAACACAAGGTTTATTCATAGAACAGATGGTTATATTTATAGATCACGGGTGGTTTCCATTCAGAGAACACATAATTTTATTCATAAAACACAGGGTTCTATTCATAGAACACAGGGTTCCATTTATAAAACACAGGGTTATATTCATAGAACTCAAGGTTTTGTTCATAGAACAGATGGTTATATTTATAGATCACGGGTGGTTTCCATTCAGAGAACACATAATTTCATTCATAAAACACAGGGTTCTATTCATAGAACACAGGGTTCAAGTTATAGAACACGGGGTTCTATTCATAGAACACAAGGTTTATTCATAGAACAGATGGTTATATTTATAGATCATGGGTGGTTTCCATTCAGAGAACACAGGGTTCTATTCATGGAACACAGGGTTCCATTCATAGAACACAGGGTTCTATTAATAGAACACAAGGTTTTATTCATAGAACACATGGTTATATTTATAGATCACGGGTGGTTTCCATTCAGAGAACACATAATTTCATTCATAAAACACAGGGTTCTATTCATAGAACACAAGGTTCCAATTATAGAACACAGGGTTCTATTCATAGAACACAAGGTTTTATTCATAGAACAGATGGGTATATTTATAGATCACGGGTGGTTTCCATTCAGAGAACACATGGTTTCATTCATAAAACACAGGGTTCTATTCATAAAACACAGAGTTCCATTCATAGAACACAGGGTTCTATTAATAGAACACAAGGTTTTATTCATAGAACACATGGTTATATTTATAGACCACGGGTGGTTTCCATTCAGAGAACACATGATTTCATTCATAAAACACAGGGTTCTATTCATAGAACACAGGGTTCCATTCATAGAACACAGGGTTCTATTAATAGAACACAAGGTTTTATTCATAAAACACATGGTTATATTTATAGATCACGGGTGGTTTCCATTCAGAGAACACATGGTTTCATTCATAAAACACAGGGTTCTATTCATAGAACACAGGGTTCCATTCATAGAACACAGGGTTCTATTAATAGAACACAAGGTTTTATTCATAGAACACATGGTATTTTTATAGATCACGGGTGGTTTCCATTCAGAGAACACATAATTTCATTCATAAAACACAGGGTTCTATTCATAGAACACAAGGTTCCAATTATAGAACACAGGGTTCTATTCATAGAACACAAGGTTTTATTCATAGAACAGATGGGTATATTTATAGATCACGGGTGGTTTCCATTCAGAGAACACATGGTTTCATTCATAAAACACAGGGTTCTATTCATAAAACACAGGGTACCATTCATAGAACCCAGGGTTCTATTAATAGAACACAAGGTTTTATTCATAGAACACATGGTTATATTTATAGATCACGGGTGGTTTCCATTCAGAGAACACATGATTTCATTCATAAAACACAGGGTTCTATTTATAGAACACTGGGTTCCATTCATAGAATAAAGGGTTCTATTTATAGAACACAAGGTTTTATTCAAAAAACACATTTTTATATTTATAGATCACGGGTGGTTTCCATTCAGAGAACACATGGTTTCATTCATAAAACACAGGGTTCTATTCATAGAACACAGGGTTCCATTCATAGAACACAGGGTTCTATTAATAGAACACAAGGTTTTATTCATAAAACACATGGTTATATTTATAGATCACGGGTGGTTTCCATTCAGAGAACACATAATTTCATTCATAAAACACAGGGTTCTATTCATAGAACACAGGGTTCCATTTATAGAACACAGGGTTCTATTCATAGAACACAAGGTTTTATTCATAGAACACATGGTTATATTTATAGATCACGGGTGGTTTCCATTCAGAGAACACATAATTTTATTCATAAAACACAGGGTTCTATTCATAGAACACAGGGTTCCATTTATAGAACACAGGGTTCTATTCATAGAACTCAAGGTGTTATTCATAAAACAGATGGTTATATTTATAGATCACGGGTGGTTTCCATTCAGAGAACACATAATTGCATTCATAAAACACAGGGTTCTATTCATAGAACACAGGGTTCCATTTATAGAACACAGGGTTCTATTCATATAACACAAGGTTTTATTCATAGAACACATGGCTATATTTATAGATCACGGGTGGTTTCCATTCAGAGAACACATGGTTTCATTCATAAAACACAGGGTTCTATTTATAGAACACAGGGTTCCATTCATAGAACACAGGGTTCTATTAATAGAACACAAGGTTTTATTCATAAAACACATGGTTATATTTATAGATCACGGGTGGTTTCCATTCAGAGAACACATGGTTTCATTCATAAAACACAGGGTTCTATTCATAGAACACAGGGTTCCATTCATAGAACACAGGGTTCTATTAATAGAACACAAGGTTTTATTCATAAAACACATGGTTATATTTATAGATCACGGGTGGTTTCAATTCAGAGAACACATCATTTCATTCATAAAACACAGGGTTCTATTCATAGAACACAAGGTTCCAATTATAGAACACAGGGTTCTATTCATAGAACACAAGGTTTTATTCATAGAACAGATGGGTATATTTATAGATCACGGGTGGTTTCCATTCAGAGAACACATGGTTTCATTCATAAAACACAGGGTTCTATTCATAAAACACAGGGTTCCATTCATAGAACACAGGGTTCTATTAATAGAACACAAGGTTTTAGTCATAGAACAGATGGTTATATTTATAGATCACGAGTGGTTTCCATTCAGAGAACACATAATTGCATTCATAAAACACAGGGTTCTATTCATAGAACACAGGGTTCCATTTATAGAACACAGGGTTCTATTCATAGAACACAGGGTTCCATTCATAGAACACAGGGTTCTATTAATAGAACACAAGGTTTTATTCATAAAACACATGGTTATATTTATAGATCACGGGTGGTTTCCATTCAGAGAACACATCATTTCATTCATAAAACACAGGGTTCTATTCATAGAACACAGGGTTCCATTTATAGAACACTGGGTTCTATTCATAGAACACAAGGTTTTATTCATAGAACACATGGTTATATTTATAGATCACGGGTGGTTTCCATTCAGAGAACACATAATTGTATTCATAAAACACAGGGTTCTATTCATAGAACACAGGTTTCCATTTATAGAACACAGGGTTCTATTCATAGAACTCAAGGTTTTATTCATAGAACAGATGGTTATATTTATAGATCACGGGTGGTTTCCATTCAGAGAACACATAATTTCATTCATAAAACACAGGGTTCTATTCATAGAACACAGGGTTCCATTTATAGAACACGGGGTTCTATTCATAGAACACAAGGTTTATTCATAGAACAGATGGTTATATTTATAGATCACGGGTGGTTTCCATTCAGAGAACACATGGTTTCATTCATAAAACACAGGGTTCTATTCATGGAACACAGGGTTCCATTTATAGAACACGGGGTTTTATTAATAGAACACAAGGTTTATTCATAGAACAGATGGTTATATTTATAGATCACGGGTGGTTTCCATTCAGAGAACACATAATTTTATTCATAAAACACAGGGTTCTATTCATAGAACACAGGGTTCCATTTATAGAACACAGGGTTATATTCATAGAACTCAAGGTTTTATTCATAGAACAGATGGTTATATTTATAGATCACGGGTGGTTTCCATTCAGAGAACACATAATTTCATTCATAAAACACAGGGTTCTATTCATAGAACACAGGGTTCATTTTATAGAACACGGGGTTCTATTCATAGAACACAAGGTTTATTCATAGAACAGATGGTTATATTTATAGATCATGGGTGGTTTCCATTCAGAGAACACAGGGTTCTATTCATGGAACACAGGGTTCCATTCATAGAACACAGGGTTCTATTAATAGAACACAAGGTTTTATTCATAGAACACATGGTTATATTTATAGATCACGGGTGGTTTCCATTCAGAGAACACATAATTTCATTCATAAAACACAGGGTTCTATTCATAGAACAAAAGGTTCCAATTATAGAACACAGGGTTCTATTCATAGAACACAAGGTTTTATTCATAGAACAGATGGGTATATTTATAGATCACGGGTGGTTTCCATTCAGAGAACACATGGTTTCATTCATAAAACACAGGGTTCTATTCATAAAACACAGAGTTCCATTCATAGAACACAGGGTTCTATTAATAGAACACAAGGTTTTATTCATAAAACACATGGTTATATTTATAGATCACGGGTGGTTTCCATTCAGAGAACACATGGTTTCATTCATAAACCACAGGGTTATATTCATAGAACACAGGGTTCCATTCATAGAACACAGGGTTCTATTAATAGAACACAAGGTTTTATTAATAGAACACATGGTTATATTTATAGATCACGGGTGGTTTCCATTCAGAGAACATATAATTTCATTCATAAAACACAGGGTTCTATTCATAGAACACAAGGTTCCAATTATAGAACACAGGGTTCTATTCATAGAACACAAGGTTTTATTCATAGAACAGATGGGTATATTTATAGATCACGGGTGGTTTCCATTCAGAGAACACATGGTTTCATTCATAAAACACAGGGTTCTATTCATAAAACACAGGGTTCCATTCATAGAACCCAGGGTTCTATTAATAGAACACAAGGTTTTATTCATAGAACACATGGTTATATTTATAGATCACGGGTGGTTTCCATTCAGAGAACACATGATTTCATTCATAAAACACAGGGTTCTATTTATAGAACACTGGGTTCCATTCATAGAATACAGGGTTCTATTTATAGAACACAAGGTTTTATTCATAAAACACATTTTTATATTTATAGATCACGGGTGGTTTCCATTCAGAGAACACATGGTTTCATTCATAAAACACAGGGTTCTATTCATAGAACACAGGGTTCCATTCATAGAACACAGGGTTCTATTAATAGAACACAAGGTTTTATTCATAAAACACATGGTTATATTTATAGATCACGGGTGGTTTCCATTCAGAGAACACATAATTTCATTCATAAAACACAGGGTTCTATTCATAGAACACAGGGTTCCATTTATAGAACACAGGGTTCTATTCATAGAACACAAGGTTTTATTCATAGAACACATGGTTATATTTATAGATCACGGGTGGTTTCCATTCAGAGAACACATAATTTTATTCATAAAACACAGGGTTCTATTCATAGAACACAGGGTTCCATTTATAGAACACAGGGTTCTATTCATAGAACTCAAGGTGTTATTCATAAAACAGATGGTTATATTTATAGATCACGGGTGGTTTCCATTCAGAGAACACATAATTGCATTCATAAAACACAGGGTTCTATTCATAGAACACAGGGTTCCATTTATAGAACACAGGGTTCTATTCATATAACACAAGGTTTTATTCATAGAACACATGGCTATATTTATAGATCACGGGTGGTTTCCATTCAGAGAACACATGGTTTCATTCATAAAACACAGGGTTCTATTTATAGAACACAGGGTTCCATTCATAGAACACAGGGTTCTATTAATAGAACACAAGGTTTTATTCATAAAACACATGGTTATATTTATAGATCACGGGTGGTTTCCATTCAGAGAACACATGGTTTCATTCATAAAACACAGGGTTCTATTCATAGAACACAGGGTTCCATTCATAGAACACAGGGTTCTATTAATAGAACACAAGGTTTTATTCATACAACACATGGTTATATTTATAGATCACGGGTGGTTTCAATTCAGAGAACACATCATTTCATTCATAAAACACAGGGTTCTATTCATAGAACACAAGGTTCCAATTATAGAACACAGGGTTCTATTCATAGAACACAAGGTTTTATTCATAGAACAGATGGGTATATTTATAGATCACGGGTGGTTTCCATTCAGAGAACACATGGTTTCATTCATAAAACACAGGGTTCTATTCATAAAACACAGGGTTCCATTCATAGAACACAGGGTTCTATTAATAGAACACAAGGTTTCAGTCATAGAACACATGGTTATATTTATAGATCACGGGTGGTTTCCATTCAGAGAACACATAATTTCATTCATAAAACACAGGGTTCTATTCATAGAACACAGGGTTCCATTTATAGAACACAGGGTTCTATTCATAGAACACAAGGTTTTATTCATAGAACAGATGGTTATATTTATAGATCACGGGTGGTTTCCATTCAGAGAACACATAATTGCATTCATAAAACACAGGGTTCTATTCATAGAACACAGGGTTCCATTTATAGAACACAGGGTTCTATTCATAGAACACAAGGTTTTATTCATAGAACACATGGCTATATTTATAGATCACGGGTGGTTTCCATTCAGAGAACCCATGGTTTCATTCATAAAAAACAGGGTTCTATTTATAGAACACAGGGTTCCATTCATAGAACACAGGGTTCTATTAATAGAACACAAGGTTTTATTCATAAAACACATGGTTATATTTATAGATCACGTGTGGTTTTCATTCAGAGAACACATGGTTTCATTCATAAAACACAGGGTTCTATTCATAGAACACAGGGTTCCATTCATAGAACACAGGGTTCTATTAATAGAACACAAGGTTTTATTCATAAAACACATGGTTATATTTATAGATCACGGGTGGTTTCCATTCAGAGAACACATCATTTCATTCATAAAACACAGGGTTCTATTCATAGAACACAGGGTTCCATTTATAGAACACTGGGTTCTATTCATAGAACACAAGGTTTTATTCATAGAACACATGGTTATATTTATAGATCACGGGTGATTTCCATTCAGAGAACACATAATTGTATTCATAAAACACAGGGTTCTATTCATAGAACACAGGTTTCCATTTATAGAACACAGGGTTCTATTCATAGAACTCAAGGTTTTATTCATAGAACAGATGGTTATATTTATAGATCACGGGTGGTTTCCATTCAGAGAACACATAATTTCATTCATAAAACACAGGGTTCTATTCATAGAACACAGGGTTCCATTTATAGAACACGGGGTTCTATTCATAGAACACAAGGTTTATTCATAGAACAGATGGTTATATTTATAGATCACGGGTGGTTTCCATTCAGAGAACACATGGTTTCATTCATAAAACACAGGGTTCTATTCATGGAACACAGGGTTCCATTCATAGAACACAGGGTTCTATTAATAGAACACAATGTTTTAATCATAAAACACATGGTTATATTTATAGATCACGGGTGGTTTCCATTCAGAGAACACATAATTTCATTCATAAAACACAGGGTTCTATTCATAGAACACAAGGTTTTATTCATAGAACACATGGCTATATTTATAGATCACGGGTGGTTTCCATTCAGAGAACACATGGTTTCATTAATAAAACACAGGGTTCTATTTATAGAACACAGGGTTCCATTCATAGAACACAGGGTTCTATTAATAGAACACAAGGTTTTATTCATAAAACACATGGTTATATTTATAGATCACGGGTGGTTTCCATTCAGAGAACACATGGTTTCATTCATAAAACACATGGTTCTATTCATAGAACACAGGGTTCCATTCATAGAACACAGGGTTCTATTAATAGAACACAAGGTTTTATTCATAATACACATGGTTATATTTATAGATCACGGGTGGTTTCCATTCAGATAACACATCATTTCATTCATAAAACACAGGGTTCTATTCATAGAACACAGGGTTCCATTTATAGAACACGGGGTTCTATTCATAGAACACAAGGTTTATTCATAGAACAGATGGTTATATTTATAGATCACGGGTGGTTTCCATTCAGAGAACACATGGTTTCATTCATAAAACACAGGGTTCTATTCATGGAACACAGGGTTCCATTCATAGAACACAGGGTTCAATTAATAGAACACAAGGTTTTATTCATAGAACACATGGTTATATTTATAGATCACGGGTGGTTTCCATTCAGAGAACACATAATTTCATTCATAAAACACAGGGTTCTATTTATAGAACACAGGGTTCCATTTATAGAACACTGGGTTCTATTCATAGAACACAAGGTTTTATTCATAGAACACATGGTTATATTTATAGATCACGGGTGGTTTCCATTCAGAGAACACATAATTTTATTCATAAAGCACAGGGTTCTATTCATAGAACACAGGGTTCCATTTATAGTACACAGGGTTCTATTCATAGAACTCAAGGTTTTATACATTGAACAGATGGTTATATTTATAGATCACGGGTGGTTTCCATTCAGAGAACACATAATTTCATTCATAAAACACAGGGTTCTATTCATAGAACACAGGGTTCCATTTATAGAACACAGGGTTTTATTCATAGAACACAAGGTTTATTCATAGAACAGATGGTTATATTTATAGATCACGGGTGGTTTCCATTCAGAGAACACATGGTTTCATTCATAAAACACAGGGTTCTATTCATGGAACACAGGGTTCTATTAATATAACACAAGGTTTTATTCATAGAACACATGGTTTTATTCATAGAATACATGGTTTTATTTATAGAACAGATGGGTATATTTATAGATCACGGGTGGTTTCCATTCAGAGAACACATGGTTTCATTCATAAAACACAGGGTTCTATTTATAGAACACAGGGTTCCATTCATAGAACACAGGGTTCTATTAATAGAACACAAGGTTTTATTCATAAAACACATGGTTATATTTATAGATCACGGGTGGTTTCCATTCAGAGAACACATGGTTTCATTCATAAAACACAGGGTTCTATTCATAGAACACAGGGTTCCATTTATAGAACACAGGGTTCTATTCATAGAACACAAGGTTTTATTCATAGAACACATGGTTATATTTATAGATCACGGGTGGTTTCCATTCAGAGAACACATAATTTTATTCATAAAACACAGAGTTCTATTCATAGAACACAGGGTTCCATTTATAGAACACAGGGTTCTATTCATAGAACTCAAGGTTTTATTCATAGAACAGATGGTTATATTTATAGATCACGGGTGGTTTCCATTCAGAGAACACATAATTGCTTTCATAAAACACAGGGTTCTATTCATAGAACACAGGGTTCCATTTTTAGAACACAGGGTTCTATTCATAGAACACAAGGTTTTATTCATAGAACACAGGGTTCTATTTATAGAACACAGGGTTCCATTTATAGAACACAGGGTTCTATTCATAGAACACAAGGTTTTATTCATAGAACACATGGTTATATTTATAGATCACGGGTGGTTTCCATTCAGAGAACACATGGTTTCATTCATAAAACACAGGGTTCTATTTATAGAACACAGGGTTCCATTCATAGAACACAGGGTTCTATTTATAGAACAGAAGGTTTTATTCATATAACACATGGTTATATTTATAGATCACGGGTGGTTTCCATTCAGAGAACACATGGTTTCATTCATAAAACACAGGGTTCTATTCATAAAACACAGGGTTCCATTCATAGAACACAGGGTTCTATTAATAGAACACAAGGTTTTATTCATAAAACACATGGTTATATTTATAGATCACGGGTGGTTTCCATTCAGAGAACACATAATTTTATTCATAAAACACAGAGTTCTATTCATAGAACTCAGGGTTCCATTTATAGAACACAGGGTTCTATTCATAGAACTCAAGGTTTTATTCATAGAACAGATGGTTATATTTATAGATCACGGGTGGTTTCCATTCAGAGAACACATAATTGCATTCATAAAACACAGGGTTCTATTCATAGAACACAGGGTTCCATTTTTAGAACACAGGGTTCTATTCATAGAACACAAGGTTTTATTCATAGAACACATGGCTATATTTATAGATCACGGGTGGTTTCCATTCAGAGAACACATGGTTTCATTCATAAAACACAGGGTTCTATTTATAGAACACAGGGTTCCATTCATAGAACACAGGGTTCTATTTATAGAACAGAAGGTTTTATTCATATAACACATGGTTATATTTATAGATCACGGGTGGTTTCCATTCAGAGAACACATGGTTTCATTCATAAAACACAGGGTTCTATTCATAAAACACAGGGTTCCATTCATAGAACACAGGGTTCTATTAATAGAACACAAGGTTTTATTCATAAAACACATGGTTATATTTATAGATCATGGGTGGTTTCCATTCAGAGAACACATCATTTCATTCATAAAACACAGGGTTCTATTCATAGAACACAGGGTTCCATTTATAGAACACTGGGTTCTATTCATAGAACACAAGGTTTTATTCATAGAACACATGGTTATATTTATAGATCACGGGTGGTTTCCATTCAGAGAACACATAATTTTATTCATAAAACACAGGGTTCTATTCATAGAACACAGGGTTCCATTTATAGAACACAGGGTTCTATTCATAGAACTCAAGGTTTTATTCATAGAACAGATGGTTATATTTATAGATCACGGGTGGTTTCCATTCAGAGAACACATAATTTTATTCATAAAACACAGGGTTCTATTCATAGAACACAGGGTTCCATTTATAGAACACAGGGTTCTATTCATAGAACTCAAGGTTTTATTCATAGAACAGATGGTTATATTTATAGATCACGGGTGGTTTCCATTCAGAGAACACATAATTTCATTCATAAAACACAGGGTTCTATTCATAGAACACAGGGTTCCATTTATAGAACATGGGGTTCTATTCATAGAACACAAGGTTTATTCATAGAACAGATGGTTATATTCATAGATCACGGGTGGTTTCCATTCAGAGAACACATGGTTTTATTCATAAAACACAGGGTTCTATTCATGGAACACAGGGTTCCATTCATAGAACACAGGGTTCTATTAATAGAACACAAGGTTTTATTCATAGAACACATGGTTATATTTATAGATCACGGGTGGTTTCCATTCAGAGAACACATAATTTCATTCATAAAACACAGGGTTCTATTCATAGAACACAAGGTTCCAATTATAGAACACAGGGTTCTATTCATAGAACACAAGGTATTATTCATAAAACACATGGTTATATTTATAGATCACGGGTGGTTTCCATTCAGAGAACACATGGTTTCATTCATAAAACACAGGGTTCTATTCATAGAACACAGGGTTCCATTTATAGAACACAGGGTTCTATTCATAGAACACAAGGTTTTATCCATAGAACACATGGTTATATTTATAGATCACGGGTGGTTTCCATTCAGAGAACACATAATTTTATTCATAAAACACAGAGTTCTATTCATAGAACACAGGGTTCCATTTATAGAACACAGGGTTCTATTCATAGAACTCAAGGTTTTATTCATAGAACAGATGGTTATATTTATAGATCACGGGTGGTTTCCATTCAGAGAACACATAATTGCTTTCATAAAACACAGGGTTCTATTCATAGAACACAGGGTTCCATTTTTAGAACACAGGGTTCTATTCATAGAACACAAGGTTTTATTCATAGAACACATGGCTATATTTATAGATCACGGGTGGTTTCCATTCAGAGAACACATGGTTTCATTCATAAAACACAGGGTTCTATTTATAGAACACAGGGTTCCATTCATAGAACACAGGGTTCTATTTATAGAACAGAAGGTTTTATTCATATAACACATGGTTATATTTATAGATCACGGGTGGTTTCCATTCAGAGAACACATGGTGTCATTCATAAAACACAGGGTTCTATTCATAAAACACAGGGTTCCATTCATAGAACACAGGGTTCTATTAATAGAACACAAGGTTTTATTCATAAAACACATGGTTATATTTATAGATCATGGGTGGTTTCCATTCAGAGAACACATCATTTCATTCATAAAACACAGGGTTCTATTCATAGAACACAGGGTTCCATTTATAGAACACTGGGTTCTATTCATAGAACACAAGGTTTTATTCATAGAACACATGGTTATATTTATAGATCACGGGTGGTTTCCATTCAGAGAACACATAATTTTATTCATAAAACACAGGGTTCTATTCATAGAACACAGGGTTCCATTTATAGAACACAGGGTTCTATTCATAGAACTCAAGGTTTTATTCATAGAACAGATGGTTATATTTATAGATCACGGGTGGTTTCCATTCAGAGAACACATAATTTCATTCATAAAACACAGGGTTCTATTTATAGAACACAGGGTTCCATTTATAGAACACGGGGTTCTATTCATAGAACACAAGGTTTATTCATAGAACAGATGGTTATATTTATAGATCACGGGTGGTTTCCATTCAGAGAACACATAATTTCATTCAGAAAACACAGGGTTCTATTCATAGAACACAAGGTTCCAATTATAGAACACAGGGTTCTATTCATAGAACACAACGTTTTATTCATAGAACTGATGGGTATATTTATAGATCACAGGTGGTTTCCATTCAGAGAACACATGGTTTCATTCATAAAACACAGGGTTCTATTCATAAAACACAGAGTTCCATTCATAGAACACAGGGTTCTATTAATAGAACACAAGGTTTTATTCATACAACACATGGTTATATTTATAGATTACGGGTGGTTTCCATTCAGAGAACACATAATTGCATTCATAAAACACAGGGTTCTATTCATAGAACACAGGGTTCCATTTATAGAACACAGGGTTCTATTCATAGAACACAAGGATTTATTCATAGAACACATGGCTATATATATAGATCACGGGTGGTTTCCATTCAGAGAACACATGGTTTCATTCATAAAACACAGGGTTCTATTCATAGAACACAGGGCTCCATTCATAGAACACAGGGTTCTATTAATAGAACACAAGGTTTTATTCATAAAACACATGGTGATATTTATAGATCACGGGTGGTTTCCATTCAGAGAACACATAATTTCATTCATAAAACACAGGGTTCTATTTATAGAACACAGGGTTCCATTTATAGAACACGGGGTTCTATTCATAGAACACAAGGTTTATTCATAGAACAGATGGTTATATTTATAGATCACGGGTGGTTTCCATTCAGAGAACACATAATTTCATTCAGAAAACACAGGGTTCTATTCATAGAACACAAGGTTCCAATTATAGAACACAGGGTTCTATTCATAGAACACAAGGTTTTATTCATAGAACAGATGGGTATATTTATAGATCACGGGTGGTTTCCATTCAGAGAACACATGGTTTCATTCATAAAACACAGGGTTCTATTCATAAAACACAGGGTTCCATTCATAGAACACAGGGTTCTATTAATAGAACACAAGGTTTTATTCATAGAACACATGGTTATATTTATAGATCACGGGTGGTTTCCATTCAGAGAACACATGATTTCATTCATAAAACACAGGGTTCTATTTATAGAACACAGGGTTCCATTCATAGAACACAGGGATCTATTAATAGAACACAAGGTTTTATTCATAAAACACATGGTTATATTTATAGATCGCGGGTGGTTTCCATTCAGAGAACACATGGTTTCATTCATAAAACACAGGGTTCTATTCATAGAACACAGGGTTCCATTTATAGAACACAGGGTTCTATTAATAGATCACAAGGTTTTATTCATAAAACACATGGTTATATTTATAGATCACGGGTGGTTTCCATTCAGAGAACACATAATTTCATTCATAAAACACAGGGTTCTATTCATAGAACACAGGGTTCCATTTATAGAACACAGGGTTCTATTCATAGAACACAAGGTTTTATTCATAGAACACATGGTTATATTTATAGATCACGGGTGGTTTCCATTCAGAGAACACATGGTTTCATTCATAAAACACAGGGTTCTATTCATAGAACACAGGGTTCCATTCATAGAACACAGGGTTCTATTAATAGAACACAAGGTTTTATTCATAAAACACATGGTTATATTTATAGATCACGGGTGGTTTCCATTCAGAGAACACATCATTTCATTCATAAAACACAGGGTTCTATTCATAGAACACAGGGTTCCATTTATAGAACACTGGGTTCTATTCATAGAACACAAGGTTTTATTCATAGAACACATGGTTATATTTATAGATCACGGGTGGTTTCCATTCAGAGAACACATAATTTTATTCATAAAGCACAGGGTTCTATTCATAGAACACAGGGTTCCATTTATAGTACACAGGGTTCTATTCATAGAACTCAAGGTTTTATTTATTGAACAGATGGTTATATTTATAGATCACGGGTGGTTTCCATTCAGAGAACACATAATTTCATTCATAAAACACAGGGTTCTATTCATAGAACACAGGGTTCCATTTATAGAACACAGGGTTTTATTCATAGAACACAAGGTTTATTCATAGAACAGATGGTTATATTTATAGATCACGGGTGGTTTCCATTCAGAGAACACATGGTTTCATTCATAAAACACAGGGTTCTATTCATGGAACACAGGGTTCTATTAATATAACACAAGGTTTTATTCATAGAACACATGGTTTTATTCATAGAATACATGGTTTTATTCATAGAACAGATGGGTATATTTATAGATCACGGGTGGTTTCCATTCAGAGAACACATGGTTTCATTCATAAAACACAGGGTTCTATTTATAGAACACAGGGTTCCATTCATAGAACACAGGGTTCTATTAATAGAACACAAGGTTTTATTCATAAAACACATGGTTATATTTATAGATCACGGGTGGTTTCCATTCAGAGAACACATGGTTTCATTCATAAAACACAGGGTTCTATTCATAGAACACAGGGTTCCATTTATAGAACACAGGGTTCTATTCATAGAACACAAGGTTTTATTCATAGAACACATGGTTATATTTATAGATCACGGGTGGTTTCCATTCAGAGAACACATAATTTTATTCATAAAACACAGAGTTCTATTCATAGAACACAGGGTTCCATTTATAGAACACAGGGTTCTATTCATAGAACTCAAGGTTATATTCATAGAACAGATGGTTATATTTATAGATCACGGGTGGTTTCCATTCAGAGAACACATAATTGCTTTCATAAAACACAGGGTTCTATTCATAGAACACAGGGTTCCATTTTTAGAACACAGGGTTCTATTCATAGAACACAAGGTTTTATTCATAGAACACATGGCTATATTTATAGATCACGGGTGGTTTCCATTCAGAGAACACATGGTTTCATTCATAAAACACAGGGTTCTATTTATAGAACACAGGGTTCCATTCATAGAACACAGGGTTCTATTTATAGAACAGAAGGTTTTATTCATATAACACATGGTTATATTTATAGATCACGGGTGGTTTCCATTCAGAGAACACATGGTTTCATTCATAAAACACAGGGTTCTATTCATAAAACACAGGGTTCCATTCATAGAACACAGGGTTCTATTAATAGAACACAAGGTTTTATTCATAAAACACATGGTTATATTTATAGATCACGGGTGGTTTCCATTCAGAGAACACATCATTGCATTCACAAAACACAGGGTTCTATTCATAGAACACAGGGTTCCATTTATAGAACACGGGGTTCTATTCATAGAACTCAAGGTTTTATTCATAGAACAGATGGTTATATTTATAGATCACGGGTGGTTTCCATTCAGAGAACACATAATTGCATTAATAAAACACAGGGTTCTATTCATAGAACACATGGTTCCATTTATAGAACACGGGGTTCTATTCATAGAACACAAGGTTTATTCATAGAACAGATGGTTATATTCATAGATCACGGGTGGTTTCCATTCAGAGAACACATGGTTTTATTCATAAAACACAGGGTTCTATTCATGGAACACAGGGTTCCATTCATAGAACACAGGGTTCTATTAATAGAACACAATGTTTTATTCATAGAACACATGGTTATATTTATAGATCACGGGTGGTTTCCATTCAGAGAACACATAATTTCATTCATAAAACACAGGGTTCTATTCATAGAACACAAGGTTCCAATTATAGAACACAGGGTTCTATTAATAGAACACAAGGTTTTATTCATAAAACACATGGTTATATTTATAGATCACGGGTGGTTTCCATTCAGAGAACACATGGTTTCATTCATAAAACACAGGGTTCTATTTATAGAACACAGGGTTCCATTCATAGAACACAGGGTTTTATCCATAGAACACATGGTTATATTTATAGATCACGGGTGGTTTCCATTCAGAGAACACATAATTTTATTCATAAAACACAGAGTTCTATTCATAGAACTCAGGGTTCCATTTATAGAACTCAGGGTTCTATTCATAGAACTCAAGGTTTTATTCATAGAACAGATGGTTATATTTATAGATCACGGGTGGTTTCCATTCAGAGAACACATAATTGCATTCATAAAACACAGGGTTCTATTCATAGAACACAGGGTTCCATTTTTAGAACACAGGGTTCTATTCATAGAACACAAGGTTTTATTCATAGAACACATGGCTATATTTATAGATCACGGGTGGTTTCCATTCAGAGAACACATGGTTTCATTCATAAAACACAGGGTTCTATTTATAGAACACAGGGTTCCATTCATAGAACACAGGGTTCTATTTATAGAACAGAAGGTTTTATTCATATAACACATGGTTATATTTATAGATCACGGGTGGTTTCCATTCAGAGAACACATGGTTTCATTCATAAAACACAGGGTTCTATTCATAAAACACAGGGTTCCATTCATAGAACACAGGGTTCTATTAATAGAACACAAGGTTTTATTCATAAAACACATGGTTATATTTATAGATCATGGGTGGTTTCCATTCAGAGAACACATCATTTCATTCATAAAACACAGGGTTCTATTCATAGAACACAGGGTTCCATTTATAGAACACTGGGTTCTATTCATAGAACACAAGGTTTTATTCATAGAACACATGGTTATATTTATAGATCACGGGTGGTTTCCATTCAGAGAACACATAATTTTATTCATAAAACACAGGGTTCTATTCATAGAACACAGGGTTCCATTTATAGAACACAGGGTTCTATTCATAGAACTCAAGGTTTTATTCATAGAACAGATGGTTATATTTATAGATCACGGGTGGTTTCCATTCAGAGAACACATAATTTCATTCATAAAACACAGGGTTCTATTCATAGAACACAGGGTTCCATTTATAGAACATGGGGTTCTATTCATAGAACACAAGGTTTATTCATAGAACAGATGGTTATATTCATAGATCACGGGTGGTTTCCATTCAGAGAACACATGGTTTTATTCATAAAACACAGGGTTCTATTCATGGAACACAGGGTTCCATTCATAGAACACAGGGTTCTATTAATAGAACACAAGGTTTTATTCATAGAACACATGGTTATATTTATAGATCACGGGTGGTTTCCATTCAGAGAACACATAATTTCATTCATAAAACACAGGGTTCTATTCATAGAACACAAGGTTCCAATTATAGAACACAGGGTTCTATTAATAGAACACAAGGTTTTATTCATAAAACACATGGTTATATTTATAGATCACGGGTGGTTTCCATTCAGAGAACACATGGTTTCATTCATAAAACACAGGGTTCTATTCATAGAACACAGGGTTCCATTTATAGAACACAGGGTTCTATTCATAGAACACAAGGTTTTATCCATAGAACACATGGTTATATTTATAGATCACGGGTGGTTTCCATTCAGAGAACACATAATTTTATTCATAAAACACAGAGTTCTATTCATAGAACACAGGGTTCCATTTATAGAACACAGGGTTCTATTCATAGAACTCAAGGTTTTATTCATAGAACAGATGGTTATATTTATAGATCACGGGTGGTTTCCATTCAGAGAACACATAATTGCTTTCATAAAACACAGGGTTCTATTCATAGAACACAGGGTTCCATTTTTAGAACACAGGGTTCTATTCATAGAACACAAGGTTTTATTCATAGAACACATGGCTATATTTATAGATCACGGGTGGTTTCCATTCAGAGAACACATGGTTTCATTCATAAAACACAGGGTTCTATTTATAGAACACAGGGTTCCATTCATAGAACACAGGGTTCTATTTATAGAACAGAAGGTTTTTATTCATATAACACATGGTTATATTTATAGATCACGGGTGGTTTCCATTCAGAGAACACATGGTGTCATTCATAAAACACAGGGTTCTATTCATAAAACACAGGGTTCCATTCATAGAACACAGGGTTCTATTAATAGAACACAAGGTTTTATTCATAAAACACATGGTTATATTTATAGATCATGGGTGGTTTCCATTCAGAGAACACATCATTTCATTCATAAAACACAGGGTTCTATTCATAGAACACAGGGTTCCATTTATAGAACACTGGGTTCTATTCATAGAACACAAGGTTTTATTCATAGAACACATGGTTATATTTATAGATCACGGGTGGTTTCCATTCAGAGAACACATAATTTTATTCATAAAACACAGGGTTCTATTCATAGAACACAGGGTTCCATTTATAGAACACAGGGTTCTATTCATAGAACTCAAGGTTTTATTCATAGAACAGATGGTTATATTTATAGATCACGGGTGGTTTCCATTCAGAGAACACATAATTTCATTCATAAAACACAGGGTTCTATTTATAGAACACAGGGTTCCATTTATAGAACACGGGGTTCTATTCATAGAACACAAGGTTTATTCATAGAACAGATGGTTATATTTATAGATCACGGGTGGTTTCCATTCAGAGAACACATAATTTCATTCAGAAAACACAGGGTTCTATTCATAGAACACAAGGTTCCAATTATAGAACATAGGGTTCTATTCATAGAACACAACGTTTTATTCATAGAACTGATGGGTATATTTATAGATCACAGGTGGTTTCCATTCAGAGAACACATGGTTTCATTCATAAAACACAGGGTTCTATTCATAGAACACAAGGATTTATTCATAGAACACATGGCTATATATATAGATCACGGGTGGTTTCCATTCAGAGAACACATGGTTTCATTCATAAAACACAGGGTTCTATTTATAGAACACAGGGTTCCATTCATAGAACACAGGGTTCTATTAATAGAACACAAGGTTTTATTCATAAAACACATGGTTATATTTATAGATCACGGGTGGTTTCCATTCAGAGAACACATGGTTTCATTCATAAAACACAGGGTTCTATTCATAGAACACAGGGTTCCATTCATAGAACACAGGGTTCTATTAATAGAACACAAGTTTTATTCATAAAACACATGGTTATATTTATAGATCACGGGTGGTTTCCATTCAGAGAACACATTTCATTCATAAAACACAGGGTTCTATTCATAGAACACAGGGTTCCATTTATAGAACACAGGGTTCTATTAATAGAACACAAGGTTTTATTCATAGAACACATGGTTATATTTATAGATCACGGGTGGTTTCCATTCAGAGAACACATAATTTCATTCATAAAACACAGGGTTCTATTCATAGAACACAAGGTTCCAATTATAGAACACAGGGTTCTATTCATAGAACACAAGGTTTTATTCATAGAACATATGGGTATATTTATAGATCACGGGTGGTTTCCATTCAGAGAACACATAATTTCATTCATAAAACACAGGGTTCTATTCATAGAACACAGGGTTCCATTTATAGAACACGGGGTTTTATTCATAGAACACAAGGTTTATTCATAGAACAGATGGTTATATTTATAGATCACGGGTGGTTTCCATTCAGAGAACACATAATTTTATTCATAAAACACAGGGTTCTATTCATAGAACACAGGGTTCCATTTATAGAACACAGGGTTATATTCATAGAACTCAAGGTTTTATTCATAGAACAGATGGTTATATTTATAGATCACGGGTGGTTTCCATTCAGAGAACACATAATTTCATTCATAAAACACAGGGTTCTATTCATAGAACACAGGGTTCAAGTTATAGAACACGGGGTTCTATTCATAGAACACAAGGTTTATTCATAGAACAGATGGTTATATTTATAGATCATGGGTGGTTTCCATTCAGAGAACACAGGGTTCTATTCATGGAACACAGGGTTCCATTCATAGAACACAGGGTTCTATTAATAGAACACAAGGTTTTATTCATAGAACACATGGTTATATTTATAGATCACGGGTGGTTTCCATTCAGAGAACACATAATTTCATTCATAAAACACAGGGTTCTATTCATAGAACACAAGGTTCCAATTATAGAACACAGGGTTCTATTCATAGAACACAAGGTTTTATTCATAGAACAGATGGGTATATTTATAGATCACGGGTGGTTTCCATTCAGAGAACACATGGTTTCATTCATAAAACACAGGGTTCTATTCATAAAACACAGAGTTCCATTCATAGAACACAGGGTTCTATTAATAGAACACAAGGTTTTATTCATAGAACACATGGTTATATTTATAGACCACGGGTGGTTTCCATTCAGAGAACACATGATTTCATTCATAAAACACAGGGTTCTATTCATAGAACACAGGGTTCCATTCATAGAACACAGGGTTCTATTAATAGAACACAAGGTTTTATTCATAAAACACATGGTTATATTTATAGATCACGGGTGGTTTCCATTCAGAGAACACATGGTTTCATTCATAAAACACAGGGTTCTATTCATAGAACACAGGGTTCCATTCATAGAACACAGGGTTCTATTAATAGAACACAAGGTTTTATTCATAGAACACATGGTATTTTTATAGATCACGGGTGGTTTCCATTCAGAGAACACATAATTTCATTCATAAAACACAGGGTTCTATTCATAGAACACAAGGTTCCAATTATAGAACACAGGGTTCTATTCATAGAACACAAGGTTTTATTCATAGAACAGATGGGTATATTTATAGATCACGGGTGGTTTCCATTCAGAGAACACATGGTTTCATTCATAAAACACAGGGTTCTATTCATAAAACACAGGGTACCATTCATAGAACCCAGGGTTCTATTAATAGAACACAAGGTTTTATTCATAGAACACATGGTTATATTTATAGATCACGGGTGGTTTCCATTCAGAGAACACATGATTTCATTCATAAAACACAGGGTTCTATTTATAGAACACTGGGTTCCATTCATAGAATACAGGGTTCTATTTATAGAACACAAGGTTTTATTCATAAAACACATTTTTATATTTATAGATCACGGGTGGTTTCCATTCAGAGAACACATGGTTTCATTCATAAAACACAGGGTTCTATTCATAGAACACAGGGTTCCATTCATAGAACACAGGGTTCTATTAATAGAACACAAGGTTTTATTCATAAAACACATGGTTATATTTATAGATCACGGGTGGTTTCCATTCAGAGAACACATAATTTCATTCATAAAACACAGGGTTCTATTCATAGAACACAGGGTTCCATTTATAGAACACAGGGTTCTATTCATAGAACACAAGGTTTTATTCATAGAACACATGGTTATATTTATAGATCACGGGTGGTTTCCATTCAGAGAACACATAATTTTATTCATAAAACACAGGGTTCTATTCATAGAACACAGGGTTCCATTTATAGAACACAGGGTTCTATTCATAGAACTCAAGGTGTTATTCATAAAACAGATGGTTATATTTATAGATCACGGGTGGTTTCCATTCAGAGAACACATAATTGCATTCATAAAACACAGGGTTCTATTCATAGAACACAGGGTTCCATTTATAGAACACAGGGTTCTATTCATATAACACAAGGTTTTATTCATAGAACACATGGCTATATTTATCCCCTTCCTGACAGAGCTAGTTTTTGCGTTCCTGACAGAGCCATTTTTTTCAAATCTGACATGTCTCACTTAAGTGGGGATAACTTTTTTTTGCTTTTACTTATCCCAGTGATTTTGAGATTGTTTTCTCGTGACACATTGTACTTCAAGTTAGTGGTAAATTTTCGTCGATACAGTCTGTGTTTTTTTGTGAAAAATACCAAAATGTCGGAAAAAAATGGAAAATTTTGCGATTTGCAAAATGTTAAATTTTCTGCTTGTGAGACAAATAATCTTACCACTCAAAATAGTGAATAACTAACATAGACCATATGTCTACTTTATGTTGACATCATTATTTCAACTTCCTTTTAATTTTTTGGGACACTAGGAGGCTTACAATATGAATAGCAAATTCTCAAATTTTCAAGAAAATTTCAAACACTGATTTTTTTAGGGACCAGTTCAGTTCTGATGTGACTTTGAGGGACTTGTATGTGAGACACCCCCATAAATGATGCCATTTCAAAAACTGCACCCCTCACAGTATTCAAAACAGCATTTTGGAAGTTTGTTAACCCTTTAGGTGTTTCACAGGAATTAAAACAAAGTGTAGGTGAAATTTCAAAATTTCTTTTTTTTTGCAGAGTTTCAATTTTAATACATTTTTCTAACGAATACAGTAGATTTTACTAGAGAAATGTGACTAAAAATTGATTCCCCCAATTCTTTTGTTTTCATAAATATCCTATATGTGGCCCTAGTGTGCACGGTGACCAAACCACAGGCTTCATAATAGAAGGAGCACCTACTTGATTTTGGAGCCTCCTTTTTATGAGATTATTTTTTAGGCACCATGTAGGTTTCTAGGCACCATAAGATGCTAAAAGTTAGGAACCCCCCCACAAGTGACCCCATTTTGCAAACTACACCCCTCAGGGAATTCATCTAGGGGTATAGTGTACATTTCAAACCCCCAGGGGTTTCACCAATTTTGATACAACTGGGCTGTGAAAATGAAAAAAATTAATTTTTCATTTTCACAGCTCAGTTGTATCAAAATTGGTTAAACCCCTGGGGGTTTGAAATGTACACTATACCCCCTGATGAATTCCCTGAAGGGTGTAGTTTGCAAAATGGGGTCACTTGTGGGGGGGTTCCACTGTATAGGTGCTTCAGGGGTCATTCAACCAGAATCTGAGCTGCAAAATACAAAAATCACTCCTTCCCTTCTGAGTCCTGCCATGCACCCAAATGGTATTTTTTGGTCACATGTGAGGCATTGCCGTACTCGGGAGAAATTGGGGCACAGATTTTGGGGTGCTTTGTCTCCTTCATTCCTTGTGAAAATGAAAAATTTTGAGCCAGAACTGCATTTTTGTGTAAAAAAATGTAATTTTTCATTTTCACAGCCCAGTTGTACCACAATTGGTGAAACCCCTGGGGGTTTTAAATGTACGCTATACCCCTAGATGAATTCCCTGAGGGGTGTAGTTTGCAAAATGGGGTCACTTGTGGGGGGGTTCCACTGTATTGGTGCTTCGGGGGTCTTGCTAAAGCGACATAGCACCCACCAAAATTCCACCAGAATCTGAGCTGCAAAATCCAAATATCACTCCTTCCCTTCTGAGTCCTGCCATTTTTTGGTCACACATGAAGCATTGCCGTACTCGGGAGAAATTGGGGCACAGATTTTGGGGTGCTTTTTCTCCTTCGTACCTTATGAAAATGAAAAATTTGGAGCCAGAACTGCATTTTTGTGTAAAAAAATGTAATTTTTCATTTTCACTGCCCAGTTGTATCAAAGTTGGTGAAACCCCTGGGGGTTTGAAATGTACACTATACCCCCTGATGAATTCCCTGAAGGGTGTAGTTTGCAAAATGGGGTCCCTTGTGGGGGGGTTCCACTGTATAGGTGCTTCAGGGGTCATTCAACCAGAATCTGTGCTGCAAAATCCAAAAATCACTCCTTCCCTTCTGAGTCCTGCCATGCACCCAACTGGTATTTTTTGGTCACATGTGAGGCATTGCCGTACCCGGGAGAAATTGGGGCACAGATTTTGGGGTGCTTTGTCTCCTTCATTCCTTGTGAAAATGAAAAATTTTGAGCCAGAACTGCATTTTTGTGTAAAAAAATTTAATTTTTTACACAAAAATGCAGTTCTGGCTCAAAATTTTTAATTTTCACAAGGAATGAAGGAGACAAAGCACCCCAAAATCTGTGCCCCAATTTCTCCCGGGTACGGCAATGCCTCACATGTGACCAAAAAATACCAGTTGGGTGCATGGCAGGACTCAGAAGGGAAGGAGTGATTTTTGGTGGTGGAATGAATGGCGGGTGCTATGTCGCATTAGCAAGACCCCCGAAGCACCAATACAGTGGAACCCCCCCACAAGTGACCCCATTTTGGTCACCAGCTTTGGGAGGGGGGCTGGCGCTGCGGCTGGCGGGGGGGTGGGAGGGGTGCTGGCGCTGCGGCAGCCGGGTGGGTGGGAGGGAGGGGGGCTGCCGGGTGGGAGGGGGGGGGGGGGGGCTGGCGATCGGTGCGGTATACGCACACAAACACACACACACACACACACACACACATATATATATATGTGTGTATATATATATATATATATATATATATATATATATACATATATATACATATATATACACACACATATATATATATATATATATATATATATATATATATATATATATATATGTGTGTGTATATATATATATATATACACATTTGCCCATTATTTTTTATTTTATTTTATTTTTCACTTTTCCAGCAGCAGCATGATGCTGTTGCTGCTGCTGCTGCTGCGGGGGGGAGGGGGGAGGAGGGGAGGGGGGAGGAGGGGAGCGCAGCGTGCGCTCCGGACGCATCGGTGGAGCCGCTGGAGCTGCTGCTGCTGCCGGGTGAGTGCCCGGCGGGTGGGAGGGGGGTGCTGCCGCTCGGTGGTGATCGGTGCTGCACCGATCACCACCGTTTTCTGTGTTACCGAGCGGCTTAGCCGCCGGTAACACAGGAAACGCTGTGAATGGCTGTTCAGATTTGAACAGCCAATCACAGCGATCGCCGACCGGGGGGGGCACCCCTGCCCCCCCTGGGCGGCGAGGGGGGATGTCTGCTGTCAGGGACAGCAGACATCACCTAACTGTCACTGCGTCTCTAGACGCAGTGACAGTTAGAAGTCATGACGTACATTTATGCCATGTGTCGGGAAGTACCTCCCGGCCATGACGTAAATGTACGTCAAATGTCGGGAAGGGGTTAAAGATCACGGGTGGTTTCCATTCAGAGAACACATGGTTTCATTCATAAAACACAGGGTTCTATTTATAGAACACAGGGTTCCATTCATAGAACACAGGGTTCTATTAATAGAACACAAGGTTTTATTCATAAAACACATGGTTATATTTATAGATCACGGGTGGTTTCCATTCAGAGAACACATGGTTTCATTCATAAAACACAGGGTTCTATTCATAGAACACAGGGTTCCATTCATAGAACACAGGGTTCTATTAATAGAACACAAGGTTTTATTCATAAAACACATGGTTATATTTATAGATCACGGGTGGTTTCAATTCAGAGAACACATCATTTCATTCATAAAACACAGGGTTCTATTCATAGAACACAAGGTTCCAATTATAGAACACAGGGTTCTATTCATAGAACACAAGGTTTTATTCATAGAACAGATGGGTATATTTATAGATCACGGGTGGTTTCCATTCAGAGAACACATGGTTTCATTCATAAAACACAGGGTTCTATTCATAAAACACAGGGTTCCATTCATAGAACACAGGGTTCTATTAATAGAACACAAGGTTTTAGTCATAGAACAGATGGTTATATTTATAGATCACGAGTGGTTTCCATTCAGAGAACACATAATTTCATTCATAAAACACAGGGTTCTATTCATAGAACACAGGGTTCCATTTATAGAACACAGGGTTCTATTCATAGAACACAAGGTTTATTCATAGAACAGATGGTTATATTTATAGATCACGGGTGGTTTCCATTCAGAGAACACATGGTTTCATTCATAAAACACAGGGTTCTATTCATGGAACACAGGGTTCCATTTATAGAACACGGGGTTTTATTAATAGAACACAAGGTTTATTCATAGAACAGATGGTTATATTTATAGATCACGGGTGGTTTCCATTCAGAGAACACATAATTTTATTCATAAAACACAGGGTTCTATTCATAGAACACAGGGTTCCATTTATAGAACACAGGGTTATATTCATAGAACTCAAGGTTTTATTCATAGAACAGATGGTTATATTTATAGATCACGGGTGGTTTCCATTCAGAGAACACATAATTTCATTCATAAAACACAGGGTTCTATTCATAGAACACAGGGTTCATTTTATAGAACACGGGGTTCTATTCATAGAACACAAGGTTTATTCATAGAACAGATGGTTATATTTATAGATCATGGGTGGTTTCCATTCAGAGAACACAGGGTTCTATTCATGGAACACAGGGTTCCATTCATAGAACACAGGGTTCTATTAATAGAACACAAGGTTTTATTCATAGAACACATGGTTATATTTATAGATCACGGGTGGTTTCCATTCAGAGAACACATAATTTCATTCATAAAACACAGGGTTCTATTCATAGAACACAAGGTTCCAATTATAGAACACAGGGTTCTATTCATAGAACACAAGGTTTTATTCATAGAACAGATGGGTATATTTATAGATCACGGGTGGTTTCCATTCAGAGAACACATGGTTTCATTCATAAAACACAGGGTTCTATTCATAAAACACAGAGTTCCATTCATAGAACACAGGGTTCTATTAATAGAACACAAGGTTTTATTCATAAAACACATGGTTATATTTATAGATCACGGGTGGTTTCCATTCAGAGAACACATGGTTTCATTCATAAACCACAGGGTTCTATTCATAGAACACAGGGTTCCATTCATAGAACACAGGGTTCTATTAATAGAACACAAGGTTTTATTAATAGAACACATGGTTATATTTATAGATCACGGGTGGTTTCCATTCAGAGAACATATAATTTCATTCATAAAACACAGGGTTCTATTCATAGAACACAAGGTTCCAATTATAGAAAACAGGGTTCTATTCATAGAACACAAGGTTTTATTCATAGAACAGATGGGTATATTTATAGATCACGGGTGGTTTCCATTCAGAGAACACATGGTTTCATTCATAAAACACAGGGTTCTATTCATAAAACACAGGGTTCCATTCATAGAACCCAGGGTTCTATTAATAGAACACAAGGTTGTATTCATAGAACACATGGTTATATTTATAGATCACGGGTGGTTTCCATTCAGAGAACACATGATTTCATTCATAAAACACAGGGTTCTATTTATAGAACACTGGGTTCCATTCATAGAATACAGGGTTCTATTTATAGAACACAAGGTTTTATTCATAAAACACATTTTTATATTTATAGATCACGGGTGGTTTCCATTCAGAGAACACATGGTTTCATTCATAAAACACAGGGTTCTATTCATAGAACACAGGGTTCCATTCATAGAACACAGGGTTCTATTAATAGAACACAAGGTTTTATTCATAAAACACATGGTTATATTTATAGATCACGGGTGGTTTCCATTCAGAGAACACATAATTTCATTCATAAAACACAGGGTTCTATTCATAGAACACAGGGTTCCATTTATAGAACACAGGGTTCTATTCATAGAACACAAGGTTTTATTCATAGAACACATGGTTATATTTATAGATCACGGGTGGTTTCCATTCAGAGAACACATAATTTTATTCATAAAACACAGGGTTCTATTCATAGAACACAGGGTTCAATTTATAGAACACAGGGTTCTATTCATAGAACTCAAGGTGTTATTCATAAAACAGATGGTTATATTTATAGATCACGGGTGGTTTCCATTCAGAGAACACATAATTGCATTCATAAAACACAGGGTTCTATTCATAGAACACAGGTATCCATTTATAGAACACAGGGTTCTATTCATATAACACAAGGTTTTATTCATAGAACACATGGCTATATTTATAGATCACGGGTGGTTTCCATTCAGAGAACACATGGTTTCATTCATAAAACACAGGGTTCTATTTATAGAACACAGGGTTCCATTCATAGAACACAGGGTTCTATTAATAGAACACAAGGTTTTATTCATAAAACACATGGTTATATTTATAGATCACGGGTGGTTTCCATTCAGAGAACACATGGTTTCATTCATAAAACACAGGGTTCTATTCATAGAACACAGGGTTCCATTCATAGAACACAGGGTTCTATTAATAGAACACAAGGTTTTATTCATACAACACATGGTTATATTTATAGATCACGGGTGGTTTCAATTCAGAGAACACATCATTTCATTCATAAAACACAGGGTTCTATTCATAGAACACAAGGTTCCAATTATAGAACACAGGGTTCTATTCATAGAACACAAGGTTTTATTCATAGAACAGATGGGTATATTTATAGATCACGGGTGGTTTCCATTCAGAGAACACATGGTTTCATTCATAAAACACAGGGTTCTATTCATAAAACACAGGGTTCCATTCATAGAACACAGGGTTCTATTAATAGAACACAAGGTTTCAGTCATAGAACACATGGTTATATTTATAGATCACGGGTGGTTTCCATTCAGAGAACACATAATTTCATTCATAAAACACAGGGTTCTATTCATAGAACACAGGGTTCCATTTATAGAACACAGGGTTCTATTCATAGAACACAAGGTTTTATTCATAGAACAGATGGTTATATTTATAGATCACGGGTGGTTTCCATTCAGAGAACACATAATTGCATTCATAAAACACAGGGTTCTATTCATAGAACACAGGGTTCCATTTATAGAACACAGGGTTCTATTCATAGAACACAAGGTTTTATTCATAGAACACATGGCTATATTTATAGATCACGGGTGGTTTCCATTCAGAGAACCCATGGTTTCATTCATAAAAAACAGGGTTCTATTTATAGAACACAGGGTTCCATTCATAGAACACAGGGTTCTATTAATAGAACACAAGGTTTTATTCATAAAACACATGGTTATATTTATAGATCACGTGTGGTTTTCATTCAGAGAACACATGGTTTCATTCATAAAACACAGGGTTCTATTCATAGAACACAGGGTTCCATTCATAGAACACAGGGTTCTATTAATAGAACACAAGGTTTTATTCATAAAACACATGGTTATATTTATAGATCACGGGTGGTTTCCATTCAGAGAACACATCATTTCATTCATAAAACACAGGGTTCTATTCATAGAACACAGGGTTCCATTTATAGAACACTGGGTTCTATTCATAGAACTCAAGGTGTTATTCATAAAACAGATGGTTATATTTATAGATCACGGGTGGTTTCCATTCAGAGAACACATAATTGCATTCATAAAACACAGGGTTCTATTCATAGAACACAGGTATCCATTTATAGAACACAGGGTTCTATTCATATAACACAAGGTTTTATTCATAGAACACATGGCTATATTTATAGATCACGGGTGGTTTCCATTCAGAGAACACATGGTTTCATTCATAAAACACAGGGTTCTATTTATAGAACACAGGGTTCCATTCATAGAACACAGGGTTCTATTAATAGAACACAAGGTTTTATTCATAAAACACATGGTTATATTTATAGATCACGGGTGGTTTCCATTCAGAGAACACATGGTTTCATTCATAAAACACAGGGTTCTATTCATAGAACACAGGGTTCCATTCATAGAACACAGGGTTCTATTAATAGAACACAAGGTTTTATTCATACAACACATGGTTATATTTATAGATCACGGGTGGTTTCAATTCAGAGAACACATCATTTCATTCATAAAACACAGGGTTCTATTCATAGAACACAAGGTTCCAATTATAGAACACAGGGTTCTATTCATAGAACACAAGGTTTTATTCATAGAACAGATGGGTATATTTATAGATCACGGGTGGTTTCCATTCAGAGAACACATGGTTTCATTCATAAAACACAGGGTTCTATTCATAAAACACAGGGTTCCATTCATAGAACACAGGGTTCTATTAATAGAACACAAGGTTTCAGTCATAGAACACATGGTTATATTTATAGATCACGGGTGGTTTCCATTCAGAGAACACATAATTTCATTCATAAAACACAGGGTTCTATTCATAGAACACAGGGTTCCATTTATAGAACACAGGGTTCTATTCATAGAACACAAGGTTTTATTCATAGAACAGATGGTTATATTTATAGATCACGGGTGGTTTCCATTCAGAGAACACATAATTGCATTCATAAAACACAGGGTTCTATTCATAGAACACAGGGTTCCATTTATAGAACACAGGGTTCTATTCATAGAACACAAGGTTTTATTCATAGAACACATGGCTATATTTATAGATCACGGGTGGTTTCCATTCAGAGAACCCATGGTTTCATTCATAAAAAACAGGGTTCTATTTATAGAACACAGGGTTCCATTCATAGAACACAGGGTTCTATTAATAGAACACAAGGTTTTATTCATAAAACACATGGTTATATTTATAGATCACGTGTGGTTTTCATTCAGAGAACACATGGTTTCATTCATAAAACACAGGGTTCTATTCATAGAACACAGGGTTCCATTCATAGAACACAGGGTTCTATTAATAGAACACAAGGTTTTATTCATAAAACACATGGTTATATTTATAGATCACGGGTGGTTTCCATTCAGAGAACACATCATTTCATTCATAAAACACAGGGTTCTATTCATAGAACACAGGGTTCCATTTATAGAACACTGGGTTCTATTCATAGAACACAAGGTTTTATTCATAGAACACATGGTTATATTTATAGATCACGGGTGATTTCCATTCAGAGAACACATAATTGTATTCATAAAACACAGGGTTCTATTCATAGAACACAGGTTTCCATTTATAGAACACAGGGTTCTATTCATAGAACTCAAGGTTTTATTCATAGAACAGATGGTTATATTTATAGATCACGGGTGGTTTCCATTCAGAGAACACATAATTTCATTCATAAAACACAGGGTTCTATTCATAGAACACAGGGTTCCATTTATAGAACACGGGGTTCTATTCATAGAACACAAGGTTTATTCATAGAACAGATGGTTATATTTATAGATCACGGGTGGTTTCCATTCAGAGAACACATGGTTTCATTCATAAAACACAGGGTTCTATTCATGGAACACAGGGTTCCATTCATAGAACACAGGGTTCTATTAATAGAACACAATGTTTTAATCATAAAACACATGGTTATATTTATAGATCACGGGTGGTTTCCATTCAGAGAACACATAATTTCATTCATAAAACACAGGGTTCTATTCATAGAACACAAGGTTTTATTCATAGAACACATGGCTATATTTATAGATCACGGGTGGTTTCCATTCAGAGAACACATGGTTTCATTAATAAAACACAGGGTTCTATTTATAGAACACAGGGTTCCATTCATAGAACACAGGGTTCTATTAATAGAACACAAGGTTTTATTCATAAAACACATGGTTATATTTATAGATCACGGGTGGTTTCCATTCAGAGAACACATGGTTTCATTCATAAAACACATGGTTCTATTCATAGAACACAGGGTTCCATTCATAGAACACAGGGTTCTATTAATAGAACACAAGGTTTTATTCATAATACACATGGTTATATTTATAGATCACGGGTGGTTTCCATTCAGATAACACATCATTTCATTCATAAAACACAGGGTTCTATTCATAGAACACAGGGTTCCATTTATAGAACACGGGGTTCTATTCATAGAACACAAGGTTTATTCATAGAACAGATGGTTATATTTATAGATCACGGGTGGTTTCCATTCAGAGAACACATGGTTTCATTCATAAAACACAGGGTTCTATTCATGGAACACAGGGTTCCATTCATAGAACACAGGGTTCAATTAATAGAACACAAGGTTTTATTCATAGAACACATGGTTATATTTATAGATCACGGGTGGTTTCCATTCAGAGAACACATAATTTCATTCATAAAACACAGGGTTCTATTTATAGAACACAGGGTTCCATTCATAGAACACAGGGTTCTATTAATAGAACACAAGGTTTTATTCATAAAACACATGGTTATATTTATAGATCACGGGTGGTTTCCATTCAGAGAACACATGGTTTCATTCATAAAACACAGGGTTCTATTCATAGAACACAGGGTTCCATTCATAGAACACAGGGTTCTATTAATAGAACACAAGGTTTTTTTCATAAAACACATGGTTATATTTATAGATCGCGGGTGGTTTCCATTCAGAGAACACATCATTTCATTCATAAAACACAGGGTTCTATTCATAGAACACAGGGTTCCATTTATAGAACACTGGGTTCTATTCATAGAACACAAGGTTTTATTCATAGAACACATGGTTATATTTATAGATCACGGGTGGTTTCCATTCAGAGAACACATAATTTTATTCATAAAACACAGGGTTCTATTCATAGAACACAGGTTTCCATTTATAGAACACAGGGTTCTATTCATAGAACTCAAGGTTTTATTCATAGAACAGATGGTTATATTTATAGATCACGGGTGGTTTCCATTCAGAGAACACATAATTTCATTCATAAAACACAGGGTTCTATTCATAGAACACAGGGTTCCATTTATAGAACACAGGGTTCTATTCATAGAACACAAGGTTTATTCATAGAACAGATGGTTATATTTATAGATCACGGGTGGTTTCCATTCAGAGAACACATGGTTTCATTCATAAAACACAGGGTTCTATTCATGGAACACAGGGTTCCATTCATAGAACACAGGGTTCTATTAATAGAACACAATGTTTTAATCATAAAACACATGGTTATATTTATAGATCACGGGTGGTTTCCATTCAGAGAACACATAATTTCATTCATAAAACACAGGGTTCTATTCATAGAACACAAGGTTTTATTCATAGAACACATGGCTAT
This sequence comes from Crinia signifera, assembly GCF_055691185.1. NCBI lineage: Eukaryota > Metazoa > Chordata > Amphibia > Anura > Myobatrachidae > Crinia > Crinia signifera. The sequence goes on along the minus strand of NC_139217.1, from coordinate 236,621,014 downwards.
ATTTATAGATCACGGGTGGTTTCCATTCAGAGAACACATGGTTTCATTAATAAAACACAGGGTTCTATTTATAGAACACAGGGTTCCATTCATAGAACACAGGGTTCTATTAATAGAACACAAGGTTTTATTCATAAAACACATGGTTATATTTATAGATCACGGGTGGTTTCCATTCAGAGAACACATGGTTTCATTCATAAAACACATGGTTCTATTCATAGAACACAGGATTCCATTCATAGAACACAGGGTTCTATTAATAGAACACAAGGTTTTATTCATAAAACACATGGTTATATTTATAGATCACGGGTGGTTTCCATTCAGATAACACATCATTTCATTCATAAAACACAGGGTTCTATTCATAGAACACAGGGTTCCATTTATAGAACACTGGGTTCTATTCATAGAACACAAGGTTTTATTCATAGAACACATGGTTATATTTATAGATCACGGGTGGTTTCCATTCAGAGAACACATAATTTTATTCATAAAACACAGGGTTCTATTCATAGAACACAGGGTTCCATTTATAGAACACAGGGTTCTATTCATAGAACTCAAGGTTTTATTCATAGAAAAGATGGTTATATTTATAGATCACGGGTGGTTTCCATTCAGAGAACACATAATTTCATTCATAAAACACAGGGTTCTATTCATAGAACACAGGGTTCCATTTATAGAACACGGGGTTCTATTCATAGAACACAAGGTTTATTCATAGAACAGATGGTTATATTTATAGATCACGGGTGGTTTCCATTCAGAGAACACATGGTTTCATTCATAAAACACAGGGTTCTATTCATGGAACACAGGGTTCCATTCATAGAACACAGGGTTCTATTAATAGAACACAAGGTTTTATTCATAGAACACATGGTTATATTTATAGATCACGGGTGGTTTCCATTCAGAGAACACATAATTTTATTCATAAAACACAGGGTTCTATTCATAGAACACAGGGTTCCATTTATAGAACACAGGGTTCTATTCATAGAACACAAGGATTTATTCATAGAACACATGGCTATATGTATAGATCACGGGTGGTTTCAATTCAGAGAACACATAATTTCATTCATAAAACACAGGGTTCTATTTATAGAACACAGGGTTCCATTCATAGAACACAGGGTTCTATTAATAGAACCCAAGGTTTTATTCATAAAACACATGGTTATATTTATAGATCACGGGTGGTTTCCATTCAGAGAACACATGGTTTCATTCATAAAACACAGGGTTCTATTCATAAAACACAGGGTTCCATTCATAGAACACAGGGTTCTATTAATAGAACACAAGGTTTTATTCATAGAACACATGGTTATATTTATAGATCACGGGAGGTTTCCATTCAGAGAACACATGATTTCATTCATAAAACACAGGGTTCTATTTATAGAACACAGGGTTCCATTCATAGAACACAGGGTTCTATTCATAGAACACAAGGTTTATTCATAGAACAGATGGTTATTTTTATAGATCACGGGTGGTTTCCATTCATAGAACACATGGTTTCATTCATAAAACACAGGGTTCTATTCATGGAACACAGGGTTCCATTCATAGAACACAGGGTTCTATTAATAGAACACAAGGTTTTATTCATAGAACAGATGGTTATATTTATAGATTACGGGTGGTTTCCATTCAGAGAACACATAATTGCATTCATAAAACACAGGGTTCTATTCATAGAACACAGGGTTCCATTTATAGAACACAGGGTTCTATTCATAGAACACAAGGATTTATTCATAGAACACATGGTTCCAATTATAGAACACAGGGTTCTATTCATAGAACACAAGGTTTTATTCATAGAACAGATGGGTATATTTATAGATCACGGGTGGTTTCCATTCAGAGAACACATGGTTTCATTCATAAAACACAGGGTTCTATTCATAAAACACAGGGTTCCATTCATAGAACACAGGGTTCTATTAATAGAACACCAGGTTTTATTCATAGAACACATGGTTATATTTATAGATCACGGGAGGTTTCCATTCAGAGAACACATGATTTCATTCATAAAACACAGGGTTCTATTTATAGAACACAGGGTTCCATTCATAGAACACGGGGTTCTATTCATAGAACACAAGGTTTATTCATAGAACAGATGGTTATATTTATAGATCACGGGTGGTTTCCATTCAGAGAACACATAATTTCATTCATAAAACACAGGGTTCTATTCATAGAACACAAGGTTCCAATTATAGAACACAGGGTTCTATTCATAGAACACAAGGTTTTATTCATAGAACAGATGGGTATATTTATAGATCACGGGTGGTTTCCATTCAGAGAACACATGGTTTCATTCATAAAACACAGGGTTCTATTCATAAAACACAGAGTTCCATTCATAGAACACAGGGTTCTATTAATAGAACACAAGGTTTTATTCATAAAACACATGGTTATATTTATAGATCACGGGTGGTTTCCATTCAGAGAACACATGGTTTCATTCATAAACCACAGGGTTCTATTCATAGAACACAGGGTTCCATTCATAGAACACAGGGTTCTATTAATAGAACACAAGGTTTTATTAATAGAACACATGGTTATATTTATAGATCACGGGTGGTTTCCATTCAGAGAACATATAATTTCATTCATAAAACACAGGGTTCTATTCATAGAACACAAGGTTCCAATTATAGAAAACAGGGTTCTATTCATAGAACACAAGGTTTTATTCATAGAACAGATGGGTATATTTATAGATCACGGGTGGTTTCCATTCAGAGAACACATGGTTTCATTCATAAAACACAGGGTTCTATTCATAAAACACAGGGTTCCATTCATAGAACCCAGGGTTCTATTAATAGAACACAAGGTTGTATTCATAGAACACATGGTTATATTTATAGATCACGGGTGGTTTCCATTCAGAGAACACATGATTTCATTCATAAAACACAGGGTTCTATTTATAGAACACTGGGTTCCATTCATAGAATACAGGGTTCTATTTATAGAACACAAGGTTTTATTCATAAAACACATTTTTATATTTATAGATCACGGGTGGTTTCCATTCAGAGAACACATGGTTTCATTCATAAAACACAGGGTTCTATTCATAGAACACAGGGTTCCATTCATAGAACACAGGGTTCTATTAATAGAACACAAGGTTTTATTCATAAAACACATGGTTATATTTATAGATCACGGGTGGTTTCCATTCAGAGAACACATAATTTCATTCATAAAACACAGGGTTCTATTCATAGAACACAGGGTTCCATTTATAGAACACAGGGTTCTATTCATAGAACACAAGGTTTTATTCATAGAACACATGGTTATATTTATAGATCACGGGTGGTTTCCATTCAGAGAACACATAATTTTATTCATAAAACACAGGGTTCTATTCATAGAACACAGGGTTCCATTTATAGAACACAGGGTTCTATTCATAGAACTCAAGGTGTTATTCATAAAACAGATGGTTATATTTATAGATCACGGGTGGTTTCCATTCAGAGAACACATAATTGCATTCATAAAACACAGGGTTCTATTCATAGAACACAGGTATCCATTTATAGAACACAGGGTTCTATTCATATAACACAAGGTTTTATTCATAGAACACATGGCTATATTTATAGATCACGGGTGGTTTCCATTCAGAGAACACATGGTTTCATTCATAAAACACAGGGTTCTATTTATAGAACACAGGGTTCCATTCATAGAACACAGGGTTCTATTAATAGAACACAAGGTTTTATTCATAAAACACATGGTTATATTTATAGATCACGGGTGGTTTCCATTCAGAGAACACATGGTTTCATTCATAAAACACAGGGTTCTATTCATAGAACACAGGGTTCCATTCATAGAACACAGGGTTCTATTAATAGAACACAAGGTTTTATTCATACAACACATGGTTATATTTATAGATCACGGGTGGTTTCAATTCAGAGAACACATCATTTCATTCATAAAACACAGGGTTCTATTCATAGAACACAAGGTTCCAATTATAGAACACAGGGTTCTATTCATAGAACACAAGGTTTTATTCATAGAACAGATGGGTATATTTATAGATCACGGGTGGTTTCCATTCAGAGAACACATGGTTTCATTCATAAAACACAGGGTTCTATTCATAAAACACAGGGTTCCATTCATAGAACACAGGGTTCTATTAATAGAACACAAGGTTTCAGTCATAGAACACATGGTTATATTTATAGATCACGGGTGGTTTCCATTCAGAGAACACATAATTTCATTCATAAAACACAGGGTTCTATTCATAGAACACAGGGTTCCATTTATAGAACACAGGGTTCTATTCATAGAACACAAGGTTTTATTCATAGAACAGATGGTTATATTTATAGATCACGGGTGGTTTCCATTCAGAGAACACATAATTGCATTCATAAAACACAGGGTTCTATTCATAGAACACAGGGTTCCATTTATAGAACACAGGGTTCTATTCATAGAACACAAGGTTTTATTCATAGAACACATGGCTATATTTATAGATCACGGGTGGTTTCCATTCAGAGAACCCATGGTTTCATTCATAAAAAACAGGGTTCTATTTATAGAACACAGGGTTCCATTCATAGAACACAGGGTTCTATTAATAGAACACAAGGTTTTATTCATAAAACACATGGTTATATTTATAGATCACGTGTGGTTTTCATTCAGAGAACACATGGTTTCATTCATAAAACACAGGGTTCTATTCATAGAACACAGGGTTCCATTCATAGAACACAGGGTTCTATTAATAGAACACAAGGTTTTATTCATAAAACACATGGTTATATTTATAGATCACGGGTGGTTTCCATTCAGAGAACACATCATTTCATTCATAAAACACAGGGTTCTATTCATAGAACACAGGGTTCCATTTATAGAACACTGGGTTCTATTCATAGAACTCAAGGTGTTATTCATAAAACAGATGGTTATATTTATAGATCACGGGTGGTTTCCATTCAGAGAACACATAATTGCATTCATAAAACACAGGGTTCTATTCATAGAACACAGGTATCCATTTATAGAACACAGGGTTCTATTCATATAACACAAGGTTTTATTCATAGAACACATGGCTATATTTATAGATCACGGGTGGTTTCCATTCAGAGAACACATGGTTTCATTCATAAAACACAGGGTTCTATTTATAGAACACAGGGTTCCATTCATAGAACACAGGGTTCTATTAATAGAACACAAGGTTTTATTCATAAAACACATGGTTATATTTATAGATCACGGGTGGTTTCCATTCAGAGAACACATGGTTTCATTCATAAAACACAGGGTTCTATTCATAGAACACAGGGTTCCATTCATAGAACACAGGGTTCTATTAATAGAACACAAGGTTTTATTCATACAACACATGGTTATATTTATAGATCACGGGTGGTTTCAATTCAGAGAACACATCATTTCATTCATAAAACACAGGGTTCTATTCATAGAACACAAGGTTCCAATTATAGAACACAGGGTTCTATTCATAGAACACAAGGTTTTATTCATAGAACAGATGGGTATATTTATAGATCACGGGTGGTTTCCATTCAGAGAACACATGGTTTCATTCATAAAACACAGGGTTCTATTCATAAAACACAGGGTTCCATTCATAGAACACAGGGTTCTATTAATAGAACACAAGGTTTCAGTCATAGAACACATGGTTATATTTATAGATCACGGGTGGTTTCCATTCAGAGAACACATAATTTCATTCATAAAACACAGGGTTCTATTCATAGAACACAGGGTTCCATTTATAGAACACAGGGTTCTATTCATAGAACACAAGGTTTTATTCATAGAACAGATGGTTATATTTATAGATCACGGGTGGTTTCCATTCAGAGAACACATAATTGCATTCATAAAACACAGGGTTCTATTCATAGAACACAGGGTTCCATTTATAGAACACAGGGTTCTATTCATAGAACACAAGGTTTTATTCATAGAACACATGGCTATATTTATAGATCACGGGTGGTTTCCATTCAGAGAACCCATGGTTTCATTCATAAAAAACAGGGTTCTATTTATAGAACACAGGGTTCCATTCATAGAACACAGGGTTCTATTAATAGAACACAAGGTTTTATTCATAAAACACATGGTTATATTTATAGATCACGTGTGGTTTTCATTCAGAGAACACATGGTTTCATTCATAAAACACAGGGTTCTATTCATAGAACACAGGGTTCCATTCATAGAACACAGGGTTCTATTAATAGAACACAAGGTTTTATTCATAAAACACATGGTTATATTTATAGATCACGGGTGGTTTCCATTCAGAGAACACATCATTTCATTCATAAAACACAGGGTTCTATTCATAGAACACAGGGTTCCATTTATAGAACACTGGGTTCTATTCATAGAACACAAGGTTTTATTCATAGAACACATGGTTATATTTATAGATCACGGGTGATTTCCATTCAGAGAACACATAATTGTATTCATAAAACACAGGGTTCTATTCATAGAACACAGGTTTCCATTTATAGAACACAGGGTTCTATTCATAGAACTCAAGGTTTTATTCATAGAACAGATGGTTATATTTATAGATCACGGGTGGTTTCCATTCAGAGAACACATAATTTCATTCATAAAACACAGGGTTCTATTCATAGAACACAGGGTTCCATTTATAGAACACGGGGTTCTATTCATAGAACACAAGGTTTATTCATAGAACAGATGGTTATATTTATAGATCACGGGTGGTTTCCATTCAGAGAACACATGGTTTCATTCATAAAACACAGGGTTCTATTCATGGAACACAGGGTTCCATTCATAGAACACAGGGTTCTATTAATAGAACACAATGTTTTAATCATAAAACACATGGTTATATTTATAGATCACGGGTGGTTTCCATTCAGAGAACACATAATTTCATTCATAAAACACAGGGTTCTATTCATAGAACACAAGGTTTTATTCATAGAACACATGGCTATATTTATAGATCACGGGTGGTTTCCATTCAGAGAACACATGGTTTCATTAATAAAACACAGGGTTCTATTTATAGAACACAGGGTTCCATTCATAGAACACAGGGTTCTATTAATAGAACACAAGGTTTTATTCATAAAACACATGGTTATATTTATAGATCACGGGTGGTTTCCATTCAGAGAACACATGGTTTCATTCATAAAACACATGGTTCTATTCATAGAACACAGGGTTCCATTCATAGAACACAGGGTTCTATTAATAGAACACAAGGTTTTATTCATAATACACATGGTTATATTTATAGATCACGGGTGGTTTCCATTCAGATAACACATCATTTCATTCATAAAACACAGGGTTCTATTCATAGAACACAGGGTTCCATTTATAGAACACGGGGTTCTATTCATAGAACACAAGGTTTATTCATAGAACAGATGGTTATATTTATAGATCACGGGTGGTTTCCATTCAGAGAACACATGGTTTCATTCATAAAACACAGGGTTCTATTCATGGAACACAGGGTTCCATTCATAGAACACAGGGTTCAATTAATAGAACACAAGGTTTTATTCATAGAACACATGGTTATATTTATAGATCACGGGTGGTTTCCATTCAGAGAACACATAATTTCATTCATAAAACACAGGGTTCTATTTATAGAACACAGGGTTCCATTCATAGAACACAGGGTTCTATTAATAGAACACAAGGTTTTATTCATAAAACACATGGTTATATTTATAGATCACGGGTGGTTTCCATTCAGAGAACACATGGTTTCATTCATAAAACACAGGGTTCTATTCATAGAACACAGGGTTCCATTCATAGAACACAGGGTTCTATTAATAGAACACAAGGTTTTTTTCATAAAACACATGGTTATATTTATAGATCGCGGGTGGTTTCCATTCAGAGAACACATCATTTCATTCATAAAACACAGGGTTCTATTCATAGAACACAGGGTTCCATTTATAGAACACTGGGTTCTATTCATAGAACACAAGGTTTTATTCATAGAACACATGGTTATATTTATAGATCACGGGTGGTTTCCATTCAGAGAACACATAATTTTATTCATAAAACACAGGGTTCTATTCATAGAACACAGGTTTCCATTTATAGAACACAGGGTTCTATTCATAGAACTCAAGGTTTTATTCATAGAACAGATGGTTATATTTATAGATCACGGGTGGTTTCCATTCAGAGAACACATAATTTCATTCATAAAACACAGGGTTCTATTCATAGAACACAGGGTTCCATTTATAGAACACAGGGTTCTATTCATAGAACACAAGGTTTATTCATAGAACAGATGGTTATATTTATAGATCACGGGTGGTTTCCATTCAGAGAACACATGGTTTCATTCATAAAACACAGGGTTCTATTCATGGAACACAGGGTTCCATTCATAGAACACAGGGTTCTATTAATAGAACACAATGTTTTAATCATAAAACACATGGTTATATTTATAGATCACGGGTGGTTTCCATTCAGAGAACACATAATTTCATTCATAAAACACAGGGTTCTATTCATAGAACACAAGGTTTTATTCATAGAACACATGGCTATATTTATAGATCACGGGTGGTTTCCATTCAGAGAACACATGGTTTCATTAATAAAACACAGGGTTCTATTTATAGAACACAGGGTTCCATTCATAGAACACAGGGTTCTATTAATAGAACACAAGGTTTTATTCATAAAACACATGGTTATATTTATAGATCACGGGTGGTTTCCATTCAGAGAACACATGGTTTCATTCATAAAACACATGGTTCTATTCATAGAACACAGGATTCCATTCATAGAACACAGGGTTCTATTAATAGAACACAAGGTTTTATTCATAAAACACATGGTTATATTTATAGATCACGGGTGGTTTCCATTCAGATAACACATCATTTCATTCATAAAACACAGGGTTCTATTCATAGAACACAGGGTTCCATTTATAGAACACTGGGTTCTATTCATAGAACACAAGGTTTTATTCATAGAACACATGGTTATATTTATAGATCACGGGTGGTTTCCATTCAGAGAACACATAATTTTATTCATAAAACACAGGGTTCTATTCATAGAACACAGGGTTCCATTTATAGAACACAGGGTTCTATTCATAGAACTCAAGGTTTTATTCATAGAAAAGATGGTTATATTTATAGATCACGGGTGGTTTCCATTCAGAGAACACATAATTTCATTCATAAAACACAGGGTTCTATTCATAGAACACAGGGTTCCATTTATAGAACACGGGGTTCTATTCATAGAACACAAGGTTTATTCATAGAACAGATGGTTATATTTATAGATCACGGGTGGTTTCCATTCAGAGAACACATGGTTTCATTCATAAAACACAGGGTTCTATTCATGGAACACAGGGTTCCATTCATAGAACACAGGGTTCTATTAATAGAACACAAGGTTTTATTCATAGAACACATGGTTATATTTATAGATCACGGGTGGTTTCCATTCAGAGAACACATAATTTTATTCATAAAACACAGGGTTCTATTCATAGAACACAGGGTTCCATTTATAGAACACAGGGTTCTATTCATAGAACACAAGGATTTATTCATAGAACACATGGCTATATGTATAGATCACGGGTGGTTTCAATTCAGAGAACACATAATTTCATTCATAAAACACAGGGTTCTATTTATAGAACACAGGGTTCCATTCATAGAACACAGGGTTCTATTAATAGAACCCAAGGTTTTATTCATAAAACACATGGTTATATTTATAGATCACGGGTGGTTTCCATTCAGAGAACACATGGTTTCATTCATAAAACACAGGGTTCTATTCATAAAACACAGGGTTCCATTCATAGAACACAGGGTTCTATTAATAGAACACAAGGTTTTATTCATAGAACACATGGTTATATTTATAGATCACGGGAGGTTTCCATTCAGAGAACACATGATTTCATTCATAAAACACAGGGTTCTATTTATAGAACACAGGGTTCCATTCATAGAACACAGGGTTCTATTCATAGAACACAAGGTTTATTCATAGAACAGATGGTTATTTTTATAGATCACGGGTGGTTTCCATTCATAGAACACATGGTTTCATTCATAAAACACAGGGTTCTATTCATGGAACACAGGGTTCCATTCATAGAACACAGGGTTCTATTAATAGAACACAAGGTTTTATTCATAGAACAGATGGTTATATTTATAGATTACGGGTGGTTTCCATTCAGAGAACACATAATTGCATTCATAAAACACAGGGTTCTATTCATAGAACACAGGGTTCCATTTATAGAACACAGGGTTCTATTCATAGAACACAAGGATTTATTCATAGAACACAAGGTTCCAATTATAGAACACAGGGTTCTATTCATAGAACACAAGGTTTTATTCATAGAACAGATGGGTATATTTATAGATCACGGGTGGTTTCCATTCAGAGAACACATGGTTTCATTCATAAAACACAGGGTTCTATTCATAAAACACAGGGTTCCATTCATAGAACACAGGGTTCTATTAATAGAACACAAGGTTTTATTCATAGAACACATGGTTATATTTATAGATCACGGGAGGTTTCCATTCAGAGAACACATGATTTCATTCATAAAACACAGGGTTCTATTTATAGAACACAGGGTTCCATTCATAGAACACGGGGTTCTATTCATAGAACACAAGGTTTATTCATAGAACAGATGGTTATATTTATAGATCACGGGTGGTTTCCATTCAGAGAACACATGGTTTCATTCATAAAACACAGGGTTCTATTCATGGAACACAGGGTTCCATTCATAGAACACAGGGTTCTATTAATAGAACACAAGGTTTTATTCATAGAACAGATGGTTATATTTATAGATCACGGGTGGTTTCCATTCAGAGAACACATGGTTTCATTCATAAAACACAGGGTTCTATTCATGGAACACATGGTTTCATTCATAAAACACATGGTTCTATTCATAGAACACAGGGTTCCATTCATAGAACACAGGGTTCTATTAATAGAACACAAGGTTTTATTCATAAAACACATGGTTATATTTATAGATCACGGGTGGTTTCCATTCAGATAACACATCATTTCATTCATAAAACACAGGGTTCTATTCATAGAACACAGGGTTCCATTTATAGAACACTGGGTTCTATTCATAGAACACAAGGTTTTATTCATAGAACACATGGTTATATTTATAGATCACGGGTGGTTTCCATTCAGAGAACACATAATTTTATTCATAAAACACAGGGTTCTATTCATAGAACACAGGGTTCCATTTATAGAACACAGGGTTCTATTCATAGAACTCAAGGTTTTATTCATAGAACAGATGGTTATATTTATAGATCACGGGTGGTTTCCATTCAGAGAACACATAATTTCATTCATAAAACACAGGGTTCTATTCATAGAACACAGGGTTCCATTTATAGAACACGGGGTTCTATTCATAGAACACAAGGTTTATTCATAGAACAGATGGTAATATTTATAGATCACGGGTGGTTTCCATTCAGAGAACACATGGTTTCATTCATAAAACACAGGGTTCTATTCATGCAACACAGGGTTCCATTCATAGAACACAGGGTTCTATTAATAGAACACAAGGTTTTATTCATAGAACACATGGTTATATTTATAGATCACGGGTGGTTTCCATTCAGAGAACACATAATTTTATTCATAAAACACAGGGTTCTATTCATAGAACACAGGGTTCCATTTATAGAACACAGGGTTCTATTCATAGAACACAAGGATTTATTCATAGAACACATGGCTATATGTATAGATCACGGGTGGTTTCAATTCAGAGAACACATAATTTCATTCATAAAACACAGGGTTCTATTTATAGAACACAGGGTTCCATTCATAGAACACAGGGTTCTATTAATAGAACCCAAGGTTTTATTCATAAAACACATGGTTATATTTATAGATCACGGGTGGTTTCCATTCAGAGAACACATGGTTTCATTCATAAAACACAGGGTTCTATTCATAAAACACAGGGTTCCATTCATAGAACACAGGGTTCTATTAATAGAACACAAGGTTTTATTCATAGAACACATGGTTATATTTATAGATCACGGGAGGTTTCCATTCAGAGAACACATGATTTCATTCATAAAACACAGGGTTCTATTTATAGAACACAGGGTTCCATTCATAGAACACGGGGTTCTATTCATAGAACACAAGGTTTATTCATAGAACAGATGGTTATATTTATAGATCACGGGTGGTTTCCATTCAGAGAACACATGGTTTCATTCATAAAACACAGGGTTCTATTCATGGAACACAGGGTTCCATTCATAGAACACAGGGTTCTATTAATAGAACACAAGGTTTTATTCATAGAACAGATGGTTATATTTATAGATTACGGGTGGTTTCCATTCAGAGAACACATAATTGCATTCATAAAAAAAGGGTTCTATTCATAGAACACAGGGTTCCATTTATAGAACACAGGGTTCTATTCATAGAACACAAGGATTTATTCATAGAACACAAGGTTCCAATTATAGAACACAAGGTTCCAATTATAGAACACAGAGTTCTATTCATAGAACACAAGGTTTTATTCATAGAACAGATGGGTATATTTATAGATCACGGGTGGTTTCCATTCAGAGAACACATGGTTTCATTCATAAAACACAGGGTTCTATTCATAAAACACAGGGTTCCATTCATAGAACACAGGGTTCTATTAATAGAACACAAGGTTTTATTCATAGAACACATGGTTATATTTATAGATCACGGGAGGTTTCCATTCAGAGAACACATTATTTCATTCATAAAACACAGGGTTCTATTTATAGAAAACAGGGTTCCATTCATAGAACACGGGGTTCTATTCATAGAACACAAGGTTTATTCATAGAACAGATGGTTATATTTATAGATCACGGGTGGTTTCCATTCAGAGAACACATGGTTTCATTCATAAAACACAGGGTTCTATTCATGGAACACAGGGTTCCATTCATAGAACACAGGGTTCTATTAATAGAACACAAGGTTTTATTCATAGAACAGATGGTTATATTTATAGATTACGGGTGGTTTCCATTCAGAGAACACATGGTTTCATTCATAAAACACAGGGTTCTATTCATGGAACACAGGGTTCCATTCATAGAACACAGGGTTCTATTAATAGAACACAAGGTTTTATTCATAGAACAGATGGTTATATTTATAGATTACGGGTGGTTTCCATTCAGAGAACACATAATTGCATTCATAAAACACAGGGTTCTATTCATAGAACACAGGGTTCCATTTATAGAACACAGGGTTCTATTCATAGAACACAAGGATTTATTCATAGAACACATGGCTATATTTATAGATCACGGGTGGTTTCCATTCAGAGAACACATGGTTTCATTCATAAAACACAGGGTTCTATTCATAGAACACATGGATCCATTCATAGAACACAGGGTTCTATTAATAGAACACAAGGTTTTATTCATAAAACACATGGTTATATTTATAGATCACGGGTGGTTTCCATTCAGAGAACACATCATTTAATTCATAAAACACAGGGTTCTATTCATAGAACACAGGGTTCCATTTATAGAACACAGGGTTCTATTAATAGAACACAAGGTTTTATTCATAGAACACATGGTTATATTTATAGATCACGGGTGGTTTCCATTCAGAGAACACATAATTTAATTCATAAAACACAGGGTTCTATTCATAGAACACAAGGTTCCAATTATAGAACACAGGGTTCTATTCATAGAACACAAGGTTTTATTTATAGAACAGATGGGTATATTTATAAATCACGGGTGGTTTCCATTCAGAGAACACATGGTTTCATTCATAAAACACAGGGTTCTATTCATAAAACACAGGGTTCCATTCATAGAACACAGGGTTCTATTTATAGAACACAAGGTTTTATTCATAGAACACATGGTTATATTTATAGATCACGGGTGGTTTCCATTCAGAGAACACATGATTTCATTCATAAAACACAGGGTTCTATTTATTGAACACAGGGTTCCATTCATAGAACACAGGGTTCTATTTATAGAACACAAGGTTTTATTCATAAAACACATGGTTATATTTATAGATCACGGGTGGTTTCCATTCAGAGAACACATGGTTTCATTCATAAAACACAGGGTTCTATTCATAGAACACAGGGTTCCATTCATAGAACACAGGGTTCTATTAATAGAACACAAGGTTTTATTCATAAAACACATGGTTATATTTATAGATCACGGGTGGTTTCCATTCAGAGAACACATGATTTCATTCATAAAACACAGGGTTCTATTTATAGAACACAGGGTTCCATTCATAGAACACAGGGTTCTATTAATAGAACACAAGGTTTTATTCATAGAACAGATGGTTATATTTATAGATCACGGGTGGTTTCCATTCAGAGAACACATAATTTCATTCATAAAACACAGGGTTCTATTCATAGAACACAAGGTTCCAATTATAGAACACAGGGTTCTATTCATAGAACACAAGGTTTTATTCATAGAACAGATGGGTATATTTATAGATCACGGGTGGTTTCCATTCAGAGAACACATGGTTTCATTCATAAAACACAGGGTTCTATTCATAAAACACAGGGTTCCATTCATAGAACACAGGGTTCTATTAATAGAACACAAGGTTTTATTCATAGAACACATGGTTATATTTATAGATCACGGGTGATTTCCATTCAGAGAACACATGGTTTCATTCATAAAACACAGGGTTCTATTCATAGAACACAGGGTTCCATTCACAGAACACAGGGTTCTATTAATAGAACACAAGGTTTTATTCATAAAACACATGGTTATATTTATAGATCACGGGTGGTTTCCATTCAGAGAACACATGATTTCATTCATAAAACACAGGGTTCTATTTATAGAACACAGGGTTCCATTCATAGAACACAGGGTTCTATTAATAGAACACAAGGTTTTATTCATAAAACACAGGGTTCTATTAATAGAACACAAGGTTTTATTCATAAAACACATGGTTATATTTATAGATCACGGGTGGTTTCCATTCAGAGAACACATGGTTTCATTCATAAAACACAGGGTTCTATTCATAGAACACAGGGTTCCATTCATAGAACACAGGGTTCTATTAATAGAACACAAGGTTTTATTCATAAAACACATGGTTATATTTATAGATCACGGGTGGTTTCCATTCAGAGAACACATAATTTCATTCATAAAACACAGGGTTCTATTCATAGAACACAGGGTTCCATTTATAGAACACAGGGTTCTATTCATAGAACTCAAGGTTTTATTCATAGAACAGATGGTTATATTTATAGATCACGGGTGGTTTCCATTCAGAGAACACATAATTGCATTCATAAAACACATGGTTCTATTCATAGAACACAAGGTTCCAATTATAGAACACAGGGTTCTATTCATAGAACACAAGGTTTTATTCATAGAACAGATGGGTATATTTATAGATCACGGGTGGTTTCCATTCAGAGAACACATGGTTTCATTCATAAAACACAGGGTTCTATTCATAAAACACAGGGTTCCATTCATAGAACACAGGGTTCTATTAATAGAACACAAGGTTTTATTCATAGAACACATGGTTATATTTATAGATCACAGGTGGTTTCCATTCAGAGAACACATGATTTCATTCATAAAACACAGGGTTCTATTTATAGAACACAGGGTTCCATTCATAGAACACAGGGTTCTATTAATAGAACACAAGGTTTTATTCATAAAACACATGGTGATATTTATAGATCACGGGTGGTTTCCATTCAGAGAACACATGGTTTCATTCATAAAACACAGGGTTCTATTCATAGAACACAGGGTTCCATTCATAGAACACAGGGTTCTATTAATAGAACACAAGGTTTTATTAATAAAACACAAGGTTATATTTATAGATCACGGGTGGTTTCCATTCAGAGAACACATCATTTCATTCATAAAACACAGGGTTCTATTCATAGAACACAGGGTTCCATTTATAGAACACAGGGTTCTATTCATAGAACACAAGGTTTTATTCATAGAACACATGGTTATATTTATAGATCACGGGTGGTTTCCATTCAGAGAACACATAATTTTATTCATAAAACACAGGGTTCTATTCATAGAACACAGGGTTCCATTTATAGAACACAGGGTTCTATTCATAGAACTCAAGGTTTTATTCATAGAACAGATGGTTATATTTATAGATCACGGGTGGTTTCCATTCAGAGAACACATAATTGCATTCATAAAACACAGGGTTCTATTCATAGAACACAGGGTTCCATTTATAGAACACAGGGTTCTATTCATAGAACACAAGGTTTTATTCATAGAACACATGGCTATATTTATAGATCACGGGTGGTTTCCATTCAGAGAACACATGGTTTCATTCATAAAACACAGGGTTCTATTTATAGAACACAGGGTTCCATTCATAGAACACAGGGTTCTATTAATAGAACACAAGGTTTTATTCATAAAACACATGGTTATATTTATAGATCGCGGGTGGTTTCCATTCAGAGAACACATGGTTTCATTCATAAAACACAGGGTTCTATTCATAGAACACAGGGTTCCATTTATAGAACACAGGGTTCTATTCATAGAACACAAGGTTTTATTCATAGAACACATGGCTATATTTATAGATCACGGGTGGTTTCCATTCAGAGAACACATAATTGCATTCATAAAACACAGGGTTCTATTCATAGAACACAGGGTTCCATTTATAGAACACAGGGTTCTATTCATAGAACACAAGGTTTTATTCATAGAACACATGGCTATATTTATAGATCACGGGTGGTTTCCATTCAGAGAACACATGGTTTCATTCATAAAACACAGGGTTCTATTTATAGAACACAGGGTTCCATTCATAGAACACAGGGTTCTATTAATAGAACACAAGGTTTTATTCATAAAACACATGGTTATATTTATAGATCACGGGTGGTTTCCCTTCAGAGAACACATGGTTTCATTCATAAAACACAGGGTTCTATTCATAGAACACAGGGTTCCATTCATAGAACACAGGGTTCTATTAATAGAACACAAGGTTTTATTCATAAAACACATGGCTATATTTATAGATCACGGGTGGTTTCCATTCAGAGAACACATCATTTCATTCATATAACACAGGGTTCTATTCATAGAACACAGGGTTCCATTTATAGAACACAGGGTTCTATTCATAGAACTCAAGGTTTTATTCATAGAACAAATGGTTATATTTATAGATCACGGGTGGTTTCCATTCAGAGAACACATAATTGCATTCATTAAACAAAGGGTTATTCATAGAACACAGGGTTCCATTTATAGAACACAGGGTTCTATTCATAGAACTCAAGGTTTTATTCATAGAACAGATGGTTATATTTATAGATCACGGGTGGTTTCCATTCAGAGAACACATAATTGCATTCATAAAACACAGGGTTCTATTCATAGAACACAGGGTTCCATTTATAGAACACAGGGTTCTATTCATAGAACACAAGGTTTTATTTATAGAACACATGGCTATATTTATAGATCACGGGTGGTTTCCATTCAGAGAACACATGGTTTCATTCATAAAACACAGGGTTCTATTTATAGAACACAGGGTTCCATTCATAGAACACAGGGTTCTATTAATAGAACACAAGGTTTTATTCATAAAACACATGGTTATATTTATAGATCACGGGTGGTTTCCATTCAGAGAACACATGGTTTCATTCATAAAACACAGGGTTCTATTCATAGAACACAGGGTTCCATTCATAGAACACAGGGTTCTATTAAGAGAACACAAGGTTTTATTCATAAAACACATGGTTATATTTATAGATCACGGGTGGTTTCCATTCAGAGAACACATCATTTCATTCATAAAACACAGGGTTCTATTCATAGAACACAGGGTTCCATTTATAGAACACTGGGTTCTATTAATAGAACACAAGGTTTTATTCATAGAACACATGGTTATATATAAAGATCACGGGTGGTTTCCATTCAGAGAACACATAATTTCATTCATAAAACACAGGGTTCTATTCATAGAACACAGGGTTCCATTTATAGAACACAGGGTTCTATTCATAGAACACAAGGTTTTATTCATAGAACACATGGTTATATTTATAGATCACGGGTGGTTTCCATTCAGAGAACACATAATTTTATTCATAAAACACAGGGTTCTATTCATAGAACACAGGGTTCCATTTATAGAACACAGGGTTCTATTCATAGAACTCAAGGTTTTATTCATAGAACAGATGGTTATATTTATAGATCACGGGTGGTTTCCATTCAGAGAACACATAATTGCATTCATAAAACACAGGGTTCTATTCATAGAACACAGGGTTCCATTTATAGAACACAGGGTTCTATTCATAGAACACAAGGTTTTATTCATAGAACACATGGCTATATTTATAGATCACGGGTGGTTTCCATTCAGAGAACACATGGTTTCATTCATAAAACACAGGGTTCTATTCATAGAACACAGGGTTCCATTCATAGAACACAGGGTTCTATTAATAGAACACAAGGTTTTATTCATAAAACACATGGTTATATTTATAGATCACGGGTGGTTTCCATTCAGAGAACACATAATTTCATTCATAAAACACAGGGTTCTATTCATAGAACACAGGGTTCCATTTATAGAACACAGGGTTCTATTCATAGAACACAAGGTTTTATTCATAGAACACATGGTTATATTTATAGATCACGGGTGGTTTCCATTCAGAGAACACATAATTTTATTCATAAAACACAGGGTTCTATTCATAGAACACAGGGTTCCATTTATAGAACACAGGGTTCTATTCATAGAACTCAAGGTTTTATTCATAGAACAGATGGTTATATTTATAGATCACGGGTGGTTTCCATTCAGAGAACACATAATTGCATTCATAAAACACAGGGTTCTATTCATAGAACACAGGGTTCCATTTATAGAACACAGGGTTCTATTCATAGAACACAAGGTTTTATTCATAGAACACATGGCTATATTTATAGATCACGGGTGGTTTCCATTCAGAGAACACATGGTTTCATTCATAAAACACAGGGTTCTATTTATAGAACACAGGGTTCCATTCATAGAACACAGGGTTCTATTAATAGAACACAAGGTTTTATTCATAAAACACATGGTTATATTTATAGATCGCGGGTGGTTTCCATTCAGAGAACACATGGTTTCATTCATAAAACACAGGGTTCTATTCATAGAACACAGGGTTCCATTTATAGAACACAGGGTTCTATTCATAGAACACAAGGTTTTATTCATAGAACACATGGCTATATTTATAGATCACGGGTGGTTTCCATTCAGAGAACACATAATTGCATTCATAAAACACAGGGTTCTATTCATAGAACACAGGGTTCCATTTATAGAACACAGGGTTCTATTCATAGAACACAAGGTTTTATTCATAGAACACATGGCTATATTTATAGATCACGGGTGGTTTCCATTCAGAGAACACATGGTTTCATTCATAAAACACAGGGTTCTATTTATAGAACACAGGGTTCCATTCATAGAACACAGGGTTCTATTAATAGAACACAAGGTTTTATTCATAAAACACATGGTTATATTTATAGATCACGGGTGGTTTCCCTTCAGAGAACACATGGTTTCATTCATAAAACACAGGGTTCTATTCATAGAACACAGGGTTCCATTCATAGAACACAGGGTTCTATTAATAGAACACAAGGTTTTATTCATAAAACACATGGCTATATTTATAGATCACGGGTGGTTTCCATTCAGAGAACACATCATTTCATTCATATAACACAGGGTTCTATTCATAGAACACAGGGTTCCATTTATAGAACACAGGGTTCTATTCATAGAACTCAAGGTTTTATTCATAGAACAAATGGTTATATTTATAGATCACGGGTGGTTTCCATTCAGAGAACACATAATTGCATTCATTAAACAAAGGGTTATTCATAGAACACAGGGTTCCATTTATAGAACACAGGGTTCTATTCATAGAACTCAAGGTTTTATTCATAGAACAGATGGTTATATTTATAGATCACGGGTGGTTTCCATTCAGAGAACACATAATTGCATTCATAAAACACAGGGTTCTATTCATAGAACACAGGGTTCCATTTATAGAACACAGGGTTCTATTCATAGAACACAAGGTTTTATTTATAGAACACATGGCTATATTTATAGATCACGGGTGGTTTCCATTCAGAGAACACATGGTTTCATTCATAAAACACAGGGTTCTATTTATAGAACACAGGGTTCCATTCATAGAACACAGGGTTCTATTAATAGAACACAAGGTTTTATTCATAAAACACATGGTTATATTTATAGATCACGGGTGGTTTCCATTCAGAGAACACATGGTTTCATTCATAAAACACAGGGTTCTATTCATAGAACACAGGGTTCCATTCATAGAACACAGGGTTCTATTAAGAGAACACAAGGTTTTATTCATAAAACACATGGTTATATTTATAGATCACGGGTGGTTTCCATTCAGAGAACACATCATTTCATTCATAAAACACAGGGTTCTATTCATAGAACACAGGGTTCCATTTATAGAACACTGGGTTCTATTAATAGAACACAAGGTTTTATTCATAGAACACATGGTTATATATAAAGATCACGGGTGGTTTCCATTCAGAGAACACATAATTTCATTCATAAAACACAGGGTTCTATTCATAGAACACAGGGTTCCATTTATAGAACACAGGGTTCTATTCATAGAACACAAGGTTTTATTCATAGAACACATGGTTATATTTATAGATCACGGGTGGTTTCCATTCAGAGAACACATAATTTTATTCATAAAACACAGGGTTCTATTCATAGAACACAGGGTTCCATTTATAGAACACAGGGTTCTATTCATAGAACTCAAGGTTTTATTCATAGAACAGATGGTTATATTTATAGATCACGGGTGGTTTCCATTCAGAGAACACATAATTGCATTCATAAAACACAGGGTTCTATTCATAGAACACAGGGTTCCATTTATAGAACACAGGGTTCTATTCATAGAACACAAGGTTTTATTCATAGAACACATGGCTATATTTATAGATCACGGGTGGTTTCCATTCAGAGAACACATGGTTTCATTCATAAAACACAGGGTTCTATTCATAGAACACAGGGTTCCATTCATAGAACACAGGGTTCTATTAATTGAACACAAGGTTTTATTCATAAAACACATGGTTATATTTATAGATCACGGGTGGTTTCCATTCAGAGAACACATAATTTCATTCATAAAACACAGGGTTCTATTCATAGAACACAGGGTTCCATTTATAGAACACAGGGTTCTATTCATAGAACACAAGGTTTTATTCATAGAACACATGGTTATATTTATAGATCACGGGTGGTTTCCATTCAGAGAACACATAATTTTATTCATAAAACACAGGGTTCTATTCATAGAACACAGGGTTCCATTTATAGAACACAGGGTTCTATTCATAGAACTCAAGGTTTTATTCATAGAACAGATGGTTATATTTATAGATCACGGGTGGTTTCCATTCAGAGAACACATAATTGCATTCATAAAACACAGGGTTCTATTCATAGAACACAGGGTTCCATTTATAGAACACAGGGTTCTATTCATAGAACACAAGGTTTTATTCATAGAACACATGGCTATATTTATAGATCACGGGTGGTTTCCATTCAGAGAACACATGGTTTCATTCATAAAACACAGGGTTCTATTTATAGAACACAGGGTTCCATTCATAGAACACAGGGTTCTATTAATAGAACACAAGGTTTTATTCATAAAACACATGGTTATATTTATAGATCACGGGTGGTTTCCATTCAGAGAACACATGGTTTCATTCATAAAACACAGGGTTCTATTTATAGAACACAGGGTTCCATTCATAGAACACAGGGTTCTATTAATAGAACACAAGGTTTTATTCATAAAACACATGGTTATATTTATAGATCACGGGTGGTTTCCATTCAGAGAACACATCATTTCATTCATAAAACACAGGGTTCTATTCATAGAACACAGGGTTCCATTTATAGAACACTGGGTTCTATTCATAGACCACAAGGTTTTATTCATAGAACACATGGTTATATTTATAGATCACGGGTGGTTTTCATTCAGAGAACACATAATTTTATTCATAAAACACAGGGTTCTATTCATAGAACACAGGGTTCCATTTATAGAACACAGGGTTCTATTCATAGAACTCAAGGTTTTATTCATAGAACAGATGGTTATATTTATAGATCACGGGTGGTTTCCATTCAGAGAACACATGGTTTCATTCATAAAACACAGGGTTCTATTCATAGAACACAGGGTTCCATTCATAGAACACAGGGTTCTATTAATAGAACACAAGGTTTTATTCATAAAACACATGGTTATATTTATAGATCACGGGTGGTTTCCATTCAGAGAACACATAATTTCATTCATAAAACACAGGGTTCTATTCATAGAACACAGGGTTCCATTTATAGAACACAGGGTTCTATTCATAGAACACAAGGTTTTATTCATAGAACACATGGTTATATTTATAGATCACGGGTGGTTTCCATTCAGAGAACACATAATTTTATTCATAAAACACAGGGTTCTATTCATAGAACACAGGGTTCCATTTATAGAACACAGGGTTCTATTCATAGAACTCAAGGTTTTATTCATAGAACAGATGGTTATATTTATAGATCACGGGTGGTTTCCATTCAGAGAACACATAATTGCATTCATAAAACACAGGGTTCTATTCATAGAACACAGGGTTCCATTTATAGAACACAGGGTTCTATTCATAGAACACAAGGTTTTATTCATAGAACACATGGCTATATTTATAGATCACGGGTGGTTTCCATTCAGAGAACACATGGTTTCATTCATAAAACACAGGGTTCTATTCATAGAACACAGGGTTCCATTCATAGAACACAGGGTTCTATTAATAGAACACAAGGTTTTATTCATAAAACACATGGTTATATTTATAGATCACGGGTGGTTTCCATTCAGAGAACACATAATTTCATTCATAAAACACAGGGTTCTATTCATAGAACACAGGGTTCCATTTATAGAACACAGGGTTCTATTCATAGAACACAAGGTTTTATTCATAGAACACATGGTTATATTTATAGATCACGGGTGGTTTCCATTCAGAGAACACATAATTTTATTCATAAAACACAGGGTTCTATTCATAGAACACAGGGTTCCATTTATAGAACACAGGGTTCTATTCATAGAACTCAAGGTTTTATTCATAGAACAGATGGTTATATTTATAGATCACGGGTGGTTTCCATTCAGAGAACACATAATTGCATTCATAAAACACAGGGTTCTATTCATAGAACACAGGGTTCCATTTATAGAACACAGGGTTCTATTCATAGAACACAAGGTTTTATTCATAGAACACATGGCTATATTTATAGATCACGGGTGGTTTCCATTCAGAGAACACATGGTTTCATTCATAAAACACAGGGTTCTATTTATAGAACACAGGGTTCCATTCATAGAACACAGGGTTCTATTAATAGAACACAAGGTTTTATTCATAAAACACATGGTTATATTTATAGATCACGGGTGGTTTCCATTCAGAGAACACATGGTTTCATTCATAAAACACAGGGTTCTATTTATAGAACACAGGGTTCCATTCATAGAACACAGGGTTCTATTAATAGAACACAAGGTTTTATTCATAAAACACATGGTTATATTTATAGATCACGGGTGGTTTCCATTCAGAGAACACATCATTTCATTCATAAAACACAGGGTTCTATTCATAGAACACAGGGTTCCATTTATAGAACACTGGGTTCTATTCATAGACCACAAGGTTTTATTCATAGAACACATGGTTATATTTATAGATCACGGGTGGTTTTCATTCAGAGAACACATAATTTTATTCATAAAACACAGGGTTCTATTCATAGAACACAGGGTTCCATTTATAGAACACAGGGTTCTATTCATAGAACACAAGGTTTTATTCATAGAACACATGGCTATATTTATAGATCACGGGTGGTTTCCATTCAGAGAACACATGGTTTTATTCATAAAACACAGGGTTCTATTTATAGAACACAGGGTTCCATTCATAGAACACAGGGTTCTATTAATAGAACACAAGGTTTTATCCATAAAACACATGGTTATATTTATAGATCACGGGTGGTTTCCATTCAGAGAACACATGGTTTCATTCATAAAACACAGGGTTCTATTCATAGAACACAGGGTTCCATTCATAGAACACAGGGTTCTATTAAGAGAACACAAGGTTTTATTCATAAAACACATGGTTATATTTATAGATCACGGGTGGTTTCCATTCAGGGAACACATCATTTCATTCATAAAACACAGGGTTCTATTCATAGAACACAGGGTTCCATTTATAGAACACTGGGTTCTATTCATAGAACACAAGGTTTTATTCATAGAACACATGGTTATATTTATAGATCACAGGTGGTTTCCATTCAGAGAACACATAATTTCATTCATAAAACACAGGGTTCTATTCATAGAACACAGGGTTCCATTTATAGAACACAGGGTTCTATTCATAGAACTCAAGGTTTTATTCATAGAACAGATGGTTATATTTATAGATCACGGGTGGTTTCCATTCAGAGAACACATAATTGCATTTATTAAAAAACACAGGGTTCTATTCATAGAACACAGGGTTCCATTTATAGAACACAGGGTTCTATTCATAGAACACAAGGTTTTATTCATAGAACACATGGCTATATTTATAGATCACGGGTGGTTTCCATTCAGAGAACTCATGGTTTCATTCATAAAACACAGGGTTCTATTTATAGAACACAGGGTTCCATTCATAGAACACAGGGTTCTATTAATAGAACACAAGGTTTTATTCATAAAACACATGGTTATATTTATAGATCACGGGTGGTTTCCATTCAGAGAACACATGGTTTCATTCATAAAACACAGGGTTCTATTCATAGAACACAGGGTTCCATTCATAGAACACAGGGTTCTATTAAGAGAACACAAGGTTTTATTCATAAAACACATGGTTATATTTATAGATCACGGGTGGTTTCCATTCAGAGAACACATCATTTCATTCATAAAACACAGGGTTCTATTCATAGAACACAGGGTTCCATTTATAGAACACTGGGTTCTATTAATAGAACACAAGGTTTTATTCATAGAACACATGGTTATATATAAAGATCACGGGTGGTTTCCATTCAGAGAATACATAATTTCATTCATAAAACACAGGGTTCTATTCATAGAACACAGGGTTCCATTTATAGAACACAGGGTTCTATTCATAGAACACAAGGTTTTATTCATAGAACACATGGTTATATTTATAGATCACAGGTGGTTTCCATTCAGAGAACACATAATTTTGTTCATAAAACACAGGGTTCTATTCATAGAACACAGGGTTCCATTTATAGAACACAGGGTTCTATTCATAGAACTCAAGGTTTTATTCATAGAACAGATTGTTATATTTATAGATCACGGGTGGTTTCCATTCAGAGAACACATAATTGCATTCATAAAACACAGGGTTCTATTCATAGAACACAGGGTTCCATTCATAGAACACAGGGTTCTATTAATAGAACACAAGGTTTTATTCATAAAACACATGGTTATATTTATAGATCACGGGTGGTTTCCATTCAGAGAACACATAATTTCATTCATAAAACACAGGGTTCTATTCATAGAACACAGGGTTCCATTTATAGAACACAGGGTTCTATTCATAGAACACAAGGTTTTATTCATAGAACACATGGTTATATTTATAGATCACGGGTGGTTTCCATTCAGAGAACACATAATTTTATTCATAAAACACAGGGTTCTATTCATAGAACACAGGGTTCCATTTATAGAACACAGGGTTCTATTCATAGAACTCAAGGTTTTATTCATAGAACAGATGGTTATATTTATAGATCACGGGTGGTTTCCATTCAGAGAACACATAATTGCATTCATAAAACACAGGGTTCTATTCATAGAACACAGGGTTCCATTTATAGAACACAGGGTTCTATTCATAGAACACAAGGTTTTATTCATAGAACACATGGCTATATTTATAGATCACGGGTGGTTTCCATTCAGAGAACACATGGTTTCATTCATAAAACACAGGGTTCTATTCATAGAACACAGGGTTCCATTCATAGAACACAGGGTTCTATTAATAGAACACAAGGTTTTATTCATAAAACACATGGTTATATTTATAGATCACGGGTGGTTTCCATTCAGAGAACACATAATTTCATTCATAAAACACAGGGTTCTATTCATAGAACACAGGGTTCCATTTATAGAACACAGGGTTCTATTCATAGAACACAAGGTTTTATTCATAGAACACATGGTTATATTTATAGATCACGGGTGGTTTCCATTCAGAGAACACATAATTTTATTCATAAAACACAGGGTTCTATTCATAGAACACAGGGTTCCATTTATAGAACACAGGGTTCTATTCATAGAACTCAAGGTTTTATTCATAGAACAGATGGTTATATTTATAGATCACGGGTGGTTTCCATTCAGAGAACACATAATTGCATTCATAAAACACAGGGTTCTATTCATAGAACACAGGGTTCCATTTATAGAACACAGGGTTCTATTCATAGAACACAAGGTTTTATTCATAGAACACATGGCTATATTTATAGATCACGGGTGGTTTCCATTCAGAGAACACATGGTTTCATTCATAAAACACAGGGTTCTATTTATAGAACACAGGGTTCCATTCATAGAACACAGGGTTCTATTAATAGAACACAAGGTTTTATTCATAAAACACATGGTTATATTTATAGATCACGGGTGGTTTCCATTCAGAGAACACATGGTTTCATTCATAAAACACAGGGTTCTATTTATAGAACACAGGGTTCCATTCATAGAACACAGGGTTCTATTAATAGAACACAAGGTTTTATTCATAAAACACATGGTTATATTTATAGATCACGGGTGGTTTCCATTCAGAGAACACATCATTTCATTCATAAAACACAGGGTTCTATTCATAGAACACAGGGTTCCATTTATAGAACACTGGGTTCTATTCATAGACCACAAGGTTTTATTCATAGAACACATGGTTATATTTATAGATCACGGGTGGTTTTCATTCAGAGAACACATAATTTTATTCATAAAACACAGGGTTCTATTCATAGAACACAGGGTTCCATTTATAGAACACAGGGTTCTATTCATAGAACACAAGGTTTTATTCATAGAACACATGGCTATATTTATAGATCACGGGTGGTTTCCATTCAGAGAACACATGGTTTTATTCATAAAACACAGGGTTCTATTTATAGAACACAGGGTTCCATTCATAGAACACAGGGTTCTATTAATAGAACACAAGGTTTTATCCATAAAACACATGGTTATATTTATAGATCACGGGTGGTTTCCATTCAGAGAACACATGGTTTCATTCATAAAACACAGGGTTCTATTCATAGAACACAGGGTTCCATTCATAGAACACAGGGTTCTATTAAGAGAACACAAGGTTTTATTCATAAAACACATGGTTATATTTATAGATCACGGGTGGTTTCCATTCAGGGAACACATCATTTCATTCATAAAACACAGGGTTCTATTCATAGAACACAGGGTTCCATTTATAGAACACTGGGTTCTATTCATAGAACACAAGGTTTTATTCATAGAACACATGGTTATATTTATAGATCACAGGTGGTTTCCATTCAGAGAACACATAATTTCATTCATAAAACACAGGGTTCTATTCATAGAACACAGGGTTCCATTTATAGAACACAGGGTTCTATTCATAGAACTCAAGGTTTTATTCATAGAACAGATGGTTATATTTATAGATCACGGGTGGTTTCCATTCAGAGAACACATAATTGCATTTATTAAAAAACACAGGGTTCTATTCATAGAACACAGGGTTCCATTTATAGAACACAGGGTTCTATTCATAGAACACAAGGTTTTATTCATAGAACACATGGCTATATTTATAGATCACGGGTGGTTTCCATTCAGAGAACTCATGGTTTCATTCATAAAACACAGGGTTCTATTTATAGAACACAGGGTTCCATTCATAGAACACAGGGTTCTATTAATAGAACACAAGGTTTTATTCATAAAACACATGGTTATATTTATAGATCACGGGTGGTTTCCATTCAGAGAACACATGGTTTCATTCATAAAACACAGGGTTCTATTCATAGAACACAGGGTTCCATTCATAGAACACAGGGTTCTATTAAGAGAACACAAGGTTTTATTCATAAAACACATGGTTATATTTATAGATCACGGGTGGTTTCCATTCAGAGAACACATCATTTCATTCATAAAACACAGGGTTCTATTCATAGAACACAGGGTTCCATTTATAGAACACTGGGTTCTATTAATAGAACACAAGGTTTTATTCATAGAACACATGGTTATATATAAAGATCACGGGTGGTTTCCATTCAGAGAATACATAATTTCATTCATAAAACACAGGGTTCTATTCATAGAACACAGGGTTCCATTTATAGAACACAGGGTTCTATTCATAGAACACAAGGTTTTATTCATAGAACACATGGTTATATTTATAGATCACAGGTGGTTTCCATTCAGAGAACACATAATTTTGTTCATAAAACACAGGGTTCTATTCATAGAACACAGGGTTCCATTTATAGAACACAGGGTTCTATTCATAGAACTCAAGGTTTTATTCATAGAACAGATTGTTATATTTATAGATCACGGGTGGTTTCCATTCAGAGAACACATAATTGCATTCATAAAACACAGGGTTCTATTCATAGAACACAGGGTTCCATTTATAGAACACAGGGTTCTATTAAGAGAACACAAGGTTTTATTCATAAAACACATGGTTATATTTATAGATCACGGGTGGTTTCCATTCAGGGAACACATCATTTCATTCATAAAACACAGGGTTCTATTCATAGAACACAGGGTTCCATTTATAGAACACTGGGTTCTATTTATAGAACACAAGGTTTTATTCATAGAACACATGGTTATATTTATAGATCACGGGTGGTTTCCATTCAGAGAACACATGATTTCATTCATAAAACACAGGGTTCTATTTATTGAACACAGGGTTCCATTCATAGAACACAGGGTTCTATTTATAGAACACAAGGTTTTATTCATAAAACACATGGTTATATTTATAGATCACGGGTGGTTTCCATTCAGAGAACACATGGTTTCATTCATAAAACACAGGGTTCTATTCATAGAACACAGGGTTCCATTCATAGAACACAGGGTTCTATTAATAGAACACAAGGTTTTATTCATAAAACACATGGTTATATTTATAGATCACGGGTGGTTTCCATTCAGAGAACACATGATTTCATTCATAAAACACAGGGTTCTATTTATAGAACACAGGGTTCCATTCATAGAACACAGGGTTCTATTAATAGAACACAAGGTTTTATTCATAGAACAGATGGTTATATTTATAGATCACGGGTGGTTTCCATTCAGAGAACACATAATTGCATTCATAAAACACAGGGTTCTATTCATAGAACACAAGGTTCCAATTATAGAACACAGGGTTCTATTCATAGAACACAAGGTTTTATTCATAGAACAGATGGGTATATTTATAGATCACGGGTGGTTTCCATTCAGAGAACACATGGT
This sequence comes from Crinia signifera, assembly GCF_055691185.1. Classification (NCBI taxonomy): domain Eukaryota; kingdom Metazoa; phylum Chordata; class Amphibia; order Anura; family Myobatrachidae; genus Crinia; species Crinia signifera. Next base: position 236,590,923 of record NC_139217.1, on the reverse strand, counting down.
TTCATTCATAAAACACAGGGTTCTATTCATAAAACACAGGGTTCCATTCATAGAACACAGGGTTCTATTAATAGAACACAAGGTTTTATTCATAGAACACATGGTTATATTTATAGATCACGGGTGGTTTCCATTCAGAGAACACATGGTTTCATTCATAAAACACAGGGTTCTATTCATAGAACACAGGGTTCCATTCACAGAACACAGGGTTCTATTAATAGAACACAAGGTTTTATTCATAAAACACATGGTTATATTTATAGATCACGGGTGGTTTCCATTCAGAGAACACATGATTTCATTCATAAAACACAGGGTTCTATTTATAGAACACAGGGTTCCATTCATAGAACACAGGGTTCTATTAATAGAACACAAGGTTTTATTCATAAAACACAGGGTTCTATTAATAGAACACAAGGTTTTATTCATAAAACACATGGTTATATTTATAGATCACGGGTGGTTTCCATTCAGAGAACACATGGTTTTATTCATAAAACACAGGGTTCTATTCATAGAACACAGGGTTCCATTCATAGAACACAGGGTTCTATTAATAGAACACAAGGTTTTATTCATAAAACACATGGTTATATTTATAGATCACGGGTGGTTTCCATTCAGAGAACACATAATTTCATTCATAAAACACAGGGTTCTATTCATAGAACACAGGGTTCCATTTATAGAACACAGGGTTCTATTCATAGAACTCAAGGTTTTATTCATAGAACAGATGGTTATATTTATAGATCACGGGTGGTTTCCATTCAGAGAACACATAATTGCATTCATAAAACACATGGTTCTATTCATAGAACACAAGGTTCCAATTATAGAACACAGGGTTCTATTCATAGAACACAAGGTTTTATTCATAGAACAGATGGGTATATTTATAGATCACGGGTGGTTTCCATTCAGAGAACACATGGTTTCATTCATAAAACACAGGGTTCTATTCATAAAACACAGGGTTCCATTCATAGAACACAGGGTTCTATTAATAGAACACAAGGTTTTATTCATAGAACACATGGTTATATTTATAGATCACGGGTGGTTTCCATTCAGAGAACACATGATTTCATTCATAAAACACAGGGTTCTATTTATAGAACACAGGGTTCCATTCATAGAACACAGGGTTCTATTAATAGAACACAAGGTTTTATTCATAAAACACATGGTGATATTTATAGATCACGGGTGGTTTCCATTCAGAGAACACATGGTTTCATTCATAAAACACAGGGTTCTATTCATAGAACACAGGGTTCCATTCATAGAACACAGGGTTCTATGAATAGAACACAAGGTTTTATTCATAAAACACAAGGTTATATTTATAGATCACGGGTGGTTTCCATTCAGAGAACCCATCATTTCATTCATAAAACACAGGGTTCTATTCATAGAACACAGGGTTCCATTTATAGAACACAGGGTTCTATTCATAGAACACAAGGTTTTATTCATAGAACACATGGTTATATTTATAGATCACGGGTGGTTTCCATTCAGAGAACACATAATTTTATTCATAAAACACAGGGTTCTATTCATAGAACACAGGGTTCCATTTATAGAACACAGGGTTCTATTCATAGAACTCAAGGTTTTATTCATAGAACAGATGGTTATATTTATAGATCACGGGTGGTTTCCATTCAGAGAACACATAATTGCATTCATAAAACACAGGGTTCTATTCATAGAACACAGGGTTCCATTTATAGAACACAGGGTTCTATTCATAGAACACAAGGTTTTATTCATAGAACACATGGCTATATTTATAGATCACGGGTGGTTTCCATTCAGAGAACACATGGTTTCATTCATAAAACACAGGGTTCTATTTATAGAACACAGGGTTCCATTCATAGAACACAGGGTTCTATTAATAGAACACAAGGTTTTATTCATAAAACACATGGTTATATTTATAGATCGCGGGTGGTTTCCATTCAGAGAACACATGGTTTCATTCATAAAACACAGGGTTCTATTCATAGAACACAGGGTTCCATTTATAGAACACAGGGTTCTATTCATAGAACACAAGGTTTTATTCATAGAACACATGGCTATATTTATAGATCACGGGTGGTTTCCATTCAGAGAACACATAATTGCATTCATAAAACACAGGGTTCTATTCATAGAACACAGGGTTCCATTTATAGAACACAGGGTTCTATTCATAGAACACAAGGTTTTATTCATAGAACACATGGCTATATTTATAGATCACGGGTGGTTTCCATTCAGAGAACACATGGTTTCATTCATAAAACACAGGGTTCTATTTATAGAACACAGGGTTCCATTCATAGAACACAGGGTTCTATTAATAGAACACAAGGTTTTATTCATAAAACACATGGTTATATTTATAGATCACGGGTGGTTTCCCTTCAGAGAACACATGGTTTCATTCATAAAACACAGGGTTCTATTCATAGAACACAGGGTTCCATTCATAGAACACAGGGTTCTATTAATAGAACACAAGGTTTTATTCATAAAACACATGGTTATATTTATAGATCATGGGTGGTTTCCATTCAGAGAACACATCATTTCATTCATATAACACAGGGTTCTATTCATAGAACACAGGGTTCCATTTATAGAACACAGGGTTCTATTCATAGAACTCAAGGTTTTATTCATAGAACAAATGGTTATATTTATAGATCACGGGTGGTTTCCATTCAGAGAACACATAATTGCATTCATTAAACAAAGGGTTATTCATAGAACACAGGGTTCCATTTATAGAACACAGGGTTCTATTCATAGAACTCAAGGTTTTATTCATAGAACAGATGGTTATATTTATAGATCACGGGTGGTTTCCATTCAGAGAACACATAATTGCATTCATAAAACACAGGGTTCTATTCATAGAACACAGGGTTCCATTTATAGAACACAGGGTTCTATTCATAGAACACAAGGTTTTATTCATAGAACAGATGGCTATATTTATAGATCCCGGGTGGTTTCCATTCAGAGAACACATGGTTTCATTCATAAAACACAGGGTTCTATTTATAGAACACAGGGTTCCATTCATAGAACACAGGGTTCTATTAATAGAACACAAGGTTTTATTCATAAAACACATGGTTATATTTATAGATCACGGGTGGTTTCCATTCAGAGAACACATGGTTTCATTCATAAAACACAGGGTTCTATTCATAGAACACAGGGTTCCATTCATAGAACACAGGGTTCTATTAAGAGAACACAAGGTTTTATTCATAAAACACATGGTTATATTTATAGATCACGGGTGGTTTCCATTCAGAGAACACATCATTTCATTCATAAAACACAGGGTTCTATTCATAGAACACAGGGTTCCATTTATAGAACACTGGGTTCTATTAATAGAACACAAGGTTTTATTCATAGAACACATGGTTATATATAAAGATAACGGGTGGTTTCCATTCAGAGAACACATAATTTCATTCATAAAACACAGGGTTCTATTCATAGAACACAGGGTTCCATTTATAGAACACAGGGTTCTATTCATAGAACACAAGGTTTTATTCATAGAACACATGGTTATATTTATAGATCACGGGTGGTTTCCATTCAGAGAACACATAATTTTATTCATAAAACACAGGGTTCTATTCATAGAACACAGGGTTCCATTTATAGAACACAGGGTTCTATTCATAGAACTCAAGGTTTTATTCATAGAACAGATGGTTATATTTATAGATCACGGGTGGTTTCCATTCAGAGAACACATAATTGCATTCATAAAACACAGGGTTCTATTCATAGAACACAGGGTTCCATTTATAGAACACAGGGTTCTATTCATAGAACACAAGGTTTTATTCATAGAACACATGGCTATATTTATAGATCACGGGTGGTTTCCATTCAGAGAACACATGGTTTCATTCATAAAACACAGGGTTCTATTCATAGAACACAGGGTTCCATTCATAGAACACAGGGTTCTATTAATAGAACACAAGGTTTTATTCATAAAACACATGGTTATATTTATAGATCACGGGTGGTTTCCATTCAGAGAACACATAATTTCATTCATAAAACACAGGGTTCTATTCATAGAACACAGGGTTCCATTTATAGAACACAGGGTTCTATTAATAGAACACAAGGTTTTATTCATAGAACACATGGTTATATTTATAGATCACGGGTGGTTTCCATTCAGAGAACACATAATTTTATTCATAAAACACAGGGTTCTATTCATAGAACACAGGGTTCCATTTATAGAACAAAGGGTTCTATTCATAGAACACAAGGTTTTATTCATAGAACACATGGCTATATTTATAGATCACGGGTGGTTTCCATTCAGAGAACACATGGTTTCATTCATAAAACACAGGGTTCTATTTATAGAACACAGGGTTCCATTCATAGAACACAGGGTTCTATTAATAGAACACAAGGTTTTATTCATAAAACACATGGTTATATTTATAGATCACGGGTGGTTTCCATTCAGAGAACACATGGTTTCATTCATAAAACACAGGGTTCTATTCATAGAACACAGGGTTCCATTCATAGAACACAGGGTTCTATTAAGAGAACACAAGGTTTTATTCATAGAACACATGGCTATATTTATAGATCACGGGTGGTTTCCATTCAGAGAACACATGGTTTCATTCATAAAACACAGGGTTCTATTTATAGAACACAGGGTTCCATTCATAGAACACAGGGTTCTATTAATAGAACACAAGGTTTTATTCATAAAACACATGGTTATATTTATAGATCACGGGTGGTTTCCATTCAGAGAACACATCATTTCATTCATAAAACACAGGGTTCTATTCATAGAACACAGGGTTCCATTTATAGAACACTGGGTTCTATTCATAGACCACAAGGTTTTATTCATAGAACACATGGTTATATTTATAGATCACGGGTGGTTTTCATTCAGAGAACACATAATTTTATTCATAAAACACAGGGTTCTATTCATAGAACACAGGGTTCCATTTATAGAACACAGGGTTCTATTCATAGAACACAAGGTTTTATTCATAGAACACATGGCTATATTTATAGATCACGGGTGGTTTCCATTCAGAGAACACATGGTTTTATTCATAAAACACAGGGTTCTATTTATAGAACACAGGGTTCCATTCATAGAACACAGGGTTCTATTAATAGAACACAAGGTTTTATCCATAAAACACATGGTTATATTTATAGATCACGGGTGGTTTCCATTCAGAGAACACATGGTTTCATTCATAAAACACAGGGTTCTATTCATAGAACACAGGGTTCCATTCATAGAACACAGGGTTCTATTAAGAGAACACAAGGTTTTATTCATAAAACACATGGTTATATTTATAGATCACGGGTGGTTTCCATTCAGGGAACACATCATTTCATTCATAAAACACAGGGTTCTATTCATAGAACACAGGGTTCCATTTATAGAACACTGGGTTCTATTCATAGAACACAAGGTTTTATTCATAGAACACATGGTTATATTTATAGATCACAGGTGGTTTCCATTCAGAGAACACATAATTTCATTCATAAAACACAGGGTTCTATTCATAGAACACAGGGTTCCATTTATAGAACACAGGGTTCTATTCATAGAACACAAGGTTTTATTCATAGAACACATGGTTATATTTATAGATCACGGGTGGTTTCCATTCAGAGAACACATAATTTTATTCATAAAACACAGGGTTCTATTCATAGAACACAGGGTTCCATTTATAGAACACAGGGTTCTATTCATAGAACTCAAGGTTTTATTCATAGAACAGATGGTTATATTTATAGATCACGGGTGGTTTCCATTCAGAGAACACATAATTGCATTTATTAAAAAACACAGGGTTCTATTCATAGAACACAGGGTTCCATTTATAGAACACAGGGTTCTATTCATAGAACACAAGGTTTTATTCATAGAACACATGGCTATATTTATAGATCACGGGTGGTTTCCATTCAGAGAACACATGGTTTCATTCATAAAACACAGGGTTCTATTTATAGAACACAGGGTTCCATTCATAGAACACAGGGTTCTATTAATAGAACACAAGGTTTTATTCATAAAACACATGGTTATATTTATAGATCACGGGTGGTTTCCATTCAGAGAACACATCATTTCATTCATAAAACACAGGGTTCTATTCATAGAACACAGGGTTCCATTTATAGAACACTGGGTTCTATTCATAGACCACAAGGTTTTATTCATAGAACACATGGTTATATTTATAGATCACGGGTGGTTTTCATTCAGAGAACACATAATTTTATTCATAAAACACAGGGTTCTATTCATAGAACACAGGGTTCCATTTATAGAACACAGGGTTCTATTCATAGAACACAAGGTTTTATTCATAGAACACATGGCTATATTTATAGATCACGGGTGGTTTCCATTCAGAGAACACATGGTTTTATTCATAAAACACAGGGTTCTATTTATAGAACACAGGGTTCCATTCATAGAACACAGGGTTCTATTAATAGAACACAAGGTTTTATCCATAAAACACATGGTTATATTTATAGATCACGGGTGGTTTCCATTCAGAGAACACATGGTTTCATTCATAAAACACAGGGTTCTATTCATAGAACACAGGGTTCCATTCATAGAACACAGGGTTCTATTAAGAGAACACAAGGTTTTATTCATAAAACACATGGTTATATTTATAGATCACGGGTGGTTTCCATTCAGGGAACACATCATTTCATTCATAAAACACAGGGTTCTATTCATAGAACACAGGGTTCCATTTATAGAACACTGGGTTCTATTCATAGAACACAAGGTTTTATTCATAGAACACATGGTTATATTTATAGATCACAGGTGGTTTCCATTCAGAGAACACATAATTTCATTCATAAAACACAGGGTTCTATTCATAGAACACAGGGTTCCATTTATAGAACACAGGGTTCTATTCATAGAACACAAGGTTTTATTCATAGAACACATGGTTATATTTATAGATCACGGGTGGTTTCCATTCAGAGAACACATAATTTTATTCATAAAACACAGGGTTCTATTCATAGAACACAGGGTTCCATTTATAGAACACAGGGTTCTATTCATAGAACTCAAGGTTTTATTCATAGAACAGATGGTTATATTTATAGATCACGGGTGGTTTCCATTCAGAGAACACATAATTGCATTTATTAAAAAACACAGGGTTCTATTCATAGAACACAGGGTTCCATTTATAGAACACAGGGTTCTATTCATAGAACACAAGGTTTTATTCATAGAACACATGGCTATATTTATAGATCACGGGTGGTTTCCATTCAGAGAACACATGGTTTCATTCATAAAACACAGGGTTCTATTTATAGAACACAGGGTTCCATTCATAGAACACAGGGTTCTATTAATAGAACACAAGGTTTTATTCATAAAACACATGGTTATATTTATAGATCACGGGTGGTTTCCATTCAGAGAACACATGGTTTCATTCATAAAACACAGGGTTCTATTTATAGAACACAGGGTTCCATTCATAGAACACAGGGTTCTATTAAGAGAACACAAGGTTTTATTCATAAAACACATGGTTATATTTATAGATCACGGGTGGTTTCCATTCAGAGAACACATCATTTCATTCATAAAACACAGGGTTCTATTCATAGAACACAGGGTTCCATTTATAGAACACTGGGTTCTATTAATAGAACACAAGGTTTTATTCATAGAACACATGGTTATATATAAAGATCACGGGTGGTTTCCATTCAGAGAATACATAATTTCATTCATAAAACACAGGGTTCTATTCATAGAACACAGGGTTCCATTTATAGAACACAGGGTTCTATTCATAGAACACAAGGTTTTATTCATAGAACACATGGTTATATTTATAGATCACAGGTGGTTTCCATTCAGAGAACACATAATTTTGTTCATAAAACACAGGGTTCTATTCATAGAACACAGGGTTCCATTTATAGAACACAGGGTTCTATTCATAGAACTCAAGGTTTTATTCATAGAACAGATTGTTATATTTATAGATCACGGGTGGTTTCCATTCAGAGAACACATAATTGCATTCATAAAACACAGGGTTCTATTCATAGAACACAGGGTTCCATTTATAGAACACAGGGTTCTATTAAGAGAACACAAGGTTTTATTCATAAAACACATGGTTATATTTATAGATCACGGGTGGTTTCCATTCAGGGAACACATCATTTCATTCATAAAACACAGGGTTCTATTCATAGAACACAGGGTTCCATTTATAGAACACTGGGTTCTATTCATAGAACACAAGGTTTTATTCATAGAACACATGGTTATATTTATAGATCACGGGTGGTTTCCATTCAGAGAACACATAATTTCATTCATAAAACACAGGGTTCTATTCATAGAACACAGGGTTCCATTTATAGAACACAGGGTTCTATTCATAGAACACAAGGTTTTATTCATAGAACACATGGTTATATTTATAGATCACGGGTGGTTTCCATTCAGAGAACACATAATTTTATTCATAAAACACAGGGTTCTATTCATAGAACACAGGGTTCCATTTATAGAACACAGGGTTCTATTCATAGAACTCAAGGTTTTATTCATAGAACAGATGGTTATATTTATAGATCACGGGTGGTTTCCATTCAGAGAACACATAATTGCATTCATAAAACACAGGGTTCTATTCATAGAACACAGGGTTCCATTTATAGAACACAGGGTTCTATTCATAGAACACAAGGTTTTATTCATAAAACACATGGTTATATTTATAGATCACGGGTGGTTTCCATTCAGAGAACACATGGTTTCATTCATAAAACACAGGGTTCTATTCATAGAACACAGGGTTCCATTCATAGAACACAGGGTTCTATTAAGAGAACACAAGGTTTTATTCATAGAACACATGGCTATATTTATAGATCACGGGTGGTTTCCATTCAGAGAACACATGGTTTCATTCATAAAACACAGGGTTCTATTTATAGAACACAGGGTTCCATTCATAGAACACAGGGTTCTATTAATAGAACACAAGGATTTATTCATAGAACAGATGGTTATATTTATAGATCACGGGTGGTTTCCATTCAGAGAACACATGGTTTAATTCATAAAACACAGGGTTCTAATCATAGAACACAGGGTTCCATTCATAGAACACATGGTTCTATTAATAGAACACAAGGTTTTATTCATAGAACACATGGTTATATTTATAGATCACGGGTGGTTTCCATTCAGAGAACACATAATTTAATTCCTAAAACATAGGGTTCTATTCATAGAACACAGGGTTTCATTTATAGAACACAGGGTTCTATTCATAGAACACAAGGTTCCATTCATAGAACACAGGGTTCTATTAAGAGAACACAAGGTTTTATTCATAGAACACATGGCTATATTTATAGATCACGGGTGGTTTCCATTCAGAGAACACATGGTTTCATTCATAAAACACAGGGTTCTATTTATAGAACACAGGGTTCCATTCATAGAACACAGGGTTCTATTAATAGAACACAAGGTTTTATTCATAAAACACATGATTATATTTATAGATCACGGGTGGTTTCCATTCAGAGAACACATGGTTTAATTCATAAAACACAGGGTTCTATTCATAGAACACAGGGTTCCATTCATAGAACACAGGGTTCTATTAAGAGAACACAAGGTTTTATTCATAAAACACATGGTTATATTTATAGATCACGGGTGGTTTCCATTCAGGGAACACATCATTTCATTCATAAAACACAGGGTTCTATTCATAGAACACAGGGTTCCATTCATAGAACACAGGGTTCTATTAAGAGAACACAAGGTTTTATTCATAGAACACATGGCTATATTTATAGATCACGGGTGGTTTCCATTCAGAGAACACATGGTTTCATTCATAAAACACAGGGTTCTATTTATAGAACACAGGGTTCCATTCATAGAACACAGGGTTCTATTAATAGAACACAAGGATTTATTCATAGAACAGATGGTTATATTTATAGATCACGGGTGGTTTCCATTCAGAGAACACATGGTTTAATTCATAAAACACAGGGTTCCATTCATAGAACACATGGTTCTATTAATAGAACACAAGGTTTTATTCATAGAACACATGGTTATATTTATAGATCACGGGTGGTTTCCATTCAGAGAACACATAATTTAATTCCTAAAACATAGGGTTCTATTCATAGAACACAGGGTTTCATTTATAGAACACAGGGTTCTATTCATAGAACACAAGGTTCCATTCATAGAACACAGGGTTCTATTAAGAGAACACAAGGTTTTATTCATAGAACACATGGCTATATTTATAGATCACGGGTGGTTTCCATTCAGAGAACACATGGTTTCATTCATAAAACACAGGGTTCTATTTATAGAACACAGGGTTCCATTCATAGAACACAGGGTTCTATTAATAGAACACAAGGTTTTATTCATAAAACACATGGTTATATTTATAGATCACGGGTGGTTTCCATTCAGAGAACACATGGTTTAATTCATAAAACACAGGGTTCTATTCATAGAACACAGGGTTCCATTCATAGAACACAGGGTTCTATTAAGAGAACACAAGGTTTTATTCATAAAACACATGGTTATATTTATAGATCACGGGTGGTTTCCATTCAGGGAACACATCATTTCATTCATAAAACACAGGGTTCTATTCATAGAACACAGGGTTCCATTTATAGAACACTGGGTTCTATTCATAGAACACAAGGTTTTATTCATAGAACACATGGTTATATTTATAGATCACGGGTGGTTTCCATTCAGAGAACACATAATTTCATTCATAAAACACAGGGTTCTATTCATAGAACACAGGGTTCCATTTATAGAACACAGGGTTCTATTCATAGAACACAAGGTTTTATTCATAGAACACATGGTTATATTTATAGATCACGGGTGGTTTCCATTCAGAGAACACATAATTTTATTCATAAAACACAGGGTTCTATTCATAGAACACAGGGTTCCATTTATAGAACACAGGGTTCTATTCATAGAACTCAAGGTTTTATTCATAGAACAGATGGTTATATTTATAGATCACGGGTGGTTTCCATTCAGAGAACACATAATTGCATTCATTAAAAAACACAGGGTTCTATTCATAGAACACAGGGTTCCATTTATAGAACACAGGGTTCTATTCATAGAACACAAGGTTTTATTCATAGAACACATGGCTATATTTATAGATCACGGGTGGTTTCCATTCAGAGAACACATGGTTTCATTCATAAAACTTAGGGTTCTATTTATAGAACACAGGGTTCCATTCATAGAACACAGGGTTCTATTAATAGAACACAAGGTTTTATTCATAAAACACATGGTTATATTTATAGATCACGGGTGGTTTCCATTCAGAGAACACATGGTTTCATTCATAAAACACAGGCTTCTATTCATAGAACACAGGGTTCCATTCATAGAACACAGGGTTCTATTATTAAAACACAAGGTTTTATTCATAAAACACATGGTTATATTTATAGATCACGGGTGGTTTCCATTCAGAGAACACATGGTTTCATTCATAAAACACAGGGTTCAATTCATAGAACACAGGGTTCCATTTATAGAACACAGGGTTCTATTCATAGAAAACAAGGTTTTATTCATAGAACACATGGTTATATTTATAGATCACGGGTGGTTTCCATTCAGAGAACACATAATTTTATTCATAAAACACAGGGTTCAATTCATAGAACACAGAGTTCCATTTATAGAACACAGGGTTCTATTCATAGAACTCAAGGTTTTATTCATAGAACAGATGGTTATATTTATAGATCACGGGTGGTTTCCATTCAGAGAACACATAATTGCATTCATAAAACACAGGGTTCTATTTATAGAACACAGGGTTCCATTCATAGAACACAGGGTTCTATTAATAAAACACAAGGTTTTATTCATAAAACACATGGTTATATTTATAGATCACGGGTGGTTTCCATTCAGAGAACACATGGTTTCATTCATAAAACACAGGGTTCAATTCATAGAACACAGGGTTCCATTTATAGAACACAGGGTTCTATTCATAGAAAACAAGGTTTTATTCATAGAACACATGGCTATATTTATAGATCACGGGTGGTTTCCATTCAGAGAACACATGGTTTCATTCATAAAACACAGGGTTCTATTTATAGAACACAGGGTTCCATTCATAGAACACAGGGTTCTATTAATAAAACACAAGGTTTTATTCATAAAACACATGGTTATATTTATAGATCACGGGTGGTTTCCATTCAGAGAACACATGGTTTCATTCATAAAACACAGGGTTCTATTCATAGAACACAGGGTTCCATTCATAGAACACAGGGTTCTATTAATAGAACACAGGATTTTATTCATAAAACACATGGTTATATTTATAGATCACGGGTGGTTTCCATTCAGAGAACACATGATTTCATTCATAAAACACAGGGTTCTATTTATAGAACACAGGGTTCCATTCATAGAACACAGGGTTCTATTAATAGAACACAAGGTTTTATTCATAAAACACATGGTTATATTTATAGATCACGGGTGGTTTCCAGTCAGAGAACACATGGTTTCATTCATAAAACACAGGGTTCTATTCATAGAACACAGGATTCCATTCATAGAACACAGGGTTCTATTAATAGAACACAAGGTTGTATTCATAAAACACATAGTTATATTTATAGATCACGGGTGGTTTCCATTCAGAGAACACATCATTTCATTCATAAAACACAGGGTTCTATTCATAGAACACAGGGTTCCATTTATAGAACACAGGGTTCTATTCATAGAACACAAGGTTTTATTCATAAAACACATGGTTATATTTATAGATCACGGGTGGTTTCCATTCAGAGAACATATGGTTTCATTCATAAAACACAGGGTTCTATTTATAGAACACAGGGTTCCATTCATAGAACACAGGGTTCTATTAATCGAACACAAGGTTTTATTCATAAAACACAAGGTTTTATTCATAAAACACATGGTTATATTTATAGATCACGGGTGGTTTCCATTCAGAGAACACATCATTTCATTCATAAAACACAGGGTTCTATTCAGAGAACACATCATTTCATTCATAAAACACAGGGTTCTATTCATAGAACACAGGGTTCCATTTATAGAACACAGGGTTCTATTCATAGAACACAAGGTTTTATTCATAGAACACATGGTTATATTTATAGATCACGGGTGGTTTCCATTCAGAGAACACATAATTTTATTCATAAAACACAGGGTTCTATTCATAGAACACAGGGTTCCATTTATAGAACACAGGGTTCTATTCATAGAACTCAAGGTTTTATTCATAGAACAGATGGTTATATTTATAGATCACGGGTGGTTTCCATTCAGAGAACACATAATTGCATTCATTAAAAAACACAGGGTTCTATTCATAGAACACAGGGTTCCATTTATAGAACACAGGGTTCTATTCATAGAACACAAGGTTTTATTCATAGAACACATGGCTATATTTATAGATCACGGGTGGTTTCCATTCAGAGAACACATGGTTTCATTCATAAAACTTAGGGTTCTATTTATAGAACACAGGGTTCCATTCATAGAACACAGGGTTCTATTAATAGAACACAAGGTTTTATTCATAAAACACATGGTTATATTTATAGATCACGGGTGGTTTCCATTCAGAGAACACATGGTTTCATTCATAAAACACAGGCTTCTATTCATAGAACACAGGGTTCCATTCATAGAACACAGGGTTCTATTAATAGAACACAAGGTTGTATTCATAAAACACATGGTTATATTTATAGATCACGGGTGGTTTCCATTCAGAGAACACATCATTTCATTCATAAAACACAGGGTTCTATTCATAGAACACAGGGTTCCATTTATAGAACACTGGGTTCTATTCATAGACCACAAGGTTTTATTCATAGAACACATGGTTATATTTATAGATCACGGGTGGTTTCCATTCAGAGAACACATAATTTTATTCATAAAACACAGGGTTCAATTCATAGAACACAGAGTTCCATTTATAGAACACAGGGTTCTATTCATAGAACTCAAGGTTTTATTCATAGAACAGATGGTTATATTTATAGATCACGGGTGGTTTCCATTCAGAGAACACATAATTGCATTCATAAAACACAGGGTTCTATTTATAGAACACAGGGTTCCATTCATAGAACACAGGGTTCTATTAATAAAACACAAGGTTTTATTCATAAAACACATGGTTATATTTATAGATCACGGGTGGTTTCCATTCAGAGAACACATGGTTTCATTCATAAAACACAGGGTTCAATTCATAGAACACAGGGTTCCATTTATAGAACACAGGGTTCTATTCATAGAAAACAAGGTTTTATTCATAGAACACATGGCTATATTTATAGATCACGGGTGGTTTCCATTCAGAGAACACATGGTTTCATTCATAAAACACAGGGTTCTATTTATAGAACACAGGGTTCCATTCATAGAACACAGGGTTCTATTAATAAAACACAAGGTTTTATTCATAAAACACATGGTTATATTTATAGATCACGGGTGGTTTCCATTCAGAGAACACATGGTTTCATTCATAAAACACAGGGTTCTATTCATAGAACACAGGGTTCCATTCATAGAACACAGGGTTCTATTAATAGAACACAGGATTTTATTCATAAAACACATGGTTATATTTATAGATCACGGGTGGTTTCCATTCAGAGAACACATGATTTCATTCATAAAACACAGGGTTCTATTTATAGAACACAGGGTTCCATTCATAGAACACAGGGTTCTATTAATAGAACACAAGGTTTTATTCATAAAACACATGGTTATATTTATAGATCACGGGTGGTTTCCAGTCAGAGAACACATGGTTTCATTCATAAAACACAGGGTTCTATTCATAGAACACAGGATCCCATTCATAGAACACAGGGTTCTATTAATAGAACACAAGGTTGTATTCATAAAACACATAGTTATATTTATAGATCACGGGTGGTTTCCATTCAGAGAACACATCATTTCATTCATAAAACACAGGGTTCTATTCATAGAACACAGGGTTCCATTTATAGAACACAGGGTTCTATTCATAGAACACAAGGTTTTATTCATAAAACACATGGTTATATTTATAGATCACGGGTGGTTTCCATTCAGAGAACACATGGTTTCATTCATAAAACACAGGGTTCTATTTATAGAACACAGGGTTCCATTCATAGAACACAGGGTTCTATTAATCGAACACAAGGTTTTATTCATAAAACACAAGGTTTTATTCATAAAACACATGGTTATATTTATAGATCACGGGTGGTTTCCATTCAGAGAACACATCATTTCATTCATAAAACACAGGGTTCTATTCAGAGAACACATCATTTCATTCATAAAACACAGGGTTCTATTCATAGAACACAGGGTTCCATTTATAGAACACTGGGTTCTATTCATAGACCACAAGGTTTTATTCATAGAACACATGGTTATATTTATAGATCACGGGTGGTTTCCATTCAGAGAACACATAATTTTATTCATAAAACACAGGGTTCAATTCATAGAACACAGAGTTCCATTTATAGAACACAGGGTTCTATTCATAGAACTCAAGGTTTTATTCATAGAACAGATGGTTATATTTATAGATCACGGGTGGTTTCCATTCAGAGAACACATAATTGCATTCATAAAACACAGGGTTCTATTTATAGAACACAGGGTTCCATTCATAGAACACAGGGTTCTATTAATAAAACACAAGGTTTTATTCATAAAACACATGGTTATATTTATAGATCACGGGTGGTTTCCATTCAGAGAACACATGGTTTCATTCATAAAACACAGGGTTCAATTCATAGAACACAGGGTTCAATTTATAGAACACAGGGTTCTATTCATAGAAAACAAGGTTTTATTCATAGAACACATGGCTATATTTATAGATCACGGGTGGTTTCCATTCAGAGAACACATGGTTTCATTCATAAAACACAGGGTTCTATTTATAGAACACAGGGTTCCATTCATAGAACACAGGGTTCTATTAATAAAACACAAGGTTTTATTCAAAAAACACATGGTTATATTTATAGATCACGGGTGGTTTCCATTCAGAGAACACATGGTTTCATTCATAAAACACAGGGTTCTATTCATAGAACACAGGGTTCCATTCATAGAACACAGGGTTCTATTAATAGAACACAAGGTTTTATTCATAAAACACATGGTTATATTTATAGATCACGGGTGGTTTCCATTCAGAGAACACATGATTTCATTCATAAAACACAGGGTTCTATTTATAGAACACAGGGTTCCATTCATAGAACACAGGGTTCTATTAATAGAACACAAGGTTTTATTCATAAAACACATGGTTATATTTATAGATCACGGGTGGTTTCCATTCAGAGAACACATGGTTTCATTCATAAAACACAGGGTTCTATTCATAGAACACAGGGTTCCATTCATAGAACACAGGGTTCTATTAAGAGAACACAAGGTTTTATTCATAGAACAGATGGTTATATTTATAGATCACGGGTGGTTTCCATTCAGAGAACACATAATTGCATTCATAAAACACAGGGTTCTATTCATAGAACACAGGGTTCCATTTATAGAACACAGGGTTCTATTCATAGAACACAAGGTTTTATTCATAGAACACATGGCTATATTTATAGATCACGGGTGGTTTCCATTCAGAGAACACATGGTTTCATTCATAAAACACAGGGTTCTATTTATAGAACACAGGGTTCCATTCATAGAACACAGGGTTCTATTAATAGAACACAAGGTTTTATTCATAAAACACATGGTTATATTTATAGATCACGGGTGGTTTCCATTCAGAGAACACATGGTTTCATTCATAAAACACGGTTCTATTCATAGAACACAGGGTTCCATTCATAGAACACAGGGTTCTATTAAGAGAACACAAGGTTGTATTCATAGAACACATGGCTATATTTATAGATCACGGGTGGTTTCCATTCAGAGAACACATGGTTTCATTCATAAAACACAGGGTTCTATTTATAGAACACAGGGTTCCATTCATAGAACACAGGGTTCTATTAATAGAACACAAGGTTTTATTCATAAAACACATGGTTATATTTATAGATCACGGGTGGTTTCCATTCAGAGAACACATCATTTCATTCATAAAACACAGGGTTCTATTCATAGAACACAGGGTTCCATTTATAGAACACTGGGTTCTATTAATAGAACACAAGGTTTTATTCATAGAACACATGGTTATATATAAAGATCACGGGTGGTTTCCATTCAGAGAATACATAATTTCATTCATAAAACACAGGGTTCTATTCATAGAACACAGGGTTCCATTTATAGAACACAGGGTTCTATTCATAGAACACAAGGTTTTATTCATAGAACACATGGTTATATTTATAGATCACAGGTGGTTTCCATTCAGAGAACACATAATTTTGTTCATAAAACACAGGGTTCTATTCATAGAACACAGGGTTCCATTTATAGAACACAGGGTTCTATTCATAGAACTCAAGGTTTTATTCATAGAACAGATTGTTATATTTATAGATCACGGGTGGTTTCCATTCAGAGAACACATAATTGCATTCATAAAACACAGGGTTCTATTCATAGAACACAGGGTTCCATTTATAGAACACAGGGTTCTATTAAGAGAACACAAGGTTTTATTCATAAAACACATGGTTATATTTATAGATCACGGGTGGTTTCCATTCAGGGAACACATCATTTCATTCATAAAACACAGGGTTCTATTCATAGAACACAGGGTTCCATTTATAGAACACTGGGTTCTATTCATAGAACACAAGGTTTTATTCATAGAACACATGGTTATATTTATAGATCACGGGTGGTTTCCATTCAGAGAACACATAATTTCATTCATAAAACACAGGGTTCTATTCATAGAACACAGGGTTCCATTTATAGAACACAGGGTTCTATTCATAGAACACAAGGTTTTATTCATAGAACACATGGTTATATTTATAGATCACGGGTGGTTTCCATTCAGAGAACACATAATTTTATTCATAAAACACAGGGTTCTATTCATAGAACACAGGGTTCCATTTATAGAACACAGGGTTCTATTCATAGAACTCAAGGTTTTATTCATAGAACAGATGGTTATATTTATAGATCACGGGTGGTTTCCATTCAGAGAACACATAATTGCATTCATAAAACACAGGGTTCTATTCATAGAACACAGGGTTCCATTTATAGAACACAGGGTTCTATTCATAGAACACAAGGTTTTATTCATAAAACACATGGTTATATTTATAGATCACGGGTGGTTTCCATTCAGAGAACACATGGTTTCATTCATAAAACACAGGGTTCTATTCATAGAACACAGGGTTCCATTCATAGAACACAGGGTTCTATTAAGAGAACACAAGGTTTTATTCATAGAACACATGGCTATATTTATAGATCACGGGTGGTTTCCATTCAGAGAACACATGGTTTCATTCATAAAACACAGGGTTCTATTTATAGAACACAGGGTTCCATTCATAGAACACAGGGTTCTATTAATAGAACACAAGGATTTATTCATAGAACAGATGGTTATATTTATAGATCACGGGTGGTTTCCATTCAGAGAACACATGGTTTAATTCATAAAACACAGGGTTCTAATCATAGAACACAGGGTTCGATTCATAGAACACATGGTTCTATTAATAGAACACAAGGTTTTATTCATAGAACACATGGTTATATTTATAGATCACGGGTGGTTTCCATTCAGAGAACACATAATTTAATTCCTAAAACATAGGGTTCTATTCATAGAACACAGGGTTTCATTTATAGAACACAGGGTTCTATTCATAGAACACAAGGTTCCATTCATAGAACACAGGGTTCTATTAAGAGAACACAAGGTTTTATTCATAGAACACATGGCTATATTTATAGATCACGGGTGGTTTCCATTCAGAGAACACATGGTTTCATTCATAAAACACAGGGTTCTATTTATAGAACACAGGGTTCCATTCATAGAACACAGGGTTCTATTAAGAGAACACAAGGTTTTATTCATAAAACACATGGTTATATTTATAGATCACGGGTGGTTTCCATTCAGGGAACACATCATTTCATTCATAAAACACAGGGTTCTATTCATAGAACACAGGGTTCCATTTATAGAACACTGGGTTCTATTCATAGAACACAAGGTTTTATTCATAGAACACATGGTTATATTTATAGATCACGGGTGGTTTCCATTCAGAGAACACATAATTTCATTCATAAAACACAGGGTTCTATTCATAGAACACAGGGTTCCATTTATAGAACACAGGGTTCTATTCATAGAACACAAGGTTTTATTCATAGAACACATGGTTATATTTATAGATCACGGGTGGTTTCCATTCAGAGAACACATAATTTTATTCATAAAACACAGGGTTCTATTCATAGAACACAGGGTTCCATTTATAGAACACAGGGTTCTATTCATAGAACTCAAGGTTTTATTCATAGAACAGATGGTTATATTTATAGATCACGGGTGGTTTCCATTCAGAGAACACATAATTGCATTCATTAAAAAACACAGGGTTCTATTCATAGAACACAGGGTTCCATTTATAGAACACAGGGTTCTATTCATAGAACACAAGGTTTTATTCATAGAACACATGGCTATATTTATAGATCACGGGTGGTTTCCATTCAGAGAACACATAATTGCATTCATAAAACACAGGGTTCTATTTATAGAACACAGGGTTCCATTCATAGAACACAGGGTTCTATTAATAAAACACAAGGTTTTATTCATAAAACACATGGTTATATTTATAGATCACGGGTGGTTTCCATTCAGAGAACACATGGTTTCATTCATAAAACACAGGCTTCTATTCATAGAACACAGGGTTCCATTCATAGAACACAGGGTTCTATTATTAAAACACAAGGTTTTATTCATAAAACACATGGTTATATTTATAGATCACGGGTGGTTTCCATTCAGAGAACACATGGTTTCATTCATAAAACACAGGGTTCTATTCATAGAACACAGGGTTCCATTCATAGAACACAGGGTTCTATTAAGAGAACACAAGGTTTTATTCATAGAACACATGGCTATATTTATAGATCACGGGTGGTTTCCATTCAGAGAACACATGGTTTCATTCATAAAACACAGGGTTCTATTTATAGAACACAGGGTTCCATTCATAGAACACAGGGTTCTATTAATAGAACACAAGGATTTATTCATAGAACAGATGGTTATATTTATAGATCACGGGTGGTTTCCATTCAGAGAACACATGGTTTAATTCATAAAACACAGGGTTCTAATCATAGAACACAGGGTTCCATTCATAGAACACATGGTTCTATTAATAGAACACAAGGTTTTATTCATAGAACACATGGTTATATTTATAGATCACGGGTGGTTTCCATTCAGAGAACACATAATTTAATTCCTAAAACATAGGGTTCTATTCATAGAACACAGGGTTTCATTTATAGAACACAGGGTTCTATTCATAGAACACAAGGTTCCATTCATAGAACACAGGGTTCTATTAAGAGAACACAAGGTTTTATTCATAGAACACATGGCTATATTTATAGATCACGGGTGGTTTCCATTCAGAGAACACATGGTTTCATTCATAAAACACAGGGTTCTATTTATAAAACACAGGGTTCCATTCATAGAACACAGGGTTCTATTAATAGAACACAAGGTTTTATTCATAAAACACATGGTTATATTTATAGATCACGGGTGGTTTCCATTCAGAGAACACATGGTTTAATTCATAAAACACAGGGTTCTATTCATAGAACACAGGGTTCCATTCATAGAACACAGGGTTCTATTAAGAGAACACAAGGTTTTATTCATAAAACACATGGTTATATTTATAGATCACGGGTGGTTTCCATTCAGAGAACACATGGTTTCATTCATAAAACACAGGGTTCTATTCATAGAACACAGGGTTCCATTCATAGAACACAGGGTTCTATTAAGAGAACACAAGGTTTTATTCATAGAACACATGGCTATATTTATAGATCACGGGTGGTTTCCATTCAGAGAACACATGGTTTCATTCATAAAACACAGGGTTCTATTTATAGAACACAGGGTTCCATTCATAGAACACAGGGTTCTATTAATAGAACACAAGGATTTATTCATAGAACAGATGGTTATATTTATAGATCACGGGTGGTTTCCATTCAGAGAACACATGGTTTAATTCATAAAACACAGGGTTCTAATCATAGAACACAGGGTTCCATTCATAGAACACATGGTTCTATTAATAGAACACAAGGTTTTATTCATAGAACACATGGTTATATTTATAGATCACGGGTGGTTTCCATTCAGAGAACACATGGTTTCATTCATAAAACACAGGGTTCTATTCATAGAACACAGGGTTCCATTCATAGAACACAGGGTTCTATTAATAGAACACAAGGTTTTATTCATAAAACACATGGTTATATTTATAGATCACGGGTGGTTTCCATTCAGAGAACACATGATTTCATTCATAAAACACAGGGTTCTATTTATAGAACACAGGGTTCCATTCATAGAACACAGGGTTCTATTAATAGAACACAAGGTTTTATTCATAGAACAGATGGTTATATTTATAGATCACGGGTGGTTTCCATTCAGAGAACACATAATTGCATTCATAAAACACAGGGTTCTATTCATAGAACACAAGGTTCCAATTATAGAACACAGGGTTCTATTCATAGAACACAAGGTTTTATTCATAGAACAGATGGGTATATTTATAGATCACGGGTGGTTTCCATTCAGAGAACACATGGTTTCATTCATAAAACACAGGGTTCTATTCATAAAACACAGGGTTCCATTCATAGAACACAGGGTTCTATTAATAGAACACAAGGTTTTATTCATAGAACACATGGTTATATTTATAGATCACGGGTGGTTTCCATTCAGAGAACACATGGTTTCATTCATAAAACACAGGGTTCTATTCATAGAACACAGGGTTCCATTCACAGAACACAGGGTTCTATTAATAGAACACAAGGTTTTATTCATAAAACACATGGTTATATTTATAGATCACGGGTGGTTTCCATTCAGAGAACACATGATTTCATTCATAAAACACAGGGTTCTATTTATAGAACACAGGGTTCCATTCATAGAACACAGGGTTCTATTAATAGAACACAAGGTTTTATTCATAAAACACAGGGTTCTATTAATAGAACACAAGGTTTTATTCATAAAACACATGGTTATATTTATAGATCACGGGTGGTTTCCATTCAGAGAACACATGGTTTTATTCATAAAACACAGGGTTCTATTCATAGAACACAGGGTTCCATTCATAGAACACAGGGTTCTATTAATAGAACACAAGGTTTTATTCATAAAACACATGGTTATATTTATAGATCACGGGTGGTTTCCATTCAGAGAACACATAATTTCATTCATAAAACACAGGGTTCTATTCATAGAACACAGGGTTCCATTTATAGAACACAGGGTTCTATTCATAGAACTCAAGGTTTTATTCATAGAACAGATGGTTATATTTATAGATCACGGGTGGTTTCCATTCAGAGAACACATAATTGCATTCATAAAACACATGGTTCTATTCATAGAACACAAGGTTCCAATTATAGAACACAGGGTTCTATTCATAGAACACAAGGTTTTATTCATAGAACAGATGGGTATATTTATAGATCACGGGTGGTTTCCATTCAGAGAACACATGGTTTCATTCATAAAACACAGGGTTCTATTCATAAAACACAGGGTTCCATTCATAGAACACAGGGTTCTATTAATAGAACACAAGGTTTTATTCATAGAACACATGGTTATATTTATAGATCACGGGTGGTTTCCATTCAGAGAACACATGATTTCATTCATAAAACACAGGGTTCTATTTATAGAACACAGGGTTCCATTCATAGAACACAGGGTTCTATTAATAGAACACAAGGTTTTATTCATAAAACACATGGTGATATTTATAGATCACGGGTGGTTTCCATTCAGAGAACACATGGTTTCATTCATAAAACACAGGGTTCTATTCATAGAACACAGGGTTCCATTCATAGAACACAGGGTTCTATGAATAGAACACAAGGTTTTATTCATAAAACACAAGGTTATATTTATAGATCACGGGTGGTTTCCATTCAGAGAACCCATCATTTCATTCATAAAACACAGGGTTCTATTCATAGAACACAGGGTTCCATTTATAGAACACAGGGTTCTATTCATAGAACACAAGGTTTTATTCATAGAACACATGGTTATATTTATAGATCACGGGTGGTTTCCATTCAGAGAACACATAATTTTATTCATAAAACACAGGGTTCTATTCATAGAACACAGGGTTCCATTTATAGAACACAGGGTTCTATTCATAGAACTCAAGGTTTTATTCATAGAACAGATGGTTATATTTATAGATCACGGGTGGTTTCCATTCAGAGAACACATAATTGCATTCATAAAACACAGGGTTCTATTCATAGAACACAGGGTTCCATTTATAGAACACAGGGTTCTATTCATAGAACACAAGGTTTTATTCATAGAACACATGGCTATATTTATAGATCACGGGTGGTTTCCATTCAGAGAACACATGGTTTCATTCATAAAACACAGGGTTCTATTTATAGAACACAGGGTTCCATTCATAGAACACAGGGTTCTATTAATAGAACACAAGGTTTTATTCATAAAACACATGGTTATATTTATAGATCGCGGGTGGTTTCCATTCAGAGAACACATGGTTTCATTCATAAAACACAGGGTTCTATTCATAGAACACAGGGTTCCATTTATAGAACACAGGGTTCTATTCATAGAACACAAGGTTTTATTCATAGAACACATGGCTATATTTATAGATCACGGGTGGTTTCCATTCAGAGAACACATAATTGCATTCATAAAACACAGGGTTCTATTCATAGAACACAGGGTTCCATTTATAGAACACAGGGTTCTATTCATAGAACACAAGGTTTTATTCATAGAACACATGGCTATATTTATAGATCACGGGTGGTTTCCATTCAGAGAACACATGGTTTCATTCATAAAACACAGGGTTCTATTTATAGAACACAGGGTTCCATTCATAGAACACAGGGTTCTATTAATAGAACACAAGGTTTTATTCATAAAACACATGGTTATATTTATAGATCACGGGTGGTTTCCCTTCAGAGAACACATGGTTTCATTCATAAAACACAGGGTTCTATTCATAGAACACAGGGTTCCATTCATAGAACACAGGGTTCTATTAATAGAACACAAGGTTTTATTCATAAAACACATGGTTATATTTATAGATCATGGGTGGTTTCCATTCAGAGAACACATCATTTCATTCATATAACACAGGGTTCTATTCATAGAACACAGGGTTCCATTTATAGAACACAGGGTTCTATTCATAGAACTCAAGGTTTTATTCATAGAACAAATGGTTATATTTATAGATCACGGGTGGTTTCCATTCAGAGAACACATAATTGCATTCATTAAACAAAGGGTTATTCATAGAACACAGGGTTCCATTTATAGAACACAGGGTTCTATTCATAGAACTCAAGGTTTTATTCATAGAACAGATGGTTATATTTATAGATCACGGGTGGTTTCCATTCAGAGAACACATAATTGCATTCATAAAACACAGGGTTCTATTCATAGAACACAGGGTTCCATTTATAGAACACAGGGTTCTATTCATAGAACACAAGGTTTTATTCATAGAACAGATGGCTATATTTATAGATCACGGGTGGTTTCCATTCAGAGAACACATGGTTTCATTCATAAAACACAGGGTTCTATTTATAGAACACAGGGTTCCATTCATAGAACACAGGGTTCTATTAATAGAACACAAGGTTTTATTCATAAAACACATGGTTATATTTATAGATCACGGGTGGTTTCCATTCAGAGAACACATGGTTTCATTCATAAAACACAGGGTTCTATTCATAGAACACAGGGTTCCATTCATAGAACACAGGGTTCTATTAAGAGAACACAAGGTTTTATTCATAAAACACATGGTTATATTTATAGATCACGGGTGGTTTCCATTCAGAGAACACATCATTTCATTCATAAAACACAGGGTTCTATTCATAGAACACAGGGTTCCATTTATAGAACACTGGGTTCTATTAATAGAACACAAGGTTTTATTCATAGAACACATGGTTATATATAAAGATCACGGGTGGTTTCCATTCAGAGAACACATAATTTCATTCATAAAACACAGGGTTCTATTCATAGAACACAGGGTTCCATTTATAGAACACAGGGTTCTATTCATAGAACACAAGGTTTTATTCATAGAACACATGGTTATATTTATAGATCACGGGTGGTTTCCATTCAGAGAACACATAATTTTATTCATAAAACACAGGGTTCTATTCATAGAACACAGGGTTCCATTTATAGAACACAGGGTTCTATTCATAGAACTCAAGGTTTTATTCATAGAACAGATGGTTATATTTATAGATCACGGGTGGTTTCCATTCAGAGAACACATAATTGCATTCATAAAACACAGGGTTCTATTCATAGAACACAGGGTTCCATTTATAGAACACAGGGTTCTATTCATAGAACACAAGGTTTTATTCATAGAACACATGGCTATATTTATAGATCACGGGTGGTTTCCATTCAGAGAACACATGGTTTCATTCATAAAACACAGGGTTCTATTCATAGAACACAGGGTTCCATTCATAGAACACAGGGTTCTATTAATAGAACACAAGGTTTTATTCATAAAACACATGGTTATATTTATAGATCACGGGTGGTTTCCATTCAGAGAACACATAATTTCATTCATAAAACACAGGGTTCTATTCATAGAACACAGGGTTCCATTTATAGAACACAGGGTTCTATTAATAGAACACAAGGTTTTATTCATAGAACACATGGTTATATTTATAGATCACGGGTGGTTTCCATTCAGAGAACACATAATTTTATTCATAAAACACAGGGTTCTATTCATAGAACACAGGGTTCCATTTATAGAACAAAGGGTTCTATTCATAGAACACAAGGTTTTATTCATAGAACACATGGCTATATTTATAGATCACGGGTGGTTTCCATTCAGAGAACACATGGTTTCATTCATAAAACACAGGGTTCTATTTATAGAACACAGGGTTCCATTCATAGAACACAGGGTTCTATTAATAGAACACAAGGTTTTATTCATAAAACACATGGTTATATTTATAGATCACGGGTGGTTTCCATTCAGAGAACACATGGTTTCATTCATAAAACACAGGGTTCTATTCATAGAACACAGGGTTCCATTCATAGAACACAGGGTTCTATTAAGAGAACACAAGGTTTTATTCATAGAACACATGGCTATATTTATAGATCACGGGTGGTTTCCATTCAGAGAACACATGGTTTCATTCATAAAACACAGGGTTCTATTTATAGAACACAGGGTTCCATTCATAGAACACAGGGTTCTATTAATAGAACACAAGGTTTTATTCATAAAACACATGGTTATATTTATAGATCACGGGTGGTTTCCATTCAGAGAACACATCATTTCATTCATAAAACACAGGGTTCTATTCATAGAACACAGGGTTCCATTTATAGAACACTGGGTTCTATTCATAGACCACAAGGTTTTATTCATAGAACACATGGTTATATTTATAGATCACGGGTGGTTTTCATTCAGAGAACACATAATTTTATTCATAAAACACAGGGTTCTATTCATAGAACACAGGGTTCCATTTATAGAACACAGGGTTCTATTCATAGAACACAAGGTTTTATTCATAGAACACATGGCTATATTTATAGATCACGGGTGGTTTCCATTCAGAGAACACATGGTTTTATTCATAAAACACAGGGTTCTATTTATAGAACACAGGGTTCCATTCATAGAACACAGGGTTCTATTAATAGAACACAAGGTTTTATCCATAAAACACATGGTTATATTTATAGATCACGGGTGGTTTCCATTCAGAGAACACATGGTTTCATTCATAAAACACAGGGTTCTATTCATAGAACACAGGGTTCCATTCATAGAACACAGGGTTCTATTAAGAGAACACAAGGTTTTATTCATAAAACACATGGTTATATTTATAGATCACGGGTGGTTTCCATTCAGGGAACACATCATTTCATTCATAAAACACAGGGTTCTATTCATAGAACACAGGGTTCCATTTATAGAACACTGGGTTCTATTCATAGAACACAAGGTTTTATTCATAGAACACATGGTTATATTTATAGATCACAGGTGGTTTCCATTCAGAGAACACATAATTTCATTCATAAAACACAGGGTTCTATTCATAGAACACAGGGTTCCATTTATAGAACACAGGGTTCTATTCATAGAACACAAGGTTTTATTCATAGAACACATGGTTATATTTATAGATCACGGGTGGTTTCCATTCAGAGAACACATAATTTTATTCATAAAACACAGGGTTCTATTCATAGAACACAGGGTTCCATTTATAGAACACAGGGTTCTATTCATAGAACTCAAGGTTTTATTCATAGAACAGATGGTTATATTTATAGATCACGGGTGGTTTCCATTCAGAGAACACATAATTGCATTTATTAAAAAACACAGGGTTCTATTCATAGAACACAGGGTTCCATTTATAGAACACAGGGTTCTATTCATAGAACACAAGGTTTTATTCATAGAACACATGGCTATATTTATAGATCACGGGTGGTTTCCATTCAGAGAACACATCATTTCATTCATAAAACACAGGGTTCTATTCATAGAACACAGGGTTCCATTTATAGAACACTGGGTTCTATTAATAGAACACAAGGTTTTATTCATAGAACACATGGTTATATATAAAGATCACGGGTGGTTTCCATTCAGAGAATACATAATTTCATTCATAAAACACAGGGTTCTATTCATAGAACACAGGGTTCCATTTATAGAACACAGGGTTCTATTCATAGAACACAAGGTTTTATTCATAGAACACATGGTTATATTTATAGATCACAGGTGGTTTCCATTCAGAGAACACATAATTTTGTTCATAAAACACAGGGTTCTATTCATAGAACACAGGGTTCCATTTATAGAACACAGGGTTCTATTCATAGAACTCAAGGTTTTATTCATAGAACAGATTGTTATATTTATAGATCACGGGTGGTTTCCATTCAGAGAACACATAATTGCATTCATAAAACACAGGGTTCTATTCATAGAACACAGGGTTCCATTTATAGAACACAGGGTTCTATTAAGAGAACACAAGGTTTTATTCATAAAACACATGGTTATATTTATAGATCACGGGTGGTTTCCATTCAGGGAACACATCATTTCATTCATAAAACACAGGGTTCTATTCATAGAACACAGGGTTCCATTTATAGAACACTGGGTTCTATTCATAGAACACAAGGTTTTATTCATAGAACACATGGTTATATTTATAGATCACGGGTGGTTTCCATTCAGAGAACACATAATTTCATTCATAAAACACAGGGTTCTATTCATAGAACACAGGGTTCCATTTATAGAACACAGGGTTCTATTCATAGAACACAAGGTTTTATTCATAGAACACATGGTTATATTTATAGATCACGGGTGGTTTCCATTCAGAGAACACATAATTTTATTCATAAAACACAGGGTTCTATTCATAGAACACAGGGTTCCATTTATAGAACACAGGGTTCTATTCATAGAACTCAAGGTTTTATTCATAGAACAGATGGTTATATTTATAGATCACGGGTGGTTTCCATTCAGAGAACACATAATTGCATTCATAAAACACAGGGTTCTATTCATAGAACACAGGGTTCCATTTATAGAACACAGGGTTCTATTCATAGAACACAAGGTTTTATTCATAAAACACATGGTTATATTTATAGATCACGGGTGGTTTCCATTCAGAGAACACATGGTTTCATTCATAAAACACAGGGTTCTATTCATAGAACACAGGGTTCCATTCATAGAACACAGGGTTCTATTAAGAGAACACAAGGTTTTATTCATAGAACACATGGCTATATTTATAGATCACGGGTGGTTTCCATTCAGAGAACACATGGTTTCATTCATAAAACACAGGGTTCTATTTATAGAACACAGGGTTCCATTCATAGAACACAGGGTTCTATTAATAGAACACAAGGATTTATTCATAGAACAGATGGTTATATTTATAGATCACGGGTGGTTTCCATTCAGAGAACACATGGTTTAATTCATAAAACACAGGGTTCTAATCATAGAACACAGGGTTCCATTCATAGAACACATGGTTCTATTAATAGAACACAAGGTTTTATTCATAGAACACATGGTTATATTTATAGATCACGGGTGGTTTCCATTCAGAGAACACATAATTTAATTCCTAAAACATAGGGTTCTATTCATAGAACACAGGGTTTCATTTATAGAACACAGGGTTCTATTCATAGAACACAAGGTTCCATTCATAGAACACAGGGTTCTATTAAGAGAACACAAGGTTTTATTCATAGAACACATGGCTATATTTATAGATCACGGGTGGTTTCCATTCAGAGAACACATGGTTTCATTCATAAAACACAGGGTTCTATTTATAGAACACAGGGTTCCATTCATAGAACACAGGGTTCTATTAATAGAACACAAGGTTTTATTCATAAAACACATGGTTATATTTATAGATCACGGGTGGTTTCCATTCAGAGAACACATGGTTTAATTCATAAAACACAGGGTTCTATTCATAGAACACAGGGTTCCATTCATAGAACACAGGGTTCTATTAAGAGAACACAAGGTTTTATTCATAAAACACATGGTTATATTTATAGATCACGGGTGGTTTCCATTCAGGGAACACATCATTTCATTCATAAAACACAGGGTTCCATTCATAGAACACAGGGTTCTATTAATAGAACACAAGGTTTTATTCATAAAACACATGGTTATATTTATAGATCACGGGTGGTTTCCATTCAGAGAACACATGGTTTCATTCATAAAACACAGGCTTCTATTCATAGAACACAGGGTTCCATTCATAGAACACAGGGTTCTATTATTAAAACACAAGGTTTTATTCATAAAACACATGGTTATATTTATAGATCAC
Source organism: Crinia signifera (assembly GCF_055691185.1). Taxonomy (NCBI): domain Eukaryota; kingdom Metazoa; phylum Chordata; class Amphibia; order Anura; family Myobatrachidae; genus Crinia; species Crinia signifera. The sequence goes on along the minus strand of NC_139217.1, from coordinate 236,560,412 downwards.
GGGTGGTTTCCATTCAGAGAACACATGGTTTCATTCATAAAACACAGGGTTCAATTCATAGAACACAGGGTTCCATTTATAGAACACAGGGTTCTATTCATAGAAAACAAGGTTTTATTCATAGAACACATGGTTATATTTATAGATCACGGGTGGTTTCCATTCAGAGAACACATAATTTTATTCATAAAACACAGGGTTCAATTCATAGAACACAGAGTTCCATTTATAGAACACAGGGTTCTATTCATAGAACTCAAGGTTTTATTCATAAAACAGATGGTTATATTTATAGATCACGGGTGGTTTCCATTCAGAGAACACATAATTGCATTCATAAAACACAGGGTTCTATTCATAGAACACAGGGTTCCATTTATAGAACACAGGGTTCTATTCATAGAACACAAGGTTTTATTCATAGAACACATGGCTATATTTATAGATCACGGGTGGTTTCCATTCAGAGAACACATAATTGCATTCATAAAACACAGGGTTCTATTTATAGAACACAGGGTTCCATTCATAGAACACAGGGTTCTATTAATAAAACACAAGGTTTTATTCATAAAACACATGGTTATATTTATAGATCACGGGTGGTTTCCATTCAGAGAACACATGGTTTCATTCATAAAACACAGGCTTCTATTCATAGAACACAGGGTTCCATTCATAGAACACAGGGTTCTATTATTAAAACACAAGGTTTTATTCATAAAACACATGGTTATATTTATAGATCACGGGTGGTTTCCATTCAGAGAACACATGGTTTCATTCATAAAACACAGGGTTCTATTCATAGAACACAGGGTTCCATTCATAGAACACAGGGTTCTATTAAGAGAACACAAGGTTTTATTCATAGAACACATGGCTATATTTATAGATCACGGGTGGTTTCCATTCAGAGAACACATGGTTTCATTCATAAAACACAGGGTTCTATTTATAGAACACAGGGTTCCATTCATAGAACACAGGGTTCTATTAATAGAACACAAGGATTTATTCATAGAACAGATGGTTATATTTATAGATCACGGGTGGTTTCCATTCAGAGAACACATGGTTTAATTCATAAAACACAGGGTTCTAATCATAGAACACAGGGTTCCATTCATAGAACACATGGTTCTATTAATAGAACACAAGGTTTTATTCATAGAACACATGGTTATATTTATAGATCACGGGTGGTTTCCATTCAGAGAACACATAATTTAATTCCTAAAACATAGGGTTCTATTCATAGAACACAGGGTTTCATTTATAGAACACAGGGTTCTATTCATAGAACACAAGGTTCCATTCATAGAACACAGGGTTCTATTAAGAGAACACAAGGTTTTATTCATAGAACACATGGCTATATTTATAGATCACGGGTGGTTTCCATTCAGAGAACACATGGTTTCATTCATAAAACACAGGGTTCTATTTATAAAACACAGGGTTCCATTCATAGAACACAGGGTTCTATTAATAGAACACAAGGTTTTATTCATAAAACACATGGTTATATTTATAGATCACGGGTGGTTTCCATTCAGAGAACACATGGTTTAATTCATAAAACACAGGGTTCTATTCATAGAACACAGGGTTCCATTCATAGAACACAGGGTTCTATTAAGAGAACACAAGGTTTTATTCATAAAACACATGGTTATATTTATAGATCACGGGTGGTTTCCATTCAGAGAACACATGGTTTCATTCATAAAACACAGGGTTCTATTCATAGAACACAGGGTTCCATTCATAGAACACAGGGTTCTATTAAGAGAACACAAGGTTTTATTCATAGAACACATGGCTATATTTATAGATCACGGGTGGTTTCCATTCAGAGAACACATGGTTTCATTCATAAAACACAGGGTTCTATTTATAGAACACAGGGTTCCATTCATAGAACACAGGGTTCTATTAATAGAACACAAGGATTTATTCATAGAACAGATGGTTATATTTATAGATCACGGGTGGTTTCCATTCAGAGAACACATGGTTTAATTCATAAAACACAGGGTTCTAATCATAGAACACAGGGTTCCATTCATAGAACACATGGTTCTATTAATAGAACACAAGGTTTTATTCATAGAACACATGGTTATATTTATAGATCACGGGTGGTTTCCATTCAGAGAACACATGGTTTCATTCATAAAACACAGGGTTCTATTCATAGAACACAGGGTTCCATTCATAGAACACAGGGTTCTATTAATAGAACACAAGGTTTTATTCATAAAACACATGGTTATATTTATAGATCACGGGTGGTTTCCATTCAGAGAACACATGATTTCATTCATAAAACACAGGGTTCTATTTATAGAACACAGGGTTCCATTCATAGAACACAGGGTTCTATTAATAGAACACAAGGTTTTATTCATAGAACAGATGGTTATATTTATAGATCACGGGTGGTTTCCATTCAGAGAACACATAATTGCATTCATAAAACACAGGGTTCTATTCATAGAACACAAGGTTCCAATTATAGAACACAGGGTTCTATTCATAGAACACAAGGTTTTATTCATAGAACAGATGGGTATATTTATAGATCACGGGTGGTTTCCATTCAGAGAACACATGGTTTCATTCATAAAACACAGGGTTCTATTCATAAAACACAGGGTTCCATTCATAGAACACAGGGTTCTATTAATAGAACACAAGGTTTTATTCATAGAACACATGGTTATATTTATAGATCACGGGTGGTTTCCATTCAGAGAACACATGGTTTCATTCATAAAACACAGGGTTCTATTCATAGAACACAGGGTTCCATTCACAGAACACAGGGTTCTATTAATAGAACACAAGGTTTTATTCATAAAACACATGGTTATATTTATAGATCACGGGTGGTTTCCATTCAGAGAACACATGATTTCATTCATAAAACACAGGGTTCTATTTATAGAACACAGGGTTCCATTCATAGAACACAGGGTTCTATTAATAGAACACAAGGTTTTATTCATAAAACACAGGGTTCTATTAATAGAACACAAGGTTTTATTCATAAAACACATGGTTATATTTATAGATCACGGGTGGTTTCCATTCAGAGAACACATGGTTTTATTCATAAAACACAGGGTTCTATTCATAGAACACAGGGTTCCATTCATAGAACACAGGGTTCTATTAATAGAACACAAGGTTTTATTCATAAAACACATGGTTATATTTATAGATCACGGGTGGTTTCCATTCAGAGAACACATAATTTCATTCATAAAACACAGGGTTCTATTCATAGAACACAGGGTTCCATTTATAGAACACAGGGTTCTATTCATAGAACTCAAGGTTTTATTCATAGAACAGATGGTTATATTTATAGATCACGGGTGGTTTCCATTCAGAGAACACATAATTGCATTCATAAAACACATGGTTCTATTCATAGAACACAAGGTTCCAATTATAGAACACAGGGTTCTATTCATAGAACACAAGGTTTTATTCATAGAACAGATGGGTATATTTATAGATCACGGGTGGTTTCCATTCAGAGAACACATGGTTTCATTCATAAAACACAGGGTTCTATTCATAAAACACAGGGTTCCATTCATAGAACACAGGGTTCTATTAATAGAACACAAGGTTTTATTCATAGAACACATGGTTATATTTATAGATCACGGGTGGTTTCCATTCAGAGAACACATGATTTCATTCATAAAACACAGGGTTCTATTTATAGAACACAGGGTTCCATTCATAGAACACAGGGTTCTATTAATAGAACACAAGGTTTTATTCATAAAACACATGGTGATATTTATAGATCACGGGTGGTTTCCATTCAGAGAACACATGGTTTCATTCATAAAACACAGGGTTCTATTCATAGAACACAGGGTTCCATTCATAGAACACAGGGTTCTATGAATAGAACACAAGGTTTTATTCATAAAACACAAGGTTATATTTATAGATCACGGGTGGTTTCCATTCAGAGAACCCATCATTTCATTCATAAAACACAGGGTTCTATTCATAGAACACAGGGTTCCATTTATAGAACACAGGGTTCTATTCATAGAACACAAGGTTTTATTCATAGAACACATGGTTATATTTATAGATCACGGGTGGTTTCCATTCAGAGAACACATAATTTTATTCATAAAACACAGGGTTCTATTCATAGAACACAGGGTTCCATTTATAGAACACAGGGTTCTATTCATAGAACTCAAGGTTTTATTCATAGAACAGATGGTTATATTTATAGATCACGGGTGGTTTCCATTCAGAGAACACATAATTGCATTCATAAAACACAGGGTTCTATTCATAGAACACAGGGTTCCATTTATAGAACACAGGGTTCTATTCATAGAACACAAGGTTTTATTCATAGAACACATGGCTATATTTATAGATCACGGGTGGTTTCCATTCAGAGAACACATGGTTTCATTCATAAAACACAGGGTTCTATTTATAGAACACAGGGTTCCATTCATAGAACACAGGGTTCTATTAATAGAACACAAGGTTTTATTCATAAAACACATGGTTATATTTATAGATCGCGGGTGGTTTCCATTCAGAGAACACATGGTTTCATTCATAAAACACAGGGTTCTATTCATAGAACACAGGGTTCCATTTATAGAACACAGGGTTCTATTCATAGAACACAAGGTTTTATTCATAGAACACATGGCTATATTTATAGATCACGGGTGGTTTCCATTCAGAGAACACATAATTGCATTCATAAAACACAGGGTTCTATTCATAGAACACAGGGTTCCATTTATAGAACACAGGGTTCTATTCATAGAACACAAGGTTTTATTCATAGAACACATGGCTATATTTATAGATCACGGGTGGTTTCCATTCAGAGAACACATGGTTTCATTCATAAAACACAGGGTTCTATTTATAGAACACAGGGTTCCATTCATAGAACACAGGGTTCTATTAATAGAACACAAGGTTTTATTCATAAAACACATGGTTATATTTATAGATCACGGGTGGTTTCCCTTCAGAGAACACATGGTTTCATTCATAAAACACAGGGTTCTATTCATAGAACACAGGGTTCCATTCATAGAACACAGGGTTCTATTAATAGAACACAAGGTTTTATTCATAAAACACATGGTTATATTTATAGATCATGGGTGGTTTCCATTCAGAGAACACATCATTTCATTCATATAACACAGGGTTCTATTCATAGAACACAGGGTTCCATTTATAGAACACAGGGTTCTATTCATAGAACTCAAGGTTTTATTCATAGAACAAATGGTTATATTTATAGATCACGGGTGGTTTCCATTCAGAGAACACATAATTGCATTCATTAAACAAAGGGTTATTCATAGAACACAGGGTTCCATTTATAGAACACAGGGTTCTATTCATAGAACTCAAGGTTTTATTCATAGAACAGATGGTTATATTTATAGATCACGGGTGGTTTCCATTCAGAGAACACATAATTGCATTCATAAAACACAGGGTTCTATTCATAGAACACAGGGTTCCATTTATAGAACACAGGGTTCTATTCATAGAACACAAGGTTTTATTCATAGAACAGATGGCTATATTTATAGATCACGGGTGGTTTCCATTCAGAGAACACATGGTTTCATTCATAAAACACAGGGTTCTATTTATAGAACACAGGGTTCCATTCATAGAACACAGGGTTCTATTAATAGAACACAAGGTTTTATTCATAAAACACATGGTTATATTTATAGATCACGGGTGGTTTCCATTCAGAGAACACATGGTTTCATTCATAAAACACAGGGTTCTATTCATAGAACACAGGGTTCCATTCATAGAACACAGGGTTCTATTAAGAGAACACAAGGTTTTATTCATAAAACACATGGTTATATTTATAGATCACGGGTGGTTTCCATTCAGAGAACACATCATTTCATTCATAAAACACAGGGTTCTATTCATAGAACACAGGGTTCCATTTATAGAACACTGGGTTCTATTAATAGAACACAAGGTTTTATTCATAGAACACATGGTTATATATAAAGATCACGGGTGGTTTCCATTCAGAGAACACATAATTTCATTCATAAAACACAGGGTTCTATTCATAGAACACAGGGTTCCATTTATAGAACACAGGGTTCTATTCATAGAACACAAGGTTTTATTCATAGAACACATGGTTATATTTATAGATCACGGGTGGTTTCCATTCAGAGAACACATAATTTTATTCATAAAACACAGGGTTCTATTCATAGAACACAGGGTTCCATTTATAGAACACAGGGTTCTATTCATAGAACTCAAGGTTTTATTCATAGAACAGATGGTTATATTTATAGATCACGGGTGGTTTCCATTCAGAGAACACATAATTGCATTCATAAAACACAGGGTTCTATTCATAGAACACAGGGTTCCATTTATAGAACACAGGGTTCTATTCATAGAACACAAGGTTTTATTCATAGAACACATGGCTATATTTATAGATCACGGGTGGTTTCCATTCAGAGAACACATGGTTTCATTCATAAAACACAGGGTTCTATTCATAGAACACAGGGTTCCATTCATAGAACACAGGGTTCTATTAATAGAACACAAGGTTTTATTCATAAAACACATGGTTATATTTATAGATCACGGGTGGTTTCCATTCAGAGAACACATAATTTCATTCATAAAACACAGGGTTCTATTCATAGAACACAGGGTTCCATTTATAGAACACAGGGTTCTATTAATAGAACACAAGGTTTTATTCATAGAACACATGGTTATATTTATAGATCACGGGTGGTTTCCATTCAGAGAACACATAATTTTATTCATAAAACACAGGGTTCTATTCATAGAACACAGGGTTCCATTTATAGAACAAAGGGTTCTATTCATAGAACACAAGGTTTTATTCATAGAACACATGGCTATATTTATAGATCACGGGTGGTTTCCATTCAGAGAACACATGGTTTCATTCATAAAACACAGGGTTCTATTTATAGAACACAGGGTTCCATTCATAGAACACAGGGTTCTATTAATAGAACACAAGGTTTTATTCATAAAACACATGGTTATATTTATAGATCACGGGTGGTTTCCATTCAGAGAACACATGGTTTCATTCATAAAACACAGGGTTCTATTCATAGAACACAGGGTTCCATTCATAGAACACAGGGTTCTATTAAGAGAACACAAGGTTTTATTCATAGAACACATGGCTATATTTATAGATCACGGGTGGTTTCCATTCAGAGAACACATGGTTTCATTCATAAAACACAGGGTTCTATTTATAGAACACAGGGTTCCATTCATAGAACACAGGGTTCTATTAATAGAACACAAGGTTTTATTCATAAAACACATGGTTATATTTATAGATCACGGGTGGTTTCCATTCAGAGAACACATCATTTCATTCATAAAACACAGGGTTCTATTCATAGAACACAGGGTTCCATTTATAGAACACTGGGTTCTATTCATAGACCACAAGGTTTTATTCATAGAACACATGGTTATATTTATAGATCACGGGTGGTTTTCATTCAGAGAACACATAATTTTATTCATAAAACACAGGGTTCTATTCATAGAACACAGGGTTCCATTTATAGAACACAGGGTTCTATTCATAGAACACAAGGTTTTATTCATAGAACACATGGCTATATTTATAGATCACGGGTGGTTTCCATTCAGAGAACACATGGTTTTATTCATAAAACACAGGGTTCTATTTATAGAACACAGGGTTCCATTCATAGAACACAGGGTTCTATTAATAGAACACAAGGTTTTATCCATAAAACACATGGTTATATTTATAGATCACGGGTGGTTTCCATTCAGAGAACACATGGTTTCATTCATAAAACACAGGGTTCTATTCATAGAACACAGGGTTCCATTCATAGAACACAGGGTTCTATTAAGAGAACACAAGGTTTTATTCATAAAACACATGGTTATATTTATAGATCACGGGTGGTTTCCATTCAGGGAACACATCATTTCATTCATAAAACACAGGGTTCTATTCATAGAACACAGGGTTCCATTTATAGAACACTGGGTTCTATTCATAGAACACAAGGTTTTATTCATAGAACACATGGTTATATTTATAGATCACAGGTGGTTTCCATTCAGAGAACACATAATTTCATTCATAAAACACAGGGTTCTATTCATAGAACACAGGGTTCCATTTATAGAACACAGGGTTCTATTCATAGAACACAAGGTTTTATTCATAGAACACATGGTTATATTTATAGATCACGGGTGGTTTCCATTCAGAGAACACATAATTTTATTCATAAAACACAGGGTTCTATTCATAGAACACAGGGTTCCATTTATAGAACACAGGGTTCTATTCATAGAACTCAAGGTTTTATTCATAGAACAGATGGTTATATTTATAGATCACGGGTGGTTTCCATTCAGAGAACACATAATTGCATTTATTAAAAAACACAGGGTTCTATTCATAGAACACAGGGTTCCATTTATAGAACACAGGGTTCTATTCATAGAACACAAGGTTTTATTCATAGAACACATGGCTATATTTATAGATCACGGGTGGTTTCCATTCAGAGAACACATCATTTCATTCATAAAACACAGGGTTCTATTCATAGAACACAGGGTTCCATTTATAGAACACTGGGTTCTATTAATAGAACACAAGGTTTTATTCATAGAACACATGGTTATATATAAAGATCACGGGTGGTTTCCATTCAGAGAATACATAATTTCATTCATAAAACACAGGGTTCTATTCATAGAACACAGGGTTCCATTTATAGAACACAGGGTTCTATTCATAGAACACAAGGTTTTATTCATAGAACACATGGTTATATTTATAGATCACAGGTGGTTTCCATTCAGAGAACACATAATTTTGTTCATAAAACACAGGGTTCTATTCATAGAACACAGGGTTCCATTTATAGAACACAGGGTTCTATTCATAGAACTCAAGGTTTTATTCATAGAACAGATTGTTATATTTATAGATCACGGGTGGTTTCCATTCAGAGAACACATAATTGCATTCATAAAACACAGGGTTCTATTCATAGAACACAGGGTTCCATTTATAGAACACAGGGTTCTATTAAGAGAACACAAGGTTTTATTCATAAAACACATGGTTATATTTATAGATCACGGGTGGTTTCCATTCAGGGAACACATCATTTCATTCATAAAACACAGGGTTCTATTCATAGAACACAGGGTTCCATTTATAGAACACTGGGTTCTATTCATAGAACACAAGGTTTTATTCATAGAACACATGGTTATATTTATAGATCACGGGTGGTTTCCATTCAGAGAACACATAATTTCATTCATAAAACACAGGGTTCTATTCATAGAACACAGGGTTCCATTTATAGAACACAGGGTTCTATTCATAGAACACAAGGTTTTATTCATAGAACACATGGTTATATTTATAGATCACGGGTGGTTTCCATTCAGAGAACACATAATTTTATTCATAAAACACAGGGTTCTATTCATAGAACACAGGGTTCCATTTATAGAACACAGGGTTCTATTCATAGAACTCAAGGTTTTATTCATAGAACAGATGGTTATATTTATAGATCACGGGTGGTTTCCATTCAGAGAACACATAATTGCATTCATAAAACACAGGGTTCTATTCATAGAACACAGGGTTCCATTTATAGAACACAGGGTTCTATTCATAGAACACAAGGTTTTATTCATAAAACACATGGTTATATTTATAGATCACGGGTGGTTTCCATTCAGAGAACACATGGTTTCATTCATAAAACACAGGGTTCTATTCATAGAACACAGGGTTCCATTCATAGAACACAGGGTTCTATTAAGAGAACACAAGGTTTTATTCATAGAACACATGGCTATATTTATAGATCACGGGTGGTTTCCATTCAGAGAACACATGGTTTCATTCATAAAACACAGGGTTCTATTTATAGAACACAGGGTTCCATTCATAGAACACAGGGTTCTATTAATAGAACACAAGGATTTATTCATAGAACAGATGGTTATATTTATAGATCACGGGTGGTTTCCATTCAGAGAACACATGGTTTAATTCATAAAACACAGGGTTCTAATCATAGAACACAGGGTTCCATTCATAGAACACATGGTTCTATTAATAGAACACAAGGTTTTATTCATAGAACACATGGTTATATTTATAGATCACGGGTGGTTTCCATTCAGAGAACACATAATTTAATTCCTAAAACATAGGGTTCTATTCATAGAACACAGGGTTTCATTTATAGAACACAGGGTTCTATTCATAGAACACAAGGTTCCATTCATAGAACACAGGGTTCTATTAAGAGAACACAAGGTTTTATTCATAGAACACATGGCTATATTTATAGATCACGGGTGGTTTCCATTCAGAGAACACATGGTTTCATTCATAAAACACAGGGTTCTATTTATAGAACACAGGGTTCCATTCATAGAACACAGGGTTCTATTAATAGAACACAAGGTTTTATTCATAAAACACATGGTTATATTTATAGATCACGGGTGGTTTCCATTCAGAGAACACATGGTTTAATTCATAAAACACAGGGTTCTATTCATAGAACACAGGGTTCCATTCATAGAACACAGGGTTATATTAAGAGAACACAAGGTTTTATTCATAAAACACATGGTTATATTTATAGATCACGGGTGGTTTCCATTCAGGGAACACATCATTTCATTCATAAAACACAGGGTTCCATTCATAGAACACAGGGTTCTATTAATAGAACACAAGGTTTTATTCATAAAACACATGGTTATATTTATAGATCACGGGTGGTTTCCATTCAGAGAACACATGGTTTCATTCATAAAACACAGGCTTCTATTCATAGAACACAGGGTTCCATTCATAGAACACAGGGTTCTATTATTAAAACACAAGGTTTTATTCATAAAACACATGGTTATATTTATAGATCACGGGTGGTTTCCATTCAGAGAACACATGGTTTCATTCATAAAACACAGGGTTCAATTCATAGAACACAGGGTTCCATTTATAGAACACAGGGTTCTATTCATAGAAAACAAGGTTTTATTCATAGAACACATGGTTATATTTATAGATCACGGGTGGTTTCCATTCAGAGAACACATAATTTTATTCATAAAACACAGGGTTCAATTCATAGAACACAGAGTTCCATTTATAGAACACAGGGTTCTATTCATAGAACTCAAGGTTTTATTCATAGAACAGATGGTTATATTTATAGATCACGGGTGGTTTCCATTCAGAGAACACATAATTGCATTCATAAAACACAGGGTTCTATTTATAGAACACAGGGTTCCATTCATAGAACACAGGGTTCTATTAATAAAACACAAGGTTTTATTCATAAAACACATGGTTATATTTATAGATCACGGGTGGTTTCCATTCAGAGAACACATGGTTTCATTCATAAAACACAGGGTTCAATTCATAGAACACAGGGTTCCATTTATAGAACACAGGGTTCTATTCATAGAAAACAAGGTTTTATTCATAGAACACATGGCTATATTTATAGATCACGGGTGGTTTCCATTCAGAGAACACATGGTTTCATTCATAAAACACAGGGTTCTATTTATAGAACACAGGGTTCCATTCATAGAACACAGGGTTCTATTAATAAAACACAAGGTTTTATTCATAAAACACATGGTTATATTTATAGATCACGGGTGGTTTCCATTCAGAGAACACATGGTTTCATTCATAAAACACAGGGTTCTATTCATAGAACACAGGGTTCCATTCATAGAACACAGGGTTCTATTAATAGAACACAGGATTTTATTCATAAAACACATGGTTATATTTATAGATCACGGGTGGTTTCCATTCAGAGAACACATGATTTCATTCATAAAACACAGGGTTCTATTTATAGAACACAGGGTTCCATTCATAGAACACAGGGTTCTATTAATAGAACACAAGGTTTTATTCATAAAACACATGGTTATATTTATAGATCACGGGTGGTTTCCAGTCAGAGAACACATGGTTTCATTCATAAAACACAGGGTTCTATTCATAGAACACAGGATTCCATTCATAGAACACAGGGTTCTATTAATAGAACACAAGGTTGTATTCATAAAACACATAGTTATATTTATAGATCACGGGTGGTTTCCATTCAGAGAACACATCATTTCATTCATAAAACACAGGGTTCTATTCATAGAACACAGGGTTCCATTTATAGAACACAGGGTTCTATTCATAGAACACAAGGTTTTATTCATAAAACACATGGTTATATTTATAGATCACGGGTGGTTTCCATTCAGAGAACACATGGTTTCATTCATAAAACACAGGGTTCTATTTATAGAACACAGGGTTCCATTCATAGAACACAGGGTTCTATTAATCGAACACAAGGTTTTATTCATAAAACACAAGGTTTTATTCATAAAACACATGGTTATATTTATAGATCACGGGTGGTTTCCATTCAGAGAACACATCATTTCATTCATAAAACACAGGGTTCTATTCAGAGAACACATCATTTCATTCATAAAACACAGGGTTCTATTCATAGAACACAGGGTTCCATTTATAGAACACAGGGTTCTATTCATAGAACACAAGGTTTTATTCATAGAACACATGGTTATATTTATAGATCACGGGTGGTTTCCATTCAGAGAACACATAATTTTATTCATAAAACACAGGGTTCTATTCATAGAACACAGGGTTCCATTTATAGAACACAGGGTTCTATTCATAGAACTCAAGGTTTTATTCATAGAACAGATGGTTATATTTATAGATCACGGGTGGTTTCCATTCAGAGAACACATAATTGCATTCATTAAAAAACACAGGGTTCTATTCATAGAACACAGGGTTCCATTTATAGAACACAGGGTTCTATTCATAGAACACAAGGTTTTATTCATAGAACACATGGCTATATTTATAGATCACGGGTGGTTTCCATTCAGAGAACACATGGTTTCATTCATAAAACTTAGGGTTCTATTTATAGAACACAGGGTTCCATTCATAGAACACAGGGTTCTATTAATAGAACACAAGGTTTTATTCATAAAACACATGGTTATATTTATAGATCACGGGTGGTTTCCATTCAGAGAACACATGGTTTCATTCATAAAACACAGGCTTCTATTCATAGAACACAGGGTTCCATTCATAGAACACAGGGTTCTATTAATAGAACACAAGGTTGTATTCATAAAACACATGGTTATATTTATAGATCACGGGTGGTTTCCATTCAGAGAACACATCATTTCATTCATAAAACACAGGGTTCTATTCATAGAACACAGGGTTCCATTTATAGAACACTGGGTTCTATTCATAGACCACAAGGTTTTATTCATAGAACACATGGTTATATTTATAGATCACGGGTGGTTTCCATTCAGAGAACACATAATTTTATTCATAAAACACAGGGTTCAATTCATAGAACACAGAGTTCCATTTATAGAACACAGGGTTCTATTCATAGAACTCAAGGTTTTATTCATAGAACAGATGGTTATATTTATAGATCACGGGTGGTTTCCATTCAGAGAACACATAATTGCATTCATAAAACACAGGGTTCTATTTATAGAACACAGGGTTCCATTCATAGAACACAGGGTTCTATTAATAAAACACAAGGTTTTATTCATAAAACACATGGTTATATTTATAGATCACGGGTGGTTTCCATTCAGAGAACACATGGTTTCATTCATAAAACACAGGGTTCAATTCATAGAACACAGGGTTCCATTTATAGAACACAGGGTTCTATTCATAGAAAACAAGGTTTTATTCATAGAACACATGGCTATATTTATAGATCACGGGTGGTTTCCATTCAGAGAACACATGGTTTCATTCATAAAACACAGGGTTCTATTTATAGAACACAGGGTTCCATTCATAGAACACAGGGTTCTATTAATAAAACACAAGGTTTTATTCATAAAACACATGGTTATATTTATAGATCACGGGTGGTTTCCATTCAGAGAACACATGGTTTCATTCATAAAACACAGGGTTCTATTCATAGAACACAGGGTTCCATTCATAGAACACAGGGTTCTATTAATAGAACACAGGATTTTATTCATAAAACACATGGTTATATTTATAGATCACGGGTGGTTTCCATTCAGAGAACACATGATTTCATTCATAAAACACAGGGTTCTATTTATAGAACACAGGGTTCCATTCATAGAACACAGGGTTCTATTAATAGAACACAAGGTTTTATTCATAAAACACATGGTTATATTTATAGATCACGGGTGGTTTCCAGTCAGAGAACACATGGTTTCATTCATAAAACACAGGGTTCTATTCATAGAACACAGGATTCCATTCATAGAACACAGGGTTCTATTAATAGAACACAAGGTTGTATTCATAAAACACATAGTTATATTTATAGATCACGGGTGGTTTCCATTCAGAGAACACATCATTTCATTCATAAAACACAGGGTTCTATTCATAGAACACAGGGTTCCATTTATAGAACACAGGGTTCTATTCATAGAACACAAGGTTTTATTCATAAAACACATGGTTATATTTATAGATCACGGGTGGTTTCCATTCAGAGAACACATGGTTTCATTCATAAAACACAGGGTTCTATTTATAGAACACAGGGTTCCATTCATAGAACACAGGGTTCTATTAATCGAACACAAGGTTTTATTCATAAAACACAAGGTTTTATTCATAAAACACATGGTTATATTTATAGATCACGGGTGGTTTCCATTCAGAGAACACATCATTTCATTCATAAAACACAGGGTTCTATTCAGAGAACACATCATTTCATTCATAAAACACAGGGTTCTATTCATAGAACACAGGGTTCCATTTATAGAACACTGGGTTCTATTCATAGACCACAAGGTTTTATTCATAGAACACATGGTTATATTTATAGATCACGGGTGGTTTCCATTCAGAGAACACATAATTTTATTCATAAAACACAGGGTTCAATTCATAGAACACAGAGTTCCATTTATAGAACACAGGGTTCTATTCATAGAACTCAAGGTTTTATTCATAGAACAGATGATTATATTTATAGATCACGGGTGGTTTCCATTCAGAGAACACATAATTGCATTCATAAAACACAGGGTTCTATTTATAGAACACAGGGTTCCATTCATAGAACACAGGGTTCTATTAATAAAACACAAGGTTTTATTCATAAAACACATGGTTATATTTATAGATCACGGGTGGTTTCCATTCAGAGAACACATGGTTTCATTCATAAAACACAGGGTTCAATTCATAGAACACAGGGTTCAATTTATAGAACACAGGGTTCTATTCATAGAAAACAAGGTTTTATTCATAGAACACATGGCTATATTTATAGATCACGGGTGGTTTCCATTCAGAGAACACATGGTTTCATTCATAAAACACAGGGTTCTATTTATAGAACACAGGGTTCCATTCATAGAACACAGGGTTCTATTAATAAAACACAAGGTTTTATTCAAAAAACACATGGTTATATTTATAGATCACGGGTGGTTTCCATTCAGAGAACACATGGTTTCATTCATAAAACACAGGGTTCTATTCATAGAACACAGGGTTCCATTCATAGAACACAGGGTTCTATTAATAGAACACAAGGTTTTATTCATAAAACACATGGTTATATTTATAGATCACGGGTGGTTTCCATTCAGAGAACACATGATTTCATTCATAAAACACAGGGTTCTATTTATAGAACACAGGGTTCCATTCATAGAACACAGGGTTCTATTAATAGAACACAAGGTTTTATTCATAAAACACATGGTTATATTTATAGATCACGGGTGGTTTCCATTCAGAGAACACATGGTTTCATTCATAAAACACAGGGTTCTATTCATAGAACACAGGGTTCCATTCATAGAACACAGGGTTCTATTAAGAGAACACAAGGTTTTATTCATAGAACAGATGGTTATATTTATAGATCACGGGTGGTTTCCATTCAGAGAACACATAATTGCATTCATAAAACACAGGGTTCTATTCATAGAACACAGGGTTCCATTTATAGAACACAGGGTTCTATTCATAGAACACAAGGTTTTATTCATAGAACACATGGCTATATTTATAGATCACGGGTGGTTTCCATTCAGAGAACACATGGTTTCATTCATAAAACACAGGGTTCTATTTATAGAACACAGGGTTCCATTCATAGAACACAGGGTTCTATTAATAGAACACAAGGTTTTATTCATAAAACACATGGTTATATTTATAGATCACGGGTGGTTTCCATTCAGAGAACACATGGTTTCATTCATAAAACACGGTTCTATTCATAGAACACAGGGTTCCATTCATAGAACACAGGGTTCTATTAAGAGAACACAAGGTTGTATTCATAGAACACATGGCTATATTTATAGATCACGGGTGGTTTCCATTCAGAGAACACATGGTTTCATTCATAAAACACAGGGTTCTATTTATAGAACACAGGGTTCCATTCATAGAACACAGGGTTCTATTAATAGAACACAAGGTTTTATTCATAAAACACATGGTTATATTTATAGATCACGGGTGGTTTCCATTCAGAGAACACATCATTTCATTCATAAAACACAGGGTTCTATTCATAGAACACAGGGTTCCATTTATAGAACACTGGGTTCTATTCATAGACCACAAGGTTTTATTCATAGAACACATGGTTATATTTATAGATCACGGGTGGTTTTCATTCAGAGAACACATAATTTTATTCATAAAACACAGGGTTCTATTCATAGAACACAGGGTTCCATTTATAGAACACAGGGTTCTATTCATAGAACACAAGGTTTTATTCATAGAACACATGGCTATATTTATAGATCACGGGTGGTTTCAATTCAGAGAACACATGGTTTCATTCATAAAACACAGGGTTCTATTTATAGAACACAGGGTTCCATTCATAGAACACAGGGTTCTATTAATAGAACACAAGGTTTTATTCATAAAACACATGGTTATATTTATAGATCACGGGTGGTTTCCATTCAGAGAACACATGGTTTCATTCATAAAACACAGGGTTCTATTCATAGAACACAGGGTTCCATTCATAGAACACAGGGTTCTATTAAGAGAACACAAGGTTTTATTCATAAAACACATGGTTATATTTATAGATCACGGGTGGTTTCCATTCAGGGAACACATCATTTCATTCATAAAACACAGGGTTCTATTCATAGAACACAGGGTTCCATTTATAGAACACTGGGTTCTATTCATAGAACACAAGGTTTTATTCATAGAACACATGGTTTTATTCATAGATCACGGGTGGTTTCCATTCAGAGAACACATAATTTCATTCATAAAACACAGGGTTCTATTCATAGAACACAGGGTTCCATTTATAGAACACAGGGTTCTATTCATAGAACACAAGGTTTTATTCATAGAACAGATGGTTATATTTATAGATCACAGGTGGTTTCCATTCAGAGAACACATAATTGCATTAATTAAAAAACACAGGGTTCTAATTCATAGAACACAGGGTTCCATTTATAGAACACAGGGTTCTATTCATATAACACAAGGTTTTATTCATAGAACACATGGCTATATTTATAGATCACGGGTGGTTTCCATTCAGAGAACACATGGTTTCATTCATAAAACACAGGGTTCTATTTATAGAACACAGGGTTCCATTCATAGAACACAGGGTTCTATTAATAGAACACAAGTTTTTATTCATAAAACACATGGTTATATTTATAGATCACGAGTGGTTTCCATTCAGAGAACACATGGTTTCATTCATAAAACACAGGGTTCTATTCATAGAACACAGGGTTCCATTCATAGAACACAGGGTTCTATTAATAGAACACAAGGTTGTATTCATAAAACACATGGTTATATTTATAGATCACGGGTGGTTTCCATTCAGAGAACACATCATTTCATTCATAAAACACAGGGTTCTATTCATAGAACACAGGGTTCCATTTATAGAACACTGGGTTCTATTCATAGACCACAAGGTTTTATTCATAGAACACATGGTTATATTTATAGATCACGGGTGGTTTCCATTCAGAGAACACATAATTTTATTCATAAAACACAGGGTTCAATTCATAGAACACAGGGTTCCATTTATAGAACACAGGGTTCTATTCATAGAACTCAAGGTTTTATTCATAGAACAGATGGTTATATTTATAGATCACGGGTGGTTTCCATTCAGAGAACACATAATTGCATTCATAAAACACAGGGTTCTATTTATAGAACACAGGGTTTCATTCATAGAACACAGGGTTCTATTAATAAAACACAAGGTTTTATTCATAAAACACATGGTTATATTTATAGATCACGGGTGGTTTCCATTCAGAGAACACATGGTTTCATTCATAAAACACAGGGTTCAATTCATAGAACACAGGGTTCCATTTATAGAACACAGGGTTCTATTCATAGAAAACAAGGTTTTATTCATAGAACACATGGCTATATTTATATATCACGGGTGGTTTCCATTCAGAGAACACATGGTTTTATTCATAAAACACAGGGTTCTATTTATAGAACACAGGGTTCCATTCATAGAACACAGGGTTCTATTAATAAAACACAAGGTTTTATTCATAAAACACATGGTTATATTTATAGATCACGGGTGGTTTCCATTCAGAGAACACATGGTTTCATTCATAAAACACAGGGTTCTATTCATAGAACACAGGGTTCCATTTATAGAACACAGGGTTCTATTCATAGAACACAAGGTTTTATTCATAGAACACATGGCTATATTTATAGATCACGGGTGGTTTCCATTCAGAGAACACATGGTTTCATTCATAAAACACAGGGTTCTATTTATAGAACACAGGGTTCCATTCATAGAACACAGGGTTCTATTAATAGAACACAAGGTTTTATTCATAAAACACATGGTTATATTTATAGATCACGGGTGGTTTCCATTCAGAGAACACATGGTTTCATTCATAAAACACAGGGTTCTATTCATAGAACACAGGGTTCCATTCATAGAACACAGGGTTCTATTAAGAGAACACAAGGTTTTATTCATAAAACACATGGTTATATTTATAGATCACGGGTGGTTTCCATTCAGAGAACACATCATTTCATTCATAAAACACAGGGTTCTATTCATAGAACACAGGGTTCCATTTATAGAATACTGGGTTCTATTAATAGAACACAAGGTTTTATTCATAGAACACATGGTTATATATAAAGATCACGGGTGGTTTCCATTCAGAGAATACATAATTTCATTCATAAAACACAGGGTTCTATTCATAGAACACAGGGTTCCATTTATAGAACACAGGGTTCTATTCATAGAACACAAGGTTTTATTCATAGAACACATGTTTATATTTATAGATCACGGGTGGTTTCCATTCAGAGAACACATAATTGTATTCATAAAACACAGGGTTCTATTCATAGAACACAGGGTTCCATTTATAGAACACAGGGTTCTATTCATAGAACTCAAGGTTTTATTCATAGAACAGATTGTTATATTTATAGATCACGGCTGGTTTCCATTCAGAGAACACATAATTGTATTCATAAAACACAGGGTTCTATTCATAGAACACAGGGTTCCATTTATAGAACACAGGGTTCTATTCATAGAACACAAGGTTTTATTCATAGAACACATGGTTATATTTATAGATCACGGGTGGTTTCCATTCAGAGAACACATAATTGCATTCATAAAACACAGGGTTCTATTCATAGAACACAGGGTTCCATTTATAGAACACAGGGTTCTATTCATAGAACACAAGGTTTTATTCATAGAACACATGGCTATATTTATAGATCACGGGTGGTTTCCATTCAGAGAACACATGGTTTCATTCATAAAACACAGGGTTCTATTTATAGAACACAGGGTTCCATTCATAGAACACAGGGTTCTATTAATAGAACACAAGGTTTTATTCATAAAACACATGGTTATATTTATAGATCACGGGTGATTTCCATTCAGAGAACACATCATTTCATTCATAAAACACAGTGTTCTATTCATAGAACACAGGGTTCCATTTATAGAACACTGGGTTCTATTCATAGACCACAAGGTTTTATTCATAGAACACATGGTTATATTTATAGATCACGGGTGGTTTTCATTCAGAGAACACATAATTTTATTCATAAAACACAGGGTTCTATTCATAGAACACAGGGTTCCATTTATAGAACACAGGGTTCTATTCATAGAACACAAGGTTTTATTCATAGAACACATGGCTATATTTATAGATCACGGGTGGTTTCCATTCAGAGAACACATGGTTTCATTCAAAAAACACAGGGTTCTATTTATAGAACACAGGGTTCCATTCATAGAACACAGGGTTCTATTAATAGAACACAAGGTTTTATTCATAAAACACATGGTTATATTTATAGATCACGGGTGGTTTCCATTCAGAGAACACATGGTTTCATTCATAAAACACAGGGTTCTATTCATAGAACACAGGGTTCCATTCATAGAACACAGGGTTCTATTAATAGAACACAAGGTTGTATTCATAAAACACATGGTTATATTTATAGATCACGGGTGGTTTCCATTCAGAGAACACATCATTTCATTCATAAAACACAGGGTTCTATTCATAGAACACAGGGTTCCATTTATAGAACACTGGGTTCTATTCATAGACCACAAGGTTTTATTCATAGAACACATGGTTATATTTATAGATCACGGGTGGTTTCCATTCAGAGAACACATAATTTTATTCATAAAACACAGGGTTCAATTCATAGAACACAGGGTTCCATTTATAGAACACAGGGTTCTATTCATAGAACTCAAGGTTTTATTCATAGAACAGATGGTTATATTTATAGATCACGGGTGGTTTCCATTCAGAGAACACATAATTGCATTCATAAAACACAGGGTTCTATTTATAGAACACAGGGTTCCATTCATAGAACACAGGGTTCTATTAATAAAACACAAGGTTTTATTCATAAAACACATGGTTATATTTATAGATCACGGGTGGTTTCCATTCAGAGAACACATGGTTTCATTCATAAAACACAGGGTTCAATTCATAGAACACAGGGTTCCATTTATAGAACACAGGGTTCTATTCATAGAAAACAAGGTTTTATTCATAGAACACATGGCTATATTTATAGATCACGGGTGGTTTCCATTCAGAGAACACATGGTTTCATTCATAAAACACAGGGTTCTATTTATAGAACACAGGGTTCCATTCATAGAACAAAGGGTTCTATTAATAAAACACAAGGTTTTATTCATAAAACACATGGTTATATTTCTAGATCACGGGTGGTTTAAATTCAGAGAACACATGGTTTCATTCATAAAACACAGGGTTCTATTCATAGAACACAGGGTTCCATTCATAGAACACAGGGTTCTATTAATAGAACACAAGGTTTTATTCATAAAACACATGGTTATATTTATAGATCACGGGTGGTTTCCAGTCAGAGAACACATGGTTTCATTCATAAAACACAGGGTTCTATTCATAGAACACAGGATTCCATTCATAGAACACAGGGTTCTATTAATAGAACACAAGGTTGTATTCATAAAACACATGGTTATATTTATAGATCACGGGTGGTTTCCATTCAGAGAACACATCATTTCATTCATAAAACACAGGGTTCTTTTCATAGAACACAGGGTTCCATTTATAGAACACAGGGTTCTATTCATAGAGCACAAGGTTTTATTCATAAAACACATGGTTATATTTATAGATCACGGGTGGTTTCCATTCAGAGAACACATGGTTTCATTCATAAAACACAGGGTTCTATTTATAGAACACAGGGTTCCATTCATAGAACACAGGGTTCTATTAATAGAACACAAGGTTTTATTCATAAAACACATGGTTATATTTATAGATCACGGGTGGTTTCCATTCAGAGAACACATCATTTCATTCATAAAACACAGGGTTCTATTCATAGAACACAGGGTTCCATTTATAGAACACTGGGTTCTATTCATAGACCACAAGGTTTTATTCATAGAACACATGGTTATATTTATAGATCACGGGTGGTTTTCATTCAGAGAACACATAATTTTATTCATAAAACACAGGGTTCTATTCATAGAACACAGGGTTCCATTTATAGAACACAGGGTTATATTCATAGAACACAAGGTTTTATTCATAGAACACATGGCTATATTTATAGATCACGGGTGGTTTCCATTCAGAGAACACATGGTTTCATTCATAAAACACAGGGTTCTATTTATAGAACACAGGGTTCCATTCATAGAACACAGGGTTCTATTAATAGAACACAAGGTTTTATTCATAAAACACATGGTTATATTTATAGATCACGGGTGGTTTCCATTCAGAGAACACATGGTTTCATTCATAAAACACAGGGTTCTATTCATAGAACACAGGGTTCCATTCATAGAACACAGGGTTCTATTAAGAGAACACAAGGTTTTATTCATAAAACACATGGTTATATTTATAGATCACGGGTGGTTTCCATTCAGGGAACACATCATTTCATTCATAAAACACAGGGTTCTATTCATAGAACACAGGGTTCCATTTATAGAACACTGGGTTCTATTCATAGAACACAAGGTTTTATTCATAGAACACATGGTTATATTTATAGATCACGGGTGGTTTCCATTCAGAGAACACATAATTTCATTCATAAAACACAGGGTTCTATTCATAGAACACAGGGTTCCATTTATAGAACACAGGGTTCTATTTATAGAACACAAGGTTTTATTCATAGAACACATGGTTATATTTATAGATCACGGGTGGTTTCCATTCAGAGAACACATAATTTTATTCATAAAACACAGGGTTCTATTCATAGAACACAGGGTTCCATTTATAGAACACAGGGTTCTATTCATAGAACTCAAGGTTTTATTCATAGAACAGATGGTTATATTTATAGATCACGGGTGGTTTCCATTCAGAGAACACATAATTGCATTCATAAAACACAGGGTTCTATTCATAGAACACAGGGTTCCATTTATAGAACACAGGGTTCTATTCATAGAACACAAGGTTTTATTCATAGAACACATGGCTATATTTATAGATCACGGGTGGTTTCCATTCAGAGAACACATGGTTTCATTCATAAAACACAGGGTTCTATTTATAGAACACAGGGTTCCATTCATAGAACACAGGGTTCTATTAATAGAACACAAGGTTTTATTCATAAAACACATGGTTATATTTATAGATCACGGGTGGTTTCCATTCAGAGAACACATGGTTTCATTCATAAAACACAGGGTTCTATTCATAGAACACAGGGTTCCATTCATAGAACACAGGGTTCTATTAATAGAACACAAGGTTGTATTCATAAAACACATAGTTATATTTTTAGATCACGGGTGGTTTCCATTCAGAGAACACATCATTTCATTCATAAAACACAGGGTTCTATTCATAGAACACAGGGTTCCATTTATAGAACACTGGGTTCTATTCATAGACCACAAGGTTTTATTCATAGAACACATGGTTATATTTATAGATCACGGGTGGTTTCCATTCAGAGAAGACATAATTTTATTCATAAAACACAGGGTTCAATTCATAGAACACAGGGTTCCATTTATAGAACACAGGGTTCTATTCATAGAACTCAAGGTTTTATTCATAGAACAGATGGTTATATTTATAGATCACGGGTGGTTTCCATTCAGAGAACACATAATTGCATTCATAAAACACAGGGTTCTATTTATAGAACACAGGGTTCCATTCATAGAACACAGGGTTCTATTAATAAAACACAAGGTTTTATTCATAAAACACATGGTTATATTTATAGATCACGGGTGGTTTCCATTCAGAGAACACATGGTTTCATTCATAAAACACAGGGTTCAATTCATAGAACACAGGGTTCCATTTATAGAACACAGGGTTCTATTCATAGAAAACAAGGTTTTATTCATAGAACACATGGCTATATTTATAGATCACGGGTGGTTTCCATTCAGAGAACACATGGTTTCATTCATAAAACACAGGGTTCTATTTATAGAACACAGGGTTCCATTCATAGAACACAGGGTTCTATTAATAAAACACAAGGTTTTATTCATAAAACACATGGTTATATTTATAGATCACGGGTGGTTTCCATTCAGAGAACACATGATTTCATTCATAAAACACAGGGTTTTATTTATAGAACACAGGGTTCCATTCATAGAACACAGGGTTCTATTAATAGAACACAAGGTTTTATTCATAAAACACATGGTTATATTTATAGATCACGGGTGGTTTCCAGTCAGAGAACACATGGTTTCATTCATAAAACACAGGGTTCTATTCATAGAACACAGGGTTCCATTTATAGAACACAGGGTTCTATTCATAGAACTCAATGTTTTATTCATAGAACAGATGGTTATATTTATAGATCACGGGTGGTTTCCATTCAGAGAACACATAATTGCATTCATAAAACACAGGGTTCTATTCATAGAACACAGGGTTCCATTTATAGAACACAGGGTTCTATTCATAGAACACAAGGTTTTATTCATAGAACACATGGCTATATTTATAGATCACGGGTGGTTTCCATTCAGAGAACACATGGTTTCATTCATAAAACACAGGGTTCTATTTATAGAACACAGGGTTCCATTCATAGAACACAGTGTTCTATTAATAGAACACAAGGTTTTATTCATAAAACACATGGTTATATTTATAGATCACGGGTGGTTTCCATTCAGAGAACACATGGTTTCATTCATAAAACACAGGGTTCTATTCATAGAACACAGGGTTCCATTCATAGAACACAGGGTTCTATTAATAGAACACAAGGTTGTATTCATAAAACACATGGTTATATTTATAGATCACGGGTGGTTTCCATTCAGAGAACACATCATTTCATTCATAAAACACAGGGTTCTATTCATAGAACACAGGGTTCCATTTATAGAACACTGGGTTCTATTCATAGACCACAAGGTTTTATTCATAGAACACATGGTTATATTTATAGATCACGGGTGGTTTCCATTCAGAGAACACATAATTTTATTCATAAAACACAGGGTTCAATTCATAGAACACAGGGTTCCATTTATAGAACACAGGGTTCTATTCATAGAACTCAAGGTTTTATTCATAGAACAGATGGTTATATTTATAGATCACGGGTGGTTTCCATTCAGAGAACACATAATTGCATTCATAAAACACAGGGTTCTATTCATAGAACACAGGGTTCCATTTATAGAACACAGGGTTCTATTCATAGAACACAAGGTTTTATTCATAGAACACATGGCTATATTTATAGATCACGGGTGGTTTCCATTCAGAGAACACATGGTTTCATTCATAAAACACAGGGTTCTATTTATAGAACACATGGTTCCATTCATAGAACACAGGGTTCTATTAATAGAACACAAGGTTTTATTCATAAAACACATGGTTATATTTATAGATCACGGGTGGTTTCCATTCAGAGAACACATGGTTTCATTCATAAAACACAGGGTTCTATTCATAGAACACAGGGTTCCATTCATAGAACACAGGGTTCTATTAATAGAACACAAGGTTGTATTCATAAAACACATGGTTATATTTATAGATCATGGGTGGTTTCCATTCAGAGAACACATCATTTCATTCATAAAACACAGGGTTCTATTCATAGAACACAGGGTTCCATTTATAGAACACTGGGTTCTATTCATAGACCACAAGGTTTTATTCATAGAACACATGGTTATATTTATAGATCACGGGTGGTTTCCATTCAGAGAACACATAATTTTATTCATAAAACACAGGGTTCTATTCATAGAACACAGGGTTCCATTTATAGAACACAGGGTTCTATTCATAGAACTCAAGGTTTTATTCATAGAACAAATGGTTATATTTATAGATCACGGGTGGTTTCCATTCAGAGAACACATAATTGCATTCATTAAACAAAGGGTTATTCATAGAACACAGGGTTCCATTTATAGAACACAGGGTTCTATTCATAGAAAACAAGGTTTTATTCATAAAACACATGGCTATATTTATAGATCACGGGTGGTTTCCATTCAGAGAACACATAATTGCATTCATAAAACACAGGGTTCTATTCATAGAACACAGGGTTCCATTTATAGAACACAGGGTTCTATTCATAGAACACAAGGTTTTATTCATAGAACACATGGTTATATTTATAGATCACGGGTGGTTTCCATTCAGAGAACACATGGTTTCATTCATAAAACACAGGGTTCTATTTATAGAACACAGGGTTCCATTCATAGAACACAGGGTTCTATTAATAAAACACAAGGTTTTATTCATAAAACACATGGTTATATTTATAGATCACGGGTGGTTTCCATTCAGAGAACACATGGTTTCATTCATAAATCACAGGGTTCCATTCATAGAACACAGGGTTCTATTAATAGAACACAAGGTTTTATTCATAAAACACATGGTTATATTTATAGATCACGGGTGGTTTCCATTCAGAGAACACATGATTTCATTCATAAAACACAGGGTTCTATTTATAGAACACAGGGTTCCATTCATAGAACACAGGGTTCTATTAATAGAACACAAGGTTTTATTCATAAAACACATGGTTATATTTATAGATCACGGGTGGTTTCCAGTCAGAGAACACATGGTTTCATTCATAAAACACAGGGTTCTATTCATAGAACACAGGGTTCCATTCATAGAACACAGGGTTCTATTAATAGAACACAAGGTTGTATTCATAAAACACATGGTTATATTTATAGATCACGGGTGGTTTCCATTCAGAGAACACATAATTTCATTCATAAAACACAGGGTTCCATTTATAGAACACAGGGTTCCATTTATAGAACACAGGGTTCTATTCATAGAACACAAGGTTTTATTCATAGAACACATGGTTATATTTATAGATCACGGGTGGTTTCCATTCAGAGAACACATAATTTTATTCATAAAACACAGGGTTCTATTCATAGAACACAGGGTTCCATTTATAGAACACAGGGTTCTATTCATAGAACTCAAGGTTTTATTCATAGAACAGATGGTTATATTTATAGATCACGGGTGGTTTCCATTCAGAGAACACATAATTGCATTCATAAAACACAGGGTTCTATTCATAGAACACAGGGTTCCATTTATAGAACACAGGGTTCTATTCATAGAACACAAGGTTTTATTCATAGAACACATGGCTATATTTATAGATCACGGGTGGTTTCCATTCAGAGAACACATGGTTTCATTCATAAAACACAGGGTTCTATTTATAGAACACAGGGTTCCATTCATAGAACACAGGGTTCTATTAATAGAACACAAGGTTTTATTCATAAAACACATGGTTATATTTATAGATCACGGGTGGTTTCCATTCAGAGAACACATGGTTTCATTCATAAAACACAGGGTTCTATTCATAGAACACAGGGTTCCATTCATAGAACACAGGGTTCTATTAAGAGAACACAAGGTTTTATTCATAGAACACATGGCTATATTTATAGATCACGGGTGGTTTCCATTCAGAGAACACATGGTTTCATTCATAAAACACAGGGTTCTATTTGTAGAACACAGGGTTCCATTCATAGAACACAGGGTTCTATTAAGAGAACACAAGGTTTTATTCATAGAACACATGGCTATATTTATAGATCACGGGTGGTTTTCATTCAGAGAACACATAATTTTATTCATAAAACACAGGGTTCTATTCATAGAACACAGGGTTCCATTTATAGAACACTGGGTTCTATTCATAGACCACAAGGTTTTATTCATAGAACACATGGTTATATTTATAGATCACGGGTGGTTTTCATTCAGAGAACACATAATTTTATTCATAAAACACAGGGTTCTATTCATAGAACACAGGGTTCCATTTATAGAACACAGGGTTCTATTCATAGAACACAAGGTTTTATTCATAGAACACATGGCTATATTTATAGATCACGGGTGGTTTCCATTCAGAGAACACATGGTTTCATTCATAAAACACAGGGTTCTATTTATAGAACACAGGGTTCCATTCATAGAACACAGGGTTCTATTAATAGAACACAAGGTTTTATTCATAAAACACATGGTTATATTTATAGATCACGGGTGGTTTCCATTCAGAGAACACATGGTTTCATTCATAAAACACAGGGTTCTATTCATAGAACACAGGGTTCCATTCATAGAACACAGGGTTCTATTAATAGAACACAAGGTTTTATTCATAAAACACATGGTTATATTTATAGATCACGGGTGGTTTCCATTCAGAGAACACATCATTTCATTCATAAAACACAGGGTTCTATTCATAGAACACAGGGTTCCATTTATAGAACACAGGGTTCTATTCATAGAACACAAGGTTTTATTCATAAAACACATGGTTATATTTATAGATCACGGGTGGTTTTCATTCAGAGAACACATAATTTTATTCATAAAACACAGGGTTCTATTCATAGAACACAGGGTTCCATTTATAGAACACAGGGTTCTATTCATAGAACACAAGGTTTTATTCATACAACACATGGCTATATTTATAGATCACGGGTGGTTTCCATTCAGAGAACACATGGTTTCATTCATAAAACACAGGGTTCTATTTATAGAACACAGGGTTCCATTCATAGAACACAGGGTTCTATTAATAGAACACAAGGTTTTATTCATAAAACACATGGTTATATTTATAGATCACGGGTGGTTTCCATTCAGAGAACACATGGTTTCATTCATAAAACACAGGGTTCTATTCATAGAACACAGGGTTCCATTTATAGAACACAGGGTTCCATTCATAGAACACAGGGTTCTATTAATAGAACACAAGGTTTTATTCATAAAACACATGGTTATATTTATAGATCACGGGTGGTTTCCAGTCAGAGAACACATGGTTTCATTCATAAAACACAGGGTTCTATTCATAGAACACAGGGTTCCATTCATAGAACACAGGGTTCTATTAATAGAACACAAGGTTGTATTCATAAAACACATGGTTATATTTATAGATCACGGGTGGTTTCCATTCAGAGAACACATAATTTCATTCATAAAACACAGGGTTCCATTTATAGAACACAGGGTTCCATTTATAGAACACAGGGTTCTATTCATAGAACACAAGGTTTTATTCATAGAACACATGGCTATATTTATAGATCACGGGTGGTTTCCATTCAGAGAACACATGGTTTCATTCATAAAACACAGGGTTCTATTTATAGAACACAGGGTTCCATTCATAGAACACAGGGTTCTATTAATAGAACACAAGGTTTTATTCATAAAACACATGGTTATATTTATAGATCACGGGTGGTTTCCATTCAGAGAACACATGGTTTCATTCATAAAACACAGGGTTCTATTCATAGAACACAGGGTTCCATTCATAGAACACAGGGTTCTATTAATAGAACACAAGGTTTTATTCATAAAACACATGGTTATATTTATAGATCACGGGTGGTTTCCATTCAGAGAACACATAATTTTATTCATAAAACACAGGGTTCTATTCATAGAACACAGGGTTCCATTTATAGAACACAGGGTTCTATTCATAGAACTCAAGGTTTTATTCATAGAACAGATGGTTATATTTATAGATCACGGGTGGTTTCCATTCAGAGAACACATAATTGCATTCATAAAACACAGGGTTCTATTCATAGAACACAGGGTTCCATTTATAGAACACAGGGTTCTATTCATAGAACACAAGGTTTTATTCATAGAACACATGGCTATATTTATAGATCACGGGTGGTTTCCATTCAGAGAACACATGGTTTCATTCATAAAACACAGGGTTCTATTTATAGAACACAGGGTTCCATTCATAGAACACAGGGTTCTATTAATAGAACACAAGGTTTTATTCATAAAACACATGGTTATATTTATAGATCACGGGTGGTTTCCATTCAGAGAACACATGGTTTCATTCATAAAACACAGGGTTCTATTCATAGAACACAGGGTTCCATTCATAGAACACAGGGTTCTATTAAGAGAACACAAGGTTTTATTCATAGAACACATGGCTATATTTATAGATCACGGGTGGTTTCCATTCAGAGAACACATGGTTTCATTCATAAAACACAGGGTTCTATTTGTAGAACACAGGGTTCCATTCATAGAACACAGGGTTCTATTAAGAGAACACAAGGTTTTATTCATAGAACACATGGCTATATTTATAGATCACGGGTGGTTTTCATTCAGAGAACACATAATTTTATTCATAAAACACAGGGTTCTATTCATAGAACACAGGGTTCCATTTATAGAACACTGGGTTCTATTCATAGACCACAAGGTTTTATTCATAGAACACATGGTTATATTTATAGATCACGGGTGGTTTTCATTCAGAGAACACATAATTTTATTCATAAAACACAGGGTTCTATTCATAGAACACAGGGTTCCATTTATAGAACACAGGGTTCTATTCATAGAACACAAGGTTTTATTCATAGAACACATGGCTATATTTATAGATCACGGGTGGTTTCCATTCAGAGAACACATGGTTTCATTCATAAAACACAGGGTTCTATTTATAGAACACAGGGTTCCATTCATAGAACACAGGGTTCTATTAATAGAACACAAGGTTTTATTCATAAAACACATGGTTATATTTATAGATCACGGGTGGTTTCCATTCAGAGAACACATGGTTTCATTCATAAAACACAGGGTTCTATTCATAGAACACAGGGTTCCATTCATAGAACACAGGGTTCTATTAATAGAACACAAGGTTTTATTCATAAAACACATGGTTATATTTATAGATCACGGGTGGTTTCCATTCAGAGAACACATCATTTCATTCATAAAACACAGGGTTCTATTCATAGAACACAGGGTTCCATTTATAGAACACAGGGTTCTATTCATAGAACACAAGGTTTTATTCATAAAACACATGGTTATATTTATAGATCACGGGTGGTTTTCATTCAGAGAACACATGGTTTCATTCATAAAACACAGGGTTCTATTCATAGAACACAGGGTTCCATTCATAGAACACAGGGTTCTATTAAGAGAACACAAGGTTTTATTCATAAAACACATGGTTATATTTATAGATCACGGGTGGTTTCCATTCAGGGAACACATCATTTCATTCATAAAACACAGGGTTCTATTCATAGAACACAGGGTTCCATTTATAGAACACTGGGTTCTATTCATAGAACACAAGGTTTTATTCATAGAACACATGGTTATATTTATAGATCACGGGTGGTTTCCATTCAGAGAACACATAATTTCATTCATAAAACACAGGGTTCTATTCATAGAACACAGGGTTCCATTTATAGAACACAGGGTTCTATTTATAGAACACAAGGTTTTATTCATAGAACACATGGTTATATTTATAGATCACGGGTGGTTTCCATTCAGAGAACACATAATTTTATTCATAAAACACAGGGTTCTATTCATAGAACACAGGGTTCCATTTATAGAACACAGGGTTCTATTCATAGAACTCAAGGTTTTATTCATAGAACAGATGGTTATATTTATAGATCACGGGTGGTTTCCATTCAGAGAACACATAATTGCATTCATAAAACACAGGGTTCTATTCATAGAACACAGGGTTCCATTTATAGAACACAGGGTTCTATTCATAGAACACAAGGTTTTATTCATAGAACACATGGCTATATTTATAGATCACGGGTGGTTTCCATTCAGAGAACACATGGTTTCATTCATAAAACACAGGGTTCTATTTATAGAACACAGGGTTCCATTCATAGAACACAGGGTTCTATTAATAGAACACAAGGTTTTATTCATAAAACACATGGTTATATTTATAGATCACGGGTGGTTTCCATTCAGAGAACACATGGTTTCATTCATAAAACACAGGGTTCTATTCATAGAACACAGGGTTCCATTCATAGAACACAGGGTTCTATTAATAGAACACAAGGTTGTATTCATAAAACACATAGTTATATTTTTAGATCACGGGTGGTTTCCATTCAGAGAACACATCATTTCATTCATAAAACACAGGGTTCTATTCATAGAACACAGGGTTCCATTTATAGAACACTGGGTTCTATTCATAGACCACAAGGTTTTATTCATAGAACACATGGTTATATTTATAGATCACGGGTGGTTTCCATTCAGAGAAGACATAATTTTATTCATAAAACACAGGGTTCAATTCATAGAACACAGGGTTCCATTTATAGAACACAGGGTTCTATTCATAGAACTCAAGGTTTTATTCATAGAACAGATGGTTATATTTATAGATCACGGGTGGTTTCCATTCAGAGAACACATAATTGCATTCATAAAACACAGGGTTCTATTTATAGAACACAGGGTTCCATTCATAGAACACAGGGTTCTATTAATAAAACACAAGGTTTTATTCATAAAACACATGGTTATATTTATAGATCACGGGTGGTTTCCATTCAGAGAACACATGGTTTCATTCATAAAACACAGGGTTCAATTCATAGAACACAGGGTTCCATTTATAGAACACAGGGTTCTATTCATAGAAAACAAGGTTTTATTCATAGAACACATGGCTATATTTATA
This sequence comes from Crinia signifera, assembly GCF_055691185.1. Lineage (NCBI taxonomy): Eukaryota > Metazoa > Chordata > Amphibia > Anura > Myobatrachidae > Crinia > Crinia signifera. The sequence goes on along the minus strand of NC_139217.1, from coordinate 236,527,483 downwards.
GATCACGGGTGGTTTCCATTCAGAGAACACATGGTTTCATTCATAAAACACAGGGTTCTATTTATAGAACACAGGGTTCCATTCATAGAACACAGGGTTCTATTAATAAAACACAAGGTTTTATTCATAAAACACATGGTTATATTTATAGATCACGGGTGGTTTCCATTCAGAGAACACATGATTTCATTCATAAAACACAGGGTTTTATTTATAGAACACAGGGTTCCATTCATAGAACACAGGGTTCTATTAATAGAACACAAGGTTTTATTCATAAAACACATGGTTATATTTATAGATCACGGGTGGTTTCCAGTCAGAGAACACATGGTTTCATTCATAAAACACAGGGTTCTATTCATAGAACACAGGGTTCCATTTATAGAACACAGGGTTCTATTCATAGAACTCAATGTTTTATTCATAGAACAGATGGTTATATTTATAGATCACGGGTGGTTTCCATTCAGAGAACACATAATTGCATTCATAAAACACAGGGTTCTATTCATAGAACACAGGGTTCCATTTATAGAACACAGGGTTCTATTCATAGAACACAAGGTTTTATTCATAGAACACATGGCTATATTTATAGATCACGGGTGGTTTCCATTCAGAGAACACATGGTTTCATTCATAAAACACAGGGTTCTATTTATAGAACACAGGGTTCCATTCATAGAACACAGTGTTCTATTAATAGAACACAAGGTTTTATTCATAAAACACATGGTTATATTTATAGATCACGGGTGGTTTCCATTCAGAGAACACATGGTTTCATTCATAAAACACAGGGTTCTATTCATAGAACACAGGGTTCCATTCATAGAACACAGGGTTCTATTAATAGAACACAAGGTTGTATTCATAAAACACATGGTTATATTTATAGATCACGGGTGGTTTCCATTCAGAGAACACATCATTTCATTCATAAAACACAGGGTTCTATTCATAGAACACAGGGTTCCATTTATAGAACACTGGGTTCTATTCATAGACCACAAGGTTTTATTCATAGAACACATGGTTATATTTATAGATCACGGGTGGTTTCCATTCAGAGAACACATAATTTTATTCATAAAACACAGGGTTCAATTCATAGAACACAGGGTTCCATTTATAGAACACAGGGTTCTATTCATAGAACTCAAGGTTTTATTCATAGAACAGATGGTTATATTTATAGATCACGGGTGGTTTCCATTCAGAGAACACATAATTGCATTCATAAAACACAGGGTTCTATTCATAGAACACAGGGTTCCATTTATAGAACACAGGGTTCTATTCATAGAACACAAGGTTTTATTCATAGAACACATGGCTATATTTATAGATCACGGGTGGTTTCCATTCAGAGAACACATGGTTTCATTCATAAAACACAGGGTTCTATTTATAGAACACATGGTTCCATTCATAGAACACAGGGTTCTATTAATAGAACACAAGGTTTTATTCATAAAACACATGGTTATATTTATAGATCACGGGTGGTTTCCATTCAGAGAACACATGGTTTCATTCATAAAACACAGGGTTCTATTCATAGAACACAGGGTTCCATTCATAGAACACAGGGTTCTATTAATAGAACACAAGGTTGTATTCATAAAACACATGGTTATATTTATAGATCATGGGTGGTTTCCATTCAGAGAACACATCATTTCATTCATAAAACACAGGGTTCTATTCATAGAACACAGGGTTCCATTTATAGAACACTGGGTTCTATTCATAGACCACAAGGTTTTATTCATAGAACACATGGTTATATTTATAGATCACGGGTGGTTTCCATTCAGAGAACACATAATTTTATTCATAAAACACAGGGTTCTATTCATAGAACACAGGGTTCCATTTATAGAACACAGGGTTCTATTCATAGAACTCAAGGTTTTATTCATAGAACAAATGGTTATATTTATAGATCACGGGTGGTTTCCATTCAGAGAACACATAATTGCATTCATTAAACAAAGGGTTATTCATAGAACACAGGGTTCCATTTATAGAACACAGGGTTCTATTCATAGAAAACAAGGTTTTATTCATAAAACACATGGCTATATTTATAGATCACGGGTGGTTTCCATTCAGAGAACACATAATTGCATTCATAAAACACAGGGTTCTATTCATAGAACACAGGGTTCCATTTATAGAACACAGGGTTCTATTCATAGAACACAAGGTTTTATTCATAGAACACATGGTTATATTTATAGATCACGGGTGGTTTCCATTCAGAGAACACATGGTTTCATTCATAAAACACAGGGTTCTATTTATAGAACACAGGGTTCCATTCATAGAACACAGGGTTCTATTAATAAAACACAAGGTTTTATTCATAAAACACATGGTTATATTTATAGATCACGGGTGGTTTCCATTCAGAGAACACATGGTTTCATTCATAAATCACAGGGTTCCATTCATAGAACACAGGGTTCTATTAATAGAACACAAGGTTTTATTCATAAAACACATGGTTATATTTATAGATCACGGGTGGTTTCCATTCAGAGAACACATGATTTCATTCATAAAACACAGGGTTCTATTTATAGAACACAGGGTTCCATTCATAGAACACAGGGTTCTATTAATAGAACACAAGGTTTTATTCATAAAACACATGGTTATATTTATAGATCACGGGTGGTTTCCAGTCAGAGAACACATGGTTTCATTCATAAAACACAGGGTTCTATTCATAGAACACAGGGTTCCATTCATAGAACACAGGGTTCTATTAATAGAACACAAGGTTGTATTCATAAAACACATGGTTATATTTATAGATCACGGGTGGTTTCCATTCAGAGAACACATAATTTCATTCATAAAACACAGGGTTCCATTTATAGAACACAGGGTTCCATTTATAGAACACAGGGTTCTATTCATAGAACACAAGGTTTTATTCATAGAACACATGGTTATATTTATAGATCACGGGTGGTTTCCATTCAGAGAACACATAATTTTATTCATAAAACACAGGGTTCTATTCATAGAACACAGGGTTCCATTTATAGAACACAGGGTTCTATTCATAGAACTCAAGGTTTTATTCATAGAACAGATGGTTATATTTATAGATCACGGGTGGTTTCCATTCAGAGAACACATAATTGCATTCATAAAACACAGGGTTCTATTCATAGAACACAGGGTTCCATTTATAGAACACAGGGTTCTATTCATAGAACACAAGGTTTTATTCATAGAACACATGGCTATATTTATAGATCACGGGTGGTTTCCATTCAGAGAACACATGGTTTCATTCATAAAACACAGGGTTCTATTTATAGAACACAGGGTTCCATTCATAGAACACAGGGTTCTATTAATAGAACACAAGGTTTTATTCATAAAACACATGGTTATATTTATAGATCACGGGTGGTTTCCATTCAGAGAACACATGGTTTCATTCATAAAACACAGGGTTCTATTCATAGAACACAGGGTTCCATTCATAGAACACAGGGTTCTATTAAGAGAACACAAGGTTTTATTCATAGAACACATGGCTATATTTATAGATCACGGGTGGTTTCCATTCAGAGAACACATGGTTTCATTCATAAAACACAGGGTTCTATTTGTAGAACACAGGGTTCCATTCATAGAACACAGGGTTCTATTAAGAGAACACAAGGTTTTATTCATAGAACACATGGCTATATTTATAGATCACGGGTGGTTTTCATTCAGAGAACACATAATTTTATTCATAAAACACAGGGTTCTATTCATAGAACACAGGGTTCCATTTATAGAACACTGGGTTCTATTCATAGACCACAAGGTTTTATTCATAGAACACATGGTTATATTTATAGATCACGGGTGGTTTTCATTCAGAGAACACATAATTTTATTCATAAAACACAGGGTTCTATTCATAGAACACAGGGTTCCATTTATAGAACACAGGGTTCTATTCATAGAACACAAGGTTTTATTCATAGAACACATGGCTATATTTATAGATCACGGGTGGTTTCCATTCAGAGAACACATGGTTTCATTCATAAAACACAGGGTTCTATTTATAGAACACAGGGTTCCATTCATAGAACACAGGGTTCTATTAATAGAACACAAGGTTTTATTCATAAAACACATGGTTATATTTATAGATCACGGGTGGTTTCCATTCAGAGAACACATGGTTTCATTCATAAAACACAGGGTTCTATTCATAGAACACAGGGTTCCATTCATAGAACACAGGGTTCTATTAATAGAACACAAGGTTTTATTCATAAAACACATGGTTATATTTATAGATCACGGGTGGTTTCCATTCAGAGAACACATCATTTCATTCATAAAACACAGGGTTCTATTCATAGAACACAGGGTTCCATTTATAGAACACAGGGTTCTATTCATAGAACACAAGGTTTTATTCATAAAACACATGGTTATATTTATAGATCACGGGTGGTTTTCATTCAGAGAACACATAATTTTATTCATAAAACACAGGGTTCTATTCATAGAACACAGGGTTCCATTTATAGAACACAGGGTTCTATTCATAGAACACAAGGTTTTATTCATAGAACACATGGCTATATTTATAGATCACGGGTGGTTTCCATTCAGAGAACACATGGTTTCATTCATAAAACACAGGGTTCTATTTATAGAACACAGGGTTCCATTCATAGAACACAGGGTTCTATTAATAGAACACAAGGTTTTATTCATAAAACACATGGTTATATTTATAGATCACGGGTGGTTTCCATTCAGAGAACACATGGTTTCATTCATAAAACACAGGGTTCTATTCATAGAACACAGGGTTCCATTTATAGAACACAGGGTTCCATTCATAGAACACAGGGTTCTATTAATAGAACACAAGGTTTTATTCATAAAACACATGGTTATATTTATAGATCACGGGTGGTTTCCAGTCAGAGAACACATGGTTTCATTCATAAAACACAGGGTTCTATTCATAGAACACAGGGTTCCATTCATAGAACACAGGGTTCTATTAATAGAACACAAGGTTGTATTCATAAAACACATGGTTATATTTATAGATCACGGGTGGTTTCCATTCAGAGAACACATAATTTCATTCATAAAACACAGGGTTCCATTTATAGAACACAGGGTTCCATTTATAGAACACAGGGTTCTATTCATAGAACACAAGGTTTTATTCATAGAACACATGGCTATATTTATAGATCACGGGTGGTTTCCATTCAGAGAACACATGGTTTCATTCATAAAACACAGGGTTCTATTTATAGAACACAGGGTTCCATTCATAGAACACAGGGTTCTATTAATAGAACACAAGGTTTTATTCATAAAACACATGGTTATATTTATAGATCACGGGTGGTTTCCATTCAGAGAACACATGGTTTCATTCATAAAACACAGGGTTCTATTCATAGAACACAGGGTTCCATTCATAGAACACAGGGTTCTATTAATAGAACACAAGGTTTTATTCATAAAACACATGGTTATATTTATAGATCACGGGTGGTTTCCATTCAGAGAACACATAATTTTATTCATAAAACACAGGGTTCTATTCATAGAACACAGGGTTCCATTTATAGAACACAGGGTTCTATTCATAGAACTCAAGGTTTTATTCATAGAACAGATGGTTATATTTATAGATCACGGGTGGTTTCCATTCAGAGAACACATAATTGCATTCATAAAACACAGGGTTCTATTCATAGAACACAGGGTTCCATTTATAGAACACAGGGTTCTATTCATAGAACACAAGGTTTTATTCATAGAACACATGGCTATATTTATAGATCACGGGTGGTTTCCATTCAGAGAACACATGGTTTCATTCATAAAACACAGGGTTCTATTTATAGAACACAGGGTTCCATTCATAGAACACAGGGTTCTATTAATAGAACACAAGGTTTTATTCATAAAACACATGGTTATATTTATAGATCACGGGTGGTTTCCATTCAGAGAACACATGGTTTCATTCATAAAACACAGGGTTCTATTCATAGAACACAGGGTTCCATTCATAGAACACAGGGTTCTATTAAGAGAACACAAGGTTTTATTCATAGAACACATGGCTATATTTATAGATCACGGGTGGTTTCCATTCAGAGAACACATGGTTTCATTCATAAAACACAGGGTTCTATTTGTAGAACACAGGGTTCCATTCATAGAACACAGGGTTCTATTAAGAGAACACAAGGTTTTATTCATAGAACACATGGCTATATTTATAGATCACGGGTGGTTTTCATTCAGAGAACACATAATTTTATTCATAAAACACAGGGTTCTATTCATAGAACACAGGGTTCCATTTATAGAACACTGGGTTCTATTCATAGACCACAAGGTTTTATTCATAGAACACATGGTTATATTTATAGATCACGGGTGGTTTTCATTCAGAGAACACATAATTTTATTCATAAAACACAGGGTTCTATTCATAGAACACAGGGTTCCATTTATAGAACACAGGGTTCTATTCATAGAACACAAGGTTTTATTCATAGAACACATGGCTATATTTATAGATCACGGGTGGTTTCCATTCAGAGAACACATGGTTTCATTCATAAAACACAGGGTTCTATTTATAGAACACAGGGTTCCATTCATAGAACACAGGGTTCTATTAATAGAACACAAAGTTTTATTCATAAAACACATGGTTATATTTATAGATCACGGGTGGTTTCCATTCAGAGAACACATGGTTTCATTCATAAAACACAGGGTTCTATTCATAGAACACAGGGTTCCATTCATAGAACACAGGGTTCTATTAATAGAACACAAGGTTTTATTCATAAAACACATGGTTATATTTATAGATCACGGGTGGTTTCCATTCAGAGAACACATCATTTCATTCATAAAACACAGGGTTCTATTCATAGAACACAGGGTTCCATTTATAGAACACAGGGTTCTATTCATAGAACACAAGGTTTTATTCATAAAACACATGGTTATATTTATAGATCACGGGTGGTTTTCATTCAGAGAACACATAATTTTATTCATAAAACACAGGGTTCTATTCATAGAACACAGGGTTCCATTTATAGAACACAGGGTTCTATTCATAGAACACAAGGTTTTATTCATAGAACACATGGCTATATTTATAGATCACGGGTGGTTTCCATTCAGAGAACACATGGTTTCATTCATAAAACACAGGGTTCTATTTATAGAACACAGGGTTCCATTCATAGAACACAGGGTTCTATTAATAGAACACAAGGTTTTATTCATAAAACACATGGTTATATTTATAGATCACGGGTGGTTTCCATTCAGAGAACACATGGTTTCATTCATAAAACACAGGGTTCTATTCATAGAACACAGGGTTCCATTTATAGAACACAGGGTTCTATTCATAGAACTCAAGGTTTTATTCATAGAACAAATGGTTATATTTATAGATCACGGGTGGTTTCCATTCAGAGAACACATAATTGCATTCATTAAACAAAGGGTTATTCATAGAACACAGGGTTCCATTTATAGAACACAGGGTTCTATTCATAGAAAACAAGGTTTTATTCATAGAACACATGGCTATATTTATAGATCACGGGTTGTTTCCATTCAGAGAACACATAATTGCATTCATAAAACACAGGGTTCTATTCATAGAACACAGGGTCCCATTTATAGAACACAGGGTTCTATTCATAGAACACAAGGTTTTATTCATAGAACACATGGTTATATTTATAGATCACGGGTGGTTTCCATTCAGAGAACACATGGTTTCATTCATAAAACACAGGGTTCTATTTATAGAACACAGGGTTCCATTCATAGAACACAGGGTTCTATTAATAAAACACAAGGTTTTATTCATAAAACACATGGTTATATTTATAGATCACGGGTGGTTTCCATTCAGAGAACACATGGTTTCATTCATAAATCACAGGGTTCTATTCATAGAACACAGGGTTCCATTCATAGAACACAGGGTTCTATTAATAGAACACAAGGTTTTATTCATAAAACACATGGTTATATTTATAGATCACGGGTGGTTTCCAGTCAGAGAACACATGGTTTCATTCATAAAACACAGGGTTCTATTCATAGAACACAGGGTTCCATTCATAGAACACAGGGTTCTATTAATAGAACACAAGGTTGTATTCATAAAACACATGGTTATATTTATAGATCACGGGTGGTTTCCATTCAGAGAACACATAATTTCATTCATAAAACACAGGGTTCTATTCATAGAACACAGGGTTCCATTTATAGAACACAGGGTTCTATTCATAGAACACAAGGTTTTATTCATAGAACACATGGTTATATTTATAGATCACGGGTGGTTTCCATTCAGAGAACACATGGTTTCATTCATAAAACACAGGGTTCTATTTATAGAACACAGGGTTCCATTCATAGAACACAGGGTTCTATTAATAAAACACAAGGTTTTATTCATAAAACACATGGTTATATTTATAGATCACGGGTGGTTTCCATTCAGAGAACACATGGTTTCATTCATAAATCACAGGGTTCTATTCATAGAACACAGGGTTCCATTCATAGAACACAGGGTTCTATTAATAGAACACAAGGTTGTATTCATAAAACACATGGTTATATTTATAGATCACGGGTGGTTTCCATTCAGAGAACACATCATTTCATTCATAAAACACAGGGTTCTATTCATAGAACACAGGGTTCCATTTATAGAACACTGGGTTCTATTCATAGACCACAAGGTTTTATTCATAGAACACATGGTTATATTTATAGATCACGGGTGGTTTCCATTCAGAGAACACATAATTTTATTCATAAAACACAGGGTTCAATTCATAGAACACAGGGTTCCATTTATAGAACACAGGGTTCTATTCATAGAACTCAAGGTTTTATTCATAGAACAGATGGTTATATTTATAGATCACGGGTGGTTTCCATTCAGAGAACACATAATTGCATTCATAAAACACAGGGTTCTATTCATAGAACACAGGGTTCCATTTATAGAACACAGGGTTCTATTCATAGAACACAAGGTTTTATTCATAGAACACATGGCTATATTTATAGATCACGGGTGGTTTCCATTCAGAGAACACATGGTTTCATTCATAAAACACAGGGTTCTATTTATAGAACACATGGTTCCATTCATAGAACACAGGGTTCTATTAATAGAACACAAGGTTTTATTCATAAAACACATGGTTATATTTATAGATCACGGGTGGTTTCCATTCAGAGAACACATGGTTTCATTCATAAAACACAGGGTTCTATTCATAGAACACAGGGTTCCATTCATAGAACACAGGGTTCTATTAATAGAACACAAGGTTGTATTCATAAAACACATGGTTATATTTATAGATCATGGGTGGTTTCCATTCAGAGAACACATCATTTCATTCATAAAACACAGGGTTCTATTCATAGAACACAGGGTTCCATTTATAGAACACTGGGTTCTATTCATAGACCACAAGGTTTTATTCATAGAACACATGGTTATATTTATAGATCACGGGTGGTTTCCATTCAGAGAACACATAATTTTATTCATAAAACACAGGGTTCTATTCATAGAACACAGGGTTCCATTTATAGAACACAGGGTTCTATTCATAGAACTCAAGGTTTTATTCATAGAACAAATGGTTATATTTATAGATCACGGGTGGTTTCCATTCAGAGAACACATAATTGCATTCATTAAACAAAGGGTTATTCATAGAACACAGGGTTCCATTTATAGAACACAGGGTTCTATTCATAGAAAACAAGGTTTTATTCATAAAACACATGGCTATATTTATAGATCACGGGTGGTTTCCATTCAGAGAACACATAATTGCATTCATAAAACACAGGGTTCTATTCATAGAACACAGGGTTCCATTTATAGAACACAGGGTTCTATTCATAGAACACAAGGTTTTATTCATAGAACACATGGTTATATTTATAGATCACGGGTGGTTTCCATTCAGAGAACACATGGTTTCATTCATAAAACACAGGGTTCTATTTATAGAACACAGGGTTCCATTCATAGAACACAGGGTTCTATTAATAAAACACAAGGTTTTATTCATAAAACACATGGTTATATTTATAGATCACGGGTGGTTTCCATTCAGAGAACACATGGTTTCATTCATAAATCACAGGGTTCCATTCATAGAACACAGGGTTCTATTAATAGAACACAAGGTTTTATTCATAAAACACATGGTTATATTTATAGATCACGGGTGGTTTCCATTCAGAGAACACATGATTTCATTCATAAAACACAGGGTTCTATTTATAGAACACAGGGTTCCATTCATAGAACACAGGGTTCTATTAATAGAACACAAGGTTTTATTCATAAAACACATGGTTATATTTATAGATCACGGGTGGTTTCCAGTCAGAGAACACATGGTTTCATTCATAAAACACAGGGTTCTATTCATAGAACACAGGGTTCCATTCATAGAACACAGGGTTCTATTAATAGAACACAAGGTTGTATTCATAAAACACATGGTTATATTTATAGATCACGGGTGGTTTCCATTCAGAGAACACATAATTTCATTCATAAAACACAGGGTTCCATTTATAGAACACAGGGTTCCATTTATAGAACACAGGGTTCTATTCATAGAACACAAGGTTTTATTCATAGAACACATGGTTATATTTATAGATCACGGGTGGTTTCCATTCAGAGAACACATAATTTTATTCATAAAACACAGGGTTCTATTCATAGAACACAGGGTTCCATTTATAGAACACAGGGTTCTATTCATAGAACTCAAGGTTTTATTCATAGAACAGATGGTTATATTTATAGATCACGGGTGGTTTCCATTCAGAGAACACATAATTGCATTCATAAAACACAGGGTTCTATTCATAGAACACAGGGTTCCATTTATAGAACACAGGGTTCTATTCATAGAACACAAGGTTTTATTCATAGAACACATGGCTATATTTATAGATCACGGGTGGTTTCCATTCAGAGAACACATGGTTTCATTCATAAAACACAGGGTTCTATTTATAGAACACAGGGTTCCATTCATAGAACACAGGGTTCTATTAATAGAACACAAGGTTTTATTCATAAAACACATGGTTATATTTATAGATCACGGGTGGTTTCCATTCAGAGAACACATGGTTTCATTCATAAAACACAGGGTTCTATTCATAGAACACAGGGTTCCATTCATAGAACACAGGGTTCTATTAAGAGAACACAAGGTTTTATTCATAGAACACATGGCTATATTTATAGATCACGGGTGGTTTCCATTCAGAGAACACATGGTTTCATTCATAAAACACAGGGTTCTATTTGTAGAACACAGGGTTCCATTCATAGAACACAGGGTTCTATTAAGAGAACACAAGGTTTTATTCATAGAACACATGGCTATATTTATAGATCACGGGTGGTTTTCATTCAGAGAACACATAATTTTATTCATAAAACACAGGGTTCTATTCATAGAACACAGGGTTCCATTTATAGAACACTGGGTTCTATTCATAGACCACAAGGTTTTATTCATAGAACACATGGTTATATTTATAGATCACGGGTGGTTTTCATTCAGAGAACACATAATTTTATTCATAAAACACAGGGTTCTATTCATAGAACACAGGGTTCCATTTATAGAACACAGGGTTCTATTCATAGAACACAAGGTTTTATTCATAGAACACATGGCTATATTTATAGATCACGGGTGGTTTCCATTCAGAGAACACATGGTTTCATTCATAAAACACAGGGTTCTATTTATAGAACACAGGGTTCCATTCATAGAACACAGGGTTCTATTAATAGAACACAAGGTTTTATTCATAAAACACATGGTTATATTTATAGATCACGGGTGGTTTCCATTCAGAGAACACATGGTTTCATTCATAAAACACAGGGTTCTATTCATAGAACACAGGGTTCCATTCATAGAACACAGGGTTCTATTAATAGAACACAAGGTTTTATTCATAAAACACATGGTTATATTTATAGATCACGGGTGGTTTCCATTCAGAGAACACATCATTTCATTCATAAAACACAGGGTTCTATTCATAGAACACAGGGTTCCATTTATAGAACACAGGGTTCTATTCATAGAACACAAGGTTTTATTCATAAAACACATGGTTATATTTATAGATCACGGGTGGTTTTCATTCAGAGAACACATAATTTTATTCATAAAACACAGGGTTCTATTCATAGAACACAGGGTTCCATTTATAGAACACAGGGTTCTATTCATAGAACACAAGGTTTTATTCATAGAACACATGGCTATATTTATAGATCACGGGTGGTTTCCATTCAGAGAACACATGGTTTCATTCATAAAACACAGGGTTCTATTTATAGAACACAGGGTTCCATTCATAGAACACAGGGTTCTATTAATAGAACACAAGGTTTTATTCATAAAACACATGGTTATATTTATAGATCACGGGTGGTTTCCATTCAGAGAACACATGGTTTCATTCATAAAACACAGGGTTCTATTCATAGAACACAGGGTTCCATTTATAGAACACAGGGTTCCATTCATAGAACACAGGGTTCTATTAATAGAACACAAGGTTTTATTCATAAAACACATGGTTATATTTATAGATCACGGGTGGTTTCCAGTCAGAGAACACATGGTTTCATTCATAAAACACAGGGTTCTATTCATAGAACACAGGGTTCCATTCATAGAACACAGGGTTCTATTAATAGAACACAAGGTTGTATTCATAAAACACATGGTTATATTTATAGATCACGGGTGGTTTCCATTCAGAGAACACATAATTTCATTCATAAAACACAGGGTTCCATTTATAGAACACAGGGTTCCATTTATAGAACACAGGGTTCTATTCATAGAACACAAGGTTTTATTCATAGAACACATGGCTATATTTATAGATCACGGGTGGTTTCCATTCAGAGAACACATGGTTTCATTCATAAAACACAGGGTTCTATTTATAGAACACAGGGTTCCATTCATAGAACACAGGGTTCTATTAATAGAACACAAGGTTTTATTCATAAAACACATGGTTATATTTATAGATCACGGGTGGTTTCCATTCAGAGAACACATGGTTTCATTCATAAAACACAGGGTTCTATTCATAGAACACAGGGTTCCATTCATAGAACACAGGGTTCTATTAATAGAACACAAGGTTTTATTCATAAAACACATGGTTATATTTATAGATCACGGGTGGTTTCCATTCAGAGAACACATAATTTTATTCATAAAACACAGGGTTCTATTCATAGAACACAGGGTTCCATTTATAGAACACAGGGTTCTATTCATAGAACTCAAGGTTTTATTCATAGAACAGATGGTTATATTTATAGATCACGGGTGGTTTCCATTCAGAGAACACATAATTGCATTCATAAAACACAGGGTTCTATTCATAGAACACAGGGTTCCATTTATAGAACACAGGGTTCTATTCATAGAACACAAGGTTTTATTCATAGAACACATGGCTATATTTATAGATCACGGGTGGTTTCCATTCAGAGAACACATGGTTTCATTCATAAAACACAGGGTTCTATTTATAGAACACAGGGTTCCATTCATAGAACACAGGGTTCTATTAATAGAACACAAGGTTTTATTCATAAAACACATGGTTATATTTATAGATCACGGGTGGTTTCCATTCAGAGAACACATGGTTTCATTCATAAAACACAGGGTTCTATTCATAGAACACAGGGTTCCATTCATAGAACACAGGGTTCTATTAAGAGAACACAAGGTTTTATTCATAGAACACATGGCTATATTTATAGATCACGGGTGGTTTCCATTCAGAGAACACATGGTTTCATTCATAAAACACAGGGTTCTATTTGTAGAACACAGGGTTCCATTCATAGAACACAGGGTTCTATTAAGAGAACACAAGGTTTTATTCATAGAACACATGGCTATATTTATAGATCACGGGTGGTTTTCATTCAGAGAACACATAATTTTATTCATAAAACACAGGGTTCTATTCATAGAACACAGGGTTCCATTTATAGAACACTGGGTTCTATTCATAGACCACAAGGTTTTATTCATAGAACACATGGTTATATTTATAGATCACGGGTGGTTTTCATTCAGAGAACACATAATTTTATTCATAAAACACAGGGTTCTATTCATAGAACACAGGGTTCCATTTATAGAACACAGGGTTCTATTCATAGAACACAAGGTTTTATTCATAGAACACATGGCTATATTTATAGATCACGGGTGGTTTCCATTCAGAGAACACATGGTTTCATTCATAAAACACAGGGTTCTATTTATAGAACACAGGGTTCCATTCATAGAACACAGGGTTCTATTAATAGAACACAAGGTTTTATTCATAAAACACATGGTTATATTTATAGATCACGGGTGGTTTCCATTCAGAGAACACATGGTTTCATTCATAAAACACAGGGTTCTATTCATAGAACACAGGGTTCCATTCATAGAACACAGGGTTCTATTAATAGAACACAAGGTTTTATTCATAAAACACATGGTTATATTTATAGATCACGGGTGGTTTCCATTCAGAGAACACATCATTTCATTCATAAAACACAGGGTTCTATTCATAGAACACAGGGTTCCATTTATAGAACACAGGGTTCTATTCATAGAACACAAGGTTTTATTCATAAAACACATGGTTATATTTATAGATCACGGGTGGTTTTCATTCAGAGAACACATAATTTTATTCATAAAACACAGGGTTCTATTCATAGAACACAGGGTTCCATTTATAGAACACAGGGTTCTATTCATAGAACACAAGGTTTTATTCATAGAACACATGGCTATATTTATAGATCACGGGTGGTTTCCATTCAGAGAACACATGGTTTCATTCATAAAACACAGGGTTCTATTTATAGAACACAGGGTTCCATTCATAGAACACAGGGTTCTATTAATAGAACACAAGGTTTTATTCATAAAACACATGGTTATATTTATAGATCACGGGTGGTTTCCATTCAGAGAACACATGGTTTCATTCATAAAACACAGGGTTCTATTCATAGAACACAGGGTTCCATTTATAGAACACAGGGTTCTATTCATAGAACTCAAGGTTTTATTCATAGAACAAATGGTTATATTTATAGATCACGGGTGGTTTCCATTCAGAGAACACATAATTGCATTCATTAAACAAAGGGTTATTCATAGAACACAGGGTTCCATTTATAGAACACAGGGTTCTATTCATAGAAAACAAGGTTTTATTCATAGAACACATGGCTATATTTATAGATCACGGGTTGTTTCCATTCAGAGAACACATAATTGCATTCATAAAACACAGGGTTCTATTCATAGAACACAGGGTCCCATTTATAGAACACAGGGTTCTATTCATAGAACACAAGGTTTTATTCATAGAACACATGGTTATATTTATAGATCACGGGTGGTTTCCATTCAGAGAACACATGGTTTCATTCATAAAACACAGGGTTCTATTTATAGAACACAGGGTTCCATTCATAGAACACAGGGTTCTATTAATAAAACACAAGGTTTTATTCATAAAACACATGGTTATATTTATAGATCACGGGTGGTTTCCATTCAGAGAACACATGGTTTCATTCATAAATCACAGGGTTCTATTCATAGAACACAGGGTTCCATTCATAGAACACAGGGTTCTATTAATAGAACACAAGGTTTTATTCATAAAACACATGGTTATATTTATAGATCACGGGTGGTTTCCAGTCAGAGAACACATGGTTTCATTCATAAAACACAGGGTTCTATTCATAGAACACAGGGTTCCATTCATAGAACACAGGGTTCTATTAATAGAACACAAGGTTGTATTCATAAAACACATGGTTATATTTATAGATCACGGGTGGTTTCCATTCAGAGAACACATAATTTCATTCATAAAACACAGGGTTCTATTCATAGAACACAGGGTTCCATTTATAGAACACAGGGTTCTATTCATAGAACACAAGGTTTTATTCATAGAACACATGGTTATATTTATAGATCACGGGTGGTTTCCATTCAGAGAACACATGGTTTCATTCATAAAACACAGGGTTCTATTTATAGAACACAGGGTTCCATTCATAGAACACAGGGTTCTATTAATAAAACACAAGGTTTTATTCATAAAACACATGGTTATATTTATAGATCACGGGTGGTTTCCATTCAGAGAACACATGGTTTCATTCATAAATCACAGGGTTCTATTCATAGAACACAGGGTTCCATTCATAGAACACAGGGTTCTATTAATAGAACACAAGGTTTTATTCATAAAACACATGGTTATATTTATAGATCACGGGTGGTTTCCATTCAGAGAACACATGATTTCATTCATAAAACACAGGGTTCTATTTATAGAACACAGGGTTCCATTCATAGAACACAGGGTTCTATTAATAGAACACAAGGTTTTATTCATAAAACACATGGTTATATTTATAGATCATGGGTGGTTTCCATTCAGAGAACACATCATTTCATTCATAAAACACAGGGTTCTATTCATAGAACACAGGGTTCCATTTATAGAACACTGGGTTCTATTCATAGACCACAAGGTTTTATTCATAGAACACATGGTTATATTTATAGATCACGGGTGGTTTCCATTCAGAGAACACATAATTTTATTCATAAAACACAGGGTTCTATTCATAGAACACAGGGTTCCATTTATAGTACACAGGGTTCTATTCATAGAACTCAAGGTTTTATTCATAGAACAAATGGTTATATGTATAGATCACGGGTGGTTTCCATTCAGAGAACACATAATTGCATTCATTAAACAAAGGGTTATTCATAGAACACAGGGTTCCATTTATAGAACACAGGGTTCTATTCATAGAAAACAAGGTTTTATTCATAGAACACATGGCTATATTTATAGATCACGGGTGGTTTCCATTCAGAGAACACATAATTGCATTCATAAAACACAGGGTTCTATTCATAGAACACAGGGTTCCATTTATAGAACACAGGGTTCTATTCATAGAACACAAGGTTTTATTCATAGAACACATGGTTATATTTATAGATCACGGGTGGTTTCCATTCAGAGAACACATGGTTTCATTCATAAAACACAGGGTTCTATTTATAGAACACAGGGTTCCATTCATAGAACACAGGGTTCTATTAATAAAACACAAGGTTTTATTCATAAAACACATGGTTATATTTATAGATCACGGGTGGTTTCCATTCAGAGAACACATGGTTTCATTCATAAAACACAGGGTTCTATTCATAGAACACAGGGTTCCATTCATAGAACACAGGGTTCTATTAAGAGAACACAAGGTTTTATTCATAGAACACATGGCTATATTTATAGATCACGGGTGGTTTCCATTCAGAGAACACATGGTTTCATTCATAAAACACAGGGTTCTATTTATAGAACACAGGGTTCCATTCATAGAACACAGGGTTCTATTAATAGAACACAAGGTTTTATTCATAAAACACATGGTTATATTTATAGATCACGGGTGGTTTCCATTCAGAGAACACATGGTTTCATTCATAAAAGACAGGGTTCTATTCATAGAACACAGGATTCCATTCATAGAACACAGGGTTCTATTAATAGAACACAAGGTTGTATTCATAAAACACATGGTTATATTTATAGATCACGGGTGGTTTCCATTCAGAGAACACATCATTTCATTCATAAAACACAGGGTTCTATTCATAGAACACAGGGTTCCATTTATAGAACACAGGGTTCTATTCATAGAACACAAGGTTTTATTCATAAAACACATGGTTATATTTATAGATCACGGGTGGTTTCCATTCAGAGAACACATGGTTTCATTCATAAAACACAGGGTTCTATTTATAGAACACAGGGTTCCATTCATAGAACACAGGGTTCTATTAATAGAACACAAGGTTTTATTCATAAAACACATGGTTATATTTATAGATCACGGGTGGTTTCCATTCAGAGAACACATCATTTCATTCATAAAACACAGGGTTCTATTCATAGAACACAGGGTTCCATTTATAGAACACTGGGTTCTATTCATAGACCACAAGGTTTTATTCATAGAACACATGGTTATATTTATAGATCACGGGTGGTTTTCATTCAGAGAACACATAATTTTATTCATAAAACACAGGGTTCTATTCATAGAACACAGGGTTCCATTTATAGAACACAGGGTTCTATTCATAGAACACAGGGTTCCATTTATAGAACACTGGGTTCTATTCATAGACCACAAGGTTTTATTCATAGAACACATGGCTATATTTATAGATCACGGGTGGTTTCCATTCAGAGAACACATGGTTTCATTGATAAAACACAGGGTTCTATTTATAGAACACAGGGTTCCATTCATAGAACACAGGGTTCTATTAATAGAACACAAGGTTTTATTCATAAAACACATGGTTATATTTATAGATCACGGGTGGTTTCCATTCAGAGAACACATGGTTTCATTCATAAAACACAGGGTTCTATTCATAGAACACAGGGTTCCATTCATAGAACACAGGGTTCTATTAAGAGAACACAAGGTTTTATTCATAAAACACATGGTTATATTTATAGATCACGGGTGGTTTCCATTCAGGGAACACATCATTTCATTCATAAAACACAGGGTTCTATTCATAGAACACAGGGTTCCATTTATAGAACACTGGGTTCTATTCATAGAACACAAGGTTTTATTCATAGAACACATGGTTATATTTATAGATCACGGGTGGTTTCCATTCAGAGAACACATAATTTCATTCATAAAACACAGGGTTCTATTCATAGAACACAGGGATCCATTTATAGAACACAGGGTTCTATTTATAGAACACAAGGTTTTATTCATAGAACACATGGTTATATTTATAGATCACGGGTGGTTTCCATTCAGAGAACACATAATTTTATTCATAAAACACAGGGTTCTATTCATAGAACACAGGGTTCCATTTATAGAACACAGGGTTCTATTCATAGAACTCAAGGTTTTATTCATAGAACAGATGGTTATATTTATAGATCACGGGTGGTTTCCATTCAGAGAACACATAATTGCATTCATAAAACACAGGGTTCTATTCATAGAACACAGGGTTCCATTTATAGAACACAGGGTTCTATTCATAGAACACAAGGTTTTATTCATAGAACACATGGTTATATTTATAGATCACGGGTGGTTTCCATTCAGAGAACACATGGTTTCATTCATAAAACACAGGGTTCTATTTATAGAACACAGGGTTCCATTCATAGAACACAGGGTTCTATTAATAGAACACAAGGTTTTATTCATAAAACACATGGTTATATTTATAGATCACGGGTGGTTTCCATTCAGAGAACACATGGTTTCATTCATAAAACACAGGGTTCTATTCATAGAACACAGGGTTCCATTCATAGAACACAGGGTTCTATTAATAGAACACAAGGTTGTATTCATAAAACACATAGTTATATTTTTAGATCACGGGTGGTTTCCATTCAGAGAACACATCATTTCATTCATAAAACACAGGGTTCTATTCATAGAACACAGGGTTCCATTTATAGAACACTGGGTTCTATTCATAGACCACAAGGTTTTATTCATAGAACACATGGTTATATTTATAGATCACGGGTGGTTTCCATTCAGAGAAGACATAATTTTATTCATAAAACACAGGGTTCAATTCATAGAACACAGGGTTCCATTTATAGAACACAGGGTTCTATTCAAAGAACTCAAGGTTTTATTCATAGAACAGATGGTTATATTTATAGATCACGGGTGGTTTCCATTCAGAGAACACATAATTGCATTCATAAAACACAGGGTTCTATTTATAGAACACAGGGTTCCATTCATAGAACACAGGGTTCTATTAATAAAACACAAGGTTTTATTCATAAAACACATGGTTATATTTATAGATCACGGGTGGTTTCCATTCAGAGAACACATGGTTTCATTCATAAAACACAGGGTTCAAGTCATAGAACACAGGGTTCCATTTATAGAACACAGGGTTCTATTCATAGAAAACAAGGTTTTATTCATAGAACACATGGCTATATTTATAGATCACGGGTGGTTTCCATTCAGAGAACACATGGTTTCATTCATAAAACACAGGGTTCTATTTATAGAACACAGGGTTCCATTCATAGAACACAGGGTTCTATTAATAAAACACAAGGTTTTATTCATAAAACACATGGTTATATTTATAGATCACGGGTGGTTTCCATTCAGAGAACACATGGTTTCATTCATAAAACACAGGGTTCTATTCATAGAACACAGGGTTCCATTCATAGAACACAGGGTTCTATTAATAGAACACAAGGTTTTATTCATAAAACACATGGTTATATTTATAGATCACGGGTGGTTTCCATTCAGAGAACACATGATTTCATTCATAAAACACAGGGTTTTATTTATAGAACACAGGGTTCCATTCATAGAACACAGGGTTCTATTAATAGAACACAAGGTTTTATTCATAAAACACATGGTTATATTTATAGATCACGGGTGGTTTCCAGTCAGAGAACACATGGTTTCATTCATAAAACACAGGGTTCTATTCATAGAACACAGGGTTCAATTTATAGAACACAGGGTTCTATTCATAGAACTCAAGGTTTTATTCATAGAACAGATGGTTATATTTATAGATCACGGGTGGTTTCCATTCAGAGAACACATAATTGCATTCATAAAACACAGGGTTCTATTCATAGAACACAGGGTTCCATTTATAGAACACAGGGTTCTATTCATAGAACACAAGGTTTTATTCATAGAACACATGGCTATATTTATAGATCACGGGTGGTTTCCATTCAGAGAACACATGGTTTCATTCATAAAACACAGGGTTCTATTTATAGAACACAGGGTTCCATTCATAGAACACAGGGTTCTATTAATAGAACACAAGGTTTTATTCATAAAACACATGGTTATATTTATAGATCACGGGTGGTTTCCATTCAGAGAACACATGGTTTCATTCATAAAACACAGGGTTCTATTCATAGAACACAGGGTTCCATTCATAGAACACAGGGTTCTATTAATAGAACACAAGGTTGTATTCATAAAACACATGGTTATATTTATAGATCACGGGTGGTTTCCATTCAGAGAACACATCATTTCATTCATAAAACACAGGGTTCTATTCATAGAACACAGGGTTCCATTTATAGAACACTGGGTTCTATTCATAGACCACAAGGTTTTATTCATAGAACACATGGTTATATTTATAGATCACGGGTGGTTTCCATTCAGAGAACACATAATTTTATTCATAAAACACAGGGTTCAATTCATAGAACACAGGGTTCCATTTATAGAACACAGGGTTCTATTCATAGAACTCAAGGTTTTATTCATAGAACAGATGGTTATATTTATAGATCACGGGTGGTTTCCATTCAGAGAACACATAATTGCATTCATAAAACACAGGGTTCTATTCATAGAACACAGGGTTCCATTTATAGAACACAGGGTTCTATTCATAGAACACAAGGTTTTATTCATAGAACACATGGCTATATTTATAGATCACGGGTGGTTTCCATTCAGAGAACACATGGTTTCATTCATAAAACACAGGGTTCTATTTATAGAACACAGGGTTCCATTCATAGAACACAGGGTTCTATTAATAGAACACAAGGTTTTATTCATAAAACACATGGTTATATTTATAGATCACGGGTGGTTTCCATTCAGAGAACACATGGTTTCATTCATAAAACACAGGGTTCTATTCATAGAACACAGGGTTCCATTCATAGAACACAGGGTTCTATTAATAGAACACAAGGTTGTATTCATAAAACACATGGTTATATTTATAGATCACGGGTGGTTTCCATTCAGAGAACACATCATTTCATTTATAAAACACAGGGTTCTATTCATAGAACACAGGGTTCAATTTATAGAACACTGGGTTCTATTCATAGACCACAAGGTTTTATTCATAGAACACATGGTTATATTTATAGATCACGGGTGGTTTCCATTCAGAGAACACATGATTTCATTCATAAAACACAGGGTTCTATTTATAGAACACAGGGTTCCATTCATAGAACACAGGGTTCTATTAATAGAACACAAGGTTTTATTCATAAAACACATGGTTATATTTATAGATCACGGGTGGTTTCCAGTCAGAGAACACATGGTTTCATTCATAAAACACAGGGTTCTATTCATAGAACACAGGGTTCCATTCATAGAACACAGGGTTCTATTAATAGAACACAAGGTTGTATTCATAAAACACATGGTTATATTTATAGATCACGGGTGGTTTCCATTCAGAGAACACATAATTTCATTCATAAAACACAGAGTTCTATTCATAGAACACAGGGTTCCATTTATAGAACACAGGGTTCTATTCATAGAACACAAGGTTTTATTCATAGAACACATGGTTATATTTATAGATCACGGGTGGTTTCCATTCAGAAAACGCATAATTTTATTCATAAAACACAGGGTTCTATTCATAGAACACAGGGTTCCATTTATAGAACACAGGGTTCTATTCATAGAACTCAAGGTTTTATTCATAGAACAGATGGTTATATTTATAGATCACGGGTGGTTTCCATTCAGAGAACACATCATTTCATTCATAAAACACAGGGTTCTATTCATAGAACACAGGGTTCCATTTATAGAACACTGGGTTCTATTCATAGACCACAAGGTTTTATTCATAGAACACATGGTTATATTTATAGATCACGGGTGGTTTTCATTCAGAGAACACATAATTTTATTCATAAAACACAGGGTTCTATTCATAGAACACAGGGTTCCATTTATAGAACACAGGGTTCTATTCATAGAACTCAAGGTTTTATTCATAGAACAGATGGTTATATTTATAGATCACGGGTGGTTTCCATTCAGAGAACACATAATTTTATTCATAAAACACAGGGTTCTATTCATAGAACACAGGGTTCCAATTATAGAACACAGGGTTCTATTCATAGAACTCAAGGTTTTATTCATAGAACAGATGGTTATATTTATAGATCACGGGTGGTTTCCATTCAGAGAACACATGGTTTCATTCATAAAACACAGGGTTCTATTTATAGAACACAGGGTTCCATTCATAGAACACAGGGTTCTATTAATAGAACACAAGGTTTTATTCATAAAACACATGGTTATATTTATAGATCACGGGTGGTTTCCATTCAGAGAACACATGGTTTCATTCATAAAACACAGGGTTCTATTCATAGAACACAGGGTTCCATTCATAGAACACAGGGTTCTATTAATAGAACACAAGGTTGTATTCATAAAACACATGGTTATATTTATAGATCACGGGTGGTTTCCATTCAGAGAACACATCATTTCATTCATAAAACACAGGGTTCTATTCATAGAACACAGGGTTCCATTTATAGAACACTGGGTTCTATTCATAGACCACAAGGTTTTATTCATAGAACACATGGTTATATTTATAGATCACGGGTGGTTTCCATTCAGAGAACACATAATTGTATTCATAAAACACAGGGTTCAATTCATAGAACACAGGGTTCCATTTATAGAACACAGGGTTCTATTCATAGAACTCAAGGTTTTATTCATAGAACAGATGGTTATATTTATAGATCACGGGTGGTTTCCATTCAGAGAACACATAATTGCATTCATAAAACACAGGGTTCTATTCATAGAACACAGGGTTCCATTTATAGAACACTGGGTTATATTCATAGACCACAAGGTTTTATTCATAAAACACATGGTTATATTTATAGATCACGGGTGGTTTCCATTCAGAGAACACATCTTTTCATTCATAAAACACAGGGTTCTATTAATAGAACACAGGGTTCCATTTATAGAACACAGGGTTCTATTCATAGAACACAAGGTTTTATTCATAGAACACATGGCTATATTTATAGATCACGGGTGGTTTCCATTCAGAGAACACATGGTTTCATTCATAAAACACAGGGTTCTATTTATAGAACACAGGGTTCCATTCATAGAACACAGGGTTCTATTAATAGAACACAAGGTTTTATTCATAAAACACATGGTTATATTTATAGATCACGGGTGGTTTCCCTTCAGAGAACACATGGTTTCATTCATAAAACACAGGGTTCTATTCATAGAACACAGGGTTCCATTCATAGAACACAGGGTTCTATTAATAGAACACAAGGTTGTATTCATAAAACACATGGTTATATTTATAGATCACGGGTGGTTTCCATTCAGAGAACACATCATTTCATTCATAAAACACAGGGTTCTATTCATAGAACACAGGGTTCAATTTATAGAACACTGGGTTCTATTCATAGACCACAAGGTTTTATTCATAGAACACATGGTTATATTTATAGATCACGGGTGGTTTCCATTCAGAGAACACATGATTTCATTCATAAAACACAGGGTTCTATTTATAGAACACAGGGTTCCATTCATAGAACACAGGGTTCTATTAATAGAACACAAGGTTTTATTCATAAAACACATGGTTATATTTATAGATCACGGGTGGTTTCCAGTCAGAGAACACATGGTTTCATTCATAAAACACAGGGTTCTATTCATAGAACACAGGGTTCCATTCATAGAACACAGGGTTCTATTAATAGAACACAAGGTTGTATTCATAAAACACATGGTTATATTTATAGATCACGGGTGGTTTCCATTCAGAGAACACATAATTTCATTCATAAAACACAGGGTTCTATTCATAGAACACAGGGTTCCATTTATAGAACACAGGGTTCTATTCATAGAACACAAGGTTTTATTCATAGAACACATGGTTATATTTATAGATCACGGGTGGTTTCCATTCAGAAAACGCATAATTTTATTCATAAAACACAGGGTTCTATTCATAGAACACAGGGTTCCATTTATAGAACACAGGGTTCTATTCATAGAACTCAAGGTTTTATTCATAGAACAGATGGTTATATTTATAGATCACGGGTGGTTTCCATTCAGAGAACACATCATTTCATTCATAAAACACAGGGTTCTATTCATAGAACACAGGGTTCCATTTATAGAACACTGGGTTCTATTCATAGACCACAAGGTTTTATTCATAGAACACATGGTTATATTTATAGATCACGGGTGGTTTTCATTCAGAGAACACATAATTTTATTCATAAAACACAGGGTTCTATTCATAGAACACAGGGTTCCATTTATAGAACACAGGGTTCTATTCATAGAACTCAAGGTTTTATTCATAGAACAGATGGTTATATTTATAGATCACGGGTGGTTTCCATTCAGAGAACACATGGTTTCATTCATAAAACACAGGGTTCTATTTATAGAACACAGGGTTCCATTCATAGAACACAGGGTTCTATTAATAGAACACAAGGTTTTATTCATAAAACACATGGTTATATTTATAGATCACGGGTGGTTTCCATTCAGAGAACACATGGTTTCATTCATAAAACACAGGGTTCTATTCATAGAACACAGGGTTCCATTCATAGAACACAGGGTTCTATTAATAGAACACAAGGTTGTATTCATAAAACACATGGTTATATTTATAGATCACGGGTGGTTTCCATTCAGAGAACACATCATTTCATTCATAAAACACAGGGTTCTATTCATAGAACACAGGGTTCCATTTATAGAACACTGGGTTCTATTCATAGACCACAAGGTTTTATTCATAGAACACATGGTTATATTTATAGATCACGGGTGGTTTCCATTCAGAGAACACATAATTTTATTCATAAAACACAGGGTTCAATTCATAGAACACAGGGTTCCATTTATAGAACACAGGGTTCTATTCATAGAACTCAAGGTTTTATTCATAGAACAGATGGTTATATTTATAGATCACGGGTGGTTTCCATTCAGAGAACACATAATTGCATTCATAAAACACAGGGTTCTATTCATAGAACACAGGGTTCCATTTATAGAACACTGGGTTATATTCATAGACCACAAGGTTTTATTCATAAAACACATGGTTATATTTATAGATCACGGGTGGTTTCCATTCAGAGAACACATCTTTTCATTCATAAAACACAGGGTTCTATTAATAGAACACAGGGTTCCATTTATAGAACACAGGGTTCTATTCATAGAACACAAGGTTTTATTCATAGAACACATGGCTATATTTATAGATCACGGGTGGTTTCCATTCAGAGAACACATGGTTTCATTCATAAAACACAGGGTTCTATTTATAGAACACAGGGTTCCATTCATAGAACACAGGGTTCTATTAATAGAACACAAGGTTTTATTCATAAAACACATGGTTATATTTATAGATCACGGGTGGTTTCCCTTCAGAGAACACATGGTTTCATTCATAAAACACAGGGTTCTATTCATAGAACACAGGGTTCCATTCATAGAACACAGGGTTCCTTTAATAGAACACAAGGTTTTATGCATAAAACACATGGTTATATTTATAGATCATGGGTGGTTTCCATTCAGAGAACACATCATTTCATTCATAAAACACAGGGTTCTATTCATAGAACACAGGGTTCCATTTATAGAACACTGGGTTCTATTCATAGACCACAAGGTTTTATTCATAGAACACATGGTTATATTTATATATCACGGGTGGTTTCCATTCAGAGAACACATAATTTTATTCATAAAACACAGGGTTCTATTCATAGAACACAGGGTTCCATTTATAGAACACAGGGTTCTATTCATAGAACTCAAGGTTTTATTCATAGAACAAATGGTTATATTTATAGATCACGGGTGGTTTCCATTCAGAGAACACATAATTGCATTCATTAAACAAAGGGTTATTCATAGAACACAGGGTTCCATTTATAGAACACAGGGTTCTATTCATAGAAAACAAGGTTTTATTCATAGAACACATGGCTATATTTATAGATCACGGGTGGTTTCCATTCAGAGAACACATAATTGCATTCATAAAACACAGGGTTCTATTCATAGAACACAGGGTCCCATTTATAGAACACAGGGTTCTATTCATAGAACACAAGGTTTTATTCATAGAACACATGGTTATATTTATAGATCACGGTTGGTTTCCATTCAGAGAACACATGGTTTCATTTATAAAACAGAGGGTTCTATTTATAGAACACAGGGTTCCATTCATAGAACACAGGGTTCTATTAATAAAACACAAGGTTTTATTCATAAAACACATGGTTATATTTATAGATCACGGGTGGTTTCCATTCAGAGAACACATGATTTCATTCATAAAACACAGGGTTCTATTTATAGAACACAGGGTTCCATTCATAGAACACAGGGTTCTATTAATAGAACACAAGGTTTTATTCATAAAACACATGGTTATATTTATAGATCACGGGTGGTTTCCAGTCAGAGAACACATGGTTTCATTCATAAAACACAGGGTTCTATTCATACAACACAGGGTTCCATTCATAGAACACAGGGTTCTATTAATAGAACACAAGGTTGTATTCATAAAACACATGGTTATATTTATAGATCACGGGTGGTTTCCATTCAGAGAACACATAATTTCATTCATAAAACACAGGGTTCTATTCATAGAACACAGGGTTCCATTTATAGAACACAGGGTTCTATTCATAGAACACAAGGTTTTATTCATAGAACACATGGTTATATTTATAGATCACGGGTGGTTTCCATTCAGAGAACACATAATTTTATTCATAAAACACAGGGTTCTATTCATAGAACACAGGGTTCCATTTATAGAACACAGGGTTCTATTCATAGAACTCAAGGTTTTATTCATAGAACAGATGGTTATATTTATAGATCACGGGTGGTTTCCATTCAGAGAACACATCATTTCATTCATAAAACACAGGGTTCTATTCATAGAACACAGGGTTCCATTTATAGAACACTGGGTTCTATTCATAGACCACAAGGTTTTATTCATAGAACACATGGTTATATTTATAGATCACGGGTGGTTTTCTTTCAGATAACACATAATTTTATTCATAAAACACAGGGTTCTATTCATAGAACACAGGGTTCCATTTATAGAACACAGGGTTCTATTCATAGAACACAAGGTTTTATTCATAGAACACATGGTTATATTTATAGATCACGGGTGGTTTCCATTCAGAGAACACATAATTTTATTCATAAAACACAGGGTTCTATTCATAGAACACAGGGTTCCATTTATAGAACACAGGGTTCTATTCATAGAACTCAAGGTTTTATTCATAGAACAGATGGTTATATTTATAGATCACGGGTGGTTTCCATTCAGAGAACACATCATTTCATTCATAAAACACAGGGTTCTATTCATAGAACACAGGGTTCCATTTATAGAACACTGGGTTCTATTCATAGACCACAAGGTTTTATTCATAGAACACATGGTTATATTTATAGATCACGGGTGGTTTTCATTCAGAGAACACATAATTTTATTCATAAAACACAGGGTTCTATTCATAGAACACAGGGTTCCATTTATAGAACACAGGGTTCTATTCATAGAACACAAGGTTTTATTCATAGAACACATGGCTATATTTATAGATCACGGGTGGTTTCCATTCAGAGAACACATGGTTTCATTCATAAAACACAGGGTTCTATTTATAGAACACATGGTTCCATTCATAGAACACAGGGTTCTATTAATAGAACACAAGGTTTTATTCATAAAACACATGGTTATATTTATAGATCACGGGTGGTTTCCATTCAGAGAACACATGGTTTCATTCATAAAACACAGGGTTCTATTCATAGAACACAGGGTTCCATTCATAGAACACAGGGTTCTATTAATAGAACACAAGGTTTTATTCATAAAACACATGGTTATATTTATAGATCACGGGTGGTTTCCATTCAGAGAACACATCATTTCATTCATAAAACACAGGGTTCTATTCATAGAACACAGGGTTCCATTTATAGAACACTGGGTTCTATTCATAGACCACAAGGTTTTATTCATAGAACACATGGTTATATTTATAGATCACGGGTGGTTTTCATTCAGAGAACACATAATTTTATTCATAAAACACAGGGTTCTATTCATAGAACACAGGGTTCCATTTATAGAACACAGGGTTCTATTCATAGAACACAAGGTTTTATTCATAGAACACATGGCTATATTTATAGATCACGGGTGGTTTCCATTCAGAGAACACATGGTTTCATTCATAAAACACAGGGTTCTATTTATAGAACACAGGGTTCCATTCATAGAACACAGGGTTCTATTAATAGAACACAAGGTTTTATTCATAAAACACATGGTTATATTTATAGATCACGGGTGGTTTCCATTCAGAGTACACATGGTTTCATTCATAAAACACAGGGTTCTATTCATAGAACACAGGGTTCCATTCATAGAACACAGGGTTCTATTAAGAGAACACAAGGTTTTATTCATAAAACACATGGTTATATTTATAGATCACGGGTGGTTTCCATTCAGGGAACACATCATTTCATTCATAAAACACAGGGTTCTATTCATAGAACACAGGGTTCCATTTATAGAACACTGGGTTCTATTCATAGAACACAAGGTTTTATTCATAGAACACATGGTTATATTTATAGATCGCGGGTGGTTTCCATTCAGAGAACACATAATTTCATTCATAAAACACAGGGTTCTATTCATAGAACACAGGGTTCCATTTATAGAACACAGGGTTCTATTCATAGAACACAAGGTTTTATTCATAGAACACATGGTTATATTTATAGATCACGGGTGGTTTTCATTCAGAGAACACATAATTTTATTAATAAAACACAGGGTTCTATTCATAGAACACAGGGTTCCATTTATAGAACACAGGGTTCTATTCATAGAACTCAAGGTTTTATTCATAGAACAGATGGTTATATTTATAGATCACGGGTGGTTTCCATTCAGAGAACACATAATTTTATTCATAAAACACAGGGTTCTATTCATAGAACACAGGGTTCCATTTATAGAACACAGGGTTCTATTCATAGAACTCAAGGTTTTATTCATAGAACAGATGGTTATATTTATAGATCACGGGTGGTTTCCATTCAGAGAACACATGGTTTCATTCATAAAACACAGGGTTCTATTTATAGAACACAGGGTTCCATTCATAGAACACAGGGTTCTATTAATAGAACACAAGGTTTTATTCATAAAACACATGGTTATATTTATAGATCACGGGTGGTTTCCATTCAGAGAACACATGGTTTCATTCATAAAACACAGGGTTCTATTCATAGAACACAGGGTTCCATTCATAGAACACAGGGTTCTATTAATAGAACACAAGGTTGTATTCATAAAACACATGGTTATATTTATAGATCACGGGTGGTTTCCATTCAGAGAACACATCATTTCATTCATAAAACACAGGGTTCTATTCATAGAACACAGGGTTCCATTTATAGAACACTGGGTTCTATTCATAGACCACAAGGTTTTATTCATAGAACACATGGTTATATTTATAGATCACGGGTGGTTTCCATTCAGAGAACACATAATTTTATTCATAAAACACAGGGTTCAATTCATAGAACACAGGGTTCCATTTATAGAACACAGGGTTCTATTCATAGAACTCAAGGTTTTATTCATAGAACAGATGGTTATATTTATAGATCACGGGTGGTTTCCATTCAGAGAACACATCATTTCATTCATAAAACACAGGGTTCTATTCATAAAACACAGGGTTCTATTCATAGAACACAGGGTTCCATTTATAGAACACAGGGTTCTATTAATAGAACACAAGGTTTTATTCATGAAACACATGGTTATATTTATAGATCACGGGTGGTTTCCCTTCAGAGAACACATGGTTTCATTCATAAAACACAGGGTTCTATTCATAGAACACAGGGTTCCATTCATAGAACACAGGGTTCTATTAATAGAACACAAGGTTTTATTCGTAAAACACATGGTTATATTTATAGATCATGGGTGGTTTCCATTCAGAGAACACATCATTTCATTCATAAAACACAGGGTTCTATTCATAGAACACAGGGTTCCATTTATAGAACACTGGGTTCTATTCATAGACCACAAGGTTTTATTCATAGAACACATGGTTATATTTATAGATCACGGGTGGTTTCCATTCAGAGAACACATAATTTTATTCATAAAACACAGGGTTCTATTCATAGAACACAGGGTTCCATTTATAGTACACAGGGTTCTATTCATAGAACTCAAGGTTTTATTCATAGAACCAATGGTTATATTTATAGATCACGGGTGGTTTCCATTCAGAGAACACATAATTGCATTCATTAAACAAAGGGTTATTCATAGAACACAGGGTTCCATTTATAGAACACAGGGTTCTATTCATAGAAAACAAGGTTTTATTCATAGAACACATGGCTATATTTATAGATCACGGGTGGTTTCCATTCAGAGAACACATAATTGCATTCATAAAACACAGGGTTCTATTCATAGAACACAGGGTTCCATTTATAGAACACAGGGTTCTATTCATAGAACACAAGGTTTTATTCATAGAACACATGGTTATATTTATAGATCACGGGTGGTTTCCATTCAGAGAACACATGGTTTCATTCATAAAACACAGGGTTCTATTTATAGAACACAGGGTTCCATTCATAGAACACAGGGTTCTATTAATAAAACACAAGGTTTTATTCATAAAACACATGGTTATATTTATAGATCACGGGTGGTTTCCATTCAGAGAACACATGGTTTCATTCATAAATCACAGGGTTCTATTCATAGAACACAGGGTTCCATTCATAGAACACAGGGTTCTATTAATAGAACACAAGGTTTTATTCATAAAACACATGGTTATATTTATAGATCACGGGTGGTTTCCATTCAGAGAACACATGATTTCATTCATAAAACACAGGGTTCTATTTATAGAACACAGGGTTCCATTCATAGAACACAGGGTTCTATTAATAGAACACAAGGTTTTATTCATAAAACATATGGTTATATTTATAGATCACGGGTGGTTTCCAGTCAGAGAACACATGGTTTCATTCATAAAACACAGGGTTCTATTCATAGAACACAGGGTTCCATTCATAGAACACAGGGTTCTATTAATAGAACACAAGGTTGTATTCATAAAACACATGGTTATATTTATAGATCACGGGTGGTTTCCATTCAGAGAACACATAATTTCATTCATAAAACACAGGGTTCTATTCATAGAACACAGGGTTCCATTTATAGAACACATGGTTCTATTCATAGAACACAAGGTTTTATTCATAGAACACATGGTTATATTTATAGATCACGGGTGGTTTCCATTCAGAGAACACATAATTTTATTCATAAAACACAGGGTTCTATTCATAGAACACAGGGTTCCATTTATAGAACACAGGGTTCTATTCATAGAACTCAAGGTTTTATTCATAGAACAGATGGTTATATTTATAGATCACGGGTGGTTTCCATTCAGAGAACACATAATTGCATTCATAAAACACAGGGTTCTATTCATAGAACACAGGGTTCCATTTATAGAACACAGGGTTCAATTCATAGAACACAATGTTTTATTCATAGAACACATGGCTATATTTATAGATCACGGGTGGTTTCCATTCAGAGAACACATGGTTTCATTCATAAAACACAGGGTTCTATTTATAGAACACAGGGTTCCATTCATAGAACACAGGGTTCTATTAATAGAACACAAGGTTTTATTCATAAAACACATGGTTATATTTATAGATCACGGGTGGTTTCCATTCAGAGAACACATGGTTTCATTCATAAAACACAGGGTTCTATTCATAGAACACAGGGTTCCATTCATAGAACACAGGGTTCTATTAAGAGAACACAAGGTTTTATTCATAGAACACATGGCTATATTTATAGATCACGGGTGGTTTCCATTCAGAGAACACATGGTTTCATTCATAAAACACAGGGTTCTATTTGTAGAACACAGGGTTCCATTCATAGAACACATGGTTCTATTAAGAGAACACAAGGTTTTATTCATAGAACACATGGCTATATTTATAGATCACGGGTGGTTTCCATTCAGAGAACACATCATTTCATTCATAAAACACAGGGTTCTATTCATAGAACACAGGGTTCCATTTATAGAACACAGGGTTCTATTCATAGAACACAAGGTTTTATTCATAGAACACATGGCTATATTTATAGATCACGGGTGGTTTCCATTCAGAGAACACATGGTTTCATTCATAAAACACAGGGTTCTATTTATAGAACACAGGGTTCCATTCATAGAACACAGGGTTCTATTAATAGAACACAAGGTTTTATTCATAAAACACATGGTTATATTTATAGATCACGGGTGGTTTCCATTCAGAGAACACATGTTTTCATTCATAAAACACAGGGTTCTATTCATAGAACACAGGGTTCCATTCATAGAACACAGGGTTCTATTAATAGAACACAAGGTTTTATTCGTAAAACACATGGTTATATTTATAGATCATGGGTGGTTTCCATTCAGAGAACACATCATTTCATTCATAAAACACAGGGTTCTATTCATAGAACACAGGGTTCCATTTATAGAACACTGGGTTCTATTCATAGACCACAAGGTTTTATTCATAGAACACATGGTTATATTTATAGATCACGGGTGGTTTCCATTCAGAGAACACATAATTTTATTCATAAAACACAGGGTTCTATTCATAGAACACAGGGTTCCATTTATAGTACACAGGGTTCTATTCATAGAACTCAAGGTTTTATTCATAGAACCAATGGTTATATTTATAGATCACGGGTGGTTTCCATTCAGAGAACACATAATTGCATTCATTAAACAAAGGGTTATTCATAGAACACAGGGTTCCATTTATAGAACACAGGGTTCTATTCATAGAAAACAAGGTTTTATTCATAGAACACATGGCTATATTTATAGATCACGGGTGGTTTCCATTCAGAGAACACATAATTGCATTCATAAAACACAGGGTTCTATTCATAGAACACAGGGTTCCATTTATAGAACACAGGGTTCTATTCATAGAACACAAGGTTTTATTCATAGAACACATGGTTATATTTATAGATCACGGGTGGTTTCCATTCAGAGAACACATGGTTTCATTCATAAAACACAGGGTTCTATTTATAGAACACAGGGTTCCATTCATAGAACACAGGGTTCTATTAATAAAACACAAGGTTTTATTCATAAAACACATGGTTATATTTATAGATCACGGGTGGTTTCCATTCAGAGAACACATGGTTTCATTCATAAATCACAGGGTTCTATTCATAGAACACAGGGTTCCATTCATAGAACACAGGGTTCTATTAATAGAACACAAGGTTTTATTCATAAAACACATGGTTATATTTATAGATCACGGGTGGTTTCCATTCAGAGAACACATGATTTCATTCATAAAACACAGGGTTCTATTTATAGAACACAGGGTTCCATTCATAGAACACAGGGTTCTATTAATAGAACACAAGGTTTTATTCATAAAACACATGGTTATATTTATAGATCACGGGTGGTTTCCAGTCAGAGAACACATGGTTTCATTCATAAAACACAGGGTTCTATTCATAGAACACAGGGTTCCATTCATAGAACACAGGGTTCTATTAATAGAACACAAGGTTGTATTCATAAAACACATGGTTATATTTATAGATCACGGGTGGTTTCCATTCAGAGAACACATAATTTCATTCATAAAACACAGGGTTCTATTCATAGAACACAGGGTTCCATTTATAGAACACATGGTTCTATTCATAGAACACAAGGTTTTATTCATAGAACACATGGTTATATTTATAGATCACGGGTGGTTTCCATTCAGAGAACACATAATTTTATTCATAAAACACAGGGTTCTATTCATAGAACACAGGGTTCCATTTATAGAACACAGGGTTCTATTCATAGAACTCAAGGTTTTATTCATAGAACAGATGGTTATATTTATAGATCACGGGTGGTTTCCATTCAGAGAACACATAATTGCATTCATAAAACACAGGGTTCTATTCATAGAACACAGGGTTCCATTTATAGAACACAGGGTTCAATTCATAGAACACAATGTTTTATTCATAGAACACATGGCTATATTTATAGATCACGGGTGGTTTCCATTCAGAGAACACATGGTTTCATTCATAAAACATAGGGTTCTATTTATAGAACACAGGGTTCCATTCATAGAACACAGGGTTCTATTAATAGAACACAAGGTTTTATTCATAAAACACATGGTTATATTTATAGATCACGGGTGGTTTCCATTCAGAGAACACATGGTTTCATTCATAAAACACAGGGTTCTATTCATAGAACACAGGGTTCCATTCATAGAACACAGGGTTCTATTAAGAGAACACAAGGTTTTATTCATAGAACACATGGCTATATTTATAGATCACGGGTGGTTTCCATTCAGAGAACACATGGTTTCATTCATAAAACACAGGGTTCTATTTGTAGAACACAGGGTTCCATTCATAGAACACATGGTTCTATTAAGAGAACACAAGGTTTTATTCATAGAACACATGGCTATATTTATAGATCACGGGTGGTTTCCATTCAGAGAACACATCATTTCATTCATAAAACACAGGGTTCTATTCATAGAACACAGGGTTCCATTTATAGAACACAGGGTTCTATTCATAGAACACAAGGTTTTATTCATAGAACACATGGCTATATTTATAGATCACGGGTGGTTTCCATTCAGAGAACACATGGTTTCATTCATAAAACACAGGGTTCTATTTATAGAACACAGGGTTCCATTCATAGAACACAGGGTTCTATTAATAGAACACAAGGTTTTATTCATAAAACACATGGTTATATTTATAGATCACGGGTGGTTTCCATTCAGAGAACACATGTTTTCATTCATAAAACACAGGGTTCTATTCATAGAACACAGGGTTCCATTCATAGAACACAGGGTTCTATTAATAGAACACAAGGTTTTATTCATAAAACACATGGTTATATTTATAGATCATGGGTGGTTTCCATTCAGAGAACACATCATTTCATTCATAAAACACAGGGTTCTATTCATAGAACACAGGGTTCCATTTATAGAACACTGGGTTCTATTCATAGACCACAAGGTTTTATTCATAGAACACATGGTTATATTTATAGATCACGGGTGATTTCCATTCAGAGAACACATAATTGCATTCATTAAACAAAGGGTTATTCATAGAACACAGGGTTCCATTTATAGAACACAGGGTTCTATTCATAGAAAACAAGGTTTTATTCATAGAACACATGGCTATATTTATAGATCACGGGTGGTTTCCATTCAGAGAACACATAATTGCATTCATAAAACACAGGGTTCTATTCATAGAACACAGGGTTCCATTTATAGAACACAGGGTTCTATTCATAGAACACAAGGTTTTATTCATAGAAAACATGGTTATATTTATAGATCACGGGTGGTTTCCATTCAGAGAACACATGGTTTCATTCATAAAACACAGGGTTCTATTTATAGAACACAGGGATCCATTCATAGAACACAGGGTTCTATTCATAAAACACAAGGTTATATTTATAGATCACGGGTGGTTTCCATTCAGAGAACACATGGTTTCATTCATAAATCACAGGGTTCTATTCATAGAACACAGGGTTCCATTCATAGAACACAGGGTTCTATTAATAGAACACAAGGTTTTATTCATAAAACCCATGGTTATATTTATAGATCACGGGTGGTTTCCATTCAGAGAACACATGATTTCATTCATAAAACACAGGGTTCTATTTATAGAACACAGGGTTCCATTCATAGAACACAGGGTTCTATTAATAGAACACAAGGTTTTATTCATAAAACACATGGTTATATTTATAGATCACGGGTGGTTTCCAGTCAGAGAACACATGGTTTCATTCATAAAACACAGGGTTCTATTCATAGAACACAGGGTTCCATTCATAGAACACAGGGTTCTATTAATAGAACACAAGGTTGTATTCATAAAACACATGGTTATATTTATAGATCACGGGTGGTTTCCATTCAGAGAACACATAATTTCATTCATAAAACACAGGGTTCTATTCATAGAACACAGGGTTCCATTTATAGAACACAGGGTTCTATTCATAGAACACAAGGTTTTATTCATAGAACACATGGTTATATTTATAGATCACGGGTGGTTTCCATTCAGAAAACGCATAATTTTATTCATAAAACACAGGGTTCTATTCATAGAACACAGGGTTCCATTTATAGAACACAGGGTTCTATTCATAGAACTCAAGGTTTTATTCATAAAACACATGGTTATATTTATAGATCACGGGTGGTTTCCATTCAGAGAACACATCATTTCATTCATAAAACACAGGGTTCTATTCATAGAACACAGGGTTCCATTTATAGAACACAGGGTTATATTCATAGAACTCAAGGTTTTATTCATAGAACCAATGGTTATATTTATAGATCACGGGTGGTTTCCATTCAGAGAACACATAATTGCATTCATTAAACAAAGGGTTATTCATAGAACACAGGGTTCCATTTATAGAACACAGGGTTCTATTCATAGAAAACAAGGTTTTATTCATAGAACACATGGCTATATTTATAGATCACGGGTGGTTTCCATTCAGAGAACAAATAATTGCATTCATAAAACACAGGGTTCTATTCATAGAACACAGGGTTCCATTTATAGAACACAGGGTTCTATTCATAGAACACAAGGTTTTATTCATAGAACACATGGTTATATTTATAGATCACGGGTGGTTTCCATTCAGAGAACACATGGTTTCATTCATAAATCACAGGGTTCTATTCATAGAACACAGGGTTCCATTCATAGAACACAGGGTTCTATTAATAGAACACAAGGTTTTATTCATAAAACACATGGTTATATTTATAGATCACGGGTGGTTTCCATTCAGAGAACACATGATTTCATTCATAAAACACAGGGTTCTATTTATAGAACACAGGGTTCCATTCATAGAACACAGGGTTCTATTAATAGAACACAAGGTTGTATTCATAAAACACATGGTTATATTTATAGATCACGGGTGGTTTCCATTCAGAGAACACATAATTTCATTCATAAAACACAGGGTTCTATTCATAGAACACAGGGTTCCATTTATAGAACACATGGTTCTATTCATAGAACACAAGGTTTTATTCATAGAACACATGGTTATATTTATAGATCACGGGTGGTTTCCATTCAGAGAACACATAATTTTATTCATAAAACACAGGGTTCTATTCATAGAACACAGGGTTCCATTTATAGAACACAGGGTTCTATTCATAGAACTCAAGGTTTTATTCATAGAACAGATGGTTATATTTATAGATCACGGGTGGTTTCCATTCAGAGAACACATAATTGCATTCATAAAACACAGGGTTCTATTCATAGAACACAGGGTTCCATTTATAGAACACAGGGTTCTATTCATAGAACACAATGTTTTATTCATAGAACACATGGCTATATTTATAGATCACGGGTGGTTTCCATTCAGAGAACACATGGTTTCATTCATAAAACACAGGGTTCTATTTATAGAACACAGGGTTCCATTCATAGAACACAGGGTTCTATTAATAGAACACAAGGTTTTATTCATAAAACACATGGTTATATTTATAGATCACGGGTGGTTTCCATTCAGAGAACACATGGTTTCATTCATAAAACACAGGGTTCTATTCATAGAACACAGGGTTCCATTCATAGAACACAGGGTTCTATTAAGAGAACACAAGGTTTTATTCATAGAACACATGGCTATATTTATAGATCACGGGTGGTTTCCATTCAGAGAACACATGGTTTCATTCATAAAACACAGGGTTCTATTTGTAGAACACAGGGTTCCATTCATAGAACACATGGTTCTATTAAGAGAACACAAGGTTTTATTCATAGAACACATGGCTATATTTATAGATCACGGGTGGTTTCCATTCAGAGAACACATCATTTCATTCATAAAACACAGGGTTCTATTCATAGAACACAGGGTTCCATTTATAGAACACAGGGTTCTATTCATAGAACACAAGGTTTTATTCATAGAACACATGGCTATATTTATAGATCACGGGTGGTTTCCATTCAGAGAACACATGGTTTCATTCATAAAACACAGGGTTCTATTTATAGAACACAGGGTTCCATTCATAGAACACAGGGTTCTATTAATAGAACACAAGGTTTTATTCATAAAACACATGGTTATATTTATAGATCACGGGTGGTTTCCATTCAGAGAACACATGTTTTCATTCATAAAACACAGGGTTCTATTCATAGAACACAGGGTTCCATTCATAGAACACAGGGTTCTATTAATAGAACACAAGGTTTTATTCATAAAACACATGGTTATATTTATAGATCACGGGTGGTTTCCATTCAGAGAACACATCATTTCATTCATAAAACACAGGGTTCTATTCATAGAACACAGGGTTCCATTTATAGAACACAGGGTTCTATTCATAGAACACAAGGTTTTATTCATAGAACACATGGCTATATTTATAGATCACGGGTGGTTTCCATTCAGAGAACACATGATTTCATTCATAAAACACAGGGTTCTATTTATAGAACACAGGGTTCCATTCATAGAACACAGGGTTCTATTAATAGAACACAATGTTTTATTCATAAAACACATGGTTATATTTATAGATCACGGGTGGTTTCCAGTCAGAGAACACATGGTTTCATTCATAAAACACAGGGTTCTATTCATAGAACACAGGGTTCCATTCATAGAACACAGGGTTCTATTAATAGAACACAAGGTTGTATTCATAAAACACATGGTTATATTTATAGATCACGGGTGGTTTCCATTCAGAGAACACATAATTTCATTCATAAAACACAGGGTTCTATTCATAGAACACAGGGTTCCATTTATAGAACACATGGTTCTATTCATAGAACACAAGGTTTTATTCATAGAACACATGGTTATATTTATAGATCACGGGTGGTTTCCATTCAGAGAACACATAATTTTATTCATAAAACACAGGGTTCTATTCATAGAACACAGGGTTCCATTTATAGAACACAGGGTTCTATTCATAGAACTCAAGGTTTTATTCATAGAACAGATGGTTATATTTATAGATCACGGGTGGTTTCCATTCAGAGAACACATAATTGCATTCATAAAACACAGGGTTCTATTCATAGAACACAGGGTTCCATTTATAGAACACAGGGTTCAATTCATAGAACACAATGTTTTATTCATAGAACACATGGCTATATTTATAGATCACGGGTGGTTTCCATTCAGAGAACACATGGTTTCATTCATAAAACATAGGGTTCTATTTATAGAACACAGGGTTCCATTCATAGAACACAGGGTTCTATTAATAGAACACAAGGTTTTATTCATAAAACACATGGTTATATTTATAGATCACGGGTGGTTTCCATTCAGAGAACACATGGTTTCATTCATAAAACACAGGGTTCTATTCATAGAACACAGGGTTCCATTCATAGAACACAGGGTTCTATTAAGAGAACACAAGGTTTTATTCATAGAACACATGGCTATATTTATAGATCACGGGTGGTTTCCATTCAGAGAACACATGGTTTCATTCATAAAACACAGGGTTCTATTTGTAGAACACAGGGTTCCATTCATAGAACACATGGTTCTATTAAGAGAACACAAGGTTTTATTCATAGAACACATGGCTATATTTATAGATCACGGGTGGTTTCCATTCAGAGAACACATCATTTCATTCATAAAACACAGGGTTCTATTCATAGAACACAGGGTTCCATTTATAGAACACAGGGTTCTATTCATAGAACACAAGGTTTTATTCATAGAACACATGGCTATATTTATAGATCACGGGTGGTTTCCATTCAGAGAACACATGGTTTCATTCATAAAACACAGGGTTCTATTTATAGAACACAGGGTTCCATTCATAGAACACAGGGTTCTATTAATAGAACACAAGGTTTTATTCATAAAACACATGGTTATATTTATAGATCACGGGTGGTTTCCATTCAGAGAACACATGTTTTCATTCATAAAACACAGGGTTCTATTCATAGAACACAGGGTTCCATTCATAGAACACAGGGTTCTATTAATAGAACACAAGGTTTTATTCATAAAACACATGGTTATATTTATAGATCATGGGTGGTTTCCATTCAGAGAACACATCATTTCATTCATAAAACACAGGGTTCTATTCATAGAACACAGGGTTCCATTTATAGAACACTGGGTTCTATTCATAGACCACAAGGTTTTATTCATAGAACACATGGTTATATTTATAGATCACGGGTGATTTCCATTCAGAGAACACATAATTGCATTCATTAAACAAAGGGTTATTCATAGAACACAGGGTTCCATTTATAGAACACAGGGTTCTATTCATAGAAAACAAGGTTTTATTCATAGAACACATGGCTATATTTATAGATCACGGG
Source organism: Crinia signifera (assembly GCF_055691185.1). Taxonomy (NCBI): domain Eukaryota; kingdom Metazoa; phylum Chordata; class Amphibia; order Anura; family Myobatrachidae; genus Crinia; species Crinia signifera. The sequence goes on along the minus strand of NC_139217.1, from coordinate 236,485,604 downwards.
TGGTTTCCATTCAGAGAACACATAATTGCATTCATAAAACACAGGGTTCTATTCATAGAACACAGGGTTCCATTTATAGAACACAGGGTTCTATTCATAGAACACAAGGTTTTATTCATAGAACACATGGTTATATTTATAGATCACGGGTGGTTTCCATTCAGAGAACACATGGTTTCATTCATAAAACACAGGGTTCTATTTATAGAACACAGGGATCCATTCATAGAACACAGGGTTCTATTCATAAAACACAAGGTTATATTTATAGATCACGGGTGGTTTCCATTCAGAGAACACATGGTTTCATTCATAAATCACAGGGTTCTATTCATAGAACACAGGGTTCCATTCATAGAACACAGGGTTCTATTAATAGAACACAAGGTTTTATTCATAAAACCCATGGTTATATTTATAGATCACGGGTGGTTTCCATTCAGAGAACACATGATTTCATTCATAAAACACAGGGTTCTATTTATAGAACACAGGGTTCCATTCATAGAACACAGGGTTCTATTAATAGAACACAAGGTTTTATTCATAAAACACATGGTTATATTTATAGATCACGGGTGGTTTCCAGTCAGAGAACACATGGTTTCATTCATAAAACACAGGGTTCTATTCATAGAACACAGGGTTCCATTCATAGAACACAGGGTTCTATTAATAGAACACAAGGTTGTATTCATAAAACACATGGTTATATTTATAGATCACGGGTGGTTTCCATTCAGAGAACACATAATTTCATTCATAAAACACAGGGTTCTATTCATAGAACACAGGGTTCCATTTATAGAACACAGGGTTCTATTCATAGAACACAAGGTTTTATTCATAGAACACATGGTTATATTTATAGATCACGGGTGGTTTCCATTCAGAAAACGCATAATTTTATTCATAAAACACAGGGTTCTATTCATAGAACACAGGGTTCCATTTATAGAACACAGGGTTCTATTCATAGAACTCAAGGTTTTATTCATAAAACACATGGTTATATTTATAGATCACGGGTGGTTTCCATTCAGAGAACACATCATTTCATTCATAAAACACAGGGTTCTATTCATAGAACACAGGGTTCCATTTATAGAACACAGGGTTATATTCATAGAACTCAAGGTTTTATTCATAGAACCAATGGTTATATTTATAGATCACGGGTGGTTTCCATTCAGAGAACACATAATTGCATTCATTAAACAAAGGGTTATTCATAGAACACAGGGTTCCATTTATAGAACACAGGGTTCTATTCATAGAAAACAAGGTTTTATTCATAGAACACATGGCTATATTTATAGATCACGGGTGGTTTCCATTCAGAGAACAAATAATTGCATTCATAAAACACAGGGTTCTATTCATAGAACACAGGGTTCCATTTATAGAACACAGGGTTCTATTCATAGAACACAAGGTTTTATTCATAGAACACATGGTTATATTTATAGATCACGGGTGGTTTCCATTCAGAGAACACATGGTTTCATTCATAAATCACAGGGTTCTATTCATAGAACACAGGGTTCCATTCATAGAACACAGGGTTCTATTAATAGAACACAAGGTTTTATTCATAAAACACATGGTTATATTTATAGATCACGGGTGGTTTCCATTCAGAGAACACATGATTTCATTCATAAAACACAGGGTTCTATTTATAGAACACAGGGTTCCATTCATAGAACACAGGGTTCTATTAATAGAACACAAGGTTGTATTCATAAAACACATGGTTATATTTATAGATCACGGGTGGTTTCCATTCAGAGAACACATAATTTCATTCATAAAACACAGGGTTCTATTCATAGAACACAGGGTTCCATTTATAGAACACATGGTTCTATTCATAGAACACAAGGTTTTATTCATAGAACACATGGTTATATTTATAGATCACGGGTGGTTTCCATTCAGAGAACACATAATTTTATTCATAAAACACAGGGTTCTATTCATAGAACACAGGGTTCCATTTATAGAACACAGGGTTCTATTCATAGAACTCAAGGTTTTATTCATAGAATAGATGGTTATATTTATAGATCACGGGTGGTTTCCATTCAGAGAACACATAATTGCATTCATAAAACACAGGGTTCTATTCATAGAACACAGGGTTCCATTTATAGAACACAGGGTTCTATTCATAGAACACAATGTTTTATTCATAGAACACATGGCTATATTTATAGATCACGGGTGGTTTCCATTCAGAGAACACATGGTTTCATTCATAAAACACAGGGTTCTATTTATAGAACACAGGGTTCCATTCATAGAACACAGGGTTCTATTAATAGAACACAAGGTTTTATTCATAAAACACATGGTTATATTTATAGATCACGGGTGGTTTCCATTCAGAGAACACATGGTTTCATTCATAAAACACAGGGTTCTATTCATAGAACACAGGGTTCCATTCATAGAACACAGGGTTCTATTAAGAGAACACAAGGTTTTATTCATAGAACACATGGCTATATTTATAGATCACGGGTGGTTTCCATTCAGAGAACACATGGTTTCATTCATAAAACACAGGGTTCTATTTGTAGAACACAGGGTTCCATTCATAGAACACATGGTTCTATTAAGAGAACACAAGGTTTTATTCATAGAACACATGGCTATATTTATAGATCACGGGTGGTTTCCATTCAGAGAACACATCATTTCATTCATAAAACACAGGGTTCTATTCATAGAACACAGGGTTCCATTTATAGAACACAGGGTTCTATTCATAGAACACAAGGTTTTATTCATAGAACACATGGCTATATTTATAGATCACGGGTGGTTTCCATTCAGAGAACACATGGTTTCATTCATAAAACACAGGGTTCTATTTATAGAACACAGGGTTCCATTCATAGAACACAGGGTTCTATTAATAGAACACAAGGTTTTATTCATAAAACACATGGTTATATTTATAGATCACGGGTGGTTTCCATTCAGAGAACACATCATTTCATTCATAAAACACAGGGTTCTATTCATAGAACACAGGGTTCCATTTATAGAACACAGGGTTATATTCATAGAACTCAAGGTTTTATTCATAGAACCAATGGTTATATTTATAGATCACGGGTGGTTTCCATTCAGAGAACACATAATTGCATTCATTAAACAAAGGGTTATTCATAGAACACAGGGTTCCATTTATAGAACACAGGGTTCTATTCATAGAAAACAAGGTTTTATTCATAGAACACATGGCTATATTTATAGATCACGGGTGGTTTCCATTCAGAGAACAAATAATTGCATTCATAAAACACAGGGTTCTATTCATAGAACACAGGGTTCCATTTATAGAACACAGGGTTCTATTCATAGAACACAAGGTTTTATTCATAGAACACATGGTTATATTTATAGATCACGGGTGGTTTCCATTCAGAGAACACATGGTTTCATTCATAAATCACAGGGTTCTATTCATAGAACACAGGGTTCCATTCATAGAACACAGGGTTCTATTAATAGAACACAAGGTTTTATTCATAAAACACATGGTTATATTTATAGATCACGGGTGGTTTCCATTCAGAGAACACATGATTTCATTCATAAAACACAGGGTTCTATTTATAGAACACAGGGTTCCATTCATAGAACACAGGGTTCTATTAATAGAACACAAGGTTGTATTCATAAAACACATGGTTATATTTATAGATCACGGGTGGTTTCCATTCAGAGAACACATAATTTCATTCATAAAACACAGGGTTCTATTCATAGAACACAGGGTTCCATTTATAGAACACATGGTTCTATTCATAGAACACAAGGTTTTATTCATAGAACACATGGTTATATTTATAGATCACGGGTGGTTTCCATTCAGAGAACACATAATTTTATTCATAAAACACAGGGTTCTATTCATAGAACACAGGGTTCCATTTATAGAACACAGGGTTCTATTCATAGAACTCAAGGTTTTATTCATAGAATAGATGGTTATATTTATAGATCACGGGTGGTTTCCATTCAGAGAACACATAATTGCATTCATAAAACACAGGGTTCTATTCATAGAACACAGGGTTCCATTTATAGAACACAGGGTTCTATTCATAGAACACAATGTTTTATTCATAGAACACATGGCTATATTTATAGATCACGGGTGGTTTCCATTCAGAGAACACATGGTTTCATTCATAAAACACAGGGTTCTATTTATAGAACACAGGGTTCCATTCATAGAACACAGGGTTCTATTAATAGAACACAAGGTTTTATTCATAAAACACATGGTTATATTTATAGATCACGGGTGGTTTCCATTCAGAGAACACATGGTTTCATTCATAAAACACAGGGTTCTATTCATAGAACACAGGGTTCCATTCATAGAACACAGGGTTCTATTAAGAGAACACAAGGTTTTATTCATAGAACACATGGCTATATTTATAGATCACGGGTGGTTTCCATTCAGAGAACACATGGTTTCATTCATAAAACACAGGGTTCTATTTGTAGAACACAGGGTTCCATTCATAGAACACATGGTTCTATTAAGAGAACACAAGGTTTTATTCATAGAACACATGGCTATATTTATAGATCACGGGTGGTTTCCATTCAGAGAACACATCATTTCATTCATAAAACACAGGGTTCTATTCATAGAACACAGGGTTCCATTTATAGAACACAGGGTTCTATTCATAGAACACAAGGTTTTATTCATAGAACACATGGCTATATTTATAGATCACGGGTGGTTTCCATTCAGAGAACACATGGTTTCATTCATAAAACACAGGGTTCTATTTATAGAACACAGGGTTCCATTCATAGAACACAGGGTTCTATTAATAGAACACAAGGTTTTATTCATAAAACACATGGTTATATTTATAGATCACGGGTGGTTTCCATTCAGAGAACACATGTTTTCATTCATAAAACACAGGGTTCTATTCATAGAACACAGGGTTCCATTCATAGAACACAGGGTTCTATTAATAGAACACAAGGTTTTATTCATAAAACACATGGTTATATTTATAGATCACGGGTGGTTTCCATTCAGAGAACACATCATTTCATTCATAAAACACAGGGTTCTATTCATAGAACACAGGGTTCCATTTATAGAACACAGGGTTCTATTCATAGAACACAAGGTTTTATTCATAGAACACATGGCTATATTTATAGATCACGGGTGGTTTCCATTCAGAGAACACATGATTTCATTCATAAAACACAGGGTTCTATTTATAGAACACAGGGTTCCATTCATAGAACACAGGGTTCTATTAATAGAACACAATGTTTTATTCATAAAACACATGGTTATATTTATAGATCACGGGTGGTTTCCAGTCAGAGAACACATGGTTTCATTCATAAAACACAGGGTTCTATTCATAGAACACAGGGTTCCATTCATAGAACACAGGGTTCTATTAATAGAACACAAGGTTGTATTCATAAAACACATGGTTATATTTATAGATCACGGGTGGTTTCCATTCAGAGAACACATAATTTCATTCATAAAACACAGGGTTCTATTCATAGAACACAGGGTTCCATTTATAGAACACATGGTTCTATTCATAGAACACAAGGTTTTATTCATAGAACACATGGTTATATTTATAGATCACGGGTGGTTTCCATTCAGAGAACACATAATTTTATTCATAAAACACAGGGTTCTATTCATAGAACACAGGGTTCCATTTATAGAACACAGGGTTCTATTCATAGAACTCAAGGTTTTATTCATAGAACAGATGGTTATATTTATAGATCACGGGTGGTTTCCATTCAGAGAACACATAATTGCATTCATAAAACACAGGGTTCTATTCATAGAACACAGGGTTCCATTTATAGAACACAGGGTTCTATTCATAGAACACAATGTTTTATTCATAGAACACATGGCTATATTTATAGATCACGGGTGGTTTCCATTCAGAGAACACATGGTTTCATTCATAAAACACAGGGTTCTATTTATAGAACACAGGGTTCCATTCATAGAACACAGGGTTCTATTAATAGAACACAAGGTTTTATTCATAAAACACATGGTTATATTTATAGATCACGGGTGGTTTCCATTCAGAGAACACATGGTTTCATTCATAAAACACAGGGTTCTATTCATAGAACACAGGGTTCCATTCATAGAACACAGGGTTCTATTAAGAGAACACAAGGTTTTATTCATAGAACACATGGCTATATTTATAGATCACGGGTGGTTTCCATTCAGAGAACACATGGTTTCATTCATAAAACACAGGGTTCTATTTGTAGAACACAGGGTTCCATTCATAGAACACATGGTTCTATTAAGAGAACACAAGGTTTTATTCATAGAACACATGGCTATATTTATAGATCACGGGTGGTTTCCATTCAGAGAACACATCATTTCATTCATAAAACACAGGGTTCTATTCATAGAACACAGGGTTCCATTTATAGAACACAGGGTTCTATTCATAGAACACAAGGTTTTATTCATAGAACACATGGCTATATTTATAGATCACGGGTGGTTTCCATTCAGAGAACACATGGTTTCATTCATAAAACACAGGGTTCTATTTATAGAACACAGGGTTCCATTCATAGAACACAGGGTTCTATTAATAGAACACAAGGTTTTATTCATAAAACACATGGTTATATTTATAGATCACGGGTGGTTTCCATTCAGAGAACACATGTTTTCATTCATAAAACACAGGGTTCTATTCATAGAACACAGGGTTCCATTCATAGAACACAGGGTTCTATTAATAGAACACAAGGTTTTATTCATAAAACACATGGTTATATTTATAGATCACGGGTGGTTTCCATTCAGAGAACACATCATTTCATTCATAAAACACAGGGTTCTATTCATAGAACACAGGGTTCCATTTATAGAACACAGGGTTCTATTCATAGAACACAAGGTTTTATTCATAGAACACATGGCTATATTTATAGATCACGGGTGGTTTCCATTCAGAGAACACATGGTTTCATTCATAAAACACAGGGTTCTATTTATAGAACACAGGGTTCCATTCATAGAACACAGGGTTCTATTAATAGAACACAAGGTTTTATTCATAAAACACATGGTTATATTTATAGATCACGGGTGGTTTCCCTTCAGAGAACACATGGTTTCATTCATAAAACACAGGGTTCTATTCATAGAACACAGGGTTCCATTCATAGAACACAGGGTTCTATTAATAGAACACAAGGTTTTATTCATAGAACACATGGTTATATTTATAGATCATGGGTGATTTCCATTCAGAGAACACATAATTGCATTCATTAAACAAAGGGTTATTCATAGAACACAGGGTTCCATTTATAGAACACAGGGTTCTATTCATAGAAAACAAGGTTTTATTCATAGAACACATGGCTATATTTATAGATCACGGGTGGTTTCCATTCAGAGAACACATAATTGCATTCATAAAACACAGGGTTCTATTCATAGAACACAGGGTTCCATTTATAGAACACAGGGTTCTATTCATAGAACACAAGGTTTTATTCATAGAACACATGGTTATATTTATAGATCACGGGTGGTTTCCATTCAGAGAACACATGGTTTCATTCATAAAACACAGGGTTCTATTTATAGAACACAGGGATCCATTCATAGAACACAGGGTTCTATTAATAAAACACAAGGTTTTATTCATAAAACACATGGTTATATTTATAGATCACGGGTGGTTTCCATTCAGAGAACACATGGTTTCATTCATAAATCACAGGGTTCTATTCATAGAACACAGGGTTCCATTCATAGAACACAGGGTTCTATTAATAGAACACAAGGTTTTATTCATAAAACCCATGGTTATATTTATAGATCACGGGTGGTTTCCATTCAGAGAACACATGATTTCATTCATAAAACACAGGGTTCTATTTATAGAACACAGGGTTCCATTCATAGAACACAGGGTTCTATTAATAGAACACAAGGTTTTATTCATAAAACACATGGTTATATTTATAGATCACGGGTGGTTTCCAGTCAGAGAGCACATGGTTTCATTCATAAAACACAGGGTTCTATTCATAGAACACAGGGTTCCATTCATAGAACACAGGGTTCTATTAATAGAACACAAGGTTGTATTCATAAAACACATGGTTATATTTATAGATCACGGGTGGTTTCCATTCAGAGAACACATAATTTCATTCATAAAACACAGGGTTCTATTCATAGAACACAGGGTTCCATTTATAGAACACAGGGTTCTATTCATAGAACACAAGGTTTTATTCATAGAACACATGGTTATATTTATAGATCACGGGTGGTTTCCATTCAGAAAACGCATAATTTTATTCATAAAACACAGGGTTCTATTCATAGAACACAGGGTTCCATTTATAGAACACAGGGTTCTATTCATAGAACTCAAGGTTTTATTCATAGAACAGATGGTTATATTTATAGATCACGGGTGGTTTCCATTCAGAGAACACATCATTTCATTCATAAAACACAGGGTTCTATTCATAGAACACAGGGTTCCATTTATAGAACACTGGGTTCTATTCATAGACCACAAGGTTTTATTCATAGAACACATGGTTATATTTATAGATCACGGGTGGTTTTCATTCAGAGAACACATAATTTTATTCATAAAACACAGGGTTCTATTCATAGAACACAGGGTTCCATTTATAGAACACAGGGTTCTATTCATAGAACTCAAGGTTTTATTCATAGAACAGATGGTTATATTTATAGATCACGGGTGGTTTCCATTCAGAGAACACATAATTGTATTCATAAAACACAGGGTTCTATTCATAGAACACAGGGTTCCATTTATAGAACACAGGGTTCTATTCATAGAACTCAAGGTTTTATTCATAGAACAGATGGTTATATTTATAGATCACGGGTGGTTTCCATTCAGAGAACACATGGTTTCATTCATAAAACACAGGGTTCTATTTATAGAACACAGGGTTCCATTCATAGAACACAGGGTTATATTAATAGAACACAAGGTTTTATTCATAAAACACATGGTTATATTTATAGATCACGGGTGGTTTCCATTCAGAGAACACATGGTTTCATTCATAAAACACAGGGTTCTATTCATAGAACACAGGGTTCCATTCATAGAACACAGGGTTCTATTAATAGAACACAAGGTTGTATTCATAAAACACATGGTTATATTTATAGATCAAGGGTGGTTTCCATTCAGAGAACACATCATTTCATTCATAAAACACAGGGTTCTATTCATAGAACACAGGGTTCCATTTATAGAACACTGGGTTCTATTCATAGACCACAAGGTTTTATTCATAGAACACATGGTTATATTTATAGATCACGGGTGGTTTCCATTCAGAGAACACATAATTTTATTCATAAAACACAGGGTTCAATTCATAGAACACAGGGTTCCATTTATAGAACACAGGGTTCTATTCATAGAACTCAAGGTTTTATTCATAGAACAGATGGTTATATTTATAGATCACGGGTGGTTTCCATTCAGAGAACACATAATTGCATTCATAAAACACAGGGTTCTATTCATAGAACACAGGGTTCCATTTATAGAACACTGGGTTATATTCATAGACCACAAGGTTTTATTCATAAAACACATGGTTATATTTATAGATCACGGGTGGTTTCCATTCAGAGAACACATCATTTCATTCATAAAACACAGGGTTCTATTAATAGAACACAGGGTTCCATTTATAGAACACAGGGTTCTATTCATAGAACACAAGGTTTTATTCATAGAACACATGGCTATATTTATAGATCACGGGTGGTTTCCATTCAGAGAACACATGGTTTCATTCATAAAACACAGGGTTCTATTTATAGAACACAGGGTTCCATTCATAGAACACAGGGTTCTATTAATAGAACACAAGGTTTTATTCATAAAACACATGGTTATATTTATAGATCACGGGTGGTTTCCCTTCAGAGAACACATGGTTTCATTCATAAAACACAGGGTTCTATTCATAGAACACAGGGTTCCATTCATAGAACACAGGGTTCCTTTAATAGAACACAAGGTTTTATGCATAAAACACATGGTTATATTTATAGATCATGGGTGGTTTCCATTCAGAGAACACATCATTTCATTCATAAAACACAGGGTTCTATTCATAGAACACAGGGTTCCATTTATAGAACACTGGGTTCTATTCATAGACCACAAGGTTTTATTCATAGAACACATGGTTATATTTATAGATCACGGGTGGTTTCCATTCAGAGAACACATAATTTTATTCATAAAACACAGGGTTCTATTCATAGAACACAGGGTTCCATTTATAGTACACAGAATTCTATTCATAGAACTCAAGGTTTTATTCATAGAACAAATGGTTATATTTATAGATCACGGGTGGTTTCCATTCAGAGAACACATAATTGCATTCATTAAACAAAGGGTTATTCATAGAACACAGGGTTCCATTTATAGAACACAGGGTTCTATTCATAGAAAACAAGGTTTTATTCATAGAACACATGGCTATATTTATAGATCACGGGTGGTTTCCATTCAGAGAACACATAATTTTATTCATAAAACACAGGGTTCTATTCATAGAACACAGGGTTCCATTTATAGAACACAGGGTTCTATTCATAGAACTCAAGGTTTTATTCATAGAACAGATGGTTATATTTATAGATCACGGGTGGTTTCCATTCAGAGAACACATAATTGCATTCATAAAACACAGGGTTCTATTCATAGAACACAGGGTTCCATTTATAGAACACAGGGTTCTATTCATAGAACTCAAGGTTTTATTCATAGAACAGATGGTTATATTTATAGATCACGGGTGGTTTCCATTCAGAGAACACATGGTTTCATTCATAAAACACAGGGTTCTATTTATAGAACACAGGGTTCCATTCATAGAACACAGGGTTATATTAATAGAACACAAGGTTTTATTCATAAAACACATGGTTATATTTATAGATCACGGGTGGTTTCCATTCAGAGAACACATGGTTTCATTCATAAAACACAGGGTTCTATTCATAGAACACAGGGTTCCATTCATAGAACACAGGGTTCTATTAATAGAACACAAGGTTGTATTCATAAAACACATGGTTATATTTATAGATCAAGGGTGGTTTCCATTCAGAGAACACATCATTTCATTCATAAAACACAGGGTTCTATTCATAGAACACAGGGTTCCATTTATAGAACACTGGGTTCTATTCATAGACCACAAGGTTTTATTCATAGAACACATGGTTATATTTATAGATCACGGGTGGTTTCCATTCAGAGAACACATAATTTTATTCATAAAACACAGGGTTCAATTCATAGAACACAGGGTTCCATTTATAGAACACAGGGTTCTATTCATAGAACTCAAGGTTTTATTCATAGAACAGATGGTTATATTTATAGATCACGGGTGGTTTCCATTCAGAGAACACATAATTGCATTCATAAAACACAGGGTTCTATTCATAGAACACAGGGTTCCATTTATAGAACACTGGGTTATATTCATAGACCACAAGGTTTTATTCATAAAACACATGGTTATATTTATAGATCACGGGTGGTTTCCATTCAGAGAACACATCATTTCATTCATAAAACACAGGGTTCTATTAATAGAACACAGGGTTCCATTTATAGAACACAGGGTTCTATTCATAGAACACAAGGTTTTATTCATAGAACACATGGCTATATTTATAGATCACGGGTGGTTTCCATTCAGAGAACACATGGTTTCATTCATAAAACACAGGGTTCTATTTATAGAACACAGGGTTCCATTCATAGAACACAGGGTTCTATTAATAGAACACAAGGTTTTATTCATAAAACACATGGTTATATTTATAGATCACGGGTGGTTTCCCTTCAGAGAACACATGGTTTCATTCATAAAACACAGGGTTCTATTCATAGAACACAGGGTTCCATTCATAGAACACAGGGTTCCTTTAATAGAACACAAGGTTTTATGCATAAAACACATGGTTATATTTATAGATCATGGGTGGTTTCCATTCAGAGAACACATCATTTCATTCATAAAACACAGGGTTCTATTCATAGAACACAGGGTTCCATTTATAGAACACTGGGTTCTATTCATAGACCACAAGGTTTTATTCATAGAACACATGGTTATATTTATAGATCACGGGTGGTTTCCATTCAGAGAACACATAATTTTATTCATAAAACACAGGGTTCTATTCATAGAACACAGGGTTCCATTTATAGTACACAGAATTCTATTCATAGAACTCAAGGTTTTATTCATAGAACAAATGGTTATATTTATAGATCACGGGTGGTTTCCATTCAGAGAACACATAATTGCATTCATTAAACAAAGGGTTATTCATAGAACACAGGGTTCCATTTATAGAACACAGGGTTCTATTCATAGAAAACAAGGTTTTATTCATAGAACACATGGCTATATTTATAGATCACGGGTGGTTTCCATTCAGAGAACACATAATTTTATTCATAAAACACAGGGTTCTATTCATAGAACACAGGGTTCCATTTATAGAACACAGGGTTCTATTCATAGAACTCAAGGTTTTATTCATAGAACAGATGGTTATATTTATAGATCACGGGTGGTTTCCATTCAGAGAACACATAATTGCATTCATAAAACACAGGGTTCTATTCATAGAACACAGGGTTCCATTTATAGAACACAGGGTTCTATTCATAGAACACAATGTTTTATTCATAGAACACATGGCTATATTTATAGATCACGGGTGGTTTCCATTCAGAGAACACATGGTTTCATTCATAAAACACAGGGTTCTATTTATAGAACACAGGGTTCCATTCATAGAACACAGGGTTCTATTAATAGAACACAAGGTTTTATTCATAAAACACATGGTTATATTTATAGATCACGGGTGGTTTCCATTCAGAGAACACATGGTTTCATTCATAAAACACAGGGTTCTATTCATAGAACACAGGGTTCCATTCATAGAACACAGGGTTCTATTAAGAGAACACAAGGTTTTATTCATAGAACACATGGCTATATTTATAGATCACGGGTGGTTTCCATTCAGAGAACACATGGTTTCATTCATAAAACACAGGGTTCTATTTGTAGAACACAGGGTTCCATTCATAGAACACATGGTTCTATTAAGAGAACACAAGGTTTTATTCATAGAACACATGGCTATATTTATAGATCACGGGTGGTTTCCATTCAGAGAACACATCATTTCATTCATAAAACACAGGGTTCTATTCATAGAACACAGGGTTCCATTTATATAACACAGGGTTCTATTCATAGAACACAAGGTTTTATTCATAGAACACATGGCTATATTTATAGATCACGGGTGGTTTCCATTCAGAGAACACATGGTTTCATTCATAAAACACAGGGTTCTATTTATAGAACACAGGGTTCCATTCATAGAACACAGGGTTCTATTAATAGAACACAAGGTTTTATTCATAAAACACATGGTTATATTTATAGATCACGGGTGGTTTCCATTCAGAGAACACATGTTTTCATTCATAAAACACAGGGTTCTATTCATAGAACACAGGGTTCCATTCATAGAACACAGGGTTCTATTAATAGAACACAAGGTTTTATTCATAAAACACATGGTTATATTTATAGATCACGGGTGGTTTCCATTCAGAGAACACATCATTTCATTCATAAAACACAGGGTTCTATTCATAGAACACAGGGTTCCATTTATAGAACACAGGGTTCTATTCATAGAACACAAGGTTTTATTCATAGAACACATGGCTATATTTATAGATCACGGGTGGTTTCCATTCAGAGAACACATGGTTTCATTCATAAAACACAGGGTTCTATTTATAGAACACAGGGTTCCATTCATAGAACACAGGGTTCTATTAATAGAACACAAGGTTTTATTCATAAAACACATGGTTATATTTATAGATCACGGGTGGTTTCCCTTCAGAGAACACATGGTTTCATTCATAAAACACAGGGTTCTATTCATAGAACACAGGGTTCCATTCATAGAACACAGGGTTCTATTAATAGAACACAAGGTTTTATTCATAAAACACATGGTTATATTTATAGATCATGGGTGGTTTCCATTCAGAGAACACATCATTTCATTCATAAAACACAGGGTTCTATTCATAGAACACAGGGTTCCATTTATAGAACACTGGGTTCTATTCATAGACCACAAGGTTTTATTCATAGAACACATGGTTATATTTATAGATCACGGGTGATTTCCATTCAGAGAACACATAATTGCATTCATTAAACAAAGGGTTATTCATAGAACACAGGGTTCCATTTATAGAACACAGGGTTCTATTCATAGAAAACAAGGTTTTATTCATAGAACACATGGCTATATTTATAGATCACGGGTGGTTTCCATTCAGAGAACACATAATTGCATTCATAAAACACAGGGTTCTATTCATAGAACACAGGGTTCCATTTATAGAACACAGGGTTCTATTCATAGAACACAAGGTTTTATTCATAGAACACATGGTTATATTTATAGATCACGGGTGGTTTCCATTCAGAGAACACATGGTTTCATTCATAAAACACAGGGTTCTATTTATAGAACACAGGGATCCATTCATAGAACACAGGGTTCTATTAATAAAACACAAGGTTTTATTCATAAAACACATGGTTATATTTATAGATAACGGGTGGTTTCCATTCAGAGAACACATGGTTTCATTCATAAATCACAGGGTTCTATTCATAGAACACAGGGTTCCATTCATAGAACACAGGGTTCTATTAATAGAACACAAGGTTTTATTCATAAAACCCATGGTTATATTTATAGATCACGGGTGGTTTCCATTCAGAGAACACATGATTTCATTCATAAAACACAGGGTTCTATTTATAGAACACAGGGTTCCATTCATAGAACACAGGGTTCTATTAATAGAACACAAGGTTTTATTCATAAAACACATGGTTATATTTATAGATCACGGGTGGTTTCCAGTCAGAGAACACATGGTTTCATTCATAAAACACAGGGTTCTATTCATAGAACACAGGGTTCCATTCATAGAACACAGGGTTCTATTAATAGAACACAAGGTTGTATTCATAAAACACATGGTTATATTTATAGATCACGGGTGGTTTCCATTCAGAGAACACATAATTTCATTCATAAAACACAGGGTTCTATTCATAGAACACAGGGTTCCATTTATAGAACACAGGGTTCTATTCATAGAACACAAGGTTTTATTCATAGAACACATGGTTATATTTATAGATCACGGGTGGTTTCCATTCAGAAAACGCATAATTTTATTCATAAAACACAGGGTTCTATTCATAGAACACAGGGTTCCATTTATAGAACACAGGGTTCTATTCATAGAACTCAAGGTTTTATTCATAAAACACATGGTTATATTTATAGATCACGGGTGGTTTCCATTCAGAGAACACATCATTTCATTCATAAAACACAGGGTTCTATTCATAGAACACAGGGTTCCATTTATAGTACACAGGGTTATATTCATAGAACTCAAGGTTTTATTCATAGAACCAATGGTTATATTTATAGATCACGGGTGGTTTCCATTCAGAGAACACATAATTGCATTCATTAAACAAAGGGTTATTCATAGAACACAGGGTTCCATTTATAGAACACAGGGTTCTATTCATAGAAAACAAGGTTTTATTCATAGAACACATGGCTATATTTATAGATCACGGGTGGTTTCCATTCAGAGAACACATAATTGCATTCATAAAACACAGGGTTCTATTCATAGAACACAGGGTTCCATTTATAGAACACTGGGTTCTATTCATAGACCACAAGGTTTTATTCATAGAACACATGGTTATATTTATAGATCACGGGTGATTTCCATTCAGAGAACACATAATTGCATTCATTAAACAAAGGGTTATTCATAGAACACAGGGTTCCATTTATAGAACACAGGGTTCTATTCATAGAAAACAAGGTTTTATTCATAGAACACATGGCTATATTTATAGATCACGGGTGGTTTCCATTCAGAGAACACATAATTGCATTCATAAAACACAGGGTTCTATTCATAGAACACAGGGTTCCATTTATAGAACACAGGGTTCTATTCATAGAACACAAGGTTTTATTCATAGAACACATGGTTATATTTATAGATCACGGGTGGTTTCCATTCAGAGAACACATGGTTTCATTCATAAAACACAGGGTTCTATTTATAGAACACAGGGATCCATTCATAGAACACAGGGTTCTATTAATAAAACACAAGGTTTTATTCATAAATCACATGGTTATATTTATAGATCACGGGTGGTTTCCATTCAGAGAATACATGGTTTCATTCATAAATCACAGGGTTCTATTCATAGAACACAGGGTTCCATTCATAGAACACAGGGTTCTATTAATAGAACACAAGGTTTTATTCATAAAACCCATGGTTATATTTATAGATCACGGGTGGTTTCCATTCAGAGAACACATGATTTCATTCATAAAACACAGGGTTCTATTTATAGAACACAGGGTTCCATTCATAGAACACAGGGTTCTATTAATAGAACACAAGGTTTTATTCATAAAACACATGGTTATATTTATAGATCACGGGTGGTTTCCAGTCAGAGAACACATGGTTTCATTCATAAAACACAGGGTTCTATTCATAGAACACAGGGTTCCATTCATAGAACACAGGGTTCTATTAATAGAACACAAGGTTGTATTCATAAAACACATGGTTATATTTATAGATCACGGGTGGTTTCCATTCAGAGAACACATAATTTCATTCATAAAACACAGGGTTCTATTCATAGAACACAGGGTTCCATTTATAGAACACAGGGTTCTATTCATAGAACACAAGGTTTTATTCATAGAACACATGGTTATATTTATAGATCACGGGTGGTTTCCATTCAGAAAACGCATAATTTTATTCATAAAACACAGGGTTCTATTCATAGAACACAGGGTTCCATTTATAGAACACAGGGTTCTATTCATAGAACTCAAGGTTTTATTCATAAAACACATGGTTATATTTATAGATCACGGGTGGTTTCCATTCAGAGAACACATCATTTCATTCATAAAACACAGGGTTCTATTCATAGAACACAGGGTTCCATTTATAGTACACAGGGTTATATTCATAGAACTCAAGGTTTTATTCATAGAACCAATGGTTATATTTATAGATCACGGGTGGTTTCCATTCAGAGAACACATAATTGCATTCATTAAACAAAGGGTTATTCATAGAACACAGGGTTCCATTTATAGAACACAGGGTTCTATTCATAGAAAACAAGGTTTTATTCATAGAACACATGGCTATATTTATAGATCACGGGTGGTTTCCATTCAGAGAACACATAATTGCATTCATAAAACACAGGGTTCTATTCATAGAACACAGGGTTCCATTTATAGAACACAGGGTTCTATTCATAGAACACAAGGTTTTATTCATAGAACACATGGTTATATTTATAGATCACGGGTGGTTTCCATTCAGAGAACACATGGTTTCATTCATAAAACACAGGGTTCTATTTATAGAACACAGGGTTCCATTCATAGAACACAGGGTTCTATTAATAAAACACAAGGTTTTATTCATAAAACACATGGTTATATTTATAGATCACGGGTGGTTTCCATTCAGAGAACACATGGTTTCATTCATAAATCACAGGGTTCTATTCATAGAACACAGGGCTCCATTCATAGAACACAGGGTTCTATTAATAGAACACAAGGTTTTATTCATAAAACACATGGTTATATTTATAGATCACGGGTGGTTTCCATTCAGAGAACACATGATTTCATTCATAAAACACAGGGTTCTATTTATAGAACACAGGGTTCCATTCATAGAACACAGGGTTCTATTAATAGAACACAAGGTTTTATTCATAAAACACATGGTTATATTTATAGATCACGGGTGGTTTCCAGTCAGAGAACACATGGTTTCATTCATAAAACACAGGGTTCTATTCATAGAACACAGGGTTCCATTCATAGAACACAGGGTTCTATTAATAGAACACAAGGTTGTATTCATAAAACACATGGTTATATTTATAGATCACGGGTGGTTTCCATTCAGAGAACACATAATTTCATTCATAAAACACAGGGTTCTATTCATAGAACACAGGGTTCCATTTATAGAACACATGGTTCTATTCATAGAACACAAGGTTTTATTCATAGAACACATGGTTATATTTATAGATCACGGGTGGTTTCCATTCAGAGAACACATAATTTTATTCATAAAACACAGGGTTCTATTCATAGAACACAGGGTTCCATTTATAGAACACAGGGTTCTATTCATAGAACTCAAGGTTTTATTCATAGAACAGATGGTTATATTTATAGATCACGGGTGGTTTCCATTCAGAGAACACATAATTGCATTCATAAAACACAGGGTTCTATTCATAGAACACAGGGTTCCATTTATAGAACACAGGGTTCTATTCATAGAACACAATGTTTTATTCATAGAACACATGGCTATATTTATAGATCACGGGTGGTTTCCATTCAGAGAACACATGGTTTCATTCATAAAACACAGGGTTCTATTTATAGAACACAGGGTTCCATTCATAGAACACAGGGTTCTATTAATAGAACACAAGGTTTTATTCATAAAACACATGGTTATATTTATAGATCACGGGTGGTTTCCATTCAGAGAACACATGGTTTCATTCATAAAACACAGGGTTCTATTCATAGAACACAGGGTTCCATTCATAGAACACAGGGTTCTATTAAGAGAACACAAGGTTTTATTCATAGAACACATGGCTATATTTATAGATCACAGGTGGTTTCCATTCAGAGAACACATGGTTTCATTCATAAAACACAGGGTTCTATTTGTAGAACACAGGGTTCCATTCATAGAACACATGGTTCTATTAAGAGAACACAAGGTTTTATTCATAGAACACATGGCTATATTTATAGATCACGGGTGGTTTCCATTCAGAGAACACATCATTTCATTCATAAAACACAGGGTTCTATTCATAGAACACAGGGTTCCATTTATAGAACACAGGGTTCTATTCATAGAACACAAGGTTTTATTCATAGAACACATGGCTATATTTATAGATCACGGGTGGTTTCCATTCAGAGAACACATGGTTTCATTCATAAAACACATGGTTCTATTTATAGAACACAGGGTTCCATTCATAGAACACAGGGTTCTATTAATAGAACACAAGGTTTTATTCATAAAACACATGGTTATATTTATAGATCACGGGTGGTTTCAATTCAGAGAACACATGTTTTCATTCATAAAACACAGGGTTCTATTCATAGAACACAGGGTTCCATTCATAGAACACAGGGTTCTATTAATAGAACACAAGGTTTTATTCATAAAACACATGGTTATATTTATAGATCACGGGTGGTTTCCATTCAGAGAACACATCATTTCATTCATAAAAACAGGGTTCTATTCATAGAACACAGGGTTCCATTTATAGAACACAGGGTTCTATTCATAGAACACAAGGTTTTATTCATAGAACACATGGCTATATTTATAGATCACGGGTGGTTTCCATTCAGAGAACACATGGTTTCATTCATAAAACACAGGGTTCTATTTATAGAACACAGGGTTCCATTCATAGAACACAGGGTTCTATTAATAGAACACAAGGTTTTATTCATAAAACACATGGTTATATTTATAGATCACGGGTGGTTTCCCTTCAGAGAACACATGGTTTCATTCATAAAACACAGGGTTCTATTCATAGAACACAGGGTTCCATTCATAGAACACAGGGTTCTATTAATAGAACACAAGGTTTTATTCATAAAACACATGGTTATATTTATAGATCATGGGTGGTTTCCATTCAGAGAACACATCATTTCATTCATAAAACACAGGGTTCTATTCATAGAACACAGGGTTCCATTTATAGAACACTGGGTTCTATTCATAGACCACAAGGTTTTATTCATAGAACACATGGTTATATTTATAGATCACGGGTGATTTCCATTCAGAGAACACATAATTGCATTCATTAAACAAAGGGTTATTCATAGAACACAGGGTTCCATTTATAGAACACAGGGTTCTATTCATAGAAAACAAGGTTTTATTCATAGAACACATGGCTATATTTATAGATCACGGGTGGTTTCCATTCAGAGAACACATAATTGCATTCATAAAACACAGGGTTCTATTCATAGAACACAGGGTTCCATTTATAGAACACAGGGTTCTATTCATAGAACACAAGGTTTTATTCATAGAACACATGGTTATATTTATAGATCACGGGTGGTTTCCATTCAGAGAACACATGGTTTCATTCATAAAACACAGGGTTCTATTTATAGAACACAGGGATCCATTCATAGAACACAGGGTTCTATTAATAAAACACAAGGTTTTATTCATAAAACACATGGTTATATTTATAGATCACGGGTGGTTTCCATTCAGAGAACACATGGTTTCATTCATAAATCACAGGGTTCTATTCATAGAACACAGGGTTCCATTCATAGAACACAGGGTTCTATTAATAGAACACAAGGTTTTATTCATAAAACCCATGGTTATATTTATAGATCACGGGTGGTTTCCATTCAGAGAACACATGATTTCATTCATAAAACACAGGGTTCTATTTATAGAACACAGGGTTCCATTCATAGAACACAGGGTTCTATTAATAGAACACAAGGTTTTATTCATAAAACACATGGTTATATTTATAGATCACGGGTGGTTTCCAGTCAGAGAACACATGGTTTCATTCATAAAACACAGGGTTCTATTCATAGAACACAGGGTTCCATTCATAGAACACAGGGTTCTATTAATAGAACACAAGGTTGTATTCATAAAACACATGGTTATATTTATAGATCACGGGTGGTTTCCATTCAGAGAACACATAATTTCATTCATAAAACACAGGGTTCTATTCATAGAACACAGGGTTCCATTTATAGAACACAGGGTTCTATTCATAGAACACAAGGTTTTATTCATAGAACACATGGTTATATTTATAGATCACGGGTGGTTTCCATTCAGAAAACGCATAATTTTATTCATAAAACACAGGGTTCTATTCATAGAACACAGGGTTCCATTTATAGAACACAGGGTTCTATTCATAGAATTCAAGGTTTTATTCATAGAACAGATGGTTATATTTATAGATCACGGGTGGTTTCCATTCAGAGAACACATCATTTCATTCATAAAACACAGGGTTCTATTCATAGAACACAGGGTTCCATTTATAGAACACTGGGTTCTATTCATAGACCACAAGGTTTTATTCATAGAACACATGGTTATATTTATAGATCACGGGTGGTTTTCATTCAGAGAACACATAATTTTATTCATAAAACACAGGGTTCTATTCATAGAACACAGGGTTCCATTTATAGAACACAGGGTTCTATTCATAGAACTCAAGGTTTTATTCATAGAACAGATGGTTATATTTATAGATCACGGGTGGTTTCCATTCAGAGAACACATAATTTTATTCATAAAACACAGGGTTCTATTCATAGAACACAGGGTTCCATTTATAGAACACAGGGTTCTATTCATAGAACTCAAGGTTTTATTCATAGAACAGATGGTTATATTTATAGATCACGGGTGGTTTCCATTCAGAGAACACATGGTTTCATTCATAAAACACAGGGTTCTATTTATAGAACACAGGGTTCCATTCATAGAACACAGGGTTCTATTAATAGAACACAAGGTTTTATTCATAAAACACATGGTTATATTTATAGATCACGGGTGGTTTCCATTCAGAGAACACATGGTTTCATTCATAAAACACAGGGTTCTATTCATAGAACACAGGGTTCCATTCATAGAACACAGGGTTCTATTAATAGAACACAAGGTTGTATTCATAAAACACATGGTTATATTTATAGATCACGGGTGGTTTCCATTCAGAGAACACATCATTTCATTCATAAAACACAGGGTTCTATTCATAGAACACAGGGTTCCATTTATAGAACACTGGGTTCTATTCATAGACCACAAGGTTTTATTCATAGAACACATGGTTATATTTATAGATCACGGGTGGTTTCCATTCAGAGAACACATAATTTTATTCATAAAACACAGGGTTCAATTCATAGAACACAGGGTTCCATTTATAGAACACAGGGTTCTATTCATAGAACTCAAGGTTTTATTCATAGAACAGATGGTTATATTTATAGATCACGGGTGGTTTCCATTCAGAGAACACATAATTGCATTCATAAAACACAGGGTTCTATTCATAGAACACAGGGTTCCATTTATAGAACACTGGGTTATATTCATAGACCACAAGGTTTTATTCATAAAACACATGGTTATATTTATAGATCACGGGTGGTTTCCATTCAGAGAACACATCATTTCATTCATAAAACACAGGGTTCTATTAATAGAACACAGGGTTCCATTTATAGAACACAGGGTTCTATTCATAGAACACAAGGTTTTATTCATAGAACACATGGCTATATTTATAGATCACGGGTGGTTTCCATTCAGAGAACACATGGTTTCATTCATAAAACACAGGGTTCTATTTATAGAACACAGGGTTCCATTCATAGAACACAGGGTTCTATTAATAGAACACAAGGTTTTATTCATAAAACACATGGTTATATTTATAGATCACGGGTGGTTTCCCTTCAGAGAACACATGGTTTCATTCATAAAACACAGGGTTCTATTCATAGAACACAGGGTTCCATTCATAGAACACAGGGTTCCTTTAATAGAACACAAGGTTTTATGCATAAAACACATGGTTATATTTATAGATCATGGGTGGTTTCCATTCAGAGAACACATCATTTCATTCATAAAACACAGGGTTCTATTCATAGAACACAGGGTTCCATTTATAGAACACTGGGTTCTATTCATAGACCACAAGGTTTTATTCATAGAACACATGGTTATATTTATAGATCACGGGTGGTTTCCATTCAGAGAACACATAATTTTATTCATAAAACACAGGGTTCTATTCATAGAACACAGGGTTCCATTTATAGTACACAGAATTCTATTCATAGAACTCAAGGTTTTATTCATAGAACAAATGGTTATATTTATAGATCACGGGTGGTTTCCATTCAGAGAACACATAATTGCATTCATTAAACAAAGGGTTATTCATAGAACACAGGGTTCCATTTATAGAACACAGGGTTCTATTCATAGAAAACAAGGTTTTATTCATAGAACACATGGCTATATTTATAGATCACGGGTGGTTTCCATTCAGAGAACACATAATTGCATTCATAAAACACAGGGTTCTATTCATAGAACACAGGGTTCCATTTATAGAACACAGGGTTCTATTCATAGAACACAAGGTTTTATTCATAGAACACATGGTTATATTTATAGATCACGGGTGGTTTCCATTCAGAGAACACATGGTTTCATTCATAAAACACAGGGTTCTATTTATAGAACACAGGGATCCATTCATAGAACACAGGGTTCTATTAATAAAACACAAGGTTTTATTCATAAAACACATGGTTATATTTATAGATCACGGGTGGTTTCCATTCAGAGAACACATGGTTTCATTCATAAATCACAGGGTTCTATTCATAGAACACAGGGTTCCATTCATAGAACACAGGGTTCTATTAATAGAACACAAGGTTTTATTCATAAAACCCATGGTTATATTTATAGATCACGGGTGTTTTCCATTCAGAGAACACATGATTTCATTCATAAAACACAGGGTTCTATTTATAGAACACAGGGTTCCATTCATAGAACACAGGGTTCTATTAATAGAACACAAGGTTTTATTCATAAAACACATGGTTATATTTATAGATCACGGGTGGTTTCCAGTCAGAGAACACATGGTTTCATTCATAAAACACAGGGTTCTATTCATAGAACACAGGGTTCCATTCATAGAACACAGGGTTCTATTAATAGAACACAAGGTTGTATTCATAAAACACATGGTTATATTTATAGATCACGGGTGGTTTCCATTCAGAGAACACATAATTGCATTCATAAAACACAGGGTTCTATTCATAGAACACAGGGTTCCATTTATAGAACACAGGGTTCTATTCATAGAACACAAGGTTTTATTCATAGAACACATGGTTATATTTATAGATCACGGGTGGTTTCCATTCAGAGAACACATAATTTTATTCATAAAACACAGGGTTCTATTCATAGAACACAGGGTTCCATTTATAGAACACAGGGTTCTATTCATAGAACTCAAGGTTTTATTCATAGAACAGATGGTTATATTTATAGATCACGGGTGGTTTCCATTCAGAGAACACATCATTTCATTCATAAAACACAGGGTTCTATTCATAGAACACAGGGTTCCATTTATAGAACACTGGGTTCTATTCATAGACCACAAGGTTTTATTCATAGAACACATGGTTATATTTATAGATCACGGGTGGTTTTCATTCAGAGAACACATAATTTCATTCATAAAACACAGGGTTCTATTCATAGAACACAGGGTTCCATTTATAGAACACAGGGTTCTATTCATAGAACACAAGGTTTTATTCATAGAACACATGGTTATATTTATAGATCACGGGTGGTTTTCATTCAGAGAACACATAATTTTATTCATAAAAAACAGGGTTCTATTCATAGAACACAGGGTTCCATTTATAGAACACAGGGTTCTATTCATAGAACTCAAGGTTTTATTCATAGAACAGATGGTTATATTTATAGATCACGGGTGGTTTCCATTCAGAGAACACATGGTTTCATTCATAAAACACAGGGTTCTATTTATAGAACACAGGGATCCATTCATAGAACACAGGGTTCTATTAATAAAACACAAGGTTTTATTCATAAAACACATGGTTATATTTATAGATCACGGGTGGTTTCCATTCAGAGAACACATGGTTTCATTCATAAATCATAGGGTTCTATTCATAGAACACAGGGTTCCATTCATAGAACACAGGGTTCTATTAATAGAACACAAGGTTTTATTCATAAAACCCATGGTTATATTTATAGATCACGGGTGGTTTCCATTCAGAGAACACATGATTTCATTCATAAAACACAGGGTTCTATTTATAGAACACAGGGTTCCATTCATAGAACACAGGGTTCTATTAATAGAACACAAGGTTTTATTCATAAAACACATGGTTATATTTATAGATCACGGGTGGTTTCCAGTCAGAGAACACATGGTTTCATTCATAAAACACAGGGTTCTATTCATAGAACACAGGGTTCCATTCATAGAACACAGGGTTCTATTAATAGAACACAAGGTTGTATTCATAAAACACATGGTTATATTTATAGATCACGGGTGGTTTCCATTCAGAGAACACATAATTTCATTCATAAAACACAGGGTTCTATTCATAGAACACAGGGTTCCATTTATAGAACACAGGGTTCTATTCATAGAACACAAGGTTTTATTCATAGAACACATGGTTATATTTATAGATCACGGGTGGTTTCCATTCAGAAAACACATAATTTTATTCATAAAACACAGGGTTCTATTCATAGAACACAGGGTTCCATTTATAGAACACAGGGTTCTATTTATAGAACTCAAGGTTTTATTCATAGAACAGATGGTTATATTTATAGATCACGGGTGGTTTCCATTCAGAGAACACATCATTTCATTCATAAAACACAGGGTTCTATTCATAGAACACAGGGTTCCATTTATAGAACACTGGGTTCTATTCATAGACCACAAGGTTTTATTCATAGAACACATGGTTATATTTATAGATCACGGGTGGTTTTCATTCAGAGAACACATAATTTTATTCATAAAACACAGGGTTCTATTCATAGAACACAGGGTTCCATTTATAGAACACAGGGTTCTATTCATAGAACTCAAGGTTTTATTCATAGAACAGATGGTTATATTTATAGATCACTGGTGGTTTCCATTCAGAGAACACATAATTTTATTCATAAAACACAGGGTTCTATTCATAGAACACAGGGTTCCATTTATAGAACACAGGGTTCTATTCATAGAACTCAAGGTTTTATTCATAGAACAGATGGTTATATTTATAGATCACGGGTGGTTTCCATTCAGAGAACACATGGTTTCATTCATAAAACACAGGGTTCTATTTATAGAACACAGGGTTCCATTCATAGAACACAGGGTTCTATTAATAGAACACAAGGTTTTATTCATAAAACACATGGTTATATTTATAGATCACGGGTGGTTTCCATTCAGAGAACACATGGTTTCATTCATAAAACACAGGGTTCTATTCATAGAACACAGGGTTCCATTCATAGAACACAGGGTTCTATTAATAGAACACAAGGTTGTATTCATAAAACACATGGTTATATTTATAGATCACGGGTGGTTTCCATTCAGAGAACACATCATTTCATTCATAAAACACAGGGTTCTATTCATAGAACACAGGGTTCCATTTATAGAACACTGGGTTCTATTCATAGACCACAAGGTTTTATTCATAGAACACATGGTTATATTTATAGATCACGGGTGGTTTCCATTCAGAGAACACATAATTTTATTCATAAAACACAGGGTTCAATTCATAGAACACAGGGTTCCATTTATAGAACACAGGGTTCTATTCATAGAACTCAAGGTTTTATTCATAGAACAGATGGTTATATTTATAGATCACGGGTGGTTTCCATTCAGAGAACACATAATTGCATTCATAAAACACAGGGTTCTATTCATAGAACACAGGGTTCCATTTATAGAACACTGGGTTATATTCATAGACCACAAGGTTTTATTCATAAAACACATGGTTATATTTATAGATCACGGGTGGTTTCCATTCAGAGAACACATCATTTCATTCATAAAACACAGGGTTCTATTAATAGAACACAGGGTTCCATTTATAGAACACAGGGTTCTATTCATAGAACACAAGGTTTTATTCATAGAACACATGGCTATATTTATAGATCACGGGTGGTTTCCATTCAGAGAACACATGGTTTCATTCATAAAACACAGGGTTCTATTTATAGAACACAGGGTTCCATTCATAGAACACAGGGTTCTATTAATAGAACACAAGGTTTTATTCATAAAACACATGGTTATATTTATAGATCACGGGTGGTTTCCCTTCAGAGAACACATGGTTTCATTCATAAAACACAGGGTTCTATTCATAGAACACAGGGTTCCATTCATAGAACACAGGGTTCCTTTAATAGAACACAAGGTTTTATGCATAAAACACATGGTTATATTTATAGATCATGGGTGGTTTCCATTCAGAGAACACATCATTTCATTCATAAAACACAGGGTTCTATTCATAGAACACAGGGTTCCATTTATAGAACACTGGGTTCTATTCATAGACCACAAGGTTTTATTCATAGAACACATGGTTATATTTATAGATCACGGGTGGTTTCCATTCAGAGAACACATAATTTTATTCATAAAACACAGGGTTCTATTCATAGAACACAGGGTTCCATTTATAGTACACAGGGTTCTATTCATAGAACTCAAGTTTTTATTCATAGAACAAATGGTTATATTTATAGATCACGGGTGGTTTCCATTCAGAGAACACATAATTGCATTCATTAAACAAAGGGTTATTCATAGAACACAGGGTTCCATTTATAGAACACAGGGTTCTATTCATAGAAAACAAGGTTTTATTCATAGAACACATGGCTATATTTATAGATCACGGGTGGTTTCCATTCAGAGAACACATAATTGCATTCATAAAACACAGGGTTCTATTCATAGAACACAGGGTTCCATTTATAGAACACAGGGTTCTATTCATAGAACTCAAGGTTTTATTCATAGAACAGATGGTTATATTTATAGATCACGGGTGGTTTCCATTCAGAGAACACATGGTTTCATTCATAAAACACAGGGTTCTATTTATAGAACACAGGGATCCATTCATAGAACACAGGGTTCTATTAATAAAACACAAGGTTTTATTCATAAAACACATGGTTATATTTATAGATCACGGGTGGTTTCCATTCAGAGAACACATGGTTTCATTCATAAATCATAGGGTTCTATTCATAGAACACAGGGTTCCATTCATAGAACACAGGGTTCTATTAATAGAACACAAGGTTTTATTCATAAAACCCATGGTTATATTTATAGATCACGGGTGGTTTCCATTCAGAGAACACATGATTTCATTCATAAAACACAGGGTTCTATTTATAGAACACAGGGTTCCATTCATAGAACACAGGGTTCTATTAATAAAACACAAGGTTTTATTCATAAAACACATGGTTATATTTATAGATCACGGGTGGTTTCCAGTCAGAGAACACATGGTTTCATTCATAAAACACAGGGTTCTATTCATAGAACACAGGGTTCCATCCATAGAACACAGGGTTCTATTAATAGAACACAAGGTTGTATTCATAAAACACATGGTTATATTTATAGATCACGGGTGGTTTCCATTCAGAGAACACATAATTTCATTCATAAAACACAGGGTTCTATTCATAGAACACAGGGTTCCATTTATAGAACACAGGGTTCTATTCATAGAACACAAGGTTTTATTCATAGAACACATGGTTATATTTATAGATCACGGGTGGTTTCCATTCAGAAAACACATAATTTTATTCATAAAACACAGGGTTCTATTCATAGAACACAGGGTTCCATTTATAGAACACAGGGTTCTATTCATAGAACTCAAGGTTTTATTCATAGAACAGATGGTTATATTTATAGATCACGGGTGGTTTCCATTCAGAGAACACATCATTTCATTCATAAAACACAGGGTTCTATTCATAGAACACAGGGTTCCATTTATAGAACACTGGGTTCTATTCATAGACCACAAGGTTTTATTCATAGAACACATGGTTATATTTATAGATCACGGGTGGTTTTCATTCAGAGAACACATAATTTTATTCATAAAACACAGGGTTCTATTCATAGAACACAGGGTTCCATTTATAGAACACAGGGTTCTATTCATAGAACTCAAGGTTTTATTCATAGAACAGATGGTTATATTTATAGATCACTGGTGGTTTCCATTCAGAGAACACATAATTTTATTCATAAAACACAGGGTTCTATTCATAGAACACAGGGTTCCATTTATAGAACACAGGGTTCTATTCATAGAACTCAAGGTTTTATTCATAGAACAGATGGTTATATTTATAGATCACGGGTGGTTTCCATTCAGAGAACACATGGTTTCATTCATAAAACACAGGGTTCTATTTATAGAACACAGGGTTCCATTCATAGAACACAGGGTTCTATTAATAGAACACAAGGTTTTATTCATAAAACACATGGTTATATTTATAGATCACGGGTGGTTTCCATTCAGAGAACACATGGTTTCATTCATAAAACACAGGGTTCTATTCATAGAACACAGGGTTCCATTCATAGAACACAGGGTTCTATTAATAGAACACAAGGTTGTATTCATAAAACACATGGTTATATTTATAGATCACGGGTGGTTTCCATTCAGAGAACACATCATTTCATTCATAAAACACAGGGTTCTATTCATAGAACACAGGGTTCCATTTATAGAACACTGGGTTCTATTCATAGACCACAAGGTTTTATTCATAGAACACATGGTTATATTTATAGATCACGGGTGGTTTCCATTCAGAGAACACATAATTGCATTCATAAAACACAGGGTTCAATTCATAGAACACAGGGTTCCATTTATAGAACACAGGGTTCTATTCATAGAACTCAAGGTTTTATTCATAGAACAGATGGTTATATTTATAGATCACGGGTGGTTTCCATTCAGAGAACACATAATTGCATTCATAAAACACAGGGTTCTATTAATAGAACACAGGGTTCCATTTATAGAACACAGGGTTCTATTCATAGAACACAAGGTTTTATTCATAGAACACATGGCTATATTTATAGATCACGGGTGGTTTCCATTCAGAGAACACATGGTTTCATTCATAAAACACAGGGTTCTATTTATAGAACACAGGGTTCCATTCATAGAACACAGGGTTCTATTAATAGAACACAAGGTTTTATTCATAAAACACATGGTTATATTTATAGATCACGGGTGGTTTCCCTTCAGAGAACACATGGTTTCATTCATAAAACACAGGGTTCTATTCATAGAACACAGGGTTCCATTCATAGAACACAGGGTTCCTTTAATAGAACACAAGGTTTTATGCATAAAACACATGGTTATATTTATAGATCATGGGTGGTTTCCATTCAGAGAACACATCATTTCATTCATAAAACACAGGGTTCTATTCATAGAACACAGGGTTCCATTTATAGAACACTGGGTTCTATTCATAGACCACAAGGTTTTATTCATAGAACACATGGTTATATTTATAGATCACGGGTGGTTTCCATTCAGAGAACACATAATTTTATTCATAAAACACAGGGTTCTATTCATAGAACACAGGGTTCCATTTATAGTACACAGGGTTCTATTCATAGAACTCAAGTTTTTATTCATAGAACAAATGGTTATATTTATAGATCACGGGTGGTTTCCATTCAGAGAACACATAATTGCATTCATTAAACAAAGGGTTATTCATAGAACACAGGGTTCCATTTATAGAACACAGGGTTCTATTCATAGAAAACAAGGTTTTATTCATAGAACACATGGCTATATTTATAGATCACGGGTGGTTTCCATTCAGAGAACACATAATTGCATTCATAAAACACAGGGTTCTATTCATAGAACACAGGGTTCCATTTATAGAACACAGGGTTCTATTCATAGAACACAAGGTTTTATTCATAGAACACATGGTTATATTTATAGATCACGGGTGGTTTCCATTCAGAGAACACATGGTTTCAATCATAAAACACAGGGTTCTATTTATAGAACACAGGGATCCATTCATAGAACACAGGGTTCTATTAATAAAACACAAGGTTTTATTCATAAAACACATGGTTATATTTATAGATCACGGGTGGTTTCCATTCAGAGAACACATGGTTTCATTCATAAATCACAGGGTTCTATTCATAGAACACAGGGTTCCATTCATAGAACACAGGGTTCTATTGATAGAACACAAGGTTTTATTCATAAAACCCATGGTTATATTTATAGATCACGGGTGGTTTCCATTCAGAGAACACATGATTTCATTAATAAAACACAGGGTTCTATTTATAGAACACAGGGTTCCATTCATAGAACACAGGGTTCTATTAATAGAACACAAGGTTTTATTCATAAAACACATGGTTATATTTATAGATCACGGGTGGTTTCCAGTCAGAGAACACATGGTTTCATTCATAAAACACAGGGTTCTATTCATAGAACACAGGGTTCCATTCATAGAACACAGGGTTCTATTAATAGAACACAAGGTTGTATTCATAAAACACATGGTTATATTTATAGATCACGGGTGGTTTCC
The DNA here is from genome assembly GCF_055691185.1 of Crinia signifera. Classification (NCBI taxonomy): domain Eukaryota; kingdom Metazoa; phylum Chordata; class Amphibia; order Anura; family Myobatrachidae; genus Crinia; species Crinia signifera. The sequence goes on along the minus strand of NC_139217.1, from coordinate 236,453,844 downwards.
ATTCAGAGAACACATAATTGCATTCATAAAACACAGGGTTCTATTCATAGAACACAGGGTTCCATTTATAGAACGCAGGGTTCTATTCATAGAACACAAGGTTTTATTCATAGAACACATGGTTATATTTATAGATCACGGGTGGTTTCCATTCAGAGAACACATAATTTTATTCATAAAACACAGGGTTCTATTCATAGAACACAGGGTTCCATTTATAGAACACAGGGTTCTATTCATAGAACTCAAGGTTTTATTCATAGAACAGATGGTTATATTTATAGATCACGGGTGGTTTCCATTCAGAGAACACATCATTTCATTCATAAAACACAGGGTTCTATTCATAGAACACAGGGTTCCATTTATAGAACACTGGGTTCTATTCATAGACCACAAGGTTTTATTCATAGAACACATGGTTATATTTATAGATCACGGGTGGTTTCCATTCAGAGAACACATAATTTTATTCATAAAACACAGGGTTCAATTCATAGAACACAGGGTTCCATTTATAGAACACAGGGTTCTATTCATAGAACTCAAGGTTTTATTCATAGAACAGATGGTTATATTTATAGATCACGGGTGGTTTCCATTCAGAGAACACATAATTGCATTCATAAAACACAGGGTTCTATTCATAGAACACAGGGTTCCATTTATAGAACACTGGGTTATATTCATAGACCACAAGGTTTTATTCATAAAACACATGGTTATATTTATAGATCACGGGTGGTTTCCATTCAGAGAACACATCATTTCATTCATAAAACACAGGGTTCTATTAATAGAACACAGGGTTCCATTTATAGAACACAGGGTTCTATTCATAGAACACAAGGTTTTATTCATAGAACACATGGCTATATTTATAGATCACGGGTGGTTTCCATTCAGAGAACACATGGTTTCATTCATAAAACACAGGGTTCTATTTATAGAACACAGGGTTCCATTCATAGAACACAGGGTTCTATTAATAGAACACAAGGTTTTATTCATAAAACACATGGTTATATTTATAGATCACGGGTGGTTTCCCTTCAGAGAACACATGGTTTCATTCATAAAACACAGGGTTCTATTCATAGAACACAGGGTTCCATTCATAGAACACAGGGTTCTATTCATAGAACTCAAGGTTTTATTCATAGAACAGATGGTTATATTTATAGATCACGGGTGGTTTCCATTCAGAGAACACATAATTGCATTCATAAAACACAGGGTTCTATTCATAGAACACAGGGTTCCATTTATAGAACACTGGGTTATATTCATAGACCACAAGGTTTTATTCATAAAACACATGGTTATATTTATAGATCACGGGTGGTTTCCATTCAGAGAACACATCATTTCATTCATAAAACACAGGGTTCTATTAATAGAACACAGGGTTCCATTTATAGAACACAGGGTTCTATTCATAGAACACAAGGTTTTATTCATAGAACACATGGCTATATTTATAGATCACGGGTGGTTTCCATTCAGAGAACACATGGTTTCATTCATAAAACACAGGGTTCTATTTATAGAACACAGGGTTCCATTCATAGAACACAGGGTTCTATTAATAGAACACAAGGTTTTATTCATAAAACACATGGTTATATTTATAGATCACGGGTGGTTTCCCTTCAGAGAACACATGGTTTCATTCATAAAACACAGGGTTCTATTCATAGAACACAGGGTTCCATTCATAGAACACAGGGTTCTATTAATAGAACACAAGGTTTTATTCATAAAACACATGGTTATATTTATAGATCATGGGTGGTTTCCATTCAGAGAACACATCATTTCATTCATAAAACACAGGGTTCTATTCATAGAACACAGGGTTCCATTTATAGAACACTGGGTTCTATTCATAGACCACAAGGTTTTATTCATAGAACACATGGTTATATTTATAGATCACGGGTGGTTTCCATTCAGAGAACACATAATTTTATTCATAAAACACAGGGTTCTATTCATAGAACACATGGTTCCATTTATAGTACACAGGGTTCTATTCATAGAACTCAAGGTTTTATTCATAGAACAAATGGTTATATTTATAGATCACGGGTGGTTTCCATTCAGAGAACACATAATTGCATTCATTAAACAAAGGGTTATTCATAGAACACAGGGTTCCATTTATAGAACACAGGGTTCTATTCATAGAAAACAAGGTTTTATTCATAGAACACATGGCTATATTTATAGATCACGGGTGGTTTCCATTCAGAGAACACATAATTGCATTCATAAAACACAGGGTTCTATTCATAGAACACAGGGTTCCATTCATAGAACACAGGGTTCTATTAATAAAACACAAGGTTTTATTCATAAAACACATGGTTATATTTATAGATCACGGGTGGTTTCCATTCAGAGAACACATGGTTTCATTCATAAAACACAGGGTTCTATTCATAGAACACAGGGTTCCATTCATAGAACACAGGGTTCTATTAATAGAACACAAGGTTTTATTCATAAAACACATGGTTATATTTATAGATCACGGGTGGTTTCCATTCAGAGAACACATGATTTCATTCATAAAACACAGGGTTCTATTTATAGAACACAGGGTTCCATTCATAGAACACAGGGTTCTATTAATAGAACACAAGGTTTTATTCATAAAACACATGGTTATATTTATAGATCACGGGTGGTTTCCAGTCAGAGAACACATGGTTTCATTCATAAAACACAGGGTTCTATTCATAGAACACAGGGTTCCATTCATAGAACACAGGGTTCTATTAATAGAACACAAGGTTGTATTCATAAAACACATGGTTATATTTATAGATCACGGGTGGTTTCCATTCAGAGAACACATAATTTCATTCATAAAACACAGGGTTCTATTCATAGAACACAGGGTTCCATTTATAGAACACAGGGTTCTATTCATAGAACACAAGGTTTTATTCATAGAACACATGGTTATATTTATAGATCACGGGTGGTTTCCATTCAGAGAACACATAATTTTATTCATAAAACACAGGGTTCTATTCATAGAACACAGGGTTCCATTTATAGAACACAGGGTTCTATTCATAGAACTCAAGGTTTTATTCATAGAACAGATGGTTATATTTATAGATCACGGGTGGTTTCCATTCAGAGAACACATAATTGCATTCATAAAACACAGGGTTCTATTCATAGAACACAGGGTTCCATTTATAGAACACAGGGTTCTATTCATAGAACACAAGGTTTTATTCATAGAACACATGGCTATATTTATAGATCACGGGTGGTTTCCATTCAGAGAACACATGGTTTCATTCATAAAACACAGGGTTCTATTTATAGAACACAGGGTTTTATTCATAAAACACATGGTTATATTTATAGATCACGGGTGGTTTCCATTCAGAGAACACATGGTTTCATTCATAAAACACAGGGTTCTATTCATAGAACACAGGGTTCCATTCATAGAACACAGGGTTCTATTAAGAGAACACAAGGTTTTATTCATAGAACACATGGCTATATTTATAGATCACGGGTGGTTTCCATTCAGAGAACACATGGTTTCATTCATAAAACACAGGGTTCTATTTGTAGAACACAGGGTTCCATTCATAGAACACAGGGTTCTATTAAGAGAACACAAGGTTTTATTCATAGAACACATGGCTATATTTATAGATCACGGGTGGTTTCCATTCAGAGAACACATCATTTCATTCATAAAACACAGGGTTCTATTCATAGAACACAGGGTTCCATTTATAGAACACAGGGTTCTATTCATAGAACACAAGGTTTTATTCATAGAACACATGGCTATATTTATAGATCACGGGTGGTTTCCATTCAGAGAACACATGGTTTCATTCATAAAACACAGGGTTCTATTTATAGAACACAGGGTTCCATTCATAGAACACAGGGTTCTATTAATAGAACACAAGGTTTTATTCATAAAACACATGGTTATATTTATAGATCACGGGTGGTTTCCATTCAGAGAACACATGTTTTCATTCATAAAACACAGGGTTCTATTCATAGAACACAGGGTTCCATTCATAGAACACAGGGTTCTATTAATAGAACACAAGGTTTTATTCATAAAACACATGGTTATATTTATAGATCACGGGTGGTTTCCATTCAGAGAACACATCATTTCATTCATAAAACACAGGGTTCTATTCATAGAACACAGGGTTCCATTTATAGAACACAGGGTTCTTTTCATAGAACACAAGGTTTTATTTATAGAACACATGGCTATATTTATAGATCACGGGTGGTTTCCATTCAGAGAACACATGGTTTCATTCATAAAACACAGGGTTCTATTTATAGAACACAGGGTTCCATTCATAGAACACAGGGTTCTATTAATAGAAAACAAGGTTTTATTCATAAAACACATGGTTATATTTATAGATCACGGGTGGTTTCCCTTCAGAGAACACATGGTTTCATTCATAAAACACAGGGTTCTATTCATAGAACACAGGGTTCCATTCATAGAACACAGGGTTCTATTAATAGAACACAAGGTTTTATTCATAAAACACATGGTTATATTTATAGATCATGGGTGGTTTCCATTCAGAGAACACATCATTTCATTCATAAAACACAGGGTTCTATTCATAGAACACAGGGTTCCATTTATAGAACACTGGGTTCTATTCATAGACCACAAGGTTTTATTCATAGAACACATGGTTATATTTATAGATCACGGGTGGTTTCCATTCAGAGAACACATAATTTTATTCATAAAACACAGGGTTCTATTCATAGAACACAGGGTTCCATTTATAGAACACAGGGTTCTATTCATAGAACTCAAGGTTTTATTCATAGAACAAATGGTTATATTTATAGATCACGGGTGATTTCCATTCAGAGAACACATAATTGCATTCATTAAACAAAGGGTTATTCATAGAACACAGGGTTCCATTTATAGAACACAGGGTTCTTTTCATAGAAAACAAGGTTTTATTCATAGAACACATGGCTATATTTATAGATCACGGGTGGTTTCCATTCAGAGAACACATAATTGCATTCATAAAACACAGGGTTCTATTCATAGAACACAGGGTTCCATTTATAGAACACAGGGTTCTATTCATAGAACACAAGGTTTTATTCATAGAACACATGGTTATATTTATAGATCACGGGTGGTTTCCATTCAGAGAACACATGGTTTCATTCATAAAACACAGGGTTCTATTTATAGAACACAGGGATCCATTCATAGAACACAGGGTTCTATTAATAAAACACAAGGTTTTATTCATAAAACACATGGTTATATTTATAGATCACGGGTGGTTTCCATTCAGAGAACACATGGTTTCATTCATAAATCACAGGGTTCTATTCATAGAACACAGGGTTCCATTCATAGAACACAGGGTTCTATTAATAGAACACAAGGTTTTATTCATAAAACCCATGGTTATATTTATAGATCACGGGTGGTTTCCATTCAGAGAACACATGATTTCATTCATAAAACACAGGGTTCTATTTATAGAACACAGGGTTCCATTCATAGAACACAGGGTTCTATTAATAGAACACAAGGTTTTATTCATAAAACACATGGTTATATTTATAGATCACGGGTGGTTTCCAGTCAGAGAACACATGGTTTCATTCATAAAACACAGGGTTCTATTCATAGAACACAGGGTTCCATTCATAGAACACAGGGTTCTATTAATAGAACACAAGGTTGTATTCAAAAAACACATGGTTATATTTATAGATCACGGGTGGTTTCCATTCAGAGAACACATAATTTCATTCATAAAACACAGGGTTCTATTCATAGAACACAGGGTTCCATTTATAGAACACAGGGTTCTATTCATAGAACACAAGGTTTTATTCATAGAACACATGGTTATATTTATAGATCACGGGTGGTTTCCATTCAGAGAACACATAATTTTATTCATAAAACACAGGGTTCTATTCATAGAACACAGGGTTCCATTTATAGAACACAGGGTTCTATTCATAGAACTCAAGGTTTTATTCATAGAACAGATGGTTATATTTATAGATCACGGGTGGTTTCCATTCAGAGAACACATCATTTCATTCATAAAACACAGGGTTCTATTCATAGAACACAGGGTTCCATTTATAGAACACTGGGTTCTATTCATAGACCACAAGGTTTTATTCATAGAACACATGGTTATATTTATAGATCACGGGTGGTTTTCATTCAGAGAACACATAATTTTATTCATAAAACACAGGGTTCTATTCATAGAACACAGGGTTCCATTTATAGAACACTGGGTTCTATTCATAGACCACAAGGTTTTATTCATAGAACACATGGTTATATTTATAGATCATGGGTGGTTTTCATTCAGAGAACACATAATTTTATTCATAAAACACAGGGTTCTATTCATAGAACACAGGGTTCCATTTATAGAACACAGGGTTCTATTCATAGAACACAAGGTTTTATTCATAGAACACATGGCTATATTTATAGATCACGGGTGGTTTCCATTCAGAGAACACATGGTTTCATTCATAAAACACAGGGTTCTATTTATAGAACACAGGGTTCCATTCATAGAACACAGGGTTCTATTAATAGAACACAAGGTTTTATTCATAAAACACATGGTTATATTTATAGATCACGGGTGGTTTCCATTCAGAGAACACATGGTTTCATTCATAAAACACAGGGTTCTATTCATAGAACACAGGGTTCCATTCATAGAACACAGGGTTCTATTAAGAGAACACAAGGTTTTATTCATAAAACACATGGTTATATTTATAGATCACGGGTGGTTTCCATTCAGGGAACACATCATTTCATTCATAAAACACAGGGTTCTATTCATAGAACACAGGGTTCCATTTATAGAACACTGGGTTCTATTCATAGAACACAAGGTTTTATTCATAGAACACAAGGTTTTATTCATAGAACACATGGTTATATTTATAGATCACGGGTGGTTTCCATTCAGAGAACACATAATTTTATTCATAAAACACAGGGTTCTATTCATAGAACACAGGGTTCCATTTATAGAACACAGGGTTCTATTCATAGAACACAAGGTTTTATTCATAGAACACATGGTTATATTTATAGATCACGGGTGGTTTTCATTCAGAGAACACATAATTTTATTCATAAAACACAGGGTTCTATTCATAGAACACAGGGTTCCATTTATAGAACACAGGGTTCTATTCATAGAACTCAAGGTTTTATTCATAGAACAGATGGTTATATTTATAGATCACGGGTGGTTTCCATTCAGAGAACACATAATTTTATTCATAAAACACAGGGTTCTATTCATAGAACACAGGGTTCCATTTATAGAACACAGGGTTCTATTCATAGAACTCAAGGTTTTATTCATAGAACAGATGGTTATATTTATAGATCACGGGTGGTTTCCATTCAGAGAACACATGGTTTCATTCATAAAACACAGGGTTCTATTTATAGAACACAGGGTTCCATTCATAGAACACAGGGTTCTATTAATAGAACACAAGGTTTTATTCATAAAACACATGGTTATATTTATAGATCACGGGTGGTTTCCATTCAGAGAACACATGGTTTCATTCATAAAACACAGGGTTCTATTCATAGAACACAGGGTTCCATTCATAGAACACAGGGTTCTATTAATAGAACACAAGGTTGTATTCATAAAACACATGGTTATATTTATAGATCACGGGTGGTTTCCATTCAGAGAACACATCATTTCATTCATAAAACACAGGGTTCTATTCATAGAACACAGGGTTCCATTTATAGAACACTGGGTTCTATTCATAGGCCACAAGGTTTTATTCATAGAACACATGGTTATATTTATAGATCACGGGTGGTTTCCATTCAGAGAACACATAATTTTATTCATAAAACACAGGGTTCAATTCATAGAACACAGGGTTCCATTTATAGAACACAGGGTTCTATTCATAGAACTCAAGGTTTTATTCATAGAACAGATGGTTATATTTATAGATCACGGGTGGTTTCCATTCAGAGAACACATAATTGCATTCATAAAACACAGGGTTCTATTCATAGAACACAGGGTTCCATTTATAGAACACTGGGTTATATTCATAGACCACAAGGTTTTATTCATAAAACACATGGTTATATTTATAGATCACGGGTGGTTTCCATTCAGAGAACACATCATTTCATTCATAAAACACAGGGTTCTATTAATAGAACACAGGGTTCCATTTATAGAACACAGGGTTCTATTCATAGAACACAAGGTTTTATTCATAGAACACATGGCTATATTTATAGATCACGGGTGGTTTCCATTCAGAGAACACATGGTTTCATTCATAAAACACAGGGTTCTATTTATAGAACACAGGGTTCCATTCATAGAACACAGGGTTCTATTAATAGAACACAAGGTTTTATTCATAAAACACATGGTTATATTTATAGATCACGGGTGGTTTCCCTTCAGAGAACACATGGTTTCATTCATAAAACACAGGGTTCTATTCATAGAACACAGGGTTCCATTCATAGAACACAGGGTTCTATTCATAGAACTCAAGGTTTTATTCATAGAACAGATGGTTATATTTATAGATCACGGGTGGTTTCCATTCAGAGAACACATAATTGCATTCATAAAACACAGGGTTCTATTCATAGAACACAGGGTTCCATTTATAGAACACTGGGTTATATTCATAGACCTCAAGGTTTTATTCATAAAACACATGGTTATATTTATAGATCACGGGTGGTTTCCATTCAGAGAACACATCATTTCATTCATAAAACACAGGGTTCTATTAATAGAACACAGGGTTCCATTTATAGAACACAGGGTTCTATTCATAGAACACAAGGTTTTATTCATAGAACACATGGCTATATTTATAGATCACGGGTGGTTTCCATTCAGAGAACACATGGTTTCATTCATAAAACACAGGGTTCTATTTATAGAACACAGGGTTCCATTCATAGAACACAGGGTTCTATTAATAGAACACAAGGTTTTATTCATAAAACACATGGTTATATTTATAGATCACGGGTGGTTTCCCTTCAGAGAACACATGGTTTCATTCATAAAACACAGGGTTCTATTCATAGAACACAGGGTTCCATTCATAGAACACAGGGTTCTATTAATAGAACACAAGGTTTTATTCATAAAACACATGGTTATATTTATAGATCTTGGGTGGTTTCCATTCAGAGAACACATCATTTCATTCATAAAACACAGGGTTCTATTCATAGAACACAGGGTTCCATTTATAGAACACTGGGTTCTATTCATAGACCACAAGGTTTTATTCATAGAACACATGGTTATATTTATAGATCACGGGTGGTTTCCATTCAGAGAACACATAATTTTATTCATAAAACACAGGGTTCTATTCATAGAACACAGGGTTCCATTTATAGTACACAGGGTTCTATTCATAGAACTCAAGGTTTTATTCATAGAACAAATGGTTATAATAATAGATCACGGGTGGTTTCCATTCAGAGAACACATAATTGCATTCATTAAACAAAGGGTTATTCATAGAACACAGGGTTCCATTTATAGAACACAGGGTTCTATTCATAGAAAACAAGGTTTTATTCATAGAACACATGGCTATATTTATAGATCACGGGTGGTTTCCATTCAGAGAACACATAATTGCATTCATAAAACACAGGGTTCTATTCATAGAACACAGGGTTCCATTTATAGAACACAGGGTTCTATTCATAGAACACAAGGTTTTATTCATAGAACACATGGTTATATTTATAGATCACGGGTGGTTTCCATTCAGAGAACACATGGTTTCATTCATAAAACACAGGGTTCTATTTATAGAACACAGGGTTACATTCATAGAACACAGGGTTCTATTAATAAAACACAAGGTTTTATTCATAAAACACATGGTTATATTTATAGATCACGGGTGGTTTCCATTCAGAGAACACATGGTTTCATTCATAAATCACAGGGTTCTATTCATAGAACACAGGGTTCCATTCATAGAACACAGGGTTCTATTAATAGAACACAAGGTTTTATTCATAAAACACATGGTTATATTTATAGATCACGGGTGGTTTCCATTTAGAGAACACATGATTTCATTCATAAAACACAGGGTTCTATTTATAGAACACAGGGTTCCATTCATAGAACACAGGGTTCTATTAATAGAACACAAGGTTTTATTCATAAAACACATGGTTATATTTATAGATCACGGGTGGTTTCCAGTCAGAGAACACATGGTTTCATTCATAAAACACAGGGTTCTATTCATAGAACACAGAATTCCATTCATAGAACACAGGGTTCTATTAATAGAACACAAGGTTGTATTCATAAAACACATGGTTATATTTATAGATCACGGGTGGTTTCCATTCAGAGAACACATAATTTCATTCATAAAACACAGGGTTCTATTCATAGAACACAGGGTTCCATTTATAGAACACAGGGTTCTATTCATAGAACACAAGGTTTTATTCATAGAACACATGGTTATATTTATAGATCACGGGTGGTTTCCATTCAGAGAACACATAATTTCATTCATAAAACACAGGGTTCTATTCATAGAACACAGGGTTCCATTTATAGAACACAGGGTTCTATTCATAGAACTCAAGGTTTTATTCATAGTACAGATGGTTATATTTATAGATCACGGGTGGTTTCCATTCAGAGAACACATAATTGCATTCATAAAACACAGGGTTCTATTCATAGAACACAGGGTTCCATTTATAGAACACAGGGTTCTATTCATAGAACACAAGGTTTTATTCATAGAACACATGGCTATATTTATAGATCACGGGTGGTTTCCATTCAGAGAACACATGGTTTCATTCATAAAACACAGGGTTCTATTTATAGAACACAGGGTTCCATTCATAGAACACAGGGTTCTATTAATAGAACACAAGGTTTTATTCATAAAACACATGGTTATATTTATAGATCACGGGTGGTTTCCATTCAGAGAACACATGGTTTCATTCATAAAACACAGGGTTCTATTCATAGAACACAGGGTTCCATTCATAGAACACAGGGTTCTATTAAGAGAACACAAGGTTTTATTCATAGAACACATGGCTATATTTATAGATCACGGGTGGTTTCCATTCAGAGAACACATGGTTTCATTCATAAAACACAGGGTTCTATTTGTAGAACACAGGGTTCCATTCATAGAACACAGGGTTCTATTAAGAGAACACAAGGTTTTATTCATAGAACACATGGCTATATTTATAGATCACGGGTGGTTTCCATTCAGAGAACACATCATTTCATTCATAAAACACAGGGTTCTATTCATAGAACACAGGGTTCCATTTATAGAACACAGGGTTCTATTCATAGAACACAAGGTTTTATTCATAGAACACATGGCTATATTTATAGATCACGGGTGGTTTCCAATCAGAGAACACATGGTTTCATTCATAAAACACAGGGTTCTATTTATAGAACACAGGGTTCCATTCATAGAACACAGGGTTCTATTAATAGAACACAAGGTTTTATTCATAAAACACATGGTTATATTTATAGATCACGGGTGGTTTCCATTCAGAGAACACATGTTTTCATTCATAAAACACAGGGTTCTATTCATAGAACACAGGGTTCCATTCATAGAACACAGGGTTCTATTAATAGAACACAAGGTTTTATTCATAAAACACATGGTTATATTTATAGATCACGGGTGGTTTCCATTCAGAGAACACATCATTTCATTCATAAAACACAGGGTTCTATTCATAGAACACAGGGTTCCATTTATAGAACACAGGGTTCTTTTCATAGAACACAAGGTTTTATTTATAGAACACATGGCTATATTTATAGATCACGGGTGGTTTCTATTCAGAGAACACATGGTTTCATTCATAAAACACAGGGTTCTATTTATAGAACACAGGGTTCCATTCATAGAACACAGGGTTCTATTAATAGAACACAAGGTTTTATTCATAAAACACATGGTTATATTTATAGATCACGGGTGGTTTCCCTTCAGAGAACACATGGTTTCATTCATAAAACACAGGGTTCTATTCATAGAACACAGGGTTCCATTCATAGAACACAGGGTTCTATTAATAGAACACAAGGTTTTATTCATAAAACACATGGTTATATTTATAGATCATGGGTGGTTTCCATTCAGAGAACACATCATTTCATTCATAAAACACAGGGTTCTATTCATAGAACACAGGGTTCCATTTATAGAACACTGGGTTCTATTCATAGACCACAAGGTTTTATTCATAGAACACATGGTTATATTTATAGATCACGGGTGGTTTCCATTCAGAGAACACATAATTTTATTCATAAAACACAGGGTTCTATTCATAGAACACAGGGTTCCATTTATAGAACACAGGGTTCTATTCATAGAACTCAAGGTTTTATTCATAGAACAAATGGTTATATTTATAGATCACGGGTGATTTCCATTCAGAGAACACATAATTGCATTCATTAAACAAAGGGTTATTCATAGAACACAGGGTTCCATTTATAGAACACAGGGTTCTATTCATAGAAAACAAGGTTTTATTCATAGAACACATGGCTATATTTATAGATCACGGGTGGTTTCCATTCAGAGAACACATAATTGCATTCATAAAACACAGGGTTCTCTTCATAGAACACAGGGTTCCATTTATAGAACACAGGGTTCTATTCATAGAACACAAGGTTTTATTCATAGAACACATGGTTATATTTATAGATCACGGGTGGTTTCCATTCAGAGAACACATGGTTTCATTCATAAAACACAGGGTTCTATTCATAGAACACAGGGTTCCATTCATAGAACACAGGGTTCTATTAATAGAACACAAGGTTTTATTCATAAAACCCATGGTTATATTTATAGATCACGGGTGGTTTCCATTCAGAGAACACATGATTTCATTCATAAAACACAGGGTTCTATTTATAGAACACAGGGTTCCATTCATAGAACACAGGGTTCTATTAATAGAACACAAGGTTTTATTCATAAAACACATGGTTATATTTATAGATCACGGGTGGTTTCCAGTCAGAGAACACATGGTTTCATTCATAAAACACAGGGTTTTATTCATAGAACACAGGGTTCCATTCATAGAACACAGGGTTCTATTAATAGAACACAAGGTTGTATTCATAAAACACATGGTTATATTTATAGATCACGGGTGGTTTCCATTCAGAGAACACATAATTTCATTCATAAAACACAGGGTTCTATTCATAGAACACAGGGTTCCATTTATAGAACACAGGGTTCTATTCATAGAACACAAGGTTTTATTCATAGAACACATGGTTATATTTATAGATCACGGGTGGTTTCCATTCAGAGAACACATAATTTTATTCATAAAACACAGGGTTCTATTCATAGAACACAGGGTTCCATTTATAGAACACAGGGTTCTATTCATAGAACTCAAGGTTTTATTCATAGAACAGATGGTTATATTTATAGATCACGGGTGGTTTCCATTCAGAGAACACATCATTTCATTCATAAAACACAGGGTTCTATTCATAGAACACAGGGTTCCATTTATAGAACACTGGGTTCTATTCATAGACCACAAGGTTTTATTCATAGAACACATGGTTATATTTATAGATCACGGGTGGTTTTCATTCAGAGAACACATAATTTTATTCATAAAACACAGGGTTCTATTCATAGAACACAGGGTTCCATTTATAGAACACAGGGTTCCATTCATAGAACACAGGGTTCTATTAAGAGAACACAAGGTTTTATTCATAGAACACATGACTATATTTATAGATCACGGGTGGTTTCCATTCAGAGAACACATGGTTTCATTCATAAAACACGGGGTTCTATTTGTAGAACACAGGGTTCCATTCATAGAACACAGGGTTCTATTAAGAGAACACAAGGTTTTATTCATAGAACACATGGCTATATTTATAGATCACGGGTGGTTTCCATTCAGAGAACACATCATTTCATTCATAAAACACAGGGTTCTATTCATAGAACACAGGGTTCCATTTATAGAACACAGGGTTCTATTCATAGAACACAAGGTTTTATTCATAGAACACATGGCTATATTTATAGATCACGGGTGGTTTCCATTCAGAGAACACATGGTTTCATTCATAAAACACAGGGTTCTATTTATAGAACACAGGGTTCCATTCATAGAACACAGGGTTCTATTAATAGAACACAAGGTTTTATTCATAAAACACATGGTTATATTTATAGATCACGGGTGGTTTCCATTCAGAGAACACATGGTTTCATTCATAAAACACAGGGTTCTATTCATAGAACACAGGGTTCCATTCATAGAACACAGGGTTCTATTAATAGAACACAAGGTTTTATTCATAAAACACATGGTTATATTTATAGATCACGGGTGGTTTCCATTCAGAGAACACATCATTTCATTCATAAAACACAGGGTTCTATTCATAGAACACAGGGTTCCATTTATAGAACACAGGGTTCTATTCATAGAACACAAGGTTTTATTCATAGAACACATGGCTATATCTATAGATCACGGGTGGTTTCCATTCAGAGAACACATGGTTTCATTCATAAAACACAGGGTTCTATTTATAGAACACAGGGTTCCATTCATAGAACACATGGTTCTATTAATAGAACACAAGGTTTTATTCATAAAACACATGGTTATATTTATAGATCACGGGTGGTTTCCCTTCAGAGAACACATGGTTTCATTCATAAAACACAGGGTTCTATTCATAGAACACAGGGTTCCATTCATAGAACACAGGGTTCTATTAATAGAACACAAGGTTTTATTCATAAAACACATGGTTATATTTATAGATCATGGGTGGTTTCCATTCAGAGAACACATCATTTCATTAATAAAACACAGGGTTCTATTCATAGAACACAGGGTTCCATTTATAGAACACTGGGTTCTATTCATAGACCACAAGGTTTTATTCATAGAACACATGGTTATATTTATAGATCACGGGTGGTTTCCATTCAGAGAACACATAATTTTATTCATAAAACACAGGGTTCTATTCATAGAACACAGGGTTCCATTTATAGAACACAGGGTTCTATTCATAGAACTCAAGGTTTTATTCATAGAACAAATGGTTATATTTATAGATCACGGGTGGTTTCCATTCAGAGAACACATAATTGCATTCATTAAACAAAGGGTTATTCATAGAACACAGGGTTCCATTTATAGAACACAGGGTTCTATTCATAGAAAACAAGGTTTTATTTATAGAACACATGGCTATATTTATAGATCACGGGTGGTTTCCATTCAGAGAACACATAATTGCATTCATAAAACACAGGGTTCTATTCATAGAACACAGGGTTCCATTTATAGAACACAGGGTTCTATTCATAGAACACAAGGTTTTATTCATAGAACACATGGTTATATTTATAGATCACGGGTGGTTTCCATTCAGAGAACACATGGTTTCATTCATAAAACACAGGGTTCTATTTATAGAACACAGGGATCCATTCATAGAACACAGGGTTCTATTAATAAAACACAAGGTTTTATTCATAAAACACATGGTTATATTTATAGATCACGGGTGGTTTCCATTCAGAGAACACATAATTGCATTCATAAAACACAGGGTTCTATTCATAGAACACAGGGTTCCATTCATAGAACACAGGGTTCTTTTAATAGAACACAAGGTTTTATTCATAAAACCCATGGTTATATTTATAGATCACGGGTGGTTTCCATTCAGAGAACACATGATTTCATTCATAAAACACAGGGTTCTATTTATAGAACACAGGGTTCCATTCATAGAACACAGGGTTCTATTAATAGAACACAAGGTTTTATTCATAAAACACATGGTTATATTTATAGATCACGGGTAATTTCCAGTCAGAGAACACATGGTTTCATTCATAAAACACAGGGTTCTATTCATAGAACACAGGGTTCCATTCATAGAACACAGGGTTCTATTAATAGAACACAAGGTTGTATTCATAAAACACATGGTTATATTTATAGATCACGGGTGGTTTCCATTCAGAGAACACATAATTTCATTCATAAAACACAGGGTTCTATTCATAGAACACAGGGTTCCATTTATAGAACACAGGGTTCTATTCATAGAACACAAGGTTTTATTCATAGAACACATGGTTATATTTATAGATCACGGGTGGTTTCCATTCAGAGAACACATAATTGTATTCATAAAACACAGGGTTCTATTCATAGAACACAGAGTTCCATTTATAGAACACAGGGTTCTATTCATAGAACTCAAGGTTTTATTCATAGAACAGATGGTTATATTTATAGATCACGGGTGGTTTCCATTCAGAGAACACATCATTTCATTCATAAAACACAGGGTTCTATTCATAGAACACAGGGTTCCATTTATAGAACACTGGGTTCTATTCATAGACCACAAGGTTTTATTCATAGAACACATGGTTATATTTATAGATCACGGGTGGTTTTCATTCAGAGAACACATAATTTTATTCATAAAACACAGGGTTCTATTCATAGAACACAGGGTTCCATTTATAGAACACAGGGTTCCATTTATAGAACACTGGGTTCTATTCATAGACCACAAGGTTTTATTCATAGAACACATGGTTATATTTATAGATCATGGGTGGTTTTCATTCAGAGAACACATAATTTTATTCATAAAACACAGGGTTCTATTCATAGAACACAGGGTTCCATTTATAGAACACAGGGTTCTATTCATAGAACACAAGGTTTTATTCATAGAACACATGGCAATATTTATAGATCACGGGTGGTTTCCATTCAGAGAACACATGGTTTCATTCATAAAACACAGGGTTCTATTTATAGAACACAGGGTTCCATTCATAGAACACAGGGTTCTATTAATAGAACACAAGGTTTTATTCATAAAACACATGGTTATATTTATAGATCACGGGTGGTTTCCATTCAGAGAAAACATGGTTTCATTCATAAAACACAGGGTTCTATTCATAGAACACAGGGTTCCATTCATAGAACACAGGGTTCTATTAAGAGAACACAAGGTTTTATTCATAAAACACATGGTTATATTTATAGATCACGGGTGGTTTCCATTCAGGGAACACATCATTTCATTCATAAAACACAGGGTTCTATTCATAGAACACAGGGTTCCATTTATAGAACACTGGGTTCTATTCATAGAACACAAGGTTTTATTCATAGAACACAAGGTTTTATTCATAGAACACATGGTTATATTTATAGATCACGGGTGGTTTCCATTCAGAGAACACATAATTTTATTCATAAAACACAGGGTTCTATTCATAGAACACAGGGTTCCATTTATAGAACACAGGGTTCTATTCATAGAACACAAGGTTTTATTCATAGAACACATGGTTATATTTATAGATCACGGGTGGTTTTCATTCAGAGAACACATAATTTTATTCATAAAACACAGGGTTCTATTCATAGAACACAGGGTTCCATTTATAGAACACAGGGTTCTATTCATAGAACTCAAGGTTTTATTCATAGAACAGATGGTTATATTTATAGATCACGGGTGGTTTCCATTCAGAGAACACATAATTTTATTCATAAAACACAGGGTTCTATTCATAGAACACAGGGTTCCATTTATAGAACACAGGGTTCTATTCATAGAACTCAAGGTTTTATTCATAGAACAGATGGTTATATTTATAGATCACGGGTGGTTTCCATTCAGAGAACACATGGTTTCATTCATAAAACACAGGGTTCTATTTATAGAACACAGGGTTCCATTCATAGAACACAGGGTTCTATTAATAGAACACAAGGTTTTATTCATAAAACACATGGTTATATTTATAGATCACGGGTGGTTTCCATTCAGAGAACACATGGTTTCATTCATAAAACACAGGGTTCTATTCATAGAACACAGGGTTCCATTCATAGAACACAGGGTTCTATTAATAGAACACAAGGTTGTATTCATAAAACACATGGTTATATTTATAGATCACGGGTGGTTTCCATTCAGAGAACACATCATTTCATTCATAAAACACAGGGTTCTATTCATAGAACACAGGGTTCCATTTATAGAACACTGGGTTCTATTCATAGGCCACAAGGTTTTATTCATAGAACACATGGTTATATTTATAGATCACGGGTGGTTTCCATTCAGAGAACACATAATTTTATTCATAAAACACAGGGTTCAATTCATAGAACACAGGGTTCCATTTATAGAACACAGGGTTCTATTCATAGAACTCAAGGTTTTATTCATAGAACAGATGGTTATATTTATAGATCACGGGTGGTTTCCATTCAGAGAACACATAATTGCATTCATAAAACACAGGGTTCTATTCATAGAACACAGGGTTCCATTTATAGAACACTGGGTTATATTCATAGACCACAAGGTTTTATTCATAAAACATATGGTTATATTTATAGATCACGGGTGGTTTCCATTCAGAGAACACATCATTTCATTCATAAAACACAGGGTTCTATTAATAGAACACAGGGTTCCATTTATAGAACACAGGGTTCTATTCATAGAACACAAGGTTTTATTCATAGAACACATGGCTATATTTATAGATCACGGGTGGTTTCCATTCAGAGAACACATGGTTTCATTCATAAAACACAGGGTTCTATTTATAGAACACAGGGTTCCATTCATAGAACACAGGGTTCTATTAATAGAACACAAGGTTTTATTCATAAAACACATGGTTATATTTATAGATCACGGGTGGTTTCCCTTCAGAGAACACATGGTTTCATTCATAAAACACAGGGTTCTATTCATAGAACACAGGGTTCCATTCATAGAACACAGGGTTCTATTCATAGAACTCAAGGTTTTATTCATAGAACAGATGGTTATATTTATAGATCACGGGTGGTTTCCATTCAGAGAACACATAATTGCATTCATTAAACAAAGGGTTATTCATAGAACACAGGGTTCCATTTATAGAACACAGGGTTCTATTAATAGAACACAAGGTTTTATTCATAGAACACATGGCTATATTTATAGATCACGGGTGGTTTCCATTCAGAGAACACATAATTGCATTCATAAAACACAGGGTTCTATTAATAGAACACAGGGTTCCATTTATAGAACACAGGGTTCTATTCATAGACCACAAGGTTTTATTCATAGAACACATGGTTATATTTATAGATCACGGGTGGTTTCCATTCAGAGAACACATAATTTTATTCATAAAACACAGGGTTCTATTCATAGAACACAGGGTTCCATTTATAGTACACAGGGTTCTATTCATAGAACTCAAGGTTTTATTCATAGAACAAATGGTTATATTTATAGATCACGGGTGGTTTCCATTCAGAGAACACATAATTGCATTCATTAAACAAAGGGTTATTCATAGAACACAGGGTTCCATTTATAGAACACAGGGTTCTATTCATAGAAAACAAGGTTTTATTCATAGAACACATGGCTATATTTATAGATCACGGGTGGTTTCCATTCAGAGAACACATAATTGCATTCATAAAACACAGGGTTCTATTCATAGAACACAGGGTTCCATTTATAGAACACAGGGTTCTATTCATAGAACACAAGGTTTTATTCATAGAACACATGGTTATATTTATAGATCACGGGTGGTTTCCATTCAGAGAACACATGGTTTCATTCATAAAACACAGGGTTCTATTTATAGAACACAGGGTTCCATTCATAGAACACAGGGTTCTATTAATAAAACACAAGGTTTTATTCATAAAACACATGGTTATATTTATAGATCACGGGTGGTTTCCATTCAGAGAACACATGGTTTCATTCATAAATCACAGGGTTCTATTCATAGAACACAGGGTTCCATTCATAGAACACAGGGTTCTATTAATAGAACACAAGGTTTTATTCATAAAACACATGGTTATATTTATAGATCACGGGTGGTTTCCATTTAGAGAACACATGATTTCATTCATAAAACACAGGGTTCTATTTATAGAACACAGGGTTCCATTCATAGAACACAGGGTTCTATTAATAGAACACAAGGTTTTATTCATAAAACACATGGTTATATTTATAGATCACGGGTGGTTTCCAGTCAGAGAACACATGGTTTCATTCATAAAACACAGGGTTCTATTCATAGAACACAGGGTTCCATTCATAGAACACAGGGTTCTATTAATAGAACACAAGGTTGTATTCATAAAACACATGGTTATATTTATAGATCACGGGTGGTTTCCATTCAGAGAACACATAATTTCATTCATAAAACACAGGGTTCTATTCATAGAACACAGGGTTCCATTTATAGAACACAGGGTTCTATTCATAGAACACAAGGTTTTATTCATAGAACACATGGTTATATTTATAGATCACGGGTGGTTTCCATTCAGAGAACACATAATTTTATTCATAAAACACAGGGTTCTATTCATAGAACACAGGGTTCCATTTATAGAACACAGGGTTCTATTCATAGAACTCAAGGTTTTATTCATAGAACAGATGGTTATATTTATAGATCACGGGTGGTTTCCATTCAGAGAACACATAATTGCATTCATAAAACACAGGGTTCTATTCATAGAACACAGGGTTCCATTTATAGAACACAGGGTTCTATTCATAGAACACAAGGTTTTATTCATAGAACACATGGCTATATTTATAGATCACGGGTGGTTTCCATTCAGAGAACACATGGTTTCATTCATAAAACACAGGGTTCTATTTATAGAACACAGGGTTCCATTCATAGAACACAGGGTTCTATTAATAGAACACAAGGTTTTATTCATAAAACACATGGTTATATTTATAGATCACGGGTGGTTTCCATTCAGAGAACACATGGTTTCATTCATAAAACACAGGGTTCTATTCATAGAACACAGGGTTCCATTCATAGAACACAGGGTTCTATTAAGAGAACACAAGGTTTTATTCATAGAACACATGGCTATATTTATAGATCACGGGTGGTTTCCATTCAGAGAACACATGGTTTCATTCATAAAACACAGGGTTCTATTTGTAGAACACAGGGTTCCATTCATAGAACACAGGGTTCTATTAAGAGAACACAAGGTTTTATTCATAGAACACATGGCTATATTTATAGATCACGGGTGGTTTCCATTCAGAGAACACATCATTTAATTCATAAAACACAGGGTTCTATTCATAGAACACAGGGTTCCATTTATAGAACACAGGGTTCTATTCATAGAACACAAGGTTTTATTCATAGAACACATGGCTATATTTATAGATCACGGGTGGTTTCCATTCAGAGAACACATGGTTTCATTCATAAAACACAGGGTTCTATTTATAGAACACAGGGTTCCATTCATAGAACACAGGGTTCTATTAATAGAACACAAGGTTTTATTCATAAAACACATGGTTATATTTATAGATCACGGGTGGTTTCCATTCAGAGAACACATGTTTTCATTCATAAAACACAGATTTTCTATTCATAGAACACAGGGTTCCATTCATAGAACACAGGGTTCTATTAATAGAACACAAGGTTTTATTCATAAAACACATGGTTATATTTATAGATCACGGGTGGTTTCCATTCAGAGAACACATCATTTCATTCATAAAACACAGGGTTCTATTCATAGAACACAGGGTTCCATTTATAGAACACAGGGTTCTTTTCATAGAACACAAGGTTTTATTTATAGAACACATGGCTATATTTATAGATCACGGGTGGTTTCTATTCAGAGAACACATGGTTTCATTCATAAAACACAGGGTTCTATTTATAGAACACAGGGTTCCATTCATAGAACACAGGGTTCTATTAATAGAACACAAGGTTTTATTCATAAAACACATGGTTATATTTATAGATCACGGGTGGTTTCCCTTCAGAGAACACATGGTTTCATTCATAAAACACAGGGTTCTATTCATAGAACACAGGGTTCCATTCATAGAACACAGGGTTCTATTAATAGAACACAAGGTTTTATTCATAAAACACATGGTTATATTTATAGATCATGGGTGGTTTCCATTCAGAGAACACATCATTTCATTCATAAAACACAGGGTTCTATTCATAGAACACAGGGTTCCATTTATAGAACACTGGGTTCTATTCATAGACCACAAGGTTTTATTCATAGAACACATGGTTATATTTATAGATCACGGGTGATTTCCATTCAGAGAACACATAATTGCATTCATTAAACAAAGGGTTATTCATAGAACACAGGGTTCCATTTATAGAACACAGGGTTCTATTCATAGAACACAGGGTTCCATTTATAGAACACAGGGTTCTATTCATAGAACTCAAGGTTTTATTCATAGAACAAATGGTTATATTTATAGATCACGGGTGATTTCCATTCAGAGAACACATAATTGCATTCATTAAACAAAGGGTTATTCATAGAACACAGGGTTCCATTTATAGAACACAGGGTTCTATTCATAGAAAACAAGGTTTTATTCATAGAACACATGGCTATATTTATAGATCACGGGTGGTTTCCATTCAGAGAACACATAATTGCATTCATAAAACACAGGGTTCTATTCATAGAATACAGGGTTCCATTTATAGAACACAGGGTTCTATTCATAGAACACAAGGTTTTATTCATAGAACACATGGTTATATTTATAGATCACGGGTGGTTTCCATTCAGAGAACACATGGTTTCATTCATAAAACACAGGGTTCTATTCATAGAACACAGGGTTCCATTCATAGAACACAGGGTTCTATTAATAGAACACAAGGTTTTATTCATAAAACCCATGGTTATATTTATAGATCACGGGTGGTTTCCATTCAGAGAACACATGATTTCATTCATAAAACACAGGGTTCTATTTATAGAACACAGGGTTCCATTCATAGAACACAGGGTTCTATTAATAGAACACAAGGTTTTATTCATAAAACACATGGTTATATTTATAGATCACGGGTGGTTTCCAGTCAGAGAACACATGGTTTCATTCATAAAACACAGGGTTTTATTCATAGAACACAGGGTTCCATTCATAGAACACAGGGTTCTATTAATAGAACACAAGGTTGTATTCATAAAACACATGGTTATATTTATAGATCACGGGTGGTTTCCATTCAGAGAACACATAATTTCATTCATAAAACACAGGGTTCTATTCATAGAACACAGGGTTCCATTTATAGAACACAGGGTTCTATTCATAGAACACAAGGTTTTATTCATAGAACACATGGTTATATTTATAGATCACGGGTGGTTTCCATTCAGAGAACACATAATTTTATTCATAAAACACAGGGTTCTATTCATAGAACACAGGGTTCCATTTATAGAACACAGGGTTCTATTCATAGAACTCAAGGTTTTATTCATAGAACAGATGGTTATATTTATAGATCACGGGTGGTTTCCATTCAGAGAACACATCATTTCATTCATAAAACACAGGGTTCTATTCATAGAACACAGGGTTCCATTTATAGAACACTGGGTTCTATTCATAGACCACAAGGTTTTATTCATAGAACACATGGTTATATTTATAGATCACGGGTGGTTTTCATTCAGAGAACACATAATTTTATTCATAAAACACAGGGTTCTATTCATAGAACACAGGGTTCCATTTATAGAACACAGGGTTCCATTTATAGAACACTGGGTTCTATTCATAGACCACAAGGTTTTATTCATAGAACACATGGTTATATTTATAGATCATGGGTGGTTTTCATTCAGAGAACACATAATTTTATTCATAAAACACAGGGTTCTATTCATAGAACACAGGGTTCCATTTATAGAACACAGGGTTCTATTCATAGAAGACAAGGTTTTATTCATAGAACACATGGCTATATTTATAGATCACGGGTGGTTTCCATTCAGAGAACACATGGTTTCATTCATAAAACACAGGGTTCTATTTATAGAACACAGGGTTCCATTCATAGAACACAGGGTTCTATTAATAGAACACAAGGTTTTATTCATAAAACACATGGTTATATTTATAGATCACGGGTGGTTTCCATTCAGAGAACACATGGTTTCATTCATAAAACACAGGGTTCTATTCATAGAACACAGGGTTCCATTCATAGAACACAGGGTTCTATTAAGAGAACACAAGGTTTTATTCATAAAACACATGGTTATATTTATAGATCACGGGTGGTTTCCATTCAGGGAACACATCATTTCATTCATAAAACACAGGGTTCTATTCATAGAACACAGGGTTCCATTTATAGAACACTGGGTTCTATTCATAGAACACAAGGTTTTATTCATAGAACACATGGTTATATTTATAGATCACGGGTGGTTTCCATTCAGAGAACACATAATTTTATTCATAAAACACAGGGTTCTATTCATAGAACACAGGGTTCCATTTATAGAACACAGGGTTCTATTCATAGAACTCAAGGTTTTATTCATAGAACAGATGGTTATATTTATAGATCACGGGTGGTTTCCATTCAGAGAACACATAATTGCATTCATAAAACACAGGGTTCTATTCATAGAACACAGGGTTCCATTTATAGAACACAGGGTTCTATTCATAGAACACAAGGTTTTATTCATAGAACACATGGCTATATTTATAGATCACGGGTGGTTTCCATTCAGAGAACACATGGTTTCATTCATAAAACACAGGGTTCTATTTATAGAACACAGGGTTCCATTCATAGAACACAGGGTTCTATTAATAGAACACAAGGTTTTATTCATAAAACACATGGTTATATTTATAGATCACGGGTGGTTTCAATTCAGAGAACACATGGTTTCATTCATAAAACACAGGGTTCTATTCATAGAACACAGGGTTCCATTCATAGAACACAGGGTTCTATTAAGAGAGCACAAGGTTTTATTCATAGAACACATGACTATATTTATAGATCACGGGTGGTTTCCATTCAGAGAACACATGGTTTCATTCATAAAACACAGGGTTCTATTTGTAGAACACAGGGTTCCATTCATAGAACACAGGGTTCTATTAAGAGAACACAAGGTTTTATTCATAGAACACATGGCTATATTTATAGATCACGGGTGGTTTCCATTCAGAGAACACATCATTTCATTCATAAAACACAGGGTTCTATTCATAGAACACAGGGTTCCATTTATAGAACACAGGGTTCTATTCATAGAACACAAGGTTTTATTCATAGAACACATGGCTATATTTATAGATCATGGGTGGTTTCCATTCAGAGAACACATGGTTTCATTCATAAAACACAGGGTTCTATTTATAGAACACAGGGTTCCATTCATAGAACACAGGGTTCTATTAATAGAACACAAGGTTTAATTCATAAAACACATGGTTATATTTATAGATCACGGGTGGTTTCCATTCAGAGAACACATGGTTTCATTCATAAAACACAGGGTTCTATTCATAGAACACAGGGTTCCATTCATAGAACACAGGGTTCTATTAATAGAACACAAGGTTTTATTCATAAAACACATGGTTATATTTATAGATCACGGGTGGTTTCCATTCAGAGAACACATCATTTCATTCATAAAACACAGGGTTCTATTCATAGAACACAGGGTTCCATTTATAGAACACAGGGTTCTATTCATAGAACACAAGGTTTTATTCATAGAACACATGGCTATATTTATAGATCACGGGTGGTTTCCATTCAGAGAACACATGGTTTCATTCATAAAACACAGGGTTCTATTTATAGAACACAGGGTTCCATTCATAGAACACATGGTTCTATTAATAGAACACAAGGTTTTATTCATAAAACACATGGTTATATTTATAGATCACGGGTGGTTTCCCTTCAGAGAACACATGGTTTCATTCATAAAACACAGGGTTCTATTTATAGAACACAGGGTTCCATTCATAGAACACAGGGTTCTATTAATAGAACACAAGGTTTTATTCATAAAACACATGGTTATATTTATAGATCATGGGTGGTTTCCATTCAGAGAACACATCATTTCATTCATAAAACACAGGGTTCTATTCATAGAACACAGGGTTCCATTTATAGAACACTGGGTTCTATTCATAGACCACAAGGTTTTATACATAGAACACATGGTTATATTTATAGATCACGGGTGGTTTCCATTCAGAGAACACATAATTTTATTCATAAAACACAGGGTTCTATTCATAGAACACAGGGTTCCATTTATAGAACACAGGGTTCTATTCATAGAACTCAAGGTTTTATTCATAGAACAAATGGTTATATTTATAGATCACGGGTGGTTTCCATTCAGAGAACACATAATTGCATTCATTAAACAAAGGGTTATTCATAGAACACAGGGTTCCATTTATAGAACACAGGGTTCTATTCATAGAAAACAAGGTTTTATTCATAGAACACATGGCTATATTTATAGATCACGGGTGGTTTCCATTCAGAGAACACATAATTGCATTCATAAAACACAGGGTTCTATTCATAGAACACAGGGTTCCATTTATAGAACACAGGGTTCTATTCATAGAACACAAGGTTTTATTCATAGAACACATGGTTATATTTATAGATCACGGGTGGTTTCCATTCAGAGAACACATGGTTTCATTCATAAAACACAGGGTTCTATTTATAGAACACAGGGATCCATTCATAGAACACAGGGTTCTATTAATAAAACACAAGGTTTTATTCATAAAACACATGGTTATATTTATAGATCACGGGTGGTTTCCATTCAGAGAACACATGGTTTCATTCATAAATCACAGGGTTCTATTCATAGAACACAGGGTTCCATTCATAGAACACAGGGTTCTATTAATAGAACACAAGGTTTTATTCATAAAACCCATGGTTATATTTATAGATCACGGGTGGTTTCCATTCAGAGAACACATGATTTCATTCATAAAACACAGGGTTCTATTTATAGAACACAGGGTTCCATTCATAGAACACAGGGTTCTATTAATAGAACACAAGGTTTTATTCATAAAACACATGGTTATATTTATAGATCACGGGTGGTTTCCAGTCAGAGAACACATGGTTTCATTCATAAAACACAGGGTTTTATTCATAGAACACAGGGTTCCATTCATAGAACACAGGGTTCTATTAATAGAACACAAGGTTGTATTCATAAAACACATGGTTATATTTATAGATCACGGGTGGTTTTCATTCAGAGAACACATAATTTTATTCATAAAACACAGGGTTCTATTCATAGAACACAGGGTTCCATGTATAGAACACAGGGTTCCATTTATAGAACACTGGGTTCTATTCATAGACCACAAGGTTTTATTCATAGAACACATGGTTATATTTATAGATCATGGGTGGTTTTCATTCAGAGAACACATAATTTTATTCATAAAACACAGGGTTCTATTCATAGAACACAGGGTTCCATTTATAGAACACAGGGTTCTATTCATAGAACACAAGGTTTTATTCATAGAACACATGGCTATATTTATAGATCACGGGTGGTTTCCATTCAGGGAACACATCATTTCATTCATAAAACACAGGGTTCTATTCATAGAACACAGGGTTCCATTTATAGAACACTGGGTTCTATTCATAGAACACAAGGTTTTATTCATAAAACACAAGGTTTTATTCATAGAACACATGGTTATATTTATAGATCACGGGTGGTTTCCATTCAGAGAACACATAATTTTATTCATAAAACACAGGGTTCTATTCATAGAACACAGGGTTCCATTTATAGAACACAGGGTTCTATTCATAGAACTCAAGGTTTTATTCATAGAACAGATGGTTATATTTATAGATCACGGGTGGTTTCCATTCAGAGAACACATAATTGCATTCATAAAACACAGGGTTCTATTCATAGAACACAGGGTTCCATTTATAGAACACAGGGTTCTATTCATAGAACACAAGGTTTTATTCATAGAACACATGGCTATATTTATAGATCACGGGTGGTTTCCATTCAGAGAACACATGGTTTCATTCATAAAACACAGGGTTCTATTTATAGAACACAGGGTTCCATTCATAGAACACAGGGTTCTATTAATAGAACACAAGGTTTTATTCATAAAACACATGGTTATATTTATAGATCATGGGTGGTTTCAATTCAGAGAACACATGGTTTCATTCATAAAACACAGGGTTCTATTCATAGAACACAGGGTTCCATTCATAGAACACAGGGTTCTATTAAGAGAACACAAGGTTTTATTCATAGAACACATGACTATATTTATAGATCACGGGTGGTTTCCATTCAGAGAACACATGGTTTCATTCATAAAACACAGGGTTCTATTCATAGAACACAGGGTTCCATTCATAGAACACAGGGTTCTATTAAGAGAACACAAGGTTTTATTCATAGAACACATGACTATATTTATAGATCACGGGTGGTTTCCATTCAGAGAACACATGGTTTCATTCATAAAACACAGGGTTCTATTTGTAGAACACAGGGTTCCATTCATAGAACACAGGGTTCTATTAAGAGAACACAAGGTTTTATTCATAGAACACATGGCTATATTTATAGATCACGGGTGGTTTCCATTCAGAGAACACATCATTTCATTCATAAAACACAGGGTTCTATTCATAGAACACAGGGTTCCATTTATAGAACACAGGGTTCTATTCATAGAACACAAGGTTTTATTCATAGAACACATGGCTATATTTATAGATCACGGGTGGTTTCCATTCAGAGAACACATGGTTTCATTCATAAAACACAGGGTTCTATTTATAGAACACAGGGTTCCATTCATAGAACACAGGGTTCTATTAATAGAACACAAGGTTTTATTCATAAAACACATGGTTATATTTATAGATCACGGGTGGTTTCCATTCAGAGAACACATGGTTTCATTCATAAAACACAGGGTTCTATTCATAGAACACAGGGTTCCATTCATAGAACACAGGGTTCTATTAATAGAACACAAGGTTTTATTCATAAAACACATGGTTATATTTATAGATCACGGGTGGTTTCCATTCAGAGAACACATCATTTCATTCATAAAACACAGGGTTCTATTCATAGAACACAGGGTTCCATTTATAGAACACAGGGTTCTATTCATAGAACACAAGGTTTTATTCATAGAACACATGGCTATATTTATAGATCACGGGTGGTTTCCATTCAGAGAACACATGGTTTCATTCATAAAACACAGGGTTCTATTTATAGAACACAGGGTTCCATTCCTAGAACACATGGTTCTATTAATAGAACACAAGGTTTTATTCATAAAACACATGGTTATATTTATAGATCACGGGTGGTTTCCCTTCAGAGAACACATGGTTTCATTCATAAAACACAGGGTTCTATTCATAGAACACAGGGTTCCATTCATAGAACACAGGGTTCTATTAATAGAACACAAGGTTTTATTCATAAAACACATGGTTATATTTATAGATCATGGGTGGTTTCCATTCAGAGAACACATCATTTCATTCATAAAACACAGGGTTCTATTCATAGAACACAGGGTTCCATTTATAGAACACTGGGTTCTATTCATAGACCACAAGGTTTTATTCATAGAACACATGGTTATATTTATAGATCACGGGTGGTTTCCATTCAGAGAACACATAATTGCATTCATTAAACAAAGGGTTATTCATAGAACACAGGGTTCCATTTATAGAACACAGGGTTCTATTCATAGAAAACAAGGTTTTATTCATAGAACACATGGCTATATTTATAGATCACGGGTGGTTTCCATTCAGAGAACACATAATTGCATTCATAAAACACAGGGTTCTATTCATAGAACACAGGGTTCCATTTATAGAACACAGGGTTCTATTCAAGGTTTTATTCATAGAACACATGGTTATATTTATAGATCACGGGTGGTTTCCATTCAGAGAACACATGGTTTCATTCATAAAACACAGGGTTCTATTTATAGAACACAGGGTTCCATTCATAGAACACAGGGTTCTATTAATAAAACACAAGGTTTTATTCATAAAACACATGGTTATATTTATAGATCACGGGTGGTTTCCATTCAGAGAACACATGGTTTCATTCATAAATCACAGGGTTCTATTCATAGAACACAGGGTTCCATTCATAGAACACAGGGTTCTATTAATAGAACACAAGGTTTTATTCATAAAACACATGGTTATATTTATAGATCACGGGTGGTTTCCATTCAGAGAACACATGATTTCATTCATAAAACACAGGGTTCTATTTATAGAACACAGGGTTCCATTCATAGAACACAGGGTTCTATTAATAGAACACAAGGTTTTATTCATAAAACACATGGTTATATTTATAGATCACGGGTGGTTTCCAGTCAGAGAACACATGGTTTCATTCATAAAACACAGGGTTCTATTCATAGAACACAGGGTTCCATTCATAGAACACAGGGTTCTATTAATAGAACACAAGGTTGTATTCATAAAACACATGGTTATATTTATAGATCACGGGTGGTTTCCATTCAGAGAACACATAATTTCATTCATAAAACACAGGGTTCTATTCATAGAACACAGGGTTCCATTTATAGAACACAGGGTTCTATTCATAGAACACAAGGTTTTATTCATAGAACACATGGTTATATTTATAGATCACGGGTGGTTTCCATTCAGAGAACACATAATTTTATTCATAGAACACAGGGTTCTATTCATAGAACACAGGGTTCCATTTATAGAACACAGGGTTCTATTCATAGAACTCAAGGTTTTATTCATAGAACAGATGGTTATATTTATAGATCACGGGTGGTTTCCATTCAGAGAACACATCATTTCATTCATAAAACACAGGGTTCTATTCATAGAACACAGGGTTCCATTTATAGAACACTGGGTTCTATTCATAGACCACAAGGTTTTATTCATAGAACACATGGTTATATTTATAGATCACGGGTGGTTTTCATTCAGAGAACACATAATTGTATTCATAAAACACAGGGTTCTATTCATAGAACACAGGGTTCCATTTATAGAACACAGGGTTCTATTCATAGAACACAAGGTTTTATTCATAGAACACATGGCTATATTTATAGATCACGGGTGGTTTCCATTCAGAGAACACATGGTTTCATTCATAAAACACAGGGTTCTATTTATAGAACACAGGGTTCCATTCATAGAACACAGGGTTCTATTAATAGAACACAAGGTTTTATTCATAAAACACATGGTTATATTTATAGATCACGGGTGGTTTCCATTCAGAGAACACATGGTTTCATTCATAAAACACAGGGTTCTATTCATAGAACACAGGGTTCCATTCATAGAACACAGGGTTCTATTAATAGAACACAAGGTTTTATTCATAAAACACATGGTTATATTTATAGATCACGGGTGGTTTCCATTCAGAGAACACATCATTTCATTCATAAAACACAGGGTTCTATTCATAGAACACAGGGTTCCATTTATAGAACACAGGGTTCTATTCATAGAACACAAGGTTTTATTCATAGAACACATGGCTATATTTATAGATCACGGGTGGTTTCCATTCAGAGAACACATGGTTTCATTCATAAAACACAGGGTTCTATTTATAGAACACAGGGTTCCATTCATAGAACACATGGTTCTATTAATAGAACACAAGGTTTTATTCATAAAACACATGGTTATATTTATAGATCACGGGTGGTTTCCCTTCAGAGAACACATGGTTTCATTCATAAAACACAGGGTTCTATTCATAGAACACAGGGTTCCATTCATAGAACACAGGGTTCTATTAATAGAACACAAGGTTTTATTCATAAAACACATGGTTATATTTATAGATCATGGGTGGTTTCCATTCAGAGAACACATCATTTCATTCATAAAACACAGGGTTCTATTCATAGAACACAGGGTTCCATTTATAGAACACTGGGTTCTATTCATAGACCACAAGGTTTTATTCATAGAACACATGGTTATATTTATAGATCACGGGTGGTTTCCATTCAGAGAACACATAATTGCATTCATTAAACAAAGGGTTATTCATAGAACACAGGGTTCCATTTATAGAACACAGGGTTCTATTCATAGAAAACAAGGTTTTATTCATAGAACACATGGCTATATTTATAGATCACGGGTGGTTTCCATTCAGAGAACACATAATTGCATTCATAAAACACAGGGTTCTATTCATAGAACACAGGGTTCCATTTATAGAACACAGGGTTCTATTCAAGGTTTTATTCATAGAACACATGGTTATATTTATAGATCACGGGTGGTTTCCATTCAGAGAACACATGGTTTCATTCATAAAACACAGGGTTCTATTTATAGAACACAGGGTTCCATTCATAGAACACAGGGTTCTATTAATAAAACACAAGGTTTTATTCATAAAACACATGGTTATATTTATAGATCACGGGTGGTTTCCATTCAGAGAACACATGGTTTCATTCATAAATCACAGGGTTCTATTCATAGAACACAGGGTTCCATTCATAGAACACAGGGTTCTATTAATAGAACACAAGGTTTTATTCATAAAACACATGGTTATATTTATAGATCACGGGTGGTTTCCATTCAGAGAACACATGATTTCATTCATAAAACACAGGGTTCTATTTATAGAACACAGGGTTCCATTCATAGAACACAGGGTTCTATTAATAGAACACAAGGTTTTATTCATAAAACACATGGTTATATTTATAGATCACGGGTGGTTTCCAGTCAGAGAACACATGGTTTCATTCATAAAACACAGGGTTCTATTCATAGAACACAGGGTTCCATTCATAGAACACAGGGTTCTATTAATAGAACACAAGGTTGTATTCATAAAACACATGGTTATATTTATAGATCACGGGTGGTTTCCATTCAGAGAACACATAATTTCATTCATAAAACACAGGGTTCTATTCATAGAACACAGGGTTCCATTTATAGAACACAGGGTTCTATTCATAGAACACAAGGTTTTATTCATAGAACACATGGTTATATTTATAGATCACGGGTGGTTTCCATTCAGAGAACACATAATTTTATTCATAGAACACAGGGTTCTATTCATAGAACACAGGGTTCCATTTATAGAACACAGGGTTCTATTCATAGAACTCAAGGTTTTATTCATAGAACAGATGGTTATATTTATAGATCACGGGTGGTTTCCATTCAGAGAACACATCATTTCATTCATAAAACACAGGGTTCTATTCATAGAACACAGGGTTCCATTTATAGAACACTGGGTTCTATTCATAGACCACAAGGTTTTATTCATAGAACACATGGTTATATTTATAGATCACGGGTGGTTTTCATTCAGAGAACACATAATTGTATTCATAAAACACAGGGTTCTATTCATAGAACACAGGGTTCCATTTATAGAACACAGGGTTCTATTCATAGAACACAAGGTTTTATTCATAGAACACATGGCTATATTTATAGATCACGGGTGGTTTCCATTCAGAGAACACATGGTTTCATTCATAAAACACAGGGTTCTATTTATAGAACACAGGGTTCCATTCATAGAACACAGGGTTCTATTAATAGAACACAAGGTTTTATTCATAAAACACATGGTTATATTTATAGATCACGGGTGGTTTCCATTCAGAGAACACATGGTTTCATTCATAAAACACAGGGTTCTATTTATAGAACACAGGGTTCCATTCATAGAACACAGGGTTCTATTAATAGAACACAAGGTTTTATTCATAAAACACATGGTTATATTTATAGATCACGGGTGGTTTCCATTCAGAGAACACATGGTTTCATTCATAAAACACAGGGTTCTATTTATAGAACACAGGGTTCCATTCATAGAACACAGGGTTCTATTAATAGAACACAAGGTTTTATTCATAAAACACATGGTTATATTTATAGATCACGGGTGGTTTCCATTCAGAGAACACATGGTTTCATTCATAAAACACAGGGTTCTATTCATAGAACACAGGGTTCCATTCATAGAACACAGGGTTCTATTAATAGAACACAAGGTTTTATTCATAAAACACATGGTTATATTTATAGATCACGGGTGGTTTCCATTCAGAGAACACATCATTTCATTCATAAAACACAGGGTTCTATTCATAGAACACAGGGTTCCATTTATAGAACACTGGGTTCTATTCATAGACCACAAGGTTTTATTCATAGAACACATGGTTATATTTATAGATCATGGGTGGTTTTCATTCAGAGAACACATAATTTTATTCATAAAACACAGGGTTCTATTCATAGAACACAGGGTTCCATTTATAGAACACAGGGTTCTATTCATAGAACACAAGGTTTTATTCATAGAACACATGGCTATATTTATAGATCACGGGTGGTTTCCATTCAGAGAACACATGGTTTCATTCATAAAACACAGGGTTCTATTTATAGAACACAGGGTTCCATTCATAGAACACAGGGTTCTATTAATAGAACACAAGGTTTTATTCATAAAACACATGGTTATATTTATAGATCACGGGTGGTTTCCATTCAGAGAACACATGGTTTCATTCATAAAACACAGGGTTCTATTCATAGAACACAGGGTTCCATTCATAGAACACAGGGTTCTATTAAGAGAACACAAGGTTTTATTCATAAAACACATGGTTATATTTATAGATCACGGGTGGTTTCCATTCAGGGAACACATCATTTCATTCATAAAACACAGGGTTCTATTCATAGAACACAGGGTTCCATTTATAGAACACTGGGTTCCATTTATAGAACACAGGGTTCTATTCATAGAACACATGGTTATATTTATAGATCACGGGTGGTTTCCATTCAGAGAACACATAATTTCATTCATAAAACACAGGGTTCTATTCATAGAACACAGGGTTCCATTTATAGAACAAAGGGTTCTATTCATAGAACACAAGGTTTTATTCATAGAACACATGGTTATATTTATAGATCACGGGTGGTTTCCATTCAGAGAACACATAATTTTATTCATAAAACACAGGGTTCTATTCATAGAACACAGGGTTCCATTTATAGAACACAGGGTTCTATTCATAGAACTCAAGGTTTTATTCATAGAACAGATGGTTATATTTATAGATCACGGGTGGTTTCCATTCAGAGAACACATAATTGCATTCATAAAACACAGGGTTCTATTCATAGAACACAGGGTTCCATTTATAGAACACAGGGTTCTATTCATAGAACACAAGGTTTTATTCATAGAACACATGGCTATATTTATAGATCACGGGTGGTTTCCATTCAGAGAACACATGGTTTCATTCATAAAACACAGGGTTCTATTTATAGAACACAGGGTTCCATTCATAGAACACAGGGTTCTATTAATAGAACACAAGGTTTTATTCATAAAATACATGGTTATATTTATAGATCACGGGTGGTTTCCATTCAGAGAACACATGGTTTCATTCATAAAACACAGGGTTCTATTCATAGAACACAGGGTTCCATTCATAGAACACAGGGTTCTATTAATAGAACACAAGGTTGTATTCATAAAACACATGGTTATATTAATAGATCACGGGTGGTTTCCATTCAGAGAACACATCATTTCATTCATAAAACACAGGGTTCTATTCATAGAACACAGGGTTCCATTTATAGAACACTGGGTTCTATTCATAGACCACAAGGTTTTATTCATAGAACACATGGTTATATTTATAGATCACGGGTGATTTCCATTCAGAGAACACATAATTTTATTCATAAAACACAGGGTTCAATTCATAGAACACAGGGTTCCATTTATAGAACACAGGGTTCTATTCATAGAACTCAAGGTTTTATTCATAGAACAGATGGTTATATTTATAGATCACGGGTGGTTTCCATTCAGAGAACACATAATTGCATTCATAAAACACAGGGTTCTATTCATAGAACACAGGGTTCCATTTATAGAACACAGGGTTCTATTCATAGAACACAAGGTTTTATTCATAGAACACATGGCTATATTTATAGATCACGGGTGGTTTCCATTCAGAGAACACATGGTTTCATTCATAAAACACAGGGTTCTATTTATAGAACACAGGGTTCCATTCATAGAACACAGGGTTCTATTAATAGAACACAAGGTTTTATTCATAAAACACATGGTTATATTTATAGATCACGGGTGGTTTCCATTCAGAGAACACATGGTTTCATTCATAAAACACAGGGTTCTATTCATAGAACACAGGGTTCCATTCATAGAACACAGGGTTCTATTAATAGAACACAAGGTTGTATTCATAAAACACATGGTTATATTTATAGATCACGGGTGGTTTCCATTCAGAGAACACATCATTTCATTCATAAAACACAGGGTTCTATTCATAGAACACAGGGTTCCATTTATAGAACACAGGGTTCTATTCATAGAACACAAGGTTTTATTCATAGAACACATGGCTATATTTATAGATCACGGGTGGTTTCCATTCAGAGAACACATGGTTTCATTCATAAAACACAGGGTTCCATTTATAGAACACAGGGTTCCATTCATAGAACACAGGGTTCTATTAATAGAACACAAGGTTTTATTCATAAAACACATGGTTATATTTATAGATCACGGGTGGTTTCCCTTCAGAGAACACATGGTTTCATTCATAAAACACAGGGTTCTATTCATAGAACACAGGGTTCCATTTATAGAACACTGGGTTCTATTCATAGACCACAAGGTTTTATTCATAGAACACATGGTTATATTTATAGATCACGGGTGGTTTCCATTCAGAGAACACATAATTTTATTCATAAAACACAGGGTTCTATTCATAGAACACAGGGTTCCATTTATAGAACACAGGGTTCTATTCATAGAACTCAAGGTTTTATTCATAGAACAAATGGTTATATTTATAGATCACGGGTGGTTTCCATTCAGAGAACACATAATTGCATTCATTAAACAAAGGGTTATTCATAGAACACAGGGTTCCATTTATAGAACACAGGGTTCTATTCATAGAAAACAAGGTTTTATTCATAGAACACATGGCTATATTTATAGATCACGGGTGGTTTCCATTCAGAGAACACATAATTGCATTCATAAAACACAGGGTTCTATTCATAGAACACAGGGTTCCATTTATAGAACACAGGGTTCTATTCATAGAACACAAGGTTTTATTCATAGAACACATGGTTATATTTATAGATCACGGGTGGTTTCCATTCAGAGAACACATGGTTTCATTCATAAAACACAGGGTTCTATTTATAGAACACAGGGTTCCATTCATAGAACACAGGGTTCTATTAATAAAACACAAGGTTTTATTCATAAAACACATGGTTATATTTATAGATCACGGGTGGTTTCCATTCAGAGAACACATGGTTTCATTCATAAATCACAGGGTTCTATTCATAGAACACAGGGTTCCATTCATAGAACACAGGGTTCTATTAATAGAACACAAGGTTTTATTCATAAAACACATGGTTATATTTATAGATCACGGGTGGTTTCCATTCAGAGAACACATGATTTCATTCATAAAACACAGGGTTCTATTTATAGAACACAGGGTTCCATTCATAGAACACAGGGTTCTATTAATAGAACACAAGGTTTTATTCATAAAACACATGGTTATATTTATAGATCACGGGTGGTTTCCAGTCAGAGAACACATGGTTTCATTCATAAAACACAGGGTTCTATTCATAGAACACAGGGTTCCATTTATAGAACACAGGGTTCTATTCATAGAACACAAGGTTTTATTCATAGAACACATGGTTATATTTATAGATCACGGGTGGTTTCCATTCAGAGAACACATAATTTTATTCATAAAACACAGGGTTCTATTCATAGAACACAGGGTTCCATTTATAGAACACAGGGTTCTATTCATAGAACTCAAGGTTTTATTCATAGAACAGATGGTTATATTTATAGATCACGGGTGGTTTCCATTCAGAGAACACATAATTGCATTCATAAAACACAGGGTTCTATTCATAGAACACAGGGTTCCATTTATAGAACACAGGGTTCTATTCATAGAACACAAGGTTTTATTCATAGAACACATGGCTATATTTATAGATCACGGGTGGTTTCCATTCAGAGAACACATGGTTTCATTCATAAAACACAGGGTTCTATTTATAGAACACAGGGTTCCATTCATAGAACACAGGGTTCTATTAATAGAACACAAGGTTTTATTCATAAAACACATGGTTATATTTATAGATCACGGGTGGTTTCCATTCAGAGAACACATGGTTTCATTCATAAAACACAGGGTTCTATTCATAGAACACAGGGTTCCATTCATAGAACACAGGGTTCTATTAAGAGAACACAAGGTTTTATTCATAGAACACATGGCTATATTTATAGATCACGGGTGGTTTCCATTCAGAGAACACATGGTTTCATTCATAAAACACAGGGTTCTATTTGTAGAACACAGGGTTCCATTCATAGAACACAGGGTTCTATTAAGAGAACACAAGGTTTTATTCATAGAACACATGGCTATATTTATAGATCACGGGTGGTTTCCATTCAGAGAACACATCATTTCATTCATAAAACACAGGGTTCTATTCATAGAACACAGGGTTCCATTTATAGAACACTGGGTTCTATTCATAGACCACAAGGTTTTATTCATAGAACACATGGTTATATTTATAGATCACGGGTGGTTTTCATTCAGAGAACACATAATTTTATTCATAAAACACAGGGTTCTATTCATAGAACACAGGGTTCCATTTATAGAACACAGGGTTCTATTCATAGAACACAAGGTTTTATTCATAGAACACATGGCTATATTTATAGATCACGGGTGGTTTCCATTCAGAGAACACATGGTTTCATTCATAAAACACAGGGTTCTATTTATAGAACACAGGGTTCCATTCATAGAACACAGGGTTCTATTAATAGAACACAAGGTTTTATTCATAAAACACATGGTTATATTTATAGATCACGGGTGGTTTCCATTCAGAGAACACATGGTTTCATTCATAAAACACAGGGTTCTATTCATAGAACACAGGGTTCCATTCATAGAACACAGGGTTCTATTAATAGAACACAAGGTTTTATTCATAAAACACATGGTTATATTTATAGATCACGGGTGGTTTCCATTCAGAGAACACATGGTTTCATTCATAAAACACAGGGTTATATTCATAGAACACAGGGTTCCATTCATAGAACACAGGGTTCTATTAATAGAACACAAGGTTTTATTCATAAAACACATGGTTATATTTATAGATCATGGGTGGTTTCCATTCAGAGAACACATCATTTCATTCATAAAACACAGGGTTCTATTCATAGAACATAGGGTTCCATTTATAGAACACTGGGTTCTATTCATAGACCACAAGGTTTTATTCATAGAACACATGGTTATATTTATAGATCACGGGTGGTTTCCATTCAGAGAACACATAATTTTATTCATAAAACACAGGGTTTTATTCATAGAACACAGGGTTCCATTTATAGAACACAGGGTTCTATTCATAGAACTCAAGGTTTTATTCATAGAACAGATGGTTATATTTATAGATCACGGGTGGTTTCCATTCAGAGAACACATAATTGCATTCATAAAACACAGGGTTCTATTCATAGAACACAGGGTTCCATTTATAGAACACAGGGTTCTATTCATAGAACACAAGGTTTTATTCATAGAACACATGGCTATATTTATAGATCACGGGTGGTTTCTATTCAGAGAACACATGGTTTCATTCATAAAACACAGGGTTCTATTTATAGAACACAGGGTTCCATTCATAGAACACAGGGTTCTATTAATAGAACACAAGGTTTTATTCATAAAACACATGGTTATATTTATAGATCACGGGTGGTTTCCATTCAGAGAACACATGGTTTCATTCATAAAACACAGGGTTCTATTCATAGAACACAGGGTTCCATTCATAGAACACAGGGTTCTATTAAGAGAACACAAGGTTTTATTCATAGAACACATGGCTATATTTATAGATCACGGGTGGTTTCCATTCAGAGAACACATGGTTTCATTCATAAAACACAGGGTTCTATTTGTAGAACACAGGGTTCCATTCATAGAACACAGGGTTCTATTAAGAGAACACAAGGTTTTATTCATAGAACACATGGCTATATTTATAGATCACGGGTGGTTTCCATTCAGAGAACACATCATTTCATTCATAAAACACAGGGTTCTATTCATAGAACACAGGGTTCCATTTATAGAACACTGGGTTCTATTCATAGACCACAAGGTTTTATTCATAGAACACATGGTTATATTTATAGATCACGGGTGGTTTTCATTCAGAGAACACATAATTTTATTCATAAAACACAGGGTTCTATTCATAGAACACAGGGTTCCATTTATAGAACACAGGGTTCTATTCATAGAACACAAGGTTTTATTCATAGAACACATGGCTATATTTATAGATCACGGGTGGTTTCCATTCAGAGAACACATGGTTTCATTCATAAAACACAGGGTTCTATTTATAGAACACAGGGTTCCATTCATAGAACACAGGGTTCTATTAATAGAACACAAGGTTTTATTCATAAAACACATGGTTATATTTATAGATCACGGGTGGTTTCCATTCAGAGAACACATGGTTTCATTCATAAAACACAGGGTTCTATTTATAGAACACAGGGTTCCATTCATAGAACACAGGGTTCTATTAATAGAACACAAGGTTTTATTCATAAAACACATGGTTATATTTATAGATCACGGGTGGTTTCCATTCAGAGAACACATGGTTTCATTCATAAAACACAGGGTTCTATTCATAGAACACAGGGTTCCATTCATAGAACACAGGGTTCTATTAATAGAACACAAGGTTTTATTCATAAAACACATGGTTATATTTATAGATCAGGGGTGGTTTCCATTCAGAGAACACATGGTTTCATTCATAAAACACAGGGTTATATTCATAGAACACAGGGTTCCATTCATAGAACACAGGGTTCTATTAATAGAACACAAGGTTTTATTCATAAAACACATGGTTATATTTATAGATCATGGGTGGTTTCCATTCAGAGAACACATCATTTCATTCATAAAACACAGGGTTCTATTCATAGAACATAGGGTTCCATTTATAGAACACTGGGTTCTATTCATAGACCACAAGGTTTTATTCATAGAACACATGGTTATATTTATAGATCACGGGTGGTTTCCATTCAGAGAACACATAATTTTATTCATAAAACACAGGGTTCTATTCATAGAACACAGGGTTCCATTTATAGAACACAGGGTTCTATTCATAGAACTCAAGGTTTTATTCATAGAACAGATGGTTATATTTATAGATCACGGGTGGTTTCCATTCAGAGAACACATAATTGCATTCATAAAACACAGGGTTCTATTCATAGAACACAGGGTTCCATTTATAGAACACAGGGTTCTATTCATAGAACACAAGGTTTTATTCATAGAACACATGGCTATATTTATAGATCACGGGTGGTTTCTATTCAGAGAACACATGGTTTCATTCATAAAACACAGGGTTCTATTTATAGAACACAGGGTTCCATTCATAGAACACAGGGTTCTATTAATAGAACACAAGGTTTTATTCATAAAACAAATGGTTATATTTATAGATCACGGGTGGTTTCCATTCAGAGAACACATGGTTTCATTCATAAAACACAGGGTTCTATTCATAGAACACAGGGTTCCATTCATAGAACACAGGGTTCTATTAAGAGAACACAAGGTTTTATTCATAGAACACATGGCTATATTTATAGATCACGGGTGGTTTCCATTCAGAGAACACATGGTTTCATTCATAAAACACAGGGTTCTATTTGTAGAACACAGGGTTCTATTCATAGAACACAGGGTTCTATTAAGAGAACACAAGGTTTTATTCATAGAACACATGGCTATATTTATAGATCACGGGTGGTTTCCATTCAGAGAACACATCATTTCATTCATAAAACACAGGGTTCTATTCATAGAACACAGGGTTCCATTTATAGAACACTGGGTTCTGTTCATAGACCACAAGGTTTTATTCATAGAACACATGGTTATATTTATAGATCACGGGTGGTTTTCATTCAGAGAACACATAATTTTATTCATAAAACACAGGGTTCTATTCATAGAACACAGGGTTCCATTTATAGAACACAGGGTTCTATTCATAGAACACAAGGTTTTATTCATAGAACACATGGCTATATTTATAGATCACGGGTGGTTTCCATTCAGAGAACACATGGTTTCATTCATAAAACACAGGGTTCTATTTATAGAACACAGGGTTCCATTCATAGAACACAGGGTTCTATTAATAGAACACAAGGTTTTATTCATAAAACACATGGTTATATTTATAGATCACGGGTGGTTTCCATTCAGAGAACACATGGTTTCATTCATAAAACACAGGGTTCTATTCATAGAACA
Organism: Crinia signifera; assembly: GCF_055691185.1. Lineage (NCBI taxonomy): Eukaryota > Metazoa > Chordata > Amphibia > Anura > Myobatrachidae > Crinia > Crinia signifera. The sequence continues at coordinate 236,411,086 of NC_139217.1, read as the reverse complement.
CAGGGTTCCATTCATAGAACACAGGGTTCTAGTAATAGAACACAAGGTTTTATTCATAAAACACATGGTTATATTTATAGATCACGGGTGGTTTCCATTCAGAGAACACATGGTTTCATTCATAAAACACAGGGTTATATTCATAGAACACAGGGTTCCATTCATAGAACACAGGGTTCTATTAATAGAACACAAGGTTTTATTCATAAAACACATGGTTATATTTATAGATCATGGGTGGTTTCCATTCAGAGAACACATCATTTCATTCATAAAACACAGGGTTCTATTCATAGAACACAGGGTTCCATTTATAGAACACTGGGTTCTATTCATAGACCACAAGGTTTTATTCATAGAACACATGGTTATATTTATAGATCACGGGTGGTTTCCATTCAGAGAACACATAATTTTATTCATAAAACACAGGGTTCTATTCATAGAACACAGGGTTCCATTTATAGAACACAGGGTTCTATTCATAGAACTCAAGGTTTTATTCATAGAACAAATGGTTATATTTATAGATCACGGGTGGTTTCCATTCAGAGAACACATAATTGCATTCATTAAACAAAGGGTTATTCATAGAACACAGGGTTCCATTTATAGAACACAGGGTTCTATTCATAGAAAACAAGGTTTTATTCATAGAACACATGGCTATATTTATAGATCACGGGTGGTTTCCATTCAGAGAACACATAATTGCATTCATAAAACACAGGGTTCTATTCATAGAACACAGGGTTCCATTTATAGAACACAGGGTTCTATTCATAGAACACAAGGTTTTATTCATAGAACACATGGTTATATTTATAGATCAAGGGTGGTTTCCATTCAGAGAGCACATGGTTTCATTCATAAAACACAGGGTTCTATTTATAGAACACAGGGTTCCATTCATAGAACACAGGGTTCTATTAATAAAACACAAGGTTTTATTCATAAAACACATGGTTATATTTATAGATCACGGGTGGTTTCCATTCAGAGAACACATGGTTTCATTCATAAATCACAGGGTTCTATTCATAGAACACAGGGTTCCATTCATAGAACACAGGGTTCTATTAATAGAACACAAGGTTTTATTCATAAAACACATGGTTATATTTATAGATCACGGGTGGTTTCCATTCAGAGAACACATGATTTCATTCATAAAACACAGGGTTCTATTTATAGAACACAGGGTTCCATTCATAGAACACAGGGTTCTATTAATAGAACACAAGGTTTTATTCATAAAACACATGGTTATATTTATAGATCACGGGTGGTTTCCAGTCAGAGAACACATGGTTTCATTCATAAAACACAGGGTTCTATTCATAGAACACAGGGTTCCATTCATAGAACACAGGGTTCTATTAATAGAACACAAGGTTTTATTCATAAAACACATGGTTATATTTATAGATCACGGGTGGTTTCCATTCAGAGAACACATGGTTTCATTCATAAATCACAGGGTTCTATTCATAGAACACAGGGTTCCATTCATAGAACACAGGGTTCTATTAATAGAACACAAGGTTTTATTCATAAAACACATGGTTATATTTATAGATCACCGGTGGTTTCCATTCAGAGAACACATGATTTCATTCATAAAACACAGGGTTCTATTTATAGAACACAGGGTTCCATTCATAGAACACAGGGTTCTATTAATAGAACACAAGGTTTTATTCATAGAACACATGGCTATATTTATAGATCACAGGTGGTTTCCATTCAGAGAACACATCATTTCATTCATAAAACACAGGGTTCTATTCATAGAACACAGGGTTCCATTTATAGAACACTGGGTTCTATTAATAGAACACAAGGTTTTATTCATAGAACACATGGTTATATATAAAGATCACGGGTGGTTTCCATTCAGAGAACACATCATTTCATTCATAAAACACAGGGTTCTATTCATAGAACACAGGGTTCCATTTATAGAACACAGGGTTCTATTCATAGAACACAAGGTTTTATTCATAGAACACATGGTTATATTTATAGATCACAGGTGGTTTCCATTCAGAGAACACATAATTTTATTCATAAAACACAGGGTTCTATTCATAGAACACAGGGTTCCATTTATAGAACACAGGGTTCTATTCATAGAACACAAGGTTTTATTCATAGAACACATGGCTATATTTATAGATCACGGGTGGTTTCCATTCAGAGAACACATGGTTTCATTCATAAAACACAGGGTTCTATTCATAGAACACAGGGTTCCATTCATAGAACACAGGGTTCTATTAATAGAACACAAGGTTTTATTCATAAAACACATGGTTATATTTATAGATCACGGGTGGTTTCCATTCAGAGAACACATAATTTCATTCATAAAACACAGGGTTCTATTCATAGAACACAGGGTTCCATTTATAGAACACAGGGTTCTATTCATAGAACACAAGGTTTTATTCATAGAACACATGGTTATATTTATAGATCACGGGTGGTTTCCATTCAGAGAACACATAATTTTATTCATAAAACACAGGGTTCTATTCATAGAACACAGGGTTCCATTTATAGAACACAGGGTTCTATTCATAGAACTCAAGGTTTTATTCATAGAACAGATGGTTATATTTATAGATCACGGGTGGTTTCCATTCAGAGAACACATAATTGCATTCATAAAACACAGGGTTCTATTCATAGAACACAGGGTTCCATTTATAGAACACAGGGTTCTATTCATAGAACACAAGGTTTTATTCATAGAACACATGGCTATATTTATAGATCACGGGTGGTTTCCATTCAGAGAACACATGGTTTCATTCATAAAACACAGGGTTCTATTTATAGAACACAGGGTTCCATTCATAGAACACAGGGTTCTATGAATAGAACACAAGGTTTTATTCATAAAACACATGGTTATATTTATAGATCACGGGTGGTTTCCATTCAGAGAACACATGGTTTCATTCATAAAACACAGGGTTCTATTTATAGAACACAGGGTTCCATTCATAGAACACAGGGTTCTATTAATAGAACACAAGGTTTTATTCATAAAACACATGGTTATATTTATAGATCACAGGTGGTTTCCATTCAGAGAACACATGGTTTCATTCATAAAACACAGGGTTCTATTCATAGAACACAGGGTTCCATTCATAGAACACAGGGTTCTATTAAGAGAACACAAGGTTTTATTCATAGAACACATGGCTATATTTATAGATCACGGGTGGTTTCCATTCAGAGAACACATCATTTCATTCATAAAACACAGGGTTCTATTCATAGAACACAGGGTTCCATTTATAGAACACTGGGTTCTATTCATAGACCACAAGGTTTTATTCATAGAACACATGGTTATATTTATAGATCACGGGTGGTTTTCATTCAGAGAACACATAATTTTATTCATAAAACACAGGGTTCTATTCATAGAACACAGGGTTCCATTTATAGAACACAGGGTTCTATTCATAGAACACAAGGTTTTATTCATAGAACACATGGCTATATTTATAGATCACGGGTGGTTTCCATTCAGAGAACACATGGTTTCATTCATAAAACACAGGGTTCTATTTATAGAACACAGGGTTCCATTCATAGAACACAGGGTTCTATTAATAGAACACAAGGTTTTATTCATAAAACACATGGTTATATTTATAGATCACGGGTGGTTTCCATTCAGAGAACACATGGTTTCATTCATAAAACACAGGGTTCTATTCATAGAACACAGGGTTCCATTCATAGAACACAGGGTTCTATTAAGAGAACACAAGGTTTTATTCATAGAACACATGGTTATATATAAAGATCACGGGTGGTTTCCATTCAGAGAACACATAATTTCATTCATAAAACACAGGGTTCTATTCATAGAACACAGGGTTCCATTTATAGAACACAGGGTTCTATTCATAGAACACAAGGTTTTATTCATAGAACACATGGTTATATTTATAGATCACGGGTGGTTTCCATTCAGAGAACACATAATTTTATTCATAAAACACAGGGTTCTATTCATAGAACACAGGGTTCCATTTATAGAACACAGGGTTCTATTCATAGAACTCAAGGTTTTATTCATAGAACAGATTGTTATATTTATAGATCACGGGTGGTTTCCATTCAGAGAACACATAATTGCATTCATAAAACACAGGGTTCTATTTATAGAACACAGGGTTCCATTTATAGAACACAGGGTTCTATTCATAGAACACAAGGTTTTATTCATAGAACACATGGCTATATTTATAGATCACGGGTGGTTTCCATTCAGAGAACACATGGTTTCATTCATAAAACACAGGGTTCTATTCATAGAACACAGGGTTCCATTCATAGAACACAGGGTTCTATTAATAGAACACAAGGTTTTATTCATAAAACACATGGTTATATTTATAGATCATGGGTGGTTTCCATTCAGAGAACACATAATTTCATTCATAAAACACAGGGTTCTATTCATAGAACACAGGGTTCCATTTATAGAACACAGGGTTCTATTCATAGAACACAAGGTTTTATTCATAGAACACATGGTTATATTTATAGATCACGGGTGGTTTCCATTCAGAGAACACATAATTTTATTCATAAAACACAGGGTTCTATTCATAGAACACAGGGTTCCATTTATAGAACACAGGGTTCTATTCATAGAACTCAAGGTTTTATTCATAGAACAGATGGTTATATTTATAGATCACGGGTGGTTTCCGTTCAGAGAACACATAATTGCATTCATAAAACACAGGGTTCTATTCATAGAACACAGGGTTCCATTTATAGAACACAGGGTTCTATTCATAGAACACAAGGTTTTATTCATAGAACACATGGCTATATTTATAGATCACGGGTGGTTTCCATTCAGAGAACACATAATTTCATTCATAAAACACAGGGTTCTATTTATAGAACACAGGGTTCCATTCATAGAACACAGGGTTCTATTAATAGAACACAAGGTTTTATTCATAAAACACATGGTTATATTTATAGATCACGGGTGGTTTCCATTCAGAGAACACATGGTTTCATTCATAAAACACAGGGTTCTATTCATAGAACACAGGGTTCCATTCATAGAACACAGGGTTCTATTAAGAGAACACAAGGTTTTATTCATAGAACACATGGCTATATTTATAGATCACGGGTGGTTTCCATTCAGAGAACACATCATTTCATTCATAAAACACAGGGTTCTATTCATAGAACACAGGGTTCCATTTATAGAACACTGGGTTCTATTCATAGACCACAAGGTTTTATTCATAGAACACATGGTTATATTTATAGATCACGGGTGGTTTTCATTCAGAAAACACATAATTTTATTCATAAAACACAGGGTTCTATTCATAGAACACAGGGTTCCATTTATAGAACACAGGGTTCTATTCATAGAACACAAGGTTTTATTCATAGAACACATGGCTATATTTATAGATCACGGGTGGTTTCCATTCAGAGAACACATGGTTTCATTCATAAAACACAGGGTTCTATTTATAGAACACAGGGTTCCATTCATAGAACACAGGGTTCTATTAATAGAACACAAGGTTTTATTCATAAAACACATGGTTATATTTATAGATCACGGGTGGTTTCCATTCAGAGAACACATGGTTTCATTCATAAAACACAGGGTTCTATTCATAGAACACAGGGTTCCATTCATAGAACACAGGGTTCTATTAAGAGAACACAAGGTTTTATTCATAAAACACATGGTTATATTTATAGATCACGGGTGGTTTCCATTCAGGGAACACATCATTTCATTCATAAAACACAGGGTTCTATTCATAGAACACAGGGTTCCATTTATAGAACACTGGGTTCTATTCATAGAACACAAGGTTTTATTCATAGAACACATGGTTATATTTATAGATCACGGGTGGTTTCCATTCAGAGAACACATAATTTCATTCATAAAACACAGGGTTATATTTATAGAACACAGGGTTCCATTTATAGAACACAGGGTTCTATTCATAGAACACAAGGTTTTATTCATAGAACACATGGTTATATTTATAGATCACGGGTGGTTTCCATTCAGAGAACACATAATTTTATTCATAAAACACAGGGTTCTATTCATAGAACATAGGGTTCCATTTATAGAACACAGGATTCTATTCATAGAACTCAAGGTTTTATTCATAGAACAGATGGTTATATTTATAGATCACGGGTGGTTTCCATTCAGAGAACACATAATTGCATTCATAAAACACAGGGTTCTATTCATAGAACACAGGGTTCCATTTATAGAACACAGGGTTCTATTCATAGAACACAAGGTTTTATTCATAGAACACATGGCTATATTTATAGATCACGGGTGGTTTCCATTCAGAGAACACATGGTTTCATTCATAAAACACAGGGTTCTATTTATAGAACACAGGGTTCCATTCATAGAACACAGGGTTCTATTAATAGAACACAAGGTTTTATTCATAAAACACATGGTTATATTTATAGATCACGGGTGGTTTCCATTCAGAGAACACATGGTTTCATTCATAAAACACAGGGTTCAATTCATAGAACACAGGGTTCCATTTATAGAACACAGGGTTCTATTCATAGAAAACAAGGTTTTATTCATAGAACACATGGCTATATTTATAGATCACGGGTGGTTTCCATTCAGAGAACACATGGTTTCATTCATAAAACACAGGGTTCTATTTATAGAACACAGGGTTCCATTCATAGAACACAGGGTTCTATTAATAGAACACAAGGTTTTATTCATAAAACACATGGTTATATTTATAGATCACGGGTGGTTTCCATTCAGGGAACACATCATTTCATTCATAAAACACAGGGTTCTATTCATAGAACACAGGGTTCCATTTATAGAACACTGGGTTCTATTCATAGAACACAAGGTTTTATTTATAGAACACATGGTTATATTTATAGATCACGGGTGGTTTCCATTCAGAGAACACATAATTTCATTCATAAAACACAGGGTTCTATTCATAGAACACAGGGTTCCATTTATAGAACACAGGGTTCTATTCATAGAACACAAGGTTTTATTCATAGAACACATGGTTATATTTATAGATCACGGGTGGTTTCCATTCAGAGAACACATAATTTTATTCATAAAACACAGGGTTCTATTCATAGAACATAGGGTTCCATTTATAGAACACAGGATTCTATTCATAGAACTCAAGGTTTTATTCATAGAACAGATGGTTATATTTATAGATCACGGGTGGTTTCCATTCAGAGAACACATAATTGCATTCATAAAACACAGGGTTCTATTCATAGAACACAGGGTTCCATTTATAGAACACAGGGTTCTATTCATAGAACACAAGGTTTTATTCATAGAACACATGGCTATATTTATAGATCACGGGTGGTTTCCATTCAGAGAACACATGGTTTCATTCATAAAACACAGGGTTCTATTTATAGAACACAGGGTTCCATTCATAGAACACAGGGTTCTATTAATAGAACACAAGGTTTTATTCATAAAACACATGGTTATATTTATAGATCACGGGTGGTTTCCATTCAGAGAACACATGGTTTCATTCATAAAACACAGGGTTCAATTCATAGAACACAGGGTTCCATTTATAGAACACAGGGTTCTATTCATAGAAAACAAGGTTTTATTCATAGAACACATGGCTATATTTATAGATCACGGGTGGTTTCCATTCAGAGAACACATGGTTTCATTCATAAAACACAGGGTTCTATTTATAGAACACAGGGTTCCATTCATAGAACACAGGGTTCTATTAATAAAACACAAGGTTTTATTCATAAAACACATGGTTATATTTATAGATCACGGGTGGTTTCCATTCAGAGAACACATGGTTTCATTCATAAATCACAGGGTTCTATTCATAGAACACAGGGTTCCATTCATAGAACACAGGGTTCTATTAATAGAACACAAGGTTTTATTCATAAAACACATGGTTATATTTATAGATCACGGGTGGTTTCCATTCAGAGAACACATGATTTCATTCATAAAACACAGGGTTCTATTTATAGAACACAGGGTTCCATTCATAGAACACAGGGTTCTATTAATAGAACACAAGGTTTTATTCATAAAACACATGGTTATATTTATAGATCATGGGTGGTTTCCAGTCAGAGAACACATGGTTTCATTCATAAAACACAGGGTTCTATTCATAGAACACAGGGTTCCATTCATAGAACACAGGGTTCTATTAATAGAACACAAGGTTTTATTCATAAAACACATGGTTATATTTATAGATCACGGGTGGTTTCCATTCAGAGAACACATGGTTTCATTCATAAATCACAGGGTTCTATTCATAGAACACAGGGTTCCATTCATAGAACACAGGGTTCTATTAATAGAACACAAGGTTTTATTCATAAAACACATGGTTATATTTATAGATCACGGGTGGTTTCCATTCAGAGAACACATGATTTCATTCATAAAACACAGGGTTCTATTTATAGAACACAGGGTTCCATTCATAGAACACAGGGTTCTATTAATAGAACACAAGGTTTTATTCATAGAACACATGGCTATATTTATAGATCACGGGTGGTTTCCATTCAGAGAACACATCATTTCATTCATAAAACACAGGGTTCTATTCATAGAACACGGGGTTCCATTTATAGAACACTGGGTTCTATTCATAGACCACAAGGTTTTATTCATAGAACACATGGTTATATTTATAGATCACGGGTGGTTTTCATTCAGAGAACACATAATTTTATTCATAAAACACAGGGTTCTATTCATAGAACACAGGGTTCCATTTATAGAACACAGGGTTCTATTCATAGAACACAAGGTTTTATTCATAGAACACATGGCTATATTTATAGATCACGGGTGGTTTCCATTCAGAGAACACATGATTTCATTCATAAAACACAGGGTTCTATTTATAGAACACAGGGTTCCATTCATAGAACACAGGGTTCTATTAATAGAACACAAGGTTTTATTCATAAAACACATGGTTATATTTATAGATCATGGGTGGTTTCCAGTCAGAGAACACATGGTTTCATTCATAAAACACAGGGTTCTATTCATAGAACACAGGGTTCCATTCATAGAACACAGGGTTCTATTAATAGAACACAAGGTTTTATTCATAAAACACATGGTTATATTTATAGATCACGGGTGGTTTCCATTCAGAGAACACATGGTTTCATTCATAAATCACAGGGTTCTATTCATAGAACACAGGGTTCCATTCATAGAACACAGGGTTCTATTAATAGAACACAAGGTTTTATTCATAAAACACATGGTTATATTTATAGATCACGGGTGGTTTCCATTCAGAGAACACATGATTTCATTCATAAAACACAGGGTTCTATTTATAGAACACAGGGTTCCATTCATAGAACACAGGGTTCTATTAATAGAACACAAGGTTTTATTCATAGAACACATGGCTATATTTATAGATCACGGGTGGTTTCCATTCAGAGAACACATCATTTCATTCATAAAACACAGGGTTCTATTCATAGAACACGGGGTTCCATTTATAGAACACTGGGTTCTATTCATAGACCACAAGGTTTTATTCATAGAACACATGGTTATATTTATAGATCACGGGTGGTTTTCATTCAGAGAACACATAATTTTATTCATAAAACACAGGGTTCTATTCATAGAACACAGGGTTCCATTTATAGAACACAGGGTTCTATTCATAGAACACAAGGTTTTATTCATAGAACACATGGCTATATTTATAGATCACGGGTGGTTTCCATTCAGAGAACACATGGTTTCATTCATAAAACACAGGGTTCTATTTATAGAACACAGGGTTCCATTCATAGAACACATGGTTCTATTAATAGAACACAAGGTTTTATTCATAAAACACATGGTTATATTTATAGATCACGGGTGGTTTCCATTCAGAGAACACATGGTTTCATTCATAAAACACAGCGTTTTATTCATAGAACACAGGGTTCCATTCATAGAACACAGGGTTCTATTAAGAGAACACAAGGTTTTATTCATAAAACACATGGTTATATTTATAGATCACGGGTGGTTTCCATTCAGAGAACACATCATTTCATTCATAAAACACAGGGTTCTATTCATAGAACACAGGGTTCCATTTATAGAACACTGGGTTCTATTAATAGAACACAAGGTTTTATTCATAGAACACATGGTTATATATAAAGATCACGGGTGGTTTCCATTCAGAGAACACATAATTTCATTCATAAAACACAGGGTTCTATTCATAGAACACAGGGTTCCATTTATAGAACACAGGGTTCTATTTATAGAACACAAGGTTTTATTCATAGAACACATGGTTATATTTATAGATCACGGGTGGTTTCCATTCAGAGAACACATAATTTTATTCATAAAACACAGGGTTCTATTCATAGAACACAGGGTTCCATTTATAGAACACAGGGTTCTATTCATAGAACACAAGGTTTTATTCATAGAACACATGGCTATATTTATAGATCACGGGTGGTTTCCATTCAGAGAACACATGGTTTCATTCATAAAACACAGGGTTCTATTCATAGAACACAGGGTTCCATTCAAAGAACACAGGGTTCTATTAATAGAACACAAGGTTTTATTCATAAAACACATGGTTATATTTATAGATCACGGGTGGTTTCCATTCAGAGAACACATAATTTCATTCATAAAACACAGGGTTCTATTCATAGAACACAGGGTTCCATTTATAGAACACAGGGTTCTATTCATAGAACACAAGGTTTTATTCATAGAACACATGGTTATATTTATAGATCACGGGTGGTTTCCATTCAGAGAACACATAATTTTATTCATAAAACACAGGGTTCTATTCATAGAACACAGGGTTCCATTTATAGAACACAGGGTTCTATTCATAGAACTCAAGGTTTTATTCATAGAACAGATGGTTATATTTATAGATCACGGGTGGTTTCCATTCAGAGAACACATAATTGCATTCATAAAACACAGGGTTCTATTCATAGAACACAGGGTTCCATTTATAGAACACAGGGTTCTATTCATAGAACACAAGGTTTTATTCATAGAACACATGGCTATATTTATAGATCACGGGTGGTTTCCATTCAGAGAACACATGGTTTCATTCATAAAACACAGGGTTCTATTTATAGAACACAGGGTTCCATTCATAGAACACAGGGTTCTATTAATAGAACACAAGGTTTTATTCATAAAACACATGGTTATATTTATAGATCACGGGTGGTTTCCATTCAGAGAACACATGGTTTCATTCATAAAACACAGGGTTCTATTTATAGAACACAGGGTTCCATTCATAGAACACAGGGTTCTATTAATAGAACACAAGGTTTTATTCATAAAACACATGGTTATATTTATAGATCACGGGTGGTTTCCATTCAGAGAACACATGGTTTCATTCATAAAACACAGGGTTCTATTCATAGAACACAGGGTTCCATTCATAGAACACAGGGTTCTATTAAGAGAACACAAGGTTTTATTCATAGAACACATGGCTATATTTATAGATCACGGGTGGTTTCCATTCAGAGAACACATCATTTCATTCATAAAACACAGGGTTCTATTCATAGAACACAGGGTTCCATTTATAGAACACTGGGTTCTATTCATAGACCACAAGGTTTTATTCATAGAACACATGGTTATATTTATAGATCACGGGTGGTTTTCATTCAGAGAACACATAATTTTATTCATAAAACACAGGGTTCTATTCATAGAACACAGGGTTCCATTCATAGAACACAGGGTTCTATTAATAGAACACAAGGTTTTATTCATAAAACACATGGTTATATTTATAGATCACGGGTGGTTTCCATTCAGAGAACACATAATTTCATTCATAAAACACAGGGTTCTATTCATAGAACACAGGGTTCCATTTATAGAACACAGGGTTCTATTCATAGAACACAAGGTTTTATTCATAGAACACATGGTTATATTTATAGATCACGGGTGGTTTCCATTCAGAGAACACATAATTTTATTCATAAAACACAGGGTTCTATTCATAGAACACAGGGTTCCATTTATAGAACACAGGGTTCTATTCATAGAACTCAAGGTTTTATTCATAGAACAGATGGTTATATTTATAGATCACGGGTGGTTTCCATTCAGAGAACACATAATTGCATTCATAAAACACAGGGTTCTATTCATAGAACACAGGGTTCCATTTATAGAACACAGGGTTCTATTCATAGAACACAAGGTTTTATTCATAGAACACATGGCTATATTTATAGATCACGGGTGGTTTCCATTCAGAGAACACATGGTTTCATTCATAAAACACAGGGTTCTATTTATAGAACACAGGGTTCCATTCATAGAACACAGGGTTCTATTAATAGAACACAAGGTTTTATTCATAAAACACATGGTTATATTTATAGATCACGGGTGGTTTCCATTCAGAGAACACATGGTTTCATTCATAAAACACAGGGTTCTATTTATAGAACACAGGGTTCCATTCATAGAACACAGGGTTCTATTAATAGAACACAAGGTTTTATTCATAAAACACATGGTTATATTTATAGATCACGGGTGGTTTCCATTCAGAGAACACATGGTTTCATTCATAAAACACAGGGTTCTATTCATAGAACACAGGGTTCCATTCATAGAACACAGGGTTCTATTAAGAGAACACAAAGTTTTATTCATAGAACACATGGCTATATTTATAGATCACGGGTGGTTTCCATTCAGAGAACACATCATTTCATTCATAAAACACAGGGTTCTATTCATAGAACACAGGGTTCCATTTATAGAACACTGGGTTCTATTCATAGACCACAAGGTTTTATTCATAGAACACATGGTTATATTTATAGATCACGGGTGGTTTTCATTCAGAGAACACATAATTTTATTCATAAAACACAGGGTTCTATTCATAGAACACAGGGTTCCATTTATAGAACACAGGGTTCTATTCATAGAACACAAGGTTTTATTCATAGAACACATGGCTATATTTATAGATCACGGGTGGTTTCCATTCAGAGAACACATGGTTTCATTCATAAAACACAGGGTTCTATTTATAGAACACAGGGTTCCATTCATAGAACACAGGGTTCTATTAATAGAACACAAGGTTTTATTCATAAAACACATGGTTATATTTATAGATCACGGGTGGTTTCCATTCAGAGAACACATGGTTTCATTCATAAAACACAGGGTTCTATTCATAGAACACAGGGTTCCATTCATAGAACACAGGGTTCTATTAAGAGAACACAAGGTTTTATTCATAGAACACATGGTTATATATAAAGATCACGGGTGGTTTCCATTCAGAGAACACATAATTTCATTCATAAAACACAGGGTTCTATTCATAGAACACAGGGTTCCATTTATAGAACACAGGGTTCTATTCATAGAACACAAGGTTTTATTCATAGAACACATGGTTATATTTATAGATCACGGGTGGTTTCCATTCAGAGAACACATAATTTTATTCATAAAACACAGGGTTCTATTCATAGAACACAGGGTTCCATTTATAGAACACAGGGTTCTATTCATAGAACTCAAGGTTTTATTCATAGAACAGATTGTTATATTTATAGATCACGGGTGGTTTCCATTCAGAGAACACATAATTGCATTCATAAAACACAGGGTTCTATTCATAGAACACAGGGTTCCATTTATAGAACACAGGGTTCTATTCATAGAACACAAGGTTTTATTCATAGAACACATGGCTATATTTATAGATCACGGGTGGTTTCCATTCAGAGAACACATGGTTTCATTCATAAAACACAGGGTTCTATTCATAGAACACAGGGTTCCATTCATAGAACACAGGGTTCTATTAATAGAACACAAGGTTTTATTCATAAAACACATGGTTATATTTATAGATCATGGGTGGTTTCCATTCAGAGAACACATAATTTCATTCATAAAACACAGGGTTCTATTCATAGAACACAGGGTTCCATTTATAGAACACAGGGTTCTATTCATAGAACACAAGGTTTTATTCATAGAACACATGGTTATATTTATAGATCACGGGTGGTTTCCATTCAGAGAACACATAATTTTATTCATAAAACACAGGGTTCTATTCATAGAACACAGGGTTCCATTTATAGAACACAGGGTTCTATTCATAGAACTCAAGGTTTTATTCATAGAACAGATGGTTATATTTATAGATCACGGGTGGTTTCCATTCAGAGAACACATAATTGCATTCATAAAACACAGGGTTCTATTCATAGAACACAGGGTTCCATTTATAGAACACAGGGTTCTATTCATAGAACACAAGGTTTTATTCATAGAACACATGGCTATATTTATAGATCACGGGTGGTTTCCATTCAGAGAACACATAATTTCATTCATAAAACACAGGGTTCTATTTATAGAACACAGGGTTCCATTCATAGAACACAGGGTTCTATTAATAGAACACAAGGTTTTATTCATAAAACACATGGTTATATTTATAGATCACGGGTGGTTTCCATTCAGAGAACACATGGTTTCATTCATAAAACACAGGGTTCTATTCATAGAACACAGGGTTCCATTCATAGAACACAGGGTTCTATTAAGAGAACACAAGGTTTTATTCATAGAACACATGGCTATATTTATAGATCACGGGTGGTTTCCATTCAGAGAACACATGGTTTCATTCATAAAACACAGGGTTCTATTTATAGAACACAGGGTTCCATTCATAGAACACAGGGTTCTATTAATAGAACACAAGGTTTTATTCATAAAACACATGGTTATATTTATAGATCACGGGTGGTTTCCATTCAGAGAACACATCATTTCATTCATAAAACACAGGGTTCTATTCATAGAACACAGGGTTCCATTTATAGAACACTGGGTTCTATTCATAGACCACAAGGTTTTATTCATAGAACACATGGTTATATTTATAGATCACGGGTGGTTTTCATTCAGAGAACACATAATTTTATTCATAAAACACAGGGTTCTATTCATAGAACACAGGGTTCCATTTATAGAACACAGGGTTCTATTCATAGAACACAAGGTTTTATTCATAGAACACATGGCTATATTTATAGATCACGGGTGGTTTCCATTCAGAGAACACATGGTTTCATTCATAAAACACAGGGTTCTATTTATAGAACACAGGGTTCCATTCATAGAACACAGGGTTCTATTAATAGAACACAAGGTTTTATTCATAAAACACATGGTTATATTTATAGATCACGGGTGGTTTCCATTCAGAGAACACATGGTTTCATTCATAAAACACAGGGTTCTATTCATAGAACACAGGGTTCCATTCATAGAACACAGGGTTCTATTAAGAGAACACAAGGTTTTATCCATAAAACACATGGTTATATTTATAGATCACGGGTGGTTTCCATTCAGGGAACACATCATTTCATTCATTAAACACAGGGTTCTATTCATAGAACACAGGGTTCCATTTATAGAACACTGGGTTCTATTCATAGAACACAAGGTTTTATTCATAGAACACATGGTTATATTTATAGATCACGGGTGGTTTCCATTCAGAGAACACATAATTTCATTCATAAAACACAGGGTTCTATTCATAGAACACAGGGTTCCATTTATAGAACACAGGGTTCTATTCATAGAACACAAGGTTTTATTCATAGAACACATGGTTATATTTATAGATCACGGGTGGTTTCCATTCAGAGAACACATAATTTTATTCATAAAACACAGGGTTCTATTCATAGAACATAGGGTTCCATTTATAGAACACAGGATTCTATTCATAGAACTCAAGGTTTTATTCATAGAACAGATGGTTATATTTATAGATCACGGGTGGTTTCCATTCAGAGAACACATAATTGCATTCATAAAACACAGGGTTCTATTCATAGAACACAGGGTTCCATTTATAGAACACAGGGTTCTATTCATAGAACACAAGGTTTTATTCATAGAACACATGGCTATATTTATAGATCACGGGTGGTTTCCATTCAGAGAACACATGGTTTCATTCATAAAACACAGGGTTCTATTTATAGAACACAGGGTTCCATTCATAGAACACAGGGTTCCATTCATAGAACACAGGGTTCTATTAATAGAACACAAGGTTTTATTCATAAAACACATGGTTATATTTATAGATCACGGGTGGTTTCCATTCAGAGAACACATGGTTTCATTCATAAAACACAGGGTTCAATTCATAGAACACAGGGTTCCATTTATAGAACACAGGGTTCTATTCATAGAAAACAAGGTTTTATTCATAGAACACATGGCTATATTTATAGATCACGGGTGGTTTCCATTCAGAGAACTCATGGTTTCATTCATAAAACACAGGGTTCTATTTATAGAACACAGGGTTCCATTCATAGAACACAGGGTTCTATTAATAAAACACAAGGTTTTATTCATAAAACACATGGTTATATTTATAGATCACGGGTGGTTTCCATTCAGAGAACACATGGTTTCATTCATAAATCACAGGGTTCTATTCATAGAACACAGGGTTCCATTCATAGAACACAGGGTTCTATTAATAGAACACAAGGTTTTATTCATAAAACACATGGTTATATTTATAGATCACGGGTGGTTTCCATTCAGAGAACACATGATTTCATTCATAAAACACAGGGTTCTATTTATAGAACACAGGGTTCCATTCATAGAACACAGGGTTCTATTAATAGAACACAAGGTTTTATTCATAAAACACATGGTTATATTTATAGATCACGGGTGGTTTCCAGTCAGAGAACACATGGTTTCATTCATAAAACACAGGGTTCTATTCATAGAACACAGGGTTCCATTCATAGAACACAGGGTTCTATTAATAGAACACAAGGTTTTATTCATAAAACACATGGTTATATTTATAGATCACGGGTGGTTTCCATTCAGAGAACACATGGTTTCATTCATAAATCACAGGGTTCTATTCATAGAACACAGGGTTTCATTCATAGAACACAGGGTTCTATTAATAGAACACAAGGTTTTATTCATAAAACACATGGTTATATTTATAGATCACGGGTGGTTTCCATTCAGAGAACACATGATTTCATTCATAAAACACAGGGTTCTATTTATAGAACACAGGGTTCCATTCATAGAACACAGGGTTCTATTAATAGAACACAAGGTTTTATTCATAGAACACATGGCTATATTTATAGATCACGGGTGGTTTCCATTCAGAGAACACATCATTTCATTCATAAAACACAGGGTTCTATTCATAGAACACAGGGTTCCATTTATAGAACACTGGGTTCTATTCATAGACCACAAGGTTTTATTCATAGAACACATGGTTATATTTATAGATCACGGGTGGTTTTCATTCAGAGAACACATAATTTTATTCATAAAACACAGGGTTCTATTCATAGAACACAGGGTTCCATTTATAGAACACAGGGTTCTATTCATAGAACACAAGGTTTTATTCATAAAACACATGGTTATATTTATAGATCATGGGTGGTTTCCATTCAGAGAACACATAATTTCATTCATAAAACACAGGGTTCTATTCATAGAACACAGGGTTCCATTTATAGAACACAGGGTTCTATTCATAGAACACAAGGTTTTATTCATAGAACACATGGTTATATTTATAGATCACGGGTGGTTTCCATTCAGAGAACACATAATTTTATTCATAAAACACAGGGTTCTATTCATAGAACACAGGGTTCCATTTATAGAACACAGGGTTCTATTCATAGAACTCAAGGTTTTATTCATAGAACAGATGGTTATATTTATAGATCACGGGTGGTTTCCATTCAGAGAACACATAATTGCATTCATAAAACACAGGGTTCTATTCATAGAACACAGGGTTCCATTTATAGAACACAGGGTTCTATTCATAGAACACAAGGTTTTATTCATAGAACACATGGCTATATTTATAGATCACGGGTGGTTTCCATTCAGAGAACACATAATTTCATTCATAAAACACAGGGTTCTATTTATAGAACACAGGGTTCCATTCATAGAACACAGGGTTCTATTAATAGAACACAAGGTTTTATTCATAAAACACATGGTTATATTTATAGATCACGGGTGGTTTCCATTCAGAGAACACATGGTTTCATTCATAAAACACAGGGTTCTATTCATAGAACACAGGGTTCCATTCATAGAACACAGGGTTCTATTAAGAGAACACAAGGTTTTATTCATAGAACACATGGCTATATTTATAGATCACGGGTGGTTTCCATTCAGAGAACACATGGTTTCATTCATAAAACACAGGGTTCTATTTATAGAGCACAGGGTTCCATTCATAGAACACAGGGTTCTATTAATAGAACACAAGGTTTTATTCATAAAACACATGGTTATATTTATAGATCACGGGTGGTTTCCATTCAGAGAACACATCATTTCATTCATAAAACACAGGGTTCTATTCATAGAACACAGGGTTCCATTTATAGAACACTGGGTTCTATTCATAGACCACAAGGTTTTATTCATAGAACACATGGTTATATTTATAGATCACGGGTGGTTTTCATTCAGAGAACACATAATTTTATTCATAAAAAACAGGGTTCTATTCATAGAACACAGGGTTCCATTTATAGAACACAGGGTTCTATTCATAGAACACAAGGTTTTATTCATAGAACACATGGCTATATTTATAGATCACGGGTGGTTTCCATTCAGAGAACACATGGTTTCATTCATAAAACACAGGGTTCTATTTATAGAACACAGGGTTCCATTCATAGAACACAGGGTTCTATTAATAGAACACAAGGTTTTATTCATAAAACACATGGTTATATTTATAGATCACGGGTGGTTTCCATTCAGAGAACACATGGTTTCATTCATAAAACACAGGGTTCTATTCATAGAACACAGGGTTCCATTCATAGAACACTGGGTTCTATTCATAGAACACAAGGTTTTATTCATAGAACACATGGTTATATTTATAGATCACGGGTGGTTTCCATTCAGAGAACACATAATTTCATTCATAAAACACAGGGTTCTATTCATAGAACACAGGGTTCCATTTATAGAACACAGGGTTCTATTCATAGAACACAAGGTTTTATTCATAGAACACATGGTTATATTTATAGATCACGGGTGGTTTCCATTCAGAGAACACATAATTTTATTCATAAAACACAGGGTTCTATTCATAGAACATAGGGTTCCATTTATAGAACACAGGATTCTATTCATAGAACTCAAGGTTTTATTCATAGAACAGATGGTTATATTTATAGATCACGGGTGGTTTCCATTCAGAGAACACATAATTGCATTAATAAAACACAGGGTTCTATTCATAGAACACAGGGTTCCATTTATAGAACACAGGGTTCTATTCATAGAACACAAGGTTTTATTCATAGAACACATGGCTATATTTATAGATCACGGGTGGTTTCCATTCAGAGAACACATGGTTTCATTCATAAAACACAGGGTTCTATTTATAGAACACAGGGTTCCATTCATAGAACACAGGGTTCTATTAATAGAACACAAGGTTTTATTCATAAAACACATGGTTATATTTATAGATCACGGGTGGTTTCCATTCAGAGAACACATGCTTTCATTCATAAATCACAGGGTTCTATTCATAGAACACAGGGTTCCATTCATAGAACACAGGGTTCTATTAATAGAACACAAGGTTTTATTCATAAAACACATGGTTATATTTATAGATCACGGGTGGTTTCCATTCAGAGAACACATGATTTCATTCATAAAACACAGGGTTCTATTTATAGAACACAGGGTTCCATTCATAGAACACAGGGTTCTATTAATAGAACACAAGGTTTTATTCATAGAACACATGGCTATATTTATAGATCACGGGTGGTTTCCATTCAGAGAACACATCATTTCATTCATAAAACACAGGGTTCTATTCATAGAACACAGGGTTCCATTTATAGAACACTGGGTTCTATTCATAGACCACAAGGTTTTATTCATAGAACACATGGTTATATTTATAGATCACGGGTGGTTTTCATTCAGAGAACACATAATTTTATTCATAAAACACAGGGTTCTATTCATAGAACACAGGGTTCCATTTATAGAACACAGGGTTCTATTCATAGAACACAAGGTTTTATTCATAGAACACATGGCTATATTTATAGATCACGGGTGGTTTCCATTCAGAGAACACATGGTTTCATTCATAAAACACAGGGTTCTATTTATAGAACACAGGGTTCCATTCATAGAACACAGGGTTCTATTAATAGAACACAAGGTTTTATTCATAAAACACATGGTTATATTTATAGATCACGGGTGGTTTCCATTCAGAGAACACATGGTTTCATTCATAAAACACAGCGTTTTATTCATAGAACACAGGGTTCCATTCATAGAACACAGGGTTCTATTAAGAGAACACAAGGTTTTATTCATAAAACACATGGTTATATTTATAGATCACGGGTGGTTTCCATTCAGAGAACACATCATTTCATTCATAAAACACAGGGTTCTATTCATAGAACACAGGGTTCCATTTATAGAACACTGGGTTCTATTAATAGAACACAAGGTTTTATTCATAGAACACATGGTTATATATAAAGATCACGGGTGGTTTCCATTCAGAGAACACATAATTTCATTCATAAAACACCGGGTTCTATTCATAGAACACAGGGTTCCATTTATAGAACACAGGGTTCTATTCATAGAACACAAGGTTTTATTCATAGAACACATGGTTATATTTATAGATCACGGGTGGTTTCCATTCAGAGAACACATAATTTTATTCATAAAACACAGGGTTCTATTCATAGAACACAGGGTTCCATTTATAGAAAACAGGGTTCTATTCATAGAACACAAGGTTTTATTCATAGAACACATGGCTATATTTATAGATCACGGGTGGTTTCCATTCAGAGAACACATAGTTTCATTCATAAAACACAGGGTTCTATTCATAGAACACAGGGTTCCATTCATAGAACACAGGGTTCTATTAATAGAACACAAGGTTTTATTCATAAAACACATGGTTATATTTATAGATCACGGGTGGTTTCCATTCAGAGAACACATAATTTCATTCATAAAACACAGGGTTCTATTCATAGAACACAGGGTTCCATTTATAGAACACAGGGTTCTATTCATAGAACACAAGGTTTTATTCATAGAACACATGGTTATATTTATAGATCACGGGTGGTTTCCATTCAGAGAACACATAATTTTATTCATAAAACACAGGGTTCTATTCATAGAACACAGGGTTCCATTTATAGAACACAGGGTTCTATTCATAGAACTCAAGGTTTTATTCATAGAACAGATGGTTATATTTATAGATCACGGGTGGTTTCCATTCAGAGAACACATAATTGCATTCATAAAACACAGGGTTCTATTCATAGAACACAGGGTTCCATTTATAGAACAGAGGGTTCTATTCATAGAACACAAGGTTTTATTCATAGAACACATGGCTATATTTATAGATCACGGGTGGTTTCCATTCAGAGAACACATGGTTTCATTCATAAAACACAGGGTTCTATTTATAGAACACAGGGTTCCATTCATAGAACACAGGGTTCTATTAATAGAACACAAGGTTTTATTCATAAAACACATGGTTATATTTATAGATCACGGGTGGTTTCCATTCAGAGAACACATGGTTTCATTCATAAAACACAGGGTTCTATTTATAGAACACAGGGTTCCATTCATAGAACACAGGGTTCTATTAATAGAACACAAGGTTTTATTCATAAAACACATGGTTATATTTATAGATCACGGGTGGTTTCCATTCAGAGAACACATAGTTTCATTCATAAAACACAGGGTTCTATTCATAGAACACAGGGTTCCATTCATAGAACACAGGGTTCTATTAAGAGAACACAAGGTTTTATTCATAGAACACATGGCTATATTTATAGATCACGGGTGGTTTCCATTCAGAGAACACATGGTTTCATTCATAAAACACAGGGTTCTATTCATAGAACACAGGGTTCCATTCATAGAACACAGGGTTCTATTAAGAGAACACAAGGTTTTATTCATAGAACACATGGTTATATATAAAGATCACGGGTGGTTTCCATTCAGAGAACACATAATTTCATTCATAAAACACAGGGTTCTATTCATAGAACACAAGGTTTTATTCATAGAACACATGGTTATATTTATAGATCACGGGTGGTTTCCATTCAGAGAACACATAATTTTATTCATAAAACACAGGGTTCTATTCATAGAACACAGGGTTCCATTTATCGAACACAGGGTTCTATTCATAGATCTCAAGGTTTTATTCATAGAACAGATTGTTATATTTATAGATCACGGGTGGTTTCCATTCAGAGAACACATAATTGCATTCATAAAACACAGGGTTCTATTCATAGAACACAGGGTTCCATTTATAGAACACAGGGTTCTATTCATAGAACACAAGGTTTTATTCATAGAACACATGGCTATATTTATAGATCACGGGTGGTTTCCATTCAGAGAACACATGGTTTCATTCATAAAACACAGGGTTCTATTCATAGAACACAGGGTTCCATTCATAGAACACAGGGTTCTATTAATAGAACACAAGGTGTTATTCATAAAACACATGGTTATATTTATAGATCATGGGTGGTTTCCATTCAGAGAACACATAATTTCATTCATAAAACACAGGGTTCTATTCATAGAACACAGGGTTCCATTTATAGAACACAGGGTTCTATTCATAGAACACAAGGTTTTATTCATAGAACACATGGTTATATTTATAGATCACGGGTGGTTTCCATTCAGAGAACACATAATTTTATTCATAAAACACAGGGTTCTATTCATAGAACACAGGGTTCCATTTATAGAACACAGGGTTCTATTCATAGAACTCAAGGTTTTATTCATAGAACAGATGGTTATATTTATAGATCACGGGTGGTTTCCATTCAGAGAACACATAATTGCATTCATAAAACACAGGGTTCTATTCATAGAACACAGGGTTCCATTTATAGAACACAGGGTTCTATTCATAGAACACAAGGTTTTATTCATAGAACACATGGCTATATTTATAGATCACGGGTGGTTTCCATTCAGAGAACACATAATTTCATTCATAAAACACAGGGTTCTATTTATAGAACACAGGGTTCCATTCATAGAACACAGGGTTCTATTAATAGAACACAAGGTTTTATTCATAAAACACATGGTTATATTTATAGATCACGGGTGGTTTCCATTCAGAGAACACATCATTTCATTCATAAAACACAGGGTTCTATTCATAGAACACAGGGTTCCATTTATAGAACACTGGGTTCTATTCATAGACCACAAGGTTTTATTCATAGAACACATGGTTATATTTATAGATCACGGGTGGTTTTCATTCAGAGAACACATAATTTTATTCATAAAACACAGGGTTCTATTCATAGAACACAGGGTTCCATTTATAGAACACAGGGTTCTATTCATAGAACACAAGGTTTTATTCATAGAACACATGGCTATATTTATAGATCACGGGTGGTTTCCATTCAGAGAACACATGGTTTCATTCATAAAACACAGGGTTCTATTTATAGAACACAGGGTTCCATTCATAGAACACAGGGTTCTATTAATAGAACACAAGGTTTTATTCATAAAACACATGGTTATATTTATAGATCACGGGTGGTTTCCATTCAGAGAACACATGGTTTCATTCATAAAACACAGGGTTCTATTCATAGAACACAGGGTTCCATTCATAGAACACAGGGTTCTATTAAGAGAACACAAGGTTTTATTCATAAAACACATGGTTATATTTATAGATCACGGGTGGTTTCCATTCAGAGAACACATAGTTTCATTCATAAAACACAGGGTTCTATTCATAGAACACAGGGTTCCATTCATAGAACACAGGGTTCTATTAAGAGAACACAAGGTTTTATTCATAGAACACATGGCTATATTTATAGATCACGGGTGGTTTCCATTCAGAGAACACATCATTTCATTCATAAAACACAGGGTTCTATTCATAGAACACAGGGTTCCATTTATAGAACACTGGGTTCTATTCATAGACCACAAGGTTTTATTCATAGAACACATGGTTATATTTATAGATCACGGGTGGTTTTCATTCAGAGAACACATAATTTTATTCATAAAACACAGGGTTCTATTCATAGAACACAGGGTTCCATTTATAGAACACAGGGTTCTATTCATAGAACACAAGGTTTTATTCATAGAACACATGGCTATATTTATAGATCACGGGTGGTTTCCATTCAGAGAACACATGGTTTCATTCATAAAACACAGGGTTCTATTTATAGAACACAGGGTTCCATTCATAGAACACAGGGTTCTATTAATAGAACACAAGGTTTTATTCATAAAACACATGGTTATATTTATAGATCACGGGTGGTTTCCATTCAGAGAACACATGGTTTCATTCATAAAACACAGGGTTCTATTCATAGAACACAGGGTTCCATTCATAGAACACAGGGTTCTATTAAGAGAACACAAGGTTTTATTCATAGAACACATGGTTATATATAAAGATCACGGGTGGTTTCCATTCAGAGAACACATAATTTCATTCATAAAACACAGGGTTCTATTCATAGAACACAGGGTTCCATTTATAGAACACAGGGTTCTATTCATAGAACACAAGGTTTTATTCATAGAACACATGGTTATATTTATAGATCACGGGTGGTTTCCATTCAGAGAACACATAATTTTATTCATAAAACACAGGGTTCTATTCATAGAACACAGGGTTCCATTTATCGAACACAGGGTTCTATTCATAGATCTCAAGGTTTTATTCATAGAACAGATTGTTATATTTATAGATCACGGGTGGTTTCCATTCAGAGAACACATAATTGCATTCATAAAACACAGGGTTCTATTCATAGAACACAGGGTTCCATTTATAGAACACAGGGTTCTATTCATAGAACACAAGGTTTTATTCATAGAACACATGGCTATATTTATAGATCACGGGTGGTTTCCATTCAGAGAACACATGGTTTCATTCATAAAACACAGGGTTCTATTCATAGAACACAGGGTTCCATTCATAGAACACAGGGTTCTATTAATAGAACACAAGGTGTTATTCATAAAACACATGGTTATATTTATAGATCATGGGTGGTTTCCATTCAGAGAACACATAATTTCATTCATAAAACACAGGGTTCTATTCATAGAACACAGGGTTTAATTTATAGAACACAGGGTTCTATTCATAGAACACAAGGTTTTATTCATAGAACACATGGTTATATTTATAGATCACGGGTGGTTTCCATTCAGAGAACACATAATTTTATTCATAAAACACAGGGTTCTATTCATAGAACACAGGGTTCCATTTATAGAACACAGGGTTCTATTCATAGAACTCAAGGTTTTATTCATAGAACAGATGGTTATATTTATAGATCACGGGTGGTTTCCATTCAGAGAACACATAATTGCATTCATAAAACACAGGGTTCTATTCATAGAACACAGGGTTCCATTTATAGAACACAGGGTTCTATTCATAGAACACAAGGTTTTATTCATAGAACACATGGCTATATTTATAGATCACGGGTGGTTTCCATTCAGAGAACACATAATTTCATTCATAAAACACAGGGTTCTATTTATAGAACACAGGGTTCCATTCATAGAACACAGGGTTCTATTAATAGAACACAAGGTTTTATTCATAAAACACATGGTTATATTTATAGATCACGGGTGGTTTCCATTCAGAGAACACATCATTTCATTCATAAAACACAGGGTTCTATTCATAGAACACAGGGTTCCATTTATAGAACACAGGGTTCTATTCATAGAACTCAAGGTTTTATTCATAGAACAGATGGTTATATTTATAGATCACGGGTGGTTTCCATTCAGAGAACACATAATTGCATTCATAAAACACAGGGTTCTATTCATAGAACACAGGGTTCCATTTATAGAACACAGGGTTCTATTCATAGAACACAAGGTTTTATTCATAGAACACATGGCTATATTTATAGATCACGGGTGGTTTCCATTCAGAGAACACATGGTTTCATTCATAAAACACAGGGTTCTATTCATAGAACACAGGGTTCCATTCATAGAACACAGGGTTCTATTAATAGAACACAAGGTGTTATTCATAAAACACATGGTTATATTTATAGATCATGGGTGGTTTCCATTCAGAGAACACATAATTTCATTCATAAAACACAGGGTTCTATTCATAGAACACAGGGTTCCATTTATAGAACACAGGGTTCTATTCATAGAACACAAGGTTTTATTCATAGAACACATGGTTATATTTATAGATCACGGGTGGTTTCCATTCAGAGAACACATAATTTTATTCATAAAACACAGGGTTCTATTCATAGAACACAGGGTTCCATTTATAGAACACAGGGTTCTATTCATAGAACTCAAGGTTTTATTCATAGAACAGATGGTTATATTTATAGATCACGGGTGGTTTCCATTCAGAGAACACATAATTGCATTCATAAAACACAGGGTTCTATTCATAGAACACAGGGTTCCATTTATAGAACACAGGGTTCTATTCATAGAACACAAGGTTTTATTCATAGAACACATGGCTATATTTATAGATCACGGGTGGTTTCCATTCAGAGAACACATAATTTCATTCATAAAACACAGGGTTCTATTTATAGAACACAGGGTTCCATTCATAGAACACAGGGTTCTATTAATAGAACACAAGGTTTTATTCATAAAACACATGGTTATATTTATAGATCACGGGTGGTTTCCATTCAGAGAACACATCATTTCATTCATAAAACACAGGGTTCTATTCATAGAACACAGGGTTCCATTTATAGAACACTGGGTTCTATTCATAGACCACAAGGTTTTATTCATAGAACACATGGTTATATTTATAGATCACGGGTGGTTTTCATTCAGAGAACACATAATTTTATTCATAAAACACAGGGTTCTATTCATAGAACACAGGGTTCCATTTATAGAACACAGGGTTCTATTCATAGAACACAAGGTTTTATTCATAGAACACATGGCTATATTTATAGATCACGGGTGGTTTCCATTCAGAGAACACATGGTTTCATTCATAAAACACAGGGTTCTATTTATAGAACACAGGGTTCCATTCATAGAACACAGGGTTCTATTAATAGAACACAAGGTTTTATTCATAAAACACATGGTTATATTTATAGATCACGGGTGGTTTCCATTCAGAGAACACATGGTTTCATTCATAAAACACAGGGTTCTATTCATAGAACACAGGGTTCCATTCATAGAACACAGGGTTCTATTAAGAGAACACAAGGTTTTATTCATAAAACACATGGTTATATTTATAGATCACGGGTGCTTTCCATTCAGGGAACACATCATTTCATTCATAAAACACAGGGTTCTATTCATAGAACACAGGGTTCCATTTATAGAACACTGGGTTCTATTCATAGAACACAAGGTTTTATTCATAGAACACATGGTTATATTTATAGATCACGGGTGGTTTCCATTCAGAGAACACATAATTTCATTCATAAAACACAGGGTTCTATTCATAGAACACAGGGTTCCATTTATAGAACACAGGGTTCTATTCATAGAACACAAGGTTTTATTCATAGAACACATGGTTATATTTATAGATCACGGGTGGTTTCCATTCAGAGAACACATAATTTTATTCATAAAACACAGGGTTCTATTCATAGAACATAGGGTTCCATTTATAGAACACAGGATTCTATTCATAGAACTCAAGGTTTTATTCATAGAACAGATGGTTATATTTATAGATCACGGGTGGTTTCCATTCAGAGAACACATAATTGCATTCATAAAACACAGGGTTCTATTCATAGAACACAGGGTTCCATTTATAGAACACAGGGTTCTATTCATAGAACACAAGGTTTTATTCATAGAACACATGGCTATATTTATAGATCACGGGTGGTTTCCATTCAGAGAACACATGGTTTCATTCATAAAACACAGGGTTCTATTTATAGAACACAGGGTTCCATTCATAGAACACAGGGTTCTATTAATAGAACACAAGGTTTTATTCATAAAACACATGGTTATATTTATAGATCACGGGTGGTTTCCATTCAGAGAACACATGGTTTCATTCATAAAACACAGGGTTCTATTCATAGAACACAGGGTTCCATTCATAGAACACGGTGTTCTATTAATAGAACACAAGGTTTTATTCATAAAACACATGGTTATATTTATAGATCACGGGTGGTTTCCATTCAGAGAACACATGATTTCATTCATAAAACACAGGGTTCTATTTATAGAACACAGGGTTCCATTCATAGAACACAGGGTTCTATTAATAGAACACAAGGATTTATTCATAAAACACATGGTTATATTTATAGATCACGGGTGGTTTCCAGTCAGAGAACACATGGTTTCATTCATAAAACACAGGGTTCTATTCATAGAACACAGGATTCCATTAATAGAACACAGAGTTCTATTAATAGAACACAAGGTTGTATTCATAAAACACATGGTTATATTTATAGATCACGGGTGGTTTCCATTCAGAGAACACATCATTTCATTCATAAAACACAGGGTTCTATTCATAGAACACAGGGTTCCATTTATAGAACACAGGGTTCTATTCATAGAACACAAGGTTTTATTCATAAAACACATGGTTATATTTATAGATCACGGGTGGTTTCCATTCAGAGAACACATAATTTCATTCATAAAACACAGGGTTCTATTCATAGAACACAGGGTTCAATTTATAGAACACAGGGTTCTATTCATAGAACTCAAGGTTTTATTCATAGAACAGATGGTTATATTTATAGATCACGGGTGGTTTCCATTCAGAGAACACATAATTGCATTCATAAAACACAGGGTTCTATTCATAGAACACAGGGTTCCATTTATAGAACACAGGGTTCTATTCATAGAACACAAGGTTTTATTCATAAAACACATGGTTATATTTATAGATCGCGGGTGGTTTCCATTCAGAGAACACATGGTTTCATTCATAAAACACAGGGTTCTATTCATAGAACACAGGGTTCCATTCATAGAACACAGGGTTCTATTAATAGAACACAAGGTTTTATTCATAAAACACATGGTTATATTTATGGATCACGGGTGGTTTCCATTCAGAGAACACATCATTTCATTCATAAAACACAGGGTTCTATTCATAGAACACAGGGTTCCATTTATAGAACACTGGGTTCTATTCATAGACCACAAGGTTTTATTCATAGAACACATGGTTATATTTATAGATCACGGGTGGTTTTCATTCAGAGAACACATAATTTTATTCATAAAACACAGGGTTCTATTCATAGAACACAGGGTTCCATTTATAGAACACAGGGTTCTATTCATAGAACACAAGGTTTTATTCATAGAACACATGGCTATATTTATAGATCACGGGTGGTTTCCATTCAGAGAACACATGGTTTCATTCATAAAACACAGGGTTCTATTTATAGAACACATGGTTCCATTCATAGAACACAGGGTTCTATTAAGAGAACACAAGGTTTTATTCATAAAACACATGGTTATATTTATAGATCACGGGTGGTTTCCATTCAGGGAACACATCATTTCATTCATAAAACACAGGGTTCTATTCATAGAACACAGGGTTCCATTTATAGAACACTGGGTTCTATTCATAGAACACAAGGTTTTATTCATAGAACACATGGTTATATTTATAGATCACGGGTGGTTTCCATTCAGAGAACACATAATTTCATTCATAAAACACAGGGTTCTATTCATAGAACACAGGGTTCCATTTATAGAATACAGGGTTCTATTCATAGAACTCAATGTTTTATTCATAGAACAGATGGTTATATTTATAGATCACGGGTGGTTTCCATTCAGAGAACACATAATTGCATTCATAAAACACAGGGTTCTATTCATAGAACACAGGGCTCCATTTATAGAACACAGGGTTCTATTCATAGAACACAAGGTTTTATTCATAGAACACATGGCTATATTTATAGATCACGGGTGGTTTCCATTCAGAGAACACATGGTTTCATTCATAAAACACAGGGTTCTATTTATAGAACACAGGGTTCCATTCATAGAACACAGGGTTCTATTAATAGAACACAAGGTTTTATTCATAAAACACATGGTTATATTTATAGATCACGGGTGGTTTCCATTCAGAGAACACATGGTTTCATTCATAAAACACAGGGTTCTATTCATAGAACACAGGGTTCCATTCATAGAACACAGGGTTCTATTAATAGAACACAAGGTTGTATTCATAAAACACATGGTTATATTTATAGATCACGGGTGGTTTCCATTCAGAGAACACATCATTTCATTCATAAAACACAGGGTTATATTCATAGAACACAGGGTTCCATTTATAGAACACTGGGTTCTATTCATAGACCACAAGGTTTTATTCATAGAACACATGGTTATATTTATAGATCACGGGTGGTTTCCATTCAGAGAACACATAATTTTATTCATAAAACACAGGGTTCAATTCATAGAACACAGGGTTCCATTTATAGAACAGAGGGTTCTATTCATAGAACTCAAGGTTTTATTCATAGAACAGATGGTTATATTTATAGATCACGGGTGGTTTCCATTCAGAGAACACATAATTGCATTCATAAAACACAGGGTTCTATTTATAGAACACAGGGTTCCATTCATAGAACACAGGGTTCTATTAATAAAACACAAGGTTTTATTCATAAAACACATGGTTATATTTATAGATCACGGGTGGTTTCCATTCAGAGAACACATGGTTTCATTCATAAAACACAGGGTTCAATTCATAGAACACAGGGTTCCATTTATAGAACACAGGGTTCTATTCATAGAAAACAAGGTTTTATTCATAGAACACATGGCTATATTTATAGATCACGGGTGGTTTCCATTTAGAGAACACATGGTTTCATTCATAAAACACAGGGTTCTATTTATAGAACACAGGGTTCCATTCATAGAACACAGGGTTCTATTAATAAAACACAAGGTTTTATTCATAAAACACATGGTTATATTTATAGATCACGGGTGGTTTCCATTCAGAGAACACATGGTTTCATTCATAAAACACAGGGTTCTATTCATAGAACACAGGGTTGCATTCATAGAACACAGGGTTCTATTAATAGAACACAAGGTTTTATTCATAAAACACATGGTTATATTTATAGATCACGGGTGGTTTCCATTCAGAGAACACATGATTTCATTCATAAAACACAGGGTTCTATTTATAGAACACAGGGTTCCATTCATAGAACACAGGGTTCTATTAATAGAACACAAGGTTTTATTCATAAAACACATGGTTATATTTATAGATCACGGGTGGTTTCCAGTCAGAGAACACATGGTTTCATTCATAAAACACAGGGTTCTATTCATAGAACACAGGGTTCCATTCATAGAACACAGGGTTCTATTAA
This sequence comes from Crinia signifera, assembly GCF_055691185.1. NCBI lineage: Eukaryota > Metazoa > Chordata > Amphibia > Anura > Myobatrachidae > Crinia > Crinia signifera. The sequence goes on along the minus strand of NC_139217.1, from coordinate 236,379,274 downwards.
TAGAACACAAGGTTTTATTCATAAAACACATGGTTATATTTATAGATCACGGGTGGTTTCCATTCAGAGAACACATGATTTCATTCATAAAACACAGGGTTCTATTTATAGAACACAGGGTTCCATTCATAGAACACAGGGTTCTATTAATAGAACACAAGGTTTTATTCATAGAACACATGGCTATATTTATAGATCACGGGTGGTTTCCATTCAGAGAACACATCATTTCATTCATAAAACACAGGGTTCTATTCATAGAACACAGGGTTCCATTTATAGAACACTGGGTTCTATTCATAGACCACAAGGTTTTATTCATAGAACACATGGTTATATTTATAGATCACGGGTGGTTTTCATTCAGAGAACACATAATTTTATTCATAAAACACAGGGTTCTATTCATAGAACACAGGGTTCCATTTATAGAACACAGGGTTCTATTCATAGAACACAAGGTTTTATTCATAGAACACATGGCTATATTTATAGATCACGGGTGGTTTCCATTCAGAGAACACATGGTTTCATTCATAAAACACAGGGTTCTATTTATAGAACACATGGTTCCATTCATAGAACACAGGGTTCTATTAAGAGAACACAAGGTTTTATTCATAAAACACATGGTTATATTTATAGATCACGGGTGGTTTCCATTCAGGGAACACATCATTTCATTCATAAAACACAGGGTTCTATTCATAGAACACAGGGTTCCATTTATAGAACACTGGGTTCTATTCATAGAACACAAGGTTTTATTCATAGAACACATGGTTATATTTATAGATCACGGGTGGTTTCCATTCAGAGAACACATAATTTCATTCATAAAACACAGGGTTCTATTCATAGAACACAGGGTTCCATTTATAGAATACAGGGTTCTATTCATAGAACTCAATGTTTTATTCATAGAACAGATGGTTATATTTATAGATCACGGGTGGTTTCCATTCAGAGAACACATAATTGCATTCATAAAACACAGGGTTCTATTCATAGAACACAGGGCTCCATTTATAGAACACAGGGTTCTATTCATAGAACACAAGGTTTTATTCATAGAACACATGGCTATATTTATAGATCACGGGTGGTTTCCATTCAGAGAACACATGGTTTCATTCATAAAACACAGGGTTCTATTTATAGAACACAGGGTTCCATTCATAGAACACAGGGTTCTATTAATAGAACACAAGGTTTTATTCATAAAACACATGGTTATATTTATAGATCACGGGTGGTTTCCATTCAGAGAACACATGGTTTCATTCATAAAACACAGGGTTCTATTCATAGAACACAGGGTTCCATTCATAGAACACAGGGTTCTATTAATAGAACACAAGGTTGTATTCATAAAAAACATGGTTATATTTATAGATCACGGGTGGTTTCCATTCAGAGAACACATCATTTCATTCATAAAACACAGGGTTATATTCATAGAACACAGGGTTCCATTTATAGAACACTGGGTTCTATTCATAGACCACAAGGTTTTATTCATAGAACACATGGTTATATTTATAGATCACGGGTGGTTTCCATTCAGAGAACACATAATTTTATTCATAAAACACAGGGTTCAATTCATAGAACACAGGGTTCCATTTATAGAACAGAGGGTTCTATTCATAGAACTCAAGGTTTTATTCATAGAACAGATGGTTATATTTATAGATCACGGGTGGTTTCCATTCAGAGAACACATAATTGCATTCATAAAACACAGGGTTCTATTTATAGAACACAGGGTTCCATTCATAGAACACAGGGTTCTATTAATAAAACACAAGGTTTTATTCATAAAACACATGGTTATATTTATAGATCACGGGTGGTTTCCATTCAGAGAACACATGGTTTCATTCATAAAACACAGGGTTCAATTCATAGAACACAGGGTTCCATTTATAGAACACAGGGTTCTATTCATAGAAAACAAGGTTTTATTCATAGAACACATGGCTATATTTATAGATCACGGGTGGTTTCCATTTAGAGAACACATGGTTTCATTCATAAAACACAGGGTTCTATTTATAGAACACAGGGTTCCATTCATAGAACACAGGGTTCTATTAATAAAACACAAGGTTTTATTCATAAAACACATGGTTATATTTATAGATCACGGGTGGTTTCCATTCAGAGAACACATGGTTTCATTCATAAAACACAGGGTTCTATTCATAGAACACAGGGTTGCATTCATAGAACACAGGGTTCTATTAATAGAACACAAGGTTTTATTCATAAAACACATGGTTATATTTATAGATCACGGGTGGTTTCCATTCAGAGAACACATGATTTCATTCATAAAACACAGGGTTCTATTTATAGAACACAGGGTTCCATTCATAGAACACAGGGTTCTATTAATAGAACACAAGGTTTTATTCATAAAACACATGGTTATATTTATAGATCACGGGTGGTTTCCATTCAGAGAACACATGGTTTCATTCATAAAACACAGGGTTCTATTCATAGAACACAGGGTTCCATTCATAGAACACAGGGTTCTATTAATAGAACACAAGGTTTTATTCATAAAACACATGGTTATATTTATAGATCACGGGTGGTTTCCATTCAGAGAACACATGATTTCATTCATAAAACACAGGGTTCTATTTATAGAACACAGGGTTCCATTCATAGAACACAGGGTTCTATTAATAGAACACAAGGTTTTATTCATAGAACACATGGCTATATTTATAGATCACGGGTGGTTTCCATTCAGAGAACACATCATTTCATTCATAAAACACAGGGTTCTATTCATAGAACACAGGGTTCCATTTATAGAACACTGGGTTCTATTCATAGACCACAAGGTTTTATTCATAGAACACATGGTAATATTTATAGATCACGGGTGGTTTTCATTCAGAGAACACATAATTTTATTCATAAAACACAGGGTTCCATTTATAGAACACAGAGTTCTATTCATAGAACACAAGGTTTTATTCATAGAACACATGGCTATATTTATAGATCACGGGTGGTTTTCATTCAGAGAACACATGGTTTCATTCATAAAACACAGCGTTTTATTCATAGAACACAGGGTTCCATTCATAGAACACAGGGTTCTATTAAGAGAACACAAGGTTTTATTCATAAAACACAGGGTTCTATTCATAGAACACAGGGTTCCATTCATAGAACACAGGGTTCTATTAATAGAACACAAGGTTTTATTCATAAAACACATGGTTATATTTATAGATCACGGGTGGTTTCCATTCAGAGAACACATGGTTTCATTCATAAAACACAGCGTTTTATTCATAGAACACAGGGTTCCATTCATAGAACACAGGGTTCTATTAAGAGAACACAAGGTTTTATTCATAAAACACATGGTTATATTTATAGATCACGGGTGGTTTCCATTCAGAGAACACATCATTTCATTCATAAAACACAGGGTTCTATTCATAGAACACAGGGTTCCATTTATAGAACACTGGGTTCTATTAATAGAACACAAGGTTTTATTCATAGAACACATGGTTATATTTATAGATCACGGGTGGTTTCCATTCAGAGAACACATAATTTTATTCATAAAACACAGGGTTCAATTCATAGAACACAGGGTTCCATTTATAGAACAGAGGGTTCTATTCATAGAACTCAAGGTTTTATTCATAGAACAGATGGTTATATTTATAGATCACGGGTGGTTTCCATTCAGAGAACACATAATTGCATTCATAAAACACAGGGTTCTATTTATAGAACACAGGGTTCCATTCATAGAACACAGGGTTCTATTAATAAAACACAAGGTTTTATTCATAAAACACATGGTTATATTTATAGATCACGGGTGGTTTCCATTCAGAGAACACATGGTTTCATTCATAAAACACAGGGTTCAATTCATAGAACACAGGGTTCCATTTATAGAACACAGGGTTCTATTCATAGAAAACAAGGTTTTATTCATAGAACACATGGCTATATTTATAGATCACGGGTGGTTTCCATTTAGAGAACACATGGTTTCATTCATAAAACACAGGGTTCTATTTATAGAACACAGGGTTCCATTCATAGAACACAGGGTTCTATTAATAAAACACAAGGTTTTATTCATAAAACACATGGTTATATTTATAGATCACGGGTGGTTTCCATTCAGAGAACACATGGTTTCATTCATAAAACACAGGGTTCTATTCATAGAACACAGGGTTGCATTCATAGAACACAGGGTTCTATTAATAGAACACAAGGTTTTATTCATAAAACACATGGTTATATTTATAGATCACGGGTGGTTTCCATTCAGAGAACACATGATTTCATTCATAAAACACAGGGTTCTATTTATAGAACACAGGGTTCCATTCATAGAACACAGGGTTCTATTAATAGAACACAAGGTTTTATTCATAAAACACATGGTTATATTTATAGATCACGGGTGGTTTCCAGTCAGAGAACACATGGTTTCATTCATAAAACACAGGGTTCTATTCATAGAACACAGGGTTCCATTCATAGAACACAGGGTTCTATTAATAGAACACAAGGTTTTATTCATAAAACACATGGTTATATTTATAGATCACGGGTGGTTTCCATTCAGAGAACACATGATTTCATTCATAAAACACAGGGTTCTATTTATAGAACACAGGGTTCCATTCATAGAACACAGGGTTCTATTAATAGAACACAAGGTTTTATTCATAGAACACATGGCTATATTTATAGATCACGGGTGGTTTCCATTCAGAGAACACATCATTTCATTCATAAAACACAGGGTTCTATTCATAGAACACAGGGTTCCATTTATAGAACACTGGGTTCTATTCATAGACCACAAGGTTTTATTCATAGAACACATGGTAATATTTATAGATCACGGGTGGTTTTCATTCAGAGAACACATAATTTTATTCATAAAACACAGGGTTCCATTTATAGAACACAGAGTTCTATTCATAGAACACAAGGTTTTATTCATAGAACACATGGCTATATTTATAGATCACGGGTGGTTTTCATTCAGAGAACACATGGTTTCATTCATAAAACACAGCGTTTTATTCATAGAACACAGGGTTCCATTCATAGAACACAGGGTTCTATTAAGAGAACACAAGGTTTTATTCATAAAACACAGGGTTCTATTCATAGAACACAGGGTTCCATTCATAGAACACAGGGTTCTATTAATAGAACACAAGGTTTTATTCATAAAACACATGGTTATATTTATAGATCACGGGTGGTTTCCATTCAGAGAACACATGGTTTCATTCATAAAACACAGCGTTTTATTCATAGAACACAGGGTTCCATTCATAGAACACAGGGTTCTATTAAGAGAACACAAGGTTTTATTCATAAAACACATGGTTATATTTATAGATCACGGGTGGTTTCCATTCAGAGAACACATCATTTCATTCATAAAACACAGGGTTCTATTCATAGAACACAGGGTTCCATTTATAGAACACTGGGTTCTATTAATAGAACACAAGGTTTTATTCATAGAACACATGGTTATATATAAAGATCACGGGTGGTTTCCATTCAGAGAACACATAATTTCATTCATAAAACACAGGGTTCTATTCATAGAACACAGGGTTCCATTTATAGAACACAGGGTTCTATTCATAGAACACAAGGTTTTATTCATAGAACACATGGTTATATTTATAGATCACGGGTGGTTTCCATTCAGAGAACACATAATTTTATTCATAAAACACAGGGTTCTATTCATAGAACACAGGGTTCCATTTATAGAACACAGGGTTCTATTCATAGAACACAAGGTTTCATTCATAGAACACATGGCTATATTTATAGATCACGGGTGGTTTCCATTCAGAGAACACATGGTTTCATTCATAAAACACAGGGTTCTATTCATAGAACACAGGGTTCCATTCATAGAACACAGGGTTCTATTAATAGAACACAAGGTTTTATTCATAAAACACATGGTTATATTTATAGATCACGGGTGGTTTCCATTCAGAGAACACATAATTTCATTCATAAAACACAGGGTTCTATTCATAGAACACAGGGTTCCATTCATAGAACACAGGGTTCTATTAATAGAACACAAAGTTGTATTCATAAAACACATGGTTATATTTATAGATCACGGGTGGTTTCCATTCAGAGAACACATCATTTCATTCATAAAACACAGGGTTATATTCATAGAACACAGGGTTCCATTTATAGAACACTGGGTTCTATTCATAGACCACAAGGTTTTATTCATAGAACACATGGTTATATTTATAGATCACGGGTGGTTTCCATTCAGAGAACACATAATTGTATTCATAAAACACAGGGTTCAATTCATAGAACACAGGGTTCCATTTATAGAACACAGGGTTCTATTCATAGAACTCAAGGTTTTATTCATAGAACAGATGGTTATATTTATAGATCACGGGTGGTTTCCATTCAGAGAACACATAATTGCATTCATAAAACACAGGGTTCTATTTATAGAACACAGGGTTCCATTCATAGAACACAGGGTTCTATTAATAAAACACAAGGTTTTATTCATAAAACACATGGTTATATTTATAGATCACGGGTGGTTTCCATTCAGAGAACACATGGTTTCATTCATAAAACACAGGGTTCAATTCATAGAACACAGGGTTCCATTTATAGAACACAGGGTTCTATTCATAGAAAACAAGGTTTTATTCATAGAACACATGGCTATATTTATAGATCACGGGTGGTTTCCATTTAGAGAACACATGGTTTCATTCATAAAACACAGGGTTCTATTTATAGAACACAGGGTTCCATTCATAGAACACAGGGTTCTATTAATAAAACACAAGGTTTTATTCATAAAACACATGGTTATATTTATAGATCACGGGTGGTTTCCATTCAGAGAACACATGGTTTCATTCATAAAACACAGGGTTCTATTCATAGAACACAGGGTTGCATTCATAGAACACAGGGTTCTATTAATAGAACACAAGGTTTTATTCATAAAACACATGGTTATATTTATAGATCACGGGTGGTTTCCATTCAGAGAACACATGATTTCATTCATAAAACACAGGGTTCTATTTATAGAACACAGGGTTCCATTCATAGAACACAGGGTTCTATTAATAGAACACAAGGTTTTATTCATAAAACACATGGTTATATTTATAGATCACGGGTGGTTTCCAGTCAGAGAACACATGGTTTCATTCATAAAACACAGGGTTCTATTCATAGAACACAGGGTTCCATTCATAGAACACAGGGTTCTATTAATAGAACACAAGGTTTTATTCATAAAACACATGGTTATATTTATAGATCACGGGTGGTTTCCATTCAGAGAACACATGATTTCATTCATAAAACACAGGGTTCTATTTATAGAACACAGGGTTATATTCATAGAACACAGGGTTCTATTAATAGAACACAAGGTTTTATTCATAGAACACATGGCTATATTTATAGATCACGGGTGGTTTCCATTCAGAGAACACATCATTTCATTCATAAAACACAGGGTTCTATTCATAGAACACAGGGTTCCATTTATAGAACACTGGGTTCTATTCATAGACCACAAGGTTTTATTCATAGAACACATGGTAATATTTATAGATCACGGGTGGTTTTCATTCAGAGAACACATAATTTTATTCATAAAACACAGGGTTCCATTTATAGAACACAGAGTTCTATTCATAGAACACAAGGTTTTATTCATAGAACACATGGCTATATTTATAGATCACGGGTGGTTTTCATTCAGAGAACACATGGTTTCATTCATAAAACACAGCGTTTTATTCATAGAACACAGGGTTCCATTCATAGAACACAGGGTTCTATTAAGAGAACACAAGGTTTTATTCATAAAACACAGGGTTCTATTCATAGAACACAGGGTTCCATTCATAGAACACAGGGTTCTATTAATAGAACACAAGGTTTTATTCATAAAACACATGGTTATATTTATAGATCACGGGTGGTTTCCATTCAGAGAACACATGGTTTCATTCATAAAACACAGCGTTTTATTCATAGAACACAGGGTTCCATTCATAGAACACAGGGTTCTATTAAGAGAACACAAGGTTTTATTCATAAAACACATGGTTATATTTATAGATCACGGGTGGTTTCCATTCAGAGAACACATCATTTCATTCATAAAACACAGGGTTCTATTCATAGAACACAGGGTTCCATTTATAGAACACTGGGTTCTATTAATAGAACACAAGGTTTTATTCATAGAACACATGGTTATATATAAAGATCACGGGTGGTTTCCATTCAGAGAACACATAATTTCATTCATAAAACACAGGGTTCTATTCATAGAACACAGGGTTCCATTTATAGAACACAGGGTTCTATTCATAGAACACAAGGTTTTATTCATAGAACACATGGTTATATTTATAGATCACGGGTGGTTTCCATTCAGAGAACACATAATTTTATTCATAAAACACAGGGTTCTATTCATAGAACACAGGGTTCCATTTATAGAACACAGGGTTCTATTCATAGAACACAAGGTTTTATTCATAGAACACATGGCTATATTTATAGATCACGGGTGGTTTCCATTCAGAGAACACATGGTTTCATTCATAAAACACAGGGTTCTATTCATAGAACACAGGGTTCCATTTATAGAACACAGGGTTCTATTAATAGAACACAAGGTTTTATTCATAAAACACATGGTTATATTTATAGATCACGGGTGGTTTCCATTCAGAGAACACATAATTTCATTCATAAAACACAGGGTTCTATTCATAGAACACAGGGTTCCATTCATAGAACACAGGGTTCTATTAATAGAACACAAAGTTGTATTCATAAAACACATGGTTATATTTATAGATCACGGGTGGTTTCCATTCAGAGAACACATCATTTCATTCATAAAACACAGGGTTATATTCATAAAACACAGGGTTCCATTTATAGAACACTGGGTTCTATTCATAGACCACAAGGTTTTATTCATAGAACACATGGTTATATTTATAGATCACGGGTGGTTTCCATTCAGAGAACACATAATTTTATTCATAAAACACAGGGTTCAATTCATAGAACACAGGGTTCCATTTATAGAACACAGGGTTCTATTCATAGAACTCAAGGTTTTATTCATAGAACAGATGGTTATATTTATAGATCACGGGTGGTTTCCATTCAGAGAACACATAATTGCATTCATAAAACACAGGGTTCTATTTATAGAACACAGGGTTCCATTCATAGAACACAGGGTTCTATTAATAAAACACAAGGTTTTATTCATAAAACACATGGTTATATTTATAGATCACGGGTGGTTTCCATTCAGAGAACACATGGTTTCATTCATAAAACACAGGGTTCAATTCATAGAACACAGGGTTCCATTTATAGAACACAGGGTTCTATTCATAGAAAACAAGGTTTTATTCATAGAACACATGGCTATATTTATAGATCACGGGTGGTTTCCATTTAGAGAACACATGGTTTCATTCATAAAACACAGGGTTCTATTTATAGAACACAGGGTTCCATTCATAGAACACAGGGTTCTATTAATAAAACACAAGGTTTTATTCATAAAACACATGGTTATATTTATAGATCACGGGTGGTTTCCATTCAGAGAACACATGGTTTCATTCATAAAACACAGGGTTCTATTCATAGAACACAGGGTTGCATTCATAGAACACAGGGTTCTATTAATAGAACACAAGGTTTTATTTATAAAACACATGGTTATATTTATAGATCACGGGTGGTTTCCATTCAGAGAACACATGATTTCATTCATAAAACACAGGGTTCTATTTATAGAACACAGGGTTCCATTCATAGAACACAGGGTTCTATTAATAGAACACAAGGTTTTATTCATAAAACACATGGTTATATTTATAGATCACGGGTGGTTTCCAGTCAGAGAACACATGGTTTCATTCATAAAACACAGGGTTCTATTCATAGAACACAGGGTTCCATTCATAGAACACAGGGTTCTATTAATAGAACACAAGGTTTTATTCATAAAACACATGGTTATATTTATAGATCACGGGTGGTTTCCATTCAGAGAACACATGATTTCATTCATAAAACACAGGGTTCTATTTATAGAACACAGGGTTATATTCATAGAACACAGGGTTCTATTAATAGAACACAAGGTTTTATTCATAGAACACATGGCTATATTTATAGATCACGGGTGGTTTCCATTCAGAGAACACATCATTTCATTCATAAAACACAGGGTTCTATTCATAGAACACAGGGTTCCATTTATAGAACACTGGGTTCTATTCATAGACCACAAGGTTTTATTCATAGAACACATGGTAATATTTATAGATCACGGGTGGTTTTCATTCAGAGAACACATAATTTTATTCATAAAACACAGGGTTCCATTTATAGAACACAGAGTTCTATTCATAGAACACAAGGTTTTATTCATAGAACACATGGCTATATTTATAGATCACGGGTGGTTTTCATTCAGAGAACACATGGTTTCATTCATAAAACACAGCGTTTTATTCATAGAACACAGGGTTCCATTCATAGAACACAGGGTTCTATTAAGAGAACACAAGGTTTTATTCATAAAACACAGGGTTCTATTCATAGAACACAGGGTTCCATTCATAGAACACAGGGTTCTATTAATAGAACACAAGGTTTTATTCATAAAACACATGGTTATATTTATAGATCACGGGTGGTTTCCATTCAGAGAACACATGGTTTCATTCATAAAACACAGCGTTTTATTCATAGAACACAGGGTTCCATTTATAGAACACTGGGTTCTATTAATAGAACACAAGGTTTTATTCATAGAACACATGGTTATATATAAAGATCACGGGTGGTTTCCATTCAGAGAACACATAATTTCATTCATAAAACACAGGGTTCTATTCATAGAACACAGGGTTCCATTTATAGAACACAGGGTTCTATTCATAGAACACAAGGTTTTATTCATAGAACACATGGTTATATTTATAGATCACGGGTGGTTTCCATTCAGAGAACACATAATTTTATTCATAAAACACAGGGTTCTATTCATAGAACACAGGGTTCCATTTATAGAACACAGGGTTCTATTCATAGAACACAAGGTTTTATTCATAGAACACATGGCTATATTTATAGATCACGGGTGGTTTCCATTCAGAGAACACATGGTTTCATTCATAAAACACAGGGTTCTATTCATAGAACACAGGGTTCCATTCATAGAACACAGGGTTCTATTAATAGAACACAAGGTTTTATTCATAAAACACATGGTTATATTTATAGATCACGGGTGGTTTCCATTCAGAGAACACATAATTTCATTCATAAAACACAGGGTTCTATTCATAGAACACAGGGTTCCATTTATAGAACACAGGGTTCTATTCATATAACACAAGGTTTTATTCATAGAACACATGGTTATATTTATAGATCACGGGTGGTTTCCATTCAGAGAACACATAATTTTATTCATAAAACACAGGGTTCTATTCATAGAACACAGGGTTCCATTTATAGAACACAGGGTTCTATTCATAGAACTCAAGGTTTTATTCATAGAACAGATGGTTATATTTATAGATCACGGGTGGTTTCCATTCAGAGAACACATAATTGCATTCATAAAACACAGGGTTCTATTCATAGAACACAGGGTTCCATTTATAGAACACAGGGTTCTATTCATAGAACACAAGGTTTTATTCATAGAACACATGGCTATATTTATAGATCACGGGTGGTTTCCATTCAGAGAACACATGGTTTCATTCATAAAACGCAGGGTTCTATTTATAGAACACAGGGTTCCATTCATAGAACACAGGGTTCTATTAATAGAACACAAGGTTTTATTCATAAAACACATGGTTATATTTATAGATCACGGGTGGTTTCCATTCAGAGAACACATGGTTTCATTCATAAAACACAGGGTTCTATTTATAGAACACAGGGTTCCATTCATAGAACACAGGGTTCTATTAATAGAACACAAGGTTTTATTCATAAAACACATGGTTATATTTATAGATCACGGGTGGTTTCCATTCAGAGAACACATGGTTTCATTCATAAAACACAGGGTTCTATTCATAGAACACAGGGTTCCATTCATAGAACACAGGGTTCTATTAAGAGAACACAAGGTTTTATTCATAGAACACATGGCTATATTTATAGATCACGGGTGGTTTCCATTCAGAGAACACATCATTTCATTCATAAAACACAGGGTTCTATTCATAGAACACAGGGTTCCATTTATAGAACACTGGGTTCTATTCAAAGACCACAAGGTTTTATTCATAGAACACATGGTTATATTTATAGATCACGGGTGGTTTTCATTCAGAGAACACATAATTTTATTCATAAAACACAGGGTTCTATTCATAGAACACAGGGTTCCATTTATAGAACACAGGGTTCTATTCATAGAACACAAGGTTTTATTCATAGAACACATGGCTATATTTATAGATCACGGGTGGTTTCCATTCAGAGAACACATGGTTTCATTCATAAAACACAGGGTTCTATTTATAGAACACAGGGTTCCATTCATAGAACACAGGATTCTATTCATAGAACTCAAGGTTTTATTCATAGAACAGATGGTTATATTTATAGATCACGGGTGGTTTCCATTCAGAGAACACATAATTGCATTCATAAAACACAGGGTTCTATTCATAGAACACAGGGTTCCATTTATAGAACACAGGGTTCTATTCATAGAACACAAGGTTTTATTCATAGAACACATGGCTATATTTATAGATCACGGGTGGTTTCCATTCAGAGAACACATGGTTTCATTCATAAAACACAGGGTTCTATTTATAGAACACAGGGTTCCATTCATAGAACACAGGGTTCTATTAATAGAACACAAGGTTTTATTCATAAAACACATGGTTATATTTATAGATCACGGGTGGTTTCCATTCAGAGAACACATGGTTTCATTCATAAAACACAGGGTTCAATTTATAGAACACAGGGTTCCATTTATAGAACACAGGGTTCTATTCATAGAAAACAAGGTTTTATTCAAAGAACACATGGCTATATTTATAGATCACGGGTGGTTTCCATTCAGAGAACACATGGTTTCATTCATAAAACACAGGGTTCTATTTATAGAACACAGGGTTCCATTCATAGAACACAGGGTTCTATTAATAAAACACAAGGTTTTATTCATAAAACACATGGTTATATTTATAGATCACGGGTGGTTTCCATTCAGAGAACACATGGTTTCATTCATAAATCACAGGGTTCTATTCATAGAACACAGGGTTCCATTCATAGAACACAGGGTTCTATTAATAGAACACAAGGTTTTATTCATAAAACACATGGTTATATTTATAGATCACGGGTGGTTTCCATTCAGAGAACACATGATTTCATTCATAAAACACAGGGTTCTATTTATAGAACACAGGGTTCCATTCATAGAACACAGGGTTCTATTAAAAGAACACAAGGTTTTATTCATAAAACACATGGTTATATTTATAGATCACGGGTGGTTTCCAGTCAGAGAACACATGGTTTCATTCATAAAACACAGGGTTCTATTCATAGAACACAGGGTTCCATTCATAGAACACAGGGTTCTATTAATAGAACACAAGGTTTTATTCATAAAACACATGGTTATATTTATAGATCACGGGTGGTTTCCATTCAGAGAACACATGGTTTCATTCATAAATCACAGGGTTCTATTCATAGAACACAGGGTTCCATTCATAGAACACAGGGTTCTATTAATAGAACACAAGGTTTTATTCATAAAACACATGGTTATATTTATAGATCACGGGTGGTTTCCATTCAGAGAACACATGATTTCATTCATAAAACACAGGGTTCTATTTATAGAACAGAGGGTTCCATTCATAGAACACAGGGTTCTATTAATAGAACACAAGGTTTTATTCATAGAACACATGGCTATATTTATAGATCACGGGTGGTTTCCATTCAGAGAACACATCATTTCATTCATAAAACACAGGGTTCTATTCATAGAACACAGGGTTCCATTTATAGAACACTGGGTTCTATTCATAGACCACAAGGTTTTATTCATAGAACACATGGTTATATTTATAGATCACGGGTGGTTTTCATTCAGAGAACACATAATTTTATTCATAAAACACAGGGTTCTATTCATAGAACACAGGGTTCCATTTATAGAACACAGGGTTCTATTCATAGAACACAAGGTTTTATTCATAGAACACATGGCTATATTTATAGATCACGGGTGGTTTCCATTCAGAGAACACATGGTTTCATTCATAAAACACAGGGTTCTATTTATAGAACACAGGGTTCCATTCATAGAACACAGGGTTCTATTAATAGAACACAAGGTTTTATTCATAAAACACATGGTTATATTTATAGATCACGGGTGGTTTCCATTCAGAGAACACATGGTTTCATTCATAAAACACAGCGTTTTATTCATAGAACACAGGGTTCCATTCATAGAACACAGGGTTCTATTAAGAGAACACAAGGTTTTATTCATAAAACACATGGTTATATTTATAGATCACGGGTGGTTTCCATTCAGAGAACACATCATTTCATTCATAAAACACAGGGTTCTATTCATAGAACACAGGGTTCCATTTATAGAACACTGGGTTCTATTAATAGAACACAAGGTTTTATTCATAGAACACATGGTTATATATAAAGATCACGGGTGGTTTCCATTCAGAGAACACATAATTTCATTCATAAAACACCGGGTTCTATTCATAGAACACAGGGTTCCATTTATAGAACACAGGGTTCTATTCATAGAACACAAGGTTTTATTCATAGAACACATGGTTATATTTATAGATCACGGGTGGTTTCCATTCAGAGAACACATAATTTTATTCATAAAACACAGGGTTCTATTCATAGAACACAGGGTTCCATTTATAGAACACAGGGTTCTATTCATAGAACACAAGGTTTTATTCATAGAACACATGGCTATATTTATAGATCACGGGTGGTTTCCATTCAGAGAACACATGGTTTCATTCATAAAACACAGGGTTCTATTCATAGAACACAGGGTTCCATTCATAGAACACAGGGTTCTATTAATAGAACACAAGGTTTTATTCATAAAACACATGGTTATATTTATAGATCACGGGTGGTTTCCATTCAGAGAACACATAATTTCATTCATAAAACACAGGGTTCTATTCATAGAACACAGGGTTCCATTTATAGAACACAGGGTTCTATTCATAGAACACAAGGATTTATTCATAGAACACATGGTTATATTTATAGATCACGGGTGGTTTCCATTCAGAGAACACATAATTTTATTCATAAAACACAGGGTTCTATTCATAGAACACAGGGTTCCATTTATAGAACACAGGGTTCTATTCATAGAACTCAAGGTTTTATTCATAGAACAGATGGTTATATTTATAGATCACGGGTGGTTTCCATTCAGAGAACACATAATTGCATTCATAAAACACAGGGTTCTATTCATAGAACACAGGGTTCCATTTATAGAACAGAGGGTTCTATTCATAGAACACAAGGTTTTATTCATAGAACACATGGCTATATTTATAGATCACGGGTGGTTTCCATTCAGAGAACACATGGTTTCATTCATAAAACACAGGGTTCTATTTATAGAACACAGGGTTCCATTCATAGAACACAGGGTTCTATTAATAGAACACAAGGTTTTATTCATAAAACACATGGTTATATTTATAGATCACGGGTGGTTTCCATTCAGAGAACACATGGTTTCATTCATAAAACACAGGGTTCTATTTATAGAACACAGGGTTCCATTCATAGAACACAGGGTTCTATTAATAGAACACAAGGTTTTATTCATAAAACACATGGTTATATTTATAGATCACGGGTGGTTTCCATTCAGAGAACACATGGTTTCATTCATAAAACACAGGGTTCTATTCATAGAACACAGGGTTCCATTCATAGAACACAGGGTTCTATTAAGAGAACACAAGGTTTTATTCATAGAACACATGGCTATATTTATAGATCACGGGTGGTTTCCATTCAGAGAACACATCATTTCATTCATAAAACACAGGGTTCTATTCATAGAACACAGGGTTCCATTTATAGAACACTGGGTTCTATTCATAGACCACAAGGTTTTATTCATAGAACACATGGTTATATTTATAGATCACGGGTGGTTTTCATTCAGAGAACACATAATTTTATTCATAAAACACAGGGTTCTATTCATAGAACACAGGGTTCCATTTATAGAACACAGGGTTCTATTCATAGAACACAAGGTTTTATTCATAGAACACATGGCTATATTTATAGATCACGGGTGGTTTCCATTCAGAGAACACATGGTTTCATTCATAAAACACAGGGTTCTATTTATAGAACACAGGGTTCCATTCATAGAACACAGGGTTCTATTAATAGAACACAAGGTTTTATTCATAAAACACATGGTTATATTTATAGATCACGGGTGGTTTCCATTCAGAGAACACATGGTTTCATTCATAAAACACAGGGTTCTATTCATAGAACACAGGGTTCCATTCATAGAACACAGGGTTCTATTAAGAGAACACAAGGTTTTATTCATAGAACACATGGTTATATATAAAGATCACGGGTGGTTTCCATTCAGAGAACACATAATTTCATTCATAAAACACAGGGTTCTATTCATAGAACACAGGGTTCCATTTATAGAACACAGGGTTCTATTCATAGAACACAAGGTTTTATTCATAGAACACATGGTTATATTTATAGATCACGGGTGGTTTCCATTCAGAGAACACATAATTTTATTCATAAAACACAGGGTTCTATTCATAGAACACAGGGTTCCATTTATAGAACACAGGGTTCTATTCATAGAACTCAAGGTTTTATTCATAGAACAGATTGTTATATTTATAGATCACGGGTGGTTTCCATTCAGAGAACACATAATTGCATTCATAAAACACAGGGTTCTATTCATAGAACACAGGGTTCCATTTATAGAACACAGGGTTCTATTCATAGAACACAAGGTTTTATTCATAGAACACATGGCTATATTTATAGATCACGGGTGGTTTCCATTCAGAGAACACATGGTTTCATTCATAAAACACAGGGTTCTATTCATAGAACACAGGGTTCCATTCATAGAACACAGGGTTCTATTAATAGAACACAAGGTTTTATTCATAAAACACATGGTTATATTTATAGATCATGGGTGGTTTCCATTCAGAGAACACATAATTTCATTCATAAAACACAGGGTTCTATTCATAGAACACAGGGTTCCATTTATAGAACACAGGGTTCTATTCATAGAACACAAGGTTTTATTCATAGAACACATGGTTATATTTATAGATCACGGGTGGTTTCCATTCAGAGAACACATAATTTTATTCATAAAACACAGGGTTCTATTCATAGAACACAGGGTTCCATTTATAGAACACAGGGTTCTATTCATAGAACTCAAGGTTTTATTCATAGAACAGATGGTTATATTTATAGATCACGGGTGGTTTCCATTCAGAGAACACATAATTGCATTCATAAAACACAGGGTTCTATTCATAGAACACAGGGTTCCATTTATAGAACACAGGGTTCTATTCATAGAACACAAGGTTTTATTCATAGAACACATGGCTATATTTATAGATCACGGGTGGTTTCCATTCAGAGAACACATAATTTCATTCATAAAACACAGGGTTCTATTTATAGAACACAGGGTTCCATTCATAGAACACAGGGTTCTATTAATAGAACACAAGGTTTTATTCATAAAACACATGGTTATATTTATAGATCACGGGTGGTTTCCATTCAGAGAACACATCATTTCATTCATAAAACACAGGGTTCTATTCATAGAACACAGGGTTCCATTTATAGAACACTGGGTTCTATTCATAGACCACAAGGTTTTATTCATAGAACACATGGTTATATTTATAGATCACGGGTGGTTTTCATTCAGAGAACACATAATTTTATTCATAAAACACAGGGTTCTATTCATAGAACACAGGGTTCCATTTATAGAACACAGGGTTCTATTCATAGAACACAAGGTTTTATTCATAGAACACATGGCTATATTTATAGATCACGGGTGGTTTCCATTCAGAGAACACATGGTTTCATTCATAAAACACAGGGTTCTATTTATAGAACACAGGGTTCCATTCATAGAACACAGGGTTCTATTAATAGAACACAAGGTTTTATTCATAAAACACATGGTTATATTTATAGATCACGGGTGGTTTCCATTCAGAGAACACATGGTTTCATTCATAAAACACAGGGTTCTATTCATAGAACACAGGGTTCCATTCATAGAACACAGGGTTCTATTAAGAGAACACAAGGTTTTATTCATAAAACACATGGTTATATTTATAGATCACGGGTGCTTTCCATTCAGGGAACACATCATTTCATTCATAAAACACAGGGTTCTATTCATAGAACACAGGGTTCCATTTATAGAACACTGGGTTCTATTCATAGAACACAAGGTTTTATTCATAGAACACATGGTTATATTTATAGATCACGGGTGGTTTCCATTCAGAGAACACATAATTTCATTCATAAAACACAGGGTTCTATTCATAGAACACAGGGTTCCATTTATAGAACACAGGGTTCTATTCATAGAACACAAGGTTTTATTCATAGAACACATGGTTATATTTATAGATCACGGGTGGTTTCCATTCAGAGAACACATAATTTTATTCATAAAACACAGGGTTCTATTCATAGAACATAGGGTTCCATTTATAGAACACAGGATTCTATTCATAGAACTCAAGGTTTTATTCATAGAACAGATGGTTATATTTATAGATCACGGGTGGTTTCCATTCAGAGAACACATAATTGCATTCATAAAACACAGGGTTCTATTCATAGAACACAGGGTTCCATTTATAGAACACAGGGTTCTATTCATAGAACACAAGGTTTTATTCATAGAACACATGGTTATATTTATAGATCACGGGTGGTTTCCATTCAGAGAACACATAATTTTATTCATAAAACACAGGGTTCTATTCATAGAACACAGGGTTCCATTTATAGAACACAGGGTTCTATTCATAGAACTCAAGGTTTTATTCATAGAACAGATGGTTATATTTATAGATCACGGGTGGTTTCCATTCAGAGAACACATAATTGCATTCATAAAACACAGGGTTCTATTCATAGAACACAGGGTTCCATTTATAGAACAGAGGGTTCTATTCATAGAACACAAGGTTTTATTCATAGAACACATGGCTATATTTATAGATCACGGGTGGTTTCCATTCAGAGAACACATGGTTTCATTCATAAAACACAGGGTTCTATTTATAGAACACAGGGTTCCATTCATAGAACACAGGGTTCTATTAATAGAACACAAGGTTTTATTCATAAAACACATGGTTATATTTATAGATCACGGGTGGTTTCCATTCAGAGAACACATGGTTTCATTCATAAAACACAGGGTTCTATTTATAGAACACAGGGTTCCATTCATAGAACACAGGGTTCTATTAATAGAACACAAGGTTTTATTCATAAAACACATGGTTATATTTATAGATCACGGGTGGTTTCCATTCAGAGAACACATAGTTTCATTCATAAAACACAGGGTTCTATTCATAGAACACAGGGTTCCATTCATAGAACACAGGGTTCTATTAAGAGAACACAAGGTTTTATTCATAGAACACATGGCTATATTTATAGATCACGGGTGGTTTCCATTCAGAGAACACATCATTTCATTCATAAAACACAGGGTTCTATTCATAGAACACAGGGTTCCATTTATAGAACACTGGGTTCTATTCATAGACCACAAGGTTTTATTCATAGAACACATGGTTATATTTATAGATCACGGGTGGTTTTCATTCAGAGAACACATAATTTTATTCATAAAACACAGGGTTCTATTCATAGAACACAGGGTTCCATTTATAGAACACAGGGTTCTATTCATAGAACACAAGGTTTTATTCATAGAACACATGGCTATATTTATAGATCACGGGTGGTTTCCATTCAGAGAACACATGGTTTCATTCATAAAACACAGGGTTCTATTTATAGAACACAGGGTTCCATTCATAGAACACAGGGTTCTATTAATAGAACACAAGGTTTTATTCATAAAACACATGGTTATATTTATAGATCACGGGTGGTTTCCATTCAGAGAACACATGGTTTCATTCATAAAACACAGGGTTCTATTCATAGAACACAGGGTTCCATTCATAGAACACAGGGTTCTATTAAGAGAACACAAGGTTTTATTCATAGAACACATGGTTATATATAAAGATCACGGGTGGTTTCCATTCAGAGAACACATAATTTCATTCATAAAACACAGGGTTCTATTCATAGAACACAGGGTTCCATTTATAGAACACAGGGTTCTATTCATAGAACACAAGGTTTTATTCATAGAACACATGGTTATATTTATAGATCACGGGTGGTTTCCATTCAGAGAACACATAATTTTATTCATAAAACACAGGGTTCTATTCATAGAACACAGGGTTCCATTTATCGAACACAGGGTTCTATTCATAGATCTCAAGGTTTTATTCATAGAACAGATTGTTATATTTATAGATCACGGGTGGTTTCCATTCAGAGAACACATAATTGCATTCATAAAACACAGGGTTCTATTCATAGAACACAGGGTTCCATTTATAGAACACAGGGTTCTATTCATAGAACACAAGGTTTTATTCATAGAACACATGGCTATATTTATAGATCACGGGTGGTTTCCATTCAGAGAACACATGGTTTCATTCATAAAACACAGGGTTCTATTCATAGAACACAGGGTTCCATTCATAGAACACAGGGTTCTATTAATAGAACACAAGGTTTTATTCATAAAACACATGGTTATATTTATAGATCATGGGTGGTTTCCATTCAGAGAACACATAATTTCATTCATAAAACACAGGGTTCTATTCATAGAACACAGGGTTCCATTTATAGAACACAGGGTTCTATTCATAGAACACAAGGTTTTATTCATAGAACACATGGTTATATTTATAGATCACGGGTGGTTTCCATTCAGAGAACACATAATTTTATTCATAAAACACAGGGTTCTATTCATAGAACACAGGGTTCCATTTATAGAACACAGGGTTCTATTCATAGAACTCAAGGTTTTATTCATAGAACAGATGGTTATATTTATAGATCACGGGTGGTTTCCATTCAGAGAACACATAATTGCATTCATAAAACACAGGGTTCTATTCATAGAACACAGGGTTCCATTTATAGAACACAGGGTTCTATTCATAGAACACAAGGTTTTATTCATAGAACACATGGCTATATTTATAGATCACGGGTGGTTTCCATTCAGAGAACACATAATTTC
This sequence comes from Crinia signifera, assembly GCF_055691185.1. NCBI lineage: Eukaryota > Metazoa > Chordata > Amphibia > Anura > Myobatrachidae > Crinia > Crinia signifera. The sequence continues at coordinate 236,357,640 of NC_139217.1, read as the reverse complement.
ATTCATAAAACACAGGGTTCTATTTATAGAACACAGGGTTCCATTCATAGAACACAGGGTTCTATTAATAGAACACAAGGTTTTATTCATAAAACACATGGTTATATTTATAGATCACGGGTGGTTTCCATTCAGAGAACACATCATTTCATTCATAAAACACAGGGTTCTATTCATAGAACACAGGGTTCCATTTATAGAACACTGGGTTCTATTCATAGACCACAAGGTTTTATTCATAGAACACATGGTTATATTTATAGATCACGGGTGGTTTTCATTCAGAGAACACATAATTTTATTCATAAAACACAGGGTTCTATTCATAGAACACAGGGTTCCATTTATAGAACACAGGGTTCTATTCATAGAACACAAGGTTTTATTCATAGAACACATGGCTATATTTATAGATCACGGGTGGTTTCCATTCAGAGAACACATGGTTTCATTCATAAAACACAGGGTTCTATTTATAGAACACAGGGTTCCATTCATAGAACACAGGGTTCTATTAATAGAACACAAGGTTTTATTCATAAAACACATGGTTATATTTATAGATCACGGGTGGTTTCCATTCAGAGAACACATGGTTTCATTCATAAAACACAGGGTTCTATTCATAGAACACAGGGTTCCATTCATAGAACACAGGGTTCTATTAAGAGAACACAAGGTTTTATTCATAAAACACATGGTTATATTTATAGATCACGGGTGCTTTCCATTCAGGGAACACATCATTTCATTCATAAAACACAGGGTTCTATTCATAGAACACAGGGTTCCATTTATAGAACACTGGGTTCTATTCATAGAACACAAGGTTTTATTCATAGAACACATGGTTATATTTATAGATCACGGGTGGTTTCCATTCAGAGAACACATAATTTCATTCATAAAACACAGGGTTCTATTCATAGAACACAGGGTTCCATTTATAGAACACAGGGTTCTATTCATAGAACACAAGGTTTTATTCATAGAACACATGGTTATATTTATAGATCACGGGTGGTTTCCATTCAGAGAACACATAATTTTATTCATAAAACACAGGGTTCTATTCATAGAACATAGGGTTCCATTTATAGAACACAGGATTCTATTCATAGAACTCAAGGTTTTATTCATAGAACAGATGGTTATATTTATAGATCACGGGTGGTTTCCATTCAGAGAACACATAATTGCATTCATAAAACACAGGGTTCTATTCATAGAACACAGGGTTCCATTTATAGAACACAGGGTTCTATTCATAGAACACAAGGTTTTATTCATAGAACACATGGCTATATTTATAGATCACGGGTGGTTTCCATTCAGAGAACACATGGTTTCATTCATAAAACACAGGGTTCTATTTATAGAACACAGGGTTCCATTCATAGAACACAGGGTTCTATTAATAGAACACAAGGTTTTATTCATAAAACACATGGTTATATTTATAGATCACGGGTGGTTTCCATTCAGAGAACACATGGTTTCATTCATAAAACACAGGGTTCTATTCATAGAACACAGGGTTCCATTCATAGAACACGGGGTTCTATTAATAGAACACAAGGTTTTATTCATAAAACACATGGTTATATTTATAGATCACGGGTGGTTTCCATTCAGAGAACACATGATTTCATTCATAAAACACAGGGTTCTATTTATAGAACACAGGGTTCCATTCATAGAACACAGGGTTCTATTAATAGAACACAAGGATTTATTCATAAAACACATGGTTATATTTATAGATCACGGGTGGTTTCCAGTCAGAGAACACATGGTTTCATTCATAAAACACAGGGTTCTATTCATAGAACACAGGATTCCATTAATAGAACACAGAGTTCTATTAATAGAACACAAGGTTGTATTCATAAAACACATGGTTATATTTATAGATCACGGGTGGTTTCCATTCAGAGAACACATCATTTCATTCATAAAACACAGGGTTCTATTCATAGAACACAGGGTTCCATTTATAGAACACAGGGTTCTATTCATAGAACACAAGGTTTTATTCATAAAACACATGGTTATATTTATAGATCACGGGTGGTTTCCATTCAGAGAACACATAATTTCATTCATAAAACACAGGGTTCTATTCATAGAACACAGGGTTCAATTTATAGAACACAGGGTTCTATTCATAGAACTCAAGGTTTTATTCATAGAACAGATGGTTATATTTATAGATCACGGGTGGTTTCCATTCAGAGAACACATAATTGCATTCATAAAACACAGGGTTCTATTCATAGAACACAGGGTTCCATTTATAGAACACAGGGTTCTATTCATAGAACACAAGGTTTTATTCATAAAACACATGGTTATATTTATAGATCGCGGGTGGTTTCCATTCAGAGAACACATGGTTTCATTCATAAAACACAGGGTTCTATTCATAGAACACAGGGTTCCATTCATAGAACACAGGGTTCTATTAATAGAACACAAGGTTTTATTCATAAAACACATGGTTATATTTATGGATCACGGGTGGTTTCCATTCAGAGAACACATCATTTCATTCATAAAACACAGGGTTCTATTCATAGAACACAGGGTTCCATTTATAGAACACTGGGTTCTATTCATAGACCACAAGGTTTTATTCATAGAACACATGGTTATATTTATAGATCACGGGTGGTTTTCATTCAGAGAACACATAATTTTATTCATAAAACACAGGGTTCTATTCATAGAACACAGGGTTCCATTTATAGAACACAGGGTTCTATTCATAGAACACAAGGTTTTATTCATAGAACACATGGCTATATTTATAGATCACGGGTGGTTTCCATTCAGAGAACACATGGTTTCATTCATAAAACACAGGGTTCTATTTATAGAACACATGGTTCCATTCATAGAACACAGGGTTCTATTAAGAGAACACAAGGTTTTATTCATAAAACACATGGTTATATTTATAGATCACGGGTGGTTTCCATTCAGGGAACACATCATTTCATTCATAAAACACAGGGTTCTATTCATAGAACACAGGGTTCCATTTATAGAACACTGGGTTCTATTCATAGAACACAAGGTTTTATTCATAGAACACATGGTTATATTTATAGATCACGGGTGGTTTCCATTCAGAGAACACATAATTTCATTCATAAAACACAGGGTTCTATTCATAGAACACAGGGTTCCATTTATAGAATACAGGGTTCTATTCATAGAACTCAATGTTTTATTCATAGAACAGATGGTTATATTTATAGATCACGGGTGGTTTCCATTCAGAGAACACATAATTGCATTCATAAAACACAGGGTTCTATTCATAGAACACAGGGCTCCATTTATAGAACACAGGGTTCTATTCATAGAACACAAGGTTTTATTCATAGAACACATGGCTATATTTATAGATCACGGGTGGTTTCCATTCAGAGAACACATGGTTTCATTCATAAAACACAGGGTTCTATTTATAGAACACAGGGTTCCATTCATAGAACACAGGGTTCTATTAATAGAACACAAGGTTTTATTCATAAAACACATGGTTATATTTATAGATCACGGGTGGTTTCCATTCAGAGAACACATGGTTTCATTCATAAAACACAGGGTTCTATTCATAGAACACAGGGTTCCATTCATAGAACACAGGGTTCTATTAATAGAACACAAGGTTGTATTCATAAAACACATGGTTATATTTATAGATCACGGGTGGTTTCCATTCAGAGAACACATCATTTCATTCATAAAACACAGGGTTATATTCATAGAACACAGGGTTCCATTTATAGAACACTGGGTTCTATTCATAGACCACAAGGTTTTATTCATAGAACACATGGTTATATTTATAGATCACGGGTGGTTTCCATTCAGAGAACACATAATTTTATTCATAAAACACAGGGTTCAATTCATAGAACACAGGGTTCCATTTATAGAACACAGGGTTCTATTCATAGAACTCAAGGTTTTATTCATAGAACAGATGGTTATATTTATAGATCACGGGTGGTTTCCATTCAGAGAACACATAATTGCATTCATAAAACACAGGGTTCTATTTATAGAACACAGGGTTCCATTCATAGAACACAGGGTTCTATTAATAAAACACAAGGTTTTATTCATAAAACACATGGTTATATTTATAGATCACGGGTGGTTTCCATTCAGAGAACACATGGTTTCATTCATAAAACACAGGGTTCAATTCATAGAACACAGGGTTCCATTTATAGAACACAGGGTTCTATTCATAGAAAACAAGGTTTTATTCATAGAACACATGGCTATATTTATAGATCACGGGTGGTTTCCATTTAGAGAACACATGGTTTCATTCATAAAACACAGGGTTCTATTTATAGAACACAGGGTTCCATTCATAGAACACAGGGTTCTATTAATAAAACACAAGGTTTTATTCATAAAACACATGGTTATATTTATAGATCACGGGTGGTTTCCATTCAGAGAACACATGGTTTCATTCATAAAACACAGGGTTCTATTCATAGAACACAGGGTTGCATTCATAGAACACAGGGTTCTATTAATAGAACACAAGGTTTTATTCATAAAACACATGGTTATATTTATAGATCACGGGTGGTTTCCATTCAGAGAACACATGATTTCATTCATAAAACACAGGGTTCTATTTATAGAACACAGGGTTCCATTCATAGAACACAGGGTTCTATTAATAGAACACAAGGTTTTATTCATAAAACACATGGTTATATTTATAGATCACGGGTGGTTTCCAGTCAGAGAACACATGGTTTCATTCATAAAACACAGGGTTCTATTCATAGAACACAGGGTTCCATTCATAGAACACAGGGTTCTATTAATAGAACACAAGGTTTTATTCATAAAACACATGGTTATATTTATAGATCACGGGTGGTTTCCATTCAGAGAACACATGATTTCATTCATAAAACACAGGGTTCTATTTATAGAACACAGGGTTCCATTCATAGAACACAGGGTTCTATTAATAGAACACAAGGTTTTATTCATAGAACACATGGCTATATTTATAGATCACGGGTGGTTTCCATTCAGAGAACACATCATTTCATTCATAAAACACAGGGTTCTATTCATAGAACACAGGGTTCCATTTATAGAACACTGGGTTCTATTCATAGACCACAAGGTTTTATTCATAGAACACATGGTAATATTTATAGATCACGGGTGGTTTTCATTCAGAGAACACATAATTTTATTCATAAAACACAGGGTTCCATTTATAGAACACAGAGTTCTATTCATAGAACACAAGGTTTTATTCATAGAACACATGGCTATATTTATAGATCACGGGTGGTTTTCATTCAGAGAACACATGGTTTCATTCATAAAACACAGCGTTTTATTCATAGAACACAGGGTTCCATTCATAGAACACAGGGTTCTATTAAGAGAACACAAGGTTTTATTCATAAAACACAGGGTTCTATTCATAGAACACAGGGTTCCATTCATAGAACACAGGGTTCTATTAATAGAACACAAGGTTTTATTCATAAAACACATGGTTATATTTATAGATCACGGGTGGTTTCCATTCAGAGAACACATGGTTTCATTCATAAAACACAGCGTTTTATTCATAGAACACAGGGTTCCATTCATAGAACACAGGGTTCTATTAAGAGAACACAAGGTTTTATTCATAAAACACATGGTTATATTTATAGATCACGGGTGGTTTCCATTCAGAGAACACATCATTTCATTCATAAAACACAGGGTTCTATTCATAGAACACAGGGTTCCATTTATAGAACACTGGGTTCTATTAATAGAACACAAGGTTTTATTCATAGAACACATGGTTATATATAAAGATCACGGGTGGTTTCCATTCAGAGAACACATAATTTCATTCATAAAACACAGGGTTCTATTCATAGAACACAGGGTTCCATTTATAGAACACAGGGTTCTATTCATAGAACACAAGGTTTTATTCATAGAACACATGGTTATATTTATAGATCACGGGTGGTTTCCATTCAGAGAACACATAATTTTATTCATAAAACACAGGGTTCTATTCATAGAACACAGGGTTCCATTTATAGAACACAGGGTTCTATTCATAGAACACAAGGTTTTATTCATAGAACACATGGCTATATTTATAGATCACGGGTGGTTTCCATTCAGAGAACACATGGTTTCATTCATAAAACACAGGGTTCTATTCATAGAACACAGGGTTCCATTCATAGAACACAGGGTTCCATTCATAGAACACAGGGTTCTATTAATAGAACACAAGGTTTTATTCATAAAACACATGGTTATATTTATAGATCACGGGTGGTTTCCATTCAGAGAACACATAATTTCATTCATAAAACACAGGGTTCTATTCATAGAACACAGGGTTCCATTCATAGAACACAGGGTTCTATTAATAGAACACAAAGTTGTATTCATAAAACACATGGTTATATTTATAGATCACGGGTGGTTTCCATTCAGAGAACACATCATTTCATTCATAAAACACAGGGTTATATTCATAGAACACAGGGTTCCATTTATAGAACACTGGGTTCTATTCATAGACCACAAGGTTTTATTCATAGAACACATGGTTATATTTATAGATCACGGGTGGTTTCCATTCAGAGAACACATAATTTTATTCATAAAACACAGGGTTCAATTCATAGAACACAGGGTTCCATTTATAGAACACAGGGTTCTATTCATAGAACTCAAGGTTTTATTCATAGAACAGATGGTTATATTTATAGATCACGGGTGGTTTCCATTCAGAGAACACATAATTGCATTCATAAAACACAGGGTTCTATTTATAGAACACAGGGTTCCATTCATAGAACACAGGGTTCTATTAATAAAACACAAGGTTTTATTCATAAAACACATGGTTATATTTATAGATCACGGGTGGTTTCCATTCAGAGAACACATGGTTTCATTCATAAAACACAGGGTTCAATTCATAGAACACAGGGTTCCATTTATAGAACACAGGGTTCTATTCATAGAAAACAAGGTTTTATTCATAGAACACATGGCTATATTTATAGATCACGGGTGGTTTCCATTTAGAGAACACATGGTTTCATTCATAAAACACAGGGTTCTATTTATAGAACACAGGGTTCCATTCATAGAACACAGGGTTCTATTAATAAAACACAAGGTTTTATTCATAAAACACATGGTTATATTTATAGATCACGGGTGGTTTCCATTCAGAGAACACATGGTTTCATTCATAAAACACAGGGTTCTATTCATAGAACACAGGGTTGCATTCATAGAACACAGGGTTCTATTAATAGAACACAAGGTTTTATTCATAAAACACATGGTTATATTTATAGATCACGGGTGGTTTCCATTCAGAGAACACATGATTTCATTCATAAAACACAGGGTTCTATTTATAGAACACAGGGTTCCATTCATAGAACACAGGGTTCTATTAATAGAACACAAGGTTTTATTCATAAAACACATGGTTATATTTATAGATCACGGGTGGTTTCCAGTCAGAGAACACATGGTTTCATTCATAAAACACAGGGTTCTATTCATAGAACACAGGGTTCCATTCATAGAACACAGGGTTCTATTAATAGAACACAAGGTTTTATTCATAAAACACATGGTTATATTTATAGATCACGGGTGGTTTCCATTCAGAGAACACATGATTTCATTCATAAAACACAGGGTTCTATTTATAGAACACAGGGTTCCATTCATAGAACACAGGGTTCTATTAATAGAACACAAGGTTTTATTCATAGAACACATGGCTATATTTATAGATCACGGGTGGTTTCCATTCAGAGAACACATCATTTCATTCATAAAACACAGGGTTCTATTCATAGAACACAGGGTTCCATTTATAGAACACTGGGTTCTATTCATAGACCACAAGGTTTTATTCATAGAACACATGGTAATATTAATAGATCACGGGTGGTTTTCATTCAGAGAACACATAATTTTATTCATAAAACACAGGGTTCCATTTATAGAACACAGAGTTCTATTCATAGAACACAAGGTTTTATTCATAGAACACATGGCTATATTTATAGATCACGGGTGGTTTTCATTCAGAGAACACATGGTTTCATTCATAAAACACAGCGTTTTATTCATAGAACACAGGGTTCCATTCATAGAACACAGGGTTCTATTAAGAGAACACAAGGTTTTATTCATAAAACACAGGGTTCTATTCATAGAACACAGGGTTCCATTCATAGAACACAGGGTTCTATTAATAGAACACAAGGTTTTATTCATAAAACACATGGTTATATTTATAGATCACGGGTGGTTTCCATTCAGAGAACACATGGTTTCATTCATAAAACACAGCGTTTTATTCATAGAACACAGGGTTCCATTCATAGAACACAGGGTTCTATTAAGAGAACACAAGGTTTTATTCATAAAACACATGGTTATATTTATAGATCACGGGTGGTTTCCATTCAGAGAACACATCATTTCATTCATAAAACACAGGGTTCTATTCATAGAACACAGGGTTCCATTTATAGAACACTGGGTTCTATTAATAGAACACAAGGTTTTATTCATAGAACACATGGTTATATATAAAGATCACGGGTGGTTTCCATTCAGAGAACACATAATTTCATTCATAAAACACAGGGTTCTATTCATAGAACACAGGGTTCCATTTATAGAACACAGGGTTCTATTCATAGAACACAAGGTTTTATTCATAGAACACATGGTTATATTTATAGATCACGGGTGGTTTCCATTCAGAGAACACATAATTTTATTCATAAAACACAGGGTTCTATTCATAGAACACAGGGTTCCATTTATAGAACACAGGGTTCTATTCATAGAACACAAGGTTTTATTCATAGAACACATGGCTATATTTATAGATCACGGGTGGTTTCCATTCAGAGAACACATGGTTTCATTCATAAAACACAGGGTTCTATTCATAGAACACAGGGTTCCATTCATAGAACACAGGGTTCTATTAATAGAACACAAGGTTTTATTCATAAAACACATGGTTATATTTATAGATCACGGGTGGTTTCCATTCAGAGAACACATAATTTCATTCATAAAACACAGGGTTCTATTCATAGAACACAGGGTTCCATTTATAGAACACAGGGTTCTATTCATATAACACAAGGTTTTATTCATAGAACACATGGTTATATTTATAGATCACGGGTGGTTTCCATTCAGAGAACACATAATTTTATTCATAAAACACAGGGTTCTATTCATAGAACACAGGGTTCCATTTATAGAACACAGGGTTCTATTCATAGAACTCAAGGTTTTATTCATAGAACAGATGGTTATATTTATAGATCACGGGTGGTTTCCATTCAGAGAACACATAATTGCATTCATAAAACACAGGGTTCTATTCATAGAACACAGGGTTCCATTTATAGAACACAGGGTTCTATTCATAGAACACAAGGTTTTATTCATAGAACACATGGCTATATTTATAGATCACGGGTGGTTTCCATTCAGAGAACACATGGTTTCATTCATAAAACGCAGGGTTCTATTTATAGAACACAGGGTTCCATTCATAGAACACAGGGTTCTATTAATAAAACACAAGGTTTTATTCATAAAACACATGGTTATATTTATAGATCACGGGTGGTTTCCATTCAGAGAACACATGGTTTCATTCATAAAACACAGGGTTCAATTCATAGAACACAGGGTTCCATTTATAGAACACAGGGTTCTATTCATAGAAAACAAGGTTTTATTCATAGAACACATGGCTATATTTATAGATCACGGGTGGTTTCCATTTAGAGAACACATGGTTTCATTCATAAAACACAGGGTTCTATTTATAGAACACAGGGTTCCATTCATAGAACACAGGGTTCTATTAATAAAACACAAGGTTTTATTCATAAAACACATGGTTATATTTATAGATCACGGGTGGTTTCCATTCAGAGAACACATGGTTTCATTCATAAAACACAGGGTTCTATTCATAGAACACAGGGTTGCATTCATAGAACACAGGGTTCTATTAATAGAACACAAGGTTTTATTCATAAAACACATGGTTATATTTATAGATCACGGGTGGTTTCCATTCAGAGAACACATGATTTCATTCATAAAACACAGGGTTCTATTTATAGAACACAGGGTTCCATTCATAGAACACAGGGTTCTATTAATAGAACACAAGGTTTTATTCATAAAACACATGGTTATATTTATAGATCACGGGTGGTTTCCAGTCAGAGAACACATGGTTTCATTCATAAAACACAGGGTTCTATTCATAGAACACAGGGTTCCATTCATAGAACACAGGGTTCTATTAATAGAACACAAGGTTTTATTCATAAAACACATGGTTATATTTATAGATCACGGGTGGTTTCCATTCAGAGAACACATGATTTCATTCATAAAACACAGGGTTCTATTTATAGAACACAGGGTTCCATTCATAGAACACAGGGTTCTATTAATAGAACACAAGGTTTTATTCATAGAACACATGGCTATATTTATAGATCACGGGTGGTTTCCATTCAGAGAACACATCATTTCATTCATAAAACACAGGGTTCTATTCATAGAACACAGGGTTCCATTTATAGAACACTGGGTTCTATTCATAGACCACAAGGTTTTATTCATAGAACACATGGTAATATTTATAGATCACGGGTGGTTTTCATTCAGAGAACACATAATTTTATTCATAAAACACAGGGTTCCATTTATAGAACACAGAGTTCTATTCATAGAACACAAGGTTTTATTCATAGAACACATGGCTATATTTATAGATCACGGGTGGTTTTCATTCAGAGAACACATGGTTTCATTCATAAAACACAGCGTTTTATTCATAGAACACAGGGTTCCATTCATAGAACACAGGGTTCTATTAAGAGAACACAAGGTTTTATTCATAAAACACAGGGTTCTATTCATAGAACACAGGGTTCCATTCATAGAACACAGGGTTCTATTAATAGAACACAAGGTTTTATTCATAAAACACATGGTTATATTTATAGATCACGGGTGGTTTCCATTCAGAGAACACATGGTTTCATTCATAAAACACAGCGTTTTATTCATAGAACACAGGGTTCCATTCATAGAACACAGGGTTCTATTAAGAGAACACAAGGTTTTATTCATAAAACACATGGTTATATTTATAGATCACGGGTGGTTTCCATTCAGAGAACACATCATTTCATTCATAAAACACAGGGTTCTATTCATAGAACACAGGGTTCCATTTATAGAACACTGGGTTCTATTAATAGAACACAAGGTTTTATTCATAGAACACATGGTTATATATAAAGATCACGGGTGGTTTCCATTCAGAGAACACATAATTTCATTCATAAAACACAGGGTTCTATTCATAGAACACAGGGTTCCATTTATAGAACACAGGGTTCTATTCATAGAACACAAGGTTTTATTCATAGAACACATGGTTATATTTATAGATCACGGGTGGTTTCCATTCAGAGAACACATAATTTTATTCATAAAACACAGGGTTCTATTCATAGAACACAGGGTTCCATTTATAGAACACAGGGTTCTATTCATAGAACACAAGGTTTTATTCATAGAACACATGGCTATATTTATAGATCACGGGTGGTTTCCATTCAGAGAACACATGGTTTCATTCATAAAACACAGGGTTCTATTCATAGAACACAGGGTTCCATTCATAGAACACAGGGTTCTATTAATAGAACACAAGGTTTTATTCATAAAACACATGGTTATATTTATAGATCACGGGTGGTTTCCATTCAGAGAACACATAATTTCATTCATAAAACACAGGGTTCTATTCATAGAACACAGGGTTCCATTTATAGAACACAGGGTTCTATTCATATAACACAAGGTTTTATTCATAGAACACATGGTTATATTTATAGATCACGGGTGGTTTCCATTCAGAGAACACATAATTTTATTCATAAAACACAGGGTTCTATTCATAGAACACAGGGTTCCATTTATAGAACACAGGGTTCTATTCATAGAACTCAAGGTTTTATTCATAGAACAGATGGTTATATTTATAGATCACGGGTGGTTTCCATTCAGAGAACACATAATTGCATTCATAAAACACAGGGTTCTATTCATAGAACACAGGGTTCCATTTATAGAACACAGGGTTCTATTCATAGAACACAAGGTTTTATTCATAGAACACATGGCTATATTTATAGATCACGGGTGGTTTCCATTCAGAGAACACATGGTTTCATTCATAAAACGCAGGGTTCTATTTATAGAACACAGGGTTCCATTCATAGAACACAGGGTTCTATTAATAGAACACAAGGTTTTATTCATAAAACACATGGTTATATTTATAGATCACGGGTGGTTTCCATTCAGAGAACACATGGTTTCATTCATAAAACACAGGGTTCTATTTATAGAACACAGGGTTCCATTCATAGAACACAGGGTTCTATTAATAGAACACAAGGTTTTATTCATAAAACACATGGTTATATTTATAGATCACGGGTGGTTTCCATTCAGAGAACACATGGTTTCATTCATAAAACACAGGGTTCTATTCATAGAACACAGGGTTCCATTCATAGAACACAGGGTTCTATTAAGAGAACACAAGGTTTTATTCATAGAACACATGGCTATATTTATAGATCACGGGTGGTTTCCATTCAGAGAACACATCATTTCATTCATAAAACACAGGGTTCTATTCATAGAACACAGGGTTCCATTTATAGAACACTGGGTTCTATTCAAAGACCACAAGGTTTTATTCATAGAACACATGGTTATATTTATAGATCACGGGTGGTTTTCATTCAGAGAACACATAATTTTATTCATAAAACACAGGGTTCTATTCATAGAACACAGGGTTCCATTTATAGAACACAGGGTTCTATTCATAGAACACAAGGTTTTATTCATAGAACACATGGCTATATTTATAGATCACGGGTGGTTTCCATTCAGAGAACACATGGTTTCATTCATAAAACACAGGGTTCTATTTATAGAACACAGGGTTCCATTCATAGAACACAGGATTCTATTCATAGAACTCAAGGTTTTATTCATAGAACAGATGGTTATATTTATAGATCACGGGTGGTTTCCATTCAGAGAACACATAATTGCATTCATAAAACACAGGGTTCTATTCATAGAACACAGGGTTCCATTTATAGAACACAGGGTTCTATTCATAGAACACAAGGTTTTATTCATAGAACACATGGCTATATTTATAGATCACGGGTGGTTTCCATTCAGAGAACACATGGTTTCATTCATAAAACACAGGGTTCTATTTATAGAACACAGGGTTCCATTCATAGAACACAGGGTTCTATTAATAGAACACAAGGTTTTATTCATAAAACACATGGTTATATTTATAGATCACGGGTGGTTTCCATTCAGAGAACACATGGTTTCATTCATAAAACACAGGGTTCAATTCATAGAACACAGGGTTCCATTTATAGAACACAGGGTTCCATTCATAGAACACAGGGTTCTATTAATAGAACACAAGGTTTTATTCATAAAACACATGGTTATATTTATAGATCACGGGTGGTTTCCATTCAGAGAACACATAATTTCATTCATAAAACACAGGGTTCTATTCATAGAACACAGGGTTCCATTCATAGAACACAGGGTTCTATTAATAGAACACAAAGTTGTATTCATAAAACACATGGTTATATTTATAGATCACGGGTGGTTTCCATTCAGAGAACACATCATTTCATTCATAAAACACAGGGTTATATTCATAGAACACAGGGTTCCATTTATAGAACACTGGGTTCTATTCATAGACCACAAGGTTTTATTCATAGAACACATGGTTATATTTATAGATCACGGGTGGTTTCCATTCAGAGAACACATAATTTTATTCATAAAACACAGGGTTCAATTCATAGAACACAGGGTTCCATTTATAGAACACAGGGTTCTATTCATAGAACTCAAGGTTTTATTCATAGAACAGATGTTTATATTTATAGATCACGGGTGGTTTCCATTCAGAGAACACATAATTGCATTCATAAAACACAGGGTTCTATTTATAGAACACAGGGTTCCATTCATAGAACACAGGGTTCTATTAATAAAACACAAGGTTTTATTCATAAAACACATGGTTATATTTATAGATCACGGGTGGTTTCCATTCAGAGAACACATGGTTTCATTCATAAAACACAGGGTTCAATTCATAGAACACAGGGTTCCATTTATAGAACACAGGGTTCTATTCATAGAAAACAAGGTTTTATTCATAGAACACATGGCTATATTTATAGATCACGGGTGGTTTCCATTTAGAGAACACATGGTTTCATTCATAAAACACAGGGTTCTATTTATAGAACACAGGGTTCCATTCATAGAACACAGGGTTCTATTAATAAAACACAAGGTTTTATTCATAAAACACATGGTTATATTTATAGATCACGGGTGGTTTCCATTCAGAGAACACATGGTTTCATTCATAAAACACAGGGTTCTATTCATAGAACACAGGGTTGCATTCATAGAACACAGGGTTCTATTAATAGAACACAAGGTTTTATTCATAAAACACATGGTTATATTTATAGATCACGGGTGGTTTCCATTCAGAGAACACATGATTTCATTCATAAAACACAGGGTTCTATTTATAGAACACAGGGTTCCATTCATAGAACACAGGGTTCTATTAATAGAACACAAGGTTTTATTCATAAAACACATGGTTATATTTATAGATCACGGGTGGTTTCCAGTCAGAGAACACATGGTTTCATTCATAAAACACAGGGTTCTATTCATAGAACACAGGGTTCCATTCATAGAACACAGGGTTCTATTAATAGAACACAAGGTTTTATTCATAAAACACATGGTTATATTTATAGATCACGGGTGGTTTCCATTCAGAGAACACATGATTTCATTCATAAAACACAGGGTTCTATTTATAGAACACAGGGTTCCATTCATAGAACACAGGGTTCTATTAATAGAACACAAGGTTTTATTCATAGAACACATGGCTATATTTATAGATCACGGGTGGTTTCCATTCAGAGAACACATCATTTCATTCATAAAACACAGGGTTCTATTCATAGAACACAGGGTTCCATTTATAGAACACTGGGTTCTATTCATAGACCACAAGGTTTTATTCATAGAACACATGGTAATATTAATAGATCACGGGTGGTTTTCATTCAGAGAACACATAATTTTATTCATAAAACACAGGGTTCCATTTATAGAACACAGAGTTCTATTCATAGAACACAAGGTTTTATTCATAGAACACATGGCTATATTTATAGATCACGGGTGGTTTTCATTCAGAGAACACATGGTTTCATTCATAAAACACAGCGTTTTATTCATAGAACACAGGGTTCCATTCATAGAACACAGGGTTCTATTAAGAGAACACAAGGTTTTATTCATAAAACACAGGGTTCTATTCATAGAACACAGGGTTCCATTCATAGAACACAGGGTTCTATTAATAGAACACAAGGTTTTATTCATAAAACACATGGTTATATTTATAGATCACGGGTGGTTTCCATTCAGAGAACACATGGTTTCATTCATAAAACACAGCGTTTTATTCATAGAACACAGGGTTCCATTCATAGAACACAGGGTTCTATTAAGAGAACACAAGGTTTTATTCATAAAACACATGGTTATATTTATAGATCACGGGTGGTTTCCATTCAGAGAACACATCATTTCATTCATAAAACACAGGGTTCTATTCATAGAACACAGGGTTCCATTTATAGAACACTGGGTTCTATTAATAGAACACAAGGTTTTATTCATAGAACACATGGTTATATATAAAGATCACGGGTGGTTTCCATTCAGAGAACACATAATTTCATTCATAAAACACAGGGTTCTATTCATAGAACACAGGGTTCCATTTATAGAACACAGGGTTCTATTCATAGAACACAAGGTTTTATTCATAGAACACATGGTTATATTTATAGATCACGGGTGGTTTCCATTCAGAGAACACATAATTTTATTCATAAAACACAGGGTTCTATTCATAGAACACAGGGTTCCATTTATAGAACACAGGGTTCTATTCATAGAACACAAGGTTTTATTCATAGAACACATGGCTATATTTATAGATCACGGGTGGTTTCCATTCAGAGAACACATGGTTTCATTCATAAAACACAGGGTTCTATTCATAGAACACAGGGTTCCATTCATAGAACACAGGGTTCTATTAATAGAACACAAGGTTTTATTCATAAAACACATGGTTATATTTATAGATCACGGGTGGTTTCCATTCAGAGAACACATAATTTCATTCATAAAACACAGGGTTCTATTCATAGAACACAGGGTTCCATTTATAGAACACAGGGTTCTATTCATATAACACAAGGTTTTATTCATAGAACACATGGTTATATTTATAGATCACGGGTGGTTTCCATTCAGAGAACACATAATTGCATTCATAAAACACAGGGTTCTATTCATAGAACACAGGGTTCCATTTATAGAACACAGGGTTCTATTCATAGAACACAAGGTTTTATTCATAGAACACATGGCTATATTTATAGATCACGGGTGGTTTCCATTCAGAGAACACATGGTTTCATTCATAAAACGCAGGGTTCTATTTATAGAACACAGGGTTCCATTCATAGAACACAGGGTTCTATTAATAAAACACAAGGTTTTATTCATAAAACACATGGTTATATTTATAGATCACGGGTGGTTTCCATTCAGAGAACACATGGTTTCATTCATAAAACACAGGGTTCAATTCATAGAACACAGGGTTCCATTTATAGAACACAGGGTTCTATTCATAGAAAACAAGGTTTTATTCATAGAACACATGGCTATATTTATAGATCACGGGTGGTTTCCATTTAGAGAACACATGGTTTCATTCATAAAACACAGGGTTCTATTTATAGAACACAGGGTTCCATTCATAGAACACAGGGTTCTATTAATAAAACACAAGGTTTTATTCATAAAACACATGGTTATATTTATAGATCACGGGTGGTTTCCATTCAGAGAACACATGGTTTCATTCATAAAACACAGGGTTCTATTCATAGAACACAGGGTTGCATTCATAGAACACAGGGTTCTATTAATAGAACACAAGGTTTTATTCATAAAACACATGGTTATATTTATAGATCACGGGTGGTTTCCATTCAGAGAACACATGATTTCATTCATAAAACACAGGGTTCTATTTATAGAACACAGGGTTCCATTCATAGAACACAGGGTTCTATTAATAGAACACAAGGTTTTATTCATAAAACACATGGTTATATTTATAGATCACGGGTGGTTTCCAGTCAGAGAACACATGGTTTCATTCATAAAACACAGGGTTCTATTCATAGAACACAGGGTTCCATTCATAGAACACAGGGTTCTATTAATAGAACACAAGGTTTTATTCATAAAACACATGGTTATATTTATAGATCACGGGTGATTTCCATTCAGAGAACACATGATTTCATTCATAAAACACAGGGTTCTATTTATAGAACACAGGGTTCCATTCATAGAACACAGGGTTCTATTAATAGAACACAAGGTTTTATTCATAGAACACATGGCTATATTTATAGATCACGGGTGGTTTCCATTCAGAGAACACATCATTTCATTCATAAAACACAGGGTTCTATTCATAGAACACAGGGTTCCATTTATAGAACACTGGGTTCTATTCATAGACCACAAGGTTTTATTCATAGAACACATGGTAATATTTATAGATCACGGGTGGTTTTCATTCAGAGAACACATAATTTTATTCATAAAACACAGGGTTCCATTTATAGAACACAGAGTTCTATTCATAGAACACAAGGTTTTATTCATAGAACACATGGCTATATTTATAGATCACGGGTGGTTTTCATTCAGAGAACACATGGTTTCATTCATAAAACACAGCGTTTTATTCATAGAACACAGGGTTCCATTCATAGAACACAGGGTTCTATTAAGAGAACACAAGGTTTTATTCATAAAACACAGGGTTCTATTCATAGAACACAGGGTTCCATTCATAGAACACAGGGTTCTATTAATAGAACACAAGGTTTTATTCATAAAACACATGGTTATATTTATAGATCACGGGTGGTTTCCATTCAGAGAACACATGGTTTCATTCATAAAACACAGCGTTTTATTCATAGAACACAGGGTTCCATTCATAGAACACAGGGTTCTATTAAGAGAACACAAGGTTTTATTCATAAAACACATGGTTATATTTATAGATCACGGGTGGTTTCCATTCAGAGAACACATCATTTCATTCATAAAACACAGGGTTCTATTCATAGAACACAGGGTTCCATTTATAGAACACTGGGTTCTATTAATAGAACACAAGGTTTTATTCATAGAACACATGGTTATATATAAAGATCACGGGTGGTTTCCATTCAGAGAACACATAATTTCATTCATAAAACACAGGGTTCTATTCATAGAACACAGGGTTCCATTTATAGAACACAGGGTTCTATTCATAGAACACAAGGTTTTATTCATAGAACACATGGTTATATTTATAGATCACGGGTGGTTTCCATTCAGAGAACACATAATTTTATTCATAAAACACAGGGTTCTATTCATAGAACACAGGGTTCCATTTATAGAACACAGGGTTCTATTCATAGAACACAAGGTTTTATTCATAGAACACATGGCTATATTTATAGATCACGGGTGGTTTCCATTCAGAGAACACATGGTTTCATTCATAAAACACAGGGTTCTATTCATAGAACACAGGGTTCCATTCATAGAACACAGGGTTCTATTAATAGAACACAAGGTTTTATTCATAAAACACATGGTTATATTTATAGATCACGGGTGGTTTCCATTCAGAGAACACATAATTTCATTCATAAAACACAGGGTTCTATTCATAGAACACAGGGTTCCATTTATAGAACACAGGGTTCTATTCATATAACACAAGGTTTTATTCATAGAACACATGGTTATATTTATAGATCACGGGTGGTTTCCATTCAGAGAACACATAATTTTATTCATAAAACACAGGGTTCTATTCATAGAACACAGGGTTCCATTTATAGAACACAGGGTTCTATTCATAGAACTCAAGGTTTTATTCATAGAACAGATGGTTATATTTATAGATCACGGGTGGTTTCCATTCAGAGAACACATAATTGCATTCATAAAACACAGGGTTCTATTCATAGAACACAGGGTTCCATTTATAGAACACAGGGTTCTATTCATAGAACACAAGGTTTTATTCATAGAACACATGGCTATATTTATAGATCACGGGTGGTTTCCATTCAGAGAACACATGGTTTCATTCATAAAACGCAGGGTTCTATTTATAGAACACAGGGTTCCATTCATAGAACACAGGGTTCTATTAATAGAACACAAGGTTTTATTCATAAAACACATGGTTATATTTATAGATCACGGGTGGTTTCCATTCAGAGAACACATGGTTTCATTCATAAAACACAGGGTTCTATTTATAGAACACAGGGTTCCATTCATAGAACACAGGGTTCTATTAATAGAACACAAGGTTTTATTCATAAAACACATGGTTATATTTATAGATCACGGGTGGTTTCCATTCAGAGAACACATGGTTTCATTCATAAAACACAGGGTTCTATTCATAGAACACAGGGTTCCATTCATAGAACACAGGGTTCTATTAAGAGAACACAAGGTTTTATTCATAGAACACATGGCTATATTTATAGATCACGGGTGGTTTCCATTCAGAGAACACATCATTTCATTCATAAAACACAGGGTTCTATTCATAGAACAAAGGGTTCCATTTATAGAACACTGGGTTCTATTCAAAGACCACAAGGTTTTATTCATAGAACACATGGTTATATTTATAGATCACGGGTGGTTTTCATTCAGAGAACACATAATTTTATTCATAAAACACAGGGTTCTATTCATAGAACACAGGGTTCCATTTATAGAACACAGGGTTCTATTCATAGAACACAAGGTTTTATTCATAGAACACATGGCTATATTTATAGATCACGGGTGGTTTCCATTCAGAGAACACATGGTTTCATTCATAAAACACAGGGTTCTATTTATAGAACACAGGGTTCCATTCATAGAACACAGGATTCTATTCATAGAACTCAAGGTTTTATTCATAGAACAGATGGTTATATTTATAGATCACGGGTGGTTTCCATTCAGAGAACACATAATTGCATTCATAAAACACAGGGTTCTATTCATAGAACACAGGGTTCCATTTATAGAACACAGGGTTCTATTCATAGAACACAAGGTTTTATTCATAGAACACATGGCTATATTTATAGATCACGGGTGGTTTCCATTCAGAGAACACATGGTTTCATTCATAAAACACAGGGTTCTATTTATAGAACACAGGGTTCCATTCATAGAACACAGGGTTCTATTAATAGAACACAAGGTTTTATTCATAAAACACATGGTTATATTTATAGATCACGGGTGGTTTCCATTCAGAGAACACATGGTTTCATTCATAAAACACAGGGTTCAATTCATAGAACACAGGGTTCCATTTATAGAACACAGGGTTCTATTCATAGAAAACAAGGTTTTATTCATAGAACACATGGCTATATTTATAGATCACGGGTGGTTTCCATTCAGAGAACACATGGTTTCATTCATAAAACACAGGGTTCTATTTATAGAACACAGGGTTCCATTCATAGAACACAGGGTTCTATTAATAAAACACAAGGTTTTATTCATAAAACACATGGTTATATTTATAGATCACGGGTGGTTTCCATTCAGAGAACACATGGTTTCATTCATAAATCACAGGGTTCTATTCATAGAACACAGGGTTCCATTCATAGAACACAGGGTTCTATTAATAGAACACAAGGTTTTATTCATAAAACACATGGTTATATTTATAGATCACGGGTGGTTTCCATTCAGAGAACACATGATTTCATTCATAAAACACAGGGTTCTATTTATAGAACACAGGGTTCCATTCATAGAACACAGGGTTCTATTAATAGAACACAAGGTTTTATTCATAAAACACATGGTTATATTTATAGATCACGGGTGGTTTCCAGTCAGAGAACACATGGTTTCATTCATAAAACACAGGGTTCTATTCATAGAACACAGGGTTCCATTCATAGAACACAGGGTTCTATTAATAGAACACAAGGTTTTATTCATAAAACACATGGTTATATTTATAGATCACGGGTGGTTTCCATTCAGAGAACACATGGTTTCATTCATAAATCACAGGGTTCTATTCATAGAACACAGGGTTCCATTCATAGAACACAGGGTTCTATTAATAGAACACAAGGTTTTATTCATAAAACACATGGTTATATTTATAGATCACGGGTGGTTTCCATTCAGAGAACACATGATTTCATTCATAAAACACAGGGTTCTATTTATAGAACACAGGGTTCCATTCATAGAACACAGGGTTCTATTAATAGAACACAAGGTTTTATTCATAGAACACATGGCTATATTTATAGATCACGGGTGGTTTCCATTCAGAGAACACATCATTTCATTCATAAAACACAGGGTTCTATTCATAGAACACAGGGTTCCATTTATAGAACACTGGGTTCTATTCATAGACCACAAGGTTTTATTCATAGAACACATGGTTATATTTATAGATCACGGGTGGTTTTCATTCAGAGAACACATAATTTTATTCATAAAACACAGGGTTCTATTCATAGAACACAGGGTTCCATTTATAGAACACAGGGTTCTATTCATAGAACACAAGGTTTTATTCATAGAACACATGGCTATATTTATAGATCACGGGTGGTTTCCATTCAGAGAACACATGGTTTCATTCATAAAACACAGGGTTCTATTTATAGAACACAGGGTTCCATTCATAGAACACAGGGTTCTATTAATAGAACACAAGGTTTTATTCATAAAACACATGGTTATATTTATAGATCACGGGTGGTTTCCATTCAGAGAACACATGGTTTCATTCATAAAACACAGCGTTTTATTCATAGAACACAGGGTTCCATTCATAGAACACAGGGTTCTATTAAGAGAACACAAGGTTTTATTCATAAAACACATGGTTATATTTATAGATCACGGGTGGTTTCCATTCAGACAACACATCATTTTATTCATAAAACACAGGGTTCTATTCATAGAACACAGGGTTCCATTTATAGAACACTGGGTTCTATTAATAGAACACAAGGTTTTATTCATAGAACACATGGTTATATATAAAGATCACGGGTGGTTTCCATTCAGAGAACACATAATTTCATTCATAAAACACCGGGTTCTATTCATAGAACACAGGGTTCCATTTATAGAACACAGGGTTCTATTCATAGAACACAAGGTTTTATTCATAGAACACATGGTTATATTTATAGATCACGGGTGGTTTCCATTCAGAGAACACATAATTTTATTCATAAAACACAGGGTTCTATTCATAGAACACAGGGTTCCATTTATAGAACACAGGGTTCTATTCATAGAACACAAGGTTTTATTCATAGAACACATGGCTATATTTATAGATCACGGGTGGTTTCCATTCAGAGAACACATGGTTTCATTCATAAAACACAGGGTTCTATTCATAGAACACAGGGTTCCATTCATAGAACACAGGGTTCTATTAATAGAACACAAGGTTTTATTCATAAAACACATGGTTATATTTATAGATCACGGGTGGTTTCCATTCAGAGAACACATAATTTCATTCATAAAACACAGGGTTCTATTCATAGAACACAGGGTTCCATTTATAGAACACAGGGTTCTATTCATAGAACACAAGGTTTTATTCATAGAACACATGGTTATATTTATAGATCACGGGTGGTTTCCATTCAGAGAACACATAATTTTATTCATAAAACACAGGGTTCTATTCATAGAACACAGGGTTCCATTTATAGAACACAGGGTTCTATTCATAGAACTCAAGGTTTTATTCATAGAACAGATGGTTATATTTATAGATCACGGGTGGTTTCCATTCAGAGAACACATAATTGCATTCATAAAACACAGGGTTCTATTCATAGAACACAGGGTTCCATTTATAGAACAGAGGGTTCTATTCATAGAACACAAGGTTTTATTCATAGAACACATGGCTATATTTATAGATCACGGGTGGTTTCCATTCAGAGAACACATGGTTTCATTCATAAAACACAGGGTTCTATTTATAGAACACAGGGTTCCATTCATAGAACACAGGGTTCTATTAATAGAACACAAGGTTTTATTCATAAAACACATGGTTATATTTATAGATCACGGGTGGTTTCCATTCAGAGAACACATGGTTTCATTCATAAAACACAGGGTTCTATTTATAGAACACAGGGTTCCATTCATAGAACACAGGGTTCTATTAATAGAACACAAGGTTTTATTCATAAAACACATGGTTATATTTATAGATCACGGGTGGTTTCCATTCAGAGAACACATGGTTTCATTCATAAATCACAGGGTTCTATTCATAGAACACAGGGTTCCATTCATAGAACACAGGGTTCTATTAATAGAACACAAGGTTTTATTCATAAAACACATGGTTATATTTATAGATCACGGGTGGTTTCCATTCAGAGAACACATGATTTCATTCATAAAACACAGGGTTCTATTTATAGAACACAGGGTTCCATTCATAGAACACAGGGTTCTATTAATAGAACACAAGGTTTTATTCATAGAACACATGGCTATATTTATAGATCACGGGTGGTTTCCATTCAGAGAACACATCATTTCATTCATAAAACACAGGGTTCTATTCATAGAACACAGGGTTCCATTTATAGAACACTGGGTTCTATTCATAGACCACAAGGTTTTATTCATAGAACACATGGTTATATTTATAGATCACGGGTGGTTTTCATTCAGAGAACACATAATTTTATTCATAAAACACAGGGTTCTATTCATAGAACACAGGGTTCCATTTATAGAACACAGGGTTCTATTCATAGAACACAAGGTTTTATTCATAGAACACATGGCTATATTTATAGATCACGGGTGGTTTCCATTCAGAGAACACATGGTTTCATTCATAAAACACAGGGTTCTATTTATAGAACACAGGGTTCCATTCATAGAACACAGGGTTCTATTAATAGAACACAAGGTTTTATTCATAAAACACATGGTTATATTTATAGATCACGGGTGGTTTCCATTCAGAGAACACATGGTTTCATTCATAAAACACAGCGTTTTATTCATAGAACACAGGGTTCCATTCATAGAACACAGGGTTCTATTAAGAGAACACAAGGTTTTATTCATAAAACACATGGTTATATTTATAGATCACGGGTGGTTTCCATTCAGAGAACACATCATTTCATTCATAAAACACAGGGTTCTATTCATAGAACACAGGGTTCCATTTATAGAACACTGGGTTCTATTAATAGAACACAAGGTTTTATTCATAGAACACATGGTTATATATAAAGATCACGGGTGGTTTCCATTCAGAGAACACATAATTTCATTCATAAAACACCGGGTTCTATTCATAGAACACAGGGTTCCATTTATAGAACACAGGGTTCTATTCATAGAACACAAGGTTTTATTCATAGAACACATGGTTATATTTATAGATCACGGGTGGTTTCCATTCAGAGAACACATAATTTTATTCATAAAACACAGGGTTCTATTCATAGAACACAGGGTTCCATTTATAGAACACAGGGTTCTATTCATAGAACACAAGGTTTTATTCATAGAACACATGGCTATATTTATAGATCACGGGTGGTTTCCATTCAGAGAACACATGGTTTCATTCATAAAACACAGGGTTCTATTCATAGAACACAGGGTTCCATTCATAGAACACAGGGTTCTATTAATAGAACACAAGGTTTTATTCATAAAACACATGGTTATATTTATAGATCACGGGTGGTTTCCATTCAGAGAACACATAATTTCATTCATAAAACACAGGGTTCTATTCATAGAACACAGGGTTCCATTTATAGAACACAGGGTTCTATTCATAGAACACAAGGTTTTATTCATAGAACACATGGTTATATTTATAGATCACGGGTGGTTTCCATTCAGAGAACACATAATTTTATTCATAAAACACAGGGTTCTATTCATAGAACACAGGGTTCCATTTATAGAACACAGGGTTCTATTCATAGAACTCAAGGTTTTATTCATAGAACAGATGGTTATATTTATAGATCACGGGTGGTTTCCATTCAGAGAACACATAATTGCATTCATAAAACACAGGGTTCTATTCATAGAACACAGGGTTCCATTTATAGAACAGAGGGTTCTATTCATAGAACACAAGGTTTTATTCATAGAACACATGGCTATATTTATAGATCACGGGTGGTTTCCATTCAGAGAACACATGGTTTCATTCATAAAACACAGGGTTCTATTTATAGAACACAGGGTTCCATTCATAGAACACAGGGTTCTATTAATAGAACACAAGGTTTTATTCATAAAACACATGGTTATATTTATAGATCACGGGTGGTTTCCATTCAGAGAACACATGGTTTCATTCATAAAACACAGGGTTCTATTTATAGAACACAGGGTTCCATTCATAGAACACAGGGTTCTATTAATAGAACACAAGGTTTTATTCATAAAACACATGGTTATATTTATAGATCACGGGTGGTTTCCATTCAGAGAACACATGGTTTCATTCATAAATCACAGGGTTCTATTCATAGAACACAGGGTTCCATTCATAGAACACAGGGTTCTATTAATAGAACACAAGGTTTTATTCATAAAACACATGGTTATATTTATAGATCACGGGTGGTTTCCATTCAGAGAACACATGATTTCATTCATAAAACACAGGGTTCTATTTATAGAACACAGGGTTCCATTCATAGAACACAGGGTTCTATTAATAGAACACAAGGTTTTATTCATAGAACACATGGCTATATTTATAGATCACGGGTGGTTTCCATTCAGAGAACACATCATTTCATTCATAAAACACAGGGTTCTATTCATAGAACACAGGGTTCCATTTATAGAACACTGGGTTCTATTCATAGACCACAAGGTTTTATTCATAGAACACATGGTTATATTTATAGATCACGGGTGGTTTTCATTCAGAGAACACATAATTTTATTCATAAAACACAGGGTTCTATTCATAGAACACAGGGTTCCATTTATAGAACACAGGGTTCTATTCATAGAACACAAGGTTTTATTCATAGAACACATGGCTATATTTATAGATCACGGGTGGTTTCCATTCAGAGAACACATGGTTTCATTCATAAAACACAGGGTTCTATTTATAGAACACAGGGTTCCATTCATAGAACACAGGGTTCTATTAATAGAACACAAGGTTTTATTCATAAAACACATGGTTATATTTATAGATCACGGGTGGTTTCCATTCAGAGAACACATGGTTTCATTCATAAAACACAGCGTTTTATTCATAGAACACAGGGTTCCATTCATAGAACACAGGGTTCTATTAAGAGAACACAAGGTTTTATTCATAAAACACATGGTTATATTTATAGATCACGGGTGGTTTCCATTCAGAGAACACATCATTTCATTCATAAAACACAGGGTTCTATTCATAGAACACAGGGTTCCATTTATAGAACACTGGGTTCTATTAATAGAACACAAGGTTTTATTCATAGAACACATGGTTATATATAAAGATCACGGGTGGTTTCCATTCAGAGAACACATAATTTCATTCATAAAACACCGGGTTCTATTCATAGAACACAGGGTTCCATTTATAGAACACAGGGTTCTATTCATAGAACACAAGGTTTTATTCATAGAACACATGGTTATATTTATAGATCACGGGTGGTTTCCATTCAGAGAACACATAATTTTATTCATAAAACACAGGGTTCTATTCATAGAACACAGGGTTCCATTTATAGAACACAGGGTTCTATTCATAGAACACAAGGTTTTATTCATAGAACACATGGCTATATTTATAGATCACGGGTGGTTTCCATTCAGAGAACACATGGTTTCATTCATAAAACACAGGGTTCTATTCATAGAACACAGGGTTCCATTCATAGAACACAGGGTTCTATTAATAGAACACAAGGTTTTATTCATAAAACACATGGTTATATTTATAGATCACGGGTGGTTTCCATTCAGAGAACACATAATTTCATTCATAAAACACAGGGTTCTATTCATAGAACACAGGGTTCCATTTATAGAACACAGGGTTCTATTCATAGAACACAAGGTTTTATTCATAGAACACATGGTTATATTTATAGATCACGGGTGGTTTCCATTCAGAGAACACATAATTTTATTCATAAAACACAGGGTTCTATTCATAGAACACAGGGTTCCATTTATAGAACACAGGGTTCTATTCATAGAACTCAAGGTTTTATTCATAGAACAGATGGTTATATTTATAGATCACGGGTGGTTTCCATTCAGAGAACACATAATTGCATTCATAAAACACAGGGTTCTATTCATAGAACACAGGGTTCCATTTATAGAACAGAGGGTTCTATTCATAGAACACAAGGTTTTATTCATAGAACACATGGCTATATTTATAGATCACGGGTGGTTTCCATTCAGAGAACACATGGTTTCATTCATAAAACACAGGGTTCTATTTATAGAACACAGGGTTCCATTCATAGAACACAGGGTTCTATTAATAGAACACAAGGTTTTATTCATAAAACACATGGTTATATTTATAGATCACGGGTGGTTTCCATTCAGAGAACACATGGTTTCATTCATAAAACACAGGGTTCTATTTATAGAACACAGGGTTCCATTCATAGAACACAGGGTTCTATTAATAGAACACAAGGTTTTATTCATAAAACACATGGTTATATTTATAGATCACGGGTGGTTTCCATTCAGAGAACACATGGTTTCATTCATAAAACACAGGGTTCTATTCATAGAACACAGGGTTCCATTCATAGAACACAGGGTTCTATTAAGAGAACACAAGGTTTTATTCATAGAACACATGGCTATATTTATAGATCACGGGTGGTTTCCATTCAGAGAACACATCATTTCATTCATAAAACACAGGGTTCTATTCATAGAACACAGGGTTCCATTTATAGAACACTGGGTTCTATTCATAGACCACAAGGTTTTATTCATAGAACACATGGTTATATTTATAGATCACGGGTGGTTTTCATTCAGAGAACACATAATTTTATTCATAAAACACAGGGTTCTATTCATAGAACACAGGGTTCCATTTATAGAACACAGGGTTCTATTCATAGAACACAAGGTTTTATTCATAGAACACATGGCTATATTTATAGATCACGGGTGGTTTCCATTCAGAGAACACATGGTTTCATTCATAAAACACAGGGTTCTATTTATAGAACACAGGGTTCCATTCATAGAACACAGGGTTCTATTAATAGAACACAAGGTTTTATTCATAAAACACATGGTTATATTTATAGATCACGGGTGGTTTCCATTCAGAGAACACATGGTTTCATTCATAAAACACAGGGTTCTATTCATAGAACACAGGGTTCCATTCATAGAACACAGGGTTCTATTAAGAGAACACAAGGTTTTATTCATAGAACACATGGTTATATATAAAGATCACGGGTGGTTTCCATTCAGAGAACACATAATTTCATTCATAAAACACAGGGTTCTATTCATAGAACACAGGGTTCCATTTATAGAACACAGGGTTCTATTCATAGAACACAAGGTTTTATTCATAGAACACATGGTTATATTTATAGATCACGGGTGGTTTCCATTCAGAGAACACATAATTT
This sequence comes from Crinia signifera, assembly GCF_055691185.1. Lineage (NCBI taxonomy): Eukaryota > Metazoa > Chordata > Amphibia > Anura > Myobatrachidae > Crinia > Crinia signifera. Next base: position 236,328,484 of record NC_139217.1, on the reverse strand, counting down.
TATTCATAAAACACAGGGTTCTATTCATAGAACACAGGGTTCCATTTATAGAACACAGGGTTCTATTCATAGAACTCAAGGTTTTATTCATAGAACAGATTGTTATATTTATAGATCACGGGTGGTTTCCATTCAGAGAACACATAATTGCATTCATAAAACACAGGGTTCTATTCATAGAACACAGGGTTCCATTTATAGAACACAGGGTTCTATTCATAGAACACAAGGTTTTATTCATAGAACACATGGCTATATTTATAGATCACAGGTGGTTTCCATTCAGAGAACACATGGTTTCATTCATAAAACACAGGGTTCTATTCATAGAACACAGGGTTCCATTCATAGAACACAGGGTTCTATTAATAGAACACAAGGTTTTATTCATAAAACACATGGTTATATTTATAGATCATGGGTGGTTTCCATTCAGAGAACACATAATTTCATTCATAAAACACAGGGTTCTATTCATAGAACACAGGGTTCCATTTATAGAACACAGGGTTCTATTCATAGAACACAAGGTTTTATTCATAGAACACATGGTTATATTTATAGATCACGGGTGGTTTCCATTCAGAGAACACATAATTTTATTCATAAAACACAGGGTTCTATTCATAGAACACAGGGTTCCATTTATAGAACACAGGGTTCTATTCATAGAACTCAAGGTTTTATTCATAGAACAGATGGTTATATTTATAGATCACGGGTGGTTTCCATTCAGAGAACACATAATTGCATTCATAAAACACAGGGTTCTATTCATAGAACACAGGGTTCCATTTATAGAACACAGGGTTCTATTCATAGAACACAAGGTTTTATTCATAGAACACATGGCTATATTTATAGATCACGGGTGGTTTCCATTCAGAGAACACATAATTTCATTCATAAAACACAGGGTTCTATTTATAGAACACAGGGTTCCATTCATAGAACACAGGGTTCTATTAATAGAACACAAGGTTTTATTCATAAAACACATGGTTATATTTATAGATCACGGGTGGTTTCCATTCAGAGAACACATCATTTCATTCATAAAACACAGGGTTCTATTCATAGAACACAGGGTTCCATTTATAGAACACTGGGTTCTATTCATAGACCACAAGGTTTTATTCATAGAACACATGGTTATATTTATAGATCACGGGTGGTTTTCATTCAGAGAACACATAATTTTATTCATAAAACACAGGGTTCTATTCATAGAACACAGGGTTCCATTTATAGAACACAGGGTTCTATTCATAGAACACAAGGTTTTATTCATAGAACACATGGCTATATTTATAGATCACGGGTGGTTTCCATTCAGAGAACACATGGTTTCATTCATAAAACACAGGGTTCTATTTATAGAACACAGGGTTCCATTCATAGAACACAGGGTTCTATTAATAGAACACAAGGTTTTATTCATAAAACACATGGTTATATTTATAGATCACGGGTGGTTTCCATTCAGAGAACACATGGTTTCATTCATAAAACACAGGGTTCTATTCATAGAACACAGGGTTCCATTCATAGAACACAGGGTTCTATTAAGAGAACACAAGGTTTTATTCATAAAACACATGGTTATATTTATAGATCACGGGTGCTTTCCATTCAGGGAACACATCATTTCATTCATAAAACACAGGGTTCTATTCATAGAACACAGGGTTCCATTTATAGAACACTGGGTTCTATTCATAGAACACAAGGTTTTATTCATAGAACACATGGTTATATTTATAGATCACGGGTGGTTTCCATTCAGAGAACACATAATTTCATTCATAAAACACAGGGTTCTATTCATAGAACACAGGGTTCCATTTATAGAACACAGGGTTCTATTCATAGAACACAAGGTTTTATTCATAGAACACATGGTTATATTTATAGATCACGGGTGGTTTCCATTCAGAGAACACATAATTTTATTCATAAAACACAGGGTTCTATTCATAGAACATAGGGTTCCATTTATAGAACACAGGATTCTATTCATAGAACTCAAGGTTTTATTCATAGAACAGATGGTTATATTTATAGATCACGGGTGGTTTCCATTCAGAGAACACATAATTGCATTCATAAAACACAGGGTTCTATTCATAGAACACAGGGTTCCATTTATAGAACACAGGGTTCTATTCATAGAACACAAGGTTTTATTCATAAAACACATGGTTATATTTATAGATCACGGGTGGTTTCCATTCAGAGAACACATCATTTCATTCATAAAACACAGGGTTCTATTCATAGAACACAGGGTTCCATTTATAGAACACTGGGTTCTATTCATAGACCACAAGGTTTTATTCATAGAACACATGGTTATATTTATAGATCACGGGTGGTTTTCATTCAGAGAACACATAATTTTATTCATAAAACACAGGGTTCTATTCATAGAACACAGGGTTCCATTTATAGAACACAGGGTTCTATTCATAGAACACAAGGTTTTATTCATAGAACACATGGCTATATTTATAGATCACGGGTGGTTTCCATTCAGAGAACACATGGTTTCATTCATAAAACACAGGGTTCTATTTATAGAACACAGGGTTCCATTCATAGAACACAGGGTTCTATTAATAAAACACAAGGTTTTATTCATAAAACACATGGTTATATTTATAGATCACGGGTGGTTTCCATTCAGAGAACACATGGTTTCATTCATAAAACACAGGGTTCTATTCATAGAACACAGGGTTCCATTCATAGAACACAGGGTTCTATTAAGAGAACACAAGGTTTTATTCATAAAACACATGGTTATATTTATAGATCACGGGTGCTTTCCATTCAGGGAACACATCATTTCATTCATAAAACACAGGGTTCTATTCATAGAACACAGGGTTCCATTTATAGAACACTGGGTTCTATTCATAGAACACAAGGTTTTATTCATAGAACACATGGTTATATTTATAGATCACGGGTGGTTTCCATTCAGAGAACACATAATTTCATTCATAAAACACAGGGTTCTATTCATAGAACACAGGGTTCCATTTATAGAACACAGGGTTCTATTCATAGAACACAAGGTTTTATTCATAGAACACATGGTTATATTTATAGATCACGGGTGGTTTCCATTCAGAGAACACATAATTTTATTCATAAAACACAGGGTTCTATTCATAGAACATAGGGTTCCATTTATAGAACACAGGATTCTATTCATAGAACTCAAGGTTTTATTCATAGAACAGATGGTTATATTTATAGATCACGGGTGGTTTCCATTCAGAGAACACATAATTGCATTCATAAAACACAGGGTTCTATTCATAGAACACAGGGTTCCATTTATAGAACACAGGGTTCTATTCATAGAACACAAGGTTTTATTCATAGAACACATGGCTATATTTATAGATCACGGGTGGTTTCCATTCAGAGAACACATGGTTTCATTCATAAAACACAGGGTTCTATTTATAGAACACAGGGTTCCATTCATAGAACACAGGGTTCTATTAATAGAACACAAGGTTTTATTCATAAAACACATGGTTATATTTATAGATCACGGGTGGTTTCCATTCAGAGAACACATGGTTTCATTCATAAAACACAGGGTTCAATTCATAGAACACAGGGTTCCATTTATAGAACACAGGGTTCTATTCATAGAAAACAAGGTTTTATTCATAGAACACATGGCTATATTTATAGATCACGGGTGGTTTCCATTCAGAGAACACATGGTTTCATTCATAAAACACAGGGTTCTATTTATAGAACACAGGGTTCCATTCATAGAACACAGGGTTCTATTAATAAAACACAAGGTTTTATTCATAAAACACATGGTTATATTTATAGATCACGGGTGGTTTCCATTCAGAGAACACATGGTTTCATTCATAAAACACAGGGTTCTATTCATAGAACACAGGGTTCCATTCATAGAACACGGGGTTCTATTAATAGAACACAAGGTTTTATTCATAAAACACATGGTTATATTTATAGATCACGGGTGGTTTCCATTCAGAGAACACATGATTTCATTCATAAAACACAGGGTTCTATTTATAGAACACAGGGTTCCATTCATAGAACACAGGGTTCTATTAATAGAACACAAGGATTTATTCATAAAACACATGGTTATATTTATAGATCACGGGTGGTTTCCAGTCAGAGAACACATGGTTTCATTCATAAAACACAGGGTTCTATTCATAGAACACAGGATTCCATTAATAGAACACAGAGTTCTATTAATAGAACACAAGGTTGTATTCATAAAACACATGGTTATATTTATAGATCACGGGTGGTTTCCATTCAGAGAACACATCATTTCATTCATAAAACACAGGGTTCTATTCATAGAACACAGGGTTCCATTTATAGAACACAGGGTTCTATTCATAGAACACAAGGTTTTATTCATAAAACACATGGTTATATTTATAGATCACGGGTGGTTTCCATTCAGAGAACACATAATTTCATTCATAAAACACAGGGTTCTATTCATAGAACACAGGGTTCCATTTATAGAACACAGGGTTCTATTCATAGAACTCAAGGTTTTATTCATAGAACAGATGGTTATATTTATAGATCACGGGTGGTTTCCATTCAGAGAACACATAATTGCATTCATAAAACACAGGGTTCTATTCATAGAACACAGGGTTCCATTTATAGAACACAGGGTTCTATTCATAGTACACAAGGTTTTATTCATAAAACACATGGTTATATTTATAGATCGCGGGTGGTTTCCATTCAGAGAACACATGGTTTCATTCATAAAACACAGGGTTCTATTCATAGAACACAGGGTTCCATTCATAGAACACAGGGTTCTATTTATAGAACACAAGGTTTTATTCATAAAACACATGGTTATATTTATGGATCACGGGTGGTTTCCATTCAGAGAACACATCATTTCATTCATAAAACACAGGGTTCTATTCATAGAACACAGGGTTCCATTTATAGAACACTGGGTTCTATTCATAGACCACAAGGTTTTATTCATAGAACACATGGTTATATTTATAGATCACGGGTGGTTTTCATTCAGAGAACACATAATTTTATTCATAAAACACAGGGTTCTATTCATAGAACACAGGGTTCCATTTATAGAACACAGGGTTCTATTCATAGAACACAAGGTTTTATTCATAGAACACATGGCTATATTTATAGATCACGGGTGGTTTCCATTCAGAGAACACATGGTTTCATTCATAAAACACAGGGTTCTATTTATAGAACACATGGTTCCATTCATAGAACACAGGGTTCTATTAAGAGAACACAAGGTTTTATTCATAAAACACATGGTTATATTTATAGATCACGGGTGGTTTCCATTCAGGGAACACATCATTTCATTCATAAAACAAAGGGTTCTATTCATAGAACACAGGGTTCCATTTATAGAACACTGGGTTCTATTCATAGAACACAAGGTTTTATTCATAGAACACATGGTTATATTTATAGATCACGGGTGGTTTCCATTCAGAGAACACATAATTTCATTCATAAAACACAGGGTTCTATTCATAGAACACAGGGTTCCATTTATAGAATACAGGGTTCTATTCATAGAACTCAATGTTTTATTCATAGAACAGATGGTTATATTTATAGATCACGGGTGGTTTCCATTCAGAGAACACATAATTGCATTCATAAAACACAGGGTTCTATTCATAGAACACAGGGCTCCATTTATAGAACACAGGGTTCTATTCATAGAACACAAGGTTTTATTCATAGAACACATGGCTATATTTATAGATCACGGGTGGTTTCCATTCAGAGAACACATGGTTTCATTCATAAAACACAGGGTTCTATTTATAGAACACAGGGTTCCATTCATAGAACACAGGGTTCTATTAATAGAACACAAGGTTTTATTCATAAAACACATGGTTATATTTATAGATCACGGGTGGTTTCCATTCAGAGAACACATGGTTTCATTCATAAAACACAGGGTTCTATTCATAGAACACAGGGTTCCATTCATAGAACACAGGGTTCTATTAATAGAACACAAGGTTGTATTCATAAAACACATGGTTATATTTATAGATCACGGGTGGTTTCCATTCAGAGAACACATCATTTCATTCATAAAACACAGGGTTATATTCATAGAACACAGGGTTCCATTTATAGAACACTGGGTTCTATTCATAGACCACAAGGTTTTATTCATAGAACACATGGTTATATTTATAGATCACGGGTGGTTTCCATTCAGAGAACACATAATTTTATTCATAAAACACAGGGTTCAATTCATAGAACACAGGGTTCCATTTATAGAACACAGGGTTCTATTCATAGAACTCAAGGTTTTATTCATAGAACAGATGGTTATATTTATAGATCACGGGTGGTTTCCATTCAGAGAACACATAATTGCATTCATAAAACACAGGGTTCTATTTATAGAACACAGGGTTCCATTCATAGAACACAGGGTTCTATTAATAAAACACAAGGTTTTATTCATAAAACACATGGTTATATTTATAGATCACGGGTGGTTTCCATTCAGAGAACACATGGTTTCATTCATAAAACACAGGGTTCAATTCATAGAACACAGGGTTCCATTTATAGAACACAGGGTTCTATTCATAGAAAACAAGGTTTTATTCATAGAACACATGGCTATATTTATAGATCACGGGTGGTTTCCATTTAGAGAACACATGGTTTCATTCATAAAACACAGGGTTCTATTTATAGAACACAGGGTTCCATTCATAGAACACAGGGTTCTATTAATAAAACACAAGGTTTTATTCATAAAACACATGGTTATATTTATAGATCACGGGTGGTTTCCATTCAGAGAACACATGGTTTCATTCATAAAACACAGGGTTCTATTCATAGAACACAGGGTTGCATTCATAGAACACAGGGTTCTATTAATAGAACACAAGGTTTTATTCATAAAACACATGGTTATATTTATAGATCACGGGTGGTTTCCATTCAGAGAACACATGATTTCATTCATAAAACACAGGGTTCTATTTATAGAACACAGGGTTCCATTCATAGAACACAGGGTTCTATTAATAGAACACAAGGTTTTATTCATAAAACACATGGTTATATTTATAGATCACGGGTGGTTTCCAGTCAGAGAACAAATGGTTTCATTCATAAAACACAGGGTTCTATTCATAGAACACAGGGTTCCATTCATAGAACACAGGGTTCTATTAATAGAACACAAGGTTTTATTCATAAAACACATGGTTATATTTATAGATCACGGGTGGTTTCCATTCAGAGAACACATGATTTCATTCATAAAACACAGGGTTCTATTTATAGAACACAGGGTTCCATTCATAGAACACAGGGTTCTATTAATAGAACACAAGGTTTTATTCATAGAACACATGGCTATATTTATAGATCACGGGTGGTTTCCATTCAGAGAACACATCATTTCATTCATAAAACACAGGGTTCTATTCATAGAACACAGGGTTCCATTTATAGAACACTGGGTTCTATTCATAGACCACAAGGTTTTATTCATAGAACACATGGTAATATTTATAGATCACGGGTGGTTTTCATTCAGAGAACACATAATTTTATTCATAAAACACAGGGTTCCATTTATAGAACACAGGGTTCTATTCATAGAACACAAGGTTTTATTCATAGAACACATGGCTATATTTATAGATCACGGGTGGTTTTCATTCAGAGAACACATGGTTTCATTCATAAAACACAGCGTTTTATTCATAGAACACAGGGTTCCATTCATAGAACACAGGGTTCTATTAAGAGAACACAAGGTTTTATTCATAAAACACAGGGTTCTATTCATAGAACACAGGGTTCCATTCATAGAACACAGGGTTCTATTAATAGAACACAAGGTTTTATTCATAAAACACATGGTTATATTTATAGATCACGGGTGGTTTCCATTCAGAGAACACATGGTTTCATTCATAAAACACAGCGTTTTATTCATAGAACACAGGGTTCCATTCATAGAACACAGGGTTCTATTAAGAGAACACAAGGTTTTATTCATAAAACACATGGTTATATTTATAGATCACGGGTGGTTTCCATTCAGAGAACACATCATTTCATTCATAAAACACAGGGTTCTATTCATAGAACACAGGGTTCCATTTATAGAACACTGGGTTCTATTAATAGAACACAAGGTTTTATTCATAGAACACATGGTTATATATAAAGATCACGGGTGGTTTCCATTCAGAGAACACATAATTTCATTCATAAAACACAGGGTTCTATTCATAGAACACAGGGTTCCATTTATAGAACACAGGGTTCTATTCATAGAACACAAGGTTTTATTCATAGAACACATGGTTATATTTATAGATCACGGGTGGTTTCCATTCAGAGAACACATAATTTTATTCATAAAACACAGGGTTCTATTCATAGAACACAGGGTTCCATTTATAGAACACAGGGTTCTATTCATAGAACACAAGGTTTTATTCATAGAACACATGGCTATATTTATAGATCACGGGTGGTTTCCATTCAGAGAACACATGGTTTCATTCATAAAACACAGGGTTCTATTCATAGAACACAGGGTTCCATTCATAGAACACAGGGTTCTATTAATAGAACACAAGGTTTTATTCATAAAACACATGGTTATATTTATAGATCACGGGTGGTTTCCATTCAGAGAACACATAATTTCATTCATAAAACACAGGGTTCTATTCATAGAACACAGGGTTCCATTTATAGAACACAGGGTTCTATTCATATAACACAAGGTTTTATTCATAGAACACATGGTTATATTTATAGATCACGGGTGGTTTCCATTCAGAGAACACATATTTTATTCATAAAACACAGGGTTCTATTCATAGAACACAGGGTTCCATTTATAGAACACAGGGTTCTATTCATAGAACTCAAGGTTTTATTCATAGAACAGATGGTTATATTTATAGATCACGGGTGGTTTCCATTCAGAGAACACATAATTGCATTCATAAAACACAGGGTTCTATTCATAGAACACAGGGTTCCATTTATAGAACACAGGGTTCTATTCATAGAACACAAGGTTTTATTCATAGAACACATGGCTATATTTATAGATCACGGGTGGTTTCCATTCAGAGAACACATGGTTTCATTCATAAAACACAGGGTTCTATTTATAGAACACAGGGTTCCATTCATAGAACACAGGGTTCTATTAATAGAACACAAGGTTTTATTCATAAAACACATGGTTATATTTATAGATCACGGGTGGTTTCCATTCAGAGAACACATGGTTTCATTCATAAAACACAGGGTTCTATTCATAGAACACAGGGTTCCATTCATAGAACACAGGGTTCTATTAAGAGAACACAAGGTTTTATTCATAGAACACATGGCTATATTTATAGATCACGGGTGGTTTCCATTCAGAGAACACATCATTTCATTCATAAAACACAGGGTTCTATTCATAGAACACAGGGTTCCATTTATAGAACACTGGGTTCTATTCAAAGACCACAAGGTTTTATTCATAGAACACATGGTTATATTTATAGATCACGGGTGGTTTTCATTCAGAGAACACATAATTTTATTCATAAAACACAGGGTTCTATTCATAGAACACAGGGTTCCATTTATAGAACACAGGGTTCTATTCATAGAACACAAGGTTTTATTCATAGAACACATGGCTATATTTATAGATCACGGGTGGTTTCCATTCAGAGAACACATGGTTTCATTCATAAAACACAGGGTTCTATTTATAGAACACAGGGTTCCATTCATAGAACACAGGGTTCTATTAATAGAACACAAGGTTTTATTCATAAAACACATGGTTATATTTATAGATCACGGGTGGTTTCCATTCAGAGAACACATGGTTTCATTCATAAAACACAGGGTTCTATTCATAGAACACAGGGTTCCATTCATAGAACACAGGGTTCTATTAAGAGAACACAAGGTTTTATTCATAGAACACATGGTTATATATAAAGATCACGGGTGGTTTCCATTCAGAGAACACATAATTTCATTCATAAAACACAGGGTTCTATTCATAGAACACAGGGTTCCATTTATAGAACACAGGGTTCTATTCATAGAACACAAGGTTTTATTCATAGAACACATGGTTATATTTATAGATCACGGGTGGTTTCCATTCAGAGAACACATAATTTTATTCATAAAACACAGGGTTCTATTCATAGAACACAGGGTTCCATTTATAGAACACAGGGTTCTATTCATAGAACTCAAGGTTTTATTCATAGAACAGATTGTTATATTTATAGATCACGGGTGGTTTCCATTCAGAGAACACATAATTGCATTCATAAAACACAGGGTTCTATTCATAGAACACAGGGTTCCATTTATAGAACACAGGGTTCTATTCATAGAACACAAGGTTTTATTCATAGAACACATGGCTATATTTATAGATCACGGGTGGTTTCCATTCAGAGAACACATGGTTTCATTCATAAAACACAGGGTTCTATTCATAGAACACAGGGTTCCATTCATAGAACACAGGGTTCTATTAATAGAACACAAGGTTTTATTCATAAAACACATGGTTATATTTATAGATCATGGGTGGTTTCCATTCAGAGAACACATAATTTCATTCATAAAACACAGGGTTCTATTCATAGAACACAGGGTTCCATTTATAGAACACAGGGTTCTATTCATAGAACACAAGGTTTTATTCATAGAACACATGGTTATATTTATAGATCACGGGTGGTTTCCATTCAGAGAACACATAATTTTATTCATAAAACACAGGGTTCTATTCATAGAACACAGGGTTCCATTTATAGAACACAGGGTTCTATTCATAGAACTCAAGGTTTTATTCATAGAACAGATGGTTATATTTATAGATCACGGGTGGTTTCCATTCAGAGAACACATAATTGCATTCATAAAACACAGGGTTCTATTCATAGAACACAGGGTTCCATTTATAGAACACAGGGTTCTATTCATAGAACACAAGGTTTTATTCATAGAACACATGGCTATATTTATAGATCACGGGTGGTTTCCATTCAGAGAACACATAATTTCATTCATAAAACACAGGGTTCTATTTATAGAACACAGGGTTCCATTCATAGAACACAGGGTTCTATTAATAGAACACAAGGTTTTATTCATAAAACACATGGTTATATTTATAGATCACGGGTGGTTTCCATTCAGAGAACACATGGTTTCATTCATAAAACACAGGGTTCTATTCATAGAACACATGGTTCCATTCATAGAACACAGGGTTCTATTAAGAGAACACAAGGTTTTATTCATAGAACACATGGCTATATTTATAGATCACGGGTGGTTTCCATTCAGAGAACACATGGTTTCATTCATAAAACACAGGGTTCTATTTATAGAACACAGGGTTCCATTCATAGAACACAGGGTTCTATTAATAGAACACAAGGTTTTATTCATAAAACACATGGTTATATTTATAGATCACGGGTGGTTTCCATTCAGAGAACACATCATTTCATTCATAAAACACAGGGTTCTATTCATAGAACACAGGGTTCCATTTATAGAACACTGGGTTCTATTCATAGACCACAAGGTTTTATTCATAGAACACATGGTTATATTTATAGATCACGGGTGGTTTTCATTCAGAGAACACATAATTTTATTCATAAAACACAGGGTTCTATTCATAGAACACAGGGTTCCATTTTTAGAACACAGGGTTCTATTCATAGAACACAAGGTTTTATTCATAGAACACATGGCTATATTTATAGATCACGGGTGGTTTCCATTCAGAGAACACATGGTTTCATTCATAAAACACATGGTTCTATTTATAGAACACAGGGTTCCATTCATAGAACACAGGGTTCTATTAAGAGAACACAAGGTTTTATTCATAAAACACATGGTTATATTTATAGATCACGGGTGGTTTCCATTCAGGGAACACATCATTTCATTCATAAAACAAAGGGTTCTATTCATAGAACACAGGGTTCCATTTATAGAACACTGGGTTCTATTCATAGAACACAAGGTTTTATTCATAGAACACATGGTTATATTTATAGATCACGGGTGGTTTCCATTCAGAGAACACATAATTTCATTCATAAAACACAGGGTTCTATTCATAGAACACAGGGTTCCATTTATAGAATACAGGGTTCTATTCATAGAACTCAATGTTTTATTCATAGAACAGATGGTTATATTTATAGATCACGGGTGGTTTCCATTCAGAGAACACATAATTGCATTCATAAAACACAGGGTTCTATTCATAGAACACAGGGCTCCATTTATAGAACACAGGGTTCTATTCATAGAACACAAGGTTTTATTCATAGAACACATGGCTATATTTATAGATCACGGGTGGTTTCCATTCAGAGAACACATGGTTTCATTCATAAAACACAGGGTTCTATTTATAGAACACAGGGTTCCATTCATAGAACACAGGGTTCTATTAATAGAACACAAGGTTTTATTCATAAAACACATGGTTATATTTATAGATCACGGGTGGTTTCCATTCAGAGAACACATGGTTTCATTCATAAAACACAGGGTTCTATTCATAGAACACAGGGTTCCATTCATAGAACACAGGGTTCTATTAATAGAACACAAGGTTGTATTCATAAAACACATGGTTATATTTATAGATCACGGGTGGTTTCCATTCAGAGAACACATCATTTCATTCATAAAACACAGGGTTATATTCATAGAACACAAGGTTCCATTTATAGAACACTGGGTTCTATTCATAGACCACAAGGTTTTATTCATAGAACACATGGTTATATTTATAGATCACGGGTGGTTTCCATTCAGAGAACACATAATTTTATTCATAAAACACAGGGTTCAATTCATAGAACACAGGGTTCCATTTATAGAACACAGGGTTCTTTTCATAGAACTCAAGGTTTTATTCATAGAACAGATGGTTATATTTATAGATCACGGGTGGTTTCCATTCAGAGAACACATAATTGCATTCATAAAACACAGGGTTCTATTTATAGAACACAGGGTTCCATTCATAGAACACAGGGTTCTATTAATAAAACACAAGGTTTTATTCATAAAACACATGGTTATATTTATAGATCACGGGTGGTTTCCATTCAGAGAACACATGGTTTCATTCATAAAACACAGGGTTCAATTCATAGAACACAGGGTTCCATTTATAGAACACAGGGTTCTATTCATAGAAAACAAGGTTTTATTCATAGAACACATGGCTATATTTATAGATCACGGGTGGTTTCCATTTAGAGAACACATGGTTTCATTCATAAAACACAGGGTTCTATTTATAGAACACAGGGTTCCATTCATAGAACACAGGGTTCTATTAATAAAACACAAGGTTTTATTCATAAAACACATGGTTATATTTATAGATCACGGGTGGTTTCCATTCAGAGAACACATGGTTTCATTCATAAAACACAGGGTTCTATTCATAGAACACAGGGTTGCATTCATAGAACACAGGGTTCTATTAATAGAACACAAGGTTTTATTCATAAAACACATGGTTATATTTATAGATCACGGGTGGTTTCCATTCAGAGAACACATGATTTCATTCATAAAACACAGGGTTCTATTTATAGAACACAGGGTTCCATTCATAGAACACAGGGTTCTATTAATAGAACACAAGGTTTTATTCATAAAACACATGGTTATATTTATAGATCACGGGTGGTTTCCAGTCAGAGAACACATGGTTTCATTCATAAAACACAGGGTTCTATTCATAGAACACAGGGTTCCATTCATAGAACACAGGGTTCTATTAATAGAACACAAGGTTTTATTCATAAAACACATGGTTATATTTATAGATCACGGGTGGTTTCCATTCAGAGAACACATGATTTCATTCATAAAACACAGGGTTCTATTTATAGAACACAGGGTTCCATTCATAGAACACAGGGTTCTATTAATAGAACACAAGGTTTTATTCATAGAACACATGGCTATATTTATAGATCACGGGTGGTTTCCATTCAGAGAACACATCATTTCATTCATAAAACACAGGGTTCTATTCATAGAACACAGGGTTCCATTTATAGAACACTGGGTTCTATTCATAGACCACAAGGTTTTATTCATAGAACACATGGTAATATTTATAGATCACGGGTGGTTTTCATTCAGAGAACACATAATTTTATTCATAAAACACAGGGTTCCATTTATAGAACACAGGGTTCTATTCATAGAACACAAGGTTTTATTCATAGAACACATGGCTATATTTATAGATCACGGGTGGTTTTCATTCAGAGAACACATGGTTTCATTCATAAAACACAGCGTTTTATTCATAGAACACAGGGTTCCATTCATAGAACACAGGGTTCTATTAAGAGAACACAAGGTTTTATTCATAAAACACAGGGTTCTATTCATAGAACACAGGGTTCCATTCATAGAACACAGGGTTCTATTAATAGAACACAAGGTTTTATTCATAAAACACATGGTTATATTTATAGATCACGGGTGGTTTCCATTCAGAGAACACATGGTTTCATTCATAAAACACAGCGTTTTATTCATAGAACACAGGGTTCCATTCATAGAACACAGGGTTCTATTAAGAGAACACAAGGTTTTATTCATAAAACACATGGTTATATTTATAGATCACGGGTGGTTTCCATTCAGAGAACACATCATTTCATTCATAAAACACAGGGTTCTATTCATAGAACACAGGGTTCCATTTATAGAACACTGGGTTCTATTAATAGAACACAAGGTTTTATTCATAGAACACATGGTTATATATAAAGATCACGGGTGGTTTCCATTCAGAGAACACATAATTTCATTCATAAAACACAGGGTTCTATTCATAGAACACAGGGTTCCATTTATAGAACACAGGGTTCTATTCATAGAACACAAGGTTTTATTCATAGAACACATGGTTATATTTATAGATCACGGGTGGTTTCCATTCAGAGAACACATAATTTTATTCATAAAACACAGGGTTCTATTCATAGAACACAGGGTTCCATTTATAGAACACAGGGTTCTATTCATAGAACACAAGGTTTTATTCATAGAACACATGGCTATATTTATAGATCACGGGTGGTTTCCATTCAGAGAACACATGGTTTCATTCATAAAACACAGGGTTCTATTCATAGAACACAGGGTTCCATTCATAGAACACAGGGTTCTATTAATAGAACACAAGGTTTTATTCATAAAACACATGGTTATATTTATAGATCACGGGTGGTTTCCATTCAGAGAACACATAATTTCATTCATAAAACACAGGGTTCTATTCATAGAACACAGGGTTCCATTTATAGAACACAGGGTTCTATTCATATAACACAAGGTTTTATTCATAGAACACATGGTTATATTTATAGATCACGGGTGGTTTCCATTCAGAGAACACATATTTTATTCATAAAACACAGGGTTCTATTCATAGAACACAGGGTTCCATTTATAGAACACAGGGTTCTATTCATAGAACTCAAGGTTTTATTCATAGAACAGATGGTTATATTTATAGATCACGGGTGGTTTCCATTCAGAGAACACATAATTGCATTCATAAAACACAGGGTTCTATTCATAGAACACAGGGTTCCATTTATAGAACACAGGGTTCTATTCATAGAACACAAGGTTTTATTCATAGAACACATGGCTATATTTATAGATCACGGGTGGTTTCCATTCAGAGAACACATGGTTTCATTCATAAAACACAGGGTTCTATTTATAGAACACAGGGTTCCATTCATAGAACACAGGGTTCTATTAATAGAACACAAGGTTTTATTCATAAAACACATGGTTATATTTATAGATCACGGGTGGTTTCCATTCAGAGAACACATGGTTTCATTCATAAAACACAGGGTTCTATTTATAGAACACAGGGTTCCATTCATAGAACACAGGGTTCTATTAATAGAACACAAGGTTTTATTCATAAAACACATGGTTATATTTATAGATCACGGGTGGTTTCCATTCAGAGAACACATGGTTTCATTCATAAAACACAGGGTTCTATTCATAGAACACAGGGTTCCATTCATAGAACACAGGGTTCTATTAAGAGAACACAAGGTTTTATTCATAGAACACATGGCTATATTTATAGATCACGGGTGGTTTCCATTCAGAGAACACATCATTTCATTCATAAAACACAGGGTTCTATTCATAGAACACAGGGTTCCATTTATAGAACACTGGGTTCTATTCAAAGACCACAAGGTTTTATTCATAGAACACATGGTTATATTTATAGATCACGGGTGGTTTTCATTCAGAGAACACATAATTTTATTCATAAAACACAGGGTTCTATTCATAGAACACAGGGTTCCATTTATAGAACACAGGGTTCTATTCATAGAACACAAGGTTTTATTCATAGAACACATGGCTATATTTATAGATCACGGGTGGTTTCCATTCAGAGAACACATGGTTTCATTCATAAAACACAGGGTTCTATTTATAGAACACAGGGTTCCATTCATAGAACACAGGGTTCTATTAATAGAACACAAGGTTTTATTCATAAAACACATGGTTATATTTATAGATCACGGGTGGTTTCCATTCAGAGAACACATGGTTTCATTCATAAAACACAGGGTTCTATTCATAGAACACAGGGTTCCATTCATAGAACACAGGGTTCTATTAAGAGAACACAAGGTTTTATTCATAGAACACATGGTTATATATAAAGATCACGGGTGGTTTCCATTCAGAGAACACATAATTTCATTCATAAAACACAGGGTTCTATTCATAGAACACAGGGTTCCATTTATAGAACACAGGGTTCTATTCATAGAACACAAGGTTTTATTCATAGAACACATGGTTATATTTATAGATCACGGGTGGTTTCCATTCAGAGAACACATAATTTTATTCATAAAACAAAGGGTTCTATTCATAGAACACAGGGTTCCATTTATAGAACACAGGGTTCTATTCATAGAACTCAAGGTTTTATTCATAGAACAGATTGTTATATTTATAGATCACGGGTGGTTTCCATTCAGAGAACACATAATTGCATTCATAAAACACAGGGTTCTATTCATAGAACACAGGGTTCCATTTATAGAACACAGGGTTCTATTCATAGAACACAAGGTTTTATTCATAGAACACATGGCTATATTTATAGATCACGGGTGGTTTCCATTCAGAGAACACATGGTTTCATTCATAAAACACAGGGTTCTATTCATAGAACACAGGGTTCCATTCATAGAACACAGGGTTCTATTAATAGAACACAAGGTTTTATTCATAAAACACATGGTTATATTTATAGATCATGGGTGGTTTCCATTCAGAGAACACATAATTTCATTCATAAAACACAGGGTTCTATTCATAGAACACAGGTTTCCATTTATAGAACACAGGGTTCTATTCATAGAACACAAGGTTTTATTCATAGAACACATGGTTATATTTATAGATCACGGGTGGTTTCCATTCAGAGAACACATAATTTTATTCATAAAACACAGGGTTCTATTCATAGAACACAGGGTTCCATTTATAGAACACAGGGTTCTATTCATAGAACTCAAGGTTTTATTCATAGAACAGATGGTTATATTTATAGATCACGGGTGGTTTCCATTCAGAGAACACATAATTGCATTCATAAAACACAGGGTTCTATTCATAGAACACAGGGTTCCATTTATAGAACACAGGGTTCTATTCATAGAACACAAGGTTTTATTCATAGAACACATGGCTATATTTATAGATCACGGGTGGTTTCCATTCAGAGAACACATAATTTCATTCATAAAACACAGGGTTCTATTTATAGAACACAGGGTTCCATTCATAGAACACAGGGTTCTATTAATAGAACACAAGGTTTTATTCATAAAACACATGGTTATATTTATAGATCACGGGTGGTTTCCATTCAGAGAACACATGGTTTCATTCATAAAACACAGGGTTCTATTCATAGAACACATGGTTCCATTCATAGAACACAGGGTTCTATTAAGAGAACACAAGGTTTTATTCATAGAACACATGGCTATATTTATAGATCACGGGTGGTTTCCATTCAGAGAACACATGGTTTCATTCATAAAACACAGGGTTCTATTTATAGAACACAGGGTTCCATTCATAGAACACAGGGTTCTATTAATAGAACACAAGGTTTTATTCATAAAACACATGGTTATATTTATAGATCACGGGTGGTTTCCATTCAGAGAACACATCATTTCATTCATAAAACACAGGGTTCTATTCATAGAACACAGGGTTCCATTTATAGAACACTGGGTTCTATTCATAGACCACAAGGTTTTATTCATAGAACACATGGTTATATTTATAGATCACGGGTGGTTTTCATTCAGAGAACACATAATTTTATTCATAAAACACAGGGTTCTATTCATAGAACACAGGGTTCCATTTTTAGAACACAGGGTTCTATTCATAGAACACAAGGTTTTATTCATAGAACACATGGCTATATTTATAGATCACGGGTGGTTTCCATTCAGAGAACACATGGTTTCATTCATAAAACACAGGGTTCTATTTATAGAACACAGGGTTCCATTCATAGAACACAGGGTTCTATTAATAGAACACAAGGTTTTATTCATAAAACACATGGTTATATTTATAGATCACGGGTGGTTTCCATTCAGAGAACACATGGTTTCATTCATAAAACACAGGGTTCTATTCATAGAACACAGGGTTCCATTCATAGAACACAGGGTTCTATTAAGAGAACACAAGGTTTTATTCATAAAACACATGGTTATATTTATAGATCACGGGTGGTTTCCATTCAGGGAACACATCATTTCATTCATAAAACACAGGGTTCTATTCATAGAACACAGGGTTCCATTTATAGAACACTGGGTTCTATTCATAGAACACAAGGTTTTATTCATAGAACACATGGTTATATTTATAGATCACGGGTGGTTTCCATTCAGAGAACACATAATTTCATTCATAAAACACAGGGTTCTATTCATAGAACACAGGGTTCCATTTATAGAACACAGGGTTCTATTCATAGAACACAAGGTTTTATTCATAGAACACATGGTTATATTTATAGATCACGGGTGGTTTCCATTCAGAGAACACATAATTTTATTCATAAAACACAGGGTTCTATTCATAGAACATAGGGTTCCATTTATAGAACACAGGATTCTATTCATAGAACTCAAGGTTTTATTCATAGAACAGATGGTTATATTTATAGATCACGGGTGGTTTCCATTCAGAGAACACATAATTGCATTCATAAAACACAGGGTTCTATTCATAGAACACAGGGTTCCATTTATAGAACACAGGGTTCTATTCATAGAACACAAGGTTTTATTCATAGAACACATGGCTATATTTATAGATCACGGGTGGTTTCCATTCAGAGAACACATGGTTTCATTCATAAAACACAGGGTTCTATTTATAGAACACAGGGTTCCATTCATAGAACACAGGGTTCTATTAATAGAACACAAGGTTTTATTCATAAAACACATGGTTATATTTATAGATCACGGGTGGTTTCCATTCAGAGAACACATGGTTTCATTCATAAAACACAGGGTTCAATTCATAGAACACAGGGTTCCATTTATAGAACACAGGGTTCTATTCATAGAAAACAAGGTTTTATTCATAGAACACATGGCTATATTTATAGATCACGGGTGGTTTCCATTCAGAGAACACATGGTTTCATTCATAAAACACAGGGTTCTATTTATAGAACACAGGGTTCTATTCATAGAACACAGGGTTCTATTAATAAAACACAAGGTTTTATTCATAAAACACATGGTTATATTTATAGATCACGGGTGGTTTCCATTCAGAGAACACATGGTTTCATTCATAAAACACAGGGTTCTATTCATAGAACACAGGGTTCCATTCATAGAACACAGGGTTCTATTAATAGAACACAAGGTTTTATTCATAAAACACATGGTTATATTTATAGATCACGGGTGGTTTCCATTCAGAGAACACATGATTTCATTCATAAAACACAGGGTTCTATTTATAGAACACAGGGTTCCATTCATAGAACACAGGGTTCTATTAATAGAACACAAGGATTTATTCATAAAACACATGGTTATATTTATAGATCACGGGTGGTTTCCAGTCAGAGAACACATGGTTTCATTCATAAAACACAGGGTTCTATTCATAGAACACAGTATTCCATTAATAGAACACAGGGTTCTATTAATAGAACACAAGGTTGTATTCATAAAACACATGGTTATATTTATAGATCACGGGTGGTTTCCATTCAGAGAACACATCATTTCATTCATAAAACACAGGGTTCTATTCATAGAACACAGGGTTCCATTTATAGAACACAGGGTTCTATTCATAGAACACAAGGTTTTATTCATAAAACACATGGTTATATTTATAGATCACGGGTGGTTTCCATTCAGAGAACACATAATTTCATTCATAAAACACAGGGTTCTATTCATAGAACACAGGGTTCCATTTATAGAACACAGGGTTCTATTCATAGAACTCAAGGTTTTATTCATAGAACAGATGGTTATATTTATAGATCACGGGTGGTTTCCATTCAGAGAACACATAATTGCATTCATAAAACACAGGGTTCTATTCATAGAACACAGGGTTCCATTTATAGAACACAGGGTTCTATTCATAGAACACAAGGTTTTATTCATAAAACACATGGTTATATTTATAGATCGCGGGTGGTTTCCATTCAGAGAACACATGGTTTCATTCATAAAACACAGGGTTCTATTCATAGAACACAGGGTTCCATTCATAGAACACAGGGTTCTATTAATAGAACACAAGGTTTTATTCATAAAACACATGGTTATATTTATAGATCACGGGTGGTTTCCATTCAGAGAACACATCATTTCATTCATAAAACACAGGGTTCTATTCATAGAACACAGGGTTCCATTTATAGAACACTGGGTTCTATTCATAGACCACAAGGTTTTATTCATAGAACACATGGTTGTATTTATAGATCACGGGTGGTTTTCATTCAGAGAACACATAATTTTATTCATAAAACACAGGGTTCTATTCATAGAACACAGGGTTCCATTTATAGAACACAGGGTTCTATTCATAGAACACAAGGTTTTATTCATAGAACACATGGCTATATTTATAGATCACGGGTGGTTTCCATTCAGAGAACACATGGTTTCATTCATAAAACACAGGGTTCTATTTATAGAACACATGGTTCCATTCATAGAACACAGGGTTCTATTAATAGAACACAAGGTTTTATTCATAAAACACATGGTTATATTTATAGATCACGGGTGGTTTCCATTCAGAGAACACATGGTTTCATTCATAAAACACAGGGTTCTATTCATAGAACACAGTGTTCCATTCATAGAACACAGGGTTCTATTAAGAGAACACAAGGTTTTATTCATAAAACACATGGTTATATTTATAGATCACGGGTGGTTTCCATTCAGGGAACACATCATTTCATTCATAAAACACAGGGTTCTATTCATAGAACACAGGGTTCCATTTATAGAACACTGGGTTCTATTCATAGAACACAAGGTTTTATTCATAGAACACATGGTTATATTTATAGATCACGGGTGGTTTCCATTCAGAGAACACATAATTTCATTCATAAAACACAGGGTTCTATTCATAGAACACAGGGTTCCATTTATAGAACACAGGGTTCTATTCATAGAACACAAGGTTTTATTCATAGAACACATGGTTATATTTATAGATCACGGGTGGTTTCCATTCAGAGAACACATAATTTTATTCATAAAACACAGGGTTCTATTCATAGAACACAGGGTTCCATTTATAGAATACAGGGTTCTATTCATAGAACTCAAGGTTTTATTCATAGAACAGATGGTTATATTTATAGATCACGGGTGGTTTCCATTCAGAGAACACATAATTGCATTCATAAAACACAGGGTTCTATTCATAGAACACAGGGCTCCATTTATAGAACACAGGGTTCTATTCATAGAACACAAGGTTTTATTCATAGAACACATGGCTATATTTATAGATCACGGGTGGTTTCCATTCAGAGAACACATGGTTTCATTCATAAAACACAGGGTTCTATTCATAGAACACAGGGTTCCATTCATAGAACACAGGGTTCTATTAAGAGAACACAAGGTTTTATTCATAAAACACATGGTTATATTTATAGATCACGGGTTGTTTCCATTCAGGGAACACATCATTTCATTCATAAAACACAGGGTTCTATTCATAGAACACAGGGTTCCATTTATAGAACACTGGGTTCTATTCATAGAACACAAGGTTTTATTCATAGAACACATGGTTATATTTATAGATCACGGGTGGTTTCCATTCAGAGAACACATAATTTCATTCATAAAACACAGGGTTCTATTCATAGAACACAGGGTTCCATTTATAGAACACAGGGTTCTATTCATAGAACACAAGGTTATATTCATAGAACACATGGTTATATTTATAGATCACGGGTGGTTTCCATTCAGAGAACACATAATTTTATTCATAAAACACAGGGTTCTATTCATAGAACATAGGGTTCCATTTATAGAACACAGGATTCTATTCATAGAACTCAAGGTTTTATTCATAGAACAGATGGTTATATTTATAGATCACGGGTGGTTTCCATTCAGAGAACACATAATTGCATTCATAAAACACAGGGTTCTATTCATAGAACACAGGGTTCCATTTATAGAACACAGGGTTCTATTCATAAAACACAAGGTTTTATTCATAGAACACATGGCTATATTTATAGATCACGGGTGGTTTCCATTCAGAGAACACATGGTTTCATTCATAAAACACAGGGTTCTATTTATAGAACACAGGGTTCCATTCATAGAACAAAGGGTTCTATTAATAGAACACAAGGTTTTATTCATAAAACACATGGTTATATTTATAGATCACGGGTGGTTTCCATTCATAGAACACATGGTTTCATTCATAAAACACAGGGTTCAATTCATAGAACACAGGGTTCCATTTATAGAACACAGGGTTCTATTCATAGAACTCAAGGTTTTATTCATAGAACAGATGGCTATATTTATAGATCATGGGTGGTTTCCATTTAGAGAACACATGGTTTCATTCATAAAACACAGGGTTCTATTTATAGAACACAGGGTTCCATTCATAGAACACAGGGTTCTATTAATAAAACACAAGGTTTTATTCATAAAACACATGGTTATATTTATAGATCACGGGTGGTTTCCATTCAGAGAACACATGGTTTCATTCATAAAACACAGGGTTCTATTCATAGAACACAGGGTTGCATTCATAGAACACAGGGTTCTATTAATAGAACACAAGGTTTTATTCATAAAACACATGGTTATATTTATAGATCACGGGTGGTTTCCATTCAGAGAACACATGATTTCATTCATAAAACACAGGGTTCTATTTATAGAACACAGGGTTCCATTCATAGAACACAGGGTTCTATTAATAGAACACAAGGTTTTATTCATAAAACACATGGTTATATTTATAGATCACGGGTGGTTTCCAGTCAGAGAACACATGGTTTCATTCATAAAACACAGGGTTCTATTCATAGAACACAGGGTTCCATTCATAGAACACAGGGTTCTATTAATAGAACACAAGGTTTTATTCATAAAACACATGGTTATATTTATAGATCACGGGTGGTTTCCATTCAGAGAACACATGATTTCATTCATAAAACACAGGGTTCTATTTATAGAACACAGGGTTCCATTCATAGAACACAGGGTTCTATTAATAGAACACAAGGTTTTATTCATAGAACACATGGCTATATTTATAGATCACGGGTGGTTTCCATTCAGAGAACACATCATTTCATTCATAAAACACAGGGTTCTATTCATAGAACACAGGGTTCCATTTATAGAACACTGGGTTCTATTCATAGACCACAAGGTTTTATTCATAGAACACATGGTAATATTTATAGATCACGGGTGGTTTTCATTCAGAGAACACATAATTTTATTCATAAAACACAGGGTTCCATTTATAGAACACAGGGTTCTATTCATAGAACACAAGGTTTTATTCATAGAACACATGGCTATATTTATAGATCACGGGTGGTTTTCATTCAGAGAACACATGGTTTCATTCATAAAACACAGCGTTTTATTCATAGAACACAGGGTTCCATTCATAGAACACAGGGTTCTATTAAGAGAACACAAGGTTTTATTCATAAAACACAGGGTTCTATTCATAGAACACAGGGTTCCATTCATAGAACACAGGGTTCTATTAATAGAACACAAGGTTTTATTCATAAAACACATGGTTATATTTATAGATCACGGGTGGTTTCCATTCAGAGAACACATGGTTTCATTCATAAAACACAGCGTTTTATTCATAGAACACAGGGTTCCATTCATAGAACACAGGGTTCTATTAAGAGAACACAAGGTTTTATTCATAAAACACATGGTTATATTTATAGATCACGGGTGGTTTCCATTCAGAGAACACATCATTTCATTCATAAAACACAGGGTTCTATTCATAGAACACAGGGTTCCATTTATAGAACACTGGGTTCTATTAATAGAACACAAGGTTTTATTCATAGAACACATGGTTATATATAAAGATCACGGGTGGTTTCCATTCAGAGAACACATAATTTCATTCATAAAACACAGGGTTCTATTCATAGAACACAGGGTTCCATCTATAGAACACAGGGTTCTATTCATAGAACACAAGGTTTTATTCATAGAACACATGGTTATATTTATAGATCACGGGTGGTTTCCATTCAGAGAACACATAATTTTATTCATAAAACACAGGGTTCTATTCATAGAACACAGGGTTCCATTTATAGAACACAGGGTTCTATTCATAGAACACAAGGTTTTATTCATAGAACACATGGCTATATTTATAGATCACGGGTGGTTTCCATTCAGAGAACACATGGTTTCATTCATAAAACACAGGGTTCTATTCATAGAACACAGGGTTCCATTCATAGAACACAGGGTTCTATTAATAGAACACAAGGTTTTATTCATAAAACACATGGTTATATTTATAGATCACGGGTGGTTTCCATTCAGAGAACACATAATTTCATTCATAAAACACAGGGTTCTATTCATAGAACACAGGGTTCCATTTATAGAACACAGGGTTCTATTCATATAACACAAGGTTTTATTCATAGAACACATGGTTATATTTATAGATCACGGGTGGTTTCCATTCAGAGAACACATAATTTTATTCATAAAACACAGGGTTCTATTCATAGAACACAGGGTTCCATTTATAGAACACAGGGTTCTATTCATAGAACTCAAGGTTTTATTCATAGAACAGATGGTTATATTTATAGATCACGGGTGGTTTCCATTCAGAGAACACATAATTGCATTCATAAAACACAGGGTTCTATTCATAGAACACAGGGTTCCATTTATAGAACACAGGGTTCTATTCATAGAACACAAGGTTTTATTCATAGAACACATGGCTATATTTATAGATCACGGGTGGTTTCCATTCAGAGAACACATGGTTTCATTCATAAAACACAGGGTTCTATTTATAGAACACAGGGTTCCATTCATAGAACACAGGGTTCTATTAATAGAACACAAGGTTTTATTCATAAAACACATGGTTATATTTATAGATCACGGGTGGTTTCCATTCAGAGAACACATGGTTTCATTCATAAAACACAGGGTTCTATTTATAGAACACAGGGTTCCATTCATAGAACACAGGGTTCTATTAATAGAACACAAGGTTTTATTCATAAAACACATGTTTATATTTATAGATCACGGGTGGTTTCCATTCAGAGAACACATGGTTTCATTCATAAAACACAGGGTTCTATTCATAGAACACAGGGTTCCATTCATAGAACACAGGGTTCTATTAAGAGAACACAAGGTTTTATTCATAGAACACATGGCTATATTTATAGATCACGGGTGGTTTCCATTCAGAGAACACATCATTTCATTCATAAAACACAGGGTTCTATTCATAGAACACAGGGTTCCATTTATAGAACACTGGGTTCTATTCAAAGACCACAAGGTTTTATTCATAGAACACATGGTTATATTTATAGATCACGGGTGGTTTTCATTCAGAGAACACATAATTTTATTCATAAAACACAGGGTTCTATTCATAGAACACAGGGTTCCATTTATAGAACACAGGGTTCTATTCATAGAACACAAGGTTTTATTCATAGAACACATGGCTATATTTATAGATCACGGGTGGTTTCCATTCAGAGAACACATGTTTTCATTCATAAAACACAGGGTTCTATTTATAGAACACAGGGTTCCATTCATAGAACACAGGGTTCTATTAATAGAACACAAGGTTTTATTCATAAAACACATGGTTATATTTATAGATCACGGGTGGTTTCCATTCAGAGAACACATGGTTTCATTCATAAAACACAGGGTTCTATTCATAGAACACAGGGTTCCATTCATAGAACACAGGGTTCTATTAAGAGAACACAAGGTTTTATTCATAGAACACATGGTTATATATAAAGATCACGGGTGGTTTCCATTCAGAGAACACATAATTTCATTCATAAAACACAGGGTTCTATTCATAGAACACAGGGTTCCATTTATAGAACACAGGGTTCTATTCATAGAACACAAGGTTTTATTCATAGAACACATGGTTATATTTATAGATCACGGGTGGTTTCCATTCAGAGAACACATAATTTTATTCATAAAACACAGGGTTCTATTCATAGAACACAGGGTTCCATTTATAGAACACAGGGTTCTATTCATAGAACTCAAGGTTTTATTCATAGAACAGATGGTTATATTTATAGATCACGGGTGGTTTCCATTCAGAGAACACATAATTGCATTCATAAAACACAGGGTTCTATTCATAGAACACAGGGTTCCATTTATAGAACACAGGGTTCTATTCATAGAACACAAGGTTTTATTCATAGAACACATGGCTATATTTATAGATCACGGGTGGTTTCCATTCAGAGAACACATAATTTCATTCATAAAACACAGGGTTCTATTTATAGAACACAGGGTTCCATTCATAGAACACAGGGTTCTATTAATAGAACACAAGGTTTTATTCATAAAACACATGGTTATATTTATAGATCACGGGTGGTTTCCATTCAGAGAACACATGGTTTCATTCATAAAACACAGGGTTCTATTCATAGAACACATGGTTCCATTCATAGAACACAGGGTTCTATTAAGAGAACACAAGGTTTTATTCATAAAACACATGGTTATATTTATAGATCACGGGTGGTTTCCATTCAGGGAACACATCATTTCATTCATAAAACACAGGGTTCTATTCATAGAACACAGGGTTCCATTTATAGAACACTGGGTTCTATTCATAGAACACAAGGTTTTATTCATAGAACACATGGTTATATTTATAGATCACGGGTGGTTTCCATTCAGAGAACACATAATTTCATTCATAAAACACAGGGTTCTATTCATAGAACACAGGGTTCCATTTATAGAACACAGGGTTCTATTCATAGAACACAAGGTTTTATTCATAGAACACATGGTTATATTTATAGATCACGGGTGGTTTCCATTCAGAGAACACATAATTTTATTCATAAAACACAGGGTTCTATTCATAGAACATAGGGTTCCATTTATAGAACACAGGATTCTATTCATAGAACTCAAGGTTTTATTCATAGAACAGATGGTTATATTTATAGATCACGGGTGGTTTCCATTCAGAGAACACATAATTGCATTCATAAAACACAGGGTTCTATTCATAGAACACAGGGTTCCATTTATAGAACACAGGGTTCTATTCATAGAACACAAGGTTTTATTCATAGAACACATGGCTATATTTATAGATCACGGGTGGTTTCCATTCAGAGAACACATGGTTTCATTCATAAAACACAGGGTTCTATTTATAGAACACAGGGTTCCATTCATAGAACACAGGGTTCTATTAATAGAACACAAGGTTTTATTCATAAAACACATGGTTATATTTATAGATCACGGGTGGTTTCCATTCAGAGAACACATGGTTTCATTCATAAAACACAGGGTTCTATTCATAGAACACAGGGTTCCATTCATAGAACACAGGGTTCTATTAATAGAACACAAGGTTTTATTCATAAAACACATGGTTATATTTATAGATCACGGGTGGTTTCCATTCAGAGAACACATGATTTCATTCATAAAACACAGGGTTCTATTTATAGAACACAGGGTTCCATTCATAGAACACAGGGTTCTATTAATAGAACACAAGGATTTATTCATAAAACACATGGTTATATTTATAGATCACGGGTGGTTTCCAGTCAGAGAACACATGGTTTCATTCATAAAACACAGGGTTCTATTCATAGAACACAGTATTCCATTAATAGAACACAGGGTTCTATTAATAGAACACAAGGTTGTATTCATAAAACACATGGTTATATTTATAGATCACGGGTGGTTTCCATTCAGAGAACACATCATTTCATTCATAAAACACAGGGTTCTATTCATAGAACACAGGGTTCCATTTATAGAACACAGGGTTCTATTCATAGAACACAAGGTTTTATTCATAAAACACATGGTTATATTTATAGATCACGGGTGGTTTCCATTCAGAGAACACATAATTTCATTCATAAAACACAGGGTTCTATTCATAGAACACAGGGTTCCATTTATAGAACACAGGGTTCTATTCATAGAACTCAAGGTTTTATTCATAGAACAGATGGTTATATTTATAGATCACGGGTGGTTTCCAATCAGAGAACACATAATTGCATTCATAAAACACAGGGTTCTATTCATAGAACTCAAGGTTTTATTCATAGAACAGATGGTTATATTTATAGATCACGGGTGGTTTCCATTCAGAGAACACATAATTGCATTCATAAAACACAGGGTTCTATTCATAGAACACAGGGTTCCATTTATAGAACACAGGGTTCTATTCATAGAACACAAGGTTTTATTCATAGAACACATGGCTATATTTATAGATCACGGGTGGTTTCCATTCAGAGAACACATAATTTCATTCATAAAACACAGGGTTCTATTTATAGAACACAGGGTTCCATTCATAGAACACAGGGTTCTATTAATAGAACACAAGGTTTTATTCATAAAACACATGGTTATATTTATAGATCACGGGTGGTTTCCATTCAGAGAACACATGGTTTCATTCATAAAACACAGGGTTCTATTCATAGAACACATGGTTCCATTCATAGAACACAGGGTTCTATTAAGAGAACACAAGGTTTTATTCATAAAACACATGGTTATATTTATAGATCACGGGTGGTTTCCATTCAGGGAACACATCATTTCATTCATAAAACACAGGGTTCTATTCATAGAACACAGGGTTCCATTTATAGAACACTGGGTTCTATTCATAGAACACAAGGTTTTATTCATAGAACACATGGTTATATTTATAGATCACGGGTGGTTTCCATTCAGAGAACACATAATTTCATTCATAAAACACAGGGTTCTATTCATAGAACACAGGGTTCCATTTATAGAACACAGGGTTCTATTCATAGAACACAAGGTTTTATTCATAGAACACATGGTTATATTTATAGATCACGGGTGGTTTCCATTCAGAGAACACATAATTTTATTCATAAAACACAGGGTTCTATTCATAGAACATAGGGTTCCATTTATAGAACACAGGATTCTATTCATAGAACTCAAGGTTTTATTCATAGAACAGATGGTTATATTTATAGATCACGGGTGGTTTCCATTCAGAGAACACATAATTGCATTCATAAAACACAGGGTTCTATTCATAGAACACAGGGTTCCATTTATAGAACACAGGGTTCTATTCATAGAACACAAGGTTTTATTCATAGAACACATGGCTATATTTATAGATCACGGGTGGTTTCCATTCAGAGAACACATGGTTTCATTCATAAAACACAGGGTTCTATTTATAGAACACAGGGTTCCATTCATAGAACACAGGGTTCTATTAATAGAACACAAGGTTTTATTCATAAAACACATGGTTATATTTATAGATCACGGGTGGTTTCCATTCAGAGAACACATGGTTTCATTCATAAAACACAGGGTTCTATTCATAGAACACAGGGTTCCATTCATAGAACACAGGGTTCTATTAATAGAACACAAGGTTTTATTCATAAAACACATGGTTATATTTATAGATCACGGGTGGTTTCCATTCAGAGAACACATGATTTCATTCATAAAACACAGGGTTCTATTTATAGAACACAGGGTTCCATTCATAGAACACAGGGTTCTATTAATAGAACACAAGGATTTATTCATAAAACACATGGTTATATTTATAGATCACGGGTGGTTTCCAGTCAGAGAACACATGGTTTCATTCATAAAACACAGGGTTCTATTCATAGAACACAGTATTCCATTAATAGAACACAGGGTTCTATTAATAGAACACAAGGTTGTATTCATAAAACACATGGTTATATTTATAGATCACGGGTGGTTTCCATTCAGAGAACACATCATTTCATTCATAAAACACAGGGTTCTATTCATAGAACACAGGGTTCCATTTATAGAACACAGGGTTCTATTCATAGAACACAAGGTTTTATTCATAAAACACATGGTTATATTTATAGATCACGGGTGGTTTCCATTCAGAGAACACATAATTTCATTCATAAAACACAGGGTTCTATTCATAGAACACAGGGTTCCATTTATAGAACACAGGGTTCTATTCATAGAACTCAAGGTTTTATTCATAGAACAGATGGTTATATTTATAGATCACGGGTGGTTTCCAATCAGAGAACACATAATTGCATTCATAAAACACAGGGTTCTATTCATAGAACACAGGGTTCCATTTATAGAACACAGGGTTCTATTCATAGAACACAAGGTTTTATTCATAAAACACATGGTTATATTTATAGATCGCGGGTGGTTTCCATTCAGAGAACACATGGTTTCATTCATAAAACACAGGGTTCTATTCATAGAACACAGGGTTCCATTCATAGAACACAGGGTTCTATTAATAGAACACAAGGTTTTATTCATAAAACACATGGTTATATTTATAGATCACGGGTGGTTTCCATTCAGAGAACACATCATTTCATTCATAAAACACAGGGTTCTATTCATAGAACACAGGGTTCCATTTATAGAACACTGGGTTCTATTCATAGACCACAAGGTTTTATTCATAGAACACATGGTTGTATTTATAGATCACGGGTGGTTTTCATTCAGAGAACACATAATTTTATTCATAAAACACAGGGTTCTATTCATAGAACACAGGGTTCCATTTATAGAACACAGGGTTCTATTCATAGAACACAAGGTTTTATTCATAGAACACATGGCTATATTTATAGATCACGGGTGGTTTCCATTCAGAGAACACATGGTTTCATTCATAAAACACAGGGTTCTATTTATAGAACACATGGTTCCATTCATAGAACACAGGGTTCTATTAATAGAACACAAGGTTTTATTCATAAAACACATGGTTATATTTATAGATCACGGGTGGTTTCCATTCAGAGAACACATGGTTTCATTCATAAAACACAGGGTTCTATTCATAGAACACAGTGTTCCATTCATAGAACACAGGGTTCTATTAAGAGAACACAAGGTTTTATTCATAAAACACATGGTTATATTTATAGATCACGGGTGGTTTCCATTCAGGGAACACATCATTTCATTCATAAAACACAGGGTTCTATTCATAGAACACAGGGTTCCATTTATAGAACACTGGGTTCTATTCATAGAACACAAGGTTTTATTCATAGAACACATGGTTATATTTATAGATCACGGGTGGTTTCCATTCAGAGAACACATAATTTCATTCATAAAACACAGGGTTCTATTCATAGAACACAGGGTTCCATTTATAGAACACAGGGTTCTATTCATAGAACACAAGGTTTTATTCATAGAACACATGGTTATATTTATAGATCACGGGTGGTTTCCATTCAGAGAACACATAATTTTATTCATAAAACACAGGGTTCTATTCATAGAACACAGGGTTCCATTTATAGAATACAGGGTTCTATTCATAGAACTCAAGGTTTTATTCATAGAACAGATGGTTATATTTATAGATCACGGGTGGTTTCCATTCAGAGAACACATAATTGCATTCATAAAACACAGGGTTCTATTCATAGAACACAGGGCTCCATTTATAGAACACAGGGTTCTATTCATAGAACACAAGGTTTTATTCATAGAACACATGGCTATATTTATAGATCACGGGTGGTTTCCATTCAGAGAACACATGGTTTCATTCATAAAACACAGGGTTCTATTTATAGAACACAGGGTTCCATTCATAGAACACAGGGTTCTATTAATAGAACACAAGGTTTTATTCATAAAACACATGGTTATATTTATAGATCACGGGTGGTTTCCATTCAGAGAACACATGGTTTCATTCATAAAACACAGGGTTCTATTCATAGAACACAGGGTTCCATTCATAGAACACAGGGTTCTATTAAGAGAACACAAGGTTTTATTCATAAAACACATGGTTATATTTATAGATCACGGGTTGTTTCCATTCAGGGAACACATCATTTCATTCATAAAACACAGGGTTCTATTCATAGAACACAGGGTTCCATTTATAGAACACTGGGTTCTATTCATAGAACACAAGGTTTTATTCATAGAACACATGGTTATATTTATAGATCACGGGTGGTTTCCATTCAGAGAACACATAATTTCATTCATAAAACACAGGGTTCTATTCATAGAACACAGGGTTCCATTTATAGAACACAGGGTTCTATTCATAGAACACAA
This sequence comes from Crinia signifera, assembly GCF_055691185.1. Classification (NCBI taxonomy): domain Eukaryota; kingdom Metazoa; phylum Chordata; class Amphibia; order Anura; family Myobatrachidae; genus Crinia; species Crinia signifera. The sequence goes on along the minus strand of NC_139217.1, from coordinate 236,295,260 downwards.
GGTTATATTCATAGAACACATGGTTATATTTATAGATCACGGGTGGTTTCCATTCAGAGAACACATAATTTTATTCATAAAACACAGGGTTCTATTCATAGAACATAGGGTTCCATTTATAGAACACAGGATTCTATTCATAGAACTCAAGGTTTTATTCATAGAACAGATGGTTATATTTATAGATCACGGGTGTTTTCCATTCAGAGAACACATAATTGCATTCATAAAACACAGGGTTCTATTCATAGAACACAGGGTTCCATTTATAGAACACAGGGTTCTATTCATAGAACACAAGGTTTTATTCATAGAACACATGGCTATATTTATAGATCACGGGTGGTTTCCATTCAGAGAACACATGGTTTCATTCATAAAACACAGGGTTCTATTTATAGAACACAGGGTTCCATTCATAGAACACAGGGTTCTATTAATAGAACACAAGGTTTTATTCATAAAACACATGGTTATATTTATAGATCACGGGTGGTTTCCATTCAGAGAACACATGGTTTCATTCATAAAACACAGGGTTCAATTCATAGAACACAGGGTTCCATTTATAGAACACAGGGTTCTATTCATAGAAAACAAGGTTTTATTCATAGAACACATGGCTATATTTATAGATCACGGGTGGTTTCCATTCAGAGAACACATGGTTTCATTCATAAAACACAGGGTTCTATTTATAGAACACAGGGTTCCATTCATAGAACACAGGGTTCTATTAATAAAACACAAGGTTTTATTCATAAAACACATGGTTATATTTATAGATCACGGGTGGTTTCCATTCAGAGAACACATGGTTTCATTCATAAAACACAGGGTTCTATTCATAGAACACAGGGTTCCATTCATAGAACACAGGGTTCTATTAATAGAACACAAGGTTTTATTCATAAAACACATGGTTATATTTATAGATCACGGGTGGTTTCCATTCAGAGAACACATGATTTCATTCATAAAACACAGGGTTCTATTTATAGAAAACAGGGTTCCATTCATAGAACACAGGGTTCTATTAATAGAACACAAGGATTTATTCATAAAACACATGGTTATATTTATAGATCACGGGTGGTTTCCAGTCAGAGAACACATGGTTTCATTCATAAAACACAGGGTTCTATTCATAGAACACAGGATTCCATTAATAGAACACAGGGTTCTATTAATAGAACACAAGGTTGTATTCATAAAACACATGGTTATATTTATAGATCACGGGTGGTTTCCATTCAGAGAACACATCATTTCATTCATAAAACACAGGGTTCTATTCATAGAACACAGGGTTCCATTTATAGAACACAGGGTTCTATTCATAGAACACAAGGTTTTATTCATAAAACACATGGTTATATTTATAGATCACGGGTGGTTTCCATTCAGAGAACACATAATTTCATTCATAAAACACAGGGTTCTATTCATAGAACACAGGGTTCCATTTATAGAACACAGGGTTCTATTCATAGAACTCAAGGTTTTATTCATAGAACAGATGGTTATATTTATAGATCACGGGTGGTTTCCATTCAGAGAACACATAATTGCATTCATAAAACACAGGGTTCTATTCATAGAACACAGGGTTCCATTTATAGAACACAGGGTTCTATTCATAGAACACAAGGTTTTATTCATAAAACACATGGTTATATTTATAGATCGCGGGTGGTTTCCATTCAGAGAACACATGGTTTCATTCATAAAACACAGTGTTCTATTCATAGAACACAGGGTTCCATTCATAGAACACAGGGTTCTATTAATAGAACACAAGGTTTTATTCATAAAACACATGGTTATATTTATAGATCACGGGTGGTTTCCATTCAGAGAACACATCATTTCATTCATAAAACACAGGGTTCTATTCATAGAACACAGGGTTCCATTTATAGAACACTGGGTTCTATTCATAGACCACAAGGTTTTATTCATAGAACACATGGTTGTATTTATAGATCACGGGTGGTTTTCATTCAGAGAACACATAATTTTATTCATAAAACACAGGGTTCTATTCATAGAACACAGGGTTCCATTTATAGAACACAGGGTTCTATTCATAGAACACAAGGTTTTATTCATAGAACACATGGCTATATTTATAGATCACGGGTGGTTTCCATTCAGAGAACACATGGTTTCATTCATAAAACACAGGGTTCTATTTATAGAACACATGGTTCCATTCATAGAACACAGGGTTCTATTAATAGAACACAAGGTTTTATTCATAAAACACATGGTTATATTTATAGATCACGGGTGGTTTCCATTCAGAGAACACATGGTTTCATTCATAAAACACAGGGTTCTATTCATAGAACACAGTGTTCCATTCATAGAACACAGGGTTCTATTAAGAGAACACAAGGTTTTATTCATAAAACACATGGTTATATTTATAGATCACGGGTGGTTTCCATTCAGGGAACACATCATTTCATTCATAAAACACAGGGTTCTATTCATAGAACACAGGGTTCCATTTATAGAACACTGGGTTCTATTCATAGAACACAAGGTTTTATTCATAGAACACATGGTTATATTTATAGATCACGGGTGGTTTCCATTCAGAGAACACATAATTTCATTCATAAAACACAGGGTTCTATTCATAGAACTCAGGGTTCCATTTATAGAACACAGGGTTCTATTCATAGAACACAAGGTTTTATTCATAGAACACATGGTTATATTTATAGATCACGGGTGGTTTCCATTCAGAGAACACATAATTTTATTCATAAAACACAGGGTTCTATTCATAGAACACAGGGTTCCATTTATAGAATACAGGGTTCTATTCATAGAACTCAAGGTTTTATTCATAGAACAGATGGTTATATTTATAGATCACGGGTGGTTTCCATTCAGAGAACACATAATTGCATTCATAAAACACAGGGTTCTATTCATAGAACACAGGGCTCCATTTATAGAACACAGGGTTCTATTCATAGAACACAAGGTTTTATTCATAGAACACATGGCTATATTTATAGATCACGGGTGGTTTCCATTCAGAGAACACATGGTTTCATTCATAAAACACAGGGTTCTATTTATAGAACACAGGGTTCCATTCATAGAACACAGGGTTCTATTAATAGAACACAAGGTTTTATTCATAAAACACATGGTTATATTTATAGATCACGGGTGGTTTCCATTCAGAGAACACATGGTTTCATTCATAAAACACAGGGTTCTATTCATAGAACACAGGGTTCCATTCATAGAACACAGGGTTCTATTAATAGAACACAAGGTTGTATTCATAAAACACATGGTTATATTTATAGATCACGGGTGGTTTCCATTCAGAGAACACATCATTTCATTCATAAAACACAGGGTTCTATTCATAGAACACAGGGTTCCATTTATAGAACACTGGGTTCTATTCATAGACCACAAGGTTTTATTCATAGAACACATGGTTATATTTATAGATCACGGGTGGTTTCCATTCAGAGAACACATAATTTTATTCATAAAACACAGGGTTCAATTCATAGAACACAGGGTTCCATTTATAGAACACAGGGTTCTATTCATAGAACTCAAGGTTTTATTCATAGAACAGATGGTTATATTTATAGATCACGGGTGGTTTCCATTCAGAGAACACATAATTGCATTCATAAAACACAGGGTTCTATTTATAGAACATAGGGTTCCATTCATAGAACACAGGGTTCTATTAATAAAACACAAGGTTTTAGTCATAAAAAACATGGTTATATTTATAGATCACGGGTGGTTTCCATTCAGAGAACACATGGTTTCATTCATAAAACACAGGGTTCAATTCATAGAACACAGGGTTCCATTTATAGAACACAGGGTTCTATTCATAGAAAACAAGGTTTTATTCATAGAACACATGGCTATATTTATAGATCACGGGTGGTTTCCATTTAGAGAACACATGGTTTCATTCATAAAACACAGGGTTCTATTTATAGAACACAGGGTTCCATTCATAGAACACAGGGTTCTATTAATAAAACACAAGGTTTTATTCATAAAACACATGGTTATATTTATAGATCACGGGTGGTTTACATTCAGAGAACACATGGTTTCATTCATAAAACACAGGGTTCTATTCATAGAACACAGGGTTCCATTCATAGAACACAGGGTTCTATTAATAGAACACAAGGTTTTATTCATAAAACACATGGTTATATTTATAGATCACGGGTGGTTTCCATTCAGAGAACACATGATTTCATTCATAAAACACAGGGTTCTATTTATAGAACACAGGGTTCCATTCATAGAACACAGGGTTCTATTAATAGAACACAAGGTTTTATTCATAAAAAACATGGTTATATTTATAGATCACGGGTGGTTTCCATTCAGAGAACACATCATTTCATTCATAAAACACAGGGTTCTATTCATAGAACACAGGGTTCCATTTATAGAACACTGGGTTCTATTCATAGACCACAAGGTTTTATTCATAGAACACATGGTTATATTTATAGATCACGGGTGGTTTCCATTCAGAGAACACATAATTTTATTCATAAAACACAGGGTTCAATTCATAGAACACAGGGTTCCATTTATAGAACACAGGGTTCTATTCATAGAACTCAAGGTTTTATTCATAGAACAGATGGTTATATTTATAGATCACGGGTGGTTTCCATTCAGAGAACACATAATTGCATTCATAAAACACAGGGTTCTATTTATAGAACACAGGGTTCCATTCATAGAACACAGGGTTCTATTAATAAAACACAAGGTTTTAGTCATAAAAAACATGGTTATATTTATAGATCACGGGTGGTTTCCATTCAGAGAACACATGGTTTCATTCATAAAACACAGGGTTCAATTCATAGAACACAGGGTTCCATTTATAGAACACAGGGTTCTATTCATAGAAAACAAGGTTTTATTCATAGAACACATGGCTATATTTATAGATCACGGGTGGTTTCCATTTAGAGAACACATGGTTTCATTCATAAAACACAGGGTTCTATTTATAGAACACAGGGTTCCATTCATAGAACACAGGGTTCTATTAATAAAACACAAGGTTTTATTCATAAAACACATGGTTATATTTATAGATCACGGGTGGTTTACATTCAGAGAACACATGGTTTCATTCATAAAACACAGGGTTCTATTCATAGAACACAGGGTTCCATTCATAGAACACAGGGTTCTATTAATAGAACACAAGGTTTTATTCATAAAACACATGGTTATATTTATAGATCACGGGTGGTTTCCATTCAGAGAACACATGATTTCATTCATAAAACACAGGGTTCTATTTATAGAACACAGGGTTCCATTCATAGAACACAGGGTTCTATTAATAGAACACAAGGTTTTATTCATAAAACACATGGTTATATTTATAGATCACGGGTGGTTTCCAGTCAGAGAACACATGGTTTCATTCATAAAACACAGGGTTCTATTCATAGAACACAGGATTCCATTCATAGAACACAGGGTTCTATTAATAGAACACAAGGTTGTATTCATAAAACACATGGTTATATTTATAGATCACGGGTGGTTTCCATTCAGAGAACACATCATTTCATTCATAAAACACAGGGTTCTATTCATAGAACACAGGGTTCCATTTATAGAACACAGGGTTCTATTCATAGAACACAAGGTTTTATTCATAAAACACATGGTTATATTTATAGATCACGGGTGGTTTCCATTCAGAGAACACATAATTTCATTCATAAAACACAGGGTTCTATTCATAGAACACAGGGTTCCATTTATAGAACACAGGGTTCTATTCATAGAACTCAAGGTTTTATTCATAGAACAGATGGTTATATTTATAGATCACGGGTGGTTTCCATTCAGAGAACACATAATTGCATTCATAAAACACAGGGTTCTATTCATAGAACACAGGGTTCCATTTATAGAACACAGGGTTCTATTAATAAAACACAAGGTTTTATTCATAAAACACATGGTTATATTTATAGATCACGGGTGGTTTACATTCAGAGAACACATGGTTTCATTCATAAAACACAGGGTTCTATTCATAGAACACAGGGTTCCATTCATAGAACACAGGGTTCTATTAATAGAACACAAGGTTTTATTCATAAAACACATGGTTATATTTATAGATCACGGGTGGTTTCCATTCAGAGAACACATGATTTCATTCATAAAACACAGGGTTCTATTTATAGAACACAGGGTTCCATTCATAGAACACAGGGTTCTATTAATAGAACACAAGGTTTTATTCATAAAACACATGGTTATATTTATAGATCACGGGTGGTTTCCAGTCAGAGAACACATGGTTTCATTCATAAAACACAGGGTTCTATTCATAGAACACAGGATTCCATTCATAGAACACAGGGTTCTATTAATAGAACACAAGGTTGTATTCATAAAACACATGGTTATATTTATAGATCACGGGTGGTTTCCATTCAGAGAACACATCATTTCATTCATAAAACACAGGGTTCTATTCATAGAACACAGGGTTCCATTTATAGAACACAGGGTTCTATTCATAGAACACAAGGTTTTATTCATAAAACACATGGTTATATTTATAGATCACGGGTGGTTTCCATTCAGAGAACACATAATTTCATTCATAAAACACAGGGTTCTATTCATAGAACACAGGGTTCCATTTATAGAACACAGGGTTCTATTCATAGAACTCAAGGTTTTATTCATAGAACAGATGGTTATATTTATAGATCACGGGTGGTTTCCATTCAGAGAACACATAATTGCATTCATAAAACACAGGGTTCTATTCATAGAACACAGGGTTCCATTTATAGAACACAGGGTTCTATTCATAGAACACAAGGTTTTATTCATAGAACACATGGTTATATTTATAGATCACGGGTGGTTTCCATTCAGAGAACACATGGTTTCATTCATAAAACACAGGGTTCTATTCATAGAACACAGGGTTCCATTCATAGAACACAGGGTTCTATTAATAGAACACAAGGTTTTATTCATAAAACACATGGTTATATTTATAGATCACGGGTGGTTTCCATTCAGAGAACACATCATTTCATTCATAAAACACAGGGTTCTATTCATAGAACACAGGGTTCCATTTATAGAACACTGGGTTCTATTCATAGAACACACGGTTTTATTCATAGAACACATGGTTATATTTATAGATCACGGGTGGTTTCCATTCAGAGAACACATAATTTCATTCATAAAACACAGGGTTCTATTCATAGAACACAGGGTTCCATTTATAGAACACAGGGTTCTATTCATAGAACTCAAGGTTTTATTCATAGAACAGATGGTTATATTTATAGATCACGGGTGGTTTCCATTCAGAGAACACATAATTGCATTCATAAAACACAGGGTTCTATTCATAGAACACAGGGTTCCATTTATAGAACACAGGGTTCTATTCATAGAACACAAGGTTTTATTCATAGAACACATGGCTATATGTATAGATCACGGGTGGTTTCCATTCAGAGAACACATGGTTTCATTCATAAAACACAGGGTTCTATTTATAGAACACAGGGTTCCATTCATAGAACACAGGGTTCTATTAATAGAACACAAGGTTTTATTCATAAAACACATGGTTATATTTATAGATCACGGGTGGTTTCCATTCAGAGAACACATGGTTTCATTCATAAAACACAGGGTTCTATTCATAGAACACAGGGTTCCATTCATAGAACACAGGGTTCTATTAATAGAACACAAGGTTTTATTCATAAAACACATGGTTATATTTATAGATCACGGGTGGTTTCCATTCAGAGAACACATCATTTCATTCATAAAACACAGGGTTCTATTCATAGAACACAGGGTTCCATTTATAGAACACTGGATTCTATTCATAGACCACCAGGTTTTATTCATAGAACACATGGTTATATTTATAGATCACGGGTGGTTTCCATTCAGAGAACACATAATTTTATTCATAAAACACAGGGTTCAATTCATAGAACACAGGGTTCCATTTATAGAACACAGGGTTCTATTCATAGAACTCAAGGTTTTATTAATAGAACAAATGGTTATATTTATAGATCACGGGTGGTTTCCATTCAGAGAACACATAATTGCATTCATTAAACAAAGGGTTATTCATAGAACACAGGGTTCCATTTATAGAACACAGGGTTCTATTCATAGAAAACAAGGTTTTATTCATAGAACACATGGCTATATTTATAGATCACGGGTGGTTTCCATTCAGAGAACACATGGTTTCATTCATAAAACACAGGGTTCTATTTATAGAACACAGGGTTCCATTCATAGAACACAGGGTTCTATTAATAAAACACAAGGTTTTATTCATACAACACATGGTTATATTTATAGATCACGTGTGGTTTCCATTCAGAGAACACATGGTTTCATTCATAAAACAGAGGGTTCTATTCATAGAACACAGGGTTCCATTCATAGAACACAGGGTTCTATTAATAGAACACAAGGTTTTATTCATAAAACACATGGTTATATTTATAGATCACGGGTGGTTTCCATTCAGAGAACACATGATTTCATTCATAAAACACAGGGTTCTATTTATAGAACACAGGGTTCCATTCATAGAACACAGGGTTCTATTAATAGAACACAAGGTTTTATTCATAAAACACATGGTTATATTTATAGATCACGGGTGGTTTCCAGTCAGAAAACACATGGTTTCATTTATAAAACACAGGGTTCTATTCATAGAACACAGGGTTCCATTCATAGAACACAGGGTTCTATTAATAGAACACAAGGTTTTATTCATAAAACACATGGTTATATTTATAGATCACGGGTGGTTTCCATTCAGAGAACACATAATTTCATTCATAAAACACAGGGTTCTATTCATAGAACACAGGGTTCCATTTATAGAACACAGGGTTCTATTCATAGAACACAAGGTTTTATTCATAGAACACATGGTTATATTTATAGATCACGGGTGGTTTCCATTCAGAGAACACATAATTTTATTCATAAAACACAGGGTTCTATTCATAGAACACAGGGTTCCATTTATAGAACACAGGGTTCTATTCATAGAACTCAAGGTTTTATTCATAGAACAGATGGTTATATTTATAGATCACGGGTGGTTTCCATTCAGAGAACACATGATTGCATTCATAAAACACAGGGTTCTATTCATAGAACACAGGGTTCCATTTATAGAACACAGGGTTCTATTCATAGAACACAAGGTTTTATTCATAGAACACATGGCTATATTTATAGATCACGGGTGGTTTCCATTCAGAGAACACATGGTTTCATTCATAAAACACAGGGTTCTATTTATAGAACACAGGGTTCCATTCATAGAACACAGGGTTCTATTAATAGAACACAAGGTTTTATACATAAAACACATGGTTATATTTATAGATCACGGGTGGTTTCCATTCAGAGAACACATGGTTTCATTCATAAAACACAGGGTTCTATTCATAGAACACAGGGTTCCATTCATAGAACACAGGGTTCTATTAAGAGAACACAAGGTTTTATTCATAGAACACATGGCTATATTTATAGATCACGGGTGGTTTCCATTCAGAGAACACATGGTTTCATTCATGAAACACAGGGTTCTATTTATAGAACACAGGGTTCCATTCATAGAACACAGGGTTCTATTAATAGAACACAAGGTTTTATTCATAAAACACATGGTTATATTTATAGATCACGGGTGGTTTCAATTCAGAGAACACATCATTTCATTCATAAAACACAGGGTTCTATTCATAGAACACAGGGTTCCATTTATAGAACACTGGGTTCTATTCATAGACCACAAGGTTTTATTCATAGAACACATGGTTATATTTATAGATCACAGGTGGTTTTCATTCAGAGAACACATAATTTTATTCATAAAACACAGGGTTCTATTCATGGACACAGGGTTCCATTTATAGAACACAGGGTTCTATTCATAGAACACAAGGTTTTATTCATAGAACACATGGCTATATTTATAGATCACGGGTGGTTTCCATTCAGAGAACACATGGTTTCATTCATAAAACACAGGGTTCTATTTATAGAACACAGGGTTCCATTCATAGAACAAAGGGTTCTATTAATAGAACACAAGGTTTTATTCATAAAACACATGGTTATATTTATAGATCACGGGTGGTTTCCATTCAGAGAACACATGGTTTCATTCATAAAACACAGGGTTATATTCATAGAACACAGGGTTCCATTCATAGAACACAGGGTTCTATTAAGAGAACACAAGGTTTTATTCATAAAACACATGGTTATATTTATAGATCACGGGTGGTTTCCATTCAGAGAACACATCATTTCATTCATAAAACACAGGGTTCTATTCATAGAACACAGGGTTCCATTTATAGAACACTGGGTTCTATTCATAGAACACAAGGTTTTATTCATAGAACACATGGTTATATTTATAGATCACGGGTGGTTTCCATTCAGAGAACACATAATTTCATTCATAAAACACAGGGTTCTATTCATAGAACACAGGGTTCCATTTATAGAACACAGGGTTCTATTCATAGAACACAAGGTTCTATTCATAGAACACATGGTTATATTTATAGATCACGGGTGGTTTCCATTCAGAGAACACATAATTTTATTTATAACAATCTGGGTTCTATTCATAGAACACAGGGTTCCATTTATAGAACACAGGGTTCTATTCATAGAACTCAAGGTTTTATTCATAGAACAGATGGTTATATTTATAGATCACGGGTGGTTTCCATTCAGAGAACACATAATTGCATTCATAAAACACAGGGTTCTATTCATAGAACACAGGGTTCCATTTATAGAACACAGGGTTCTATTCATAGAACACAAGGTTTTATTCATAGAACACATGGCTATATTTATAGATCACGGGTGGTTTCCATTCAGAGAACACATGGTTTCATTCATAAAACACAGGGTTCTATTCATAGAACACAGGGTTCCATTCATAGAACACAGGGTTCTATTAATAGAACACAAGGTTTTATTCATAAAACACATGGTTATATTTATAGATCACGGGTGGTTTCCATTCAGAGAACACATCATTTCATTCATAAAACACAGGGTTCTATTCATAGAACACAGGGTTCCATTTATAGAACACAGGGTTCTATTCATAGAACACAAGGTTTTATTCATAGAACACATGGTTATATTTATAGATCACGGGTGGTTTCCATTCAGAGAACACATAATTTTATTCATAAAACACAGGGTTCTATTCATAGAACACAGGGTTCCATTTATAGAACACAGGGTTCTATTCATAGAACTCAAGGTTTTATTCATAGAACAGATGGTTATATTTATAGATCACGGGTGGTTTCCATTCAGAGAACACATAATTGCATTCATAAAACACAGGGTTCTATTCATAGAACACAGGGTTCCATTTATAGAACACAGGGTTCTATTCATAGAACACAAGGTTTTATTCATAGAACACATGGCTATATTTATAGATCACGGGTGGTTTCCATTCAGAGAACACATGGTTTCATTCATAAAACACAGGGTTCTATTTATAGAACACAGGGTTCCATTCATATAACACAGGGTTCTATTAATAGAACACAAGGTTTTATTCATAAAACACATGGTTATATTTATAGATCACGGGTGGTTTCCATTCAGAGAACACATGGTTTCATTCATAAAACACAGGGTTCTATTCATAGAACACAGGGTTCTATTAAGAGAACACAAGGTTTTATTCATAGAACACATGGCTATATTTATAGATCACGGGTGGTTTCCATTCAGAGAACACATGGTTTCATTCATAAAACACAGGGTTCTATTTATAGAACACAGGGTTCCATTCATAGAACACAGGGTTCTATTAATAGAACACAAGGTTTTATTCATAAAACACATGGTTATATTTATAGATCACGGGTGGTTTCCATTCAGAGAACACATCATTTCATTCATAAAACACAGGGTTCTATTCATAGAACACAGGGTTCCATTTATAGAACACTGGGTTCTATTCATAGACCACAAGGTTTTATTCATAGAACACATGGTTATATTTATAGATCACGGGTGGTTTTCATTCAGAGAACACATAATTTTATTCATAAAACACAGGGTTCTATTCATAGAACACAGGGTTCCATTTATAGAACACAGGGTTCTATTCATAGAACACAAGGTTTTATTCATAGAACACATGGCTATATTTATAGATCACGGGTGGTTTCCATTCAGAGAACACATGGTTTCATTCATAAAACACAGGGTTCTATTTATAGAACACAGGGTTCCATTCATAGAACAAAGGGTTATATTAATAGAACACAAGGTTTTATTCATAAAACACATGGTTATATTTATAGATCACGGGTGGTTTCCATTCAGAGAAAACATGGTTTCATTCATAAAACACAGGGTTATATTCATAGAACACAGGGTTCCATTCATAGAACACAGGGTTCTATTAAGAGAACACAAGGTTTTATTCATAAAACACATGGTTATATTTATAGATCACGGGTGGTTTCCATTCAAAGAACACATCATTTCATTCATAAAACACAGGGTTCTATTCATAGAACACAGGGTTCCATTTATAGAACACTGGGTTCTATTCATAGAACACAAGGTTTTATTCATAGAACACATGGTTATATTTATAGATCACGGGTGGTTTCCATTCAGAGAACACATAATTTCATTCATAAAACACAGGGTTCTATTCATAGAACACAGGGTTCCATTTATAGAACACAGGGTTCTATTCATAGAACACAAGGTTTTATTCATAGAACACATGGTTATATTTATAGATCACGGGTGGTTTCCATTCAGAGAACACATAATTTTATTCATAAAACACAGGGTTCTATTCATAGAACACAGGGTTCCATTTATAGAACACAGGGTTCTATTCATAGAACTCAAGGTTTTATTCATAGAACAGATGGTTATATTTATAGATCACGGGTGGTTTCCATTCAGAGAACACATAATTGCATTCATAAAACACAGGGTTCTATTCATAGAACACAGGGTTCCATTTATAGAACACAGGGTTCTATTCATAGAACACAAGGTTTTATTCATAGAACACATGGCTATATTTATAGATCACAGGTGGTTTCCATTCAGAGAACACATGGTTTCATTCATAAAACACAGGGTTCTCGTCATAGAACACAGGGTTCCATTCATAGAACACAGGGTTCTATTAATAGAACACAAGGTTTTATTCATAAAACACATGGTTATATTTATAGATCACGGGTGGTTTCCATTCAGAGAACACATAATTTCATTCATAAAACACAGGGTTCTATTCATAGAACACAGGGTTCCATTTATAGAACACAGGGTTCTATTCATAGAACACAAGGTTTTATTCATAGAACACATGGTTATATTTATAGATCACGGGTGGTTTCCATTCAGAGAACACATGGTTTCATTCATAAAACACAGGGTTCTATTTATAGAACACAGGGTTCCATTCATAGAACAAAGGGTTCTATTAATAGAACACAAGGTTTTATTCATAAAACACATGGTTATATTTATAGATCACGGGTGGTTTCCATTCAGAGAACACATGGTTTCATTCATAAAACAAAGGGTTATATTCATAGAACACAGGGTTCCATTCATAGAACACAGGGTTCTATTAAGAGAACACAAGGTTTTATTCATAAAACACATGGTTATATTTATAGATCACGGGTGGTTTCCATTCAAAGAACACATCATTTCATTCATAAAACACAGGGTTCTATTCATAGAACACAGGGTTCCATTTATAGAACACTGGGTTCTATTCATAGAACACAAGGTTTTATTCATAGAACACATGGTTATATTTATAGATCATGGGTGGTTTCCATTCAGAGAACACATAATTTCATTCATAAAACACAGGGTTCTATTCATAGAACACAGGGTTCCATTTATAGAACACAGGGTTCTATTCATAGAACACAAGGTTTTATTCATAGAACACATGGTTATATTTATAGATCACGGGTGGTTTCCATTCAGAGAACACATCATTTTATTCATAAAACACAGGGTTCTATTCATAGAACACAGGGTTCCATTTATAGAACACAGGGTTCTATTCATAGAACTCAAGGTTTTATTCATAGAACAGATGGTTATATTTATAGATCACGGGTGGTTTCCATTCAGAGAACACATAATTGCATTCATAAAACACAGGGTTCTATTCATAGAACACAGGGTTCCATTTATAGAACACAGGGTTCTATTCATAGAACACAAGGTTTTATTCATAGAACACATGGCTATATTTATAGATCACAGGTGGTTTCCATTCAGAGAACACATGGTTTCATTCATAAAACACAGGGTTCTATTCATAGAACACAGGGTTCTATGAATAGAACACAAGGTTTTATTCATAAAACACATGGTTATATTTATAGATCACGGGTGGTTTCCATTCAGAGAACACATAATTTCATTCATAAAACACAGGGTTCTATTCATAGAACACAGGGTTCCATTTATAGAACACAGGGTTCTATTCATAGAACACAAGGTTTTATTCATAGAACACATGGTTATATTTATAGATCACGGGTGGTTTCCATTCAGAGAACACATAATTTTATTCATAAAACACAGGGTTCTATTCATAGAACACAGGGTTCCATTTATAGAACACAGGGTTCTATTCATAGAACTCAAGGTTTTATTCATAGAACAGATGGTTATATTTATAGATCACGGGTGGTTTCCATTCAGAGAACACATAATTGCATTCATAAAACACAGGGTTCTATTCATAGAACACAGGGTTCCATTTATAGAACACAGGGTTCTATTCATAGAACACAAGGTTTTATTCATAGAACACATGGCTATATTTATAGATCACGGGTGGTTTCCATTCAGAGAACACATGGTTTCATTCATAAAACACAGGGTTCTATTTATAGAACACAGGGTTCCATTCATATAAAACAGGGTTCTATTAATAGAACACAAGGTTTTATTCATAAAACACATGGTTATATTTATAGATCACGGGTGGTTTCCATTCAGAGAACACATAATTGCATTCATAAAACACAGGGTTCTATTCATAGAACACAGGGTTCCATTTATAGAACACAGGGTTCTATTCATAGAACACAAGGTTTTATTCATAGAACACATGGCTATATTTATAGATCACGGGTGGTTTCCATTCAGAGAACACATGGTTTCATTCATAAAACACAGGGTTCTATTCATAGAACACAGGGTTCCATTCATAGAACACAGGGTTCTATTAATAGAACACAAGGTTTTATTCATAAAACACATGGTTATATTTATAGATCACGGGTGGTTTCCATTCAGAGAACACATCATTTCATTCATAAAACACAGGGTTCTATTCATAGAACACAGGGTTCCATTTATAGAACACAGGGTTCTATTCATAGAACACAAGGTTTTATTCATAGAACACATGGTTATATTTATAGATCACGGGTGGTTTCCATTCAGAGAACACATAATTTTATTCATAAAACACAGGGTTCTATTCATAGAACACAGGGTTCCATTTATAGAACACAGGGTTCTATTCATAGAACTCAAGGTTTTATTCATAGAACAGAGGGTGTTATATTTATAGATCACGGGTGGTTTCCATTCAGAGAACACATAATTGCATTCATAAAACACAGGGTTCTATTCATAGAACACAGGGTTCCATTTATAGAACACAGGGTTCTATTCATAGAACACAAGGTTTTATTCATAGAACACATGGCTATATTTATAGATCACGGGTGGTTTCCATTCAGAGAACACATGGTTTCATTCATAAAACACAGGGTTCTATTTATAGAACACAGGGTTCCATTCATATAACACAGGGTTCTATTAATAGAACACAAGGTTTTATTCATAAAACACATGGTTATATTTATAGATCACGGGTGGTTTCCATTCAGAGAACACATGGTTTCATTCATAAAACACAGGGTTCTATTCATAGAACACAGGGTTCTATTAAGAGAACACAAGGTTTTATTCATAGAACACATGGCTATATTTATAGATCACGGGTGGTTTCCATTCAGAGAACACATGGTTTCATTCATAAAACACAGGGTTCTATTTATAGAACACAGGGTTCCATTCATAGAACACAGGGTTCTATTAATAGAACACAAGGTTTTATTCATAAAACACATGGTTATATTTATAGATCACGGGTGGTTTCCATTCAGAGAACACATCATTTCATTCATAAAACACAGGGTTCTATTCATAGAACACAGGGTTCCATTTATAGAACACTGGGTTCTATTCATAGACCACAAGGTTTTATTCATAGAACACATGGTTATATTTATAGATCACGGGTGGTTTTCATTCAGAGAACACATAATTTTATTCATAAAACACAGGGTTCTATTCATAGAACACAGGGTTCCATTTATAGAACACAGGGTTCTATTCATAGAACACAAGGTTTTATTCATAGAACACATGGCTATATTTATAGATCACGGGTGGTTTCCATTCAGAGAACACATGGTTTCATTCATAAAACACAGGGTTCTATTTATAGAACACAGGGTCCATTCATAGAACAAAGGGTTATATTAATAGAACACAAGGTTTTATTCATAAAACACATGGTTATATTTATAGATCACGGGTGGTTTCCATTCAGAGAAAACATGGTTTCATTCATAAAACACAGGGTTATATTCATAGAACACAGGGTTCCATTCATAGAACACAGGGTTCTATTAAGAGAACACAAGGTTTTATTCATAAAACACATGGTTATATTTATAGATCACGGGTGGTTTCCATTCAAAGAACACATCATTTCATTCATAAAACACAGGGTTCTATTCATAGAACACAGGGTTCCATTTATAGAACACTGGGTTCTATTCATAGAACACAAGGTTTTATTCATAGAACACATGGTTATATTTATAGATCACTGGTGGTTTCCATTCAGAGAACACATAATTTCATTCATAAAACACAGGGTTCTATTCATAGAACACAGGGTTCCATTTATAGAACACAGGGTTCTATTCATAGAACACAAGGTTTTATTCATAGAACACATGGTTATATTTATAGATCACGGGTGGTTTCCATTCAGAGAACACATAATTTTATTCATAAAACACAGGGTTCTATTCATAGAACACAGGGTTCCATTTATAGAACACAGGGTTCTATTCATAGAACTCAAGGTTTTATTCATAGAACAGATGGTTATATTTATAGATCACGGGTGGTTTCCATTCAGAGAACACATAATTGCATTCATAAAACACAGGGTTCTATTCATAGAACACAGGGTTCCATTTATAGAACACAAGGTTCTATTCATAGAACACAAGGTTTTATTCATAGAACACATGGCTATATTTATAGATCACAGGTGGTTTCCATTCAGAGAACACATGGTTTCATTCATAAAACAAAGGGTTATATTCATAGAACACAGGGTTCCATTCATAGAACACAGGGTTCTATTAAGAGAACACAAGGTTTTATTCATAAAACACATGGTTATATTTATAGATCACGGGTGGTTTCCATTCAAAGAACACATAATTTCATTCATAAAACACAGGGTTCTATTCATAGAACACAGGGTTCCATTTATAGAACACTGGGTTCTATTCATAGAACACAAGGTTTTATTCATAGAACACATGGTTATATTTATAGATCACGGGTGGTTTCCATTCAGAGAACACATAATTTCATTCATAAAACACAGGGTTCTATTCATAGAACACAGGGTTCCATTTATAGAACACAGGGTTCTATTCATAGAACACAAGGTTTTATTCATAGAACACATGGTTATATTTATAGATCACGGGTGGTTTCCATTCAGAGAACACATAATTTTATTCATAAAACACAGGGTTCTATTCATAGAACACAGGGTTCCATTTATAGAACACTGGGTTCTATTCATAGAACACAAGGTTTTATTCATAGAACACATGGTTATATTTATAGATCACGGGTGGTTTCCATTCAGAGAACACATAATTTCATTCATAAAACACAGGGTTCTATTCATAGAACACAGGGTTCCATTTATAGAACACAGGGTTCTATTCATAGAACACAAGGTTTTATTCATAGAACACATGGTTATATTTATAGATCACGGGTGGTTTCCATTCAGAGAACACATAATTTTATTCATAAAACACAGGGTTCTATTCATAGAACACAGGGTTCCATTTATAGAACACAGGGTTCTATTCATAGAACTCAAGGTTTTATTCATAGAACAGATGGTTATATTTATAGATCACGGGTGGTTTCCATTCAGAGAACACATAATTGCATTCATAAAACACAGGGTTCTATTCATAGAACACAGGGTTCCATTTACAGAACACAGGGTTCTATTCATAGAACACAAGGTTTTATTCATAGAACACATGGCTATATTTATAGATCACAGGTGGTTTCCATTCAGAGAACACATGGTTTCATTCATAAAACACAGGGTTCTATTCATAGAACACAGGGTTCTATTAATAGAACACAAGGTTTTATTCATAAAACACATGGTTATATTTATAGATCACGGGTGGTTTCCATTCAGAGAACACATAATTTCATTCATAAAACACAGGGTTCTATTCATAGAACACAGGGTTCCATTTATAGAACACAGGGTTCTATTCATAGAACACAAGGTTTTATTCATAGAACACATGGTTATATTTATAGATCACGGGTGGTTTCCATTCAGAGAACACATAATTTTATTCATAAAACACAGGGTTCTATTCATAGAACACAGGGTTCCATTTATAGAACACAGGGTTCTATTCATAGAACTCAAGGTTTTATTCATAGAACAGATGGTTATATTTATAGATCACGGGTGGTTTCCATTCAGAGAACACATAATTGCATTCATAAAACACAGGGTTCTATTCATAGAACACAGGGTTCCATTTATAGAACACAGGGTTCTATTCATAGAACACAAGGTTTTATTCATAGAACACATGGCTATATTTATAGATCACGGGTGGTTTCCATTCAGAGAACACATGGTTTCATTCATAAAACACAGGGTTCTATTTATAGAACACAGGGTTCCATTCATATAAAACAGGGTTCTATTAATAGAACACAAGGTTTTATTCATAAAACACATGGTTATATTTATAGATCACGGGTGGTTTCCATTCAGAGAACACATGGTTTCATTCATAAAACACAGGGTTCTATTCATAGAACACAGGGTTCCATTCATAGAACACAGGGTTCTATTAAGAGAACACAAGGTTTTATTCATAGAACACATGGCTATATTTATAGATCATGGGTGGTTTCCATTCAGAGAACACATGGTTTCATTCATAAAACACAGGGTTCTATTTATAGAACACAGGGTTCCATTCATAGAACACAGGGTTCCATTTATAGAACACAGGGTTCTATTCATAGAACACAAGGTTTTATTCATAGAACACATGGTTATATTTATAGATCACGGGTGGTTTCCATTCAGAGAACACATAATTTTATTCATAAAACACAGGGTTCTATTCATAGAACACAGGGTTCCATTTATAGAACACAGGGTTCTATTCATAGAACTGAAGGTTTTATTCATAGAACAGATGGTTATATTTATAGATCACGGGTGGTTTCCATTCAGAGAACACATAATTGCATTCATAAAACACAGGGTTCTATTCATAGAACACAGGGTTCCATTTATAGAACACAGGGTTCTATTCATAGAACACAAGGTTTTATTCATAGAACACATGGCTATATTTATAGATCACGGGTGGTTTCCATTCAGAGAACACATGGTTTCATTCATAAAACACAGGGTTCTATTTATAGAACACAGGGTTCCATTCATATAACACAGGGTTCTATTAATAGAACACAAGGTTTTATTCATAAAACACATGGTTATATTTATAGATCACGGGTGGTTTCCATTCAGAGAACACATGGTTTCATTCATAAAACACAGGGTTCTATTCATAGAACACAGGGTTCCATTCATAGAACACAGGGTTCTATTAAGAGAACACAAGGTTTTATTCATAGAACACATGGCTATATTTATAGATCACGGGTGGTTTCCATTCAGAGAACACATGGTTTCATTCATAAAACACAGGGTTCTATTTATAGAACACAGGGTTCCATTCATAGAACACAGGGTTCTATTAATAGAACACAAGGTTTTATTCATAAAACACATGGTTATATTTATAGATCACGGGTGGTTTCCATTCAGAGAACACATCATTTCATTCATAAAACACAGGGTTCTATTCATAGAACACAGGGTTCCATTTATAGAACACTGGGTTCTATTCATAGACCACAAGGTTTTATTCATAGAACACATGTTTATATTTATAGATCACGGGTGGTTTTCATTCAGAGAACACATAATTTTATTCATAAAACACAGGGTTCTATTCATAGAACACAGGGTTCCATTTATAGAACACAGGGTTCTATTCATAGAACACAAGGTTTTATTCATAGAACACATGGCTATATTTATAGATCACGGGTGGTTTCCATTCAGAGAACACATGGTTTCATTCATAAAACACAGGGTTCTATTTATAGAACACAGGGTTCCATTCATAGAACAAAGGGTTCTATTAATAGAACACACGGTTTTATTCATAAAACACATGGTTATATTTATAGATCACGGGTGGTTTCCATTCAGAGAACACATGGTTTCATTCATAAAACACAGGGTTATATTCATAGAACACAGGGTTCCATTCATAGAACACAGGGTTCTATTAAGAGAACACAAGGTTTTATTCATAAAACACATGGTTATATTTATAGATCACGGGTGGTTTCCATTCAAAGAACACATCATTTCATTCATAAAACACAGGGTTCTATTCATAGAACACAGGGTTCCATTTATAGAACACTGGGTTCTATTCATAGAACACAAGGTTTTATTCATAGAACACATGGTTATATTTATAGATCACGGGTGGTTTCCATTCAGAGAACACATAATTTCATTCATAAAACACAGGGTTCTATTCATAGAACACAGGGTTCCATTTATAGAACACAGGGTTCTATTCATAGAACACAAGGTTTTATTCATAGAACACATGGTTATATTTATAGATCACGGGTGGTTTCCATTCAGAGAACACATAATTTTATTCATAAAACACAGGGTTCTATTCATAGAACACAGGGTTCCATTTATAGAACACAGGGTTCTATTCATAGAACTCAAGGTTTTATTCATAGAACAGATGGTTATATTTATAGATCACGGGTGGTTTCCATTCAGAGAACACATAATTGCATTCATAAAACACAGGGTTCTATTCATAGAACACAGGGTTCCATTTATAGAACACAGGGTTCTATTCATAGAACACAAGGTTTTATTCATAGAACACATGGCTATATTTATAGATCACAGGTGGTTTCCATTCAGAGAACACATGGTTTCATTCATAAAACACAGGGTTCTATTCATAGAACACAGGGTTCTATTAATAGAACACAAGGTTTTATTCATAAAACACATGGTTATATTTATAGATCACGGGTGGTTTCCATTCAGAGAACACATAATTTCATTCATAAAACACAGGGTTCTATTCATAGAACACAGGGTTCCATTTATAGAACACAGGGTTCTATTCATAGAACACAAGGTTTTATTCATAGAACACATGGTTATATTCATAGATCACGGGTGGTTTCCATTCAGAGAACACATAATTTTATTCATAAAACACAGGGTTCTATTCATAGAACACAGGGTTCCATTTATAGAACACAGGGTTCTATTCATAGAACTCAAGGTTTTATTCATAGAACAGATGGTTATATTTATAGATCACGGGTGGTTTCCATTCAGAGAACACATACTTGCATTCATAAAACACAGGGTTCTATTCATAGAACACAGGGTTCCATTTATAGAACACAGGGTTCTATTCATAGAACACAAGGTTTTATTCATAGAACACATGGCTATATTTATAGATCACGGGTGGTTTCCATTCAGAGAACACATGGTTTCATTCATAAAACACAGGGTTCTATTTATAGAACACAGGGTTCCATTCATATAAAACAGGGTTCTATTAATAGAACACAAGGTTTTATTCATAAAACACATGGTTATATTTATAGATCACGGGTGGTTTCCATTCAGAGAACACATGGTTTCATTCATAAAACACAGGGTTCTATTCATAGAACACAGGGTTCCATTCATAGAACACAGGGTTCTATTAAGAGAACACAAGGTTTTATTCATAGAACACATGGCTATATTTATAGATCACGGGTGGTTTCCATTCAGAGAACACATGGTTTCATTCATAAAACACAGGGTTCTATTTATAGAACACAGGGTTCCATTCATAGAACACAGGGTTCCATTTATAGAACACAGGGTTCAATTCATAGAACACAAGGTTTTATTCATAGAACACATGGTTATATTTATAGATCACGGGTGGTTTCCATTCAGAGAACACATAATTTTATTCATAAAACACAGAGTTCTATTCATAGAACACAGGGTTCCATTTATAGAACACAGGGTTCTATTCATAGAACTCAAGGTTTTATTCATAGAACAGATGGTTATATTTATAGATCACGGGTGGTTTCCATTCAGAGAACACATAATTGCATTCATAAAACACAGGGTTCTATTCATAGAACACAGGGTTCCATTTATAGAACACAGGGTTCTATTCATAGAACACAAGGTTTTATTCATAGAACACATGGCTATATTTATAGATCACGGGTGGTTTCCATTCAGAGAACACATGGTTTCATTCATAAAACACAGGGTTCTATTTATAGAACACAGGGTTCCATTCATATAACACAGGGTTCTATTAATAGAACACAAGGTTTTATTCATAAAACACATGGTTATATTTATAGATCACGGGTGGTTTCCATTCAGAGAACACATGGTTTCATTCATAAAACACAGGGTTCTATTCATAGAACACAGGGTTCCATTCATAGAACACAGGGTCCTATTAAGAGAACACAAGGTTTTATTCATAGAACACATGGCTATATTTATAGATCACGGGTGGTTTCCATTCAGAGAACACATGGTTTCATTCATAAAACACAGGGTTCTATTTATAGAACACAGGGTTCCATTCATAGAACACAGGGTTCTATTAATAGAACACAAGGTTTTATTCATAAAACACATGGTTATATTTATAGATCACGGGTGGTTTCCATTCAGAGAACACATCATTTCATTCATAAAACACAGGGTTCTATTCATAGAACACAGGGTTCCATTTATAGAACACTGGGTTCTATTCATAGACCACAAGGTTTTATTCATAGAACACATGTTTATATTTATAGATCACGGGTGGTTTTCATTCAGAGAACACATAATTTTATTCATAAAACACAGGGTTCTATTCATAGAACACAGGGTTCCATTTATAGAACACAGGGTTCTATTCATAGAACACAAGGTTTTATTCATAGAACACATGGCTATATTTATAGATCACGGGTGGTTTCCATTCAGAGAACACATGGTTTCATTCATAAAACACAGGGTTCTATTTATAGAACACAGGGTTCCATTCATAGAACAAAGGGTTCTATTAATAGAACACAAGGTTTTATTCATAAAACACATGGTTATATTTATAGATCACGGGTGGTTTCCATTCAGAGAACACATGGTTTCATTCATAAAACACAGGGTTATATTCATAGAACACAGGGTTCCATTTATAGAACACTGGGTACTATTCATAGAACACAAGGTTTTATTCATAGAACACATGGCTATATTTATAGATCACGGGTGGTTTCCATTCAGAGAACACATGGTTTCATTCATAAAACACAGGGTTCTATTTATAGAACACAGGGTTCCATTCATAGAACACAGGGTTCTATTAAGAGAACACAAGGTTTTATTCATAAAACACATGGTTATATTTATAGATCACGGGTGGTTTCCATTCAAAGAACACATCATTTCATTCATAAAACACAGGGTTCTATTCATAGAACACAGGGTTCCATTTATAGAACACTGGGTTCTATTCATAGAACACAAGGTTTTATTCATAGAACACATGGTTATATTTATAGATCACGGGTGGTTTCCATTCAGAGAACACATAATTTCATTCATAAAACACAGGGTTCTATTCATAGAACACAGGGTTCCATTTATAGAACACAGGGTTCTATTCATAGAACACAAGGTTTTATTCATAGAACACATGGTTATATTTATAGATCACGGGTGGTTTCCATTCAGAGAACACATAATTTTATTCATAAAACACAGGGTTCTATTCATAGAACACAGGGTTCCATTTATAGAACACAGGGTTCTATTCATAGAACTCAAGGTTTTATTCATAGAACAGATGGTTATATTTATAGATCACGGGTGGTTTCCATTCAGAGAACACATAATTGCATTCATAAAACACAGGGTTCTATTCATAGAACACAGGGTTCCATTTATAGAACACAGGGTTCTATTCATAGAACACAAGGTTTTATTCATAGAACACATGGCTATATTTATAGATCACGGGTGGTTTCCATTCAGAGAACACATGGTTTCATTCATAAAACACAGGGTTCTATTTATAGAACACAGGGTTCCATTCATAGAACAAAGGGTTCTATTAATAGAACACAAGGTTTTATTCATAAAACACATGGTTATATTTATAGATCACGGGTGGTTTCCATTCAGAGAACACATGGTTTCATTCATAAAACACAGGGTTATATTCATAGAACACAGGGTTCCATTTATAGAACACTGGGTTCTATTCATAGAACACAAGGTTTTATTCATAGAACACATGGCTATATTTATAGATCACGGGTGGTTTCCATTCAGAGAACACATGGTTTCATTCATAAAACACAGGGTTCTATTTATAGAACACAGGGTTCCATTCATAGAACACAGGGTTCTATTAAGAGAACACAAGGTTTTATTCATAAAACACATGGTTATATTTATAGATCACGGGTGGTTTCCATTCAAAGAACACATCATTTCATTCATAAAACACAGGGTTCTATTCATAGAACACAGGGTTCCATTTATAGAACACTGGGTTCTATTCATAGAACACAAGGTTTTATTCATAGAACACATGGTTATATTTATAGATCACGGGTGGTTTCCATTCAGAGAACACATAATTTCATTCATAAAACACAGGGTTCTATTCATAGAACACAGGGTTCCATTTATAGAACACAGGGTTCTATTCATAGAACACAAGGTTTTATTCATAGAACACATGGTTATATTTATAGATCACGGGTGGTTTCCATTCAGAGAACACATAATTTTATTCATAAAACACAGGGTTCTATTCATAGAACACAGGGTTCCATTTATAGAACACAGGGTTCTATTCATAGAACTCAAGGTTTTATTCATAGAACAGATGGTTATATTTATAGATCACGGGTGGTTTCCATTCAGAGAACACATAATTGCATTCATAAAACACAGGGTTCTATTCATAGAACACAGGGTTCCATTTATAGAACACAGGGTTCTATTCATAGAACACAAGGTTTTATTCATAGAACACATGGCTATATTTATAGATCACAGGTGGTTTCCATTCAGAGAACACATGGTTTCATTCATAAAACACAGGGTTCTATTCATAGAACACAGGGTTCCATTCATAGAACACAGGGTTCTATTAATAGAACACAAGGTTTTATTCATAAAACACATGGTTATATTTATAGATCACGGGTGGTTTCCATTCAGAGAACACATAATTTCATTCATAAAACACAGGGTTCTATTCATAGAACACAGGGTTCCATTTATAGAACACAGGGTTCTATTCATAGAACACAAGGTTTTATTCATAGAACACATGGTTATATTTATAGATCACGGGTGGTTTCCATTCAGAGAACACATGGTTTCATTCATAAAACACAGGGTTCTATTTATAGAACACAGGGTTCCATTCATAGAACAAAGGGTTCTATTAATAGAACACAAGGTTTTATTCATAAAACACATGGTTATATTTATAGATCACGGGTGGTTTCCATTCAGAGAACACATGGTTTCATTCATAAAACAAAGGGTTATATTCATAGAACACAGGGTTCCATTCATAGAACACAGGGTTCTATTAAGAGAACACAAGGTTTTATTCATAAAACACATGGTTATATTTATAGATCACGGGTGGTTTCCATTCAAAGAACACATCATTTCATTCATAAAACACAGGGTTCTATTCATAGAACACAGGGTTCCATTTATAGAACACTGGGTTCTATTCATAGAACACAAGGTTTTATTCATAGAACACATGGTTATATTTATAGATCACGGGTGGTTTCCATTCAGAGAACACATAATTTCATTCATAAAACACAGGGTTCTATTCATAGAACACAGGGTTCCATTTATAGAACACAGGGTTCTATTCATAGAACACAAGGTTTTATTCATAGAACACATGGTTATATTTATAGATCACGGGTGGTTTCCATTCAGAGAACACATAATTTTATTCATAAAACACAGGGTTCTATTCATAGAACACAGGGTTCCATTTATAGAACACAGGGTTCTATTCATAGAACTCAAGGTTTTATTCATAGAACAGATGGTTATATTTATAGATCACGGGTGGTTTCCATTCAGAGAACACATAATTGCATTCATAAAACACAGGGTTCTATTCATAGAACACAGGGTTCCATTTACAGAACACAGGGTTCTATTCATAGAACACAAGGTTTTATTCATAGAACACATGGCTATATTTATAGATCACAGGTGGTTTCCATTCAGAGAACACATGGTTTCATTCATAAAACACAGGGTTCTATTCATAGAACACAGGGTTCTATTAATAGAACACAAGGTTTTATTCATAAAACACATGGTTATATTTATAGATCACGGGTGGTTTCCATTCAGAGAACACATAATTTCATTCATAAAACACAGGGTTCTATTCATAGAACACAGGGTTCCATTTATAGAACACAGGGTTCTATTCATAGAACACAAGGTTTTATTCATAGAACACATGGTTATATTTATAGATCACGGGTGGTTTCCATTCAGAGAACACATAATTTTATTCATAAAACACAGGGTTCTATTCATAGAACACAGGGTTCCATTTATAGAACACAGGGTTCTATTCATAGAACTCAAGGTTTTATTCATAGAACAGATGGTTATATTTATAGATCACGGGTGGTTTCCATTCAGAGAACACATAATTGCATTCATAAAACACAGGGTTCTATTCATAGAACACAGGGTTCCATTTATAGAACACAGGGTTCTATTCATAGAACACAAGGTTTTATTCATAGAACACATGGCTATATTTATAGATCACGGGTGGTTTCCATTCAGAGAACACATGGTTTCATTCATAAAACACAGGGTTCTATTTATAGAACACAGGGTTCCATTCATATAAAACAGGGTTCTATTAATAGAACACAAGGTTTTATTCATAAAACACATGGTTATATTTATAGATCACGGGTGGTTTCCATTCAGAGAACACATGGTTTCATTCATAAAACACAGGGTTCTATTCATAGAACACAGGGTTCCATTCATAGAACACAGGGTTCTATTAAGAGAACACAAGGTTTTATTCATAGAACACATGGCTATATTTATAGATCACGGGTGGTTTCCATTCAGAGAACACATGGTTTCATTCATAAAACACAGGGTTCTATTTATAGAACACAGGGTTCCATTCATAGAACACAGGGTTCCATTTATAGAACACAGGGTTCTATTCATAGAACACAAGGTTTTATTCATAGAACACATGGTTATATTTATAGATCACGGGTGGTTTCCATTCAGAGAACACATAATTTTATTCATAAAACACAGGGTTCTATTCATAGAACACAGGGTTCCATTTATAGAACACAGGGTTCTATTCATAGAACTCAAGGTTTTATTCATAGAACAGATGGTTATATTTATAGATCACGGGTGGTTTCCATTCAGAGAACACATAATTGCATTCATAAAACACAGGGTTCTATTCATAGAACACATGGTTCCATTTATAGAACACAGGGTTCTATTCATAGAACACAAGGTTTTATTCATAGAACACATGGCTATATTTATAGATCACGGGTGGTTTCCATTCAGAGAACACATGGTTTCATTCATAAAACACAGGGTTCTATTTATAGAACACAGGGTTCCATTCATATAACACAGGGTTCTATTAATAGAACACAAGGTTTTATTCATAAAACACATGGTTATATTTATAGATCACGGGTGGTTTCCATTCAGAGAACACATGGTTTCATTCATAAAACACAGGGTTCTATTCATAGAACACAGGGTTCCATTCATAGAACACAGGGTTCTATTAAGAGAACACAAGGTTTTATTCATAGAACACATGGCTATATTTATAGATCACGGGTGGTTTCCATTCAGAGAACACATGGTTTCATTCATAAAACACAGGGTTCTATTTATAGAACACAGGGTTCCATTCATAGAACACAGGGTTCTATTAATAGAACACAAGGTTTTATTCATAAAACACATGGTTATATTTATAGATCACGGGTGGTTTCCATTCAGAGAACACATCATTTCATTCATAAAACACAGGGTTCTATTCATAGAACACAGGGTTCCATTTATAGAACACTGGGTTCTATTCATAGACCACAAGGTTTTATTCATAGAACAATGTTTATATTTATAGATCACTGGTGGTTTTCATTCAGAGAACACATAATTTTATTCATAAAACACAGGGTTCTATTCATAGAACACAGGGTTCCATTTATAGAACACAGGGTTCTATTCATAGAACACAAGGTTTTATTCATAGAACACATGGCTATATTTATAGATCACGGGTGGTTTCCATTCAGAGAACACATGGTTTCATTCATAAAACACAGGGTTCTATTTATAGAACACAGGGTTCCATTCATAGAACAAAGGGTTCTATTAATAGAACACAAGGTTTTATTCATAAAACACATGGTTATATTTATAGATCACGGGTGGTTTCCATTCAGAGAACACATGGTTTCATTCATAAAACACAGGGTTATATTCATAGAACACAGGGTTCCATTCATAGAACACAGGGTTCTATTAAGAGAACACAAGGTTTTATTCATAAAACACATGGTTATATTTATAGATCACGGGTGGTTTCCATTCAAAGAACACATCATTTCATTCATAAAACACAGGGTTCTATTCATAGAACACAGGGTTCCATTTATAGAACACTGGGTTCTATTCATAGAACACAAGGTTTTATTCATAGAACACATGGTTATATTTATAGATCACGGGTGGTTTCCATTCAGAGAACACATAATTTCATTCATAAAACACAGGGTTCTATTCATAGAACACAGGGTTCCATTTATAGAACACAGGGTTCTATTCATAGAACACAAGGTTTTATTCATAGAACACATGGTTATATTTATAGATCACGGGTGGTTTCCATTCAGAGAACACATAATTTTATTCATAAAACACAGGGTTCTATTCATAGAACACAGGGTTCCATTTATAGAACACAGGGTTCTATTCATAGAACTCAAGGTTTTATTCATAGAACAGATGGTTATATTTATAGATCACGGGTGGTTTCCATTCAGAGAACACATAATTGCATTCATAAAACACAGGGTTCTATTCATAGAACACAGGGTTCCATTTATAGAACACAGGGTTCTATTCATAGAACACAAGGTTTTATTCATAGAACACATGGCTATATTTATAGATCACAGGTGGTTTCCATTCAGAGAACACATGGTTTCATTCATAAAACACAGGGTTCTATTCATAGAACACAGGGTTCTATTAATAGAACACAAGGTTTTATTCATAAAACACATGGTTATATTTATAGATCACGGGTGGTTTCCATTCAGAGAACACATAATTTCATTCATAAAACACAGGGTTCTATTCATAGAACACAGGGTTCCATTTATAGAACACAGGGTTCTATTCATAGAACACAAGGTTTTATTCATAGAACACATGGTTATATTTATAGATCACGGGTGGTTTCCATTCAGAGAACACATAATTTTATTCATAAAACACAGGGTTCTATTCATAGAACACAGGGTTCCATTTATAGAACACAGGGTTCTATTCATAGAACTCAAGGTTTTATTCATAGAACAGATGGTTATATTTATAGATCACGGGTGGTTTCCATTCAGAGAACACATAATTGCATTCATAAAACACAGGGTTCTATTCATAGAACACAGGGTTCCATTTATAGAACACAGGGTTCTATTCATAGAACACAAGGTTTTATTCATAGAACACATGGCTATATTTATAGATCACGGGTGGTTTCCATTCAGAGAACACATGGTTTCATTCATAAAACACAGGGTTCTATTTATAGAACACAGGGTTCCATTCATATAAAACAGGGTTCTATTAATAGAACACAAGGTTTTATTCATAAAACACATGGTTATATTTATAGATCACGGGTGGTTTCCATTCAGAGAACACATGGTTTCATTCATAAAACACAGGGTTCTATTCATAGAACACAGGGTTCCATTCATAGAACACAGGGTTCTATTAAGAGAACACAAGGTTTTATTCATAGAACACATGGCTATATTTATAGATCACGGGTGGTTTCCATTCAGAGAACACATGGTTTCATTCATAAAACACAGGGTTCTATTTATAGAACACAGGGTTCCATTCATAGAACACAGGGTTCCATTTATAGAACACAGGGTTCAATTCATAGAACACAAGGTTTTATTCATAGAACACATGGTTATATTTATAGATCACGGGTGGTTTCCATTCAGAGAACACATAATTTTATTCATAAAACACAGGGTTCTATTCATAGAACACAGGGTTCCATTTATAGAACACAGGGTTCTATTCATAGAACTCAAGGTTTTATTCATAGAACAGATGGTTATATTTATAGATCACGGGTGGTTTCCATTCAGAGAACACATAATTGCATTCATAAAACACAGGGTTCTATTCATAGAACACAGGGTTCCATTTATAGAACACAGGGTTCTATTCATAGAACACAAGGTTTTATTCATAGAACACATGGCTATATTTATAGATCACGGGTGGTTTCCATTCAGAGAACACATGGTTTCATTCATAAAACACAGGGTTCTATTTATAGAACACAGGGTTCCATTCATATAACACAGGGTTCTATTAATAGAACACAAGGTTTTATTCATAAAACACATGGTTATATTTATAGATCACGGGTGGTTTCCATTCAGAGAACACATGGTTTCATTCATAAAACACAGGGTTCTATTCATAGAACACAGGGTTCCATTCATAGAACACAGGGTCCTATTAAGAGAACACAAGGTTTTATTCATAGAACACATGGCTATATTTATAGATCACGGGTGGTTTCCATTCAGAGAACACATGGTTTCATTCATAAAACACAGGGTTCTATTTATAGAACACAGGGTTCCATTCATAGAACACAGGGTTCTATTAATAGAACACATGGTTTTATTCATAAAACACATGGTTATATTTATAGATCACGGGTGGTTTCCATTCAGAGAACACATCATTTCATTCATAAAACACAGGGTTCTATTCATAGAACACAGGGTTCCATTTATAGAACACTGGGTTCTATTCATAGACCACAAGGTTTTATTCATAGAACACATGTTTATATTTATAGATCACGGGTGGTTTTCATTCAGAGAACACATAATTTTATTCATAAAACACAGGGTTCTATTCATAGAACACAG
Source organism: Crinia signifera (assembly GCF_055691185.1). NCBI lineage: Eukaryota > Metazoa > Chordata > Amphibia > Anura > Myobatrachidae > Crinia > Crinia signifera. The sequence goes on along the minus strand of NC_139217.1, from coordinate 236,263,268 downwards.
GGTTCCATTTATAGAACACAGGGTTCTATTCATAGAACACAAGGTTTTATTCATAGAACACATGGCTATATTTATAGATCACGGGTGGTTTCCATTCAGAGAACACATGGTTTCATTCATAAAACACAGGGTTCTATTTATAGAACACAGGGTTCCATTCATAGAACAAAGGGTTCTATTAATAGAACACAAGGTTTTATTCATAAAACACATGGTTATATTTATAGATCACGGGTGGTTTCCATTCAGAGAACACATGGTTTCATTCATAAAACACAGGGTTATATTCATAGAACACAGGGTTCCATTCATAGAACACAGGGTTCTATTAAGAGAACACAAGGTTTTATTCATAAAACACATGGTTATATTTATAGATCACGGGTGGTTTCCATTCAAAGAACACATCATTTCATTCATAAAACACAGGGTTCTATTCATAGAACACAGGGTTCCATTTATAGAACACTGGGTTCTATTCATAGAACACAAGGTTTTATTCATAGAACACATGGTTATATTTATAGATCACGGGTGGTTTCCATTCAGAGAACACATAATTTCATTCATAAAACACAGGGTTCTATTCATAGAACACAGGGTTCCATTTATAGAACACAGGGTTCTATTCATAGAACACAAGGTTTTATTCATAGAACACATAGTTATATTTATAGATCACGGGTGGTTTCCATTCAGAGAACACATAATTTTATTCATAAAACACAGGGTTCTATTCATAGAACACAGGGTTCCATTTATAGAACACAGGGTTCTATTCATAGAACTCAAGGTTTTATTCATAGAACAGATGGTTATATTTATAGATCACGGGTGGTTTCCATTCAGAGAACACATAATTGCATTCATAAAACACAGGGTTCTATTCATAGAACACAGGGTTCCATTTATAGAACACAGGGTTCTATTCATAGAACACAAGGTTTTATTCATAGAACACATGGCTATATTTATAGATCACGGGTGGTTTCCATTCAGAGAACACATGGTTTCATTCATAAAACACAGGGTTCTATTTATAGAACACAGGGTTCCATTCATAGAACACAGGGTTCTATTAAGAGAACACAAGGTTTTATTCATAGAACACATGGCTATATTTATAGATCACGGGTGGTTTCCATTCAGAGAACACATGGTTTCATTCATAAAACACAGGGTTCTATTTATAGAACACAGGGTTCCATTCATAGAACACAGGGTTCCATTTATAGAACACAGGGTTCTATTCATAGAACACAAGGTTTTATTCATAGAACACATGGTTATATTTATAGATCACGGGTGGTTTCCATTCAGAGAACACATAATTGTATTCATAAAACACAGGGTTCTATTCATAGAACACAGGGTTCCATTTATAGAACACAGGGTTCTATTCATAGAACTCAAGGTTTTATTCATAGAACAGATGGTTATATTTATAGATCACGGGTGGTTTCCATTCAGAGAACACATAATTGCATTCATAAAACACAGGGTTCTATTCATAGAACACAGGGTTCCATTTATAGAACACAGGGTTCTATTCATAGAACACAAGGTTTTATTCATAGAACACATGGCTATATTTATAGATCACGGGTGGTTTCCATTCAGAGAACACATGGTTTCATTCATAAAACACAGGGTTCTATTTATAGAACACAGGGTTCCATTCATATAACACAGGGTTCTATTAATAGAACACAAGGTTTTATTCATAAAACACATGGTTATATTTATAGATCACGGGTGGTTTCCATTCAGAGAACACATGGTTTCATTCATAAAACACAGGGTTCTATTCATAGAACACAGGGTTCCATTCATAGAACACAGGGTTCTATTAAGAGAACACAAGGTTTTATTCATAGAACACATGGCTATATTTATAGATCACGGGTGGTTTCCATTCAGAGAACACATGGTTTCATTCATAAAACACAGGGTTCTATTTATAGAACACAGGGTTCCATTCATAGAACACAGGGTTCTATTAATAGAACACAAGGTTTTATTCATAAAACACATGGTTATATTTATAGATCACGGGTGGTTTCCATTCAGAGAACACATCATTTCATTCATAAAACACAGGGTTCTATTCATAGAACACAGGGTTCCATTTATAGAACACTGGGTTCTATTCATAGACCACAAGGTTTTATTCATAGAACACATGTTTATATTTATAGATCACGGGTGGTTTTCATTCAGAGAACACATAATTTTATTCATAAAACACAGGGTTCTATTCATAGAACACAGGGTTCCATTTATAGAACACAGGGTTCTATTCATAGAACACAAGGTTTTATTCATAGAACACATGGCTATATTTATAGATCACGGGTGGTTTCCATTCAGAGAACACATGGTTTCATTCATAAAACACAGGGTTCTATTTATAGAACACAGGGTTCCATTCATAGAACAAAGGGTTCTATTAATAGAACACAAGGTTTTATTCATAAAACACATGGTTATATTTATAGATCACGGGTGGTTTCCATTCAGAGAACACATGGTTTCATTCATAAAACACAGGGTTATATTCATAGAACACAGGGTTCCATTCATAGAACACAGGGTTCTATTAAGAGAACACAAGGTTTTATTCATAAAACACATGGTTATATTTATAGATCACGGGTGGTTTCCATTCAAAGAACACATCATTTCATTCATAAAACACAGGGTTCTATTCATAGAACACAGGGTTCCATTTATAGAACACTGGGTTCTATTCATAGAACACAAGGTTTTATTCATAGAACACATGGATATATTTATAGATCACGGGTGGTTTCCATTCAGAGAACACATAATTTCATTCATAAAACACAGGGTTCTATTCATAGAACACAGGGTTCCATTTATAGAACACAGGGTTCTATTAATAGAACACAAGGTTTTATTCATAGAACACATGGCTATATTTATAGATCACAGGTGGTTTCCATTCAGAGAACACATGGTTTCATTCATAAAACACAGGGTTCTATTCATAGAACACAGGGTTCTATTAATAGAACACAAGGTTTTATTCATAAAACACATGGTTATATTTATAGATCACGGGTGGTTTCCATTCAGAGAACACATAATTTCATTCATAAAACACAGGGTTCTATTCATAGAACACAGGGTTCCATTTATAGAACACAGGGTTCTATTCATAGAACACAAGGTTTTATTCATAGAACACATGGTTATATTTATAGATCACAGGTGGTTTCCATTCAGAGAACACATAATTTTATTCATAAAACACAGGGTTCTATTCATAGAACACAGGGTTCCATTTATAGAACACAGGGTTCTATTCATAGAACTCAAGGTTTTATTCATAGAACAGATGGTTATATTTATAGATCACTGGTGGTTTCCATTCAGAGAACACATAATTGCATTCATAAAACACAGGGTTCTATTCATAGAACACAGGGTTCCATTTATAGAACACAGGGTTCTATTCATAGAACACAAGGTTTTATTCATAGAACACATGGCTATATTTATAGATCACGGGTGGTTTCCATTCAGAGAACACATGGTTTCATTCATAAAACACAGGGTTCTATTTATAGAACACAGGGTTCCATTCATATAAAACAGGGTTCTATTAATAGAACACAAGGTTTTATTCATAAAACACATGGTTATATTTATAGATCACGGGTGGTTTCCATTCAGAGAACACATGGTTTCATTCATAAAACACAGGGTTCTATTCATAGAACACAGGGTTCCATTCATAGAACACAGGGTTCTATTAAGAGAACACAAGGTTTTATTCATAGAACACATGGCTATATTTATAGATCACGGGTGGTTTCCATTCAGAGAACACATGGTTTCATTCATAAAACACAGGGTTCTATTTATAGAACACAGGGTTCCATTCATAGAACACAGGGTTCCATTTATAGAACACAGGGTTCTATTTATAGAACACAAGGTTTTATTCATAGAACACATGGTTATATTTATAGATCACGGGTGGTTTCCATTCAGAGAACACATAATTTTATTCATAAAACACAGGGTTCTATTCATAGAACACAGGGTTCCATTTATAGAACACAGGGTTCTATTCATAGAACTCAAGGTTTTATTCATAGAACAGATGGTTATATTTATAGATCACGGGTGGTTTCCATTCAGAGAACACATAATTGCATTCATAAAACACAGGGTTCTATTCATAGAACACAGGGTTCCATTTATAGAACACAGGGTTCTATTCATAGAACACAAGGTTTTATTCATAGAACACATGGCTATATTTATAGATCACGGGTGGTTTCCATTCAGAGAACACATGGTTTCATTCATAAAACACAGGGTTCTATTTATAGAACACAGGGTTCCATTCATATAACACAGGGTTCTATTAATAGAACACAAGGTTTTATTCATAAAACACATGGTTATATTTATAGATCACGGGTGGTTTCCATTCAGAGAACACATGGTTTCATTCATAAAACACAGGGTTCTATTCATAGAACACAGGGTTCCATTCATAGAACACAGGGTTCTATTAAGAGAACACAAGGTTTTATTCATAGAACACATGGCTATATTTATAGATCACGGGTGGTTTCCATTCAGAGAACACATGGTTTCATTCATAAAACACAGGGTTCTATTTATAGAACACAGGGTTCCATTCATAGAACACAGGGTTCTATTAATAGAACACAAGGTTTTATTCATAAAACACATGGTTATATTTATAGATCACGGGTGGTTTCCATTCAGAGAACACATCATTTCATTCATAAAACACAGGGTTCTATTCATAGAACACAGGGTTCCATTTATAGAACACTGGGTTCTATTCATAGACCACAAGGTTTTATTCATAGAACACATGTTTATATTTATAGATCACGGGTGGTTTTCATTCAGAGAACACATAATTTTATTCATAAAACACAGGGTTCTATTCATAGAACACAGGGTTCCATTTATAGAACACAGGGTTCTATTCATAGAACACAAGGTTTTATTCATAGAACACATGGCTATATTTATAGATCACGGGTGGTTTCCATTCAGAGAACACATGGTTTCATTCATAAAACACAGGGTTCTATTTATAGAACACAGGGTTCCATTCATAGAACAAAGGGTTCTATTAATAGAACACAAGGTTTTATTCATAAAACACATGGTTATATTTATAGATCACGGGTGGTTTCCATTCAGAGAACACATGGTTTCATTCATAAAACACAGGGTTATATTCATAAAACACAGGGTTCCATTCATAGAACACAGGGTTCTATTAAGAGAACACAAGGTTTTATTCATAAAACACATGGTTATATTTATAGATCACGGGTGGTTTCCATTCAAAGAACACATCATTTCATTCATAAAACACAGGGTTCTATTCATAGAACACAGGGTTCCATTTATAGAACACTGGGTTCTATTCATAGAACACAAGGTTTTATTCATAGAACACATGGTTATATTTATAGATCACGGGTGGTTTCCATTCAGAGAACACATAATTTCATTCATAAAACACAGGGTTCTATTCATAGAACACAGGGTTCCATTTATAGAACACAGGGTTCTATTCATAGAACACAAGGTTTTATTCATAGAACACATAGTTATATTTATAGATCACGGGTGGTTTCCATTCAGAGAACACATAATTTTATTCATAAAACACAGGGTTCTATTCATAGAACACAGGGTTCCATTTATAGAACACAGGGTTCTATTCATAGAACTCAAGGTTTTATTCATAGAACAGATGGTTATATTTATAGATCACGGGTGGTTTCCATTCAGAGAACACATAATTGCATTCATAAAACACAGGGTTCTATTCATAGAACACAGGGTTCCATTTATAGAACACAGGGTTCTATTCATAGAACACAAGGTTTTATTCATAGAACACATGGCTATATTTATAGATCACAGGTGGTTTCCATTCAGAGAACACATGGTTTCATTCATAAAACACAGGGTTCTATTCATAGAACACAGGGTTCCATTCATAGAACACAGGGTTCTATTAATAGAACACAAGGTTTTATTCATAAAACACATGGTTATATTTATAGGTCACGGGTGGTTTCCATTCAGAGAACACATAATTTCATTCATAAAACACAGGGTTCTATTCATAGAACACAGGGTTCCATTTATAGAACACAGGGTTCTATTCATAGAACACAAGGTTTTATTCATAGAACACATGGTTATATTTATAGATCACGGGTGGTTTCCATTCAGAGAACACATGGTTTCATTCATAAAACACAGGGTTCTATTTATAGAACACAGGGTTCCATTCATAGAACAAAGGGTTCTATTAATAGAACACAAGGTTTTATTCATAAAACACATGGTTATATTTATAGATCACGGGTGGTTTCCATTCAGAGAACACATGGTTTCATTCATAAAACACAGGGTTATATTCATAGAACACAGGGTTCCATTCATAGAACACAGGGTTCTATTAAGAGAACACAAGGTTTTATTCATAAAACACATGGTTATATTTATAGATCACGGGTGGTTTCCATTCAAAGAACACATCATTTCATTCATAAAACACAGGGTTCTATTCATAGAACACAGGGTTCCATTTATAGAACACTGGGTTCTATTCATAGAACACAAGGTTTTATTCATAGAACACATGGTTATATTTATAGATCACGGGTGGTTTCCATTCAGAGAACACATAATTTCATTCATAAAACACAGGGTTCTATTCATAGAACACAGGGTTCCATTTATAGAACACAGGGTTCTATTCATAGAACACAAGGTTTTATTCATAGAACACATGGTTATATTTATAGATCACGGGTGGTTTCCATTCAGAGAACACATAATTTTATTCATAAAACACAGGGTTCTATTCATAGAACACAGGGTTCCATTTATAGAACACAGGGTTCTATTCATAGAACTCAAGGTTTTATTCATAGAACAGATGGTTATATTTATAGATCACGGGTGGTTTCCATTCAGAGAACACATAATTGCATTCATAAAACACAGGGTTCTATTCATAGAACACAGGGTTCCATTTATAGAACACAGGGTTCTATTCATAGAACACAAGGTTTTATTCATAAAACACATGGTTATATTTATAAATCACGGGTGGTTTCCATTCAGAGAACACATAATTTCATTCATAAAACACAGGGTTCTATTCATAGAACACAGGGTTCCATTTATAGAACACAGGGTTCTATTCATAGAACACAAGGTTTTATTCATAGAACACATGGTTATATTTATAGATCACGGGTGGTTTCCATTCAGAGAACACATAATTTTATTCATAAAACACAGGGTTCTATTCATAGAACACAGGGTTCCATTTATAGAACACAGGGTTCTATTCATAGAACTCAAGGTTTTATTCATAGAACAGATGGTTATATTTATAGATCACGGGTGGTTTCCATTCAGAGAACACATACTTGCATTCATAAAACACAGGGTTCTATTCATAGAACACAGGGTTCCATTTATAGAACACAGGGTTCTATTCATAGAACACAAGGTTTTATTCATAGAACAAATGGCTATATTTATAGATCACGGGTGGTTTCCATTCAGAGAACACATGGTTTCATTCATAAAACACAGGGTTCTATTTATAGAACACAGGGTTCCATTCATATAAAACAGGGTTCTATTAATAGAACACAAGGTTTTATTCATAAAACACATGGTTATATTTATAGATCACGGGTGGTTTCCATTCAGAAAACACATGGTTTCATTCATAAAACACAGGGTTCTATTCATAGAACACAGGGTTCCATTCATAGAACACAGGGTTCTATTAAGAGAACACAAGGTTTTATTCATAGAACACATGGCTATATTTATAGATCACGGGTGGTTTCCATTCAGAGAACACATGGTTTCATTCATAAAACACAGGGTTCTATTTATAGAACACAGGGTTCCATTCATAGAACACAGGGTTCTATTAATAGAACACAAGGTTTTATTCATAAAACACATGGTTATATTTATAGATCACGGGTGGTTTCCATTCAGAGAACACATCATTTCATTCATAAAACACAGGGTTCTATTCATAGAACACAGGGTTCCATTTATAGAACACTGGGTTCTATTCATAGACCACAAGGTTTTATTCATAGAACACATGGTTATATTTATAGATCACGGGTGGTTTTCATTCAGAGAACACATAATTTTATTCATAAAACACAGGGTTCTATTCATAGAACACAGGGTTCCATTTATAGAACACAGGGTTCTATTCATAGAACACAAGGTTTTATTCATAGAACACATGGCTATATTTATAGATCACGGGTGGTTTCCATTCAGAGAACACATGGTTTCATTCATAAAACACAGGGTTCTATTTATAGAACACAGGGTTCCATTCATAGAACACAGGGTTCTATTAATAGAACACAAGGTTTTATTCATAAAACACATGGTTATATTTATAGATCACGGGTGGTTTCCATTCAGAGAACACATGGTTTCATTCATAAAACACAGGGTTCTATTCATAGAACACAGGGTTCCATTCATAGAACACAGGGTTCTATTAATAGAACACAAGGTTGTATTCATAAAACACATGGTTATATTTATAGATCACGGGTGGTTTCCATTCAGAGAACACATCATTTCATTCATAAAACACAGGGTTCTATTCATAGAACACAGGGTTCCATTTATAGAACACTGGGTTCTATTCATAGACCACAAGGTTTTATTCATAGAACACATGGTTATATTTATAGATCACGGGTGGTTTCCATTCAGAGAACACATAATTTTATTCATAAAACACAGGGTTCAATTCATAGAACACAGGGTTCCATTTATAGAACACAGGGTTCTATTCATAGAACTCAAGGTTTTATTCATAGAACAGATTGTTATATTTATAGATCACGGGTAGTTTCCATTCAGAGAACACATAATTGCATTCATAAAACACAGGGTTCTATTCATAGAACACAGGGTTCCATTTATAGAACACGGGGTTCTATTCATAGAACACAAGGTTTATTCATAGAACAGATGGTTATATTTATAGATCACGGGTGGTTTCCATTCAGAGAACACATGGTTTCATTCATAAAACACAGGGTTCTATTTATAGAACACAGGGTTCCATTCATAGAACACAGGGTTCTATTAATAAAACACAAGGTTTTATTCATAAAACACATGGTTATATTTATAGATCACGGGTGGTTTCCATTCAGAGAACACATGGTTTCATTCATAAAACACAGGGTTCTATTCATAGAACACAGGGTTCCATTCATAGAACACAGGGTTCTATTAATAGAACACAAGGTTTTATTCATAAAACACATGGTATATTTATAGATCACGGGTGGTTTCCATTCAGATAACACATCATTTCATTCATAAAACACAGGGTTCTATTTATAGAACACAGGGTTCCATTCATAGAACACAGGGTTCTATTAATAGAACACAAGGTTTTTTTCATAAAACACATGGTTATATTTATAGATCACGGGTGGTTTCCAGTCAGAGAACACATGGTTTCATTCATAAAACACAGGGTTCTATTCATAGAACACAGGATTCCATTCATAGAACACAGGGTTCTATTAATAGAACACAAGGTTTTATTCATAAAACACATGGTTATATTTATAGATCACGGGTGGTTTCCATTCAGAGAACACATGGTTTCATTCATAAAACACATTTTTCTATTCATAGAACACAGGGTTCCATTCATAGAACACAGAGTTCTATTAATAGAACACAAGGTTTTATTCATAAAACACATGGTTATATTTATAGATCACGGGTGGTTTCCATTCAGATAACACATCATTTCATTCATAAAACACAGGGTTCTATTCATAGAACACAGGGTTCCATTTATAGAACACTGGGTTCTATTCATAGAACACAAGGTTTTATTCATAGAACACATGGTTATATTTATAGATTACGGGTGGTTTCCATTCAGAGAACATATAATTTTATTCATAAAACACAGGGTTCTATTCATAGAACACAGGGTTCCATTTATAGAACACTGGGTTCTATTCATAGAACACAAGGTTTTATTCATAGAACACATGGTTATATTTATAGATTACGGGTGGTTTCCATTCAGAGAACATATAATTTTATTCATAAAACACAGGGTTCTATTCATAGAACACAGGGTTCCATTTATAGAACACGGGGTTCTATTCATAGAACACAAGGTTTATTCATAGAACAGATGGTTATATTTATAGATCACGGGTGGTTTCCATTCAGAGAACACATGGTTTCATTCATAAAACACAGGGTTCTATTCATGGAACACAGGGTTCCATTCATAGAACACAGGGTTCTATTAATAGAACACAAGGTTTTATTCATAGAACACATGGTTATATTTATAGATCACGGGTGGTTTCCATTCAGAGAACTCATAATTTCATTCATAAAACACAGGGTTCTATTCATAGAACACAAGGTTCCAATTATAGAACACAGAGTTCTATTCATAGAACACAAGGTTTTATTCATAGAACAGATGGGTATATTTATAGATCACGGGTGGTTTCCATTCAGAGAACACATGGTTTCATTCATAAAACACAGGGTTCTATTCATAAAACACAGGGTTCCATTCATAAAACACAGGGTTCTATTAATAGAACACATGGTTTTATTCATAGAACACATGGTTATATTTATAGATCACGGGAGGTTTCCATTCAGAGAACACATGATTTCATTCATAAAACACAGGGTTCTATTTATAGAACACAGGGTTCCATTCATAGAACACAGGGTTCTATTAATAGAACACAAGGTTTTATTCATAAAACACATGGTTATATTTATAGATCACGGATGGTTTCCATTCAGAGAACACATGGTTTCATTCATAAAACACAGGGTTCTATTCATAGAACACAGGGTTCCATTCATAGAACACAGGGTTCTATTAATAGAACACAAGGTTTTATTCATAAAACACATGGTTATATTTATAGATCACGGGTGGTTTCCATTCAGAGAACACATGGTTTCATTCATAAAACACAGGGTTCTATTCATAGAACACAGGGTTCCATTCATAGAACACAGGGTTCTATTAATAGAACACAAGGTTTTATTCATAAAACACATGGTTATATTTATAGATCACGGGTGGTTTCCATTCAGAGAACACATCATTTCATTCATAAAACACAGGGTTCTATTCATAGAACACAGGGTTCCATTTATAGAACACTGGGTTCTATTCATAGAACACAAGGTTTTATTCATAGAACACATGGTTATATTTATAGATCACGGGTGGTTTCCATTCAGAGAACACATAATTTTATTCATAAAACACAGGGTTCTATTCATAGAACACAGGGTTCCATTTATAGAACACAGGGTTCTATTCATAGAACTCAAGGTTTTATTCATAGAACAGATGGTTATATTTATAGATCACGGGTGGTTTCCATTCAGAGAACACATAATTTCATTCATAAAACACAGGGTTCTATTCATAGAACACAGGGTTCCATTTATAGAACACGGGGTTCTATTCATAGAACACAAGGTTTATTCATAGAACAGATTGTTATATTTATAGATCACGGGTGGTTTCCATTCAGAGAACACATGGTTTCATTCATAAAACACAGGGTTCTATTCATGGAACATAGGGTTCCATTCATAGAACACATGGCTATATTTATAGATCACGGGTGGTTTCCATTCAGAGAACACATGGTTTCATTAATAAAACACAGGGTTCTATTTATAGAACACAGGGTTCCATTCATAGAACACAGGGTTCTATTAATAGAACACAAGGTTTTATTCATAGAACACATGGTTATATTTATAGATCACAGGTGGTTTCCATTCAGATAACACATCATTTCATTCATAAAACACAGGGTTCTATTCATAGAACACAGGGTTCCATTTATAGAACACTGGGTTCTATTCATAGAACACAAGGTTTTATTCATAGAACACATGGTTATATTTATAGATCGCGGGTGGTTTCCATTCAGAGAACACATAATTTTATTCATAAAACACAGGGTTCTATTCATAGAACACAGGGTTCCATTTATAGAACACAGGGTTCTATTCATAGAACTCAAGGTTTTATTCATAGAACAGATGGTTATATTTATAGATCACGGGTGGTTTCCATTCAGAGAACACATAATTTCATTCATAAAACACAGGGTTCTATTCATAGAACACAGGGTTCCATTTATAGAACACGGGGTTCTATTCATAGAATACAAGGTTTATTCATAGAACAGATGGTTATATTTATAGATCACGGGTGGTTTCCATTCAGAGAACACATGGTTTCATTCCTAAAACACAGGGTTCTATTCATGGGACACAGGGTTCCATTCATAGAACACAGGGTTCTATTAATAGAACACAAGGTTTTATTCATAGAACACATGGTTATATTTATAGATCACGGGTGGTTTCCATTCAGAGAACACATAATTTCATTCATAAAACACAGGGTTCTATTCATAGAACACAAGGTTCCAATTATAGAACACAGGGTTCTATTCATAGAACACAAGGTTTTATTCATAGAACAGATGGGTATATTTATAGATCACGGGTGGTTTCCATTCAGAGAACACATAATTTTATTCATAAAACACAGGGTTCTATTCATAGAACACAGGGTTCCATTTATAGAACACAGGGTTCTATTCATAGAACTCAAGGTTTTATTCATAGAACAGATGGTTATATTTATAGATCACGGGTGGTTTCCATTCAGAGAACACATAATTTCATTCATAAAACACAGGGTTCTATTCATAGAACACAGGGTTCCATCTATAGAACACGGGGTTCTATTCATAGAACACAAGGTTTATTCATAGAACAGATGGTTTTATTTATAGATCACGGGTGGTTTCCATTCAGAGAACACATGGTTTCATTCATAAAACACAGGGTTCTATTCATGGAACACAGGGTTCCATTCATAGAACACAGGGTTCTATTAATAGAACACAAGGTTTTATTCATAGAACACATGGTTATATTTATAGATCACGGGTGGTTTCCATTCAGAGAACACATAATTTCATGCATAAAACACAGGGTTCTATTCATAGAACACAAGGTTCCAATTATAGAACACAGGGTTCTATTCATAGAACACAAGGTTTTATTCATAGAACAGATGGGTATATTTATAGATCACGGGTGGTTTCCATTCAGAGAACACATGGTTTCATTCATAAAACACAGGGTTCTATTCATAAAACACAGGGTTCCATTCATAAAACACAGGGTTCTATTAATAGAACACAAAGTTTTATTCATAGAACACATGGTTATATTTATAGATCACGGGAGGTTTCCATTCAGAGAACACATGATTTCATTCATAAAACACAGGCTTCTATTTATAGAACACAGGGTTCCATTCATAGAACACAGGGTTCTATTAATAGAACACAAGGTTTTATTCATAAAACACATGGTTATATTTATAGATCACGGGTGGTTTCCATTCAGAGAACACATGGTTTCATTCATAAAACACAGGGTTCTATTCATAGAACACAGGGTTCCATTCATAGAACACAGGGTTCTATTAATAGAACACAAGGTTTTATTCATAAAACACATGGTTATATTTATAGATCACGGGTGGTTTCCATTCAGAGAACACATGGTTTCATTCATAAAACACAGGGTTCTATTCATAGAACACAGGGTTCCATTCATAGAACACAGGGTTCTATTAATAGAACACAAGGTTTTATTCATAAAACACATGGTTATATTTATAGATCACGGGTGGTTTCCATTCAGAGAACACATCATTTCATTCATAAAACACAGGGTTCTATTCATAGAACACAGGGTTCCATTTATAGAACACTGGGTTCTATTCATAGAACACAAGGTTTTATTCATAGAACACATGGTTATATTTATAGATCACGGGTGGTTTCCATTCAGAGAACACATAATTTTATTCATAAAACACAGGGTTCTATTCATAGAACACAGGGTTCCATTTATAGAACACAGGGTTCTATTCATAGAACTCAAGGTTTTATTCATAGAACAGATGGTTATATTTATAGATTACGGGTGGTTTCCATTCAGAGAACACATAATTTCATTCATAAAACACAGGGTTCTATTCATAGAACACAGGGTTCCATTTATAGAACACGGGGTTCTATTCATAGAACACAAGGTTTATTCATAGAACAGATGGTTATATTTATAGATCACGGGTGGTTTCCATTCAGAGAACACATGGTTTCATTCATAAAACACAGGGTTCTATTCATGGAACACAGGGTTCCATTCATAGAACACAGGGTTCAATTAATAGAACACAATGTTTTAATCATAAAACACATGGTTATATTTATAGATCACGGGTGGTTTCCATTCAGAGAACACATAATTTCATTCATAAAACACAGGGTTCTATTCATAGAACACAAGGTTTTATTCATAGAACACATGGCTATATTTATAGATCACGGGTGGTTTCCATTCAGAGAACACATGGTTTCATTAATAAAACACAGGGTTCTATTTATAGAACACAGGGTTCCATTCATAGAACACAGGGTTCTATTAATAGAACACAAGGTTTTATTCATAAAACACATGGTTATATTTATAGATCACGGGTGGTTTCCATTCAGAGAACACATGGTTTCATTCATAAAACACATGGTTCTATTCATAGAACACAGGGTTCCATTCATAGAACACAGGGTTCTATTAATAGAACACAAGGTTTTATTCATAAAACACATGGTTATATTTATAGATCACGGGTGGTTTCCATTCAGATAACACATCATTTCATTCATAAAACACAGGGTTCTATTCATAGAATACAGGGTTCCATTTATAGAACACTGGGTTCTATTCATAGAACACAAGGTTTTATTCATAGAACACATGGTTATATTTATAGATCACGGGTGGTTTCCATTCAGAGAACACATAATTTTATTCATAAAACACAGGGTTCTATTCATAGAACACAGGGTTCCATTTATAGAACACAGGGTTCTATTCATAGAACTCAAGGTTTTATTCATAGAACAGATGGTTATATTTATAGATCACGGGTGGTTTCCATTCAGAGAACACATAATTGCATTCATAAAACACAGGGTTCTATTCATAGAACACAGGGTTCCATTTATAGAACACGGGGTTCTATTCATAGAACACAAGGTTTATTCATAGAACAGATGGTTATATTTATAGATCACGGGTGGTTTCCATTCAGAGAACACATGGTTTCATTCATAAAACACAGGGTTCTATTCATGGAACACAGGGTTCCATTCATAGAACACAGGGTTCTATTAATAGAACACAAGGTTTTATTCATAGAACACATGGTTATATTTATAGATCACGGGTGGTTTCCATTCAGAGAACACATAATTTCATTCATAAAACACAGGGTTCTATTCATAGAACACAGGGTTCCATTTATAGAACACGGGGTTCTATTCATAGAACACAAGGTTTATTCATAGAACAGATGGTTATATTTATAGATCACGGGTGGTTTCCATTCAGAGAACACATGGTTTCATTCATAAAACACAGGGTTCTATTCATGGAACACAGGGTTCCATTCATAGAACACAGGGTTCAATTAATAGAACACAATGTTTTAATCATAAAACACATGGTTATATTTATAGATCACGGGTGGTTTCCATTCAGAGAACACATCATTTCATTCATAAAACACAGGGTTCTATTCATAGAACACAAGGTTTTATTCATAGAACACATGGCTATATTTATAGATCACGGGTGGTTTCCATTCAGAGAACACATGGTTTCATTAATAAAACACAGGGTTCTATTTATAGAACACAGGGTTCCATTCATAGAACACAGGGTTCTATTAATAGAACACAAGGTTTTATTCATAAAACACATGGTTATATTTCTAGATCACGGGTGGTTTCCATTCAGAGAACACATGGTTTCATTCATAAAACACATGGTTCTATTCATGGAACACAGGGTTCCATTCATAGAACACAGGGTTCTATTAATAGAACACAAGGTTTTATTCATAGAACACATGGTTATATTTATAGATCACGGGTGGTTTCCATTCAGAGAACACATAATTTCATTCATAAAACACAGGGTTCTATTCATAGAACACAAGGTTCCAATTATAGAACACAGGGTTCTATTCATAGAACACAAGGTTTTATTCATAGAACAGATGGGTATATTTATAGATCATGGGTGGTTTCCATTCAGAGAACACATTGTTTCATTCATAAAACACAGGGTTCTATTCATAAAACCCAGGGTTCCATTCATAGAACACAGGGTTCTATTAATAGAACACAAGGTTTTATTCATAGAACACATGGTTATATTTATAGATCACGGGAGGTTTCCATTCAGAGAACACATGATTTCATTAATAAAACACAGGGTTCTATTTATAGAACACAGGGTTCCATTCATAGAACACAGGGTTCTATTAATAGAACACAAGGTTTTATTCATAAAACACATGGTTATATTTATAGATCACGGGTGGTTTCCATTCAGAGAACACATGGTTTCATTCATAAAACACAGGGTTCTATTCATAGAACACAGGGTTCCATTCATAGAACACAGGGTTCTATTAATAGAACACAAGGTTTTATTCATAGAACACATGGTTATATTTATAGATCACGGGTGGTTTCCATTCAGAGAACACATAATTTCATTCATAAAACACAGGGTTCTATTCATAGAACACAAGGTTCCAATTATAGAACACAGGGTTCTATTCATAGAACACAAGGTTTTATTCATAGAACAGATGGGTATATTTATAGATCACGGGTGGTTTCCATTCAGGGAACACATGGTTTCATTCATAAAACACAGGGTTCTATTCATAAAACACAGGGTTCCATTCATAAAACACAGGGTTCTATTAATAGAACACAAGGTTTTATTCATAGAACACATGGTTATATTTATAGATCACGGGAGGTTTCCATTCAGAGAACACATGATTTCATTCATAAAACACAGGGTTCTATTTATAGAACACAGGGTTCCATTCATAGAACACAGGGTTCTATTAATAGAACACAAGGTTTTATTCATAAAACACATGGTTATATTTATAGATCACGGGTGGTTTCCATTCAGAGAACACATGGTTTCATTCATAAAACACAGGGTTCTATATATTGAACACAGGGTTCCATTCATAGAACACAGGGTTCTATTAATAGAACACAAGGTTTTATTCATAAAACACATGGTTATATTTATAGATCACGGGTGGTTTCCATTCAGAGAACACATGGTTTCATTCATAAAACACAGGGTTCTATTCATAGAACACAGGGTTCCATTCATAGAACACAGGGTTCTATTAATAGAACACAAGGTTTTATTCATAAAACACATGGTTATATTTATAGATCACGGGTGGTTTCCATTCAGAGAACACATCATTTCATTCATAAAACACAGGGTTCTATTCATAGAACACAGGGTTCCATTTATAGAACACTGGGTTCTATTCATAGAACACAAGGTTTTATTCATAGAACACATGGTTATATTTATAGATCACGGGTGGTTTCCATTCAGAGAACACATAATTTTATTCATAAAACACAGGGTTCTATTCATAGAACAAAGGGTTCCATTTATAGAACACAGGGTTCTATTCATAGAACTCAAGGTTTTATTCATAGAACAGATGGTTATATTTATAGATTACGGGTGGTTTCCATTCAGAGAACACATAATTTCATTCATAAAACACAGGGTTCTATTCATAGAACACAGGGTTCCATTTATAGAACACGGGGTTCTATTCATAGAACACAAGGTTTATTCATAGAACAGATGGTTATATTTATAGATCACGGGTGGTTTCCATTCAGAGAACACATGGTTTCATTCATAAAACACAGGGTTCTATTCATGGAACACAGGGTTCCATTCATAGAACACAGGGTTCAATTAATAGAACACAATGTTTTAATCATAAAACACATGGTTATATTTATAGATCACGGGTGGTTTCCATTCAGAGAACACATCATTTCATTCATAAAACACAGGGTTCTATTCATAGAACACAAGGTTTTATTCATAGAACACATGGCTATATTTATAGATCACGGGTGGTTTCCATTCAGAGAACACATGGTTTCATTAATAAAACACAGGGTTCTATTTATAGAACACAGGGTTCCATTCATAGAACACAGGGTTCTATTAATAGAACACAAGGTTTTATTCATAAAACACATGGTTATATTTCTAGATCACGGGTGGTTTCCATTCAGAGAACACATGGTTTCATTCATAAAACACATGGTTCTATTCATGGAACACAGGGTTCCATTCATAGAACACAGGGTTCTATTAATAGAACACAAGGTTTTATTCATAGAACACATGGTTATATTTATAGATCACGGGTGGTTTCCATTCAGAGAACACATAATTTCATTCATAAAACACAGGGTTCTATTCATAGAACACAAGGTTCCAATTATAGAACACAGGGTTCTATTCATAGAACACAAGGTTTTATTCATAGAACAGATGGGTATATTTATAGATCATGGGTGGTTTCCATTCAGAGAACACATTGTTTCATTCATAAAACACAGGGTTCTATTCATAAAACCCAGGGTTCCATTCATAGAACACAGGGTTCTATTAATAGAACACAAGGTTTTATTCATAGAACACATGGTTATATTTATAGATCACGGGAGGTTTCCATTCAGAGAACACATGATTTCATTAATAAAACACAGGGTTCTATTTATAGAACACAGGGTTCCATTCATAGAACACAGGGTTCTATTAATAGAACACAAGGTTTTATTCATAAAACACATGGTTATATTTATAGATCACGGGTGGTTTCCATTCAGAGAACACATGGTTTCATTCATAAAACACAGGGTTCTATTCATAGAACACAGGGTTCCATTCATAGAACACAGGGTTCTATTAATAGAACACAAGGTTTTATTCATAGAACACATGGTTATATTTATAGATCACGGGTGGTTTCCATTCAGAGAACACATAATTTCATTCATAAAACACAGGGTTCTATTCATAGAACACAAGGTTCCAATTATAGAACACAGGGTTCTATTCATAGAACACAAGGTTTTATTCATAGAACAGATGGGTATATTTATAGATCACGGGTGGTTTCCATTCAGGGAACACATGGTTTCATTCATAAAACACAGGGTTCTATTCATAAAACACAGGGTTCCATTCATAAAACACAGGGTTCTATTAATAGAACACAAGGTTTTATTCATAGAACACATGGTTATATTTATAGATCACGGGAGGTTTCCATTCAGAGAACACATGATTTCATTCATAAAACACAGGGTTCTATTTATAGAACACAGGGTTCCATTCATAGAACACAGGGTTCTATTAATAGAACACAAGGTTTTATTCATAAAACACATGGTTATATTTATAGATCACGGGTGGTTTCCATTCAGAGAACACATGGTTTCATTCATAAAACACAGGGTTCTATATATTGAACACAGGGTTCCATTCATAGAACACAGGGTTCTATTAATAGAACACAAGGTTTTATTCATAAAACACATGGTTATATTTATAGATCACGGGTGGTTTCCATTCAGAGAACACATGGTTTCATTCATAAAACACAGGGTTCTATTCATAGAACACAGGGTTCCATTCATAGAACACAGGGTTCTATTAATAGAACACAAGGTTTTATTCATAAAACACATGGTTATATTTATAGATCACGGGTGGTTTCCATTCAGAGAACACATCATTTCATTCATAAAACACAGGGTTCTATTCATAGAACACAGGGTTCCATTTATAGAACACTGGGTTCTATTCATAGAACACAAGGTTTTATTCATAGAACACATGGTTATATTTATAGATCACGGGTGGTTTCCATTCAGAGAACACATAATTTTATTCATAAAACACAGGGTTCTATTCATAGAACAAAGGGTTCCATTTATAGAACACAGGGTTCTATTCATAGAACTCAAGGTTTTATTCATAGAACAGATGGTTATATTTATAGATTACGGGTGGTTTCCATTCAGAGAACACATAATTTCATTCATAAAACACAGGGTTCTATTCATAGAACACAGGGTTCCATTTATAGAACACGGGGTTCTATTCATAGAACACAAGGTTTATTCATAGAACAGATGGTTATATTTATAGATCACGGGTGGTTTCCATTCAGAGAACACATGGTTTCATTCATAAAACACAGGGTTCTATTCATGGAACACAGGGTTCCATTCATAGAACACAGGGTTCAATTAATAGAACACAATGTTTTAATCATAAAACACATGGTTATATTTATAGATCACGGGTGGTTTCCATTCAGAGAACACATAATTTCATTCATAAAACACAGGGTTCTATTCATAGAACACAAGGTTTTATTCATAGAACACATGGCTATATTTATAGATCACGGGTGGTTTCCATTCAGAGAACACATGGTTTCATTAATAAAACACAGGGTTCTATTTATAGAACACAGGGTTCCATTCATAGAACACAGGGTTCTATTAATAGAACACAAGGTTTTATTCATAAAACACATGGTTATATTTATAGATCACGGGTGGTTTCCATTCAGAGAACACATGGTTTCATTCATAAAACACATGGTTCTATTCATAGAACACAGGGTTTCATTCATAGAACACAGGGTTCTATTAATAGAACACAAGGTTTTATTCATAAAACACATGGTTATATTTATAGATCACGGGTGGTTTCCATTCAGATAACACATCATTTCATTCATAAAACACAGGGTTCTATTCATAGAATACAGGGTTCCATTTATAGAACACTGGGTTCTATTCATAGAACACAAGGTTTTATTCATAGAACACATGGTTATATTTATAGATCACGGGTGGTTTCCATTCAGAGAACACATAATTTTATTCATAAAACACAGGGTTCTATTCATAGAACACAGGGTTCCATTTATAGAACACAGGGTTCTATTCATAGAACTCAAGGTTTTATTCATAGAACAGATGGTTATATTTATAGATCACGGGTGGTTTCCATTCAGAGAACACATAATTTCATTCATAAAACACAGGGTTCTATTCATAGAACACAGGGTTCCATTTATAGAACACGGGGTTCTATTCATAGAACACAAGGTTTATTCATAGAACAGATGGTTATATTTATAGATCACGGGTGGTTTCCATTCAGAGAACACATGGTTTCATTCATAAAACACAGGGTTCTATTCATGGAACACAGGGTTCCATTCATAGAACACATGGTTCTATTAATAGAACACAAGGTTTTATTCATAGAACACATGGTTATATTTATAGATCACGGGTGGTTTCCATTCAGAGAACACATAATTTCATTCATAAAACACAGGGTTCTATTCATAGAACACAAGGTTCCAATTATAGAACACAGGGTTCTATTCATAGAACACAAGGTTTTATTCATAGAACAGATGGGTATATTTATAGATCATGGGTGGTTTCCATTCAGAGAACACATGGTTTCATTCATAAAACACAGGGTTCTATTCATAAAACACAGGGTTCCATTCATAGAACACAGGGTTCTATTAATAGAACACAAGGTTTTATTCATAGAACACATGGTTATATTTATAGATCACGGGAGGTTTCCATTCAGAGAACACATGATTTCATTAATAAAACACAGGGTTCTATTTATAGAACACAGGGTTCCATTCATAGAACACAGGGTTCTATTAATAGAACACAAGGTTTTATTCATAAAACACATGGTTATATTTATAGATCACGGGTGGTTTCCATTCAGAGAACACATGGTTTCATTCATAAAACACAGGGTTCTATATATTGAACACAGGGTTCCATTCATAGAACACAGGGTTCTATTAATAGAACACAAGGTTTTATTCATAAAACACATGGTTATATTTATAGATCACGGGTGGTTTCCATTCAGAGAACACATGGTTTCATTCATAAAACACAGGGTTCTATTCATAGAACACAGGGTTCCATTCATAGAACACAGGGTTCTATTAAGAGAACACAAGGTTTTATTCATAAAACACATGGTTATATTTATAGATCACGGGTGGTTTCCATTCAAAGAACACATCATTTCATTCATAAAACACAGGGTTCTATTCATAGAACACAGGGTTCCATTTATAGAACACTGGGTTCTATTCATAGAACACAAGGTTTTATTCATAGAACACATGGTTATATTTATAGATCACGGGTGGTTTCCATTCAGAGAACACATAATTTCATTCATAAAACACAAGGTTCTATTCATAGAACACAGGGTTCCATTTATAGAACACAGGGTTCTATTCATAGAACACAAGGTTTTATTCATAGAACACATGGTTATATTTATAGATCACGGGTGGTTTCCATTCAGAGAACACATAATTTTATTCATAAAACACAGGGTTCTATTCATAGAACACAGGGTTCCATTTATAGAACACAGGGTTCTATTCATAGAACTCAAGGTTTTATTCATAGAACAGATGGTTATATTTATAGATCACGGGTGGTTTCCATTCAGAGAACACATAATTGCATTCATAAAACACAGGGTTCTATTCATAGAACACAGGGTTCCATTTATAGAACACAGGGTTCTATTCATAGAACACAAGGTTTTATTCATAGAACACATGGCTATATTTATAGATCAAAGGTGGTTTCCATTCAGAGAACACATGGTTTCATTCATAAAACACAGGGTTCTATTCATAGAACACAGGGTTCCATTCATAGAACACAGGGTTCTATTAATAGAACACAAGGTTTTATTCATAAAACACATGGTTATATTTATAGATCACGGGTGGTTTCCATTCAGAGAACACATAATTTCATTCATAAAACACAGGGTTCTATTCATAGAACACAGGGTTCCATTTATAGAACACAGGGTTCTATTCATAGAACACAAGGTTTTATTCATAGAACACATGGTTATATTTATAGATCACGGGTGGTTTCCATTCAGAGAACACATGGTTTCATTCATAAAACACAGGGTTCTATTTATAGAACACAGGGTTCCATTCATAGAACAAAGGGTTCTAATAATAGAACACAAGGTTTTATTCATAAAACACATGGTTATATTTATAGATCACGGGTGGTTTCCATTCAGAGAACACATGGTTTCATTCATAAAACACAGGGTTCTATATATTGAACACAGGGTTCCATTCATAGAACACAGGGTTCTATTAATAGAACACAAGGTTTTATTCATAAAACACATGGTTATATTTATAGATCACGGGTGGTTTCCATTCAGAGAACACATGGTTTCATTCATAAAACACATGGTTCTATTCATAGAACACAGGGTTCCATTCATAGAACACAGGGTTCTATTAAGAGAACACAAGGTTTTATTCATAAAACACATGGTTATATTTATAGATCACGGGTGGTTTCCATTCAAAGAACACATCATTTCATTCATAAAACACAGGGTTCTATTCATAGAACACAGGGTTCCATTTATAGAACACTGGGTTCTATTCATAGAACACAAGGTTTTATTCATAGAACACATGGTTATATTTATAGATCACGGGTGGTTTCCATTCAGAGAACACATAATTTCATTCATAAAACACAAGGTTCTATTCATAGAACACAGGGTTCCATTTATAGAACACAGGGTTCTATTCATAGAACACAAGGTTTTATTCATAGAACACATGGTTATATTTATAGATCACGGGTAGTTTCCATTCAGAGAACACATCATTTTATTCATAAAACACAGGGTTCTATTCATAGAACACAGGGTTCCATTTATAGAACACAGGGTTCTATTCATAGAACTCAAGGTTTTATTCATAGAACAGATGGTTATATTTATAGATCACGGGTGGTTTCCATTCAGAGAACACATAATTGCATTCATAAAACACAGGGTTCTATTCATAGAACACAGGGTTCCATTTATAGAACACAGGGTTCTATTCATAGAACACAAGGTTTTATTCATAGAACACATGGCTATATTTATAGATCAAAGGTGGTTTCCATTCAGAGAACACATGGTTTCATTCATAAAACACAGGGTTCTATTCATAGAACACAGGGTTCCATTCATAGAACATAGGGTTCTATTAATAGAACACAAGGTTTTATTCATAAAACACATGGTTATATTTATAGATCACGGGTGGTTTCCATTCAGAGAACACATAATTTCATTCATAAAACACAGGGTTCTATTCATAGAACACAGGGTTCCATTTATAGAACACAGGGTTCTATTCATAGAACACAAGGTTTTATTCATAGAACACATGGTTATATTTATAGATCACGGGTGGTTTCCATTCAGAGAACACATGGTTTCATTCATAAAACACAGGGTTCTATTTATAGAACACAGGGTTCCATTCATAGAACAAAGGGTTCTAATAATAGAACACAAGGTTTTATTCATAAAACACATGGTTATATTTATAGATCACGGGTGGTTTCCATTCAGAGAACACATGGTTTCATTCATAAAACACAGGGTTATATTCATAGAACACAGGGTTCCATTCATAGAACACAGGGTTCTATTAAGAGAACACAAGGTTTTATTCATAAAACACATGGTTATATTTATAGATCACGGGTGGTTTCCATTCAAAGAACACATCATTTCATTCATAAAACACAGGGTTCTATTCATAGAACACAGGGTTCCATTTATAGAACACTGGGTTCTATTCATAGAACACAAGGTTTTATTCATAGAACACATGGTTATATTTATAGATCACGGGTGGTTTCCATTCAGAGAACACATAATTTCATTCATAAAACACAGGGTTCTATTCATAGAACACAGGGTTCCATTTATAGAACACAGGGTTCTATTCATAGAACACAAGGTTTTATTCATAGAACACATGGTTATATTTATAGATCACGGGTGGTTTCCATTCAGAGAACACATAATTTTATTCATAAAACACAGGGTTCTATTCATAGAACACAGGGTTCCATTTATAGAACACAGGTTTCTATTCATAGAACTCAAGGTTTTATTCATAGAACAGATGGTTATATTTATAGATCACGGGTGGTTTCCATTCAGAGAACACATAACTGCATTCATAAAACACAGGGTTCTATTCATAGAACACAGGGTTCCATTTATAGAACACAGGGTTCTATTCATAGAACACAAGGTTTTATTCATAGAACACATGGCTATATTTATAGATCACAGGTGGTTTCCATTCAGAGAACACATGGTTTCATTCATAAAACACAGGGTTCTATTCATAGAACACAGGGTTCCATTCATAGAACACAGGGTTCTATTAATAGAACACAAGGTTTTATTCATAAAACACATGGTTATATTTATAGATCACGGGTGGTTTCCATTCAGAGAACACATAATTTCATTCATAAAACACAGGGTTCTATTCATAGAACACAGGGTTCCATTTATAGAACACAGGGTTCTATTCATAGAACACAAGGTTTTATTCATAGAACACATGGTTATATTTATAGATCACGGGTGATTTCCATTCAGAGAACACATAATTTTATTCATAAAACACAGGGTTCTATTCATAGAACACAGGGTTCCATTTATAGAACACAGGGTTCTATTCATAGAACTCAAGGTTTTATTCATAGAACAGATGGTTATATTTATAGATCACGGGTGGTTTCCATTCAGAGAACACATAATTGCATTCATAAAACACAGGGTTCTATTCATAGAACACAGGGTTCCATTTATAGAACACAGGGTTCTATTCATAGAACACAAGGTTTTATTCATAGAACACATGGCTATATTTATAGATCACGGGTGGTTTCCATTCAGAGAACACATGGTTTCATTCATAAAACACAGGGTTCTATTTATAGAACACAGGGTTCCATTCATATAAAACAGGGTTCTATTAATAGAACACAAGGTTTTATTCATAAAACACATGGTTATATTTATAGATCACGGGTGGTTTCCATTCAGAGAACACATGGTTTCATTCATAAAACACAGGGTTCTATTCATAGAACACAGGGTTCCATTCATAGAACACAGGGTTCTATTAAGAGAACACAAGGTTTTATTCATAGAACACATGGCTATATTTATAGATCACGGGTGGTTTCCATTCAGAAAACACATGGTTTCATTCATAAAACACAGGGTTCTATTCATAGAACACAGGGTTCCATTTATAGAACACAGGGTTCTATTCATAGAACACAAGGTTTTATTCATAGAACACATGGTTATATTTATAGATCACGGGTGGTTTCCATTCAGAGAACACATGGTTTCATTCATAAAACACAGGGTTCTATTTATAGAACACAGGGTTCCATTCATAGAACAAAGGGTTCTATTAATAGAACACAAGGTTTTATTCATAAAACACATGGTTATATTTATAGATCACGGGTGGTTTCCATTCAGAGAACACATGGTTTCATTCATAAAACACAGGGTTATATTCATAGAACACAGGGTTCCATTCATAGAACACAGGGTTCTATTAAGAGAACACAAGGTTTTATTCATAAAACACATGGTTATATTTATAGATCACGGGTGGTTTCCATTCAAAGAACACATCATTTCATTCATAAAACACAGGGTTCTATTCATAGAACACAGGGTTCCATTTATAGAACACTGGGTTCTATTCATAGAACACAAGGTTTTATTCATAGAACACATGGTTATATTTATAGATCACGGGTGGTTTCCATTCAGAGAACACATAATTTCATTCATAAAACACCGGGTTCTATTCATAGAACACAGGGTTCCATTTATAGAACACAGGGTTCTATTCATAGAACACAAGGTTTTATTCATAGAACACATGGTTATATTTATAGATCACGGGTGGTTTCCATTCAGAGAACACATAATTTTATTCATAAAACACAGGGTTCTATTCATAGAACACAGGGTTCCATTTATAGAACACAGGGTTCTATTCATAGAACTCAAGGTTTTATTCATAGAACAGATGGTTATATTTATAGATCACGGGTGGTTTCCATTCAGAGAACACATAACTGCATTCATAAAACACAGGGTTCTATTCATAGAACACAGGGTTCCATTTATAGAACACAGGGTTCTATTCATAGAACACAAGGTTTTATTCATAGAACACATGGCTATATTTATAGATCACAGGTGGTTTCCATTCAGAGAACACATGGTTTCATTCATAAAACACAGGGTTCTATTCATAGAACACAGGGTTCCATTCATAGAACACAGGGTTCTATTAATAGAACACAAGGTTTTATTCATAAAACACATGGTTATATTTATAGATCACGGGTGGTTTCCATTCAGAGAACACATAATTTCATTCATAAAACACAGGGTTCTATTCATAGAACACAGGGTTCCATTTATAGAACACAGGGTTCTATTCATAGAACACAAGGTTTTATTCATAGAACACATGGTTATATTTATAGATCACGGGTGGTTTCCATTCAGAGAACACATAATTTTATTCATAAAACACAGGGTTCTATTCATAGAACACAGGGTTCCATTTATAGAACACAGGGTTCTATTCATAGAACTCAAGGTTTTATTCATAGAACAGATGGTTATATTTATAGATCACGGGTGGTTTCCATTCAGAGAACACATAATTGCATTCATAAAATACAGGGTTCTATTCATAGAACACAGGGTTCCATTTATAGAACACAGGGTTCTATTCATAGAACACAAGGTTTTATTCATAGAACACATGGCTATATTTATAGATCACGGGTGGTTTCCATTCAGAGAACACATGGTTTCATTCATAAAACACAGGGTTCTATTTATAGAACACAGGGTTCCATTCATATAAAACAGGGTTCTATTAATAGAACACAAGGTTTTATTCATAAAACACATGGTTATATTTATAGATCACGGGTGGTTTCCATTCAGAGAACACATGGTTTCATTCATAAAACACAGGGTTCTATTCATAGAACACAGGGTTCCATTCATAGAACACAGGGTTCTATTAAGAGAACACAAGGTTTTATTCATAGAACACATGGCTATATTTATAGATCACGGGTGGTTTCCATTCAGAAAACACATGGTTTCATTCATAAAACACAGGGTTCTATTCATAGAACACAGGGTTCCATTTATAGAACACAGGGTTCTATTCATAGAACACAAGGTTTCATTCATAGAACACATGGTTATATTTATAGATCACGGGTGGTTTCCATTCAGAGAACACATAATTTTATTCATAAAACACAGGGTTCTATTCATAGAACACAGGGTTCCATTTATAGAACACAGGGTTCTATTCATAGAACTCAAGGTTTTATTCATAGAACAGATGGTTATATTTATAGATCACGGGTGGTTTCCATTCAGAGCACACATAATTGCATTCATAAAACACAGGGTTCTATTTATAGAACACAGGGTTCCATTCATATAACACAGGGTTCTATTAATAGAACACAAGGTTTTATTCATAAAACACATGGTTATATTTATAGATCACGGGTGGTTTCCATTCAGAGAACACATGGTTTCATTCATAAAACACAGGGTTCTATTCATAGAACACAGGGTTCCATTCATAGAACACAGGGTTCTATTAAGAGAACACAAGGTTTTATTCATAGAACACATGGCTATATTTATAGATCACGGGTGGTTTCCATTCAGAGAACACATGGTTTCATTCATAAAACACAGGGTTCTATTTATAGAACACAGGGTTCCATTCATAGAACACAGGGTTCTATTAATAGAACACAAGGTTTTATTCATAAAACACATGGTTATATTTATAGATCACGGGTGGTTTCCATTCAGAGAACACATCATTTCATTCATAAAACACAGGGTTCTATTCATAGAACACAGGGTTCCATTTATAGAACACTGGGTTCTATTCATAGACCACAAGGTTTTATTCATAGAACACATGTTTATATTTATAGATCACGGGTGGTTTTCATTCAGAGAACACATAATTTTATTCATAAAACACAGGGTTCTATTCATAGAACACAGGGTTCCATTTATAGAACACAGGGTTCTATTCATAGAACACAAGGTTTTATTCATAGAACACATGGCTATATTTATAGATCACGGGTGGTTTCCATTCAGAGAACACATGGTTTCATTCATAAAACACAGGGTTCTATTTATAGAACACAGGGTTCCATTCATAGAACAAAGGGTTCTATTAATAGAACACAAGGTTTTATTCATAAAACACATGGTTATATTTATAGATCACGGGTGGTTTCCATTCAGAGAACACATGGTTTCATTCATAAAACACAGGGTTATATTCATAGAACACAGGGTTCCATTCATAGAACACAGGGTTCTATTAAGAGAACACAAAGTTTTATTCATAAAACACATGGTTATATTTATAGATCACGGGTGGTTTCCATTCAAAGAACACATCATTTCATTCATAAAACACAGGGTTCTATTCATAGAACACAGGGTTCCATTTATAGAACACTGGGTTCTATTCATAGAACACAAGGTTTTATTCATAGAACACATGGTTATATTTATAGATCACGGGTGGTTTCCATTCAGAGAACACATAATTTCATTCATAAAACACAGGGTTCTATTCATAGAACACAGGGTTCCATTTATAGAACACAGGGTTCTATTCATAGAACACAAGGTTTTATTCATAGAACACATGGTTATATTTATAGATCACGGGTGGTTTCCATTCAGAGAACACATAATTTTATTCATAAAACACAGGGTTCTATTCATAGAACACAGGGTTCCATTTATAGAACACAGGGTTCTATTCATAGAACTCAAGGTTTTATTCATAGAACAGATGGTTATATTTATAGATCACTGGTGGTTTCCATTCAGAGAACACATAATTGCATTCATAAAACACAGGGTTCTATTCATAGAACACAGGGTTCCATTTATAGAACACAGGGTTCTATTCATAGAACACAAGGTTTTATTCATAGAACACATGGCTATATTTATAGATCACAGGTGGTTTCCATTCAGAGAACACATGGTTTCATTCATAAAACACAGGGTTCTATTCATAGAACACAGGGTTCCATTCATAGAACACAGGGTTCTATTAATAGAACAAAAGGTTTTATTCATAAAACACATGGTTATATTTATAGGTCACGGGTGGTTTCCATTCAGAGAACACATAATTTCATTCATAAAACACAGGGTTCTATTCATAGAACACAGGGTTCCATTTATAGAACACAGGGTTCTATTCATAGAACACAAGGTTTTATTCATAGAACACATGGTTATATTTATAGATCACGGGTGGTTTCCATTCAGAGAACACATGGTTTCATTCATAAAACACAGGGTTCTATTTATAGAACACAGGGTTCCATTCATAGAACAAAGGGTTCTATTAATAGAACACAAGGTTTTATTCATAAAACACATGGTTATATTTATAGATCACGGGTGGTTTCCATTCAGAGAACACATGGTTTCATTCATAAAACACAGGGTTATATTCATAGAACACAGGGTTCCATTCATAGAACACAGGGTTCTATTAAGAGAACACAAGGTTTTATTCATAAAACACATGGTTATATTTATAGATCACGGGTGGTTTCCATTCAAAGAACACATCATTTCATTCATAAAACACAGGGTTCTATTCATAGAACACAGGGTTCCATTTATAGAACACTGGGTTCTATTCATAGAACACAAGGTTTTATTCATAGAACACATGGTTATATTTATAGATCACGGGTGGTTTCCATTCAGAGAACACATAATTTCATTCATAAAACACAGGGTTCTATTCATAGAACACAGGGTTCCATTTATAGAACACAGGGTTCTATTCATAGAACACAAGGTTTTATTCATAGAACACATGGTTATATTTATAGATCACGGGTGGTTTCCATTCAGAGAACACATAATTTTATTCATAAAACACAGGGTTCTATTCATAGAACACAGGGTTCCATTTATAGAACACAGGGTTCTATTCATAGAACTCAAGGTTTTATTCATAGAACAGATGGTTATATTTATAGATCACGGGTGGTTTCCATTCAGAGAACACATAATTGCATTCATAAAACACAGGGTTCTATTCATAGAACACAGGGTTCCATTTATAGAACACAGGGTTCTATTCATAGAACACAAGGTTTTATTCATAGAACACATGGCTATATTTATAGATCACAGGTGGTTTCCATTCAGAGAACACATGGTTTCATTCATAAAACACAGGGTTCTATTCATAGAACACAGGGTTCCATTCATAGAACACAGGGTTCTATTAATAGAACACAAGGTTTTATTCATAAAACACATGGTTATATTTATAGATCACGGGTGGTTTCCATTCAGCGAACACATAATTTCATTCATAAAACACAGGGTTCTATTCATAGAACACAGGGTTCCATTTATAGAACACATGGTTCTATTCATAGAACACAAGGTTTTATTCATAGAACACATGGTTATATTTATAGATCACGGGTGGTTTCCATTCAGAGAACACATAATTTTATTCATAAAACACAGGGTTCTATTCATAGAACACAGGGTTCCATTTATAGAACACAGGGTTCTATTCATAGAACTCAAGGTTTTATTCATAGAACAGATGGTTATATTTATAGATCACGGGTGGTTTCCATTCAGAGAACACATAATTGCATTCATAAAACACAGGGTTCTATTCATAGAACACAGGGTTCCATTTATAGAACACAGGGTTCTATTCATAGAACACAAGGTTTTATTCATAGAACACATGGCTATATTTATAGATCACGGGTGGTTTCCATTCAGAGAACACATGGTTTCATTCATAAAACACAGGGTTCTATTCATAGAACACAGGGTTCCATTCATAGAACACAGGGTTCTATTAAGAGAACACAAGGTTTTATTCATAGAACACATGGCTATATTTATAGATCACGGGTGGTTTCCATTCAGATAACAAATGGTTTCATTCATAAAACACAGGGTTCTATTTATAGAACACAGGGTTCCATTCATAGAACACAGGGTTCTATTAATAGAACACAAGGTTTTATTCATAAAACACATGGTTATATTTATAGATCACGGGTGGTTTCCATTCAGAGAACACATAATTTCATTCATAAAACACAGGGTTCTATTCATAGAACACAGGGTTCCATTTATAGAACACTGGGTTCTATTCATAGACCACAAGGTTTTATTCATAGAACACATGGTTATATTTATAGATCACGGGTGGTTTTCATTCAGAGAACACATAATTTTATTCATAAAACACAGGGTTCTATTCATAGAACACAGGGTTCCATTTATAGAACACAGGGTTCTATTCATAGAACACAAGGTTTTATTCATAGAACACATGGCTATATTTATAGATCACGGGTGGTTTCCATTCAGAGAACACATGGTTTCATTCATAAAACACAGGGTTCTATTTATAGAACACAGGGTTCCATTCATAGAACACAGGGTTCTATTAATAGAACACAAGGTTTTATTCATAAAACACATGGTTATATTTATAGATCACGGGTGGTTTCCATTCAGAGAACACATGGTTTCATTCATAAAACACAGGGTTCTATTCATAGAACACAGGGTTCCATTCATAGAACACAGGGTTCTATTAATAGAACACAAGGTTGTATTCATAAAACACATGGTTATATTTATAGATCACGGGTGGTTTCCATTCAGAGAACACATCATTTCATTCATAAAACACAGGGTTCTATTCATAAAACACAGGGTTCCATTTATAGAACACAGGGTTCTATTCATAGAACTCAAGGTTTTATTCATAGAACACATGGTTATATTTATAGATCACGGGTGGTTTCCATTCAGAGAACACATAATTGCATTCATAAAACACAGGGTTCTATTCATAGAACACAGGGTTCCATTTATAGAACACAGGGTTCTATTCATAGAAAACAAGGTTTTATTCATAGAACACATGGCTATATTTATAGATCACGGGTGGTTTCCATTCAGAGAACACATGGTTTCATTCATAAAACACAGGGTTCTATTTATAGAACACAGGGTTCCATTCATAGAACACAGGGTTCTATTAATAAAACACAAGGTTTTATTCATAAAACACATGGTTATATTTATAGATCACGGGTGGTTTCCATTCAGAGAACACATGGTTTCATTCATAAAACACAGGGTTCTATTCATAGAACACAGGGTTCCATTCATAGAACACAGGGTTCTATTAATAGAACACAAGGTTTTATTCATAAAACACATGGTTATATTTATAGATCACGGGTGGTTTCCATTCAGATAACACATCATTTCATTCATAAAACACAGGGTTCTATTTCTAGAACACAGGGTTCCATTCATAGAACACAGGGTTCTATTAATAGAACACAAGGTTTTATTCATAAAACACATGGTTATATTTATAGATCACGGGTGGTTTCCAGTCAGAGAACACATGGTTTCATTCATAAAACACAGGGTTCTATTCATAGAACACAGGATTCCATTCATAGAACACAGGGTTCTATTAATAGAACACAAGGTTTTATTCATAAAACACATGGTTATATTTATAGATCACGGGTGGTTTCCATTCAGAGAACACATAATTTCATTCATAAAACACAGGGTTCTATTCATAGAACACAGGGTTCCATTCATAGAACACAGGGTTCTATTCATAGAACACAAGGTTTTATTCATAGAACACATGGTTATATTTATAGATCACGGGTGGTTTCCATTCAGAGAACACATCATTTCATTCATAAAACACAGGGTTCTATTCATAGAACACAGGGTTCCTTTTATAGAACACTGGGTTCTATTCATAGACCACAAGGTTTTATTCATAGAACACATGGTTATATTTATAGATCACGGGTGGTTTCCATTCAGAGAACACATAATTTCATTCATAAAACACAGGGTTCTATTCATAGAACACAGGGTTCCATTTATAGAACACGGGGTTCTATTCATAGAACACATGGTTATATTTATAGATCACGGGTGGTTTCCATTCAGAGAACACATAATTTCATTCATAAAACACAGGGTTCTATTCATAGAACACAAGGTTCCAATTATAGAACACAGGGTTCTATTCATAGAACACAAGGTTTTATTCATAGAACAGATGGGTATATTTATAGATCACGGGTGGTTTCCATTCAGAGAACACATGGTTTCATTCATAAAACACAGGGTTCTATTCATAAAACACAGGGTTCCATTCATAAAACACAGGGTTCTATTAATAGAACACAAGGTTTTATTCATAGAACACATGGTTATATTTATAGATCACGGGAGGTTTCCATTCAGAGAACACATGATTTCATTCATAAAACACAGGGTTCTATTTATAGAACACAGGGTTCCATTCATAGAACACAGGGTTCTATTAATAGAACTCAAGGTTTTATTCATAAAACACATGGTTATATTTATAGATCACGGGTGGTTTCCATTCAGAGAACACATGGTTTCATTCATAAAACACATGGTTCTATTCATAGAACACAGGGTTCCATTCATAGAACACAGGGTTCTATTAATAGAACACAAGGTTTTATTCATAAAACACATGGTTATATTTATAGATCACGGGTGGTTTCCATTCAGATAACACATCATTTCATTCATAAAACACAGGGTTCTATTCATAGAACACAGGGTTCCATTTATAGAACACTGGGTTCTATTCATAGAACACAAGGTTTTATTCATAGAACACATGGTTATATTTATAGATCACGGGTGGTTTCCATTCAGAGAACACATAATTTTATTCATAAAACACAGGGTACTATTCATAGAACACATGGTTCCATTTATAGAACACAGGGTTCTATTCATAGAACTCAAGGTTTTATTCATAGAACAGATGGTTATATTTATAGATCACGGGTGGTTTCCATTCAAAGAACACATCATTTCATTCATAAAACACAGGGTTCTATTCATAGAACACAGGGTTCCATTTATAGAACACAGGGTTCTATTCATAGAACACAAGGTTTATTCATAGAACAGATGGTTATATTTATAGATCACGGGTGGTTTCCATTCAGAGAACACATGGTTTCATTCATAAAACACAGGGTTCTATTCATAAAACACAGGGTTCCATTCATAAAACACAGGGTTCTATTAATAGAACACATGGTTTTATTCATAGAACACATGGTTATATTTATAGATCACGGGAGGTTTCCATTCAGAGAACACATGATTTCATTCATAAAACACAGGGCTCTATTTATAGAACACAGGGTTCCATTCATAGAACACAGGGTTCTATTAATAGAACACAAGGTTTTATTCATAAAACACATGGTTATATTTATAGGTCACGGGTGGTTTCCATTCAGAGAACACATAATTTCATTCATAAAACACAGGGTTCTATTCATAGAACACAGGGTTCCATTTATAGAACACAGGGTTCTATTCATAGAACACAAGGTTTTATTCATAGAACACATGGTTATATTTATAGATCACGGGTGGTTTCCATTCAGAGAACACATGGTTTCATTCATAAAACACAGGGTTCTATTTATAGAACACAGGGTTCCATTCATAGAACAAAGGGTTCTATTAATAGAACACAAGGTTTTATTCATAAAACACATGGTTATATTTATAGATCACGGGTGGTTTCCATTCATAGAACACAGGGTTCCATTTATAGAACACAGGGTTCTATTCATAGAACACAGGGTTCCATTCATAGAACACAGGGTTCTATTAAGAGAACACAAGGTTTCATTCATAAAACACAGGGTTATATTCATAGAACACAGGGTTCCATTCATAGAACACAGGGTTCTATTAAGAGAACACAAGGTTTTATTCATAAAACACATGGTTATATTTATAGATCACGGGTGGTTTCCATTCAAAGAACACATCATTTCATTCATAAAACACAGGGTTCTATTCATAGAACACAGGGTTCCATTTATAGAACACTGGGTTCTATTCATAGAACACAAGGTTTTATTCATAGAACACATGGTTATATTTATAGATCACGGGTGGTTTCCATTCAGAGAACACATAATTTCATTCATAAAACACAGGGTTCTATTCATAGAACACAGGGTTCCATTTATAGAACACAGGGTTCTATTCATAGAACACAAGGTTTTATTCATAGAACACATGGTTATATTTATAGATCACGGGTGGTTTCCATTCAGAGAACACATAATTTTATTCATAAAACACAGGGTTCTATTCATAGAACACAGGGTTCCATTTATAGAA
The DNA here is from genome assembly GCF_055691185.1 of Crinia signifera. Taxonomy (NCBI): domain Eukaryota; kingdom Metazoa; phylum Chordata; class Amphibia; order Anura; family Myobatrachidae; genus Crinia; species Crinia signifera. The sequence goes on along the minus strand of NC_139217.1, from coordinate 236,226,791 downwards.
CACAGGGTTCTATTCATAGAACTCAAGGTTTTATTCATAGAACAGATGGTTATATTTATAGATCACGGGTGGTTTCCATTCAGATAACAAATGGTTTCATTCATAAAACACAGGGTTCTATTTATAGAACACAGGGTTCCATTCATAGAACACAGGGTTCTATTAATAGAACACAAGGTTTTATTCATAAAACACATGGTTATATTTATAGATCACGGGTGGTTTCCATTCAGAGAACACATGGTTTCATTCATAAAACACAGGGTTCTATTCATAGAACACAGGGTTCCATTCATAGAACACAGGGTTCTATTAATAGAACACAAGGTTGTATTCATAAAACACATGGTTATATTTATAGATCACGGGTGGTTTCCATTCAGAGAACACATCATTTCATTCATAAAACACAGGGTTCTATTCATAGAACACAGGGTTCCATTTATAGAACACTGGGTTCTATTCATAGACCACAAGGTTTTATTCATAGAACACATGGTTATATTTATAGATCACGGGTGGTTTCCATTCAGAGAACACATAATTTTATTCATAAAACAAAGGGTTCAATTCATAGAACACAGGGTTCCATTTATAGAACACAGGGTTCTATTCATAGAACTCAAGGTTTTATTCATAGAACAGATGGTTATATTTATAGATCACGGGTGGTTTCCATTCAGAGAACACATAATTGCATTCATAAAACACAGGGTTCTATTCATAGAACACAGGGTTCCATTTATAGAACACAGGGTTCTATTCATAGAAAACAAGGTTTTATTCATAGAACACATGGCTATATTTATAGATCACGGGTGGTTTCCATTCAGAGAACACATGGTTTCATTCATAAAACACAGGGTTCTATTTATAGAACACAGGGTTCCATTCATAGAACACAGGGTTCTATTAATAAAACACAAGGTTTTATTCATAAAACACATGGTTATATTTATAGATCACGGGTGGTTTCCATTCAGAGAACACATGGTTTCATTCATAAAACACAGGGTTCTATTCATAGAACACAGGGTTCCATTCATAGAACACAGGGTTCTATTAATAGAACACAAGGTTTTATTCATAAAACACATGGTTATATTTATAGATCACGGGTGGTTTCCATTCAGATAACACATCATTTCATTCATAAAACACAGGGTTCTATTTCTAGAACACAGGGTTCCATTCATAGAACACAGGGTTCTATTAATAGAACACAAGGTTTTATTCATAAAACACATGGTTATATTTATAGATCACGGGTGGTTTCCAGTCAGAGAACACATGGTTTCATTCATAAAACACAGGGTTCTATTCATAGAACACAGGATTCCATTCATAGAACACAGGGTTCTATTAATAGAACACAAGGTTTTATTCATAAAACACATGGTTATATTTATAGATCACGGGTGGTTTCCATTCAGAGAACACATAATTTCATTCATAAAACACAGGGTTCTATTCATAGAACACAGGGTTCCATTCATAGAACACAGGGTTCTATTCATAGAACACAAGGTTTTATTCATAGAACACATGGTTATATTTATAGATCACGGGTGGTTTCCATTCAGAGAACACATCATTTCATTCATAAAACACAGGGTTCTATTCATAGAACACAGGGTTCCTTTTATAGAACACTGGGTTCTATTCATAGACCACAAGGTTTTTTTTCATAGAACACATGGTTATATTTATAGATCACGGGTGGTTTCCATTCAGAGAACACATGGTTTCATTCATAAAACACAGGGTTCTATTCATGGAATACAGGGTTCCATTCATAGAACACAGGGTTCTATTAATAGAACACAATGTTTTAATCATAAAACACATGGTTATATTTATAGATCACGGGTGGTTTCCATTCAGAGAACACATAATTTCATTCATAAAACACAGGGTTCTATTCATAGAACACAAGGTTTTATTCATAGAACACATGGCTATATTTATAGATCACGGGTGGTTTCCATTCAGAGAACACATGGTTTCATTAATAAAACACAGGGTTCTATTTATAGAACACAGGGTTCCATTCATAGAACACAGGGTTCTATTAATAGAACACAAGGTTTTATTCATAAAACACATGGTTATATTTATAGATCACGGGTGGTTTCCATTCAGAGAACACATGGTTTCATTCATAAAACACATGGTTCTATTCATAGAACACAGGGTTCCATTCATAGAACACAGGGTTCCATTCATAGAACACAGGGTTCTATTAATAGAACACAAGGTTTTATTCATAAAACACATGGTTATATTTATAGATCACGGGTGGTTTCCATTCAGATAACACATCATTTCATTCATAAAACACAGGGTTCTATTCATAGAACACAGGGTTCCATTTATAGAACACTGGGTTCTATTCATAGAACACAAGGTTTTATTCATAGAACACATGGTTATATTTATAGATCACGGGTGCTTTCCATTCAGAGAACACATAATTTTATTCATAAAACACAGGGTTCTATTCATAGAACACAGGGTTCCATTTATAGAACACAGGGTTCTATTCATAGAACTCAAGGTTTTATTCATAGAACAGATGGTTATATTTATAGATCACGGGTGGTTTCCATTCAGAGAACACATGATTTCATTCATAAAACACAGGGTTCTATTTATAGAACACAGGGTTCCATTCATAGAACACAGGGTTCTATTAATAGAACACAAGGTTTTATTCATAAAACACATGGTTATATTTATAGATCACGGGTGGTTTCCATTCAGAGAACACATGGTTTCATTCATAAAACACAGGGTTCTATTCATAGAACACAGGGTTCCATTCATAGAACACAGGGTTCTATTAATAGAACACAAGGTTTTATTCATAAAACACATGGTTATATTTATAGATCACGGGTGGTTTCCATTCAGAGAACACATGGTTTCATTCATAAAACACAGGGTTCTATTCATAGAACACAGGGTTCCATTCATAGAACACAGGGTTCTATTAATAGAACACAAGGTTTTATTCATAAAACACATGGTTATATTTATAGATCACGGGTGGTTTCCATTCAGAGAACACATCATTTCATTCATAAAACACAGGGTTCTATTCATAGAACACAGGGTTCCATTTATAGAACACTGGGTTCTATTCATAGAACACAAGGTTTTATTCATAGAACACATGGTTATATTTATAGATCGCGGGTGGTTTCCATTCAGAGAACACATAATTTTATTCATAAAACACAGGGTTCTATTCATAGAACACAGGGTTCCATTTATAGAACACAGGGTTCTATTCATAGAACTCAAGGTTTTATTCATAGAACAGATGGTTATATTTATAGATCACGGGTGGTTTCCATTCAGAGAACACATAATTTCATTCATAAAACACAGGGTTCTATTCATAGAACACAGGGTTCCATTTATAGAACACGGGGTTCTATTCATAGAATACAAGGTTTATTCATAGAACAGATGGTTATATTTATAGATCACGGGTGGTTTCCATTCAGAGAACACATGGTTTCATTCCTAAAACACAGGGTTCTATTCATGGAACACAGGGTTCCATTCATAGAACACAGGGTTATATTAATAGAACACAAGGTTTTATTCATAGAACACATGGTTATATTTATAGATCACGGGTGGTTTCCATTCAGAGAACACATAATTTCATTCATAAAACACAGGGTTCTATTCATAGAACACAAGGTTCCAATTATAGAACACAGGGTTCTATTCATAGAACACAAGGTTTTATTCATAGAACAGATGGGTATATTTATAGATCACGGGTGGTTTCCATTCAGAGAACACATAATTTTATTCATAAAACACAGGGTTCTATTCATAGAACACAGGGTTCCATTTATAGAACACAGGGTTCTATTCATAGAACTCAAGGTTTTATTCATAGAACAGATGGTTATATTTATAGATCACGGATGGTTTCCATTCAGAGAACACATAATTTCATTCATAAAACACAGGGTTCTATTCATAGAACACAGGGTTCCATCTATAGAACACGGGGTTCTATTCATAGAACACAAGGTTTATTCATAGAACAGATGGTTATATTTATAGATCACGGGTGGTTTCCATTCAGAGAACACATGGTTTCATTCATAAAACACAGGGTTCTATTCATGGAACACAGGGTTCCATTCATAGAACACAGGGTTCTATTAATAGAACACAAGGTTTTATTCATAGAACACATGGTTATATTTATAGATCACGGGTGGTTTCCATTCAGAGAACACATAATTTCATTCATAAAACACAGGGTTCTATTCATAGAACACAAGGTTCCAATTATAGAACACAGGGTTCTATTCATAGAACACAAGGTTTTATTCATAGAACAGATGGGTATATTTATAGATCACGGGTGGTTTCCATTCAGAGAACACATGGTTTCATTCATAAAACACAGGGTTCTATTCATAAAACACAGGGTTCCATTCATAAAACACAGGGTTCTATTAATAGAACACAAGGTTTTATTCATAGAACACATGGTTATATTTATAGATCACGGGAGGTTTCCATTCAGAGAACACATGATTTCATTCATAAAACACAGGGTTCTATTTATAGAACACAGGGTTCCATTCATAGAACACAGGGTTCTATTAATAGAACACAAGGTTTTATTCATAAAACACATGGTTATATTTATAGATCACGGGTGGTTTCCATTCAGAGAACACATGGTTTCATTCATAAAACACAGGGTTCTATTCATAGAACACAGGGTTCCATTCATAGAACACAGGGTTCTATTAATAGAACACAAGGTTTTATTCATAAAACACATGGTTATATTTATAGATCACGGGTGGTTTCCATTCAGAGAACACATGGTTTCATTCATAAAACACAGGGTTCTATTCATAGAACACAGGGTTCCATTCATAGAACACAGGGTTCTATTAATAGAACACAAGGTTTTATTCATAAAACACATGGTTATATTTATAGATCACGGGTGGTTTCCATTCAGAGAACACATCATTTCATTCATAAAACACAGGGTTCTATTCATAGAACACAGGGTTCCATTTATAGAACACTGGGTTCTATTCATAGAACACAAGGTTTTATTCATAGAACACATGGTTATATTTATAGATCACGGGTGGTTTCCATTCAGAGAACACATAATTTTATTCATAAAACACAGGGTTCTATTCATAGAACACAGGGTTCCATTTATAGAACACAGGGTTCTATTCATAGAACTCAAGGTTTTATTCATAGAACAGATGGTTATATTTATAGATTACGGGTGGTTTCCATTCAGAGAACACATAATTTCATTCATAAAACACAGGGTTCTATTCATAGAACACAGGGTTCCATTTATAGAACACGGGGTTCTATTCATAGAACACAAGGTTTATTCATAGAACAGATGGTTATATTTATAGATCACGGGTGGTTTCCATTCAGAGAACACATGGTTTCATTCATAAAACACAGGGTTCTATTCATGGAACACAGGGTTCCATTCATAGAACACAGGGTTCAATTAATAGAACACAATGTTTTAATCATAAAACACATGGTTATATTTATAGATCACGGGTGGTTTCCATTCAGAGAACACATAATTTCATTCATAAAACACAGGGTTCTATTCATAGAACACAAGGTTTTATTCATAGAACACATGGCTATATTTATAGATCACGGGTGGTTTCCATTCAGAGAACACATGGTTTCATTAATAAAACACAGGGTTCTATTTATAGAACACAGGGTTCCATTCATAGAACACAGGGTTCTATTAATAGAACACAAGGTTTTATTCATAAAACACATGGTTATATTTATAGATCACGGGTGGTTTCCATTCAGAGAACACATGGTTTCATTCATAAAACACATGGTTCTATTCATAGAATACAGGGTTCCATTCATAGAACACAGGGTTCTATTAATAGAACACAAGGTTTTATTCATAAAACACATGGTTATATTTATAGATCACGGGTGGTTTCCATTCAGATAACACATCATTTCATTCATAAAACACAGGGTTCTATTCATAGAATACAGGGTTCCATTTATAGAACACTGGGTTCTATTCATAGAACACAAGGTTTTATTCATAGAACACATGGTTATATTTATAGATCACGGGTGGTTTCCATTCAGAGAACACATAATTTTATTCATAAAACACAGGGTTCTATTCATAGAACACAGGGTTCCATTTATAGAACACAGGGTTCTATTCATAGAACTCAAGGTTTTATTCATAGAACAGATGGTTATATTTATAGATCACGGGTGGTTTCCATTCAGAGAACACATAATTTCATTCATAAAACACAGGGTTCTATTCATAGAACACAGGGTTCCATTTATAGAACACGGGGTTCTATTCATAGAACACAAGGTTTATTCATAGAACAGATGGTTATATTTATAGATCACGGGTGGTTTCCATTCAGAGAACACATGGTTTCATTCATAAAACACAGGGTTCTATTCATGGAACACAGGGTTCCATTCATAGAACACAGGGTTCTATTAATAGAACACAAGGTTTTATTCATAGAACACATGGTTATATTTATAGATCACGGGTGGTTTCCATTCAGAGAACACATAATTTCATTCATAAAACACAGGGTTCTATTCATAGAACACAAGGTTCCAATTATAGAACACAGGGTTCTATTCATAGAACACAAGGTTTTATTCATAGAACAGATGGGTATATTTATAGATCACGGGTGGTTTCCATTCAGAGAACACATGGTTTCATTCATAAAACACAGGGTTCTATTCATAAAACACAGGGTTCCATTCATAAAACACAGGGTTCTATTAATAGAACACAAGGTTTTATTCATAGAACACATGGTTATATTTATAGATCACGGGAGGTTTCCATTCAGAGAACACATGATTTCATTCATAAAACACAGGGTTCTATTTATAGAACACAGGGTTCCATTCATAGAACACAGGGTTCTATTAATAGAACACAAGGTTTTATTCATAAAACACATGGTTATATTTATAGATCACGGGTGGTTTCCATTCAGAGAACACATGGTTTCATTCATAAAACACAGGGTTCTATTCATAGAACACAGGGTTCCATTCATAGAACACAGGGTTCTATTAATAGAACACAAGGTTTTATTCATAAAACACATGGTTATATTTATAGATCACGGGTGGTTTCCATTCAGAGAACACATGGTTTCATTCATAAAACACAGGGTTCTATTCATAGAACACAGGGTTCCATTCATAGAACACAGGGTTCTATTAATAGAACACAAGGTTTTATTCATAAAACACATGGTTATATTTATAGATCACGGGTGGTTTCCATTCAGAGAACACATCATTTCATTCATAAAACACAGGGTTCTATTCATAGAACACAGGGTTCCATTTATAGAACACTGGGTTCTATTCATAGAACACAAGGTTTTATTCATAGAACACATGGTTATATTTATAGATCACGGGTGGTTTCCATTCAGAGAACACATAATTTTATTCATAAAACACAGGGTTCTATTCATAGAACACAGGGTTCCATTTATAGAACACAGGGTTCTATTCATAGAACTCAAGGTTTTATTCATAGAACAGATGGTTATATTTATAGATTACGGGTGGTTTCCATTCAGAGAACACATAATTTCATTCATAAAACACAGGGTTCTATTCATAGAACACAGGGTTCCATTTATAGAACACGGGGTTCTATTCATAGAACACAAGGTTTATTCATAGAACAGATGGTTATATTTATAGATCACGGGTGGTTTCCATTCAGAGAACACATGGTTTCATTCATAAAACACAGGGTTCTATTCATGGAACACAGGGTTCCATTCATAGAACACAGGGTTCAATTAATAGAACACAATGTTTTAATCATAAAACACATGGTTATATTTATAGATCACGGGTGGTTTCCATTCAGAGAACACATAATTTCATTCATAAAACACAGGGTTCTATTCATAGAACACAAGGTTTTATTCATAGAACACATGGCTATATTTATAGATCACGGGTGGTTTCCATTCAGAGAACACATGGTTTCATTAATAAAACACAGGGTTCTATTTATAGAACACAGGGTTCCATTCATAGAACACAGGGTTCTATTAATAGAACACAAGGTTTTATTCATAAAACACATGGTTATATTTATAGATCACGGGTGGTTTCCATTCAGAGAACACATGGTTTCATTCATAAAACACATGGTTCTATTCATAGAACACAGGGTTCCATTCATAGAACACAGGGTTCTATTAATAGAACACAAGGTTTTATTCATAAAACACATGGTTATATTTATAGATCACGGGTGGTTTCCATTCAGATAACACATCATTTCATTCATAAAACACAGGGTTCTATTCATAGAATACAGGGTTCCATTTATAGAACACTGGGTTCTATTCATAGAACACAAGGTTTTATTCATAGAACACATGGTTATATTTATAGATCACGGGTGGTTTCCATTCAGAGAACACATAATTTTATTCATAAAACACAGGGTTCTATTCATAGAACACAGGGTTCCATTTATAGAACACAGGGTTCTATTCATAGAACTCAAGGTTTTATTCATAGAACAGATGGTTATATTTATAGATCACGGGTGGTTTCCATTCAGAGAACACATAATTTCATTCATAAAACACAGGGTTCTATTCATAGAACACAGGGTTCCATTTATAGAACACGGGGTTCTATTCATAGAACACAAGGTTTATTCATAGAACAGATGGTTATATTTATAGATCACGGGTGGTTTCCATTCAGAGAACACATGGTTTCATTCATAAAACACAGGGTTCTATTCATGGAACACAGGGTTCCATTCATAGAACACAGGGTTCTATTAATAGAACACAAGGTTTTATTCATAGAACACATGGTTATATTTATAGATCACGGGTGGTTTCCATTCAGAGAACACATAATTTCATTCATAAAACACAGGGTTCTATTCATAGAACACAGGGTTCCATTTATAGAACACGGGGTTCTATTCATAGAACACAAGGTTTATTCATAGAACAGATGGTTATATTTATAGATCACGGGTGGTTTCCATTCAGAGAACACATGGTTTCATTCATAAAACACAGGGTTCTATTCATGGAACACAGGGTTCCATTCATAGAACACAGGGTTCAATTAATAGAACACAATGTTTTAATCATAAAACACATGGTTATATTTATAGATCACGGGTGGTTTCCATTTAGAGAACACATAATTTCATTCATAAAACACAGGGTTCTATTCATAGAACACAAGGTTTTATTCATAGAACACATGGCTATATTTATAGATCACGGGTGGTTTCCATTCAGAGAACACATGGTTTCATTAATAAAACACAGGGTTCTATTTATAGAACACAGGGTTCCATTCATAGAACACAGGGTTCTATTAATAGAACACAAGGTTTTATTCATAAAACACATGGTTATATTTATAGATCACGGGTGGTTTCCATTCAGAGAACACATGGTTTCATTCATAAAACACATGGTTCTATTCATAGAACACAGGGTTCCATTCATAGAACACAGGGTTCTATTAATAGAACACAAGGTTTTATTCATAAAACACATGGTTATATTTATAGATCACGGGTGGTTTCCATTCAGATAACACATCATTTCATTCATAAAACACAGGGTTCTATTCATAGAATACAGGGTTCCATTTATAGAACACTGGGTTCTATTCATAGAACACAAGGTTTTATTCATAGAACACATGGTTATATTTATAGATCACGGGTGGTTTCCATTCAGAGAACACATAATTTTATTCATAAAACACAGGGTTCTATTCATAGAACACAGGGTTCCATTTATAGAACACAGGGTTCTATTCATAGAACTCAAGGTTTTATTCATAGAACAGATGGTTATATTTATAGATCACGGGTGGTTTCCATTCAGAGAACACATAATTTCATTCATAAAACACAGGGTTCTATTCATAGAACACAGGGTTCCATTTATAGAACACGGGGTTCTATTCATAGAACACAAGGTTTATTCATAGAACAGATGGTTATATTTATAGATCACGGGTGGTTTCCATTCAGAGAACACATGGTTTCATTCATAAAACACAGGGTTCTATTCATGGAACACAGGGTTCCATTCATAGAACACAGGGTTCTATTAATAGAACACAAGGTTTTATTCATAGAACACATGGTTATATTTATAGATCACGGGTGGTTTCCATTCAGAGAACACATAATTTCATTCATAAAACACAGGGTTCTATTCATAGAACACAGGGTTCCATTTATAGAACACGGGGTTCTATTCATAGAACACAAGGTTTATTCATAGAACAGATGGTTATATTTATAGATCACGGGTGGTTTCCATTCAGAGAACACATGGTTTCATTCATAAAACACAGGGTTCTATTCATGGAACACAGGGTTCCATTCATAGAACACAGGGTTCAATTAATAGAACACAATGTTTTAATCATAAAACACATGGTTATATTTATAGATCACGGGTGGTTTCCATTTAGAGAACACATAATTTCATTCATAAAACACAGGGTTCTATTCATAGAACACAAGGTTTTATTCATAGAACACATGGCTATATTTATAGATCACGGGTGGTTTCCATTCAGAGAACACATGGTTTCATTAATAAAACACAGGGTTCTATTTATAGAACACAGGGTTCCTATCATAGAACACAGGGTTATATTAATAGAACACAAGGTTTTATTCATAAAACACATGGTTATATTTATAGATCACGGGTGGTTTCCATTCAGAGAACACATGGTTTCATTCATAAAACACATGGTTCTATTCATAGAACACAGGGTTCCATTCATAGAACACAGGGTTCTATTAATAGAACACAAGGTTTTATTCATAAAACACATGGTTATATTTATAGATCACGGGTGGTTTCCATTCAGATAACACATCATTTCATTCATAAAACACAGGGTTCTATTCATAGAATACAGGGTTCCATTTATAGAACACTGGGTTCTATTCATAGAACACAAGGTTTTATTCATAGAACACATGGTTATATTTATAGATCACGGGTGGTTTCCATTCAGAGAACACATAATTTTATTCATAAAACACAGGGTTCTATTCATAGAACACAGGGTTCCATTTATAGAACACAGGGTTCTATTCATAGAACTCAAGGTTTTATTCATAGAACAGATGGTTATATTTATAGATCACGGGTGGTTTCCATTCAGAGAACACATAATTTCATTCATAAAACACAGGGTTCTATTCATAGAACACAGGGTTCCATTTATAGAACACGGGGTTCTATTCATAGAACACAGGGTTCCATTTATAGAACACGGGGTTCTATTCATAGAACACAAGGTTTATTCATAGAACAGATGGTTATATTTATAGATCACGGGTGGTTTCCATTCAGAGAACACATGGTTTCATTCATAAAACACAGGGTTCTATTCATGGAACACAGGGTTCCATTCATAGAACACAGGGTTCTATTAATAGAACACAAGGTTTTATTCATAGAACACATGGTTATATTTATAGATCACGGGTGGTTTCCATTCAGAGAACACATAATTTCATTCATAAAACACAGGGTTCTATTCATAGAACACAAGGTTCCAATTATAGAACACAGGGTTCTATTCATAGAACACAAGGTTTTATTCATAGAACAGATGGGTATATTTATAGATCACGGGTGGTTTCCATTCAGAGAACACATGGTTTCATTCATAAAACACATGGTTCTATTCATAGAACACAGGGTTCCATTCATAGAACACAGGGTTCTATTAATAGAACACAAGGTTTTATTCATAAAACACATGGTTATATTTATAGATCACGGGTGGTTTCCATTCAGATAACACATCATTTCATTCATAAAACACAGGGTTCTATTCATAGAATACAGGGTTCCATTTATAGAACACTGGGTTCTATTCATAGAACACAAGGTTTTATTCATAGAACACATGGTTATATTTATAGATCACGGGTGGTTTCCATTCAGAGAACACATAATTTTATTCATAAAACACAGGGTTCTATTCATAGAACACAGGGTTCCATTTATAGAACACAGGGTTCTATTCATAGAACTCAAGGTTTTATTCATAGAACAGATGGTTATATTTATAGATCACGGGTGGTTTCCATTCAGAGAACACATAATTTCATTCATAAAACACAGGGTTCTATTCATAGAACACAGGGTTCCATTTATAGAACACGGGGTTCTATTCATAGAACACAAGGTTTATTCATAGAACAGATGGTTATATTTATAGATCACGGGTGGTTTCCATTCAGAGAACACATGGTTTCATTCATAAAACACAGGGTTCTATTCATGGAACACAGGGTTCCATTCATAGAACACAGGGTTCTATTAATAGAACACAAGGTTTTATTCATAGAACACATGGTTATATTTATAGATCACGGGTGGTTTCCATTCAGAGAACACATAATTTCATTCATAAAACACAGGGTTCTATTCATAGAACACAAGGTTCCAATTATAGAACACAGGGTTCTATTCATAGAACACAAGGTTTTATTCATAGAACAGATGGGTATATTTATAGATCATGGGTGGTTTCCATTCAGAGAACACATGGTTTCATTCATAAAACACAGGGTTCTATTCATAAAACACAGGGTTCCATTCATAGAACACAGGGTTCTATTAATAGAACACAAGGTTTTATTCATAGAACACATGGTTATATTTATAGATCACGGGAGGTTTCCATTCAGAGAACACATGATTTCATTAATAAAACACAGGGTTCTATTTATAGAACACAGGGTTCCATTCATAGAACACAGGGTTCTATTAATAGAACACAAGGTTTTATTCATAAAACACATGGTTATATTTATAGATCACGGGTGGTTTCCATTCAGAGAACACATGGTTTCATTCATAAAACACAGGGTTCTATATATTGAACACAGGGTTCCATTCATAGAACACAGGGTTCTATTAATAGAACACAAGGTTTTATTCATAAAACACATGGTTATATTTATAGATCACGGGTGGTTTCCATTCAGAGAACACATGGTTTCATTCATAAAACACAGGGTTCTATTCATAGAACACAGGGTTCCATTCATAGAACACAGGGTTCTATTAAGAGAACACAAGGTTTTATTCATAAAACACATGGTTATATTTATAGATCACGGGTGGTTTCCATTCAAAGAACACATCATTTCATTCATAAAACACAGGGTTCTATTCATAGAACACAGGGTTCCATTTATAGAACACTGGGTTCTATTCATAGAACACAAGGTTTTATTCATAGAACACATGGTTATATTTATAGATCACGGGTGGTTTCCATTCAGAGAACACATAATTTCATTCATAAAACACAGGGTTCTATTCATAGAACACAGGGTTCCATTTATAGAACACAGGGTTCTATTCATAGAACACAAGGTTTTATTCATAGAACACATGGTTATATTTATAGATCACGGGTGGTTTCCATTCAGAGAACACATAATTTTATTCATAAAACACAGGGTTCTATTCATAGAACACAGGGTTCCATTTATAGAACACAGGGTTCTATTCATAGAACTCAAGGTTTTATTCATAGAACAGATGGTTATATTTATAGATCACGGGTGGTTTCCATTCAGAGAACACATAATTGCATTCATAAAACACAGGGTTCTATTCATAGAACACAGGGTTCCATTTATAGAACACAGGGTTCTATTCATAGAACACAAGGTTTTATTCATAGAACACATGGCTATATTTATAGATCAAAGGTGGTTTCCATTCAGAGAACACATGGTTTCATTAATAAAACACAGGGTTCTATTCATAGAACACAGGGTTCCATTCATAGAACACAGGGTTCTATTAATAGAACACAAGGTTTTATTCATAAAACACATGGTTATATTTATAGATCACGGGTGGTTTCCATTCAGAGAACACATAATTTCATTCATAAAACACAGGGTTCTATTCATAGAACACAGGGTTCCATTTATAGAACACAGGGTTCTATTCATAGAACACAAGGTTTTATTCATAGAACACATGGTTATATTTATAGATCACGGGTGGTTTCCATTCAGAGAACACATGGTTTCATTCATAAAACACAGGGTTCTATTTATAGAACACAGGGTTCCATTCATAGAACAAAGGGTTCTATTAATAGAACACAAGGTTTTATTCATAAAACACATGGTTATATTTATAGATCACGGGTGGTTTCCATTCAGAGAACACATGGTTTCATTCATAAAACACAGGGTTATATTCATAGAACACAGAGTTCCATTCATAGAACACAGGGTTCTATTAAGAGAACACAAGGTTTTATTCATAAAACACATGGTTATATTTATAGATCACGGGTGGTTTCCATTCAAAGAACACATCATTTCATTCATAAAACACAGGGTTCTATTCATAGAACACAGGGTTCCATTTATAGAACACTGGGTTCTATTCATAGAACACAAGGTTTTATTCATAGAACACATGGTTATATTTATAGATCACGGGTGGTTTCCATTCAGAGAACACATAATTTCATTCATAAAACACAGGGTTCTATTCATAGAACACAGGGTTCCATTTATAGAACACAGGGTTCTATTCATAGAACACAAGGTTTTATTCATAGAACACATGGTTATATTTATAGATCACGGGTGGTTTCCATTCAGAGAACACATAATTTTATTCATAAAACACAGGGTTCTATTCATAGAACACAGGGTTCCATTTATAGAACACAGGGTTCTATTCATAGAACTCAAGGTTTTATTCATAGAACAGATGGTTATATTTATAGATCACGGGTGGTTTCCATTCAGAGAACACATAATTGCATTCATAAAACACAGGGTTCTATTCATAGAACACAGGGTTCCATTTATAGAACACAGGGTTCTATTCATAGAACACAAGGTTTTATTCATAGAACACATGGCTATATTTATAGATCACAGGTGGTTTCCATTCAGAGAACACATGGTTTCATTCATAAAACACAGGGTTCTATTCATAGAACACAGGGTTCCATTCATAGAACACAGGGTTCTATTAATAGAACACAAGGTTTTATTCATAAAACACATGGTTATATTTATAGATCACGGGTGGTTTCCATTCAGAGAACACATAATTTCATTCATAAAACACAGGGTTCTATTCATAGAACACAGGGTTCCATTTATAGAACACAGGGTTCTATTCATAGAACACAAGGTTTTATTCATAGAACACATGGTTATATTTATAGATCACGGGTGGTTTCCATTCAGAGAACACATAATTTTATTCATAAAACACAGGGTTCTATTCATAGAACACAGGGTTCCATTTATAGAACACAGGGTTCTATTCATAGAACTCAAGGTTTTATTCATAGAACAGATGGTTATATTTATAGATCACGGGTGGTTTCCATTCAGAGAACACATAATTGCATTCATAAAACACAGGGTTCTATTCATAGAACACAGGGTTCCATTTATAGAACACAGGGTTCTATTCATAGAACACAAGGTTTTATTCATAGAACACATGGCTATATTTATAGATCAAAGGTGGTTTCCATTCAGAGAACACATGGTTTCATTCATAAAACACAGGGTTCTATTCATAGAACACAGGGTTCCATTCATAGAACACAGGGTTCTATTAATAGAACACAAGGTTTTATTCATAAAACACATGGTTATATTTATAGATCACGGGTGGTTTCCATTCAGAGAACACATAATTTCATTCATAAAACACAGGGTTCTATTCATAGAACACAGGGTTCCATTTATAGAACACAGGGTTCTATTCATAGAACACAAGGTTTTATTCATAGAACACATGGTTATATTTATAGATCACGGGTGGTTTCCATTCAGAGAACACATGGTTTCATTCATAAAACACAGGGTTCTATTTATAGAACACAGGGTTCCATTCATAGAACAAAGGGTTCTATTAATAGAACACAAGGTTTTATTCATAAAACACATGGTTATATTTATAGATCACGGGTGGTTTCCATTCAGAGAACACATGGTTTCATTCATAAAACACAGGGTTATATTCATAGAACACAGAGTTCCATTCATAGAACACATGGTTCTATTAAGAGAACACAAGGTTTTATTCATAAAACACATGGTTATATTTATAGATCACGGGTGGTTTCCATTCAAAGAACACATCATTTCATTCATAAAACACAGGGTTCTATTCATAGAACACAGGGTTCCATTTATAGAACACTGGGTTCTATTCATAGAACACAAGGTTTTATTCATAGAACACATGGTTATATTTATAGATCACGGGTGGTTTCCATTCAGAGAACACATAATTTTATTCATAAAACACAGGGTTCTATTCATAGAACACAGGGTTCCATTTATAGAACACAGGGTTCTATTCATAGAACTCAAGGTTTTATTCATAGAACAGATGGTTATATTTATAGATCACGGGTGGTTTCCATTCAGAGAACACATAATTGCATTCATAAAACACAGGGTTCTATTCATAGAACACAGGGTTCCATTTATAGAACACAGGGTTCTATTCATAGAACACAAGGTTTTATTCATAGAACACATGGCTATATTTATAGATCACGGGTGGTTTCCATTCAGAGAACACATGGTTTCATTCATAAAACACAGGGTTCTATTTATAGAACACAGGGTTCCATTCATATAACACAGGGTTCTATTAATAGAACACAAGGTTTTATTCATAAAACACATGGTTATATTTATAGATCACGGGTGGTTTCCATTCAGAGAACACATGGTTTCATTCATAAAACACAGGGTTCTATTCATAGAACACAGGGTTCCATTCATAGAACAAAGGGTTCTATTAATAGAACACAAGGTTTTATTCATAAAACACATGGTTATATTTATAGATCACGGGTGGTTTCCATTCAGAGAACACATGGTTTCATTCATAAAACACAGGGTTATATTCATAGAACACAGGGTTCCATTCATAGAACACAGGGTTCTATTAAGAGAACACAAGGTTTTATTCATAAAACACATGGTTATATTTATAGATCACGGGTGGTTTCCATTCAAAGAACACATCATTTCATTCATAAAACACAGGGTTCTATTCATAGAACACAGGGTTCCATTTATAGAACACTGGGTTCTATTCATAGAACACAAGGTTTTATTCATAGAACACATGGTTATATTTATAGATCACGGGTGGTTTCCATTCAGAGAACACATAATTTCATTCATAAAACACAGGGTTCTATTCATAGAACACAGGGTTCCATTCATAGAACACAGGGTTCTATTAAGAGAACACAAGGTTTTATTCATAAAACACATGGTTATATTTATAGATCACGGGTGGTTTCCATTCAGAGAACACATCATTTCATTCATAAAACACAGGGTTCTATTCATAGAACACAGGGTTCCATTTATAGAACACAGGGTTCTATTCATAGAACTCAAGGTTTTATTCATAGAACAGATGGTTATATTTATAGATCACGGGTGGTTTCCATTCAGAGAACACATAATTGCATTCATAAAACACAGGGTTCTATTCATAGAACACAGGGTTCCATTTATAGAACACAGGGTTCTATTCATAGAACACAAGGTTTTATTCATAGAACACATGGTTATATTTATAGATCACGGGTGGTTTCCATTCAGAGAACACATAATTTTATTCATAAAACACAGGGTTCTATTCATAGAACACAGGGTTCCATTTATAGAACACAGGGTTCTATTCATAGAACTCAAGGTTTTATTCATAGAACAGATGGTTATATTTATAGATCACGGGTGGTTTCCATTCAGAGAACACATAATTGCATTCATAAAACACAGGGTTCTATTCATAGAACACAGGGTTCCATTTATAGAACACAGGGTTCTATTCATAGAACACAAGGTTTTATTCATAGAACACATGGCTATATTTATAGATCACAGGTGGTTTCCATTCAGAGAACACATGGTTTCATTCATAAAACACAGGGTTCTATTCATAGAACACAGGGTTCCATTCATAGAACACAGGGTTCTATTAATAGAACACAAGGTTTTATTCATAAAACACATGGTTATATTTATAGGTCACGGGTGGTTTCCATTCAGAGAACACATAATTTCATTCATAAAACACAGGGTTCTATTCATAGAACACAGGGTTCCATTTATAGAACACAGGGTTCTATTCATAGAACACAAGGTTTTATTCATAGAACACATGGTTATATTTATAGATCACGGGTGGTTTCCATTCAGAGAACACATGGTTTCATTCATAAAACACAGGGTTCTATTTATAGAACACAGGGTTCCATTCATAGAACACTGGGTTCTATTAATAGAACACAAGGTTTTATTCATAGAACACATGGTTATATTTATAGATCACGGGTGGTTTCCATTCAGAGAACACATGGTTTCATTCATAAAACACAGGGTTATATTCATAGAACACAGGGTTCCATTCATAGAACACAGGGTTCTATTCATAGAACACAAGGTTTTATTCATAAAACACATGGTTATATTTATAGATCACGGGTGGTTTCCATTCAGAGAACACATCATTTCATTCATAAAACACAGGGTTCTATTCATAGAACACAGGGTTCCATTTATAGAACACAGGGTTCTATTCATAGAACTCAAGGTTTTATTCATAGAACAGATGGTTATATTTATAGATCACGGGTGGTTTCCATTCAGAGAACACATAATTGCATTCATAAAACACAGGGTTCTATTCATAGAACACAGGGTTCCATTTATAGAACACAGGGTTCTATTCATAGAACACAAGGTTTTATTCATAAAACACATGGTTATATTTATAGATCACGGGTGGTTTCCATTCAGAGAACACATGGTTTCATTCATAAAACACAGGGTTCTATTCATAGAACACAGGGTTCCATTCATAGAACACAGGGTTCTATTAAGAGAACACAAGGTTTTATTCATAGAACACATGGCTATATTTATAGATCACGGGTGGTTTCCATTCAGAGAACACATGGTTTCATTCATAAAACACAGGGTTCTATTTATAGAACACAGGGTTCCATTCATAGAACACAGGGTTCTATTAATAGAACACAAGGTTTTATTCATAAAACACATGGTTATATTTATAGATCACGGGTGGTTTCCATTCAGAGAACACATCATTTCATTCATAAAACACAGGGTTCTATTCATAGAACACAGGGTTCCATTTATAGAACACTGGGTTCTATTCATAGACCACAAGGTTTTATTCATAGAACACATGTTTATATTTATAGATCACGGGTGGTTTTCATTCAGAGAACACATAATTTTATTCATAAAACACAGGGTTCTATTCATAGAACACAGGGTTCCATTTATAGAACACAGGGTTCTATTCATAGAACACAAGGTTTTATTCATAGAACACATGGCTATATTTATAGATCACGGGTGGTTTCCATTCAGAGAACACATGGTTTCATTCATAAAACACAGGGTTCTATTCATAGAACACAGGGTTCCATTCATAGAACACAGGGTTCTATTAAGAGAACACAAGGTTTTATTCATAGAACACATGGCTATATTTATAGATCACGGGTGGTTTCCATTCAGAAAACACATGGTTTCATTCATAAAACACAGGGTTCTATTCATAGAACACAGGGTTCCATTTATAGAACACAGGGTTCTATTCATAGAACACAAGGTTTTATTCATAGAACACATGGTTATATTTATAGATCACGGGTGGTTTCCATTCAGAGAACACATAATTTTATTCATAAAACACAGGGTTCTATTCATAGAACACAGGGTTCCATTTATAGAACACAGGGTTCTATTCATAGAACTCAAGGTTTTATTCATAGAACAGATGGTTATATTTATAGATCACGGGTGGTTTCCATTCAGAGAACACATAATTGCATTCATAAAACACAGGGTTCTATTCATAGAACACAGGGTTCCATTTATAGAACACAGGGTTCTATTCATAGAACACAAGGTTTTATTCATAGAACACATGGCTATATTTATAGATCACGGGTGGTTTCCATTCAGAGAACACATGGTTTCATTCATAAAACACAGGGTTCTATTTATAGAACACAGGGTTCCATTCATATAACACAGGGTTCTATTAATAGAACACAAGGTTTTATTCATAAAACACATGGTTATATTTATAGATCACAGGTGGTTTCCATTCAGAGAACACATGGTTTCATTCATAAAACACAGGGTTCTATTCATAGAACACAGGGTTCCATTCATAGAACACAGGGTTCTATTAAGAGAACACAAGGTTTTATTCATAGAACACATGGCTATATTTATAGATCACGGGTGGTTTCCATTCAGAGAACACATGGTTTCATTCATAAAACACAGGGTTCTATTTATAGAACACAGGGTTCCATTCATAGAACACAGGGTTCTATTAATAGAACACAAGGTTTTATTCATAAAACACATGGTTATATTTATAGATCACGGGTGGTTTCCATTCAGAGAACACATCATTTCATTCATAAAACACAGGGTTCTATTCATAGAACACAGGGTTCCATTTATAGAACACTGGGTTCTATTCATAGACCACAAGGTTTTATTCATAGAACACATGTTTATATTCATAGATCACGGGTGGTTTTCATTCAGAGAACACATAATTTTATTCATAAAACACAGGGTTCTATTCATAGAACACAGGGTTCCATTTATAGAACACAGGGTTCTATTCATAGAACACAAGGTTTTATTCATAGAACACATGGCTATATTTATAGATCACGGGTGGTTTCCATTCAGAGAACACATGGTTTCATTCATAAAACACAGGGTTCTATTTATAGAACACAGGGTTCCATTCATAGAACAAAGGGTTCTATTAATAGAACACAAGGTTTTATTCATAAAACACATGGTTATATTTATAGATCACGGGTGGTTTCCATTCAGAGAACACATGGTTTCATTCATAAAACACAGGGTTATATTCATAGAACACAGGGTTCCATTCATAGAACACAGGGTTCTATTAAGAGAACACAAGGTTTTATTCATAAAACACATGGTTATATTTATAGATCACGGGTGGTTTCCATTCAAAGAACACATCATTTCATTCATAAAACACAGGGTTCTATTCATAGAACACAGGGTTCCATTTATAGAACACTGGGTTCTATTCATAGAACACAAGGTTTTATTCATAGAACACATGGTTATATTTATAGATCACGGGTGGTTTCCATTCAGAGAACACATAATTTCATTCATAAAACACAGGGTTCTATTCATAGAACACAGGGTTCCATTTATAGAACACAGGGTTCTATTCATAGAACACAAGGTTTTATTCATAGAACACATGGTTATATTTATAGATCACGGGTGGTTTCCATTCAGAGAACACATAATTTTATTCATAAAACACAGGGTTCTATTCATAGAACACAGGGTTCCATTTATAGAACACAGGGTTCTATTCATAGAACTCAAGGTTTTATTCATAGAACAGATGGTTATATTTATAGATCACGGGTGGTTTCCATTCAGAGAACACATAATTGCATTCATAAAACACAGGGTTCTATTCATAGAACACAGGGTTCCATTTATAGAACACAGGGTTCTATTCATAGAACACAAGGTTTTATTCATAGAACACATGGCTATATTTATAGATCACAGGTGGTTTCCATTCAGAGAACACATGGTTTCATTCATAAAACACAGGGTTCTATTCATAGAACACAGGGTTCCATTCATAGAACACAGGGTTCTATTAATAGAACACAAGGTTTTATTCATAAAACACATGGTTATATTTATAGGTCACGGGTGGTTTCCATTCAGAGAACACATAATTTCATTCATAAAACACATGGTTCTATTCATAGAACACAGGGTTCCATTTATAGAACACAGGGTTCTATTCATAGAACACAAGGTTTTATTCATAGAACACATGGTTATATTTATAGATCACGGGTGGTTTCCATTCAGAGAACACATGGTTTCATTCATAAAACACAGGGTTCTATTTATAGAACACAAGGTTTTATTCATAGAACACATGGTTATATTTATAGATCACGGGTGGTTTCCATTCAGAGAACACATAATTTTATTCATAAAACACAGGGTTCTATTCATAGAACACAGGGTTCCATTTATAGAACACAGGGTTCTATTCATAGAACTCAAGGTTTTATTCATAGAACAGATGGTTATATTTATAGATCACGGGTGGTTTCCATTCAGAGAACACATAATTGCATTCATAAAACACAGGGTTCTATTCATAGAACACAGGGTTCCATTTATAGAACACAGGGTTCTATTCATAGAACACAAGGTTTTATTCATAGAACACATGGCTATATTTATAGATCACGGGTGGTTTCCATTCAGAGAACACATGGTTTCATTCATAAAACACAGGGTTCTATTTATAGAACACAGGGTTCCATTCATATAACACAGGGTTCTATTAATAGAACACAAGGTTTTATTCATAAAACACATGGTTATATTTATAGATCACGGGTGGTTTCCATTCAGAGAACACATGGTTTCATTCATAAAACACAGGGTTCTATTCATAGAACACAGGGTTCCATTCATAGAACAAAGGGTTCTATTAATAGAACACAAGGTTTTATTCATAAAACACATGGTTATATTTATAGATCACGGGTGGTTTCCATTCAGAGAACACATGGTTTCATTCATAAAACACAGGGTTATATTCATAGAACACAGGGTTCCATTCATAGAACACAGGGTTCTATTAAGAGAACACAAGGTTTTATTCATAAAACACATGGTTATATTTATAGATCACGGGTGGTTTCCATTCAAAGAACACATCATTTCATTCATAAAACACAGGGTTCTATTCATAGAACACAGGGTTCCATTTATAGAACACTGGGTTCTATTCATAGAACACAAGGTTTTATTCATAGAACACATGGTTATATTTATAGATCACGGGTGGTTTCCATTCAGAGAACACATAATTTCATTCATAAAACACAGGGTTCTATTCATAGAACACAGGGTTCCATTCATAGAACACAAGGTTCTATTAAGAGAACACAAGGTTTTATTCATAAAACACATGGTTATATTTATAGATCACGGGTGGTTTCCATTCAGAGAACACATCATTTCATTCATAAAACACAGGGTTCTATTCATAGAACACAGGGTTCCATTTATAGAACACAGGGTTCTATTCATAGAACTCAAGGTTTTATTCATAGAACAGATGGTTATATTTATAGATCACGGGTGGTTTCCATTCAGAGAACACATAATTGCATTCATAAAACACAGGGTTCTATTCATAGAACACAGGGTTCCATTTATAGAACACAGGGTTCTATTCATAGAACACAAGGTTTTATTCATAGAACACATGGTTATATTTATAGATCACGGGTGGTTTCCATTCAGAGAACACATAATTTTATTCATAAAACACAGGGTTCTATTCATAGAACACAGGGTTCCATTTATAGAACACAGGGTTCTATTCATAGAACTCAAGGTTTTATTCATAGAACAGATGGTTATATTTATAGATCACGGGTGGTTTCCATTCAGAGAACACATAATTGCATTCATAAAACACAGGGTTCTATTCATAGAACACAGGGTTCCATTTATAGAACACAGGGTTCTATTCATAGAACACAAGGTTTTATTCATAGAACACATGGCTATATTTATAGATCACAGGTGGTTTCCATTCAGAGAACACATGGTTTCATTCATAAAACACAGGCTTCTATTCATAGAACACAGGGTTCCATTCATAGAACACAGGGTTCTATTAATAGAACACAAGGTTTTATTCATAAAACACATGGTTATATTTATAGGTCACGGGTGGTTTCCATTCAGAGAACACATAATTTCATTCATAAAACACAGGGTTCTATTCATAGAACACAGGGTTCCATTTATAGAACACAGGGTTCTATTCATAGAACACAAGGTTTTATTCATAGAACACATGGTTATATTTATATATCACGGGTGGTTTCCATTCAGAGAACACATGGTTTCATTCATAAAACACAGGGTTCTATTTATAGAACACAGGGTTCCATTCATAGAACACTGGGTTCTATTAATAGAACACAAGGTTTTATTCATAGAACACATGGTTATATTTATAGATCACGGGTGGTTTCCATTCAGAGAACACATGGTTTCATTCATAAAACACAGGGTTATATTCATAGAACACAGGGTTCCATTCATAGAACACAGGGTTCTATTCATAGAACACAAGGTTTTATTCATAAAACACATGGTTATATTTATAGATCACGGGTGGTTTCCATTCAGAGAACACATCATTTCATTCATAAAACACAGGGTTCTATTCATAGAACACAGGGTTCCATTTATAGAACACAGGGTTCTATTCATAGAACTCAAGGTTTTATTCATAGAACAGATGGTTATATTTATAGATCACGGGTGGTTTCCATTCAGAGAACACATAATTGCATTCATAAAACACAGGGTTCTATTCATAGAACACAGGGTTCCATTTATAGAACACAGGGTTCTATTCATAGAACACAAGGTTTTATTCATAAAACACATGGTTATATTTATAGATCACGGGTGGTTTCCATTCAGAGAACACATGGTTTCATTCATAAAACACAGGGTTCTATTCATAGAACACAGGGTTCCATTCATAGAACACAGGGTTCTATTAAGAGAACACAAGGTTTTATTCATAGAACACATGGCTATATTTATAGATCACGGGTGGTTTCCATTCAGAGAACACATGGTTTCATTCATAAAACACAGGGTTCTATTTATAGAACACAGGGTTCCATTCATAGAACACAGGGTTCTATTAATAGAACACAAGGTTTTATTCATAAAACACATGGTTATATTTATAGATCACGGGTGGTTTCCATTCAGAGAACACATCATTTCATTCATAAAACACAGGGTTCTATTCATAGAACACAGGGTTCCATTTATAGAACACTGGGTTCTATTCATAGACCACAAGGTTTTATTCATAGAACACATGTTTATATTTATAGATCACGGGTGGTTTTCATTCAGAGAACACATAATTTTATTCATAAAACACAGGGTTCTATTCATAGAACACAGGGTTCCATTTATAGAACACAGGGTTCTATTCATAGAACACAAGGTTTTATTCATAGAACACATGGCTATATTTATAGATCACGGGTGGTTTCCATTCAGAGAACACATGGTTTCATTCATAAAACACAGGGTTCTATTCATAGAACACAGGGTTCCATTCATAGAACACAGGGTTCTATTAAGAGAACACAAGGTTTTATTCATAGAACACATGGCTATATTTATAGATCACGGGTGGTTTCCATTCAGAAAACACATGGTTTCATTCATAAAACACAGGGTTCTATTCATAGAACACAGGGTTCCATTTATAGAACACAGGGTTCTATTCATAGAACACAAGGTTTTATTCATAGAACACATGGTTATATTTATAGATCACGGGTGGTTTCCATTCAGAGAACACATAATTTTATTCATAAAACACAGGGTTCTATTCATAGAACACAGGGTTCCATTTATAGAACACAGGGTTCTATTCATAGAACTCAAGGTTTTATTCATAGAACAGATGGTTATATTTATAGATCACGGGTGGTTTCCATTCAGAGAACACATAATTGCATTCATAAAACACAGGGTTCTATTCATAGAACACAGGGTTCCATTTATAGAACACAGGGTTCTATTCATAGAACACAAGGTTTTATTCATAGAACACATGGCTATATTTATAGATCACGGGTGGTTTCCATTCAGAGAACACATGGTTTCATTCATAAAACACAGGGTTCTATTTATAGAACACAGGGTTCCATTCATATAACACAGGGTTCTATTAATAGAACACAAGGTTTTATTCATAAAACACATGGTTATATTTATAGATCACAGGTGGTTTCCATTCAGAGAACACATGGTTTCATTCATAAAACACAGGGTTCTATTCATAGAACACAGGGTTCCATTCATAGAACACAGGGTTCTATTAAGAGAACACAAGGTTTTATTCATAGAACACATGGCTATATTTATAGATCACGGGTGGTTTCCATTCAGAGAACACATGGTTTCATTCATAAAACACAGGGTTCTATTTATAGAACACAGGGTTCCATTCATAGAACACAGGGTTCTATTAATAGAACACAAGGTTTTATTCATAAAACACATGGTTATATTTATAGATCACGGGTGGTTTCCATTCAGAGAACACATCATTTCATTCATAAAACACAGGGTTCTATTCATAGAACACAGGGTTCCATTTATAGAACACTGGGTTCTATTCATAGACCACAAGGTTTTATTCATAGAACACATGTTTATATTCATAGATCACGGGTGGTTTTCATTCAGAGAACACATAATTTTATTCATAAAACACAGGGTTCTATTCATAGAACACAGGGTTCCATTTATAGAACACAGGGTTCTATTCATAGAACACAAGGTTTTATTCATAGAACACATGGCTATATTTATAGATCACGGGTGGTTTCCATTCAGAGAACACATGGTTTCATTCATAAAACACAGGGTTCTATTTATAGAACACAGGGTTCCATTCATAGAACAAAGGGTTCTATTAATAGAACACAAGGTTTTATTCATAAAACACATGGTTATATTTATAGATCACGGGTGGTTTCCATTCAGAGAACACATGGTTTCATTCATAAAACACAGGGTTATATTCATAGAACACAGGGTTCCATTCATAGAACACAGGGTTCTATTAAGAGAACACAAGGTTTTATTCATAAAACACATGGTTATATTTATAGATCACGGGTGGTTTCCATTCAAAGAACACATCATTTCATTCATAAAACACAGGGTTCTATTCATAGAACACAGGGTTCCATTTATAGAACACTGGGTTCTATTCATAGAACACAAGGTTTTATTCATAGAACACATGGTTATATTTATAGATCACGGGTGGTTTCCATTCAGAGAACACATAATTTCATTCATAAAACACAGGGTTCTATTCATAGAACACAGGGTTCCATTTATAGAACACAGGGTTCTATTCATAGAACACAAGGTTTTATTCATAGAACACATGGTTATATTTATAGATCACGGGTGGTTTCCATTCAGAGAACACATAATTTTATTCATAAAACACAGGGTTCTATTCATAGAACACAGGGTTCCATTTATAGAACACAGGGTTCTATTCATAGAACTCAAGGTTTTATTCATAGAACAGATGGTTATATTTATAGATCACGGGTGGTTTCCATTCAGAGAACACATAATTGCATTCATAAAACACAGGGTTCTATTCATAGAACACAGGGTTCCATTTATAGAACACAGGGTTCTATTCATAGAACACAAGGTTTTATTCATAGAACACATGGCTATATTTATAGATCACAGGTGGTTTCCATTCAGAGAACACATGGTTTCATTCATAAAACACAGGGTTCTATTCATAGAACACAGGGTTCCATTCATAGAACACAGGGTTCTATTAATAGAACACAAGGTTTTATTCATAAAACACATGGTTATATTTATAGGTCACGGGTGGTTTCCATTCAGAGAACACATAATTTCATTCATAAAACACATGGTTCTATTCATAGAACACAGGGTTCCATTTATAGAACACAGGGTTCTATTCATAGAACACAAGGTTTTATTCATAGAACACATGGTTATATTTATAGATCACGGGTGGTTTCCATTCAGAGAACACATGGTTTCATTCATAAAACACAGGGTTCTATTTATAGAACACAAGGTTTTATTCATAGAACACATGGTTATATTTATAGATCACGGGTGGTTTCCATTCAGAGAACACATAATTTTATTCATAAAACACAGGGTTCTATTCATAGAACACAGGGTTCCATTTATAGAACACAGGGTTCTATTCATAGAACTCAAGGTTTTATTCATAGAACAGATGGTTATATTTATAGATCACGGGTGGTTTCCATTCAGAGAACACATAATTGCATTCATAAAACACAGGGTTCTATTCATAGAACACAGGGTTCCATTTATAGAACACAGGGTTCTATTCATAGAACACAAGGTTTTATTCATAGAACACATGGCTATATTTATAGATCACGGGTGGTTTCCATTCAGAGAACACATGGTTTCATTCATAAAACACAGGGTTCTATTTATAGAACACAGGGTTCCATTCATATAACACAGGGTTCTATTAATAGAACACAAGGTTTTATTCATAAAACACATGGTTATATTTATAGATCACGGGTGGTTTCCATTCAGAGAACACATGGTTTCATTCATAAAACACAGGGTTCTATTCATAGAACACAGGGTTCCATTCATAGAACACAGGGTTCTATTAAGAGAACACAAGGTTTTATTCATAGAACACATGGCTATATTTATAGATCACGGGTGGTTTCCATTCAGAGAACACATGGTTTCATTCATAAAACACAGGGTTCTATTTATAGAACACAGGGTTCCATTCATAGAACACAGGGTTCTATTAATAGAACACAAGGTTTTATTCATAAAACACATGGTTATATTTATAGATCACGGGTGGTTTCCATTCAGAGAACACATCATTTCATTCATAAAACACAGGGTTCTATTCATAGAACACAGGGTTCCATTTATAGAACACTGGGTTCTATTCATAGACCACAAGGTTTTATTCATAGAACACATGTTTATATTTATAGATCACGGGTGGTTTTCATTCAGAGAACACATAATTTTATTCATAAAACACAGGGTTCTATTCATAGAACACAGGGTTCCATTTATAGAACACAGGGTTCTATTCATAGAACACAAGGTTTTATTCATAGAACACATGGCTATATTTATAGATCACGGGTGGTTTCCATTCAGAGAACACATGGTTTCATTCATAAAACACAGGGTTCTATTCATAGAACACAGGGTTCCATTCATAGAACACAGGGTTCTATTAAGAGAACACAAGGTTTTATTCATAGAACACATGGCTATATTTATAGATCACGGGTGGTTTCCATTCAGAAAACACATGGTTTCATTCATAAAACACAGGGTTCTATTCATAGAACACAGGGTTCCATTTATAGAACACAGGGTTCTATTCATAGAACACAAGGTTTTATTCATAGAACACATGGTTATATTTATAGATCACGGGTGGTTTCCATTCAGAGAACACATAATTTTATTCATAAAACACAGGGTTCTATTCATAGAACACAGGGTTCCATTTATAGAACACAGGGTTCTATTCATAGAACTCAAGGTTTTATTCATAGAACAGATGGTTATATTTATAGATCACGGGTGGTTTCCATTCAGAGAACACATAATTGCATTCATAAAACACAGGGTTCTATTCATAGAACACAGGGTTCCATTTATAGAACACAGGGTTCTATTCATAGAACACAAGGTTTTATTCATAGAACACATGGCTATATTTATAGATCACGGGTGGTTTCCATTCAGAGAACACATGGTTTCATTCATAAAACACAGGGTTCTATTTATAGAACACAGGGTTCCATTCATATAACACAGGGTTCTATTAATAGAACACAAGGTTTTATTCATAAAACACATGGTTATATTTATAGATCACAGGTGGTTTCCATTCAGAGAACACATGGTTTCATTCATAAAACACAGGGTTCTATTCATAGAACACAGGGTTCCATTCATAGAACACAGGGTTCTATTAAGAGAACACAAGGTTTTATTCATAGAACACATGGCTATATTTATAGATCACGGGTGGTTTCCATTCAGAGAACACATGGTTTCATTCATAAAACACAGGGTTCTATTTATAGAACACAGGGTTCCATTCATAGAACACAGGGTTCTATTAATAGAACACAAGGTTTTATTCATAAAACACATGGTTATATTTATAGATCACGGGTGGTTTCCATTCAGAGAACACATCATTTCATTCATAAAACACAGGGTTCTATTCATAGAACACAGGGTTCCATTTATAGAACACTGGGTTCTATTCATAGACCACAAGGTTTTATTCATAGAACACATGTTTATATTCATAGATCACGGGTGGTTTTCATTCAGAGAACACATAATTTTATTCATAAAACACAGGGTTCTATTCATAGAACACAGGGTTCCATTTATAGAACACAGGGTTCTATTCATAGAACACAAGGTTTTATTCATAGAACACATGGCTATATTTATAGATCACGGGTGGTTTCCATTCAGAGAACACATGGTTTCATTCATAAAACACAGGGTTCTATTTATAGAACACAGGGTTCCATTCATAGAACAAAGGGTTCTATTAATAGAACACAAGGTTTTATTCATAAAACACATGGTTATATTTATAGATCACGGGTGGTTTCCATTCAGAGAACACATGGTTTCATTCATAAAACACAGGGTTATATTCATAGAACACAGGGTTCCATTCATAGAACACAGGGTTCTATTAAGAGAACACAAGGTTTAATTCATAAAACACATGGTTATATTTATAGATCACGGGTGGTTTCCATTCAAAGAACACATCATTTCATTCATAAAACACAGGGTTCTATTCATAGAACACAGGGTTCCATTTATAGAACACTGGGTTCTATTCATAGAACACAAGGTTTTATTCATAGAACACATGGTTATATTTATAGATCACGGGTGGTTTCCATTCAGAGAACACATAATTTCATTCATAAAACACAGGGTTCTATTCATAGAACACAGGGTTCCATTTATAGAACACAGGGTTCTATTCATAGAACACAAGGTTTTATTCATAGAACACATGGTAATATTTATAGATCACGGGTGGTTTCCATTCAGAGAACACATAATTTTATTCATAAAACACAGGGTTCTATTCATAGAACACAGGGTTCCATTTATAGAACACAGGGTTCTATTCATAGAACTCAAGGTTTTATTCATAGAACAGATGGTTATATTTATAGATCACGGGTGGTTTCCATTCAGAGAACACATAATTGCATTCATAAAACACAGGGTTCTATTCATAGAACACAGGGTTCCATTTATAGAACACAGGGTTCTATTCATAGAACACAAGGTTTTATTCATAGAACACATGGCTATATTTATAGATCACAGGTGGTTTCCATTCAGAGAACACATGGTTTCATTCATAAAACACAGGGTTCTATTCATAGAACACAGGGTTCCATTCATAGAACACAGGGTTCTATTAATAGAACACAAGGTTTTATTCATAAAACACATGGTTATATTTATAGGTCACGGGTGGTTTCCATTCAGAGAACACATAATTTCATTCATAAAACACATGGTTCTATTCATAGAACACAGGGTTCCATTTATAGAACACAGGGTTCTATTCATAGAACACAAGGTTTTATTCATAGAACACATGGTTATATTTATAGATCACGGGTGGTTTCCATTCAGAGAACACATGGTTTCATTCATAAAACACAGGGTTCTATTTATAGAACACAAGGTTTTATTCATAGAACACATGGTTATATTTATAGATCACGGGTGGTTTCCATTCAGAGAACACATAATTTTATTCATAAAACACAGGGTTCTATTCATAGAACACAGGGTTCCATTTATAGAACACAGGGTTCTATTCATAGAACTCAAGGTTTTATTCATAGAACAGATGGTTATATTTATAGATCACGGGTGGTTTCCATTCAGAGAACACATAATTGCATTCATAAAACACAGGGTTCTATTCATAGAACACAGGGTTCCATTTATAGAACACAGGGTTCTATTCATAGAACACAAGGTTTTATTCATAGAACACATGGCTATATTTATAGATCACGGGTGGTTTCCATTCAGAGAACACATGGTTTCATTCATAAAACACAGGGTTCTATTTATAGAACACAGGGTTCCATTCATATAACACAGGGTTCTATTAATAGAACACAAGGTTTTATTCATAAAACACATGGTTATATTTATAGATCACGGGTGGTTTCCATTCAGAGAACACATGGTTTCATTCATAAAACACAGGGTTCTATTCATAGAACACAGGGTTCCATTCATAGAACACAGGGTTCTATTAAGAGAACACAAGGTTTTATTCATAGAACACATGGCTATATTTATAGATCACGGGTGGTTTCCATTCAGAGAACACATGGTTTCATTCATAAAACACAGGGTTCTATTTATAGAACACAGGGTTCCATTCATAGAACACAGGGTTCTATTAATAGAACACAAGGTTTTATTCATAAAACACATGGTTATATTTATAGATCACGGGTGGTTTCCATTCAGAGAACACATCATTTCATTCATAAAACACAGGGTTCTATTCATAGAACACAGGGTTCCATTTATAGAACACTGGGTTCTATTCATAGACCACAAGGTTTTATTCATAGAACACATGTTTATATTTATAGATCACGGGTGGTTTTCATTCAGAGAACACATAATTTTATTCATAAAACACAGGGTTCTATTCATAGAACACAGGGTTCCATTTATAGAACACAGGGTTCTATTCATAGAACACAAGGTTTTATTCATAGAACACATGGCTATATTTATAGATCACGGGTGGTTTCCATTCAGAGAACACATGGTTTCATTCATAAAACACAGGGTTCTATTTATAGAACACAGGGTTCCATTCATAGAACAAAGGGTTCTATTAATAGAACACAAGGTTTTATTCATAAAACACATGGTTATATTTATAGATCACGGGTGGTTTCCATTCAGAGAACACATGGTTTCATTCATAAAACACAGGGTTATATTCATAGAACACAGGGTTCCATTCATAGAACACAGGGTTCTATTAAGAGAACACAAGGTTTTATTCATAAAACACATGGTTATATTTATAGATCACGGGTGGTTTCCATTCAAAGAACACATCATTTCATTCATAAAACACAGGGTTCTATTCATAGAACACAGGGTTCCATTTATAGAACACTGGGTTCTATTCATAGAACACAAGGTTTTATTCATAGAACACATGGTTATATTTATAGATCACGGGTGGTTTCCATTCAGAGAACACATAATTTCATTCATAAAACACAGGGTTCTATTCATAGAACACAGGGTTCCATTCATAGAACACAGGGTTCTATTAAGAGAACACAAGGTTTTATTCATAAAACACATGGTTATATTTATAGATCACGGGTGGTTTCCATTCAGAGAACACATCATTTCATTCATAAAACACAGGGTTCTATTCATAGAACACAGAGTTCCATTTATAGAACACAGGGTTCTATTCATAGAACTCAAGGTTTTATTCATAGAACAGATGGTTATATTTATAGATCACGGGTGGTTTCCATTCAGAGAACACATAATTGCATTCATAAAACACAGGGTTCTATTCATAGAACACAGGGTTCCATTTATAGAACACAGGGTTCTATTCATAGAACACAAGGTTTTATTCATAGAACACATGGTTATATTTATAGATCACGGGTGGTTTCCATTCAGAGAACACATAATTTTATTCATAAAACACAGGGTTCTATTCATAGAACACAGGGTTCCATTTATAGAACACAGGGTTCTATTCATAGAACTCAAGGTTTTATTCATAGAACAGATGGTTATATTTATAGATCACGGGTGGTTTCCATTCAGAGAACACATAATTGCATTCATAAAACACAGGGTTCTATTCATAGAACACAGGGTTCCATTTATAGAACACAGGGTTCTATTCATAGAACACAAGGTTTTATTCATAGAACACATGGCTATATTTATAGATCACAGGTGGTTTCCATTCAGAGAACACATGGTTTCATTCATAAAACACAGGGTTCTATTCATAGAACACAGGGTTCCATTCATAGAACACAGGGTTCTATTAATAGAACACAAGGTTTTATTCATAAAACACATGGTTATATTTATAGGTCACGGGTGGTTTCCATTCAGAGAACACATAATTTCATTCATAAAACACAGGGTTCTATTCATAGAACACAGGGTTCCATTTATAGAACACAGGGTTCTATTCATAGAACACAAGGTTTTATTCATAGAACACATGGTTATATTTATAGATCACGGGTGGTTTCCATTCAGAGAACACATGGTTTCATTCATAAAACACAGGGTTCTATTTATAGAACACAGGGTTTCATTCATAGAACACTGGGTTCTATTAATAGAACACAAGGTTTTATTCATAGAACACATGGTTATATTTATAGATCACGGGTGGTTTCCATTCAGAGAACACATGGTTTCATTCATAAAACACAGGGTTATATTCATAGAACACAGGGTTCCATTCATAGAACACAGGGTTCTATTCATAGAACACAAGGTTTTATTCATAAAACACATGGTTATATTTATAGATCACGGGTGGTTTCCATTCAGAGAACACATCATTTCATTCATAAAACACAGGGTTCTATTCATAGAACACAGGGTTCCATTTATAGAACACAGGGTTCTATTCATAGAACTCAAGGTTTTATTCATAGAACAGATGGTTATATTTATAGATCACGGGTGGTTTCCATTCAGAGAACACATAATTGCATTCATAAAACACAGGGTTCTATTCATAGAACACAGGGTTCCATTTATAGAACACAGGGTTCTATTCATAGAACACAAGGTTTTATTCATAAAACACATGGTTATATTTATAGATCACGGGTGGTTTCCATTCAGAGAACACATGGTTTCATTCATAAAACACAGGGTTCTATTCATAGAACACAGGGTTCCATTCATAGAACACAGGGTTCTATTAAGAGAACACAAGGTTTTATTCATAGAACACATGGCTATATTTATAGATCACGGGTGGTTTCCATTCAGAGAACACATGGTTTCATTCATAAAACACAGGGTTCTATTTATAGAACACAGGGTTCCATTCATAGAACACAGGGTTCTATTAATAGAACACAAGGTTTTATTCATAAAACACATGGTTATATTTATAGATCACGGGTGGTTTCCATTCAGAGAACACATCATTTCATTCATAAAACACAGGGTTCTATTTATAGAACACAGGGTTCCATTCATAGAACACAGGGTTCTATTAATAGAACACAAGGTTTTATTCATAAAACACATGGTTATATTTATAGATCACGGGTGGTTTCCATTCAGAGAACACATCATTTCATTCATAAAACACAGGGTTCTATTCATAGAACACAGGGTTCCATTTATAGAACACTGGGTTCTATTCATAGACCACAAGGTTTTATTCATAGAACACATGTTTATATTTATAGATCACGGGTGGTTTTCATTCAGAGAACACATAATTTTATTCATAAAACACAGGGTTCTATTCATAGAACACAGGGTTCCATTTATAGAACACAGGGTTCTATTCATAGAACACAAGGTTTTATTCATAGAACACATGGCTATATTTATAGATCACGGGTGGTTTCCATTCAGAGAACACATGGTTTCATTCATAAAACACAGGGTTCTATTTATAGAACACAGGGTTCCATTCATAGAACAAAGGGTTCTATTAATAGAACACAAGGTTTTATTCATAAAACACATGGTTATATTTATAGATCACGGGTGGTTTCCATTCAGAGAACACATGGTTTCATTCATAAAACACAGGGTTATATTCATAGAACACAGGGTTCCATTCATAGAACACAGGGTTCTATTAAGAGAACACAAGGTTTTATTCATAAAACACATGGTTATATTTATAGATCACGGGTGGTTTCCATTCAAAGAACACATCATTTCATTCATAAAACACAGGGTTCTATTCATAGAACACAGGGTTCCATTTATAGAACACTGGGTTCTATTCATAGAACACAAGGTTTTATTCATAGAACACATGGTTATATTTATAGATCACGGGTGGTTTCCATTCAGAGAACACATAATTTCATTCATAAAACACAGGGTTCTATTCATAGAACACAGGGTTCCATTTATAGAACACAGGGTTCTATTCATAGAACACAAGGTTTTATTCATAGAACACATGGTTATATTTATAGATCACGGGTGGTTTCCATTCAGAGAACACATAATTTTATTCATAAAACACAGGGTTCTATTCATAGAACACAGGGTTCCATTTATAGAACACAGGGTTCTATTCATAGAACTCAAGGTTTTATTCATAGAACAGATGGTTATATTTATAGATCACGGGTGGTTTCCATTCAGAGAACACATAATTGCATTCATAAAACACAGGGTTCTATTCATAGAACACAGGGTTCCATTTATAGAACTCAGGGTTCTATTCATAGAACACAAGGTTGTATTCATAGAACACATGGCTATATTTATAGATCACAGGTGGTTTCCATTCAGAGAACACATGGTTTCATTCATAAAACACAGGGTTCTATTCATAGAACACAGGGTTCCATTCATAGAACACAGGGTTCTATTAATAGAACACAAGGTTTTATTCATAAAACACATGGTTATATTTATAGGTCACGGGTGGTTTCCATTCAGAGAACACATAATTTCATTCATAAAACACAGGGTTCTATTCATAGAACACAGGGTTCCATTTATAGAACACAGGGTTCTATTCATAGAACACAAGGTTTTATTCATAGAACACATGGTTATATTTATAGATCACGGGTGGTTTCCATTCAGAGAACACATGGTTTCATTCATAAAACACAGGGTTCTATTTATAGAACACAGGGTTCCATTCATAGAACAAAGGGTTCTATTAATAGAACACAAGGTTTTATTCATAAAACACATGGTTATATTTATAGATCACGGGTGGTTTCCATTCAGAGAACACATGGTTTCATTCATAAAACACAGGGTTATATTCATAGAACACAGGGTTCCATTCATAGAACACAGGGTTCTATTAAGAGAACACAAGGTTTTATTCATAAAACACATGGTTATATTTATAGATCACGGGTGGTTTCCATTCAAAGAACACATCATTTCATTCATAAAACACAGGGTTCTATTCATAGAACACAGGGTTCCATTTATAGAACACTGGGTTCTGTTCATAGAACACAAGGTTTTATTCATAGAACACATGGCTATATTTATAGATCACGGGTGGTTTCCATTCAGAGAACACATGGTTTCATTCATAAAACACAGGGTTCTATTTATAGAACACAGGGTTCCATTCATAGAACACAGGGTTCTATTAATAAAACACAAGGTTTTATTCATAAAACACATGGTTATATTTATAGATCACGGGTGGTTTCCATTCAGAGAACACATGGTTTCATTCATAAAACACAGGGTTCTATTCATAGAACACAGGGTTCCATTCATAGAACACAGGGTTCTATTAATAGAACACAAGGTTTTATTCATAAAACACATGGTTATATTTATAGATCACGGGTGGTTTCCATTCAGATAACACATCATTTCATTCATAAAACACAGGGTTCTATTTCTAGAACACAGGGTTCCATTCATAGAACACAGGGTTCTATTAATAGAACACAAGGTTTTATTCATAAAACACATGGTTATATTTATAGATCACGGGTGGTTTCCAGTCAGAGAACACATGGTTTCATTCATAAAACACAGGGTTCTATTCATAGAACACAGGATTCCATTCATAGAACACAGGGTTCTATTAATAGAACACAAGGTTTTATTCATAAAACACATGGTTATATTTATAGATCACGGGTGGTTTCCATTCAGATAACACATCATTTCATTCATAAAACACAGGGTTCTATTCATAGAACACAGGGTTCCATTTATAGAACACAGGGTTCTATTCATAGAACACAAGGTTTTATTCATAGAACACATGGTTATATTTATAGATCACGGGTGGTTTCCATTCAGAGAACACATAATTTTATTCATAAAACACAGGGTTCTATTCATAGAACACAGGGTTCCATTTATAGAACACAGGGTTCTATTCATAGAACTCAAGGTTTTATTCATAGAACAGATGGTTATATTTATAGATCACGGGTGGTTTCCATTCAGAGAACACATAATTGCATTCATAAAACACAGGGTTCTATTCATAGAACACAGGGTTCCATTTATAGAACACAGGGTTCTATTCATAGAACACAAGGTTTTATTCATAGAACACATGGCTATATTTATAGATCACAGGTGGTTTCCATTCAGAGAACACATGGTTTCATTCATAAAACACAGGGTTCTATTCATAGAACACAAGGTTCCATTCATAGAACACAGGGTTCTATTAATAGAACACAAGGTTTTATTCATAAAACACATGGTTATATTTATAGATCACGGGTGGTTTCCATTCAGAGAACACATAATTTCATTCATAAAACACAGGGTTCTATTCATAGAACACAGGGTTCCATTTATAGAACACATGGTTCTATTCATAGAACACAAGGTTTTATTCATAGAACACATGGTTATATTTATAGATCACGGGTGGTTTCCATTCAGAGAACACATAATTTTATTCATAAAACACAGGGTTCTATTCATAGAACACAGGGTTCCATTTATAGAACACAGGGTTCTATTCATAGAACTCAAGGTTTTATTCATAGAACAGATGGTTATATTTATAGATCACGGGTGGTTTCCATTCAGAGAACACATAATTGCATTCATAAAACACAGGGTTCTATTCATAGAACACAGGGTTCCATTTATAGAACACAGGGTTCTATTCATAGAACACAAGGTTTTATTCATAGAACACATGGCTATATTTATAGATCATGGGTGGTTTCCATTCAGAGAACACATGGTTTCATTCATAAAACACAGGGTTCTATTTATAGAACACAGGGTTCCATTCATATAAAACAGGGTTCTATTAATAGAACACAAGGTTTTATTCATAAAACACATGGTTATATTTATAGATCACGGGTGGTTTCCATTCAGAGAACACATGGTTTCATTCATAAAACACAGGGTTCTATTCATAGAACACAGGGTTCCATTCATAGAACACAGGGTTCTATTAAGAGAACACAAGGTTTTATTCATAGAACACATGGCTATATTTATAGATCACGGGTGGTTTCCATTCAGAGAACACATGGTTTCATTCATAAAACACAGGGTTCTATTTATAGAACACAGGGTTCCATTCATAGAACACAGGGTTCTATTAATAGAACACAAGGTTTTATTCATAAAACACATGGTTATATTTATAGATCACGGGTGGTTTCCATTCAGAGAACACATCATTTCATTCATAAAACACAGGGTTCTATTCATAGAACACAGGGTTCCATTTATAGAACACTGGGTTCTATTCATAGACCACAAGGTTTTATTCATAGAACACATGGTTATATTTATAGATCACGGGTGGTTTTCATTCAGAGAACACATAATTTTATTCATAAAACACAGGGTTCTATTCATAGAACACAGGGTTCCATTTATAGAACACAGGGTTCTATTCATAGAACACAAGGTTTTATTCATAGAACACATGGCTATATTTATAGATCACGGGTGGTTTCCATTCAGAGAACACATGGTTTCATTCATAAAACACAGGGTTCTATTTATAGAACACAGGGTTCCATTCATAGAACACAGGGTTCTATTAATAGAACACAAGGTTTTATTCATAAAACACATGGTTATATTTATAGATCACGGGTGGTTTCCATTCAGAGAACACATGGTTTCATTCATAAAACACAGGGTTCTATTCATAGAACACAGGGTTCCATTCATAGAACACAGGGTTCTATTAATAGAACACAAGGTTGTATTCATAAAACACATGGTTATATTTATAGATCACGGGTGGTTTTTATTCAGAGAACACATCATTTCATTCATAAAACACAGGGTTCTATTCATAGAACACAGGGTTCCATTTATAGAACACTGGGTTCTATTCATAGACCACAAGGTTTTATTCATAGAACACATGGTTATATTTATAGATCACGGGTGGTTTCCATTCAGAGAACACATAATTTTATTCATAAAACACAGGGTTCAATTCATAGAACACAGGGTTCCATTTATAGAACACAGGGTTCTATTCATAGAACTCAAGGTTTTATTCATAGAACAGATGGTTATATTTATAGATCACGGGTGGTTTCCATTCAGAGAACACATAATTGCATTCATAAAACACAGGGTTCTATTCATAGAACACAGGGTTCCATTTATAGAACACAGGGTTCTATTCATAGAAAACAAGGTTTTATTCATAGAACACATGGCTATATTTATAGATCACGGGTGGTTTCCATTCAGAGAACACATGGTTTCATTCATAAAACACAGGGTTCTATTTATAGAACACAGGGTTCCATTCATAGAACACAGGGTTCTATTAATAAAACACAAGGTTTTATTCATAAAACACATGGTTATATTTATAGATCACGGGTGGTTTCCATTCAGAGAACACATGGTTTCATTCATAAAACACAGGGTTCTATTCATAGAACACAGGGTTCCATTCATAGAACACAGGGTTCTATTAATAGAACACAAGGTTTTATTCATAAAACACATGGTTATATTTATAGATCACGGGTGGTTTCCATTCAGATAACACATCATTTCATTCATAAAACACAGGGTTCTATTTCTAGAACACAGGGTTCCATTCATAGAACACAGGGTTCTATTAATAGAACACAAGGTTTTATTCATAAAACACATGGTTATATTTATAGATCACGGGTGGTTTCCAGTCAGAGAACACATGGTTTCATTCATAAAACACAGGGTTCTATTCATAGAACACAGGATTCCATTCATAGAACACAGGGTTCTATTAATAGAACACAAGGTTTTATTCATAAAACACATGGTTATATTTATAGATCACGGGTGGTTTCCATTCAGATAACACATCATTTCATTCATAAAACACAGGGTTCTATTCATAGAACACAGGGTTCCATTTATAGAACACTGGGTTCTATTCATAGAACACAAGGTTTTATTCATAGAACACATGGTTATATTTATAGATCACGGGTGGTTTCCATTCAGAGAACACATAATTTTATTCATAAAACACAGGGTTCTATTCATAGAACACAGGGTTCCATTTATAGAACACAGGGTTCTATTCATAGAACTCAAGGTTTTATTCATAGAACAGATGGTTATATTTATAGATCACGGGTGGTTTCCATTCAGAGAACACATAATTTCATTCATAAAACACAGGGTTCTATTCATAGAACACAGGGTTCCATTTATAGAACACGGGGTTCTATTCATAGAACACAAGGTTTATTCATAGAACAGATGGTTATATTTATAGATCACGGGTGGTTTCCATTCAGAGAACACATGGTTTCATTCATAAAACACAGGGTTCTATTCATGGAACACAGGGTTCCATTCATAGAACACAGGGTTCTATTAATAGAACACAAGGTTTTATTCATAGAACACATGGTTATATTTATAGATCACGGGTGGTTTCCATTCAGAGAACACATAATTTCATTCATAAAACACAGGGTTCTATTCATAGAACACAAGGTTCCAATTATAGAACACAGGGTTCTATTAATAGAACACATGGTTTTATTCATAGAACACATGGTTATATTTATAGATCACGGGAGGTTTCCATTCAGAGAACACATGATTTCATTCATAAAACACAGGGTTCTATTTATAGAACACAGGGTTCCATTCATAGAACACAGGGTTCTATTAATAGAACACAAGGTTTTATTCATAAAACACATGGTTATATTTATAGATCACGGGTGGTTTCCATTCAGAGAACACATGGTTTCATTCATAAAACACAGGGTTCTATTCATAGAACACAGGGTTCCATTCATAGAACACAGGGTTCTATTAATAGAACACAAGGTTTTATTCATAAAACACATGGTTATATTTATAGATCACGGGTGGTTTCCATTCAGAGAACACATGGTTTCATTCATAAAACACAGGGTTCTATTCATAGAACACAGGGTTCCATTCATAGAACACAGGGTTCTATTAATAGAACACAAGGTTTTATTCATAAAACACATGGTTATATTTATAGATCACGGGTGGTTTCCATTCAGAGAACACATCATTTCATTCATAAAACACAGGGTTCTATTCATAGAACACAGGGTTCCATTTATAGAACACTGGGTTCTATTCATAGAACACAAGGTTTTATTCATAGAACACATGGTTATATTTATAGATCACGGGTGGTTTCCATTCAGAGAACACATCATTTTATTCATAAAACACAGGGTTCTATTCATAGAACACAGGGTTCCATTTATAGAACACAGGGTTCTATTCATAGAACTCAAGGTTTTATTCATAGAACAGATGGTTATATTTATAGATCACGGGTGGTTTCCATTCAGAGAACACATAATTTCATTCATAAAACACAGGGTTCTATTCATAGAACACAGGGTTCCATTTATAGAACACGGGGTTCTATTCATAGAACACAAGGTTTATTCATAGAACAGATTGTTATATTTATAGATCACGGGTGGTTTCCATTCAGAGAACACATGGTTTCATTCATAAAACACAGGGTTCTATTCATGGAACACAGGGTTCCATTCATAGAACACATGGCTATATTTATAGATCACGGGTGGTTTCCATTCAGAGAACACATGGTTTCATTAATAAAACACAGGGTTCTATTTATAGAACACAGGGTTCCATTCATAGAACACAGGGTTCTATTAATAGAACACAAGGTTTTATTCATAGAACACATGGTTATATTTATAGATCACAGGTGGTTTCCATTCAGATAACACATCATTTCATTCATAAAACACAGGGTTCTATTCATAGAACACAGGGTTCCATTTATAGAACACTGGGTTCTATTCATAGAACACAAGGTTTTATTCATAGAACACATGGTTATATTTATAGATCGCGGGTGGTTTCCATTCAGAGAACACATAATTTTATTCATAAAACACAGGGTTCTATTCATAGAACACAGGGTTCCATTTATAGAACACAGGGTTCTATTCATAGAACTCAAGGTTTTATTCATAGAACAGATGGTTATATTTATAGATCACGGGTGGTTTCCATTCAGAGAACACATAATTTCATTCATAAAACACAGGGTTCTATTCATAGAACACAGGGTTCCATTTATAGAACACGGGGTTCTATTCATAGAATACAAGGTTTATTCATAGAACAGATGGTTATATTTATAGAACACGGGTGGTTTCCATTCAGAGAACACATGGTTTCATTCATAAAACACAGGGTTCTATTCATGGAACACAGGGTTCCATTCATAGAACACAGGGTTCTATTAATAGAACACAAGGTTTTATTCATAGAACACATGGTTATATTTATAGATCACGGGTGGTTTCCATTCAGAGAACACATAATTTCATTCATAAAACACAGGGTTCTATTCATAGAACACAAGGTTCCAATTATAGAACACAGGGTTCTATTCATAGAACACAAGGTTTTATTCATAGAACAGATGGGTATATTTATAGATCACGGGTGGTTTCCATTCAGAGAACACATAATTTTATTCATAAAACACAGGGTTCTATTCATAGAACACAGGGTTCCATTTATAGAACACAGGGTTCTATTCATAGAACTCAAGGTTTTATTCATAGAACAGATGGTTATATTTATAGATCACGGGTGGTTTCCATTCAGAGAACACATAATTTCATTCATAAAACACAGGGTTCTATTCATAGAACACAGGGTTCCATCTATAGAACACGGGGTTCTATTCATAGAACACAAGGTTTATTCATAGAACAGATGGTTATATTTATAGATCACGGGTGGTTTCCATTCAGAGAACACATGGTTTCATTCATAAAACACAGGGTTCTATTCATGGAACACAGGGTTCCATTCATAGAACACAGGGTTCTGATAATAGAACACAAGGTTTTATTCATAGAACACATGGTTATATTTATAGATCACGGGTGGTTTCCATTCAGAGAACACATAATTTCATTCATAAAACACAGGGTTCTATTCATAGAACACAAGGTTCCAATTATAGAACACAGGGTTCTATTCATAGAACACAAGGTTTTATTCATAGAACAGATGGGTATATTTATAGATCACGGGTGGTTTCCATTCAGAGAACACATGGTTTCATTCATAAAACACAGGGTTCTATTCATAAAACACAGGGTTCCATTCATAAAACACAGGGTTCTATTAATAGAACACAAGGTTTTATTCATAGAACACATGGTTATATTTATAGATCACGGGAGGTTTCCATTCAGAGAACACATGATTTCATTCATAAAACACAGGGTTCTATTTATAGAACACAGGGTTCCATTCATAGAACACAGGGTTCTATTAATAGAACACAAGGTTTTATTCATAAAACACATGGTTATATTTATAGATCACGGGTGGTTTCCATTCAGAGAACACATGGTTTCATTCATAAAACACAGGGTTCTATTCATAGAACACAGGGTTCCATTCATAGAACACAGGGTTCTATTAATAGAACACAAGGTTTTATTCATAAAACACATG
The DNA here is from genome assembly GCF_055691185.1 of Crinia signifera. NCBI lineage: Eukaryota > Metazoa > Chordata > Amphibia > Anura > Myobatrachidae > Crinia > Crinia signifera. The sequence continues at coordinate 236,182,072 of NC_139217.1, read as the reverse complement.
GTTATATTTATAGATCACGGGTGGTTTCCATTCAGAGAACACATCATTTCATTCATAAAACACAGGGTTCTATTCATAGAATACAGGGTTCCATTTATAGAACACTGGGTTCTATTCATAGAACACAAGGTTTTATTCATAGAACACATGGTTATATTTATAGATCATGGGTGGTTTCCATTCAGAGAACACATAATTTTATTCATAAAACACAGGGTTCTATTCATAGAACACAGGGTTCCATTTATAGAACACGGGGTTCTATTCATAGAACACAAGGTTTATTCATAGAACAGATGGTTATATTTATAGATCACGGGTGGTTTCCATTCAGAGAACACATGGTTTCATTCATAAAACACAGGGTTCTATTCATGGAACACAGGGTTCCATTCATAGAACACAGGGTTCTATTAATAGAACACAAGGTTTTATTCATAGAACACATGGTTATATTTATAGATCACGGGTGGTTTCCATTCAGAGAACACATAATTTCATTCATAAAACACAGGGTTCTATTCATAGAACACAGGGTTCCATTTATAGAACACGGGGTTCTATTCATAGAATACAAGGTTTATTCATAGAACAGATGGTTATATTTATAGAACACGGGTGGTTTCCATTCAGAGAACACATGGTTTCATTCATAAAACACAGGGTTCTATTCATGGAACACAGGGTTCCATTCATAGAACACAGGGTTCTATTAATAGAACACAAGGTTTTATTCATAGAACACATGGTTATATTTATAGATCACGGGTGGTTTCCATTCAGAGAACACATAATTTCATTCATAAAACACAGGGTTCTATTCATAGAACACAAGGTTCCAATTATAGAACACAGGGTTCTATTCATAGAACACAAGGTTTTATTCATAGAACAGATGGGTATATTTATAGATCACGGGTGGTTTCCATTCAGAGAACACATAATTTTATTCATAAAACACAGGGTTCTATTCATAGAACACAGGGTTCCATTTATAGAACACAGGGTTCTATTCATAGAACTCAAGGTTTTATTCATAGAACAGATGGTTATATTTATAGATCACGGGTGGTTTCCATTCAGAGAACACATAATTTCATTCATAAAACACAGGGTTCTATTCATAGAACACAGGGTTCCATCTATAGAACACGGGGTTCTATTCATAGAACACAAGGTTTATTCATAGAACAGATGGTTATATTTATAGATCACGGGTGGTTTCCATTCAGAGAACACATGGTTTCATTCATAAAACACAGGGTTCTATTCATAGAACACAGGGTTCCATTCATAGAACACAGGGTTCTATTAATAGAACACAAGGTTTTATTCATAAAACACATGGTTATATTTATAGATCACGGGTGGTTTCCATTCAGATAACACATCATTTCATTCATAAAACACAGGGTTCTATTCATAGAATACAGGGTTCCATTTATAGAACACTGGGTTCTATTCATAGAACACAAGGTTTTATTCATAGAACACATGGTTATATTTATAGATCATGGGTGGTTTCCATTCAGAGAACACATAATTTTATTCATAAAACACAGGGTTCTATTCATAGAACACAGGGTTCCATTTATAGAACACGGGGTTCTATTCATAGAACACAAGGTTTATTCATAGAACAGATGGTTATATTTATAGATCACGGGTGGTTTCCATTCAGAGAACACATGGTTTCATTCATAAAACACAGGGTTCTATTCATGGAACACAGGGTTCCATTCATAGAACACAGGGTTCTATTAATAGAACACAAGGTTTTATTCATAGAACACATGGTTATATTTATAGATCACGGGTGGTTTCCATTCAGAGAACACATAATTTCATTCATAAAACACAGGGTTCTATTCATAGAACACAAGGTTCCAATTATAGAACACAGGGTTCTATTCATAGAACACAAGGTTTTATTCATAGAACAGATGGGTATATTTATAGATCATGGGTGGTTTCCATTCAGAGAACACATGGTTTCATTCATAAAACACAGGGTTCTATTCATAAAACACAGGGTTCCATTCATAGAACACAGGGTTCTATTAATAGAACACAAGGTTTTATTCATAGAACACATGGTTATATTTATAGATCACGGGAGGTTTCCATTCAGAGAACACATGATTTCATTAATAAAACACAGGGTTCTATTTATAGAACACAGGGTTCCATTCATAGAACACAGGGTTCTATTAATAGAACACAAGGTTTTATTTATAAAACACATGGTTATATTTATAGATCACGGGTGGTTTCCATTCAGAGAACACATGGTTTCATTCATAAAACACAGGGTTCTATTCATAGAACACAGGGTTCCATTCATAGAACACAGGGTTCTATTAATAGAACACAAGGTTTTATTCATAGAACACATGGTTATATTTATAGACCACGGGTGGTTTCCATTCAGAGAACACATAATTTCATTCATAAAACACAGGGTTCTATTAATAGAACACAAGGTTCCAATTATAGAACACAGGGTTCTATTCATAGAACACAAGGTTTTATTCATAGAACACATGGCTATATTTATAGATCACGGGTGGTTTCCATTCAGAGAACACATGGTTTCATTCATAAAACACAGGGTTCTATTTATAGAACACAGGGTTCCATTCATAGAACAAAGGGTTCTATTAATAGAACACAAGGTTTTATTCATAAAACACATGGTTATATTTATAGATCACGGGTGGTTTCCATTCAGAGAACACATCATTTCATTCATAAAACACAGGGTTCTATTCATAGAACACAGGGTTCCATTTATAGAACACTGGGTTCTATTCATAGACCACAAGGTTTTATTCATAGAACACATGTTTATATTTATAGATCACGGGTGGTTTTCATTCAGAGAACACATAATTTTATTCATAAAACACAGGGTTCTATTCATAGAACACAGGGTTCCATTTATAGAACACAGGGTTCTATTCATAGAACACAAGGTTTTATTCATAGAACACATGGCTATATTTATAGATCACGGGTGGTTTCCATTCAGAGAACACATGGTTTCATTCATAAAACACAGGGTTCTATTTATAGAACACAGGGTTCCATTCATAGAACAAAGGGTTCTATTAATAGAACACAAGGTTTTATTCATAAAACACATGGTTATATTTATAGATCACGGGTGGTTTCCATTCAGAGAACACATGGTTTCATTCATAAAACACAGGGTTATATTCATAGAACACAGGGTTCCATTCATAGAACACAGGGTTCTATTAAGAGAACACAAGGTTTTATTCATAAAACACATGGTTATATTTATAGATCACGGGTGGTTTCCATTCAAAGAACACATCATTTCATTCATAAAACACAGGGTTCTATTCATAGAACACAGGGTTCCATTTATAGAACACTGGGTTCTATTCATAGAACACAAGGTTTTATTCATAGAACACATGGTTATATTTATAGATCACGGGTGGTTTCCAATCAGAGAACACATAATTTCATTCATAAAACACAGGGTTCTATTCATAGAACACAGGGTTCCATTTATAGAACACAGGGTTCTATTCATAGAACACAAGGTTTTATTCATAGAACACATGGTTATATTTATAGATCACGGGTGGTTTCCATTCAGAGAACACATAATTTTATTCATAAAACACAGGGTTCTATTCATAGAACACAGGGTTCCATTTATAGAACACAGGGTTCTATTCATAGAACTCAAGGTTTTATTCATAGAACAGATGGTTATATTTATAGATCACGGGTGGTTTCCATTCAGAGAACACATAATTGCATTCATAAAACACAGGGTTCTATTCATAGAACACAGGGTTCCATTTATAGAACTCAGGGTTCTATTCATAGAACACAAGGTTTTATTCATAGAACACATGGTTATATTTATAGATCATGGGTGGTTTCCATTCAGAGAACACATAATTTTATTCATAAAACACAGGGTTCTATTCATAGAACACAGGGTTCCATTTATAGAACACGGGGTTCTATTCATAGAACACAAGGTTTATTCATAGAACAGATGGTTATATTTATAGATCACGGGTGGTTTCCATTCAGAGAACACATGGTTTCATTCATAAAACACAGGGTTCTATTCATGGAACACAGGGTTCCATTCATAGAACACAGGGTTCTATTAATAGAACACAAGGTTTTATTCATAGAACACATGGTTATATTTATAGATCACGGGTGGTTTCCATTCAGAGAACACATAATTTCATTCATAAAACACAGGGTTCTATTCATAGAACACAAGGTTCCAATTATAGAACACAGGGTTCTATTCATAGAACACAAGGTTTTATTCATAGAACAGATGGGTATATTTATAGATCATGGGTGGTTTCCATTCAGAGAACACATGGTTTCATTCATAAAACACAGGGTTCTATTCATAAAACACAGGGTTCCATTCATAGAACACAGGGTTCTATTAATAGAACACAAGGTTTTATTCATAGAACACATGGTTATATTTATAGATCACGGGAGGTTTCCATTCAGAGAACACATGATTTCATTAATAAAACACAGGGTTCTATTTATAGAACACAGGGTTCCATTCATAGAACACAGGGTTCTATTAATAGAACACAAGGTTTTATTTATAAAACACATGGTTATATTTATAGATCACGGGTGGTTTCCATTCAGAGAACACATGGTTTCATTCATAAAACACAGGGTTCTATTCATAGAACACAGGGTTCCATTCATAGAACACAGGGTTCTATTAATAGAACACAAGGTTTTATTCATAGAACACATGGTTATATTTATAGACCACGGGTGGTTTCCATTCAGAGAACACATAATTTCATTCATAAAACACAGGGTTCTATTAATAGAACACAAGGTTCCAATTATAGAACACAGGGTTCTATTCATAGAACACAAGGTTTTATTCATAGAACACATGGCTATATTTATAGATCACGGGTGGTTTCCATTCAGAGAACACATGGTTTCATTCATAAAACACAGGGTTCTATTTATAGAACACAGGGTTCCATTCATAGAACAAAGGGTTCTATTAATAGAACACAAGGTTTTATTCATAAAACACATGGTTATATTTATAGATCACGGGTGGTTTCCATTCAGAGAACACATCATTTCATTCATAAAACACAGGGTTCTATTCATAGAACACAGGGTTCCATTTATAGAACACTGGGTTCTATTCATAGACCACAAGGTTTTATTCATAGAACACATGTTTATATTTATAGATCACGGGTGGTTTTCATTCAGAGAACACATAATTTTATTCATAAAACACAGGGTTCTATTCATAGAACACAGGGTTCCATTTATAGAACACAGGGTTCTATTCATAGAACACAAGGTTTTATTCATAGAACACATGGCTATATTTATAGATCACGGGTGGTTTCCATTCAGAGAACACATGGTTTCATTCATAAAACACAGGGTTCTATTTATAGAACACAGGGTTCCATTCATAGAACAAAGGGTTCTATTAATAGAACACAAGGTTTTATTCATAAAACACATGGTTATATTTATAGATCACGGGTGGTTTCCATTCAGAGAACACATGGTTTCATTCATAAAACACAGGGTTATATTCATAGAACACAGGGTTCCATTCATAGAACACAGGGTTCTATTAAGAGAACACAAGGTTTTATTCATAAAACACATGGTTATATTTATAGATCACGGGTGGTTTCCATTCAAAGAACACATCATTTCATTCATAAAACACAGGGTTCTATTCATAGAACACAGGGTTCCATTTATAGAACACTGGGTTCTATTCATAGAACACAAGGTTTTATTCATAGAACACATGGTTATATTTATAGATCACGGGTGGTTTCCATTCAGAGAACACATAATTTCATTCATAAAACACAGGGTTCTATTCATAGAACACAGGGTTCCATTTATAGAACACAGGGTTCTATTCATAGAACACAAGGTTTTATTCATAGAACACATGGTTATATTTATAGATCACGGGTGGTTTCCATTCAGAGAACACATAATTTTATTCATAAAACACAGGGTTCTATTCATAGAACACAGGGTTCCATTTATAGAACACAGGGTTCTATTCATAGAACTCAAGGTTTTATTCATAGAACAGATGGTTATATTTATAGATCACGGGTGGTTTCCATTCAGAGAACACATAATTGCATTCATAAAACACAGGGTTCTATTCATAGAACACAGGGTTCCATTTATAGAACTCAGGGTTCTATTCATAGAACACAAGGTTTTATTCATAGAACACATGGCTATATTTATAGATCACAGGTGGTTTCCATTCAGAGAACACATGGTTTCATTCATAAAACACAGGGTTCTATTCATAGAACACAGGGTTCCATTCATAGAACACAGGGTTCTATTAATAGAACACAAGGTTTTATTCATAAAACACATGGTTATATTTATAGGTCACGGGTGGTTTCCATTCAGAGAACACATAATTTCATTCATAAAACACAGGGTTCTATTCATAGAACACAGGGTTCCATTCATAGAACACAGGGTTCTATTAATAGAACACAAGGTTTTATTCATAAAACACATGGTTATATTTATAGGTCACGGGTGGTTTCCATTCAGAGAACACATAATTTCATTCATAAAACACAGGGTTCTATTCATAGAACACAGGGTTCCATTTATAGAACACAGGGTTCTATTCATAGAACACAAGGTTTTATTCATAGAACACATGGTTATATTTATAGATCACGGGTGGTTTCCATTCAGAGAACACATGGTTTCATTCATAAAACACAGGGTTCTATTTATAGAACACAGGGTTCCATTCATAGAACAAAGGGTTCTATTAATAGAACACAAGGTTTTATTCATAAAACACATGGTTATATTTATAGATCACGGGTGGTTTCCATTCAGAGAACACATGGTTTCATTCATAAAACACAGGGTTATATTCATAGAACACAGGGTTCCATTCATAGAACACAGGGTTCTATTAAGAGAACACAAGGTTTTATTCATAAAACACATGGTTATATTTATAGATCACGGGTGGTTTCCATTCAAAGAACACATCATTTCATTCATAAAACACAGGGTTCTATTCATAGAACACAGGGTTCCATTTATAGAACACTGGGTTCTATTCATAGAACACAAGGTTTTATTCATAGAACACATGGTTATATTTATAGATCACGGGTGGTTTCCATTCAGAGAACACATAATTTCATTCATAAAACACAGGGTTCTATTCATAGAACACAGGGTTCCATTTATAGAACACAGGGTTCTATTCATAGAACACAAGGTTTTATTCATAGAACACATGGTTATATTTATAGATCACGGGTGGTTTCCATTCAGAGAACACATAATTTTATTCATAAAACACAGGGTTCTATTCATAGAACACAGGGTTCCATTTATAGAACACAGGGTTCTATTCATAGAACTCAAGGTTTTATTCATAGAACAGATGGTTATATTTATAGATCACGGGTGGTTTCCATTCAGAGAACACATAATTGCATTCATAAAACACAGGGTTCTATTCATAGAACACAGGGTTCCATTTATAGAACACAGGGTTCTATTCATAGAACACAAGGTTTTATTCATAGAACACATGGCTATATTTATAGATCACAGGTGGTTTCCATTCAGAGAACACATGGTTTCATTCATAAAACACAGGGTTCTATTCATAGAACACAAGGTTCCATTCATAGAACACAGGGTTCTATTAATAGAACACAAGGTTTTATTCATAAAACACATGGTTATATTTATAGATCACGGGTGGTTTCCATTCAGAGAACACATAATTTCATTCATAAAACACAGGGTTCTATTCATAGAACACAGGGTTCCATTTATAGAACACATGGTTCTATTCATAGAACACAAGGTTTTATTCATAGAACACATGGTTATATTTATAGATCACGGGTGGTTTCCATTCAGAGAACACATAATTTTATTCATAAAACACAGGGTTCTATTCATAGAACACAGGGTTCCATTTATAGAACACAGGGTTCTATTCATAGAACTCAAGGTTTTATTCATAGAACAGATGGTTATATTTATAGATCACGGGTGGTTTCCATTCAGAGAACACATAATTGCATTCATAAAACACAGGGTTCTATTCATAGAACACAGGGTTCCATTTATAGAACACAGGGTTCTATTCATAGAACACAAGGTTTTATTCATAGAACACATGGCTATATTTATAGATCACGGGTGGTTTCCATTCAGAGAACACATGGTTTCATTCATAAAACACAGGGTTCTATTTATAGAACACAGGGTTCCATTCATATAAAACAGGGTTCTATTAATAGAACACAAGGTTTTATTCATAAAACACATGGTTATATTTATAGATCACGGGTGGTTTCCATTCAGAGAACACATGGTTTCATTCATAAAACACAGGGTTCTATTCATAGAACACAGGGTTCCATTCATAGAACACAGGGTTCTATTAAGAGAACACAAGGTTTTATTCATAGAACACATGGCTATATTTATAGATCACGGGTGGTTTCCATTCAGAGAACACATGATTTCATTCATAAAACACAGGGTTCTATTTATAGAACACAGGGTTCCATTCATAGAACACAGGGTTCTATTAATAGAACACAAGGTTTTATTCATAAAACACATGGTTATATTTATAGATCACGGGTGGTTTTCATTCAGAGAACACATAATTTTATTCATAAAACACAGGGTTCTATTCATAGAACACAGGGTTCCATTTATAGAACACAGGGTTCTATTCATAGAACACAAGGTTTTATTCATAGAACACATGGCTATATTTATAGATCACGGGTGGTTTCCATTCAGAGAACACATGGTTTCATTCATAAAACACAGGGTTCTATTTATAGAACACAGGGTTCCATTCATAGAACACAGGGTTCTATTAATAGAACACAAGGTTTTATTCATAAAACACATGGTTATATTTATAGATCACGGGTGGTTTCCATTCAGAGAACACATGGTTTCATTCATAAAACACAGGGTTCTATTCATAGAACACAGGGTTCCATTCATAGAACACAGGGTTCTATTAATAGAACACAAGGTTGTATTCATAAAACACATGGTTATATTTATAGATCACGGGTGGTTTTTATTCAGAGAACACATCATTTCATTCATAAAACACAGGGTTCTATTCATAGAACACAGGGTTCCATTTATAGAACACTGGGTTCTATTCATAGACCACAAGGTTTTATTCATAGAACACATGGTTATATTTATAGATCACGGGTGGTTTCCATTCAGAGAACACATAATTTTATTCATAAAACACAGGGTTCAATTCATAGAACACAGGGTTCCATTTATAGAACACAGGGTTCTATTCATAGAACTCAAGGTTTTATTCATAGAACAGATGGTTATATTTATAGATCACGGGTGGTTTCCATTCAGAGAACACATAATTGCATTCATAAAACACAGGGTTCTATTCATAGAACACAGGGTTCCATTTATAGAACACAGGGTTCTATTCATAGAAAACAAGGTTTTATTCATAGAACACATGGCTATATTTATAGATCACGGGTGGTTTCCATTCAGAGAACACATGGTTTCATTCATAAAACACAGGGTTCTATTTATAGAACACAGGGTTCCATTCATAGAACACAGGGTTCTATTAATAAAACACAAGGTTTTATTCATAAAACACATGGTTATATTTATAGATCACGGGTGGTTTCCATTCAGAGAACACATGGTTTCATTCATAAAACACAGGGTTCTATTCATAGAACACAAGGTTCCATTCATAGAACACAGGGTTCTATTAATAGAACACAAGGTTTTATTCATAAAACACATGGTTATATTTATAGATCACGGGTGGTTTCCATTCAGAGAACACATAATTTCATTCATAAAACACAGGGTTCTATTCATAGAACACAGGGTTCCATTTATAGAACACATGGTTCTATTCATAGAACACAAGGTTTTATTCATAGAACACATGGTTATATTTATAGATCACGGGTGGTTTCCATTCAGAGAACACATAATTTTATTCATAAAACACAGGGTTCTATTCATAGAACACAGGGTTCCATTTATAGAACACAGGGTTCTATTCATAGAACTCAAGGTTTTATTCATAGAACAGATGGTTATATTTATAGATCACGGGTGGTTTCCATTCAGAGAACACATAATTGCATTCATAAAACACAGGGTTCTATTCATAGAACACAGGGTTCCATTTATAGAACACAGGGTTCTATTCATAGAACACAAGGTTTTATTCATAGAACACATGGCTATATTTATAGATCACGGGTGGTTTCCATTCAGAGAACACATGGTTTCATTCATAAAACACAGGGTTCTATTTATAGAACACAGGGTTCCATTCATATAAAACAGGGTTCTATTAATAGAACACAAGGTTTTATTCATAAAACACATGGTTATATTTATAGATCACGGGTGGTTTCCATTCAGAGAACACATGGTTTCATTCATAAAACACAGGGTTCTATTCATAGAACACAGGGTTCCATTCATAGAACACAGGGTTCTATTAAGAGAACACAAGGTTTTATTCATAGAACACATGGCTATATTTATAGATCACGGGTGGTTTCCATTCAGAGAACACATGGTTTCATTCATAAAACACAGGGTTCTATTTATAGAACACAGGGTTCCATTCATAGAACACAGGGTTCTATTAATAGAACACAAGGTTTTATTCATAAAACACATGGTTATATTTATAGATCACGGGTGGTTTTCATTCAGAGAACACATAATTTTATTCATAAAACACAGGGTTCTATTCATAGAACACAGGGTTCCATTTATAGAACACAGGGTTCTATTCATAGAACACAAGGTTTTATTCATAGAACACATGGCTATATTTATAGATCACGGGTGGTTTCCATTCAGAGAACACATGGTTTCATTCATAAAACACAGGGTTCTATTTATAGAACACAGGGTTCCATTCATAGAACACAGGGTTCTATTAATAGAACACAAGGTTTTATTCATAAAACACATGGTTATATTTATAGATCACGGGTGGTTTCCATTCAGAGAACACATGGTTTCATTCATAAAACACAGGGTTCTATTCATAGAACACAGGGTTCCATTCATAGAACACAGGGTTCTATTAATAGAACACAAGGTTGTATTCATAAAACACATGGTTATATTTATAGATCACGGGTGGTTTTTATTCAGAGAACACATCATTTCATTCATAAAACACAGGGTTCTATTCATAGAACACAGGGTTCCATTTATAGAACACTGGGTTCTATTCATAGACCACAAGGTTTTATTCATAGAACACATGGTTATATTTATAGATCACGGGTGGTTTCCATTCAGAGAACACATAATTTTATTCATAAAACACAGGGTTCAATTCATAGAACACAGGGTTCCATTTATAGAACACAGGGTTCTATTCATAGAACTCAAGGTTTTATTCATAGAACAGATGGTTATATTTATAGATCACGGGTGGTTTCCATTCAGAGAACACATAATTGCATTCATAAAACACAGGGTTCTATTCATAGAACACAGGGTTCCATTTATAGAACACAGGGTTCTATTCATAGAAAACAAGGTTTTATTCATAGAACACATGGCTATATTTATAGATCACGGGTGGTTTCCATTCAGAGAACACATGGTTTCATTCATAAAACACAGGGTTCTATTTATAGAACACAGGGTTCCATTCATAGAACACAGGGTTCTATTAATAAAACACAAGGTTTTATTCATAAAACACATGGTTATATTTATAGATCACGGGTGGTTTCCATTCAGAGAACACATGGTTTCATTCATAAAACACAGGGTTCTATTCATAGAACACAGGGTTCCATTCATAGAACACAGGGTTCTATTAATAGAACACAAGGTTTTATTCATAAAACACATGGTTATATTTATAGATCACGGGTGGTTTCCATTCAGATAACACATCATTTCATTCATAAAACACAGGGTTCTATTTCTAGAACACAGGGTTCCATTCATAGAACACAGGGTTCTATTAATAGAACACAAGGTTTTATTCATAAAACACATGGTTATATTTATAGATCACGGGTGGTTTCCAGTCAGAGAACACATGGTTTCATTCATAAAACACAGGGTTCTATTCATAGAACACAGGATTCCATTCATAGAACACAGGGTTCTATTAATAGAACACAAGGTTTTATTCATAAAACACATGGTTATATTTATAGATCACGGGTGGTTTCCATTCAGATAACACATCATTTCATTCATAAAACACAGGGTTCTATTCATAGAACACAGGGTTCCATTTATAGAACACTGGGTTCTATTCATAGAACACAAGGTTTTATTCATAGAACACATGGTTATATTTATAGATCACGGGTGGTTTCCATTCAGAGAACACATAATTTTATTCATAAAACACAGGGTTCTATTCATAGAACACAGGGTTCCATTTATAGAACACAGGGTTCTATTCATAGAACTCAAGGTTTTATTCATAGAACAGATGGTTATATTTATAGATCACGGGTGGTTTCCATTCAGAGAACACATAATTTCATTCATAAAACACAGGGTTCTATTCATAGAACACAGGGTTCCATTTATAGTACACGGGGTTCTATTCATAGAACACAAGGTTTATTCATAGAACAGATGGTTATATTTATAGATCACGGGTGGTTTCCATTCAGAGAACACATGGTTTCATTCATAAAACACAGGGTTCTATTCATGGAACACAGGGTTCCATTCATAGAACACAGGGTTCTATTAATAGAACACAAGGTTTTATTCATAGAACACATGGTTATATTTATAGATCACGGGTGGTTTCCATTCAGAGAACACATAATTTCATTCATAAAACACAGGGTTCTATTCATAGAACACAAGGTTCCAATTATAGAACACAGGGTTCTATTAATAGAACACATGGTTTTATTCATAGAACACATGGTTATATTTATAGATCACGGGAGGTTTCCATTCAGAGAACACATGATTTCATTCATAAAACACAGGGTTCTATTTATAGAACACAGGGTTCCATTCATAGAACACAGGGTTCTATTAATAGAACACAAGGTTTTATTCATAAAACACATGGTTATATTTATAGATCACGGGTGGTTTCCATTCAGAGAACACATGGTTTCATTCATAAAACACAGGGTTCTATTCATAGAACACAGGGTTCCATTCATAGAACACAGGGTTCTATTAATAGAACACAAGGTTTTATTCATAAAACACATGGTTATATTTATAGATCACGGGTGGTTTCCATTCAGAGAACACATGGTTTCATTCATAAAACACAGGGTTCTATTCATAGAACACAGGGTTCCATTCATAGAACACAGGGTTCTATTAATAGAACACAAGGTTTTATTCATAAAACACATGGTTATATTTATAGATCACGGGTGGTTTCCATTCAGAGAACACATCATTTTATTCATAAAACACAGGGTTCTATTCATAGAACACAGGGTTCCATTTATAGAACACTGGGTTCTATTCATAGAACACAAGGTTTTATTCATAGAACACATGGTTATATTTATAGATCACGGGTGGTTTCCATTCAGAGAACACATAATTTTATTCATAAAACACAGGGTTCTATTCATAGAACACAGGGTTCCATTTATAGAACACAGGGTTCTATTCATAGAACTCAAGGTTTTATTCATAGAACAGATGGTTATATTTATAGATCACGGGTGGTTTCCATTCAGAGAACACATAATTTCATTCATAAAACACAGGGTTCTATTCATAGAACACAGGGTTCCATTTATAGAACACGGGGTTCTATTCATAGAACACAAGGTTTATTCATAGAACAGATTGTTATATTTATAGATCACGGGTGGTTTCCATTCAGAGAACACATGGTTTCATTCATAAAACACAGGGTTCTATTCATGGAACACAGGGTTCCATTCATAGAACACATGGCTATATTTATAGATCACGGGTGGTTTCCATTCAGAGAACACATGGTTTCATTAATAAAACACAGGGTTCTATTTATAGAACACAGGGTTCCATTCATAGAACACAGGGTTCTATTAATAGAACACAAGGTTTTATTCATAGAACACATGGTTATATTTATAGATCACAGGTGGTTTCCATTCAGATAACACATCATTTCATTCATAAAACACAGGGTTCTATTCATAGAACACAGGGTTCCATTTATAGAACACTGGGTTCTATTCATAGAACACAAGGTTTTATTCATAGAACACATGGTTATATTTATAGATCGCGGGTGGTTTCCATTCAGAGAACACATAATTTTATTCATAAAACACAGGGTTCTATTCATAGAACACAGGGTTCCATTTATAGAACACAGGGTTCTATTCATAGAACTCAAGGTTTTATTCATAGAACAGATGGTTATATTTATAGATCACGGGTGGTTTCCATTCAGAGAACACATAATTTCATTCATAAAACACAGGGTTCTATTCATAGAACACAGGGTTCCATTTATAGAACACGGGGTTCTATTCATAGAATACAAGGTTTATTCATAGAACAGATGGTTATATTTATAGAACACGGGTGGTTTCCATTCAGAGAACACATGGTTTCATTCATAAAACACAGGGTTCTATTCATGGAACACAGGGTTCCATTCATAGAACACAGGGTTCTATTAATAGAACACAAGGTTTTATTCATAGAACACATGGTTATATTTATAGATCACGGGTGGTTTCCATTCAGAGAACACATAATTTCATTCATAAAACACAGGGTTCTATTCATAGAACACAAGGTTCCAATTATAGAACACAGGGTTCTATTCATAGAACACAAGGTTTTATTCATAGAACAGATGGGTATATTTATAGATCACGGGTGGTTTCCATTCAGAGAACACATAATTTTATTCATAAAACACAGGGTTCTATTCATAGAACACAGGGTTCCATTTATAGAACACAGGGTTCTATTCATAGAACTCAAGGTTTTATTCATAGAACAGATGGTTATATTTATAGATCACGGGTGGTTTCCATTCAGAGAACACATAATTTCATTCATAAAACACAGGGTTCTATTCATAGAACACAGGGTTCCATCTATAGAACACGGGGTTCTATTCATAGAACACAAGGTTTATTCATAGAACAGATGGTTATATTTATAGATCACGGGTGGTTTCCATTCAGAGAACACATGGTTTCATTCATAAAACACAGGGTTCTATTCATGGAACACAGGGTTCCATTCATAGAACACAGGGTTCTATTAATAGAACACAAGGTTTTATTCATAGAACACATGGTTATATTTATAGATCACGGGTGGTTTCCATTCAGAGAACACATAATTTCATTCATAAAACACAGGGTTCTATTCATAGAACACAAGGTTCCAATTATAGAACACAGGGTTCTATTCATAGAACACAAGGTTTTATTCATAGAACAGATGGGTATATTTATAGATCACGGGTGGTTTCCATTCAGAGAACACATGGTTTCATTCATAAAACACAGGGTTCTATTCATAAAACACAGGGTTCCATTCATAAAACACAGGGTTCTATTAATAGAACACAAGGTTTTATTCATAGAACACATGGTTATATTTATAGATCACGGGAGGTTTCCATTCAGAGAACACATGATTTCATTCATAAAACACAGGGTTCTATTTATAGAACACAGGGTTCCATTCATAGAACACAGGGTTCTATTAATAGAACACAAGGTTTTATTCATAAAACACATGGTTATATTTATAGATCACGGGTGGTTTCCATTCAGAGAACACATGGTTTCATTCATAAAACACAGGGTTCTATTCATAGAACACAGGGTTCCATTCATAGAACACAGGGTTCTATTAATAGAACACAAGGTTTTATTCATAAAACACATGGTTATATTTATAGATCACGGGTGGTTTCCATTCAGAG
The DNA here is from genome assembly GCF_055691185.1 of Crinia signifera. Taxonomy (NCBI): domain Eukaryota; kingdom Metazoa; phylum Chordata; class Amphibia; order Anura; family Myobatrachidae; genus Crinia; species Crinia signifera. Next base: position 236,166,036 of record NC_139217.1, on the reverse strand, counting down.
AACACATGGTTTCATTCATAAAACACAGGGTTCTATTCATAGAACACAGGGTTCCATTCATAGAACACAGGGTTCTATTAATAGAACACAAGGTTTTATTCATAAAACACATGGTTATATTTATAGATCACGGGTGGTTTCCATTCAGAGAACACATCATTTCATTCATAAAACACAGGGTTCTATTCATAGAACACAGGGTTCCATTTATAGAACACTGGGTTCTATTCATAGAACACAAGGTTTTATTCATAGAACACATGGTTATATTTATAGATCACGGGTGGTTTCCATTCAGAGAACACATAATTTTATTCATAAAACACAGGGTTCTATTCATAGAACACAGGGTTCCATTTATAGAACACAGGGTTCTATTCATAGAACTCAAGGTTTTATTCATAGAACAGATGGTTATATTTATAGATTACGGGTGGTTTCCATTCAGAGAACACATAATTTCATTCATAAAACACAGGGTTCTATTCATAGAACACAGGGTTCCATTTATAGAACACGGGGTTCTATTCATAGAACACAAGGTTTATTCATAGAACAGATGGTTATATTTATAGATCACGGGTGGTTTCCATTCAGAGAACACATGGTTTCATTCATAAAACACAGGGTTCTATTCATGGAACACAGGGTTCCATTCATAGAACACAGGGTTCAATTAATAGAACACAATGTTTTAATCATAAAACACATGGTTATATTTATAGATCACGGGTGGTTTCCATTCAGAGAACACATAATTTCATTCATAAAACACAGGGTTCTATTCATAGAACACAAGGTTTTATTCATAGAACACATGGCTATATTTATAGATCACGGGTGGTTTCCATTCAGAGAACACATGGTTTCATTAATAAAACACAGGGTTCTATTTATAGAACACAGGGTTCCATTCATAGAACACAGGGTTCTATTAATAGAACACAAGGTTTTATTCATAAAACACATGGTTATATTTATAGATCACGGGTGGTTTCCATTCAGAGAACACATGGTTTCATTCATAAAACACATGGTTCTATTCATAGAACACAGGGTTCCATTCATAGAACACAGGGTTCTATTAATAGAACACAAGGTTTTATTCATAAAACACATGGTTATATTTATAGATCACGGGTGGTTTCCATTCAGATAACACATCATTTCATTCATAAAACACAGGGTTCTATTCATAGAATACAGGGTTCCATTTATAGAACACTGGGTTCTATTCATAGAACACAAGGTTTTATTCATAGAACACATGGTTATATTTATAGATCATGGGTGGTTTCCATTCAGAGAACACATAATTTTATTCATAAAACACAGGGTTCTATTCATAGAACACAGGGTTCCATTTATAGAACACAGGGTTCTATTCATAGAACTCAAGGTTTTATTCATAGAACAGATGGTTATATTTATAGATCACGGGTGGTTTCCATTCAGAGAACACATAATTTCATTCATAAAACACAGGGTTCTATTCATAGAACACAGGGTTCCATTTATAGAACACGGGGTTCTATTCATAGAACACAAGGTTTATTCATAGAACAGATGGTTATATTTATAGATCACGGGTGGTTTCCATTCAGAGAACACATGGTTTCATTCATAAAACACAGGGTTCTATTCATGGAACACAGGGTTCCATTCATAGAACACAGGGTTCTATTAATAGAACACAAGGTTTTATTCATAGAACACATGGTTATATTTATAGATCACGGGTGGTTTCCATTCAGAGAACACATAATTTCATTCATAAAACACAGGGTTCTATTCATAGAACACAGGGTTCCATTTATAGAACACAGGGTTCTATTCATAGAACTCAAGGTTTTATTCATAGAACAGATGGTTATATTTATAGATCACGGGTGGTTTCCATTCAGAGAACACATAATTTCATTCATAAAACACAGGGTTCTATTCATAGAACACAGGGTTCCATTTATAGTACACGGGGTTCTATTCATAGAACACAAGGTTTATTCATAGAACAGATGGTTATATTTATAGATCACGGGTGGTTTCCATTCAGAGAACACATGGTTTCATTCATAAAACACAGGGTTCTATTCATGGAACACAGGGTTCCATTCATAGAACACAGGGTTCTATTAATAGAACACAAGGTTTTATTCATAGAACACATGGTTATATTTATAGATCACGGGTGGTTTCCATTCAGAGAACACATAATTTCATTCATAAAACACAGGGTTCTATTCATAGAACACAAGGTTCCAATTATAGAACACAGGGTTCTATTAATAGAACACATGGTTTTATTCATAGAACACATGGTTATATTTATAGATCACGGGAGGTTTCCATTCAGAGAACACATGATTTCATTCATAAAACACAGGGTTCTATTCATGGAACACAGGGTTCCATTCATAGAACACATGGCTATATTTATAGATCACGGGTGGTTTCCATTCAGAGAACACATGGTTTCATTAATAAAACACAGGGTTCTATTTATAGAACACAGGGTTCCATTCATAGAACACAGGGTTCTATTAATAGAACACAAGGTTTTATTCATAGAACACATGGTTATATTTATAGATCACAGGTGGTTTCCATTCAGATAACACATCATTTCATTCATAAAACACAGGGTTCTATTCATAGAACACAGGGTTCCATTTATAGAACACTGGGTTCTATTCATAGAACACAAGGTTTTATTCATAGAACACATGGTTATATTTATAGATCGCGGGTGGTTTCCATTCAGAGAACACATAATTTTATTCATAAAACACAGGGTTCTATTCATAGAACACAGGGTTCCATTTATAGAACACAGGGTTCTATTCATAGAACTCAAGGTTTTATTCATAGAACAGATGGTTATATTTATAGATCACGGGTGGTTTCCATTCAGAGAACACATAATTTCATTCATAAAACACAGGGTTCTATTCATAGAACACAGGGTTCCATTTATAGAACACGGGGTTCTATTCATAGAATACAAGGTTTATTCATAGAACAGATGGTTATATTTATAGAACACATGTGGTTTCCATTCAGAGAACACATGGTTTCATTCATAAAACACAGGGTTCTATTCATGGAACACAGGGTTCCATTCATAGAACACAGGGTTCTATTAATAGAACACAAGGTTTTATTCATAGAACACATGGTTATATTTATAGATCACGGGTGGTTTCCATTCAGAGAACACATAATTTCATTCATAAAACACAGGGTTCTATTCATAGAACACAAGGTTCCAATTATAGAACACAGGGTTCTATTCATAGAACACAAGGTTTTATTCATAGAACAGATGGGTATATTTATAGATCACGGGTGGTTTCCATTCAGAGAACACATAATTTTATTCATAAAACACAGGGTTCTATTCATAGAACACAGGGTTCCATTTATAGAACACAGGGTTCTATTCATAGAACTCAAGGTTTTATTCATAGAACAGATGGTTATATTTATAGATCACGGGTGGTTTCCATTCAGAGAACACATAATTTCATTCATAAAACACAGGGTTCTATTCATAGAACACAGGGTTCCATCTATAGAACACGGGGTTCTATTCATAGAACACAAGGTTTATTCATAGAACAGATGGTTATATTTATAGATCACGGGTGGTTTCCATTCAGAGAACACATGGTTTCATTCATAAAACACAGGGTTCTATTCATGGAACACAGGGTTCCATTCATAGAACACAGGGTTCTATTAATAGAACACAAGGTTTTATTCATAGAACACATGGTTATATTTATAGATCACGGGTGGTTTCCATTCAGAGAACACATAATTTCATTCATAAAACACAGGGTTCTATTCATAGAACACAAGGTTCCAATTATAGAACACAGGGTTCTATTCATAGAACACAAGGTTTTATTCATAGAACAGATGGGTATATTTATAGATCACGGGTGGTTTCCATTCAGAGAACACATGGTTTCATTCATAAAACACAGGGTTCTATTCATGGAACACAGGGTTCCATTCATAGAACACAGGGTTCAATTAATAGAACACAATGTTTTAATCATAAAACACATGGTTATATTTATAGATCACGGGTGGTTTCCATTCAGAGAACACATAATTTCATTCATAAAACACAGGGTTCTATTCATAGAACACAAGGTTTTATTCATAGAACACATGGCTATATTTATAGATCACGGGTGGTTTCCATTCAGAGAACACATGGTTTCATTAATAAAACACAGGGTTCTATTTATAGAACACAGGGTTCCATTCATAGAACACAGGGTTCTATTAATAGAACACAAGGTTTTATTCATAAAACACATGGTTATATTTATAGATCACGGGTGGTTTCCATTCAGAGAACACATGGTTTCATTCATAAAACACATGGTTCTATTCATAGAACACAGGGTTCCATTCATAGAACACAGGGTTCTATTAATAGAACACAAGGTTTTATTCATAAAACACATGGTTATATTTATAGATCACGGGTGGTTTCCATTCAGATAACACATCATTTCATTCATAAAACACAGGGTTCTATTCATAGAATACAGGGTTCCATTTATAGAACACAGGGTTCTATTCATAGAACTCAAGGTTTTATTCATAGAACAGATGGTTATATTTATAGATCACGGGTGGTTTCCATTCAGAGAACACATAATTTCATTCATAAAACACAGGGTTCTATTCATAGAACACAGGGTTCCATTTATAGAACACGGGGTTCTATTCATAGAACACAAGGTTTATTCATAGAACAGATGGTTATATTTATAGATCACGGGTGGTTTCCATTCAGAGAACACATGGTTTCATTCATAAAACACAGGGTTCTATTCATGGAACACAGGGTTCCATTTATAGAACACAGGGTTCTATTAATAGAACACAAGGTTTTATTCATAGAACACATGGTTATATTTATAGATCACGGGTGGTTTCCATTCAGAGAACACATAATTTCATTCATAAAACACAGGGTTCTATTCATAGAACACAAGGTTCCAATTATAGAACACAGGGTTCTATTCATAGAACACAAGGTTTTATTCATAGAACAGATGGGTATATTTATAGATCATGGGTGGTTTCCATTCAGAGAACACATGGTTTCATTCATAAAACACAGGGTTCTATTCATAAAACACAGGGTTCCATTCATAGAACACAGGGTTCTATTAATAGAACACAAGGTTTTATTCATAGAACACATGGTTATATTTATAGATCACGGGAGGTTTCCATTCAGAGAACACATGATTTCATTAATAAAACACAGGGTTCTATTTATAGAACACAGGGTTCCATTCATAGAACACAGGGTTCTATTAATAGAACACAAGGTTTTATTTATAAAACACATGGTTATATTTATAGATCACGGGTGGTTTCCATTCAGAGAACACATGGTTTCATTCATAAAACACAGGGTTCTATTCATAGAACACAGGGTTCCATTCATAGAACACAGGGTTCTATTAATAGAACACAAGGTTTTATTCATAGAACACATGGTTATATTTATAGACCACGGGTGGTTTCCATTCAGAGAACACATAATTTCATTCATAAAACACAGGGTTCTATTAATAGAACACAAGGTTCCAATTATAGAACACAGGGTTCTATTCATAGAACACAAGGTTTTATTCATAGAACAGATGGGTATATTTATAGATCACGGGTGGTTTCCATTCAGAGAACACATGGTTTCATTCATAAAACACAGGGTTCTATTCATAAAACACAGGGTTCCATTCATAAAACACAGGGTTCTATTAATAGAACACAAGGTTTTATTCATAGAACACATGGTTATATTTATAGATCACGGGAGGTTTCCATTCAGAGAACACATGATTTCATTCATAAAACACAGGGTTCCATTCATAGAACACAGGGTTCCATTCATAGAACACAGGGTTCTATTAATAGAACACAAGGTTTTATTCATAAAACACATGGTTATATTTATAGATCACGGGTGGTTTCCATTCAGAGAACACATGGTTTCATTCATAAAACACAGGGTTCTATATATTGAACACAGGGTTCCATTCATAGAACACAGGGTTCTATTAATAGAACACAAGGTTTTATTCATAAAACACATGGTTATATTTATAGATCACGGGTGGTTTCCATTCAGAGAACACATGGTTTCATTCATAAAACACAGGGTTCTATTCATAGAACACAGGGTTCTATTCATAGAACACAGGGTTCTATTAATAGAACACAAGGTTTTATTCATAAAACACATGGTTATATTTATAGATCACGGGTGGTTTCCATTCAGAGAACACATAATTTTATTCATAAAACACAGGGTTCTATTCATAGAACACAGGGTTCCATTTATAGAACACAGGGTTCTATTCATAGAACTCAAGGTTTTATTCATAGAACAGATGGTTATATTTATAGATTACGGGTGGTTTCCATTCAGAGAACACATAATTTCATTCATAAAACACAGGGTTCTATTCATAGAACACAGGGTTCCATTTATAGAACACGGGGTTCTATTCATAGAACACAAGGTTTATTCATAGAACAGATGGTTATATTTATAGATCACGGGTGGTTTCCATTCAGAGAACACATGGTTTCATTCATAAAACACAGGGTTCTATTCATGGAACACAGGGTTCCATTCATAGAACACAGGGTTCAATTAATAGAACACAATGTTTTAATCATAAAACACATGGTTATATTTATAGATCACGGGTGGTTTCCATTCAGAGAACACATAATTTCATTCATAAAACACAGGGTTCTATTCATAGAACACAAGGTTTTATTCATAGAACACATGGCTATATTTATAGATCACGGGTGGTTTCCATTCAGAGAACACATGGTTTCATTAATAAAACACAGGGTTCTATTTATAGAACACAGGGTTCCATTCATAGAACACAGGGTTCTATTAATAGAACACAAGGTTTTATTCATAAAACACATGGTTATATTTATAGATCACGGGTGGTTTCCATTCAGAGAACACATGGTTTCATTCATAAAACACATGGTTCTATTCATAGAACACAGGGTTCCATTCATAGAACACAGGGTTCTATTAATAGAACACAAGGTTTTATTCATAAAACACATGGTTATATTTATAGATCACGGGTGGTTTCCATTCAGATAACACATCATTTCATTCATAAAACACAGGGTTCTATTCATAGAATACAGGGTTCCATTTATAGAACACTGGGTTCTATTCATAGAACACAAGGTTTTATTCATAGAACACATGGTTATATTTATAGATCACGGGTGGTTTCCATTCAGAGAACACATAATTTTATTCATAAAACACAGGGTTCTATTCATAGAACACAGGGTTCCATTTATAGAACACAGGGTTCTATTCATAGAACTCAAGGTTTTATTCATAGAACAGATGGTTATATTTATAGATCACGGGTGGTTTCCATTCAGAGAACACATAATTTCATTCATAAAACACAGGGTTCTATTCATAGAACACAGGGTTCCATTTATAGAACACGGGGTTCTATTCATAGAACACAAGGTTTATTCATAGAACAGATGGTTATATTTATAGATCACGGGTGGTTTCCATTCAGAGAACACATGGTTTCATTCATAAAACACAGGGTTCTATTCATGGAACACAGGGTTCCATTCATAGAACAAAGGGTTCTATTAATAGAACACAAGGTTTTATTCATAGAACACATGGTTATATTTATAGATCACTGGTGGTTTCCATTCAGAGAACACATAATTTCATTCATAAAACACAGGGTTCTATTCATAGAACACAAGGTTCCAATTATAGAACACAGGGTTCTATTCATAGAACACAAGGTTTTATTCATAGAACAGATGGGTATATTTATAGATCATGGGTGGTTTCCATTCAGAGAACACATGGTTTCATTCATAAAACACAGGGTTCTATTCATAAAACACAGGGTTCCATTCATAGAACACAGGGTTCTATTAATAGAACACAAGGTTTTATTCATAGAACACATGGTTATATTTATAGATCACGGGAGGTTTCCATTCAGAGAACACATGATTTCATTAATAAAACACAGGGTTCTATTTATAGAACACATGGTTCCATTCATAGAACACAGGGTTCTATTAATAGAACACAAGGTTTTATTCATAAAACACATGGTTATATTTATAGATCACGGGTGGTTTCCATTCAGAGAACACATGGTTTCATTCATAAAACACAGGGTTCTATTCATAGAACACAGGGTTCCATTCATAGAACACAGGGTTCTATTAATAGAACACAAGGTTTTATTCATAAAACACATGGTTATATTTATAGATCACGGGTGGTTTCCATTCAGAGAACACATAATTTCATTCATAAAACACAGGGTTCTATTCATAGAACACAGGGTTCCATTTATAGAACACAGGGTTCTATTCATAGAACACAAGGTTTTATTCATAGAACAGATGGTTATATTTATAGATCACGGGTGGTTTCCATTCAGAGAACACATAATTGCATTCATAAAACACAGGGTTCTATTCATAGAACACAGGGTTCCATTTATAGAACACAGGGTTCTATTCATAGAACACAAGGTTTTATTCATAGAACACATGGCTATATTTATAGATCACAGGTGGTTTCCATTCAGAGAACACATGGTTTCATTCATAAAACACAGGGTTCTATTTATAGAACACAGGGTTCCATTCATAGAACACAGGGTTCTATTAATAGAACACAAGGTTTTATTCATAAAACACATGGTTATATTTATAGATCACGGGTGGTTTCCATTCAGAGAACACATGGTTTCATTCATAAAACACAGGGTTCTATTCATAGAACACAGGGTTCCATTCATAGAACACAGGGTTCTATTCATAGAACACAAGGTTTTATTCATAGAACAGATGGGTATATTTATAGATCACGGGTGGTTTCCATTCAGAGAACACATGGTTTCATTCATAAAACACAGGGTTCTATTCATAAAACACAGGGTTCCATTCATAAAACACAGGGTTCTATTAATAGAACACATGGTTATATTCATAGAACACATGGTTATATTTATAGATCACGGGAGGTTTCCATTCAGAGAACAGATGATTTCATTCATAAAACACAGGGTTCTATTTATAGAACACAGGGTTCCATTCATAGAACACAGGGTTCTATTAATAGAACACAAGGTTTTATTCATAAAACACATGGTTATATTTATAGATCACGGGTGGTTTCCATTCAGAGAACACATGGTTTCATTCATAAAACACAGGGTTCTATTCATAGAACACAGGGTTCCATTCATAGAACACAGGGTTCTATTAATAGAACACAAGGTTTTATTCATAAAACACATGGTTATATTTATAGATCACGGGTGGTTTCCATTCAGAGAACACATGGTTTCATTCATAAAACACAGGGTTCTATTCATAGAACACAGGGTTCCATTCATAGAACACAGGGTTCTATTAATAGAACACAAGGTTTTATTCATAAAACACATGGTTATATTTATAGATCACGGGTGGTTTCCATTCAGAGAACACATCATTTCATTCATAAAACACAGGGTTCTATTCATAGAACACAGGGTTCCATTTATAGAACACTGGGTTCTATTCATAGAACACAAGGTTTATTCATAGAACAGATTGTTATATTTATAGATCACGGGTGGTTTCCATTCAGAGAACACATGGTTTCATTCATAAAACACAGGGTTCTATTCATTGAACACAGGGTTCCATTCATAGAACACATGGCTATATTTATAGATCACGGGTGGTTTCCATTCAGAGAACACATGGTTTCATTAATAAAACACAGGGTTCTATTTATAGAACACAGGGTTCCATTCATAGAACACAGGGTTCTATTAATAGAACACAAGGTTTTATTCATAGAACACATGGTTATATTTATAGATCACAGGTGGTTTCCATTCAGATAACACATCATTTCATTCATAAAACACAGGGTTCTATTCATAGAACACAGGGTTCCATTTATAGAACACTGGGTTCTATTCATAGAACACAAGGTTTTATTCATAGAGCACATGGTTATATTTATAGATCGCGGGTGGTTTCCATTCAGAGAACACATAATTTTATTCATAAAACACAGGGTTCTATTCATAGAACACAGGGTTCCATTTATAGAACACAGGGTTCTATTCATAGAACTCAAGGTTTTATTCATAGAACAGATGGTTATATTTATAGATCACGGGTGGTTTCCATTCAGAGAACACATAATTTCATTCATAAAACACAGGGTTCTATTCATAGAACACAGGGTTCCATTTATAGAACACGGGGTTCTATTCATAGAATACAAGGTTTATTCATAGAACAGATGGTTATATTTATAGATCACGGGTGGTTTCCATTCAGAGAACACATGGTTTCATTCATAAAACACAGGGTTCTATTCATGGAACACAGGGTTCCATTCATAGAACACAGGGTTCTATTAATAGAACACAAGGTTTTATTCATAGAACACATGGTTATATTTATAGATCACGGGTGGTTTCCATTCAGAGAACACATAATTTCATTCATAAAACACAGGGTTCTATTCATAGAACACAAGGTTCCAATTATAGAACACAGGGTTCTATTCATAGAACACAAGGTTTTATTCATAGAACAGATGGGTATATTTATAGATCACGGGTGGTTTCCATTCAGAGAACACATAATTTTATTCATAAAACACAGGGTTCTATTCATAGAACACAGGGTTCCATTTATAGAACACAGGGTTCTATTCATAGAATTCAAGGTTTTATTCATAGAACAGATGGTTATATTTATAGATCACGGGTGGTTTCCATTCAGAGAACACATAATTTCATTCATAAAACACAGGGTTCTATTCATAGAACACAGGGTTCCATCTATAGAACACGGGGTTCTATTCATAGAACACAAGGTTTATTCATAGAACAGATGGTTATATTTATAGATCACGGGTGGTTTCCATTCAGAGAACACATGGTTTCATTCATAAAACACAGGGTTCTATTCATGGAACACAGGGTTCCATTCATAGAACACAGGGTTCTATTAATAGAACACAAGGTTTTATTCATAGAACACATGGTTATATTTATAGATCACGGGTGGTTTCCATTCAGAGAACACATAATTTCATTCATAAAACACAGGGTTCTATTCATAGAACACAAGGTTCCAATTATAGAACACAGGGTTCTATTCATAGAACACAAGGTTTTATTCATAGAACAGATGGGTATATTTATAGATCACGGGTGGTTTCCATTCAGAGAACACATGGTTTCATTCATAAAACACAGGGTTCTATTCATAAAACACAGGGTTCCATTCATAAAACACAGGGTTCTATTAATAGAACACAAGGTTTTATTCATAGAACACATGGTTATATTTATAGATCACGGGAGGTTTCCATTCAGAGAACACATGATTTCATTCATAAAACACAGGGTTCTATTTATAGAACACAGGGTTCCATTCATAGAACACAGGGTTCTATTAATAGAACACAAGGTTTTATTCATAAACACATGGTTATATTTATAGATCACGGGTGGTTTCCATTCAGAGAACACATGGTTTCATTCATAAAACACAGGGTTCTATTCATAGAACACAGGGTTCCATTCATAGAACACAGGGTTCTATTAATAGAACACAAGGTTTTATTCATAAAACACATGGTTATATTTATAGATCACGGGTGGTTTCCATTCAGAGAACACATAATTTTATTCATAAAACACAGGGTTCTATTCATAGAACACAGGGTTCCATTTATAGAACACAGGGTTCTATTCATAGAACTCAAGGTTTTATTCATAGAACAGATGGTTATATTTATAGATTACGGGTGGTTTCCATTCAGAGAACACATAATTTCATTCATAAAACACAGGGTTCTATTCATAGAACACAGGGTTCCATTTATAGAACACGGGGTTCTATTCATAGAACACAAGGTTTATTCATAGAACAGATGGTTATATTTATAGATCACGGGTGGTTTCCATTCAGAGAACACATGGTTTCATTCATAAAACACAGGGTTCTATTCATGGAACACAGGGTTCCATTCATAGAACACAGGGTTCAATTAATAGAACACAATGTTTTAATCATAAAACACATGGTTATATTTATAGATCACGGGTGGTTTCCATTCAGAGAACACATAATTTCATTCATAAAACACAGGGTTCTATTCATAGAACACAAGGTTTTATTCATAGAACACATGGCTATATTTATAGATCACGGGTGGTTTCCATTCAGAGAACACATGGTTTCATTAATAAAACACAGGGTTCTATTTATAGAACACAGGGTTCCATTCATAGAACACAGGGTTCTATTAATAGAACACAAGGTTTTATTCATAAAACACATGGTTATATTTATAGATCACGGGTGGTTTCCATTCAGAGAACACATGGTTTCATTCATAAAACACATGGTTCTATTCATAGAACACAGGGTTCCATTCATAGAACACAGGGTTCTATTAATAGAACACAAGGTTTTATTCATAAAACACATGGTTATATTTATAGATCACGGGTGGTTTCCATTCAGATAACACATCATTTCATTCATAAAACACAGGGTTCTATTCATAGAATACAGGGTTCCATTTATAGAACACTGGGTTCTATTCATAGAACACAAGGTTTTATTCATAGAACACATGGTTATATTTATAGATCACGGGTGGTTTCCATTCAGAGAACACATAATTTTATTCATAAAACACAGGGTTCTATTCATAGAACACAGGGTTCCATTTATAGAACACAGGGTTCTATTCATAGAACTCAAGGTTTTATTCATAGAACAGATGGTTATATTTATAGATCACGGGTGGTTTCCATTCAGAGAACACATAATTTCATTCATAAAACACAGGGTTCTATTCATAGAACACAGGGTTCCATTTATAGAACACGGGGTTCTATTCATAGAACACAAGGTTTATTCATAGAACAGATGGTTATATTTATAGATCACGGGTGGTTTCCATTCAGAGAACACATGGTTTCATTCATAAAACACAGGGTTCTATTCATGGAACACAGGGTTCCATTCATAGAACAAAGGGTTCTATTAATAGAACACAAGGTTTTATTCATAGAACACATGGTTATATTTATAGATCACTGGTGGTTTCCATTCAGAGAACACATAATTTCATTCATAAAACACAGGGTTCTATTCATAGAACACAAGGTTCCAATTATAGAACACAGGGTTCTATTCATAGAACACAAGGTTTTATTCATAGAACAGATGGGTATATTTATAGATCATGGGTGGTTTCCATTCAGAGAACACATGGTTTCATTCATAAAACACAGGGTTCTATTCATAAAACACAGGGTTCCATTCATAGAACACAGGGTTCTATTAATAGAACACAAGGTTTTATTCATAGAACACATGGTTATATTTATAGATCACGGGAGGTTTCCATTCAGAGAACACATGATTTCATTAATAAAACACAGGGTTCTATTTATAGAACACAGGGTTCCATTCATAGAACACAGGGTTCTATTAATAGAACACAAGGTTTTATTCATAAAACACATGGTTATATTTATAGATCACGGGTGGTTTCCATTCAGAGAACACATGGTTTCATTCATAAAACACAGGGTTCTATTCATAGAACACAGGGTTCCATTCATAGAACACAGGGTTCTATTAATAGAACACAAGGTTTTATTCATAAAACACATGGTTATATTTATAGATCACGGGTGGTTTCCATTCAGAGAACACATAATTTCATTCATAAAACACAGGGTTCTATTCATAGAACACAGGGTTCCATTTATAGAACACAGGGTTCTATTCATAGAACACAAGGTTTTATTCATAGAACAGATGGTTATATTTATAGATCACGGGTGGTTTCCATTCAGAGAACACATAATTGCATTCATAAAACACAGGGTTCTATTCATAGAACACAGGGTTCCATTTATTGAACACAGGGTTCTATTCATAGAACACAAGGTTTTATTCATAGAACACATGGCTATATTTATAGATCACAGGTGGTTTCCATTCAGAGAACACATGGTTTCATTCATAAAACACAGGGTTCTATTTATAGAACACAGGGTTCCATTCATAGAACACAGGGTTCTATTAATAGAACACAAGGTTTTATTCATAAAACACATGGTTATATTTATAGATCACGGGTGGTTTCCATTCAGAGAACACATGGTTTCATTCATAAAACACAGGGTTCTATTCATAGAACACAGGGTTCCATTCATAGAACACAGGGTTCTATTAATAGAACACAAGGTTTTATTCATAAAACACATGGTTATATTTATAGATCACGGGTGGTTTCCATTCAGAGAACACATCATTTCATTCATAAAACACAGGGTTCTATTCATAGAACACAGGGTTCCATTTATAGAACACTGGGTTCTATTCATAGAACACGAGGTTTTATTCATAGAACACATGGTTATATTTATAGATCACGGGTGGTTTCCATTCAGAGAACACATAATTTTATTCATAAAACACAGGGTTCTATTCATAGAACACAGGGTTCCATTTATAGAACACAGGGTTCTATTCATAGAACTCAAGGTTTTATTCATAGAACAGATGGTTATATTTATAGATCACGGGTGGTTTCCATTCAGAGAACACATAATTGCATTCATAAAACACAGGGTTCTATTCATAGAACACAGGGTTCCATTTATAGAACACAGGGTTCTATTCATAGAACACAAGGTTTTATTCATAGAACACATGGCTATATTTATAGATCACAGGTGGTTTCCATTCAGAGAACACATGGTTTCATTCATAAAACACAGGGTTCTATTTATAGAACACAGGGTTCCATTCATAGAACACAGGGTTCTATTAATAGAACACAAGGTTTTATTCATAAAACACATGGTTATATTTATAGATCACGGGTGGTTTCCATTCAGAGAACACATGGTTTCATTCATAAAACACAGGGTTCTATTCATAGAACACAGGGTTCCATTCATAGAACACAGGGTTCTATTCATAGAACACAAGGTTTTATTCATAGAACAGATGGGTATATTTATAGATCACGGGTGGTTTCCATTCAGAGAACACATGGTTTCATTCATAAAACACAGGGTTCTATTCATAAAACACAGGGTTCCATTCATAAAACACAGGGTTCTATTAATAGAACACATGGTTATATTCATAGAACACATGGTTATATTTATAGATCACGGGAGGTTTCCATTCAGAGAACAGATGATTTCATTCATAAAACACAGGGTTCTATTTATAGAACACAGGGTTCCATTCATAGAACACAGGGTTCTATTAATAGAACACAAGGTTTTATTCATAAAACACATGGTTATATTTATAGATCACGGGTGGTTTCCATTCAGAGAACACATGGTTTCATTCATAAAACACAGGGTTCTATTCATAGAACACAGGGTTCCATTCATAGAACACAGGGTTCTATTAATAGAACACAAGGTTTTATTCATAAAACACATGGTTATATTTATAGATCACGGGTGGTTTCCATTCAGAGAACACATGGTTTCATTCATAAAACACAGGGTTCTATTCATAGAACACAGGGTTCCATTCATAGAACACAGGGTTCTATTAATAGAACACAAGGTTTTATTCATAAAACACATGGTTATATTTATAGATCACGGGTGGTTTCCATTCAGAGAACACATCATTTCATTCATAAAACACAGGGTTCTATTCATAGAACACAGGGTTCCATTTATAGAACACTGGGTTCTATTCATAGAACACAAGGTTTATTCATAGAACAGATTGTTATATTTATAGATCACGGGTGGTTTCCATTCAGAGAACACATGGTTTCATTCATAAAACACAGGGTTCTATTCATTGAACACAGGGTTCCATTCATAGAACACATGGCTATATTTATAGATCACGGGTGGTTTCCATTCAGAGAACACATGGTTTCATTAATAAAACACAGGGTTCTATTTATAGAACACAGGGTTCCATTCATAGAACACAGGGTTCTATTAATAGAACACAAGGTTTTATTCATAGAACACATGGTTATATTTATAGATCACAGGTGGTTTCCATTCAGATAACACATCATTTCATTCATAAAACACAGGGTTCTATTCATAGAACACAGGGTTCCATTTATAGAACACTGGGTTCTATTCATAGAACACAAGGTTTTATTCATAGAGCACATGGTTATATTTATAGATCGCGGGTGGTTTCCATTCAGAGAACACATAATTTTATTCATAAAACACAGGGTTCTATTCATAGAACACAGGGTTCCATTTATAGAACACAGGGTTCTATTCATAGAACTCAAGGTTTTATTCATAGAACAGATGGTTATATTTATAGATCACGGGTGGTTTCCATTCAGAGAACACATAATTTCATTCATAAAACACAGGGTTCTATTCATAGAACACAGGGTTCCATTTATAGAACACGGGGTTCTATTCATAGAATACAAGGTTTATTCATAGAACAGATGGTTATATTTATAGATCACGGGTGGTTTCCATTCAGAGAACACATGGTTTCATTCATAAAACACAGGGTTCTATTCATGGAACACAGGGTTCCATTCATAGAACACAGGGTTCTATTAATAGAACACAAGGTTTTATTCATAGAACACATGGTTATATTTATAGATCACGGGTGGTTTCCATTCAGAGAACACATAATTTCATTCATAAAACACAGGGTTCTATTCATAGAACACAAGGTTCCAATTATAGAACACAGGGTTCTATTCATAGAACACAAGGTTTTATTCATAGAACAGATGGGTATATTTATAGATCACGGGTGGTTTCCATTCAGAGAACACATAATTTTATTCATAAAACACAGGGTTCTATTCATAGAACACAGGGTTCCATTTATAGAACACAGGGTTCTATTCATAGAATTCAAGGTTTTATTCATAGAACAGATGGTTATATTTATAGATCACGGGTGGTTTCCATTCAGAGAACACATAATTTCATTCATAAAACACAGGGTTCTATTCATAGAACACAGGGTTCCATCTATAGAACACGGGGTTCTATTCATAGAACACAAGGTTTATTCATAGAACAGATGGTTATATTTATAGATCACGGGTGGTTTCCATTCAGAGAACACATGGTTTCATTCATAAAACACAGGGTTCTATTCATGGAACACAGGGTTCCATTCATAGAACACAGGGTTCTATTAATAGAACACAAGGTTTTATTCATAGAACACATGGTTATATTTATAGATCACGGGTGGTTTCCATTCAGAGAACACATAATTTCATTCATAAAACACAGGGTTCTATTCATAGAACACAAGGTTCCAATTATAGAACACAGGGTTCTATTCATAGAACACAAGGTTTTATTCATAGAACAGATGGGTATATTTATAGATCACGGGTGGTTTCCATTCAGAGAACACATGGTTTCATTCATAAAACACAGGGTTCTATTCATAAAACACAGGGTTCCATTCATAAAACACAGGGTTCTATTAATAGAACACAAGGTTTTATTCATAGAACACATGGTTATATTTATAGATCACGGGAGGTTTCCATTCAGAGAACACATGATTTCATTCATAAAACACAGGGTTCTATTTATAGAACACAGGGTTCCATTCATAGAACACAGGGTTCTATTAATAGAACACAAGGTTTTATTCATAAAACACATGGTTATATTTATAGATCACGGGTGGTTTCCATTCAGAGAACACATGGTTTCATTCATAAAACACAGGGTTCTATTCATAGAACACAGGGTTCCATTCATAGAACACAGGGTTCTATTAATAGAACACAAGGTTTTATTCATAAAACACATGGTTATATTTATAGATCACGGGTGGTTTCCATTCAGAGAACACATAATTTTATTCATAAAACACAGGGTTCTATTCATAGAACACAGGGTTCCATTTATAGAACACAGGGTTCTATTCATAGAACTCAAGGTTTTATTCATAGAACAGATGGTTATATTTATAGATTACGGGTGGTTTCCATTCAGAGAACACATAATTTCATTCATAAAACACAGGGTTCTATTCATAGAACACAGGGTTCCATTTATAGAACACGGGGTTCTATTCATAGAACACAAGGTTTATTCATAGAACAGATGGTTATATTTATAGATCACGGGTGGTTTCCATTCAGAGAACACATGGTTTCATTCATAAAACACAGGGTTCTATTCATGGAACACAGGGTTCCATTCATAGAACACAGGGTTCAATTAATAGAACACAATGTTTTAATCATAAAACACATGGTTATATTTATAGATCACGGGTGGTTTCCATTCAGAGAACACATAATTTCATTCATAAAACACAGGGTTCTATTCATAGAACACAAGGTTTTATTCATAGAACACATGGCTATATTTATAGATCACGGGTGGTTTCCATTCAGAGAACACATGGTTTCATTAATAAAACACAGGGTTCTATTTATAGAACACAGGGTTCCATTCATAGAACACAGGGTTCTATTAATAGAACACAAGGTTTTATTCATAAAACACATGGTTATATTTATAGATCACGGGTGGTTTCCATTCAGAGAACACATGGTTTCATTCATAAAACACATGGTTCTATTCATAGAACACAGGGTTCCATTCATAGAACACAGGGTTCTATTAATAGAACACAAGGTTTTATTCATAAAACACATGGTTATATTTATAGATCACGGGTGGTTTCCATTCAGATAACACATCATTTCATTCATAAAACACAGGGTTCTATTCATAGAATACAGGGTTCCATTTATAGAACACTGGGTTCTATTCATAGAACACAAGGTTTTATTCATAGAACACATGGTTATATTTATAGATCACGGGTGGTTTCCATTCAGAGAACACATAATTTTATTCATAAAACACAGGGTTCTATTCATAGAACACAGGGTTCCATTTATAGAACACAGGGTTCTATTCATAGAACTCAAGGTTTTATTCATAGAACAGATGGTTATATTTATAGATCACGGGTGGTTTCCATTCAGAGAACACATAATTTCATTCATAAAACACAGGGTTCTATTCATAGAACACAGGGTTCCATTTATAGAACACGGGGTTCTATTCATAGAACACAAGGTTTATTCATAGAACAGATGGTTATATTTATATATCACGGGTGGTTTCCATTCAGAGAACACATGGTTTCATTCATAAAACACAGGGTTCTATTCATGGAACACAGGGTTCCATTCATAGAACAAAGGGTTCTATTAATAGAACACAAGGTTTTATTCATAGAACACATGGTTATATTTATAGATCACTGGTGGTTTCCATTCAGAGAACACATAATTTCATTCATAAAACACAGGGTTCTATTCATAGAACACAAGGTTCCAATTATAGAACACAGGGTTCTATTCATAGAACACAAGGTTTTATTCATAGAACAGATGGGTATATTTATAGATCATGGGTGGTTTCCATTCAGAGAACACATGGTTTCATTCATAAAACACAGGGTTCTATTCATAAAACACAGGGTTCCATTCATAGAACACAGGGTTCTATTAATAGAACACAAGGTTTTATTCATAGAACACATGGTTATATTTATAGATCACGGGAGGTTTCCATTCAGAGAACACATGATTTCATTAATAAAACACAGGGTTCTATTTATAGAACACAGGGTTCCATTCATAGAACACAGGGTTCTATTAATAGAACACAAGGTTTTATTCATAAAACACATGGTTATATTTATAGATCACGGGTGGTTTCCATTCAGAGAACACATGGTTTCATTCATAAAACACAGGGTTCTATTCATAGAACACAGGGTTCCATTCATAGAACACAGGGTTCTATTAATAGAACACAAGGTTTTATTCATAAAACACATGGTTATATTTATAGATCACGGGTGGTTTCCATTCAGAGAACACATAATTTCATTCATAAAACACAGGGTTCTATTCATAGAACACAGGGTTCCATTTATAGAACACAGGGTTCTATTCATAGAACACAAGGTTTTATTCATAGAACAGATGGTTATATTTATAGATCACGGGTGGTTTCAATTCAGAGAACACATAATTGCATTCATAAAACACAGGGTTCTATTCATAGAACACAGGGTTCCATTTATAGAACACAGGGTTCTATTCATAGAACACAAGGTTTTATTCATAGAACACATGGCTATATTTATAGATCACAGGTGGTTTCCATTCAGAGAACACATGGTTTCATTCATAAAACACAGGGTTCTATTTATAGAACACAGGGTTCCATTCATAGAACACAGGGTTCTATTAATAGAACACAAGGTTTTATTCATAAAACACATGGTTATATTTATAGATCACGGGTGGTTTCCATTCAGAGAACACATGGTTTCATTCATAAAACACAGGGTTCTATTCATAGAACACAGGGTTCCATTCATAGAACACAGGGTTCTATTAATAGAACACAAGGTTTTATTCATAAAACACATGGTTATATTTATAGATCACGGGTGGTTTCCATTCAGAGAACACATCATTTCATTCATAAAACACAGGGTTCTATTCATAGAACACAGGGTTCCATTTATAGAACACTGGGTTCTATTCATAGAACACAAGGTTTTATTCATAGAACACATGGTTATATTTATAGATCACGGGTGGTTTCCATTCAGAGAACACATAATTTTATTCATAAAACACAGGGTTCTATTCATAGAACACAGGGTTCCATTTATAGAACACAGGGTTCTATTCATAGAACTCAAGGTTTTATTCATAGAACAGATGGTTATATTTATAGATCACGGGTGGTTTCCATTCAGAGAACACATAATTTCATTCATAAAACACAGGGTTCTATTCATAGAACACAGGGTTCCATTTATAGAACACGGGGTTCTATTCATAGAACACAAGGTTTATTCATAGAACAGATGGTTATATTTATAGATCACGGGTGGTTTCCATTCAGAGAACACATGGTTTCATTCATAAAACACAGGGTTCTATTCATAGAACACAGGGTTCCATTCATAGAACACAGGGTTCTATTAATAGAACACAAGGTTTTATTCATAGAACACATGGTTATATTTATAGATCACGGGTGGTTTCCATTCAGAGAACACATAATTTCATTCATAAAACACAGGGTTCTATTCATAGAACACAAGGTTCCAATTATAGAACACAGGGTTCTATTCATAGAACACAAGGTTTTATTCATAGAACAGATGGGTATATTTATAGATCACGGGTGGTTTCCATTCAGAGAACACATGGTTTCATTCATAAAACACAGGGTTCTATTCATAAAACACAGGGTTCCATTCATAAAACACAGGGTTCTATTAATAGAACACAAGGTTTTATTCATAAAACACATGGTTATATTTATAGATCACGGGTGGTTTCCATTCAGAGAACACATGGTTTCATTCATAAAACACAGGGTTCTATTCATAGAACACAGGGTTCCATTCATAGAACACAGGGTTCTATTAATAGAAAACAAGGTTTTATTCATAAAACACATGGTTATATTTATAGATCACGGGTGGTTTCCATTCAGAGAACACATCATTTCATTCATAAAACACAGGGTTCTATTCATAGAACACAGGGTTCCATTTATAGAACACTGGGTTCTATTCATAGAACACAAGGTTTATTCATAGAACAGATTGTTATATTTATAGATCACGGGTGGTTTCCATTCAGAGAACACATGGTTTCATTCATAAAACACAGGGTTCTATTCATGGAACACAGGGTTCCATTCATAGAACACATGGCTATATTTATAGATCACGGGTGGTTTCCATTCAGAGAACACATGGTTTCATTAATAAAACACAGGGTTCTATTTATAGAACACAGGGTTCCATTCATAGAACACAGGGTTCTATTAATAGAACACAAGGTTTTATTCATAGAACACATGGTTATATTTATAGATCACAGGTGGTTTCCATTCAGATAACACATCATTTCATTCATAAAACACAGGGTTCTATTCATAGAACACAGGGTTCCATTTATAGAACACTGGGTTCTATTCATAGAACACAAGGTTTTATTCATAGAGCACATGGTTATATTTATAGATCGCGGGTGGTTTCCATTCAGAGAACACATAATTTTATTCATAAAACACAGGGTTCTATTCATAGAACACAGGGTTCCATTTATAGAACACAGGGTTCTATTCATAGAACTCAAGGTTTTATTCATAGAACAGATGGTTATATTTATAGATCACGGGTGGTTTCCATTCAGAGAACACATAATTTCATTCATAAAACACAGGGTTCTATTCATAGAACACAGGGTTCCATTTATAGAACACGGGGTTCTATTCATAGAATACAAGGTTTATTCATAGAACAGATGGTTATATTTATAGATCACGGGTGGTTTCCATTCAGAGAACACATGGTTTCATTCATAATACACAGGGTTCTATTCATGGAACACAGGGTTCCATTCATAGAACACAGGGTTCTATTAATAGAACACAAGGTTTTATTCATAGAACACATGGTTATATTTATAGATCACAGGTGGTTTCCATTCAGAGAACACATAATTTCATTCATAAAACACAGGGTTCTATTCATAGAACACAAGGTTCCAATTATAGAACACAGGGTTCTATTCATAGAACACAAGGTTTTATTCATAGAACAGATGGGTATATTTATAGATCACGGGTGGTTTCCATTCAGAGAACACATAATTTTATTCATAAAACACAGGGTTCTATTCATAGAACACAGGGTTCCATTTATAGAACACAGGGTTCTATTCATAGAACTCAAGGTTTTATTCATAGAACAGATGGTTATATTTATAGATCACGGGTGGTTTCCATTCAGAGAACACATAATTTCATTCATAAAACACAGGGTTCTATTCATAGAACACAGGGTTCCATCTATAGAACACGGGGTTCTATTCATAGAACACAAGGTTTATTCATAGAACAGATGGTTATATTTATAGATCACGGGTGGTTTCCATTCAGAGAACACATGGTTTCATTCATAAAACACAGGGTTCTATTCATGGAACACAGGGTTCCATTCATAGAACACAGGGTTCTATTAATAGAACACAAGGTTTTATTCATAGAACACATGGTTATATTTATAGATCACGGGTGGTTTCCATTCAGAGAACACATAATTTCATTCATAAAACACAGGGTTCTATTCATAGAACACAAGGTTCCAATTATAGAACACAGGGTTCTATTCATAGAACACAAGGTTTTATTCATAGAACAGATGGGTATATTTATAGATCACGGGTGGTTTCCATTCAGAGAACACATGGTTTCATTCATAAAACACAGGGTTCTATTCATAAAACACAGGGTTCCATTCATAAAACACAGGGTTCTATTAATAGAACACAAGGTTTTATTCATAGAACACATGGTTATATTTATAGATCACGGGAGGTTTCCATTCAGAGAACACATGATTTCATTCATAAAACACAGGGTTCTATTTATAGAACACAGGGTTCCATTCATAGAACACAGGGTTCTATTAATAGAACACAAGGTTTTATTCATAAAACACATGGTTATATTTATAGATCACGGGTGGTTTCCATTCAGAGAACACATGGTTTCATTCATAAAACACAGGGTTCTATTCATAGAACACAGGGTTCCATTCATAGAACACAGGGTTCTATTAATAGAACACAAGGTTTTATTCATAAAACACATGGTTATATTTATAGATCACGGGTGGTTTCCATTCAGAGAACACATGGTTTCATTCATAAAACACAGGGTTCTATTCATAGAACACAGGGTTCCATTCATAGAACACAGGGTTCTATTAATAGAACACAAGGTTTTATTCATAAAACACATGGTTATATTTATAGATCACGGGTGGTTTCCATTCAGAGAACACATCATTTCATTCATAAAACACAGGGTTCTATTCATAGAACACAGGGTTCCATTTATAGAACACTGGGTTCTATTCATAGAACACAAGGTTTTATTCATAGAACACATGGTTATATTTATAGATCACGGGTGGTTTCCATTCAGAGAACACATAATTTTATTCATAAAACACAGGGTTCTATTCATAAAACACAGGGTTCCATTTATAGAACACAGGGTTCTATTCATAGAACTCAAGGTTTTATTCATAGAACAGATGGTTATATTTATAGATCACGGGTGGTTTCCATTCAGAGAACACATAATTGCATTCATAAAACACAGGGTTCTATTCATAGAACACAGGGTTCCATTTATAGAACACAGGGTTCTATTCATAGAACACAAGGTTTTATTCATAGAACACATGGCTATATTTATAGATCACAGGTGGTTTCCATTCAGAGAACACATGGTTTCATTCATAAAACACAGGGTTCTATTTATAGAACACAGGGTTCCATTCATAGAACACAGGGTTCTATTAATAGAACACAAGGTTTTATTCATAAAACACATGGTTATATTTATAGATCACGGGTGGTTTCCATTCAGAGAACACATGGTTTCATTCATAAAACACAGGGTTCTATTCATAGAACACAGGGTTCCATTCATAGAACACAGGGTTCTATTCATAGAACACAAGGTTTTATTCATAGAACAGATGGGTATATTTATAGATCACGGGTGGTTTCCATTCAGAGAACACATGGTTTCATTCATAAAACACAGGGTTCTATTCATAAAACACAGGGTTCCATTCATAAAACACAGGGTTCTATTAATAGAACACATGGTTATATTCATAGAACACATGGTTATATTTATAGATCACGGGAGGTTTCCATTCAGAGAACAGATGATTTCATTCATAAAACACAGGGTTCTATTTATAGAACACAGGGTTCCATTCATAGAACACAGGGTTCTATTAATAGAACACAAGGTTTTATTCATAAAACACATGGTTATATTTATAGATCACGGGTGGTTTCCATTCAGAGAACACATGGTTTCATTCATAAAACACAGGGTTCTATTCATAGAACACAGGGTTCCATTCATAGAACACAGGGTTCTATTAATAGAACACAAGGTTTTATTCATAAAACACATGGTTATATTTATAGATCACGGGTGGTTTCCATTCAGAGAACACATGGTTTCATTCATAAAACACAGGGTTCTATTCATAGAACACAGGGTTCCATTCATAGAACACAGGGTTCTATTAATAGAACACAAGGTTTTATTCATAAAACACATGGTTATATTTATAGATCACGGGTGGTTTCCATTCAGAGAACACATCATTTCATTCATAAAACACAGGGTTCTATTCATAGAACACAGGGTTCCATTTATAGAACACTGGGTTCTATTCATAGAACACAAGGTTTATTCATAGAACAGATTGTTATATTTATAGATCACGGGTGGTTTCCATTCAGAGAACACATGGTTTCATTCATAAAACACAGGGTTCTATTCATTGAACACAGGGTTCCATTCATAGAACACATGGCTATATTTATAGATCACGGGTGGTTTCCATTCAGAGAACACATGGTTTCATTAATAAAACACAGGGTTCTATTTATAGAACACAGGGTTCCATTCATAGAACACAGGGTTCTATTAATAGAACACAAGGTTTTATTCATAGAACACATGGTTATATTTATAGATCACAGGTGGTTTCCATTCAGATAACACATCATTTCATTCATAAAACACAGGGTTCTATTCATAGAACACAGGGTTCCATTTATAGAACACTGGGTTCTATTCATAGAACACAAGGTTTTATTCATAGAGCACATGGTTATATTTATAGATCGCGGGTGGTTTCCATTCAGAGAACACATAATTTTATTCATAAAACACAGGGTTCTATTCATAGAACACAGGGTTCCATTTATAGAACACAGGGTTCTATTCATAGAACTCAAGGTTTTATTCATAGAACAGATGGTTATATTTATAGATCACGGGTGGTTTCCATTCAGAGAACACATAATTTCATTCATAAAACACAGGGTTCTATTCATAGAACACAGGGTTCCATTTATAGAACACGGGGTTCTATTCATAGAATACAAGGTTTATTCATAGAACAGATGGTTATATTTATAGATCACGGGTGGTTTCCATTCAGAGAACACATGGTTTCATTCATAAAACACAGGGTTCTATTCATGGAACACAGGGTTCCATTCATAGAACACAGGGTTCTATTAATAGAACACAAGGTTTTATTCATAGAACACATGGTTATATTTATAGATCACGGGTGGTTTCCATTCAGAGAACACATAATTTCATTCATAAAACACAGGGTTCTATTCATAGAACACAAGGTTCCAATTATAGAACACAGGGTTCTATTCATAGAACACAAGGTTTTATTCATAGAACAGATGGGTATATTTATAGATCACGGGTGGTTTCCATTCAGAGAACACATAATTTTATTCATAAAACACAGGGTTCTATTCATAGAACACAGGGTTCCATTTATAGAACACAGGGTTCTATTCATAGAATTCAAGGTTTTATTCATAGAACAGATGGTTATATTTATAGATCACGGGTGGTTTCCATTCAGAGAACACATAATTTCATTCATAAAACACAGGGTTCTATTCATAGAACACAGGGTTCCATCTATAGAACACGGGGTTCTATTCATAGAACACAAGGTTTATTCATAGAACAGATGGTTATATTTATAGATCACGGGTGGTTTCCATTCAGAGAACACATGGTTTCATTCATAAAACACAGGGTTCTATTCATGGAACACAGGGTTCCATTCATAGAACACAGGGTTCTATTAATAGAACACAAGGTTTTATTCATAGAACACATGGTTATATTTATAGATCACGGGTGGTTTCCATTCAGAGAACACATAATTTCATTCATAAAACACAGGGTTCTATTCATAGAACACAAGGTTCCAATTATAGAACACAGGGTTCTATTCATAGAACACAAGGTTTTATTCATAGAACAGATGGGTATATTTATAGATCACGGGTGGTTTCCATTCAGAGAACACATGGTTTCATTCATAAAACACAGGGTTCTATTCATAAAACACAGGGTTCCATTCATAAAACACAGGGTTCTATTAATAGAACACAAGGTTTTATTCATAGAACACATGGTTATATTTATAGATCACGGGAGGTTTCCATTCAGAGAACACATGATTTCATTCATAAAACACAGGGTTCTATTTATAGAACACAGGGTTCCATTCATAGAACACAGGGTTCTATTAATAGAACACAAGGTTTTATTCATAAAACACATGGTTATATTTATAGATCACGGGTGGTTTCCATTCAGAGAACACATGGTTTCATTCATAAAACACAGGGTTCTATTCATAGAACACAGGGTTCCATTCATAGAACACAGGGTTCTATTAATAGAACACAAGGTTTTATTCATAAAACACATGGTTATATTTATAGATCACGGGTGGTTTCCATTCAGAGAACACATAATTTTATTCATAAAACACAGGGTTCTATTCATAGAACACAGGGTTCCATTTATAGAACACAGGGTTCTATTCATAGAACTCAAGGTTTTATTCATAGAACAGATGGTTATATTTATAGATTACGGGTGGTTTCCATTCAGAGAACACATAATTTCATTCATAAAACACAGGGTTCTATTCATAGAACACAGGGTTCCATTTATAGAACACGGGGTTCTATTCATAGAACACAAGGTTTATTCATAGAACAGATGGTTATATTTATAGATCACGGGTGGTTTCCATTCAGAGAACACATGGTTTCATTCATAAAACACAGGGTTCTATTCATGGAACACAGGGTTCCATTCATAGAACACAGGGTTCAATTAATAGAACACAATGTTTTAATCATAAAACACATGGTTATATTTATAGATCACGGGTGGTTTCCATTCAGAGAACACATAATTTCATTCATAAAACACAGGGTTCTATTCATAGAACACAAGGTTTTATTCATAGAACACATGGCTATATTTATAGATCACGGGTGGTTTCCATTCAGAGAACACATGGTTTCATTAATAAAACACAGGGTTCTATTTATAGAACACAGGGTTCCATTCATAGAACACAGGGTTCTATTAATAGAACACAAGGTTTTATTCATAAAACACATGGTTATATTTATAGATCACGGGTGGTTTCCATTCAGAGAACACATGGTTTCATTCATAAAACACATGGTTCTATTCATAGAACACAGGGTTCCATTCATAGAACACAGGGTTCTATTAATAGAACACAAGGTTTTATTCATAAAACACATGGTTATATTTATAGATCACGGGTGGTTTCCATTCAGATAACACATCATTTCATTCATAAAACACAGGGTTCTATTCATAGAATACAGGGTTCCATTTATAGAACACTGGGTTCTATTCATAGAACACAAGGTTTTATTCATAGAACACATGGTTATATTTATAGATCACGGGTGGTTTCCATTCAGAGAACACATAATTTTATTCATAAAACACAGGGTTCTATTCATAGAACACAGGGTTCCATTTATAGAACACAGGGTTCTATTCATAGAACTCAAGGTTTTATTCATAGAACAGATGGTTATATTTATAGATCACGGGTGGTTTCCATTCAGAGAACACATAATTTCATTCATAAAACACAGGGTTCTATTCATAGAACACAGGGTTCCATTTATAGAACACGGGGTTCTATTCATAGAACACAAGGTTTATTCATAGAACAGATGGTTATATTTATAGATCACGGGTGGTTTCCATTCAGAGAACACATGGTTTCATTCATAAAACACAGGGTTCTATTCATGGAACACAGGGTTCCATTCATAGAACAAAGGGTTCTATTAATAGAACACAAGGTTTTATTCATAGAACACATGGTTATATTTATAGATCACTGGTGGTTTCCATTCAGAGAACACATAATTTCATTCATAAAACACAGGGTTCTATTCATAGAACACAAGGTTCCAATTATAGAACACAGGGTTCTATTCATAGAACACAAGGTTTTATTCATAGAACAGATGGGTATATTTATAGATCATGGGTGGTTTCCATTCAGAGAACACATGGTTTCATTCATAAAACACAGGGTTCTATTCATAAAACACAGGGTTCCATTCATAGAACACAGGGTTCTATTAATAGAACACAAGGTTTTATTCATAGAACACATGGTTATATTTATAGATCACGGGAGGTTTCCATTCAGAGAACACATGATTTCATTAATAAAACACAGGGTTCTATTTATAGAACACAGGGTTCCATTCATAGAACACAGGGTTCTATTAATAGAACACAAGGTTTTATTCATAAAACACATGGTTATATTTATAGATCACGGGTGGTTTCCATTCAGAGAACACATAATTTCATTCATAAAACACAGGGTTCTATTCATAGAACACAGGGTTCCATTTATAGAACACAGGGTTCTATTCATAGAACACAAGGTTTTATTCATAGAACAGATGGTTATATTTATAGATCACGGGTGGTTTCCATTCAGAGAACACATAATTGCATTCATAAAACACAGGGTTCTATTCATAGAACACAGGGTTCCATTTATAGAACACAGGGTTCTATTCATAGAACACAAGGTTTTATTCATAGAACACATGGCTATATTTATAGATCACAGGTGGTTTCCATTCAGAGAACACATGGTTTCATTCATAAAACACAGGGTTCTATTTATAGAACACAGGGTTCCATTCATAGAACACAGGGTTCTATTAATAGAACACAAGGTTTTATTCATAAAACACATGGTTATATTTATAGATCACGGGTGGTTTCCATTCAGAGAACACATGGTTTCATTCATAAAACACAGGGTTCTATTCATAGAACACAGGGTTCCATTCATAGAACACAGGGTTCTATTAATAGAACACAAGGTTTTATTCATAAAACACATGGTTATATTTATAGATCACGGGTGGTTTCCATTCAGAGAACACATCATTTCATTCATAAAACACAGGGTTCTATTCATAGAACACAGGGTTCCATTTATAGAACACTGGGTTCTATTCATAGAACACGAGGTTTTATTCATAGAACACATGGTTATATTTATAGATCACGGGTGGTTTCCATTCAGAGAACACATAATTTTATTCATAAAACACAGGGTTCTATTCATAGAACACAGGGTTCCATTTATAGAACACAGGGTTCTATTCATAGAACTCAAGGTTTTATT
Source organism: Crinia signifera (assembly GCF_055691185.1). NCBI lineage: Eukaryota > Metazoa > Chordata > Amphibia > Anura > Myobatrachidae > Crinia > Crinia signifera. The sequence goes on along the minus strand of NC_139217.1, from coordinate 236,135,676 downwards.
CATAGAACAGATGGTTATATTTATAGATCACGGGTGGTTTCCATTCAGAGAACACATAATTTCATTCATAAAACACAGGGTTCTATTCATAGAACACAGGGTTCCATTTATAGAACACGGGGTTCTATTCATAGAACACAAGGTTTATTCATAGAACAGATGGTTATATTTATAGATCACGGGTGGTTTCCATTCAGAGAACACATGGTTTCATTCATAAAACACAGGGTTCTATTCATAGAACACAGGGTTCCATTCATAGAACACAGGGTTCTATTAATAGAACACAAGGTTTTATTCATAGAACACATGGTTATATTTATAGATCACGGGTGGTTTCCATTCAGAGAACACATAATTTCATTCATAAAACACAGGGTTCTATTCATAGAACACAAGGTTCCAATTATAGAACACAGGGTTCTATTCATAGAACACAAGGTTTTATTCATAGAACAGATGGGTATATTTATAGATCACGGGTGGTTTCCATTCAGAGAACACATGGTTTCATTCATAAAACACAGGGTTCTATTCATAAAACACAGGGTTCCATTCATAAAACACAGGGTTCTATTAATAGAACACAAGGTTTTATTCATAAAACACATGGTTATATTTATAGATCACGGGTGGTTTCCATTCAGAGAACACATGGTTTCATTCATAAAACACAGGGTTCTATTCATAGAACACAGGGTTCCATTCATAGAACACAGGGTTCTATTAATAGAAAACAAGGTTTTATTCATAAAACACATGGTTATATTTATAGATCACGGGTGGTTTCCATTCAGAGAACACATCATTTCATTCATAAAACACAGGGTTCTATTCATAGAACACAGGGTTCCATTTATAGAACACTGGGTTCTATTCATAGAACACAAGGTTTATTCATAGAACAGATTGTTATATTTATAGATCACGGGTGGTTTCCATTCAGAGAACACATGGTTTCATTCATAAAACACAGGGTTCTATTCATGGAACACAGGGTTCCATTCATAGAACACATGGCTATATTTATAGATCACGGGTGGTTTCCATTCAGAGAACACATGGTTTCATTAATAAAACACAGGGTTCTATTTATAGAACACAGGGTTCCATTCATAGAACACAGGGTTCTATTAATAGAACACAAGGTTTTATTCATAGAACACATGGTTATATTTATAGATCACAGGTGGTTTCCATTCAGATAACACATCATTTCATTCATAAAACACAGGGTTCTATTCATAGAACACAGGGTTCCATTTATAGAACACTGGGTTCTATTCATAGAACACAAGGTTTTATTCATAGAGCACATGGTTATATTTATAGATCGCGGGTGGTTTCCATTCAGAGAACACATAATTTTATTCATAAAACACAGGGTTCTATTCATAGAACACAGGGTTCCATTTATAGAACACAGGGTTCTATTCATAGAACTCAAGGTTTTATTCATAGAACAGATGGTTATATTTATAGATCACGGGTGGTTTCCATTCAGAGAACACATAATTTCATTCATAAAACACAGGGTTCTATTCATAGAACACAGGGTTCCATTTATAGAACACGGGGTTCTATTCATAGAATACAAGGTTTATTCATAGAACAGATGGTTATATTTATAGATCACGGGTGGTTTCCATTCAGAGAACACATGGTTTCATTCATAATACACAGGGTTCTATTCATGGAACACAGGGTTCCATTCATAGAACACAGGGTTCTATTAATAGAACACAAGGTTTTATTCATAGAACACATGGTTATATTTATAGATCACAGGTGGTTTCCATTCAGAGAACACATAATTTCATTCATAAAACACAGGGTTCTATTCATAGAACACAAGGTTCCAATTATAGAACACAGGGTTCTATTCATAGAACACAAGGTTTTATTCATAGAACAGATGGGTATATTTATAGATCACGGGTGGTTTCCATTCAGAGAACACATAATTTTATTCATAAAACACAGGGTTCTATTCATAGAACACAGGGTTCCATTTATAGAACACAGGGTTCTATTCATAGAACTCAAGGTTTTATTCATAGAACAGATGGTTATATTTATAGATCACGGGTGGTTTCCATTCAGAGAACACATAATTTCATTCATAAAACACAGGGTTCTATTCATAGAACACAGGGTTCCATCTATAGAACACGGGGTTCTATTCATAGAACACAAGGTTTATTCATAGAACAGATGGTTATATTTATAGATCACGGGTGGTTTCCATTCAGAGAACACATGGTTTCATTCATAAAACACAGGGTTCTATTCATGGAACACAGGGTTCCATTCATAGAACACAGGGTTCTATTAATAGAACACAAGGTTTTATTCATAGAACACATGGTTATATTTATAGATCACGGGTGGTTTCCATTCAGAGAACACATAATTTCATTCATAAAACACAGGGTTCTATTCATAGAACACAAGGTTCCAATTATAGAACACAGGGTTCTATTCATAGAACACAAGGTTTTATTCATAGAACAGATGGGTATATTTATAGATCACGGGTGGTTTCCATTCAGAGAACACATGGTTTCATTCATAAAACACAGGGTTCTATTCATAAAACACAGGGTTCCATTCATAAAACACAGGGTTCTATTAATAGAACACAAGGTTTTATTCATAGAACACATGGTTATATTTATAGATCACGGGAGGTTTCCATTCAGAGAACACATGATTTCATTCATAAAACACAGGGTTCTATTTATAGAACACAGGGTTCCATTCATAGAACACAGGGTTCTATTAATAGAACACAAGGTTTTATTCATAAAACACATGGTTATATTTATAGATCACGGGTGGTTTCCATTCAGAGAACACATGGTTTCATTCATAAAACACAGGGTTCTATTCATAGAACACAGGGTTCCATTCATAGAACACAGGGTTCTATTAATAGAACACAAGGTTTTATTCATAAAACACATGGTTATATTTATAGATCACGGGTGGTTTCCATTCAGAGAACACATGGTTTCATTCATAAAACACAGGGTTCTATTCATAGAACACAGGGTTCCATTTATAGAACACGGGGTTCTATTCATAGAACACAAGGTTTATTCATAGAACAGATGGTTATATTTATAGATCACGGGTGGTTTCCATTCAGAGAACACATCATTTCATTCATAAAACACAGGGTTCTATTCATAGAACACAGGGTTCCATTTATAGAACACTGGGTTCTATTCATAGAACACAAGGTTTTATTCATAGAACACATGGTTATATTTATAGATCACGGGTGGTTTCCATTCAGAGAACACATAATTTTATTCATAAAACACAGGGTTCTATTCATAAAACACAGGGTTCCATTTATAGAACACAGGGTTCTATTCATAGAACTCAAGGTTTTATTCATAGAACAGATGGTTATATTTATAGATTACGGGTGGTTTCCATTCAGAGAACACATAATTTCATTCATAAAACACAGGGTTCTATTCATAGAACACAGGGTTCCATTTATAGAACACGGGGTTCTATTCATAGAACACAAGGTTTATTCATAGAACAGATGGTTATATTTATAGATCACGGGTGGTTTCCATTCAGAGAACACATGGTTTCATTCATAAAACACAGGGTTCTATTCATGGAACACAGGGTTCCATTCATAGAACACAGGGTTCAATTAATAGAACACAATGTTTTAATCATAAAACACATGGTTATATTTATAGATCACGGGTGGTTTCCATTCAGAGAACACATAATTTCATTCATAAAACACAGGGTTCTATTCATAGAACACAAGGTTTTATTCATAGAACACATGGCTATATTTATAGATCACGGGTGGTTTCCATTCAGAGAACACATGGTTTCATTAATAAAACACAGGGTTCTATTTATAGAACACAGGGTTCCATTCATAGAACACAGGGTTCTATTAATAGAACACAAGGTTTTATTCATAAAACACATGGTTATATTTATAGATCACGGGTGGTTTCCATTCAGAGAACACATGGTTTCATTCATAAAACACATGGTTCTATTCATAGAACACAGGGTTCCATTCATAGAACACAGGGTTCTATTAATAGAACACAAGGTTTTATTCATAAAACACGGTTATATTTATAGATCACGGGTGGTTTCCATTCAGATAACACATCATTTCATTCATAAAACACAGGGTTCTATTCATAGAATACAGGGTTCCATTTATAGAACACTGGGTTCTATTCATAGAACACAAGGTTTTATTCATAGAACACATGGTTATATTTATAGATCACGGGTGGTTTCCATTCAGAGAACACATAATTTTATTCATAAAACACAGGGTTCTATTCATAGAACACAGGGTTCCATTTATAGAACACAGGGTTCTATTCATAGAACTCAAGGTTTTATTCATAGAACAGATGGTTATATTTATAGATCACGGGTGGTTTCCATTCAGAGAACACATGGTTTCATTCATAAAACACAGGGTTCTATTCATAGAACACAGGGTTCCATTCATAGAACACAGGGTTCTATTAATAGAACACAAGGTTTTATTCATAAAACACATGGTTATATTTATAGATCACGGGTGGTTTCCATTCAGAGAACACATCATTTCATTCATAAAACACAGGGTTCTATTCATAGAACACAGGGTTCCATTTATAGAACACTGGGTTCTATTCATAGAACACAAGGTTTTATTCATAGAACACATGGTTATATTTATAGATCACGGGTGGTTTCCATTCAGAGAACACATAATTTTATTCATAAAACACAGGGTTCTATTCATAGAACACAGGGTTCCATTTATAGAACACAGGGTTCTATTCATAGAGCTCAAGGTTTTATTCATAGAACAGATGGTTATATTTATAGATTACGGGTGGTTTCCATTCAGAGAACACATAATTTCATTCATAAAACACAGGGTTCTATTCATAGAACACAGGGTTCCATTTATAGAACACGGGGTTCTATTCATAGAACACAAGGTTTATTCATAGAACAGATGGTTATATTTATAGATCACGGGTGGTTTCCATTCAGAGAACACATGGTTTCATTCATAAAACACAGGGTTCTATTCATGGAACACAGGGTTCCATTCATAGAACACAGGGTTCAATTAATAGAACACAATGTTTTAATCATAAAACACATGGTTATATTTATAGATCACGGGTGGTTTCCATTCAGATAACACATCATTTCATTCATAAAACACAGGGTTCTATTCATAGAATACAGGGTTCCATTTATAGAACACTGGGTTCTATTCATAGAACACAAGGTTTTATTCATAGAACACATGGTTATATTTATAGATCACGGGTGGTTTCCATTCAGAGAACACATAATTTTATTCATAAAACACAGGGTTCTATTCATAGAACACAGGGTTCCATTTATAGAACACAGGGTTCTATTCATAGAACTCAAGGTTTTATTCATAGAACAGATGGTTATATTTATAGATCACGGGTGGTTTCCATTCAGAGAACACATGGTTTCATTAATAAAACACAGGGTTCTATTTATAGAACACAGGGTTCCATTCATAGAACACATGGTTCTATTAATAGAACACAAGGTTTTATTCATAAAACACATGGTTATATTTATAGATCACGGGTGGTTTCCATTCAGAGAACACATGGTTTCATTCATAAAACACATGGTTCTATTCATAGAACACAGGGTTCCATTTATAGAACACAGGGTTCTATTAATAGAACACAAGGTTTTATTCATAAAACACATGGTTATATTTATAGATTACGGGTGGTTTCCATTCAGATAACACATCATTTCATTCATAAAACACAGGGTTCTATTCATAGAATACAGGGTTCCATTTATAGAACACTGGGTTCTATTCATAGAACACAAGGTTTTATTCATAGAACACATGGTTATATTTATAGATCACGGGTGGTTTCCATTCAGAGAACACATCATTTTATTCATAAAACACAGGGTTCTATTCATAGAACACAGGGTTCCATTTATAGAACACAGGGTTCTATTCATAGAACTCAAGGTTTTATTCATAGAACAGATGGTTATATTTATAGATCACGGGTGGTTTCCATTCAGAGAACACATAATTTCATTCATAAAACACAGGGTTCTATTCATAGAACACAGGGTTCCATTTATAGAACACGGGGTTCTATTCATAGAACACAAGGTTTATTCATAGAACAGATGGGTATATTTATAGATCATGGGTGGTTTCCATTCAGAGAACACATGGTTTCATTCATAAAACACAGGGTTCTATTCATGGAACACAGGGTTCCATTCATAGAACACAGGGTTCTATTAATAGAACACAAGGTTTTATTCATAGAACACATGGTTATATTTATAGATCACGGGTGGTTTCCATTCAGAGAACACATAATTTCATTCATAAAACACAGGGTTCTATTCATAGAACACAGGGTTCCATTCATAGAACACAGGGTTCTATTAATAGAACACAAGGTTTTATTCATAGAACAGATGGGTATATTTATAGATCATGGGTGGTTTCCATTCAGAGAACACATGGTTTCATTCATAAAACACAGGGTTCTATTCATAAAACACAGGGTTCCATTCATAGAACACAGGGTTCTATTAATAGAACACAAGGTTTTATTCATAGAACACATGGTTATATTTATAGATCACGGGAGGTTTCCATTCAGAGAACACATGATTTCATTAATAAAAAACAGGGTTCTATTTATAGAACACAGGGTTCCATTCATAGAACACAGGGTTCTATTAATAGAACACAAGGTTTTATTCATAAAACACATGGTTATATTTATAGATCACGGGTGGTTTCCATTCAGAGAACACATGGTTTCATTCATAAAACACAGGGTTCTATTCATAGAACACAGGGTTCCATTCATAGAACACAGGGTTCTATTAATAGAACACAAGGTTTTATTCATAAAACACATGGTTATATTTATAGATCACGGGTGGTTTCCATTCAGAGAACACATAATTTCATTCATAAAACACAGGGTTCTATTCATAGAACACAGGGTTCCATTTATAGAACACAGGGTTCTATTCATAGAACACAAGGTTTTATTCATAGAACAGATGGTTATATTTATAGATCACGGGTGGTTTCCATTCAGAGAACACATAATTGCATTCATAAAACACAGGGTTCTATTCATAGAACACAGGGTTCCATTTATAGAACACAGGGTTCTATTCATAGAACACAAGGTTTTATTCATAGAACACATGGCTATATTTATAGATCACAGGTGGTTTCCATTCAGAGAACACATGGTTTCATTCATAAAACACAGGGTTCTATTTATAGAACACAGGGTTCCATTCATAGAACACAGGGTTCTATTAATAGAACACAAGGTTTTATTCATAAAACACATGGTTATATTTATAGATCACGGGTGGTTTCCATTCAGAGAACACATGGTTTCATTCATAAAACACAGGGTTCTATTCATAGAACACAGGGTTCCATTCATAGAACACAGGGTTCTATTAATAGAACACAAGGTTTTATTCATAAAACACATGGTTATATTTATAGATCACGGGTGGTTTCCATTCAGAGAACACATCATTTCATTCATAAAACACAGGGTTCTATTCATAGAACACAGGGTTCCATTTATAGAACACTGGGTTCTATTCATAGAACACAAGGTTTTATTCATAGAACACATGGTTATATTTATAGATCACGGGTGGTTTCCATTCAGAGAACACATAATTTTATTCATAAAACACAGGGTTCTATTCATAGAACACAGGGTTCCATTTATAGAACACAGGGTTCTATTCATAGAACTCAAGGTTTTATTCATAGAACAGATGGTTATATTTATAGATCACGGGTGGTTTCCATTCAGAGAACACATAATTTCATTCATAAAACACAGGGTTCTATTCATAGAACACAGGGTTCCATTTATAGAACACGGGGTTCTATTCATAGAACACAAGGTTTATTCATAGAACAGATGGTTATATTTATAGATCACGGGTGGTTTCCATTCAGAGAACACATGGTTTCATTCATAAAACACAGGGTTCTATTCATAGAACACAGGGTTCCATTCATAGAACACAGGGTTCTATTAATAGAACACAAGGTTTTATTCATAGAACACATGGTTATATTTATAGATCACGGGTGGTTTCCATTCAGAGAACACATAATTTCATTCATAAAACACAGGGTTCTATTCATAGAACACAAGGTTCCAATTATAGAACACAGGGTTCTATTCATAGAACACAAGGTTTTATTCATAGAACAGATGGGTATATTTATAGATCACGGGTGGTTTCCATTCAGAGAACACATGGTTTCATTCATAAAACACAGGGTTCTATTCATAAAACACAGGGTTCCATTCATAGAACACAGGGTTCTATTAATAGAACACAAGGTTTTATTCATAGAACACATGGTTATATTTATAGATCTCGGGTGGTTTCCATTCAGAGAACACATGATTTCATTCATAAAACACAGGGTTCTATTTATAGAACACAGGGTTCCATTCATAGAACACAGGGTTCTATTAATAGAACACAAGGTTTTATTCATAAAACACATGGTTATATTTATAGATCACGGGTGGTTTCCATTCAGAGAACACATGCTTTCATTCATAAAACACAGGGTTCTATTCATAGAACACAGGGTTCCATTCATAGAATACAGTGTTCTATTAATAGAACACAAGGTTTTATTCATAAAACACATGGTTATATTTATAGATCACGGGTGGTTTCCATTCAGAGAACACATCATTCCATTCATAAAACACAGGGTTCTATTCATAGAACACAGGGTTCCATTTATAGAACACTGGGTTCTATTCATAGAACACAAGGTTTTATTCATAGAACACATGGTTATATTTATAGATCACAGGTGGATTCCATTCAGAGAACACATAATTTTAATCATAAAACACAGGGTTCTATTCATAGAACACAGGGTTCCATTTATAAAACACAGGGTTCTATTCATAGAACACAGGGTTCCATTTATAAAACACAGGGTTCTATTCATAGAACTCAAGGTTTTATTCATAGAACAGATGGTTATATTTATAGATCACGGGTGGTTTCCATTCAGAGAACACATAATTTCATTCATAAAACACAGGGTTCTATTCATAGAACACAGGGTTCCATTTATAGAACACGGGGTTCTATTCATAGAACACAAGGTTTATTCATAGAACAGATGGTTATATTTATAGATCACGGGTGGTTTCCATTCAGATAACACATGGTTTCATTCATAAAACACAGGGTTCTATTCATGGAACACAGGGTTCCATTCATAGAACACAGGGTTCTATTAATAGAACACAAGGTTTTATTCATAGAACACATGGTTATATTTATAGATCACGGGTGGTTTCCATTCAGAGAACACATGGTTTCATTCATAAAACACAGGGTTCTATTCATAGAACACAGGGTTCCATTCATAGAACACAGGGTTCAATTAATAGAACACAATGTTTTAATCATAAAACACATGGTTATATTTATAGATCACGGGTGGTTTCCATTCAGAGAACACATAATTTCATTCATAAAACACAGGGTTCTATTCATAGAACACAAGGTTTTATTCATAGAACACATGGCTATATTTATAGATCACGGGTGGTTTCCATTCAGAGAACACATGGTTTCATTAATAAAACACAGGGTTCTATTTATAGAACACAGGGTTCCATTCATAGAACACAGGGTTCTATTAATAGAACACAAGGTTTTATTCATAAAACACATGGTTATATTTATAGATCACGGGTGGTTTCCATTCAGAGAACACATGGTTTCATTCATAAAACACATGGTTCTATTCATAGAACACAGGGTTCCATTCATAGAACACAGGGTTCTATTAATAGAACACAAGGTTTTATTCATAAAACACGGTTATATTTATAGATCACGGGTGGTTTCCATTCAGATAACACATCATTTCATTCATAAAACACAGGGTTCTATTCATAGAATACAGGGTTCCATTTATAGAACACTGGGTTCTATTCATAGAACACAAGGTTTTATTCATAGAACACATGGTTATATTTATAGATCACGGGTGGTTTCCATTCAGAGAACACATAATTTTATTCATAAAACACAGGGTTCTATTCATAGAACACAGGGTTCCATTTATAGAACACAGGGTTCTATTCATAGAACTCAAGGTTTTATTCATAGAACAGATGGTTATATTTATAGATCACGGGTGGTTTCCATTCAGAGAACACATGGTTTCATTCATAAAACACAGGGTTCTATTCATAGAACACAGGGTTCCATTCATAGAACACAGGGTTCTATTAATAGAACACAAGGTTTTATTCATAAAACACATGGTTATATTTATAGATCACGGGTGGTTTCCATTCAGAGAACACATCATTTCATTCATAAAACACAGGGTTCTATTCATAGAACACAGGGTTCCATTTATAGAACACTGGGTTCTATTCATAGAACACAAGGTTTTATTCATAGAACACATGGTTATATTTATAGATCACGGGTGGTTTCCATTCAGAGAACACATAATTTTATTCATAAAACACAGGGTTCTATTCATAGAACACAGGGTTCCATTTATAGAACACAGGGTTCTATTCATAGAGCTCAAGGTTTTATTCATAGAACAGATGGTTATATTTATAGATTACGGGTGGTTTCCATTCAGAGAACACATAATTTCATTCATAAAACACAGGGTTCTATTCATAGAACACAGGGTTCCATTTATAGAACACGGGGTTCTATTCATAGAACACAAGGTTTATTCATAGAACAGATGGTTATATTTATAGATCACGGGTGGTTTCCATTCAGAGAACACATGGTTTCATTCATAAAACACAGGGTTCTATTCATGGAACACAGGGTTCCATTCATAGAACACAGGGTTCAATTAATAGAACACAATGTTTTAATCATAAAACACATGGTTATATTTATAGATCACGGGTGGTTTCCATTCAGATAACACATCATTTCATTCATAAAACACAGGGTTCTATTCATAGAATACAGGGTTCCATTTATAGAACACTGGGTTCTATTCATAGAACACAAGGTTTTATTCATAGAACACATGGTTATATTTATAGATCACGGGTGGTTTCCATTCAGAGAACACATAATTTTATTCATAAAACACAGGGTTCTATTCATAGAACACAGGGTTCCATTTATAGAACACAGGGTTCTATTCATAGAACTCAAGGTTTTATTCATAGAACAGATGGTTATATTTATAGATCACGGGTGGTTTCCATTCAGAGAACACATGGTTTCATTAATAAAACACAGGGTTCTATTTATAGAACACAGGGTTCCATTCATAGAACACAGGGTTCTATTAATAGAACACAAGGTTTTATTCATAAAACACATGGTTATATTTATAGATCACGGGTGGTTTCCATTCAGAGAACACATGGTTTCATTCATAAAACACATGGTTCTATTCATAGAACACAGGGTTCCATTTATAGAACACAGGGTTCTATTAATAGAACACAAGGTTTTATTCATAAAACACATGGTTATATTTATAGATCACGGGTGGTTTCCATTCAGATAACACATCATTTCATTCATAAAACACAGGGTTCTATTCATAGAATACAGGGTTCCATTTATAGAACACTGGGTTCTATTCATAGAACACAAGGTTTTATTCATAGAACACATGGTTATATTTATAGATCACGGGTGGTTTCCATTCAGAGAACACATAATTTTATTCATAAAACACAGGGTTCTATTCATAGAACACAGGGTTCCATTTATAGAACACAGGGTTCTATTCATAGAACTCAAGGTTTTATTCATAGAACAGATGGTTATATTTATAGATCACGGGTGGTTTCCATTCAGAGAACACATAATTTCATTCATAAAACACAGGGTTCTATTCATAGAACACAGGGTTCCATTTATAGAACACGGGGTTCTATTCATAGAACACAAGGTTTATTCATAGAACAGATGGGTATATTTATAGATCATGGGTGGTTTCCATTCAGAGAACACATGGTTTCATTCATAAAACACAGGGTTCTATTCATGGAACACAGGGTTCCATTCATAGAACACAGGGTTCTATTAATAGAACACAAGGTTTTATTCATAGAACACATGGTTATATTTATAGATCACGGGTGGTTTCCATTCAGAGAACACATAATTTCATTCATAAAACACAGGGTTCTATTCATAGAACACAGGGTTCCATTCATAGAACACAGGGTTCTATTAATAGAACACAAGGTTTTATTCATAGAACAGATGGGTATATTTATAGATCATGGGTGGTTTCCATTCAGAGAACACATGGTTTCATTCATAAAACACAGGGTTCTATTCATAAAACACAGGGTTCCATTCATAGAACACAGGGTTCTATTAATAGAACACAAGGTTTTATTCATAGAACACATGGTTATATTTATAGATCACGGGAGGTTTCCATTCAGAGAACACATGATTTCATTCATAAAACACAGGGTTCTATTTATAGAACACAGGGTTCCATTCATAGAACACAGGGTTCTATTAATAGAACACAAGGTTTTATTCATAAAACACATGGTTATATTTATAGATCACGGGTGGTTTCCATTCAGAGAACACATGGTTTCATTCATAAAACACAGGGTTCTATTCATAGAACACAGGGTTCCATTCATAGAACACAGGGTTCTATTAATAGAACACAAGGTTTTATTCATAAAACACATGGTTATATTTATAGATCACGGGTGGTTTCCATTCAGAGAACACATGGTTTCATTCATAAAACACAGGGTTCTATTCATAGAACACAGGGTTCCATTAATAGAACACAAGGTTTTATTCATAAAACACATGGTTATATTTATAGATCACGGGTGGTTTCCATTCAGAGAACACATCATTTCATTCATAAAACACAGGGTTCTATTCATAGAACACAGGGTTCCATTTATAGAACACTGGGTTCTATTCATAGAACACAAGGTTTTATTCATAGAACACATGGTTATATTTATAGATCACGGGTGGTTTCCATTCAGAGAACACATAATTTTATTCATAAAACACAGGGTTCTATTCATAAAACACAGGGTTCCATTTATAGAACACAGGGTTCTATTCATAGAACTCAAGGTTTTATTCATAGAACAGATGGTTATATTTATAGATTACGGGTGGTTTCCATTCAGAGAACACATAATTTCATTCATAAAACACAGGGTTCTATTCATAGAACACAGGGTTCCATTTATAGAACACGGGGTTCTATTCATAGAACACAAGGTTTATTCATAGAACAGATGGTTATATTTATAGATCACGGGTGGTTTCCATTCAGAGAACACATGGTTTCATTCATAAAACACAGGGTTCTATTCATGGAACACAGGGTTCCATTCATAGAACACAGGGTTCAATTAATAGAACACAATGTTTTAATCATAAAACACATGGTTATATTTATAGATCACGGGTGGTTTCCATTCAGAGAACACATAATTTCATTCATAAAACACAGGGTTCTATTCATAGAACACAAGGTTTTATTCATAGAACACATGGCTATATTTATAGATCACGGGTGGTTTCCATTCAGAGAACACATGGTTTCATTAATAAAACACAGGGTTCTATTTATAGAACACAGGGTTCCATTCATAGAACACAGGGTTCTATTAATAGAACACAAGGTTTTATTCATAAAACACATGGTTATATTTATAGATCACGGGTGGTTTCCATTCAGAGAACACATGGTTTCATTCATAAAACACATGGTTCTATTCATAGAACACAGGGTTCCATTCATAGAACACAGGGTTCTATTAATAGAACACAAGGTTTTATTCATAAAACACGGTTATATTTATAGATCACGGGTGGTTTCCATTCAGATAACACATCATTTCATTCATAAAACACAGGGTTCTATTCATAGAATACAGGGTTCCATTTATAGAACACTGGGTTCTATTCATAGAACACAAGGTTTTATTCATAGAACACATGGTTATATTTATAGATCACGGGTGGTTTCCATTCAGAGAACACATAATTTTATTCATAAAACACAGGGTTCTATTCATAGAACACAGGGTTCCATTTATAGAACACAGGGTTCTATTCATAGAACTCAAGGTTTTATTCATAGAACAGATGGTTATATTTATAGATCACGGGTGGTTTCCATTCAGAGAACACATGGTTTCATTCATAAAACACAGGGTTCTATTCATAGAACACAGGGTTCCATTCATAGAACACAGGGTTCTATTAATAGAACACAAGGTTTTATTCATAAAACACATGGTTATATTTATAGATCACGGGTGGTTTCCATTCAGAGAACACATCATTTCATTCATAAAACACAGGGTTCTATTCATAGAACACAGGGTTCCATTTATAGAACACTGGGTTCTATTCATAGAACACAAGGTTTTATTCATAGAACACATGGTTATATTTATAGATCACGGGTGGTTTCCATTCAGAGAACACATAATTTTATTCATAAAACACAGGGTTCTATTCATAGAACACAGGGTTCCATTTATAGAACACAGGGTTCTATTCATAGAGCTCAAGGTTTTATTCATAGAACAGATGGTTATATTTATAGATTACGGGTGGTTTCCATTCAGAGAACACATAATTTCATTCATAAAACACAGGGTTCTATTCATAGAACACAGGGTTCCATTTATAGAACACGGGGTTCTATTCATAGAACACAAGGTTTATTCATAGAACAGATGGTTATATTTATAGATCACGGGTGGTTTCCATTCAGAGAACACATGGTTTCATTCATAAAACACAGGGTTCTATTCATGGAACACAGGGTTCCATTCATAGAACACAGGGTTCAATTAATAGAACACAATGTTTTAATCATAAAACACATGGTTATATTTATAGATCACGGGTGGTTTCCATTCAGATAACACATCATTTCATTCATAAAACACAGGGTTCTATTCATAGAATACAGGGTTCCATTTATAGAACACTGGGTTCTATTCATAGAACACAAGGTTTTATTCATAGAACACATGGTTATATTTATAGATCACGGGTGGTTTCCATTCAGAGAACACATAATTTTATTCATAAAACACAGGGTTCTATTCATAGAACACAGGGTTCCATTTATAGAACACAGGGTTCTATTCATAGAACTCAAGGTTTTATTCATAGAACAGATGGTTATATTTATAGATCACGGGTGGTTTCCATTCAGAGAACACATGGTTTCATTAATAAAACACAGGGTTCTATTTATAGAACACAGGGTTCCATTCATAGAACACATGGTTCTATTAATAGAACACAAGGTTTTATTCATAAAACACATGGTTATATTTATAGATCACGGGTGGTTTCCATTCAGAGAACACATGGTTTCATTCATAAAACACATGGTTCTATTCATAGAACACAGGGTTCCATTTATAGAACACAGGGTTCTATTAATAGAACACAAGGTTTTATTCATAAAACACATGGTTATATTTATAGATTACGGGTGGTTTCCATTCAGATAACACATCATTTCATTCATAAAACACAGGGTTCTATTCATAGAATACAGGGTTCCATTTATAGAACACTGGGTTCTATTCATAGAACACAAGGTTTTATTCATAGAACACATGGTTATATTTATAGATCACGGGTGGTTTCCATTCAGAGAACACATCATTTTATTCATAAAACACAGGGTTCTATTCATAGAACACAGGGTTCCATTTATAGAACACAGGGTTCTATTCATAGAACTCAAGGTTTTATTCATAGAACAGATGGTTATATTTATAGATCACGGGTGGTTTCCATTCAGAGAACACATAATTTCATTCATAAAACACAGGGTTCTATTCATAGAACACAGGGTTCCATTTATAGAACACGGGGTTCTATTCATAGAACACAAGGTTTATTCATAGAACAGATGGGTATATTTATAGATCATGGGTGGTTTCCATTCAGAGAACACATGGTTTCATTCATAAAACACAGGGTTCTATTCATGGAACACAGGGTTCCATTCATAGAACACAGGGTTCTATTAATAGAACACAAGGTTTTATTCATAGAACACATGGTTATATTTATAGATCACGGGTGGTTTCCATTCAGAGAACACATAATTTCATTCATAAAACACAGGGTTCTATTCATAGAACACAGGGTTCCATTCATAGAACACAGGGTTCTATTAATAGAACACAAGGTTTTATTCATAGAACAGATGGGTATATTTATAGATCATGGGTGGTTTCCATTCAGAGAACACATGGTTTCATTCATAAAACACAGGGTTCTATTCATAAAACACAGGGTTCCATTCATAGAACACAGGGTTCTATTAATAGAACACAAGGTTTTATTCATAGAACACATGGTTATATTTATAGATCACGGGAGGTTTCCATTCAGAGAACACATGATTTCATTAATAAAAAACAGGGTTCTATTTATAGAACACAGGGTTCCATTCATAGAACACAGGGTTCTATTAATAGAACACAAGGTTTTATTCATAAAACACATGGTTATATTTATAGATCACGGGTGGTTTCCATTCAGAGAACACATGGTTTCATTCATAAAACACAGGGTTCTATTCATAGAACACAGGGTTCCATTCATAGAACACAGGGTTCTATTAATAGAACACAAGGTTTTATTCATAAAACACATGGTTATATTTATAGATCACGGGTGGTTTCCATTCAGAGAACACATAATTTCATTCATAAAACACAGGGTTCTATTCATAGAACACAGGGTTCCATTTATAGAACACAGGGTTCTATTCATAGAACACAAGGTTTTATTCATAGAACAGATGGTTATATTTATAGATCACGGGTGGTTTCCATTCAGAGAACACATAATTGCATTCATAAAACACAGGGTTCTATTCATAGAACACAGGGTTCCATTTATAGAACACAGGGTTCTATTCATAGAACACAAGGTTTTATTCATAGAACACATGGCTATATTTATAGATCACAGGTGGTTTCCATTCAGAGAACACATGGTTTCATTCATAAAACACAGGGTTCTATTTATAGAACACAGGGTTCCATTCATAGAACACAGGGTTCTATTAATAGAACACAAGGTTTTATTCATAAAACACATGGTTATATTTATAGATCACGGGTGGTTTCCATTCAGAGAACACATGGTTTCATTCATAAAACACAGGGTTCTATTCATAGAACACAGGGTTCCATTCATAGAACACAGGGTTCTATTAATAGAACACAAGGTTTTATTCATAAAACACATGGTTATATTTATAGATCACGGGTGGTTTCCATTCAGAGAACACATCATTTCATTCATAAAACACAGGGTTCTATTCATAGAACACAGGGTTCCATTTATAGAACACTGGGTTCTATTCATAGAACACAAGGTTTTATTCATAGAACACATGGTTATATTTATAGATCACGGGTGGTTTCCATTCAGAGAACACATAATTTTATTCATAAAACACAGGGTTCTATTCATAGAACACAGGGTTCCATTTATAGAACACAGGGTTCTATTCATAGAACTCAAGGTTTTATTCATAGAACAGATGGTTATATTTATAGATCACGGGTGGTTTCCATTCAGAGAACACATAATTTCATTCATAAAACACAGGGTTCTATTCATAGAACACAGGGTTCCATTTATAGAACACGGGGTTCTATTCATAGAACACAAGGTTTATTCATAGAACAGATGGTTATATTTATAGATCACGGGTGGTTTCCATTTAGAGAACACATGG
This sequence comes from Crinia signifera, assembly GCF_055691185.1. Taxonomy (NCBI): domain Eukaryota; kingdom Metazoa; phylum Chordata; class Amphibia; order Anura; family Myobatrachidae; genus Crinia; species Crinia signifera. The sequence goes on along the minus strand of NC_139217.1, from coordinate 236,117,786 downwards.
TTTCATTCATAAAACACAGGGTTCTATTCATAGAACACAGGGTTCCATTCATAGAACACAGGGTTCTATTAATAGAACACAAGGTTTTATTCATAGAACACATGGTTATATTTATAGATCACGGGTGGTTTCCATTCAGAGAACACATAATTTCATTCATAAAACACAGGGTTCTATTCATAGAACACAAGGTTCCAATTATAGAACACAGGGTTCTATTCATAGAACACAAGGTTTTATTCATAGAACAGATGGGTATATTTATAGATCACGGGTGGTTTCCATTCAGAGAACACATGGTTTCATTCATAAAACACAGGGTTCTATTCATAAAACACAGGGTTCCATTCATAGAACACAGGGTTCTATTAATAGAACACAAGGTTTTATTCATAGAACACATGGTTATATTTATAGATCTCGGGTGGTTTCCATTCAGAGAACACATGATTTCATTCATAAAACACAGGGTTCTATTTATAGAACACAGGGTTCCATTCATAGAACACAGGGTTCTATTAATAGAACACAAGGTTTTATTCATAAAACACATGGTTATATTTATAGATCACGGGTGGTTTCCATTCAGAGAACACATGCTTTCATTCATAAAACACAGGGTTCTATTCATAGAACACAGGGTTCCATTCATAGAATACAGTGTTCTATTAATAGAACACAAGGTTTTATTCATAAAACACATGGTTATATTTATAGATCACGGGTGGTTTCCATTCAGAGAACACATCATTCCATTCATAAAACACAGGGTTCTATTCATAGAACACAGGGTTCCATTTATAGAACACTGGGTTCTATTCATAGAACACAAGGTTTTATTCATAGAACACATGGTTATATTTATAGATCACAGGTGGATTCCATTCAGAGAACACATAATTTTAATCATAAAACACAGGGTTCTATTCATAGAACACAGGGTTCCATTTATAAAACACAGGGTTCTATTCATAGAACACAGGGTTCCATTTATAAAACACAGGGTTCTATTCATAGAACTCAAGGTTTTATTCATAGAACAGATGGTTATATTTATAGATCACGGGTGGTTTCCATTCAGAGAACACATAATTTCATTCATAAAACACAGGGTTCTATTCATAGAACACAGGGTTCCATTTATAGAACACGGGGTTCTATTCATAGAACACAAGGTTTATTCATAGAACAGATGGTTATATTTATAGATCACGGGTGGTTTCCATTCAGATAACACATGGTTTCATTCATAAAACACAGGGTTCTATTCATGGAACACAGGGTTCCATTCATAGAACACAGGGTTCTATTAATAGAACACAAGGTTTTATTCATAGAACACATGGTTATATTTATAGATCACGGGTGGTTTCCATTCAGAGAACACATGGTTTCATTCATAAAACACAGGGTTCTATTCATAGAACACAGGGTTCCATTCATAGAACACAGGGTTCAATTAATAGAACACAATGTTTTAATCATAAAACACATGGTTATATTTATAGATCACGGGTGGTTTCCATTCAGAGAACACATAATTTCATTCATAAAACACAGGGTTCTATTCATAGAACACAAGGTTTTATTCATAGAACACATGGCTATATTTATAGATCACGGGTGGTTTCCATTCAGAGAACACATGGTTTCATTAATAAAACACAGGGTTCTATTTATAGAACACAGGGTTCCATTCATAGAACACAGGGTTCTATTAATAGAACACAAGGTTTTATTCATAAAACACATGGTTATATTTATAGATCACGGGTGGTTTCCATTCAGAGAACACATGGTTTCATTCATAAAACACATGGTTCTATTCATAGAACACAGGGTTCCATTCATAGAACACAGGGTTCTATTAATAGAACACAAGGTTTTATTCATAAAACACGGTTATATTTATAGATCACGGGTGGTTTCCATTCAGATAACACATCATTTCATTCATAAAACACAGGGTTCTATTCATAGAATACAGGGTTCCATTTATAGAACACTGGGTTCTATTCATAGAACACAAGGTCTTATTCATAGAACACATGGTTATATTTATAGATCACGGGTGGTTTCCATTCAGAGAACACATAATTTTATTCATAAAACACAGGGTTCTATTCATAGAACACAGGGTTCCATTTATAGAACACAGGGTTCTATTCATAGAACTCAAGGTTTTATTCATAGAACAGATGGTTATATTTATAGATCACGGGTGGTTTCCATTCAGAGAACACATGGTTTCATTCATAAAACACAGGGTTCTATTCATAGAACACAGGGTTCCATTCATAGAACACAGGGTTCTGTTAATAGAACACAAGGTTTTATTCATAAAACACATGGTTATATTTATAGATCACGGGTGGTTTCCATTCAGAGAACACATCATTTCATTCATAAAACACAGGGTTCTATTCATAGAACACAGGGTTCCATTTATAGAACACTGGGTTCTATTCATAGAACACAAGGTTTTATTCATAGAACACATGGTTATATTTATAGATCACGGGTGGTTTCCATTCAGAGAACACATAATTTTATTCATAAAACACAGGGTTCTATTCATAGAACACAGGGTTCCATTTATAGAACACAGGGTTCTATTCATAGAGCTCAAGGTTTTATTCATAGAACAGATGGTTATATTTATAGATTACGGGTGGTTTCCATTCAGAGAACACATAATTTCATTCATAAAACACAGGGTTCTATTCATAGAACACAGGGTTCCATTTATAGAACACGGGGTTCTATTCATAGAACACAAGGTTTATTCATAGAACAGATGGTTATATTTATAGATCACGGGTGGTTTCCATTCAGAGAACACATGGTTTCATTCATAAAACACAGGGTTCTATTCATGGAACACAGGGTTCCATTCATAGAACACAGGGTTCAATTAATAGAACACAATGTTTTAATCATAAAACACATGGTTATATTTATAGATCACGGGTGGTTTCCATTCAGATAACACATCATTTCATTCATAAAACACAGGGTTCTATTCATAGAATACAGGGTTCCATTTATAGAACACTGGGTTCTATTCATAGAACACAAGGTTTTATTCATAGAACACATGGTTATATTTATAGATCACGGGTGGTTTCCATTCAGAGAACACATAATTTTATTCATAAAACACAGGGTTCTATTCATAGAACACAGGGTTCCATTTATAGAACACAGGGTTCTATTCATAGAACTCAAGGTTTTATTCATAGAACAGATGGTTATATTTATAGATCACGGGTGGTTTCCATTCAGAGAACACATGGTTTCATTAATAAAACACAGGGTTCTATTTATAGAACACAGGGTTCCATTCATAGAACACAGGGTTCTATTAATAGAACACAAGGTTTTATTCATAAAACACATGGTTATATTTATAGATCACGGGTGGTTTCCATTCAGAGAACACATGGTTTCATTCATAAAACACATGGTTCTATTCATAGAACACAGGGTTCCATTTATAGAACACAGGGTTCTATTAATAGAACACAAGGTTTTATTCATAAAACACATGGTTATATTTATAGATCACGGGTGGTTTCCATTCAGATAACACATCATTTCATTCATAAAACACAGGGTTCTATTCATAGAATACAGGGTTCCATTTATAGAACACTGGGTTCTATTCATAGAACACAAGGTTTTATTCATAGAACACATGGTTATATTTATAGATCACGGGTGGTTTCCATTCAGAGAACACATAATTTTATTCATAAAACACAGGGTTCTATTCATAGAACACAGGGTTCCATTTATAGAACACAGGGTTCTATTCATAGAACTCAAGGTTTTATTCATAGAACAGATGGTTATATTTATAGATCACGGGTGGTTTCCATTCAGAGAACACATAATTTCATTCATAAAACACAGGGTTCTATTCATAGAACACAGGGTTCCATTTATAGAACACGGGGTTCTATTCATAGAACACAAGGTTTATTCATAGAACAGATGGGTATATTTATAGATCATGGGTGGTTTCCATTCAGAGAACACATGGTTTCATTCATAAAACACAGGGTTCTATTCATGGAACACAGGGTTCCATTCATAGAACACAGGGTTCTATTAATAGAACACAAGGTTTTATTCATAGAACACATGGTTATATTTATAGATCACGGGTGGTTTCCATTCAGAGAACACATAATTTCATTCATAAAACACAGGGTTCTATTCATAGAACACAGGGTTCCATTCATAGAACACAGGGTTCTATTAATAGAACACAAGGTTTTATTCATAGAACAGATGGGTATATTTATAGATCATGGGTGGTTTCCATTCAGAGAACACATGGTTTCATTCATAAAACACAGGGTTCTATTCATAAAACACAGGGTTCCATTCATAGAACACAGGGTTCTATTAATAGAACACAAGGTTTTATTCATAGAACACATGGTTATATTTATAGATCACGGGAGGTTTCCATTCAGAGAACACATGATTTCATTAATAAAAAACAGGGTTCTATTTATAGAACACAGGGTTCCATTCATAGAACACAGGGTTCTATTAATAGAACACAAGGTTTTATTCATAAAACACATGGTTATATTTATAGATCACGGGTGGTTTCCATTCAGAGAACACATGGTTTCATTCATAAAACACAGGGTTCTATTCATAGAACACAGGGTTCCATTCATAGAACACAGGGTTCTATTAATAGAACACAAGGTTTTATTCATAAAACACATGGTTATATTTATAGATCACGGGTGGTTTCCATTCAGAGAACACATAATTTCATTCATAAAACACAGGGTTCTATTCATAGAACACAGGGTTCCATTTATAGAACACAGGGTTCTATTCATAGAACACAAGGTTTTATTCATAGAACAGATGGTTATATTTATAGATCACGGGTGGTTTCCATTCAGAGAACACATAATTGCATTCATAAAACACAGGGTTCTATTCATAGAACACAGGGTTCCATTTATAGAACACAGGGTTCTATTCATAGAACACAAGGTTTTATTCATAGAACACATGGCTATATTTATAGATCACAGGTGGTTTCCATTCAGAGAACACATGGTTTCATTCATAAAACACAGGGTTCTATTTATAGAACACAGGGTTCCATTCATAGAACACAGGGTTCTATTAATAGAACACAAGGTTTTATTCATAAAACACATGGTTATATTTATAGATCACGGGTGGTTTCCATTCAGAGAACACATGGTTTCATTCATAAAACACAGGGTTCTATTCATAGAACACAGGGTTCCATTCATAGAACACAGGGTTCTATTAATAGAACACAAGGTTTTATTCATAAAACACATGGTTATATTTATAGATCACGGGTGGTTTCCATTCAGAGAACACATCATTTCATTCATAAAACACAGGGTTCTATTCATAGAACACAGGGTTCCATTTATAGAACACTGGGTTCTATTCATAGAACACAAGGTTTTATTCATAGAACACATGGTTATATTTATAGATCACGGGTGGTTTCCATTCAGAGAACACATAATTTTATTCATAAAACACAGGGTTCTATTCATAGAACACAGGGTTCCATTTATAGAACACAGGGTTCTATTCATAGAACTCAAGGTTTTATTCATAGAACAGATGGTTATATTTATAGATCACGGGTGGTTTCCATTCAGAGAACACATAATTTCATTCATAAAACACAGGGTTCTATTCATAGAACACAGGGTTCCATTTATAGAACACGGGGTTCTATTCATAGAACACAAGGTTTATTCATAGAACAGATGGTTATATTTATAGATCACGGGTGGTTTCCATTCAGAGAACACATGGTTTCATTCATAAAACACAGGGTTCTATTCATAGAACACAGGGTTCCATTCATAGAACACAGGGTTCTATTAATAGAACACAAGGTTTTATTCATAGAACACATGGTTATATTTATAGATCACGGGTGGTTTCCATTCAGAGAACACATAATTTCATTCATAAAACACAGGGTTCTATTCATAGAACACAAGGTTCCAATTATAGAACACAGGGTTCTATTCATAGAACACAAGGTTTTATTCATAGAACAGATGGGTATATTTATAGATCACGGGTGGTTTCCATTCAGAGAACACATGGTTTCATTCATAAAACACAGGGTTCTATTCATAAAACACAGGGTTCCATTCATAGAACACAGGGTTCTATTAATAGAACACAAGGTTTTATTCATAGAACACATGGTTATATTTATAGATCTCGGGTGGTTTCCATTCAGAGAACACATGATTTCATTCATAAAACACAGGGTTCTATTTATAGAACACAGGGTTCCATTCATAGAACACAGGGTTCTATTAATAGAACACAAGGTTTTATTCATAAAACACATGGTTATATTTATAGATCACGGGTGGTTTCCATTCAGAGAACACATGCTTTCATTCATAAAACACAGGGTTCTATTCATAGAACACAGGGTTCCATTCATAGAATACAGTGTTCTATTAATAGAACACAAGGTTTTATTCATAAAACACATGGTTATATTTATAGATCACGGGTGGTTTCCATTCAGAGAACACATCATTCCATTCATAAAACACAGGGTTCTATTCATAGAACACAGGGTTCCATTTATAGAACACTGGGTTCTATTCATAGAACACAAGGTTTTATTCATAGAACACATGGTTATATTTATAGATCACAGGTGGATTCCATTCAGAGAACACATAATTTTAATCATAAAACACAGGGTTCTATTCATAGAACACAGGGTTCCATTTATAAAACACAGGGTTCTATTCATAGAACACAGGGTTCCATTTATAAAACACAGGGTTCTATTCATAGAACTCAAGGTTTTATTCATAGAACAGATGGTTATATTTATAGATCACGGGTGGTTTCCATTCAGAGAACACATAATTTCATTCATAAAACACAGGGTTCTATTCATAGAACACAGGGTTCCATTTATAGAACACGGGGTTCTATTCATAGAACACAAGGTTTATTCATAGAACAGATGGTTATATTTATAGATCACGGGTGGTTTCCATTCAGATAACACATGGTTTCATTCATAAAACACAGGGTTCTATTCATGGAACACAGGGTTCCATTCATAGAACACAGGGTTCTATTAATAGAACACAAGGTTTTATTCATAGAACACATGGTTATATTTATAGATCACGGGTGGTTTCCATTCAGAGAACACATGGTTTCATTCATAAAACACAGGGTTCTATTCATAGAACACAGGGTTCCATTCATAGAACACAGGGTTCTATTAAGAGAACACAAGGTTTTATTCATAGAACACATGGTTATATATAAAGATCACGGGTGGTTTCCATTCAGAGAACACATAATTTCATTCATAAAACACAGGGTTCTATTCATAGAACACAGGGTTCCATTTATAGAACACAGGGTTCTATTCATAGAACACAAGGTTTTATTCATAGAACAGATGGTTATATTTATAGATCACGGGTGGTTTCCATTCAGAGAACACATAATTGCATTCATAAAACACAGGGTTCTATTCATAGAACACAGGGTTCCATTTATAGAACACAGGGTTCTATTCATAGAACACAAGGTTTTATTCATAGAACACATGGCTATATTTATAGATCACAGGTGGTTTCCATTCAGAGAACACATGGTTTCATTCATAAAACACAGGGTTCTATTTATAGAACACAGGGTTCCATTCATAGAACACAGGGTTCTATTAATAGAACACAAGGTTTTATTCATAAAACACATGGTTATATTTATAGATCACGGGTGGTTTCCATTCAGAGAACACATGGTTTCATTCATAAAACACAGGGTTCTATTCATAGAACACAGGGTTCCATTCATAGAACACAGGGTTCTATTAATAGAACACAAGGTTTTATTCATAAAACACATGGTTATATTTATAGATCACGGGTGGTTTCCATTCAGAGAACACATCATTTCATTCATAAAACACAGGGTTCTATTCATAGAACACAGGGTTCCATTTATAGAACACTGGGTTCTATTCATAGAACACAAGGTTTTATTCATAGAACACATGGTTATATTTATAGATCACGGGTGGTTTCCATTCAGAGAACACATAATTTTATTCATAAAACACAGGGTTCTATTCATAGAACACAGGGTTCCATTTATAGAACACAGGGTTCTATTCATAGAACTCAAGGTTTTATTCATAGAACAGATGGTTATATTTATAGATCACGGGTGGTTTCCATTCAGAGAACACATAATTTCATTCATAAAACACAGGGTTCTATTCATAGAACACAGGGTTCCATTTATAGAACACGGGGTTCTATTCATAGAACACAAGGTTTATTCATAGAACAGATGGTTATATTTATAGATCACGGGTGGTTTCCATTCAGAGAACACATGGTTTCATTCATAAAACACAGGGTTCTATTCATAGAACACAGGGTTCCATTCATAGAACACAGGGTTCTATTAATAGAACACAAGGTTTTATTCATAGAACACATGGTTATATTTATAGATCACGGGTGGTTTCCATTCAGAGAACACATAATTTCATTCATAAAACACAGGGTTCTATTCATAGAACACAAGGTTCCAATTATAGAACACAGGGTTCTATTCATAGAACACAAGGTTTTATTCATAGAACAGATGGGTATATTTATAGATCACGGGTGGTTTCCATTCAGAGAACACATGGTTTCATTCATAAAACACAGGGTTCTATTCATAAAACACAGGGTTCCATTCATAAAACACAGGGTTCTATTAATAGAACACATGGTTATATTCATAGAACACATGGTTATATTTATAGATCACGGGAGGTTTCCATTCAGAGAACAGATGATTTCATTCATAAAACACAGGGTTCTATTTATAGAACACAGGGTTCCATTCATAGAACACAGGGTTCTATTAATAGAACACAAGGTTTTATTCATAGAACAGATGGGTATATTTATAGATCACGGGTGGTTTCCATTCAGAGAACACATGGTTTCATTCATAAAACACAGGGTTCTATTCATAAAACACAGGGTTCCATTCATAGAACACAGGGTTCTATTAATAGAACACAAGGTTTTATTCATAGAACACATGGTTATATTTATAGATCTCGGGTGGTTTCCATTCAGAGAACACATGATTTCATTCATAAAACACAGGGTTCTATTTATAGAACACAGGGTTCCATTCATAGAACACAGGGTTCTATTAATAGAACACAAGGTTTTATTCATAAAACACATGGTTATATTTATAGATCACGGGTGGTTTCCATTCAGAGAACACATGCTTTCATTCATAAAACACAGGGTTCTATTCATAGAACACAGGGTTCCATTCATAGAATACAGTGTTCTATTAATAGAACACAAGGTTTTATTCATAAAACACATGGTTATATTTATAGATCACGGGTGGTTTCCATTCAGAGAACACATCATTCCATTCATAAAACACAGGGTTCTATTCATAGAACACAGGGTTCCATTTATAGAACACTGGGTTCTATTCATAGAACACAAGGTTTTATTCATAGAACACATGGTTATATTTATAGATCACAGGTGGATTCCATTCAGAGAACACATAATTTTAATCATAAAACACAGGGTTCTATTCATAGAACACAGGGTTCCATTTATAAAACACAGGGTTCTATTCATAGAACACAGGGTTCCATTTATAAAACACAGGGTTCTATTCATAGAACTCAAGGTTTTATTCATAGAACAGATGGTTATATTTATAGATCACGGGTGGTTTCCATTCAGAGAACACATAATTTCATTCATAAAACACAGGGTTCTATTCATAGAACACAGGGTTCCATTTATAGAACACGGGGTTCTATTCATAGAACACAAGGTTTATTCATAGAACAGATGGTTATATTTATAGATCACGGGTGGTTTCCATTCAGATAACACATGGTTTCATTCATAAAACACAGGGTTCTATTCATGGAACACAGGGTTCCATTCATAGAACACAGGGTTCTATTAATAGAACACAAGGTTTTATTCATAGAACACATGGTTATATTTATAGATCACGGGTGGTTTCCATTCAGAGAACACATGGTTTCATTCATAAAACACAGGGTTCTATTCATAGAACACAGGGTTCCATTCATAGAACACAGGGTTCTATTAAGAGAACACAAGGTTTTATTCATAGAACACATGGTTATATATAAAGATCACGGGTGGTTTCCATTCAGAGAACACATAATTTCATTCATAAAACACAGGGTTCTATTCATAGAACACAGGGTTCCATTTATAGAACACGGGGTTCTATTCATAGAACACAAGGTTTATTCATAGAACAGATGGGTATATTTATAGATCACGGGTGGTTTCCATTCAGAGAACACATGGTTTCATTCATAAAACACAGGGTTCTATTCATAAAACACAGGGTTCCATTCATAGAACACAGGGTTCTATTAATAGAACACAAGGTTTTATTCATAGAACACATGGTTATATTTATAGATCTCGGGTGGTTTCCATTCAGAGAACACATGATTTCATTCATAAAACACAGGGTTCTATTTATAGAACACAGGGTTCCATTCATAGAACACAGGGTTCTATTAATAGAACACAAGGTTTTATTCATAAAACACATGGTTATATTTATAGATCACGGGTGGTTTCCATTCAGAGAACACATGCTTTCATTCATAAAACACAGGGTTCTATTCATAGAACACAGGGTTCCATTCATAGAATACAGTGTTCTATTAATAGAACACAAGGTTTTATTCATAAAACACATGGTTATATTTATAGATCACGGGTGGTTTCCATTCAGAGAACACATCATTCCATTCATAAAACACAGGGTTCTATTCATAGAACACAGGGTTCCATTTATAGAACACTGGGTTCTATTCATAGAACACAAGGTTTTATTCATAGAACACATGGTTATATTTATAGATCACAGGTGGATTCCATTCAGAGAACACATAATTTTAATCATAAAACACAGGGTTCTATTCATAGAACACAGGGTTCCATTTATAAAACACAGGGTTCTATTCATAGAACACAGGGTTCCATTTATAAAACACAGGGTTCTATTCATAGAACTCAAGGTTTTATTCATAGAACAGATGGTTATATTTATAGATCACGGGTGGTTTCCATTCAGAGAACACATAATTTCATTCATAAAACACAGGGTTCTATTCATAGAACACAGGGTTCCATTTATAGAACACGGGGTTCTATTCATAGAACACAAGGTTTATTCATAGAACAGATGGTTATATTTATAGATCACGGGTGGTTTCCATTCAGATAACACATGGTTTCATTCATAAAACACAGGGTTCTATTCATGGAACACAGGGTTCCATTCATAGAACACAGGGTTCTATTAATAGAACACAAGGTTTTATTCATAGAACACATGGTTATATTTATAGATCACGGGTGGTTTCCATTCAGAGAACACATGGTTTCATTCATAAAACACAGGGTTCTATTCATAGAACACAGGGTTCCATTCATAGAACACAGGGTTCTATTAAGAGAACACAAGGTTTTATTCATAGAACACATGGTTATATATAAAGATCACGGGTGGTTTCCATTCAGAGAACACATAATTTCATTCATAAAACACAGGGTTCTATTCATAGAACACAGGGTTCCATTTATAGAACACAGGGTTCTATTCATAGAACACAAGGTTTTATTCATAGAACAGATGGTTATATTTATAGATCACGGGTGGTTTCCATTCAGAGAACACATAATTGCATTCATAAAACACAGGGTTCTATTCATAGAACACAGGGTTCCATTTATAGAACACAGGGTTCTATTCATAGAACACAAGGTTTTATTCATAGAACACATGGCTATATTTATAGATCACAGGTGGTTTCCATTCAGAGAACACATGGTTTCATTCATAAAACACAGGGTTCTATTTATAGAACACAGGGTTCCATTCATAGAACACAGGGTTCTATTAATAGAACACAAGGTTTTATTCATAAAACACATGGTTATATTTATAGATCACGGGTGGTTTCCATTCAGAGAACACATCATTTCATTCATAAAACACAGGGTTCTATTCATAGAACACAGGGTTCCATTTATAGAACACTGGGTTCTATTCATAGAACACAAGGTTTTATTCATAGAACACATGGTTATATTTATAGATCACGGGTGGTTTCCATTCAGAGAACACATAATTTTATTCATAAAACACAGGGTTCTATTCATAGAACACAGGGTTCCATTTATAGAACACAGGGTTCTATTCATAGAACTCAAGGTTTTATTCATAGAACAGATGGTTATATTTATAGATCACGGGTGGTTTCCATTCAGAGAACACATAATTTCATTCATAAAACACAGGGTTCTATTCATAGAACACAGGGTTCCATTTATAGAACACGGGGTTCTATTCATAGAACACAAGGTTTATTCATAGAACAGATGGTTATATTTATAGATCACGGGTGGTTTCCATTCAGAGAACACATGGTTTCATTCATAAAACACAGGGTTCTATTCATAGAACACAGGGTTCCATTCATAGAACACAGGGTTCTATTAATAGAACACAAGGTTTTATTCATAGAACACATGGTTATATTTATAGATCACGGGTGGTTTCCATTCAGAGAACACATAATTTCATTCATAAAACACAGGGTTCTATTCATAGAACACAAGGTTCCAATTATAGAACACAGGGTTCTATTCATAGAACACAAGGTTTTATTCATAGAACAGATGGGTATATTTATAGATCACGGGTGGTTTCCATTCAGAGAACACATGGTTTCATTCATAAAACACAGGGTTCTATTCATAAAACACAGGGTTCCATTCATAAAACACAGGGTTCTATTAATAGAACACATGGTTATATTCATAGAACACATGGTTATATTTATAGATCACGGGAGGTTTCCATTCAGAGAACAGATGATTTCATTCATAAAACACAGGGTTCTATTTATAGAACACAGGGTTCCATTCATAGAACACAGGGTTCTATTAATAGAACACAAGGTTTTATTCATAAAACACATGGTTATATTTATAGATCACGGGTGGTTTCCATTCAGAGAACACATGGTTTCATTCATAAAACACAGGGTTCTATTCATAGAACACAGGGTTCCATTCATAGAACACAGGGTTCTATTAATAGAACACAAGGTTTTATTCATAAAACACATGGTTATATTTATAGATCACGGGTGGTTTCCATTCAGAGAACACATGGTTTCATTCATAAAACACAGGGTTCTATTCATAGAACACAGGGTTCCATTCATAGAACACGGGGTTCTATTCATAGAACACAAGGTTTATTCATAGAACAGATTGTTATATTTATAGATCACGGGTGGTTTCCATTCAGAGAACACATGGTTTCATTCATAAAACACAGGGTTCTATTCATGGAACACAGGGTTCCATTCATAGAACACATGGCTATATTTATAGATCACGGGTGGTTTCCATTCAGAGAACACATGGTTTCATTAATAAAACACAGGGTTCTATTTATAGAACACAGGGTTCCATTCATAGAACACAGGGTTCTATTAATAGAACACAAGGTTTTATTCATAGAACACATGGTTATATTTATAGATCACAGGTGGTTTCCATTCAGATAACACATCATTTCATTCATAAAACACAGGGTTCTATTCATAGAACACAGGGTTCCATTTATAGAACACTGGGTTCTATTCATAGAACACAAGGTTTTATTCATAGAGCACATGGTTATATTTATAGATCGCGGGTGGTTTCCATTCAGAGAACACATAATTTTATTCATAAAACACAGGGTTCTATTCATAGAACACAGGGTTCCATTTATAGAACACAGGGTTCTATTCATAGAACTCAAGGTTTTATTCATAGAACAGATGGTTATATTTATAGATCACGGGTGGTTTCCATTCAGAGAACACATAATTTCATTCATAAAACACAGGGTTCTATTCATAGAACACAGGGTTCCATTTATAGAACACGGGGTTCTATTCATAGAATACAAGGTTTATTCATAGAACAGATGGTTATATTTATAGATCACGGGTGGTTTCCATTCAGAGAACACATGGTTTCATTCATAAAACACAGGGTTCTATTCATGGAACACAGGGTTCCATTCATAGAACACAGGGTTCTATTAATAGAACACAAGGTTTTATTCATAGAACACATGGTTATATTTATAGATCACGGGTGGTTTCCATTCAGAGAACACATAATTTCATTCATAAAACACAGGGTTCTATTCATAGAACACAAGGTTCCAATTATAGAACACAGGGTTCTATTCATAGAACACAAGGTTTTATTCATAGAACAGATGGGTATATTTATAGATCACGGGTGGTTTCCATTCAGAGAACACATAATTTTATTCATAAAACACAGGGTTCTATTCATAGAACACAGGGTTCCATTTATAGAACACAGGGTTCTATTCATAGAACTCAAGGTTTTATTCATAGAACAGATGGTTATATTTATAGATCACGGGTGGTTTCCATTCAGAGAACACATAATTTCATTCATAAAACACAGGGTTCTATTCATAGAACACAGGGTTCCATCTATAGAACACGGGGTTCTATTCATAGAACACAAGGTTTATTCATAGAACAGATGGTTATATTTATAGATCACGGGTGGTTTCCATTCAGAGAACACATGGTTTCATTCATAAAACACAGGGTTCTATTCATGGATGTTCCCAGTGGAACTATTGTATCGGAAGTATAGTGAGAATCAGGGACACCTCAATACAGTTTAACAATTATTTATTTACAAAATCATTAACAAACAAGAAATTATACTTATACCACGTTCCTCAAAGGCAGTTACAAGAGATAGCCAGTCCAAACAAGAGAGTCCAAACATAGGGTGTATTTCCAGGGAGCCTCCTCTCACTGTGTAGTCCTGGATCTGTGGTCAGTCACAAGCACCCTGTCCTCAATCTTAGGTCCAATGGAAGCTCTAAATCAGTCTGTAGTGACCCTGTATTTAAACTAAATCCTGGGTGGTTGTCAAGGGATCATATCCACATATACATTAACTTGGATCCCTTGATTAGTGAATGCATATTGACAAACCCATTGTTGTATAGAATTTTAATTCAGGTCAACTATCCTGTGTATTTAGAATTGTAGTGAATCTTGTCAAATGCTTTGGTATATAAAGCATTTGACAAGATTCTACAGTACTTGAGCTCTGTAAACCTGTATATGTTTACATCAAATAACGGTATTGTCTGGCTTCTCCTGTAACACAATGGCAGTCTAAATTCTGATTAACACACTATAGCTACTAGTCTATGTAGGAACAATGGTCCCTACAAAGATACATAGACATTCTTATACAACAGATATAGAGCTATATAACACATATACATAGAAGACAAACAGTTTACCCTAGACTAAAAGTCAACATGGTTACAATCCACCCTTGGCTTCTATGTATTATTGGGAGTTATTATCATATTGACCCGTGAGTATCAAATCTTCTTTGCATTATATAGCCTTACAATATTTACACAATAGACATACTAATGTAATCATAACATAAACAATAATTAGAACAAAAATTATTTTGATGTCACATTTTAGGAAAATTGCCATCCTCCTTTCCATTGGATCAATTCAAAATGACTTCCAAAGTCAATGTCTGGCCCGTTGTGTTTTGCTGAAGCATAATCCAAAGGATTAATCGACTATCATAAATGGTGTGCCTTTCAAACAGCATCATACACCTTGGCATGGCGGGATCCCATCAGGCCAGCATACATCTTGGCTCAACCTCCTGGGAAAAATAAACAAGTGTTAATTTGTATCAGCACTCTTTGGGTACAAATGATTGGCATGAAAATACACTGAATAAGCATCACTGTCAACCAAAACATAGTAGTTTCCCCACCCTAATGCTAAAATTTGTCCCTTCTTTTTCCCAACCTGGTTGCCACTTGGCTAAATCCACACCCTCCCACCAGGGAGCTGGTACGCAAAGTGTGACACAGTGAGGGCATCTTGGTGGTGGGGGCTCTAACAATCTCTGAAAAAGGTAATGGATCCAGAAAGCTCCTTTGATTCAAACAGCATAGTACCTCCTGTAGGACACTGTCCCAACCCTTCAAGATATGCATGGGTGTTCTCTTGCATATGTGTTCCTTAAGGAGGCCATTCATTCTATTAAACCAGATGCAATTAAATAACAGGATATGTGATACACCCAATACACAGGGTACTCCTTTGCCCAGTCATATACCCCAGATTGTATGAGAAAATATTTATCTTCCTCTGCTGGAGATTCAGTGGCTGATTTAATTTTATACGCCATCAGCTGTATCATTCATTGCAAAATCTGTGTGCTCATTTACATGTCCAATGGAGATAGACCTGGATGAGCTGTGGTTCCAGTTTTCATTCCATATTTCAGGTTCACACCATGTAGGCTTGGAATGGATTTTCCAATCTTCCTTCTTCCATGAGGGCATCCAAATAGTCAGACCTTTGTACAGGGCCCAACTGTCAGTGTAGAATATCTGTCTCTTGCATCACCATAGCTTGCAGTTCGGCATGTTGGCTGGATCCTCCTCCATTTCAATATATACTGTAATTTCTTCCATTACAGGCTGAAATGCTGCAGCAGCCCAAGTCCTGCCCCTCTGTGTCAGGGTAGAGGAGACATCTGTAAACAAATCAATTATCTTTTCCTCATCTGATAAGCACCACTTTTATATAGAGTAGAATTTTTTCTACAGCAGAATATAATACAAGTCCTTCTCGCATCACCCATCCTGCAATAAGGGAGGTCAGTGCATATGGTGACTGGTTGTTGCTTGGTTGTGCTCTCCACAAGCTGGAGAAAAGTATATGTGGTTAGGAAAGTCCTATCAATGTAAGAGAGGTACCTTGGTTTCATCTGGGATAATGTCTCTAGATGTGGTTAAATTATGATGTGTTGGGGGCCACTCCAATTCATAGCCAGAAATGTTAGTCTCTGCGGGGCACTACATCTTGTCCATGTTCACTGCCCACCCGCTCTCTGTCATTGGGCCTGTGACAGTGGCCAGAGAGGATTCCAAGTGTTCCAATTCCCTTGGGTCACATCCCTTAGCATTTCTTGTGCCTCTGCATAAGTTCTTTTGGCTGTGTCGGCAAAGGGTTGTGTAAACTGTACCAGATCTCCCTCCCCCATTTCCTTATTTTGTCTAATAGCTGGTTCCCTTTTAGGCTTAGACTGAATCTTTTTCCACATTTCAAACATAGCATCATTCCCAATACCATCAATCTTATCTTTTGGAACCCCAGCATTCAACAGATCATAAAACATTTGACTACGTTTACTTCTGTATCTATTGGGGGGTCTACCATGCAGCATCTTACTTTTGTACTGATTAGGAGGTGTGGCCAATGCCCTAGCTTGGAATACTTTGTCTGGGGCTATTTTCTTAGAGTGCAACAAACTCATCTGCTCTAGTACAGTAATTGTTTCAAAGACAGAAACCTGCTTAGTTGTGGCAGGGAAAAGTGTGAACAAAGACATTCTCAAATGCAATGGGGCTGCTTGCAGAAAGAGAGTAATCATCCGCTGTGTGACAGGAGTCATATCAGGACCTTCCCAATCCACTTCAACCAGATTCCCTTCCCTAATTTTCTGAAAAGCAGTCATACATGCCAGCACTCTCAACCATTCAATCCCTGCACACAAATCTGGCCAATGGTCATTAGGAATGAGGTCAGAGGGATGGTCATACACAGAAGCTATTGCCTCTCTCACCCTATACAACAAAGAACGGACATGTAATCCAACTTTGGGACTTTGTAATTGCCATCTGACTCGTGGGTCTGCACAGATAGAACCCAACCCCAATGCCTCAGTGGTGTTCAGCATTATGGAGTCTCCTCCATTATCCCATATTTGTAGAACCCATTGTAAAAGTCCCTGTCCCTTTTGCTGCCTGTATTTTGCAACCATCTCAGTTATTTCACTAGCGGAATAATTGCGGGTCTCTGTGGTGGTGTTATCGCCCTCTTCTTCTGATTCCTCACTCTCTGCTGGATCTGCACTGGTGGAAGCAGTATTACCTGACACATTTTCCTTTTTATCATTTTTATGCTTCTTACGGGAAATCACTTTGGAGGTGGTCACGGGGCGTAACTGTAAACCATTCTCAAACTCATTACCATCATGTGTGAACTCCTCTGGGTCTATTCTACACAAACCATCCCAATTGTTTCCTTCTACAACAGTTCTAATAAGTAAAGGATCAACTGCTTGCCTTCCTCTGCTCAATTGTTTGTGGTTCAATACATTTACAACATATTGTGTGGCTTTATTTTTTACAGTTTCAATCTCTGTCCCCTGATCTCTAACACAAGTACGTAAGACCGCTAGTTGTTCTTTCAATGCAGTATTCTCATCAGTTAACTGTACCACTTCTTCCTCTGTTTCAAACAAAGCCTGAGCACACATAGATAACACATGGGCACATTGTACTTGTTCAGATTTTTTCATTTTGCTTAAATCAATATTTACAACAGCATTTCTGGGGTCTGCTAAACGGACCAAGGTTACATATTTACATGCTTCACGCATACATGGGATCCAGTGACCATATCTTGACACCCATGATGGTAAATTTACAGCCTTTACTTTTTCAATTTTAGCCTTAAACCAAGACATCATTTTTGCTGATTGTTACAAGGAACAATATTCAAATAAGGCACACCTAGACAATATGATCCAGCAACTGATCAATGATATACTGTGAATTTTCTACTAAATCACAAAACCTTACTCATATCAATGAGTCACAGGGCAACAATGACAGACAAACATACACTATGATTTTTTCAAATAAATCACATAAGCCTCTCTCATATAGCAATGAGTCAGAGGGCACACTTTAAACTGTATTGGGTCTACTGATCACTATAAATCTTCCGATCCCACTTCTGACACCAAATTTTGTTCCCAGTGGAACTATTGTATCGGAAGTATAGTGAGAATCAGGGACACCTCAATACAGTTTAACAATTATTTATTTACAAAATCATTAACAAACAAGAAATTATACTTATACCACGTTCCTCAAAGGCAGTTACAAGAGATAGCCAGTCCAAACAAGAGAGTCCAAACATAGGGTGTATTTCCAGGGAGCCTCCTCTCACTGTGTAGTCCTGGATCTGTGGTCAGTCACAAGCACCCTGTCCTCAATCTTAGGTCCAATGGAAGCTCTAAATCAGTCTGTAGTGACCCTGTATTTAAACTAAATCCTGGGTGGTTGTCAAGGGATCATATCCACATATACATTAACTTGGATCCCTTGATTAGTGAATGCATATTGACAAACCCATTGTTGTATAGAATTTTAATTCAGGTCAACTATCCTGTGTATTTAGAATTGTAGTGAATCTTGTCAAATGCTTTGGTATATAAAGCATTTGACAAGATTCTACAGTACTTGAGCTCTGTAAACCTGTATATGTTTACATCAAATAACGGTATTGTCTGGCTTCTCCTGTAACACAATGGCAGTCTAAATTCTGATTAACACACTATAGCTACTAGTCTATGTAGGAACAATGGTCCCTACAAAGATACATAGACATTCTTATACAACAGATATAGAGCTATATAACACATATACATAGAAGACAAACAGTTTACCCTAGACTAAAAGTCAACATGGTTACAATGGAACACAGGGTTCCATTCATAGAACACAGGGTTCTATTAATAGAACACAAGGTTTTATTCATAGAACACATGGTTATATTTATAGATCACGGGTGGTTTCCATTCAGAGAACACATAATTTCATTCATAAAACACAGGGTTCTATTCATAGAACACAAGGTTCCAATTATAGAACACAGGGTTCTATTCATAGAACACAAGGTTTTATTCATAGAACAGATGGGTATATTTATAGATCACGGGTGGTTTCCATTCAGAGAACACATGGTTTCATTCATAAAACACAGGGTTCTATTCATAAAACACAGGGTTCCATTCATAAAACACAGGGTTCTATTAATAGAACACAAGGTTTTATTCATAGAACACATGGTTATATTTATAGATCACGGGAGGTTTCCATTCAGAGAACACATGATTTCATTCATAAAACACAGGGTTCTATTTATAGAACACAGGGTTCCATTCATAGAACACAGGGTTCTATTAATAGAACACAAGGTTTTATTCATAAAACACATGGTTATATTTATAGATCACGGGTGGTTTCCATTCAGAGAACACATGGTTTCATTCATAAAACACAGGGTTCTATTCATAGAACACAGGGTTCCATTCATAGAACACAGGGTTCTATTAATAGAACACAAGGTTTTATTCATAAAACACATGGTTATATTTATAGATCACGGGTGGTTTCCATTCAGAGAACACATGGTTTCATTCATAAAACACAGGGTTCTATTCATAGAACACAGGGTTCCATTCATAGAACACAGGGTTCTATTAATAGAACACAAGGTTTTATTGATAAAACACATGGTTATAATTATAGATCACGGGTGGTTTCCATTCAGAGAACACATCATTTCATTCATAAAACACAGGGTTCTATTCATAGAACACAGGGTTCCATTTATAGAACACTGGGTTCTATTCATAGAACACAAGGTTTTATTCATAGAACACATGGTTATATTTATAGATCACGGGTGGTTTCCATTCAGAGAACACATCATTTTATTCATAAAACACAGGGTTCTATTCATAGAACACAGGGTTCCATTTATAGAACACAGGGTTCTATTCATAGAACTCAAGGTTTTATTCATAGAACAGATGGTTATATTTATAGATTACGGGTGGTTTCCATTCAGAGAACACATAATTTCATTCATAAAACACAGGGTTCTATTCATAGAACACAGGGTTCCATTTATAGAACACGGGGTTCTATTCATAGAACACAAGGTTTTATTCATAGAACACATGGTTATATTTATAGATCACGGGTGGTTTCCATTCAGAGAACACATAATTTTATTCATAAAACACAGGGTTCTATTCATAGAACACAGGGTTCCATTTATAGAACACAGGGTTCTATTCATAGAACTCAAGGTTTTATTCATAAAACACATGGTTATATTTATAGATCACGGGTGGTTTCCATTCAGATAACACATCATTTCATTCATAAAACACAGGGTTCTATTCATAGAATACAGGGTTCCATTTATAGAACACTGGGTTCTATTCATAGAACACAAGGTTTTATTCATAGAACACATGGTTATATTTATAGATCACGGGTGGTTTCCATTCAGAGAACACATAATTTTATTCATAAAACACAGGGTTCTATTCATAGAACACAGGGTTCCATTTATAGAACACAGGGTTCTATTCATAGAACTCAAGGTTTTATTCATAGAACAGATGGTTATATTTATAGATCACGGGTGGTTTCCATTCAGAGAACACATAATTTCATTCATAAAACACAGGGTTCTATTCATAGAACACAGGGTTCCATTTATAGAACACGGGGTTCTATTCATAGAACACAAGGTTTATTCATAGAACAGATGGGTATATTTATAGATCATGGGTGGTTTCCATTCAGAGAACACATGGTTTCATTCATAAAACACAGGGTTCTATTCATGGAACACAGGGTTCCATTCATAGAACACAGGGTTCAATTAATAGAACACAATGTTTTAATCATAAAACACATGGTTATATTTATAGATCACGGGTGGTTTCCATTCAGAGAACACATAATTTCATTCATAAAACACAGGGTTCTATTCATAGAACACAAGGTTTTATTCATAGAACACATGGCTATATTTATAGATCACGGGTGGTTTCCATTCAGAGAACACATGGTTTCATTAATAAAACACAGGGTTCTATTTATAGAACACAGGGTTCCATTCATAGAACACAGGGTTCTATTAATAGAACACAAGGTTTTATTCATAAAACACATGGTTATATTTATAGATCACGGGTGGTTTCCATTCAGAGAACACATGGTTTCATTCATAAAACACATGGTTCTATTCATAGAACACAGGGTTCCATTCATAGAACACAGGGTTATATTAATAGAACACAAGGTTTTATTCATAAAACACGGTTATATTTATAGATCACGGGTGGTTTCCATTCAGATAACACATCATTTCATTCATAAAACACAGGGTTCTATTCATAGAATACAGGGTTCCATTTATAGAACACTGGGTTCTATTCATAGAACACAAGGTTTTATTCATAGAACACATGGTTATATTTATAGATCACGGGTGGTTTCCATTCAGAGAACACATAATTTTATTCATAAAACACAGGGTTCTATTCATAGAACACAGGGTTCCATTTATAGAACACAGGGTTCTATTCATAGAACTCAAGGTTTTATTCATAGAACAGATGGTTATATTTATAGATCACGGGTGGTTTCCATTCAGAGAACACATGGTTTCATTCATAAAACACAGGGTTCTATTCATAGAACACAGGGTTCCATTCATAGAACACAGGGTTCTATTAATAGAACACAAGGTTTTATTCATAAAACACATGGTTATATTTATAGATCACGGGTGGTTTCCATTCAGAGAACACATCATTTCATTCATAAAACACAGGGTTCTATTCATAGAACACAGGGTTCCATTTATAGAACACTGGGTTCTATTCATAGAACACAAGGTTTTATTCATAGAACACATGGTTATATTTATAGATCACGGGTGGTTTCCATTCAGAGAACACATAATTTTATTCATAAAACACAGGGTTCTATTCATAGAACACAGGGTTCCATTTATAGAACACAGGGTTCTATTCATAGAGCTCAAGGTTTTATTCATAGAACAGATGGTTATATTTATAGATCACGGGTGGTTTCCATTCAGAGAACACATAATTTTATTCATAAAACACAGGGTTCTATTCATAGAACACAGGGTTCCATTTATAGAACACAGGGTTCTATTCATAGAACTCAAGGTTTATTCATAGAACAGATGGTTATATTTATAGATCACGGGTGGTTTCCATTCAGAGAACACATGGTTTCATTCATAAAACACAGGGTTCTATTCATGGAACACAGGGTTCCATTCATAGAACACAGGGTTCAATTAATAGAACACAATGTTTTAATCATAAAACACATGGTTATATTTATAGATCACGGGTGGTTTCCATTCAGAGAACACATAATTTCATTCATAAAACACAGGGTTCTATTCATAGAACACAAGGTTTTATTCATAGAACACATGGCTATATTTATAGATCACAGGTGGTTTCCATTCAGAGAACACATGGTTTCATTAATAAAACACAGGGTTCTATTTATAGAACACAGGGTTCCATTCATAGAACACAGGGTTCTATTAATAGAACACAAGGTTTTATTCATAAAACACATGGTTATATTTATAGATCACGGGTGGTTTCCATTCAGAGAACACATGGTTTCATTCATAAAACACATGGTTCTATTCATAGAACACAGGGTTCCATTCATAGAACACAGGGTTCTATTAATAGAACACAAGGTTTTATTCATAAAACACATGGTTATATTTATAGATCACGGGTGGTTTCCATTCAGATAACACATCATTTCATTCATAAAACACAGGGTTCTATTCATAGAATACAGGGTTCCATTTATAGAACACTGGGTTCTATTCATAGAACACAAGGTTTTATTCATAGAACACATGGTTATATTTATAGATCACGGGTGGTTTCCATTCAGAGAACACATAATTTTATTCATAAAACACAGGGTTCTATTCATAGAACACAGGGTTCCATTTATAGAACACAGGGTTCTATTCATAGAACTCAAGGTTTTATTCATAGAACAGATGGTTATATTTATAGATCACGGGTGGTTTCCATTCAGAGAACACATAATTTCATTCATAAAACACAGGGTTCTATTCATAGAACACAGGGTTCCATTTATAGAACACGGGGTTCTATTCATAGAACACAAGGTTTATTCATAGAACAGATGGGTATATTTATAGATCATGGGTGGTTTCCATTCAGAGAACACATGGTTTCATTCATAAAACACAGGGTTCTATTCATGGAACACAGGGTTCCATTCATAGAACACAGGGTTCTATTAATAGAACACAAGGTTTTATTCATAGAACACATGGTTATATTTATAGATCACGGGTGGTTTCCATTCAGAGAACACATAATTTCATTCATAAAACACAGGGTTCTATTCATAGAACACAAGGTTCCAATTATAGAACACAGGGTTCTATTCATAGAACACAAGGTTTTATTCATAGAACAGATGGGTATATTTATAGATCATGGGTGGTTTCCATTCAGAGAACACATGGTTTCATTCATAAAACACAGGGTTCTATTCATAAAACACAGGGTTCCATTCATAGAACACAGGGTTCTATTAATAGAACACAAGGTTTTATTCATAGAACACATGGTTATATTTATAGATCACGGGAGGTTTCCATTCAGAGAACACATGATTTCATTAATAAAAAACAGGGTTCTATTTATAGAACACAGGGTTCCATTCATAGAACACAGGGTTCTATTAATAGAACACAAGGTTTTATTCATAAAACACATGGTTATATTTATAGATCACGGGTGGTTTCCATTCAGAGAACACATGGTTTCATTCATAAAACACAGGGTTCTATTCATAGAACACAGGGTTCCATTCATAGAACACAAGGTTCTATTAATAGAACACAAGGTTTTATTCATAAAACACATGGTTATATTTATAGATCACGGGTGGTTTCCATTCAGAGAACACATAATTTCATTCATAAAACACAGGGTTCTATTCTTAGAACACAGGGTTCCATTTATAGAACACAGGGTTCTATTCATAGAACACAAGGTTTTATTCATAGAACAGATGGTTATATTTATAGATCACGGGTGGTTTCCATTCAGAGAACACATAATTGCATTCATAAAACACAGGGTTCTATTCATAGAACACAGGGTTCCATTTATAGAACACAGGGTTCTATTCATAGAACACAAGGTTTTATTCATAGAACACATGGCTATATTTATAGATCACAGGTGGTTTCCATTCAGAGAACACATGGTTTCATTCATAAAACACAGGGTTCTATTTATAGAACACAGGGTTCCATTCATAGAACACAGGGTTCTATTAATAGAACACAAGGTTTTATTCATAAAACACATGGTTATATTTATAGATCACGGGTGGTTTCCATTCAGAGAACACATGGTTTCATTCATAAAACACAGGGTTCTATTCATAGAACACAGGGTTCCATTCATAGAACACAGGGTTCTATTAATAGAACACAAGGTTTTATTCATAAAACACATGGTTATATTTATAGATCACGGGTGGTTTCCATTCAGAGAACACATCATTTCATTCATAAAACACAGGGTTCTATTCATAGAACACAGGGTTCCATTTATAGAACACTGGGTTCTATTCATAGAACACAAGGTTTTATTCATAGAACACATGGTTATATTTATAGATCACGGGTGGTTTCCATTCAGAGAACACATAATTTTATTCATAAAACACAGGGTTCTATTCATAGAACACAGGGTTCCATTTATAGAACACAGGGTTCTATTCATAGAACTCAAGGTTTTAATTATAGAACAGATGGTTATATTTATAGATCACGGGTGGTTTCCATTCAGAGAACACATAATTTCATTCATAAAACACAGGGTTCTATTCATAGAACACAGGGTTCCATTTATAGAACACGGGGTTCTATTCATAGAACACAAGGTTTATTCATAGAACAGATGGTTATATTTATAGATCACGGGTGGTTTCCATTCAGAGAACACATGGTTTCATTCATAAAACACAGGGTTCTATTCATAGAACACAGGGTTCCATTCATAGAACACAGGGTTCTATTAATAGAACACAAGGTTTTATTCATAGAACACATGGTTATATTTATAGATCACGGGTGGTTTCCATTCAGAGAACACATAATTTCATTCATAAAACACAGGGTTCTATTCATAGAACACAAGGTTCCAATTATAGAACACAGGGTTCTATTCATAGAACACAAGGTTTTATTCATAGAACAGATGGGTATATTTATAGATCACGGGTGGTTTCCATTCAGAGAACACATGGTTTCATTCATAAAACACAGGGTTCTATTCATAAAACACAGGGTTCCATTCATAGAACACAGGGTTCTATTAATAGAACACAAGGATTTATTCATAGAACACATGGTTATATTTATAGATCTCGGGTGGTTTCCATTCAGAGAACACATGATTTCATTCATAAAACACAGGGTTCTATTTATAGAACACAGGGTTCCATTCATAGAACACAGGGTTCTATTAATAGAACACAAGGTTTTATTCATAAAACACATGGTTATATTTATAGATCACGGGTGGTTTCCATTCAGAGAACACATGCTTTCATTCATAAAACACAGGGTTCTATTCATAGAACACAGGGTTCCATTCATAGAATACAGTGTTCTATTAATAGAACACAAGGTTTTATTCATAAAACACATGGTTATATTTATAGATCACGGGTGGTTTCCATTCAGAGAACACATCATTCCATTCATAAAACACAGGGTTCTATTCATAGAACACAGGGTTCCATTTATAGAACACTGGGTTCTATTCATAGAACACAAGGTTTTATTCATAGAACACATGGTTATATTTATAGATCACAGGTGGATTCCATTCAGAGAACACATAATTTTAATCATAAAACACAGGGTTCTATTCATAGAACACAGGGTTCCATTTATAAAACACAGGGTTCTATTCATAGAACACAGGGTTCCATTTATAAAACACAGGGTTCTATTCATAGAACTCAAGGTTTTATTCATAGAACAGATGGTTATATTTATAGATCACGGGTGGTTTCCATTCAGAGAACACATAATTTCATTCATAAAACACAGGGTTCTATTCATAGAACACAGGGTTCCATTTATAGAACACGGGGTTCTATTCATAGAACACAAGGTTTATTCATAGAACAGATGGTTATATTTATAGATCACGGGTGGTTTCCATTCAGATAACACATGGTTTCATTCATAAAACACAGGGTTCTATTCATGGAACACAGGGTTCCATTCATAGAACACAGGGTTCTATTAATAGAACACAAGGTTTTATTCATAGAACACATGGTTATATTTATAGATCACGGGTGGTTTCCATTCAGAGAACACATAATTTCATTCATAAAACACAGGGTTCTATTCATAGAACACAAGGTTCCAATTATAGAACACAGGGTTCTATTCATAGAACACAAGGTTTTATTCATAGAACAGATGGGTATATTTATAGATCACGGGTGGTTTCCATTCAGAGAACACATGGTTTCATTCATAAAACACAGGGTTCTATTCATAAAACACAGGGTTCCATTCATAGAACACAGGGTTCTATTAATAGAACACAAGGTTTTATTCATAAAACACATGGTTATATTTATAGATCACGGGTGGTTTCCATTCAGAGAACACATCATTTCATTCATAAAACACAGGGTTCTATTCATAGAACACAGGGTTCCATTTATAGAACACAGGGTTCTATTCATAGAACTCAAGGTTTTATTCACAGAACAGATGGTTATATTTATAGATCACGGGTGGTTTCCATTCAGAGAACACATGGTTTCATTCATAAAACACAGGGTTCTATTCATAGAACACAGGGTTCCATTCATAGAACACAGGGTTCTATTAATAGAACACAAGGTTTTATTCATAAAACACATGGTTATATTTATAGATCACGGGTGGTTTCCATTCAGAGAACACATCATTTCATTCATAAAACACAGGGTTCTATTCATAGAACACAGGGTTCCATTTATAGAACACTGGGTTCTATTCATAGAACACAAGGTTTTATTCATAGAACACATGGTTATATTTATAGATCACGGGTGGTTTCAATTCAGAGAACAAATAATTTTATTCATAAAACACAGGGTTCTATTCATAGAACACAGGGTTCCATTTATAAAACACAGGGTTCTATTCATAGAACACAGGGTTCCATTTATAAAACACAGGGTTCTATTCATAGAACTCAAGGTTTTATTCATAGAACAGATGGTTATATTTATAGATCACGGGTGGTTTCCATTCAGAGAACACATAATTTCATTCATAAAACACAGGGTTCTATTCATAGAACACAGGGTTCCATTTATAGAACACGGGGTTCTATTCATAGAACACAAGGTTTATTCATAGAACAGATGGTTATATTTATAGATCACGGGTGGTTTCCATTCAGATAACACATGGTTTCATTCATAAAACACAGGGTTCTATTCATGGAACACAGGGTTCCATTCATAGAACACAGGGTTCTATTAATAGAACACAAGGTTTTATTCATAGAACACATGGTTATATTTATAGATCACGGGTGGTTTCCGTTCAGAGAACACATAATTTCATTCATAAAACACAGGGTTCTATTCATAGAACACAAGGTTCCAATTATAGAACACAGGGTTCTATTCATAGAACACAAGGTTTTATTCATAGAACAGATGGGTATATTTATAGATCACGGGTGGTTTCCATTCAGAGAACACATGGTTTCATTCATAAAACACAGGGTTCTATTCATAAAACACAGGGTTCCATTCATAGAACACAGGGTTCTATTAATAGAACACAAGGTTTTATTCATAAAACACATGGTTATATTTATAGATCACGGGTGGTTTCCATTCAGAGAACACATAATTGCATTCATAAAACACAGGGTTCTATTCATAGAACACAGGGTTCCATTTATAGAACACAGGGTTCTATTCATAGAACACAAGGTTTTATTCATAGAACACATGGTTATATTTATAGATCACGGGTGGTTTCCATTCAGAGAACACATAATTTCATTCATAAAACACAGGGTTCTATTCATAGAACACAAGGTTCCAATTATAGAACACAGGGTTCTATTCATAGAACACAAGGTTTTATTCATAGAACACATGGCTATATTTATAGATCACGGGTGGTTTCCATTTAGAGAACACATGGTTTCATTCATAAAACACAGGGTTCTATTCATGGAACACAGGGTTCCATTCATAGAACACAGGGTTCTATTAATAGAACACAATGTTTTATTCATAGAACACATGGTTATATTTATAGATCACGGGTGGTATCCATTCAGAGAACACATGGTTTCATTCATAAAACACATGGTTCTATTCATAGAACACAGTTTTCCATTCATAGAACACAGGGTTCTATTAATAGAACACAAGGTTTTATTCATAAAACACATGGTTATATTTATAGATCACGGGTGGTTTCCATTCAGATAACACATCATTTCATTCATAAAACACAGGGTTCTATTCATAGAACACAAGGTTTTATTCATAAAACACATGGCTATATTTATAGATCACGGGTGGTTTCCATTCAGAGAACACATGGTTTCATTAATAAAACACAGGGTTCTATTTATAGAACACAGGGTTCCATTCATAGAACACAGGGTTCTATTAATAGAACACAAGGTTTTATTCATAAAACACATGGTTATATTTATAGATCACGGGTGGTTTCCATTCAGAGAACACATGGTTTCATTCATAAAACACATGGTTCTATTCATAGAACACAGGGTTCCATTCATAGAACACAGGGTTCTATTAATAGAACACAAGGTTTTATTCATAAAACACATGGTTATATTTATAGATCACGGGTGGTTTCCATTCAGATAACACATCATTTCATTCATAAAACACAGGGTTCTATTCATAGAACACAGGGTTCCATTTATAGAACACTGGGTTCTATTCATAGAACACAAGGTTTTATTCATAGAACACATGGTTATATTTATAGATCACGGGTGGTTTCCATTCAGAGAACACATAATTTTATTCATAAAACACAGGGTTCTATTCATAGAACACAGGGTTCCATTTATAGAACACAGGGTTCTATTCATAGAACTCAAGGTTTTATTCATAGAACAGATGGTTATATTTATAGATCACGGGTGGTTTCCATTCAGAGAACACATAATTTCATTCATAAAACACAGGGTTCTATTCATAGAACACAGGGTTCCATTTATAGAACACAGGGTTCTATTCATAGAACACAAGGTTTATTCATAGAACAGATGGTTATATTTATAGATCACGGGTGGTTTCCATTCAGAGAACACATGGTTTCATTCATAAAACACAGGGTTCTATTCATGGAACACAGGGTTCCATTCATAGAACACAGGGTTCTATTAATAGAACACTAGGTTTTATTCATAAAACACATGGTTATATTTATAGATCACGGGTGGTTTCCATTCAGAGAACACATGGTTTCATTCATAAAACACAGGGATCTATTCATAGAACACAGGGTTCCATTCATAGAACACAGGGTTCTATTAATAGAACACAAGGTTTTATTCATAAAACACATGGTTATATTTATAGATCACGGGTGGTTTCCATTCAGAGAACACATAATTTCATTCATAAAACACAGGGTTCTATTCATAGAACACAGGGTTCCATTTATAGAACACTGGGTTCTATTTATAGAACACAAGGTTTTATTCATAGAACACATGGTTATATTTATAGATCACGGGAGGTTTCCATTCAGAGAACACATAATTTTATTCATAAAACACAGGGTTCTATTCATAGAACACAGGGTTCCATTTATAGAACACAGGGTTCTATTAATAGAACACAAGGTTTTATTCATAGAACACATGGTTATATTTATAGATCACGGGAGGTTTCTATTCAGAGAACACATGATTTCATTCTTAAACACAGGGTTCTAATTATAGAACACAGGGTTCCATTCATAGAACACAGGGTTCTATTAATAGAACACAAGGTTTTATTCATAAAACACATGGTTATATTTATAGATCACGGGTGGTTTCCATTCAGAGAACACATGGTTTCATTCATAAAACACAGGGTTCTATTCATAGAACACAGGGTTCCATTCATAGAACACAGGGTTCTATTAATAGAACACAAGGTTTTATTCATAAAACACATGGTTATATTTATAGATCACGGGTGGTTTCCATTCAGAGAACACATAATTTCATTCATAAAACACAGGGTTCTATTCATAGAACACAGGGTTCCATTTATAGAACACAGGGTTCTATTCATAGAACACAAGTTTTTATTCATAGAACACATGGTTATATTTATAGATCACGGGTGGTTTCCATTCAGAGAACACATAATTTTATTCATAAAACACAGGATTCTATTCATAGAACACAGGGTTCCATTTATAGAACACAGGGTTCTATTCATAGAACTCAAGGTTTTATTCATAGAACAGATGGTTATATTTATAGATCACGGGTGGTTTCCATTCAGAGAACACATAATTGCATTCATAAAACACAGGGTTCTATTCATAGAACACAGGGTTCCATTTATAGAACACAGGGTTCTATTCATAGAACACAAGGTTTTATTCATAGAACACATGGCTATATTTATAGATCACGGGTGGTTTCCATTCAGAGAACACATGGTTTCATTCATAAAACACAGGGTTCTATTCATAGAACACAGGGTTCCATTCATAGAACACAGGGTTCTATTAATAGAACACAAGGTTTTATTCATAAAACACATGGTTATATTTATAGATCACGGGTGGTTTCCATTCAGAGAACACATAATTTCATTCATAAAACACAGGGTTCTATTCATAGAACACAGGGTTCCATTTATAGAACACAGGGTTCTATTCATAGAACACAAGGTTTATTCATAGAACAGATGGTTATATTTATAGATCACGGGTGGTTTCCATTCAGAGAACACATGGTTTCATTCATAAAACACAGGGTTCTATTCATGGAACACAGGGTTCCATTCATAGAACACAGGGTTCTATTAATAGAACACAAGGTTTTATTCATAAAACACATGGTTATATTTATAGATCACGGGTGGTTTCCATTCAGAGAACACATCATTTCATTCATAAAACACAGGGTTCTATTCATAGAACACAGGGTTCCATTTATAGAACACTGGGTTCTATTCATAGAACACAAGGTTTTATTCATAGAACACATGGTTATATTTATAGATCACGGGTGGTTTCCATTCAGAGAACACATAATTTTATTCATAAAACACAGGGTTCTATTCATAAAACACAGGGTTCCATTTATAGAACACAGGGTTCTATTCATAGAACTCAAGGTTTTATTCATAGAACAGATGGTTATATTTATAGATTACGGGTGGTTTCCATTCAGAGAACACATAATTTCATTCATAAAACACAGGGTTCTATTCATAGAACACAGGGTTCCATTTATAGAACACGGGGTTCTATTCATAGAACACAAGGTTTATTCATAGAACAGATGGTTATATTTATAGATCACGGGTGGTTTCCATTCAGAGAACACATGGTTTCATTCATAAAACACAGGGTTCTATTCATGGAACACAGGGTTCCATTCATAGAACACAGGGTTCAATTAATAGAACACAATGTTTTAATCATAAAACACATGGTTATATTTATAGATCACGGGTGGTTTCCATTCAGAGAACACATAATTTCATTCATAAAACACAGGGTTCTATTCATAAAACACAAGGTTTTATTCATAGAACACATGGCTATATTTATAGATCACGGGTGGTTTCCATTCAGAGAACACATGGTTTCATTAATAAAACACAGGGTTCTATTTATAGAACACAGGGTTCCATTCATAGAACACAGGGTTCTATTAATAGAACACAAGGTTTTATTCATAAAACACATGGTTATATTTATAGATCACGGGTGGTTTCCATTCAGAGAACACATGGTTTCATTCATAAAACACATGGTTCTATTCATAGAACACAGGGTTCCATTCATAGAACACAGGGTTCTATTAATAGAACACAAGGTTTTATTCATAAAACACGGTTATATTTATAGATCACGGGTGGTTTCCATTCAGATAACACATCATTTCATTCATAAAACACAGGGTTCTATTCGTAGAATACAGGGTTCCATTTATAGAACACTGGGTTCTATTCATAGAACACAAGGTTTTATTCATAGAACACATGGTTATATTTATAGATCACGGGTGGTTTCCATTCAGAGAACACATAATTTTATTTATAAAACACAGGGTTCTATTCATAGAACACAGGGTTCCATTTATAGAACACAGGGTTCTATTCATAGAACTCAAGGTTTTATTCATAGAACAGATGGTTATATTTATAGATCACGGGTGGTTTCCATTCAGAGAACACATGGTTTCATTCATAAAACACAGGGTTCTATTCATAGAACACAGGGTTCCATTCATAGAACACAGGGTTCTATTAATAGAACACAAGGTTTTATTCATAAAACACATGGTTATATTTATAGATCACGGGTGGTTTCCATTCAGAGAACACATCATTTCATTCATAAAACACAGGGTTCTATTCATAGAACACAGGGTTCCATTTATAGAACACTGGGTTCTATTCATAGAACACAAGGTTTTATTCATAGAACACATGGTTATATTTATAGATCACGGGTGGTTTCCATTCAGAGAACACATAATTTTATTCATAAAACACAGGGTTCTATTCATAGAACACAGGGTTCCATTTATAGAACACAGGGTTCTATTCATAGAGCTCAAGGTTTTATTCATAGAACAGATGGTTATATTTATAGATTACGGGTGGTTTCCATTCAGAGAACACATAATTTCATTCATAAAACACAGGGTTCTATTCATAGAACACAGGGTTCCATTTATAGAACACGGGGTTCTATTCATAGAACACAAGGTTTATTCATAGAACAGATGGTTATATTTATAGATCACGGGTGGTTTCCATTCAGAGAACACATGGTTTCATTCATAAAACACAGGGTTCTATTCATGGAACACAGGGTTCCATTCATAGAACACAGGGTTCAATTAATAGAACACAATGTTTTAATCATAAAACACATGGTTATATTTATAGATCACGGGTGGTTTCCATTCAGATAACACATCATTTCATTCATAAAACACAGGGTTCTATTCATAGAATACAGGGTTCCATTTATAGAACACTGGGTTCTATTCATAGAACACAAGGTTTTATTCATAGAACACATGGTTATATTTATAGATCACGGGTGGTTTCCATTCAGAGAACACATAATTTTATTCATAAAACACAGGGTTCTATTCATAGAACACAGGGTTCCATTTATAGAACACAGGGTTCTATTCATAGAACTCAAGGTTTTATTCATAGAACAGATGGTTATATTTATAGATCACGGGTGGTTTCCATTCAGAGAACACATGGTTTCATTAATAAAACACAGGGTTCTATTTATAGAACACAGGGTTCCATTCATAGAACACATGGTTCTATTAATAGAACACAAGGTTTTATTCATAAAACACATGGTTATATTTATAGATCACGGGTGGTTTCCATTCAGAGAACACATGGTTTCATTCATAAAACACATGGTTCTATTCATAGAACACAGGGTTCCATTTATAGAACACAGGGTTCTATTAATAGAACACAAGGTTTTATTCATAAAACACATGGTTATATTTATAGATTACGGGTGGTTTCCATTCAGATAACACATCATTTCATTCATAAAACACAGGGTTCTATTCATAGAATACAGGGTTCCATTTATAGAACACTGGGTTCTATTCATAGAACACAAGGTTTTATTCATAGAACACATGGTTATATTTATAGATCACGGGTGGTTTCCATTCAGAGAACACATCATTTTATTCATAAAACACAGGGTTCTATTCATAGAACACAGGGTTCCATTTATAGAACACAGGGTTCTATTCATAGAACTCAAGGTTTTATTCATAGAACAGATGGTTATATTTATAGATCACGGGTGGTTTCCATTCAGAGAACACATAATTTCATTCATAAAACACAGGGTTCTATTTATAGAACACAGGGTTCCATTTATAGAACACGGGGTTCTATTCATAGAACACAAGGTTTATTCATAGAACAGATGGGTATATTTATAGATCATGGGTGGTTTCCATTCAGAGAACACATGGTTTCATTCATAAAACACAGGGTTCTATTCATGGAACACAGGGTTCCATTCATAGAACACAGGGTTCTATTAATAGAACACAAGGTTTTATTCATAGAACACATGGTTATATTTATAGATCACGGGTGGTTTCCATTCAGAGAACACATAATTTCATTCATAAAACACAGGGTTCTATTCATAGAACACAGGGTTCCATTCATAGAACACAGGGTTCTATTAATAGAACACAAGGTTTTATTCATAGAACAGATGGGTATATTTATAGATCATGGGTGGTTTCCATTCAGAGAACACATGGTTTCATTCATAAAACACAGGGTTCTATTCATAAAACACAGGGTTCCATTCATAGAACACAGGGTTCTATTAATAGAACACAAGGTTTTATTCATAGAACACATGGTTATATTTATAGATCACGGGAGGTTTCCATTCAGAGAACACATGATTTCATTAATAAAAAACAGGGTTCTATTTATAGAACACAGGGTTCCATTCATAGAACACAGGGTTCTATTAATAGAACACAAGGTTTTATTCATAAAACACATGGTTATATTTATAGATCACGGGTGGTTTCCATTCAGAGAACACATGGTTTCATTCATAAAACACAGGGTTCTATTCATAGAACACAGGGTTCCATTCATAGAACACAGGGTTCTATTAATAGAACACAAGGTTTTATTCATAAAACACATGGTTATATTTATAGATCACGGGTGGTTTCCATTCAGAGAACACATAATTTCATTCATAAAACACAGGGTTCTATTCATAGAACACAGGGTTCCATTTATAGAACACAGGGTTCTATTCATAGAACACAAGGTTTTATTCATAGAACAGATGGTTATATTTATAGATCACGGGTGGTTTCCATTCAGAGAACACATAATTGCATTCATAAAACACAGGGTTCTATTCATAGAACACAGGGTTCCATTTATAGAACACAGGGTTCTATTCATAGAACACAAGGTTTTATTCATAGAACACATGGCTATATTTATAGATCACAGGTGGTTTCCATTCAGAGAACACATGGTTTCATTCATAAAACACAGGGTTCTATTTATAGAACACAGGGTTCCATTCATAGAACACAGGGTTCTATTAATAGAACACAAGGTTTTATTCATAAAACACATGGTTATATTTATAGATCACGGGTGGTTTCCATTCAGAGAACACATGGTTTCATTCATAAAACACAGGGTTCTATTCATAGAACACAGGGTTCCATTCATAGAACACAGGGTTCTATTAATAGAACACAAGGTTTTATTCATAAAACACATGGTTATATTTATAGATCACGGGTGGTTTCCATTCAGAGAACACATCATTTCATTCATAAAACACAGGGTTCTATTCATAGAACACAGGGTTCCATTTATAGAACACTGGGTTCTATTCATAGAACACAAGGTTTTATTCATAGAACACATGGTTATATTTATAGATCACGGGTGGTTTCCATTCAGAGAACACATAATTTTATTCATAAAACACAGGGTTCTATTCATAGAACACAGGGTTCCATTTATAGAACACAGGGTTCTATTCATAGAACTCAAGGTTTTATTCATAGAACAGATGGTTATATTTATAGATCACGGGTGGTTTCCATTCAGAGAACACATAATTTCATTCATAAAACACAGGGTTCTATTCATAGAACACAGGGTTCCATTTATAGAACACGGGGTTCTATTCATAGAACACAAGGTTTATTCATAGAACAGATGGTTATATTTATAGATCACGGGTGGTTTCCATTCAGAGAACACATGGTTTCATTCATAAAACACAGGGTTCTATTCATAGAACACAGGGTTCCATTCATAGAACACAGGGTTCTATTAATAGAACACAAGGTTTTATTCATAGAACACATGGTTATATTTATAGATCACGGGTGGTTTCCATTCAGAGAACACATAATTTCATTCATAAAACACAGGGTTCTATTCATAGAACACAAGGTTCCAATTATAGAACACAGGGTTCTATTCATAGAACACAAGGTTTTATTCATAGAACAGATGGGTATATTTATAGATCACGGGTGGTTTCCATTCAGAGAACACATGGTTTCATTCATAAAACACAGGGTTCTATTCATAAAACACAGGGTTCCATTCATAGAACACAGGGTTCTATTAATAGAACACAAGGTTTTATTCATAGAACACATGGTTATATTTATAGATCTCGGGTGGTTTCCATTCAGAGAACACATGATTTCATTCATAAAACACAGGGTTCTATTTATAGAACACAGGGTTCCATTCATAGAACACAGGGTTCTATTAATAGAACACAAGGTTTTATTCATAAAACACATGGTTATATTTATAGATCACGGGTGGTTTCCATTCAGAGAACACATGCTTTCATTCATAAAACACAGGGTTCTATTCATAGAACACAGGGTTCCATTCATAGAATACAGTGTTCTATTAATAGAACACAAGGTTTTATTCATAAAACACATGGTTATATTTATAGATCACGGGTGGTTTCCATTCAGAGAACACATCATTCCATTCATAAAACACAGGGTTCTATTCATAGAACACAGGGTTCCATTTATAGAACACTGGGTTCTATTCATAGAACACAAGGTTTTATTCATAGAACACATGGTTATATTTATAGATCACAGGTGGATTCCATTCAGAGAACACATAATTTTAATCATAAAACACAGGGTTCTATTCATAGAACACAGGGTTCCATTTATAAAACACAGGGTTCTATTCATAGAACACAGGGTTCCATTTATAAAACACAGGGTTCTATTCATAGAACTCAAGGTTTTATTCATAGAACAGATGGTTATATTTATAGATCACGGGTGGTTTCCATTCAGAGAACACATAATTTCATTCATAAAACACAGGGTTCTATTCATAGAACACAGGGTTCCATTTATAGAACACGGGGTTCTATTCATAGAACACAAGGTTTATTCATAGAACAGATGGTTATATTTATAGATCACGGGTGGTTTCCATTCAGATAACACATGGTTTCATTCATAAAACACAGGGTTCTATTCATGGAACACAGGGTTCCATTCATAGAACACAGGGTTCTATTAATAGAACACAAGGTTTTATTCATAGAACACATGGTTATATTTATAGATCACGGGTGGTTTCCATTCAGAGAACACATGGTTTCATTCATAAAACACAGGGTTCTATTCATAGAACACAGGGTTCCATTCATAGAACACAGGGTTCAATTAATAGAACACAATGTTTTAATCATAAAACACATGGTTATATTTATAGATCACGGGTGGTTTCCATTCAGAGAACACATAATTTCATTCATAAAACACAGGGTTCTATTCATAGAACACAAGGTTTTATTCATAGAACACATGGCTATATTTATAGATCACGGGTGGTTTCCATTCAGAGAACACATGGTTTCATTAATAAAACACAGGGTTCTATTTATAGAACACAGGGTTCCATTCATAGAACACAGGGTTCTATTAATAGAACACAAGGTTTTATTCATAAAACACATGGTTATATTTATAGATCACGGGTGGTTTCCATTCAGAGAACACATGGTTTCATTCATAAAACACATGGTTCTATTCATAGAACACAGGGTTCCATTCATAGAACACAGGGTTCTATTAATAGAACACAAGGTTTTATTCATAAAACACGGTTATATTTATAGATCACGGGTGGTTTCCATTCAGATAACACATCATTTCATTCATAAAACACAGGGTTCTATTCATAGAATACAGGGTTCCATTTATAGAACACTGGGTTCTATTCATAGAACACAAGGTTTTATTCATAGAACACATGGTTATATTTATAGATCACGGGTGGTTTCCATTCAGAGAACACATAATTTTATTCATAAAACACAGGGTTCTATTCATAGAACACAGGGTTCCATTTATAGAACACAGGGTTCTATTCATAGAACTCAAGGTTTTATTCATAGAACAGATGGTTATATTTATAGATCACGGGTGGTTTCCATTCAGAGAACACATGGTTTCATTCATAAAACACAGGGTTCTATTCATAGAACACAGGGTTCCATTCATAGAACACAGGGTTCTATTAATAGAACACAAGGTTTTATTCATAAAACACATGGTTATATTTATAGATCACGGGTGGTTTCCATTCAGAGAACACATCATTTCATTCATAAAACACAGGGTTCTATTCATAGAACACAGGGTTCCATTTATAGAACACTGGGTTCTATTCATAGAACACAAGGTTTTATTCATAGAACACATGGTTATATTTATAGATCACGGGTGGTTTCCATTCAGAGAACACATAATTTTATTCATAAAACACAGGGTTCTATTCATAGAACACAGGGTTCCATTTATAGAACACAGGGTTCTATTCATAGAGCTCAAGGTTTTATTCATAGAACAGATGGTTATATTTATAGATTACGGGTGGTTTCCATTCAGAGAACACATAATTTCATTCATAAAACACAGGGTTCTATTCATAGAACACAGGGTTCCATTTATAGAACACGGGGTTCTATTCATAGAACACAAGGTTTATTCATAGAACAGATGGTTATATTTATAGATCACGGGTGGTTTCCATTCAGAGAACACATGGTTTCATTCATAAAACACAGGGTTCTATTCATGGAACACAGGGTTCCATTCATAGAACACAGGGTTCAATTAATAGAACACAATGTTTTAATCATAAAACACATGGTTATATTTATAGATCACGGGTGGTTTCCATTCAGATAACACATCATTTCATTCATAAAACACAGGGTTCTATTCATAGAATACAGGGTTCCATTTATAGAACACTGGGTTCTATTCATAGAACACAAGGTTTTATTCATAGAACACATGGTTATATTTATAGATCACGGGTGGTTTCCATTCAGAGAACACATAATTTTATTCATAAAACACAGGGTTCTATTCATAGAACACAGGGTTCCATTTATAGAACACAGGGTTCTATTCATAGAACTCAAGGTTTTATTCATAGAACAGATGGTTATATTTATAGATCACGGGTGGTTTCCATTCAGAGAACACATGGTTTCATTAATAAAACACAGGGTTCTATTTATAGAACACAGGGTTCCATTCATAGAACACAGGGTTCTATTAATAGAACACAAGGTTTTATTCATAAAACACATGGTTATATTTATAGATCACGGGTGGTTTCCATTCAGAGAACACATGGTTTCATTCATAAAACACATGGTTCTATTCATAGAACACAGGGTTCCATTTATAGAACACAGGGTTCTATTAATAGAACACAAGGTTTTATTCATAAAACACATGGTTATATTTATAGATCACGGGTGGTTTCCATTCAGATAACACATCATTTCATTCATAAAACACAGGGTTCTATTCATAGAATACAGGGTTCCATTTATAGAACACTGGGTTCTATTCATAGAACACAAGGTTTTATTCATAGAACACATGGTTATATTTATAGATCACAGGTGGTTTCCATTCAGAGAACACATAATTTTATTCATAAAACACAGGGTTCTATTCATAGAACACAGGGTTCCATTTATAGAACACAGGGTTCTATTCATAGAACTCAAGGTTTTATTCATAGAACAGATGGTTATATTTATAGATCACGGGTGGTTTCCATTCAGAGAACACATAATTTCATTCATAAAACACAGGGTTCTATTCATAGAACACAGGGTTCCATTTATAGAACACGGGGTTCTATTCATAGAACACAAGGTTTATTCATAGAACAGATGGGTATATTTATAGATCATGGGTGGTTTCCATTCAGAGAACACATGGTTTCATTCATAAAACACAGGGTTCTATTCATGGAACACAGGGTTCCATTCATAGAACACAGGGTTCTATTAATAGAACACAAGGTTTTATTCATAGAACACATGGTTATATTTATAGATCACGGGTGGTTTCCATTCAGAGAACACATAATTTCATTCATAAAACACAGGGTTCTATTCATAGAACACAGGGTTCCATTCATAGAACACAGGGTTCTATTAATAGAACACAAGGTTTTATTCATAGAACAGATGGGTATATTTATAGATCATGGGTGGTTTCCATTCAGAGAACACATGGTTTCATTCATAAAACACAGGGTTCTATTCATAAAACACAGGGTTCCATTCATAGAACACAGGGTTCTATTAATAGAACACAAGGTTTTATTCATATAACACATGGTTATATTTATAGATCACGGGAGGTTTCCATTCAGAGAACACATGATTTCATTAATAAAAAACAGGGTTCTATTTATAGAACACAGGGTTCCATTCATAGAACACAGGGTTCTATTAATAGAACACAAGGTTTTATTCATAAAACACATGGTTATATTTATAGATCACGGGTGGTTTCCATTCAGAGAACACATGGTTTCATTCATAAAACACAGGGTTCTATTCATAGAACACAGGGTTCCATTCATAGAACACAGGGTTCTATTAATAGAACACAAGGTTTTATTCATAAAACACATGGTTATATTTATAGATCACGGGTGGTTTCCATTCAGAGAACACATAATTTCATTCATAAAACACAGGGTTCTATTCATAGAACACAGGGTTCCATTTATAGAACACAGGGTTCTATTCATAGAACACAAGGTTTTATTCATAGAACAGATGGTTATATTTATAGATCACGGGTGGTTTCCATTCAGAGAACACATAATTGCATTCATAAAACACAGGGTTCTATTCATAGAACACAGGGTTCCATTTATAGAACACAGGGTTCTATTCATAGAACACAAGGTTTTATTCATAGAACACATGGCTATATTTATAGATCACAGGTGGTTTCCATTCAGAGAACACATGGTTTCATTCATAAAACACAGGGTTCTATTTATAGAACACAGGGTTCCATTCATAGAACACAGGGTTCTATTAATAGAACACAAGGTTTTATTCATAAAACACATGGTTATATTTATAGATCACGGGTGGTTTCCATTCAGAGAACACATGGTTTCATTCATAAAACACAGGGTTCTATTCATAGAACACAGGGTTCCATTCATAGAACACAGGGTTCTATTAATAGAACACAAGGTTTTATTCATAAAACACATGGTTATATTTATAGATCACGGGTGGTTTCCATTCAGAGAACACATCATTTCATTCATAAAACACAGGGTTCTATTCATAGAACACAGGGTTCCATTTATAGAACACTGGGTTCTATTCATAGAACACAAGGTTTTATTCATAGAACACATGGTTATATTTATAGATCACGGGTGGTTTCCATTCAGAGAACACATAATTTTATTCATAAAACACAGGGTTCTATTCATAGAACACAGGGTTCCATTTATAGAACACAGGGTTCTATTCATAGAACTCAAGGTTTTATTCATAGAACAGATGGTTATATTTATAGATCACGGGTGGTTTCCATTCAGAGAACACATAATTTCATTCATAAAACACAGGGTTCTATTCATAGAACACAGGGTTCCATTTATAGAACACGGGGTTCTATTCATAGAACACAAGGTTTATTCATAGAACAGATGGTTATATTTATAGATCACGGGTGGTTTCCATTCAGAGAACACATGGTTTCATTCATAAAACACAGGGTTCTATTCATAGAACACAGGGTTCCATTCATAGAACACAGGGTTCTATTAATAGAACACAAGGTTTTATTCATAGAACACATGGTTATATTTATAGATCACGGGTGGTTTCCATTCAGAGAACACATAATTTCATTCATAAAACACAGGGTTCTATTCATAGAACACAAGGTTCCAATTATAGAACACAGGGTTCTATTCATAGAACACAAGGTTTTATTCATAGAACAGATGGGTATATTTATAGATCACGGGTGGTTTCCATTCAGAGAACACATGGTTTCATTCATAAAACACAGGGTTCTATTCATAAAACACAGGGTTCCATTCATAGAACACAGGGTTCTATTAATAGAACACAAGGTTTTATTCATAGAACACATGGTTATATTTATAGATCTCGGGTGGTTTCCATTCAGAGAACACATGATTTCATTCATAAAACACAGGGTTCTATTTATAGAACACAGGGTTCCATTCATAGAACACAGGGTTCTATTAATAGAACACAAGGTTTTATTCATAAAACACATGGTTATATTTATAGATCACGGGTGGTTTCCATTCAGAGAACACATGCTTTCATTCATAAAACACAGGGTTCTATTCATAGAACACAGGGTTCCATTCATAGAATACAGTGTTCTATTAATAGAACACAAGGTTTTATTCATAAAACACATGGTTATATTTATAGATCACGGGTGGTTTCCATTCAGAGAACACATCATTCCATTCATAAAACACAGGGTTCTATTCATAGAACACAGGGTTCCATTTATAGAACACTGGGTTCTATTCATAGAACACAAGGTTTTATTCATAGAACACATGGTTATATTTATAGATCACAGGTGGATTCCATTCAGAGAACACATAATTTTAATCATAAAACACAGGGTTCTATTCATAGAACACAGGGTTCCATTTATAAAACACAGGGTTCTATTCATAGAACACAGGGTTCCATTTATAAAACACAGGGTTCTATTCATAGAACTCAAGGTTTTATTCATAGAACAGATGGTTATATTTATAGATCACGGGTGGTTTCCATTCAGAGAACACATAATTTCATTCATAAAACACAGGGTTCTATTCATAGAACACAGGGTTCCATTTATAGAACACGGGGTTCTATTCATAGAACACAAGGTTTATT
This sequence comes from Crinia signifera, assembly GCF_055691185.1. Lineage (NCBI taxonomy): Eukaryota > Metazoa > Chordata > Amphibia > Anura > Myobatrachidae > Crinia > Crinia signifera. The sequence goes on along the minus strand of NC_139217.1, from coordinate 236,073,700 downwards.
CATAGAACAGATGGTTATATTTATAGATCACGGGTGGTTTCCATTCAGATAACACATGGTTTCATTCATAAAACACAGGGTTCTATTCATGGAACACAGGGTTCCATTCATAGAACACAGGGTTCTATTAATAGAACACAAGGTTTTATTCATAGAACACATGGTTATATTTATAGATCACGGGTGGTTTCCATTCAGAGAACACATGGTTTCATTCATAAAACACAGGGTTCTATTCATAGAACACAGGGTTCCATTCATAGAACACAGGGTTCTATTAAGAGAACACAAGGTTTTATTCATAGAACACATGGTTATATATAAAGATCACGGGTGGTTTCCATTCAGAGAACACATAATTTCATTCATAAAACACAGGGTTCTATTCATAGAACACAGGGTTCCATTTATAGAACACAGGGTTCTATTCATAGAACACAAGGTTTTATTCATAGAACAGATGGTTATATTTATAGATCACGGGTGGTTTCCATTCAGAGAACACATAATTGCATTCATAAAACACAGGGTTCTATTCATAGAACACAGGGTTCCATTTATAGAACACAGGGTTCTATTCATAGAACACAAGGTTTTATTCATAGAACACATGGCTATATTTATAGATCACAGGTGGTTTCCATTCAGAGAACACATGGTTTCATTCATAAAACACAGGGTTCTATTTATAGAACACAGGGTTCCATTCATAGAACACAGGGTTCTATTAATAGAACACAAGGTTTTATTCATAAAACACATGGTTATATTTATAGATCACGGGTGGTTTCCATTCAGAGAACACATGGTTTCATTCATAAAACACAGGGTTCTATTCATAGAACACAGGGTTCCATTCATAGAACACAGGGTTCTATTAATAGAACACAAGGTTTTATTCATAAAACACATGGTTATATTTATAGATCACGGGTGGTTTCCATTCAGAGAACACATCATTTCATTCATAAAACACAGGGTTCTATTCATAGAACACAGGGTTCCATTTATAGAACACTGGGTTCTATTCATAGAACACAAGGTTTTATTCATAGAACACATGGTTATATTTATAGATCACGGGTGGTTTCCATTCAGAGAACACATAATTTTATTCATAAAACACAGGGTTCTATTCATAGAACACAGGGTTCCATTTATAGAACACAGGGTTCTATTCATAGAACTCAAGGTTTTATTCATAGAACAGATGGTTATATTTATAGATCACGGGTGGTTTCCATTCAGAGAACACATAATTTCATTCATAAAACACAGGGTTCTATTCATAGAACACAGGGTTCCATTTATAGAACACGGGGTTCTATTCATAGAACACAAGGTTTATTCATAGAACAGATGGTTATATTTATAGATCACGGGTGGTTTCCATTCAGAGAACACATGGTTTCATTCATAAAACACAGGGTTCTATTCATAGAACACAGGGTTCCATTCATAGAACACAGGGTTCTATTAATAGAACACAAGGTTTTATTCATAGAACACATGGTTATATTTATAGATCACGGGTGGTTTCCATTCAGAGAACACATAATTTCATTCATAAAACACAGGGTTCTATTCATAGAACACAAGGTTCCAATTATAGAACACAGGGTTCTATTCATAGAACACAAGGTTTTATTCATAGAACAGATGGGTATATTTATAGATCACGGGTGGTTTCCATTCAGAGAACACATGGTTTCATTCATAAAACACAGGGTTCTATTCATAAAACACAGGGTTCCATTCATAAAACACAGGGTTCTATTAATAGAACACATGGTTATATTCATAGAACACATGGTTATATTTATAGATCACGGGAGGTTTCCATTCAGAGAACAGATGATTTCATTCATAAAACACAGGGTTCTATTTATAGAACACAGGGTTCCATTCATAGAACACAGGGTTCTATTAATAGAACACAAGGTTTTATTCATAGAACAGATGGGTATATTTATAGATCACGGGTGGTTTCCATTCAGAGAACACATGGTTTCATTCATAAAACACAGGGTTCTATTCATAAAACACAGGGTTCCATTCATAGAACACAGGGTTCTATTAATAGAACACAAGGTTTTATTCATAGAACACATGGTTATATTTATAGATCTCGGGTGGTTTCCATTCAGAGAACACATGATTTCATTCATAAAACACAGGGTTCTATTTATAGAACACAGGGTTCCATTCATAGAACACAGGGTTCTATTAATAGAACACAAGGTTTTATTCATAAAACACATGGTTATATTTATAGATCACGGGTGGTTTCCATTCAGAGAACACATGCTTTCATTCATAAAACACAGGGTTCTATTCATAGAACACAGGGTTCCATTCATAGAATACAGTGTTCTATTAATAGAACACAAGGTTTTATTCATAAAACACATGGTTATATTTATAGATCACGGGTGGTTTCCATTCAGAGAACACATCATTCCATTCATAAAACACAGGGTTCTATTCATAGAACACAGGGTTCCATTTATAGAACACTGGGTTCTATTCATAGAACACAAGGTTTTATTCATAGAACACATGGTTATATTTATAGATCACAGGTGGATTCCATTCAGAGAACACATAATTTTAATCATAAAACACAGGGTTCTATTCATAGAACACAGGGTTCCATTTATAAAACACAGGGTTCTATTCATAGAACACAGGGTTCCATTTATAAAACACAGGGTTCTATTCATAGAACTCAAGGTTTTATTCATAGAACAGATGGTTATATTTATAGATCACGGGTGGTTTCCATTCAGAGAACACATAATTTCATTCATAAAACACAGGGTTCTATTCATAGAACACAGGGTTCCATTTATAGAACACGGGGTTCTATTCATAGAACACAAGGTTTATTCATAGAACAGATGGTTATATTTATAGATCACGGGTGGTTTCCATTCAGATAACACATGGTTTCATTCATAAAACACAGGGTTCTATTCATGGAACACAGGGTTCCATTCATAGAACACAGGGTTCTATTAATAGAACACAAGGTTTTATTCATAGAACACATGGTTATATTTATAGATCACGGGTGGTTTCCATTCAGAGAACACATGGTTTCATTCATAAAACACAGGGTTCTATTCATAGAACACAGGGTTCCATTCATAGAACACAGGGTTCTATTAAGAGAACACAAGGTTTTATTCATAGAACACATGGTTATATATAAAGATCACGGGTGGTTTCCATTCAGAGAACACATAATTTCATTCATAAAACACAGGGTTCTATTCATAGAACACAGGGTTCCATTTATAGAACACGGGGTTCTATTCATAGAACACAAGGTTTATTCATAGAACAGATGGGTATATTTATAGATCACGGGTGGTTTCCATTCAGAGAACACATGGTTTCATTCATAAAACACAGGGTTCTATTCATAAAACACAGGGTTCCATTCATAGAACACAGGGTTCTATTAATAGAACACAAGGTTTTATTCATAGAACACATGGTTATATTTATAGATCTCGGGTGGTTTCCATTCAGAGAACACATGATTTCATTCATAAAACACAGGGTTCTATTTATAGAACACAGGGTTCCATTCATAGAACACAGGGTTCTATTAATAGAACACAAGGTTTTATTCATAAAACACATGGTTATATTTATAGATCACGGGTGGTTTCCATTCAGAGAACACATGCTTTCATTCATAAAACACAGGGTTCTATTCATAGAACACAGGGTTCCATTCATAGAATACAGTGTTCTATTAATAGAACACAAGGTTTTATTCATAAAACACATGGTTATATTTATAGATCACGGGTGGTTTCCATTCAGAGAACACATCATTCCATTCATAAAACACAGGGTTCTATTCATAGAACACAGGGTTCCATTTATAGAACACTGGGTTCTATTCATAGAACACAAGGTTTTATTCATAGAACACATGGTTATATTTATAGATCACAGGTGGATTCCATTCAGAGAACACATAATTTTAATCATAAAACACAGGGTTCTATTCATAGAACACAGGGTTCCATTTATAAAACACAGGGTTCTATTCATAGAACACAGGGTTCCATTTATAAAACACAGGGTTCTATTCATAGAACTCAAGGTTTTATTCATAGAACAGATGGTTATATTTATAGATCACGGGTGGTTTCCATTCAGAGAACACATAATTTCATTCATAAAACACAGGGTTCTATTCATAGAACACAGGGTTCCATTTATAGAACACGGGGTTCTATTCATAGAACACAAGGTTTATTCATAGAACAGATGGTTATATTTATAGATCACGGGTGGTTTCCATTCAGATAACACATGGTTTCATTCATAAAACACAGGGTTCTATTCATGGAACACAGGGTTCCATTCATAGAACACAGGGTTCTATTAATAGAACACAAGGTTTTATTCATAGAACACATGGTTATATTTATAGATCACGGGTGGTTTCCATTCAGAGAACACATGGTTTCATTCATAAAACACAGGGTTCTATTCATAGAACACAGGGTTCCATTCATAGAACACAGGGTTCTATTAAGAGAACACAAGGTTTTATTCATAGAACACATGGTTATATATAAAGATCACGGGTGGTTTCCATTCAGAGAACACATAATTTCATTCATAAAACACAGGGTTCTATTCATAGAACACAGGGTTCCATTTATAGAACACAGGGTTCTATTCATAGAACACAAGGTTTTATTCATAGAACAGATGGTTATATTTATAGATCACGGGTGGTTTCCATTCAGAGAACACATAATTGCATTCATAAAACACAGGGTTCTATTCATAGAACACAGGGTTCCATTTATAGAACACAGGGTTCTATTCATAGAACACAAGGTTTTATTCATAGAACACATGGCTATATTTATAGATCACAGGTGGTTTCCATTCAGAGAACACATGGTTTCATTCATAAAACACAGGGTTCTATTTATAGAACACAGGGTTCCATTCATAGAACACAGGGTTCTATTAATAGAACACAAGGTTTTATTCATAAAACACATGGTTATATTTATAGATCACGGGTGGTTTCCATTCAGAGAACACATCATTTCATTCATAAAACACAGGGTTCTATTCATAGAACACAGGGTTCCATTTATAGAACACTGGGTTCTATTCATAGAACACAAGGTTTTATTCATAGAACACATGGTTATATTTATAGATCACGGGTGGTTTCCATTCAGAGAACACATAATTTTATTCATAAAACACAGGGTTCTATTCATAGAACACAGGGTTCCATTTATAGAACACAGGGTTCTATTCATAGAACTCAAGGTTTTATTCATAGAACAGATGGTTATATTTATAGATCACGGGTGGTTTCCATTCAGAGAACACATAATTTCATTCATAAAACACAGGGTTCTATTCATAGAACACAGGGTTCCATTTATAGAACACGGGGTTCTATTCATAGAACACAAGGTTTATTCATAGAACAGATGGTTATATTTATAGATCACGGGTGGTTTCCATTCAGAGAACACATGGTTTCATTCATAAAACACAGGGTTCTATTCATAGAACACAGGGTTCCATTCATAGAACACAGGGTTCTATTAATAGAACACAAGGTTTTATTCATAGAACACATGGTTATATTTATAGATCACGGGTGGTTTCCATTCAGAGAACACATAATTTCATTCATAAAACACAGGGTTCTATTCATAGAACACAAGGTTCCAATTATAGAACACAGGGTTCTATTCATAGAACACAAGGTTTTATTCATAGAACAGATGGGTATATTTATAGATCACGGGTGGTTTCCATTCAGAGAACACATGGTTTCATTCATAAAACACAGGGTTCTATTCATAAAACACAGGGTTCCATTCATAAAACACAGGGTTCTATTAATAGAACACATGGTTATATTCATAGAACACATGGTTATATTTATAGATCACGGGAGGTTTCCATTCAGAGAACAGATGATTTCATTCATAAAACACAGGGTTCTATTTATAGAACACAGGGTTCCATTCATAGAACACAGGGTTCTATTAATAGAACACAAGGTTTTATTCATAAAACACATGGTTATATTTATAGATCACGGGTGGTTTCCATTCAGAGAACACATGGTTTCATTCATAAAACACAGGGTTCTATTCATAGAACACAGGGTTCCATTCATAGAACACAGGGTTCTATTAATAGAACACAAGGTTTTATTCATAAAACACATGGTTATATTTATAGATCACGGGTGGTTTCCATTCAGAGAACACATGGTTTCATTCATAAAACACAGGGTTCTATTCATAGAACACAGGGTTCCATTCATAGAACACGGGGTTCTATTCATAGAACACAAGGTTTATTCATAGAACAGATTGTTATATTTATAGATCACGGGTGGTTTCCATTCAGAGAACACATGGTTTCATTCATAAAACACAGGGTTCTATTCATGGAACACAGGGTTCCATTCATAGAACACATGGCTATATTTATAGATCACGGGTGGTTTCCATTCAGAGAACACATGGTTTCATTAATAAAACACAGGGTTCTATTTATAGAACACAGGGTTCCATTCATAGAACACAGGGTTCTATTAATAGAACACAAGGTTTTATTCATAGAACACATGGTTATATTTATAGATCACAGGTGGTTTCCATTCAGATAACACATCATTTCATTCATAAAACACAGGGTTCTATTCATAGAACACAGGGTTCCATTTATAGAACACTGGGTTCTATTCATAGAACACAAGGTTTTATTCATAGAGCACATGGTTATATTTATAGATCGCGGGTGGTTTCCATTCAGAGAACACATAATTTTATTCATAAAACACAGGGTTCTATTCATAGAACACAGGGTTCCATTTATAGAACACAGGGTTCTATTCATAGAACTCAAGGTTTTATTCATAGAACAGATGGTTATATTTATAGATCACGGGTGGTTTCCATTCAGAGAACACATAATTTCATTCATAAAACACAGGGTTCTATTCATAGAACACAGGGTTCCATTTATAGAACACGGGGTTCTATTCATAGAATACAAGGTTTATTCATAGAACAGATGGTTATATTTATAGATCACGGGTGGTTTCCATTCAGAGAACACATGGTTTCATTCATAAAACACAGGGTTCTATTCATGGAACACAGGGTTCCATTCATAGAACACAGGGTTCTATTAATAGAACACAAGGTTTTATTCATAGAACACATGGTTATATTTATAGATCACGGGTGGTTTCCATTCAGAGAACACATAATTTCATTCATAAAACACAGGGTTCTATTCATAGAACACAAGGTTCCAATTATAGAACACAGGGTTCTATTCATAGAACACAAGGTTTTATTCATAGAACAGATGGGTATATTTATAGATCACGGGTGGTTTCCATTCAGAGAACACATAATTTTATTCATAAAACACAGGGTTCTATTCATAGAACACAGGGTTCCATTTATAGAACACAGGGTTCTATTCATAGAACTCAAGGTTTTATTCATAGAACAGATGGTTATATTTATAGATCACGGGTGGTTTCCATTCAGAGAACACATAATTTCATTCATAAAACACAGGGTTCTATTCATAGAACACAGGGTTCCATCTATAGAACACGGGGTTCTATTCATAGAACACAAGGTTTATTCATAGAACAGATGGTTATATTTATAGATCACGGGTGGTTTCCATTCAGAGAACACATGGTTTCATTCATAAAACACAGGGTTCTATTCATGGATGTTCCCAGTGGAACTATTGTATCGGAAGTATAGTGAGAATCAGGGACACCTCAATACAGTTTAACAATTATTTATTTACAAAATCATTAACAAACAAGAAATTATACTTATACCACGTTCCTCAAAGGCAGTTACAAGAGATAGCCAGTCCAAACAAGAGAGTCCAAACATAGGGTGTATTTCCAGGGAGCCTCCTCTCACTGTGTAGTCCTGGATCTGTGGTCAGTCACAAGCACCCTGTCCTCAATCTTAGGTCCAATGGAAGCTCTAAATCAGTCTGTAGTGACCCTGTATTTAAACTAAATCCTGGGTGGTTGTCAAGGGATCATATCCACATATACATTAACTTGGATCCCTTGATTAGTGAATGCATATTGACAAACCCATTGTTGTATAGAATTTTAATTCAGGTCAACTATCCTGTGTATTTAGAATTGTAGTGAATCTTGTCAAATGCTTTGGTATATAAAGCATTTGACAAGATTCTACAGTACTTGAGCTCTGTAAACCTGTATATGTTTACATCAAATAACGGTATTGTCTGGCTTCTCCTGTAACACAATGGCAGTCTAAATTCTGATTAACACACTATAGCTACTAGTCTATGTAGGAACAATGGTCCCTACAAAGATACATAGACATTCTTATACAACAGATATAGAGCTATATAACACATATACATAGAAGACAAACAGTTTACCCTAGACTAAAAGTCAACATGGTTACAATCCACCCTTGGCTTCTATGTATTATTGGGAGTTATTATCATATTGACCCGTGAGTATCAAATCTTCTTTGCATTATATAGCCTTACAATATTTACACAATAGACATACTAATGTAATCATAACATAAACAATAATTAGAACAAAAATTATTTTGATGTCACATTTTAGGAAAATTGCCATCCTCCTTTCCATTGGATCAATTCAAAATGACTTCCAAAGTCAATGTCTGGCCCGTTGTGTTTTGCTGAAGCATAATCCAAAGGATTAATCGACTATCATAAATGGTGTGCCTTTCAAACAGCATCATACACCTTGGCATGGCGGGATCCCATCAGGCCAGCATACATCTTGGCTCAACCTCCTGGGAAAAATAAACAAGTGTTAATTTGTATCAGCACTCTTTGGGTACAAATGATTGGCATGAAAATACACTGAATAAGCATCACTGTCAACCAAAACATAGTAGTTTCCCCACCCTAATGCTAAAATTTGTCCCTTCTTTTTCCCAACCTGGTTGCCACTTGGCTAAATCCACACCCTCCCACCAGGGAGCTGGTACGCAAAGTGTGACACAGTGAGGGCATCTTGGTGGTGGGGGCTCTAACAATCTCTGAAAAAGGTAATGGATCCAGAAAGCTCCTTTGATTCAAACAGCATAGTACCTCCTGTAGGACACTGTCCCAACCCTTCAAGATATGCATGGGTGTTCTCTTGCATATGTGTTCCTTAAGGAGGCCATTCATTCTATTAAACCAGATGCAATTAAATAACAGGATATGTGATACACCCAATACACAGGGTACTCCTTTGCCCAGTCATATACCCCAGATTGTATGAGAAAATATTTATCTTCCTCTGCTGGAGATTCAGTGGCTGATTTAATTTTATACGCCATCAGCTGTATCATTCATTGCAAAATCTGTGTGCTCATTTACATGTCCAATGGAGATAGACCTGGATGAGCTGTGGTTCCAGTTTTCATTCCATATTTCAGGTTCACACCATGTAGGCTTGGAATGGATTTTCCAATCTTCCTTCTTCCATGAGGGCATCCAAATAGTCAGACCTTTGTACAGGGCCCAACTGTCAGTGTAGAATATCTGTCTCTTGCATCACCATAGCTTGCAGTTCGGCATGTTGGCTGGATCCTCCTCCATTTCAATATATACTGTAATTTCTTCCATTACAGGCTGAAATGCTGCAGCAGCCCAAGTCCTGCCCCTCTGTGTCAGGGTAGAGGAGACATCTGTAAACAAATCAATTATCTTTTCCTCATCTGATAAGCACCACTTTTATATAGAGTAGAATTTTTTCTACAGCAGAATATAATACAAGTCCTTCTCGCATCACCCATCCTGCAATAAGGGAGGTCAGTGCATATGGTGACTGGTTGTTGCTTGGTTGTGCTCTCCACAAGCTGGAGAAAAGTATATGTGGTTAGGAAAGTCCTATCAATGTAAGAGAGGTACCTTGGTTTCATCTGGGATAATGTCTCTAGATGTGGTTAAATTATGATGTGTTGGGGGCCACTCCAATTCATAGCCAGAAATGTTAGTCTCTGCGGGGCACTACATCTTGTCCATGTTCACTGCCCACCCGCTCTCTGTCATTGGGCCTGTGACAGTGGCCAGAGAGGATTCCAAGTGTTCCAATTCCCTTGGGTCACATCCCTTAGCATTTCTTGTGCCTCTGCATAAGTTCTTTTGGCTGTGTCGGCAAAGGGTTGTGTAAACTGTACCAGATCTCCCTCCCCCATTTCCTTATTTTGTCTAATAGCTGGTTCCCTTTTAGGCTTAGACTGAATCTTTTTCCACATTTCAAACATAGCATCATTCCCAATACCATCAATCTTATCTTTTGGAACCCCAGCATTCAACAGATCATAAAACATTTGACTACGTTTACTTCTGTATCTATTGGGGGGTCTACCATGCAGCATCTTACTTTTGTACTGATTAGGAGGTGTGGCCAATGCCCTAGCTTGGAATACTTTGTCTGGGGCTATTTTCTTAGAGTGCAACAAACTCATCTGCTCTAGTACAGTAATTGTTTCAAAGACAGAAACCTGCTTAGTTGTGGCAGGGAAAAGTGTGAACAAAGACATTCTCAAATGCAATGGGGCTGCTTGCAGAAAGAGAGTAATCATCCGCTGTGTGACAGGAGTCATATCAGGACCTTCCCAATCCACTTCAACCAGATTCCCTTCCCTAATTTTCTGAAAAGCAGTCATACATGCCAGCACTCTCAACCATTCAATCCCTGCACACAAATCTGGCCAATGGTCATTAGGAATGAGGTCAGAGGGATGGTCATACACAGAAGCTATTGCCTCTCTCACCCTATACAACAAAGAACGGACATGTAATCCAACTTTGGGACTTTGTAATTGCCATCTGACTCGTGGGTCTGCACAGATAGAACCCAACCCCAATGCCTCAGTGGTGTTCAGCATTATGGAGTCTCCTCCATTATCCCATATTTGTAGAACCCATTGTAAAAGTCCCTGTCCCTTTTGCTGCCTGTATTTTGCAACCATCTCAGTTATTTCACTAGCGGAATAATTGCGGGTCTCTGTGGTGGTGTTATCGCCCTCTTCTTCTGATTCCTCACTCTCTGCTGGATCTGCACTGGTGGAAGCAGTATTACCTGACACATTTTCCTTTTTATCATTTTTATGCTTCTTACGGGAAATCACTTTGGAGGTGGTCACGGGGCGTAACTGTAAACCATTCTCAAACTCATTACCATCATGTGTGAACTCCTCTGGGTCTATTCTACACAAACCATCCCAATTGTTTCCTTCTACAACAGTTCTAATAAGTAAAGGATCAACTGCTTGCCTTCCTCTGCTCAATTGTTTGTGGTTCAATACATTTACAACATATTGTGTGGCTTTATTTTTTACAGTTTCAATCTCTGTCCCCTGATCTCTAACACAAGTACGTAAGACCGCTAGTTGTTCTTTCAATGCAGTATTCTCATCAGTTAACTGTACCACTTCTTCCTCTGTTTCAAACAAAGCCTGAGCACACATAGATAACACATGGGCACATTGTACTTGTTCAGATTTTTTCATTTTGCTTAAATCAATATTTACAACAGCATTTCTGGGGTCTGCTAAACGGACCAAGGTTACATATTTACATGCTTCACGCATACATGGGATCCAGTGACCATATCTTGACACCCATGATGGTAAATTTACAGCCTTTACTTTTTCAATTTTAGCCTTAAACCAAGACATCATTTTTGCTGATTGTTACAAGGAACAATATTCAAATAAGGCACACCTAGACAATATGATCCAGCAACTGATCAATGATATACTGTGAATTTTCTACTAAATCACAAAACCTTACTCATATCAATGAGTCACAGGGCAACAATGACAGACAAACATACACTATGATTTTTTCAAATAAATCACATAAGCCTCTCTCATATAGCAATGAGTCAGAGGGCACACTTTAAACTGTATTGGGTCTACTGATCACTATAAATCTTCCGATCCCACTTCTGACACCAAATTTTGTTCCCAGTGGAACTATTGTATCGGAAGTATAGTGAGAATCAGGGACACCTCAATACAGTTTAACAATTATTTATTTACAAAATCATTAACAAACAAGAAATTATACTTATACCACGTTCCTCAAAGGCAGTTACAAGAGATAGCCAGTCCAAACAAGAGAGTCCAAACATAGGGTGTATTTCCAGGGAGCCTCCTCTCACTGTGTAGTCCTGGATCTGTGGTCAGTCACAAGCACCCTGTCCTCAATCTTAGGTCCAATGGAAGCTCTAAATCAGTCTGTAGTGACCCTGTATTTAAACTAAATCCTGGGTGGTTGTCAAGGGATCATATCCACATATACATTAACTTGGATCCCTTGATTAGTGAATGCATATTGACAAACCCATTGTTGTATAGAATTTTAATTCAGGTCAACTATCCTGTGTATTTAGAATTGTAGTGAATCTTGTCAAATGCTTTGGTATATAAAGCATTTGACAAGATTCTACAGTACTTGAGCTCTGTAAACCTGTATATGTTTACATCAAATAACGGTATTGTCTGGCTTCTCCTGTAACACAATGGCAGTCTAAATTCTGATTAACACACTATAGCTACTAGTCTATGTAGGAACAATGGTCCCTACAAAGATACATAGACATTCTTATACAACAGATATAGAGCTATATAACACATATACATAGAAGACAAACAGTTTACCCTAGACTAAAAGTCAACATGGTTACAATGGAACACAGGGTTCCATTCATAGAACACAGGGTTCTATTAATAGAACACAAGGTTTTATTCATAGAACACATGGTTATATTTATAGATCACGGGTGGTTTCCATTCAGAGAACACATAATTTCATTCATAAAACACAGGGTTCTATTCATAGAACACAAGGTTCCAATTATAGAACACAGGGTTCTATTCATAGAACACAAGGTTTTATTCATAGAACAGATGGGTATATTTATAGATCACGGGTGGTTTCCATTCAGAGAACACATGGTTTCATTCATAAAACACAGGGTTCTATTCATAAAACACAGGGTTCCATTCATAAAACACAGGGTTCTATTAATAGAACACAAGGTTTTATTCATAGAACACATGGTTATATTTATAGATCACGGGAGGTTTCCATTCAGAGAACACATGATTTCATTCATAAAACACAGGGTTCTATTTATAGAACACAGGGTTCCATTCATAGAACACAGGGTTCTATTAATAGAACACAAGGTTTTATTCATAAAACACATGGTTATATTTATAGATCACGGGTGGTTTCCATTCAGAGAACACATGGTTTCATTCATAAAACACAGGGTTCTATTCATAGAACACAGGGTTCCATTCATAGAACACAGGGTTCTATTAATAGAACACAAGGTTTTATTCATAAAACACATGGTTATATTTATAGATCACGGGTGGTTTCCATTCAGAGAACACATGGTTTCATTCATAAAACACAGGGTTCTATTCATAGAACACAGGGTTCCATTCATAGAACACAGGGTTCTATTAATAGAACACAAGGTTTTATTGATAAAACACATGGTTATAATTATAGATCACGGGTGGTTTCCATTCAGAGAACACATCATTTCATTCATAAAACACAGGGTTCTATTCATAGAACACAGGGTTCCATTTATAGAACACTGGGTTCTATTCATAGAACACAAGGTTTTATTCATAGAACACATGGTTATATTTATAGATCACGGGTGGTTTCCATTCAGAGAACACATCATTTTATTCATAAAACACAGGGTTCTATTCATAGAACACAGGGTTCCATTTATAGAACACAGGGTTCTATTCATAGAACTCAAGGTTTTATTCATAGAACAGATGGTTATATTTATAGATTACGGGTGGTTTCCATTCAGAGAACACATAATTTCATTCATAAAACACAGGGTTCTATTCATAGAACACAGGGTTCCATTTATAGAACACGGGGTTCTATTCATAGAACACAAGGTTTATTCATAGAACAGATGGTTATATTTATAGATCACGGGTGGTTTCCATTCAGAGAACACATGGTTTCATTCATAAAACACAGGGTTCTATTCATGGAACACAGGGTTCCATTCATAGAACACAGGGTTCAATTAATAGAACACAATGTTTTAATCATAAAACACATGGTTATATTTATAGATCACGGGTGGTTTCCATTCAGAGAACACATAATTTCATTCATAAAACACAGGGTTCTATTCATAGAACACAAGGTTTTATTCATAGAACACATGGCTATATTTATAGATCACGGGTGGTTTCCATTCAGAGAACACATGGTTTCATTAATAAAACACAGGGTTCTATTTATAGAACACAGGGTTCCATTCATAGAACACAGGGTTCTATTAATAGAACACAAGGTTTTATTCATAAAACACATGGTTATATTTATAGATCACGGGTGGTTTCCATTCAGAGAACACATGGTTTCATTCATAAAACACATGGTTCTATTCATAGAACACAGGGTTCCATTCATAGAACACAGGGTTCTATTAATAGAACACAAGGTTTTATTCATAAAACACGGTTATATTTATAGATCACGGGTGGTTTCCATTCAGATAACACATCATTTCATTCATAAAACACAGGGTTCTATTCATAGAATACAGGGTTCCATTTATAGAACACTGGGTTCTATTCATAGAACACAAGGTTTTATTCATAGAACACATGGTTATATTTATAGATCACGGGTGGTTTCCATTCAGAGAACACATAATTTTATTCATAAAACACAGGGTTCTATTCATAGAACACAGGGTTCCATTTATAGAACACAGGGTTCTATTCATAGAACTCAAGGTTTTATTCATAGAACAGATGGTTATATTTATAGATCACGGGTGGTTTCCATTCAGAGAACACATGGTTTCATTCATAAAACACAGGGTTCTATTCATAGAACACAGGGTTCCATTCATAGAACACAGGGTTCTATTAATAGAACACAAGGTTTTATTCATAAAACACATGGTTATATTTATAGATCACGGGTGGTTTCCATTCAGAGAACACATCATTTCATTCATAAAACACAGGGTTCTATTCATAGAACACAGGGTTCCATTTATAGAACACTGGGTTCTATTCATAGAACACAAGGTTTTATTCATAGAACACATGGTTATATTTATAGATCACGGGTGGTTTCCATTCAGAGAACACATAATTTTATTCATAAAACACAGGGTTCTATTCATAGAACACAGGGTTCCATTTATAGAACACAGGGTTCTATTCATAGAGCTCAAGGTTTTATTCATAGAACAGATGGTTATATTTATAGATTACGGGTGGTTTCCATTCAGAGAACACATAATTTCATTCATAAAACACAGGGTTCTATTCATAGAACACAGGGTTCCATTTATAGAACACGGGGTTCTATTCATAGAACACAAGGTTTATTCATTGAACAGATGGTTATATTTATAGATCACGGGTGGTTTCCATTCAGAGAACACATGGTTTCATTCATAAAACACAGGGTTCTATTCATGGAACACAGGGTTCCATTCATAGAACACAGGGTTCAATTAATAGAACACAATGTTTTAATCATAAAACACATGGTTATATTTATAGATCACGGGTGGTTTCCATTCAGAGAACACATAATTTCATTCATAAAACACAGGGTTCTATTCATAGAACACAAGGTTTTATTCATAGAACACATGGCTATATTTATAGATCACGGGTGGTTTCCATTCAGAGAACACATGGTTTCATTAATAAAACACAGGGTTCTATTTATAGAACACAGGGTTCCATTCATAGAACACAGGGTTCTATTAATAGAACACAAGGTTTTATTCATAAAACACATGGTTATATTTATAGATCACGGGTGGTTTCCATTCAGAGAACACATGGTTTCATTCATAAAACACATGGTTCTATTCATAGAACACAGGGTTCCATTCATAGAACACAGGGTTCTATTAATAGAACACAAGGTTTTATTCATAAAACACATGGTTATATTTATAGATCACGGGTGGTTTCCATTCAGATAACACATCATTTCATTCATAAAACACAGGGTTCTATTCATAGAATACAGGGTTCCATTTATAGAACACTGGGTTCTATTCATAGAACACAAGGTTTTATTCATAGAACACATGGTTATATTTATAGATCACGGGTGGTTTCCATTCAGAGAACACATAATTTTATTCATAAAACACAGGGTTCTATTCATAGAACACAGGGTTCCATTTATAGAACACAGGGTTCTATTCATAGAACTCAAGGTTTTATTCATAGAACAGATGGTTATATTTATAGATCACGGGTGGTTTCCATTCAGAGAACACATAATTTCATTCATAAAACACAGGGTTCTATTCATAGAACACAGGGTTCCATTTATAGAACACGGGGTTCTATTCATAGAACACAAGGTTTATTCATAGAACAGATGGGTATATTTATAGATCATGGGTGGTTTCCATTCAGAGAACACATGGTTTCATTCATAAAACACAGGGTTCTATTCATGGAACACAGGGTTCCATTCATAGAACACAGGGTTCAATTAATAGAACACAATGTTTTAATCATAAAACACATGGTTATATTTATAGATCACGGGTGGTTTCCATTCAGAGAACACATAATTTCATTCATAAAACACAGGGTTCTATTCATAGAACACAAGGTTTTATTCATAGAACACATGGCTATATTTATAGATCACGGGTGGTTTCCATTCAGAGAACACATGGTTTCATTAATAAAACACAGGGTTCTATTTATAGAACACAGGGTTCCATTCATAGAACACAGGGTTCTATTAATAGAACACAAGGTTTTATTCATAAAACACATGGTTATATTTATAGATCACGGGTGGTTTCCATTCAGAGAACACATGGTTTCATTCATAAAACACATGGTTCTATTCATAGAACACAGGGTTCCATTCATAGAACACAGGGTTATATTAATAGAACACAAGGTTTTATTCATAAAACACGGTTATATTTATAGATCACGGGTGGTTTCCATTCAGATAACACATCATTTCATTCATAAAACACAGGGTTCTATTCATAGAATACAGGGTTCCATTTATAGAACACTGGGTTCTATTCATAGAACACAAGGTTTTATTCATAGAACACATGGTTATATTTATAGATCACGGGTGGTTTCCATTCAGAGAACACATAATTTTATTCATAAAACACAGGGTTCTATTCATAGAACACAGGGTTCCATTTATAGAACACAGGGTTCTATGCATAGAACTCAAGGTTTTATTCATAGAACAGATGGTTATATTTATAGATCACGGGTGGTTTCCATTCAGAGAACACATGGTTTCATTCATAAAACACAGGGTTCTATTCATAGAACACAGGGTTCCATTCATAGAACACAGGGTTCTATTAATAGAACACAAGGTTTTATTCATAAAACACATGGTTATATTTATAGATCACGGGTGGTTTCCATTCAGAGAACACATCATTTCATTCATAAAACACAGGGTTCTATTCATAGAACACAGGGTTCCATTTATAGAACACTGGGTTCTATTCATAGAACACAAGGTTTTATTCATAGAACACATGGTTATATTTATAGATCACGGGTGGTTTCCATTCAGAGAACACATAATTTTATTCATAAAACACAGGGTTCTATTCATAGAACACAGGGTTCCATTTATAGAACACAGGGTTCTATTCATAGAGCTCAAGGTTTTATTCATAGAACAGATGGTTATATTTATAGATTACGGGTGGTTTCCATTCAGAGAACACATAATTTCATTCATAAAACACAGGGTTCTATTCATAGAACACAGGGTTCCATTTATAGAACACGGGGTTCTATTCATAGAACACAAGGTTTATTCATAGAACAGATGGTTATATTTATAGATCACGGGTGGTTTCCATTCAGAGAACACATGGTTTCATTCATAAAACACAGGGTTCTATTCATGGAACACAGGGTTCCATTCATAGAACACAGGGTTCAATTAATAGAACACAATGTTTTAATCATAAAACACATGGTTATATTTATAGATCACGGGTGGTTTCCATTCAGAGAACACATAATTTCATTCATAAAACACAGGGTTCTATTCATAGAACACAAGGTTTTATTCATAGAACACATGGCTATATTTATAGATCACGGGTGGTTTCCATTCAGAGAACACATGGTTTCATTAATAAAACACAGGGTTCTATTTATAGAACACAGGGTTCCATTCATAGAACACAGGGTTCTATTAATAGAACACAAGGTTTTATTCATAAAACACATGGTTATATTTATAGATCACGGGTGGTTTCCATTCAGAGAACACATGGTTTCATTCATAAAACACATGGTTCTATTCATAGAACACAGGGTTCCATTCATAGAACACAGGGTTCTATTAATAGAACACAAGGTTTTATTCATAAAACACATGGTTATATTTATAGATCACGGGTGGTTTCCATTCAGATAACACATCATTTCATTCATAAAACACAGGGTTCTATTCATAGAATACAGGGTTCCATTTATAGAACACTGGGTTCTATTCATAGAACACAAGGTTTTATTCATAGAACACATGGTTATATTTATAGATCACGGGTGGTTTCCATTCAGAGAACACATAATTTTATTCATAAAACACAGGGTTCTATTCATAGAACACAGGGTTCCATTTATAGAACACAGGGTTCTATTCATAGAACTCAAGGTTTTATTCATAGAACAGATGGTTATATTTATAGATCACGGGTGGTTTCCATTCAGAGAACACATAATTTCATTCATAAAACACAGGGTTCTATTCATAGAACACAGGGTTCCATTTATAGAACACGGGGTTCTATTCATAGAACACAAGGTTTATTCATAGAACAGATGGGTATATTTATAGATCATGGGTGGTTTCCATTCAGAGAACACATGGTTTCATTCATAAAACACAGGGTTCTATTCATGGAACACAGGGTTCCATTCATAGAACACAGGGTTCTATTAATAGAACACAAGGTTTTATTCATAGAACACATGGTTATATTTATAGATCACGGGTGGTTTCCATTCAGAGAACACATAATTTCATTCATAAAACACAGGGTTCTATTCATAGAACACAAGGTTCCAATTATAGAACACAGGGTTCTATTCATAGAACACAAGGTTTTATTCATAGAACAGATGGGTATATTTATAGATCATGGGTGGTTTCCATTCAGAGAACACATGGTTTCATTCATAAAACACAGGGTTCTATTCATAAAACACAGGGTTCCATTCATAGAACACAGGGTTCTATTAATAGAACACAAGGTTTTATTCATAGAACACATGGTTATATTTATAGATCACGGGAGGTTTCCATTCAGAGAACACATGATTTCATTAATAAAAAACAGGGTTCTATTTATAGAACACAGGGTTCCATTCATAGAACACAGGGTTCTATTAATAGAACACAAGGTTTTATTCATAAAACACATGGTTATATTTATAGATCACGGGTGGTTTCCATTCAGAGAACACATGGTTTCATTCATAAAACACAGGGTTCTATTCATAGAACACAGGGTTCCATTCATAGAACACAGGGTTCTATTAATAGAACACAAGGTTTTATTCATAAAACACATGGTTATATTTATAGATCACGGGTGGTTTCCATTCAGAGAACACATAATTTCATTCATAAAACACAGGGTTCTATTCTTAGAACACAGGGTTCCATTTATAGAACACAGGGTTCTATTCATAGAACACAAGGTTTTATTCATAGAACAGATGGTTATATTTATAGATCACGGGTGGTTTCCATTCAGAGAACACATAATTGCATTCATAAAACACAGGGTTCTATTCATAGAACACAGGGTTCCATTTATAGAACACAGGGTTCTATTCATAGAACACAAGGTTTTATTCATAGAACACATGGCTATATTTATAGATCACAGGTGGTTTCCATTCAGAGAACACATGGTTTCATTCATAAAACACAGGGTTCTATTTATAGAACACAGGGTTCCATTCATAGAACACAGGGTTCTATTAATAGAACACAAGGTTTTATTCATAAAACACATGGTTATATTTATAGATCACGGGTGGTTTCCATTCAGGGAACACATGGTTTCATTCATAAAACACAGGGTTCTATTCATAGAACACAGGGTTCCATTCATAGAACACAGGGTTCTATTAATAGAACACAAGGTTTTATTCATAAAACACATGGTTATATTTATAGATCACGGGTGGTTTCCATTCAGAGAACACATCATTTCATTCATAAAACACAGGGTTCTATTCATAGAACACAGGGTTCCATTTATAGAACACTGGGTTCTATTCATAGAACACAAGGTTTTATTCATAGAACACATGGTTATATTTATAGATCACGGGTGGTTTCCATTCAGAGAACACATAATTTTATTCATAAAACACAGGGTTCTATTCATAGAACACAGGGTTCCATTTATAGAACACAGGGTTCTATTCATAGAACTCAAGGTTTTATTCATAGAACAGATGGTTATATTTATAGATCACGGGTGGTTTCCATTCAGAGAACACATAATTTCATTCATAAAACACAGGGTTCTATTCATAGAACACAGGGTTCCATTTATAGAACACGGGGTTCTATTCATAGAACACAAGGTTTATTCATAGAACAGATGGTTATATTTATAGATCACGGGTGGTTTCCATTCAGAGAACACATGGTTTCATTCATAAAACACAGGGTTCTATTCATAGAACACAGGGTTCCATTCATAGAACACAGGGTTCTATTAATAGAACACAAGGTTTTATTCATAGAACACATGGTTATATTTATAGATCACGGGTGGTTTCCATTCAGAGAACACATAATTTCATTCATAAAACACAGGGTTCTATTCATAGAACACAAGGTTCCAATTATAGAACACAGGGTTCTATTCATAGAACACAAGGTTTTATTCATAGAACAGATGGGTATATTTATAGATCACGGGTGGTTTCCATTCAGAGAACACATGGTTTCATTCATAAAACACAGGGTTCTATTCATAAAACACAGGGTTCCATTCATAGAACACAGGGTTCTATTAATAGAACACAAGGATTTATTCATAGAACACATGGTTATATTTATAGATCTCGGGTGGTTTCCATTCAGAGAACACATGATTTCATTCATAAAACACAGGGTTCTATTTATAGAACACAGGGTTCCATTCATAGAACACAGGGTTCTATTAATAGAACACAAGGTTTTATTCATAAAACACATGGTTATATTTATAGATCACGGGTGGTTTCCATTCAGAGAACACATGCTTTCATTCATAAAACACAGGGTTCTATTCATAGAACACAGGGTTCCATTCATAGAATACAGTGTTCTATTAATAGAACACAAGGTTTTATTCATAAAACACATGGTTATATTTATAGATCACGGGTGGTTTCCATTCAGAGAACACATCATTCCATTCATAAAACACAGGGTTCTATTCAAAGAACACAGGGTTCCATTTATAGAACACTGGGTTCTATTCATAGAACACAAGGTTTTATTCATAGAACACATGGTTATATTTATAGATCACAGGTGGATTCCATTCAGAGAACACATAATTTTAATCATAAAACACAGGGTTCTATTCATAGAACACAGGGTTCCATTTATAAAACACAGGGTTCTATTCATAGAACACAGGGTTCCATTTATAAAACACAGGGTTCTATTCATAGAACTCAAGGTTTTATTCATAGAACAGATGGTTATATTTATAGATCACGGGTGGTTTCCATTCAGAGAACACATAATTTCATTCATAAAACACAGGGTTCTATTCATAGAACACAGGGTTCCATTTATAGAACACGGGGTTCTATTCATAGAACACAAGGTTTATTCATAGAACAGATGGTTATATTTATAGATCACGGGTGGTTTCCATTCAGATAACACATGGTTTCATTCATAAAACACAGGGTTCTATTCATGGAACACAGGGTTCCATTCATAGAACACAGGGTTCTATTAATAGAACACAAGGTTTTATTCATAGAACACATGGTTATATTTATAGATCACGGGTGGTTTCCATTCAGAGAACACATAATTTCATTCATAAAACACAGGGTTCTATTCATAGAACACAAGGTTCCAATTATAGAACACAGGGTTCTATTCATAGAACACAAGGTTTTATTCATAGAACAGATGGGTATATTTATAGATCACGGGTGGTTTCCATTCAGAGAACACATGGTTTCATTCATAAAACACAGGGTTCTATTCATAAAACACAGGGTTCCATTCATAGAACACAGGGTTCTATTAATAGAACACAAGGTTTTATTCATAAAACACATGGTTATATTTATAGATCACGGGTGGTTTCCATTCAGAGAACACATAATTGCATTCATAAAACACAGGGTTCTATTCATAGAACACAGGGTTCCATTTATAGAACACAGGGTTCTATTCATAGAACACAAGGTTTTATTCATAGAACACATGGCTATATTTATAGATCACGGGTGGTTTCCATTCAGAGAACACATGGTTTCATTCATAAAACACAGGGTTCTATTTATAGAAAACAGGGTTCCATTCATAGAACACAGGGTTCTATTAATAGAACACAAGGTTTTATTCATAAAACACATGGTTATATTTATAGATCACGGGTGGTTTCCATTCAGAGAACACATGGTTTCATTCATAAAACACAGGGTTCTATTCATAGAACACAGGGTTCCATTCATAGAACACAGGGTTATATTAATAGAACACAAGGTTTTATTCATAAAACACATGGTTATATTTATAGATCACGGGTGGTTTCCATTCAGAGAACACATCATTTCATTCATAAAACACAGGGTTCTATTCATAGAACACAGGGTTCCATTTATAGAACACAGGGTTCTATTCATAGAACTCAAGGTTTTATTCACAGAACAGATGGTTATATTTATAGATCACGGGTGGTTTCCATTCAGAGAACACATGGTTTCATTCATAAAACACAGGGTTCTATTCATAGAACACAGGGTTCCATTCATAGAACACAGGGTTCTATTAATAGAACACAAGGTTTTATTCATAAAACACATGGTTATATTTATAGATCACGGGTGGTTTCCATTCAGAGAACACATCATTTCATTCATAAAACACAGGGTTCTATTCATAGAACACAGGGTTCCATTTATAGAACACTGGGTTCTATTCATAGAACACAAGGTTTTATTCATAGAACACATGGTTATATTTATAGATCACGGGTGGTTTCAATTCAGAGAACAAATAATTTTATTCATAAAACACAGGGTTCTATTCATAGAACACAGGGTTCCATTTATAAAACACAGGGTTCTATTCATAGAACACAGGGTTCCATTTATAAAACACAGGGTTCTATTCATAGAACTCAAGGTTTTATTCATAGAACAGATGGTTATATTTATAGATCACGGGTGGTTTCCATTCAGAGAACACATAATTTCATTCATAAAACACAGGGTTCTATTCATAGAACACAGGGTTCCATTTATAGAACACGGGGTTCTATTCATAGAACACAAGGTTTATTCATAGAACAGATGGTTATATTTATAGATCACGGGTGGTTTCCATTCAGATAACACATGGTTTCATTCATAAAACACAGGGTTCTATTCATGGAACACAGGGTTCCATTCATAGAACACAGGGTTCTATTAATAGAACACAAGGTTTTATTCATAGAACACATGGTTATATTTATAGATCACGGGTGGTTTCCGTTCAGAGAACACATAATTTCATTCATAAAACACAGGGTTCTATTCATAGAACACAAGGTTCCAATTATAGAACACAGGGTTCTATTCATAGAACACAAGGTTTTATTCATAGAACAGATGGGTATATTTATAGATCACGGGTGGTTTCCATTCAGAGAACACATGGTTTCATTCATAAAACACAGGGTTCTATTCATAAAACACAGGGTTCCATTCATAGAACACAGGGTTCTATTAATAGAACACAAGGTTTTATTCATAAAACACATGGTTATATTTATAGATCACGGGTGGTTTCCATTCAGAGAACACATAATTGCATTCATAAAACACAGGGTTCTATTCATAGAACACAGGGTTCCATTTATAGAACACAGGGTTCTATTCATAGAACACAAGGTTTTATTCATAGAACACATGGTTATATTTATAGATCACGGGTGGTTTCCATTCAGAGAACACATAATTTCATTCATAAAACACAGGGTTCTATTCATAGAACACAAGGTTCCAATTATAGAACACAGGGTTCTATTCATAGAACACAAGGTTTTATTCATAGAACACATGGCTATATTTATAGATCACGGGTGGTTTCCATTTAGAGAACACATGGTTTCATTCATAAAACACAGGGTTCTATTCATGGAACACAGGGTTCCATTCATAGAACACAGGGTTCTATTAATAGAACACAATGTTTTATTCATAGAACACATGGTTATATTTATAGATCACGGGTGGTATCCATTCAGAGAACACATGGTTTCATTCATAAAACACATGGTTCTATTCATAGAACACAGTTTTCCATTCATAGAACACAGGGTTCTATTAATAGAACACAAGGTTTTATTCATAAAACACATGGTTATATTTATAGATCACGGGTGGTTTCCATTCAGATAACACATCATTTCATTCATAAAACACAGGGTTCTATTCATAGAACACAAGGTTTTATTCATAAAACACATGGCTATATTTATAGATCACGGGTGGTTTCCATTCAGAGAACACATGGTTTCATTAATAAAACACAGGGTTCTATTTATAGAACACAGGGTTCCATTCATAGAACACAGGGTTCTATTAATAGAACACAAGGTTTTATTCATAAAACACATGGTTATATTTATAGATCACGGGTGGTTTCCATTCAGAGAACACATGGTTTCATTCATAAAACACATGGTTTAATTCATAGAACACAGGGTTCCATTCATAGAACACAGGGTTCTATTAATAGAACACAAGGTTTTATTCATAAAACACATGGTTATATTTATAGATCACGGGTGGTTTCCATTCAGATAACACATCATTTCATTCATAAAACACAGGGTTCTATTCATAGAACACAGGGTTCCATTTATAGAACACTGGGTTCTATTCATAGAACACAAGGTTTTATTCATAGAACACATGGTTATATTTATAGATCACGGGTGGTTTCCATTCAGAGAACACATAATTTTATTCATAAAACACAGGGTTCTATTCATAGAACACAGGGTTCCATTTATAGAACACAGGGTTCTATTCATAGAACTCAAGGTTTTATTCATAGAACAGATGGTTATATTTATAGATCACGGGTGGTTTCCATTCAGAGAACACATAATTTCATTCATAAAACACAGGGTTCTATTCATAGAACACAGGGTTCCATTTATAGAACACAGGGTTCTATTCATAGAACACAAGGTTTATTCATAGAACAGATGGTTATATTTATAGATCACGGGTGGTTTCCATTCAGAGAACACATGGTTTCATTCATAAAACACAGGGTTCTATTCATGGAACACAGGGTTCCATTCATAGAAC
Organism: Crinia signifera; assembly: GCF_055691185.1. Taxonomy (NCBI): domain Eukaryota; kingdom Metazoa; phylum Chordata; class Amphibia; order Anura; family Myobatrachidae; genus Crinia; species Crinia signifera. The sequence continues at coordinate 236,047,997 of NC_139217.1, read as the reverse complement.
ACAGGGTTCTATTAATAGAACACTAGGTTTTATTCATAAAACACATGGTTATATTTATAGATCACGGGTGGTTTCCATTCAGAGAACACATGCTTTCATTCATAAAACACAGGGATCTATTCATAGAACACAGGGTTCCATTCATAGAACACAGGGTTCTATTAATAGAACACAAGGTTTTATTCATAAAACACATGGTTATATTTATAGATCACGGGTGGTTTCCATTCAGAGAACACATAATTTCATTCATAAAACACAGGGTTCTATTCATAGAACACAGGGTTCCATTTATAGAACACTGGGTTCTATTTATAGAACACAAGGTTTTATTCATAGAACACATGGTTATATTTATAGATCACGGGAGGTTTCCATTCAGAGAACACATAATTTTATTCATAAAACACAGGGTTCTATTCATAGAACACAGGGTTCCATTTATAGAACACAGGGTTCTATTAATAGAACACAAGGTTTTATTCATAGAACACATGGTTATATTTATAGATCACGGGAGGTTTCTATTCAGAGAACACATGATTTCATTCTTAAACACAGGGTTCTAATTATAGAACACAGGGTTCCATTCATAGAACACAGGGTTCTATTAATAGAACACAAGGTTTTATTCATAAAACACATGGTTATATTTATAGATCACGGGTGGTTTCCATTCAGAGAACACATGGTTTCATTCATAAAACACAGGGTTCTATTCATAGAACACAGGGTTCCATTCATAGAACACAGGGTTCTATTAATAGAACACAAGGTTTTATTCATAAAACACATGGTTATATTTATAGATCACGGGTGGTTTCCATTCAGAGAACACATAATTTCATTCATAAAACACAGGGTTCTATTCATAGAACACAGGGTTCCATTTATAGAACACAGGGTTCTATTCATAGAACACAAGTTTTTATTCATAGAACACATGGTTATATTTATAGATCACGGGTGGTTTCCATTCAGAGAACACATAATTTTATTCATAAAACACAGGATTCTATTCATAGAACACAGGGTTCCATTTATAGAACACAGGGTTCTATTCATAGAACTCAAGGTTTTATTCATAGAACAGATGGTTATATTTATAGATCACGGGTGGTTTCCATTCAGAGAACACATAATTGCATTCATAAAACACAGGGTTCTATTCATAGAACACAGGGTTCCATTTATAGAACACAGGGTTCTATTCATAGAACACAAGGTTTTATTCATAGAACACATGGCTATATTTATAGATCACGGGTGGTTTCCATTCAGAGAACACATGGTTTCATTCATAAAACACAGGGTTCTATTCATAGAACACAGGGTTCCATTCATAGAACACAGGGTTCTATTAATAGAACACAAGGTTTTATTCATAAAACACATGGTTATATTTATAGATCACGGGTGGTTTCCATTCAGAGAACACATAATTTCATTCATAAAACACAGGGTTCTATTCATAGAACACAGGGTTCCATTTATAGAACACAGGGTTCTATTCATAGAACACAAGGTTTATTCATAGAACAGATGGTTATATTTATAGATCACGGGTGGTTTCCATTCAGAGAACACATGGTTTCATTCATAAAACACAGGGTTCTATTCATGGAACACAGGGTTCCATTCATAGAACACAGGGTTCTATTAATAGAACACTAGGTTTTATTCATAAAACACATGGTTATATTTATAGATCACGGGTGGTTTCCATTCAGAGAACACATGGTTTCATTCATAAAACACAGGGATCTATTCATAGAACACAGGGTTCCATTCATAGAACACAGGGTTCTATTAATAGAACACAAGGTTTTATTCATAAAACACATGGTTATATTTATAGATCACGGGTGGTTTCCATTCAGAGAACACATAATTTCATTCATAAAACACAGGGTTCTATTCATAGAACACAGGGTTCCATTTATAGAACACTGGGTTCTATTTATAGAACACAAGGTTTTATTCATAGAACACATGGTTATATTTATAGATCACGGGAGGTTTCCATTCAGAGAACACATAATTTTATTCATAAAACACAGGGTTCTATTCATAGAACACAGGGTTCCATTTATAGAACACAGGGTTCTATTAATAGAACACAAGGTTTTATTCATAGAACACATGGTTATATTTATAGATCACGGGAGGTTTCCATTCAGAGAACACATGATTTCATTCTTAAACACAGGGTTCTAATTATAGAACACAGGGTTCCATTCATAGAACACAGGGTTCTATTAATAGAACACAAGGTTTTATTCATAAAACACATGGTTATATTTATAGATCACGGGTGGTTTCCATTCAGAGAACACATGGTTTCATTCATAAAACACAGGGTTCTATTCATAGAACACAGGGTTCCATTCATAGAACACAGGGTTCTATTAATAGAACACAAGGTTTTATTCATAAAACACATGGTTATATTTATAGATCACGGGTGGTTTCCATTCAGAGAACACATAATTTCATTCATAAAACACAGGGTTCTATTCATAGAACACAGGGTTCCATTTATAGAACACAGGGTTCTATTCATAGAACACAAGTTTTTATTCATAGAACACATGGTTATATTTATAGATCACGGGTGGTTTCCATTCAGAGAACACATAATTTTATTCATAAAACACAGGATTCTATTCATAGAACACAGGGTTCCATTTATAGAACACAGGGTTCTATTCATAGAACTCAAGGTTTTATTCATAGAACAGATGGTTATATTTATAGATCACGGGTGGTTTCCATTCAGAGAACACATAATTGCATTCATAAAACACAGGGTTCTATTCATAGAACACAGGGTTCCATTTATAGAACACAGGGTTCTATTCATAGAACACAAGGTTTTATTCATAGAACACATGGCTATATTTATAGATCACGGGTGGTTTCCATTCAGAGAACACATGGTTTCATTCATAAAACACAGGGTTCTATTCATAGAACACAGGGTTCCATTCATAGAACACAGGGTTCTATTAATAGAACACAAGGTTTTATTCATAAAACACATGGTTATATTTATAGATCACGGGTGGTTTCCATTCAGAGAACACATAATTTCATTCATAAAACACAGGGTTCTATTCATAGAACACAGGGTTCCATTTATAGAACACAGGGTTCTATTCATAGAACACAAGGTTTTATTCATAGAACACATGGTTATATTTATAGATCACGGGTGGTTTCCATTCAGAGAACACATAATTTTATTCATAAAACACAGGGTTCTATTCATAGAACACAGAGTTCCATTTATAGAACACAGGGTTCTATTCATAGAACTCAAGGTTTTATTCATAGAACAGATGGTTATATTTATAGATCACGGGTGGTTTCCATTCAGAGAACACATAATTGCATTCATAAAACACAGGGTTCTATTCATAGAACACAGGGTTCCATTTATAGAACACAGGGTTCTATTCATAGAACACAAGGTTTTATTCATAGAACACATGGCTATATTTATAGATCACGGGTGGTTTCCATTCAGAGAACACATGGTTTCATTCATAAAACACAGGGTTCTATTTATAGAACACAGGGTTCCATTCATAGAACACAGGGTTCTATTAATAGAACACAAGGTTTTATTCATAAAACACATGGTTATATTTATAGATCACGGGTGGTTTCCATTCAGAGAACACATCATTTCATTCATAAAACACAGGGTTCTATTCATAGAACACAGGGTTCCATTTATAGAACACTGGGTTCTATTCATAGACCACAAGGTTTTATTCATAGAACACATGGTTATATTTATAGATCACGGGTGGTTTTCATTCAGAGAACACATAATTTTATTCATAAAACACAGGGTTCTATTCATAGAACACAGGGTTCCATTTATAGAACACAGGGTTCTATTCATAGAACACAAGGTTTTATTCATAGAACACATGGCTATATTTATAGATCACGGGTGGTTTCCATTCAGAGAACACATGGTTTCATTAATAAAACACAGGGTTCTATTTATAGAACACAGGGTTCCATTCATAGAACACAGGGTTCTATTAATAGAACACAAGGTTTTATTCATAAAACACATGGTTATATTTATAGATCACGGGTGGTTTCCATTCAGAGAACACATGGTTTCATTCATAAAACACATGGTTCTATTCATAGAACACAGGGTTCCATTCATAGAACACAGGGTTCTATTAATAGAACACAAGGTTTTATTCATAAAACACATGGTTATATTTATAGATCACGGGTGGTTTCCATTCAGATAACACATCATTTCATTCATAAAACACAGGGTTCTATTCATAGAACACAGGGTTCCATTTATAGAACACTGGGTTCTATTCATAGAACACAAGGTTTTATTCATAGAACACATGGTTATATTTATAGATCACGGGTGGTTTCCATTCAGAGAACACATAATTTTATTCATAAAACACAGGGTTATATTCATAGAACACAGGGTTCCATTTATAGAACACAGGGTTCTATTCATAGAACTCAAGGTTTTATTCATAGAACAGATGGTTATATTTATAGATCACGGGTGGTTTCCATTCAGAGAACACATCATTTCATTCATAAAACACAGGGTTCTATTCATAGAACACAGGGTTCCATTTATAGAACACAGGGTTCTATTCATAGAACACAAGGTTTATTCATAGAACAGATGGTTATATTTATAGATCACGGGTGGTTTCCATTCAGAGAACACATGGTTTCATTCATAAAACACAGGGTTCTATTCATGGAACACAGGGTTCCATTCATAGAACACAGGGTTCTATTAATAGAACACTAGGTTTTATTCATAAAACACATGGTTATATTTATAGATCACGGGTGGTTTCCATTCAGAGAACACATGGTTTCATTCATAAAACACAGGGATCTATTCATAGAACACAGGGTTCCATTCATAGAACACAGGGTTCTATTAATAGAACACAAGGTTTTATTCATAAAACACATGGTTATATTTATAGATCACGGGTGGTTTCCATTCAGAGAACACATAATTTCATTCATAAAACACAGGGTTCTATTCATAGAACACAGGGTTCCATTTATAGAACACTGGGTTCTATTTATAGAACACAAGGTTTTATTCATAGAACACATGGTTATATTTATAGATCACGGGAGGTTTCCATTCAGAGAACACATAATTTTATTCATAAAACACAGGGTTCTATTCATAGAACACAGGGTTCCATTTATAGAACACAGGGTTCTATTAATAGAACACAAGGTTTTATTCATAGAACACATGGTTATATTTATAGATCACGGGAGGTTTCCATTCAGAGAACACATGATTTCATTCTTAAACACAGGGTTCTAATTATAGAACACAGGGTTCCATTCATAGAACACAGGGTTCTATTAATAGAACACAAGGTTTTATTCATAAAACACATGGTTATATTTATAGATCACGGGTGGTTTCCATTCAGAGAACACATGGTTTCATTCATAAAACACAGGGTTCTATTCATAGAACACAGGGTTCCATTCATAGAACACAGGGTTCTATTAATAGAACACAAGGTTTTATTCATAAAACACATGGTTATATTTATAGATCACGGGTGGTTTCCATTCAGAGAACACATAATTTCATTCATAAAACACAGGGTTCTATTCATAGAACACAGGGTTCCATTTATAGAACACAGGGTTCTATTCATAGAACACAAGTTTTTATTCATAGAACACATGGTTATATTTATAGATCACGGGTGGTTTCCATTCAGAGAACACATAATTTTATTCATAAAACACAGGATTCTATTCATAGAACACAGGGTTCCATTTATAGAACACAGGGTTCTATTCATAGAACTCAAGGTTTTATTCATAGAACAGATGGTTATATTTATAGATCACGGGTGGTTTCCATTCAGAGAACACATAATTGCATTCATAAAACACAGGGTTCTATTCATAGAACACAGGGTTCCATTTATAGAACACAGGGTTCTATTCATAGAACACAAGGTTTTATTCATAGAACACATGGCTATATTTATAGATCACGGGTGGTTTCCATTCAGAGAACACATGGTTTCATTCATAAAACACAGGGTTCTATTCATAGAACACAGGGTTCCATTCATAGAACACAGGGTTCTATTAATAGAACACAAGGTTTTATTCATAAAACACATGGTTATATTTATAGATCACGGGTGGTTTCCATTCAGAGAACACATAATTTCATTCATAAAACACAGGGTTCTATTCATAGAACACAGGGTTCCATTTATAGAACACAGGGTTCTATTCATAGAACACAAGGTTTTATTCATAGAACACATGGTTATATTTATAGATCACGGGTGGTTTCCATTCAGAGAACACATAATTTTATTCATAAAACACAGGGTTCTATTCATAGAACACAGAGTTCCATTTATAGAACACAGGGTTCTATTCATAGAACTCAAGGTTTTATTCATAGAACAGATGGTTATATTTATAGATCACGGGTGGTTTCCATTCAGAGAACACATAATTGCATTCATAAAACACAGGGTTCTATTCATAGAACACAGGGTTCCATTTATAGAACACAGGGTTCTATTCATAGAACACAAGGTTTTATTCATAGAACACATGGCTATATTTATAGATCACGGGTGGTTTCCATTCAGAGAACACATGGTTTCATTCATAAAACACAGGGTTCTATTTATAGAACACAGGGTTCCATTCATAGAACACAGGGTTCTATTAATAGAACACAAGGTTTTATTCATAAAACACATGGTTATATTTATAGATCACGGGTGGTTTCCATTTAGAGAACACATCATTTCATTCATAAAACACAGGGTTCTATTCATAGAACACAGGGTTCCATTTATAGAACACTGGGTTCTATTCATAGACCACAAGGTTTTATTCATAGAACACATGGTTATATTTATAGATCACGGGTGGTTTTCATTCAGAGAACACATAATTTTATTCATAAAACACAGGGTTCTATTCATAGAACACAGGGTTCCATTTATAGAACACAGGGTTCTATTCATAGAACACAAGGTTTTATTCATAGAACACATGGCTATATTTATAGATCACGGGTGGTTTCCATTCAGAGAACACATGGTTTCATTCATAAAACACAGGGTTCTATTTATAGAACACAGGGTTCCATTCATAGAACACAGGGTTCTATTAATAGAACACAAGGTTTTTTTCATAAAACACATGGTTATATTTATAGATCACGGGTGGTTTCCATTCAGAGAACACATGGTTTCATTCATAAAACACAGGGTTCTATTCATAGAACACAGGGTTCCATTCATAGAACACAGGGTTCTATTAAGAGAACACAAGGTTTTATTCATAAAACACATGGTTATATTTATAGATCACGGGTGGTTTCCATTCAGAGAACACATCATTTCATTCATAAAACACAGGGTTCTATTCATAGAACACAGGGTTCCATTTATAGAACACTGGGTTCTATTCATAGAACACAAGGTTTTATTCATAGAACACATGGTTATATTTATAGATCACGGGTGGTTTCCATTCAGAGAACACATAATTTCATTCATAAAACACAGGGTTCTATTCATAGAACACAGGGTTCCATTTATAGAACACAGGGTTCTATTCATAGAACACAAGGTTTTATTCATAGAACACATGGTTATATTTATAGATCACGGGTGGTTTCCATTCAGAGAACACATAATTTTATTCATAAAACACAGGGTTCTATTCATAGAACACAGGGTTCCATTTATAGAACACAGGGTTCTATATATAGAACTCAAGGTTTTATTCATAGAACAGATGGTTATATTTATAGATCACGGGTGGTTTCCATTCAGAGAACACATAATTGCATTCATAAAACACAGGGTTCTATTCATAGAACACAGGGTTCCATTTATAGAACACAGGGTTCTATTCATAGAACACAAGGTTTTATTCATAGAACACCTGGCTATATTTATAGATCACGGGTGGTTTCCATTCAGAGAACACATGGTTTCATTCATAAAACACAGGGTTCTATTTATAGAACACAGGGTTCCATTCATAGAACACAGGGTTCTATTAATAGAACACAAGGTTTTATTCATAAAACACATGGTTATATTTATAGATCACGGGTGGTTTCCATTCAGAGAACACATGGTTTCATTCATAAAACACAGGGTTCTATTCATAGAACACAGGGTTCCATTCATAGAACACAGGGTTCTATTAATAGAACACAAGGTTGTATTCATAAAACACATGGTTATATTTATAGATCACGGGTGGTTTCCATTCAGAGAACACATCATTTCATTCATAAAACACAGGGTTCTATTCATAGAACACAGGGTTCCATTTATAGAACACTAGGTTCTAATCATAGACCACAAGGTTTTATTTATAGAACACATGGTTATATTTATAGATCACGGGTGGTTTCCATTCAGAGAACACATAATTTTATTCATAAAACACAGGGTTCAATTCATAGAACACAGGGTTCCATTTATAGAACACAGGGTTCTATTCATAGAACTCAAGGTTTTATTCATAGAACTCAAGGTTATATTTATAGATCACGGGTGGTTTCCATTCAGAGAACACATAATTGCATTCATAAAACACAGGGTTCTATTCATAGAACACAGGGTTCCATTTATAGAACACAGGGTTCTATTCATAGAACACAAGGTTTTATTCATAAAACACATGGTTATATTTATAGATCACGGGTGGTTTCCATTCAGATAACACATCATTTCATTCATAAAACACAGGGTTCTATTCATAGAACACAGGGTTCCATTTATAGAACACTGGGTTCTATTCATAGAACACAAGGTTTTATTCATAGAACACATGGTTATATTTATAGATCACGGGTGGTTTCCATTCAGAGAACACATAATTTTATTCATAAAACACAGGGTTCTATTCATAGAACACAGGGTTCCATTTATAGAACACAGGGTTCTATTCATAGAACTCAAGGTTTTATTCATAGAACAGATGGTTATATTTATAGATCACGGGTGGTTTCCATTCAGAGAACACATAATTTCATTTATAAAACACAGGGTTCTATTCATAGAACACAGGGTTCCATTTATAGAACACGGGGTTCTATTCATAGAACACAAGGTTTATTCATAGAACAGATGGTTATATTTATAGATCACGGGTGGTTTCCATTCAGAGAACACATAATTTTATTCATAAAACACAGGGTTCTATTCATAGAACACAGGGTTCCATTTATAGAACACAGGGTTCTATTCATAGAACTCAAGGTTTTATTCATAGAACTGATGGTTATATTTATAGATCACGGGTGGTTTCCATTCAGAGAACACATAATTTCATTTATAAAACACAGGGTTCTATTCATAGAACACAGGGTTCCATTTATAGAACACAGGGTTCTATTCATAGAACACAAGGTTTATTCATAGAACAGATGGTTATATTTATAGATCACGGGTGGTTTCCATTCAGAGAACACATGGTTTTATTCATAAAACACAGGGTTCTATTCATGGAACACAGGGTTCCATTCATAGAACACAGGGTTCTATTAATAGAACACAAGGTTTTATTCATAGAACACATGGTTATATTTATAGATCACGGGTGGTTTCCATTCAGAGAACACATAATTTCATTCATAAAACACATGGTTCTATTCATAGAACACAAGGTTCCAATTATAGAACACAGGGTTTTATTCATAGAACACAAGGTTTTATTCATAGAACAGATGGGTATATTTATAGATCACGGGTGGTTTCCATTCAGAGAACACATGGTTTCATTCATAAAACACAGGGTTCTATTCATAAAACACAGGGTTCCATTCATAGAACACAGGGTTCTATTAATAGAACACAAGGTTTTATTCATAGAACACATGGTTATATTTATAGATCACGGGAGGTTTCCATTCAGAGAACACATGATTTCATTCATAAAACACAGGGTTCTATTTATAGAACACAGGGTTCCATTCATAGAACACAGGGTTCTATTAATAGAACACAAGGTTTTATTCATAAAACACATGGTTATATTTATAAATCACGGGTGGTTTCCATTCAGAGAACACATGGTTTCATTCATAAAACACAGGGTTCTATTCATAGAACACAGGGTTCCATTCATAGAACACAGGGTTCCATTCATAGAACACAGGGTTCTATTCATAGAACTCAAGGTTTTATTCATAGAACAGATGGTTATATTTATAGATCACGGGTGGTTTCCATTCAGAGAACACATAATTTCATTCATAAAACACAGGGTTCTATTCATAGAACACAGGGTTCCATTTATAGAACACTGGGTTCTATTCATAGAACACAAGGTTTTATTCATAGAACACATGGTTATATTTATAGATCACGGGTGGTTTCCATTCAGAGAACACATGGTTTCATTCATAAAACACAGGGTTCTATTCATAGAACACAGGGTTCCATTCATAGAACACAGGGATCTATTAATAGAACACAAGGTTTTATTCATAGAACACATGGTTATATTTATAGATCACGGGTGGTTTCCATTCAGAGAACACATAATTTCATTCATAAAACACAGGGTTCTATTCATAGAACACAAGGTTCCAATTATAGAACACAGGGTTCTATTCATAGAACACAAGGTTTTATTCATAGAACAGATGGGTATATTTATAGATCACGGGTGGTTTCCATTCAGAGAACACATGGTTTCATTCATAAAACACAGGGTTCTATTCATAAAACACAGGGTTCCATTCATAAAACACAGGGTTCTATTAATAGAACACATGGTTTTATTCATAGAACACATGGTTATATTTATAGATCACGGGAGGTTTCCATTCAGAGAACAGATGATTTCATTCATAAAACACAGGGTTCTATTTATAGAACACAGGGTTCCATTCATAGAACACAGGGTTCTATTAATAGAACACAAGGTTTTATTCATAAAACACATGGTTATATTTATAGATCACGGGTGGTTTCCATTCAGAGAACACATGGTTTCATTCATAAAACACAGGGTTCTATTCATAGAACACAGGGTTCCATTCATAGAACACAGGGTTCTATTAATAGAACACAAGGTTGTATTCATAAAACACATGGTTATATTTATAGATCACGGGTGGTTTCCATTCAGAGAACACATCATTTCATTCATAAAACACAGGGTTCTATTCATAGAACACAGGGTTCCATTTATAGAACACTAGGTTCTAATCATAGACCACAAGGTTTTATTTATAGAACACATGGTTATATTTATAGATCACGGGTGGTTTCCATTCAGAGAACACATAATTTTATTCATAAAACACAGGGTTCAATTCATAGAACACAGGGTTCCATTTATAGAACACAGGGTTCTATTCATAGAACTCAAGGTTTTATTCATAGAACTCAAGGTTATATTTATAGATCACGGGTGGTTTCCATTCAGAGAACACATAATTGCATTCATAAAACACAGGGTTCTATTCATAGAACACAGGGTTCCATTTATAGAACACAGGGTTCTATTCATAGAACACAAGGTTTTATTCATAAAACACATGGTTATATTTATAGATCACGGGTGGTTTCCATTCAGATAACACATCATTTCATTCATAAAACACAGGGTTCTATTCATAGAACACAGGGTTCCATTTATAGAACACAGGGTTCCATTTATAGAACACTGGGTTCTATTCATAGAACACAAGGTTTTATTCATAGAACACATGGTTATATTTATAGATCACGGGTGGTTTCCATTCAGAGAACACATAATTTTATTCATAAAACACAGGGTTCTATTCATAGAACACAGGGTTCCATTTATAGAACACAGGGTTCTATTCATAGAACTCAAGGTTTTATTCATAGAACAGATGGTTATATTTATAGATCACGGGTGGTTTCCATTCAGAGAACACATAATTTCATTTATAAAACACAGGGTTCTATTCATAGAACACAGGGTTCCATTTATAGAACACGGGGTTCTATTCATAGAACACAAGGTTTATTCATAGAACAGATGGTTATATTTATAGATCACGGGTGGTTTCCATTCAGAGAACACATAATTTTATTCATAAAACACAGGGTTCTATTCATAGAACACAGGGTTCCATTTATAGAACACAGGGTTCTATTCATAGAACTCAAGGTTTTATTCATAGAACAGATGGTTATATTTATAGATCACGGGTGGTTTCCATTCAGAGAACACATAATTTCATTTATAAAACACAGGGTTCTATTCATAGAACACAGGGTTCCATTTATAGAACACGGGGTTCTATTCATAGAACACAAGGTTTATTCATAGAACAGATGGTTATATTTATAGATCACGGGTGGTTTCCATTCAGAGAACACATGGTTTTATTCATAAAACACAGGGTTCTATTCATGGAACACAGGGTTCCATTCATAGAACACAGGGTTCTATTAATAGAACACAAGGTTTTATTCATAGAACACATGGTTATATTTATAGATCACGGGTGGTTTCCATTCAGAGAACACATAATTTCATTCATAAAACACATGGTTCTATTCATAGAACACAAGGTTCCAATTATAGAACACAGGGTTTTATTCATAGAACACAAGGTTTTATTCATAGAACAGATGGGTATATTTATAGATCACGGGTGGTTTCCATTCAGAGAACACATAATTTCATTTATAAAACACAGGGTTCTATTCATAGAACACAGGGTTCCATTTATAGAACACGGGGTTCTATTCATAGAACACAAGGTTTATTCATAGAACAGATGGTTATATTTATAGATCACGGGTGGTTTCCATTCAGAGAACACATGGTTTTATTCATAAAACACAGGGTTCTATTCATGGAACACAGGGTTCCATTCATAGAACACAGGGTTCTATTAATAGAACACAAGGTTTTATTCATAGAACACATGGTTATATTTATAGATCACGGGTGGTTTCCATTCAGAGAACACATAATTTCATTCATAAAACACATGGTTCTATTCATAGAACACAAGGTTCCAATTATAGAACACAGGGTTTTATTCATAGAACACAAGGTTTTATTCATAGAACAGATGGGTATATTTATAGATCACGGGTGGTTTCCATTCAGAGAACACATGGTTTCATTCATAAAACACAGGGTTCTATTCATAAAACACAGGGTTCCATTCATAGAACACAGGGTTCTATTAATAGAACACAAGGTTTTATTCATAGAACACATGGTTATATTTATAGATCACGGGAGGTTTCCATTCAGAGAACACATGATTTCATTCATAAAACACAGGGTTCTATTTATAGAACACAGGGTTCCATTCATAGAACACAGGGTTCTATTAATAGAACACAAGGTTTTATTCATAAAACACATGGTTATATTTATAAATCACGGGTGGTTTCCATTCAGAGAACACATGGTTTCATTCATAAAACACAGGGTTCTATTCATAGAACACAGGGTTCCATTCATAGAACACAGGGTTCCATTCATAGAACACAGGGTTCTATTCATAGAACTCAAGGTTTTATTCATAGAACAGATGGTTATATTTATAGATCACGGGTGGTTTCCATTCAGAGAACACATAATTTCATTCATAAAACACAGGGTTCTATTCATAGAACACAGGGTTCCATTTATAGAACACGGGGTTCTATTCATAGAACACAAGGTTTATTCATAGAACAGATGGTTATATTTATAGATCACGGGTGGTTTCCATTCAGAGAACACATGGTTTCATTCATAAAACACAGGGTTCTATTCATAGAACACAGGGTTCCATTCATAGAACACAGGGATCTATTAATAGAACACAAGGTTTTATTCATAGAACACATGGTTATATTTATAGATCACGGGTGGTTTCCATTCAGAGAACACATAATTTCATTCATAAAACACAGGGTTCTATTCATAGAACACAAGGTTCCAATTATAGAACACAGGGTTCTATTCATAGAACACAAGGTTTTATTCATAGAACAGATGGGTATATTTATAGATCACGGGTGGTTTCCATTCAGAGAACACATGGTTTCATTCATAAAACACAGGGTTCTATTCATAAAACACAGGGTTCCATTCATAAAACACAGGGTTCTATTAATAGAACACATGGTTTTATTCATAGAACACATGGTTATATTTATAGATCACGGGAGGTTTCCATTCAGAGAACAGATGATTTCATTCATAAAACACAGGGTTCTATTTATAGAACACAGGGTTCCATTCATAGAACACAGGGTTCTATTAATAGAACACAAGGTTTTATTCATAAAACACATGGTTATATTTATAGATCACGGGTGGTTTCCATTCAGAGAACACATGGTTTCATTCATAAAACACAGGGTTCTATTCATAGAACACAGGGTTCCATTCATAGAACACAGGGTTCTATTAATAGAACACAAGGTTTTATTCATAAAACACATGGTTATATTTATAGATCACGGGTGGTTTCCATTCAGAGAACACATGGTTTCATTCATAAAACACATGGTTCTATTCATAGAACACAGGGTTCCATTCATAGAACACAGGGTTCTATTAATAGAACACAAGGTTTTATTCATAAAACACATGGTTATATTTATAGATCACGGGTGGTTTCCATTCAGAGAACACATCATTTCATTCATAAAACACAGGGTTCTATTCATAGAACACAGGGTTCCATTTATAGAACACTGGGTTCTATTCATAGAACACAAGGTTTTATTCATAGAACACATGGTTATATTTATAGATCACGGGTGGTTTCCATTCAGAGAACACATAATTTTATTCATAAAACACAGGGTTCTATTCATAGAACACAGGGTTCCATTTATAGAACACATGGTTCTATTCATAGAACTCAAGGTTTTATTCATAGAACAGATGGTTATATTTATAGATCACGGGTGGTTTCCATTCAGAGAACACATAATTTCATTCATAAAACACAGGGTTCTATTCATAGAACACAGGGTTCCATTTATAGAACACGGGGTTCTATTCATAGAACACAAGGTTTATTCATAGAACAGATGGTTATATTTATAGATCACGGGTGGTTTCCATTCAGAGAACACATAATTTCATTTATAAAACACAGGGTTCTATTCATAGAACACAGGGTTCCATTTATAGAACACGGGGTTCTATTAATAGAACACAAGGTTTTATTCATAGAACACATGGTTATATTTATAGATCACGGGAGGTTTCCATTCAGAGAACACATGATTTCATTCATAAAACACAGGGTTCTATTTATAGAACACAGGGTTCCATTCATAGAACACAGGGTTCTATTAATAGAACACAAGGTTTTATTCATAAAACACATGGTTATATTTATAGATCACGGGTGGTTTCCATTCAGAGAACACATGGTGTCACAACTGAAGGGCTGGATGAAGTCGTGTGGTGTGTAGCAACCGGAGACGGACCAGAGGAGGAAGGATTAAATCGTGCAGGTTTAATAATAGAATTCATAAATGAAATAATACACACTTGAATACTTTCTTAAAGTGGCAGTTAGTGGTAATAAGACTTGAGCCAGCACGGCACTTTGAAAGAAGAAAAAGTTCATAGAAACAATAACAGTTCACATACTGCGGACAGCAGGCTGGGGTCTTGAGAAGTGAAGAAATCCGGAAAGAGAATGTACTTGATGGTAATGAGGGATCCTTGAAGACTGAAAGAAGCTGGATGATGACAAAAGAATGGGAAGTTTTTTGGAAGCAGACGGCTTGAAGGGCTTAGGCCAGGAAGCTCAGGGATGCAGGCAGAGACCAGACTGTGGAGAGAACTGGCTGGGGTTAAGCTGAATCGAGTCCAACACAGAGCACTGAAGCAAGGCACCAAGTCAGGAGAGGTGAGTCAGAGAGCCGGAGTCAGCTGGGAGCTGTGAACGCCTCTGGAGACTCTTTGTACTGACACTGAACAGGCCTAGGCAGATCCCCTATATCCCTAGAGGGCGGCTGCCATTGGCTGTCAGGTCAGTATGGGCGGAAACCTCAGACAAGGACCAATCTGCTATTTGCCCTTAACCAAGATGGCGGCGCCGGCCTCCCGGCGCCCTTACAGCACATACCGCTACACTTGCCGGCGTCCCACGCTGCCTGCTGCCCACCAGACTGCCGCTGCCTGCTGCCACTGAACTGGAGACCACTACACGCTAGCCGACGGCGGGCGCGAACGGGTGAATAGTAAGCCCGCCGCGCACCGCCGCGGCTGAGTGTGACAGTACCCCCCCCTTTCTGGGTGACCCCAGGGCACCTACGCACCTTGTGTGGATTCCTTTGAAAGAATTGTCTCACCAGACGGGGAGCATGGAGATCTGCAGCATCAACCCAGGAATTCTCTTCAGGACCGAATCCAAGCCACTCTACCAGATACTGAAGATGGGTATTGCGGCAACGTGAGTCGATAATGCGCTTCACCTCGAACTCTGTCTCTCTTTCTGAGCCAATCTTGGGCGGTTTAGGCACCTTTTTCTGATATAAGTTCAGTCGTAAAGGTTTCAAAAGAGACACGTGAAAAGAGTTTGATATCTTTAAGGAAGAAGGGAGCTGTAGTCTGTAGGCCACCGGATTAATTACCTGAGTGATTGGGTACGGCCCGATGAACCGAGGAGCCAGCTTCATGGATGGTAACCGAAGGCGTATATGGCGGGTAGACAGCCATACTCGATCTCCAACCTTCAACTTAGGAGCCGCTCTTCTTTTCCTGTCTGCCATCCTTTTATATCGAGCGGATGCTTTGAGGAGAGTGGTATGGACGTCTGACCAGATCTTTGCAAACCGTTGTAGGGAAGAAGCAGCTGCAGGGACATCGGGCAATGATAGATCTGAAAACTCTGGAGATCGGGGATGTTTGCCAAATACAGTAAAAAAGGGAGTGGTGCCGGAGGATGAATGATAGGAATTGTTGTGCGCAAACTCCGCCCAAGGCAGAAGGTCTACCCAGTCGTCTTGAGAGGAAGAGATGAATAAACGAATGAAGGCTTCCAAGTCCTGGTTGACACGTTCTGTCTGCCCGTTGGTTTGTGGGTGGAAAGCAGTGGAGAACTTGAGCTTGACTTGTACAGCGGAACATAGGGCCCTCCAAAACTTTGCGACGAACTGCACGCCACGGTCAGATATAATTTCTTTGGGCAACCCATGGAGTTTGAAGATGGTGGAAATGAAGAGCTGAGCCAACACTGGAGCAGAGGGAAGGCCTTTCAATGGGAAGAAGTGCACCATCTTTGAAAACCGGTCAACCACCACCCAAATTACTGTGTGCCCTTTGGAGGGAGGAAGTTCGCAGATAAAGTCCATAGACAGGTGGGACCATGGTTCTGTTGGTATGGCTAGAGGTAGAAGAGGACCGACAGGAGACGTTCTGGAGGACTTATGCTGAGCGCACTTTACACAGGAGGCGACAAAGGTGGTTACATCACGACGAATGGTAGGCCACCAGTATGAACGCAACAGGAACATTAAGGTCTTCTGTGCCCCGGTATGCCCTGCGAAACGGGAAGCGTGTGCCCAGGACAGCACTCTCTTTCGGAGACTGAGGGGAACGAAGGTCTTGCCTGGTGGAGGTGAAGGCTGGACTGTTACTTGAGCAAAGACCAGAGGATCGAGGATGGGTCGAGGAGGAGTGTCAAGATCAGCTGAAGTTTCAAAAGAGCGTGAAAGAGCATCGGCCTTGGCATTCATCGTCCCGGGTCTGAATCTGATTTGGAAATCGAAGCGTTCGAAGAACATGGCCCAGCGGGCTTGACGAGCTGTAAGACATTGGGCGTGCTTGAGGAATGAGAGATTCTTATGATCGGAGTACACAGTAATTTTATGTCGTGCCCCCTCCAGGAGGTACCGCCACTCCTCCAACGCAGATTTGACTGCCAGTAACTCCTGCTCTCCAATGGGGTAATTCTTTTCTGCTGGAAGAAACTTCTTGGAGAAGAAGGCACAGGGATGAAGCACCTGGTCCTCCCCTCTCTGCGACAAGATTGCCCCCACCCCCTCTGAGGATGCGTCCACCTCAAGAATAAAGGGTTTGTCGAGGTTTGGCTGAAGAAGGATTGGGGCGGAGACAAAAGCATCCTTTAGTTGTTGGAAGGCTTGGGAGGCCTCAGGTGACCACTGACTCGGATCAGAACCCTTGCGGGTTAGAGCTGTAAGAGGTGCAGCAAGGGTGGAGAAGTTCCGGATGAAACGACGATAGTAATTTGAAAAGCCCAGGAACCTCTGGATGCCTTTGAGCGTTGTGGGCGCTGTCCAGTCTAAGATGGCTCTTACTTTTTCTGGATCCATCTCTATCCCAGTGCTGGAGAGGATGTGGCCAAGGAATGGAATGGAAGTGACCTCAAAGACGCACTTGTCTAGCTTGCAGAATAATTTATTTTGGCGAAGGCGCCGCAAGACCTCAGCTACTGTTTGCCGATGGAGATGGAGGTTAGACGAGAAGATGAGGATGTCATCGAGATACACCACGATGGAATGATATAGTAAATCTCGAAATATGTCATTTACAAATTGTTGGAAGACGGCTGGAGCGTTGCAAAGACCAAATGGCATCACCAGGTATTCGTAGTGGCCATCTCGGGTGTTGAAAGCCGTCTTCCACTCATCTCCAGATCGGATACGGATCAAGTTATACGCCCCTCTTAAATCCAGTTTAGTAAAGATGGAAGCCCCTCGGATTTTGTCGAATAATTCGGTGATAAGAGGTAAAGGATAGCGGTTCTTGATCGTGATATCGTTCAGGCCCCTGTAATCGATACACGGCCGGAGGGTTCCATCTTTTTTTTTCACAAAGAAAAACCCCGCTCCGGCTGGTGAAGTGGACGGGCGAATGAACCCCTTATCCAAGTTTTCTCGAATGTAGTCAGACATGACTTTGGTCTCCGGCAGAGACAAGGGGTAGATGCGGCCCCGCGGTGGGAACTTCCCAGGTATCAACTCTATCGGACAGTCCCAGGAACGATGAGGCGGCAGGGTATCGGCACCTCCCTTGCTGAAGACGTCAGAAAAAGAAAGATATGGTGTGGGTAACGACAAGGGTGGAGCTGATGAAGACAAAAGACTGGGACCTCCTACTTCTTGAGGATTAGTATGATGGAGTGGAATGACACGAGGCATGCAAGTAGTTAGGCAGTTCGTACCCCAGGCTGTGATCTCCATACTGGTCCAATCAATGTGAGGGTTGTGCTTAGTAAGCCATGGTAGGCCCAGGACTACCTGGTGTGAGGATTGAGGAAGGACAAAAAATTCAAGAGTCAAGGCACCGATGAGAACTGTCACTGGATCGGTTTGAAGGGTGATTTGCCCACTGCTGATGCGACTCCCATCTACTGCAGTGAGGGCCAACGGATGGGCCAAAGGTTGCAACGTCAAGGAATGTTGCTGGACGAAAGAAGAAGAAAGGAAGTTCCCGGCTGCTCCGGAATCTAGTAGAGCCTGGATCTTGATTTTTCCCTGAGGGCACACAAGGGTAACAGGAATGGTGGGCACAGTTGAAGAGGGAGATGAAAGCAGGACTCCTAACCTGACCTCCCTCGGGGAGGTTAGGAGCGGTCGTTTCCCGGACGCAGTGGACAGGAAGCCAACAGATGAGCGGAAGAACCGCAGTACATGCATAGATTCTCACGACGTCTACGGGACTTTTCCTCCACGGAAAGCCGAGAGCGGTTGATCTGCATGGGTTCGTCTGGTGGTGTGGTTGTGGAAGGCCCAGATCTAGGAACAGGAACAGCGTTGGTGGTGAGACGAGGGCGGAGACGATCGGAGCGATTTCTCTCTAGTTGACGCTCCTGCATCCGTAGATCTACTTTGTTGCACAAGGAGATGAGTTCAGCCAAAGTAGCAGGAGAGTCATGGGTAGTTAATTCGTCCTTGATACGACCTGCCAGCCCATTCCAGAAGGCGGAGATGAGAGCCTCTTCGTTCCACTTTAATTCCGAAGCCAGAGTCTGGAACTGCACAGCATATTGTCCCACTGAACGACTACCCTGGCGAATCCTCAGGATCTCAGTAGCGGCAGACGACACTCTGCCAGGTTCATCAAAGATGCGACGGAAAGAGGTAATAAAAGCTTCATAGTCATTGAGCAGGGGATCAGCACGTTCCCAGAGAGGGGACACCCAGTCCAAAGCCGACCCTGCCAGGAGAGACACAATATAAGCCACCTTTGCCTTGGAAGTAGGAAAGTGAGAAGACTGTAAGGTGAAATGCACATCGCATTGGTTCAGAAACCCACGGCATCCTTTCGGAGAACCATCATATTTGCTGGGGGTTGGTAATTGCATGTGATGAGGAACTATTGGTCCAGGTGTAGAAACAGGGACTGGAACCTCTGGAGCTGAAGCCACAGAAACTGAGGGAGCCGTCTGGGGCGGAGCCAAGACCTGAAGGAATTGAGCCACTTGACGTTGGGTAGCCTCCACTTGCTCCAGACGAGCCATGATGCTGTGAAGTGCGTCCGCCATGGAAGCCTGTTCTTCACCCGACTCCATCGGGTCAGTACAAACTGTCACAACTGAAGGGCTGGATGAAGTCGTGTGGTGTGTAGCAACCGGAGACGGACCAGAGGAGGAAGGATTAAATCGTGCAGGTTTAATAATAGAATTCATAAATGAAATAATACACACTTGAATACTTTCTTAAAGTGGCAGTTAGTGGTAATAAGACTTGAGCCAGCACGGCACTTTGAAAGAAGAAAAAGTTCATAGAAACAATAACAGTTCACATACTGCGGACAGCAGGCTGGGGTCTTGAGAAGTGAAGAAATCCGGAAAGAGAATGTACTTGATGGTAATGAGGGATCCTTGAAGACTGAAAGAAGCTGGATGATGACAAAAGAATGGGAAGTTGCTTGGAAGCAGACGGCTTGAAGGGCTTAGGCCAGGAAGCTCAGGGATGCAGGCAGAGACCAGACTGTGGAGAGAACTGGCTGGGGTTAAGCTGAATCGAGTCCAACACAGAGCACTGAAGCAAGGCACCAAGTCAGGAGAGGTGAGTCAGAGAGCCGGAGTCAGCTGGGAGCTGTGAACGCCTCTGGAGACTCTTTGTACTGACACTGAACAGGCCTAGGCAGATCCCCTATATCCCTAGAGGGCGGCTGCCATTGGCTGTCAGGTCAGTATGGGCGGAAACCTCAGACAAGGACCAATCTGCTATTTGCCCTTAACCAAGATGGCGGCGCCGGCCTCCCGGCGCCCTTACAGCACATACCGCTACACTTGCCGGCGTCCCACGCTGCCTGCTGCCCACCAGACTGCCGCTGCCTGCTGCCACTGAACTGGAGACCACTACACGCTAGCCGACGGCGGGCGCGAACGGGTGAATAGTAAGCCCGCCGCGCACCGCCGCGGCTGAGTGTGACACATGGTTTCATTCATAAAACACAGGGTTCTATTCATAGAACACAGGGTTCCATTCATAGAACACAGGGTTCTATTAATAGAACACAAGGTTTTATTCATAAAACACATGGTTATATTTATAGATCACGGGTGGTTTCCATTCAGAGAACACATGGTTTCATTCATAAAACACAGGGTTCTATTCATAGAACACAGGGTTCCATTCATAGAACACAGGGTTCTATTAATAGAACACAAGGTTTTATTCATAAAACACATGGTTATATTTATAGATCACGGGTGGTTTCCATTCAGAGAACACATCATTTCATTCATAAAACACAGGGTTCTATTCATAGAACACAGGGTTCCATTTATAGAACACTGGGTTCTATTCATAGAACACAAGGTTTTATTCATAGAACACATGGTTATATTTATAGATCACGGGTGGTTTCCATTCAGAGAACACATAATTTTATTCATAAAACACAGGGTTCTATTCATAGAACACAGGGTTCCATTTATAGAACACAGGGTTCTATTCATAGAACTCAAGGTTTTATTCATAGAACAGATGGTTATATTTATAGATTACGGGTGGTTTCCATTCAGAGAACACATAATTTCATTCATAAAACACAGGGTTCTATTCATAGAACACAGGGTTCCATTTATAGAACACGGGGTTCTATTCATAGAACACAAGGTTTATTCATAGAACAGATGGTTATATTTATAGATCACGGGTGGTTTCCATTCAGAGAACACATGGTTTCATTCATAAAACACAGGGTTCTATTCATGGAACACAGGGTTCCATTCATAGAACACAGGGTTCAATTAATAGAACACAATGTTTTAATCATAAAACACATGGTTATATTTATAGATCACGGGTGGTTTCCATTCAGAGAACACATAATTTCATTCATAAAACACAGGGTTCTATTCATAGAACACAAGGTTCCAATTATAGAACACAGGGTTCTATTCATAGAACACAAGGTTTTATTCATAGAACAGATGGGTATATTTATAGATCATGGGTGGTTTCCATTCAGAGAACACATGGTTTCATTCATAAAACACAGGGTTCTATTCATAAAACACAGGGTTCCATTCATAGAACACAGGGTTCTATTAATAGAACACAAGGTTTTATTCATAGAACACATGGTTATATTTATAGATCACGGGAGGTTTCCATTCAGAGAACACATGATTTCATTAATAAAACACAGGGTTCTATTTATAGAACACAGGGTTCCATTCATAGAACACAGGGTTCTATTAATAGAACACAAGGTTTTATTCATAAAACACATGGTTATATTTATAGATCACGGGTGGTTTCCATTCAGAGAACACATGGTTTCATTCATAAAACACATGGTTCTATTCATAGAACACAGGGTTCCATTCATAGAACACAGGGTTCTATTAATAGAACACAAGGTTTTATTCATAAAACACATGGTTATATTTATAGATCACGGGTGGTTTCCATTCAGATAACACATCATTTCATTCATAAAACACAGGGTTCTATTCATAGAATACAGGGTTCCATTTATAGAACACTGGGTTCTATTCATAGAACACAAGGTTTTATTCATAGAACACATGGTTATATTTATAGATCACGGGTGGTTTCCATTCAGAGAACACATAATTTTATTCATAAAACACAGGGTTCTATTCATAGAACACAGGGTTCCATTTATAGAACACAGGGTTCTATTCATAGAACTCAAGGTTTTATTCATAGAACAGATGGTTATATTTATAGATCACGGGTGGTTTCCATTCAGAGAACACATAATTTCATTCATAAAACACAGGGTTCTATTCATAGAACACAGGGTTCCATTTATAGAACACGGGGTTCTATTCATAGAACACAAGGTTTATTCATAGAACAGATGGGTATATTTATAGATCATGGGTGGTTTCCATTCAGAGAACACATGGTTTCATTCATAAAACACAGGGTTCTATTCATGGAACACAGGGTTCCATTCATAGAACACAGGGTTCTATTAATAGAACACAAGGTTTTATTCATAGAACACATGGTTATATTTATAGATCACGGGTGGTTTCCATTCAGAGAACACATAATTCCATTCATAAAACACAGGGTTCTATTCATAGAACACAAGGTTCCAATTATAGAACACAGGGTTCTATTCATAGAACACAAGGTTTTATTCATAGAACAGATGGGTATATTTATAGATCATGGGTGGTTTCCATTCAGAGAACACATGGTTTCATTCATAAAACACAGGGTTCTATTCATAAAACACAGGGTTCCATTCATAGAACACAGGGTTCTATTAATAGAACACAAGGTTTTTTTCATAGAACACATGGTTATATTTATAGATCACGGGAGGTTTCCATTCAGAGAACACATGATTTCATTAATAAAAAACAGGGTTCTATTTATAGAACACAGGGTTCCATTCATAGAACACAGGGTTCTATTAATAGAACACAAGGTTTTATTCATAAAACACATGGTTATATTTATAGATCACGGGTGGTTTCCATTCAGAGAACACATGGTTTCATTCATAAAACACAGGGTTCTATTCATAGAACACAGGGTTCCATTCATAGAACACAGGGTTCTATTAATAGAACACAAGGTTTTATTCATAAAACACATGGTTATATTTATAGATCACGGGTGGTTTCCATTCAGAGAACACATAATTTCATTCATAAAACACAGGGTTCTATTCATAGAACACAGGGTTCCATTTATAGAACACAGGGTTCTATTCATAGAACACAAGGTTTTATTCATAGAACAGATGGTTATATTTATAGATCACGGGTGGTTTCCATTCAGAGAACACATAATTGCATTCATAAAACACAGGGTTCTATTCATAGAACACAGGGTTCCATTTATAGAACACAGGGTTCTATTCATAGAACACAAGGTTTTATTCATAGAACACATGGCTATATTTATAGATCACAGGTGGTTTCCATTCAGAGAACACATGGTTTCATTCATAAAACACAGGGTTCTATTTATAGAACACAGGGTTCCATTCATAGAACACAGGGTTCTATTAATAGAACACAAGGTTTTATTCATAAAACACATGGTTATATTTATAGATCACGGGTGGTTTCCATTCAGAGAACACATGGTTTCATTCATAAAACACAGGGTTCTATTCATAGAACACAGGGTTCCATTCATAGAACACAGGGTTCTATTAATAGAACACAAGGTTTTATTCATAAAACACATGGTTATATTTATAGATCACGGGTGGTTTCCATTCAGAGAACACATCATTTCATTCATAAAACACAGGGTTCTATTCATAGAACACAGGGTTCCATTTATAGAACACTGGGTTCTATTCATAGAACACAAGGTTTTATTCATAGAACACATGGTTATATTTATAGATCACGGGTGGTTTCCATTCAGAGAACACATAATTTTATTCATAAAACACAGGGTTCTATTCATAGAACACAGGGTTCCATTTATAGAACACAGGGTTCTATTCATAGAACTCAAGGTTTTATTCATAGAACAGATGGTTATATTTATAGATCACGGGTGGTTTCCATTCAGAGAACACATAATTTCATTCATAAAACACAGGGTTCTATTCATAGAACACAGGGTTCCATTTATAGAACACAGGGTTCTATTCATAGAACACAAGGTTATATTTATAGATCACGGGTGGTTTTTATTCAGAGAACACATAATTTTATTCATAAAACACAGGGTTCTATTCATAGAACACAGGGTTCCATTTATAGAACACAGGGTTCTATTCATAGAACTCAAGGTTTTATTCATAGAACAGATGGTTATATTTATAGATCACGGGTGGTTTCCATTCAGAGAACACATAATTGCATTCATAAAACACAGGGTTCTATTCATAGAACACAGGGTTCCATTTATAGAACACAGGGTTCTATTCATAGAACACAAGGTTTTATTCATAGAACACATGGCTATATTTATAGATCACAGGTGGTTTCCATTCAGAGAACACATGGTTTCATTCATAAAACACAGGGTTCTATTTATAGAACACAGGGTTCCATTCATAGAACACAGGGTTCTATTAATAGAACACAAGGTTTTATTCATAAAACACATGGTTATATTTATAGATCACGGGTGGTTTCCATTCAGAGAACACATGGTTTCATTCATAAAACACAGGGTTCTATTCATAGAACACAGGGTTCCATTCATAGAACACAGGGTTCTATTAATAGAACACAAGGTTTTATTCATAAAACACATGGTTATATTTATAGATCACGGGTGGTTTCCATTCAGAGAACACATCATTTCATTCATAAAACACAGGGTTCTATTCATAGAACACAGGGTTCCATTTATAGAACACTGGGTTCTATTCATAGAACACAAGGTTTTATTCATAGAACACATGGTTATATTTATAGATCACGGGTGGTTTCCATTCAGAGAACACATAATTTTATTCATAAAACACAGGGTTCTATTCATAGAACACAGGGTTCCATTTATAGAACACAGGGTTCTATTCATAGAACTCAAGGTTTTATTCATAGAACAGATGGTTATATTTATAGATCACGGGTGGTTTCCATTCAGAGAACACATAATTTCATTCATAAAACACAGGGTTCTATTCATAGAACACAGGGTTCCATTTATAGAACACGGGGTTCTATTCATAGAACACAAGGTTTATTCATAGAACAGATGGTTATATTTATAGATCACGGGTGGTTTCCATTCAGAGAACACATGGTTTCATTCATAAAACACAGGGTTCTATTCATAGAACACAGGGTTCCATTCATAGAACACAGGGTTCTATTAATAGAACACAAGGTTTTATTCATAGAACACATGGTTATATTTATAGATCACGGGTGGTTTCCATTCAGAGAACACATAATTTCATTCATAAAACACAGGGTTCTATTCATAGAACACAAGGTTCCAATTATAGAACACAGGGTTCTATTCATAGAACACAAGGTTTTATTCATAGAACAGATGGGTATATTTATAGATCACGGGTGGTTTCCATTCAGAGAACACATGGTTTCATTCATAAAACACAGGGTTCTATTCATAAAACACAGGGTTCCATTCATAGAACACAGGGTTCTATTAATAGAACACAAGGTTTTATTCATAGAACACATGGTTATATTTATAGATCTCGGGTGGTTTCCATTCAGAGAACACATGATTTCATTCATAAAACACAGGGTTCTATTTATAGAACACAGGGTTCCATTCATAGAACACAGGGTTCTATTAATAGAACACAAGGTTTTATTCATAAAACACATGGTTATATTTATAGATCACGGGTGGTTTCCATTCAGAGAACACATGCTTTCATTCATAAAACACAGGGTTCTATTCATAGAACACAGGGTTCCATTCATAGAATACAGTGTTCTATTAATAGAACACAAGGTTTTATTCATAAAACACATGGTTATATTTATAGATCACGGGTGGTTTCCATTCAGAGAACACATCATTCCATTCATAAAACACAGGGTTCTATTCATAGAACACAGGGTTCCATTTATAGAACACTGGGTTCTATTCATAGAACACAAGGTTTTATTCATAGAACACATGGTTATATTTATAGATCACAGGTGGATTCCATTCAGAGAACACATAATTTTAATCATAAAACACAGGGTTCTATTCATAGAACACAGGGTTCCATTTATAAAACACAGGGTTCTATTCATAGAACACATGGTTCCATTTATAAAACACAGGGTTCTATTCATAGAACTCAAGGTTTTATTCATAGAACAGATGGTTATATTTATAGATCACGGGTGGTTTCCATTCAGAGAACACATGGTTTCATTCATAAAACACAGGGTTCTATTCATGGAACACAGGGTTCCATTCATAGAACACAGGGTTCTATTAATAGAACACAAGGTTTTATTCATAGAACACATGGTTATATTTATAGATCACGGGTGGTTTCCATTCAGAGAACACATAATTTCATTCATAAAACACAGGGTTCTATTCATAGAACACAAGGTTCCAATTATAGAACACAGGATTCTATTCATAGAACACAAGGTTTTATTCAAAGAATAGATGGGTATATTTATAGATCACGGGTGGTTTCCATTCAGAGAACACATGGTTTCATTCATAAAACACAGGGTTCTATTCATAAAACACAGGGTTCCATTCATAGAACACAGGGTTCTATTAATAGAACACAAGGTTTTATTCATAAAACACATGGTTATATTTATAGATCACGGGTGGTTTCCATTCAGAGAACACATAATTGCATTCATAAAACACAGGGTTCTATTCATAGAACACAGGGTTCCATTCATAGAATACAGTGTTCTATTAATAGAACACAAGGTTTTATTCATAAAACACATGGTTATATTTATAGATCACGGGTGGTTTCCATTCAGAGAACACATCATTCCATTCATAAAACACAGGGTTCTATTCATAGAACACAGGGTTCCATTTATAGAACACTGGGTTCTATTCATAGAACTCAAGGTTTTATTCATAGAACAGATGGTTATATTTATAGATCACGGGTGGTTTCCATTCAGAGAACACATGGTTTCATTCATAAAACACAGGGTTCTATTCATGGAACACAGGGTTCCATTCATAGAACACAGGGTTCTATTAATAGAACACAAGGTTTTATTCATAGAACACATGGTTATATTTATAGATCACGGGTGGTTTCCATTCAGAGAACACATAATTTCATTCATAAAACACAGGGTTCTATTCATAGAACACAAGGTTCCAATTATAGAACACAGGATTCTATTCATAGAACACAAGGTTTTATTCAAAGAATAGATGGGTATATTTATAGATCACGGGTGGTTTCCATTCAGAGAACACATGGTTTCATTCATAAAACACAGGGTTCTATTCATAAAACACAGGGTTCCATTCATAGAACACAGGGTTCTATTAATAGAACACAAGGTTTTATTCATAAAACACATGGTTATATTTATAGATCACGGGTGGTTTCCATTCAGAGAACACATAATTGCATTCATAAAACACAGGGTTCTATTCATAGAACACAGGGTTCCATTTATAGAACACAGGGTTCTATTCATAGAACACAAGGTTTTATTCATAGAACACATGGCTATATTTATAGATCACGGGTGGTTTCCATTCAGAGAACACATGGTTTCATTCATAAAACACAGGGTTCTATTTATAGAAAACAGGGTTCCATTCATAGAACACAGGGTTCTATTAATAGAACACAAGGTTTTATTCATAAAACACATGGTTATATTTATAGATCACGGGTGGTTTCCATTCAGAGAACACATGGTTTCATTCATAAAACACAGGGTTCTATTCATAGAACACAGGGTTCCATTCATAGAACACAGGGTTATATTAATAGAACACAAGGTTTTATTCATAAAACACATGGTTATATTTATAGATCACGGGTGGTTTCCATTCAGAGAACACATCATTTCATTCATAAAACACAGGGTTCTATTCATAGAACACAGGGTTCCATTTATAGAACACAGGGTTCTATTCATAGAACTCAAGGTTTTATTCACAGAACAGATGGTTATATTTATAGATCACGGGTGGTTTCCATTCAGAGAACACATGGTTTCATTCATAAAACACAGGGTTCTATTCATAGAACACAGGGTTCCATTCATAGAACACAGGGTTCTATTAATAGAACACAAGGTTTTATTCATAAAACACATGGTTATATTTATAGATCACGGGTGGTTTCCATTCAGAGAACACATCATTTCATTCATAAAACACAGGGTTCTATTCATAGAACACAGGGTTCCATTTATAGAACACTGGGTTCTATTCATAGAACACAAGGTTTTATTCATAGAACACATGGTTATATTTATAGATCACGGGTGGTTTCCTTTCAGAGAACACATAATTTTATTCATAAAACACAGGGTTCTATTCATAGAACACAGGGTTCCATTTATAAAACACAGGGTTCTATTCATAGAACACAGGGTTCCATTTATAAAACACAGGGTTCTATTCATAGAACTCAAGGTTTTATTCATAGAACAGATGGTTATATTTATAGATCACGGGTGGTTTCCATTCAGAGAACACATAATTTCATTCATAAAACACAGGGTTCTATTCATAGAACACAGGGTTCCATTTATAGAACACGGGGTTCTATTCATAGAACACAAGGTTTATTCATAGAACAGATGGTTATATTTATAGATCACGGGTGGTTTCCATTCAGATAACACATGGTTTCATTCATAAAACACAGGGTTCTATTCATGGAACACAGGGTTCCATTCATAGAACACATGGCTATATTTATAGATCACGGGTGGTTTCCATTCAGAGAACACATGGTTTCATTAATAAAACACAGGGTTCTATTTATAGAACACAGGGTTCCATTCATAGAACACAGGGTTCTATTAATAGAACACAAGGTTTTATTCATAGAACACATGGTTATATTTATAGATCACAGGTGGTTTCCATTCAGATAACACATCATTTCATTCATAAAACACAGGGTTCTATTCATAGAACACAGGGTTCCATTTATAGAACACTGGGTTCTATTCATAGAACACAAGGTTTTATTCATAGAATAGATGGGTATATTTATAGATCACGGGTGGTTTCCATTCAGAGAACACATGGTTTCATTCATAAAACACAGGGTTCTATTCATAAAACACAGGGTTCCATTCATAGAACACAGGGTTCTATTAATAGAACACAAGGTTTTATTCATAAAACACATGGTTATATTTATAGATCACGGGTGGTTTCCATTCAGAGAACACATAATTGCATTCATAAAACACAGGGTTCTATTCATAGAACACAGGGTTCCATTTATAGAACACAGGGTTCTATTCATAGAACACAAGGTTTTATTCATAGAACACATGGCTATATTTATAGATCACGGGTGGTTTCCATTCAGAGAACACATGGTTTCATTCATAAAACACAGGGTTCTATTTATAGAAAACAGGGTTCCATTCATAGAACACAGGGTTCTATTAATAGAACACAAGGTTTTATTCATAAAACACATGGTTATATTTATAGATCACGGGTGGTTTCCATTCAGAGAACACATGGTTTCATTCATAAAACACAGGGTTCTATTCATAGAACACAGGGTTCCATTCATAGAACACAGGGTTATATTAATAGAACACAAGGTTTTATTCATAAAACACATGGTTATATTTATAGATCACGGGTGGTTTCCATTCAGAGAACACATCATTTCATTCATAAAACACAGGGTTCTATTCATAGAACACAGGGTTCCATTTATAGAACACAGGGTTCTATTCATAGAACTCAAGGTTTTATTCACAGAACAGATGGTTATATTTATAGATCACGGGTGGTTTCCATTCAGAGAACACATGGTTTCATTCATAAAACACAGGGTTCTATTCATAGAACACAGGGTTCCATTCATAGAACACAGGGTTCTATTAATAGAACACAAGGTTTTATTCATAAAACACATGGTTATATTTATAGATCACGGGTGGTTTCCATTCAGAGAACACATCATTTCATTCATAAAACACAGGGTTCTATTCATAGAACACAGGGTTCCATTTATAGAACACTGGGTTCTATTCATAGAACACAAGGTTTTATTCATAGAACACATGGTTATATTTATAGATCACGGGTGGTTTCCATTCAGAGAACACATAATTTTATTCATAAAACACAGGGTTCTATTCATAGAACACAGGGTTCCATTTATAAAACACAGGGTTCTATTCATAGAACACAGGGTTCCATTTATAAAACACAGGGTTCTATTCATAGAACTCAAGGTTTTATTCATAGAACAGATGGTTATATTTATAGATCACGGGTGGTTTCCATTCAGAGAACACATAATTTCATTCATAAAACACAGGGTTCTATTCATAGAACACAGGGTTCCATTTATAGAACACGGGGTTCTATTCATAGAACACAAGGTTTATTCATAGAACAGATGGTTATATTTATAGATCACGGGTGGTTTCCATTCAGATAACACATGGTTTCATTCATAAAACACAGGGTTCTATTCATGGAACACAGGGTTCCATTCATAGAACACATGGCTATATTTATAGATCACGGGTGGTTTCCATTCAGAGAACACATGGTTTCATTAATAAAACACAGGGTTCTATTTATAGAACACAGGGTTCCATTCATAGAACACAGGGTTCTATTAATAGAACACAAGGTTTTATTCATAGAACACATGGTTATATTTATAGATCACAGGTGGTTTCCATTCAGATAACACATCATTTCATTCATAAAACACAGGGTTCTATTCATAGAACACAGGGTTCCATTTATAGAACACTGGGTTCTATTCATAGAACACAAGGTTTTATTCATAGAGCACATGGTTATATTATAGATCGCGGGTGGTTTCCATTCAGAGAACACATAATTTTATTCATAAAACACAGGGTTCTATTCATAGAACACAGGGTTCCATTTATAGAACACAGGGTTCTATTCATAGAACTCAAGGTTTTATTCATAGAACAGATGGTTATATTTATAGATCACGGGTGGTTTCCATTCAGAGAACACATAATTTCATTCATAAAACACAGGGTTCTATTCATAGAACACAGGGTTCCATTTATAGAACACGGGGTTCTATTCATAGAATACAAGGTTTATTCATAGAACAGATGGTTATATTTATAGATCACGGGTGGTTTCCATTCAGAGAACACATGGTTTCATTCATAAAACACAGGGTTCTATTCATGGAACACAGGGTTCCATTCATAGAACACAGGGTTCTATTAATAGAACACAAGGTTTTATTCATAGAACACATGGTTATATTTATAGATCACGGGTGGTTTCCATTCAGAGAACACATGGTTTCATTCATAAAACACAGGGTTCTATTCATGGAACACAGGGTTCCATTCATAGAACACAGGGTTCTATTAATAGAACACAAGGTTTTATTCATAGAACACATGGTTATATTTATAGATCATGGGTGGTTTCCATTCAGAGAACACATAATTTCATTCATAAAACACAGGGTTCTATTCATAGAACACAAGGTTCCAATTATAGAACACAGGGTTCTATTCATAGAACACAAGGTTTTATTCATAGAACAGATGTGTATATTTATAGATCACGGGTGGTTTCCATTCAGAGAACACATAATTTTATTCATAAAACACAGGGTTCTATTCATAGAACACAGGGTTCCATTTATAGAACACAGGGTTCTATTCATAGAACTCAAGGTTTTATTCATAGAACAGATGGTTATATTTATAGATCACGGGTGGTTTCCATTCAGAGAACACATAATTTCATTCATAAAACACAGGGTTCTATTCATAGAACACAGGGTTCCATCTATAGAACACGGGGTTCTATTCATAGAACACAAGGTTTATTCATAGAACAGATGGTTATATTTATAGATCACGGGTGGTTTCCATTCAGAGAACACATGGTTTCATTCATAAAACACAGGGTTCTATTCATGGAACACAGGGTTCCATTCATAGAACACAGGGTTCTATTAATAGAACACAAGGTTTTATTCATAGAACACATGGTTATATTTATAGATCACGGGTGGTTTCCATTCAGAGAACACATAATTTCATTCATAAAACACAGGGTTCTATTCATAGAACACAAGGTTCCAATTATAGAACACAGGGTTCTATTCATAGAACACAAGGTTTTATTCATAGAACAGATGGGTATATTTATAGATCACGGGTGGTTTCCATTCAGAGAACACATGGTTTCATTCATAAAACACAGGGTTCTATTCATAAAACACAGGGTTCCATTCATAAAACACAGGGTTCTATTAATAGAACACAAGGTTTTATTCATAGAACACATGGTTATATTTATAGATCACGGGAGGTTTCCATTCAGAGAACACATGATTTCATTCATAAAACACAGGGTTCTATTCATAGAACACAGGGTTCCATTCATAGAACACAGGGTTCTATTAATAGAACACAAGGTTTTATTCATAGAACACATGGTTATATTTATAGATCACGGGTGGTTTCCATTCAGAGAACACATAATTTCATTCATAAAACACAGGGTTCTATTCATAGAACACAAGGTTCCAATTATAGAACACAGGATTCTATTCATAGAACACAAGGTTTTATTCAAAGAATAGATGGGTATATTTATAGATCACGGGTGGTTTCCATTCAGAGAACACATGGTTTCATTCATAAAACACAGGGTTCTATTCATAAAACACAGGGTTCCATTCATAGAACACAGGGTTCTATTAATAGAACACAAGGTTTTATTCATAAAACACATGGTTATATTTATAGATCACGGGTGGTTTCCATTCAGAGAACACATAATTGCATTCATAAAACACAGGGTTCTATTCATAGAACACAGGGTTCCATTTATAGAACACAGGGTTCTATTCATAGAACACAAGGTTTTATTCATAGAACACATGGCTATATTTATAGATCACGGGTGGTTTCCATTCAGAGAACACATGGTTTCATTCATAAAACACAGGGTTCTATTTATAGAAAACAGGGTTCCATTCATAGAACACAGGGTTCTATTAATAGAACACAAGGTTTTATTCATAAAACACATGGTTATATTTATAGATCACGGGTGGTTTCCATTCAGAGAACACATGGTTTCATTCATAAAACACAGGGTTCTATTCATAGAACACAGGGTTCCATTCATAGAACACAGGGTTATATTAATAGAACACAAGGTTGTATTCATAAAACACATGGTTATATTTATAGATCACGGGTGGTTTCCATTCAGAGAACACATCATTTCATTCATAAAACACAGGGTTCTATTCATAGAACACAGGGTTCCATTTATAGAACACAGGGTTCTATTCATAGAACTCAAGGTTTTATTCACAGAACAGATGGTTATATTTATAGATCACGGGTGGTTTCCATTCAGAGAACACATGGTTTCATTCATAAAACACAGGGTTCTATTCATAGAACACAGGGTTCCATTCATAGAACACAGGGTTCTATTAATAGAACACAAGGTTTTATTCATAAAACACATGGTTATATTTATAGATCACGGGTGGTTTCCATTCAGAGAACACATCATTTCATTCATAAAACACAGGGTTCTATTCATAGAACACAGGGTTCCATTTATAGAACACTGGGTTCTATTCATAGAACACAAGGTTTTATTCATAGAACACATGGTTATATTTATAGATCACGGGTGGTTTCCATTCAGAGAACACATAATTTTATTCATAAAACACAGGGTTCTATTCATAGAACACAGGGTTCCATTTATAAAACACAGGGTTCTATTCATAGAACACAGGGTTCCATTTATAAAACACAGGGTTCTATTCATAGAACTCAAGGTTTTATTCATAGAACATATGGTTATATTTATAGATCACGGGTGGTTTCCATTCAGAGAACACATAATTTCATTCATAAAACACAGGGTTCTATTCATAGAACACAGGGTTCCATTTATAGAACACGGGGTTCTATTCATAGAACACAAGGTTTATTCATAGAACAGATGGTTATATTTATAGATCACGGGTGGTTTCCATTCAGATAACACATGGTTTCATTCATAAAACACAGGGTTCTATTCATGGAACACAGGGTTCCATTCATAGAACACATGGCTATATTTATAGATCACGGGTGGTTTCCATTCAGAGAACACATGGTTTCATTAATAAAACACAGGGTTCTATTTATAGAACACAGGGTTCCATTCATAGAACACAGGGTTCTATTAATAGAACACAAGGTTTTATTCATAGAACACATGGTTATATTTATAGATCACAGGTGGTTTCCATTCAGATAACACATCATTTCATTCATAAAACACAGGGTTCTATTCATAGAACACAGGGTTCCATTTATAGAACACTGGGTTCTATTCATAGAACACAAGGTTTTATTCATAGAGCACATGGTTATATTATAGATCGCGGGTGGTTTCCATTCAGAGAACACATAATTTTATTCATAAAACACAGGGTTCTATTCATAGAACACAGGGTTCCATTTATAGAACACAGGGTTCTATTCATAGAACTCAAGGTTTTATTCATAGAACAGATGGTTATATTTATAGATCACGGGTGGTTTCCATTCAGAGAACACATAATTTCATTCATAAAACACAGGGTTCTATTCATAGAACACAGGGTTCCATTTATAGAACATGGGGTTCTATTCATAGAATACAAGGTTTATTCATAGAACAGATGGTTATATTTATAGATCACGGGTGGTTTCCATTCAGAGAACACATGGTTTCATTCATAAAACACAGGGTTCTATTCATGGAACACAGGGTTCCATTCATAGAACACAGGGTTCTATTAATAGAACACAAGGTTTTATTCATAGAACACATGGTTATATTTATAGATCACGGGTGGTTTCCATTCAGAGAACACATGGTTTCATTCATAAAACACAGGGTTCTATTCATGGAACACAGGGTTCCATTCATAGAACACAGGGTTCTATTAATAGAACACAAGGTTTTATTCATAGAACACATGGTTATATTTATAGATCATGGGTGGTTTCCATTCAGAGAACACATAATTTCATTCATAAAACACAGGGTTCTATTCATAGAACACAAGGTTCCAATTATAGAACACAGGGTTCTATTCATAGAACACAAGGTTTTATTCATAGAACAGATGTGTATATTTATAGATCACGGGTGGTTTCCATTCAGAGAACACATAATTTTATTCATAAAACACAGGGTTCTATTCATAGAACACAGGGTTCCATTTATAGAACACAGGGTTCTATTCATAGAACTCAAGGTTTTATTCATAGAACAGATGGTTATATTTATAGATCACGGGTGGTTTCCATTCAGAGAACACATAATTTCATTCATAAAACACAGGGTTCTATTCATAGAACACAGGGTTCCATCTATAGAACACGGGGTTCTATTCATAGAACACAAGGTTTATTCATAGAACAGATGGTTATATTTATAGATCACGGGTTGTTTCCATTCAGAGAACACATGGTTTCATTCATAAAACACAGGGTTCTATTCATGGAACACAGGGTTCCATTCATAGAACACAGGGTTCTATTAATAGAACACAAGGTTTTATTCATAGAACACATGGTTATATTTATAGATCACGGGTGGTTTCCATTCAGAGAACACATAATTTCATTCATAAAACACAGGGTTCTATTCATAGAACACAAGGTTCCAATTATAGAACACAGGGTTCTATTCATAGAACACAAGGTTTTATTCATAGAACAGATGGGTATATTTATAGATCACGGGTGGTTTCCATTCAGAGAACACATGGTTTCATTCATAAAACACAGGGTTCTATTCATAAAACACAGGGTTCCATTCATAAAACACAGGGTTCTATTAATAGAACACAAGGTTTTATTCATAGAACACATGGTTATATTTATAGATCACGGGAGGTTTCCATTCAGAGAACACATGATTTCATTCATAAAACACAGGGTTCTATTTATAGAACACAGGGTTCCATTCATAGAACACAGGGTTCTATTAATAGAACACAAGGTTTTATTCATAAAACACATGGTTATATTTATAGATCACGGGTGGTTTCCATTCAGAGAACACATGGTGTCACAACTGAAGGGCTGGATGAAGTCGTGTGGTGTGTAGCAACCGGAGACGGACCAGAGGAGGAAGGATTAAATCGTGCAGGTTTAATAATATAATTCATAAATGAAATAATACACACTTGAATACTTTCTTAAAGTGGCAGTTAGTGGTAATAAGACTTGAGCCAGCACGGCACTTTGAAAGAAGAAAAAGTTCATAGAAACAATAACAGTTCACATACTGCGGACAGCAGGCTGGGGTCTTGAGAAGTGAAGAAATCCGGAAAGAGAATGTACTTGATGGTAATGAGGGATCCTTGAAGACTGAAAGAAGCTGGATGATGACAAAAGAATGGGAAGTTGCTTGGAAGCAGACGGCTTGAAGGGCTTAGGCCAGGAAGCTCAGGGATGCAGGCAGAGACCAGACTGTGGAGAGAACTGGCTGGGGTTAAGCTGAATCGAGTCCAACACAGAGCACTGAAGCAAGGCACCAAGTCAGGAGAGGTGAGTCAGAGAGCCGGAGTCAGCTGGGAGCTGTGAACGCCTCTGGAGACTCTTTGTACTGACACTGAACAGGCCTAGGCAGATCCCCTATATCCCTAGAGGGCGGCTGCCATTGGCTGTCAGGTCAGTATGGGCGGAAACCTCAGACAAGGACCAATCTGCTATTTGCCCTTAACCAAGATGGCGGCGCCGGCCTCCCGGCGCCCTTACAGCACATACCGCTACACTTGCCGGCGTCCCACGCTGCCTGCTGCCCACCAGACTGCCGCTGCCTGCTGCCACTGAACTGGAGACCACTACACGCTAGCCGACGGCGGGCGCGAACGGGTGAATAGTAAGCCCGCCGCGCACCGCCGCGGCTGAGTGTGACAGTACCCCCCCCTTTCTGGGTGACCCCAGGGCACCTACGCACCTTGTGTGGATTCCTTTGAAAGAATTGTCTCACCAGACGGGGAGCATGGAGATCTGCAGCATCAACCCAGGAATTCTCTTCAGGACCGAATCCAAGCCACTCTACCAGATACTGAAGATGGGTATTGCGGCAACGTGAGTCGATAATGTGCTTCACCTCGAACTCTGTCTCTCTTTCTGAGCCAATCTTGGGCGGTTTAGGCACCTTTTTCTGATATAAGTTCAGTCGTAAAGGTTTCAAAAGAGACACGTGAAAAGAGTTTGATATCTTTAAGGAAGAAGGGAGCTGTAGTCTGTAGGCCACCGGATTAATTACCTGAGTGATTGGGTACGGCCCGATGAACCGAGGAGCCAGCTTCATGGATGGTAACCGAAGGCGTATATGGCGGGTAGACAGCCATACTCGATCTCCAACCTTCAACTTAGGAGCCGCTCTTCTTTTCCTGTCTGCCATCCTTTTATATCGAGCGGATGCTTTGAGGAGAGTGGTATGGACGTCTGACCAGATCTTTGCAAACCGTTGTAGGGAAGAAGCAGCTGCAGGGACATCGGGCAATGATAGATCTGAAAACTCTGGAGATCGGGGATGTTTGCCAAATACAGTAAAAAAGGGAGTGGTGCCGGAGGATGAATGATAGGAATTGTTGTGCGCAAACTCCGCCCAAGGCAGAAGGTCTACCCAGTCGTCTTGAGAGGAAGAGATGAATAAACGAATGAAGGCTTCCAAGTCCTGGTTGACACGTTCTGTCTGCCCGTTGGTTTGTGGGTGGAAAGCAGTGGAGAACTTGAGCT
This sequence comes from Crinia signifera, assembly GCF_055691185.1. NCBI lineage: Eukaryota > Metazoa > Chordata > Amphibia > Anura > Myobatrachidae > Crinia > Crinia signifera. Next base: position 236,009,119 of record NC_139217.1, on the reverse strand, counting down.
TGACTTGTACAGCGGAACATAGGGCCCTCCAAAACTTTGCGACGAACTGCACGCCACGGTCAGATATAATTTCTTTGGGCAACCCATGGAGTTTGAAGATGGTGGAAATGAAGAGCTGAGCCAACACTGGAGCAGAGGGAAGGCCTTTCAATGGGAAGAAGTGCACCATCTTTGAAAACCGGTCAACCACCACCCAAATTACTGTGTGCCCTTTGGAGGGAGGAAGTTCGCAGATAAAGTCCATAGACAGGTGGGACCATGGTTCTGTTGGTATGGCTAGAGGTAGAAGAGGACCGACAGGAGACGTTCTGGAGGACTTATGCTGAGCGCACTTTACACAGGAGGCGACAAAGGTGGTTACATCACGACGAATGGTAGGCCACCAGTATGAACGCAACAGGAACATTAAGGTCTTCTGTGCCCCGGTATGCCCTGCGAAACGGGAAGCGTGTGCCCAGGACAGCACTCTCTTTCGGAGACTGAGGGGAACGAAGGTCTTGCCTGGTGGAGGTGAAGGCTGGACTGTTACTTGAGCAAAGACCAGAGGATCGAGGATGGGTCGAGGAGGAGTGTCAAGATCAGCTGAAGTTTCAAAAGAGCGTGAAAGAGCATCGGCCTTGGCATTCATCGTCCCGGGTCTGAATCTGATTTGGAAATCGAAGCGTTCGAAGAACATGGCCCAGCGGGCTTGACGAGCTGTAAGACATTGGGCGTGCTTGAGGAATGAGAGATTCTTATGATCGGAGTACACAGTAATTTTATGTCGTGCCCCCTCCAGGAGGTACCGCCACTCCTCCAACGCAGATTTGACTGCCAGTAACTCCTGCTCTCCAATGGGGTAATTCTTTTCTGCTGGAAGAAACTTCTTGGAGAAGAAGGCACAGGGATGAAGCACCTGGTCCTCCCCTCTCTGCGACAAGATTGCCCCCACCCCCTCTGAGGATGCGTCCACCTCAAGAATAAAGGGTTTGTCGAGGTTTGGCTGAAGAAGGATTGGGGCGGAGACAAAAGCATCCTTTAGTTGTTGGAAGGCTTGGGAGGCCTCAGGTGACCACTGACTCGGATCAGAACCCTTGCGGGTTAGAGCTGTAAGAGGTGCAGCAAGGGTGGAGAAGTTCCGGATGAAACGACGATAGTAATTTGAAAAGCCCAGGAACCTCTGGATGCCTTTGAGCGTTGTGGGCGCTGTCCAGTCTAAGATGGCTCTTACTTTTTCTGGATCCATCTCTATCCCAGTGCTGGAGAGGATGTGGCCAAGGAATGGAATGGAAGTGACCTCAAAGACGCACTTGTCTAGCTTGCAGAATAATTTATTTTGGCGAAGGCGCCGCAAGACCTCAGCTACTGTTTGCCGATGGAGATGGAGGTTAGACGAGAAGATGAGGATGTCATCGAGATACACCACGATGGAATGATATAGTAAATCTCGAAATATGTCATTTACAAATTGTTGGAAGACGGCTGGAGCGTTGCAAAGACCAAATGGCATCACCAGGTATTCGTAGTGGCCATCTCGGGTGTTGAAAGCCGTCTTCCACTCATCTCCAGATCGGATACGGATCAAGTTATACGCCCCTCTTAAATCCAGTTTAGTAAAGATGGAAGCCCCTCGGATTTTGTCGAATAATTCGGTGATAAGAGGTAAAGGATAGCGGTTCTTGATCGTGATATCGTTCAGGCCCCTGTAATCGATACACGGCCGGAGGGTTCCATCTTTTTTTTTCACAAAGAAAAACCCCGCTCCGGCTGGTGAAGTGGACGGGCGAATGAACCCCTTATCCAAGTTTTCTCGAATGTAGTCAGACATGACTTTGGTCTCCGGCAGAGACAAGGGGTAGATGCGGCCCCGCGGTGGGAACTTCCCAGGTATCAACTCTATCGGACAGTCCCAGGAACGATGAGGCGGCAGGGTATCGGCACCTCCCTTGCTGAAGACGTCAGAAAAAGAAAGATATGGTGTGGGTAACGACAAGGGTGGAGCTGATGAAGACAAAAGACTGGGACCTCCTACTTCTTGAGGATTAGTTTGATGGAGTGGAATGACACGAGGCATGCAAGTAGTTAGGCAGTTCGTACCCCAGGCTGTGATCTCCATACTGGTCCAATCAATGTGAGGGTTGTGCTTAGTAAGCCATGGTAGGCCCAGGACTACCTGGTGTGAGGATTGAGGAAGGACAAAAAATTCAAGAGTCTCTTGATGTAAGGCACCGATGAGAACTGTCACTGGATCGGTTTGAAGGGTGATTTGCCCACTGCTGATGCGACTCCCATCTACTGCAGTGAGGGCCAACGGATGGGCCAAAGGTTGCAACGTCAAGGAATGTTGCTGGACGAAAGAAGAAGAAAGGAAGTTCCCGGCTGCTCCGGAATCTAGTAGAGCCTGGATCTTGATTTTTCCCTGAGGGCACACAAGGGTAACAGGAATGGTGGGCACAGTTGAAGAGGGAGATGAAAGCAGGACTCCTAACCTGACCTCCCTCGGGGAGGTTAGGAGCGGTCGTTTCCCGGACGCAGTGGACAGGAAGCCAACAGATGAGCGGAAGAACCGCAGTACATGCATAGATTCTCACGACGTCTACGGGACTTTTCCTCCACGGAAAGCCGAGAGCGGTTGATCTGCATGGGTTCGTCTGGTGGTGTGGTTGTGGAAGGCCCAGATCTAGGAACAGGAACAGCGTTGGTGGTGAGACGAGGGCGGAGACGATCGGAGCGATTTCTCTCTAGTTGACGCTCCTGCATCCGTAGATCTACTTTGTTGCACAAGGAGATGAGTTCAGCCAAAGTAGCAGGAGAGTCATGGGTAGTTAATTCGTCCTTGATACGACCTGCCAGCCCATTCCAGAAGGCGGAGATGAGAGCCTCTTCGTTCCACTTTAATTCCGAAGCCAGAGTCTGGAACTGCACATCATATTGTCCCACTGAACGACTACCCTGGCGAATCCTCAGGATCTCAGTAGCGGCAGACGACACTCTGCCAGGTTCATCAAAGATGCGACGGAAAGAGGTAATAAAAGCTTCATAGTCATTGAGCAGGGGATCAGCACGTTCCCAGAGAGGGGACACCCAGTCCAAAGCCGACCCTGCCAGGAGAGACACAATATAAGCCACCTTTGCCTTGGAAGTAGGAAAGTGAGAAGACTGTAAGGTGAAATGCACATCGCATTGGTTCAGAAACCCACGGCATCCTTTCGGAGAACCATCATATTTGCTGGGGGTTGGTAATTGCATGTGATGAGGAACTATTGGTCCAGGTGTAGAAACAGGGACTGGAACCTCTGGAGCTGAAGCCACAGAAACTGAGGGAGCCGTCTGGGGCGGAGCCAAGACCTGAAGGAATTGAGCCACTTGACGTTGGGTAGCCTCCACTTGCTCCAGACGAGCCATGATGCTGTGAAGTGCGTCCGCCATGGAAGCCTGTTCTTCACCCGACTCCATCGGGTCAGTACAAACTGTCACAACTGAAGGGCTGGATGAAGTCGTGTGGTGTGTAGCAACCGGAGACGGACCAGAGGAGGAAGGATTAAATCGTGCAGGTTTAATAATAGAATTCATAAATGAAATAATACACACTTGTGTACTTTCTTAAAGTGGCAGTTAGTGGTAATAAGACTTGAGCCAGCACGGCACTTTGAAAGAAGAAAAAGTTCATAGAAACAATAACAGTTCACATACTGCGGACAGCAGGCTGGGGTCTTGAGAAGTGAAGAAATCCGGAAAGAGAATGTACTTGATGGTAATGAGGGATCCTTGAAGACTGAAAGAAGCTGGATGATGACAAAAGAATGGGAAGTTGCTTGGAAGCAGACGGCTTGAAGGGCTTAGGCCAGGAAGCTCAGGGATGCAGGCAGAGACCAGACTGTGGAGAGAACTGGCTGGGGTTAAGCTGAATCGAGTCCAACACAGAGCACTGAAGCAAGGCACCAAGTCAGGAGAGGTGAGTCAGAGAGCCGGAGTCAGCTGGGAGCTGTGAACGCCTCTGGAGACTCTTTGTACTGACACTGAACAGGCCTAGGCAGATCCCCTATATCCCTAGAGGGCGGCTGCCATTGGCTGTCAGGTCAGTATGGGCGGAAACCTCAGACAAGGACCAATCTGCTATTTGCCCTTAACCAAGATGGCGGCGCCGGCCTCCCGGCGCCCTTACAGCACATACCGCTACACTTGCCGGCGTCCCACGCTGCCTGCTGCCCACCAGACTGCCGCTGCCTGCTGCCACTGAACTGGAGACCACTACACGCTAGCCGACGGCGGGCGCGAACGGGTGAATAGTAAGCCCGCCGCGCACCGCCGCGGCTGAGTGTGACACATGGTTTCATTCATAAAACACAGGGTTCTATTCATAGAACACAGGGTTCCATTCATAGAACACAGGGTTCTATTAATAGAACACAAGGTTTTATTCATAAAACACATGGTTATATTTATAGATCACGGGTGGTTTCCATTCAGAGAACACATGCTTTCATTCATAAAACACAGGGTTCTATTCATAGAACACAGGGTTCCATTCATAGAACACAGGGTTCTATTAATAGAACACAAGGTTTTATTCATAAAACACATGGTTATATTTATAGATCACGGGTGGTTTCCATTCAGAGAACACATCATTTCATTCATAAAACACAGGGTTCTATTCATAGAACACAGGGTTCCATTTATAGAACACTGGGTTCTATTCATAGAACACAAGGTTTTATTCATAGAACACATGGTTATATTTATAGATCACGGGTGGTTTCCATTCAGAGAACACATAATTTTATTCATAAAACACAGGGTTCTATTCATAGAACACAGGGTTCCATTTATAGAACACAGGGTTCTATTCATAGAACTCAAGGTTTTATTCATAGAACAGATGGTTATATTTATAGATTACGGGTGGTTTCCATTCAGAGAACACATAATTTCATTCATAAAACACAGGGTTCTATTCATAGAACACATGGTTTCATTCATAAAACACAGGGTTCTATTCATGGAACACAGGGTTCCATTCATAGAACACAGGGTTCAATTAATAGAACACAATGTTTTAATCATAAAACACATGGTTATATTTATAGATCACGGGTGGTTTCCATTCAGAGAACACATAATTTCATTCATAAAACACAGGGTTCTATTCATAGAACACAAGGTTCCAATTATAGAACACAGGGTTCTATTCATAGAACACAAGGTTTTATTCATAGAACAGATGGGTATATTTATAGATCATGGGTGGTTTCCATTCAGAGAACACATGGTTTCATTCATAAAACACAGGGTTCTATTCATAAAACACAGGGTTCCATTCATAGAACACAGGGTTCTATTAATAGAACACAAGGTTTTATTCATAGAACACATGGTTATATTTATAGATCACGGGAGGTTTCCATTCAGAGAACACATGATTTCATTAATAAAACACAGGGTTCTATTTATAGAACACAGGGTTCCATTCATAGAACACAGGGTTCTATTAATAGAACACAAGGTTTTATTCATAAAACACATGGTTATATTTATAGATCACGGGTGGTTTCCATTCAGAGAACACATGGTTTCATTCATAAAACACATGGTTCTATTCATAGAACACAGGGTTCCATTCATAGAACACAGGGTTCTATTAATAGAACACAAGGTTTTATTCATAAAACACATGGTTATATTTATAGATCACGGGTGGTTTCCATTCAGATAACACATCATTTCATTCATAAAACACAGGGTTCTATTCATAGAATACAGGGTTCCATTTATAGAACACTGGGTTCTATTCATAGAACACAAGGTTTTATTCATAGAACACATGGTTATATTTATAGATCACGGGTGGTTTCCATTCAGAGAACACATAATTTTATTCATAAAACACAGGGTTCTATTCATAGAACACAGGGTTCCATTTATAGAACACAGGGTTCTATTCATAGAACTCAAGGTTTTATTCATAGAACAGATGGTTATATTTATAGATCACGGGTGGTTTCCATTCAGAGAACACATAATTTCATTCATAAAACACAGGGTTCTATTCATAGAACACAGGGTTCCATTTATAGAACACGGGGTTCTATTCATAGAACACAAGGTTTATTCATAGAACAGATGGGTATATTTATAGATCATGGGTGGTTTCCATTCAGAGAACACATGGTTTCATTCATAAAACACAGGGTTCTATTCATGGAACACAGGGTTCCATTCATAGAACACAGGGTTCTATTAATAGAACACAAGGTTTTATTCATAGAACACATGGTTATATTTATAGATCACGGGTGGTTTCCATTCAGAGAACACATAATTTCATTCATAAAACACAGGGTTCTATTCATAGAACACAAGGTTCCAATTATAGAACACAGGGTTCTATTCATAGAACACAAGGTTTTATTCATAGAACAGATGGGTATATTTATAGATCATGGGTGGTTTCCATTCAGAGAACACATGGTTTCATTCATAAAACACAGGGTTCTATTCATAAAACACAGGGTTCCATTCATAGAACACAGGGTTCTATTAATAGAACACAAGGTTTTATTCATAGAACACATGGTTATATTTATAGATCACGGGAGGTTTCCATTCAGAGAACACATGATTTCATTAATAAAAAACAGGGTTCTATTTATAGAACACAGGGTTCCATTCATAGAACACAGGGTTCTATTAATAGAACACAAGGTTTTATTCATAAAACACATGGTTATATTTATAGATCACGGGTGGTTTCCATTCAGAGAACACATGGTTTCATTCATAAAACACAGGGTTCTATTCAGAGAACACAGGGTTCCATTCATAGAACACAGGGTTCTATTAATAGAACACAAGGTTTTATTCATAAAACACATGGTTATATTTATAGATCACGGGTGGTTTCCATTCAGAGAACACATAATTTCATTCATAAAACACAGGGTTCTATTCATAGAACACAGGGTTCCATTTATAGAACACAGGGTTCTATTCATAGAACACAAGGTTTTATTCATAGAACAGATGGTTATATTTATAGATCACGGGTGGTTTCCATTCAGAGAACACATAATTGCATTCATAAAACACAGGGTTCTATTCATAGAACACAGGGTTCCATTTATAGAACACAGGGTTCTATTCATAGAACACAAGGTTTTATTCATAGAACACATGGCTATATTTATAGATCACAGGTGGTTTCCATTCAGAGAACACATGGTTTCATTCATAAAACACAGGGTTCTATTTATAGAACACAGGGTTCCATTCATAGAACACAGGGTTCTATTAATAGAACACAAGGTTTTATTCATAAAACACATGGTTATATTTATAGATCACGGGTGGTTTCCATTCAGAGAACACATGGTTTCATTCATAAAACACAGGGTTCTATTCATAGAACACAGGGTTCCATTCATAGAACACAGGGTTCTATTAATAGAACACAAGGTTTTATTCATAGAACACATGGTTATATTTATAGATCACGGGTGGTTTCCATTCAGAGAACACATAATTTTATTCATAAAACACAGGGTTCTATTCATAGAACACAGGGTTCCATTTATAGAACACAGGGTTCTATTCATAGAACTCAAGGTTTTATTCATAGAACAGATGGTTATATTTATAGATCACGGGTGGTTTCCATTCAGAGAACACATAATTTCATTCATAAAACACAGGGTTCTATTCATAGAACACAGGGTTCCATTTATAGAACACGGGGTTCTATTCATAGAACACAAGGTTTATTCATAGAACAGATGGTTATATTTATAGATCACGGGTGGTTTCCATTCAGAGAACACATGGTTTCATTCATAAAACACAGGGTTCTATTCATAGAACACAGGGTTCCATTCATAGAACACAGGGTTCTATTAATAGAACACAAGGTTTTATTCATAGAACACATGGTTATATTTATAGATCACGGGTGGTTTCCATTCAGAGAACACATAATTTCATTCATAAAACACAGGGTTCTATTCATAGAACACAAGGTTCCAATTATAGAACACAGGGTTCTATTCATAGAACACAAGGTTTTATTCATAGAACAGATGGGTATATTTATAGATCACGGGTGGTTTCCATTCAGAGAACACATGGTTTCATTCATAAAACACAGGGTTCTATTCATAAAACACAGGGTTCCATTCATAGAACACAGGGTTCTATTAATAGAACACAAGGTTTTATTCATAGAACACATGGTTATATTTATAGATCTCGGGTGGTTTCCATTCAGAGAACACATGATTTCATTCATAAAACACAGGGTTCTATTTATAGAACACAGGGTTCCATTCATAGAACACAGGGTTCTATTAATAGAACACAAGGTTTTATTCATAAAACACATGGTTATATTTATAGATCACGGGTGGTTTCCATTCAGAGAACACATGCTTTCATTCATAAAACACAGGGTTCTATTCATAGAACACAGGGTTCCATTCATAGAATACAGTGTTCTATTAATAGAACACAAGGTTTTATTCATAAAACACATGGTTATATTTATAGATCACGGGTGGTTTCCATTCAGAGAACACATCATTCCATTCATAAAACACAGGGTTCTATTCATAGAACACAGGGTTCCATTTATAGAACACTGGGTTCTATTCATAGAACACAAGGTTTTATTCATAGAACACATGGTTATATTTATAGATCACAGGTGGATTCCATTCAGAGAACACATAATTTTAATCATAAAACACAGGGTTCTATTCATAGAACACAGGGTTCCATTTATAAAACACAGGGTTCTATTCATAGAACACAGGGTTCCATTTATAAAACACAGGGTTCTATTCATAGAACTCAAGGTTTTATTCATAGAACAGATGGTTATATTTATAGATCACGGGTGGTTTCCATTCAGAGAACACATAATTTCATTCATAAAACACAGGGTTCTATTCATAGAACACAGGGTTCCATTTATAGAACACGGGGTTCTATTCATAGAACACAAGGTTTATTCATAGAACAGATGGTTATATTTATAGATCACGGGTGGTTTCCATTCAGATAACACATGGTTTCATTCATAAAACACAGGGTTCTATTCATGGAACACAGGGTTCCATTCATAGAACACAGGGTTCTATTAATAGAACACAAGGTTTTATTCATAGAACACATGGTTATATTTATAGATCACGGGTGGTTTCCATTCAGAGAACACATAATTTCATTCATAAAACACAGGGTTCTATTCATAGAACACAAGGTTCCAATTATAGAACACAGGATTCTATTCATAGAACACAAGGTTTTATTCATAGAATAGATGGGTATATTTATAGATCACGGGTGGTTTCCATTCAGAGAACACATGGTTTCATTCATAAAACACAGGGTTCTATTCATAAAACACAGGGTTCCATTCATAGAACACAGGGTTCTATTAATAGAACACAAGGTTTTATTCATAAAACACATGGTTATATTTATAGATCACGGGTGGTTTCCATTCAGAGAACACATAATTGCATTCATAAAACACAGGGTTCTATTCATAGAACACAGGGTTCCATTTATAGAACACAGGGTTCTATTCATAGAACACAAGGTTTTATTCATAGAACACATGGCTATATTTATAGATCACGGGTGGTTTCCATTCAGAGAACACATGGTTTCATTCATAAAACACAGGGTTCTATTTATAGAAAACAGGGTTCCATTCATAGAACACAGGGTTCTATTAATAGAACACAAGGTTTTATTCATAAAACACATGGTTATATTTATAGATCACGGGTGGTTTCCATTCAGAGAACACATGGTTTCATTCATAAAACACAGGGTTCTATTCATAGAACACAGGGTTCCATTCATAGAACACAGGGTTATATTAATAGAACACAAGGTTTTATTCATAAAACACATGGTTATATTTATAGATCACGGGTGGTTTCCATTCAGAGAACACATCATTTCATTCATAAAACACAGGGTTCTATTCATAGAACACAGGGTTCCATTTATAGAACACAGGGTTCTATTCATAGAACTCAAGGTTTTATTCACAGAACAGATGGTTATATTTATAGATCACGGGTGGTTTCCATTCAGAGAACACATGGTTTCATTCATAAAACACAGGGTTCTATTCATAGAACACAGGGTTCCATTCATAGAACACAGGGTTCTATTAATAGAACACAAGGTTTTATTCATAAAACACATGGTTATATTTATAGATCACGGGTGGTTTCCATTCAGAGAACACATCATTTCATTCATAAAACACAGGGTTCTATTCATAGAACACAGGGTTCCATTTATAGAACACTGGGTTCTATTCATAGAACACAAGGTTTTATTCATAGAACACATGGTTATATTTATAGATCACGGGTGGTTTCCATTCAGAGAACACATAATTTTATTCATAAAACACAGGGTTCTATTCATAGAACACAGGGTTCCATTTATAAAACACAGGGTTCTATTCATAGAACACAGGGTTCCATTTATAAAACACAGGGTTCTATTCATAGAACTCAAGGTTTTATTCATAGAACAGATGGTTATATTTATAGATCACGGGTGGTTTCCATTCAGAGAACACATAATTTCATTCATAAAACACAGGGTTCTATTCATAGAACACAGGGTTCCATTTATAGAACACGGGGTTCTATTCATAGAACACAAGGTTTATTCATAGAACAGATGGTTATATTTATAGATCACGGGTGGTTTCCATTCAGATAACACATGGTTTCATTCATAAAACACAGGGTTCTATTCATGGAACACAGGGTTCCATTCATAGAACACAGGGTTCTATTAATAGAACACAAGGTTTTATTCATAGAACACATGGTTATATTTATAGATCACGGGTGGTTTCCATTCAGAGAACACATGGTTTCATTCATAAAACACATGGTTCTATTCATAGAACACAGTTTTCCATTCATAGAACACAGGGTTCTATTAATAGAACACAAGGTTTTATTCATAAAACACATGGTTATATTTATAGATCACGGGTGGTTTCCATTCAGATAACACATCATTTCATTCATAAAACACAGGGTTCTATTCATAGAACACAAGGTTTTATTCATAAAACACATGGCTATATTTATAGATCACGGGTGGTTTCCATTCAGAGAACACATGGTTTCATTAATAAAACACAGGGTTCTATTTATAGAACACAGGGTTCCATTCATAGAACACAGGGTTCTATTAATAGAACACAAGGTTTTATTCATAAAACACATGGTTATATTTATAGATCACGGGTGGTTTCCATTCAGAGAACACATGGTTTCATTCATAAAACACATGGTTCTATTCATAGAACACAGGGTTCCATTCATAGAACACAGGGTTCTATTAATAGAACACAAGGTTTTATTCATAAAACACATGGTTATATTTATAGATCACGGGTGGTTTCCATTCAGATAACACATCATTTCATTCATAAAACACAGGGTTCTATTCATAGAACACAGGGTTCCATTTATAGAACACTGGGTTCTATTCATAGAACACAAGGTTTTATTCATAGAACACATGGTTATATTTATAGATCACGGGTGGTTTCCATTCAGAGAACACATAATTTTATTCATAAAACACAGGGTTCTATTCATAGAACACAGGGTTCCATTTATAGAACACAGGGTTCTATTCATAGAACTCAAGGTTTTATTCATAGAACAGATGGTTATATTTATAGATCACGGGTGGTTTCCATTCAGAGAACACATAATTTCATTCATAAAACACAGGGTTCTATTCATAGAACACAGGGTTCCATTTATAGAACACAGGGTTCTATTCATAGAACACAAGGTTTATTCATAGAACAGATGGTTATATTTATAGATCACGGGTGGTTTCCATTCAGAGAACACATGGTTTCATTCATAAAACACAGGGTTCTATTCATGGAACACAGGGTTCCATTCATAGAACACAGGGTTCTATTAATAGAACACTAGGTTTTATTCATAAAACACATGGTTATATTTATAGATCACGGGTGGTTTCCATTCAGAGAACACATGGTTTCATTCATAAAACACAGGGTTCTATTCATAGAACACAGGGTTCCATTCATAGAACACAGGGTTCTATTAATAGAACACAAGGTTTTATTCATAAAACACATGGTTATATTTATAGATCACGGGTGGTTTCCATTCAGAGAACACATAATTTCATTCATAAAACACAGGGTTCTATTCATAGAACACAGGGTTCCATTTATAGAACACTGGGTTCTATTTATAGAACACAAGGTTTTATTCATAGAACACATGGTTATATTTATAGATCACGGGTGGTTTCCATTCAGAGAACACATGGTTTCATTCATAAAACACATGGTTCTATTCATAGAACACAGTTTTCCATTCATAGAACACAGGGTTCTATTAATAGAACACAAGGTTTTATTCATAAAACACATGGTTATATTTATAGATCATGGGTGGTTTCCATTCAGATAACACATCATTTCATTCATAAAACACAGGGTTCTATTCATAGAACACAAGGTTTTATTCATAAAACACATGGCTATATTTATAGATCACGGGTGGTTTCCATTCAGAGAACACATGGTTTCATTAATAAAACACAGGGTTCTATTTATAGAACACAGGGTTCCATTCATAGAACACAGGGTTCTATTAATAGAACACAAGGTTTTATTCATAAAACACATGGTTATATTTATAGATCACGGGAGGTTTCCATTCAGAGAACACATGATTTCATTCTTAAACACAGGGTTCTAATTATAGAACACAGGGTTCCATTCATAGAACACAGGGTTCTATTAATAGAACACAAGGTTTTATTCATAAAACACATGGTTATATTTATAGATCACGGGTGGTTTCCATTCAGAGAACACATAATTTCATTCATAAAACACAGGGTTCTATTCATAGAACACAGGGTTCCATTTATAGAACACAGGGTTCTATTCATAGAACACAAGTTTTTATTCATAGAACACATGGTTATATTTATAGATCACGGGTGGTTTCCATTCAGAGAACACATAATTTTATTCATAAAACACAGGATTCTATTCATAGAACACAGGGTTCCATTTATAGAACACAGGGTTCTATTCATAGAACTCAAGGTTTTATTCATAGAACAGATGGTTATATTTATAGATCACGGGTGGTTTCCATTCAGAGAACACATAATTGCATTCATAAAACACAGGGTTCTATTCATAGAACACAGGGTTCCATTTATAGAACACAGGGTTCTATTCATAGAACACAAGGTTTTATTCATAGAACACATGGCTATATTTATAGATCACGGGTGGTTTCCATTCAGAGAACACATGGTTTCATTCATAAAACACAGGGTTCTATTCATAGAACACAGGGTTCCATTCATAGAACACAGGGTTCTATTAATAGAACACAAGGTTTTATTCATAAAACACATGGTTATATTTATAGATCACGGGTGGTTTCCATTCAGAGAACACATAATTTCATTCATAAAACACAGGGTTCTATTCATAGAACACAGGGTTCCATTTATAGAACACAGGGTTCTATTCATAGAACACAAGGTTTTATTCATAGAACACATGGTTATATTTATAGATCACGGGTGGTTTCCATTCAGAGAACACATAATTTTATTCATAAAACACAGGGTTCTATTCATAGAACACAGAGTTCCATTTATAGAACACAGGGTTCTATTCATAGAACTCAAGGTTTTATTCATAGAACAGATGGTTATATTTATAGATCACGGGTGGTTTCCATTCAGAGAACACATAATTGCATTCATAAAACACAGGGTTCTATTCATAGAACACAGGGTTCCATTTATAGAACACAGGGTTCTATTCATAGAACACAAGGTTTTATTCATAGAACACATGGCTATATTTATAGATCACGGGTGGTTTCCATTCAGAGAACACATGGTTTCATTCATAAAACACAGGGTTCTATTTATAGAACACAGGGTTCCATTCATAGAACACAGGGTTCTATTAATAGAACACAAGGTTTTATTCATAAAACACATGGTTATATTTATAGATCACGGGTGGTTTCCATTCAGAGAACACATCATTTCATTCATAAAACACAGGGTTCTATTCATAGAACACAGGGTTCCATTTATAGAACACTGGGTTCTATTCATAGACCACAAGGTTTTATTCATAGAACACATGGTTATATTTATAGATCACGGGTGGTTTTCATTCAGAGAACACATAATTTTATTCATAAAACACAGGGTTCTATTCATAGAACACAGGGTTCCATTTATAGAACACAGGGTTCTATTCATAGAACACAAGGTTTTATTCATAGAACACATGGCTATATTTATAGATCACGGGTGGTTTCCATTCAGAGAACACATGGTTTCATTCATAAAACACAGGGTTCTATTTATAGAACACAGGGTTCCATTCATAGAACACAGGGTTCTATTAATAGAACACAAGGTTTTTTTCATAAAACACATGGTTATATTTATAGATCACGGGTGGTTTCCATTCAGAGAACACATGGTTTCATTCATAAAACACAGGGTTCTATTCATAGAACACAGGGTTCCATTCATAGAACACAGGGTTCTATTAAGAGAACACAAGGTTTTATTCATAAAACACATGGTTATATTTATAGATCACGGGTGGTTTCCATTCAGAGAACACATCATTTCATTCATAAAACACAGGGTTCTATTCATAGAACACAGGGTTCCATTTATAGAACACTGGGTTCTATTCATAGAACACAAGGTTTTATTCATAGAACACATGGTTATATTTATAGATCACGGGTGGTTTCCATTCAGAGAACACATAATTTCATTCATAAAACACAGGGTTCTATTCATAGAACACAGGGTTCCATTTATAGAACACAGGGTTCTATTCATAGAACACAAGGTTTTATTCATAGAACACATGGTTATATTTATAGATCACGGGTGGTTTCCATTCAGAGAACACATAATTTTATTCATAAAACACAGGGTTCTATTCATAGAACACAGGGTTCCATTTATAGAACACAGGGTTCTATATATAGAACTCAAGGTTTTATTCATAGAACAGATGGTTATATTTATAGATCACGGGTGGTTTCCATTCAGAGAACACATAATTGCATTCATAAAACACAGGGTTCTATTCATAGAACACAGGGTTCCATTTATAGAACACAGGGTTCTATTCATAGAACACAAGGTTTTATTCATAGAACACCTGGCTATATTTATAGATCACGGGTGGTTTCCATTCAGAGAACACATGGTTTCATTCATAAAACACAGGGTTCTATTTATAGAACACAGGGTTCCATTCATAGAACACAGGGTTCTATTAATAGAACACAAGGTTTTATTCATAAAACACATGGTTATATTTATAGATCACGGGTGGTTTCCATTCAGAGAACACATGGTTTCATTCATAAAACACAGGGTTCTATTCATAGAACACAGGGTTCCATTCATAGAACACAGGGTTCTATTAATAGAACACAAGGTTGTATTCATAAAACACATGGTTATATTTATAGATCACGGGTGGTTTCCATTCAGAGAACACATCATTTCATTCATAAAACACAGGGTTCTATTCATAGAACACAGGGTTCCATTTATAGAACACTAGGTTCTAATCATAGACCACAAGGTTTTATTTATAGAACACATGGTTATATTTATAGATCACGGGTGGTTTCCATTCAGAGAACACATAATTTTATTCATAAAACACAGGGTTCAATTCATAGAACACAGGGTTCCATTTATAGAACACAGGGTTCTATTCATAGAACTCAAGGTTTTATTCATAGAACTCAAGGTTATATTTATAGATCACGGGTGGTTTCCATTCAGAGAACACATAATTGCATTCATAAAACACAGGGTTCTATTCATAGAACACAGGGTTCCATTTATAGAACACAGGGTTCTATTCATAGAACACAAGGTTTTATTCATAAAACACATGGTTATATTTATAGATCACGGGTGGTTTCCATTCAGATAACACATCATTTCATTCATAAAACACAGGGTTCTATTCATAGAACACAGGGTTCCATTTATAGAACACTGGGTTCTATTCATAGAACACAAGGTTTTATTCATAGAACACATGGTTATATTTATAGATCACGGGTGGTTTCCATTCAGAGAACACATAATTTTATTCATAAAACACAGGGTTCTATTCATAGAACACAGGGTTCCATTTATAGAACACAGGGTTCTATTCATAGAACTCAAGGTTTTATTCATAGAACAGATGGTTATATTTATAGATCACGGGTGGTTTCCATTCAGAGAACACATAATTTTATTCATAAAACACAGGGTTCTATTCATAGAACACAGGGTTCCATTTATAGAACACAGGGTTCTATTCATAGAACTCAAGGTTTTATTCATAGAACAGATGGTTATATTTATAGATCACGGGTGGTTTCCATTCAGAGAACACATAATTTCATTTATAAAACACAGGGTTCTATTCATAGAACACAGGGTTCCATTTATAGAACACGGGGTTCTATTCATAGAACACAAGGTTTATTCATAGAACAGATGGTTATATTTATAGATCACGGGTGGTTTCCATTCAGAGAACACATGGTTTTATTCATAAAACACAGGGTTCTATTCATGGAACACAGGGTTCCATTCATAGAACACAGGGTTCTATTAATAGAACACAAGGTTTTATTCATAGAACACATGGTTATATTTATAGATCACGGGTGGTTTCCATTCAGAGAACACATAATTTCATTCATAAAACACATGGTTCTATTCATAGAACACAAGGTTCCAATTATAGAACACAGGGTTTTATTCATAGAACACAAGGTTTTATTCATAGAACAGATGGGTATATTTATAGATCACGGGTGGTTTCCATTCAGAGAACACATGGTTTCATTCATAAAACACAGGGTTCTATTCATAAAACACAGGGTTCCATTCATAGAACACAGGGTTCTATTAATAGAACACAAGGTTTTATTCATAGAACACATGGTTATATTTATAGATCACGGGAGGTTTCCATTCAGAGAACACATGATTTCATTCATAAAACACAGGGTTCTATTTATAGAACACAGGGTTCCATTCATAGAACACAGGGTTCTATTAATAGAACACAAGGTTTTATTCATAAAACACATGGTTATATTTATAAATCACGGGTGGTTTCCATTCAGAGAACACATGGTTTCATTCATAAAACACAGGGTTCTATTTTTAGAACACAGGGTTCCATTCATAGAACACAGGGTTCCATTCATAGAACACAGGGTTCTTTTCATAGAACTCAAGGTTTTATTCATAGAACAGATGATTATATTTATAGATCACGGGTGGTTTCCATTCAGAGAACACATAATTTCATTCATAAAACACAGGGTTCTATTCATAGAACACAGGGTTCCATTTATAGAACACGGGGTTCTATTCATAGAACACAAGGTTTATTCATAGAACACATGGCTATATTTATAGATCACGGGTGGTTTCCATTCAGAGAACACATGGTTTCATTCATAAAACACAGGGTTCTATTTATAGAACACAGGGTTCCATTCATAGAACACAGGGTTCTATTAATAGAACACAAGGTTTTTTTCATAAAACACATGGTTATATTTATAGATCACGGGTGGTTTCCATTCAGAGAACACATGGTTTCATTCATAAAACACAGGGTTCTATTCATAGAACACAGGGTTCCATTCATAGAACACAGGGTTCTATTAAGAGAACACAAGGTTTTATTCATAAAACACATGGTTATATTTATAGATCACGGGTGGTTTCCATTCAGAGAACACATCATTTCATTCATAAAACACAGGGTTCTATTCATAGAACACAGGGTTCCATTTATAGAACACTGGGTTCTATTCATAGAACACAAGGTTTTATTCATAGAACACATGGTTATATTTATAGATCACGGGTGGTTTCCATTCAGAGAACACATAATTTCATTCATAAAACACAGGGTTCTATTCATAGAACACAGGGTTCCATTTATAGAACACAGGGTTCTATTCATAGAACACAAGGTTTTATTCATAGAACACATGGTTATATTTATAGATCACGGGTGGTTTCCATTCAGAGAACACATAATTTTATTCATAAAACACAGGGTTCTATTCATAGAACACAGGGTTCCATTTATAGAACACAGGGTTCTATATATAGAACTCAAGGTTTTATTCATAGAACAGATGGTTATATTTATAGATCACGGGTGGTTTCCATTCAGAGAACACATAATTGCATTCATAAAACACAGGGTTCTATTCATAGAACACAGGGTTCCATTTATAGAACACAGGGTTCTATTCATAGAACACAAGGTTTTATTCATAGAACACCTGGCTATATTTATAGATCACGGGTGGTTTCCATTCAGAGAACACATGGTTTCATTCATAAAACACAGGGTTCTATTTATAGAACACAGGGTTCCATTCATAGAACACAGGGTTCTATTAATAGAACACAAGGTTTTATTCATAAAACACATGGTTATATTTATAGATCACGGGTGGTTTCCATTCAGAGAACACATGGTTTCATTCATAAAACACAGGGTTCTATTCATAGAACACAGGGTTCCATTCATAGAACACAGGGTTCTATTAATAGAACACAAGGTTGTATTCATAAAACACATGGTTATATTTATAGATCACGGGTGGTTTCCATTCAGAGAACACATCATTTCATTCATAAAACACAGGGTTCTATTCATAGAACACAGGGTTCCATTTATAGAACACTAGGTTCTAATCATAGACCACAAGGTTTTATTTATAGAACACATGGTTATATTTATAGATCACGGGTGGTTTCCATTCAGAGAACACATAATTTTATTCATAAAACACAGGGTTCAATTCATAGAACACAGGGTTCCATTTATAGAACACAGGGTTCTATTCATAGAACTCAAGGTTTTATTCATAGAACTCAAGGTTATATTTATAGATCACGGGTGGTTTCCATTCAGAGAACACATAATTGCATTCATAAAACACAGGGTTCTATTCATAGAACACAGGGTTCCATTTATAGAACACAGGGTTCTATTCATAGAACACAAGGTTTTATTCATAAAACACATGGTTATATTTATAGATCACGGGTGGTTTCCATTCAGATAACACATCATTTCATTCATAAAACACAGGGTTCTATTCATAGAACACAGGGTTCCATTTATAGAACACTGGGTTCTATTCATAGAACACAAGGTTTTATTCATAGAACACATGGTTATATTTATAGATCACGGGTGGTTTCCATTCAGAGAACACATAATTTTATTCATAAAACACAGGGTTCTATTCATAGAACACAGGGTTCCATTTATAGAACACAGGGTTCTATTCATAGAACTCAAGGTTTTATTCATAGAACAGATGGTTATATTTATAGATCACGGGTGGTTTCCATTCAGAGAACACATAATTTTATTCATAAAACACAGGGTTCTATTCATAGAACACAGGGTTCCATTTATAGAACACAGGGTTCTATTCATAGAACTCAAGGTTTTATTCATAGAACAGATGGTTATATTTATAGATCACGGGTGGTTTCCATTCAGAGAACACATAATTTCATTTATAAAACACAGGGTTCTATTCATAGAACACAGGGTTCCATTTATAGAACACGGGGTTCTATTCATAGAACACAAGGTTTATTCATAGAACAGATGGTTATATTTATAGATCACGGGTGGTTTCCATTCAGAGAACACATGGTTTTATTCATAAAACACAGGGTTCTATTCATGGAACACAGGGTTCCATTCATAGAACACAGGGTTCTATTAATAGAACACAAGGTTTTATTCATAGAACACATGGTTATATTTATAGATCACGGGTGGTTTCCATTCAGAGAACACATAATTTCATTCATAAAACACATGGTTCTATTCATAGAACACAAGGTTCCAATTATAGAACACAGGGTTTTATTCATAGAACACAAGGTTTTATTCATAGAACAGATGGGTATATTTATAGATCACGGGTGGTTTCCATTCAGAGAACACATGGTTTCATTCATAAAACACAGGGTTCTATTCATAAAACACAGGGTTCCATTCATAGAACACAGGGTTCTATTAATAGAACACAAGGTTTTATTCATAGAACACATGGTTATATTTATAGATCACGGGAGGTTTCCATTCAGAGAACACATGATTTCATTCATAAAACACAGGGTTCTATTTATAGAACACAGGGTTCCATTCATAGAACACAGGGTTCTATTAATAGAACACAAGGTTTTATTCATAAAACACATGGTTATATTTATAAATCACGGGTGGTTTCCATTCAGAGAACACATGGTTTCATTCATAAAACACAGGGTTCTATTTTTAGAACACAGGGTTCCATTCATAGAACACAGGGTTCCATTCATAGAACACAGGGTTCTTTTCATAGAACTCAAGGTTTTATTCATAGAACAGATGATTATATTTATAGATCACGGGTGGTTTCCATTCAGAGAACACATAATTTCATTCATAAAACACAGGGTTCTATTCATAGAACACAGGGTTCCATTTATAGAACACGGGGTTCTATTCATAGAACACAAGGTTTATTCATAGAACAGATGGTTATATTTATAGATCACGGGTGGTTTCCATTCAGAGAACACATGGTTTCATTCATAAAACACAGGGTTCTATTCATAGAACACAGGGTTCCATTCATAGAACACAGGGATCTATTAATAGAACACAAGGTTTTATTCATAGAACACATGGTTATATTTATAGATCACGGGTGGTTTCCATTCAGAGAACACATAATTTCATTCATAAAACACAGGGTTCTATTCATAGAACACAAGGTTCCAATTATAGAACACAGGGTTCTATTCATAGAACACAAGGTTTTATTCATAGAACAGATGGGTATATTTATAGATCACGGGTGGTTTCCATTCAGAGAACACATGGTTTCATTCATAAAACACAGGGTTCTATTCATAAAACACAGGGTTCCATTCATAAAACACAGGGTTCTATTAATAGAACACATGGTTTTATTCATAGAACACATGGTTATATTTATAGATCACGGGAGGTTTCCATTCAGAGAACAGATGATTTCATTCATAAAACACAGGGTTCTATTTATAGAACACAGGGTTCCATTCATAGAACACAGGGTTCTATTAATAGAACACAAGGTTTTATTCATAAAACACATGGTTATATTTATAGATCACGGGTGGTTTCCATTCAGAGAACACATGGTTTCATTCATAAAACACAGGGTTCTATTCATAGAACACAGGGTTCCATTCATAGAACACAGGGTTCTATTAATAGAACACAAGGTTTTATTCATAAAACACATGGTTATATTTATAGATCACGGGTGGTTTCCATTCAGAGAACACATGGTTTCATTCATAAAACACAGGGTTCTATTCATAGAACACAGGGTTCCATTCATAGAACACAGGGTTCTATTAATAGAACACAAGGTTTTATTCATAAAACACATGGTTATATTTATAGATCACGGGTGGTTTCCATTCAGAGAACACATCATTTCATTCATAAAACACAGGGTTCTATTCATAGAACACAGGGTTCCATTTATAGAACACGGGGTTCTATTCATAGAACACAAGGTTTATTCATAGAACAGATTGTTATATTTATAGATCACGGGTGGTTTCCATTCAGAGAACACATGGTTTCATTCATAAAACACAGGGTTCTATTCATGGAACACAGGGTTCCATTCATAGAACACATGGCTATATTTATAGATCACGGGTGGTTTCCATTCAGAGAACACATGGTTTCATTAATAAAACACAGGGTTCTATTTATAGAACACAGGGTTCCATTCATAGAACACAGGGTTCTATTAATAGAACACAAGGTTTTATTCATAGAACACATGGTTATATTTATAGATCACAGGTGGTTTCCATTCAGATAAAACATCATTTCATTCATAAAACACAGGGTTCTATTCATAGAACACAGGGTTCCATTTATAGAACACTGGGTTCTATTCATAGAACACAAGGTTTTATTCATAGAGCACATGGTTATATTATAGATCGCGGGTGGTTTCCATTCAGAGAACACATAATTTTATTCATAAAACACAGGGTTCTATTCATAGAACTCAAGGTTTTATTCATAGAACAGATGGTTATATTTATAGATCACGGGTGGTTTCCATTCAGAGAACACATAATTTCATTCATAAAACACAGGGTTCTATTCATAGAACACAGGGTTCCATTTATAGAACACGGGGTTCTATTCATAGAATACAAGGTTTATTCATAGAACAGATGGTTATATTTATAGATCACGGGTGGTTTCCATTCAGAGAACACATGGTTTCATTCATAAAACACAGGGTTCTATTCATGGAACACAGGGTTCCATTCATAGAACACAGGGTTCTATTAATAGAACACAAGGTTTTATTCATAGAACACATGGTTATATTTATAGATCACGGGTGGTTTCCATTCAGAGAACACATGGTTTCATTCATAAAACACAGGGTTCTATTCATGGAACACAGGGTTCCATTCATAGAACACAGGGTTCTATTAATAGAACACAAGGTTTTATTCATAGAACACATGGTTATATTTATAGATCATGGGTGGTTTCCATTCAGAGAACACATAATTTCATTCATAAAACACAGGGTTCTATTCATAGAACACAAGGTTCCAATTATAGAACACAGGGTTCTATTCATAGAACACAAGGTTTTATTCATAGAACAGATGGGTATATTTATAGATCACGGGTGGTTTCCATTCAGAGAACACATAATTTTATTCATAAAACACAGGGTTCTATTCATAGAACACAGGGTTCCATTTATAGAACACAGGGTTCTATTCATAGAACTCAAGGTTTTATTCATAGAACAGATGGTTATATTTATAGATCACGGGTGGTTTCCATTCAGAGAACACATAATTTCATTCATAAAACACAGGGTTCTATTCATAGAACACAGGGTTCCATCTATAGAACACGGGGTTCTATTCATAGAACACAAGGTTTATTCATAGAACAGATGGTTATATTTATAGATCACGGGTGGTTTCCATTCAGAGAACACATGGTTTCATTCATAAAACACAGGGTTCTATTCATGGAACACAGGGTTCCATTCATAGAACACAGGGTTCTATTAATAGAACACAAGGTTTTATTCATAGAACACATGGTTATATTTATAGATCACGGGTGGTTTCCATTCAGAGAACACATAATTTCATTCATAAAACACAGGGTTCTATTCATAGAACACAAGGTTCCAATTATAGAACACAGGGTTCTATTCATAGAACACAAGGTTTTATTCATAGAACAGATGGGTATATTTATAGATCACGGGTGGTTTCCATTCAGAGAACACATGGTTTCATTCATAAAACACAGGGTTCTATTCATAAAACACAGGGTTCCATTCATAAAACACAGGGTTCTATTAATAGAACACAAGGTTTTATTCATAGAACACATGGTTATATTTATAGATCACGGGAGGTTTCCATTCAGAGAACACATGATTTCATTCATAAAACACAGGGTTCTATTTATAGAACACAGGGTTCCATTCATAGAACACAGGGTTCTATTAATAGAACACAAGGTTTTATTCATAAAACACATGGTTATATTTATAGATCACGGGTGGTTTCCATTCAGAGAACACATGGTTTCATTCATAAAACACAGGGTTCTATTCATAGAACACAGGGTTCCATTCATAGAACACAGGGTTCTATTAATAGAACACAAGGTTTTATTCATAAAACACATGGTTATATTTATAGATCACGGGTGGTTTCCATTCAGAGAACACATGGTGTCATTCATAAAACACAGGGTTCTATTCATAGAACACAGGGTTCCATTCATAGAACACAGGGTTCTATTAATAGAACACAAGGTTTTATTCATAAAACACATGGTTATATTTATAGATCACGGGTGGTTTCCATTCAGAGAACACATCATTTCATTCATAAAACACAGGGTTCTATTCATAGAACACAGGGTTCCATTTATAGAACACTGGGTTCTATTCATAGAACACAAGGTTTTATTCATAGAACACATGGTTATATTTATAGATCACGGGTGGTTTCCATTCAGAGAACACATAATTTTATTCATAAAACACAGGGTTCTATTCATAGAACACAGGGTTCCATTTATAGAACACAGGGTTCTATTCATAGAACTCAAGGTTTTATTCATAGAACAGATGGTTATATTTATAGATTACGGGTGGTTTCCATTCAGAGAACACATAATTTCATTCATAAAACACAGGGTTCTATTCATAGAACACAGGGTTCCATTTATAGAACACGGGGTTCTATTCATAGAACACAAGGTTTATTCATAGAACAGATGGTTATATTTATAGATCACGGGTGGTTTCCATTCAGAGAACACATGGTTTCATTCATAAAACACAGGGTTCTATTCATGGAACACAGGGTTCCATTCATAGAACACAGGGTTCAATTAATAGAACACAATGTTTTAATCATAAAACACATGGTTATATTTATAGATCACGGGTGGTTTCCATTCAGAGAACACATAATTTCATTCATAAAACACAGGGTTCTATTCATAGAACACAAGGTTTTATTCATAGAACACATGGCTATATTTATAGATCACGGGTGGTTTCCATTCAGAGAACACATGGTTTCATTAATAAAACACAGGGTTCTATTTATAGAACACAGGGTTCCATTCATAGAACACAGGGTTCTATTAATAGAACACAAGGTTTTATTCATAAAACACATGGTTATATTTATAGATCACGGGTGGTTTCCATTCAGAGAACACATGGTTTCATTCATAAAACACATGGTTCTATTCATAGAACACAGGGTTCCATTCATAGAACACAGGGTTCTATTAATAGAACACAAGGTTTTATTCATAAAACACTGTTATATTTATAGATCACGGGTGGTTTCCATTCAGATAACACATCATTTCATTCATAAAACACAGGGTTCTATTCATAGAATACAGGGTTCCATTTATAGAACACTGGGTTCTATTCATAGAACACAAGGTTTTATTCATAGAACACATGGTTATATTTATAGATCACGGGTGGTTTCCATTCAGAGAACACATAATTTTATTCATAAAACACAGTTTTCTATTCATAGAACACAGGGTTCCATTTATAGAACACAGGGTTCTATTCATAGAACTCAAGGTTTTATTCATAGAACAGATGGTTATATTTATAGATCACGGGTGGTTTCCATTCAGAGAACACATGGTTTCATTCATAAAACACAGGGTTCTATTCATAGAACACAGGGTTCCATTCATAGAACACAGGGTTCTATTAATAGAACACAAGGTTTTATTCATAAAACACATGGTTATATTTATAGATCACGGGTGGTTTCCATTCAGAGAACACATCATTTCATTCATAAAACACAGGGTTCTATTCATAGAACACAGGGTTCCATTTATAGAACACTGGGTTCTATTCATAGAACACAAGGTTTTATTCATAGAACACATGGTTATATTTATAGATCACGGGTGGTTTCCATTCAGAGAACACATAATTTTATTCATAAAACACAGGGTTCTATTCATAGAACACAGGGTTCCATTTATAGAACACAGGGTTCTATTCATAGAGCTCAAGGTTTTATTCATAGAACAGATGGTTATATTTATAGATTACGGGTGGTTTCCATTCAGAGAACACATAATTTCATTCATAAAACACAGGGTTCTATTCATAGAACACAGGGTTCCATTTATAGAACACGGGGTTCTATTCATAGAACACAAGGTTTATTCATAGAACAGATGGTTATATTTATAGATCACGGGTGGTTTCCATTCAGAGAACACATGGTTTCATTCATAAAACACAGGGTTCTATTCATGGAACACAGGGTTCCATTCATAGAACACAGGGTTCAATTAATAGAACACAATGTTTTAATCATAAAACGCATGGTTATATTTATAGATCACGGGTGGTTTCCATTCAGAGAACACATAATTTCATTCATAAAACACAGGGTTCTATTCATAGAACACAAGGTTTTATTCATAGAACACATGGCTATATTTATAGATCACGGGTGGTTTCCATTCAGAGAACACATGGTTTCATTAATAAAACACAGGGTTCTATTTATAGAACACAGGGTTCCATTCATAGAACACAGGGTTCTATTAATAGAACACAAGGTTTTATTCATAAAACACATGGTTATATTTATAGATCACGGGTGGTTTCCATTCAGAGAACACATGGTTTCATTCATAAAACACATGGTTCTATTCATAGAACACAGGGTTCCATTCATAGAACACAGGGTTCTATTAATAGAACACAAGGTTTTATTCATAAAACACATGGTTATATTTATAGATCACGGGTGGTTTCCATTCAGATAACACATCATTTCATTCATAAAACACAGGGTTCTATTCATAGAATACAGGGTTCCATTTATAGAACACTGGGTTCTATTCATAGAACACAAGGTTTTATTCATAGAACACATGGTTATATTTATAGATCACGGGTGGTTTCCATTCAGAGAACACATAATTTTATTCATAAAACACAGGGTTCTATTCATAGAACACAGGGTTCCATTTATAGAACACAGGGTTCTATTCATAGAACTCAAGGTTTTATTCATAGAACAGATGGTTATATTTATAGATCACGGGTGGTTTCCATTCAGAGAACACATAATTTCATTCATAAAACACAGGGTTCTATTCATAGAACACAGGGTTCCATTTATAGAACACGGGGTTCTATTCATAGAACACAAGGTTTATTCATAGAACAGATGGTTATATTTATAGATCACGGGTGGTTTCCATTCAGAGAACACATGGTTTCATTCATAAAACACAGGGTTCTATTCATGGAACACAGGGTTCCATTCATAGAACACAGGGTTCTATTAATAGAACACAAGGTTTTATTCATAGAACACATGGTTATATTTATAGATCACGGGTGGTTTCCATTCAGAGAACACATAATTTCATTCATAAAACACAGGGTTCTATTCATAGAACACAAGGTTCCAATTATAGAACACAGGGTTCTATTCATAGAACACAAGGTTTTATTCATAGAACAGATGGGTATATTTATAGATCATGGGTGGTTTCCATTCAGAGAACACATGGTTTCATTCATAAAACACAGGGTTCTATTCATAAAACACAGGGTTCCATTCATAGAACACAGGGTTCTATTAATAGAACACAAGGTTTTATTCATAGAACACATGGTTATATTTATAGATCACGGGAGGTTTCCATTCAGAGAACACATGATTTCATTAATAAAACACAGGGTTCTATTTATAGAACACAGGGTTCCATTCATAGAACACAGGGTTCTATTAATAGAACACAAGGTTTTATTCATAAAACACATGGTTATATTTATAGATCACGGGTGGTTTCCATTCAGAGAACACATGGTTTCATTCATAAAACACAGGGTTCTATTCATAGAACACAGGGTTCCATTCATAGAACACAGGGTTCTATTAATAGAACACAAGGTTTTATTCATAAAACACATGGTTATATTTATAGATCACGGGTGGTTTCCATTCAGAGAACACATAATTTCATTCATAAAACACAGGGTTCTATTCATAGAACACAGGGTTCCATTTATAGAACACAGGGTTCTATTCATAGAACACAAGGTTTTATTCATAGAACAGATGGTTATATTTATAGATCACGGGTGGTTTCCATTCAGAGAACACATAATTGCATTCATAAAACACAGGGTTCTATTCATAGAACACAGGGTTCCATTTATAGAACACAGGGTTCTATTCATAGAACACAAGGTTTTATTCATAGAACACATGGCTATATTTATAGATCACAGGTGGTTTCCATTCAGAGAACACATGGTTTCATTCATAAAACACAGGGTTCTATTTATAGAACACAGGGTTCCATTCATAGAACACAGGGTTCTATTAATAGAACACAAGGTTTTATTCATAAAACACATGGTTATATTTATAGATCACGGGTGGTTTCCATTCAGAGAACACATGGTTTCATTCATAAAACACAGGGTTCTATTCATAGAACACAGGGTTCCATTCATAGAACACAGGGTTCTATTAATAGAACACAAGGTTTTATTCATAAAACACATGGTTATATTTATAGATCACGGGTGGTTTCCATTCAGAGAACACATCATTTCATTCATAAAACACAGGGTTCTATTCATAGAACACAGGGTTCCATTTATAGAACACTGGGTTCTATTCATAGAACACAAGGTTTTATTCATAGAACACATGGTTATATTTATAGATCACGGGTGGTTTCCATTCAGAGAACACATAATTTTATTCATAAAACACAGGGTTCTATTCATAGAACACAGGGTTCCATTTATAGAACACAGGGTTCTATTCATAGAACTCAAGGTTTTATTCATAGAACAGATGGTTATATTTATAGATCACGGGTGGTTTCCATTCAGAGAACACATAATTTCATTCATAAAACACAGGGTTCTATTCATAGAACACAGGGTTCCATTTATAGAACACGGGGTTCTATTCATAGAACACAAGGTTTATTCATAGAACAGATGGTTATATTTATAGATCACGGGTGGTTTCCATTCAGAGAACACATGGTTTCATTCATAAAACACAGGGTTCTATTCATAGAACACAGGGTTCCATTCATAGAACACAGGGTTCTATTAATAGAACACAAGGTTTTATTCATAGAACACATGGTTATATTTATAGATCACGGGTGGTTTCCATTCAGAGAACACATAATTTCATTCATAAAACACAGGGTTCTATTCATAGAACACAAGGTTCCAATTATAGAACACAGGGTTCTATTCATAGAACACAGGGTTCTATTCATAGAACAGATGGGTATATTTATAGATCACGGGTGGTTTCCATTCAGAGAACACATGGTTTCATTCATAAAACACAGGGTTCTATTCATAAAACACAGGGTTCCATTCATAGAACACAGGGTTCTATTAATAGAACACAAGGTTTTATTCATAGAACACATGGTTATATTTATAGATCTCGGGTGGTTTCCATTCAGAGAACACATCATTCCATTCATAAAACACAGGGTTCTATTAATAGAACACAAGGTTTTATTCATAGAACACATGGTTATATTTATAGATCTCGGGTGGTTTCCATTCAGAGAACACATGGTTTCATTCATAAAACACAGGGTTCTATTCATAGAACACAGGGTTCCATTCATAGAATACAGTGTTCTATTAATAGAACACAAGGTTTTATTCATAAAACACATGGTTATATTTATAGATCACGGGTGGTTTCCATTCAGAGAACACATCATTCCATTCATAAAACACAGGGTTCTATTCATAGAACACAGTGTTCCATTTATAGAACACTGGGTTCTATTCATAGAACACAAGGTTTTATTCATAGAACACATGGTTATATTTATAGATCACGGGTGGATTCCATTCAGAGAACACATAATTTTAATCATAAAACACAGGGTTCTATTCATAGAACACAGGGTTCCATTTATAAAACACAGGGTTCTATTCATAGAACACAGGGTTCCATTTATAAAACACAGGGTTCTATTCATAGAACTCAAGGTTTTATTCATAGAACAGATGGTTATATTTATAGATCACGGGTGGTTTCCATTCAGAGAACACATAATTTCATTCATAAAACACAGGGTTCTATTCATAGAACACAGGGTTCCATTTATAGAACACGGGGTTCTATTCATAGAACACAAGGTTTATTCATAGAACAGATGGTTATATTTATAGATCACGGGTGGTTTCCATTCAGATAACACATGGTTTCATTCATAAAACACAGGGTTCTATTCATGGAACACAGGGTTCCATTCATAGAACACAGGGTTCTATTAATAGAACACAAGGTTTTATTCATAGAACACATGGTTATATTTATAGATCACGGGTGGTTTCCATTCAGAGAACACATAATTTCATTCATAAAACACAGGGTTCTATTCATAGAACACAAGGTTCCAATTATAGAACACAGGGTTCTATTCATAGAACACAAGGTTTTATTCATAGAACAGATGGGTATATTTATAGATCACGGGTGGTTTCCATTCAGAGAACACATGGTTTCATTCATAAAACACAGGGTTCTATTCATAAAACACAGGGTTCCATTCATAGAACACAGGGTTCTATTAATAGAACACAAGGTTTTATTCATAAAACACATGGTTATATTTATAGATCAGGGGTGGTTTCCATTCAGAGAACACATAATTGCATTCATAAAACACAGGGTTCTATTCATAGAACACAGGGTTCCATTTATAGAACACAGGGTTCTATTCATAGAACACAAGGTTTTATTCATAGAACACATGGCTATATTTATAGATCACGGGTGGTTTCCATTCAGAGAACACATGGTTTCATTCATAAAACACAGGGTTCTATTTATAGAAAACAGGGTTCCATTCATAGAACACAGGGTTCTATTAATAGAACACAAGGTTTTATTCATAAAACACATGGTTATATTTATAGATCACGGGTGGTTTCCATTCAGAGAACACATGGTTTCATTCATAAAACACAGGGTTCTATTCATAGAACACAGGGTTCCATTCATAGAACACAGGGTTATATTAATAGAACACAAGGTTTTATTCATAAAACACATGGTTATATTTATAGATCACGGGTGGTTTCCATTCAGAGAACACATCATTTCATTCATAAAACACAGGGTTCTATTCATAGAACACAGGGTTCCATTTATAGAACACAGGGTTCTATTCATAGAACTCAAGGTTTTATTCACAGAACAAATGGTTATATTTATAGATCACGGGTGGTTTCCATTCAGAGAACACATGGTTTCATTCATAAAACACAGGGTTCTATTCATAGAACACAGGGTTCCATTCATAGAACACAGGGTTCTATTAATAGAACACAAGGTTTTATTCATAAAACACATGGTTATATTTATAGATCACGGGTGGTTTCCATTCAGAGAACACATCATTTCATTCATAAAACACAGGGTTCTATTCATAGAACACAGGGTTCCATTTATAGAACACTGGGTTCTATTCATAGAACACAAGGTTTTATTCATAGAACACATGGTTATATTTATAGATCACGGGTGGTTTCCATTCAGAGAACACATAATTTTATTCATAAAACACAGGGTTCTATTCATAGAACACAGGGTTCCATTTATAAAACACAGGGTTCTATTCATAGAACACAGGGTTCCATTTATAAAACACAGGGTTCTATTCATAGAACTCAAGGTTTTATTCATAGAACAGATGGTTATATTTATAGATCACGGGTGGTTTCCATTCAGAGAACACATAATTTCATTCATAAAACACAGGGTTCTATTCATAGAACACAGGGTTCCATTTATAGAACACGGGGTTCTATTTATAGAACACAAGGTTTATTCATAGAACAGATGGTTATATTTATAGATCACGGGTGGTTTCCATTCAGATAACACATGGTTTCATTCATAAAACACAGGGTTCTATTCATGGAACACAGGGTTCCATTCATAGAACACAGGGTTCTATTAATAGAACACAAGGTTTTATTCATAGAACACATGGTTATATTTATAGATCACGGGTGGTTTCCATTCAGAGAACACATAATTTCATTCATAAAACACAGGGTTCTATTCATAGAACACAAGGTTCCAATTATAGAACACAGGGTTCTATTCATAGAACACAAGGTTTTATTCATAGAACAGATGGGTATATTTATAGATCACGGGTGGTTTCCATTCAGAGAACACATGGTTTCATTCATAAAACACAGGGTTCTATTCATAAAACACAGGGTTCCATTCATAGAACACAGGGTTCTATTAATAGAACACAAGGTTTTATTCATAAAACACATGGTTATATTTATAGATCACGGGTGGTTTCCATTCAGAGAACACATAATTGCATTCATAAAACACAGGGTTCTATTCATAGAACACAGGGTTCCATTTATAGAACACAGGGTTCTATTCATAGAACACAAGGTTTTATTCATAGAACACATGGTTATATTTATAGATCACGGGTGGTTTCCATTCAGAGAACACATAATTTCATTCATAAAACACAGGGTTCTATTCATAGAACACAAGGTTCCAATTATAGAACACAGGGTTCTATTCATAGAACACAAGGTTTTATTCATAGAACACATGGCTATATTTATAGATCACGGGTGGTTTCCATTTAGAGAACACGTGGTTTCATTCATAAAACACAGGGTTCTATTCATGGAACACAGGGTTCCATTCATAGAACACAGGGTTCTATTAATAGAACACAATGTTTTATTCATAGAACACATGGTTATATTTATAGATCACGGGTGGTTTCCATTCAGAGAACACATGGTTTCATTCATAAAACACATGGTTCTATTCATAGAACACAGTTTTCCATTCATAGAACACAGGGTTCTATTAATAGAACACAAGGTTTTATTCATAAAACACATGGTTATATTTATAGATCACGGGTGGTTTCCATTCAGATAACACATCATTTCATTCATAAAACACAGGGTTCTATTCATAGAACACAAGGTTTTATTCATAAAACACATGGCTATATTTATAGATCACGGGTGGTTTCCATTCAGAGAACACATGGTTTCATTAATAAAACACAGGGTTCTATTTATAGAACACAGGGTTCCATTCATAGAACACAGGGTTCTATTAATAGAACACAAGGTTTTATTCATAAAACACATGGTTATATTTATAGATCACGGGTGGTTTCCATTCAGAGAACACATGGTTTCATTCATAAAACACATGGTTCTATTCATAGAACACAGGGTTCCATTCATAGAACACAGGGTTCTATTAATAGAACACAAGGTTTTATTCATAAAACACATGGTTATATTTATAGATCACGGGTGGTTTCCATTCAGATAACACATCATTTCATTCATAAAACACAGGGTTCTATTCATAGAACACAGGGTTCCATTTATAGAACACTGGGTTCTATTCATAGAACACAAGGTTTTATTCATAGAACACATGGTTATATTTATAGATCACGGGTGGTTTCCATTCAGAGAACACATAATTTTATTCATAAAACACAGGGTTCTATTCATAGAACACAGGGTTCCATTTATAGAACACAGGGTTCTATTCATAGAACTCAAGGTTTTATTCATAGAACAGATGGTTATATTTATAGATCACGGGTGGTTTCCATTCAGAGAACACATAATTTCATTCATAAAACACAGGGTTCTATTCATAGAACACAGGGTTCCATTTATAGAACACAGGGTTCTATTCATAGAACACAAGGTTTATTCATAGAACAGATGGTTATATTTATAGATCACGGGTGGTTTCCATTCAGAGAACACATGGTTTCATTCATAAAACACAGGGTTCTATTCATGGAACACAGGGTTCCATTCATAGAACACAGGGTTCTATTAATAGAACACTAGGTTTTATTCATAAAACACATGGTTATATTTATAGATCACGGGTGGTTTCCATTCAGAGAACACATGGTTTCATTCATAAAACACAGGGTTCTATTCATAGAACACAGGGTTCCATTCATAGAACACAGGGTTCTATTAATAGAACACAAGGTTTTATTCATAAAACACATGGTTATATTTATAGATCACGGGTGGTTTCCATTCAGAGAACACATCATTTCATTCATAAAACACAGGGTTCTATTCATAGAACACAGGGTTCCATTTATAGAACACTGGGTTCTATTTATAGAACACAAGGTTTTATTCATAGAACACATGGTTATATTTATAGATCACGGGTGGTTTCCATTCAGAGAACACATAATTTTATTCATAAAACACAGGGTTCTATTCATAGAACACAGGGTTCCATTTATAGAACACAGGGTTCTATTAATAGAACACAAGGTTTTATTCATAGAACACATGGTTATATTTATAGATCACGGGAGGTTTCCATTCAGAGAACACATGATTTCATTCTTAAACACAGGGTTCTAATTATAGAACACAGGGTTCCATTTATAGAACACATGGTTCTATTCATAGAACTCAAGGTTTTATTCATAGAACAGATGGTTATATTTATAGATCACGGGTGGTTTCCATTCAGAGAACACATAATTTCATTCATAAAACACAGGGTTCTATTCATAGAACACAGGGTTCCATTTATAGAACACAGGGTTCTATTCATAGAACACAAGGTTTTATTCATAGAACACATGGTTATATTTATAGATCACGGGTGGTTTCCATTCAGAGAACACATAATTTTATTCATAAAACACAGGGTTCTATTCATAGAACACAGAGTTCCATTTATAGAACACAGGGTTCTATTCATAGAACTCAAGGTTTTATTCATAGAACAGATGGTTATATTTATAGATCACGGGTGGTTTCCATTCAGAGAACACATAATTGCATTCATAAAACACAGGGTTCTATTCATAGAACACAGGGTTCCATTTATAGAACACAGGGTTCTATTCATAGAACACAAGGTTTTATTCATAGAACACATGGCTATATTTATAGATCACGGGTGGTTTCCATTCAGAGAACACATAGTTTCATTCATAAAACACAGGGTTCTATTTATAGAACACAGGGTTCCATTCATAGAACACAGGGTTCTATTAATAGAACACAAGGTTTTATTCATAAAACACATGGTTATATTTATAGATCACGGGTGGTTTCCATTCAGAGAACACATGGTTTCATTCATAAAACACAGGGTTCTATTTATAGAACACAGGGTTCCATTCATAGAACACAGGGTTCTATTAATAGAACACAAGGTTTTATTCATAAAACACATGGTTATATTTATAGATCACGGGTGGTTTCCATTCAGAGAACACATCATTTCATTCATAAAACACAGGGTTCTATTCATAGAACACAGGGTTCCATTTATAGAACACTGGGTTCTATTCATAGACCACAAGGTTTTATTCATAGAACACATGGTTATATTTATAGATCACGGGTGGTTTTCATTCAGAGAACACATAATTTTATTCATAAAACACAGGGTTCTATTCATAGAACACAGGGTTCCATTTATAGAACACAGGGTTCTATTCATAGAACACAAGGTTTTATTCATAGAACACATGGCTATATTTATAGATCACGGGTGGTTTCCATTCAGAGAACACATGGTTTCATTCATAAAACACAGGGTTCTATTTATAGAACACAGGGTTCCATTCATAGAACACAGGGTTCTATTAATAGAACACAAGGTTTTATTCATAAAACACATGGTTATATTTATAGATCACGGGTGGTTTCCATTCAGAGAACACATGGTTTCATTCATAAAACACAGGGTTCTATTCATAGAACACAGGGTTCCATTCATAGAACACAGGGTTCTATTAAGAGAACACAAGGTTTTATTCATAAAACACATGGTTATATTTATAGATCACGGGTGGTTTCCATTCAGAGAACACATCATTTCATTCATAAAACACAGGGTTCTATTCATAGAACACAGGGTTCCATTTATAGAACACTGGGTTCTATTCATAGAACACAAGGTTTTATTCATAGAACACATGGTTATATTTATAGATCACGGGTGGTTTCCATTCAGAGAACACATAATTTCATTCATAAAACACAGGGTTCTATTCATAGAACACAGGGTTCCATTTATAGAACACAGGGTTCTATTCATAGAACACAAGGTTTTATTCATAGAACACATGGTTATATTTATAGATCACGGGTGGTTTCCATTCAGAGAACACATAATTTTATTCATAAAACACAGGGTTCTATTCATAGAACACAGGGTTCCATTTATAGAACACAGGGTTCTATATATAGAACTCAAGGTTTTATTCATAGAACAGATGGTTATATTTATAGATCACGGGTGGTTTCCATTCAGAGAACACATAATTGCATTCATAAAACACAGGGTTCTATTCATAGAACACAGGGTTCCATTTATAGAACACAGGGTTCTATTCATAGAACACAAGGTTTTATTCATAGAACACATGGCTATATTTATAGATCACGGGTGGTTTCCATTCAGAGAACACATGGTTTCATTCATAAAACACAGGGTTCTATTTATAGAACACAGGGTTCCATTCATAGAACACAGGGTTCTATTAATAGAACACAAGGTTTTATTCATAAAACACATGGTTATATTTATAGATCACGGGTGGTTTCCATTCAGAGAACACATGGTTTCATTCATAAAACACAGGGTTCTATTCATAGAACACAGGGTTCCATTCATAGAACACAGGGTTCTATTAATAGAACACAAGGTTGTATTCATAAAACACATGGTTATATTTATAGATCACGGGTGGTTTCCATTCAGAGAACACATCATTTCATTCATAAAACACAGGGTTCTATTCATAGAACACAGGGTTCCATTTATAGAACACTAGGTTCTAATCATAGACCACAAGGTTTTATTTATAGAACACATGGTTATATTTATAGATCACGGGTGGTTTCCATTCAGAGAACACATAATTGTATTCATAAAACACAGGGTTCAATTCATAGAACACAGGGTTCCATTATTTAGAACACAGGGTTCTATTCATAGAACTCAAGGTTTTATTCATAGAACTCAAGGTTATATTTATAGATCACGGGTGGTTTCCATTCAGAGAACACATAATTGCATTCATAAAACACAGGGTTCTATTCATAGAACACAGGGTTCCATTTATAGAACACAGGGTTCTATTCATAGAACACAAGGTTTTATTCATAAAACACATGGTTATATTTATAGATCACGGGTGGTTTCCATTCAGATAACACATCATTTCATTCATAAAACACAGGGTTCTATTCATAGAACACAGGGTTCCATTTATAGAACACTGGGTTCTATTCATAGAACACAAGGTTTTATTCATAGAACACATGGTTATATTTATAGATCACGGGTGGTTTCCATTCAGAGAACACATAATTTTATTCATAAAACACAGGGTTCTATTCATAGAACACAGGGTTCCATTTATAGAACACAGGGTTCTATTCATAGAACTCAAGGTTTTATTCATAGAACAGATGGTTATATTTATAGATCACAGGTGGTTTCCATTCAGAGAACACATCATTTCATTTATAAAACACAGGGTTCTATTCATAGAACACAGGGTTCCATTTATAGAACACGGGGTTCTATTCATAGAACACAAGGTTTATTCATAGAACAGATGGTTATATTTATAGATCACGGGTGGTTTCCATTCAGAGAACACATAATTTTATTCATAAAACACAGGGTTCTATTCATAGAACACAGGGTTCCATTTATAGAACACAGGGTTCTATTCATAGAACTCAAGGTTTTATTCATAGAACAGATGGTTATATTTATAGATCACGGGTGGTTTCCATTCAGAGAACACATAATTTCATTTATAAAACACAGGGTTCTATTCATAGAACACAGGGTTCCATTTATAGAACACGGGGTTCTATTCATAGAACACAAGGTTTATTCATAGAACAGATGGTTATATTTATAGATCACGGGTGGTTTCCATTCAGAGAACACATGGTTTTATTCATAAAACACAGGGTTCTATTCATGGAACACAGGGTTCCATTCATAGAACACAGGGTTCTATTAATAGAACACAAGGTTTTATTCATAGAACACATGGTTATATTTATAGATCACGGGTGGTTTCCATTCAGAGAACACATCATTTCATTCATAAAACACAGGGTTCTATTCATAGAACACAGGGTTCCATTTATAGAACACTGGGTTCTATTCATAGACCACAAGGTTTTATTCATAGAACACATGGTTATATTTATAGATCACGGGTGGTTTTCATTCAGAGAACACATAATTTTATTCATAAAACACAGGGTTCTATTCATAGAACACAGGGTTCCATTTATAGAACACAGGGTTCTATTCATAGAACACAAGGTTTTATTCATAGAACACATGGCTATATTTATAGATCACGGGTGGTTTCCATTCAGAGAACACATGGTTTCATTCATAAAACACAGGGTTCTATTTATAGAACACAGGGTTCCATTCATAGAACACAGGGTTCTATTAATAGAACACAAGGTTTTATTCATAAAACACATGGTTATATTTATAGATCACGGGTGGTTTCCATTCAGAGAACACATGGTTTCATTCATAAAACACAGGGTTCTATTCATAGAACACAGGGTTCCATTCATAGAACACAGGGTTCTATTAAGAGAACACAAGGTTTTATTCATAAAACACATGGTTATATTTATAGATCACGGGTGGTTTCCATTCAGAGAACACATCATTTCATTCATAAAACACAGGGTTCTATTCATAGAACACAGGGTTCCATTTATAGAACACTGGGTTCTATTCATAGAACACAAGGTTTTATTCATAGAACACATGGTTATATTTATAGATCACGGGTGGTTTCCATTCAGAGAACACATAATTTCATTCATAAAACACAGGGTTCTATTCATAGAACACAGGGTTCCATTTATAGAACACAGGGTTCTATTCATAGAACACAAGGTTTTATTCATAGAACACATGGTTATATTTATAGATCACGGGTGGTTTCCATTCAGAGAACACATAATTTTATTCATAAAACACAGGGTTCTATTCATAGAACACAGGGTTCCATTTATAGAACACAGGGTTCTATATATAGAACTCAAGGTTTTATTCATAGAACAGATGGTTATATTTATAGATCACGGGTGGTTTCCATTCAGAGAACACATAATTGCATTCATAAAACACAGGGTTCTATTCATAGAACACAGGGTTCCATTTATAGAACACAGGGTTCTATTCATAGAACACAAGGTTTTATTCATAGAACACATGGCTATATTTATAGATCACGGGTGGTTTCCATTCAGAGAACACATGGTTTCATTCATAAAACACAGGGTTCTATTTATAGAACACAGGGTTCCATTCATAGAACACAGGGTTCTATTAATAGAACACAAGGTTTTATTCATAAAACACATGGTTATATTTATAGATCACGGGTGGTTTCCATTCAGAGAACACATGGTTTCATTCATAAAACACAGGGTTCTATTCATAGAACACAGGGTTCCATTCATAGAACACAGGGTTCTATTAATAGAACACAAGGTTGTATTCATAAAACACATGGTTATATTTATAGATCACGGGTGGTTTCCATTCAGAGAACACATCATTTCATTCATAAAACACAGGGTTCTATTCATAGAACACAGGGTTCCATTTATAGAACACTAGGTTCTAATCATAGACCACAAGGTTTTATTTATAGAACACATGGTTATATTTATAGATCACGGGTGGTTTCCATTCAGAGAACACATAATTGTATTCATAAAACACAGGGTTCAATTCATAGAACACAGGGTTCCATTTATAGAACACAGGGTTCTATTCATAGAACTCAAGGTTTTATTCATAGAACTCAAGGTTATATTTATAGATCACGGGTGGTTTCCATTCAGAGAACACATAATTGCATTCATAAAACACAGGGTTCTATTCATAGAACACAGGGTTCCATTTATAGAACACAGGGTTCTATTCATAGAACACAAGGTTTTATTCATAAAACACATGGTTATATTTATAGATCACGGGTGGTTTCCATTCAGATAACACATCATTTCATTCATAAAACACAGGGTTCTATTCATAGAACACAGGGTTCCATTTATAGAACACTGGGTTCTATTCATAGAACACAAGGTTTTATTCATAGAACACATGGTTATATTTATAGATCACGGGTGGTTTCCATTCAGAGAACACATAATTTTATTCATAAAACACAGGGTTCTATTCATAGAACACAGGGTTCCATTTATAGAACACAGGGTTCTATTCATAGAACTCAAGGTTTTATTCATAGAACAGATGGTTATATTTATAGATCACAGGTGGTTTCCATTCAGAGAACACATCATTTCATTTATAAAACACAGGGTTCTATTCATAGAACACAGGGTTCCATTTATAGAACACGGGGTTCTATTCATAGAACACAAGGTTTATTCATAGAACAGATGGTTATATTTATAGATCACGGGTGGTTTCCATTCAGAGAACACATAATTTTATTCATAAAACACAGGGTTCTATTCATAGAACACAGGGTTCCATTTATAGAACACAGGGTTCTATTCATAGAACTCAAGGTTTTATTCATAGAACAGATGGTTATATTTATAGATCACGGGTGGTTTCCATTCAGAGAACACATAATTTCATTTATAAAACACAGGGTTCTATTCATAGAACACAGGGTTCCATTTATAGAACACGGGGTTCTATTCATAGAACACAAGGTTTATTCATAGAACAGATGGTTATATTTATAGATCACGGGTGGTTTCCATTCAGAGAACACATGGTTTTATTCATAAAACACAGGGTTCTATTCATGGAACACAGGGTTCCATTCATAGAACACAGGGTTCTATTAATAGAACACAAGGTTTTATTCATAGAACACATGGTTATATTTATAGATCACGGGTGGTTTCCATTCAGAGAACACATAATTTCATTCATAAAACACAGGGTTCTATTCATAGAACACAAGGTTCCAATTATAGAACACAGGGTTTTATTCATAGAACACAAGGTTTTATTCATAGAACAGATGGGTATATTTATAGATCACGGGTGGTTTCCATTCAGAGAACACATGGTTTCATTCATAAAACACAGGGTTCTATTCATAAAACACAGGGTTCCATTCATAGAACACAGAGTTCTATTAATAGAACACAAGGTTTTATTCATAGAACACATGGTTATATTTATAGATCACGGGAGGTTTCCATTCAGAGAACACATGATTTCATTCATAAAACACAGGGTTCTATTTATAGAACACAGGGTTCCATTCATAGAACACAGGGT
Organism: Crinia signifera; assembly: GCF_055691185.1. NCBI lineage: Eukaryota > Metazoa > Chordata > Amphibia > Anura > Myobatrachidae > Crinia > Crinia signifera. The sequence continues at coordinate 235,967,956 of NC_139217.1, read as the reverse complement.
TCTATTAATAGAACACAAGGTTTTATTCATAAAACACATGGTTATATTTATAAATCACGGGTGGTTTCCATTCAGAGAACACATGGTTTCATTCATAAAACACAGGGTTCTATTCATAGAACACAGGGTTCTATTCATAGAACACAGGGTTCCATTCATAGAACACAGGGTTCTATTAATAGAACACAAGGTTTTATTCATAAAACACATGGTTATATTTATAGATCACGGGTGGTTTCCATTCAGAGAACACATAATTTCATTCATAAAACACAGGGTTCTATTCATAGAACACAGGGTTCCATTTATAGAACACAGGGTTCTATTCATAGAACACAAGGTTTTATTCATAGAACAGATGGTTATATTTATAGATCACGGGTGGTTTCCATTCAGAGAACACATAATTGCATTCATAAAACACAGGGTTCTATTCATAGAACACAGGGTTCCATTTATAGAACACAGGGTTCTATTCATAGAACACAAGGTTTTATTCATAGAACACATGGTTATATTTATAGATCACGGGTGGTTTCCATTCAGAGAACACATAATTGCATTCATAAAACACAGGGTTCTATTCATAGAACACAGGGTTCCATTTATAGAACACAGGGTTCTATTCATAGAACACAAGGTTTTATTCATAGAACACATGGTTATATTTATAGATCACGGGTGGTTTCCATTCAGAGAACACATAATTTCATTCATAAAACACAGGGTTCTATTCATAGAACACAAGGTTCCAATTATAGAACACAGGGTTCTATTCATAGAACACAAGGTTTTATTCATAGAACACATGGCTATATTTATAGATCACGGGTGGTTTCCATTTAGAGAACACGTGGTTTCATTCATAAAACACAGGGTTCTATTCATGGAACACAGGGTTCCATTCATAGAACACAGGGTTCTATTAATAGAACACAATGTTTTATTCATAGAACACATGGTTATATTTATAGATCACGGGTGGTTTCCATTCAGAGAACACATGGTTTCATTCATAAAACACATGGTTCTATTCATAGAACACAGGGTTCCATTCATAGAACACAGGGTTCTATTAATAGAACACAAGGTTTTATTCATAGAACACATGGTTATATTTATAGATCACGGGAGGTTTCCATTCAGAGAACACATGATTTCATTCATAAAACACAGGGTTCTATTTATAGAACACAGGGTTCCATTCATAGAACACAGGGTTCTATTAATAGAACACAAGGTTTTATTCATAAAACACATGGTTATATTTATAAATCACGGGTGGTTTCCATTCAGAGAACACATGGTTTCATTCATAAAACACAGGGTTCTATTCATAGAACACAGGGTTCTATTCATAGAACACAGGGTTCCATTCATAGAACACAGGGTTCTATTAATAGAACACAAGGTTTTATTCATAAAACACATGGTTATATTTATAGATCACGGGTGGTTTCCATTCAGAGAACACATAATTTCATTCATAAAACACAGGGTTCTATTCATAGAACACAGGGTTCCATTTATAGAACACAGGGTTCTATTCATAGAACACAAGGTTTTATTCATAGAACAGATGGTTATATTTATAGATCACGGGTGGTTTCCATTCAGAGAACACATAATTGCATTCATAAAACACAGGGTTCTATTCATAGAACACAGGGTTCCATTTATAGAACACAGGGTTCTATTCATAGAACACAAGGTTTTATTCATAGAACACATGGTTATATTTATAGATCACGGGTGGTTTCCATTCAGAGAACACATAATTGCATTCATAAAACACAGGGTTCTATTCATAGAACACAGGGTTCCATTTATAGAACACAGGGTTCTATTCATAGAACACAAGGTTTTATTCATAGAACACATGGTTATATTTATAGATCACGGGTGGTTTCCATTCAGAGAACACATAATTTCATTCATAAAACACAGGGTTCTATTCATAGAACACAAGGTTCCAATTATAGAACACAGGGTTCTATTCATAGAACACAAGGTTTTATTCATAGAACACATGGCTATATTTATAGATCACGGGTGGTTTCCATTTAGAGAACACGTGGTTTCATTCATAAAACACAGGGTTCTATTCATGGAACACAGGGTTCCATTCATAGAACACAGGGTTCTATTAATAGAACACAATGTTTTATTCATAGAACACATGGTTATATTTATAGATCACGGGTGGTTTCCATTCAGAGAACACATGGTTTCATTCATAAAACACATGGTTCTATTCATAGAACACAGTTTTCCATTCATAGAACACAGGGTTCTATTAATAGAACACAAGGTTTTATTCATAAAACACATGGTTATATTTATAGATCACGGGTGGTTTCCATTCAGATAACACATCATTTCATTCATAAAACACAGGGTTCTATTCATAGAACACAAGGTTTTATTCATAAAACACATGGCTATATTTATAGATCACGGGTGGTTTCCATTCAGAGAACACATGGTTTCATTAATAAAACACAGGGTTCTATTTATAGAACACAGGGTTCCATTCATAGAACACAGGGTTCTATTAATAGAACACAAGGTTTTATTCATAAAACACATGGTTATATTTATAGATCACGGGTGGTTTCCATTCAGAGAACACATGGTTTCATTCATAAAACACATGGTTCTATTCATAGAACACAGGGTTCCATTCATAGAACACAGGGTTCTATTAATAGAACACAAGGTTTTATTCATAAAACACATGGTTATATTTATAGATCACGGGTGGTTTCCATTCAGATAACACATCATTTCATTCATAAAACACAGGGTTCTATTCATAGAACACAGGGTTCCATTTATAGAACACTGGGTTCTATTCATAGAACACAAGGTTTTATTCATAGAACACATGGTTATATTTATAGATCACGGGTGGTTTCCATTCAGAGAACACATAATTTTATTCATAAAACACAGGGTTCTTTTCATAGAACACAGGGTTCCATTTATAGAACACAGGGTTCTATTCATAGAACTCAAGGTTTTATTCATAGAACAGATGGTTATATTTATAGATCACGGGTGGTTTCCATTCAGAGAACACATAATTTCATTCATAAAACACAGGGTTCTATTCATAGAACACAGGGTTCCATTTATAGAACACAGGGTTCTATTCATAGAACACAAGGTTTATTCATAGAACAGATGGTTATATTTATAGATCACGGGTGGTTTCCATTCAGAGAACACATGGTTTCATTCATAAAACACAGGGTTCTATTCATGGAACACAGGGTTCCATTCATAGAACACAGGGTTCTATTAATAGAACACTAGGTTTTATTCATAAAACACATGGTTATATTTATAGATCACGGGTGGTTTCCATTCAGAGAACACATGGTTTCATTCATAAAACACAGGGTTCTATTCATAGAACACAGGGTTCCATTCATAGAACACAGGGTTCTATTAATAGAACACAAGGTTTTATTCATAAAACACATGGTTATATTTATAGATCACGGGTGGTTTCCATTCAGAGAACACATCATTTCATTCATAAAACACAGGGTTCTATTCATAGAACACAGGGTTCCATTTATAGAACACTGGGTTCTATTTATAGAACACAAGGTTTTATTCATAGAACACATGGTTATATTTATAGATCACGGGTGGTTTCCATTCAGAGAACACATAATTTTATTCATAAAACACAGGGTTCTATTCATAGAACACAGGGTTCCATTTATAGAACACAGGGTTCTATTAATAGAACACAAGGTTTTATTCATAGAACACATGGTTATATTTATAGATCACGGGAGGTTTCCATTCAGAGAACACATGATTTCATTCTTAAACACAGGGTTCTAATTATAGAACACAGGGTTCCATTTATAGAACACAGGGTTCTATTCATAGAACTCAAGGTTTTATTCATAGAACAGATGGTTATATTTATAGATCACGGGTGGTTTCCATTCAGAGAACACATAATTTCATTCATAAAACACAGGGTTCTATTCATAGAACACAGGGTTCCATTTATAGAACACAGGGTTCTATTTATAGAACACAAGGTTTTATTCATAGAACACATGGTTATATTTATAGATCACGGGTGGTTTCCATTCAGAGAACACATAATTTTATTCATAAAACACAGGGTTCTATTCATAGAACACAGGGTTCCATTTATAGAACACAGGGTTCTATTCATAGAACTCAAGGTTTTATTCATAGAACAGATGGTTATATTTATAGATCACGGGTGGTTTCCATTCAGAGAACACATAATTGCATTCATAAAACACAGGGTTCTATTCATAGAACACAGGGTTCCATTTATAGAACACAGGGTTCTATTCATAGAACACAAGGTTTTATTCATAGAACACATGGCTATATTTATAGATCATGGGTGGTTTCTATTCAGAGAACACATGGTTTCATTCATAAAACACAGGGTTCTATTCATAGAACACAGGGTTCCATTCATAGAACACAGGGTTCTATTAATAGAACACAAGGTTTTATTCATAAAACACATGGTTATATTTATAGATCACGGGTGGTTTCCATTCAGAGAACACATCATTTCATTCATAAAACAGAGGGTTCTATTCATAGAACACAGGGTTCCATTTATAGAACACTGGGTTCTATTCATAGACCACAAGGTTTTATTTATAGAACACATGGTTATATTTATAGATCACGGGTGGTTTCCATTCAGAGAACACATCATTTTATTCATAAAACACAGGGTTCAATTCATAGAACACAGGGTTCCATTTATAGAACACAGGGTTCTATTCATAGAACTCAAGGTTTTATTCATAGAACTCAAGGTTATATTTATAGATCACGGGTGGTTTCCATTCAGAGAACACATAATTGCATTCATAAAACACAGGGTTCTATTCATAGAACACAGGGTTCCATTTATAGAACACAGGGTTCTATTCATAGAACACAAGGTTTTATTCATAGAACACATGGCTATATTTATAGATCACGGGTGGTTTCCATTCAGAGAACACATGGTTTCATTCATAAAACACAGGGTTCTATTTATAGAACACAGGGTTCCATTCATAGAACACAGGGTTCTATTAATAGAACACAAGGTTTTATTCATAAAACACATGGTTATATTTATAGATCACGGGTGGTTTCCATTCAGAGAACACATGGTTTCATTCATAAAACACAGGGTTCTATTCATAGAACACAGGGTTCCATTCATAGAACACAGGGTTCTATTAAGAGAACACAAGGTTTTATTCATAAAACACATGGTTTTATTTATAGATCACGGGTGGTTTCCATTCAGAGAACACATCATTTCATTCATAAAACACAGGGTTCTATTCATAGAACACAGGGTTCCATTTATAGAACACTGGGTTCTATTCATAGAACACAAGGTTTTATTCATAGAACACATGGTTATATTTATAGATCACGGGTGGTTTCCATTCAGAGAACACATAATTTCATTCATAAAACACAGGGTTCTATTCATAGAACACAGGGTTCCATTTATAGAACACAGGGTTCTATTCATAGAACACAAGGTTTTATTCATAGAACACATGGTTATATTTATAGATCACGGGTGGTTTCCATTCAGAGAACACATAATTTTATTCATAAAACACAGGGTTCTATTCATAGAACACAGGGTTCCATTTATAGAACACAGGGTTCTATATATAGAACTCAAGGTTTTATTCATAGAACAGATGGTTATATTTATAGATCACGGGTGGTTTCCATTCAGAGAACACATAATTGCATTCATAAAACACAGGGTTCTATTCATAGAACACAGGGTTCCATTTATAGAACACAGGGTTCTATTCATAGAACACAAGGTTTTATTCATAGAACACATGGCTATATTTATAGATCACGGGTGGTTTCCATTCAGAGAACACATGGTTTCATTCATAAAACACAGGGTTCTATTTATAGAACACAGGGTTCCATTCATAGAACACAGGGTTCTATTAATAGAACACAAGGTTTTATTCATAAAACACATGGTTATATTTATAGATCACGGGTGGTTTCCATTCAGAGAACACATGGTTTCATTCATAAAACACAGGGTTCTATTCATAGAACACAGGGTTCCATTCATAGAACACAGGGTTCTATTAATAGAACACAAGGTTGTATTCATAAAACACATGGTTATATTTATAGATCACGGGTGGTTTCCATTCAGAGAACACATCATTTCATTCATAAAACACAGGGTTCTATTCATAGAACACAGGGTTCCATTTATAGAACACTAGGTTCTAATCATAGACCACAAGGTTTTATTTATAGAACACATGGTTATATTTATAGATCACGGGTGGTTTCCATTCAGAGAACACATAATTGTATTCATAAAACACAGGGTTCAATTCATAGAACACAGGGTTCCATTTATAGAACACAGGGTTCTATTCATAGAACTCAAGGTTTTATTCATAGAACTCAAGGTTATATTTATAGATCACGGGTGGTTTCCATTCAGAGAACACATAATTGCATTCATAAAACACAGGGTTCTATTCATAGAACACAGGGTTCCATTTATAGAACACAGGGTTCTATTCATAGAACACAAGGTTTTATTCATAAAACACATGGTTATATTTATAGATCACGGGTGGTTTCCATTCAGATAACACATCATTTCATTCATAAAACACAGGGTTCTATTCATAGAACACAGGGTTCCATTTATAGAACACTGGGTTCTATTCATAGAACACAAGGTTTTATTCATAGAACACATGGTTATATTTATAGATCACGGGTGGTTTCCATTCAGAGAACACATCATTTCATTCATAAAACACAGGGTTCTATTCATAGAACACAGGGTTCCATTTATAGAACACTGGGTTCTATTTATAGAACACAAGGTTTTATTCATAGAACACATGGTTATATTTATAGATCACGGGTGGTTTCCATTCAGAGAACACATAATTTTATTCATAAAACACAGGGTTCTATTCATAGAACACAGGGTTCCATTTATAGAACACAGGGTTCTATTAATAGAACACAAGGTTTTATTCATAGAACACATGGTTATATTTATAGATCACGGGAGGTTTCCATTCAGAGAACACATGATTTCATTCTTAAACACAGGGTTCTAATTATAGAACACAGGGTTCCATTTATAGAACACAGGGTTCTATTCATAGAACTCAAGGTTTTATTCATAGAACAGATGGTTATATTTATAGATCACGGGTGGTTTCCATTCAGAGAACACATAATTTCATTCATAAAACACAGGGTTCTATTCATAGAACACAGGGTTCCATTTATAGAACACAGGGTTCTATTCATAGAACACAAGGTTTTATTCATAGAACACATGGTTATATTTATAGATCACGGGTGGTTTCCATTCAGAGAACACATAATTTTATTCATAAAACACAGGGTTCTATTCATAGAACACAGGGTTCCATTTATAGAACACAGGGTTCTATTCATAGAACTCAAGGTTTTATTCATAGAACAGATGGTTATATTTATAGATCACGGGTGGTTTCCATTCAGAGAACACATAATTGCATTCATAAAACACAGGGTTCTATTCATAGAACACAGGGTTCCATTTATAGAACACAGGGTTCTATTCATAGAACACAAGGTTTTATTCATAGAACACATGGCTATATTTATAGATCATGGGTGGTTTCTATTCAGAGAACACATGGTTTCATTCATAAAACACAGGGTTCTATTCATAGAACACAGGGTTCCATTCATAGAACACAGGGTTCTATTAATAGAACACAAGGTTTTATTCATAAAACACATGGTTATATTTATAGATCACGGGTGGTTTCCATTCAGAGAACACATCATTTCATTCATAAAACAGAGGGTTCTATTCATAGAACACAGGGTTCCATTTATAGAACACTGGGTTCTATTCATAGACCACAAGGTTTTATTTATAGAACACATGGTTATATTTATAGATCACGGGTGGTTTCCATTCAGAGAACACATCATTTTATTCATAAAACACAGGGTTCAATTCATAGAACACAGGGTTCCATTTATAGAACACAGGGTTCTATTCATAGAACTCAAGGTTTTATTCATAGAACTCAAGGTTATATTTATAGATCACGGGTGGTTTCCATTCAGAGAACACATAATTGCATTCATAAAACACAGGGTTCTATTCATAGAACACAGGGTTCCATTTATAGAACACAGGGTTCTATTCATAGAACACAAGGTTTTATTCATAGAACACATGGCTATATTTATAGATCACGGGTGGTTTCCATTCAGAGAACACATGGTTTCATTCATAAAACACAGGGTTCTATTTATAGAACACAGGGTTCCATTCATAGAACACAGGGTTCTATTAATAGAACACAAGGTTTTATTCATAAAACACATGGTTATATTTATAGATCACGGGTGGTTTCCATTCAGAGAACACATGGTTTCATTCATAAAACACAGGGTTCTATTCATAGAACACAGGGTTCCATTCATAGAACACAGGGTTCTATTAAGAGAACACAAGGTTTTATTCATAAAACACATGGTTTTATTTATAGATCACGGGTGGTTTCCATTCAGAGAACACATCATTTCATTCATAAAACACAGGGTTCTATTCATAGAACACAGGGTTCCATTTATAGAACACTGGGTTCTATTCATAGAACACAAGGTTTTATTCATAGAACACATGGTTATATTTATAGATCACGGGTGGTTTCCATTCAGAGAACACATAATTTCATTCATAAAACACAGGGTTCTATTCATAGAACACAGGGTTCCATTTATAGAACACAGGGTTCTATTCATAGAACACAAGGTTTTATTCATAGAACACATGGTTATATTTATAGATCACGGGTGGTTTCCATTCAGAGAACACATAATTTTATTCATAAAACACAGGGTTCTATTCATAGAACACAGGGTTCCATTTATAGAACACAGGGTTCTATATATAGAACTCAAGGTTTTATTCATAGAACAGATGGTTATATTTATAGATCACGGGTGGTTTCCATTCAGAGAACACATAATTGCATTCATAAAACACAGGGTTCTATTCATAGAACACAGGGTTCCATTTATAGAACACAGGGTTCTATTCATAGAACACAAGGTTTTATTCATAGAACACATGGCTATATTTATAGATCACGGGTGGTTTCCATTCAGAGAACACATGGTTTCATTCATAAAACACAGGGTTCTATTTATAGAACACAGGGTTCCATTCATAGAACACAGGGTTCTATTAATAGAACACAAGGTTTTATTCATAAAACACATGGTTATATTTATAGATCACGGGTGGTTTCCATTCAGAGAACACATGGTTTCATTCATAAAACACAGGGTTCTATTCATAGAACACAGGGTTCCATTCATAGAACACAGGGTTCTATTAATAGAACACAAGGTTGTATTCATAAAACACATGGTTATATTTATAGATCACGGGTGGTTTCCATTCAGAGAACACATCATTTCATTCATAAAACACAGGGTTCTATTCATAGAACACAGGGTTCCATTTATAGAACACTAGGTTCTAATCATAGACCACAAGGTTTTATTTATAGAACACATGGTTATATTTATAGATCACGGGTGGTTTCCATTCAGAGAACACATAATTGTATTCATAAAACACAGGGTTCAATTCATAGAACACAGGGTTCCATTTATAGAACACAGGGTTCTATTCATAGAACTCAAGGTTTTATTCATAGAACTCAAGGTTATATTTATAGATCACGGGTGGTTTCCATTCAGAGAACACATAATTGCATTCATAAAACACAGGGTTCTATTCATGGAACACAGGGTTCCATTCATAGAACACAGGGTTCTATTAATAGAACACAAGGTTTTATTCATAGAACACATGGTTATATTTATAGATCACGGGTGGTTTCCATTCAGAGAACACATAATTTCATTCATAAAACACAGGGTTCTATTCATAGAACACAAGGTTCCAATTATAGAACACAGGGTTTTATTCATAGAACACAAGGTTTTATTCATAGAACAGATGGGTATATTTATAGATCACGGGTGGTTTCCATTCAGAGAACACATGGTTTCATTCATAAAACACAGGGTTCTATTCATAAAACACAGGGTTCCATTCATAGAACACAGGGTTCTATTAATAGAACACAAGGTTTTATTCATAGAACACATGGTTATATTTATAGATCACGGGAGGTTTCCATTCAGAGAACACATGATTTCATTCATAAAACACAGGGTTCTATTTATAGAACACAGGGTTCCATTCATAGAACACAGGGTTCTATTAATAGAACACAAGGTTTTATTCATAAAACACATGGTTATATTTATAGATCACGGGTGGTTTCCATTCAGAGAACACATCATTTCATTCATAGAACACAGGGTTCCATTCATAGAACACAGGGTTCCATTCATAGAACACAGGGTTCTATTAATAGAACACAAGGTTTTATTCATAAAACACATGGTTATATTTATAGATCACGGGTGGTTTCCATTCAGAGAACACATAATTTCATTCATAAAACACAGGGTTCTATTCATAGAACACAGGGTTCCATTTATAGAACACAGGGTTCTATTCATAGAACACAAGGTTTTATTCATAGAACAGATGGTTATATTTATAGATCACGGGTGGTTTCCATTCAGAGAACACATAATTGCATTCATAAAACACAGGGTTCTATTCATAGAACACAGGGTTCCATTTATAGAACACAGGGTTCTATTCATAGAACACAAGGTTTTATTCATAGAACACAAGGCTATATTTATAGATCACGGGTGGTTTCCATTCAGAGAACACATCATTTCATTCATAAAACACAGGGTTCTATTCATAGAACACAGGGTTCCATTTATAGAACACTGGGTTCTATTCATAGAACACAAGGTTTTATTCATAGAATACATGGTTATATTTATAGATCACGGGTGGTTTCCATTCAGAGAACACATAATTTCATTCATAAAACACAGGGTTCTATTCATAGAACACAGGGTTCCATTTATAGAACACAGGGTTCTATTCATAGAACACAAGGTTTTATTCATAGAACACATGGTTATATTTATAGATCACGGGTGGTTTCCATTCAGAGAACACATAATTTTATTCATAAAACACAGGGTTCTATTCATAGAACACAGGGTTCCATTTATAGAACACAGGGTTCTATTCATAGAACTCAAGGTTTTATTCATAGAACAGATGGTTATATTTATAGATCACGAGTGGTTTCCATTCAGAGAACACATAATTGCATTCATAAAAAACAGGGTTCTATTCATAGAACACAGGGTTCCATTTATAGAACACAGGGTTCTATTCATAGAACACAAGGTTTTATTCATAGAACACATGGCTATATTTATAGATCATGGGTGGTTTCTATTCAGAGAACACATGGTTTCATTCATAAAACACAGGGTTCTATTCATAGAACACAGGGTTCCATTCATAGAACACAGGGTTCTATTAATAGAACACAAGGTTTTATTCATAAAACACATGGTTATATTTATAGATCACGGGTGGTTTCCATTCAGAGAACACATCATTTCATTCATAAAACACAGGGTTCTATTCATAGAACACAGGGTTCCATTTATAGAACACTGGGTTCTATTCATAGACCACAAGGTTTTATTTATAGAACACATGGTTATATTTATAGATCACGGGTGGTTTCCATTCAGAGAACACATCATTTTATTCATAAAACACAGGGTTCAATTCATAGAACACAGGGTTCCATTTATAGAACACAGGGTTCTATTCATAGAACTCAAGGTTTTATTCATAGAACTCAAGGTTATATTTATAGATCACGGGTGGTTTCCATTCAGAGAACACATAATTGCATTCATAAAACACAGGGTTCTATTCATAGAACACAGGGTTCCATTTATAGAACACAGGGTTCTATTCATAGAAAACAAGGTTTTATTCATAGAACACATGGCTATATTTATAGATCACGGGTGGTTTCCATTCAGAGAACACATGGTTTCATTCATAAAAAACACAGGGTTCTATTTATAGAACACAGGGTTCCATTCATAGAACACAGGGTTCTATTAATAGAACACAAGGTTTTATTCATAAAACACATGGTTATATTTATAGATCACGGGTGGTTTCCATTCAGAGAACACATGGTTTCATTCATAAAACACAGGGTTCTATTCATAGAACACAGGGTTCCATTCATAGAACACAGGGTTCTATTAATAGAACACAAGGTTTTATTCATAAAACACATGGTTATATTTATAGATCACGGGTGGTTTCCATTCAGAGAACACATCATTTCATTCATAAAACACAGGGTTCTATTCATAGAACACAGGGTTCCATTTATAGAACACTGGGTTCTATTCATAGAACACAAGGTTTTATTCATAGAACACATGGTTATATTTATAGATCAAGGGTGGTTTCCATTCAGAGAACACATAATTTTATTCATAAAACACAGGGTTCTATTCATAGAACACAGGTTTCCATTTATAGAACACAGAGTTCTATTCATAGAACTCAAGGTTTTATTCATAGAACAGATGGTTATATTTATAGATCACGGGTGGTTTCCATTCAGAGAACACATAATTTCATTCATAAAACACAGGGTTCTATTCATAGAACACAGGGTTCCATTTATAGAACACGGGGTTCTATTCATAGAACACAAGGTTTATTCATAGAACAGATGGTTATATTTATAGATCACGGGTGGTTTCCATTCAGAGAACACATGGTTTCATTCATAAAACACAGGGTTCTATTCATGGAACACAGGGTTCCATTCATAGAACACAGGGTTCTATTAATAGAACACAATGTTTTAATCATAAAACACATGGTTATATTTATAGATCACGGGTGGTTTCCATTCAGAGAACACATAATTTCATTCATAAAACACAGGGTTCTATTTATAGAACACAAGGTTTTATTCATAGAACACATGGCTATATTTATAGATCACGGGTGGTTTCCATTCAGAGAACACATGGTTTCATTAATAAAACACAGAGTTCTATTTATAGAACACAGGGTTCCATTCATAGAACACAGGGTTCTATTAATAGAACATAAGGTTTTATTCATAAAACACATGGTTATATTTATAGATCACGGGTGGTTTCCATTCAGAGAACACATGGTTTCATTCATAAAACACATGGTTCTATTCATAGAACACAGGGTTCCATTCATAGAACACAGGGTTCTATTAATAGAACACAAGGTTTTATTCATAAAACACATGGTTATATTTATAGATCACGGGTGGTTTCCATTCAGATAACACATCATTTCATTCATAAAACACAGGGTTCTATTCATAGAACACAGGGTTCCATTTATAGAACACTGGGTTCTATTCATAGAACACAAGGTTTTATTCATAGAACACATGGTTATATTTATAGATCACGGGTGGTTTCCATTCAGAGAACACATAATTTTATTCATAAAACACAGGGTTCTATTCATAGAACACAGGGTTCCATTTATAGAACACAGGGTTCTATTCATAGAACTCAAGGTTTTATTCATAGAACAGATGGTTATATTTATAGATCACGGGTGGTTTTTATTCAGAGAACACATAATTTCATTTATAAAACACAGGGTTCTATTCATAGAACACAAGGTTCCAATTATAGAACACAGGGTTCTATTCATAGAACACAGGGTTCTATTCATAGAACAGATGGGTATATTTATAGATCACGGGTGGTTTCCATTCAGAGAACACATGGTTTCATTCATAAAACACAGGGTTCTATTCATAAAACACAGGGTTCCATTCATAGAACACAGGGTTCTATTAATAGAACACAAGGTTTTATTCATAGAACACATGGTTATATTTATAGATCTCGGGTGGTTTCCATTCAGAGAACACATCATTCCATTCATAAAACACAGGGTTCTATTAATAGAACACAAGGTTTTATTCATAGAACACATGGTTATATTTATAGATCTCGGGTGGTTTCCATTCAGAGAACACATGGTTTCATTCATAAAACACAGGGTTCTATTCATAGAACACAGGGTTCCATTCATAGAATACAGTGTTCTATTAATAGAACACAAGGTTTTATTCATAAAACACATGGTTATATTTATAGATCACGGGTGGTTTCCATTCAGAGAACACATCATTCCATTCATAAAACACAGGGTTCTATTCATAGAACACAGTGTTCCATTTATAGAACACTGGGTTCTATTCATAGAACACAAGGTTTTATTCATAGAACACATGGTTATATTTATAGATCACGGGTGGTTTCCATTCAGATAACACATCATTTCATTCATAAAACACAGGGTTCTATTCATAGAATACAGGGTTCCATTTATAGAACACTGGGTTCTATTCATAGAACACAAGGTTTTATTCATAGAACACATGGTTATATTTATAGATCACGGGTGGTTTCCATTCAGAGAACACATAATTTTATTCATAAAACACAGGGTTCTATTCATAGAACACAGGGTTCCATTTATAGAACACAGGGTTCTATTCATAGAACTCAAGGTTTTATTCATAGAACAGATGGTTATATTTATAGATCACGGGTGGTTTCCATTCAGAGAACACATAATTTCATTCATAAAACACAGGGTTCTATTCATAGAACACAGGGTTCCATTTATAGAACACGGGGTTCTATTCATAGAACACAAGGTTTATTCATAGAACAGATGGTTATATTTATAGATCACGGGTGGTTTCCATTCAGAGAACACATGGTTTCATTCATAAAACACAGGGTTCTATTCATGGAACACAGGGTTCCATTCATAGAACACAGGGTTCTATTAATAGAACACAAGGTTTTATTCATAGAACACATGGTTATATTTATAGATCACGGGTGGTTTCCATTCAGAGAACACATAATTTCATTCATAAAACACAGGGTTCTATTCATAGAACACAAGGTTCCAATTATAGAACACAGGGTTCTATTCATAGAACACAAGGTTTTATTCATAGAACAGATGGGTATATTTATAGATCATGGGTGGTTTCCATTCAGAGAACACATGGTTTCATTCATAAAACACAGGGTTCTATTCATAAAACACAGGGTTCCATTCATAGAACACAGGGTTCTATTAATAGAACACAAGGTTTTATTCATAGAACACATGGTTATATTTATAGATCACGGGAGGTTTCCATTCAGAGAACACATGATTTCATTAATAAAACACAGGGTTCTATTTATAGAACACAGGGTTCCATTCATAGAACACAGGGTTCTATTAATAGAACACAAGGTTTTATTCATAAAACACATGGTTATATTTATAGATCACGGGTGGTTTCCATTCAGAGAACACATGGTTTCATTCATAAAACACAGGGTTCTATTCATAGAACACAGGGTTCCATTCATAGAACACAGGGTTCTATTAATAGAACACAAGGTTTTATTCATAAAACACATGGTTATATTTATAGATCACGGGTGGTTTCCATTCAGAGAACACATAATTTCATTCATAAAACACAGGGTTCTATTCATAGAACACAGGGTTCCATTTATAGAACACAGGGTTCTATTCATAGAACACAAGGTTTTATTCATAGAACAGATGGTTATATTTATAGATCACGGGTGGTTTCCATTCAGAGAACACATAATTGCATTCATAAAACACAGGGTTCTATTCATAGAACACAGGGTTCCATTTATAGAACACAGGGTTCTATTCATAGAACACAAGGTTTTATTCATAGAACACATGGCTATATTTATAGATCACAGGTGGTTTCCATTCAGAGAACACATGGTTTCATTCATAAAACACAGGGTTCTATTTATAGAACACAGGGTTCCATTCATAGAACACAGGGTTCTATTAATAGAACACAAGGTTTTATTCATAAAACACATGGTTATATTTATAGATCACGGGTGGTTTCCATTCAGAGAACACATGGTTTCATTCATAAAACACAGGGTTCTATTCATAGAACACAGGGTTCCATTCATAGAACACAGGGTTCTATTAATAGAACACAAGGTTTTATTCATAAAACACATGGTTATATTTATAGATCACGGGTGGTTTCCATTCAGAGAACACATCATTTCATTCATAAAACACAGGGTTCTATTCATAGAACACAGGGTTCCATTTATAGAACACTGGGTTCTATTCATAGAACACAAGGTTTTATTCATAGAACACATGGTTATATTTATAGATCACGGGTGGTTTCCATTCAGAGAACACATAATTTTATTCATAAAACACAGGGTTCTATTCATAGAACACAGGGTTCCATTTATAGAACACAGGGTTCTATTCATAGAACTCAAGGTTTTATTCATAGAACAGATGGTTATATTTATAGATCACGGGTGGTTTCCATTCAGAGAACACATAATTTCATTCATAAAACACAGGGTTCTATTCATAGAACACAGGGTTCCATTTATAGAACACGGGGTTCTATTCATAGAACACAAGGTTTATTCATAGAACAGATGGTTATATTTATAGATCACGGGTGGTTTCCATTCAGAGAACACATGGTTTCATTCATAAAACACAGGGTTCTATTCATAGAACACAGGGTTCCATTCATAGAACACAGGGTTCTATTAATAGAACACAAGGTTTTATTCATAGAACACATGGTTATATTTATAGATCACGGGTGGTTTCCATTCAGAGAACACATAATTTCATTCATAAAACACAGGGTTCTATTCATAGAACACAAGGTTCCAATTATAGAACACAGGGTTCTATTCATAGAACACAGGGTTCTATTCATAGAACAGATGGGTATATTTATAGATCACGGGTGGTTTCCATTCAGAGAACACATGGTTTCATTCATAAAACACAGGGTTCTATTCATAAAACACAGGGTTCCATTCATAGAACACAGGGTTCTATTAATAGAACACAAGGTTTTATTCATAGAACACATGGTTATATTTATAGATCTCGGGTGGTTTCCATTCAGAGAACACATCATTCCATTCATAAAACACAGGGTTCTATTAATAGAACACAAGGTTTTATTCATAGAACACATGGTTATATTTATAGATCTCGGGTGGTTTCCATTCAGAGAACACATGGTTTCATTCATAAAACACAGGGTTCTATTCATAGAACACAGGGTTCCATTCATAGAATACAGTGTTCTATTAATAGAACACAAGGTTTTATTCATAAAACACATGGTTATATTTATAGATCACGGGTGGTTTCCATTCAGAGAACACATCATTCCATTCATAAAACACAGGGTTCTATTCATAGAACACAGTGTTCCATTTATAGAACACTGGGTTCTATTCATAGAACACAAGGTTTTATTCATAGAACACATGGTTATATTTATAGATCACGGGTGGATTCCATTCAGAGAACACATAATTTTAATCATAAAACACAGGGTTCTATTCATAGAACACAGGGTTCCATTTATAAAACACAGGGTTCTATTCATAGAACACAGGGTTCCATTTATAAAACACAGGGTTCTATTCATAGAACTCAAGGTTTTATTCATAGAACAGATGGTTATATTTATAGATCACGGGTGGTTTCCATTCAGAGAACACATAATTTCATTCATAAAACACAGGGTTCTATTCATAGAACACAGGGTTCCATTTATAGAACACGGGGTTCTATTCATAGAACACAAGGTTTATTCATAGAACAGATGGTTATATTTATAGATCACGGGTGGTTTCCATTCAGATAACACATGGTTTCATTCATAAAACACAGGGTTCTATTCATGGAACACAGGGTTCCATTCATAGAACACAGGGTTCTATTAATAGAACACAAGGTTTTATTCATAGAACACATGGTTATATTTATAGATCACGGGTGGTTTCCATTCAGAGAACACATAATTTCATTCATAAAACACAGGGTTCTATTCATAGAACACAAGGTTCCAATTATAGAACACAGGGTTCTATTCATAGAACACAAGGTTTTATTCATAGAACAGATGGGTATATTTATAGATCACGGGTGGTTTCCATTCAGAGAACACATGGTTTCATTCATAAAACACAGGGTTCTATTCATAAAACACAGGGTTCCATTCATAGAACACAGGGTTCTATTAATAGAACACAAGGTTTTATTCATAAAACACATGGTTATATTTATAGATCAGGGGTGGTTTCCATTCAGAGAACACATAATTGCATTCATAAAACACAGGGTTCTATTCATAGAACACAGGGTTCCATTTATAGAACACAGGGTTCTATTCATAGAACACAAGGTTTTATTCATAGAACACATGGTTATATTTATAGATCACGGGTGGTTTCCATTCAGAGAACACATAATTTCATTCATAAAACACAGGGTTCTATTCATAGAACACAAGGTTCCAATTATAGAACACAGGGTTCTATTCATAGAACACAAGGTTTTATTCATAGAACACATGGCTATATTTATAGATCACGGGTGGTTTCCATTTAGAGAACACGTGGTTTCATTCATAAAACACAGGGTTCTATTCATGGAACACAGGGTTCCATTCATAGAACACAGGGTTCTATTAATAGAACACAATGTTTTATTCATAGAACACATGGTTATATTTATAGATCACGGGTGGTTTCCATTCAGAGAACACATGGTTTCATTCATAAAACACATGGTTCTATTCATAGAACACAGTTTTCCATTCATAGAACACAGGGTTCTATTAATAGAACACAAGGTTTTATTCATAAAACACATGGTTATATTTATAGATCACGGGTGGTTTCCATTCAGATAACACATCATTTCATTCATAAAACACAGGGTTCTATTCATAGAACACAAGGTTTTATTCATAAAACACATGGCTATATTTATAGATCACGGGTGGTTTCCATTCAGAGAACACATGGTTTCATTAATAAAACACAGGGTTCTATTTATAGAACACAGGGTTCCATTCATAGAACACAGGGTTCTATTAATAGAACACAAGGTTTTATTCATAAAACACATGGTTATATTTATAGATCACGGGTGGTTTCCATTCAGAGAACACATGGTTTCATTCATAAAACACATGGTTCTATTCATAGAACACAGGGTTCCATTCATAGAACACAGGGTTCTATTAATAGAACACAAGGTTTTATTCATAAAACACATGGTTATATTTATAGATCACGGGTGGTTTCCATTCAGATAACACATCATTTCATTCATAAAACACAGGGTTCTATTCATAGAACACAGGGTTCCATTTATAGAACACTGGGTTCTATTCATAGAACACAAGGTTTTATTCATAGAACACATGGTTATATTTATAGATCACGGGTGGTTTCCATTCAGAGAACACATAATTTTATTCATAAAACACAGGGTTCTATTCATAGAACACAGGGTTCCATTTATAGAACACAGGGTTCTATTCATAGAACTCAAGGTTTTATTCATAGAACAGATGGTTATATTTATAGATCACGGGTGGTTTCCATTCAGAGAACACATAATTTCATTCATAAAACACAGGGTTCTATTCATAGAACACAGGGTTCCATTTATAGAACACAGGGTTCTATTCATAGAACACAAGGTTTATTCATAGAACAGATGGTTATATTTATAGATCACGGGTGGTTTCCATTCAGAGAACACATGGTTTCATTCATAAAACACAGGGTTCTATTCATGGAACACAGGGTTCCATTCATAGAACACAGGGTTCTATTAATAGAACACTAGGTTTTATTCATAAAACACATGGTTATATTTATAGATCACGGGTGGTTTCCATTCAGAGAACACATGGTTTCATTCATAAAACACAGGGTTCTATTCATAGAACACAGGGTTCCATTCATAGAACACAGGGTTCTATTAATAGAACACAAGGTTTTATTCATAAAACACATGGTTATATTTATAGATCACGGGTGGTTTCCATTCAGAGAACACATCATTTCATTCATAAAACACAGGGTTCTATTCATAGAACACAGGGTTCCATTTATAGAACACTGGGTTCTATTTATAGAACACAAGGTTTTATTCATAGAACACATGGTTATATTTATAGATCACGGGTGGTTTCCATTCAGAGAACACATAATTTTATTCATAAAACACAGGGTTCTATTCATAGAACACAGGGTTCCATTTATAGAACACAGGGTTCTATTAATAGAACACAAGGTTTTATTCATAGAACACATGGTTATATTTATAGATCACGGGAGGTTTCCATTCAGAGAACACATGATTTCATTCTTAAACACAGGGTTCTAATTATAGAACACAGGGTTCCATTTATAGAACACATGGTTCTATTCATAGAACTCAAGGTTTTATTCATAGAACAGATGGTTATATTTATAGATCACGGGTGGTTTCCATTCAGAGAACACATAATTTCATTCATAAAACACAGGGTTCTATTCATAGAACACAGGGTTCCATTTATAGAACACAGGGTTCTATTCATAGAACACAAGGTTTTATTCATAGAACACATGGTTATATTTATAGATCACGGGTGGTTTCCATTCAGAGAACACATAATTTTATTCATAAAACACAGGGTTCTATTCATAGAACACAGAGTTCCATTTATAGAACACAGGGTTCTATTCATAGAACTCAAGGTTTTATTCATAGAACAGATGGTTATATTTATAGATCACGGGTGGTTTCCATTCAGAGAACACATAATTGCATTCATAAAACACAGGGTTCTATTCATAGAACACAGGGTTCCATTTATAGAACACAGGGTTCTATTCATAGAACACAAGGTTTTATTCATAGAACACATGGCTATATTTATAGATCACGGGTGGTTTCCATTCAGAGAACACATGGTTTCATTCATAAAACACAGGGTTCTATTTATAGAACACAGGGTTCCATTCATAGAACACAGGGTTCTATTAATAGAACACAAGGTTTTATTCATAAAACACATGGTTATATTTATAGATCACGGGTGGTTTCCATTCAGAGAACACATGGTTTCATTCATAAAACACAGGGTTCTATTTATAGAACACAGGGTTCCATTCATAGAACACAGGGTTCTATTAATAGAACACAAGGTTTTATTCATAAAACACATGGTTATATTTATAGATCACGGGTGGTTTCCATTCAGAGAACACATCATTTCATTCATAAAACACAGGGTTCTATTCATAGAACACAGGGTTCCATTTATAGAACACTGGGTTCTATTCATAGACCACAAGGTTTTATTCATAGAACACATGGTTATATTTATAGATCACGGGTGGTTTTCATTCAGAGAACACATAATTTTATTCATAAAACACAGGGTTCTATTCATAGAACACAGGGTTCCATTTATAGAACACAGGGTTCTATTCATAGAACACAAGGTTTTATTCATAGAACACATGGCTATATTTATAGATCACGGGTGGTTTCCATTCAGAGAACACATGGTTTCATTCATAAAACACAGGGTTCTATTTATAGAACACAGGGTTCCATTCATAGAACACAGGGTTCTATTAATAGAACACAAGGTTTTATTCATAAAACACATGGTTATATTTATAGATCACGGGTGGTTTCCATTCAGAGAACACATGGTTTCATTCATAAAACACAGGGTTCTATTCATAGAACACAGGGTTCCATTCATAGAACACAGGGTTCTATTAAGAGAACACAAGGTTTTATTCATAAAACACATGGTTATATTTATAGATCACGGGTGGTTTCCATTCAGAGAACACATCATTTCATTCATAAAACACAGGGTTCTATTCATAGAACACAGGGTTCCATTTATAGAACACTGGGTTCTATTCATAGAACACAAGGTTTTATTCATAGAACACATGGTTATATTTATAGATCACGGGTGGTTTCCATTCAGAGAACACATAATTTCATTCATAAAACACAGGGTTCTATTCATAGAACACAGGGTTCCATTTATAGAACACAGGGTTCTATTCATAGAACACAAGGTTTTATTCATAGAACACATGGTTATATTTATAGATCACGGGTGGTTTCCATTCAGAGAACACATAATTTTATTCATAAAACACAGGGTTCTATTCATAGAACACAGGGTTCCATTTATAGAACACAGGGTTCTATATATAGAACTCAAGGTTTTATTCATAGAACAGATGGTTATATTTATAGATCACGGGTGGTTTCCATTCAGAGAACACATAATTGCATTCATAAAACACAGGGTTCTATTCATAGAACACAGGGTTCCATTTATAGAACACAGGGTTCTATTCATAGAACACAAGGTTTTATTCATAGAACACATGGCTATATTTATAGATCACGGGTGGTTTCCATTCAGAGAACACATGGTTTCATTCATAAAACACAGGGTTCTATTTATAGAACACAGGGTTCCATTCATAGAACACAGGGTTCTATTAATAGAACACAAGGTTTTATTCATAAAACACATGGTTATATTTATAGATCACGGGTGGTTTCCATTCAGAGAACACATGGTTTCATTCATAAAACACAGGGTTCTATTCATAGAACACAGGGTTCCATTCATAGAACACAGGGTTCTATTAATAGAACACAAGGTTGTATTCATAAAACACATGGTTATATTTATAGATCACGGGTGGTTTCCATTCAGAGAACACATCATTTCATTCATAAAACACAGGGTTCTATTCATAGAACACAGGGTTCCATTTATAGAACACTAGGTTCTAATCATAGACCACAAGGTTTTATTTATAGAACACATGGTTATATTTATAGATCACGGGTGGTTTCCATTCAGAGAACACATAATTGTATTCATAAAACACAGGGTTCAATTCATAGAACACAGGGTTCCATTTATAGAACACAGGGTTCTATTCATAGAACTCAAGGTTTTATTCATAGAACTCAAGGTTATATTTATAGATCACGGGTGGTTTCCATTCAGAGAACACATAATTGCATTCATAAAACACAGGGTTCTATTCATAGAACACAGGGTTCCATTTATAGAACACAGGGTTCTATTCATAGAACACAAGGTTTTATTCATAAAACACATGGTTATATTTATAGATCACGGGTGGTTTCCATTCAGATAACACATCATTTCATTCATAAAACACAGGGTTCTATTCATAGAACACAGGGTTCCATTTATAGAACACTGGGTTCTATTCATAGAACACAAGGTTTTATTCATAGAACACATGGTTATATTTATAGATCACGGGTGGTTTCCATTCAGAGAACACATAATTTTATTCATAAAACACAGGGTTCTATTCATAGAACACAGGGTTCCATTTATAGAACACAGGGTTCTATTCATAGAACTCAAGGTTTTATTCATAGAACAGATGGTTATATTTATAGATCACAGGTGGTTTCCATTCAGAGAACACATCATTTCATTTATAAAACACAGGGTTCTATTCATAGAACACAGGGTTCCATTTATAGAACACGGGGTTCTATTCATAGAACACAAGGTTTATTCATAGAACAGATGGTTATATTTATAGATCACGGGTGGTTTCCATTCAGAGAACACATAATTTTATTCATAAAACACAGGGTTCTATTCATAGAACACAGGGTTCCATTTATAGAACACAGGGTTTTATTCATAGAACTCAAGGTTTTATTCATAGAACAGATGGTTATATTTATAGATCACGGGTGGTTTCCATTCAGAGAACACATAATTTCATTTATAAAACACAGGGTTCTATTCATAGAACACAGGGTTCCATTTATAGAACACGGGGTTCTATTCATAGAACACAAGGTTTATTCATAGAACAGATGGTTATATTTATAGATCACGGGTGGTTTCCATTCAGAGAACACATGGTTTTATTCATAAAACACAGGGTTCTATTCATGGAACACAGGGTTCCATTCATAGAACACAGGGTTCTATTAATAGAACACAAGGTTTTATTCATAGAACACATGGTTATATTTATAGATCACGGGTGGTTTCCATTCAGAGAACACATAATTTCATTCATAAAACACAGGGTTCTATTCATAGAACACAAGGTTCCAATTATAGAACACAGGGTTTTATTCATAGAACACAAGGTTTTATTCATAGAACAGATGGGTATATTTATAGATCACGGGTGGTTTCCATTCAGAGAACACATGGTTTCATTCATAAAACACAGGGTTCTATTCATAAAACACAGGGTTCCATTCATAGAACACAGGGTTCTATTAATAGAACACAAGGTTTTATTCATAGAACACATGGTTATATTTATAGATCACGGGAGGTTTCCATTCAGAGAACACATGATTTCATTCATAAAACACAGGGTTCTATTTATAGAACACAGGGTTCCATTCATAGAACACAGGGTTCTATTAATAGAACACAAGGTTTTATTCATAAAACACATGGTTATATTTATAAATCACGGGTGGTTTCCATTCAGAGAACACATGGTTTCATTCATAAAACACAGGGTTCTATTCATAGAACACAGGGTTCCATTTATAGAACACAGGGTTCTATTCATAGAACACAAGGTTTTATTCATAGAACAGATGGTTATATTTATAGATCACGGGTGGTTTCCATTCAGAGAACACATAATTGCATTCATAAAACACAGGGTTCTATTCATAGAACACAGGGTTCCATTTATAGAACACAGGGTTCTATTCATAGAACACAAGGTTTTATTCATAGAACACATGGTTATATTTATAGATCACGGGTGGTTTCCATTCAGAGAACACATAATTGCATTCATAAAACACAGGGTTCTATTCATAGAACACAGGGTTCCACTTATAGAACACAGGGTTCTATTCATAGAACACAAGGTTTTATTCATAGAACACATGGTTATATTTATAGATCACGGGTGGTTTCCATTCAGAGAACACATAATTGCATTCATAAAACACAGGGTTCTATTCATAGAACACAGGGTTCCACTTATAGAACACAGGGTTCTATTCATAGAACACAAGGTTTTATTCATAGAACACATGGTTATATTTATAGATCACGGGTGGTTTCCATTCAGAGAACACATAATTGCATTCATAAAACACAGGGTTCTATTCATAGAACACAGGGTTCCATTTATAGAACACAGGGTTCTATTCATAGAACACAAGGTTTTATTCATAGAACACATGGTTATATTTATAGATCACGGGTGGTTTCCATTCAGAGAACACATAATTGCATTCATAAAACACAGGGTTCTATTCATAGAACACAGGGTTCCACTTATAGAACACAGGGTTCTATTCATAGAACACAAGGTTTTATTCATAGAACACATGGTTATATTTATAGATCACGGGTGGTTTCCATTCAGAGAACACATAATTTCATTCATAAAACACAGGGTTCTATTCATAGAACACAAGGTTCCAATTATAGAACACAGGGTTCTATTCATAGAACACAAGGTTTTATTCATAGAACACATGGCTATATTTATAGATCACGGGTGGTTTCCATTTAGAGAACACGTGGTTTCATTCATAAAACACAGGGTTCTATTCATGGAACACAGGGTTCCATTCATAGAACACAGGGTTCTATTAATAGAACACAATGTTTTATTCATAGAACACATGGTTATATTTATAGATCACGGGTGGTTTCCATTCAGAGAACACATGGTTTCATTCATAAAACACATGGTTCTATTCATAGAACACAGTTTTCCATTCATAGAACACAGGGTTCTATTAATAGAACACAAGGTTTTATTCATAAAACACATGGTTATATTTATAGATCACGGGTGGTTTCCATTCAGATAACACATCATTTCATTCATAAAACACAGGGTTCTATTCATAGAACACAAGGTTTTATTCATAAAACACATGGCTATATTTATAGATCACGGGTGGTTTCCATTCAGAGAACACATGGTTTCATTAATAAAACACAGGGTTCTATTTATAGAACACAGGGTTCCATTCATAGAACACAGGGTTCTATTAATAGAACACAAGGTTTTATTCATAAAACACATGGTTATATTTATAGATCACGGGTGGTTTCCATTCAGAGAACACATGGTTTCATTCATAAAACACATGGTTCTATTCATAGAACACAGGGTTCCATTCATAGAACACAGGGTTCTATTAATAGAACACAAGGTTTTATTCATAAAACACATGGTTATATTTATAGATCACGGGTGGTTTCCATTCAGATAACACATCATTTCATTCATAAAACACAGGGTTCTATTCATAGAACACAGGGTTCCATTTATAGAACACTGGGTTCTATTCATAGAACACAAGGTTTTATTCATAGAACACATGGTTATATTTATAGATCACGGGTGGTTTCCATTCAGAGAACACATAATTTTATTCATAAAACACAGGGTTCTTTTCATAGAACACAGGGTTCCATTTATAGAACACAGGGTTCTATTCATAGAACTCAAGGTTTTATTCATAGAACAGATGGTTATATTTATAGATCACGGGTGGTTTCCATTCAGAGAACACATAATTTCATTCATAAAACACAGGGTTCTATTCATAGAACACAGGGTTCCATTTATAGAACACAGGGTTCTATTCATAGAACACAAGGTTTATTCATAGAACAGATGGTTATATTTATAGATCACGGGTGGTTTCCATTCAGAGAACACATGGTTTCATTCATAAAACACAGGGTTCTATTCATGGAACACAGGGTTCCATTCATAGAACACAGGGTTCTATTAATAGAACACTAGGTTTTATTCATAAAACACATGGTTATATTTATAGATCACGGGTGGTTTCCATTCAGAGAACACATGGTTTCATTCATAAAACACAGGGTTCTATTCATAGAACACAGGGTTCCATTCATAGAACACAGGGTTCTATTAATAGAACACAAGGTTTTATTCATAAAACACATGGTTATATTTATAGATCACGGGTGGTTTCCATTCAGAGAACACATCATTTCATTCATAAAACACAGGGTTCTATTCATAGAACACAGGGTTCCATTTATAGAACACTGGGTTCTATTTATAGAACACAAGGTTTTATTCATAGAACACATGGTTATATTTATAGATCACGGGTGGTTTCCATTCAGAGAACACATAATTTTATTCATAAAACACAGGGTTCTATTCATAGAACACAGGGTTCCATTTATAGAACACAGGGTTCTATTAATAGAACACAAGGTTTTATTCATAGAACACATGGTTATATTTATAGATCACGGGAGGTTTCCATTCAGAGAACACATGATTTCATTCTTAAACACAGGGTTCTAATTATAGAACACAGGGTTCCATTTATAGAACACAGGGTTCTATTCATAGAACTCAAGGTTTTATTCATAGAACAGATGGTTATATTTATAGATCACGGGTGGTTTCCATTCAGAGAACACATAATTTCATTCATAAAACACAGGGTTCTATTCATAGAACACAGGGTTCCATTTATAGAACACAGGGTTCTATTCATAGAACACAAGGTTTTATTCATAGAACACATGGTTATATTTATAGATCACGGGTGGTTTCCATTCAGAGAACACATAATTTTATTCATAAAACACAGGGTTCTATTCATAGAACACAGGGTTCCATTTATAGAACACAGGGTTCTATTCATAGAACTCAAGGTTTTATTCATAGAACAGATGGTTATATTTATAGATCACGGGTGGTTTCCATTCAGAGAACACATAATTGCATTCATAAAACACAGGGTTCTATTCATAGAACACAGGGTTCCATTTATAGAACACAGGGTTCTATTCATAGAACACAAGGTTTTATTCATAGAACACATGGCTATATTTATAGATCATGGGTGGTTTCTATTCAGAGAACACATGGTTTCATTCATAAAACACAGGGTTCTATTCATAGAACACAGGGTTCCATTCATAGAACACAGGGTTCTATTAATAGAACACAAGGTTTTATTCATAAAACACATGGTTATATTTATAGATCACGGGTGGTTTCCATTCAGAGAACACATGGTTTTATTCATAAAACACAGGGTTCTATTCATAGAACACAGGGTTCCATTTATAGAACACAGGGTTCTATTCATAGAACACAAGGTTTTATTCATAGAACACATGGTTATATTTATAGATCACGGGTGGTTTCCATTCAGAGAACACATAATTTTATTCATAAAACACAGAGTTCTATTCATAGAACACAAGGTTCCATTTATAGAACACAGGGTTCTATTCATAGAACACAAGGTTTTATTCATAGAACACATGGCTATATTTATAGATCACGGGTGGTTTCCATTCAGAGAACACATGGTTTCATTCATAAAACACAGGGTTCTATTTATAGAACACAGGGTTCCATTCATAGAACACAGGGTTCTATTAATAGAACACAAGGTTTTATTCATAAAACACATGGTTATATTTATAGATCACGGGTGGTTTCCATTCAGAGAACACATGGTTTCATTCATAAAACACAGGGTTCTATTCATAGAACACAGGGTTCCATTCATAGAACACAGGGTTCTATTAAGAGAACACAAGGTTTTATTCATAAAACACATGGTTTTATTTATAGATCACGGGTGGTTTCCATTCAGAGAACACATCATTTCATTCATAAAACACAGGGTTCTATTCATAGAACACAGGGTTCCATTTATAGAACACTGGGTTCTATTCATAGAACACAAGGTTTTATTCATAGAACACATGGTTATATTTATAGATCACGGGTGGTTTCCATTCAGAGAACACATAATTTCATTCATAAAACACAGGGTTCTATTCATAGAACACAGGGTTCCATTTATAGAACACAGGGTTCTATTCATAGAACACAAGGTTTTATTCATAGAACACATGGTTATATTTATAGATCACGGGTGGTTTCCATTCAGAGAACACATCATTTCATTCATAAAACACAGGGTTCTATTCATAGAACACAGGGTTCCATTTATAGAACACTGGGTTCTATTCATAGAACACAAGGTTTTATTCATAGAACACATGGTTATATTTATAGATCACGGGTGGTTTCCATTCAGAGAACACATAATTTTATTCATAAAACACAGGGTTCTTTTCATAGAACACAGGGTTCCATTTATAGAACACAGGGTTCTATTCATAGAACTCAAGGTTTTATTCATAGAACAGATGGTTATATTTATAGATCACGGGTGGTTTCCATTCAGAGAACACATAATTTCATTCATAAAACACAGGGTTCTATTCATAGAACACAGGGTTCCATTTATAGAACACAGGGTTCTATTCATAGAACACAAGGTTTATTCATAGAACAGATGGTTATATTTATAGATCACGGGTGGTTTCCATTCAGAGAACACATGGTTTCATTCATAAAACACAGGGTTCTATTCATGGAACACAGGGTTCCATTCATAGAACACAGGGTTCTATTAATAGAACACTAGGTTTTATTCATAAAACACATGGTTATATTTATAGATCACGGGTGGTTTCCATTCAGAGAACACATGGTTTCATTCATAAAACACAGGGTTCTATTCATAGAACACAGGGTTCCATTCATAGAACACAGGGTTCTATTAATAGAACACAAGGTTTTATTCATAAAACACATGGTTATATTTATAGATCACGGGTGGTTTCCATTCAGAGAACACATCATTTCATTCATAAAACACAGGGTTCTATTCATAGAACACAGGGTTCCATTTATAGAACACTGGGTTCTATTTATAGAACACAAGGTTTTATTCATAGAACACATGGTTATATTTATAGATCACGGGTGGTTTCCATTCAGAGAACACATAATTTTATTCATAAAACACAGGGTTCTATTCATAGAACACAGGGTTCCATTTATAGAACACAGGGTTCTATTAATAGAACACAAGGTTTTATTCATAGAACACATGGTTATATTTATAGATCACGGGAGGTTTCCATTCAGAGAACACATGATTTCATTCTTAAACACAGGGTTCTAATTATAGAACACAGGGTTCCATTTATAGAACACAGGGTTCTATTCATAGAACTCAAGGTTTTATTCATAGAACAGATGGTTATATTTATAGATCACAGGTGGTTTCCATTCAGAGAACACATAATTTCATTCATAAAACACAGGGTTCTATTCATAGAACACAGGGTTCCATTTATAGAACACAGGGTTCTATTCATAGAACACAAGGTTTTATTCATAGAACACATGGTTATATTTATAGATCACGGGTGGTTTCCATTCAGAGAACACATAATTTTATTCATAAAACACAGGGTTCTATTCATAGAACACAGGGTTCCATTTATAGAACACAGGGTTCTATTCATAGAACTCAAGGTTTTATTCATAGAACAGATGGTTATATTTATAGATCACGGGTGGTTTCCATTCAGAGAACACATAATTGCATTCATAAAACACAGGGTTCTATTCATAGAACACAGGGTTCCATTTATAGAACACAGGGTTCTATTCATAGAACACAAGGTTTTATTCATAGAACACATGGCTATATTTATAGATCATGGGTGGTTTCTATTCAGAGAACACATGGTTTCATTCATAAAACACAGGGTTCTATTCATAGAACACAGGGTTCCATTCATAGAACACAGGGTTCTATTAATAGAACACAAGGTTTTATTCATAAAACACATGGTTATATTTATAGATCACGGGTGGTTTCCATTCAGAGAACACATCATTTCATTCATAAAACAGAGGGTTCTATTCATAGAACACAGGGTTCCATTTATAGAACACTGGGTTCTATTCATAGACCACAAGGTTTTATTTATAGAACACATGGTTATATTTATAGATCACGGGTGGTTTCCATTCAGAGAACACATCATTTTATTCATAAAACACAGGGTTCAATTCATAGAACACAGGGTTCCATTTATAGAACACAGGGTTCTATTCATAGAACTCAAGGTTTTATTCATAGAACTCAAGGTTATATTTATAGATCACGGGTGGTTTCCATTCAGAGAACACATAATTGCATTCATAAAACACAGGGTTCTATTCATAGAACACAGGGTTCCATTTATAGAACACAGGGTTCTATTCATAGAACACAAGGTTTTATTCATAGAACACATGGCTATATTTATAGATCACGGGTGGTTTCCATTCAGAGAACACATGGTTTCATTCATAAAACACAGGGTTCTATTTATAGAACACAGGGTTCCATTCATAGAACACAGGGTTCTATTAATAGAACACAAGGTTTTATTCATAAAACACATGGTTATATTTATAGATCACGGGTGGTTTCCATTCAGAGAACACATGGTTTCATTCATAAAACACAGGGTTCTATTCATAGAACACAGGGTTCCATTCATAGAACACAGGGTTCTATTAAGAGAACACAAGGTTTTATTCATAAAACACATGGTTTTATTTATAGATCACGGGTGGTTTCCATTCAGAGAACACATCATTTCATTCATAAAACACAGGGTTCTATTCATAGAACACAGGGTTCCATTTATAGAACACTGGGTTCTATTCATAGAACACAAGGTTTTATTCATAGAACACATGGTTATATTTATAGATCACGGGTGGTTTCCATTCAGAGAACACATAATTTCATTCATAAAACACAGGGTTCTATTCATAGAACACAGGGTTCCATTTATAGAACACAGGGTTCTATTCATAGAACACAAGGTTTTATTCATAGAACACATGGTTATATTTATAGATCACGGGTGGTTTCCATTCAGAGAACACATAATTTTATTCATAAAACACAGGGTTCTATTCATAGAACACAGGGTTCCATTTATAGAACACAGGGTTCTATATATAGAACTCAAGGTTTTATTCATAGAACAGATGGTTATATTTATAGATCACGGGTGGTTTCCATTCAGAGAACACATAATTGCATTCATAAAACACAGGGTTCTATTCATAGAACACAGGGTTCCATTTATAGAACACAGGGTTCTATTCATAGAACACAAGGTTTTATTCATAGAACACATGGCTATATTTATAGATCACGGGTGGTTTCCATTCAGAGAACACATGGTTTCATTCATAAAACACAGGGTTCTATTTATAGAACACAGGGTTCCATTCATAGAACACAGGGTTCTATTAATAGAACACAAGGTTTTATTCATAAAACACATGGTTATATTTATAGATCACGGGTGGTTTCCATTCAGAGAACACATGGTTTCATTCATAAAACACAGGGTTCTATTCATAGAACACAGGGTTCCATTCATAGAACACAGGGTTCTATTAATAGAACACAAGGTTGTATTCATAAAACACATGGTTATATTTATAGATCACGGGTGGTTTCCATTCAGAGAACACATCATTTCATTCATAAAACACAGGGTTCTATTCATAGAACACAGGGTTCCATTTATAGAACACTAGGTTCTAATCATAGACCACAAGGTTTTATTTATAGAACACATGGTTATATTTATAGATCACGGGTGGTTTCCATTCAGAGAACACATAATTGTATTCATAAAACACAGGGTTCAATTCATAGAACACAGGGTTCCATTTATAGAACACAGGGTTCTATTCATAGAACTCAAGGTTTTATTCATAGAACTCAAGGTTATATTTATAGATCACGGGTGGTTTCCATTCAGAGAACACATAATTGCATTCATAAAACACAGGGTTCTATTCATAGAACACAGGGTTCCATTTATAGAACACAGGGTTCTATTCATAGAACACAAGGTTTTATTCATAAAACACATGGTTATATTTATAGATCACGGGTGGTTTCCATTCAGATAACACATCATTTCATTCATAAAACACAGGGTTCTATTCATAGAACACAGGGTTCCATTTATAGAACACTGGGTTCTATTCATAGAACACAAGGTTTTATTCATAGAACACATGGTTATATTTATAGATCACGGGTGGTTTCCATTCAGAGAACACATCATTTCATTCATAAAACACAGGGTTCTATTCATAGAACACAGGGTTCCATTTATAGAACACTGGGTTCTATTTATAGAACACAAGGTTTTATTCATAGAACACATGGTTATATTTATAGATCACGGGTGGTTTCCATTCAGAGAACACATAATTTTATTCATAAAACACAGGGTTCTATTCATAGAACACAGGGTTCCATTTATAGAACACAGGGTTCTATTAATAGAACACAAGGTTTTATTCATAGAACACATGGTTATATTTATAGATCACGGGAGGTTTCCATTCAGAGAACACATGATTTCATTCTTAAACACAGGGTTCTAATTATAGAACACAGGGTTCCATTTATAGAACACAGGGTTCTATTCATAGAACTCAAGGTTTTATTCATAGAACAGATGGTTATATTTATAGATCACGGGTGGTTTCCATTCAGAGAACACATAATTTCATTCATAAAACACAGGGTTCTATTCATAGAACACAGGGTTCCATTTATAGAACACAGGGTTCTATTCATAGAACACAAGGTTTTATTCATAGAACACATGGTTATATTTATAGATCACGGGTGGTTTCCATTCAGAGAACACATAATTTTATTCATAAAACACAGGGTTCTATTCATAGAACACAGGGTTCCATTTATAGAACACAGGGTTCTATTCATAGAACTCAAGGTTTTATTCATAGAACAGATGGTTATATTTATAGATCACGGGTGGTTTCCATTCAGAGAACACATAATTGCATTCATAAAACACAGGGTTCTATTCATAGAACACAGGGTTCCATTTATAGAACACAGGGTTCTATTCATAGAACACAAGGTTTTATTCATAGAACACATGGCTATATTTATAGATCATGGGTGGTTTCTATTCAGAGAACACATGGTTTCATTCATAAAACACAGGGTTCTATTCATAGAACACAGGGTTCCATTCATAGAACACAGGGTTCTATTAATAGAACACAAGGTTTTATTCATAAAACACATGGTTATATTTATAGATCACGGGTGGTTTCCATTCAGAGAACACATCATTTCATTCATAAAACAGAGGGTTCTATTCATAGAACACAGGGTTCCATTTATAGAACACTGGGTTCTATTCATAGACCACAAGGTTTTATTTATAGAACACATGGTTATATTTATAGATCACGGGTGGTTTCCATTCAGAGAACACATAATTGTATTCATAAAACACAGGGTTCAATTCATAGAACACAGGGTTCCATTTATAGAACACAGGGTTCTATTCATAGAACTCAAGGTTTTATTCATAGAACTCAAGGTTATATTTATAGATCACGGGTGGTTTCCATTCAGAGAACACATAATTGCATTCATAAAACACAGGGTTCTATTCATAGAACACAGGGTTCCATTTATAGAACACAGGGTTCTATTCATAGAACACAAGGTTTTATTCATAGAACACATGGCTATATTTATAGATCACGGGTGGTTTCCATTCAGAGAACACATGGTTTCATTCATAAAACACAGGGTTCTATTTATAGAACACAGGGTTCCATTCATAGAACACAGGGTTCTATTAATAGAACACAAGGTTTTATTCATAAAACACATGGTTATATTTATAGATCACGGGTGGTTTCCATTCAGAGAACACATGGTTTCATTCATAAAACACAGGGTTCTATTCATAGAACACAGGGTTCCATTCATAGAACACAGGGTTCTATTAAGAGAACACAAGGTTTTATTCATAAAACACATGGTTTTATTTATAGATCACGGGTGGTTTCCATTCAGAGAACACATCATTTCATTCATAAAACACAGGGTTCTATTCATAGAACACAGGGTTCCATTTATAGAACACTGGGTTCTATTCATAGAACACAAGGTTTTATTCATAGAACACATGGTTATATTTATAGATCACGGGTGGTTTCCATTCAGAGAACACATAATTTCATTCATAAAACACAGGGTTCTATTCATAGAACACAGGGTTCCATTTATAGAACACAGGGTTCTATTCATAGAACACAAGGTTTTATTCATAGAACACATGGTTATATTTATAGATCACGGGTGGTTTCCATTCAGAGAACACATAATTTTATTCATAAAACACAGGGTTCTATTCATAGAACACAGGGTTCCATTTATAGAACACAGGGTTCTATATATAGAACTCAAGGTTTTATTCATAGAACAGATGGTTATATTTATAGATCACGGGTGGTTTCCATTCAGAGAACACATAATTGCATTCATAAAACACAGGGTTCTATTCATAGAACACAGGGTTCCATTTATAGAACACAGGGTTCTATTCATAGAACACAAGGTTTTATTCATAGAACACATGGCTATATTTATAGATCACGGGTGGTTTCCATTCAGAGAACACATGGTTTCATTCATAAAACACAGGGTTCTATTTATAGAACACAGGGTTCCATTCATAGAACACAGGGTTCTATTAATAGAACACAAGGTTTTATTCATAAAACACATGGTTATATTTATAGATCACGGGTGGTTTCCATTCAGAGAACACATGGTTTCATTCATAAAACACAGGGTTCTATTCATAGAACACAGGGTTCCATTCATAGAACACAGGGTTCTATTAATAGAACACAAGGTTGTATTCATAAAACACATGGTTATATTTATAGATCACGGGTGGTTTCCATTCAGAGAACACATCATTTCATTCATAAAACACAGGGTTCTATTCATAGAACACAGGGTTCCATTTATAGAACACTAGGTTCTAATCATAGACCACAAGGTTTTATTTATAGAACACATGGTTATATTTATAGATCACGGGTGGTTTCCATTCAGAGAACACATAATTGTATTCATAAAACACAGGGTTCAATTCATAGAACACAGGGTTCCATTTATAGAACACAGGGTTCTATTCATAGAACTCAAGGTTTTATTCATAGAACTCAAGGTTATATTTATAGATCACGGGTGGTTTCCATTCAGAGAACACATAATTGCATTCATAAAACACAGGGTTCTATTCATGGAACACAGGGTTCAATTCATAGAACACAGGGTTCTATTAATAGAACACAAGGTTTTATTCATAGAACACATGGTTATATTTATAGATCACGGGTGGTTTCCATTCAGAGAACACATAATTTCATTCATAAAACACAGGGTTCTATTCATAGAACACAAGGTTCCAATTATAGAACACAGGGTTTTATTCATAGAACACAAGGTTTTATTCATAGAACAGATGGGTATATTTATAGATCACGGGTGGTTTCCATTCAGAGAACACATGGTTTCATTCATAAAACACAGGGTTCTATTCATAAAACACAGGGTTCCATTCATAGAACACAGGGTTCTATTAATAGAACACAAGGTTTTATTCATAGAACACATGGTTATATTTATAGATCACGGGAGGTTTCCATTCAGAGAACACATGATTTCATTCATAAAACACAGGGTTCTATTTATAGAACACAGGGTTCCATTCATAGAACACAGGGTTCTATTAATAGAACACAAGGTTTTATTCATAAAACACATGGTTATATTTATAGATCACGGGTGGTTTCCATTCAGAGAACACATCATTTCATTCATAGAACACAGGGTTCCATTCATAGAACACAGGGTTCCATTCATAGAACACAGGGTTCTATTAATAGAACACAAGGTTTTATTCATAAAACACATGGTTATATTTATAGATCACGGGTGGTTTCCATTCAGAGAACACATAATTTTATTCATAAAACACAGGGTTCTATTCATAGAACACAGGGTTCCATTTATAGAACACAGGGTTCTATTCATAGAACACAAGGTTTTATTCATAGAACAGATGGTTATATTTATAGATCACGGGTGGTTTCCATTCAGAGAACACATAATTGCATTCATAAAACACAGGGTTCTATTCATAGAACACAGGGTTCCATTTATAGAACACAGGGTTCTATTCATAGAACACAAGGTTTTATTCATAGAACACATGGCTATATTTATAGATCACGGGTGGTTTCCATTCAGAGAACACATCATTTCATTCATAAAACACAGGGTTCTATTCATAGAACACAGGGTTCCATTTATAGAACACTGGGTTCTATTCATAGAACACAAGGTTTTATTCATAGAATACATGGTTATATTTATAGATCACGGGTGGTTTCCATTCAGAGAACACATAATTTCATTCATAAAACACAGGGTTCTATTCATAGAACACAGGGTTCCATTTATAGAACACAGGGTTCTATTCATAGAACACAAGGTTTTATTCATAGAACACATGGTTATATTTATAGATCACGGGTGGTTTCCATTCAGAGAACACATAATTTTATTCATAAAACACAGGGTTCTATTCATAGAACACAGGGTTCCATTTATAGAACACAGGGTTCTATTCATAGAACTCAAGGTTTTATTCATAGAACAGATGGTTATATTTATAGATCACGAGTGGTTTCCATTCAGAGAACACATAATTGCATTCATAAAAAACAGGGTTCTATTCATAGAACACAGGGTTCCATTTATAGAACACAGGGTTCTATTCATAGAACACAAGGTTTTATTCATAGAACACATGGCTATATTTATAGATCATGGGTGGTTTCTATTCAGAGAACACATGGTTTCATTCATAAAACACAGGGTTCTATTCATAGAACACAGGGTTCCATTCATAGAACACAGGGTTCTATTAATAGAACACAAGGTTTTATTCATAAAACACATGGTTATATTTATAGATCACGGGTGGTTTCCATTCAGAGAACACATCATTTCATTCATAAAACACAGGGTTCTATTCATAGAACACAGGGTTCCATTTATAGAACACTGGGTTCTATTCATAGACCACAAGGTTTTATTTATAGAACACATGGTTATATTTATAGATCACGGGTGGTTTCCATTCAGAGAACACATCATTTTATTCATAAAACACAGGGTTCAATTCATAGAACACAGGGTTCCATTTATAGAACACAGGGTTCTATTCATAGAACTCAAGGTTTTATTCATAGAACTCAAGGTTATATTTATAGATCACGGGTGGTTTCCATTCAGAGAACACATAATTGCATTCATAAAACACAGGGTTCTATTCATAGAACACAGGGTTCCATTTATAGAACACAGGGTTCTATTCATAGAAAACAAGGTTTTATTCATAGAACACATGGCTATATTTATAGATCACGGGTGGTTTCCATTCAGAGAACACATGGTTTCATTCATAAAAAACACAGGGTTCTATTTATAGAACACAGGGTTCCATTCATAGAACACAGGGTTCTATTAATAGAACACAAGGTTTTATTCATAAAACACATGGTTATATTTATAGATCACGGGTGGTTTCCATTCAGAGAACACATGGTTTCATTCATAAAACACAGGGTTCTATTCATAGAACACAGGGTTCCATTCATAGAACACAGGGTTCTATTAATAGAACACAAGGTTTTATTCATAAAACACATGGTTATATTTATAGATCACGGGTGGTTTCCATTCAGAGAACACATCATTTCATTCATAAAACACAGGGTTCTATTCATAGAACACAGGGTTCCATTTATAGAACACTGGGTTCTATTCATAGAACACAAGGTTTTATTCATAGAACACATGGTTATATTTATAGATCAAGGGTGGTTTCCATTCAGAGAACACATAATTTTATTCATAAAACACAGGGTTCTATTCATAGAACACAGGTTTCCATTTATAGAACACAGAGTTCTATTCATAGAACTCAAGGTTTTATTCATAGAACAGATGGTTATATTTATAGATCACGGGTGGTTTCCATTCAGAGAACACATAATTTCATTCATAAAACACAGGGTTCTATTCATAGAACACAGGGTTCCATTTATAGAACACGGGGTTCTATTCATAGAACACAAGGTTTATTCATAGAACAGATGGTTATATTTATAGATCACGGGTGGTTTCCATTCAGAGAACACATGGTTTCATTCATAAAACACAGGGTTCTATTCATGGAACACAGGGTTCCATTCATAGAACACAGGGTTCTATTAATAGAACACAATGTTTTAATCATAAAACACATGGTTATATTTATAGATCACGGGTGGTTTCCATTCAGAGAACACATAATTTCATTCATAAAACACAGGGTTCTATTTATAGAACACAAGGTTTTATTCATAGAACACATGGCTATATTTATAGATCACGGGTGGTTTCCATTCAGAGAACACATGGTTTCATTAATAAAACACAGAGTTCTATTTATAGAACACAGGGTTCCATTCATAGAACACAGGGTTCTATTAATAGAACATAAGGTTTTATTCATAAAACACATGGTTATATTTATAGATCACGGGTGGTTTCCATTCAGAGAACACATGGTTTCATTCATAAAACACATGGTTCTATTCATAGAACACAGGGTTCCATTCATAGAACACAGGGTTCTATTAATAGAACACAAGGTTTTATTCATAAAACACATGGTTATATTTATAGATCACGGGTGGTTTCCATTCAGATAACACATCATTTCATTCATAAAACACAGGGTTCTATTCATAGAACACAGGGTTCCATTTATAGAACACTGGGTTCTATTCATAGAACACAAGGTTTTATTCATAGAACACATGGTTATATTTATAGATCACGGGTGGTTTCCATTCAGAGAACACATAATTTTATTCATAAAACACAGGGTTCTATTCATAGAACACAGGGTTCCATTTATAGAACACAGGGTTCTATTCATAGAACTCAAGGTTTTATTCATAGAACAGATGGTTATATTTATAGATCACGGGTGGTTTTTATTCAGAGAACACATAATTTCATTTATAAAACACAGGGTTCTATTCATAGAACACAGGGTTCCATTTATAGAACACGGGGTTCTATTCATAGAACACAAGGTTTATTCATAGAACAGATGGTTATATTTATAGATCACGGGTGGTTTCCATTCAGAGAACACATGGTTTCATTCATAAAACACAGGGTTCTATTCATGGAACACAGGGTTCCATTCATAGAACACAGGGTTCTATTAATAGAACACAAGGTTTTATTCATAGAACACATGGTTATATTTATAGATCACGGGTGGTTTCCATTCAGAGAACACATAATTTCATTCATAAAACACAGGGTTCTATTCATAGAACACAAGGTTCCAATTATAGAACACAGGGTTTTATTCATAGAACACAAGGTTTTATTCATAGAACAGATGGGTATATTTATAGATCACGGGTGGTTTCCATTCAGAGAACACATGGTTTCATTCATAAAACACAGGGTTCTATTCATAAAACACAGGGTTCCATTCATAGAACACAGGGTTCTATTAATAGAACACAAGGTTTTATTCATAGAACACATGGTTATATTTATAGATCACGGGAGGTTTCCATTCAGAGAACACATGATTTCATTCATAAAACACAGGGTTCTATTTATAGAACACAGGGTTCCATTCATAGAACACAGGGTTTTATTAATAGAACACAAGGTTTTATTCATAAAACACATGGTTATATTTATAGATCACGGGTGGTTTCCATTCAGAGAACACATGGTTTCATTCATAAAACACAGGGTTCTATTCATAGAACACAGGGTTCCATTCATAGAACACAGGGTTCCATTCATAGAACACAGGGTTCTATTAATAGAACACAAGGTTTTATTCATAAAACACATGGTTATATTTATAGATCACGGGTGGTTTCCATTCAGAGAACACATAATTTCATTCATAAAACACAGGGTTCTATTCATAGAACACAGGGTTCCATTTATAGAACACAGGGTTCTATTCATAGAACACAAGGTTTTATTCATAGAACAGATGGTTATATTTATAGATCACGGGTGGTTTCCATTCAGAGAACACATAATTGCATTCATAAAACACAGGGTTCTATTCATAGAACACAGGGTTCCATTTATAGAACACAGGGTTCTATTCATAGAACACAAGGTTTTATTCATAGAACACATGGCTATATTTATAGATCACGGGTGGTTTCCATTCAGAGAACACATGGTTTCATTCATAAAACACAGGGTTCTATTTATAGAACACAGGGTTCCATTCATAGAACACAGGGTTCTATTAATAGAACACAAGGTTTTATTCATAAAACACATGGTTATATTTATAGATCACGGGTGGTTTCCATTCAGAGAACACATGGTTTCATTCATAAAACACAGGGTTCTATTCATAGAACACAGGGTTCCATTCATAGAACACAGGGTTCTATTAATAGAACACAAGGTTTTATTCATAAAACACATGGTTATATTTATAGATCACGGGTGGTTTCCATTCAGAGAACACATCATTTCATTCATAAAACACAGGGTTCTATTCATAGAACACAGGGTTCCATTTATAGAACACAGGGTTCTATTCATAGAAAACAAGGTTTTATTCATAGAACACATGGCTATATTTATAGATCACGGGTGGTTTCCATTCAGAGAACACATGGTTTCATTCATAAAACACAGGGTTCTATTTATAGAACACAGGGTTCCATTCATAGAACACAGGGTTCTATTAATAAAACACAAGGTTTTATTCATAAAACACATGGTTATATTTATAGATCACGGGTGGTTTCCATTCAGAGAACACATGGTTT
Source organism: Crinia signifera (assembly GCF_055691185.1). Taxonomy (NCBI): domain Eukaryota; kingdom Metazoa; phylum Chordata; class Amphibia; order Anura; family Myobatrachidae; genus Crinia; species Crinia signifera. The sequence goes on along the minus strand of NC_139217.1, from coordinate 235,926,220 downwards.
CATTCATAAAACACAGGGTTCTATTCATAGAACACAGGGTTCCATTCATAGAACACAGGGTTCTATTAATAGAACACAAGGTTTTATTCATAAAACACATGGTTATATTTATAGATCACGGGTGGTTTCCATTCAGAGAACACATGATTTCATTCATAAAACACAGGGTTCTATTTATAGAACACAGGGTTCCATTCATAGAACACAGGGTTCTATTAATAGAACACAGGGTTTTATTCATAAAACACATGGTTATATTTATAGATCACGGGTGGTTTCCAGTCAGAGAACACATGGTTTCATTCATAAAACACAGGGTTCTATTCATGGAACACAGGGTTCCATTCATAGAACACAGGGTTCTATTAATAGAACACAAGGTTTTATTCATAGAACACATGGTTATATTTATAGATCACGGGTGGTTTCCATTCAGAGAACACATAATTTCATTCATAAAACACAGGGTTCTATTCATAGAACACAAGGTTCCAATTATAGAACACAGGGTTTTATTCATAGAACACAAGGTTTTATTCATAGAACAGATGGGTATATTTATAGATCACGGGTGGTTTCCATTCAGAGAACACATGGTTTCATTCATAAAACACAGGGTTCTATTCATAAAACACAGGGTTCCATTCATAGAACACAGGGTTCTATTAATAGAACACAAGGTTTTATTCATAGAACACATGGTTATATTTATAGATCACGGGAGGTTTCCATTCAGAGAACACATGATTTCATTCATAAAACACAGGGTTCTATTTATAGAACACAGGGTTCCATTCATAGAACACAGGGTTCTATTAATAGAACACAAGGTTTTATTCATAAAACACATGGTTATATTTATAGATCACGGGTGGTTTCCATTCAGAGAACACATGGTTTCATTCATAAAACACAGGGTTCTATTCATAGAACACAGGGTTCCATTCATAGAACACAGGGTTCCATTCATAGAACACAGGGTTCTATTAATAGAACACAAGGTTTTATTCATAAAACACATGGTTATATTTATAGATCACGGGTGGTTTCCATTCAGAGAACACATAATTTCATTCATAAAACACAGGGTTCTATTCATAGAACACAGGGTTCCATTTATAGAACACAGGGTTCTATTCATAGAACACAAGGTTTTATTCATAGAACAGATGGTTATATTTATAGATCACGGGTGGTTTCCATTCAGAGAACACATAATTGCATTCATAAAACACAGGGTTCTATTCATAGAACACAGGGTTCCATTTATAGAACACAGGGTTCTATTCATAGAACACAAGGTTTTATTCATAGAACACATGGCTATATTTATAGATCACGGGTGGTTTCCATTCAGAGAACACATGGTTTCATTCATAAAACACAGGGTTCTATTTATAGAACACAGGGTTCCATTCATAGAACACAGGGTTCTATTAATAGAACACAAGGTTTTATTCATAAAACACATGGTTATATTTATAGATCACGGGTGGTTTCCATTCAGAGAACACATGGTTTCATTCATAAAACACAGGGTTCTATTCATAGAACACAGGGTTCCATTCATAGAACACAGGGTTCTATTAATAGAACACAAGGTTTTATTCATAAAACACATGGTTATATTTATAGATCACGGGTGGTTTCCATTCAGAGAACACATCATTTCATTCATAAAACACAGGGTTCTATTCATAGAACACAGGGTTCCATTTATAGAACACAGGGTTCTATTCATAGAAAACAAGGTTTTATTCATAGAACACATGGCTATATTTATAGATCACGGGTGGTTTCCATTCAGAGAACACATGGTTTCATTCATAAAACACAGGGTTCTATTTATAGAACACAGGGTTCCATTCATAGAACACAGGGTTCTATTAATAAAACACAAGGTTTTATTCATAAAACACATGGTTATATTTATAGATCACGGGTGGTTTCCATTCAGAGAACACATGGTTTCATTCATAAAACACAGGGTTCTATTCATAGAACACAGGGTTCCATTCATAGAACACAGGGTTCTATTAATAGAACACAAGGTTTTATTCATAAAACACATGGTTATATTTATAGATCACGGGTGGTTTCCATTCAGAGAACACATGATTTCATTCATAAAACACAGGGTTCTATTTATAGAACACAGGGTTCCATTCATAGAACACAGGGTTCTATTAATAGAACACAGGGTTTTATTCATAAAACACATGGTTATATTTATAGATCACGGGTGGTTTCCAGTCAGAGAACACATGGTTTCATTCATAAAACACAGGGTTCTATTCATGGAACACAGGGTTCCATTCATAGAACACAGGGTTCTATTAATAGAACACAAGGTTTTATTCATAGAAAACATGGTTATATTTATAGATCACGGGTGGTTTCCATTCAGAGAACACATAATTTCATTCATAAAAAACAGGGTTCTATTCATAGAACACAAGGTTCCAATTATAGAACACAGGGTTTTATTCATAGAACACAAGGTTTTATTCATAGAACAGATGGGTATATTTATAGATCACGGGTGGTTTCCATTCAGAGAACACATGGTTTCATTCATAAAACACAGGGTTCTATTCATAAAACACAGGGTTCCATTCATAGAACACAGGGTTCTATTAATAGAACACAAGGTTTTATTCATAGAACACATGGTTATATTTATAGATCACGGGAGGTTTCCATTCAGAGAACACATGATTTCATTCATAAAACACAGGGTTCTATTTATAGAACACAGGGTTCCATTCATAGAACACAGGGTTCTATTAATAGAACACAAGGTTTTATTCATAAAACACATGGTTATATTTATAGATCACGGGTGGTTTCCATTCAGAGAACACATGGTTTCATTCATAAAACACAGGGTTCTATTCATAGAACACAGGGTTCCATTCATAGAACACAGGGTTCCATTCATAGAACACAGGGTTCTATTAATAGAACACAAGGTTTTATTCATAAAACACATGGTTATATTTATAGATCACGGGTGGTTTCCATTCAGAGAACACATAATTTCATTCATAAAACACAGGGTTCTATTCATAGAACACAGGGTTCCATTTATAGAACACAGGGTTCTATTCATAGAACACAAGGTTTTATTCATAGAACAGATGGTTATATTTATAGATCACGGGTGGTTTCCATTCAGAGAACACATAATTGCATTCATAAAACACAGGGTTCTATTCATAGAACACAGGGTTCCATTTATAGAACACAGGGTTCTATTCATAGAACACAAGGTTTTATTCATAGAACACATGGCTATATTTATAGATCACGGGTGGTTTCCATTCAGAGAACACATGGTTTCATTCATAAAACACAGGGTTCTATTTATAGAACACAGGGTTCCATTCATAGAACACAGGGTTCTATTAATAGAACACAAGGTTTTATTCATAAAACACATGGTTATATTTATAGATCACGGGTGGTTTCCATTCAGAGAACACATGGTTTCATTCATAAAACACAGGGTTCTATTCATAGAACACAGGGTTCCATTCATAGAACACAGGGTTCTATTAATAGAACACAAGGTTTTATTCATAAAACACATGGTTATATTTATAGATCACGGGTGGTTTCCATTCAGAGAACACATCATTTCATTCATAAAACACAGGGTTCTATTCATAGAACACAGGGTTCCATTTATAGAACACAGGGTTCTATTCATAGAAAACAAGGTTTTATTCATAGAACACATGGCTATATTTATAGATCACGGGTGGTTTCCATTCAGAGAACACATGGTTTCATTCATAAAACACAGGGTTCTATTTATAGAACACAGGGTTCCATTCATAGAACACAGGGTTCTATTAATAAAACACAAGGTTTTATTCATAAAACACATGGTTATATTTATAGATCACGGGTGGTTTCCATTCAGAGAACACATGGTTTCATTCATAAAACACAGGGTTCTATTCATAGAACACAGGGTTCCATTCATAGAACACAGGGTTCTATTAATAGAACACAAGGTTTTATTCATAAAACACATGGTTATATTTATAGATCACGGGTGGTTTCCATTCAGAGAACACATGATTTCATTCATAAAACACAGGGTTCTATTTATAGAACACATGGTTCCATTCATAGAACACAGGGTTCTATTAATAGAACACAGGGTTTTATTCATAAAACACATGGTTATATTTATAGATCACGGGTGGTTTCCAGTCAGAGAACACATGGTTTCATTCATAAAACACAGGGTTCTATTCATAGAACACAGGGTTCCATTCATAGAACACAGGGTTCTATTAATAGAACACAAGGTTTTATTCATAAAACACATGGTTATATTTATAGATCACTGGTGGTTTCCATTCAGAGAACACATCATTTCATTCATAAAACACAGGGTTCTATTCATAGAACACAGGGTTCCATTTATAGAACACAGGGTTCTATTCATAGAAAACAAGGTTTTATTCATAGAACACATGGCTATATTTATAGATCACGGGTGGTTTCCATTCAGAGAACACATGGTTTCATTCATAAAACACAGGGTTCTATTTATAGAACACAGGGTTCCATTCATAGAACACAGGGTTCTATTAATAGAACACAAGGTTTTATTCATAAAACACATGGTTATATTTATAGATCACGGGTGGTTTCCATTCAGAGAACACATGGTTTCATTCATAAAACACAGGGTTCTATTCATAGAACACAGGGTTCCATTCATAGAACACAGGGTTCTATTAATAGAACACAAGGTTTTATTCATAAAACACATGGTTATATTTATAGATCACGGGTGGTTTCCATTCAGAGAACACATCATTTCATTCATAAAACACAGGGTTCTATTCATAGAACACAGGGTTCCATTTATAGAACACAGGGTTCTATTCATAGAAAACAAGGTTTTATTCATAGAACACATGGCTATATTTATAGATCACGGGTGGTTTCCATTCAGAGAACACATGGTTTCATTCATAAAACACAGGGTTCTATTTATAGAACACAGGGTTCCATTCATAGAACACAGGGTTCTATTAATAAAACACAAGGTTTTATTCATAAAACACATGGTTATATTTATAGATCACGGGTGGTTTCCATTCAGAGAACACATGGTTTCATTCATAAAACACAGGGTTCTATTCATAGAACACAGGGTTCCATTCATAGAACACAGGGTTCTATTAATAGAACACAAGGTTTTATTCATAAAACACATGGTTATATTTATAGATCACGGGTGGTTTCCATTCAGAGAACACATGATTTCATTCATAAAACACAGGGTTCTATTTATAGAACACAGGGTTCCATTCATAGAACACAGGGTTCTATTAATAGAACACAGGGTTTTATTCATAAAACACATGGTTATATTTATAGATCACGGGTGGTTTCCAGTCAGAGAACACATGGTTTCATTCATAAAACACAGGGTTCTATTCATGGAACACAGGGTTCCATTCATAGAACACAGGGTTCTATTAATAGAACACAGGGTTTTATTCATAGAACACATGGTTATATTTATAGATCACGGGTGGTTTCCATTCAGAGAACACATAATTTCATTCATAAAACACAGGGTTCTATTCATAGAACACAAGGTTCCAATTATAGAACACAGGGTTTTATTCATAGAACACAAGGTTTTATTCATAGAACAGATGGGTATATTTATAGATCACGGGTGGTTTCCATTCAGAGAACACATGGTTTCATTCATAAAACACAGGGTTCTATTCATAAAACACAGGGTTCCATTCATAGAACACAGGGTTCTATTAATAGAACACAAGGTTTTATTCATAGAACACATGGTTATATTTATAGATCACGGGAGGTTTCCATTCAGAGAACACATGATTTCATTCATAAAACACAGGGTTCTATTTATAGAACACAGGGTTCCATTCATAGAACACAGGGTTCTATTAATAGAACACAAGGTTTTATTCATAAAACACATGGTTATATTTATAGATCACGGGTGGTTTCCATTCAGAGAACACATGGTTTCATTCATAAAACACAGGGTTCTATTCATAGAACACAGGGTTCCATTCATAGAACACAGGGTTCCATTCATAGAACACAGGGTTCTATTAATAGAACACAAGGTTTTATTCATAAAACACATGGTTATATTTATAGATCACGGGTGGTTTCCATTCAGAGAACACATAATTTCATTCATAAAACACAGGGTTCTATTCATAGAACACAGGGTTCCATTTATAGAACACAAGGTTCTATTCATAGAACACAAGGTTTTATTCATAGAACAGATGGTTATATTTATAGATCACGGGTGGTTTCCATTCAGAGAACACATAATTGCATTCATAAAACACAGGGTTCTATTCATAGAACACAGGGTTCCATTTATAGAACACAGGGTTCTATTCATAGAACACAAGGTTTTATTCATAGAACACATGGCTATATTTATAGGTCACGGGTGGTTTCCATTCAGAGAACACATGGTTTCATTCATAAAACACAGGGTTCTATTTATAGAACACAGGGTTCCATTCATAGAACACAGGGTTCTATTAATAGAACACAAGGTTTTATTCATAAAACACATGGTTATATTTATAGATCACGGGTGGTTTCCATTCAGAGAACACATGGTTTCATTCATAAAACACAGGGTTCTATTCATAGAACACAGGGTTCCATTCATAGAACACAGGGTTCTATTAATAGAACACAAGGTTTTATTCATAAAACACATGGTTATATTTATAGATCACGGGTGGTTTCCATTCAGAGAACACATCATTTCATTCATAAAACACAGGGTTCTATTCATAGAACACAGGGTTCCATTTATAGAACACAGGGTTCTATTCATAGAAAACAAGGTTTTATTCATAGAACACATGGCTATATTTATAGATCACGGGTGGTTTCCATTCAGAGAACACATGGTTTCATTCATAAAACACAGGGTTCTATTTATAGAACACAGGGTTCCATTCATAGAACACAGGGTTCTATTAATAAAACACAAGGTTTTATTCATAAAACACATGGTTATATTTATAGATCACGGGTGGTTTCCATTCAGAGAACACATGGTTTCATTCATAAAACACAGGGTTCTATTCATAGAACACAGGGTTCCATTCATAGAACACAGGGTTCTATTAATAGAACACAAGGTTTTATTCATAAAACACATGGTTATATTTATAGATCACGGGTGGTTTCCATTCAGAGAACACATGATTTCATTCATAAAACACAGGGTTCTATTTATAGAACACAGGGTTCCATTCATAGAACACAGGGTTCTATTAATAGAACACAGGGTTTTATTCATAAAACACATGGTTATATTTATAGATCACGGGTGGTTTCCAGTCAGAGAACACATGGTTTCATTCATAAAACACAGGGTTCTATTCATAGAACACAGGATTCCATTCATAGAACACAGGGTTCTATTAATAGAACACAAGGTTTTATTCATAAAACACATGGTTATATTTATAGATCACGGGTGGTTTCCATTCAGAGAACACATAATTTCATTCATAAAACACAGGGTTCTATTCATAGAACACAGGGTTCCATTCATAGAACACAGGGTTCTATTCATAGAACACAAGGTTTTATTCATAGAACACATGGTTATATTTATAGATCATGGGTGGTTTCCATTCAGAGAACACATCATTTCATTCATAAAACAAAGGGTTCTATTCATAGAACACAGGGTTCCATTTATAGAACACTGGGTTCTATTCATAGACCACAAGGTTTTATTCATAGAACACATGGTTATATTTATAGATCACGGGTGGTTTTAATTCAGAGAACACATAATTTTATTCATAAAACACAGGGTTATATTCATAGAACACAGGGTTCCATTTATAGAACACAGGGTTCTATTCATAGAACTCAAGGTTTTATTCATAGAACAGATGGTTATATTTATAGATCACGGGTGGTTTCCATTCAGAGAACACATAATTTCATTCATAAAACACAGGGTTCTATTCAAAGAACACAGGGTTCCATTTATAGAACACGGGGTTCTATTCATAGAACACAAGGTTTATTCATAGAACAGATGGTTATATTTATAGATCACGGGTGGTTTCCATTCAGAGAACACATGGTTTCATTCATAAAACACAGGGTTCTATTCATGGAACACAGGGTTCCATTCATAGAACACAGGGTTCTATTAATAGAACACAAGGTTTTATTCATAGAACACATGGTTATATTTATAGATCACGGGTGGTTTCCATTCAGAGAACACATAATTTCATTCATAAAACACAGGGTTCTATTCATAGAACACAGGGTTCCATTTATAGAACACAGGGTTCTATTCATAGAACACAAGGTTTTATTCATAGAACAGATGGTTATATTTATAGATCACGGGTGGTTTCCATTCAGAGAACACATAATTGCATTCATAAAACACAGGGTTCTATTCATAGAACACAGGGTTCCATTTATAGAACACAGGGTTCTATTCATAGAACACAAGGTTTTATTCATAGAACACATGGCTATATTTATAGATCACGGGTGGTTTCCATTCAGAGAACACATGGTTTCATTCATAAAAAACAGGGTTCTATTTATAGAACACAGGGTTCCATTCATAGAACACAGGGTTCTATTAATAGAACACAAGGTTTTATTCATAAAACACATGGTTATATTTATAGATCACGGGTGGTTTCCATTCAGAGAACACATGGTTTCATTCATAAAACACAGGGTTCTATTCATAGAACACAGGGTTCCATTCATAGAACACAGGGTTCTATTAATAGAACACAAGGTTTTATTCATAAAACACATGGTTATATTTATAGATCACGGGTGGTTTCCATTCAGAGAACACATAATTTCATTCATAAAACACAGGGTTCTATTCATAGAACACAGGGTTCCATTTATAGAACACGGGGTTCTATTCATAGAACACAAGGTTTATTCATAGAACAGATGGTTATATTTATAGATCACGGGTGGTTTCCATTCAGAGAACACATGGTTTCATTCATAAAACAAAGGGTTCTATTCATGGAACACAGGGTTCCATTCATAGAACACAGGGTTCTATAAATAGAACACAATGTTTTAATCATAAAACACATGGTTATATTTATAGATCACGGGTGGTTTCCATTCAGAGAACACATAATTTCATTCATAAAACACAGGGTTCTATTCATAGAACACAAGGTTTTATTCATAGAACACATGGCTATATTTATAGATCACGGGTGGTTTCCATTCAGAGAACACATGGTTTCATTAATAAAACACAGGGTTCTATTTATAGAACACAGGGTTCCATTCATAGAACACAGGGTTCTATTAATAGAACACAAGGTTTTATTCATAAAACACATGGTTATATTTATAGATCACGGGTGGTTTCCATTCAGAGAACACATGGTTTCATTCATAAAACACATGGTTCTATTCATAGAACACAGGGTTCCATTCATAGAACACAGGGTTCTATTAATAGAACACAAGGTTTTATTCATAAAACACATGGTTATATTTATAGATCACGGGTGGTTTCCATTCAGATAACACATCATTTCATTCATAAAACACAGGGTTCTATTCATAGAACACAGGCTTCCATTTATAGAACACTGGGTTCTATTCATAGAACACAAGGTTTTATTCATAGAACACATGGTTATATTTATAGATCACGGGTGGTTTCCATTCAGAGAACACATCATTTCATTCATAAAACACAGGGTTCTATTCATAGAACACAGGGTTCCATTCATAGAACACAGGGTTCTATTAATAGAACACAAGGTTTTATTCATAGAACACATGGTTATATTTATAGATCACGGGTGGTTTCCATTCAGAGAACACATAATTTCATTCATAAAACACAGGGTTCTATTCATAGAACACAAGGTTCCAATTATAGAACACAGGGTTTTATTCATAGAACACAAGGTTTTATTCATAGAACAGATGGGTATATTTATAGATCACGGGTGGTTTCCATTCAGAGAACACATGGTTTCATTCATAAAACACAGGGTTCTATTCATAAAACACTGGGTTCCATTCATAGAACACAGGGTTCTATTAATAGAACACAAGGTTTTATTCATAGAACACATGGTTATATTTATAGATCACGGGAGGTTTCCATTCAGAGAACACATGATTTCATTCATAAAACACAGGGTTCTATTTATAGAACACAGGGTTCCATTCATAGAACACAGGGTTCTATTAATAGAACACAAGGTTTTATTCATAAAACACATGGTTATATTTATAGATCACGGGTGGTTTCCATTCAGAGAACACATGGTTTCATTCATAAAACACAGGGTTCTATTCATAGAACACAGGGTTCCATTCATAGAACACAGGGTTCCATTCATAGAACACAGGGTTCTATTAATAGAACACAAGGTTTTATTCATAAAACACATGGCTATATTTATAGATCACGGGTGGTTTCCATTCAGAGAACACATAATTTCATTCATAAAACACAGGGTTCTATTCATAGAACACAGGGTTCCATTTATAGAACACAGGGTTCTATTCATAGAACACAAGGTTTTATTCATAGAACAGATGGTTATATTTATAGATCACGGGTGGTTTCCATTCAGAGAACACATAATTGCATTCATAAAACACAGGGTTCTATTCATAGAGCACAGGGTTCCATTTATAGAACACAGGGTTCTATTCATAGAACACAAGGTTTTATTCATAGAACACATGGCTATATTTATAGATCACGGGTGGTTTCCATTCAGAGAACACATGGTTTCATTCATAAAACACAGGGTTCTATTTATAGAACACAGGGTTCCATTCATAGAACACAGGGTTCTATTAATAGAACACAAGGTTTTATTCATAAAACACATGGTTATATGTATAGATCACGGGTGGTTTCCATTCAGAGAACACATGGTTTCATTCATAAAACACAGGGTTCTATTCATAGAACACAGGGTTCCATTCATAGAACACAGGGTTCTATTAATAGAACACAAGGTTTTATTCATAAAACACATGGTTATATTTATAGATCACGGGTGGTTTCCATTCAGAGAACACATCATTTCATTCATAAAACACAGGGTTCTATTCATAGAACACAGGGTTCCATTTATAGAACACTGGGTTCTATTCATAGAACACAAGGTTTTATTCATAGAACACATGGTTATATTTATAGATCACGGGTGGTTTCCATTCAGAGAACACATAATTGTATTCATAAAACACAGGGTTCTATTCATAGAACACAGGGTTCCATTTATAGAACACAGGGTTCTTTTCATAGAACTCAAGGTTTTATTCATAGAACAGATGGTTATATTTATAGATCACGGGTGGTTTCCATTCAGAGAACACATAATTTCATTCATAAAACACAGGGTTCTATTCATAGAACACAGGGTTCCATTTATAGAACACGGGGTTCTATTCATAGAACACAAGGTTTATTCATAGAACAGATGGTTATATTTATAGATTACGGGTGGTTTCCATTCAGAGAACACATGGTTTCATTCATAAAACACAGGGTTCTATTCATAGAACACAGGGTTCCATTCATAGAACACAGGGTTCTATTAATAGAACACAAGGTTTTATTCATAGAACACATGGTTATATTTATAGATCACGGGTGGTTTCCATTCAGAGAACACATAATTTCATTCATAAAACACAGGGTTCTATTCATAGAACACAAGGTTCCAATTATAGAACACAGGGTTCTATTCATAGAACACAAGGTTTTATTCATAGAACAGATGGGTATATTTATAGATCACGGGTGGTTTCCATTCAGAGAACACATGGTTTCATTCATAAAACACAGGGTTCTATTCATAAAACACAGGGTTCCATTCATAGAACACAGGGTTCTATTAATAGAACACAAGGTTTTATTCATAGAACACATGGTTATATTTATAGATCTCGGGTGGTTTCCATTCAGAGAACACATGATTTCATTCATAAAACACAGGGTTCTATTTATAGAACACAGGGTTCCATTCATAGAACACAGGGTTCTATTAATAGAACACAAGGTTTTATTCATAAAACACATGGTTATATTTATAGATCACGGGTGGTTTCCATTCAGAGAACACATGGTTTCATTCATAAAACACAGGGTTCTATTCATAGAACACAGGGTTCCATTCATAGAATACAGGGTTCTTTTAATAGAACACAAGGTTTTATTCATAAAACACATGGTTATATTTATAGATCACGGGTGGTTTCCATTCAGAGAACACATAATTTCATTCATAAAACACAGGGTTCTATTCATAGAACACAGGGTTCCATTTATAGAACACAGGGTTCCATTCATAGAACACAGGGTTCTATTAATAGAACACAAGGTTTTATTCATAGAACACATGGCTATATTTATAGATCACGGGTGGTTTCCATTCAGAGAACACATGGTTTCATTCATAAAACACAGGGTTCTATTTATAGAACACAGGGTTCCATTCATAGAACACAGGGTTCTATTAATAGAACACAAGGTTTTATTCATAAAACACATGGTTATATTTATAGATAATGGGTGGTTTACATTCAGAGAACACATGGTTTCATTCATAAAACACAGGGTTCTATTCATAGAACACAGGGTTCCATTCATAGAACACAGGGTTCTATTAATAGAACACAAGGTTTTATTCATAAAACACATGGTTATATTTATAGATCACGGGTGGTTTCCATTCAGAGAACACATCATTTCATTCATAAAACACAGGGTTCTATTCATAGAACACAGGGTTCCATTTATAGAACACTGGGTTCTATTCATAGAACACAATTTTTTATTCATAGAACACATGGTTATATTTATAGATCACGGGTGGTTTCCATTCAGAGAACACATAATTGTATTCATAAAACACAGGGTTCTATTCATAGAACACAGGGTTCCATTTATAGAACACAGGGTTCTTTTCATAGAACTCAAGGTTTTATTCATAGAACAGATGGTTATATTTATAGATCACGGGTGGTTTCCATTCAGAGAACACATAATTTCATTCATAAAACACAGGGTTCTATTCATAGAACACAGGGTTCCATTTATAGAACACGGGGTTCTATTCATAGAACACAAGGTTTATTCATAGAACAGATGGTTATATTTATAGATTACGGGTGGTTTCCATTCAGAGAACACATGGTTTCATTCATAAAACACAGGGTTCTATTCATAGAACACAGGGTTCCATTCATAGAACACAGGGTTCTATTAATAGAACACAAGGTTTTATTCATAGAACACATGGTTATATTTATAGATCACGGGTGGTTTCCATTCAGAGAACACATAATTTCATTCATAAAACACAGGGTTCTATTCATAGAACACAAGGTTCCAATTATAGAACACAGGGTTCTATTCATAGAACACAAGGTTTTATTCATAGAACAGATGGGTATATTTATAGATCACGGGTGGTTTCCATTCAGAGAACACATGGTTTCATTCATAAAACACAGGGTTCTATTCATAAAACACAGGGTTTCATTCATAGAACACAGGGTTCTATTAATAGAACACAAGGTTTTATTCATAGAACTCATGATTATATTTATAGATCTCGGGTGGTTTCCATTCAGAGAACACATGATTTCATTCATAAAACACAGGGTTCTATTTATAGAACACAGGGTTCCATTCATAGAACACAGGGTTCTATTAATAGAACACAAGGTTTTATTCATAAAACACATGGTTATATTTATAGATCACGGGTGGTTTCCATTCAGAGAACACATGGTTTCATTCATAAAACACAGGGTTCTATTCATAGAACACAGGGTTCCATTCATAGAATACAGGGTTCTTTTAATAGAACACAAGGTTTTATTCATAAAACACATGGTTATATTTATAGATCACGGGTGGTTTCCATTCAGAGAACACATGGTTTCATTCATAAAACACAGGGTTCTATTTATAGAACACAGGGTTCCATTCATAGAACACAGGGTTCTATTAATAGAACACAAGGTTTTATTCATAAAACACATGGTTATATTTATAGATCACGGGTGGTTTCCATTCAGAGAACACATGGTTTCATTCATAAAACACAGGGTTCTATTCATAGAACACAGGGTTCCATTCATAGAACACAGGGTTCTATTAATAGAACACAAGGTTTTATTCATAAAACACATGGTTATATTTATAGATCACGGGTGGTTTCCATTCAGAGAACACATCATTTCATTCATAAAACACAGGGTTCTATTCATAGAACACAGGGTTCCATTTATAGAACACTGGGTTCTATTCATAGAACACAAGGTTTTATTCATAGAACACATGGTTATATTTATAGATCACGGGTGGTTTCCATTCAGAGAACACATGGTTTCATTCATAAAACACAGGGTTCTATTCATAGAACACAGGGTTCCATTCATAGAACACAGGGTTCTATTAATAGAACACAAGGTTTTATTCATAAAACACATGGTTATATTTATAGATCACGGGTGGTTTCCATTCAGAGAACACATCATTTCATTCATAAAACACAGGGTTCTATTCATAGAACACAGGGTTCCATTTATAGAACACTGGGTTCTATTCATAGAACACAAGGTTTTATTCATAGAACACATGGTTATATTTATAGATCAAGGGTGGTTTCCATTCAGAGAACACATAATTTTATTCATAAAACACAGGGTTCTATTCATAGAACACAGGTTTCCATTTATAGAACACAGGGTTCTATTCATAGAACTCAAGGTTTTATTCATAGAACAGATGGTTATATTTATAGATCACGGGTGGTTTCCATTCAGAGAACACATAATTTCATTCATAAAACACAGGGTTCTATTCATAGAACACAGGGTTCCATTTATAGAACACGGGGTTCTATTCATAGAACACAAGGTTTATTCATAGAACAGATGGTTATATTTATAGATCACGGGTGGTTTCCATTCAGAGAACACATGGTTTCATTCATAAAACACAGGGTTCTATTCATGGAACACAGGGTTCCATTCATAGAACACAGGGTTCTATTAATAGAACACAATGTTTTAATCATAAAACACATGGTTATATTTATAGATCACGGGTGGTTTCCATTCAGAGAACACATAATTTCATTCATAAAACACAGGGTTCTATTCATAGAACACAAGGTTTTATTCATAGAACACATGGCTATATTTATAGATCACGGGTGGTTTCCATTCAGAGAACACATGGTTTCATTAATAAAACACAGGGTTCTATTTATAGAACACAGGGTTCCATTCATAGAACACAGGGTTCTATTAATAGAACACAAGGTTTTATTCATAAAACACATGGTTATATTTATAGATCACGGGTGGTTTCCATTCAGAGAACACATGGTTTCATTAATAAAACACATGGTTCTATTCATAGAACACAGGGTTCCATTCATAGAACACAGGGTTCTATTAATAGAACACAAGGTTTTATTCATAAAACACATGGTTATATTTATAGATCACGGGTGGTTTCCATTCAGATAACACATCATTTCATTCATAAAACACAGGGTTCTATTCATAGAACACAGGGTTCCATTTATAGAACACTGGGTTCTATTCATAGAACACAAGGTTTTATTCATAGAACACATGGTTATATTTATAGATCACGGGTGGTTTCCATTCAGAGAACACATAATTTTATTCATAAAACACAGGGTTCTATTCATAGAACACAGGGTTCCATTTATAGAACACAGGGTTCTATTCATAGAACTCAAGGTTTTATTCATAGAACACAAGGTTTATTCATAGAACAGATGGTTATATTTATAGATCACGGGTGGTTTCCATTCAGAGAACACATGGTTTCATTCATAAAACACAGGGTTCTATTCATGGAACACAGGGTTCCATTCATAGAACACAGGGTTCTATTAATAGAACACAATGTTTTAATCATAAAACACATGGTTATATTTATAGATCACGGGTGGTTTCCATTCAGAGAACACATAATTTCATTCATAAAACACAGGGTTCTATTCATAGAACACAAGGTTTTATTCATAGAACACATGGCTATATTTATAGATCACGGGTGGTTTCCATTCAGAGAACACATGGTTTCATTAATAAAACACAGGGTTCTATTTATAGAACACAGGGTTCCATTCATAGAACACAGGGTTCTATTAATAGAACACAAGGTTTTATTCATAAAACACATGGTTATATTTATAGATCACGGGTGGTTTCCATTCAGAGAACACATGGTTTCATTCATAAAACACATGGTTCTATTCATAGAACACAGGGTTCCATTCAAAGAACACAGGGTTCTATTAATAGAACACAAGGTTTTATTCATAAAACACATGGTTATATTTATAGATCACGGGTGGTTTCCATTCAGATAACACATCATTTCATTCATAAAACACAGGGTTCTATTCATAGAACACAGGGTTCCATTTATAGAACACTGGGTTCTATTCATAGAACACAAGGTTTTATTCATAGAACACATGGTTATATTTATAGATCACGGGTGGTTTCCATTCAGAGAACACATAATTTTATTCATAAAACACAGGGTTCTATTCATAGAACACAGGGTTCCATTTATAGAACACAGGGTTCTATTCATAGAACTCAAGGTTTTATTCATAGAACAGATGGTTATATTTATAGATCACGGGTGGTTTCCATTCAGAGAACACATAATTTCATTTATAAAACACATGGTTCTATTCATAGAACACAGGGTTACATTTATAGAACACGGGGTTCTATTCATAGAACACAAGGATTATTCATAGAACAGATGGTTATATTTATAGATCACGGGTGGTTTCCATTCAGAGAACACATGGTTTCATTCATAGAACACAGGGTTCTATTAATAGAACACAAGGTTTTATTCATAAAACACATGGTTATATTTATAGATCACGGGTGGTTTCCATTCAGATAACACATCATTTCATTCATAAAACACAGGGTTCTATTCATAGAACACAGGGTTCCATTTATAGAACACTGGGTTCTATTCATAGAACACAAGGTTTTATTCATAAAACACATGGTTATATTTATAGATAACGGGTGGTTTCCATTCAGAGAACACATGGTTTCATTCATAAAACACAGGGTTCTATTCATAGAACACAGGGTTCCATTCATAGAACACAGGGTTCTATTAATAGAACACAAGGTTTTATTCATAAAACACATGGTTATATTTATAGATCACGGGTGGTTTCCATTCAGAGAACACATCATTTCATTCATAAAACAGAGGGTTCTATTCATAGAACACAGGGTTCCATTTATAGAACACTGGGTTCTATTCATAGAACACAAGGTTTTATTCATAGAACACATGGTTATATTTATAGATCACGGGTGGTTTCCATTCAGAGAACACATGGTTTCATTCATAAAACACAGGGTTCTATTCATAGAACACAGGGTTCCATTCATAGAACGCAGGGTTCTATTAATAGAACACAAGGTTTTATTCATAAAACACATGGTTATATTTATAGATCACGGGTGGTTTCCATTCAGAGAACACATCATTTCATTCATAAAACACAGGGTTCTATTCATAGAACACAGGGTTCCATTTATAGAACACTGGGTTCTATTCATAGAACACAATTTTTTATTCATAGAACTCAAGGTTATATTTATAGATCACGGGTGGTTTCCATTCAGAGAACACATAATTGCATTCATAAAACACAGGGTTCTATTCATAGAACACAGGGTTCCATTTATAGAACACAGGGTTCTATTCATAGAAAACAAGGTTTTATTCATAGAACACATGGCTATATTTATAGATCACGGGTGGTTTCCATTCAGAGAACACATGGTTTCATTCATAAAAAACACAGGGTTCTATTTATAGAACACAGGGTTCCATTCATAGAACACAGGGTTCTATTAATAGAACACAAGGTTTTATTCATAAAACACATGGTTATATTTATAGATCACGGGTGGTTTCCATTCAGAGAACACATGGTTTCATTCATAAAACACAGGGTTCTATTCATAGAACACAGGGTTCCATTCATAGAACACAGGGTTCTATTAATAGAACACAAGGTTTTATTCATAAAACACATGGTTATATTTATAGATCACGGGTGGTTTCCATTCAGAGAACACATCATTTCATTCATAAAACACAGGGTTCTATTCATAGAACACAGGGTTCCATTTATAGAACACTGGGTTCTATTCATAGAACACAAGGTTTTATTCATAGAACACATGGTTATATTTATAGATCAAGGGTGGTTTCCATTCAGAGAACACATAATTTTATTCATAAAACACAGGGTTCTATTCATAGAACACAGGTTTCCATTTATAGAACACAGAGTTCTATTCATAGAACTCAAGGTTTTATTCATAGAACAGATGGTTATATTTATAGATCACGGGTGGTTTCCATTCAGAGAACACATAATTTCATTCATAAAACACAGGGTTCTATTCATAGAACACAGGGTTCCATTTATAGAACACGGGGTTCTATTCATAGAACACAAGGTTTATTCATAGAACAGATGGTTATATTTATAGATCACGGGTGGTTTCCATTCAGAGAACACATGGTTTCATTCATAAAACACAGGGTTCTATTCATGGAACACAGGGTTCCATTCATAGAACACAGGGTTCTATTAATAGAACACAATGTTTTAATCATAAAACACATGGTTATATTTATAGATCACGGGTGGTTTCCATTCAGAGAACACATAATTTCATTCATAAAACACAGGGTTCTATTTATAGAACACAAGGTTTTATTCATAGAACACATGGCTATATTTATAGATCACGGGTGGTTTCCATTCAGAGAACACATGGTTTCATTAATAAAACACAGGGTTCTATTTATAGAACACAGGGTTCCATTCATAGAACACAGGGTTCTATTAATAGAACATAAGGTTTTATTCATAAAACACATGGTTATATTTATAGATCACGGGTGGTTTCCATTCAGAGAACACATGGTTTCATTCATAAAACACATGGTTCTATTCATAGAACACAGGGTTCCATTCATAGAACACAGGGTTCTATTAATAGAACACAAGGTTTTATTCATAAAACACATGGTTATATTTATAGATCACGGGTGGTTTCCATTCAGATAACACATCATTTCATTCATAAAACACAGGGTTCTATTCATAGAACACAGGGTTCCATTTATAGAACACTGGGTTCTATTCATAGAACACAAGGTTTTATTCATAGAACACATGGTTATATTTATAGATCACGGGTGGTTTCCATTCAGAGAACACATAATTTTATTCATAAAACACAGGGTTCTATTCATAGAACACAGGGTTCCATTTATAGAACACAGGGTTCTATTCATAGAACTCAAGGTTTTATTCATAGAACAGATGGTTATATTTATAGATCACGGGTGGTTTTTATTCAGAGAACACATAATTTCATTTATAAAACACAGGGTTCTATTCATAGAACACAGGGTTCCATTTATAGAACACGGGGTTCTATTCATAGAACACAAGGTTTATTCATAGAACAGATGGTTATATTTATAGATCACGGGTGGTTTCCATTCAGAGAACACATGGTTTCATTCATAAAACACAGGGTTCTATTCATGGAACACAGGGTTCCATTCATAGAACACAGGGTTCTATTAATAGAACACAAGGTTTTATTCATAGAACACATGGTTATATTTATAGATCACGGGTGGTTTCCATTCAGAGAACACATAATTTCATTCATAAAACACAGGGTTCTATTCATAGAACACAAGGTTCCAATTATAGAACACAGGGTTTTATTCATAGAACACAAGGTTTTATTCATAGAACAGATGGGTATATTTATAGATCACGGGTGGTTTCCATTCAGAGAACACATGGTTTCATTCATAAAACACAGGGTTCTATTCATAAAACACAGGGTTCCATTCATAGAACACAGGGTTCTATTAATAGAACACAAGGTTTTATTCATAGAACACATGGTTATATTTATAGATCACGGGAGGTTTCCATTCAGAGAACACATGATTTCATTCATAAAACACAGGGTTCTATTTATAGAACACAGGGTTCCATTCATAGAACACAGGGTTTTATTAATAGAACACAAGGTTTTATTCATAAAACACATGGTTATATTTATAGATCACGGGTGGTTTCCATTCAGAGAACACATGGTTTCATTCATAAAACACAGGGTTCTATTCATAGAACACAGGGTTCCATTCATAGAACACAGGGTTCCATTCATAGAACACAGGGTTCTATTAATAGAACACAAGGTTTTATTCATAAAACACATGGTTATATTTATAGATCACGGGTGGTTTCCATTCAGAGAACACATAATTTCATTCATAAAACACAGGGTTCTATTCATAGAACACAGGGTTCCATTTATAGAACACAGGGTTCTATTCATAGAACACAAGGTTTTATTCATAGAACAGATGGTTATATTTATAGATCACGGGTGGTTTCCATTCAGAGAACACATAATTGCATTCATAAAACACAGGGTTCTATTCATAGAACACAGGGTTCCATTTATAGAACACAGGGTTCTATTCATAGAACACAAGGTTTTATTCATAGAACACATGGCTATATTTATAGATCACGGGTGGTTTCCATTCAGAGAACACATGGTTTCATTCATAAAACACAGGGTTCTATTTATAGAACACAGGGTTCCATTCATAGAACACAGGGTTCTATTAATAGAACACAAGGTTTTATTCATAAAACACATGGTTATATTTATAGATCACGGGTGGTTTCCATTCAGAGAACACATGGTTTCATTCATAAAACACAGGGTTCTATTCATAGAACACAGGGTTCCATTCATAGAACACAGGGTTCTATTAATAGAACACAAGGTTTTATTCATAAAACACATGGTTATATTTATAGATCACGGGTGGTTTCCATTCAGAGAACACATCATTTCATTCATAAAACACAGGGTTCTATTCATAGAACACAGGGTTCCATTTATAGAACACAGGGTTCTATTCATAGAAAACAAGGTTTTATTCATAGAACACATGGCTATATTTATAGATCACGGGTGGTTTCCATTCAGAGAACACATGGTTTCATTCATAAAACACAGGGTTCTATTTATAGAACACAGGGTTCCATTCATAGAACACAGGGTTCTATTAATAAAACACAAGGTTTTATTCATAAAACACATGGTTATATTTATAGATCACGGGTGGTTTCCATTCAGAGAACACATGGTTTCATTCATAAAACACAGGGTTCTATTCATAGAACACAGGGTTCCATTCATAGAACACAGGGTTCTATTAATAGAACACAAGGTTTTATTCATAAAACACATGGTTATATTTATAGATCACGGGTGGTTTCCATTCAGAGAACACATGATTTCATTCATAAAACACAGGGTTCTATTTATAGAACACAGGGTTCCATTCATAGAACACAGGGTTCTATTAATAGAACACAGGGTTTTATTCATAAAACACATGGTTATATTTATAGATCACGGGTGGTTTCCAGTCAGAGAACACATGGTTTCATTCATAAAACACAGGGTTCTATTCATGGAACACAGGGTTCCATTCATAGAACACAGGGTTCTATTAATAGAACACAAGGTTTTATTCATAGAAAACATGGTTATATTTATAGATCACGGGTGGTTTCCATTCAGAGAACACATAATTTCATTCATAAAACACAGGGTTCTATTCATAGAACACAAGGTTCCAATTATAGAACACAGGGTTTTATTCATAGAACACAAGGTTTTATTCATAGAACAGATGGGTATATTTATAGATCACGGGTGGTTTCCATTCAGAGAACACATGGTTTCATTCATAAAACACAGGGTTCTATTCATAAAACACAGGGTTCCATTCATAGAACACAGGGTTCTATTAATAGAACACAAGGTTTTATTCATAGAACACATGGTTATATTTATAGATCACGGGAGGTTTCCATTCAGAGAACACATGATTTCATTCATAAAACACAGGGTTCTATTTATAGAACACAGGGTTCCATTCATAGAACACAGGGTTCTATTAATAGAACACAAGGTTTTATTCATAAAACACATGGTTATATTTATAGATCACGGGTGGTTTCCATTCAGAGAACACATGGTTTCATTCATAAAACACAGGGTTCTATTCATAGAACACAGGGTTCCATTCATAGAACACAGGGTTCCATTCATAGAACACAGGGTTCTATTAATAGAACACAAGGTTTTATTCATAAAACACATGGTTATATTTATAGATCACGGGTGGTTTCCATTCAGAGAACACATAATTTCATTCATAAAACACAGGGTTCTATTCATAGAACACAGGGTTCCATTTATAGAACACAGGGTTCTATTCATAGAACACAAGGTTTTATTCATAGAACAGATGGTTATATTTATAGATCACGGGTGGTTTCCATTCAGAGAACACATAATTGCATTCATAAAACACAGGGTTCTATTCATAGAACACAGGGTTCCATTTATAGAACACAGGGTTCTATTCATAGAACACAAGGTTTTATTCATAGAACACATGGCTATATTTATAGATCACGGGTGGTTTCCATTCAGAGAACACATGGTTTCATTCATAAAACACAGGGTTCTATTTATAGAACACAGGGTTCCATTCATAGAACACAGGGTTCTATTAATAGAACACAAGGTTTTATTCATAAAACACATGGTTATATTTATAGATCACGGGTGGTTTCCATTCAGAGAACACATGGTTTCATTCATAAAACACAGGGTTCTATTCATAGAACACAGGGTTCCATTCATAGAACACAGGGTTCTATTAATAGAACACAAGGTTTTATTCATAAAACACATGGTTATATTTATAGATCACGGGTGGTTTCCATTCAGAGAACACATCATTTCATTCATAAAACACAGGGTTCTATTCATAGAACACAGGGTTCCATTTATAGAACACAGGGTTCTATTCATAGAAAACAAGGTTTTATTCATAGAACACATGGCTATATTTATAGATCACGGGTGGTTTCCATTCAGAGAACACATGGTTTCATTCATAAAACACAGGGTTCTATTTATAGAACACAGGGTTCCATTCATAGAACACAGGGTTCTATTAATAAAACACAAGGTTTTATTCATAAAACACATGGTTATATTTATAGATCACGGGTGGTTTCCATTCAGAGAACACATGGTTTCATTCATAAAACACAGGGTTCTATTCATAGAACACAGGGTTCCATTCATAGAACACAGGGTTCTATTAATAGAACACAAGGTTTTATTCATAAAACACATGGTTATATTTATAGATCACGGGTGGTTTCCATTCAGAGAACACATGATTTCATTCATAAAACACAGGGTTCTATTTATAGAACACATGGTTCCATTCATAGAACACAGGGTTCTATTAATAGAACACAGGGTTTTATTCATAAAACACATGGTTATATTTATAGATCACGGGTGGTTTCCAGTCAGAGAACACATGGTTTCATTCATAAAACACAGGGTTCTATTCATAGAACACAGGGTTCCATTCATAGAACACAGGGTTCTATTAATAGAACACAAGGTTTTATTCATAAAACACATGGTTATATTTATAGATCACGGGTGGTTTCCATTCAGAGAACACATCATTTCATTCATAAAACACAGGGTTCTATTCATAGAACACAGGGTTCCATTTATAGAACACAGGGTTCTATTCATAGAAAACAAGGTTTTATTCATAGAACACATGGCTATATTTATAGATCACGGGTGGTTTCCATTCAGAGAACACATGGTTTCATTCATAAAACACAGGGTTCTATTTATAGAACACAGGGTTCCATTCATAGAACACAGGGTTCTATTAATAGAACACAAGGTTTTATTCATAAAACACATGGTTATATTTATAGATCACGGGTGGTTTCCATTCAGAGAACACATGGTTTCATTCATAAAACACAGGGTTCTATTCATAGAACACAGGGTTCCATTCATAGAACACAGGGTTCTATTAATAGAACACAAGGTTTTATTCATAAAACACATGGTTATATTTATAGATCACGGGTGGTTTCCATTCAGAGAACACATCATTTCATTCATAAAACACAGGGTTCTATTCATAGAACACAGGGTTCCATTTATAGAACACAGGGTTCTATTCATAGAAAACAAGGTTTTATTCATAGAACACATGGCTATATTTATAGATCACGGGTGGTTTCCATTCAGAGAACACATGGTTTCATTCATAAAACACAGGGTTCTATTTATAGAACACAGGGTTCCATTCATAGAACACAGGGTTCTATTAATAAAACACAAGGTTTTATTCATAAAACACATGGTTATATTTATAGATCACGGGTGGTTTCCAGTCAGAGAACACATGGTTTCATTCATAAAACACAGGGTTCTATTCATGGAACACAGGGTTCCATTCATAGAACACAGGGTTCTATTAATAGAACACAGGGTTTTATTCATAGAACACATGGTTATATTTATAGATCACGGGTGGTTTCCATTCAGAGAACACATAATTTCATTCATAAAACACAGGGTTCTATTCATAGAACACAAGGTTCCAATTATAGAACACAGGGTTTTATTCATAGAACACAAGGTTTTATTCATAGAACAGATGGGTATATTTATAGATCACGGGTGGTTTCCATTCAGAGAACACATGGTTTCATTCATAAAACACAGGGTTCTATTCATAAAACACAGGGTTCCATTCATAGAACACAGGGTTCTATTAATAGAACACAAGGTTTTATTCATAGAACACATGGTTATATTTATAGATCACGGGAGGTTTCCATTCAGAGAACACATGATTTCATTCATAAAACACAGGGTTCTATTTATAGAACACAGGGTTCCATTCATAGAACACAGGGTTCTATTAATAGAACACAAGGTTTTATTCATAAAACACATGGTTATATTTATAGATCACGGGTGGTTTCCATTCAGAGAACACATGGTTTCATTCATAAAACACAGGGTTCTATTCATAGAACACAGGGTTCCATTCATAGAACACAGGGTTCCATTCATAGAACACAGGGTTCTATTAATAGAACACAAGGTTTTATTCATAAAACACATGGTTATATTTATAGATCACGGGTGGTTTCCATTCAGAGAACACATAATTTCATTCATAAAACACAGGGTTCTATTCATAGAACACAGGGTTCCATTTATAGAACACAGGGTTCTATTCATAGAACACAAGGTTTTATTCATAGAACAGATGGTTATATTTATAGATCACGGGTGGTTTCCATTCAGAGAACACATAATTGCATTCATAAAACACAGGGTTCTATTCATAGAACACAGGGTTCCATTTATAGAACACAGGGTTCTATTCATAGAACACAAGGTTTTATTCATAGAACACATGGCTATATTTATAGGTCACGGGTGGTTTCCATTCAGAGAACACATGGTTTCATTCATAAAACACAGGGTTCTATTTATAGAACACAGGGTCCATTCATAGAACACAGGGTTCTATTAATAGAACACAAGGTTTTATTCATAAAACACATGGTTATATTTATAGATCACGGGTGGTTTCCATTCAGAGAACACATGGTTTCATTCATAAAACACAGGGTTCTATTCATAGAACACAGGGTTCCATTCATAGAACACAGGGTTCTATTAATAGAACACAAGGTTTTATTCATAAAACACATGGTTATATTTATAGATCACGGGTGGTTTCCATTCAGAGAACACATCATTTCATTCATAAAACACAGGGTTCTATTCATAGAACACAGGGTTCCATTTATAGAACACAGGGTTCTATTCATAGAAAACAAGGTTTTATTCATAGAACACATGGCTATATTTATAGATCACGGGTGGTTTCCATTCAGAGAACACATGGTTTCATTCATAAAACACAGGGTTCTATTTATAGAACACAGGGTTCCATTCATAGAACACAGGGTTCTATTAATAAAACACAAGGTTTTATTCATAAAACACATGGTTATATTTATAGATCACGGGTGGTTTCCATTCAGAGAACACATGGTTTCATTCATAAAACACAGGGTTCTATTCATAGAACACAGGGTTCCATTCATAGAACACAGGGTTCTATTAATAGAACACAAGGTTTTATTCATAAAACACATGGTTATATTTATAGATCACGGGTGGTTTCCATTCAGAGAACACATGATTTCATTCATAAAACACAGGGTTCTATTTATAGAACACAGGGTTCCATTCATAGAACACAGGGTTCTATTAATAGAACACAGGGTTTTATTCATAAAACACATGGTTATATTTATAGATCACGGGTGGTTTCCAGTCAGAGAACACATGGTTTCATTCATAAAACACAGGGTTCTATTCATAGAACACAGGATTCCATTCATAGAACACAGGGTTCTATTAATAGAACACAAGGTTTTATTCATAAAACACATGGTTATATTTATAGATCACGGGTGGTTTCCATTCAGAGAACACATAATTTCATTCATAAAACACAGGGTTCTATTCATAGAACACAGGGTTCCATTCATAGAACACAGGGTTCTATTCATAGAACACAAGGTTTTATTCATAGAACACATGGTTATATTTATAGATCATGGGTGGTTTCCATTCAGAGAACACATCATTTCATTCATAAAACAAAGGGTTCTATTCATAGAACACAGGGTTCCATTTATAGAACACTGGGTTCTATTCATAGACCACAAGGTTTTATTCATAGAACACATGGTTATATTTATAGATCACGGGTGGTTTTAATTCAGAGAACACATAATTTTATTCATAAAACACAGGGTTATATTCATAGAACACAGGGTTCCATTTATAGAACACAGGGTTCTATTCATAGAACTCAAGGTTTTATTCATAGAACAGATGGTTATATTTATAGATCACGGGTGGTTTCCATTCAGAGAACACATAATTTCATTCATAAAACACAGGGTTCTATTCAAAGAACACAGGGTTCCATTTATAGAACACGGGGTTCTATTCATAGAACACAAGGTTTATTCATAGAACAGATGGTTATATTTATAGATCACGGGTGGTTTCCATTCAGAGAACACATGGTTTCATTCATAAAACACAGGGTTCTATTCATGGAACACAGGGTTCCATTCATAGAACACAGGGTTCTATTAATAGAACACAAGGTTTTATTCATAGAACACATGGTTATATTTATAGATCACGGGTGGTTTCCATTCAGAGAACACATAATTTCATTCATAAAACACAGGGTTCTATTCATAGAACACAGGGTTCCATTTATAGAACACAGGGTTCTATTCATAGAACACAAGGTTTTATTCATAGAACAGATGGTTATATTTATAGATCACGGGTGGTTTCCATTCAGAGAACACATAATTGCATTCATAAAACACAGGGTTCTATTCATAGAACACAGGGTTCCATTTATAGAACACAGGGTTCTATTCATAGAACACAAGGTTTTATTCATAGAACACATGGCTATATTTATAGATCACGGGTGGTTTCCATTCAGAGAACACATGGTTTCATTCATAAAAAACAGGGTTCTATTTATAGAACACAGGGTTCCATTCATAGAACACAGGGTTCTATTAATAGAACACAAGGTTTTATTCATAAAACACATGGTTATATTTATAGATCACGGGTGGTTTCCATTCAGAGAACACATGGTTTCATTCATAAAACACAGGGTTCTATTCATAGAACACAGGGTTCCATTCATAGAACACAGGGTTCTATTAATAGAACACAAGGTTTTATTCATAAAACACATGGTTATATTTATAGATCACGGGTGGTTTCCATTCAGAGAACACATAATTTCATTCATAAAACACAGGGTTCTATTCATAGAACACAGGGTTCCATTTATAGAACACGGGGTTCTATTCATAGAACACAAGGTTTATTCATAGAACAGATGGTTATATTTATAGATCACGGGTGGTTTCCATTCAGAGAACACATGGTTTCATTCATAAAACACAGGGTTCTATTCATGGAACACAGGGTTCCATTCATAGAACACAGGGTTCTATAAATAGAACACAATGTTTTAATCATAAAACACATGGTTATATTTATAGATCACGGGTGGTTTCCATTCAGAGAACACATAATTTCATTCATAAAACACAGGGTTCTATTCATAGAACACAAGGTTTTATTCATAGAACACATGGCTATATTTATAGATCACGGGTGGTTTCCATTCAGAGAACACATGGTTTCATTAATAAAACACAGGGTTCTATTTATAGAACACAGGGTTCCATTCATAGAACACAGGGTTCTATTAATAGAACACAAGGTTTTATTCATAAAACACATGGTTATATTTATAGATCACGGGTGGTTTCCATTCAGAGAACACATGGTTTCATTCATAAAACACATGGTTCTATTCATAGAACACAGGGTTCCATTCATAGAACACAGGGTTCTATTAATAGAACACAAGGTTTTATTCATAAAACACATGGTTATATTTATAGATCACGGGTGGTTTCCATTCAGATAACACATCATTTCATTCATAAAACACAGGGTTCTATTCATAGAACACAGGCTTCCATTTATAGAACACTGGGTTCTATTCATAGAACACAAGGTTTTATTCATAGAACACATGGTTATATTTATAGATCACGGGTGGTTTCCATTCAGAGAACACATCATTTCATTCATAAAACACAGGGTTCTATTCATAGAACACAGGGTTCCATTCATAGAACACAGGGTTCTATTAATAGAACACAAGGTTTTATTCATAGAACACATGGTTATATTTATAGATCACGGGTGGTTTCCATTCAGAGAACACATAATTTCATTCATAAAACACAGGGTTCTATTCATAGAACACAAGGTTCCAATTATAGAACACAGGGTTTTATTCATAGAACACAAGGTTTTATTCATAGAACAGATGGGTATATTTATAGATCACGGGTGGTTTCCATTCAGAGAACACATGGTTTCATTCATAAAACACAGGGTTCTATTCATAAAACACTGGGTTCCATTCATAGAACACAGGGTTCTATTAATAGAACACAAGGTTTTATTCATAGAACACATGGTTATATTTATAGATCACGGGAGGTTTCCATTCAGAGAACACATGATTTCATTCATAAAACACAGGGTTCTATTTATAGAACACAGTTTTCCATTCATAGAACACAGGGTTCTATTAATAGAACACAAGGTTTTATTCATAAAACACATGGTTATATTTATAGATCACGGGTGGTTTCCATTCAGAGAACACATGGTTTCATTCATAAAACACAGGGTTCTATTCATAGAACACAGGGTTCCATTCATAGAACACAGGGTTCCATTCATAGAACACAGGGTTCTATTAATAGAACACAAGGTTTTATTCATAAAACACATGGCTATATTTATAGATCACGGGTGGTTTCCATTCAGAGAACACATAATTTCATTCATAAAACACAGGGTTCTATTCATAGAACACAGGGTTCCATTTATAGAACACAGGGTTCTATTCATAGAACACAAGGTTTTATTCATAGAACAGATGGTTATATTTATAGATCACGGGTGGTTTCCATTCAGAGAACACATAATTGCATTCATAAAACACAGGGTTCTATTCATAGAGCACAGGGTTCCATTTATAGAACACAGGGTTCTATTCATAGAACACAAGGTTTTATTCATAGAACACATGGCTATATTTATAGATCACGGGTGGTTTCCATTCAGAGAACACATGGTTTCATTCATAAAACACAGGGTTCTATTTATAGAACACAGGGTTCCATTCATAGAACACAGGGTTCTATTAATAGAACACAAGGTTTTATTCATAAAACACATGGTTATATGTATAGATCACGGGTGGTTTCCATTCAGAGAACACATGGTTTCATTCATAAAACACAGGGTTCTATTCATAGAACACAGGGTTCCATTCATAGAACACAGGGTTCTATTAATAGAACACAAGGTTTTATTCATAAAACACATGGTTATATTTATAGATCACGGGTGGTTTCCATTCAGAGAACACATCATTTCATTCATAAAACACAGGGTTCTATTCATAGAACACAGGGTTCCATTTATAGAACACTGGGTTCTATTCATAGAACACAAGGTTTTATTCATAGAACACATGGTTATATTTATAGATCACGGGTGGTTTCCATTCAGAGAACACATAATTGTATTCATAAAACACAGGGTTCTATTCATAGAACACAGGGTTCCATTTATAGAACACAGGGTTCTTTTCATAGAACTCAAGGTTTTATTCATAGAACAGATGGTTATATTTATAGATCACGGGTGGTTTCCATTCAGAGAACACATAATTTCATTCATAAAACACAGGGTTCTATTCATAGAACACAGGGTTCCATTTATAGAACACGGGGTTCTATTCATAGAACACAAGGTTTATTCATAGAACAGATGGTTATATTTATAGATTACGGGTGGTTTCCATTCAGAGAACACATGGTTTCATTCATAAAACACAGGGTTCTATTCATAGAACACAGGGTTCCATTCATAGAACACAGGGTTCTATTAATAGAACACAAGGTTTTATTCATAGAACACATGGTTATATTTATAGATCACGGGTGGTTTCCATTCAGAGAACACATAATTTCATTCATAAAACACAGGGTTCTATTCATAGAACACAAGGTTCCAATTATAGAACACAGGGTTCTATTCATAGAACACAAGGTTTTATTCATAGAACAGATGGGTATATTTATAGATCACGGGTGGTTTCCATTCAGAGAACACATGGTTTCATTCATAAAACACAGGGTTCTATTCATAAAACACAGGGTTCCATTCATAGAACACAGGGTTCTATTAATAGAACACAGGGTTTTATTCATAGAACACATGGTTATATTTATAGATCTCGGGTGGTTTCCATTCAGAGAACACATGATTTCATTCATAAAACACAGGGTTCTATTTATAGAACACAGGGTTCCATTCATAGAACACAGGGTTCTATTAATAGAACACAAGGTTTTATTCATAAAACACATGGTTATATTTATAGATCACGGGTGGTTTCCATTCAGAGAACACATGGTTTCATTCATAAAACACAGGGTTCTATTCATAGAACACAGGGTTCCATTCATAGAATACAGGGTTCTTTTAATAGAACACAAGGTTTTATTCATAAAACACATGGTTATATTTATAGATCACGGGTGGTTTCCATTCAGAGAACACATAATTTCATTCATAAAACACAGGGTTCTATTCATAGAACACAGGGTTCCATTTATAGAACACAGGGTTCCATTCATAGAACACAGGGTTCTATTAATAGAACACAAGGTTTTATTCATAGAACACATGGCTATATTTATAGATCACGGGTGGTTTCCATTCAGAGAACACATGGTTTCATTCATAAAACACAGGGTTCTATTTATAGAACACAGGGTTCCATTCATAGAACACAGGGTTCTATTAATAGAACACAAGGTTTTATTCATAAAACACATGGTTATATTTATAGATAATGGGTGGTTTCCATTCAGAGAACACATGGTTTCATTCATAAAACACAGGGTTCTATTCATAGAACACAGGGTTCCATTCATAGAACACAGGGTTCTATTAATAGAACACAAGGTTTTATTCATAAAACACATGGTTATATTTATAGATCACGGGTGGTTTCCATTCAGAGAACACATCATTTCATTCATAAAACAGAGGGTTCTATTCATAGAACACAGGGTTCCATTTATAGAACACTGGGTTCTATTCATAGAACACAAGGTTTTATTCATAGAACACATGGTTATATTTATAGATCACGGGTGGTTTCCATTCAGAGAACACATAGTTTCATTCATAAAACACAGTGTTCTATTCATAGAACACAGGGTTCCATTCATAGAACGCAGGGTTCTATTAATAGAACACAAGGTTTTATTCATAAAACACATGGTTATATTTATAGATCACGGGTGGTTTCCATTCAGAGAACACATCATTTCATTCATAAAACACAGGGTTCTATTCATAGAACACAGGGTTCCATTTATAGAACACTGGGTTCTATTCATAGAACACAATTTTTTATTCATAGAACACATGGTTATATTTATAGATCACGGGTGGTTTCCATTCAGAGAACACATAATTGTATTCATAAAACACAGGGTTCTATTCATAGAACACAGGGTTCCATTTATAGAACACAGGGTTCTTTTCATAGAACTCAAGGTTTTATTCATAGAACAGATGGTTATATTTATAGATCACGGGTGGTTTCCATTCAGAGAACACATAATTTCATTCATAAAACACAGGGTTCTATTCATAGAACACAGGGTTCCATTTATAGAACACGGGGTTCTATTCATAGAACACAAGGTTTATTCATAGAACAGATGGTTATATTTATAGATTACGGGTGGTTTCCATTCAGAGAACACATGGTTTCATTCATAAAACACAGGGTTCTATTCATAGAACACAGGGTTCCATTCATAGAACACAGGGTTCTATTAATAGAACACAAGGTTTTATTCATAGAACACATGGTTATATTTATAGATCACGGGTGGTTTCCATTCAGAGAACACATAATTTCATTCATAAAACACAGGGTTCTATTCATAGAACACAAGGTTCCAATTATAGAACACAGGGTTCTATTCATAGAACACAAGGTTTTATTCATAGAACAGATGGGTATATTTATAGATCACGGGTGGTTTCCATTCAGAGAACACATGGTTTCATTCATAAAACACAGGGTTCTATTCATAAAACACAGGGTTCCATTCATAGAACACAGGGTTCTATTAATAGAACACAAGGTTTTATTCATAGAACTCATGGTTATATTTATAGATCTCGGGTGGTTTCCATTCAGAGAACACATGATTTCATTCATAAAACACAGGGTTCTATTTATAGAACACAGGGTTCCATTCATAGAACACAGGGTTCTATTAATAGAACACAAGGTTTTATTCATAAAACACATGGTTATATTTATAGATCACGGGTGGTTTCCATTCAGAGAACACATGGTTTCATTCATAAAACACAGGGTTCTATTCATAGAACACAGGGTTCCATTCATAGAATACAGGGTTCTTTTAATAGAACACAAGGTTTTATTCATAAAACACATGGTTATATTTATAGATCACGGGTGGTTTCCATTCAGAGAACACATAATTTCATTCATAAAACACAGGGTTCTATTCATAGAACACAGGGTTCCATTTATAGAACACAGTGTTCCATTCATAGAACACAGGGTTCTATTAATAGAACACAAGGTTTTATTCATAGAACACATGGCTATATTTATAGATCACGGGTGGTTTCCATTCAGAGAACACATGGTTTCATTCATAAAACACAGGGTTCTATTTATAGAACACAGGGTTCCATTCATAGAACACAGGGTTCTATTAATAGAACACAAGGTTTTATTCATAAAACACATGGTTATATTTATAGATCACGGGTGGTTTCCATTCAGAGAACACATGGTTTCATTCATAAAACACAGGGTTCTATTCATAGAACACAGGGTTCCATTCATAGAACACAGGGTTCTATTAATAGAACACAAGGTTTTATTCATAAAACACATGGTTATATTTATAGATCACGGGTGGTTTCCATTCAGAGAACACATCATTTCATTCATAAAACACAGGGTTCTATTCATAGAACACAGGGTTCCATTTATAGAACACTGGGTTCTATTCATAGAACACAAGGTTTTATTCATAGAACACATGGTTATATTTATAGATCACGGGTGGTTTCCATTCAGAGAACACATGGTTTCATTCATAAAACACAGGGTTCTATTCATAGAACACAGGGTTCCATTCATAGAACACAGGGTTCTATTAATAGAACACAAGGTTTTATTCATAAAACACATGGTTATATTTATAGATCACGGGTGGTTTCCATTCAGAGAACACATCATTTCATTCATAAAACACAGGGTTCTATTCATAGAACACAGGGTTCCATTTATAGAACACTGGGTTCTATTCATAGAACACAAGGTTTTATTCATAGAACACATGGTTATATTTATAGATCAAGGGTGGTTTCCATTCAGAGAACACATAATTTTATTCATAAAACACAGGGTTCTATTCATAGAACACAGGTTTCCATTTATAGAACACAGGGTTCTATTCATAGAACTCAAGGTTTTATTCATAGAACAGATGGTTATATTTATAGAACACGGGTGGTTTCCATTCAGAGAACACATAATTTCATTCATAAAACACAGGGTTCTATTCATAGAACACAGGGTTCCATTTATAGAACACGGGGTTCTATTCATAGAACACAAGGTTTATTCATAGAACAGATGGTTATATTTATAGATCACGGGTGGTTTCCATTCAGAGAACACATGGTTTCATTCATAAAACACAGGGTTCTATTCATGGAACACAGGGTTCCATTCATAGAACACAGGGTTCTATTAATAGAACACAATGTTTTAATCATAAAACACATGGTTATATTTATAGATCACGGGTGGTTTCCATTCAGAGAACACATAATTTCATTCATAAAACACAGGGTTCTATTCATAGAACACAAGGTTTTATTCATAGAACACATGGCTATATTTATAGATCACGGGTGGTTTCCATTCAGAGAACACATGGTTTCATTAATAAAACACAGGGTTCTATTTATAGAACACAGGGTTCCATTCATAGAACACAGGGTTCTATTAATAGAACACAAGGTTTTATTCATAAAACACATGGTTATATTTATAGATCACGGGTGGTTTCCATTCAGAGAACACATGGTTTCATTAATAAAACACATGGTTCTATTCATAGAACACAGGGTTCCATTCATAGAACACAGGGTTCTATTAATAGAACACAAGGTTTTATTCATAAAACACATGGTTATATTTATAGATCACGGGTGGTTTCCATTCAGATAACACATCATTTCATTCATAAAACACAGGGTTCTATTCATAGAACACAGGGTTCCATTTATAGAACACTGGGTTCTATTCATAGAACACAAGGTTTTATTCATAGAACACATGGTTATATTTATAGATCACGGGTGGTTTCCATTCAGAGAACACATAATTTTATTCATAAAACACAGGGTTCTATTCATAGAACACAGGGTTCCATTTATAGAACACAGGGTTCTATTCATAGAACTCAAGGTTTTATT
Organism: Crinia signifera; assembly: GCF_055691185.1. Lineage (NCBI taxonomy): Eukaryota > Metazoa > Chordata > Amphibia > Anura > Myobatrachidae > Crinia > Crinia signifera. The sequence goes on along the minus strand of NC_139217.1, from coordinate 235,890,787 downwards.
CATAGAACACAAGGTTTATTCATAGAACAGATGGTTATATTTATAGATCACGGGTGGTTTCCATTCAGAGAACACATGGTTTCATTCATAAAACACAGGGTTCTATTCATGGAACACAGGGTTCCATTCATAGAACACAGGGTTCTATTAATAGAACACAATGTTTTAATCATAAAACACATGGTTATATTTATAGATCACGGGTGGTTTCCATTCAGAGAACACATAATTTCATTCATAAAACACAGGGTTCTATTCATAGAACACAAGGTTTTATTCATAGAACACATGGCTATATTTATAGATCACGGGTGGTTTCCATTCAGAGAACACATGGTTTCATTAATAAAACACAGGGTTCTATTTATAGAACACAGGGTTCCATTCATAGAACACAGGGTTCTATTAATAGAACACAAGGTTTTATTCATAAAACACATGGTTATATTTATAGATCACGGGTGGTTTCCATTCAGAGAACACATGGTTTCATTCATAAAACACATGGTTCTATTCATAGAACACAGGGTTCCATTCAAAGAACACAGGGTTCTATTAATAGAACACAAGGTTTTATTCATAAAACACATGGTTATATTTATAGATCACGGGTGGTTTCCATTCAGATAACACATCATTTCATTCATAAAACACAGGGTTCTATTCATAGAACACAGGGTTCCATTTATAGAACACTGGGTTCTATTCATAGAACACAAGGTTTTATTCATAGAACACATGGTTATATTTATAGATCACGGGTGGTTTCCATTCAGAGAACACATAATTTTATTCATAAAACACAGGGTTCTATTCATAGAACACAGGGTTCCATTTATAGAACACAGGGTTCTATTCATAGAACTCAAGGTTTTATTCATAGAACAGATGGTTATATTTATAGATCACGGGTGGTTTCCATTCAGAGAACACATAATTTCATTTATAAAACACATGGTTCTATTCATAGAACACAGGGTTACATTTATAGAACACGGGGTTCTATTCATAGAACACAAGGATTATTCATAGAACAGATGGTTATATTTATAGATCACGGGTGGTTTCCATTCAGAGAACACATGGTTTCATTCATAGAACACAGGGTTCTATTAATAGAACACAAGGTTTTATTCATAAAACACATGGTTATATTTATAGATCACGGGTGGTTTCCATTCAGATAACACATCATTTCATTCATAAAACACAGGGTTCTATTCATAGAACACAGGGTTCCATTTATAGAACACTGGGTTCTATTCATAGAACACAAGGTTTTATTCATAAAACACATGGTTATATTTATAGATAACGGGTGGTTTCCATTCAGAGAACACATGGTTTCATTCATAAAACACAGGGTTCTATTCATAGAACACAGGGTTCCATTCATAGAACACAGGGTTCTATTAATAGAACACAAGGTTTTATTCATAAAACACATGGTTATATTTATAGATCACGGGTGGTTTCCATTCAGAGAACACATCATTTCATTCATAAAACAGAGGGTTCTATTCATAGAACACAGGGTTCCATTTATAGAACACTGGGTTCTATTCATAGAACACAAGGTTTTATTCATAGAACACATGGTTATATTTATAGATCATGGGTGGTTTCCATTCAGAGAACACATGGTTTCATTCATAAAACACAGGGTTCTATTCATAGAACACAGGGTTCCATTCATAGAACGCAGGGTTCTATTAATAGAACACAAGGTTTTATTCATAAAACACATGGTTATATTTATAGATCACGGGTGGTTTCCATTCAGAGAACACATCATTTCATTCATAAAACACAGGGTTCTATTCATAGAACACAGGGTTCCATTTATAGAACACTGGGTTCTATTCATAGAACACAATTTTTTATTCATAGAACACATGGTTATATTTATAGATCACGGGTGGTTTCCATTCAGAGAACACATAATTGTATTCATAAAACACAGGGTTCTATTCATAGAACACAGGGTTCCATTTATAGAACACAGGGTTCTTTTCATAGAACTCAAGGTTTTATTCATAGAACAGATGGTTATATTTATAGATCACGGGTGGTTTCCATTCAGAGAACACATAATTTCATTCATAAAACACAGGGTTCTATTCATAGAACACAGGGTTCCATTTATAGAACACGGGGTTCTATTCATAGAACACAAGGTTTATTCATAGAACAGATGGTTATATTTATAGATTACGGGTGGTTTCCATTCAGAGAACACATGGTTTCATTCATAAAACACAGGGTTCTATTCATAGAACACAGGGTTCCATTCATAGAACACAGGGTTCTATTAATAGAACACAAGGTTTTATTCATAGAACACATGGTTATATTTATAGATCACGGGTGGTTTCCATTCAGAGAACACATAATTTCATTCATAAAACACAGGGTTCTATTCATAGAACACAAGGTTCCAATTATAGAACACAGGGTTCTATTCATAGAACACAAGGTTTTATTCATAGAACAGATGGGTATATTTATAGATCACGGGTGGTTTCCATTCAGAGAACACATGGTTTCATTCATAAAACACAGGGTTCTATTCATAAAACACAGGGTTCCATTCATAGAACACAGGGTTCTATTAATAGAACACAAGGTTTTATTCATAGAACTCATGGTTATATTTATAGATCTCGGGTGGTTTCCATTCAGAGAACACATGATTTCATTCATAAAACACAGGGTTCTATTTATAGAACACAGGGTTCCATTCATAGAACACAGGGTTCTATTAATAGAACACAAGGTTTTATTCATAAAACACATGGTTATATTTATAGATCACGGGTGGTTTCCATTCAGAGAACACATGGTTTCATTCATAAAACACAGGGTTCTATTCATAGAACACAGGGTTCCATTCATAGAATACAGGGTTCTTTTAATAGAACACAAGGTTTTATTCATAAAACACATGGTTATATTTATAGATCACGGGTGGTTTCCATTCAGAGAACACATAATTTCATTCATAAAACACAGGGTTCTATTCATAGAACACAGGGTTCCATTTATAGAACACAGTGTTCCATTCATAGAACACAGGGTTCTATTAATAGAACACAAGGTTTTATTCATAGAACACATGGCTATATTTATAGATCACGGGTGGTTTCCATTCAGAGAACACATGGTTTCATTCATAAAACACAGGGTTCTATTTATAGAACACAGGGTTCCATTCATAGAACACAGGGTTCTATTAATAGAACACAAGGTTTTATTCATAAAACACATGGTTATATTTATAGATCACGGGTGGTTTCCATTCAGAGAACACATGGTTTCATTCATAAAACACAGGGTTCTATTCATAGAACACAGGGTTCCATTCATAGAACACAGGGTTCTATTAATAGAACACAAGGTTTTATTCATAAAACACATGGTTATATTTATAGATCACGGGTGGTTTCCATTCAGAGAACACATCATTTCATTCATAAAACACAGGGTTCTATTCATAGAACACAGGGTTCCATTCATAGAACACAGGGTTCTATTAATAGAACACAAGGTTTTATTCATAAAACACATGGTTATATTTATAGATCACGGGTGGTTTCCATTCAGAGAACACATCATTTCATTCATAAAACACAGGGTTCTATTCATAGAACACAGGGTTCCATTTATAGAACACTGGGTTCTATTCATAGAACACAAGGTTTTATTCATAGAACACATGGTTATATTTATAGATCACGGGTGGTTTCCATTCAGAGAACACATAATTGTATTCATAAAACACAGGGTTCTATTCATAGAACACAGGGTTCCATTTATAGAACACAGGGTTCTTTTCATAGAACTCAAGGTTTTATTCATAGAACAGATGGTTATATTTATAGATCACGGGTGGTTTCCATTCAGAGAACACATAATTTCATTCATAAAACACAGGGTTCTATTCATAGAACACAGGGTTCCATTTATAGAACACGGGGTTCTATTCATAGAACACAAGGTTTATTCATAGAACAGATGGTTATATTTATAGATTACGGGTGGTTTCCATTCAGAGAACACATGGTTTCATTCATAAAACACAGGGTTCTATTCATAGAACACAGGGTTCCATTCATAGAACACAGGGTTCTATTAATAGAACACAAGGTTTTATTCATAGAACACATGGTTATATTTATAGATCACGGGTGGTTTCCATTCAGAGAACACATAATTTCATTCATAAAACACAGGGTTCTATTCATAGAACACAAGGTTCCAATTATAGAACACAGGGTTCTATTCATAGAACACAAGGTTTTATTCATAGAACAGATGGGTATATTTATAGATCACGGGTGGTTTCCATTCAGAGAACACATGGTTTCATTCATAAAACACAGGGTTCTATTCATAAAACACAGGGTTCCATTCATAGAACACAGGGTTCTATTAATAGAACACAAGGTTTTATTCATAGAACACATGGTTATATTTATAGATCTCGGGTGGTTTCCATTCAGAGAACACATGATTTCATTCATAAAACACAGGGTTCTATTTATAGAACACAGGGTTCCATTCATAGAACACAGGGTTCTATTAATAGAACACAAGGTTTTATTCATAAAACACATGGTTATATTTATAGATCACGGGTGGTTTCCATTCAGAGAACACATGGTTTCATTCATAAAACACAGGGTTCTATTCATAGAACACAGGGTTCCATTCATAAAATACAGGGTTCTTTTAATAGAACACAAGGTTTTATTCATAAAACACATGGTTATATTTATAGATCACGGGTGGTTTCCATTCAGAGAACACATAATTTCATTCATAAAACACAGGGTTCTATTCATAGAACACAGGGTTCCATTTATAGAACACAGGGTTCCATTCATAGAACACAGGGTTCTATTAATAGAACACAAGGTTTTATTCATAGAACACATGGCTATATTTATAGATCACGGGTGGTTTCCATTCAGAGAACACATGGTTTCATTCATAAAACACAGGGTTCTATTTATAGAACACAGGGTTCCATTCATAGAACACAGGGTTCTATTAATAGAACACAAGGTTTTATTCATAAAACACATGGTTATATTTATAGATAATGGGTGGTTTCCATTCAGAGAACACATGGTTTCATTCATAAAACACAGGGTTCTATTCATAGAACACAGGGTTCCATTCATAGAACACAGGGTTCTATTAATAGAACACAAGGTTTTATTCATAAAACACATGGTTATATTTATAGATCACGGGTGGTTTCCATTCAGAGAACACATCATTTCATTCATAAAACAGAGGGTTCTATTCATAGAACACAGGGTTCCATTTATAGAACACTGGGTTCTATTCATAGAACACAAGGTTTTATTCATAGAACACATGGTTATATTTATAGATCACGGGTGGTTTCCATTCAGAGAACACATGGTTTCATTCATAAAACACAGGGTTCTATTCATAGAACACAGGGTTCCATTCATAGAACACAGGGTTCTATTAATAGAACACAAGGTTTTATTCATAAAACACATGGTTATATTTATAGATCACGGGTGGTTTCCATTCAGAGAACACATCATTTCATTCATAAAACACAGGGTTCTATTCATAGAACACAGGGTTCCATTTATAGAACACTGGGTTCTATTCATAGAACACAAGGTTTTATTCATAGAACACATGGTTATATTTATAGATCAAGGGTGGTTTCCATTCAGAGAACACATAATTTTATTCATAAAACACAGGGTTCTATTCATAGAACACAGGTTTCCATTTATAGAACACAGGGTTCTATTCATAGAACTCAAGGTTTTATTCATAGAACAGATGGTTATATTTATAGATCACGGGTGGTTTCCATTCAGAGAACACATAATTTCATTCATAAAACACAGGGTTCTATTCATAGAACACAGGGTTCCATTTATAGAACACGGGGTTCTATTCATAGAACACAAGGTTTATTCATAGAACAGATGGTTATATTTATAGATCACGGGTGGTTTCCATTCAGAGAACACATGGTTTCATTCATAAAACACAGGGTTCTATTCATGGAACACAGGGTTCCATTCATAGAACACAGGGTTCTATTAATAGAACACAATGTTTTAATCATAAAACACATGGTTATATTTATAGATCACGGGTGGTTTCCATTCAGAGAACACATCATTTCATTCATAAAACACAGGGTTCTATTCATAGAACACAAGGTTTTATTCATAGAACACATGGCTATATTTATAGATCACGGGTGGTTTCCATTCAGAGAACACATGGTTTCATTAATAAAACACAGGGTTCTATTTATAGAACACAGGGTTCCATTCATAGAACACAGGGTTCTATTAATAGAACACAAGGTTTTATTCATAAAACACATGGTTATATTTATAGATCACGGGTGGTTTCCATTCAGAGAACACATGGTTTCATTAATAAAACACATGGTTCTATTCATAGAACACAGGGTTCCATTCATAGAACACAGGGTTCTATTAATAGAACACAAGGTTTTATTCATAAAACACATGGTTATATTTATAGATCACGGGTGGTTTCCATTCAGATAACACATCATTTCATTCATAAAACACAGGGTTCTATTCATAGAACACAGGGTTCCATTTATAGAACACTGGGTTCTATTCATAGAACACAAGGTTTTATTCATAGAACACATGGTTATATTTATAGATCACGGGTGGTTTCCATTCAGAGAACACATAATTTTATTCATAAAACACAGGGTTCTATTCATAGAACACAGGGTTCCATTTATAGAACACAGGGTTCTATTCATAGAACTCAAGGTTTTATTCATAGAACACAAGGTTTATTCATAGAACAGATGGTTATATTTATAGATCACGGGTGGTTTCCATTCAGAGAACACATGGTTTCATTCATAAAACACAGGGTTCTATTCATGGAACACAGGGTTCCATTCATAGAACACAGGGTTCTATTAATAGAACACAATGTTTTAATCATAAAACACATGGTTATATTTATAGATCACGGGTGGTTTCCATTCAGAGAACACATAATTTCATTCATAAAACACAGGGTTCTATTCATAGAACACAAGGTTTTATTCATAGAACACATGGCTATATTTATAGATCACGGGTGGTTTCCATTCAGAGAACACATGGTTTCATTAATAAAACACAGGGTTCTATTTATAGAACACAGGGTTCCATTCATAGAACACAGGGTTCTATTAATAGAACACAAGGTTTTATTCATAAAACACATGGTTATATTTATAGATCACGGGTGGTTTCCATTCAGAGAACACATGGTTTCATTCATAAAACACATGGTTCTATTCATAGAACACAGGGTTCCATTCAAAGAACACAGGGTTCTATTAATAGAACACAAGGTTTTATTCATAAAACACATGGTTATATTTATAGATCACGGGTGGTTTCCATTCAGATAACACATCATTTCATTCATAAAACACAGGGTTCTATTCATAGAACACAGGGTTCCATTTATAGAACACTGGGTTCTATTCATAGAACACAAGGTTTTATTCATAGAACACATGGTTATATTTATAGATCACGGGTGGTTTCCATTCAGAGAACACATAATTTTATTCATAAAACACAGGGTTCTATTCATAGAACACAGGGTTCCATTTATAGAACACAGGGTTCTATTCATAGAACTCAAGGTTTTATTCATAGAACAGATGGTTATATTTATAGATCACGGGTGGTTTCCATTCAGAGAACACATAATTTCATTTATAAAACACATGGTTCTATTCATAGAACACAGGGTTACATTTATAGAACACGGGGTTCTATTCATAGAACACAAGGATTATTCATAGAACAGATGGTTATATTTATAGATCACGGGTGGTTTCCATTCAGAGAACACATGGTTTCATTCATAGAACACAGGGTTCTATTAATAGAACACAAGGTTTTATTCATAAAACACATGGTTATATTTATAGATCACGGGTGGTTTCCATTCAGATAACACATCATTTCATTCATAAAACACAGGGTTCTATTCATAGAACACAGGGTTCCATTTATAGAACACTGGGTTCTATTCATAGAACACAAGGTTTTATTCATAGAACACATGGTTATATTTATAGATCACGGGTGGTTTCCATTCAGAGAACACATAATTTTATTCATAAAACACAGGGTTCTATTCATAGAACACAGGGTTCCATTTATAGAACACAGGGTTCTATTCATAGAACTCAAGGTTTTATTCATAGAACAGATGGTTATATTTATAGATCACGGGTGGTTTCCATTCAGAGAACACATAATTTCATTTATAAAACACAGGGTTCTATTCATAGAACACAGGGTTCCATTTATAGAACACAGGGTTCTATTCATAGAACACAAGGTTTATTCATAGAACAGATGGTTATATTTATAGATCACGGGTGGTTTCCATTCAGAGAACACATAATTGTATTCATAAAACACAGGGTTCTATTCATAGAACACAGGGTTCCATTTATAGAACACAGGGTTCTTTTCATAGAACTCAAGGTTTTATTCATAGAACAGATGGTTATATTTATAGATCACGGGTGGTTTCCATTCAGAGAACACATAATTTCATTCATAAAACACAGGGTTCTATTCATAGAACACAGGGTTCCATTTATAGAACACGGGGTTCTATTCATAGAACACAAGGTTTATTCATAGAACAGATGGTTATATTTATAGATCACGGGTGGTTTCCATTCAGAGAACACATGGTTTCATTCATAAAACACAGGGTTCTATTAATAGAACACAAGGTTTTATTCATAGAACACATGGTTATATTTATAGATCACGGGTGGTTTCCATTCAGAGAACACATAATTTCATTCATAAAACACAGGGTTCTATTCATAGAACACAAGGTTCCAATTATAGAACACATGGTTCTATTCATAGAACACAAGGTTTTATTCATAGAACAGATGGGTATATTTATAGATCACGGGTGGTTTCCATTCAGAGAACACATGGTTTCATTCATAAAACACAGGGTTCTATTCATAAAACACAGGGTTCCATTCATAGAACACAGGGTTCTATTAATAGAACACAAGGTTTTATTCATAAAACACATGGTTATATTTATAGATCTCGGGTGGTTTCCATTCAGAGAACACATGATTTCATTCATAAAACACAGGGTTCTATTTATAGAACACAGGGTTCCATTCATAGAACACAGGGTTCTATTAATAGAACACAAGGTTTTATTCATAAAACACATGGTTATATTTATAGATCACGGGTGGTTTCCATTCAGAGAACACATGGTTTCATTCATAAAACACAGGGTTATATTCATAGAACACAGGGTTCCATTCATAGAATACAGGGTTCTTTTAATAGAACACAAGGTTTTATTCATAAAACACATGGTTATATTTATAGATCACGGGTGGTTTCCATTCAGAGAACACATAATTTCATTCATAAAACACAGGGTTCTATTCATAGAACACAGGGTTCCATTTATAGAACACAGGGTTCCATTCATAGAACACAGGGTTCTATTAATAGAACACAAGGTTTTATTCATAGAACACATGGCTATATTTATAGATCACGGGTGGTTTCCATTCAGAGAACACATGGTTTCAGTCATAAAACACAGGGTTCTATTTATAGAACACAGGGTTCCATTCATAGAACACAGGGTTCTATTAATAGAACACAAGGTTTTATTCATAAAACACATGGTTATATTTATAGATCACGGGTGGTTTCCATTCAGAGAACACATGGTTTCATTCATAAAACACAGGGTTCTATTCATAGAACACAGGGTTCCATTCATAGAACACAGGGTTCTATTAATAGAACACAAGGTTTTATTCATAAAACACATGGTTATATTTATAGATCACGGGTGGTTTCCATTCAGAGAACACATCATTTCATTCATAAAACACAGGGTTCTATTCATAGAACACAGGGTTCCATTTATAGAACACTGGGTTCTATTCATAGAACACAAGGTTTTATTCATAGAACACATGGTTATATTTATAGATCACGGGTGGTTTCCATTCAGAGAACACATGGTTTCATTCATAAAACACAGGGTTCTATTCATAGAACACAGGGTTCCATTCATAGAACACAGGGTTCTATTAATAGAACACAAGGTTTTATTCATAAAACACATGGTTATATTTATAGATCACGGGTGGTTTCCATTCAGAGAACACATCATTTCATTCATAAAACACAGGGTTCTATTCATAGAACACAGGGTTCCATTTATAGAACACTGGGTTCTATTCATAGAACACAAGGTTTTATTCATAGAACACATGGTTATATTTATAGATCAAGGGTGGTTTCCATTCAGAGAACACGTAATTTTATTCATAAAACACAGGGTTCTATTCATAGAACACAGGTTTCCATTTATAGAACACAGGGTTCTATTCATAGAACTCAAGGTTTTATTCATAGAACAGATGGTTATATTTATAGATCACGGGTGGTTTCCATTCAGAGAACACATAATTTCATTCATAAAACACAGGGTTCTATTCATAGAACACAGGGTTCCATTTATAGAACACGGGGTTCTATTCATAGAACACAAGGTTTATTCATAGAACAGATGGTTATATTTATAGATCACGGGTGGTTTCCATTCAGAGAACACATGGTTTCATTCATAAAACACAGGGTTCTATTCATGGAACACAGGGTTCCATTCATAGAACACAGGGTTCTATTAATAGAACACAATGTTTTAATCATAAAACACATGGTTATATTTATAGATCACGGGTGGTTTCCATTCAGAGAACACATCATTTCATTCATAAAACACAGGGTTCTATTAATAGAACACAAGGTTTTATTCATAAAACACATGGTTATATTTATAGATCACGGGTGGTTTCCATTCAGAGAACACATGGTTTCATTCATAAAACACATGGTTCTATTCATAGAACACAGGGTTCCATTCATAGAACACAGGGTTCTATTAATAGAACACAAGGTTTTATTCATAAAACACATGGTTATATTTATAGATCACGGGTGGTTTCCATTCAGATAACACATGATTTCATTCATAAAACACAGGGTTCTATTCATAGAACACAGGGTTCCATTTATAGAACACTGGGTTCTATTCATAGAACACAAGGTTTTATTCATAGAACACATGGTTATATTTATAGATCACGGGTGGTTTCCATTCAGAGAACACATAATTTTATTCATAAAACACAGGGTTCTATTCATAGAACACAGGGTTCCATTTATAGAACACAGGGTTCTATTCATAGAACTCAAGGTTTTATTCATAGAACAGATGGTTATATTTATAGATCACGGGTGGTTTCCATTCAGAGAACACATAATTTCATTCATAAAACACAGGGTTCTATTCATAGAACACAGGGTTCCATTTATAGAACACGGGGTTCTATTCATAGAACACAAGGTTTATTCATAGAACAGATGGTTATATTTATAGATCACGGGTGGTTTCCATTCAGAGAACACATGGTTTCATTCATAAAACACAGGGTTCTATTCATGGAACACAGGGTTCCATTCATAGAACACAGGGTTCTATTAATAGAACACAATGTTTTAATCATAAAACACATGGTTATATTTATAGATCACGGGTGGTTTCCATTCAGAGAACACATCATTTCATTCATAAAACACAGGGTTCTATTCATAGAACACAAGGTTTTATTCATAGAACACATGGCTATATTTATAGATCACGGGTGGTTTCCATTCAGAAAACACATGGTTTCATTAATAAAACACAGGGTTCTATTTATAGAACACAGGGTTCCATTCATAGAACACAGGGTTCTATTAATAGAACACAAGGTTTTATTCATAAAACACATGGTTATATTTATAGATCACGGGTGGTTTCCATTCAGAGAACACATGGTTTCATTAATAAAACACATGGTTCTATTCATAGAACACAGGGTTCCATTCATAGAACACAGGGTTCTATTAATAGAACACAAGGTTTTATTCATAAAACACATGGTTATATTTATAGATCACGGGTGGTTTCCATTCAGATAACACATCATTTCATTCATAAAACACAGGGTTCTATTCATAGAACACAGGGTTCCATTTATAGAACACTGGGTTCTATTCATAGAACACAAGGTTTTATTCATAGAACACATGGTTATATTTATAGATCACGGGTGGTTTCCATTCAGAGAACACATGGTTTCATTCATAAAACACAGGGTTCTATTCATAGAACACAGGGTTCCATTCATAGAACACAGGGTTCTATTAATAGAACACAAGGTTTTATTCATAAAACACATGGTTATATTTATAGATCACGGGTGGTTTCCATTCAGAGAACACATCATTTCATTCATAAAACACAGGGTTCTATTCATAGAACACAGGGTTCCATTTATAGAACACTGGGTTCTATTCATAGAACACAAGGTTTTATTCATAGAACACATGGTTATATTTATAGATCAAGGGTGGTTTCCATTCAGAGAACACGTAATTTTATTCATAAAACACAGGGTTCTATTCATAGAACACAGGTTTCCATTTATAGAACACAGGGTTCTATTCATAGAACTCAAGGTTTTATTCATAGAACAGATGGTTATATTTATAGATCACGGGTGGTTTCCATTCAGAGAACACATAATTTCATTCATAAAACACAGGGTTCTATTCATAGAACACAGGGTTCCATTTATAGAACACGGGGTTCTATTCATAGAACACAAGGTTTATTCATAGAACAGATGGTTATATTTATAGATCACGGGTGGTTTCCATTCAGAGAACACATGGTTTCATTCATAAAACACAGGGTTCTATTCATGGAACACAGGGTTCCATTCATAGAACACAGGGTTCTATTAATAGAACACAATGTTTTAATCATAAAACACATGGTTATATTTATAGATCACGGGTGGTTTCCATTCAGAGAACACATCATTTCATTCATAAAACACAGGGTTCTATTAATAGAACACAAGGTTTTATTCATAAAACACATGGTTATATTTATAGATCACGGGTGGTTTCCATTCAGAGAACACATGGTTTCATTCATAAAACACATGGTTCTATTCATAGAACACAGGGTTCCATTCATAGAACACAGGGTTCTATTAATAGAACACAAGGTTTTATTCATAAAACACATGGTTATATTTATAGATCACGGGTGGTTTCCATTCAGATAACACATGATTTCATTCATAAAACACAGGGTTCTATTCATAGAACACAGGGTTCCATTTATAGAACACTGGGTTCTATTCATAGAACACAAGGTTTTATTCATAGAACACATGGTTATATTTATAGATCACGGGTGGTTTCCATTCAGAGAACACATAATTCTATTCATAAAACACAGGGTTCTATTCATAGAACACAGGGTTCCATTTATAGAACACAGGGTTCTATTCATAGAACTCAAGGTTTTATTCATAGAACAGATGGTTATATTTATAGATCACGGGTGGTTTCCATTCAGAGAACACATAATTTCATTCATAAAACACAGGGTTCTATTCATAGAACACAGGGTTCCATTTATAGAACACGGGGTTCTATTCATAGAACACAAGGTTTATTCATAGAACAGATGGTTATATTTATAGATCACGGGTGGTTTCCATTCAGAGAACACATGGTTTCATTCATAAAACACAGGGTTCTATTCATGGAACACAGGGTTCCATTCATAGAACACAGGGTTCTATTAATAGAACACAATGTTTTAATCATAAAACACATGGTTATATTTATAGATCACGGGTGGTTTCCATTCAGAGAACACATCATTTCATTCATAAAACACAGGGTTCTATTCATAGAACACAAGGTTTTATTCATAGAACACATGGCTATATTTATAGATCACGGGTGGTTTCCATTCAGAAAACACATGGTTTCATTAATAAAACACAGGGTTCTATTTATAGAACACAGGGTTCCATTCATAGAACACAGGGTTCTATTAATAGAACACAAGGTTTTATTCATAAAACACATGGTTATATTTATAGATCACGGGTGGTTTCCATTCAGAGAACACATGGTTTCATTAATAAAACACATGGTTCTATTCATAGAACACAGGGTTCCATTCATAGAACACAGGGTTCTATTAATAGAACACAAGGTTTTATTCATAAAACACATGGTTATATTTATAGATCACGGGTGGTTTCCATTCAGATAACACATCATTTCATTCATAAAACACAGGGTTCTATTCATAGAACACAGGGTTCCATTTATAGAACACTGGGTTCTATTCATAGAACACAAGGTTTTATTCATAGAACACATGGTTATATTTATAGATCACGGGTGGTTTCCATTCAGAGAACACATAATTTTATTCATAAAACACAGGGTTCTATTCATAGAACACAGGGTTCCATTTATAGAACACAGGGTTCTATTCATAGAACTCAAGGTTTTATTCATAGAACACAAGGTTTATTCATAGAACAGATGGTTATATTTATAGATCACGGGTGGTTTCCATTCAGAGAACACATGGTTTCATTCATAAAACACAGGGTTCTATTCATGGAACACAGGGTTCCATTCATAGAACACAGGGTTCTATTAATAGAACACAATGTTTTAATCATAAAACACATGGTTATATTTATAGATCACGGGTGGTTTCCATTCAGAGAACACATAATTTCATTCATAAAACACAGGGTTCTATTCATAGAACACAAGGTTTTATTCATAGAACACATGGCTATATTTATAGATCACGGGTGGTTTCCATTCAGAGAACACATGGTTTCATTAATAAAACACAGGGTTCTATTTATAGAACACAGGGTTCCATTCATAGAACACAGGGTTCTATTAATAGAACACAAGGTTTTATTCATAAAACACATGGTTATATTTATAGATCACGGGTGGTTTCCATTCAGAGAACACATGGTTTCATTCATAAAACACATGGTTCTATTCATAGAACACAGGGTTCCATTCAAAGAACACAGGGTTCTATTAATAGAACACAAGGTTTTATTCATAAAACACATGGTTATATTTATAGATCACGGGTGGTTTCCATTCAGATAACACATCATTTCATTCATAAAACACAGGGTTCTATTCATAGAACACAGGGTTCCATTTATAGAACACTGGGTTCTATTCATAGAACACAAGGTTTTATTCATAGAACACATGGTTATATTTATAGATCACGGGTGGTTTCCATTCAGAGAACACATAATTTTATTCATAAAACACAGGGTTCTATTCATAGAACACAGGGTTCCATTTATAGAACACAGGGTTCTATTCATAGAACTCAAGGTTTTATTCATAGAACAGATGGTTATATTTATAGATCACGGGTGGTTTCCATTCAGAGAACACATAATTTCATTTATAAAACACATGGTTCTATTCATAGAACACAGGGTTACATTTATAGAACACGGGGTTCTATTCATAGAACACAAGGATTATTCATAGAACAGATGGTTATATTTATAGATCACGGGTGGTTTCCATTCAGAGAACACATGGTTTCATTCATAGAACACAGGGTTCTATTAATAGAACACAAGGTTTTATTCATAAAACACATGGTTATATTTATAGATCACGGGTGGTTTCCATTCAGATAACACATCATTTCATTCATAAAACACAGGGTTCTATTCATAGAACACAGGGTTCCATTTATAGAACACTGGGTTCTATTCATAGAACACAAGGTTTTATTCATAGAACACATGGTTATATTTATAGATCACGGGTGGTTTCCATTCAGAGAACACATAATTTTATTCATAAAACACAGGGTTCTATTCATAGAACACAGGGTTCCATTTATAGAACACAGGGTTCTATTCATAGAACTCAAGGTTTTATTCATAGAACAGATGGTTATATTTATAGATCACGGGTGGTTTCCATTCAGAGAACACATAATTTCATTTATAAAACACAGGGTTCTATTCATAGAACACAGGGTTCCATTTATAGAACACAGGGTTCTATTCATAGAACACAAGGTTTATTCATAGAACAGATGGTTATATTTATAGATCACGGGTGGTTTCCATTCAGAGAACACATAATTGTATTCATAAAACACAGGGTTCTATTCATAGAACACAGGGTTCCATTTATAGAACACAGGGTTCTTTTCATAGAACTCAAGGTTTTATTCATAGAACAGATGGTTATATTTATAGATCACGGGTGGTTTCCATTCAGAGAACACATAATTTCATTCATAAAACACAAGGTTCTATTCATAGAACACAGGGTTCCATTTATAGAACACGGGGTTCTATTCATAGAACACAAGGTTTATTCATAGAACAGATGGTTATATTTATAGATCACGGGTGGTTTCCATTCAGAGAACACATGGTTTCATTCATAAAACACAGGGTTCTATTAATAGAACACAAGGTTTTATTCATAGAACACATGGTTATATTTATAGATCACGGGTGGTTTCCATTCAGAGAACACATAATTTCATTCATAAAACACAGGGTTCTATTCATAGAACACAAGGTTCCAATTATAGAACACATGGTTCTATTCATAGAACACAAGGTTTTATTCATAGAACAGATGGGTATATTTATAGATCACGGGTGGTTTCCATTCAGAGAACACATGGTTTCATTCATAAAACACAGGGTTCTATTCATAAAACACAGGGTTCCATTCATAGAACACAGGGTTCTATTAATAGAACACAAGGTTTTATTCATAAAACACATGGTTATATTTATAGATCTCGGGTGGTTTCCATTCAGAGAACACATGATTTCATTCATAAAACACAGGGTTCTATTTATAGAACACAGGGTTCCATTCATAGAACACAGGGTTCTATTAATAGAACACAAGGTTTTATTCATAAAACACATGGTTATATTTATAGATCACGGGTGGTTTCCATTCAGAGAACACATGGTTTCATTCATAAAACACAGGGTTATATTCATAGAACACAGGGTTCCATTCATAGAATACAGGGTTCTTTTAATAGAACACAAGGTTTTATTCATAAAACACATGGTTATATTTATAGATCACGGGTGGTTTCCATTCAGAGAACACATAATTTCATTCATAAAACACAGGGTTCTATTCATAGAACACAGGGTTCCATTTATAGAACACAGGGTTCCATTCATAGAACACAGGGTTCTATTAATAGAACACAAGGTTTTATTCATAGAACACATGGCTATATTTATAGATCACGGGTGGTTTCCATTCAGAGAACACATGGTTTCAGTCATAAAACACAGGGTTCTATTTATAGAACACAGGGTTCCATTCATAGAACACAGGGTTCTATTAATAGAACACAAGGTTTTATTCATAAAACACATGGTTATATTTATAGATCACGGGTGGTTTCCATTCAGAGAACACATGGTTTCATTCATAAAACACAGGGTTCTATTCATAGAACACAGGGTTCCATTCATAGAACACAGGGTTCTATTAATAGAACACAAGGTTTTATTCATAAAACACATGGTTATATTTATAGATCACGGGTGGTTTCCATTCAGAGAACACATCATTTCATTCATAAAACACAGGGTTCTATTCATAGAACACAGGGTTCCATTTATAGAACACTGGGTTCTATTCATAGAACACAAGGTTTTATTCATAGAACACATGGTTATATTTATAGATCACGGGTGGTTTCCATTCAGAGAACACATGGTTTCATTCATAAAACACAGGGTTCTATTCATAGAACACAGGGTTCCATTCATAGAACACAGGGTTCTATTAATAGAACACAAGGTTTTATTCATAAAACACATGGTTATATTTATAGATCACGGGTGGTTTCCATTCAGAGAACACTTCATTTCATTCATAAAACACAGGGTTCTATTCATAGAACACAGGGTTCCATTTATAGAACACTGGGTTCTATTCATAGAACACAAGGTTTTATTCATAGAACAGATGGTTATATTTATAGATCACGGGTGGTTTCCATTCAGAGAACACATAATTTCATTCATAAAACACAGGGTTCTATTCATAGAACACAGGGTTCCATTTATAGAACACGGGGTTCTATTCATAGAACACAAGGTTTATTCATAGAACAGATGGTTATATTTATAGATCACGGGTGGTTTCCATTCAGAGAACACATGGTTTCATTCATAAAACACAGGGTTCTATTCATGGAACACAGGGTTCCATTCATAGAACACAGGGTTCTATTAATAGAACACAATGTTTTAATCATAAAACACATGGTTATATTTATAGATCACGGGTGGTTTCCATTCAGAGAACACATCATTTCATTCATAAAACACAGGGTTCTATTAATAGAACACAAGGTTTTATTCATAAAACACATGGTTATATTTATAGATCACGGGTGGTTTCCATTCAGAGAACACATGGTTTCATTCATAAAACACATGGTTCTATTCAT
Organism: Crinia signifera; assembly: GCF_055691185.1. Taxonomy (NCBI): domain Eukaryota; kingdom Metazoa; phylum Chordata; class Amphibia; order Anura; family Myobatrachidae; genus Crinia; species Crinia signifera. The sequence goes on along the minus strand of NC_139217.1, from coordinate 235,872,256 downwards.
AGAACACAGGGTTCCATTCATAGAACACAGGGTTCTATTAATAGAACACAAGGTTTTATTCATAAAACACATGGTTATATTTATAGATCACGGGTGGTTTCCATTCAGATAACACATGATTTCATTCATAAAACACAGGGTTCTATTCATAGAACACAGGGTTCCATTTATAGAACACTGGGTTCTATTCATAGAACACAAGGTTTTATTCATAGAACACATGGTTATATTTATAGATCACGGGTGGTTTCCATTCAGAGAACACATAATTTTATTCATAAAACACAGGGTTCTATTCATAGAACACAGGGTTCCATTTATTGAACACAGGGTTCTATTCATAGAACTCAAGGTTTTATTCATAGAACAGATGGTTATATTTATAGATCACGGGTGGTTTCCATTCAGAGAACACATAATTTCATTTATAAAACACAGGGTTCTATTCATAGAACACAGGGTTCCATTTATAGAACACGGGGTTCTATTCATAGAACACAAGGATTATTCATAGAACAGATGGTTATATTTATAGATCACGGGTGGTTTCCATTCAGAGAACACATGGTTTCATTCATAGAACACAGGGTTCTATTAATAGAACACAAGGTTTTATTCATAAAACACATGGTTATATTTATAGATCACGGGTGGTTTCCATTCAGATAACACATCATTTCATTCATAAAACACAGGGTTCTATTCATAGAACACAGGGTTCCATTTATAGAACACTGGGTTCTATTCATAGAACACAAGGTTTTATTCATAGAACACATGGTTATATTTATAGATCACGGGTGGTTTCCATTCAGAGAACACATAATTTTATTCATAAAACACAGGGTTCTATTCATAGAACACAGGGTTCCATTTATAGAACACAGGGTTCTATTCATAGAACTCAAGGTTTTATTCATAGAACAGATGGTTATATTTATAGATCACGGGTGGTTTCCATTCAGAGAACACATAATTTCATTTATAAAACACAGGGTTCTATTCATAGAACACAGGGTTCCATTTATAGAACACGGGGTTCTATTCATAGAACACAAGGTTTATTCATAGAACAGATGGTTATATTTATAGATCACGGGTGGTTTCCATTCAGAGAACACATGGTTTCATTCATAAAACACAGGGTTCTATTCATAGAACACAGGGTTCCATTCATAGAATACAGGGTTCTTTTAATAGAACACAAGGTTTTATTCATAAAACACATGGTTATATTTATAGATCACGGGTGGTTTCCATTCAGAGAACACATAATTTCATTCATAAAACACAGGGTTCTATTCATAGAACACAGGGTTCCATTTATAGAACACAGGGTTCCATTCATAGAACACAGGGTTCTATTAATAGAACACAAGGTTTTATTCATAGAACACATGGCTATATTTATAGATCACGGGTGGTTTCCATTCAGAGAACACATGGTTTCAGTCATAAAACACAGGGTTCTATTTATAGAACACAGGGTTCCATTCATAGAACACAGGGTTCTATTAATAGAACACAAGGTTTTATTCATAAAACACATGGTTATATTTATAGATCACGGGTGGTTTCCATTCAGAGAACACATGGTTTCATTCATAAAACACAGGGTTCTATTCATAGAACACAGGGTTCCATTCATAGAACACAGGGTTCTATTAATAGAACACAAGGTTTTATTCATAAAACACATGGTTATATTTATAGATCACGGGTGGTTTCCATTCAGAGAACACATCATTTCATTCATAAAACACAGGGTTCTATTCATAGAACACAGGGTTCCATTTATAGAACACTGGGTTCTATTCATAGAACACAAGGTTTTATTCATAGAACACATGGTTATATTTATAGATCACGGGTGGTTTCCATTCAGAGAACACATGGTTTCATTCATAAAACACAGGGTTCTATTCATAGAACACAGGGTTCCATTCATAGAACACAGGGTTCTATTAATAGAACACAAGGTTTTATTCATAAAACACATGGTTATATTTATAGATCACGGGTGGTTTCCATTCAGAGAACACATCATTTCATTCATAAAACACAGGGTTCTATTCATAGAACACAGGGTTCCATTTATAGAACACTGGGTTCTATTCATAGAACACAAGGTTTTATTCATAGAACACATGGTTATATTTATAGATCAAGGGTGGTTTCCATTCAGAGAACACATAATTTTATTCATAAAACACAGGGTTCTATTCATAGAACACAGGTTTCCATTTATAGAACACAGGGTTCTATTCATAGAACTCAAGGTTTTATTCATAGAACAGATGGTTATATTTATAGATCACGGGTGGTTTCCATTCAGAGAACACATAATTTCATTCATAAAACACAGGGTTCTATTCATAGAACACAGGGTTCCATTTATAGAACACGGGGTTCTATTCATAGAACACAAGGTTTATTCATAGAACAGATGGTTATATTTATAGATCACGGGTGGTTTCCATTCAGAGAACACATGGTTTCATTCATAAAACACAGGGTTCTATTCATGGAACACAGGGTTCCATTCATAGAACACAGGGTTCTATTAATAGAACACAATGTTTTAATCATAAAACACATGGTTATATTTATAGATCACGGGTGGTTTCCATTCAGAGAACACATCATTTCATTCATAAAACACAGGGTTCTATTAATAGAACACAAGGTTTTATTCATAAAACACATGGTTATATTTATAGATCACGGGTGGTTTCCATTCAGAGAACACATGGTTTCATTCATAAAACACATGGTTCTATTCATAGAACACAGGGTTCCATTCATAGAACACAGGGTTCTATTAATAGAACACAAGGTTTTATTCATAAAACACATGGTTATATTTATAGATCACGGGTGGTTTCCATTCAGATAACACATGATTTCATTCATAAAACACAGGGTTCTATTCATAGAACACAGGGTTCCATTTATAGAACACTGGGTTCTATTCATAGAACACAAGGTTTTATTCTTAGAACACATGGTTATATTTATAGATCACGGGTGGTTTCCATTCAGAGAACACATAATTTTATTCATAAAACACAGGGTTCTATTCATAGAACACAGGGTTCCATTTATAGAACACAGGGTTCTATTCATAGAACTCAAGGTTTTATTCATAGAACAGATGGTTATATTTATAGATCACGGGTGGTTTCCATTCAGAGAACACATAATTTCATTTATAAAACACAGGGTTCTATTCATAGAACACAGGGTTCCATTTATAGAACACGGGGTTCTATTCATAGAACACAAGGATTATTCATAGAACAGATTGTTATATTTATAGATCACGGGTGGTTTCCATTCAGAGAACACATGGTTTCATTCATAGAACACAGGGTTCTATTAATAGAACACAAGGTTTTATTCATAAAACACATGGTTATATTTATAGATCACGGGTGGTTTCCATTCAGATAACACATCATTTCATTCATAAAACACAGGGTTCTATTCATAGAACACAGGGTTCCATTTATAGAACACTGGGTTCTATTCATAGAACACAAGGTTTTATTCATAGAACACATGGTTATATTTATAGATCACGGGTGGTTTCCATTCAGAGAACACATAATTTTATTCATAAAACACAGGGTTCTATTCATAGAACACAGGGTTCCATTTATAGAACACAGGGTTCTATTCATAGAACTCAAGGTTTTATTCATAGAACAGATGGTTATATTTATAGATCACGGGTGGTTTCCATTCAGAGAACACATAATTTCATTTATAAAACACAGGGTTCTATTCATAGAACACAGGGTTCCATTTATAGAACACGGGGTTCTATTCATAGAACACAAGGTTTATTCATAGAACAGATGGTTATATTTATAGATCACGGGTGGTTTCCATTCAGAGAACACATGGTTTCATTCATAAAACACAGGGTTCTATTCATGGAACACAGGGTTCCATTCATAGAACACAGGGTTCTATTAATAGAACACAAGGTTTTATTCATAGAACACATGGTTATATTTATAGATCACGGGTGGTTTCCATTCAGAGAACACATAATTTTATTCATAAAACACAGGGTTCTATTCATAGAACACAGGGTTCCATTTATAGAACACAGGGTTCTATTCATAGAACTCAAGGTTTTATTCATAGAACAGATGGTTATATTTATAGATCACGGGTGGTTTCCATTCAGAGAACACATAATTTCATTTATAAAACACAGGGTTCTATTCATAGAACACAGGGTTCCATTTATAGAACACGGGGTTCTATTCATAGAACACAAGGTTTATTCATAGAACAGATGGTTATATTTATAGATCACGGGTGGTTTCCATTCAGAGAACACATGGTTTCATTCATAAAACACAGGGTTCTATTAATAGAACACAAGGTTTTATTCATAGAACACATGGTTATATTTATAGATCACGGGTGGTTTCCATTCAGAGAACACATAATTTCATTCATAAAACACAGGGTTCTATTCATAGAACACAAGGTTCCAATTATAGAACACATGGTTCTATTCATAGAACACAAGGTTTTATTCATAGAACAGATGGGTATATTTATAGATCACGGGTGGTTTCCATTCAGAGAACACATGGTTTCATTCAAAAAACACAGGGTTCTATTCATAAAACACAGGGTTCCATTCATAGAACACAGGGTTCTATTAATAGAACACAAGGTTTTATTCATAGAACACATGGTTATATTTATAGATCTCGGGTGGTTTTCATTCAGAGAACACATGATTTCATTCATAAAACACAGGGTTCTATTTATAGAACACAGGGTTCCATTCATAGAACACAGGGTTCTATTAATAGAACACAAGGTTTTATTCATAAAACACATGGTTATATTTATAGATCACGGGTGGTTTCCATTCAGAGAACACATGGTTTCATTCATAAAACACAGGGTTATATTCATAGAACACAGGGTTCCATTCATAGAATACAGGGTTCTTTTAATAGAACACAAGGTTTTATTCATAAAACACATGGTTATATTTATAGATCACGGGTGGTTTCCATTCAGAGAACACATAATTTCATTCATAAAACACAGGGTTCTATTCATAGAACACAGGGTTCCATTTATAGAACACAGGGTTCCATTCATAGAACACAGGGTTCTATTAATAGAACACAAGGTTTTATTCATAGAACACATGGCTATATTTATAGATCACGGGTGGTTTCCATTCAGAGAACACATGGTTTCAGTCATAAAACACAGGGTTCTATTTATAGAACACAGGGTTCCATTCATAGAACACAGGGTTCTATTAATAGAACACAAGGTTTTATTCATAAAACACATGGTTATATTTATAGATCACGGGTGGTTTCCATTCAGAGAACACATGGTTTCATTCATAAAACACAGGGTTCTATTCATAGAACACAGGGTTCCATTCATAGAACACAGGGTTCTATTAATAGAACACAAGGTTTTATTCATAAAACACATGGTTATATTTATAGATCACGGGTGGTTTCCATTCAGAGAACACATCATTTCATTCATAAAACACAGGGTTCTATTCATAGAACACAGGGTTCCATTTATAGAACACTGGGTTCTATTCATAGAACACAAGGTTTTATTCATAGAACACATGGTTATATTTATAGATCAAGGGTGGTTTCCATTCAGAGAACACATATTTTTATTCATAAAACACAGGGTTCTATTCATAGAACACAGGTTTCCATTTATAGAACACAGGGTTCTATTCATAGAACTCAAGGTTTTATTCATAGAACAGATGGTTATATTTATAGATCACGGGTGGTTTCCATTCAGAGAACACATAATTTCATTCATAAAACACAGGGTTCTATTCATAGAACACAGGGTTCCATTTATAGAACACGGGGTTCTATTCATAGAACACAAGGTTTATTCATAGAACAGATGGTTATATTTATAGATCACGGGTGGTTTCCATTCAGAGAACACATGGTTTCATTCATAAAACACAGGGTTCTATTCATGGAACACAGGGTTCCATTCATAGAACACAGGGTTCTATTAATAGAACACAAGGTTTTATTCATAAAACACATGGTTATATTTATAGATCACGGGTGGTTTCCATTCAGATAACACATGATTTCATTCATAAAACACAGGGTTCTATTCATAGAACACAGGGTTCCATTTATAGAACACTGGGTTCTATTCATAGAACACAAGGTTTTATTCATAGAACACATGGTTATATTTATAGATCACGGGTGGTTTCCATTCAGAGAACACATAATTTTATTCATAAAACACAGGGTTCTATTCATAGAACACAGGGTTCCATTTATAGAACACAGGGTTCTATTCATAGAACTCAAGGTTTTATTCATAGAACAGATGGTTATATTTATAGATCACGGGTGGTTTCCATTCAGAGAACACATAATTTCATTTATAAAACACAGGGTTCTATTCATAGAACACAGGGTTCCATTTATAGAACACGGGGTTCTATTCATAGAACACAAGGATTATTCATAGAACAGATGGTTATATTTATAGATCACGGGTGGTTTCCATTCAGAGAACACATGGTTTCATTCATAGAACACAGGGTTCTATTAATAGAACACAAGGTTTTATTCATAAAACACATGGTTATATTTATAGATCACGGGTGGTTTCCATTCAGATAACACATCATTTCATTCATAAAACACAGGGTTCTATTCATAGAACACAGGGTTCCATTTATAGAACACTGGGTTCTATTCATAGAACACAAGGTTTTATTCATAGAACACATGGTTATATTTATAGATCACGGGTGGTTTCCATTCAGAGAACACATAATTTTATTCATAAAACACAGGGTTCTATTCATAGAACACAGGGTTCCATTTATAGAACACAGGGTTCTATTCATAGAACTCAAGGTTTTATTCATAGAACAGATGGTTATATTTATAGATCACGGGTGGTTTCCATTCAGAGAACACATAATTTCATTTATAAAACACAGGGTTCTATTCATAGAACACAGGGTTCCATTTATAGAACACGGGGTTCTATTCATAGAACACAAGGTTTATTCATAGAACAGATGGTTATATTTATAGATCACGGGTGGTTTCCATTCAGAGAACACATGGTTTCATTCATAAAACACAGGGTTCTATTCATAGAACACAGGGTTCCATTCATAGAATACAGGGTTCTTTTAATAGAACACAAGGTTTTATTCATAAAACACATGGTTATATTTATAGATCACGGGTGGTTTCTATTCAGAGAACACATAATTTCATTCATAAAACACAGGGTTCTATTCATAGAACACAGGGTTCCATTTATAGAACACAGGGTTCCATTCATAGAACACAGGGTTCTATTAATAGAACACAAGGTTTTATTCATAGAACACATGGCTATATTTATAGATCACGGGTGGTTTCCATTCAGAGAACACATGGTTTCAGTCATAAAACACAGGGTTCTATTTATAGAACACAGGGTTCCATTCATAGAACACAGGGTTCTATTAATAGAACACAAGGTTTTATTCATAAAACACATGGTTATATTTATAGATCACGGGTGGTTTCCATTCAGAGAACACATGGTTTCATTCATAAAACACAGGGTTCTATTCATAGAACACAGGGTTCCATTCATAGAACACAGGGTTCTATTAATAGAACACAAGGTTTTATTCATAAAACACATGGTTATATTTATAGATCACGGGTGGTTTCCATTCAGAGAACACATCATTTCATTCATAAAACACAGGGTTCTATTCATAGAACACAGGGTTCCATTTATAGAACACTGGGTTCTATTCATAGAACACAAGGTTTTATTCATAGAACACATGGTTATATTTATAGATCACGGGTGGTTTCCATTCAGAGAACACATGGTTTCATTCATAAAACACAGGGTTCTATTCATAGAACACAGGGTTCCATTCATAGAACACAGGGTTCTATTAATAGAACACAAGGTTTTATTCATAAAACACATGGTTATATTTATAGATCACGGGTGGTTTCCATTCAGAGAACACATCATTTCATTCATAAAACACAGGGTTCTATTCATAGAACACAGGGTTCCATTTATAGAACACTGGGTTCTATTCATAGAACACAAGGTTTTATTCATAGAACACATGGTTATATTTATAGATCAAGGGTGGTTTCCATTCAGAGAACACATAATTTTATTCATAAAACACAGGGTTCTATTCATAGAACACAGGTTTCCATTTATAGAACACAGGGTTCTATTCATAGAACTCAAGGTTTTATTCATAGAACAGATGGTTATATTTATAGATCACGGGTGGTTTCCATTCAGAGAACACATAATTTCATTCATAAAACACAGGGTTCTATTCATAGAACACAGGGTTCCATTTATAGAACACGGGGTTCTATTCATAGAACACAAGGTTTATTCATAGAACAGATGGTTATATTTATAGATCACGGGTGGTTTCCATTCAGAGAACACATGGTTTCATTCATAAAACACAGGGTTCTATTCATGGAACACAGGGTTCCATTCATAGAACACAGGGTTCTATTAATAGAACACAATGTTTTAATCATAAAACACATGGTTATATTTATAGATCACGGGTGGTTTCCATTCAGAGAACACATCATTTCATTCATAAAACACAGGGTTCTATTAATAGAACACAAGGTTTTATTCATAAAACACATGGTTATATTTATAGATCACGGGTGGTTTCCATTCAGAGAACACATGGTTTCATTCATAAAACACATGGTTCTATTCATAGAACACAGGGTTCCATTCATAGAACACAGGGTTCTATTAATAGAACACAAGGTTTTATTCATAAAACACATGGTTATATTTATAGATCACGGGTGGTTTCCATTCAGATAACACATGATTTCATTCATAAAACACAGGGTTCTATTCATAGAACACAGGGTTCCATTTATAGAACACTGGGTTCTATTCATAGAACACAAGGTTTTATTCATAGAACACATGGTTATATTTATAGATCACGGGTGGTTTCCATTCAGAGAACATATAATTTTATTCATAAAACACAGGGTTCTATTCATAGAACACAGGGTTCCATTTATAGAACACAGGGTTCTATTCATAGAACTCAAGGTTTTATTCATAGAACAGATGGTTATATTTATAGATCACGGGTGGTTTCCATTCAGAGAACACATAATTTCATTTATAAAACACAGGGTTCTATTCATAGAACACAGGGTTCCATTTATAGAACACGGGGTTCTATTCATAGAACACAAGGATTATTCATAGAACAGATGGTTATATTTATAGATCACGGGTGGTTTCCATTCAGAGAACACATGGTTTCATTCATAGAACACAGGGTTCTATTAATAGAACACAAGGTTTTATTCATAAAACACATGGTTATATTTATAGATCACGGGTGGTTTCCATTCAGATAACACATCATTTCATTCATAAAACACAGGGTTCTATTCATAGAACACAGGGTTCCATTTATAGAACACTGGGTTCTATTCATAGAACACAAGGTTTTATTCATAGAACACATGGTTATATTTATAGATCACGGGTGGTTTCCATTCAGAGAACACATAATTTTATTCATAAAACACAGGGTTCTATTCATAGAACACAGGGTTCCATTTATAGAACACAGGGTTCTATTCATAGAACTCAAGGTTTTATTCATAGAACAGATGGTTATATTTATAGATCACGGGTGGTTTCCATTCAGAGAACACATAATTTCATTTATAAAACACAGGGTTCTATTCATAGAACACAGGGTTCCATTTATAGAACACGGGGTTCTATTCATAGAACACAAGGTTTATTCATAGAACAGATGGTTATATTTATAGATCACGGGTGGTTTCCATTCAGAGAACACATGGTTTCATTCATAAAACACAGGGTTCTATTCATGGAACACAGGGTTCCATTCATAGAACACAGGGTTCTATTAATAGAACACAAGGTTTTATTCATAGAACACATGGTTATATTTATAGATCACGGGTGGTTTCCATTCAGAGAACACATAATTTTATTCATAAAACACAGGGTTCTATTCATAGAACACAGGGTTCCATTTATAGAACACAGGGTTCTATTCATAGAACTCAAGGTTTTATTCATAGAACAGATGGTTATATTTATAGATCACGGGTGGTTTCCATTCAGAGAACACATAATTTCATTTATAAAACACAGGGTTCTATTCATAGAACACAGGGTTCCATTTATAGAACACGGGGTTCTATTCATAGAACACAAGGTTTATTCATAGAACAGATGGTTATATTTATAGATCACGGGTGGTTTCCATTCAGAGAACACATGGTTTCATTCATAAAACACAGGGTTCTATTAATAGAACACAAGGTTTTATTCATAGAACACATGGTTATATTTATAGATCACGGGTGGTTTCCATTCAGAGAACACATAATTTCATTCATAAAACACAGGGTTCTATTCATAGAACACAAGGTTCCAATTATAGAACACATGGTTCTATTCATAGAACACAAGGTTTTATTCATAGAACAGATGGGTATATTTATAGATCACGGGTGGTTTCCATTCAGAGAACACATGGTTTCATTCAAAAAACACAGGGTTCTATTCATAAAACACAGGGTTCCATTCATAGAACACAGGGTTCTATTAATAGAACACAAGGTTTTATTCATAGAACACATGGTTATATTTATAGATCTCGGGTGGTTTTCATTCAGAGAACACATGATTTCATTCATAAAACACAGGGTTCTATTTATAGAACACAGGGTTCCATTCATAGAACACAGGGTTCTATTAATAGAACACAAGGTTTTATTCATAAAACACATGGTTATATTTATAGATCACGGGTGGTTTCCATTCAGAGAACACATGGTTTCATTCATAAAACACAGGGTTATATTCATAGAACACAGGGTTCCATTCATAGAATACAGGGTTCTTTTAATAGAACACAAGGTTTTATTCATAAAACACATGGTTATATTTATAGATCACGGGTGGTTTCCATTCAGAGAACACATAATTTCATTCATAAAACACAGGGTTCTATTCATAGAACACAGGGTTCCATTTATAGAACACAGGGTTCCATTCATAGAACACAGGGTTCTATTAATAGAACACAAGGTTTTATTCATAGAACACATGGCTATATTTATAGATCACGGGTGGTTTCCATTCAGAGAACACATGGTTTCAGTCATAAAACACAGGGTTCTATTTATAGAACACAGGGTTCCATTCATAGAACACAGGGTTCTATTAATAGAACACAAGGTTTTATTCATAAAACACATGGTTATATTTATAGATCACGGGTGGTTTCCATTCAGAGAACACATGGTTTCATTCATAAAACACAGGGTTCTATTCATAGAACACAGGGTTCCATTCATAGAACACAGGGTTCTATTAATAGAACACAAGGTTTTATTCATAAAACACATGGTTATATTTATAGATCACGGGTGGTTTCCATTCAGAGAACACATCATTTCATTCATAAAACACAGGGTTCTATTCATAGAACACAGGGTTCCATTTATAGAACACTGGGTTCTATTCATAGAACACAAGGTTTTATTCATAGAACACATGGTTATATTTATAGATCAAGGGTGGTTTCCATTCAGAGAACACATATTTTTATTCATAAAACACAGGGTTCTATTCATAGAACACAGGTTTCCATTTATAGAACACAGGGTTCTATTCATAGAACTCAAGGTTTTATTCATAGAACAGATGGTTATATTTATAGATCACGGGTGGTTTCCATTCAGAGAACACATAATTTCATTCATAAAACACAGGGTTCTATTCATAGAACACAGGGTTCCATTTATAGAACACGGGGTTCTATTCATAGAACACAAGGTTTATTCATAGAACAGATGGTTATATTTATAGATCACGGGTGGTTTCCATTCAGAGAACACATGGTTTCATTCATAAAACACAGGGTTCTATTCATGGAACACAGGGTTCCATTCATAGAACACAGGGTTCTATTAATAGAACACAATGTTTTAATCATAAAACACATGGTTATATTTATAGATCACGGGTGGTTTCCATTCAGAGAACACATAATTTCATTCATAAAACACAGGGTTCTATTAATAGAACACAAGGTTTTATTCATAAAACACATGGTTATATTTATAGATCACGGGTGGTTTCCATTCAGAGAACACATGGTTTCATTCATAAAACACATGGTTCTATTCATAGAACACAGGGTTCCATTCATAGAACACAGGGTTCTATTAATAGAACACAAGGTTTTATTCATAAAACACATGGTTATATTTATAGATCACGGGTGGTTTCCATTCAGATAACACATCATTTCATTCATAAAACACAGGGTTCTATTCATAGAACACAGGGTTCCATTTATAGAACACTGGGTTCTATTCATAGAACACAAGGTTTTATTCATAGAACACATGGTTATATTTATAGATCACGGGTGGTTTCCATTCAGAGAACACATAATTTCATTTATAAAACACAGGGTTCTATTCATAGAACACAGGGTTCCATTTATAGAACACGGGGTTCTATTCATAGAACACAAGGATTATTCATAGAACAGATGGTTATATTTATAGATCACGGGTGGTTTCCATTCAGAGAACACATGGTTTCATTCATAGAACACAGGGTTCTATTAATAGAACACAAGGTTTTATTCATAAAACACATGGTTATATTTATAGATCACGGGTGGTTTCCATTCAGATAACACATCATTTCATTCATAAAACACAGGGTTCTATTCATAGAACACAGGGTTCCATTTATAGAACACTGGGTTCTATTCATAGAACACAAGGTTTTATTCATAGAACACATGGTTATATTTATAGATCACGGGTGGTTTCCATTCAGAGAACACATAATTTTATTCATAAAACACAGGGTTCTATTCATAGAACACAGGGTTCCATTTAATTCTATTCATAGAACTCAAGGTTTTATTCATAGAACAGATGGTTATATTTATAGATCACGGGTGGTTTCCATTCAGAGAACACATAATTTCATTTATAAAACACAGGGTTCTATTCATAGAACACAGGGTTCCATTTATAGAACACGGGGTTCTATTCATAGAACACAAGGTTTATTCATAGAACAGATGGTTATATTTATAGATCACGGGTGGTTTCCATTCAGAGAACACATGGTTTCATTCATAAAACACAGGGTTCTATTCATGGAACACAGGGTTCCATTCATAGAACACAGGGTTCTATTAATAGAACACAAGGTTTTATTCATAGAACACATGGTTATATTTATAGATCACGGGTGGTTTCCATTCAGAGAACACATAATTTCATTCATAAAACACAGGGTTCTATTCATAGAACACAAGGTTCTAATTATAGAACACAGGGTTTTATTCATAGAACACAAGGTTTTATTCATAGAACAGATGGGTATATTTATAGATCACGGGTGGTTTCCATTCAGAGAACACATGGTTTCATTCATAAAACACAGGGTTCTATTCATAAAACACAGGGTTCCATTCATAGAACACAGGGTTCTATTAATAGAACACAAGGTTTTATTCATAGAACACATGGTTATATTTATAGATCACGGGAGGTTTCCATTCAGAGAACACATGATTTCATTCATAAAACACAGGGTTCTATTTATAGAACACAGGGTTCCATTCATAGAACACAGGGTTCTATTAATAGAACACAAGGTTTTATTCATAAAACACATGGTTATATTTATAGATCACGGGTGGTTTCCATTCAGAGAACACATGGTTTCATTCATAAAACACAGGGTTCTATTCATAGAACACAGGGTTCCATTCATAGAACACAGGGTTCCATTCATAGAACACAGGGTTCTATTAATAGAACTCAAGGTTTTATTCATAGAACAGATGGTTATATTTATAGATCACGGGTGGTTTCCATTCAGAGAACACATAATTGCATTCATAAAACACAGGGTTCTATTCATAGAACACAGGGTTCCATTTATAGAACACAGGAATCTATTCATAGAACACAAGGTATTATTCATAGAACACATGGCTATATTTATAGATCACGGGTGGTTTCCATTCAGAGAACACATGGTTTCATTCATAAAACACAGGGTTCTATTTATAGAACACAGGGTTCCATTCATAGAACACAGGGTTCTAATAATAGAACACAAGGTTTTATTCATAAAACACATGGTTATATTTATAGATCACGGGTGGTTTCCATTCAGAGAACACATGGTTTCATTCATAAAACACAGGGTTCTATTCATAGAACACAGGGTTCCATTCATAGAACACAGGGTTCTATTAATAGAACACAAGGTTTTATTCATAAAACACATGGTTATATTTATAGATCACGGGTGGTTTCCATTCAGAGAACACATCATTTCATTCATAAAACACAGGGTTCTATTCATAGAACACAGGGTTCCATTTATAGAACACTGGGTTCTATTCATAGAACACAAGGTTTTATTCATAGAACACATGGTTATATTTATAGATCACGGGTGGTTTCCATTCAGAGAACACATAATTGTATTCATAAAACACAGGGTTCTATTCATAGAACACAGGGTTCCATTTATAGAACACAGGGTTCTTTTCATAGAACACAAGGTTTTATTCATAGAACACATGGTTATATTTATAGATCACGGGAGGTTTCCATTCAGAGAACACATGATTTCATTCATAAAACACAGGGTTCTATTTATAGAACACAGGGTTCCATTCATAGAACACAGGGTTCTATTAATAGAACACAAGGTTTTATTCATAAAACACATGGTTATATTTATAGATCACGGGTGGTTTCCATTCAGAGAACACATGGTTTCATTCATAAAACACAGGGTTCTATTCATAGAACACAGGGTTCCATTCATAGAACACAGGGTTCCATTCATAGAACACAGGGTTCTATTAATAGAACACAAGGTTTTATTCATAAAACACATGGTTATATTTATAGATCACGGGTGGTTTCCATTCAGAGAACACATAATTTCATTCATAAAACACAGGGTTCTATTCATAGAACACAGGGTTCCATTTATAGAACACATGGTTCTATTCATAGAACACAAGGTTTTATTCATAGAACAGATGGTTATATTTATAGATCACGGGTGGTTTCCATTCAGAGAACACATAATTGCATTCATAAAACACAGGGTTCTATTCATAGAACACAGGGTTCCATTTATAGAACACATGGTTCTATTCATAGAACACAAGGTTTTATTCATAGAACACATGGCTATATTTATAGATCACGGGTGGTTTCCATTCAGAGAACACATAATTTCATTCATAAAACACAGGGTTCTATTCATAGAACAAAGGGTTCCATTTATAGAACACGGGGTTCTATTCATAGAACACAAGGTTTATTCATAGAACAGATGGTTATATTTATAGATCACGCGTGGTTTCCATTCAGAGAACACATGGTTTCATTCATAAAACACAGGGTTCTATTCATAGAACACAGGGTTCCATTCATAGAACACAGGGTTCTATTAATAGAACACAAGGTTTTATTCATAGAACACATGGTTATATTTATAGATCACGGGTGGTTTCCATTCAGAGAACACATAATTTAATTCATAAAACACAGGGTTCTATTCATAGAACACAAGGTTCCAATTATAGAACACAGGGTTCTATTCATAGAACACAAGGTTTTATTCATAGAACAGATGGGTATATTTATAGATCACGGGTGGTTTCCATTCAGAGAACACATGGTTTCATTCATAAAACACAGGGTTCTATTCATAAAACACAGGGTTCCATTCATAGAACACAGGGTTCTATTAACCCCTTCCTGACAGAGCTAGTTTTTGCGTTCCTGACAGAGCCATTTTTTTCAAATCTGACATGTCTCACTTAAGTGGGGATAACTTTTTTTTGCTTTTACTTATCCCAGTGATTTTGAGATTGTTTTTTCGTGACACATTGTACTTCAAATTAGTGGTAAATTTGGGTCGATACAGTCTGTGTTTTTTTGTGAAAAATACCAAAATGTCGTGAAAAAATGGAAAATTTAGCGATTTGCAAAATGTTAAATTTTCTGCTTGTGAGACAAATAATCATACCACTCAAAATAGTTAATAACTAACATAGACCATATGTCTACTTTATATTTCCATCATTATTTCAACTTCCTTTTAATTTTTTTGGACACTAGGAGGCTTACAATATGAATAGCAAATTCTCAAATTTTCAAGAAAATTTCAAACACTGATTTTTTTAGGGACCAGTTCAGTTCTGATGTGACTTTGAGGGACTTGTATGTGAGACACCCCCATAAATGATGCCATTTCAAAAACTGCACCCCTCACAGTATTCAAAACAGCATTTTGGAAGTTTGTTAACCCTTTAGGTGTTTCACAGGAATTAAAACAAAGTGTAGGTGAAATTTCAAAATTTCATTTTTTTTTCGGATTTTCAATTTTAATACATTTTTCTAAGGAACACAGTAGATTTTACTAGAGAAATGTGACTAAAAATTGATTCCCCCAATTCTTTGGTTTTCATAAATATCCTATATGTGGCCCTAGTGTGCACGGTGACCAAACCACCGGCTTCATAATAGAAGGAGCACCTACTTGATTTTGGAGCCTCCTTTTTATGAGATTATTTTTTAGGCACCATGTAGGTTTCTAGGCACCATAAGATGCTAAAAGTTAGGAACCCCCCCACAAGTGACCCCATTTTGCAAACTACACCCCTCAGGGAATTCATCTAGGGGTATAGTGTACATTTCAAACCCCCAGGGGTTTCACCAATTGTGGTACAACTGGGCAGTGAAAATGAAAAAAAATAATTTTTCATTTTCACAGCTCAGTTGTATCAAAATTGGTGAAACCCCGGGGGGTTTGAAATGTACTCTATACCCCTAGATGAATTCCCTGAGGGGTGTAGTTTGCAAAATGGGGTCACTTGTGGGGGGGTTCCACTGTA
Source organism: Crinia signifera (assembly GCF_055691185.1). Taxonomy (NCBI): domain Eukaryota; kingdom Metazoa; phylum Chordata; class Amphibia; order Anura; family Myobatrachidae; genus Crinia; species Crinia signifera. The sequence goes on along the minus strand of NC_139217.1, from coordinate 235,855,191 downwards.
TGGGTGTTTCGGGGGTCATTCAACCAGAATCTGTGCTGCAAAATCCAAAAATCACTCCTTCCCTTCTGAGTCCTGCCATGCACCCAACTGGTATTTTTTGGTCACATGTGAGGCATTGCCGTACCCGGGAGAAATTGGGGCACAGATTTTGGGGTGCTTTGTCTCCTTCATTCCTTGTGAAAATGAAAAATTTTGAGCCAGATCTGCATTTTTGTGTAAAAAAAATTATTTTTTTACACAAAAATGCAGTTCTGGCTCAAAATTTTTAATTTTCACAAGGAATGAAGGAGACAAAGCACCCCAAAATCTGTGCCCCAATTTCTCCCGGGTACGGCAATGCCTCACATGTGACCAAAAAATACCAGTTGGGTGCATGGCAGGACTCAGAAGGGAAGGAGTGATTTTTGGTGGTGGAATGAATGGCGGGTGCTATGTCGCATTAGCAAGACCCCCGAAGCACCAATACAGTGGAACCCCCCCACAAGTGACCCCATTTTGGTCACCAGCTTTGGGAGGGGGGCTGGCGCTGCGGCTGGCGGGGGGGTGGGAGGGGTGCTGGCGCTGCGGCAGCCGGGTGGGTGGGAGGGAGGGGGGCTGCCGGGTGGGAGGGGGGGGGGGCTGGCGATCGTAGGTGATCGGTGCGGTATACGCACACACACACACACACACACACACACACACATATATATATATATATATATATATATATGTGTGTATATATATATATATATATATATATATATATATATATATACATATATATACATATATATACACACACATATATATATATATATATATATATATATGTGTGTGTATATATATATATATATATATATATATACACATTTGCACATTTTTTTTTATTTTATTTTATTTTTTTACTTTTCCAGCAGCAGCATGATGCTGCTGCTGCTGCTGCTGCTGCGGGGGGGAGGGGGGAGGAGGGGAGCGCAGCGTGCGCTCCGGACGTAGCGGTGGAGCCGCTGGAGCTGCTGCTGCTGCCGGGTGAGTGCCCGGCGGGTGGGAGGGGGGTGCTGCCGCTCGGTGGTGATCGGTGCTGCACCGATCACCACCGATCCCTGTGTTACCGAGCGGCTTAGCCGCCGGTAACACAGGAAACGCTGTGAATGGCTGTTCAGATTTGAACAGCCAATCACAGCGATCGCCGACCGGGGGGGGCACCCCTGCCCCCCCTGGGCGACGAGGGGGGATGTCTGCTGTCAGGGACAGCAGACATCACCTAACTGTCACTGCGTCTCTAGACGCAGTGACAGTTTGAAGTCATGACGTACATGTACGTCAAATGTCGGGAAGTACTTCCCGACCATGACGTACATGTACGTCAAATGTCGGGAAGGGGTTAATAGAACACAAGGTTTTATTCATAGAACACATGGTTATATTTATAGATCTCGGGTGGTTTCCATTCAGAGAACACATGATTTCATTCATAAAACACAGGGTTCTATTTATAGAACACAGGGTTCCATTCATAGAACACAGGGTTCTATTAATAGAACACAAGGTTTTATTCATAAAACACATGGTTATATTTATAGATCACGGGTGGTTTCCATTCAGAGAACACATGGTTTCATTCATAAAACACAGGGTTCTATTCATAGAACACAGGGTTCCATTCATAGAATACAGGGTTCTTTTAATAGAACACAAGGTTTTATTCATAAAACACATGGTTATATTTATAGATCACGGGTGGTTTCCATTCAGAGAACACATAATTTTATTCATAAAACACAGGGTTCTATTCATAGAACACAGGGTTCCATTTATAGAACACAGGGTTCCATTCATAGAACACAGGGTTCTATTAATAGAACACAAGGTTTAATTCATAGAACACATGGCTATATTTATAGATCACGGGTGGTTTCCATTCAGAGAACACATGGTTTCATTCATAAAACACAGGGTTCTATTTATAGAACACAGGGTTCCATTCATAGAACACAGGGTTCTATTAATAGAACACAAGGTTTTATTCATAAAACACATGGTTATATTTATAGATCACGGGTGGTTTCCATTCAGAGAACACATAATTTTATTCATAAAACACAGGGTTCTATTCATAGAACACAGGGTTCCATTTATAGAACACAGGGTTCTATTCATAGAACTCAAGGTTTTATTCATAGAACAGATGGTTATATTTATAGATCACGGGTGGTTTCCATTCAGAGAACACATAATTTCATTTATAAAACACAGGGTTCTATTCATAGAACACAGGGTTCCATTTATAGAACACGGGGTTCTATTCATAGAACACAAGGTTTATTCATAGAACAATTGGTTATATTTATAGATCACGGGTGGTTTCCATTCAGAGAACACATGGTTTCATTCATAAAACACAGGGTTCTATTCATGGAACACAGGGTTCCATTCATAGAACACAGGGTTCTATTAATAGAACACAAGGTTTTATTCATAGAACACATGGTTATATTTATAGATCACGGGTGGTTTCCATTCAGAGAACACATAATTTTATTCATAAAACACAGGGTTCTATTCATAGAACACAGGGTTCCATTTATAGAACACAGGGTTCTATTCATAGAACTCAAGGTTTTATTCATAGAACAGATGGTTATATTTATAGATCACGGGTGGTTTCCATTCAGAGAACACATAATTTCATTTATAAAACACAGGGTTCTATTCATAGAACACAGGGTTCCATTTATAGAACACGGGGTTCTATTCATAGAACACAAGGTTTATTCATAGAACAGATGGTTATATTTATAGATCACGGGTGGTTTCCATTCAGAGAACACATGGTTTCATTCATAAAACACAGGGTTCTATTAATAGAACACAAGGTTTTATTCATAGAACACATGGTTATATTTATAGATCACGGGTGGTTTCCATTCAGAGAACACATAATTTCATTCATAAAACACAGGGTTCTATTCATAGAACACAAGGTTCCAATTATAGAACACATGGTTCTATTCATAGAACACAAGGTTTTATTCATAGAACAGATGGGTATATTTATAGATCACGGGTGGTTTCCATTCAGAGAACACATGGTTTCATTCAAAAAACACAGGGTTCTATTCATAAAACACAGGGTTCCATTCATAGAACACAGGGTTCTATTAATAGAACACAAGGTTTTATTCATAGAACACATGGTTATATTTATAGATCTCGGGTGGTTTTCATTCAGAGAACACATGATTTCATTCATAAAACACAGGGTTCTATTTATAGAACACAGGGTTCCATTCATAGAACACAGGGTTCTATTAATAGAACACAAGGTTTTATTCATAAAACACATGGTTATATTTATAGATCACGGGTGGTTTCCATTCAGAGAACACATGGTTTCATTCATAAAACACAGGGTTATATTCATAGAACACAGGGTTCCATTCATAGAATACAGGGTTCTTTTAATAGAACACAAGGTTTTATTCATAAAACACATGGTTATATTTATAGATCACGGGTGGTTTCCATTCAGAGAACACATAATTTCATTCATAAAACACAGGGTTCTATTCATAGAACACAGGGTTCCATTTATAGAACACAGGGTTCCATTCATAGAACACAGGGTTCTATTAATAGAACACAAGGTTTTATTCATAGAACACATGGCTATATTTATAGATCACGGGTGGTTTCCATTCAGAGAACACATGGTTTCAGTCATAAAACACAGGGTTCTATTTATAGAACACAGGGTTCCATTCATAGAACACAGGGTTCTATTAATAGAACACAAGGTTTTATTCATAAAACACATGGTTATATTTATAGATCACGGGTGGTTTCCATTCAGAGAACACATGGTTTCATTCATAAAACACAGGGTTCTATTCATAGAACACAGGGTTCCATTCATAGAACACAGGGTTCTATTAATAGAACACAAGGTTTTATTCATAAAACACATGGTTATATTTATAGATCACGGGTGGTTTCCATTCAGAGAACACATCATTTCATTCATAAAACACAGGGTTCTATTCATAGAACACAGGGTTCCATTTATAGAACACTGGGTTCTATTCATAGAACACAAGGTTTTATTCATAGAACACATGGTTATATTTATAGATCAAGGGTGGTTTCCATTCAGAGAACACATATTTTTATTCATAAAACACAGGGTTCTATTCATAGAACACAGGTTTCCATTTATAGAACACAGGGTTCTATTCATAGAACTCAAGGTTTTATTCATAGAACAGATGGTTATATTTATAGATCACGGGTGGTTTCCATTCAGAGAACACATAATTTCATTCATAAAACACAGGGTTCTATTCATAGAACACAGGGTTCCATTTATAGAACACGGGGTTCTATTCATAGAACACAAGGTTTATTCATAGAACAGATGGTTATATTTATAGATCACGGGTGGTTTCCATTCAGAGAACACATGGTTTCATTCATAAAACACAGGGTTCTATTCATGGAACACAGGGTTCCATTCATAGAACACAGGGTTCTATTAATAGAACACAATGTTTTAATCATAAAACACATGGTTATATTTATAGATCACGGGTGGTTTCCATTCAGAGAACACATAATTTCATTCATAAAACACAGGGTTCTATTAATAGAACACAAGGTTTTATTCATAAAACACATGGTTATATTTATAGATCACGGGTGGTTTCCATTCAGAGAACACATGGTTTCATTCATAAAACACATGGTTCTATTCATAGAACACAGGGTTCCATTCATAGAACACAGGGTTCTATTAATAGAACACAAGGTTTTATTCATAAAACACATGGTTATATTTATAGATCACGGGTGGTTTCCATTCAGATAACACATCATTTCATTCATAAAACACAGGGTTCTATTCATAGAACACAGGGTTCCATTTATAGAACACTGGGTTCTATTCATAGAACACAAGGTTTTATTCATAGAACACATGGTTATATTTATAGATCACGGGTGGTTTCCATTCAGAGAACACATAATTTTATTCATAAAACACAGGGTTCTATTCATAGAACACAGGGTTCCATTTATAGAACACAGGGTTCTATTCATAGAACTCAAGGTTTTATTCATAGAACAGATGGTTATATTTATAGATCACGGGTGGTTTCCATTCAGAGAACACATAATTTCATTTATAAAACACAGGGTTCTATTCATAGAACACAGGGTTCCATTTATAGAACACGGGGTTCTATTCATAGAACACAAGGATTATTCATAGAACAGATGGTTATATTTATAGATCACGGGTGGTTTCCATTCAGAGAACACATGGTTTCATTCATAGAACACAGGGTTCTATTAATAGAACACAAGGTTTTATTCATAAAACACATGGTTATATTTATAGATCACGGGTGGTTTCCATTCAGATAACACATCATTTCATTCATAAAACACAGGGTTCTATTCATAGAACACAGGGTTCCATTTATAGAACACTGGGTTCTATTCATAGAACACAAGGTTTTATTCATAGAACACATGGTTATATTTATAGATCACGGGTGGTTTCCATTCAGAGAACACATAATTTTATTCATAAAACACAGGGTTCTATTCATAGAACACAGGGTTCCATTTAATTCTATTCATAGAACTCAAGGTTTTATTCATAGAACAGATGGTTATATTTATAGATCACGGGTGGTTTCCATTCAGAGAACACATAATTTCATTTATAAAACACAGGGTTCTATTCATAGAACACAGGGTTCCATTTATAGAACACGGGGTTCTATTCATAGAACACAAGGTTTATTCATAGAACAGATGGTTATATTTATAGATCACGGGTGGTTTCCATTCAGAGAACACATGGTTTCATTCATAAAACACAGGGTTCTATTCATGGAACACAGGGTTCCATTCATAGAACACAGGGTTCTATTAATAGAACACAAGGTTTTATTCATAGAACACATGGTTATATTTATAGATCACGGGTGGTTTCCATTCAGAGAACACATAATTTCATTCATAAAACACAGGGTTCTATTCATAGAACACAAGGTTCCAATTATAGAACACAGGGTTTTATTCATAGAACACAAGGTTTTATTCATAGAACAGATGGGTATATTTATAGATCACGGGTGGTTTCCATTCAGAGAACACATGGTTTCATTCATAAAACACAGGGTTCTATTCATAAAACACAGGGTTCCATTCATAGAACACAGGGTTCTATTAATAGAACACAAGGTTTTATTCATAGAACACATGGTTATATTTATAGATCACGGGAGGTTTCCATTCAGAGAACACATGATTTCATTCATAAAACACAGGGTTCTATTTATAGAACACAGGGTTCCATTCATAGAACACAGGGTTCTATTAATAGAACACAAGGTTTTATTCATAAAACACATGGTTATATTTATAGATCACGGGTGGTTTCCATTCAGAGAACACATGGTTTCATTCATAAAACACAGGGTTCTATTCATAGAACACAGGGTTCCATTCATAGAACACAGGGTTCCATTCATAGAACACAGGGTTCTATTAATAGAACTCAAGGTTTTATTCATAGAACAGATGGTTATATTTATAGATCACGGGTGGTTTCCATTCAGAGAACACATAATTGCATTCATAAAACACAGGGTTCTATTCATAGAACACAGGGTTCCATTTATAGAACACAGGAATCTATTCATAGAACACAAGGTATTATTCATAGAACACATGGCTATATTTATAGATCACGGGTGGTTTCCATTCAGAGAACACATGGTTTCATTCATAAAACACAGGGTTCTATTTATAGAACACAGGGTTCCATTCATAGAACACAGGGTTCTAATAATAGAACACAAGGTTTTATTCATAAAACACATGGTTATATTTATAGATCACGGGTGGTTTCCATTCAGAGAACACATGGTTTCATTCATAAAACACAGGGTTCTATTCATAGAACACAGGGTTCCATTCATAGAACACAGGGTTCTATTAATAGAACACAAGGTTTTATTCATAAAACACATGGTTATATTTATAGATCACGGGTGGTTTCCATTCAGAGAACACATCATTTCATTCATAAAACACAGGGTTCTATTCATAGAACACAGGGTTCCATTTATAGAACACTGGGTTCTATTCATAGAACACAAGGTTTTATTCATAGAACACATGGTTATATTTATAGATCACGGGTGGTTTCCATTCAGAGAACACATAATTGTATTCATAAAACACAGGGTTCTATTCATAGAACACAGGGTTCCATTTATAGAACACAGGGTTCTTTTCATAGAACACAAGGTTTTATTCATAGAACACATGGTTATATTTATAGATCACGGGAGGTTTCCATTCAGAGAACACATGATTTCATTCATAAAACACAGGGTTCTATTTATAGAACACAGGGTTCCATTCATAGAACACAGGGTTCTATTAATAGAACACAAGGTTTTATTCATAAAACACATGGTTATATTTATAGATCACGGGTGGTTTCCATTCAGAGAACACATGGTTTCATTCATAAAACACAGGGTTCTATTCATAGAACACAGGGTTCCATTCATAGAACACAGGGTTCCATTCATAGAACACAGGGTTCTATTAATAGAACACAAGGTTTTATTCATAAAACACATGGTTATATTTATAGATCACGGGTGGTTTCCATTCAGAGAACACATAATTTCATTCATAAAACACAGGGTTCTATTCATAGAACACAGGGTTCCATTTATAGAACACAGGGTTCTATTCATAGAACACAAGGTTTTATTCATAGAACAGATGGTTATATTTATAGATCACGGGTGGTTTCCATTCAGAGAACACATAATTGCATTCATAAAACACAGGGTTCTATTCATAGAACACAGGGTTCCATTTATAGAACACATGGTTCTATTCATAGAACACAAGGTTTTATTCATAGAACACATGGCTATATTTATAGATCACGGGTGGTTTCCATTCAGAGAACACATAATTTCATTCATAAAACACAGGGTTCTATTCATAGAACAAAGGGTTCCATTTATAGAACACGGGGTTCTATTCATAGAACACAAGGTTTATTCATAGAACAGATGGTTATATTTATAGATCACGCGTGGTTTCCATTCAGAGAACACATGGTTTCATTCATAAAACACAGGGTTCTATTCATAGAACACAGGGTTCCATTCATAGAACACAGGGTTCTATTAATAGAACACAAGGTTTTATTCATAGAACACATGGTTATATTTATAGATCACGGGTGGTTTCCATTCAGAGAACACATAATTTAATTCATAAAACACAGGGTTCTATTCATAGAACACAAGGTTCCAATTATAGAACACAGGGTTCTATTCATAGAACACAAGGTTTTATTCATAGAACAGATGGGTATATTTATAGATCACGGGTGGTTTCCATTCAGAGAACACATGGTTTCATTCATAAAACACAGGGTTCTATTCATAAAACACAGGGTTCCATTCATAGAACACAGGGTTCTATTAACCCCTTCCTGACAGAGCTAGTTTTTGCGTTCCTGACAGAGCCATTTTTTTCAAATCTGACATGTCTCACTTAAGTGGGGATAACTTTTTTTTGCTTTTACTTATCCCAGTGATTTTGAGATTGTTTTTTCGTGACACATTGTACTTCAAATTAGTGGTAAATTTGGGTCGATACAGTCTGTGTTTTTTTGTGAAAAATACCAAAATGTCGTGAAAAAATGGAAAATTTAGCGATTTGCAAAATGTTAAATTTTCTGCTTGTGAGACAAATAATCATACCACTCAAAATAGTTAATAACTAACATAGACCATATGTCTACTTTATATTTCCATCATTATTTCAACTTCCTTTTAATTTTTTTGGACACTAGGAGGCTTACAATATGAATAGCAAATTCTCAAATTTTCAAGAAAATTTCAAACACTGATTTTTTTAGGGACCAGTTCAGTTCTGATGTGACTTTGAGGGACTTGTATGTGAGACACCCCCATAAATGATGCCATTTCAAAAACTGCACCCCTCACAGTATTCAAAACAGCATTTTGGAAGTTTGTTAACCCTTTAGGTGTTTCACAGGAATTAAAACAATGTGTAGGTGAAATTTCAAAATTTCATTTTTTTTCGGATTTTCAATTTTAATACATTTTTCTAAGGAACACAGTAGATTTTACTAGAGAAATGTGACTAAAAATTGATTCCCCCAATTCTTTGGTTTTCATAAATATCCTATATGTGGCCCTAGTGTGCACGGTGACCAAACCACCGGCTTCATAATAGAAGGAGCACCTACTTGATTTTGGAGCCTCCTTTTTATGAGATTATTTTTTAGGCACCATGTAGGTTTCTAGGCACCATAAGATGCTAAAAGTTAGGAACCCCCCCACAAGTGACCCCATTTTGCAAACTACACCCCTCAGGGAATTCATCTAGGGGTATAGTGTACATTTCAAACCCCCAGGGGTTTCACCAATTGTGGTACAACTGGGCAGTGAAAATGAAAAAAAATAATTTTTCACAGCTCAGTTGTATCAAAATTGGTGAAACCCCGGGGGGTTTGAAATGTACTCTATACCCCTAGATGAATTCCCTGAGGGGTGTAGTTTGCAAAATGGGGTCACTTGTGGGGGGGTTCCACTGTATGGGTGTTTCGGGGGTCATTCAACCAGAATCTGTGCTGCAAAATCCAAAAATCACTCCTTCCCTTCTGAGTCCTGCCATGCACCCAACTGGTATTTTTTGGTCACATGTGAGGCATTGCCGTACCCGGGAGAAATTGGGGCACAGATTTTGGGGTGCTTTGTCTCCTTCATTCCTTGTGAAAATGAAAAATTTTGAGCCAGATCTGCATTTTTGTGTAAAAAAATTTATTTTTTTACACAAAAATGCAGTTCTGGCTCAAAATTTCTTAGCCGCCGGTAACACAGGAAACGCTGTGAATGGCTGTTCAGATTTGAACAGCCAATCACAGCGATCGCCGACCGGGGGGGGCACCCCTGCCCCCCCTGGGCGACGAGGGGGGATGTCTGCTGTCAGGGACAGCAGACATCACCTAACTGTCACTGCGTCTCTAGACGCAGTGACAGTTTGAAGTCATGACGTACATGTACGTCAAATGTCGGGAAGTACTTCCCGACCATGACGTACATGTACGTCAAATGTCGGGAAGGGGTTAATAGAACACAAGGTTTTATTCATAGAACACATGGTTATATTTATAGATCTCGGGTGGTTTCCATTCAGAGAACACATGATTTCATTCATAAAACACAGGGTTCTATTTATAGAACACAGGGTTCCATTCATAGAACACAGGGTTCCATTCATAGAACACAGGGTTCTATTAATAGAACACAAGGTTTTATTCATAAAACACATGGTTATATTTATAGATCACGGGTGGTTTCCATTCAGAGAACACATGGTTTCATTCATAAAACACAGGGTTCTATTCATAGAACACAGGGTTCCATTCATAGAATACAGGGTTCTTTTAATAGAACACAAGGTTTTATTCATAAAACACATGGTTATATTTATAGATCACGGGTGGTTTCCATTCAGAGAACACATAATTTTATTCATAAAACACAGGGTTCTATTCATAGAACACAGGGTTCCATTTATAGAACACAGGGTTCCATTCATAGAACACAGGGTTCTATTAATAGAACACAAGGTTTAATTCATAGAACACATGGCTATATTTATAGATCACGGGTGGTTTCCATTCAGAGAACACATGGTTTCATTCATAAAACACAGGGTTCTATTTATAGAACACAGGGTTCCATTCATAGAACACAGGGTTCTATTAATAGAACACAAGGTTTTATTCATAAAACACATGGTTATATTTATAGATCACGGGTGGTTTCCATTCAGAGAACACATGGTTTCATTCATAAAACACAGGGTTCTATTCATAGAACACAGGGTTCCATTCATAGAACACAGGGTTCTATTAATAGAACACAAGGTTTTATTCATAAAACACATGGTTATATTTATAGATCACGGGTGGTTTCCATTCAGAGAACACATCATTTCATTCATAAAACACAGGGTTCTATTCATAGAACACAGGGTTCCATTTATAGAACACTGGGTTCTATTCATAGAACACAAGGTTTTATTCATAGAACACATGGTTATATTTATAGATCACGGGTGGTTTCCATTCAGAGAACACATGGTTTCATTCATAAAACACAGGGTTCTATTCATAGAACACAGGGTTCCATTCATAGAACACAGGGTTCTATTAATAGAACACAAGGTTTTATTCATAAAACACATGGTTATATTTATAGATCACGGGTGGTTTCCATTCAGAGAACACATAATTTCATTCATAAAACACAGGGTTCTATTCATAGAACACAGGGTTCCATTTATAGAACACTGGGTTCTATTCATAGAACACAAGGTTTTATTCATAGAACACATGGTTATATTTATAGATCAAGGGTGGTTTCCATTCAGAGAACACATAATTTTATTCATAAAACACAGGGTTCTATTCATAGAACACAGGTTTCCATTTATAGAACACAGGGTTCTATTCATAGAACTCAAGGTTTTATTCATAGAACAGATGGTTATATTTATAGATCACGGGTGGTTTCCATTCAGAGAACACATAATTTCATTCATAAAACACAGGGTTCTATTCATAGAACACAGGGTTCCATTTATAGAACACGGGGTTCTATTCATAGAACACAAGGTTTATTCATAGAACAGATGGTTATATTTATAGATCACGGGTGGTTTCCATTCAGAGAACACATGGTTTCATTCATAAAACACAGGGTTCTATTCATGGAACACAGGGTTCCATTCATAGAACACAGGGTTCTATTAATAGAACACAATGTTTTAATCATAAAACACATGGTTATATTTATAGATCACGGGTGGTTTCCATTCAGAGAACACATAATTTCATTCATAAAACACAGGGTTCTATTCATAGAACACAAGGTTTTATTCATAGAACACATGGCTATATTTATAGATCACGGGTGGTTTCCATTCAGAGAACACATGGTTTCATTAATAAAACACAGGGTTCTATTTATAGAACACAGGGTTCCATTCATAGAACACAGGGTTCTATTAATAGAACACAAGGTTTTATTCATAAAACACATGGTTATATTTATAGATCACGGGTGGTTTCCATTCAGAGAACACATGGTTTCATTCATAAAACACATGGTTCTATTCATAGAACACAGGGTTCCATTCATAGAACACAGGGTTCTATTAATAGAACACAAGGTTTGATTCATAAAACACATGGTTATATTTATAGATCACGGGTGGTTTCCATTCAGATAACACATCATTTCATTCATAAAACACAGGGTTCTATTCATAGAACACAGGGTTCCATTTATAGAACACTGGGTTCTATTCATAGAACACAAGGTTTTATTCATAGAACACATGGTTATATTTATAGATCACGGGTGGTTTCCATTCAGAGAACACATGATTTCATTCATAAAACACAGGGTTCTATTTATAGAACACAGGGTTCCATTCATAGAACACAGGGTTCTATTAATAGAACACAAGGTTTTATTCATAAAACACATGGTTATATTTATAGATCACGGGTGGTTTCCATTCAGAGAACACATGGTTTCATTCATAAAACACAGGGTTCTATTCATAGAACACAGGGTTCCATTCATAGAACACAGGGTTCCATTCATAGAACACAGGGTTCTATTAATAGAACACAAGGTTTTATTCATAGAACAGATGGTTATATTTATAGATCACGGGTGGTTTCCATTCAGAGAACACATAATTGCATTCATAAAACACAGGGTTCTATTCATAGAACACAGGGTTCCATTTATAGAACACAGGGTTCTATTCATAGAACACAAGGTTTTATTCATAGAACACATGGCTATATTTATAGATCACGGGTGGTTTCCATTCAGAGAACACATGGTTTCATTCATAAAACACAGGGTTCTATTTATAGAACACAGGGTTCCATTCATAGAACACAGGGTTCTATTAATAGAACACAAGGTTTTATTCATAAAACACATGGTTATATTTATAGATCACGGGTGGTTTCCATTCAGAGAACACATAATTTCATTCATAAAACACAGGGTTCTATTCATAGAACACAAGGTTCCAATTATAGAACACAGGGTTTTATTCATAGAACACAAGGTTTTATTCATAGAACAGATGGGTATATTTATAGATCACGGGTGGTTTCCATTCAGAGAACACATGGTTTCATTCATAAAACACAGGGTTCTATTCATAAAACACAGGGTTCCATTCATAGAACAAAGGGTTCTATTAATAGAACACAAGGTTTTATTCATAGAACACATGGTTATATTTATAGATCACGGGAGGTTTCCATTCAGAGAACACATGATTTCATTCATAAAACACAGGGTTCTATTTATAGAACACAGGGTTCCATTCATAGAACACAGGGTTCTATTAATAGAACACAAGGTTTTATTCATAAAACACATGGTTATATTTATAGATCACGGGTGGTTTCCATTCAGAGAACACATGGTTTCATTCATAAAACACAGGGTTCTATTCATAGAACACAGGGTTCCATTCATAGAACACAGGGTTCCATTCATAGAACACAGGGTTCTATTAATAGAACACAAGGTTTTATTCATAGAACAGATGGTTATATTTATAGATCACGGGTGGTTTCCATTCAGAGAACACATAATTGCATTCATAAAACACAGGGTTCTATTCATAGAACACAGGGTTCCATTTATAGAACACAGGGTTCTATTCATAGAACACAAGGTTTTATTCATAGAACACATGGCTATATTTATAGATCACGGGTGGTTTCCATTCAGAGAACACATGGTTTCATTCATAAAACACAGGGTTCTATTTATAGAACACAGGGTTCCATTCATAGAACACAGGGTTCTATTAATAGAACACAAGGTTTTATTCATAAAACACATGGTTATATTTATAGATCACGGGTGGTTTCCATTCAGAGAACACATGGTTTCATTCATAAAACACAGGGTTCTATTCATAGAACACAGGGTTCCATTCATAGAACACAGGGTTCTATTAATAGAACACAAGGTTTTATTCATAAAACACATGGTTATATTTATAGATCACGGGTGGTTTCCATTCAGAGAACACATCATTTCATTCATAAAACACAGGGTTCTATTCATAGAACACAGGGTTCCATTTATAGAACACTGGGTTCTATTCATAGAACACAAGGTTTTATTCATAGAACACATGGTTATATTTATAGATCACGGGTGGTTTCCATTCAGAGAACACATAATTGTATTCATAAAACACAGGGTTCTATTCATAGAACACAGGGTTCCATTTATAGAACACAGGGTTCTTTTCATAGAACACAAGGTTTTATTCATAGAACACATGGTTATATTTATAGATCACGGGAGGTTTCCATTCAGAGAACACATGATTTCATTCATAAAACACAGGGTTCTATTTATAGAACACAGGGTTCCATTCATAGAACACAGGGTTCTATTAATAGAACACAAGGTTTTATTCATAAAACACATGGTTATATTTATAGATCACGGGTGGTTTCCATTCAGAGAACACATGGTTTCATTCATAAAACACAGGGTTCTATTCATAGAACACAGGGTTCCATTCATAGAACACAGGGTTCCATTCATAGAACACAGGGTTCTATTAATAGAACACAAGGTTTTATTCATAAAACACATGGTTATATTTATAGATCACGGGTGGTTTCCATTCAGAGAACACATAATTTCATTCATAAAACACAGGGTTCTATTCATAGAACACAGGGTTCCATTTATAGAACACAGGGTTCTATTCATAGAACACAAGGTTTTATTCATAGAACAGATGGTTATATTTATAGATCACGGGTGGTTTCCATTCAGAGAACACATAATTGCATTCATAAAACACAGGGTTCTATTCATAGAACACAGGGTTCCATTTATAGAACACATGGTTCTATTCATAGAACACAAGGTTTTATTCATAGAACACATGGCTATATTTATAGATCACGGGTGGTTTCCATTCAGAGAACACATAATTTCATTCATAAAACACAGGGTTCTATTCATAGAACACAGGGTTCCATTTATAGAACACGGGGTTCTATTCATAGAACACAAGGTTTATTCATAGAACAGATGGTTATATTTATAGATCACGGGTGGTTTCCATTCAGAGAACACATGGTTTCATTCATAAAACACAGGGTTCTATTCATAGAACACAGGGTTCCATTCATAGAACACAGGGTTCTATTAATAGAACACAAGGTTTTATTCATAGAACACATGGTTATATTTATAGATCACGGGTGGTTTCCATTCAGAGAACACATAATTTCATTCATAAAACACAGGGTTCTATTCATAGAACACAAGGTTCCAATTATAGAACACAGGGTTCTATTCATAGAACACAAGGTTTTATTCATAGAACAGATGGGTATATTTATAGATCACGGGTGGTTTCCATTCAGAGAACACATGGTTTCATTCATAAAACACAGGGTTCTATTCATAAAACACAGGGTTCCATTCATAGAACACAGGGTTCTATTAATAGAACACAAGGTTTTATTCATAGAACACATGGTTATATATATAGATCTCGGGTGGTTTCCATTCAGAGAACACATGATTTCATTCATAAAACACAGGGTTCTATTTATAGAACACAGGGTTCCATTCATAGAACACAGGGTTCTATTGATAGAACACAAGGTTTTATTCATAAAACACATGGTTATATTTATAGATCACGGGTGGTTTCCATTCAGAGAACACATGGTTTCATTCATAAAACATAGGGTTCTATTCATAGAACACAGGGTTCCATTCATAGAATACAGGGTTCTTTTAATAGAACACAAGGTTTTATTCATAAAACACATGGTTATATTTATAGATCACGGGTGGTTTCCATTCAGAGAACACATAATTTTATTCATAAAACACAGGGTTCTATTCATAGAACACAGGGTTCCATTTATAGAACACAGGGTTCCATTCATAGAACACAGGGTTCTATTAATAGAACACAAGGTTTTATTCATAGAACACATGGCTATATTTATAGATCACGGGTGGTTTCCATTCAGAGATAACATGGTTTCATTCATAAAACACAGGGTTCTATTTATAGAACACAGGGTTCCATTCATAGAACACAGGGTTCTATTAATAGAACACAAGGTTTTATTCATAAAACACATGGTTATATTTATAGATCACGGGTGGTTTCCATTCAGAGAACACATGGTTTCATTCATAAAACACAGGGTTCTATTCATAGAACACAGGGTTCCATTCATAGAACACAGGGTTCTATTAATAGACCACAAGGTTTTATTCATAAAACACATGGTTATATTTATAGATCACGGGTGGTTTCCATTCAGAGAACACATCATTTCATTCATAAAACACAGGGTTCTATTCATAGAACACAGGGTTCCATTTATAGAACACTGGGTTCTATTCATAGAACACAAGGTTT
Organism: Crinia signifera; assembly: GCF_055691185.1. Lineage (NCBI taxonomy): Eukaryota > Metazoa > Chordata > Amphibia > Anura > Myobatrachidae > Crinia > Crinia signifera. The sequence continues at coordinate 235,838,613 of NC_139217.1, read as the reverse complement.
TATTCATAGAACACATGGTTATATTTATAGATCACGGGTGGTTTCCATTCAGAGAACACATGGTTTCATTCATAAAACACAGGGTTCTATTCATAGAACACAGGGTTCCATTCATAGAACACAGGGTTCTATTAATAGAACACAAGGTTTTATTCATAAAACACATGGTTATATTTATAGATCACGGGTGGTTTCCATTCAGAGAACACATCATTTCATTCATAAAACACAGGGTTCTATTCATAGAACACAGGGTTCCATTTATAGAACACTGGGTTCTATTCATAGAACACAAGGTTATATTCATAGAACACATGGTTATATTTATAGATCAAGGGTGGTTTCCATTCAGAGAACACATAATTTTATTCATAAAACACAGGGTTCTATTCATAGAACACAGGTTTCCATTTATAGAACACAGGGTTCTATTCATAGAACTCAAGGTTTTATTCATAGAACAGATGGTTATATTTATAGATCACGGGTGGTTTCCATTCAGAGAACACATAATTTCATTCATAAAACACAGGGTTCTATTCATAGAACACAGGGTTCCATTTATAGAACACGGGGTTCTATTCATAGAACACAAGGTTTATTCATAGAACAGATGGTTATATTTATAGATCACGGGTGGTTTCCATTCAGAGAACACATGGTTTCATTCATAAAACACAGGGTTCTATTCATGGAACACAGGGTTCCATTCATAGAACACAGGGTTCTATTAATAGAACACAATGTTTTAATCATAAAACACATGGTTATATTTATAGATCACGGGTGGTTTCCATTCAGAGAACACATAATTTCATTCATAAAACACAGGGTTCTATTCATAGAACACAAGGTTTTATTCATAGAACACATGGCTATATTTATAGATCACGGGTGGTTTCCATTCAGAGAACACATGGTTTCATTAATAAAACACAGGGTTCTATTTATAGAACACAGGGTTCCATTCATAGAACACAGGGTTCTATTAATAGAACACAAGGTTTTATTCATAAAACACATGGTTATATTTATAGATCACGGGTGGTTTCCATTCAGAGAACACATGGTTTCATTCATAAAACACATGGTTCTATTCATAGAACACAGGGTTCCATTCATAGAACACAGGGTTCTATTAATAGAACACAAGTTTTGATTCATAAAACACATGGTTATATTTATAGATCACGGGTGGTTTCCATTCAGATAACACATCATTTCATTAATAAAACACAGGGTTCTATTCATAGAACACAGGGTTCCATTTATAGAACACTGGGTTCTATTCATAGAACACAAGGTTTTATTCATAGAACACATGGTTATATTTATAGATCACGGGTGGTTTCCATTCAGAGAACACATAATTTTATTCATAAAACACAGGGTTCTATTCATAGAACACAGGGTTCCATTTATAGAACACAGGGTTCTATTCATAGAACTCAAGGTTTTATTCATAGAACAGATGGTTATATTTATAGATCACGGGTGGTTTCCATTCAGAGAACACATAATTTCATTTATAAAACACAGGGTTCTATTCATAGAACACAGGGTTCCATTTATAGAACACGGGGTTCTATTCATAGAACACAAGGATTATTCATAGAACAGATGGTTATATTTATAGATCACGGGTGGTTTCCATTCAGAGAACACATGGTTTCATTCATAGAACACAGGGTTCTATTAATAGAACACAAGGTTTTATTCATAAAACAAATGGTTATATTTATAGATCACGGGTGGTTTCCATTCAGAGAACACATAATTTCATTTATAAAACACAGGGTTCTATTCATAGAACACAGGGTTCCATTTATAGAACACGGGGTTCTATTCATAGAACACAAGGTTTATTCATAGAACAGATGGTTATATTTATAGATCACGGGTGGTTTCCATTCAGAGAACACATGGTTTCATTCATAAAACACAGGGTTCTATTCATAGAACACAGGGTTCCATTCATAGAACACAGGGTTCTATTAATAGAACACAAGGTTTTATTCATAAAACACATGGTTATATTTATAGATCACGGGTGGTTTCCATTCAGAGAACACATCATTTCATTCATAAAACACAGGGTTCTATTCATAGAACACAGGGTTCCATTTATAGAACACTGGGTTCTATTCATAGAACACAAGGTTATATTCATAGAACACATGGTTATATTTATAGATCAAGGGTGGTTTCCATTCAGAGAACACATAATTTTATTCATAAAACACAGGGTTCTATTCATAGAACACAGGTTTCCATTTATAGAACACAGGGTTCTATTCATAGAACTCAAGGTTTTATTCATAGAACAGATGGTTATATTTATAGATCACGGGTGGTTTCCATTCAGAGAACACATAATTTCATTCATAAAACACAGGGTTCTATTCATAGAACACAGGGTTCCATTTATAGAACACGGGGTTCTATTCATAGAACACAAGGTTTATTCATAGAACAGATGGTTATATTTATAGATCACGGGTGGTTTCCATTCAGAGAACACATGGTTTCATTCATAAAACACAGGGTTCTATTCATGGAACACAGGGTTCCATTCATAGAACACAGGGTTCTATTAATAGAACACAATGTTTTAATCATAAAACACATGGTTATATTTATAGATCACGGGTGGTTTCCATTCAGAGAACACATAATTTCATTCATAAAACACAGGGTTCTATTCATAGAACACAAGGTTTTATTCATAGAACACATGGCTATATTTATAGATCACGGGTGGTTTCCATTCAGAGAACACATGGTTTCATTAATAAAACACAGGGTTCTATTTATAGAACACAGGGTTCCATTCATAGAACACAGGGTTCTATTAATAGAACACAAGGTTTTATTCATAAAACACATGGTTATATTTATAGATCACGGGTGGTTTCCATTCAGAGAACACATGGTTTCATTCATAAAACACATGGTTCTATTCATAGAACACAGGGTTCCATTCATAGAACACAGGGTTCTATTAATAGAACACAAGTTTTGATTCATAAAACACATGGTTATATTTATAGATCACGGGTGGTTTCCATTCAGATAACACATCATTTCATTCATAAAACACAGGGTTCTATTCATAGAACACAGGGTTCAATTTATAGAACACTGGGTTCTATTCATAGAACACAAGGTTTTATTCATAGAACACATGGTTATATTTATAGATCACGGGTGGTTTCCATTCAGAGAACACATAATTTTATTCATAAAACACAGGGTTCTATTCATAGAACACAGGGTTCCATTTATAGAACACAGGGTTCTATTCATAGAACTCAAGGTTTTATTCATAGAACAGATGGTTATATTTATAGATCACGGGTGGTTTCCATTCAGAGAACACATAATTTCATTTATAAAACACAGGGTTCTATTCATAGAACACAGGGTTCCATTTATAGAACACGGGGTTCTATTCATAGAACACAAGGATTATTCATAGAACAGATGGTTATATTTATAGATCACGGGTGGTTTCCATTCAGAGAACACATGGTTTCATTCATAGAACACAGGGTTCTATTAATAGAACACAAGGTTTTATTCATAAAACAAATGGTTATATTTATAGATCACGGGTGGTTTCCATTCAGATAACACATAATTTCATTCATAAAACACAGGGTTCTATTCATAGAACACAGGGTTCCATTTATAGAACACTGGGTTCTATTCATAGAACACAAGGTTTTATTCATAGAACACATGGTTATATTTATAGATCACGGGTGGTTTCCATTCAGAGAACACATAATTTTATTCATAAAACACAGGGTTCTATTCATAGAACACAGGGTTCCATTTATAGAACACAGGGTTCTATTCATAGAACTCAAGGTTTTATTCATAGAACAGATGGTTAATATTTATAGATCACGGGTGGTTTCCATTCAGAGAACACATAATTTCATTTATAAAACACAGGGTTCTATTCATAGAACACAGGGTTCCATTTATAGAACACGGGGTTCTATTCATAGAACACAAGGTTTATTCATAGAACAGATGGTTATATTTATAGATCACGGGTGGTTTCCATTCAGAGAACACATGGTTTCATTCATAAAACACAGGGTTCTATTCATGGAACACAGGGTTCCATTCATAGAACACAGGGTTCTATTAATAGAACACAAGGTTTTATTCATAGAACATATGGTTATATTTATAGATCACGGGTGGTTTCCATTCAGAGAACACATAATTTCATTCATAAAACACAGGGTTCTATTCATAGAACACAAGGTTCCAATTATAGAACACAGGGTTTTATTCATAGAACACAAGGTTTTATTCATAGAACAGATGGGTATATTTATAGATCACGGGTGGTTTCCATTCAGAGAACACATGGTTTCATTCATAAAACACAGGGTTCTATTCATAAAACACAGGGTTCCATTCATAGAACACAGGGTTCCATTCATAGAACACAGGGTTCTATTAATAGAACACAAGGTTTTATTCATAAAACACATGGTTATATTTATAGATCACGGGTGGTTTCCATTCAGAGAACACATAATTTCATTCATAAAACACAGGGTTCTATTCATAGAACACAGGGTTCCATTTATAGAACACAGGGTTCTATTCATAGAACACAAGGTTTTATTCATAGAACAGATGGTTATATTTATAGATCACGGGTGGTTTCCATTCAGAGAACACATAATTGCATTCATAAAACACAGGGTTCTATTCATAGAACACAGGGTTCCATTTATAGAACACAGGGTTCTATTCATAGAACACAAGGTTTTATTCATAGAACACATGGCTATATTTATAGATCACGGGTGGTTTCCATTCAGAGAACACATGGTTTCATTCATAAAACACAGGGTTCTATTTATAGAACACAGGGTTCCATTCATAGAACACAGGGTTCTATTAATAGAACACAAGGTTTTATTCGTAAAACACATGGTTATATTTATAGATCACGGGTGGTTTCAATTCAGAGAACACATGGTTTCATTCATAAAACACAGGGTTCTATTCATAGAACACAGGGTTCCATTCATAGAACACAGGGTTCTATTAATAGAACACAAGATTTTATTCATAAAACACATGGTTATATTTATAGATCACGGGTGGTTTCCATTCAGAGAACACATCATTTCATTCATAAAACACAGGGTTCTATTCATAGAACACAGGGTTCCATTTATAGAACACTGGGTTCTATTCATAGAACACAAGGTTTTATTCATAGAACACATGGTTATATTTATAGATCACGGGTGGTTTCCATTCAGAGAACACATAATTGTATTCATAAAACACAGGGTTCTATTCATAGAACACAGGGTTCCATTTATAGAACACAGGGTTCTTTTCATAGAACTCAAGGTTTTATTCATAGAACAGATGGTTATATTTATAGATCACGGGTGGTTTCCATTCAGAGAACACATAATTTCATTAATAAAACACAGGGTTCTATTCATAGAACACAGGGTTCCATTTATAGAACACGGGGTTCTATTCATAGAACACAAGGTTTATTCATAGAACAGATGGTTATATTTATAGATCACGGGTGGTTTCCATTCAGAGAACACATGGTTTCATTCATAAAACACAGGGTTCTATTCATAGAACACAGGGTTCCATTCATAGAACACAGGGTTCTATTAATAGAACACAAGGTTTTATTGATAGAACACATGGTTATATTTATAGATCACGGGTGGTTTCCATTCAGAGAACACATAATTTCATTCATAAAACACAGGGTTCTATTCATAGAACACAAGGTTCCAATTATAGAACACAGGGTTCTATTCATAGAACACAAGGTTTTATTCATAGAACAGATGGGTATATTTATAGATCACGGGTGGTTTCCATTCAGAGAACACATGGTTTCATTCATAAAACACAGGGTTCCATTCATAGAACACAGGGTTCTATTAATAGAACACAAGGTTTTATTCAGAGAACACATGGTTATATTTATAGATCTCGGGTGGTTTCCATTCAGAGAACACATGATTTCATTCATAAAACACAGGGTTCTATTTATAGAACACAGGGTTCCATTCATAGAACACAGGGTTCTATTGATAGAACACTAGGTTTTATTCATAAAAAACATGGTTATATTTATAGATCACGGGTGGTTTCCATTCAGAGAACACATGGTTTCATTCATAAAACACAGGGTTCTATTCATAGAACACAGGGTTCCATTCATAGAACACAGGGTTCTATTAAGAGAACACAAGGTTTTATTCATAAAACACATGGTTATATTTATAGATCACGGGTGGTTTCCATTCAGAGAACACATGGTTTCATTCATAAAACACAGGGTTCTATTCATAGAACACAGGGTTCCATTCATAGAACACAGGGTTCTATTAATAGAACACAAGGTTTTATTCATAAAACACATGGTTATATTTATAGATCACGGGTGGTTTCCATTCAAAGAACACATCATTTCATTCATAAAACACAGGGTTCTATTCATAGAACACAGGGTTTTTATTTATAGAACACTGGGTTCTATTCATAGAACACAAGGTTTTATTCATAGAACACATGGTTATATTTATAGATCACGGGTGGTTTCCATTCAGAGAACACATAATTTTATTCATAAAACACAGGGTTCTATTCATATAACACAGGGTTCCATTTATAAAACACAGGGTTCTAATCATAGAACTCAAGGTTTTATTCATAGAACAGATGGTTTTATTTATAGATCACGGGTGGTTTCCATTCAGAGAACACATAATTTCATTCATAAAACACAGGGTTCTATTCATAGAACACGGGGTTCTATTCATAGAACACAGGGTTCTATTAATAGAACACAAGGTTTTATTCATAAAACACATGGTTATATTTATAGATCACGGGTGGTTTCCATTCAGAGAACACATGGTTTCATTCATAAAACACAGGGTTCTATTCATAGAACACAGGGTTCCATTCATAGAACACAGGGCTCTATTAATAGAACACAAGGTTTTATTCATAAAACACATGGTTATATTTATAGATCACGGGTGGTTTCCATTCAGAGAACACATAATTTCATTCATAAAACACAGGGTTCTATTCATAGAACACAGGGTTCCATTTATAGAACACAGGGTTCTATTCATAGAACACAAGGTTTTATTCATAGAACAGATGGTTATATTTATAGATCACGGGTGGTTTCCATTCAGAGAACACATAATTGCATTCATAAAACACAGGGTTCTATTCATAGAACACAGGGTTCCATTTATAGAACACAGGGTTCTATTCATAGAACACAAGGTTTTATTCATAGAACACATGGCTATATTTATAGATCACGGGTGGTTTCCATTCAGAGAACACATGGTTTCATTCATAAAACACAGGGTTCTATTTATAGAACACAGGGTTCCATTCATAGAACACAGGGTTCTATTAATAGAACACAAGGTTTTATTCATAAAACACATGGTTATATTTATAGATCACGGGTGGTTTCCATTCAGAGAACACATGGTTTCATTCATAAAACACAGGGTTCTATTCATAGAACACAGGGTTCCATTCATAGAACACAGGGTTCTATTAATAGAACACAAGGTTTTATTCATAAAACACATGGTTATATTTATAGATCACGGGTGGTTTCCATTCAGAGAACACATCATTTCATTCATAAAACACAGGGTTCTATTCATAGAACACAGGGTTCCATTTATAGAACACAGGGTTCTATTCATAGAACTCAAGGTTTTATTCATAGAACAGATGGTTATATTTATAGATCACGGGTGGTTTCCATTCAGAGAACACATAATTTCATTCATAAAACACAGGGTTCTATTCATAGAACACAGGGTTCCGTTTATAGAACACGGGGTTCTATTCATAGAACACAAGGTTTATTCATAGAACAGATGGTTATATTTATAGTTCACGGGTGGTTTCCATTCAGAGAACACATGGTTTCATTCATAAAACACAGGGTTCTATTCATGGAACACAGGGTTCCATTCATAGAACACAGGGTTCTATTAATAGAACACAATGTTTTATTCATAGAACACATGGTTATATTTATAGATCACGGGTGGTTTCCATTCAGAGAACACATGGTTTCATTCATAAAACACATGGTTCTATTCATAGAACACAGGGTTCCATTCATAGAACACAGGGTTCTATTAATAGAACACAAGGTTTTATTCATAAAACACATGGTTATATTTATAGAACACGGGTGGTGTCCATTCAGATAACACATCATTTCATTCATAAAACACAGGGTTCTATTCATAGAACACAAGGTTTTATTCATAGAACACATGGCTATATTTATAGATCACGGGTGGTTTCCATTCAGAGAACACATGGTTTCATTAATAAAACACAGGGTTCTATTTATAGAACACAGGGTTCCATTCATAGAACACAGGGTTCTATTAATAGAACACAAGGTTTTATTCATAAAACACATGGTTATATTTATAGATCACGGGTGGTTTCCATTCAGAGAACACATGGTTTCATTCATAAAACACATGGTTCTATTCATAGAACACAGGGTTCCATTCATAGAACACAGGGTTCTATTAATAGAACACAAGGTTTTATTCATAAAACACATGGTTATATTTATAGATCACGGGTGGTTTCCATTCAGATAACACATCATTTCATTCATAAAACACAGGGTTCTATTCATAGAACACAGGGTTCCATTTATAGAACACTGGGTTCTATTCATAGAACACAAGGTTTTATTCATAGAACACATGGTTATATTTATAGATCACGGGTGGTTTCCATTCAGAGAACACATAATTTTATTCATAAAACACAGGGTTCTATTCATAGAACACAGGGTTCCATTTATAGAACACAGGGTTCTATTCATAGAACTCAAGGTTTTATTCATAGAACAGATGGTTATATTTATAGATAACGGGTGGTTTCCATTCAGAGAACACATAATTTCATTCATAAAACACAGGGTTCTATTCATAGAACACAGGGTTCCATTTATAGAACACGGGGTTCTATTCATAGAACACAAGGTTTATTCATAGAACAGATGGTTATATTTATAGATCACGGGTGGTTTCCATTCAGAGAACACATGGTTTCATTCATAAAACACAGGGTTCTATTCATGGAACACAGGGTTCCATTCATAGAACACAGGGTTCTATTAATAGAACACTAGGTTTTATTCATAAAACACATGGTTATATTTATAGATCACGGGTGGTTTCCATTCAGAGAACACATGGTTTCATTCATAAAACACAGGGTTCTATTCATAGAACACAGGGTTCCATTCATAGAACACAGGGTTCTATTAATAGAACACAAGGTTTTATTCATAGAACACATGGTTATATTTATAGATCACGGGTGGTTTCCATTCAGAGAACACATAATTTCATTCATAAAACACAGGGTTCTATTCATAGAACACAAGGTTCCAATTATAGAACACAGGGTTCTATTCATAGAACACAAGGTTTTATTCATAGAACAGATGGGTATATTTATAGATTACGGGTGGTTTCCATTCAGAGAACACATGGTTTCATTCATAAAACACAGGGTTCTATTCATAAAACACAGGGTTCCATTCATAGAACACAGGGTTCTATTGATAGAACACAAGGTTTTATTCATAAAAAACATGGTTATATTTATAGATCACGGGTGGTTTCCATTCAGAGGACACATGGTTTCATTCATAAAACACATGGTTCTATTCATAGAACACAGGGTTCCATTCATAGAATACAGGGTTCTTTTAATAGAACACAAGGTTTTATTCATAAAACACATGGTTATATTTATAGATCACGGGTGGTTTCCATTCAGAGAACACATAATTTCATTCATAAAACACAGGGTTCTATTCATAGAACACAGGGTTCCATTTATAGAACACAGGGTTCCATTCATAGAACACAGGGTTCTATTAATAGAACACAAGGTTTTATTCATAGAACACATGGCTATATTTATAGATCACGGGTGGTTTCCATTCAGAGAACACATGGTTTCATTCATAAAACACAGGGTTCTATTTATAGAACACAGGGTTCCATTCATAGAACACAGGGTTCTATTAATAGAACACAAGGTTTTATTCATAAAACACATGGTTATATTTATAGATCACGGGTGGTTTCCATTCAGAGAACACATGGTTTCATTCATAAAACACAGGGTTCTATTCATAGAACACAGGGTTCCATTTATAGAACACAGGGTTCTATTAATAGAACACAAGGTTTTATTCATAAAACACATGGTTATATTTATAGATCACGGGTGGTTTCCATTCAGAGAACACATCATTTCATTCATAAAACACAGGGTTCTATTCATAGAACACAGGGTTCCATTTATAGAACACTGGGTTCTATTCATAGAACACAAGGTTTTATTCATAGAACACATGGTTATATTTATAGATCACGGGTGGTTTCCATTCAGAGAACACATGATTTTATTCATAAAACACAGGGTTCTATTCATAGAACACAGGGTTCCATTTATAAAACACAGGGTTCTAATCATAGAACTCAAGGTTTTATTCATAGAACAGATGGTTTTATTTATAGATCACGGGTGGTTTCCATTCAGAGAACACATAATTTCATTCATAAAACACAGGGTTCTATTCATAGAACACAGGGTTCCATTTATAGAACACGGGGTTCTATTCATAGAACACAAGGTTTATTCATAGAACAGATGGTTATATTTATAGATCACGGGTGGTTTCCATTCAGATAACACATGGTTTCATTCATAAAAAACAGGGTTCTATTCATGGAACACAGGGTTCCATTCATAGAACAAAGGGTTCTATTAATAGAACACAAGGTTTTATTCATAGAACACATGGTTATATTTATAGATCACGGGTGGTTTCCATTCAGAGAACACATAATTTCATTCATAAAACACAGGGTTCTATTCATAGAACACAAGGTTCCAATTATAGAACACAGGGTTCTATTCATAGAACACAAGGTTTTATTCATAGAACAGATGGGTATATTTATAGATCACGGGTGGTTTCCATTCAGAGAACACATGGTTTCATTCATAAAACACAGGGTTCTATTCATAAAACACAGGGTTCCATTCATAGAACACAGGGTTCTATTAATAGAACACAAGGTTTTATTCATAAAACACATGGTTATATTTATAGATCACGGGTGGTTTCCATTCAGAGAACACATGGTTTCATTCATAAAACACAGGGTTCTATTCATAGAACACAGGGTTCCATTCATAGAACACAGGGCTCTATTAATAGAACACAAGGTTTTATTCATAAAACACATGGTTTTATTTATAGGTCACGGGTGGTTTCCATTCAGAGAACACATAATTTCATTCATAAAACACAGGGTTCTATTCATAGAACACAGGGTTCCATTTATAGAACACAGGGTTCTATTCATAGAACACAAGGTTTTATTCATAGAACAGATGGTTATATTTATAGATCACGGGTGGTTTCCATTCAGAGAACACATAATTGCATTCATAAAACACAGGGTTCTATTCATAGAACACAGGGTTCCATTTATAGAACACAGGGTTCTATTCATAGAACACAAGGTTTTATTCATAGAACACATGGCTATATTTATAGATCACGGGTGGTTTCCATTCAGAGAACACATGGTTTCATTCATAAAACACAGGGTTCTATTTATAGAACACAGGGTTCCATTCATAGAACACAGGGTTCTATTAATAGAACACAAGGTTTTATTCATAAAACACATGGTTATATTTATAGATCACGGGTGGTTTCCATTCAGAGAACACATGGTTTCATTCATAAAACACAGGGTTCTATTCATAGAACACAGGGTTCCATTCATAGAACACAGGGTTCTATTAATAGAACACAAGGTTTTATTCATAAAACACATGGTTATATTTATAGATCACGGGTGGTTTCCATTCAGAGAACACATCATTTCATTCATAAAACACAGGGTTCTATTCATAGAACACAGGGTTCCATTTCTAGAACACAGGGTTCTATTCATAGAACTCAAGGTTTTATTCATAGAACAGATGGTTATATTTATAGATCACGGGTGGTTTCCATTCAGAGAACACATAATTTCATTCATAAAACACAGGGTTCTATTCATAGAACACAGGGTTCCGTTTATAGAACACAGGGTTCTATTCATAGAACACAAGGTTTATTCATAGAACAGATGGTTATATTTATAGATCACGGGTGGTTTCCATTCAGAGAACACATGGTTTCATTCATAAAACACAGGGTTCTATTCATGGAACACAGGGTTCCATTCATAGAACACAGGGTTCTATTAATAGAACACAATGTTTTATTCATAGAACACATGGTTATATTTATAGATCACGGGTGGTTTCCATTCAGAGAACACATGGTTTTATTCATAAAACACATGGTTCTATTCATAGAACACAGGGTTCCATTCATAGAACACAGGGTTCTATTAATAGAACACAAGGTTTTATTAATAAAACACATGGTTATATTTATAGATCACGGGTGGTTTCCATTCAGATAACACATCATTTCATTCATAAAATACAGGGTTCTATTCATAGAACACAAGGTTTTATTCATAGAACACATGGCTATATTTATAGATCACGGGTGGTTTCCATTCAGAGAACACATGGTTTCATTAATAAAACACAGGGTTCTATTTATAGAACACAGGGTTCCATTCATAGAACACAGGGTTCTATTAATAGAACACAAGGTTTTATTCATAAAACACATGGTTATATTTATAGATCACGGGTGGTTTCCATTCAGAGAACACATGGTTTCATTCATAAAACACATGGTTCTATTCATAGAACACAGGGTTCCATTCATAGAACACAGGGTTCTATTAATAGAACACAAGGTTTTATTCATAAAACACATGGTTATATTTATAGATCACTGGTGGTTTCCATTCAGATAACACATCATTTCATTCATAAAACACAGGGTTCTATTCATAGAACACAGGGTTCCATTTATAGAACACTGGGTTCTATTCATAGAACACAAGGTTTTATTCATAGAACACATGGTTATATTTATAGATCACGGGTGGTTTCCATTCAGAGAACACATAATTTTATTCATAAAACACAGGGTTCTATTCATAGAACACAGGGTTCCATTTATAGAACACAGGGTTCTATTCATAGAACTCAAGGTTTTATTCATAGAACAGATGGTTATATTTATAGATCACGGGTGGTTTCCATTCAGAGAACACATAATTTCATTCATAAAACACAGGGTTCTATTCATAGAACACAGGGTTCTATTCATAGAATACAGGGTTCTTTTAATAGAACACAAGGTTTTATTCATAAAACACATGGTTATATTTATAGATCACGGGTGGTTTCCATTCAGAGAACACATAATTTCATTCATAAAACAAAGGGTTCTATTCATAGAACACAGGGTTCCATTTATAGAACACAGGGTTCCATTCATAGAACACAGGGTTCTATTAATAGAACACAAGGTTTTATTCATAGAACACATGGCTATATTTATAGATCACGGGTGGTTTCCATTCAGAGAACACATGGTTTCATTCATAAAACACAGGGTTCTATTTATAGAACACAGGGTTCCATTCATAGAACACAGGGTTCTATTAATAGAACACAAGGTTTTATTCATAAAACACATGGTTATATTTATAGATCACGGGTGGTTTCCATTCAGAGAACACATGGTTTCATTCATAAAACACAGGGTTCTATTCATAGAACACAGGGTTCCATTCATAGAACACAGGGTTCTATTAATAGAACACAAGGTTTTATTCATAAAACACATGGTTATATTTATAGATCACGGGTGGTTTCCATTCAGAGAACACATCATTTCATTCATAAAACACAGGGTTCTATTCATAGAACACAGGGTTCCATTTATAGAACACTGGGTTCTATTCATAGAACACAAGGTTTTATTCATAGAACACATGGTTATATTTATAGATCACGGGTGGTTTCCATTCAGAGAACACATAATTTTATTCATAAAACACAGGGTTCTATTCATAGAACACAGGGTTCCATTTATAAAACACAGGGTTCTAATCATATAACTCAAGGTTTTATTCATAGAACAGATGGTTTTATTTATAGATCACGGGTGGTTTCCATTCAGAGAACACATAATTTCATTCATAAAACACAGGGTTCTATTCATAGAACACGGGGTTCTATTCATAGAACACAAGGTTTATTCATAGAACAGATGGTTATATTTATAGATCACGGGTGGTTTCCATTCAGATAACACATGGTTTCATTCATAAAACACAGGGTTCTATTCATGGAACACAGGGTTCCATTCATAGAACACAGGGTTCTATTAATAGAACACAAGGTTTTATTCATAGAACACATGGTTATATTTATAGATCACGGGTGGTTTCCATTCAGAGAACACATAATTTCATTCATAAAACACAGGGTTCTATTCATAGAACACAAGGTTCCAATTATAGAACACAGGGTTCTATTCATAGAACACAAGGTTTTATTCATAGAACAGATGGGTATATTTATAGATCACGGGTGGTTTCCATTCAGAGAACACATGGTTTCATTCATAAAACACAGGGTTCTATTCATAAAACACAGGGTTCCATTCATAGAACACAGGGTTCTATTAATAGAACACAAGGTTTTATTCATAAAACACATGGTTATATTTATAGATCACGGGTGGTTTCCATTCAGAGAACACATGGTTTCATTCATAAAACACAGGGTTCTATTCATAGAACACAAGGTTTTATTCATAGAACAGATGGTTATATTTATAGATCACGGGTGCTTTCCATTCAGAGAACACATAATTGCATTCATAAAACACAGGGTTCTATTCATAGAACACAGGGTTCCATTTATAGAACACAGGGTTCTAGTCATAGAACACAAGGTTTTATTCATAGAACACATGGCTATATTTATAGATCACGGGTGGTTTCCATTCAGAGAACACATGGTTTCATTCATAAAACACAGGGTTCTATTTATAGAACACAGGGTTCCATTCATAGAACACAGGGTTCTATTAATAGAACACAAGGTTTTATTCATAAAACACATGGTTATATTTATAGATCACGGGTGGTTTCCATTCAGAGAACACATGGTTTCATTCATAAAACACAGGGTTCTATTCATAGAACACAGGGTTCCATTCATAGAACACAGGGTTCTATTAATAGAACACAAGGTTTTATTCATAAAACACATGGTTATATTTATAGATCACGGGTGGTTTCCATTCAGAGAACACATCATTTCATTCATAAAACACAGGGTTCTATTCATAGAACACAGGGTTCCATTTATAGAACACAGGGTTCTATTCATAGAACTCAAGGTTTTATTCATAGAACAGATGGTTATATTTATAGATCACGGGTGGTTTCCATTCAGAGAACACATAATTTCATTCATAAAACACAGGGTTCTATTCATAGAACACAGGGTTCCGTTTATAGAACACGGGGTTCTATTCATAGAACACAAGGTTTATTCATAGAACAGATGGTTATATTTATAGTTCACGGGTGGTTTCCATTCAGAGAACACATGGTTTCATTCATAAAACACAGGGTTCTATTCATGGAACACAGGGTTCCATTCATAGAACACAGGGTTCTATTAATAGAACACAATGTTTTATTCATAGAACACATGGTTATATTTATAGATCACGGGTGGTTTCCATTCAGAGAACACATGGTTTCATTCATAAAACACATGGTTCTATTCATAGAACACAGGGTTCCATTCATAGAACACAGGGTTCTATTAATAGAACACAAGGTTTTATTCATAAAACACATGGTTATATTTATAGAACACGGGTGGTGTCCATTCAGATAACACATCATTTCATTCATAAAACACAGGGTTCTATTCATAGAACACAAGGTTTTATTCATAGAACACATGGCTATATTTATAGATCACGGGTGGTTTCCATTCAGAGAACACATGGTTTCATTAATAAAACACAGGGTTCTATTTATAGAACACAGGGTTCCATTCATAGAACACAGGGTTCTATTAATAGAACACAAGGTTTTATTCATAAAACACATGGTTATATTTATAGATCACGGGTGGTTTCCATTCAGAGAACACATCATTTCATTCATAAAACACAGGGTTCTATTCATAGAACACAGGGTTCCATTTATAGAACACTGGGTTCTATTCATAGAACACAAGGTTTTATTCATAGAACACATGGTTATATTTATAGATCACAGGTGGTTTCCATTCAGAGAACACATAATTTTATTCATAAAACACAGGGTTCTATTCATAGAACACAGGGTTCCATTTATAGAACACAGGGTTCTATTCATAGAACTCAAGGTTTTATTCATAGAACAGATGGTTATATTTATAGATCACGGGTGGTTTCCATTCAGAGAACACATAATTTCATTCATAAAACACAGGGTTCTATTCATAGAACACAGGGTTCCATTTATAGAACACGGGGTTCTATTCATAGAACACAAGGTTTATTCATAGAACAAATGGTTATATTTATAGATCACGGGTGGTTTCCATTCAGAGAACACATGGTTTCATTCATAAAACACAGGGTTCTATTCATAAAACACAGGGTTCCATTCATAGAACACAGGGTTCTATTAATAGAACACAAGGTTTTATTCAGAGAACACATGGTTATATTTATAGATCTCGGGTGGTTTCCATTCAGAGAACACATGATTTCATTCATAAAACACAGGGTTCTATTTATAGAACACAGGGTTCCATTCATAGAACACAGGGTTCTATTGATAGAACACAAGGTTTTATTCATAAAAAACATGGTTATATTTATAGATCACGGGTGGTTTCCATTCAGAGAACACATGGTTTCATTCATAAAACACAGGGTTCTATTCATAGAACACAGGGTTCCATTCATAGAATACAGGGTTCTTTTAATAGAACACAAGGTTTTATTCATAAAACACATGGTTATATTTATAGATCACGGGTGGTTTCCATTCAGAGAACACATAATTTCATTCATAAAACACAGGGTTCTATTCATAGAACACAGGGTTTCATTTATAGAACACAGGGTTCCATTCATAGAACACAGGGTTCTATTAATAGAACACAAGGTTTTATTCATAGAACACATGGGTATATTTATAGATCACGGGTGGTTTCCATTCAGAGAACACATGGTTTCATTCATAAAACACAGGGTTCTATTTATAGAACACAGGGTTCCATTCATAGAACACAGGGTTCTATTAATAGAACACAAGGTTTTATTCATAAAACACATGGTTATATTTATAGATCACGGGTGGTTTCCATTCAGAGAACACATGGTTTCATTCATAAAACACAGGGTTCTATTCATAGAACACAGGGTTCCATTCATAGAACACAGGGTTCTATTAATAGAACACAAGGTTTTATTCATAAAACACATGGTTATATTTATAGATCACGGGTGGTTTCCATTCAGAGAACACATCATTTCATTCATAAAACACAGGGTTCTATTCATAGAACACAGGGTTCCATTTATAGAACACTGGGTTCTATTCATAGAACACAAGGTTTTATTCATAGAACACATGGTTATATTTATAGATCACGGGTGGTTTCCATTCAGAGAACACATGATTTTATTCATAAAACACAGGGTTCTATTCATAGAATACAGGGTTCCATTTATAAAACACAGGGTTCTAATCATAGAACTCAAGGTTTTATTCATAGAACAGATGGTTTTATTTATAGATCACGGGTGGTTTCCATTCAGAGAACACATAATTTCATTCATAAAACACAGGGTTCTATTCATAGAACACAGGGTTCCATTTATAGAACACGGGGTTCTATTCATAGAACACAAGGTTTATTCATAGAACAGATGGTTATATTTATAGATCACGGGTGGTTTCCATTCAGATAACACATGGTTTCATTCATAAAACACAGGGTTCTATTCATGGAACACAGGGTTCCAATTATAGAACACAGGGTTCTATTCATAGAACACAAGGTTTTATTCATAGAACAGATGGGTATATTTATAGATCACGGGTGGTTTCCATTCAGAGAACACATGGTTTTATTCATAAAACACAGGGTTCTATTCATAAAACACAGGGTTCCATTCATAGAACACAGGGTTCTATTAATAGAACACAAGGTTTTATTCATAAAACACGTGGTTATATTTATAGATCACGGGTGGTTTCCATTCAGAGAACACATGGTTTCATTCATAAAACACAGGGTTCTATTCATAGAACACAGGGTTCCATTCATAGAACACAGGGCTCTATTAATAGAACACAAGGTTTTATTCATAAAACACATGGTTATATTTATAGATCACGGGTGGTTTCCATTCAGAGAACACATAATTTCATTCATAAAACACAGGGTTCTATTCATAGAACACAGGGTTCCATTTATAGAACACAGGGTTCTATTCATAGAACACAAGGTTTTATTCATAGAACAGATGGTTATATTTATAGATCACGGGTGGTTTCCATTCAGAGAACACATAATTGCATTCATAAAACACAGGGTTCTATTCATAGAACACAGGGTTCCATTTATAGAACACAGGGTTCTATTCATAGAACACAAGGTTTTATTCATAGAACACATGGCTATATTTATAGATCACGGGTGGTTTCCATTCAGAGAACACATGGTTTCATTCATAAAACACAGGGTTCTATTTATAGAACACAGGGTTCCATTCATAGAACACAGGGTTCTATTAATAGAACACAAGGTTTTATTCATAAAACACATGGTTATATTTATAGATCACGGGTGGTTTCCATTCAGAGAACACATGGTTTCATTCATAAAACACAGGGTTCTATTCATAGAACACAGGGTTCCATTCATAGAACACAGGGTTCTATTAATAGAACACAAGGTTTTATTCATAAAACACATGGTTATATTTATAGATCACGGGTGGTTTCCATTCAGAGAACACATCATTTCATTCATAAAACACAGGGTTCTATTCATAGAACACAGGGTTCCATTTATAGAACACAGGGTTCTATTCATAGAACTCAAGGTTTTATTCATAGAACAGATGGTTATATTTATAGATCACGGGTGGTTTCCATTCAGAGAACACATAATTTCATTCATAAAACACAGGGTTCTATTCATAGAACACAGGGTTCCGTTTATAGAACACAGGGTTCTATTCATAGAACACAAGGTTTATTCATAGAACAGATGGTTATATTTATAGATCACGGGTGGTTTCCATTCAGAGAACACATGGTTTCATTCATAAAACACAGGGTTCTATTCATGGAACACAGGGTTCCATTCATAGAACACAGGGTTCTATTAATAGAACACAATGTTTTATTCATAGAACACATGGTTATATTTATAGATCACGGGTGGTTTCCATTCAGAGAACACATGGTTTTATTCATAAAACACATGGTTCTATTCATAGAACACAGGGTTCCATTCATAGAACACAGGGTTCTATTAATAGAACACAAGGTTTTATTCATAAAACACATGGTTATATTTATAGATCACGGGTGGTTTCCATTCAGATAACACATCATTTCATTCATAAAACACAGGGTTCTATTCATAGAACACAAGGTTTTATTCATAGAACACATGGCTATATTTATAGATCACGGGTGGTTTCCATTCAGAGAACACATGGTTTCATTAATAAAACACAGGGTTCTATTTATAGAACACAGGGTTCCATTCATAGAACACAGGGTTCTATTAATAGAACACAAGGTTTTATTCATAAAACACATGGTTATATTTATAGATCACGGGTGGTTTCCATTCAGAGAACACATGGTTTCATTCATAAAACACATGGTTCTATTCATAGAACACAGGGTTCCATTCATAGAACACAGGGTTCTATTAATAGAACACAAGGTTTTATTCATAAAACACATGGTTATATTTATAGATCACGGGTGGTTTCCATTCAGAGAACACATCATTTCATTCATAAAACAAAGGGTTCTATTCATAGAACACAGGGTTCCATTCATAGAACACAGGGTTCTATTAATAGAACACAAGGTTTTATTCATAAAACACATGGTTATATTTATAGATCACGGGTGGTTTCCATTCAGAGAACACATAATTTCATTCATAAAACACAGGGTTCTATTCATAGAACGCAAGGTTTTATTCATAGAACAGATGGTTATATTTATAGATCACGGGTGGTTTCCATTCAGAGAACACATAATTGCATTCATAAAACACAGGGTTCTATTCATAGAACACAGGGTTCCATTTATAGAACACAGGGTTCTATTCATAGAACTCAAGGTTTTATTCATAGAACAGATGGTTATATTTATAGATCACGGGTGGTTTCCATTCAGAGAACACATAATTTCATTCATAAAACACAGGGTTCTATTCATAGAACACAGGTTTCCATTTATAGAACACAGGGTTCTATTCATAGAACACAAGGTTTATTCATAGAACAGATGGTTATATTTATAGATCACGGGTGGTTTCCATTCAGAGAACACATGGTTTCATTCATAAAACACAGGGTTCTATTCATGGAACACAGGGTTCCATTCATAGAACACAGGGTTCTATTAATAGAACACTAGGTTTTATTCAAAAAACACATGGTTATATTTATAGATCACGGGTGGTTTCCATTCAGAGAGCACATGGTTTCATTCATAAAACACAGGGTTCTATTCATAGAACACAGGGTTCCATTGATAGAACACAGGGTTCTATTAATAGAACACAAGGTTTTATTCATAAAACACATGGTTATATTTATAGATCACGGGTGGTTTCCATTCAGAGAACACATCATTTCATTCATAAAACACAGGGTTCTATTCATAGAACACAGGGTTCCATTTATAGAACACTGGGTTCTATTCATAGAACACAAGGTTTTATTCATAGAACACATGGTTATATGTATAGATCACGGGTGGTTTCCATTCAGAGAACACATAATTTTATTCATAAAACACAGGGTTCTATTCATAGAACACAGGGTTCCATTTATAGAACACAGGGTTCTATTAATAGAACACAAGGTTTTATTCATAGAACACATGGTTATATTTATAGATCACGGGAGGTTTCCATTCAGAGAACACATGATTTCATTCATAAAACACAGGGTTCTATTTATAGAACACAGGGTTCCATTCATAGAACACAGGGTTCTATTAATAGAACACAAGGTTTTATTCATAAAACACATGGTTATATTTATAGATCACGGGTGGTTTCCATTCAGAGAACACATGGTTTCATTCATAAAACAAAGGGTTCTATTCATAGAACACAGGGTTCCATTCATAGAACACAGGGTTCTATTAATAGAACACAAGGTTTTATTCATAAAACACATGGTTATATTTATAGATCACGGGTGGTTTCCATTCAGAGAACACATAATTTCATTCATAAAACACAGGGTTCTATTCATAGAACGCAAGGTTTTATTCATAGAACAGATGGTTATATTTATAGATCACGGGTGGTTTCCATTCAGAGAACACATAATTGCATTCATAAAACACAGGGTTCTATTCATAGAACACAGGGTTCCATTTATAGAACACAGGGTTCTATTCATAGAACACAAGGTTTTATTCATAGAACACATGGCTATATTTATAGATCACGGGTGGTTTCCATTCAGAGAACACATGGTTTCATTAATAAAACACAGGGTTCTATTTATAGAACACAGGGTTCTATTAATAGAACACAAGGTTTTATTCATAAAACACATGGTTATATTTATAGATCACGGGTGGTTTCCATTCAGATAACACATCATTTCATTCATAAAACACAGGGTTCTATTCATAGAACACAGGGTTCCATTTATAGAACACTGGGTTCTATTCATAGAACACAAGGTTTTATTCATAGAACACATGGTTATATTTATAGATCACGGGTGGTTTCCATTCAGAGAACACATAATTTTATTCATAAAACACAGGGTTCTATTCATAGAACACAGGGTTCCATTTATAGAACACAGGGTTCTATTCATAGAACTCAAGGTTTTATTCATAGAACAGATGGTTATATTTATAGATCACGGGTGGTTTCCATTCAGAGAACACATAATTTCATTTATAAAACACAGGGTTCTATTCATAGAACACAGGGTTCCATTTATAGAACATGTTGTTCTATTCATAGAACACAAGGTTTATTCATAGAACAGATGGTTATATTTATAGATCACGGGTGGTTTCCATTCAGAGAACACATGGTTTCATTCATAAAACACAGGGTTCTATTCATGGAACACAGGGTTCCATTCATAGAACACAGGGTTCTATTAATAGAACACAAGGTTTTATTCATAGAACACATGGTTATATTTATAGATCACGGGTGGTTTCCATTCAGAGAACACATAATTTCATTCATAAAACACAGGGTTCTATTCATAGAACACAAGGTTCCAATTATAGAACACAGGGTTTTATTCATAGAACACAAGGTTTTATTCATAGAACACATGGTTATATTTATAGATCACGGGAGGTTTCCATTCAGAGAACACATGATTTCATTCATAAAACACAGGGTTCTATTTATAGAACACAGGGTTCCATTCATAGAACACAGGGTTCTATTAATAGAACACAAGGTTTTATTCATAAAACACATTGTTATATTTATAGATCACGGGTGGTTTCCATTCAGAGAACACATGGTTTCATTCATAAAACACAGGGTTCTATTCATAGAACACAGGGTTCCATTCATAGAACACAGGGTTCCATTCATAGAACACAGGGTTCTATTAATAGAACACAAGGTTTTATTCATAAAACACATGGTTATATTTATAGATCACGGGTGGTTTCCATTCAGAGAACACATAATTTCATTCATAAAACACAGGGTTCTATTCATAGAACACAGGGTTCCATTTATAGAACACAGGGTTCTATTCATAGAACACAAGGTTTTATTCATAGAACAGATGGTTATATTTATAGATCACGGGTGGTTTCCATTCAGAGAACACATAATTGCATTCATAAAACACAGGGTTCTATTCATAGAACACAGGGTTCCATTTATAGAACACAGGGTTCTATTCATAGAACACAAGGTTTTATTCATAGAACACATGGCTATATTTATAGATCACGGGTGGTTTCCATTCAGAGAACACATGGTTTCATTCATAAAACACAGGGTTCTATTTATAGAACACAGGGTTCCATTCATAGAACACAGGGTTCTATTAATAGAACACAAGGTTTTATTCATAAAACACATGGTTATATTTATAGATCACGGGTGGTTTCCATTCAGAGAACACATGGTTTCATTCATAAAACACAGGGTTCTATTCATAGAACACATGGTTCCATTCATAGAACACAGGGTTCTATTAATAGAACACAAGGTTTTATTCATAAAACACATGGTTATATTTATAGATCACGGGTGGTTTCCATTCAGAGAACACATCATTTCATTCATAAAACAAAGGGTTCTATTCATAGAACACAGGGTTCCATTCATAGAACACAGGGTTCTATTAATAGAACACAAGGTTTTATTCATAAAACACATGGTTATATTTATAGATCACGGGTGGTTTCCATTCAGAGAACACATAATTTCATTCATAAAACACAGGGTTCTATTCATAGAACGCAAGGTTTTATTCATAGAACAGATGGTTATATTTATAGATCACGGGTGGTTTCCATTCAGAGAACACATAATTGCATTCATAAAACACAGGGTTCTATTCATAGAACACAGGGTTCCATTTATAGAACACAGGGTTCTATTCATAGAACTCAAGGTTTTATTCATAGAACAGATGGTTATATTTATAGATCACGGGTGGTTTCCATTCAGAGAACACATAATTTCATTCATAAAACACAGGGTTCTATTCATAGAACACAGGTTTCCATTTATAGAACACAGGGTTCTATTCATAGAACACAAGGTTTATTCATAGAACAGATGGTTATATTTATAGATCACGGGTGGTTTCCATTCAGAGAACACATGGTTTCATTCATAAAACACAGGGTTCTATTCATGGAACACAGGGTTCCATTCATAGAACACAGGGTTCTATTAATAGAACACTAGGTTTTATTCAAAAAACACATGGTTATATTTATAGATCACGGGTGGTTTCCATTCAGAGAGCACATGGTTTCATTCATAAAACACAGGGTTCTATTCATAGAACACAGGGTTCCATTGATAGAACACAGGGTTCTATTAATAGAACACAAGGTTTTATTCATAAAACACATGGTTATATTTATAGATCACGGGTGGTTTCCATTCAGAGAACACATCATTTCATTCATAAAACACAGGGTTCTATTCATAGAACACAGGGTTCCATTTATAGAACACTGGGTTCTATTCATAGAACACAAGGTTTTATTCATAGAACACATGGTTATATGTATAGATCACGGGTGGTTTCCATTCAGAGAACACATAATTTTATTCATAAAACACAGGGTTCTATTCATAGAACACAGGGTTCCATTTATAGAACACAGGGTTCTATTCATAGAACTCAAGGTTTTATTCATAGAACAGATGGTTATATTTATAGATCACGGGTGGTTTCCATTCAGAGAACACATAATTTCATTCATAAAACACAGGGTTCTATTCATAGAACACAGGTTTCCATTTATAGAACACAGGGTTCTATTCATAGAACACAAGGTTTATTCATAGAACAGATGGTTATATTTATAGATCACGGGTGGTTTCCATTCAGAGAACACATGGTTTCATTCATAAAACACAGGGTTCTATTCATGGAACACAGGGTTCCATTCATAGAACACAGGGTTCTATTAATAGAACACTAGGTTTTATTCAAAAAACACATGGTTATATTTATAGATCACGGGTGGTTTCCATTCAGAGAGCACATGGTTTCATTCATAAAACACAGGGTTCTATTCATAGAACACAGGGTTCCATTGATAGAACACAGGGTTCTATTAATAGAACACAAGGTTTTATTCATAAAACACATGGTTATATTTATAGATCACGGGTGGTTTCCATTCAGAGAACACATCATTTCATTCATAAAACACAGGGTTCTATTCATAGAACACAGGGTTCCATTTATAGAACACTGGGTTCTATTCATAGAACACAAGGTTTTATTCATAGAACACATGGTTATATGTATAGATCACGGGTGGTTTCCATTCAGAGAACACATAATTTTATTCATAAAACACAGGGTTCTATTCATAGAACACAGGGTTCCATTTATAGAACACAGGGTTCTATTAATAGAACACAAGGTTTTATTCATAGAACACATGGTTATATTTATAGATCACGGGAGGTTTCCATTCAGAGAACACATGATTTCATTCATAAAACACAGGGTTCTATTTATAGAACACAGGGTTCCATTCATAGAACACAGGGTTCTATTAATAGAACACAAGGTTTTATTCATAAAACACATGGTTATATTTATAGATCACGGGTGGTTTCCATTCAGAGAACACATGGTTTCATTCATAAAACAAAGGGTTCTATTCATAGAACACAGGGTTCCATTCATAGAACACAGGGTTCTATTAATAGAACACAAGGTTTTATTCATAAAACACATGGTTATATTTATAGATCACGGGTGGTTTCCATTCAGAGAACACATAATTTCATTCATAAAACACAGGGTTCTATTCATAGAACGCAAGGTTTTATTCATAGAACAGATGGTTATATTTATAGATCACGGGTGGTTTCCATTCAGAGAACACATAATTGCATTCATAAAACACAGGGTTCTATTCATAGAACACAGGGTTCCATTTATAGAACACAGGGTTCTATTCATAGAACACAAGGTTTTATTCATAGAACACATGGCTATATTTATAGATCACGGGTGGTTTCCATTCAGAGAACACATGGTTTCATTAATAAAACACAGGGTTCTATTTATAGAACACAGGGTTCTATTAATAGAACACAAGGTTTTATTCATAAAACACATGGTTATATTTATAGATCACGGGTGGTTTCCATTCAGATAACACATCATTTCATTCATAAAACACAGGGTTCTATTCATAGAACACAGGGTTCCATTTATAGAACACTGGGTTCTATTCATAGAACACAAGGTTTTATTCATAGAACACATGGTTATATTTATAGATCACGGGTGGTTTCCATTCAGAGAACACATAATTTTATTCATAAAACACAGGGTTCTATTCATAGAACACAGGGTTCCATTTATAGAACACAGGGTTCTATTCATAGAACTCAAGGTTTTATTCATAGAACAGATGGTTATATTTATAGATCACGGGTGGTTTCCATTCAGAGAACACATAATTTCATTTATAAAACACAGGGTTCTATTCATAGAACACAGGGTTCCATTTATAGAACATGTTGTTCTATTCATAGAACACAAGGTTTATTCATAGAACAGATGGTTATATTTATAGATCACGGGTGGTTTCCATTCAGAGAACACATGGTTTCATTCATAAAACACAGGGTTCTATTCATGGAACACAGGGTTCCATTCATAGAACACAGGGTTCTATTAATAGAACACAAGGTTTTATTCATAGAACACATGGTTATATTTATAGATCACGGGTGGTTTCCATTCAGAGAACACATAATTTCATTCATAAAACACAGGGTTCTATTCATAGAACACAAGGTTCCAATTATAGAACACAGGGTTTTATTCATAGAACACAAGGTTTTATTCATAGAACACATGGTTATATTTATAGATCACGGGAGGTTTCCATTCAGAGAACACATGATTTCATTCATAAAACACAGGGTTCTATTTATAGAACACAGGGTTCCATTCATAGAACACAGGGTTCTATTAATAGAACACAAGGTTTTATTCATAAAACACATTGTTATATTTATAGATCACGGGTGGTTTCCATTCAGAGAACACATGGTTTCATTCATAAAACACAGGGTTCTATTCATAGAACACAGGGTTCCATTCATAGAACACAGGGTTCCATTCATAGAACACAGGGTTCTATTAATAGAACACAAGGTTTTATTCATAAAACACATGGTTATATTTATAGATCACGGGTGGTTTCCATTCAGAGAACACATAATTTCATTCATAAAACACAGGGTTCTATTCATAGAACACAGGGTTCCATTTATAGAACACAGGGTTCTATTCATAGAACACAAGGTTTTATTCATAGAACAGATGGTTATATTTATAGATCACGGGTGGTTTCCATTCAGAGAACACATAATTGCATTCATAAAACACAGGGTTCTATTCATAGAACACAGGGTTCCATTTATAGAACACAGGGTTCTATTCATAGAACACAAGGTTTTATTCATAGAACACATGGCTATATTTATAGATCACGGGTGGTTTCCATTCAGAGAACACATGGTTTCATTCATAAAACACAGGGTTCTATTTATAGAACACAGGGTTCCATTCATAGAACACAGGGTTCTATTAATAGAACACAAGGTTTTATTCATAAAACACATGGTTATATTTATAGATCACGGGTGGTTTCCATTCAGAGAACACATGGTTTCATTCATAAAACACAGGGTTCTATTCATAGAACACATGGTTCCATTCATAGAACACAGGGTTCTATTAATAGAACACAAGGTTTTATTCATAAAACACATGGTTATATTTATAGATCACGGGTGGTTTCCATTCAGAGAACACATCATTTCATTCATAAAACACAGGGTTCTATTCATAGAACACAGGGTTCCATTTATAGAACACTGGGTTCTATTCATAGAACACAAGGTTTTATTCATAGAACACATGGTTATATTTATAGATCACGGGTGGTTTCCATTCAGAGAACACATAATTGTATTCATAAAACACAGGGTTCTATTCATAGAACACAGGGTTCCATTTATAGAACACAGGGTTCTTTTCATAGAACACAAGGTTTTATTCATAAAACACATGGTTATATTTATAGATCACGGGTGGTTTCCATTCAGAGAACACATAATTTCATTCATAAAACACAGGGTTCTATTCATAGAACACAGGGTTCCATTTATAGAACACGGGGTTCTATTCATAGAACACAAGGTTTATTCATAGAACAGATGGTTATATTTATAGATCACGGGTGGTTTCCATTCAGATAACACATGGTTTCATTCATAAAACACAGGGTTCTATTCATGGAACACAGGGTTCCATTCATAGAACAAAGGGTTCTATTAATAGAACACAAGGTTTTATTCATAGAACACATGGTTATATTTATAGATCACGGGTGGTTTCCATTCAGAGAACACATAATTTCATTCATAAAACACAGGGTTCTATTCATAGAACACAAGGTTCCAATTATAGAACACAGGGTTCTATTCATAGAACACAAGGTTTTATTCATAGAACAGATGGGTATATTTATAGATCACGGGTGGTTTCCATTCAGAGAACACATGGTTTCATTCATAAAACACAGGGTTCTATTCATAAAACACAGGGTTCCATTCATAGAACACAGGGTTCTATTAATAGAACACAAGGTTTTATTCATAAAACACATGGTTATATTTATAGATCACGGGTGGTTTCCATTCAGAGAACACATGGTTTCATTCATAAAACACAGGGTTCTATTCATAGAACACAGGGTTCCATTCATAGAACACAGGGCTCTATTAATAGAACACAAGGTTTTATTCATAAAACACATGGTTATATTTATAGATCACGGGTGGTTTCCATTCAGAGAACACATAATTTCATTCATAAAACACAGGGTTCTATTCATAGAACACAGGGTTCCATTTATAGAACACAGGGTTCTATTCATAGAACACAAGGTTTTATTCATAGAACAGATGGTTATATTTATAGATCACGGGTGGTTTCCATTCAGAGAACACATAATTGCATTCATAAAACACAGGGTTCTATTCATAGAACACAGGGTTCCATTTATAGAACACAGGGTTCTATTCATAGAACACAAGGTTTTATTCATAGAACACATGGCTATATTTATAGATCACGGGTGGTTTCCATTCAGAGAACACATGGTTTCATTCATAAAACACAGGGTTCTATTTATAGAACACAGGGTTCCATTCATAGAACACAGGGTTCTATTAATAGAACACAAGGTTTTATTCATAAAACACATGGTTATATTTATAGATCACGGGTGGTTTCCATTCAGAGAACACATGGTTTCATTCATAAAACACAGGGTTCTATTCATAGAACACAGGGTTCCATTCATAGAACACAGGGTTCTATTAATAGAACACAAGGTTTTATTCATAAAACACATGGTTATATTTATAGATCACGGGTGGTTTCCATTCAGAGAACACATCATTTCATTCATAAAACACAGGGTTCTATTCATAGAACACAGGGTTCCATTTATAGAACACAGGGTTCTATTCATAGAACTCAAGGTTTTATTCATAGAACAGATGGTTATATTTATAGATCACGGGTGGTTTCCATTCAGAGAACACATAATTTCATTCATAAAACACAGGGTTCTATTCATAGAACACAGGGTTCCGTTTATAGAACACAGGGTTCTATTCATAGAACACAAGGTTTATTCATAGAACAGATGGTTATATTTATAGATCACGGGTGGTTTCCATTCAGAGAACACATGGTTTCATTCATAAAACACAGGGTTCTATTCATGGAACACAGGGTTCCATTCATAGAACACAGGGTTCTATTAATAGAACACAATGTTTTATTCATAGAACACATGGTTATATTTATAGATCACGGGTGGTTTCCATTCAGAGAACACATGGTTTTATTCATAAAACACATGGTTCTATTCATAGAACACAGGGTTGCATTCATAGAACACAGGGTTCTATTAATAGAACACAAGGTTTTATTCATAAAACACAAGGTTATATTTATAGATCACGGGTGGTTTCCATTCAGATAACACATCATTTCATTCATAAAACACAGGGTTCTATTCATAGAACACAAGGTTTTATTCATAGAACACATGGCTATATTTATAGATCACGGGTGGTTTCCATTCAGAGAACACATGGTTTCATTAATAAAACACAGGGTTCTATTTATAGAACACAGGGTTCCATTCATAGAACACAGGGTTCTATTAATAGAACACAAGGTTTTATTCATAAAACACATGGTTATATTTATAGATCACGGGTGGTTTCCATTCAGAGAACACATGGTTTCATTCATAAAACACATGGTTCTATTCATAGAACACAGGGTTCAATTCATAGAACACAGGGTTCTATTAATAGAACACAAGGTTTTATTCATAAAACACATGGTTATATTTATAGATCACGGGTGGTTTCCATTCAGATAACACATCATTTCATTCATAAAACACAGGGTTCTATTCATAGAACACAGGGTTCTATTTATAGAACACTGGGTTCTATTCA
Organism: Crinia signifera; assembly: GCF_055691185.1. Classification (NCBI taxonomy): domain Eukaryota; kingdom Metazoa; phylum Chordata; class Amphibia; order Anura; family Myobatrachidae; genus Crinia; species Crinia signifera. The sequence continues at coordinate 235,807,995 of NC_139217.1, read as the reverse complement.
TAGAACACAAGGTTTTATTCATAGAACACATGGTTATATTTATAGATCACGGGTGGTTTCCATTCAGAGAACACATAATTTTATTCATAAAACACAGGGTTCTATTCATAGAACACAGGGTTCCATTTATAGAACACAGGGTTCTATTCATAGAACTCAAGGTTTTATTCATAGAACAGATGGTTATATTTATAGATCACGGGTGGTTTCCATTCAGAGAACACATAATTTCATTCATAAAACACAGGGTTCTATTCATAGAACACAGGGTTCCGTTTATAGAACACAGGGTTCTATTCATAGAACACAAGGTTTATTCATAGAACAGATGGTTATATTTATAGATCACGGGTGGTTTCCATTCAGAGAACACATGGTTTCATTCATAAAACACAGGGTTCTATTCATGGAACACAGGGTTCCATTCATAGAACACAGGGTTCTATTAATAGAACACAATGTTTTATTCATAGAACACATGGTTATATTTATAGATCACGGGTGGTTTCCATTCAGAGAACACATGGTTTTATTCATAAAACACATGGTTCTATTCATAGAACACAGGGTTGCATTCATAGAACACAGGGTTCTATTAATAGAACACAAGGTTTTATTCATAAAACACAAGGTTATATTTATAGATCACGGGTGGTTTCCATTCAGATAACACATCATTTCATTCATAAAACACAGGGTTCTATTCATAGAACACAAGGTTTTATTCATAGAACACATGGCTATATTTATAGATCACGGGTGGTTTCCATTCAGAGAACACATGGTTTCATTAATAAAACACAGGGTTCTATTTATAGAACACAGGGTTCCATTCATAGAACACAGGGTTCTATTAATAGAACACAAGGTTTTATTCATAAAACACATGGTTATATTTATAGATCACGGGTGGTTTCCATTCAGAGAACACATGGTTTCATTCATAAAACACATGGTTCTATTCATAGAACACAGGGTTCAATTCATAGAACACAGGGTTCTATTAATAGAACACAAGGTTTTATTCATAAAACACATGGTTATATTTATAGATCACGGGTGGTTTCCATTCAGATAACACATCATTTCATTCATAAAACACAGGGTTCTATTCATAAAACACAGGGTTCTATTCATAGAACACAGGGTTCTATTTATAGAACACTGGGTTCTATTCATAGAACACAAGGTTTTATTCATAGAACACATGGTTATATTTATAGATCACGGGTGGTTTCCATTCAGAGAACACATAATTTTATTCATAAAACACAGGGTTCTATTCATAGAACACAGGGTTCCATTTATAGAACACAGGGTTCTATTCATAGAACTCAAGGTTTTATTCATAGAACAGATGGTTATATTTATAGATCACGGGTGGTTTCCATTCAGAGAACACATAATTTCATTCATAAAACACAGGGTTCTATTCATAGAACACAGGGTTCCGTTTATAGAACACAGGGTTCTATTCATAGAACACAAGGTTTATTCATAGAACAGATGGTTATATTTATAGATCACGGGTGGTTTCCATTCAGAGAACACATGGTTTCATTCATAAAACACAGGGTTCTATTCATGGAACACAGGGTTCCATTCATAGAACACAGGGTTCTATTAATAGAACACAATGTTTTATTCATAGAACACATGGTTATATTTATAGATCACGGGTGGTTTCCATTCAGAGAACACATGGTTTTATTCATAAAACACATGGTTCTATTCATAGAACACAGGGTTGCATTCATAGAACACAGGGTTCTATTAATAGAACACAAGGTTTTATTCATAAAACACAAGGTTATATTTATAGATCACGGGTGGTTTCCATTCAGATAACACATCATTTCATTCATAAAACACAGGGTTCTATTCATAGAACACAAGGTTTTATTCATAGAACACATGGCTATATTTATAGATCACGGGTGGTTTCCATTCAGAGAACACATGGTTTCATTCATAAAACACAGGGTTCTATTCATAAAACACAGGGTTCCATTCATAGAACACAGGGTTCTATTAATAGAACACAAGGTTTTATTCATAAAACACATGGTTATATTTATAGATCACGGGTGGTTTCCATTCAGAGAACACATGGTTTCATTCATAAAACACAGGGTTCTATTCATAGAACACAGGGTTCCATTCATAGAACACAGGGCTCTATTAATAGAACACAAGGTTTTATTCATAAAACACATGGTTATATTTATAGATCACGGGTGGTTTCCATTCAGAGAACACATAATTTCATTCATAAAACACAGGGTTCTATTCATAGAACACAGGGTTCCATTTATAGAACACAGGGTTCTATTCATAGAACACAAGGTTTTATTCATAGAACAGATGGTTATATTTAGAGATCACGGGTGGTTTCCATTCAGAGAACACATAATTGCATTCATAAAACACAGGGTTCTATTCATAGAACACAGGGTTCCATTTATAGAACACAGGGTTCTATTCATAGAACACAAGGTTTTATTCATAGAACACATGGCTATATTTATAGATCACGGGTGGTTGCCATTCAGAGAACACATGGTTTCATTCATAAAACACAGGGTTCTATTTATAGAACACAGGGTTCCATTCATAGAACACAGGGTTCTATTAATAGAACACAAGGTTTTATTCATAAAACACATGGTTATATTTATAGATCACGGGTGGTTTCCATTCAGAGAACACATGGTTTCATTCATAAAACACAGGGTTCTATTCATAGAACACAGGGTTCCATTCATAGAACACAGGGTTCTATTAATAGAACACAAGGTTTTATTCATAAAACACATGGTTATATTTATAGATCACGGGTGGTTTCCATTCAGAGAACACATCATTTCATTCATAAAACACAGGGTTCTATTCATAGAACACAGGGTTCCATTTATAGAACACAGGGTTCTATTCATAGAACTCAAGGTTTTATTCATAGAACAGATGGTTATATTTATAGATCACGGGTGGTTTCCATTCAGAGAACACATAATTTCATTCATAAAACACAGGGTTCTATTCATAGAACACAGGGTTCCGTTTATAGAACACAGGGTTCTATTCATAGAACACAAGGTTTATTCATAGAACAGATGGTTATATTTATAGATCACGGGTGGTTTCCATTCAGAGAACACATGGTTTCATTCATAAAACACAGGGTTCTATTCATGGAACACAGGGTTCCATTCATAGAACACAGGGTTCTATTAATAGAACACAAGGTTTTATTCATAAAACACATGGTTATATTTATAGATCACGGGTGGTTTCCATTCAGATAACACATCATTTCATTCATAAAACACAGGGTTCTATTCATAGAACACAGGGTTCTATTTATAGAACACTGGGTTCTATTCATAGAACACAAGGTTTTATTCATAGAACACATGGTTATATTTATAGATCACGGGTGGTTTCCATTCAGAGAACACATAATTTTATTCATAAAACACAGGGTTCTATTCATAGAACACAGGCTTCCATTTATAGAACACATGGTTCTATTCATAGAACTCAAGGTTTTATTCATAGAACAGATGGTTATATTTATAGATCACGGGTGGTTTCCATTCAGAGAACACATAATTTCATTCATAAAACACAGGGTTCTATTCATAGAACACAGGGTTCCATTTATAGAACACAGGGTTCTATTCATAGAACACAAGGTTTATTCATAGAACAGATGGTTATATTTATAGATCACGGGTGGTTTCCATTCAGAGAACACATGGTTTCATTCATAAAACTCAGGGTTCTATTCATGGAACACAGGGTTCCATTCATAGAACACAGGGTTCTATTAATAGAACACTAGGTTTTATTAAAAAAACACATGGTTATATTTATAGATCACGGGTGGTTTCCATTCAGAGAACACATGGTTTCATTCATAAAACACAGGGTTCTATTCATAGAACACAGGGTTCCATTGATAGAACACAGGGTTCTATTAATAGAACACAAGGTTTTATTCATAAAACACATGGTTATATTTATAGATCACGGGTGGTTTCCATTCAGAGAACACATCATTTCATTCATAAAACACAGGGTTCTATTCATAGAACACAGGGTTCCATTTATAGAACACTGGGTTCTATTCATAGAACACAAGGTTTTATTCATAGAACACATGGTTATATTTATAGATCACGGGTGGTTTCCATTCAGAGAACACATAATTTTATTCATAAAACACAGGGTTCTATTCATAGAACACAGGGTTCCATTTATAGAACACAGGGTTCTATTAATAGAACACAAGGTTTTATTCATAGAACACATGGTTATATTTATAGATCACGGGAGGTTTCCATTCAGAGAACACATGATTTCATTCATAAAACACAGGGTTCTATTTATAGAACACAGGGTTCCATTCATAGAACACTGGGTTCTATTAATAGAACACAAGGTTTTATTCATAAAACACATGGTTATATTTATAGATCACGGGTGGTTTCCATTCAGAGAACACATGGTTTCATTCATAAAACAAAGGGTTCTATTCATAGAACACAGGGTTCCATTCATAGAACACAGGGTTCTATTAATAGAACACAAGGTTTTATTCATAAAACACATGGTTATATTTATAGATCACGGGTGGTTTCCATTCAGAGAACACATAATTTCATTCATAAAACACAGGGTTCTATTCATAGAACGCAAGGTTTTATTCATAGAACAGATGGTTATATTTATAGATCACGGGTGGTTTCCATTCAGAGAACACATAATTGCATTCATAAAACACAGGGTTCTATTCATAGAACACAGGGTTCCATTTATAGAACACAGGGTTCTATTCATAGAACACAAGGTTTTATTCATAGAACACATGGCTATATTTATAGATCACGGGTGGTTTCCATTCAGAGAACACATGGTTTCATTAATAAAACACAGGGTTCTTTTTATAGAACACAGGGTTCTATTAATAGAACACAAGGTTTTATTCATAAAACACATGGTTATATTTATAGATCACGGGTGGTTTCCATTCAGATAACACATCATTTCATTCATAAAACACAGGGTTCTATTCATAGAACACAGGGTTCCATTTATAGAACACTGGGTTCTATTCATAGAACACAAGGTTTTATTCATAGAACACATGGTTATATTTATAGATCACGGGTGGTTTCCATTCAGAGAACACATAATTTTATTCATAAAACACAGGGTTCTATTCATAGAACACAGGGTTCCATTTATAGAACACAGGGTTCTATTCATAGAACTCAAGGTTTTATTCATAGAACAGATGGTTATATTTATAGATCACGGGTGGTTTCCATTCAGAGAACACATAATTTCATTTATAAAACACAGGGTTCTATTCATAGAACACAGGGTTCCATTTATAGAACATGTTGTTCTATTCATAGAACACAAGGTTTATTCATAGAACAGATGGTTATATTTATAGATCACGGGTGGTTTCCATTCAGAGAACACATGGTTTCATTCATAAAACACAGGGTTCTATTCATGGAACACAGGGTTCCATTCATAGAACACAGGGTTCTATTAATAGAACACAAGGTTTTATTCATAGAACACATGGTTATATTTATAGATCACGGGTGGTTTCCATTCAGAGAACACATAATTTCATTCATAAAACACAGGGTTCTATTCATAGAACACAAGGTTCCAATTATAGAACACAGGGTTTTATTCATAGAACACAGGGTTCTATTAATAGAACACAAGGTTTTATTCATAAAACACATGGTTATATTTATAGATCACGGGTGGTTTCCGTTCAGAGAACACATAATTTCATTCATAAAACACAGGGTTCTATTCATAGAACACAGGGTTCCATTTATAGAACACAGGGTTCTATTCATAGAACTCAAGGTTTTATTCATAGAACAGATGGTTATATTTATAGATCACGGGTGGTTTCCATTCAGAGAACACATAATTTTATTCATAAAACACAGGGTTCTATTCATAGAACACACGGTTCCATTTATAGAACACAGGGTTCTATTCATAGAACTCAAGGTTTTATTCATAGAACAGATGGTTATATTTATAGATCACGGGTGGTTTCCATTCAGAGAACACATGGTTTCATTCATAAAACACAGGGTTCTATTCATGGAACACAGGGTTCCATTCATAGAACACAGGGTTCTATTAATAGAACACAAGGTTTTATTCATAGAACACATGGTTATATTTATAGATCACGGGAGGTTTCCATTCAGAGAACACATGATTTCATTCATAAAACACAGGGTTCTATTTATAGAACACAGGGTTCCATTCATAGAACACAGGGTTCTATTAATAGAACACAAGGTTTTATTCATAAAACACATGGTTATATATATAGATCACGGGTGGTTTCCATTCAGCGAACACATGGTTTCATTCATAAAACACAGGGTTCTATTCATAGAACACAGGGTTCCATTCATAGAACACAGGGTTCCATTCATAGAACACAGGGTTCTATTAATAGAACACAAGGTTTTATTCATAAAACACATGGTTATATTTATAGATCACGGGTGGTTTCCATTCAGAGAACACATAATTTCATTCATAAAACACAGGGTTCTATTCATAGAACACAGGGTTCCATTTATAGAACACAGGGTTCTATTCATAGAACACAAGGTTTTATTCATAGAACAGATGGTTATATTTATAGATCACGGGTGGTTTCCATTCAGAGAACACATAATTGCATTCATAAAACACAGGGTTCTATTCATAGAACACAGGGTTCCATTTATAGAACACAGGGTTCTATTCATAGAACACAAGGTTTTATTCATAGAACACATGGCTATATTTATAGATCCCGGGTGGTTTCCATTCAGAGAACACATGGTTTCATTCATAAAACACAGGGTTCTATTTATAGAACACAGGGTTCCATTCATAGAACACAGGGTTCTATTAATAGAACACAAGGTTTTATTCATAAAACACATGGTTATATTTATAGATCACGGGTGGTTTCCATTCAGAGAACACATGGTTTCATTCATAAAACACAGGGTTCTATTCATAGAACACAGGGTTCCATTCATAGAACACAGGGTTCTATTAATAGAACACAAGGTTTTATTCATCAAACACATGGTTATATTTATAGATCACGGGTGGTTTCCATTCAGATAACACATCATTTCATTCATAAAACACAGGGTTCTATTCATAGAACACAGGGTTCCATTTATAGAACACTGGGTTCTATTCATAGAACACAAGGTTTTATTCATAGAACACATGGTTATATTTATAGATCACGGGTGGTTTCCATTCAGAGAACACATAATTTTATTCATAAAACACAGGGTTCTATTCATAGAACACAGGGTTCCATTTATAGAACACAGGGTTCTATTCATAGAACTCAAGGTTTTATTCATAGAACAGATGGTTATATTTATAGATCACGGGTGGTTTCCATTCAGAGAACACATAATTTCATTTATAAAACACAGGGTTCTATTCATAGAACACAGGGTTCCATTTATAGAACATGTTGTTCTATTCATAGAACACAAGGTTTATTCATAGAACAGATGGTTATATTTATAGATCACGGGTGGTTTCCATTCAGAGAACACATGGTTTCATTCATAAAACACAGGGTTCTATTCATGGAACACAGGGTTCCATTCATAGAACACAGGGTTCCATTTATAGAACATGTTGTTCTATTAATAGAACACAAGGTTTTATTCATAGAACACATGGTTATATTTATAGATCACGGGTGGTTTCCATTCAGAGAACACATAATTTCATTCATAAAACACAGGGTTCTATTCATAGAACACAAGGTTCCAATTATAGAACACAGGGTTTTATTCATAGAACACAAGGTTTTATTCATAGAACACATGGTTATATTTATAGATCACGGGAGGTTTCCATTCAGAGAACACATGATTTCATTCATAAAACACAGGGTTCTATTTATAGAACACAGGGTTCCATTCATAGAACACAGGGTTCTATTAATAGAACACAAGGTTTTATTCATAAAACACATGGTTATATTTATAGATCACGGGTGGTTTCCATTCAGAGAACACATGGTTTCATTCATAAAACACAGGGTTCTATTCATAGAACACAGGGTTCCATTCATAGAACACAGGGTTCCATTCATAGAACACAGGGTTCTATTAATAGAACACAAGGTTTTATTCATAAAACACATGGTTATATTTATAGATCACGGGTGGTTTCCATTCAGAGAACACATAATTTCATTCATAAAACACAGGGTTCTATTCATAGAACACAGGGTTCCATTTATAGAACACAGGGTTCTATTCATAGAACACAAGGTTTTATTCATAGAACAGATGGTTATATTTATAGATCACGGGTGGTTTCCATTCAGAGAACACATAATTGCATTCATAAAACACAGGGTTCTATTCATAGAACACAGGGTTCCATTTATAGAACACAGGGTTCTATTCATAGAACACAAGGTTTTATTCATAGAACACATGGATATATTTATAGATCACGGGTGGTTTCCATTCAGAGAACACATGGTTTCATTCATAAAACACAGGGTTCTATTTATAGAACACAGGGTTCCATTCATAGAACACAGGGTTCTATTAATAGAACACAAGGTTTTATTCATAAAACACATGGTTATATTTATAGATCACGGGTGGTTTCCATTCAGAGAACACATGGTTTCATTCATAAAACACAGGGTTCTATTCATAGAACACAGGGTTCCATTCATAGAACACAGGGTTCTATTAATAGAACACAAGGTTTTATTCATAAAACACATGGTTATATTTATAGATCACGGGTGGTTTCCATTCAGATAACACATCATTTCATTCATAAAACACAGGGTTCTATTCATAGAACACAGGGTTCCATTTATAGAACACTGGGTTCTATTCATAGAACACAAGGTTTTATTCATAGAACACATGGTTATATTTATAGATCACGGGTGGTTTCCATTCAGAGAACACATAATTTCATTCATAAAACACAGGGTTCTATTCATAGAACACAAGGTTCCAATTATAGAACACAGGGTTTTATTCATAGAACACAAGGTTTTATTCATAGAACACATGGTTATATTTATAGATCACGGGAGGTTTCCATTCAGAGAACACATGATTTCATTCATAAAACACAGGGTTCTATTTATAGAACACAGGGTTCCATTCATAGAACACAGGGTTCTATTAATAGAACACATGGTTTCATTCATAAAACACAGGGTTCTATTCATAGAACACAGGGTTCCATTCATAGAACACAGGGTTTTATTCATAGAACACAAGGTTTTATTCATAGAACACATGGTTATATTTATAGATCACGGGTGGTTTCCATTCAGAGAACACATGGTTTCATTCATAAAACACAGGGTTCTATTCATAGAACACAGGGTTCCATTCATAGAACACAGGGTTCCATTCATAGAACACAGGGTTCTATTAATAGAACACAAGGTTTTATTCATAAAACACATGGTTATATTTATAGATCACGGGTGGTTTCCATTCAGAGAACACATAATTTCATTCATAAAACACAGGGTTCTATTCATAGAACACAGGGTTCCATTTATAGAACACAGGGTTCTATTCATAGAACACAAGGTTTTATTCATAGAACAGATGGTTATATTTATAGATCACGGGTGGTTTCCATTCAGAGAACACATAATTGCATTCATAAAACACAGGGTTCTATTCATAGAACACAGGGTTCCATTTATAGAACACAGGGTTCTATTCATAGAACACAAGGTTTTATTCATAGAACACATGGCTATATTTATAGATCACGGGTGGTTTCCATTCAGAGAACACATGGTTTCATTCATAAAACACAGGGTTCTATTTATAGAACACAGGGTTCTATTCATAGAACACAGGGTTCTATTAATAGAACACAAGGTTTTATTCATAAAACACATGGTTATATTTATAGATCACGGGTGGTTTCCATTCAGAGAACACATGGTTTCATTCATAAAACACAGGGTTCTATTCATAGAACACAGGGTTCCATTCATAGAACACAGGGTTCTATTAATAGAACACAAGGTTTTATTCATAAAACACATGGTTATATTTATAGATCACGGGTGGTTTCCATTCAGAGAACACATCATTTCATTCATAAAACACAGGGTTCTATTCATAGAACACAGGGTTCCATTTATAGAACACTGGGTTCTAATCATAGAACACAAGGTTTTATTCATAGAACACATGGTTATATTTATAGATCACGGGTGGTTTCCATTCAGAGAACACATAATTGTATTCATAAAACACAGGGTTCTATTCATAGAACACAGGGTTCCATTTATAGAACACAGGGTTCTTTTCATAGAACTCAAGGTTTTATTCATAGAACAGATGGTTATATTTATAGATCACGGGTGGTTTCCATTCAGAGAACACATAATTTCATTCATAAAACACAGGGTTCTATTCATAGAACACAGGGTTCCATTTATAGAACACGGGGTTCTATTCATAGAACACAAGGTTTATTCATAGAACAGATGGTTATATTTATAGATCACGGGTGGTTTCCATTCAGAGAACACATGGTTTCATTCATAAAACACAGGGTTCTATTCATAGAACACAGGGTTCCATTCATAGAACACAGGGTTCTATTAATAGAACACAAGGTTTTATTCAGAGAACACATGGTTATATTTATAGATCTCGGGTGGTTTCCATTCAGAGAACACATGATTTCATTCATAAAACACAGGGTTCAATTTATAGAACACAGGGTTCCATTCATAGAACACAGGGTTCTATTGATAGAACACTAGGTTTTATTCATAAAAAACATGGTTATATTTATAGATCACGGGTGGTTTCCATTCAGAGAACACATGGTTTCATTCATAAAACACAGGGTTCTATTCATAGAACACAGGGTTCCATTCATAGAATACAGGGTTCTTTTAATAGAACACAAGGTTTTATTCATAAAACACATGGTTATATTTATAGATCACGGGTGGTTTCCATTCAGAGAACACATAATTTCATTCATAAAACACAGGGTTCTATTCATAGAACACATGGTTCCATTTATAGAACACAGGGTTCCATTCATAGAACACAGGGTTCTATTAATAGAACACAAGGTTTTATTCATAGAACACATGGCTATATTTATAGATCACGGGTGGTTTCCATTCAGAGAACACATGGTTTCATTAATAAAACACAGGGTTCTATTCATAGAACACAGGGTTCCATTCATAGAACACAGGGCTCTATTAATAGAACACAAGGTTTTATTCATAAAACACATGGTTATATTTATAGATCACGGGTGGTTTCCATTCAGAGAACACATAATTTCATTCATAAAACACAGGGTTCTATTCATAGAACACAGGGTTCCATTTATAGAACACAGGGTTCTATTCATAGAACACAAGGTTTTATTCATAGAACAGATGGTTATATTTATAGATCACGGGTGGTTTCCATTCAGAGAACACATAATTGCATTCATAAAACACAGGGTTCTATTCATAGAACACAGGGTTCCATTTATAGAACACAGGGTTCTATTCATAGAACACAAGGTTTTATTCATAGAACACATGGCTATATTTATAGATCACGGGTGGTTTCCATTCAGAGAACACATGGTTTCATTCATAAAACACAGGGTTCTATTTATAGAACACAGGGTTCCATTCATAGAACACAGGGTTCTATTAATAGAACACAAGGTTTTATTCATAAAACACATGGTTATATTTATAGATCACGGGTGGTTTCCATTCAGAGAACACATGGTTTCATTCATAAAACACAGGGTTCTATTCATAGAACACAGGGTTCCATTCATAGAACACAGGGTTCTATTAATAGAACACAAGGTTTTATTCATAAAACACATGGTTATATTTATAGATCACGGGTGGTTTCCATTCAGAGAACACATCATTTCATTCATAAAACACAGGGTTCTATTCATAGAACACAGGGTTCCATTTATAGAACACTGGGTTCTATTCATAGAACACAAGGTTTTATTCATAGAACACATGGTTATATTTATAGATCACGGGTGGTTTCCATTCAGAGAACACATAATTTTATTCATAAAACACAGGGTTCTATTCATAGAACACAGGGTTCCATTTATAAAACACAGGGTTCTAATCATAGAACTCAAGGTTTTATTCATAGAACAGATGGTTTTATTTATAGATCACGGGTGGTTTCCATTCAGAGAACACATAATTTCATTCATAAAACACAGGGTTCTATTCATAGAACACAGGGTTCCATTTATAGAACACGGGGTTCTATTCATAGAACACAAGGTTTTATTCAGAGAACACATGGTTATATTTATAGATCTCGGGTGGTTTCCATTCAGAGAACACATGATTTCATTCATAAAACACAGGGTTCAATTTATAGAACACAGGGTTCCATTCATAGAACACAGGGTTCTATTGATAGAACACTAGGTTTTATTCATAAAAAACATGGTTATATTTATAGATCACGGGTGGTTTCCATTCAGAGAACACATGGTTTCATTCATAAAACACAGGGTTCTATTCATAGAACACAGGGTTCCATTCATAGAATACAGGGTTCTTTTAATAGAACACAAGGTTTTATTCATAAAACACATGGTTATATTTATAGATCACGGGTGGTTTCCATTCAGAGAACACATAATTTCATTCATAAAACACAGGGTTCTATTCATAGAACACATGGTTCCATTTATAGAACACAGGGTTCCATTCATAGAACACAGGGTTCTATTAATAGAACACAAGGTTTTATTCATAGAACACATGGCTATATTTATAGATCACGGGTGGTTTCCATTCAGAGAACACATGGTTTCATTAATAAAACACAGGGTTCTATTCATAGAACACAGGGTTCCATTCATAGAACACAGGGCTCTATTAATAGAACACAAGGTTTTATTCATAAAACACATGGTTATATTTATAGATCACGGGTGGTTTCCATTCAGAGAACACATAATTTCATTCATAAAACACAGGGTTCTATTCATAGAACACAGGGTTCCATTTATAGAACACAGGGTTCTATTCATAGAACACAAGGTTTTATTCATAGGACAGATGGTTATATTTATAGATCACGGGTGGTTTCCATTCAGAGAACACATAATTGCATTCATAAAACACAGGGTTCTATTCATAGAACACAGGGTTCCATTTATAGAACACAGGGTTCTATTCATAGAACACAAGGTTTTATTCATAGAACACATGGCTATATTTATAGATCACGGGTGGTTTCCATTCAGAGAACACATGGTTTCATTCATAAAACACAGGGTTCTATTTATAGAACACAGGGTTCCATTCATAGAACACAGGGTTCTATTAATAGAACACAAGGTTTTATTCATAAAACACATGGTTATATTTATAGATCACGGGTGGTTTCCATTCAGAGAACACATGGTTTCATTCATAAAACACAGGGTTCTATTCATAGAACACAGGGTTCCATTCATAGAACACAGGGTTCTATTAATAGAACACAAGGTTTTATTCATAAAACACATGGTTATATTTATAGATCACGGGTGGTTTCCATTCAGAGAACACATCATTTCATTCATAAAACACAGGGTTCTATTCATAGAACACAGGGTTCCATTTATAGAACACTGGGTTCTATTCATAGAACACAAGGTTTTATTCATAGAACACATGGTTATATTTATAGATCACGGGTGGTTTCCATTCAGAGAACACATAATTTTATTCATAAAACACAGGGTTCTATTCATAGAACACAGGGTTCCATTTATAAAACACAGGGTTCTAATCATAGAACTCAAGGTTTTATTCATAGAACAGATGGTTTTATTTATAGATCACGGGCGGTTTCCATTCAGAGAACACATAATTTCATTCATAAAACACAGGGTTCTATTCATAGAACACAGGGTTCCATTTATAGAACACGGGGTTCTATTCATAGAACACAAGGTTTATTCATAGAACAGATGGTTATATTTATAGATCACGGGTGTTTTCCATTCAGATAACACATGGTTTCATTCATAAAACACAGGGTTCTATTCATGGAACACAGGGTTCCATTCATAGAACAAAGGGTTCTATTAATAGAACACAAGGTTTTATTCATAGAACACATGGTTATATTTATAGATCACGGGTGGTTTCCATTCAGAGAACACATAATTTCATTCATAAAACACAGGGTTCTATTCATAGAACACAAGGTTCCAATTATAGAACACAGGGTTCTATTCATAGAACACAAGGTTTTATTCATAGAACAGATGGGTATATTTATAGATCACGGGTGGTTTCCATTCAGAGAACACATGGTTTCATTCATAAAACACAGGGTTCTATTCATAAAACACAGGGTTCCATTCATAGAACACAGGGTTCTATTAATAGAACACAAGGTTTTATTCATAAAACACATGGTTATATTTATAGATCACGGGTGGTTTCCATTCAGAGAACACATGGTTTCATTAATAAAACACAGGGTTCTATTCATAGAACACAGGGTTCCATTCATAGAACACAGGGCTCTATTAATAGAACACAAGGTTTTATTCATAAAACACATGGTTATATTTATAGATCACGGGTGGTTTCCATTTAGAGAACACATAATTTCATTCATAAAACACAGGGTTCTATTCATAGAACACAGGGTTCCATTTATAGAACACAGGGTTCTATTCATAGAACACAAGGTTTTATTCATAGAACAGATGGTTATATTTATAGATCACGGGTGGTTTCCATTCAGAGAACACATAATTGCATTCATAAAACACAGGGTTCTATTCATAGAACACAGGGTTCCATTTATAGAAAACAGGGTTCTATTCATAGAACACAAGGTTTTATTCATAGAACACATGGCTATATTTATAGATCACGGGTGGTTTCCATTCAGAGAACACATGGTTTCATTCATAAAACACAGGGTTCTATTTATAGAACACAGGGTTCCATTCATAGAACACAGGGTTCTATTAATAGAACACAAGGTTTTATTCATAAAACACATGGTTATATTTATAGATCACGGGTGGTTTCCATTCAGAGAACACATGGTTTCATTCATAAAACACAGGGTTCTATTCATAGAACACAGGGTTCCATTCATAGAACACAGGGTTCTATTAATAGAACACAAGGTTTTATTCATAAAACACATGGTTATATTTATAGATCACGGGTGGTTTCCATTCAGAGAACACATCATTTCATTCATAAAACACAGGGTTCTATTCATAGAACACAGGGTTCCATTTATAGAACACAGGGTTCTATTCATAGAACTCAAGGTTTTATTCATAGAACAGATGGTTATATTTATAGATCACGGGTGGTTTCCATTCAGAGAACACATAATTTCATTCATAAAACACAGGGTTCTATTCATAGAACACAGGGTTCCGTTTATAGAACACGGGGTTCTATTCATAGAACACAAGGTTTATTCATAGAACAGATGGTTATATTTATAGTTCACGGGTGGTTTCCATTCAGAGAACACATGGTTTCATTCATAAAACACAGGGTTCTATTCATGGAACACAGGGTTCCATTCATAGAACACAGGGTTCTATTAATAGAACACAATGTTTTATTCATAGAACACATGGTTATATTTATAGATCACGGGTGGTTTCCATTCAGAGAACACATGGTTTCATTCATAAAACACATGGTTCTATTCATAGAACACAGGGTTCCATTCATAGAACACAGGGTTCTATTAATAGAACACAAGGTTTTATTCATAAAACACATGGTTATATTTATAGATCACGGGTGGTTTCCATTCAGATAACACATCATTTCATTCATAAAACACAGGGTTCTATTCATAGAACACAAGGTTTTATTCATAGAACACATGGCTATATTTATAGATCACGGGTGGTTTCCATTCAGAGAACACATGGTTTCATTAATAAAACACAGGGTTCTATTTATAGAACACAGGGTTCCATTCATAGAACACAGGGTTCTATTAATAGAACACAAGGTTTTATTCATAAAACACATGGTTATATTTATAGATCACGGGTGGTTTCCATTCAGAGAACACATCATTTCATTCATAAAACACATGGTTCTATTCATAGAACACAGGGTTCCATTCATAGAACACAGGGTTCTATTAATAGAACACAAGGTTTTATTCATAAAACACATGGTTATATTTATAGATCACGGGTGGTTTCCATTCAGATAACACATCATTTCATTCATAAAACACAGGGTTCTATTCATAGAACACAGGGTTCCATTTATAGAACACTGGGTTCTATTCATAGAACACAAGGTTTTATTCATAGAACACATGGTTATATTTATAGATCACGGGTGGTTTCCATTCAGAGAACACATAATTTTATTCATAAAACACAGGGTTCTATTCATAGAACACAGCGTTCCATTTATAGAACACAGGGTTCTATTCATAGAACTCAAGGTTTTATTCATAGAACAGATGGTTATATTTATAGATCACGGGTGGTTTCCATTCAGAGAACACATAATTTCATTCATAAAACACAGGGTTCTATTCATTGAACACAGGGTTCCATTTATAGAACACGGGGTTCTATTCATAGAACACAAGGTTTATTCATAGAACAGATGGTTATATTTATAGATCACGGGTGGTTTCCATTCAGAGAACACATGGTTTCATTCATAAAACACAGGGTTCTATTCATAGAACACAGGGTTCCATTCATAGAACACAGGGTTCTATTAATAGAACACAAGGTTTTATTCATAAAACACATGGTTATATTTATAGATCACGGGTGGTTTCCATTCAGAGAACACATCATTTCATTCATAAAACACATGGTTCTATTCATAGAACACAGGGTTCCATTCATAGAACACAGGGTTCTATTAATAGAACACAAGGTTTTATTCATAAAACACATGGTTATATTTATAGATCACGGGTGGTTTCCATTCAGATAACACATCATTTCATTCATAAAACACAGGGTTCTATTCATAGAACACAGGGTTCCATTTATAGAACACTGGGTTCTATTCATAGAACACAAGGTTTTATTCATAGAACACATGGTTATATTTATAGATCACGGGTGGTTTCCATTCAGAGAACACATAATTTTATTCATAAAACACAGGGTTCTATTCATAGAACACAGCGTTCCATTTATAGAACACAGGGTTCTATTCATAGAACTCAAGGTTTTATTCATAGAACAGATGGTTATATTTATAGATCACGGGTGGTTTCCATTCAGAGAACACATAATTTCATTCATAAAACACAGGGTTCTATTCATTGAACACAGGGTTCCATTTATAGAACACGGGGTTCTATTCATAGAACACAAGGTTTATTCATAGAACAGATGGTTATATTTATAGATCACGGGTGGTTTCCATTCAGAGAACACATGGTTTCATTCATAAAACACAGGGTTCTATTCATAGAACACAGGGTTCCATTCATAGAACACAGGGTTCTATTAATAGAACACAAGGTTTTATTCATAAAACACATGGTTATATTTATAGATCACGGGTGGTTTCCATTCAGAGAACACATCATTTCATTCATAAAACACAGGGTTCTATTCATAGAACACAGGGTTCCATTTATAGAACACAGGGTTCTATTCATAGAACTCAAGGTTTTATTCATAGAACAGATGGTTATATTTATAGATCACGGGTGGTTTCCATTCAGAGAACACATAATTTCATTCATAAAACACAGGGTTCTATTCATAGAACACAGGGTTCCGTTTATAGAACACGGGGTTCTATTCATAGAACACAAGGTTTATTCATAGAACAGATGGTTATATTTATAGTTCACGGGTGGTTTCCATTCAGAGAACACATGGTTTCATTCATAAAACACAGGGTTCTATTCATGGAACACAGGGTTCCATTCATAGAACACAGGGTTCTATTAATAGAACACAATGTTTTATTCATAGAACACATGGTTATATTTATAGATCACGGGTGGTTTCCATTCAGAGAACACATGGTTTCATTCATAAAACACATGGTTCTATTCATAGAACACAGGGTTCCATTCATAGAACACAGGGTTCTATTAATAGAACACAAGGTTTTATTCATAAAACACATGGTTATATTTATAGATCACGGGTGGTTTCCATTCAGATAACACATCATTTCATTCATAAAACACAGGGTTCTATTCATAGAACACAAGGTTTTATTCATAGAACACATGGCTATATTTATAGATCACGGGTGGTTTCCATTCAGAGAACACATGGTTTCATTAATAAAACACAGGGTTCTATTTATAGAACACAGGGTTCCATTCATAGAACACAGGGTTCTATTAATAGAACACAAGGTTTTATTCATAAAACACATGGTTATATTTATAGATCACGGGTGGTTTCCATTCAGAGAACACATGGTTTCATTCATAAAACACATGGTTCTATTCATAGAACACAGGGTTCCATTCATAGAACACAGGGTTCTATTAATAGAACACAAGGTTTTATTCATAAAACACATGGTTATATTTATAGATCACGGGTGGTTTCCATTCAGATAACACATCATTTCATTCATAAAACACAGGGTTCTATTCATAGAACACAGGGTTCCATTTATAGAACACTGGGTTCTATTCATAGAACACAAGGTTTTATTCATAGAACACATGGTTATATTTATAGATCACGGGTGGTTTCCATTCAGAGAACACATAATTTTATTCATAAAACACAGGGTTCTATTCATAGAACACAGCGTTCCATTTATAGAACACAGGGTTCTATTCATAGAACTCAAGGTTTTATTCATAGAACAGATGGTTATATTTATAGATCACGGGTGGTTTCCATTCAGAGAACACATAATTTCATTCATAAAACACAGGGTTCTATTCATTGAACACAGGGTTCCATTTATAGAACACGGGGTTCTATTCATAGAACACAAGGTTTATTCATAGAACAGATGGTTATATTTATAGATCACGGGTGGTTTCCATTCAGAGAACACATGGTTTCATTCATAAAACACAGGGTTCTATTCATGGAACACAGGGTTCCATTCATAGAACACAGGGTTCTATTAATAGAACACTAGGTTTTATTCATAAAACACATGGTTATATTTATAGATCACGGGTGGTTTCCATTCAGAGAACACATGGTTTCATTCATAAAACACAGGGTTCTATTCATAGAACACAGGGTTCCATTCATAGAACACAGGGTTCTATTAATAGAACACAAGGTTTTATTCATAGAACACATGGTTATATTTATAGATCACGGGTGGTTTCCATTCAGAGAACACATAATTTCATTCATAAAACACAGGGTTCTATTCATAGAACACAAGGTTCCAATTATAGAACACAGGGTTCTATTCATAGAACACAAGGTTTTATTCATAGAACAGATGGGTATATTTATAGATCACGGGTGGTTTCCATTTAGAGAACACATGGTTTCATTCATAAAACACAGGGTTCTATTCATAAAACACAGGGTTCCATTCATAGAACACAGGGTTCTATTAATAGAACACAAGGTTTTATTCAGAGAACACATGGTTATATTTATAGATCTCGGGTGGTTTCCATTCAGAGAACACATGATTTCATTCATAAAACACAGGGTTCTATTTATAGAACACAGGGTTCCATTCATAGAACACAGGGTTCTATTGATAGAACACAAGGTTTTATTCATAAAAAACATGGTTATATTTATAGATCACGGGTGGTTTCCATTCAGAGAACACATGGTTTCATTCATAAAACACAGGGTTCTATTCATAGAACACAGGGTTCCATTCATAGAATACAGGGTTCTTTTAATAGAACACAAGGTTTTATTCATAAAACACATGGTTATATTTATAGATCACGGGTGGTTTCCATTCAGAGAACACATAATTTCATTCATAAAACACAGGGTTCTATTCATAGAACACAGGGTTCCATTTATAGAACACAGGGTTCCATTCATAGAACACAGGGTTCTATTAATAGAACACAAGGTTTTATTCATAGAACACATGGCTATATTTATAGATCACGGGTGGTTTCCATTCAGAGAACACATGGTTTCATTCATAAAACACAGGGTTCTATTTATAGAACACAGGGTTCCATTCATAGAACACAGGGTTCTATTAATAGAACACAAGGTTTTATTCATAAAACACATGGTTATATTTATAGATCACGGGTGGTTTCCATTCAGAGAACACATGGTTTCATTCATAAAACACAGGGTTCTATTCATAGAACACAGGGTTCCATTCATAGAACACATGGTTCTATTAATAGAACACATAGTTTTATTCATAAAACACATGGTTATATTTATAGATCACGGGTGGTTTCCATTCAGAGAACACATCATTTCATTCATAAAACACAGGGTTCTATTCATAGAACACAGGGTTCCATTTATAGAACACTGGGTTCTATTCATAGAACACAAGGTTTTATTCATAGAACACATGGTTATATTTATAGATCACGGGTGGTTTCCATTCAGAGAACACATAATTTGATTCATAAAACACAGGGTTCTATTCATAGAACACAGGGTTCCATTTATAAAACACAGGGTTCTAATCATAGAACTCAAGGTTTTATTCATAGAGCAGATGGTTTTATTTATAGATCACGGGTGGTTTCCATTCAGAGAACACATAATTTCATTCATAAAACACAGGGTTCTATTCATAGAACACAGGGTTCCATTTATAGAACACGGGGTTCTATTCATAGAACACAAGGTTTTATTCATAGAACACATGGTTATATTTATAGATCACGGGTGGTTTCCATTCAGAGAACACATAATTTCATTCATAAAACACAGGGTTCTATTCATAGAACACAAGGTTCCAATTATAGAACACAGGGTTCTATTCATAGAACACAAGGTTTTATTCATAGAACAGATGGGTATATTTATAGATCACGGGTGGTTTCCATTCAGAGAACACATGGTTTCATTCATAAAACACAGGGTTCTATTCATAAAACACAGGGTTCCATTCATAGAACACAGGGTTCTATTAATAGAACACAAGGTTTTATTCATAAAACACATGGTTATATTTATAGATCACGGGTGGTTTCCATTCAGAGAACACATGGTTTCATTCATAAAACACAGGGTTCTATTCATAGAACACAGGGTTCCATTCATAGAACACATGGCTCTATTCATAGAACACAAGGTTTTATTCATAGAACAGATGGTTATATTTATAGATCACGGGTGGTTTCCATTCAGAGAACACATAATTGCATTCATAAAACACAGGGTTCTATTCATAGAACACAGGGTTCCATTTATAGAACACAGGGTTCTATTCATAGAACACAAGGTTTTATTCATAGAACACATGGCTATATTTATAGATCACGGGTGGTTTCCATTCAGAGAACACATGGTTTCATTCATAAAACACAGGGTTCTATTTATAGAACACAGGGTTCCATTCATAGAACACAGGGTTCTATTAATAGAACACAAGGTTTTATTCATAAAACACATGGTTATATTTATAGATCACGGGTGGTTTCCATTCAGAGAACACATGGTTTCATTCATAAAACAAAGGGTTCTATTCATAGAACACAGGGTTCCATTCATAGAACACAGGGTTCTATTAATAGAACACAAGGTTTTATTCATAAAACACATGGTTATATTTATAGATCACGGGTGGTTTCCATTCAGAGAACACATAATTTCATTCATAAAACACAGGGTTCTATTCATAGAACGCAAGGTTTTATTCATAGAACAGATGGTTATATTTATAGATCACGGGTGGTTTCCATTCAGAGAACACATAATTGCATTCATAAAACACAGGGTTCTATTCATAGAACACAGGGTTCCATTTATAGAACACAGGGTTCTATTCATAGAACACAAGGTTTTATTCATAGAACACATGGCTATATTTATAGATCACGGGTGGTTTCCATTCAGAGAACACATGGTTTCATTAATAAAACACAGGGTTATATTTATAGAACACAGGGTTCTATTAATAGAACACAAGGTTTTATTCATAAAACACATGGTTATATTTATAGATCACGGGTGGTTTCCATTCAGATAACACATCATTTCATTCATAAAACACAGGGTTCTATTCATAGAACACAGGGTTCCATTTATAGAACACTGGGTTCTATTCATAGAACACAAGGTTTTATTCATAGAACACATGGTTATATTTATAGATCACGGGTGGTTTCCATTCAGAGAACACATAATTTTATTCATAAAACACAGGGTTCTATTCATAGAACACAGGGTTCCATTTATAGAACACAGGGTTCTATTCATAGAACTCAAGGTTTTATTCATAGAACAGATGGTTATATTTATAGATCACGGGTGGTTTCCATTCAGAGAACACATAATTTCATTTATAAAACACAGGGTTCTATTCATAGAACACAGGGTTCCATTTATAGAACATGTTGTTCTATTCATAGAACACAAGGTTTATTCATAGAACAGATGGTTATATTTATAGATCACGGGTGGTTTCCATTCAGAGAACACATGGTTTCATTCATAAAACACAGGGTTCTATTCATGGAACACAGGGTTCCATTCATAGAACACAGGGTTCTATTAATAGAACACAAGGTTTTATTCATAGAACACATGGTTATATTTATAGATCACGGGTGGTTTCCATTCAGAGAACACATAATTTCATTCATAAAACACAGGGTTCTATTCATAGAACACAAGGTTCCAATTATAGAACACAGGGTTTTATTCATAGAACACAAGGTTTTATTCATAGAACAGATGGTTATATTTATAGATCACGGGTGGTTTCCATTCAGAGAACACATAATTGCATTCATAAAACACAGGGTTCTATTCATAGAACACAGGGTTCCATTTATAGAACACAGGGTTCTATTCATAGAACACAAGGTTTTATTCATAGAACACATGGCTATATTTATAGATCACGGGTGGTTTCCATTCAGAGAACACATGGTTTCATTCATAAAACACAGGGTTCTATTTATAGAACACAGGGTTCCATTCATAGAACACAGGGTTCCATTCATAGAACACAGGGTTCTATTAATAGAACACAAGGTTTTATTCATAAAACACATGGTTATATTTATAGATCACGGGTGGTTTCCATTCAGAGAACACATAATTTCATTCATAAAACACAGGGTTCTATTCATAGAACACAGGGTTCCATTTATAGAACACAGGGTTCTATTCATAGAACACAAGGTTTTATTCATAGAACAGATGGTTATATTTATAGATCACGGGTGGTTTCCATTCAGAGAACACATAATTGCATTCATAAAACACAGGGTTCTATTCATAGAACACAGGGTTCCATTTATAGAACACAGGGTTCTATTCATAGAACACAAGGTTTTATTCATAGAACACATGGCTATATTTATAGATCACGGGTGGTTTCCATTCAGAGAACACATGGTTTCATTCATAAAACACAGGGTTCTATTTATAGAACACAGGGTTCCATTCATAGAACACAGGGTTCTATTAATAGAACACAAGGTTTTATTCATAAAACACATGGTTATATTTATAGATCACGGGTGGTTTCCATTCAGAGAACACATGGTTTCATTCATAAAACACAGGGTTCTATTCATAGAACACAGGGTTCCATTCATAGAACACAGGGTTCTATTAATAGAACACAAGGTTTTATTCATAAAACACATGGTTATATTTATAGATCACGGGTGGTTTCCATTCAGAGAACACATCATTTCATTCATAAAACACAGGGTTCTATTCATAGAACACAGGGTTCCATTTATAGAACACTGGGTTCTATTCATAGAACACAAGGTTTTATTCATAGAACACATGGTTATATTTATAGATCACGGGTGGTTTCCATTCAGAGAACACATAATTGTATTCATAAAACACAGGGTTCTATTCATAGAACACAGGGTTCCATTTATAGAACACAGGGTTCTTTTCATAGAACTCAAGGTTTTATTCATAGAACAGATGGTTATATTTATAGATCACGGGTGGTTTCCATTCAGAGAACACATAATTTCATTCATAAAACACAGGGTTCTATTCATAGAACACAGGGTTCCATTTATAGAACACGGGGTTCTATTCATAGAACACAAGGTTTATTCATAGAACAGATGGTTATATTTATAGATCACGGGTGGTTTCCATTCAGAGAACACATGGTTTCATTCATAAAACACAGGGTTCTATTCATAGAACACAGGGTTCCATTCATAGAACACAGGGTTCTATTAATAGAACACAAGGTTTTATTCATAGAACACATGGTTATATTTATAGATCACGGGTGGTTTCCATTCAGAGAACACATAATTTCATTCATAAAACACAGGGTTCTATTCATAGAACACAAGGTTCCAATTATAGAACACAGGGTTCTATTCATAGAACACAAGGTTTTATTCATAGAACAGATGGGTATATTTATAGATCACGGGTGGTTTCCATTCAGAGAACACATGGTTTCATTCATAAAACACAGGGTTCTATTCATAAAACACAGGGTTCCATTCATAGAACACAGGGTTCTATTAATAGAACACAAGGTTTTATTCAGAGAACACATGGTTATATTTATAGATCTCGGGTGGTTTCCATTCAGAGAACACATGATTTCATTCATAAAACACAGGGTTCAATTTATAGAACACAGGGTTCCATTCATAGAACACAGGGTTCTATTGATAGAACACTAGGTTTTATTCATAAAAAACATGGTTATATTTATAGATCACGGGTGGTTTCCATTCAGAGAACACATGGTTTCATTCATAAAACACAGGGTTCTATTCATAGAACACAGGGTTCCATTCATAGAATACAGGGTTCTTTTAATAGAACACAAGGTTTTATTCATAAAACACATGGTTATATTTATAGATCACGGGTGGTTTCCATTCAGAGAACACATAATTTCATTCATAAAACACAGGGTTCTATTCATAGAACACATGGTTCCATTTATAGAACACAGGGTTCCATTCATAGAACACAGGGTTCTATTAATAGAACACAAGGTTTTATTCATAGAACACATGGTTATATTTATAGATCACGGGTGGTTTCCATTCAGAGAACACATAATTTTATTCATAAAACACAGGGTTCTATTCATAGAACACAGGGTTCCATTTATAAAACACAGGGTTCTAATCATAGAACTCAAGGTTTTATTCATAGAACAGATGGTTTTATTTATAGATCACGGGTGGTTTCCATTCAGAGAACACATAATTTCATTCATAAAACACAGGGTTCTATTCATAGAACACAGGGTTCCATTTATAGACCACGGGGTTCTATTCATAGAACACAAGGTTTATTCATAGAACAGATGGTTATATTTATAGATCACGGGTGTTTTCCATTCAGATAACACATGGTTTCATTCATAAAACACAGGGTTCTATTCATGGAACACAGGGTTCCATTCATAGAACAAAGGGTTCTATTAATAGAACACAAGGTTTTATTCATAGAACACATGGTTATATTTATAGATCACGGGTGGTTTCCATTCAGAGAACACATAATTTCATTCATAAAACACAGGGTTCTATTCATAGAACACAAGGTTCCAATTATAGAACACAGGGTTCTATTCATAGAACACAAGGTTTTATTCATAGAACAGATGGGTATATTTATAGATCACGGGTGGTTTCCATTCAGAGAACACATGGTTTCATTCATAAAACACAGGGTTCTATTCATAAAACACAGGGTTCCATTCATAGAACACAGGGTTCTATTAATAGAACACAAGGTTTTATTCATAAAACACATGGTTATATTTATAGATCACGGGTGGTTTCCATTCAGAGAACACATGGTTTCATTAATAAAACACAGGGTTCTATTCATAGAACACAGGGTTCCATTCATAGAACACAGGGCTCTATTAATAGAACACAAGGTTTTATTCATAAAACACATGGTTATATTTATAGATCACGGGTGGTTTCCATTCAGAGAACACATAATTTCATTCATAAAACACAGGGTTCTATTCATAGAACACAGGGTTCCATTTATAGAACACAGGGTTCTATTCATAGAACACAAGGTTTTATTCATAGAACAGATGGTTATATTTATAGATCACGGGTGGTTTCCATTCAGAGAACACATAATTGCATTCATAAAACACAGGGTTCTATTCATAGAACACAGGGTTCCATTTATAGAACACAGGGTTCTATTCATAGAACACAAGGTTTTATTCATAGAACACATGGCTATATTTATAGATCACGGGTGGTTTCCATTCAGAGAACACATGGTTTCATTCATAAAACACAGGGTTCTATTTATAGAACACAGGGTTCCATTCATAGAACACAGGGTTCTATTAATAGAACACAAGGTTTTATTCATAAAACACATGGTTATATTTATAGATCACGGGTGGTTTCCATTCAGAGAACACATGGTTTCATTCATAAAACACAGGGTTATATTCATAGAACACAGGGTTCCATTCATAGAACACAGGGTTCTATTAATAGAACACAAGGTTTTATTCATAAAACACATGGTTATATTTATAGATCACGGGTGGTTTCCATTCAGAGAACACATCATTTCATTCATAAAACACAGGGTTCTATTCATAGAACACAGGGTTCCATTTATAGAACACAGGGTTCTATTCATAGAACTCAAGGTTTTATTCATAGAACAGATGGTTATATTTATAGATCACGGGTGGTTTCCATTCAGAGAACACATAATTTCATTCATAAAACACAGGGTTCTATTCATAGAACACAGGGTTCCGTTTATAGAACACGGGGTTCTATTCATAGAACACAAGGTTTATTCATAGAACAGATGGTTATATTTATAGTTCACGGGTGGTTTCCATTCAGAGAACACATGGTTTCATTCATAAAACACAGGGTTCTATTCATGGAACACAGGGTTCCATTCATAGAACACAGGGTTCTATTAATAGAACACAATGTTTTATTCATAGAACACATGGTTATATTTATAGATCACGGGTGGTTTCCATTCAGAGAACACATGGTTTCATTCATAAAACACATGGTTCTATTCATAGAACACAGGGTTCCATTCATAGAACACAGGGTTCTATTAATAGAACACAAGGTTTTATTCATAAAACACATGGTTATATTTATAGATCACGGGTGGTTTCCATTCAGATAACACATCATTTCATTCATAAAACACAGGGTTCTATTCATAGAACACAAGGTTTTATTCATAGAACACATGGCTATATTTATAGATCACGGGTGGTTTCCATTCAGAGAACACATGGTTTCATTCATAAAACACAGGGTTCTATTCATAGAACACAGGGTTCCATTCATAGAACACAGGGTTCTATTAATAGAACACAAGGTTTTATTCATAGAACACATGGTTATATTTATAGATCACGGGTGGTTTCCATTCAGAGAACACATAATTTCATTCATAAAACACAGGGTTCTATTCATAGAACACAAGGTTCCAATTATAGAACACAGGGTTCTATTCATAGAACACAAGGTTTTATTCATAGAACAGATGGGTATATTTATAGATCACGGGTGGTTTCCATTCAGAGAACACATGGTTTCATTCATAAAACACAGGGTTCTATTCATAAAACACAGGGTTCCATTCATAGAACACAGGGTTCTATTAATAGAACACAAGGTTTTATTCAGAGAACACATGGTTATATTTATAGATCTCGGGTGGTTTCCATTCAGAGAACACATGATTTCATTCATAAAACACAGGGTTCAATTTATAGAACACAGGGTTCCATTCATAGAACACAGGGTTCTATTGATAGAACACTAGGTTTTATTCATAAAAAACATGGTTATATTTATAGATCACGGGTGGTTTCCATTCAGAGAACACATGGTTTCATTCATAAAACACAGGGTTCTATTCATAGAACACAGGGTTCCATTCATAGAATACAGGGTTCTTTTAATAGAACACAAGGTTTTATTCATAAAACACATGGTTATATTTATAGATCACGGGTGGTTTCCATTCAGAGAACACATAATTTCATTCATAAAACACAGGGTTCTATTCATAGAACACATGGTTCCATTTATAGAACACAGGGTTCCATTCATAGAACACAGGGTTCTATTAATAGAACACAAGGTTTTATTCATAGAACACATGGTTATATTTATAGATCACGGGTGGTTTCCATTCAGAGAACACATAATTTTATTCATAAAACACAGGGTTCTATTCATAGAACACAGGGTTCCATTTATAAAACACAGGGTTCTAATCATAGAACTCAAGGTTTTATTCATAGAACAGATGGTTTTATTTATAGATCACGGGTGGTTTCCATTCAGAGAACACATAATTTCATTCATAAAACACAGGGTTCTATTCATAGAACACAGGGTTCCATTTATAGACCACGGGGTTCTATTCATAGAACACAAGGTTTATTCATAGAACAGATGGTTATATTTATAGATCACGGGTGTTTTCCATTCAGATAACACATGGTTTCATTCATAAAACACAGGGTTCTATTCATGGAACACAGGGTTCCATTCATAGAACAAAGGGTTCTATTAATAGAACACAAGGTTTTATTCATAGAACACATGGTTATATTTATAGATCACGGGTGGTTTCCATTCAGAGAACACATAATTTCATTCATAAAACACAGGGTTCTATTCATAGAACACAAGGTTCCAATTATAGAACACAGGGTTCTATTCATAGAACACAAGGTTTTATTCATAGAACAGATGGGTATATTTATAGATCACGGGTGGTTTCCATTCAGAGAACACATGGTTTCATTCATAAAACACAGGGTTCTATTCATAAAACACAGGGTTCCATTCATAGAACACAGGGTTCTATTAATAGAACACAAGGTTTTATTCATAAAACACATGGTTATATTTATAGATCACGGGTGGTTTCCATTCAGAGAACACATGGTTTCATTAATAAAACACAGGGTTCTATTCATAGAACACAGGGTTCCATTCATAGAACACAGGGCTCTATTAATAGAACACAAGGTTTTATTCATAAAACACATGGTTATATTTATAGATCACGGGTGGTTTCCATTCAGAGAACACATAATTTCATTCATAAAACACAGGGTTCTATTCATAGAACACAGGGTTCCATTTATAGAACACAGGGTTCTATTCATAGAACACAAGGTTTTATTCATAGAACAGATGGTTATATTTATAGATCACGGGTGGTTTCCATTCAGAGAACACATAATTGCATTCATAAAACACAGGGTTCTATTCATAGAACACAGGGTTCCATTTATAGAACACAGGGTTCTATTCATAGAACACAAGGTTTTATTCATAGAACACATGGCTATATTTATAGATCACGGGTGGTTTCCATTCAGAGAACACATGGTTTCATTCATAAAACACAGGGTTCTATTTATAGAACACAGGGTTCCATTCATAGAACACAGGGTTCTATTAATAGAACACAAGGTTTTATTCATAAAACACATGGTTATATTTATAGATCACGGGTGGTTTCCATTCAGAGAACACATGGTTTCATTCATAAAACACAGGGTTATATTCATAGAACACAGGGTTCCATTCATAGAACACAGGGTTCTATTAATAGAACACAAGGTTTTATTCATAAAACACATGGTTATATTTATAGATCACGGGTGGTTTCCATTCAGAGAACACATCATTTCATTCATAAAACACAGGGTTCTATTCATAGAACACAGGGTTCCATTTATAGAACACAGGGTTCTATTCATAGAACTCAAGGTTTTATTCATAGAACAGATGGTTATATTTATAGATCACGGGTGGTTTCCATTCAGAGAACACATAATTTCATTCATAAAACACAGGGTTCTATTCATAGAACACAGGGTTCCGTTTATAGAACACGGGGTTCTATTCATAGAACACAAGGTTTATTCATAGAACAGATGGTTATATTTATAGTTCACGGGTGGTTTCCATTCAGAGAACACATGGTTTCATTCATAAAACACAGGGTTCTATTCATGGAACACAGGGTTCCATTCATAGAACACAGGGTTCTATTAATAGAACACAATGTTTTATTCATAGAACACATGGTTATATTTATAGATCACGGGTGGTTTCCATTCAGAGAACACATGGTTTCATTCATAAAACACATGGTTCTATTCATAGAACACAGGGTTCCATTCATAGAACACAGGGTTCTATTAATAGAACACAAGGTTTTATTCATAAAACACATGGTTATATTTATAGATCACGGGTGGTTTCCATTCAGATAACACATCATTTCATTCATAAAACACAGGGTTCTATTCATAGAACACAAGGTTTTATTCATAGAACACATGGCTATATTTATAGATCACGGGTGGTTTCCATTCAGAGAACACATGGTTTCATTAATAAAACACAGGGTTCTATTTATAGAACACAGGGTTCCATTCATAGAACACAGGGTTCTATTAATAGAACACAAGGTTTTATTCATAAAACACATGGTTATATTTATAGATCACGGGTGGTTTCCATTCAGAGAACACATGGTTTCATTCATAAAACACATGGTTCTATTCATAGAACACAGGGTTCCATTCATAGAACACAGGGTTCTATTAATAGAACACAAGGTTTTATTCATAAAACACATGGTTATATTTATAGATCACGGGTGGTTTCCATTCAGATAACACATCATTTCATTCATAAAACACAGGGTTCTATTCATAGAACACAGGGTTCCATTTATAGAACACTGGGTTCTATTCATAGAACACAAGGTTTTATTCATAGAACACATGGTTATATTTATATATCACGGGTGGTTTCCATTCAGAGAACACATAATTTTATTCATAAAACACAGGGTTCTATTCATAGAACACAGGGTTCCATTTATAGAACACAGGGTTCTATTCATAGAACTCAAGGTTTTATTCATAGAACAGATGGTTATATTTATAGATCACGGGTGGTTTCCATTCAGAGAACACATAATTTCATTCATAAAACACAGGGTTCTATTCATTGAACACAGGGTTCCATTTATAGAACACGGGGTTCTATTCATAGAACACAAGGTTTATTCATAGAACAGATGGTTATATTTATAGATCACGGGTGGTTTCCATTCAGAGAACACATGGTTTCATTCATAAAACACAGGGTTCTATTCATGGAACACAGGGTTCCATTCATAGAACACAGGGTTCTATTAATAGAACACTAGGTTTTATTCATAAAACACATGGTTATATTTATAGATCACGGGTGGTTTCCATTCAGAGAACACATGGTTTCATTCATAAAACACAGGGTTCTATTCATAGAACACAGGGTTCCATTCATAGAACACAGGGTTCTATTAATAGAACACAAGGTTTTATTCATAGAACACATGGTTATATTTATAGATCACGGGTGGTTTCCATTCAGAGAACACATAATTTCATTCATAAAACACAGGGTTCTATTCATAGAACACAAGGTTCCAATTATAGAACACAGGGTTCTATTCATAGAACACAAGGTTTTATTCATAGAACAGATGGGTATATTTATAGATCACGGGTGGTTTCCATTCAGAGAACACATGGTTTCATTCATAAAACACAGGGTTCTATTCATAAAACACAGGGTTCCATTCATAGAACACAGGGTTCTATTAATAGAACACAAGGTTTTATTCAGAGAACACATGGTTATATTTATAGATCTCGGGTGGTTTCCATTCAGAGAACACATGATTTCATTCATAAAACACAGGGTTCTATTTATAGAACACAGGGTTCCATTCATAGAACACAGGGTTCTATTGATAGAACACAAGGTTTTATTCATAAAAAAACATGGTTATATTTATAGATCACGGGTGGTTTCCATTCAGAGAACACATGGTTTCATTCATAAAACACAGGGTTCTATTCATAGAACACAGGGTTCCATTCATAGAATACAGGGTTCTTTTAATAGAACACAAGGTTTTATTCATAAAACACATGGTTATATTTATAGATCACGGGTGGTTTCCATTCAGAGAACACATAATTTCATTCATAAAACACAGGGTTCTATTCATAGAACACAGGGTTCCATTTATAGAACACAGGGTTCCATTCATAGAACACAGGGTTCTATTAATAGAACACAAGGTTTTATTCATAGAACACACGGCTATATTTATAGATCACGGGTGGTTTCCATTCAGAGAACACATGGTTTCATTCATAAAACACAGGGTTCTATTTATAGAACACAGGGTTCCATTCATAGAACACAGGGTTCTATTAATAGAACACAAGGTTTTATTCATAAAACACATGGTTATATTTATAGATCACGGGTGGTTTCCATTCAGAGAACACATGGTTTCATTCATAAAACACAGGGTTCTATTCATAGAACACAGGGTTCCATTCATAGAACACAGGGTTCTATTAATAGAACACAAGGTTTTATTCATAAAACACATGGTTATATTTATAGATCACGGGTGGTTTCCATTCAGAGAACACATCATTTCATTCATAAAACACAGGGTTCTATTCATAGAACACAGGGTTCCATTTATAGAACACTGGGTTCTATTCATAGAACACAAGGTTTTATTCATAGAACACATGGTTATATTTATAGATCACGGGTGGTTTCCATTCAGAGAACACATAATTTGATTCATAAAACACAGGGTTCTATTCATAGAACACAGGGTTCCATTTATAAAACACAGGGTTCTAATCATAGAACTCAAGGTTTTATTCATAGAGCAGATGGTTTTATTTATAGATCACGGGTGGTTTCCATTCAGAGAACACATAATTTCATTCATAAAACACAGGGTTCTATTCATAGAACACAGGGTTCCATTTATAGAACACGGGGTTCTATTCATAGAACACAAGGTTTATTCATAGAACAGATGGTTATATTTATAGATCACGGGTGGTTTCCATTCAGATAACACATGGTTTCATTCATAAAACACAGGGTTCTATTCATGGAACACAGGGTTCCATTCATAGAACAAAGGGTTCTATTAATAGAACACAAGGTTTTATTCATAGAACACATGGTTATATTTATAGATCACGGGTGGTTTCCATTCAGAGAACACATAATTTCATTCATAAAACACAGGGTTCTATTCATAGAACACAAGGTTCCAATTATAGAACACAGGGTTCTATTCATAGAACACAAGGTTTTATTCATAGAACAGATGGGTATATTTATAGATCACGGGTGGTTTCCATTCAGAGAACACATGGTTTCATTCATGAAAAACACAGGGTTCTATTCATAAAACACAGGGTTCCATTCATAGAACACAGGGTTCTATTAATAGAACACAAGGTTTTATTCATAAAACACATGGTTATATTTATAGATCACGGGTGGTTTCCATTCAGAGAACACATGGTTTCATTCATAAAACACAGGGTTCTATTCATAGAACACAGGGTTCCATTCATAGAACACATGGCTCTATTCATAGAACACAAGGTTTTATTCATAGAACAGATGGTTATATTTATAGATCACGGGTGGTTTCCATTCAGAGAACACATAATTGCATTCATAAAACACAGGGTTCTATTCATAGAACACAGGGTTCCATTTATAGAACGCTGGGTTCTATTCATAGAACACAAGGTTTTATTCATAGAACACATGGCTATATTTATAGATCACGGGTGGTTTCCATTCAGAGAACACATGGTTTCATTCATAAAACACAGGGTTCTATTTATAGAACACAGGGTTCCATTCATAGAACACAGGGTTCTATTAATAGAACACAAGGTTTTATTCATAAAACACATGGTTATATTTATAGATCACGGGTGGTTTCCATTCAGAGAACACATGGTTTCATTCATAAAACACAGGGTTCTATTCATAGAACACAGGGTTCCATTCATAGAACACAGGGTTCTATTAATAGAACACAAGGTTTTATTCATAAAACACATGGTTATATTTATAGATCACGGGTGGTTTCCATTCAGATAACACATCATTTCATTCATAAAACACAGGGTTCTATTCATAGAACACAATGTTTTATTCATAGAACACATGGCTATATTTATAGATCACGGGTGGTTTCCATTCAGAGAACACATGGTTTCATTAATAAAACACAGGGTTCTATTTATAGAACACAGGGTTCCATTCATAGAACACAGGGTTCTATTAATAGAACACAAGGTTTTATTCATAAAACACATAGTTATATTTATAGATCACGGGTGGTTTCCATTCAGATAACACATCATTTCATTCATAAAACACAGGGTTCTATTCATAGAACACAGGGTTCCATTTATAGAACACTGGGTTCTATTCATAGAACACAAGGTTTTATTCATAGAACACATGGTTATATTTATAGATCACGGGTGGTTTCCATTCAGAGAACACATAATTTTATTCATAAAACACAGGGTTCTATTCATAGAACACAGGGTTCCATTTATAGAACACAGGGTTCTATTCATAGAACTCAAGGTTTTATTCATAGAACAGATGGTTATATTTATAGATCACGGGTGGTTTCCATTCAGAGAACACATCATTTCATTCATAAAACACAGGGTTCTATTCATAGAACACAGGGTTCCATTTATAGAACACGGGGTTCTATTCATAGAACACAAGGTTTATTCATAGAACAGATGGTTATATTTATAGATCACGGGTGGTTTCCATTCAGAGAACACATGGTTTCATTCATAAAACACAGGGTTCTATTCATGGAACACAGGGTTCCATTCATAGAACACAGGGTTCTATTAATAGAACACTAGGTTTTATTCATAAAACACATGGTTATATTTATAGATCACGGGTGGTTTCCATTCAGAGAACACATGGTTTCATTCATAAAACACAGGGTTCTATTCATAGAACACAGGGTTCCATTCATAGAACACAGGGTTCTATTAATAGAACACAAGGTTTTATTCATAAAACACATGGTTATATTTATAGATCATGGGTGGTTTCCATTCAGAGAACACATCATTTCATTCATAAAACACAGGGTTCTATTCATAGAACACAGGGTTCCATTTATAGAACACTGGGTTCTATTCATAGAACACAAGGTTTTATTCATAGAACACATGGTTATATTTATAGATCACGGGTGGTTTCCATTCAGAGAACACATAATTTTATTCATAAAACACAGGGTTCTATTCATAGAACACAGGGTTCCATTTATAGAACACAGGGTTCTTTTAATAGAACACAAGGTTTTATTCATAGAACACGTGGTTATATTTATAGATCACGGGAGGTTTCCATTCAGAGAAC
The DNA here is from genome assembly GCF_055691185.1 of Crinia signifera. NCBI lineage: Eukaryota > Metazoa > Chordata > Amphibia > Anura > Myobatrachidae > Crinia > Crinia signifera. Next base: position 235,772,455 of record NC_139217.1, on the reverse strand, counting down.
ACATGATTTCATTCATAAAACACAGGGTTCTATTTATAGAACACAGGGTTCCATTCATAGAACACAGGGTTCTATTAATAGAACACAAGGTTTTATTCATAAAACACATGGTTATATTTATAGATCACGGGTGGTTTCCATTCAGAGAACACATGGTTTCATTCATAAAACAAAGGGTTCTATTCATAGAACACAGGGTTCCATTCATAGAACACAGGGTTCTATTAATAGAACACAAGGTTTTATTCATAAAACACATGGTTATATTTATAGATCACGGGTGGTTTCCATTCAGAGAACACATAATTTCATTCATAAAACACAGGGTTCTATTCATAGAACGCAAGGTTTTATTCATAGAACAGATGGTTATATTTATAGATCACGGGTGGTTTCAATTCAGAGAACACATAATTGCATTCATAAAACACAGGGTTCTATTCATAGAACACCGGGTTCCATTTATAGAACACAGGGTTCTATTCATAGAACACAAGGTTTTATTCATAGAACACATGGCTATATTTATAGATCACGGGTGGTTTCCATTCAGAGAACACATGGTTTCATTAATAAAACACAGGGTTCTATTTATAGAACACAGGGTTCCATTCATAGAACACAGGGTTCTATTAATAGAACACAAGGTTTTATTCATAGAACACATGGTTATATTTATAGATCACGGGTGGTTTCCATTCAGATAACACATCATTTCATTCATAAAACACAGGGTTCTATTCATAGAACACAGGGTTCCATTTATAGAACACTGGGTTCTATTCATAGAACACAAGGTTTTATTCATAGAACACATGGTTATATTTATAGATCACGGGTGGTTTCCATTCAGAGAACACATAATTTTATTCATAAAACACAGGGTTCTATTCATAGAACACAGGGTTCCATTTATAGAACACAGGGTTCTATTCATAGAACTCAAGGTTTTATTCATAGAACAGATGGTTATATTTATAGATCACGGGTGGTTTCCATTCAGAGAACACATAATTTCATTCATAAAACACAGGGTTCTATTCATAGAACACAGGGTTCCATTTATAGAACACGGGGTTCTATTAATAGAACACAAGGTTTTATTCATAAAACACATGGTTATATTTATAGATCACGGGTGGTTTCCATTCAGAGAACACATGGTTTCATTCATAAAACAAAGGGTTCTATTCATAGAACACAGGGTTCCATTCATAGAACACAGGGTTCTATTAATAGAACACAAGGTTTTATTCATAAAACACATGGTTATATTTATAGATCACGGGTGGTTTCCATTCAGAGAACACATAATTTCATTCATAAAACACAGGGTTCTATTCATAGAACACAGGGTTCCATTTATAGAACACAGGGTTCTATTCATAGAAGGCAAGGTTTTATTCATAGAACAGATGGTTATATTTATAGATCACGGGTGGTTTCCATTCAGAGAACACATAATTGCATTCATAAAACACAGGGTTCTATTCATAGAACACAGGGTTCCATTTATAGAACACAGGGTTCTATTCATAGAACACAAGGTTTTATTCATAGAACACATGGCTATATTTATAGATCACGGGTGGTTTCCATTCAGAGAACACATGGTTTCATTCATAAAACACAGGGTTCTATTTATAGAACACAGGGTTCCATTCATAGAACACAGGGTTCTATTAATAGAACACAAGGTTTTATTCATAGAACACATGGTTATATTTATAGATCACGGGTGGTTTCCATTCAGAGAACACATAATTTTATTCATAAAACACAGGGTTCTATTCATAGAACACAGGGTTCCATTTATAGAACACAGGGTTCTATTCATAGAACTCAAGGTTTTATTCATAGAACAGATGGTTATATTTATAGATCACGGGTGGTTTCCATTCAGAGAACACATAATTTCATTCATAAAACACAGGGTTCTATTCATAGAACACAGGGTTCCATTTATAGAACACGGGGTTCTATTAATAGAACACAAGGTTTTATTCATAAAACACATGGTTATATTTATAGATCACGGGTGGTTTCCATTCAGAGAACACATGGTTTCATTCATAAAACAAAGGGTTCTATTCATAGAACACAGGGTTCCATTCATAGAACACAGGGTTCTATTAATAGAACACAAGGTTTTATTCATAAAACACATGGTTATATTTATAGATCACGGGTGGTTTCCATTCAGAGAACACATAATTTCATTCATAAAACACAGGGTTCTATTCATAGAACACAGGGTTCCATTTATAGAACACAGGGTTCTATTCATAGAAGGCAAGGTTTTATTCATAGAACAGATGGTTATATTTATAGATCACGGGTGGTTTCCATTCAGAGAACACATAATTGCATTCATAAAACACAGGGTTCTATTCATAGAACACAGGGTTCCATTTATAGAACACAGGGTTCTATTCATAGAACACAAGGTTTTATTCATAGAACACATGGCTATATTTATAGATCACGGGTGGTTTCCATTCAGAGAACACATGGTTTCATTCATAAAACACAGGGTTCTATTTATAGAACACAGGGTTCCATTCATAGAACACAGGGTTCTATTAATAGAACACAAGGTTTTATTCATAAAACACATGGTTATATTTATAGATCACGGGTGGTTTCCATTCAGAGAACACATGGTTTCATTCATAAAACACAGGGTTCTATTCATAGAACACAGGGTTCCATTCATAGAACACAGGGTTCTATTAATAGAACACAAGGTTTTATTCATAAAACACATGGTTATATTTATAGATCACGGGTGGTTTCCATTCAGAGAACACATAATTTCATTCATAAAACACAGGGTTCTATTCATAGAACACAAGGTTCCAATTATAGAACACAGGGTTCTATTCATAGAACACAAGGTTTTATTCATAGAACAGATGGGTATATTTATAGATCACGGGTGGTTTCCATTCAGAGAACACATGGTTTCATTCATAAAACACAGGGTTCTATTCATAAAACACAGGGTTCCATTCATAGAACACAGGGTTCTATTAATAGAACACAAGGTTTTATTCATAAAACACATGGTTATATTTATAGATCACGGGTGGTTTCCATTCAGAGAACACATAATTTCATTCATAAAACACAGGGTTCTATTCATAGAACACAGGGTTCCATTTATAGAACACAGGGTTCTATTCATAGAAGGCAAGGTTTTATTCATAGAACAGATGGTTATATTTATAGATCACGGGTGGTTTCCATTCAGAGAACACATAATTGCATTCATAAAACACAGGGTTCTATTCATAGAACACAGGGTTCCATTTATAGAACACAGGGTTCTATTCATAGAACACAAGGTTTTATTCATAGAACACATGGCTATATTTATAGATCACGGGTGGTTTCCATTCAGAGAACACATGGTTTCATTCATAAAACACAGGGTTCTATTTATAGAACACAGGGTTCCATTCATAGAACACAGGGTTCTATTAATAGAACACAAGGTTTTATTCATAAAACACATGGTTATATTTATAGATCACGGGTGGTTTCCATTCAGAGAACACATGGTTTCATTCATAAAACACAGGGTTCTATTCATAGAACACAGGGTTCCATTCATAGAACACAGGGTTCTATTAATAGAACACAAGGTTTTATTCATAAAACACATGGTTATATTTATAGATCACGGGTGGTTTCCATTCAGAGAACACATCATTTCATTCATAAAACACAGGGTTCTTTTCATAGAACACAGGGTTCCATTTATAGAACACTGGGTTCTATTCATAGAACACAAGGTTTTATTCATAGAACACATGGTTATATTTATAGATCACGGGTGGTTTCCATTCAGAGAACACATAATTTTATTCATAAAACACAGGGTTCTATTCATAGAACACAGGGTTCCATTTATAGAACACAGGGTTCTATTAATAGAACACAAGGTTTTATTCATAGAACACATGGTTATATTTATAGATCACGGGAGGTTTCCATTCAGAGAACACATGATTTCATTCATAAAACACAGGGTTCTATTTATAGAACACAGGGTTCCATTCATAGAACACAGGGTTCTATTAATAGAACACAAGGTTTATTCATAGAACAGATGGTTATATTTATAGATCACGGGTGGTTTCCATTCAGAGAACACATGGTTTCATTCAAAAAAACACAGGGTTCTATTCATAGAACACAGGGTTCCATTCATAGAACACAGGGTTCTATTAATAGAACACAAGGTTTTATTCATAGAACAGATGGTTATATTTATAGATCATGGGTGGTTTCCATTCAGAGAACACATAATTTCATTCATAAAACACAGGGTTCTATTCATAGAACACAGGGTTCCATTTATAGAACACAGGGTTCTATTCATAGAACACAAGGTTTTATTCATAGAACAGATGGTTATATTTATAGATCACGGGTGGTTTCCATTCAGAGAACACATAATTGCATTCATAAAACACAGGGTTCTATTCATAGAACACAGGGTTCTATTCATAGAACACAGGGTTCCATTTATAGAACACAGGGTTCTATTCATAGAACACAAGGTTTTATTCATAGAACACATGGCTATATTTATAGATCACGGGTGGTTTCCATTCAGAGAACACATGGTTTCATTCATAAAACACAGGGTTCTATTTATAGAACACAGGGTTCCATTCATAGAACACAGGGTTCTATTAATAGAACACAAGGTTTTATTCATAAAACACATGGTTATATTTATAGATCACGGGTGGTTTCCATTCAGAGAACACATGGTTTCATTCATAAAACACAGGGTTCTATTCATAGAACACAGGGTTCCATTCATAGAACACAGGGTTCTATGCATAGAACACAAGGTTTTATTCATAAAACACATGGTTATATTTATAGATCACAGGTGGTTTCCATTCAGAGAACACATCATTTCATTCATAAAACACAGGGTTCTATTCATAGAACACAGGGTTCCATTTATAGAACAAGGGGTTCTATTCATAGAACACAAGGTTTTATTCATAGAACACATGGTTATATTTATAGATCACGGGTGGTTTCCATTCAGAGAACACATAATTTTATTCATAAAACACAGGGTACTATTTATAGAACACAGGGTTCCATTTATAGAACACAGGGTTCTATTAATAGAACACTAGGTTTTATTCATAAAACACATGGTTATATTTATAGATCACGGGTGGTTTCCATTCAGAGAACACATGGTTTCATTCATAAAACACAGGGTTCTATTCATAGAACACAGGGTTCCATTCATAGAACACAGGGTTCTATTAATAGAAAACAAGGTTTTATTCATAAAACACATGGTTATATTTATAGATCACGGGTGGTTTCCATTCAGAGAACACATAATTTTATTCATAAAACACAGGGTTCTATTCATAGAACACAGGGTTCCATTTATAGAACACAGGGTTCTATTCATAGAACACAAGGTTTATTCATAGAACAGATGGTTATATTTATAGATCACGGGTGGTTTCCATTCAGAGAACACATGGTTTCATTCATAAAACACAGGGTTCTATTCATCGAACACATGGTTCCATTCATAGAACACAGGGTTCTATTAATAGAACACTAGGTTTTATTCATAAAACACATGGTTATATTTATAGATCACGGGTGGTTTCCATTCAGAGAACACATGGTTTCATTCATAAAACACAGGGTTCTATTCATAGAACACAGGGTTCCATTCATAGAACACAGGGTTCTATTAATAGAACACAAGGTTTTATTCATAAAACACATGGTTATATTTATAGTTCACGGGTGGTTTCCATTCAGAGAACACATAATTTTATTCATAAAACACAGGGTTCTATTCATAGAACACAGGGTTCCATTTATAGAACACAGGGTTCTATTAATAGAACACAAGGTTTTATTCATAGAACACATGGTTATATTTATAGATCACGGGAGGTTTCCATTCAGAGAACACATGATTTCATTCATAAAACACAGGGTTCTGTTTATAGAACACAGGGTTCCATTCATAGAACACAGGGTTCTATTAATAGAACACAAGGTTTTATTCATAAAACACATGGTTATATTTATAGATCACGGGTGGTTTCCATTCAGAGAACACATGGTTTCATTCATAAAACACAGGGTTCTATTCATGGAACACAGGGTTCCATTCATAGAACACAGGGTTCTATTAATAGAACACAAGGTTTTATTCATAAAACACATGGTTATATTTATAGATCACAGGTGGTTTCCATTCAGAGAACACATGGTTTCATTCATAAAACACAGGGTTCTATTCATAGAACACAGGGTTCCATTCATAGAACACAGGGTTCTATTAATAGAACACAAGGTTTTATTCATAAAACACATGGTTATATTTATAGATCACGGGTGGTTTCCATTCAGAGAACACATCATTTCATTCATAAAACACAGGGTTCTATTCATAGAACACAGGGTTCCATTTATAGAACACTGGGTTCTATTCATAGAACACAAGGTTTTATTCATAGAACACATGGTTTTATTTATAGATCACGGGTGGTTTCCATTCAGAGAACACATAATTTCATTCATAAAACACAGGGTTCTATTCATAGAACACAGGGTTCCATTTATAGAACACGGGGTTCTATTCATAGAACACAAGGTTTATTCATAGAACAGATGGTTATATTTATAGATCACGGGTGTTTTCCATTCAGATAACACATGGTTTCATTCATAAAACACAGGGTTCTATTCATGGAACACAGGGTTCCATTCATAGAACAAAGGGTTCTATTAATAGAACACAAGGTTTTATTCATAGAACACATGGTTATATTTATAGATCACGGGTGGTTTCCATTCAGAGAACACATAATTTCATTCATAAAACACAGGGTTCTATTCATAGAACACAAGGTTCCAATTATAGAACACAGGGTTCTATTCATAGAACACAAGGTTTTATTCATAGAACAGATGGGTATATTTATAGATCACGGGTGGTTTCCATTCAGAGAACACATGGTTTCATTCATAAAACACAGGGTTCTATTCATAAAACACAGGGTTCCATTCATAGAACACAGGGTTCTATTAATAGAACACAAGGTTTTATTCATAAAACACATGGTTATATTTATAGATCACGGGTGGTTTCCATTCAGAGAACACATGGTTTCATTAATAAAACACAGGGTTCTATTCATAGAACACAGGGTTCCATTCATAGAACACAGGGCTCTATTAATAGAACACAAGGTTTTATTCATAAAACACATGGTTATATTTATAGATCACGGGTGGTTTCCATTCAGAGAACACATAATTTCATTCATAAAACACAGGGTTCTATTCATAGAACACAGGGTTCCATTTATAGAACACAGGGTTCTATTCATAGAACACAAGGTTTTATTCATAGAACAGATGGTTATATTTATAGATCACGGGTGGTTTCCATTCAGAGAACACATAATTGCATTCATAAAACACAGGGTTCTATTCATAGAACACAGGGTTCCATTTATAGAACACAGGGTTCTATTCATAGAACACAAGGTTTTATTCATAGAACACATGGCTATATTTATAGATCACGGGTGGTTTCCATTAAGAGAACACATGGTTTCATTCATAAAACACAGGGTTCTATTTATAGAACACAGGGTTCCATTCATAGAACACAGGGTTCTATTAATAGAACACAAGGTTTTATTCATAAAACACATGGTTATATTTATAGATCACGGGTGGTTTCCATTCAGAGAACACATGGTTTCATTCATAAAACACAGGGTTCTATTCATAGAACACAGGGTTCCATTCATAGAACACAGGGTTCTATTAATAGAACACAAGGTTTTATTCATAAAACACATGGTTATATTTATAGATCACGGGTGGTTTCCATTCAGAGAACACATCATTTCATTCATAAAACACAGGGTTCTATTCATAGAACACAGGGTTCCATTTATAGAACACAGGGTTCTATTCATAGAACTCAAGGTTTTATTCATAGAACAGATGGTTATATTTATAGATCACGGGTGGTTTCCATTCAGAGAACACATAATTTCATTCATAAAACACAGGGTTCTATTCATAGAACACAGGGTTCCGTTTATAGAACACGGGGTTCTATTCATAGAACACAAGGTTTATTCATAGAACAGATGGTTATATTTATAGTTCCCGGGTGGTTTCCATTCAGAGAACACATGGTTTCATTCATAAAACACAGGGTTCTATTCATGGAACACAGGGTTCCATTCATAGAACACAGGGTTTTATTAATAGAACACAATGTTTTATTCATAGAACACATGGTTATATTTATAGATCACGGGTGGTTTCCATTCAGAGAACACATGGTTTCATTCATAAAACACATGGTTCTATTCATAGAACACAGGGTTCCATTCATAGAACACAGGGTTCTATTAATAGAACACAAGGTTTTATTCATAAAACACATGGTTATATTTATAGATCACGGGTGGTTTCCATTCAGATAACACATCATTTCATTCATAAAACACAGGGTTCTATTCATAGAACACAAGGTTTTATTCATAGAACACATGGCTATATTTATAGATCACGGGTGGTTTCCATTCAGAGAACACATGGTTTCATTAATAAAACACAGGGTTCTATTTATAGAACACAGGGTTCCATTCATAGAACACAGGGTTCTATTAATAGAACACAAGGTTTTATTCATAAAACACATGGTTATATTTATAGATCACGGGTGGTTTCCATTCAGAGAACACATGGTTTCATTCATAAAACACATGGTTCTATTCATAGAACACAGGGTTCCATTCATAGAACACAGGGTTCTATTAATAGAACACAAGGTTTTATTCATAAAACACATGGTTATATTTATAGATCACGGGTGGTTTCCATTCAGATAACACATCATTTCATTCATAAAACACAGGGTTCTATTCATAGAACACAGGGTTCCATTTATAGAACACTGGGTTCTATTCATAGAACACAAGGTTTTATTCATAGAACACATGGTTATATTTATAGATCACGGGTGGTTTCCATTCAGAGAACACATAATTTTATTCATAAAACACAGGGTTCTATTCATAGAACACAGGGTTCCATTTATAGAACACAGGGTTCTATTCATAGAACTCAAGGTTTTATTCATAGAACAGATGGTTATATTTATAGATCACGGGTGGTTTCCATTCAGAGAACACATAATTTCATTCATAAAACACAGGGTTCTATTCATTGAACACAGGGTTCCATTTATAGAACACGGGGTTCTATTCATAGAACACAAGGTTTATTCATAGAACAGATGGTTATATTTATAGATCACGGGTGGTTTCCATTCAGAGAACACATGGTTTCATTCATAAAACACAGGGTTCTATTCATGGAACACAGGGTTCCATTCATAGAACACATGGTTCTATTAATAGAACACTAGGTTTTATTCATAAAACACATGGTTATATTTATAGATCACGGGTGGTTTCCATTCAGAGAACACATGGTTTCATTCATAAAACACAGGGTTCTATTCATAGAACACAGGGTTCCATTCATAGAACACAGGGTTCTATTAATAGAACACAAGGTTTTATTCATAGAACACATGGTTATATTTATAGATCACGGGTGGTTTCCATTCAGAGAACACATAATTTCATTCATAAAACACAGGGTTCTATTCATAGAACACAAGGTTCCAATTATAGAACACAGGGTTCTATTCATAGAACACAAGGTTTTATTCATAGAACAGATGGGTATATTTATAGATCACGGGTGGTTTCCATTCAGAGAACACATGGTTTCATTCTTAAAACACAGGGTTCTATTCATAAAACACAGGGTTCCATTCATAGAACACAGGGTTCTATTAATAGAACACAAGGTTTTATTCAGAGAACACATGGTTATATTTATAGATCTCGGGTGGTTTCCATTCAGAGAACACATGATTTCATTCATAAAACACAGGGTTCTATTTATAGAACACAGGGTTCCATTCATAGAACACAGGGTTCTATTGATAGAACACAAGGTTTTATTCATAAAAAACATGGTTATATTTATAGATCACGGGTGGTTTCCATTCAGAGAACACATGGTTTCATTCATAAAACACAGGGTTCTATTCATAGAACACAGGGTTCCATTCATAGAATACAGGGTTCTTTTAATAGAACACAAGGTTTTATTCATAAAACACATGGTTATATTTATAGATCACGGGTGGTTTCCATTCAGAGAACACATAATTTCATTCATAAAACACAGGGTTCTATTCATAGAACACAGGGTTCCATTTATAGAACACAGGGTTCCATTCATAGAACACAGGGTTCTATTAATAGAACACAAGGTTTTATTCATAGAACACATGGCTATATTTATAGATCACGGGTGGTTTTCATTCAGAGAACACATGGTTTCATTCATAAAAAACAGGGTTCTATTTATAGAACACAGGGTTCCATTCATAGAACACAGGGTTCTATTAATAGAACACAAGGTTTTATTCATAAAACACATGGTTATATTTATAGATCACGGGTGGTTTCCATTCAGAGAACACATGGTTTCATTCATAAAACACAGGGTTCTATTCATAGAACACAGGGTTCCATTCATAGAACACAGGGTTCTATTAATAGAACACAAGGTTTTATTCATAAAACACATGGTTATATTTATAGATCACGGGTGGTTTCCATTCAGAGAACACATCATTTCATTCATAAAACACAGGGTTCTATTCATAGAACACAGGGTTCCATTTATAGAACACTGGGTTCTATTCATAGAACACAAGGTTTTATTCATAGAACACATGGTTATATTTATAGATCACGGGTGGTTTCCATTCAGAGAACACATAATTTGATTCATAAAACACAGGGTTCTATTCATAGAACACAGGGTTCCATTTATAAAACACAGGGTTCTAATCATAGAACTCAAGGTTTTATTCATAGAGCAGATGGTTTTATTTATAGATCACGGGTGGTTTCCATTCAGAGAACACATAATTTCATTCATAAAACACAGGGTTCTATTCATAGAACACAGGGTTCCATTTATAGAACACGGGGTTCTATTCATAGAACACAAGGTTTATTCATAGAACAGATGGTTATATTTATAGATCACGGGTGGTTTCCATTCAGATAACACATGGTTTCATTCATAAAACACAGGGTTCTATTCATGGAACACAGGGTTCCATTCATAGAACAAAGGGTTCTATTAATAGAACACATGGTTTTATTCATAGAACACATGGTTATATTTATAGATCACGGGTGGTTTCCATTCAGAGAACACATAATTTCATTCATAAAACACAGGGTTCTATTCATAGAACACAAGGTTCCAATTATAGAACACAGGGTTCTATTCATAGAACACAAGGTTTTATTCATAGAACAGATGGGTATATTTATAGATCACGGGTGGTTTCCATTCAGAGAACACATGGTTTCATTCATAAAACACAGGGTTCTATTCATAAAACACAGGGTTCCATTCATAGAACACAGGGTTCTATTAATAGAACACAAGGTTTTATTCATAAAACACATGGTTATATTTATAGATCACGGGTGGTTTCCATTCAGAGAACACATGGTTTTATTCATAAAACACATGGTTCTATTCATAGAACACAGGGTTCCATTCATAGAACACAGGGTTCTATTAATAGAACACAAGGTTTTATTCATAAAACACATGGTTATATTTATAGATCACGGGTGGTTTCCATTCAGATAACACATCATTTCATTCATAAAACACAGGGTTCTATTCATAGAACACAGGGTTCCATTTATAGAACACTGGGTTCTATTCATAGAACACAAGGTTTTATTCATAGAACACATGGTTATATTTATAGATCACGGGTGGTTTCCATTCAGAGAACACATAATTTTATTCATAAAACACAGGGTTCTATTCATAGAACACAGGGTTCCATTTATAGAACACAGGGTTCTATTCATAGAACTCAAGGTTTTATTCATAGAACAGATGGTTATATTTATAGATCACGGGTGGTTTCCATTCAGAGAACACATAATTTCATTCATAAAACACAGGGTTCTATTCATAGAACACAGGGTTCCATTTATAGAACACGGGGTTCTATTCATAGAACACAAGGTTTATTCATAGAACAGATGGTTATATTTATAGATCACGGGTGGTTTCCATTCAGAGAACACATGGTTTCATTCATAAAACACAGGGTTCTATTCATGGAACACAGGGTTCCATTCATAGAACACAGGGTTCTATTAATAGAACACTAGGTTTTATTCATAAAACACATGGTTATATTTATAGATCACGGGTGGTTTCCATTCAGAGAACACATGGTTTCATTCATAAAACACAGGGTTCTATTCATAGAACACAGGGTTCCATTCATAGAACACAGGGTTCTATTAATAGAACACAAGGTTTTATTCATAAAACACATGGTTATATTTATAGATCACGGGTGGTTTCCATTCAGAGAACACATCATTTCATTCATAAAACACAGGGTTCTATTCATAGAACACAGGGTTCCATTTATAGAACACTGGGTTCTATTCATAGAACACAAGGTTTTATTCATAGAACACATGGTTATATTTATAGATCACGGGTGGTTTCCATTCAGAGAACACATAATTTTATTCATAAAACACAGGGTTCTATTCATAGAACACAGGGTTCCATTTATAGAACACAGGGTTCTATTAATAGAACACAAGGTTTTATTCATAAAACACATGGTTATATTTATAGATCACGGGTGGTTTCCATTCAGAGAACACATGGTTTCATTCATAAAACAAAGGGTTCTATTCATAGAACACAGGGTTCCATTCATAGAACACAGGGTTCTATTAATAGAACACAAGGTTTTATTCATAAAACACATGGTTATATTTATAGATCACGGGTGGTTTCCATTCAGAGAACACATCATTTCATTCATAAAACACAGGGTTCTATTCATAGAACACAGGGTTCCATTTATAGAACACTGGGTTCTATTCATAGAACACAAGGTTTTATTCATAGAACACATGGTTATATTTATAGATCACGGGTGGTTTCCATTCAGAGAACACATAATTTTATTCATAAAACACAGGGTTCTATTCATAGAACACAGGGTTCCATTTATAGAACACAGGGTTCTATTAATAGAACACAAGGTTTTATTCATAGAACACATGGTTATATTTATAGATCACGGGAGGTTTCCATTCAGAGAACACATGATTTCATTCATAAAACACAGGGTTCTATTTATAGAACACAGGGTTCCATTCATAGAACACAGGGTTCTATTAATAGAACACAAGGTTTTATTCATAAAACACATGGTTATATTTATAGATCACGGGTGGTTTCCATTCAGAGAACACATGGTTTCATTCATAAAACAAAGGGTTCTATTCATAGAACACAGGGTTCCATTCATAGAACACAGGGTTCCATTCATAGAACACAGGGTTCTATTAATAGAACACAAGGTTTTATTCATAAAACACATGGTTATATTTATAGATCACGGGTGGTTTCCATTCAGAGAACACATAATTTCATTCATAAAACACAGGGTTCTATTCATAGAACGCAAGGTTTTATTCATAGAACAGATGGTTATATTTATAGATCACGGGAGGTTTCCATTCAGAGAACACATGATTTCATTAATAAAACACAGGGTTCTATTTATAGAACACAGGGTTCCATTCATAGAACACAGGGTTCTATTAATAGAACACAAGGTTTTATTCATAAAACACATGGTTATATTTATAGATCACGGGTGGTTTCCATTCAGAGAACACATGGTTCCATTCATAAAACACATGGTTCTATTCATAGAACACAGGGTTCCATTCATAGAACACAGGGTTCTATTAATAGAACACAAGGTTTTATTCATAAAACACATGGTTATATTTATAGATCACGGGTGGTTTCCATTCAGATAACACATCATTTCATTCATAAAACACAGGGTTCTATTCATAGAACACAGGGTTCCATTTATAGAACACTGGGTTCTATTCATAGAACACAAGGTTTTATTCATAGAACACATGGTTATATTTATAGATCACGGGTGGTTTCCATTCAGAGAACACATAATTTTATTCATAAAACACAGGGTTCTATTCATAGAACACAGGGTTCCATTTATAGAACACAGGGTTCTATTCATAGAACTCAAGGTTTTATTCATAGAACAGATGGTTATATTTATAGATCACGGGTGGTTTCCATTCAGAGAACACATAATTTCATTCATAAAACACAGGGTTCTATTCATAGAACACAGGGTTCCATTTATAGAACACGGGGTTCTATTCATAGAACACAAGGTTTATTCATAGAACAGATGGTTATATTTATAGATCACGGGTGGTTTCCATTCAGAGAACACATGGTTTCATTCATAAAACACAGGGTTCTATTCATGGAACACAGGGTTCCATTCATAGAACACAGGGTTCTATTAATAGAACACTAGGTTTTATTCATAAAACACATGGTTATATTTATAGATCACGGGTGGTTTCCATTCAGAGAACACATGGTTTCATTCATAAAACACAGGGTTCTATTCATAGAACACAGGGTTCCATTCATAGAACACAGGGTTCTATTAATAGAACACAAGGTTTTATTCATAAAACACATGGTTATATTTATAGATCACGGGTGGTTTCCATTCAGAGAACACATCATTTCATTCATAAAACACAGGGTTCTATTCATAGAACACAGGGTTCCATTTATAGAACACTGGGTTCTATTCATAGAACACAAGGTTTTATTCATAGAACACATGGTTATATTTATAGATCACGGGTGGTTTCCATTCAGAGAACACATAATTTTATTCATAAAACACAGGGTTCTATTCATAGAACACAGGGTTCCATTTATAGAACACAGGGTTCTATTAATAGAACACAAGGTTTTATTCATAGAACACATGGTTATATTTATAGATCACGGGAGGTTTCCATTCAGAGAACACATGATTTCATTCATAAAACACAGGGTTCTATTTATAGAACACAGGGTTCCATTCATAGAACACAGGGTTCTATTAATAGAACACAAGGTTTTATTCATAAAACACATGGTTATATTTATAGATCACGGGTGGTTTCCATTCAGAGAACACATGGTTTCATTCATAAAACAAAGGGTTCTATTCATAGAACACAGGGTTCCATTCATAGAACACAGGGTTCCATTCATAGAACACAGGGTTCTATTAATAGAACACAAGGTTTTATTCATAAAACACATGGTTATATTTATAGATCACGGGTGGTTTCCATTCAGAGAACACATAATTTCATTCATAAAACACAGGGTTCTATTCATAGAACGCAAGGTTTTATTCATAGAACAGATGGTTATATTTATAGATCACGGGTGGTTTCCATTCAGAGAACACATAATTGCATTCATAAAACACAGGGTTCTATTCATAGAACACAGGGTTCCATTTATAGAACACAGGGTTCTATTCATAGAACACAAGGTTTTATTCATAGAACACATGGCTATATTTATAGATCACGGGTGGTTTCCATTCAGAGAACACATGGTTTCATTAATAAAACACAGGGTTCTATTTATAGAACACAGGGTTCCATTCATAGAACACAGGGTTCTATTAATAGAACACAAGGTTTTATTCATAAAACACATGGTTATATTTATAGATCACGGGTGGTTTCCATTCAGAGAACACATGGTTTTATTCATAAAACACATGGTTCTATTCATAGAACACAGGGTTCCATTCATAGAACACAGGGTTCTATTAATAGAACACAAGGTTTTATTCATAAAACACATGGTTATATTTATAGATCACGGGTGGTTTCCATTCAGATAACACATCATTTCATTCATAAAACACAGGGTTCTATTCATAGAACACAGGGTTCCATTTATAGAACACTGGGTTCTATTCATAGAACACAAGGTTTTATTCATAGAACACATGGTTATATTTATAGATCACGGGTGGTTTCCATTCAGAGAACACATAATTTTATTCATAAAACACAGGGTTCTATTCATAGAACACAGGGTTCCATTTATAGAACACAGGGTTCTATTCATAGAACACAAGGTTTTATTCATAGAACACATGGTTATATTTATAGATCACGGGTGGTTTCCATTCAGAGAACACATAATTTTATTCATAAAACACAGGGTTCTATTCATAGAACACAGGGTTCCATTTATAGAACACAGGGTTCTATTAATAGAACACAAGGTTTTATTCATAGAACACATGGTTATATTTATAGATCACGGGAGGTTTCCATTCAGAGAACACATGATTTCATTCATAAAACACAGGGTTCTATTCATAGAACACAGGGTTCCATTTATAGAACACAGGGTTCTATTCATAGAACTCAAGGTTTTATACATTGAACAGATGGTTATATTTATAGATCATGGCTGGTTTCCATTCAGAGAACACATAATTTCATTCATAAAACACAGGGTTCTATTCATAGAACACAAGGTTCCAATTATAGAACACAGGGTTCTATTCATAGAACACAAGGTTTTATTCATAGAACAGATGGGTATATTTATAGATCACGGGTGGTTTCCATTCAGAGAACACATGGTTTCATTCATAAAACAAAGGGTTCTATTCATAAAACACAGGGTTCCATTCATAGAACACAGGGTTCTATTAATAGAACACAAGGTTTTATTCATAGAACACATGGTTATATTTATAGATCACGGGTGGTTTCCATTCAGAGAACACATGATTTCATTCATAAAACACAGGGTTCTATTTATAGAACACAGGGTTCCATTCATAGAACACAGGGTTCTATTAATAGAACACAATGTTTTATTCATAAAACACATGGTTATATTTATAGATCACGGGTGGTTTCCATTCAGAGAACACATGGTTTTATTCATAAAACACAGGGTTCTATTCATAGAACACAGGGTTCCATTTATAGAACACAGGGTTCTATTCATAGAACACAAGGTTTTATTCATAGAACACATGGTTATATTTATAGATCACGGGTGGTTTCCATTCAGAGAACACATAATTTTATTCATAAAACACAGAGTTCTATTCATAGAACACATGGTTCCATTTATAGAAAACAGGGTTCTATTCATAGAACTCAAGGTTTTATTCATAGAACAGATGGTTATATTTATAGATCACGGGTGGTTTCCATTCAGAGAACACATAATTGCATTCATAAAACACAGGGTTCTATTCATAGAACACAAGGTTTTATTCATAGAACACAGGGTTCTATTCATAGAACACAAGGTTTTATTCATAGAACACATGGTTATATTTATAGATCACGGGTGGTTTCGATTCAGAGAACACATAATTTCATTCATAAAACACAGGGCTCTATTCATAGAACACAGGGTTCCATTTATAGAACACAGGGTTCTATTCATAGAACACAAGGTTTTATTCATAGAACAGATGGGTATATTTATAGATCACGGGTGGTTTCCATTCAGAGAACACATGATTTCATTCATAAAACACAGGGTTCTATTCATAGAACACAGGGTTCCATTCATAGAACACAGGGTTCTATTAATAGAACACAAGGTTTTATTCATAAAACACATGGTTATATTTATAGATCACGGGTGGTTTCCATTCAGAGAACACATGATTTCATTCATAAAACACAGGGTTCTATTTATAGAACACAGGGTTCCATTCATAGAACACAGGGTTCTATTAATAGAACACAAGGTTTTATTCATAAAACACATGGTTATATTTATAGATCACGGGTGGTTTCCATTCAGAGAACACATGGTTTTATTCATAAAACACAGGGTTCTATTCATAGAACACAGGGTTCCATTCATAGAACACAGGGTTCTATTAATAGAACACAAGGTTTTATTCATAAAACACATGGTTATATTTATAGATCACGGGTGGTTTCCATTCAGAGAACACATCATTTCATTCATAAAACACAGGGTTCTTTTCATAGAACACAGGGTTCCATTTATAGAACACTGGGTTCTATTCATAGAACACAAGGTTTTATTCATAGAACACATGGTTATATTTATAGATCACGGGTGGTTTCCATTCAGAGAACACATAATTTTATTCATAAAACACAGGGTTCTATTCATAGAACACAGGGTTCCATTTATAGAACACAGGGTTCTATTAATAGAACACAAGGTTTTATTCATAGAACACATGGTTATATTTATAGATCACGGGAGGTTTCCATTCAGAGAACACATGATTTCATTCATAAAACACAGGGTTCTATTTATAGAACACAGGGTTCCATTCATAGAACACAGGGTTCTATTAATAGAACACAAGGTTTATTCATAGAACAGATGGTTATATTTATAGATCACGGGTGGTTTCCATTCAGAGAACACATGGTTTCATTCAAAAAAACACAGGGTTCTATTCATAGAACACAGGGTTCCATTCATAGAACACAGGGTTCTATTAATAGAACACAAGGTTTTATTCATAAAACGCATGGTTATATTTTTAGATCACGGGTGGTTTCCATTCAGAGAACACATAATTTCATTCATAAAACACAGGGTTCTATTCATAGAACACAGGGTTCCATTTATAGAACACAGGGTTCCATTCATAGAACACAGGGTTCTATTCATAGAACAGATGGTTATATTTATAGATCATGGGTGGTTTCCATTCAGAGAACACATAATTTCATTCATAAAACACAGGGTTCTATTCATAGAACACAGGGTTCCATTTATAGAACACAGGGTTCTATTCATAGAACACAAGGTTTTATTCATAGAACACATGGTTATATTTATAGATCACGGGTGGTTTCCATTCAGAGAACACATGGTTTCATTCATAAAACACAGGGTTCTATTCATAGAACACAGGGTTCCATTTATAGAACACAGGGTTCTATTCATAGAACACAAGGTTTTATTCATAGAACACATGGTTATATTTATAGATCACGGGTGGTTTCCATTCAGAGAACACATGGTTTCATTCATAAAACACAGGGTTCTATTCATAGAACACAGGGTTCCATTCATAGAACACAGGGTTCTATTAATAGAACACAAGGTTTTATTCATAAAACACATGGTTATATTTATAGATCACGGGTGGTTTGCATTTAGAGAACACATCATTTCATTCATAAAACACAGGGTTCTATTCATAGAACACAGGGTTCCATTTATAGAACACTGGGTTCTATTCATAGAACACAAGGTTTTATTCATAGAACACATGGTTATATTTATAGATCACGGGTGGTTTCCATTCAGAGAACACATAATTTTATTCATAAAACACAGGGTTCTATTCATAGAACACAGGGTTCCATTTATAGAACACAGGGTTCTATTCATAGAACTCAAGGTTTTATACATTGAACAGATGGTTATATTTATAGATCACGGGTGGTTTCCATTCAGAGAACACATAATTTCATTCATAAAACACAGGGTTCTATTCATAGAACACAGGGTTCCATTTATAGAACACAGGGTTTTATTCATAGAACACAAGGTTTATTCATAGAACAGATGGTTATATGTATAGATCACGGGTGGTTTCCATTCAGAGAACACATGGTTTCATTCATAAAACACAGGGCTCTATTCATGGAACACAGGGTTCTATTAATAGAACACAAGGTTTTTTTCATAGAACACATGGTTTTATTCATAGAACACCTGGTTATATTTATAGATCACGGGTGGTTTCCATTCAGAGAACACATAATTTTATTCATAAAACACAGGGTTCTATTCATAGAACACAGGGTTCCATTTATAGAACACAGGGTTCTATTCATAGAACTCAAGGTTTTATACATTGAACAGATGGTTATATTTATAGATCACGGCTGGTTTCCATTCAGAGAACACATAATTTCATTCATAAAACACAGGATTCTATTCATAGAACACAAGGTTCCAATTATAGAACACAGGGTTCTATTCATAGAACACAAGGTTTTATTCATAGAACAGATGGGTATATTTATAGATCACGGGTGGTTTCCATTCAGAGAACACATGGTTTCATTCATAAAACAAAGGGTTCTATTCATAAAACACAGGGTTCCATTCATAGAACACAGGGTTCTATTAATAGAACACAAGGTTTTATTCATAGAACACATGGTTATATTTATAGATCACGGGTGGTTTCCATTCAGAGAACACATGATTTCATTCATAAAACACAGGGTTCTATTTATAGAACACAGGGTTCCATTCATAGAACACAGGGTTCTATTAATAGAACACAAGGTTTTATTCATAAAACACATGGTTATATTTATAGATCACGGGTGGTTTCCATTCAGAGAACACATGGTTTTATTCATAAAACACAGGGTTCTATTCATAGAACACAGGGTTCCATTTATAGAACACAGGGTTCTATTCATAGAACACAAGGTTTTATTCATAGAACACATGGTTATATTTATAGATCACGGGTGGTTTCCATTCAGAGAACACATAATTTTATTCATAAAACACAGAGTTCTATTCATAGAACACATGGTTCCATTTATAGAAAACAGGGTTCTATTCATAGAACTCAAGGTTTTATTCATAGAACAGATGGTTATATTTATAGATCACGGGTGGTTTCCATTCAGAGAACACATAATTGCATTCATAAAACACAGGGTTCTATTCATAGAACACAAGGTTTTATTCATAGAACACAGGGTTCTATTCATAGAACACAAGGTTTTATTCATAGAACACATGGTTATATTTATAGATCACGGGTGGTTTCGATTCAGAGAACACATAATTTCATTCATAAAACACAGGGCTCTATTCATAGAACACAGGGTTCCATTTATAGAACACAGGGTTCTATTCATAGAACACAAGGTTTTATTCATAGAACAGATGGGTATATTTATAGATCACGGGTGGTTTCCATTCAGAGAACACATGATTTCATTCATAAAACACAGGGTTCTATTCATAGAACACAGGGTTCCATTCATAGAACACAGGGTTCTATTAATAGAACACAAGGTTTATTCATAGAACAGATGGTTATATTTATAGATCACGGGTGGTTTCCATTCAGAGAACACATGGTTTCATTCAAAAAAACACAGGGTTCTATTCATAGAACACAGGGTTCCATTCATAGAACACAGGGTTCTATTAATAGAACACAAGGTTTTATTCATAAAACACATGGTTATATTTTTAGATCACGGGTGGTTTCCATTCAGAGAACACATAATTTCATTCATAAAACACAGGGTTCTATTCATAGAACACAGGGTTCCATTTATAGAACACAGGGTTCCATTCATAGAACACAGGGTTCTATTCATAGAACAGATGGTTATATTTATAGATCATGGGTGGTTTCCATTCAGAGAACACATAATTTCATTCATAAAACACAGGGTTCTATTCATAGAACACAGGGTTCCATTTATAGAACACAGGGTTCTATTCATAGAACACAAGGTTTTATTCATAGAACACATGGTTATATTTATAGATCACGGGTGGTTTCCATTCAGAGAACACATGGTTTCATTCATAAAACACAGGGTTCTATTCATAGAACACAGGGTTCCATTTATAGAACACAGGGTTCTATTCATAGAACACAAGGTTTTATTCATAGAACACATGGTTATATTTATAGATCACGGGTGGTTTCCATTCAGAGAACACATGGTTTCATTCATAAAACAAGGGTTCTATTCATAGAACACAGGGTTCCATTCATAGAACACAGGGTTCTATTAATAGAACACAAGGTTTTATTCATAAAACACATGGTTATATTTATAGATCACGGGTGGTTTGCATTTAGAGAACACATCATTTCATTCATAAAACACAGGGTTCTATTCATAGAACACAGGGTTCCATTTATAGAACACTGGGTTCTATTCATAGAACACAAGGTTTTATTCATAGAACACATGGTTATATTTATAGATCACGGGTGGTTTCCATTCAGAGAACACATAATTTTATTCATAAAACACAGGGTTCTATTCATAGAACACAGGGTTCCATTTATAGAACACAGGGTTCTATTCATAGAACTCAAGGTTTTATACATTGAACAGATGGTTATATTTATAGATCACGGGTGGTTTCCATTCAGAGAACACATAATTTCATTCATAAAACACAGGGTTCTATTCATAGAACACAGGGTTCCATTTATAGAACACAGGGTTTTATTCATAGAACACAAGGTTTATTCATAGAACAGATGGTTATATGTATAGATCACGGGTGGTTTCCATTCAGAGAACACATGGTTTCATTCATAAAACACAGGGCTCTATTCATGGAACACAGGGTTCTATTAATAGAACACAAGGTTTTTTTCATAGAACACATGGTTTTATTCATAGAACACCTGGTTATATTTATAGATCACGGGTGGTTTCCATTCAGAGAACACATAATTTTATTCATAAAACACAGGGTTCTATTCATAGAACACAGGGTTCCATTTATAGAACACAGGGTTCTATTCATAGAACTCAAGGTTTTATACATTGGACAGATGGTTATATTTATAGATCACGGCTGGTTTCCATTCAGAGAACACATAATTTCATTCATAAAACACAGGGTTCTATTCATAGAACACAAGGTTCCAATTATAGAACACAGGGTTCTATTCATAGAACACAAGGTTTTATTCATAGAACAGATGGGTATATTTATAGATCACGGGTGGTTTCCATTCAGAGAACACATGGTTTCATTCATAAAACAAAGGGTTCTATTCATAAAACACAGGGTTCCATTCATAGAACACAGGGTTCTATTAATAGAACACAAGGTTTTATTCATAGAACACATGGTTATATTTATAGATCACGGGTGGTTTCCATTCAGAGAACACATGATTTCATTCATAAAACACAGGGTTCTATTTATAGAACACAGGGTTCCATTCATAGAACACAGGGTTCTATTAATAGAACACAATGTTTTATTCATAAAACACATGGTTATATTTATAGATCACGGGTGGTTTCCATTCAGAGAACACATGGTTTTATTCATAAAACACAGGGTTCTATTCATAGAACACAGGGTTCCATTTATAGAACACAGGGTTCTATTCATAGAACACAAGGTTTTATTCATAGAACACATGGTTATATTTATAGATCACGGGTGGTTTCCATTCAGAGAACACATAATTTTATTCATAAAACACAGAGTTCTATTCATAGAACACATGGTTCCATTTATAGAAAACAGGGTTCTATTCATAGAACTCAAGGTTTTATTCATAGAACAGATGGTTATATTTATAGATCACGGGTGGTTTCCATTCAGAGAACACATAATTGCATTCATAAAACACAGGGTTCTATTCATAGAACACAAGGTTTTATTCATAGAACACAGGGTTCTATTCATAGAACACAAGGTTTTATTCATAGAACACATGGTTATATTTATAGATCACGGGTGGTTTCGATTCAGAGAACACATAATTTCATTCATAAAACACAGGGCTCTATTCATAGAACACAGGGTTCCATTTATAGAACACAGGGTTCTATTCATAGAACACAAGGTTTTATTCATAGAACAGATGGGTATATTTATAGATCACGGGTGGTTTCCATTCAGAGAACACATGATTTCATTCATAAAACACAGGGTTCTATTCATAGAACACAGGGTTCCATTCATAGAACACAGGGTTCTATTAATAGAACACAAGGTTTTATTCATAAAACACATGGTTATATTTATAGATCACGGGTGGTTTCCATTCAGAGAACACATGATTTCATTCATGAAACACAGGGTTCTATTTATAGAACACAGGGTTCCATTCATAGAACACAGGGTTCTATTAATAGAACACAAGGTTTTATTCATAAAACACATGGTTATATTTATAGATCACGGGTGGTTTCCATTCAGAGAACACATGGTTTTATTCATAAAACACAGGGTTCTATTCATAGAACACAGGGTTCCATTTATAGAACACAGGGTTCTATTCATAGAACACAAGGTTTTAATTATAGAACACATGGTTATATTTATAGATCACGGGTGGTTTCCATTCAGAGAACACATCATTTCATTCATAAAACACAGGGTTCTATTCATAGAACACAGGGTTCCATTTATAGAACACTGGGTTCTATTCATAGAACACAAGGTTTTATTCATAGAACACATGGTTATATTTATAGATCACGGGTGGTTTCCATTCAGAGAACACATAATTTTATTCATACAACACAGGGTTCTATTCATAGAACACAGGGTTCCATTTATAGAACACAGGGTTCTATTCATAGAACTCAAGGTTTTATTCATAGAACAGATGGTTATATTTATAGATCACTGGTGGTTTCCATTCAGAGAACACATAATTTCATTCATAAAACACAGGGTTCTATTCATAGAACACAAGGTTCCAATTATAGAACACAGGGTTCTATTCATAGAACACAAGGTTTTATTCATAGAACAGATGGGTTTATTTATAGATCATGGGTGGTTTCCATTCAGAGAACACATGGTTTCATTCATAAAACACAGGGTTCTATTCATAAAACACAGGGTTCCATTCATAGAACACAGGGTTCTATTAATAGAACACAAGGTTTTATTCATAGAACACATGGTTATATTTATAGATCACGGGTGGTTTCCATTCAGAGAACACATGATTTCATTTATAAAACACAGGTTTCTATTTATAGAACACAGGGTTCCATTCATAGAACACAGGGTTCCATTCATAGAACACAGGGTTCTATTAATAGAACACAAGGTTTTATTCATAAAACACATGGTTATATTTATAGATCACGGGTGGTTTCCATTCAGAGAACACATGGTTTCATTCATATAACACAGGGTTCTATTCATAGAACACAGGGTTCCATTCATAGAACACAGGGTTCTATTAATAGAACACAAGGTTTTATTCATAAAACACATGGTTATATTTATAGATCACGGGTGGTTTCCATTCAGAGAACACATAATTTCATTCATAAAACACAGGGTTCTATTCATAGAACACAGGGTTCCATTTATAGAACACAGGGTTCTATTCATAGAACACAAGGTTTTATTCATAGAACACATGGTTATATTTATAGATCACGGGTGGTTTCCATTCAGAGAACACATGGTTTCATTCATAAAACACAGGGTTCTATTCATAGAACACAGGGTTCCATTCATAGAACACAGGGTTCTATTAATAGAACACAAGGTTTTATTCATAAAACACATGGTTATATTTATAGATCACGGGTGGTTTCCATTCAGAGAACACATCATTTCATTCATAAAACACAGGGTTCTATTCATAGAACACAGGGTTCCATTTATAGAACACTGGGTTCTATTCATAGAACACAAGGTTTTATTCATAGAACACATGGTTATATTTATAGATCACGGGTGGTTTCCATTCAGAGAACACATAATTTTATTCATAAAACACAGGGTTCTATTCATAGAACACAGGGTTCCATTTATAGAACACAGGGTTCTATTCATAGAACTCAAGGTTTTATACATTGAACAGATGGTTATATTTATAGATCACGGGTGGTTTCCATTCAGAGAACACATAATTTCATTCATAAAACACAGGGTTCTATTCATAGAACACAGGGTTCCATTTATAGAACACAGGGTTTTATTCATAGAACACAAGGTTTATTCATAGAACAGATGGTTATATGTATAGATCACGGGTGGTTTCCATTCAGAGAACACATGGTTTCATTCATAAAACACAGGGCTCTATTCATGGAACACAGGGTTCAATTAATAGAACACAAGGTTTTATTCATAGAACACATGGTTTTATTCATAGAACACCTGGTTATATTTATAGATCACGGGTGGTTTCCATTCAGAGAACACATAATTTTATTCATAAAACACAGGGTTCTATTCATAGAACACAGGGTTCCATTTATAGAACACAGGGTTCTATTCATAGAACTCAAGGTTTTATACATTGAACAGATGGTTATATTTATAGATCACGGCTGGTTTCCATTCAGAGAACACATAATTTCATTCATAAAACACAGGGTTCTATTCATAGAACACAAGGTTCCAATTATAGAACACAGGGTTCTATTCATAGAACACAAGGTTTTATTCATAGAACAGATGGGTATATTTATAGATCACGGGTGGTTTCCATTCAGAGAACACATGGTTTCATTCATAAAACAAAGGGTTCTATTCATAAAACACAGGGTTCCATTAATAGAACACAGGGTTCTATTAATAGAACACAAGGTTTTATTCATAGAACACATGGTTATATTTATAGATCACGGGTGGTTTCCATTCAGAGAACACATGATTTCATTCATAAAACACAGGGTTCTATTTATAGAACACAGGGTTCCATTCATAGAACACCGGGTTCTATTCATAGAACACAAGGTTTTATTCATAAAACACATGGTTATATTTATAGATCACGGGTGGTTTCCATTCAGAGAACACATAATTTCATTCATAAAACACAGGGTTCTATTCATAGAACACAGGGTTCCATTTATAGAACACCGGGTTCTATTCATAGAACACAAGGTTTTATTCATAGAACAGATGGTTATATTTATAGATCACGGGTGGTTTCCATTCAGAGAACACATAATTGCATTCATAAAACACAGGGTTCTATTCATAGAACACAGGGTTCCATTTATAGAACACAGGGTTCTATTCATAGAACACAAGGTTTTATTCATAGAACACATGGCTATATTTATAGATCACGGGTGGTTTCCATTCAGAGAACACATATGTTTCATTCATAAAACACAGGGTTCTATTTATAGAACACAGGGTTCCATTCATAGAACACAGGGTTCTATTAATAGAACACAAGGTTTTATTCATAAAACACATGGTTATATTTATAGATCACGGGTGGTTTCCATTCAGAGAACACATGGTTTCATTCATAAAACACAGGGTTCTATTCATAGAACACAGGGTTCCATTCATAGAACACAGGGTTCTATTAATAGAACACAAGGTTTTATTCATAAAACACATGGTTATATTTATAGATCACGGGTGGTTTCCATTCAGAGAACACATCATTTCATTCATAAAACACAGGGTTCTATTCATAGAACACAGGGTTCCATTTATAGAACACAGGGTTCTATTCATAGAAAACAAGGTTTTATTCATAGAACACATGGCTATATTTATAGATCACGGGTGGTTTCCATTCAGAGAACACATGGTTTCATTCATAAAACACAGGGTTCTATTTATAGAACACAGGGTTCCATTCATAGAACACAGGGTTATATTAATAAAACACAAGGTTTTATTCATAAAACACATGGTTATATTTATAGATCACGGGTGGTTTCCATTCAGAGAACACATGGTTTCATTCATAAAACACAGGGTTCTATTCATAGAACACAGGGTTCCATTCATAGAACACAGGGTTCTATTAATAGAACACAAGGTTTTATTCATAAAACACATGGTTATATTTATAGATCACGGGTGGTTTCCATTCAGAGAACACATGATTTCATTCATAAAACACAGGGTTCTATTTATAGAACACAGGGTTCCATTCATAGAACACAGGGTTCTATTAATAGAACACAGGGTTTTATTCATAAAACACATGGTTATATTTATAGATCACGGGTGGTTTCCAGTCAGAGAACACATGGTTTCATTCATAAAACACAGGGTTCTATTCATAGAACACAGGATTCCATTCATAGAACACAGGGTTCTATTAATAGAACACAAGGTTTTATTCATAAAACACATGGTTATATTTATAGATCACGGGTGGTTTCCATTCAGAGAACACATAATTTCATTCATAAAACACAGGGTTCTATTCATAGAACACAGGGTTCCATTCATAGAACACAGGGTTCTATTCATAGAACACAAGGTTTTATTCATAGAACACATGGTTATATTTATAGATCACGGGTGGTTTCCATTCAGAGAACACATCATTTCATTCATAAAACAAAGGGTTCTATTCATAGAACACAGGGTTCCATTTATAGAACACTGGGTTCTATTCATAGACCACAAGGTTTTATTCATAGAACACATGGTTATATTTATAGATCACGGGTGGTTTTAATTCAGAGAACACATAATTTTATTCATAAAACACAGGGTTATATTCATAGAACACAGGGTTCCATTTATAGAACACAGGGTTCTATTCATAGAACTCAAGGTTTTATTCATAGAACAGATGGTTATATTTATAGATCACGGGTGGTTTCCATTCAGAGAACACATAATTTCATTCATAAAACACAGGGTTCTATTCAAAGAACACAGGGTTCCATTTATAGAACACGGGGTTCTATTCATAGAACACAAGGTTTATTCATAGAACAGATGGTTATATTTATAGATCACGGGTGGTTTCCATTCAGAGAACACATGGTTTCATTCATAAAACACAGGGTTCTATTCATGGAACACAGGGTTCCATTCATAGAACACAGGGTTCTATTAATAGAACACAAGGTTTTATTCATAGAACACATGGTTATATTTATAGATCACGGGTGGTTTCAATTCAGAGAACACATAATTTCATTCATAAAACACAGGGTTCTATTCATAGAACACAAGGTTCCAATTATAGAACACAGGGTTCTATTCATAGAACACAAGGTTTTATTCATAGAACAGATGGGTATATTTATAGATCACGGGTGGTTTCCATTCATAGAACACATGGTTTCATTCATAAAACACAGGGTTCTATTCATAAAACACAGGGTTCCATTCATAGAACACAGGGTTCTATTAATAGAACACAAGGTTTTATTCATAGAACACATGGTTATATTTATAGATCACGGGTGGTTTCCATTCAGAGAACACATAATTTCATTCATAAAACACAGGGTTCTATTCATAGAACACAGGGTTCCATTTATAGAACACAGGGTTCTATTCATAGAACACAAGGTTTTATTCATAGAACAGATGGTTATATTTATAGATCACGGGTGGTTTCCATTCAGAGAACACATAATTGCATTCATAAAACACAGGGTTCTATTCATAGAACACAGGGTTCCATTTATAGAACACAGGGTTCTATTCATAGAACACAAGGTTTTATTCATAGAACACATGGCTATATTTATAGATCACGGGTGGTTTCCATTCAGAGAACACATGGTTTCATTCATAAAAAACAGGGTTCTATTTATAGAACACAGGGTTCCATTCATAGAACACAGGGTTCTATTAATAGAACACAAGGTTTTATTCATAAAACACATGGTTATATTTATAGATCACGGGTGGTTTCCATTCAGAGAACACATGGTTTCATTCATAAAACACAGGGTTCTATTCATAGAACACAGGGTTACATTCATAGAACACAGGGTTCTATTAATAGAACACAAGGTTTTATTCATAAAACACATGGTTATATTTATAGATCACGGGTGGTTTCCATTCAGAGAACACATCATTTCATTCATAAAACACAGGGTTCTATTCATAGAACACAGGGTTCCATTTATAGAACACTGGGTTCTATTCATAGAACACAAGGTTTTATTCATAGAACACATGGTTATATTTATAGATCAAGGGTGGTTTCCATTCAGAGAACACATAATTTTATTCATAAAACACAGGGTTCTATTCATAGAACACAGGTTTCCATTTATAGAACACAGGGTTCTATTCATAGAACTCAAGGTTTTATTCATAGAACAGATGGTTATATTTATAGATCACGGGTGGTTTCCATTCAGAGAACACATAATTTCATTCATAAAACACAGGGTTCTATTCATAGAACACAGGGTTCCATTTATAGAACACGGGGTTCTATTCATAGAACACAAGGTTTATTCATAGAACAGATGGTTATATTTATAGATCACGGGTGGTTTCCATTCAGAGAACACATGGTTTCATTCATAAAACACAGGGTTCTATTCATGGAACACAGGGTTCCATTCATAGAACACAGGGTTCTATTAATAGAACACAATGTTTTAATCATAAAACACATGGTTATATTTATAGATCACAGGTGGTTTCCATTCAGAGAACACATAATTTCATTCATAAAACACAGGGTTCTATTCATAGAACACAAGGTTTTATTCATAGAACACATGGCTATATTTATAGATCACGGGTGGTTTCCATTCAGAGAACACATGGTTTCATTAATAAAACACAGGGTTCTATTTATAGAACACAGGGTTCCATTCATAGAACACAGGGTTCTATTAATAGAACACAAGGTTTTATTCATAAAACACATGGTTATATTTATAGATCACGGGTGGTTTCCATTCAGAGAACACATGGTTTCATTCATAAAACACATGGTTCTATTCATAGAACACAGGGTTCCATTCATAGAACACAGGGTTCTATTAATAGAACACAAGGTTTTATTCATAAAACACATGGTTATATTTATAGATCACGGGTGGTTTCCATTCAGATAACACATCATTTCATTCATAAAACACAGGGTTCTATTCATAGAACACAGGCTTCCTGTCACACGTAGCCGCGACGGAGCGCGGCGGGTACAGTACTCACCCGTCCGCGCCCGCCGCCGGCTAGCGTGTGCAGGCTCCGGTCTGCGGTGTGCGGGTAGCGGCAGCTCTGGGTAGGGATGGCAGCAGTAGTGGTGCCGGGAGGCCGGCGTCGCCATCTTGGTTGAGGGCAGGAGACAGATTGGCCCAGAGTGGAGGTTCCCTCCTCATCCTGTGCTGACAGCCAATGGCAGCCATCCCCTGGGGATATAGGGGATCTGCCTAGACTGTTCAGTGTCAGTGCAATGAGTCTTTGGAGTCATTCACAACTCCTAGCTGATTCCCGGATCCTGGCTCTTTCTCTCCTGACTCTGGTGCCTTGCTCCCTGCATCTTGCTACAAGGAAGTTTTCTCCTGACACCAATGCTGCAAGTCCTACCTAGTGCTTGTTCCTGCTTGTGTCCCAGAATTACCCTGCACAGCTTTCCGCTGTCCTCCTTCATACAACTCATTCATTCCATCATCTTTCAGTCATCCGGATCCATTTCTTCTGTCATCAAATCAACCTCCTTCTGGATCCTCATCTATGTACTCTGGCTCATCAAGTATACGTTTCCAGATTTCCCTGCCCGTTATTAGTATTGTGCTGGACTCTATTTAATTTATTCCAACTGTCACTTAAAGAAGTATTTGAGTGAAGTTTATCATTTATGAAATCAGTTATTAAACCTGCACGTTTCAATCCTACTCCTCCTGGTCCGTCTCCGGTTCCTGTGCACCACACGACTCCATCCAGCCCTTTAGCCGTGACAGTTTGCACTGACCCGATGGAATCGGGTGAAGCACAGGCCTCCATGACGGATGTTCTTCAAGGCATCATGGCTCGATTGGAACAAGTAGAGACTACCCAGCGTCAAGTGGCTCAATTTCTCCAGACCTTATCATCACCTCAGGCGGCTCCCTCAGTTTCAGCAGCACCAACCTCCGGAGCTTCGGCCTCTGCTGCTCCCCCTGGGCCAGCTGCTCCTCACCATCTACACCTGTCAACCCCCAGTAAATATGACGGGTCCCCGAGGGGGTGTCGAGGATTCCTGAATCAATGTGACGTCCATTTTACCCTCCAGCCTTCCAATTTCCCCTCTCCCAAGACTCGGGTGGCTTACATCGTGTCCCTACTGGCGGGTCCAGCCCTGGAGTGGGTGTCCCCCCTTTGGGAGCGTGCGGATCCCATCCTCGATAACTATGAAGAATTTGTGGCCTCCTTCCGTCGCATCTTCGACGAGCCTGGCAGAGTGTCCTCCGCAGCCACGGAGATCCTAAGGATTCGTCAGGGCAGTCGCCCAGTGGGACAATATGTCGTACAATTTCAAACCCTGGCTTCCGAACTTAGATGGAACGAAGAGGCTCTCGTTTCTGCCTTCTGGAACGGCCTAGCCGGGCGCATCAAGGACGAGTTAGCAACTCGCGATTCTCCTTCCACCCTGGCTGAACTCATTTCATTATGTAACAAAGTCGATCTGCGACTCCAAGAACGCCAACTTGAGAGGAATCGCTCTGATCGCCTTCGCCCTCGATTTGCTTCCAATGTCGCACCAGCCTCCAAACCAACCCCGCCTCCTGCGGTGTCAACAGATGAGCCCATGCAAATCAACCGCTCCCGTCTCTCTCTCGAAGAGAAGTCCCGAAGACGGCGAGAGAATCTATGCATGTACTGTGGCTCCTCAGCTCACTTATTGGCTTCCTGCCCGCTGCGGCCGGGAAACGACCGCTCCTAATCTCCCCGAGGGAGGTCCGATTAGGAGTCTTGCTTCCATCTCCCTCTTCTTCTGATTCCACCATTCCGGTTACCCTTGTGTGTCCCCAAGGGAGAAAAAGAGTTCAGGCCCTATTGGACTCTGGAGCAGCGGGAAACTTCCTTTCTTCTTCTTTTGTCACCCAACATGCCCTGCCTGTGCAACCCCTGGATCACTCGCTGGTCCTCACTGCAGTGGATGGGAGTCGAATTCGTAGTGGACAAATCACCCATCAGACCACCCCGGTGACACTGCTCATAGGAGCTCTACATCAAGAGACCCTCGAATTCTTCATTCTTCCACAGTCCTCACACCAAATGGTCCTGGGCCTTCCCTGGCTCTCCAAACATAACCCACACATCGATTGGACCAATATGGAGGTCAAGGCCTGGGGAACAGATTGCCAGTCTACTTGCATTCCTCAGATCCTTCCGGTCTACCAGACCCATCCACAACGTGAGGGTAACTGTCCTTCATCCTCTTCAGCTCCACCCTTGTCGATACCCGCACCATATCGTTCATTTACAGATGTATTCAGTAAAGGTGGTGCCGACACCCTGCCTCCTCACCGTCCTTGGGACTGCCCGATAGAGCTGGTGGCCGGGAAATTCCCTCCTCGTGGCCGCATCTATCCCCTGTCGCTACCTGAGACTGAGGCCATGTCCTCGTACATTCAAGAGAACTTAAACAAAGGTTTCATTCGACCATCTACTTCTCCGGCCGGGGCCGGGTTTTTCTTTGTGAAAAAGAAGGATGGCGGTCTTCGGCCATGTATCGACTATAGGGGCCTGAACGATATCACCATTAAAAACCGCTATCCCTTACCCCTTATCGCAGAACTATTCGACAAGATCAGAGGGGCAGCAATCTTTACTAAATTGGACCTGCGAGGGGCCTACAATTTGATCCGGATCCGTCCAGGTGACGAGTGGAAGACGGCTTTTAACACGCGCGACGGCCACTATGAATACCTGGTGATGCCCTTCGGCCTTTGTAACGCCCCCGCCGTCTTCCAACAGTTTGTAAATGATATCTTTCGGGACTTGCTGTACCACTCCATCGTAGTCTATCTAGACGATATACTCATCTTCTCTCCAAATCTTCAACTTCACAGACAGAC
This sequence comes from Crinia signifera, assembly GCF_055691185.1. Classification (NCBI taxonomy): domain Eukaryota; kingdom Metazoa; phylum Chordata; class Amphibia; order Anura; family Myobatrachidae; genus Crinia; species Crinia signifera. The sequence goes on along the minus strand of NC_139217.1, from coordinate 235,738,877 downwards.
AGTGTCCGAAGTCCTACGACGTCTTCGCCAAAATCAACTGTTCTGCAAGTTGGAAAAGTGCGTTTTTGAGGTCACGTCCATTCCATTCTTGGGTCACATTCTCTCCGCCACTGGGATAGAAATGGACCCAGAGAAGGTGAGAGCCATCCAAGACTGGGAAGCCCCCACAACACTCAAAGGAATTCAGAGATTCCTAGGGTTCTCAAACTATTACCGGCGATTTATCCGGAACTTCTCTACTATCGCTGCTCCCCTCACTGCTCTCACTTGCAAGGGAGCTGATCCAAGTCGATGGTCGCCAGAAGCATCCTCTGCCTTCCAGCAGTTAAAGAGAGCATTCATGACGGCACCAATCCTCCTCCAACCAGACCCCGACAGGCCCTTCATTCTCGAGGTGGACGCATCCTCGGAAGGGATCGGGGCCATCTTGTCACAAAAAGGTGAGGATCAAGAATTACACCCTTGTGCCTTCCTCTCCAAAAAATTCCTCCCAGCAGAGAAGAATTACCCCATCGGGGAACAGGAGTTGCTTGCAGTCAAAACTGCGTTAGAGGAGTGGCGATACCTTCTGGAGGGGGCACGGCATAAGATCACCGTGTATTCAGACCACAAAAATCTGTCCTTTCTTAAACAGGCTCAGTGCCTTACTGCCCGCCAAGCCCGTTGGGCCATGTTTTTTGAACGCTTTGACTTCCAAATTAAATTCCGACCTGGAACCACGAATACTAAGGCAGACGCTCTATCCCGCTCCTTTGAGACGACCTCTGACCTAGAGACACCTCCTCGTCCAATCCTCGATCCGCTGGTCTTCGCCCAAGTAACCGTACAGCCATCTCCTCCTCCAGGTAAAACGTTCGTTCCCCCCGAACTCCGCAAGAAAATATTGTCATGGGCACATTCTTCCCGCTTCGCAGGGCACGCAGGAGCACAAAAGACCTTGATGTTCCTGTCACGTTCTTATTGGTGGCCAACCATCCGCCACGACGTAACCAACTTCGTCGCCTCTTGTGTAAGATGTGCTCAGCATAAGGTGCCCAGAACAACTCCCGCTGGTCCTCTCCGCCCTCTAACCATTCCCACAGAACCATGGACCCATCTGTCAATGGACTTCATTTGCGAACTACCTCCCTCAAAAGGTCATACCGCAATCTGGGTAGTGGTCGACCGATTCTCGAAAATGGTCCATTTTTTCCCACTAAAAGGTCTCCCCTCTGCTCCAGTACTGGCTCAGCTATTTATCTCAACCATTTTTAAACTTCACGGACTGCCCAAAGAGATTGTATCCGACCGCGGAGTACAGTTCGTTGCAAAGTTCTGGAGAGCTCTCTGTGCCGCGGTACAGGTCAAACTCAAGTTTTCCACTGCCTTTCATCCCCAGACCAATGGCCAGACAGAACGGGTGAATCAAGACTTGGAGGCCTTTATCCGACTGTTTGTCTCGTCGTCCCAAGATGACTGGGTGGATCTTCTCCCGTGGGCAGAATATAGGCATAACAACTCCTATCACTCTTCCTCCGGAACCACCCCCTTCTTTACAGTATTCGGCAAACATCCACGATCTCCGGATTTCTCAGAATTATCCTCTTCCGAAGTTCCTGCAGCAACCACTTCATTACAACGCTTTGCTAAAATCTGGTCGGATGTCCACACCGCTCTTCTTAAATCTTCCGCCCGATACAAGAGGATGGCAGACAGGAAAAGAAGGGCAGCGCCGAGATTGAAAGTCGGAGACCGGGTATGGCTGTCTACCCGCCATATACGCCTCCGTCTGCCCTCTATGAAGCTGGCTCCCCGGTTCATTGGGCCATACCCTATCATCCAAGTCATTAATCCTGTCGCTTATAGACTTCAACTTCCTCCTTCCCTAAGGATTTCGAATTCCTTCCATGTGTCCCTCCTCAAGCCTTTAAGGTTGAACTCTTATCAAAAGAAGATTCCCAAACCGCCCAAGATTAACTCCGAAAGTGGGGCTGAATTCGAGGTAAGACGCATTATAGACTCTCGTTGCCGCAATTCTCGTACCCAGTATCTGGTGGAATGGGTTGGGTTTGGTCCCGAAGAGAACTCTTGGGTGGATGCCAGTGATTTGCACGCTCCAAAACTGGTAAAGCAATTTCTCCAGAGAAATCCGCACAAGGCCCATAGGCGCCCTGGGGTCACCCTGAAAAGGGGGGGTACTGTCACACGTAGCCGCGACGGAGCGCGGCGGGTACAGTACTCACCCGTCCGCGCCCGCCGCCGGCTAGCGTGTGCAGGCTCCGGTCTGCGGTGTGCGGGTAGCGGCAGCTCTGGGTAGGGATGGCAGCAGTAGTGGTGCCGGGAGGCCGGCGTCGCCATCTTGGTTGAGGGCAGGAGACAGATTGGCCCAGAGTGGAGGTTCCCTCCTCATCCTGTGCTGACAGCCAATGGCAGCCATCCCCTGGGGATATAGGGGATCTGCCTAGACTGTTCAGTGTCAGTGCAATGAGTCTTTGGAGTCATTCACAACTCCTAGCTGATTCCCGGATCCTGGCTCTTTCTCTCCTGACTCTGGTGCCTTGCTCCCTGCATCTTGCTACAAGGAAGTTTTCTCCTGACACCAATGCTGCAAGTCCTACCTAGTGCTTGTTCCTGCTTGTGTCCCAGAATTACCCTGCACAGCTTTCCGCTGTCCTCCTTCATACAACTCATTCATTCCATCATCTTTCAGTCATCCGGATCCATTTCTTCTGTCATCAAATCAACCTCCTTCTGGATCCTCATCTATGTACTCTGGCTCATCAAGTATACGTTTCCAGATTTCCCTGCCCGTTATTAGTATTGTGCTGGACTCTATTTAATTTATTCCAACTGTCACTTAAAGAAGTATTTGAGTGAAGTTTATCATTTATGAAATCAGTTATTAAACCTGCACGTTTCAATCCTACTCCTCCTGGTCCGTCTCCGGTTCCTGTGCACCACACGACTCCATCCAGCCCTTTAGCCGTGACACTTCCATTTATAGAACACTGGGTTCTATTCATAGAACACAAGGTTTTATTCATAGAACACATGGTTATATTTATAGATCACGGGTGGTTTCCATTCAGAGAACACATAATTTTATTCATAAAACACAGGGTTCTATTCATGGAACACAGGGTTCCATTCATAGAACACAGGGTTCTATTAATAGAACACAAGGTTTTATTCATAGAACACATGGTTATATTTATAGATCACGGGTGGTTTCCATTCAGAGAACACATAATTTCATTCATAAAACACAGGGTTCTATTCATAGAACACAAGGTTCCAATTATAGAACACAGGGTTTTATTCATAGAACACAAGGTTTTATTCATAGAACAGATGGGTATATTTATAGATCACGGGTGGTTTCCATTCAGAGAACACATGGTTTCATTCATAAAACACAGGGTTCTATTCATAAAACACTGGGTTCCATTCATAGAACACAGGGTTCTATTAATAGAACACAAGGTTTTATTCATAGAACACATGGTTATATTTATAGATCACGGGAGGTTTCCATTCAGAGAACACATGATTTCATTCATAAAACACAGGGTTCTATTTATAGAACACAGGGTTCCATTCATAGAACACAGGGTTCTATTAATAGAACACAAGGTTTTATTCATAAAACACATGGTTATATTTATAGATCACGGGTGGTTTCCATTCAGAGAACACATGGTTTCATTCATAAAACACAGGGTTCTATTCATAGAACACAGGGTTCCATTCATAGAACACAGGGTTCCATTCATAGAACACAGGGTTCTATTAATAGAACACAAGGTTTTATTCATAGAACACATGGCTATATTTATAGATCACGGGTGGTTTCCATTCAGAGAACACATGGTTTCATTCATAAAACACAGGGTTCTATTTATAGAACACAGGGTTCCATTCATAGAACACAGGGTTCTATTAATAGAACACAAGGTTTTATTCATAAAACACATGGTTATATTTATAGATAACGGGTGGTTTCCATTCAGAGAACACATGGTTTCATTCATAAAACACAGGGTTCTATTCATAGAACACAGGGTTCCATTCATAGAACACAGGGTTCTATTAATAGAACACAAGGTTTTATTCATAAAACACATGGTTATATTTATAGATCACGGGTGGTTTCCATTCAGAGAACACATCATTTCATTCATAAAACACAGGGTTCTATTCATAGAACACAGGGTTCCATTTATAGAACACTGGGTTCTATTCATAGAACACAAGGTTTTATTCATAGAACACATGGTTATATTTATAGATCACGGGTGGTTTCCATTCAGAGAACACATGGTTTCATTCATAAAACACAGGGTTCTATTCATAGAACACAGGGTTCCATTCATAGAACACAGGGTTCTATTAATAGAACACAAGGTTTTATTCATAAAACACATGGTTATATTTATAGATCACGGGTGGTTTCCATTCAGAGAACACATCATTTCATTCATAAAACACAGGGTTCTATTCATAGAACACAGGGTTCCATTTATAGAACACTGGGTTCTATTCATAGAACACAATTTTTTATTCATAGAACACATGGTTATATTTATAGATCACGGGTGGTTTCCATTCAGAGAACACATAATTGTATTCATAAAACACAGGGTTCTATTCATAGAACACAGGGTTCCATTTATAGAACACAGGGTTCTTTTCATAGAACTCAAGGTTTTATTCATAGAACAGATGGTTATATTTATAGATCACGGGTGGTTTCCATTCAGAGAACACATAATTTCATTCATAAAACACAGGGTTCTATTCATAGAACACAGGGTTCCATTTATAGAACACGGGGTTCTATTCATAGAACACAAGGTTTATTCATAGAACAGATGGTTATATTTATAGATCACGGGTGGTTTCCATTCAGAGAACACATGGTTTCATTCATAAAACACATGGTTCTATTCATAGAACACAGGGTTCCATTCATAGAACACAGGGTTCTATTAATAGAACACAAGGTTTTATTCATAAAACACATGGTTATATTTATAGATCACGGGTGGTTTCCATTCAGATAACACATCATTTCATTCATAAAACACAGGGTTCTATTCATAGAACACAGGCTTCCATTTATAGAACACTGGGTTCTATTCATAGAACACAAGGTTTTATTCATAGAACACATGGTTATATTTATAGATCACGGGTGGTTTCCATTCAGAGAACACATAATTTTATTCATAAAATACAGGGTTCTATTCATGGAACACAGGGTTCCATTCATAGAACACAGGGTTCTATTAATAGAACACAATGTTTTATTCATAGAACACATGGTTATATTTATAGATCACGGGTGGTTTCCATTCAGAGAACACATAATTTCATTCATAAAACACAGGGTTCTATTCATAGAAGACAAGGTTCCAATTATAGAACACATGGTTTTATTCATAGAACACAAGGTTTTATTCATAGAACAGATGGGTATATTTATAGATCACGGGTGGTTTCCATTCAGAGAACACATGGTTTCATTCATAAAACACAGGGTTCTATTCATAAAACACTGGGTTCCATTCATAGAACACAGGGTTCTATTAATAGAACACAAGGTTTTATTCATAGAACACATGGTTATATTTATAGATCACGGGAGGTTTCCATTCAGAGAACACATGATTTCATTCATAAAACACAGGGTTCTATTTATAGAACACAGGGTTCCATTCATAGAACACAGGGTTCTATTAATAGAACACAAGGTTTTATTCATAAAACACATGGTTATATTTATAGATCACGGGTGGTTTCCATTCAGAGAACACATGGTTTCATTCATAAAACACAGGGTTCTATTCATAGAACACAGGGTTCCATTCATAGAACACAGGGTTCCATTCATAGAACACAGGGTTCTATTAATAGAACACAAGGTTTTATTCATAAAACACATGGTTATATTTATAGATCACGGGTGGTTTCCATTCAGAGAACACATAATTTCATTCATAAAACACAGGGTTCTATTCATAGAACACAGGGTTCCATTTATAGAACACAGGGTTCTATTCATAGAACACAAGGTTTTATTCATAGAACAGATGGTTATATTTATAGATCACGGGTGGTTTCCATTCAGAGAACACATAATTGCATTCATAAAACACAGGGTTCTATTCATAGAACACAGGGTTCCATTTATAGAACACAGGGTTCTATTCATAGAACACAAGGTTTTATTCATAGAACACATGGCTATATTTATAGATCACGGGTGGTTTCCATTCAGAGAACACATGGTTTCATTCATAAAACACAGGGTTCTATTTATAGAACACAGGGTTCCATTCATAGAACACAGGGTTCTATTAATAGAACACAAGGTTTTATTCATAAAACACATGGTTATATTTATAGATCATGGGTGGTTTCCATTAAGAGAACACATGGTTTCATTCATAAAACACAGGGTTCTATTCATAGAACACAGGGTTCCATTCATAGAACACAGGGTTCTATTAATAGAACACAAGGTTTTATTCATAAAACACATGGTTATATTTATAGATCACGGGTGGTTTCCATTCAGAGAACACATCATTTCATTCATAAAACACAGGGTTCTATTCATAGAACACAGGGTTCCATTTATAGAACACTGGGTTCTATTCATAGAACACAAGGTTTTATTCATAGAACACATGGTTATATTTATAGATCACGGGTGGTTTCCATTCAGAGAACACATAATTGTATTCATAAAACACAGGGTTCTATTCATAGAACACAGGGTTCCATTTATAGAACACAGGGTTCTTTTCATAGAACTCAAGGTTTTATTCATAGAACAGATGGTTATATTTATAGATCACGGGTGGTTTCCATTCAGAGAACACATAATTTCATTCATAAAACACAGGGTTCTATTCATAGAACACAGGGTTCCATTTATAGAACACGGGGTTCTATTCATAGAACACAAGGTTTATTCATAGAACAGATGGTTATATTTATAGATTACGGGTGGTTTCCAATCAGAGAACACATGGTTTCATTCATAAAACACAGGGTTCTATTCATAGAACACAGGGTTCCATTCATAGAACACAGGGTTCTATTAATAGAACACAAGGTTTTATTCATAGAACACATGGTTATATTTATAGATCACGGGTGGTTTCCATTCAGAGAACACATAATTTCATTCATAAAACACAGGGTTCTATTCATAGAACACAAGGTTCCAATTATAGAACACAGGGTTCTATTCATAGAACACAAGGTTTTATTCATAGAACAGATGGGTATATTTATAGATCACGGGTGGTTTCCATTCAGAGAACACATGGTTTCATTCATAAAACACAGGGTTCTATTCATAAAACACAGGGTTCCATTCATAGAACACAGGGTTCTATTAATAGAACACAAGGTTTTATTCATAGAACACATGGTTATATTTATAGATCTCGGGTGGTTTCCATTCAGAGAACACATGATTTCATTCATAAAACACAGGGTTCTATTTATAGAACACAGGGTTCCATTCATAGAACACAGGGTTCTATTAATAGAACACAAGGTTTTATTCATAAAACACATGGTTATATTTATAGATCACGGGTGGTTTCCATTCAGAGAACACATGGTTTCATTCATAAAACACAGGGTTCTATTCATAGAACACAGGGTTCCATTCATAGAATACAGGGTTCTTTTAATAGAACACAAGGTTTTATTCATAAAACACATGGTTATATTTATAGATCACGGGTGGTTTCCATTCAGAGAACACATAATTTCATTCATAAAACACAGGGTTCTATTCATAGAACACAGGGTTCCATTTATAGAACACAGGGTTCCATTCATAGAACACAGGGTTCTATTAATAGAACACAAGGTTTTATTCATAGAACACATGGCTATATTTATAGATCACGGGTGGTTTCCATTCAGAGAACACATGGTTTCATTCATAAAACACAGGGTTCTATTTATAGAACACAGGGTTCCATTCATAGAACACAGGGTTCTATTAATAGAACACAAGGTTTTATTCATAAAACACATGGTTATATTTATAGATAACGGGTGGTTTCCATTCAGAGAACACATGGTTTCATTCATAAAACACAGGGTTCTATTCATAGAACACAGGGTTCCATTCATAGAACACAGGGTTCTATTAATAGAACACAAGGTTTTATTCATAAAACACATGGTTATATTTATAGATCACGGGTGGTTTCCATTCAGAGAACACATCATTTCATTCATAAAACACAGGGTTCTATTCATAGAACACAGGGTTCCATTTATAGAACACTGGGTTCTATTCATAGAACACAAGGTTTTATTCATAGAACACATGGTTATATTTATAGATCACGGGTGGTTTCCATTCAGAGAACACATGGTTTCATTCATAAAACACAGGGTTCTATTCATAGAACACAGGGTTCCATTCATAGAACACAGGGTTCTATTAATAGAACACAAGGTTTTATTCATAAAACACATGGTTATATTTATAGATCACGGGTGGTTTCCATTCAGAGAACACATCATTTCATTCATAAAACACAGGGTTCTATTCATAGAACACAGGGTTCCATTTATAGAACACTGGGTTCTATTCATAGAACACAATTTTTTATTCATAGAACACATGGTTATATTTATAGATCACGGGTGGTTTCCATTCAGAGAACACATAATTGTATTCATAAAACACAGGGTTCTATTCATAGAACACAGGGTTCCATTTATAGAACACAGGGTTCTTTTCATAGAACTCAAGGTTTTATTCATAGAACAGATGGTTATATTTATAGATCACGGGTGGTTTCCATTCAGAGAACACATAATTTCATTCATAAAACACAGGGTTCTATTCATAGAACACAGGGTTCCATTTATAGAACACGGGGTTCTATTCATAGAACACAAGGTTTATTCATAGAACAGATGGTTATATTTATAGATTACGGGTGGTTTCCATTCAGAGAACACATGGTTTCATTCATAAAACACAGGGTTCCATTCATAGAACACAGGGTTCTATTAATAGAACACAAGGTTTTATTCATAGAACACATGGTTATATTTATAGATCACGGGTGGTTTCCATTCAGAGAACACATAATTTCATTCATAAAACACAGGGTTCTATTCATAGAACACAAGTTTCCAATTATAGAACACAGGGTTCTATTAATAGAACACAAGGTTTTATTCATAAAACACATGGTTATATTTATAGATCACGGGTGGTTTCCATTCAGAGAACACATGGTTTCATTCATAAAACACAGGGTTCTATTCATAGAACACAGGGTTCCATTCATAGAATACAGGGTTCTTTTAATAGAACACAAGGTTTTATTCATAAAACACATGGTTATATTTATAGATCACGGGTGGTTTCCATTCAGAGAACACATAATTTCATTCATAAAACACAGGGTTCTATTCATGGAACACAGGGTTCCATTCATAGAACACAGGGTTCTATTAATAGAACACAAGGTTTTATTCATAGAACACATGGTTATATTTATAGATCACGGGTGGTTTCCATTCAGAGAACACATAATTTCATTCATAAAACACAGGGTTCTATTCATAGAACACAAGGTTCCAATTATAGAACACAGGGTTTTATTCATAGAACACAAGGTTTTATTCATAGAACAGATGGGTATATTTATAGATCACGGGTGGTTTCCATTCAGAGAACACATGGTTTCATTCATAAAACACAGGGTTCTATTCATAAAACACTGGGTTCCATTCATAGAACACAGGGTTCTATTAATAGAACACAAGGTTTTATTCATAGAACACATGGTTATATTTATAGATCACGGGAGGTTTCCATTCAGAGAACACATGATTTCATTCATAAAACACAGGGTTCTATTTATAGAACACAGGGTTCCATTCATAGAACACAGGGTTCTATTAATAGAACACAAGGTTTTATTCATAAAACACATGGTTATATTTATAGATCACGGGTGGTTTCCATTCAGAGAACACATGGTTTCATTCATAAAACACAGGGTTCTATTCATAGAACACAGGGTTCCATTCATAGAACACAGGGTTCCATTCATAGAACACAGGGTTCTATTAATAGAACACAAGGTTTTATTCATAAAACACATGGTTATATTTATAGATCACGGGTGGTTTCCATTCAGAGAACACATAATTTCATTCATAAAACACAGGGTTCTATTCATAGAACACAGGGTTCCATTTATAGAACACAGGGTTCTATTCATAGAACACAAGGTTTTATTCATAGAACAGATGGTTATATTTATAGATCACGGGTGGTTTCCATTCAGAGAACACATAATTGCATTCATAAAACACAGGGTTCTATTCATAGAACACAGGGTTCCATTTATAGAACACAGGGTTCTATTCATAGAACACAAGGTTTTATTCATAGAACACATGGCTATATTTATAGATCACGGGTGGTTTCCATTCAGAGAACACATGGTTTCATTCATAAAACACAGGGTTCTATTTATAGAACACAGGGTTCCATTCATAGAACACAGGGTTCTATTAATAGAACACAAGGTTTTATTCATAAAACACATGGTTATATTTATAGATCATGGGTGGTTTCCATTAAGAGAACACATGGTTTCATTCATAAAACACAGGGTTCTATTCATAGAACACAGGGTTCCATTCATAGAACACAGGGTTCTATTAATAGAACACAAGGTTTTATTCATAAAACACATGGTTATATTTATAGATCACGGGTGGTTTCCATTCAGAGAACACATCATTTCATTCATAAAACACAGGGTTCTATTCATAGAACACAGGGTTCCATTTATAGAACACTGGGTTCTATTCATAGAACACAAGGTTTTATTCATAGAACACATGGTTATATTTATAGATCACGGGTGGTTTCCATTTAGAGAACACATAATTGTATTCATAAAACACAGGGTTCTATTCATAGAACACAGGGTTCCATTTATAGAACACAGGGTTCTTTTCATAGAACTCAAGGTTTTATTCATAGAACAGATGGTTATATTTATAGATCACGGGTGGTTTCCATTCAGAGAACACATAATTTCATTCATAAAACACAGGGTTCTATTCATAGAACACAGGGTTCCATTTATAGAACACGGGGTTCTATTCATAGAACACAAGGTTTATTCATAGAACAGATGGTTATATTTATAGATTACGGTTGGTTTCCATTCAGAGAACACATGGTTTCATTCATAAAACACAGGGTTCTATTCATAGAACACAGGGTTCCATTCATAGAACACAGGGTTCTATTAATAGAACACAAGGTTTTATTCATAGAACACATGGTTATATTTATAGATCACGGGTGGTTTCCATTCAGAGAACACATAATTTCATTCATAAAACACAGGGTTCTATTCATAGAACACAAGGTTCCAATTATAGAACACAGGGTTCTATTCATAGAACACAAGGTTTTATTCATAGAACAGATGGGTATATTTATAGATCACGGGTGGTTTCCATTCAGAGAACACATGGTTTCATTCATAAAACACAGGGTTCTATTCATAAAACACAGGGTTCCATTCATAGAACACAGGGTTCTATTAATAGAACACAAGGTTTTATTCATAGAACACATGGTTATATTTATAGATCTCGGGTGGTTTCCATTCAGAGAACACATGATTTCATTCATAAAACACAGGGTTCTATTTATAGAACACAGGGTTCCATTCATAGAACACAGGGTTCTATTAATAGAACACAAGGTTTTATTCATAAAACACATGGTTATATTTATAGATCACGGGTGGTTTCCATTCAGAGAACACATGGTTTCATTCATAAAACACAGGGTTCTATTCATAGAACACAGGGTTCCATTCATAGAATACAGGGTTCTTTTAATAGAACACAAGGTTTTATTCATAAAACACATGGTTATATTTATAGATCACGGGTGGTTTCCATTCAGAGAACACATAATTTCATTCATAAAACACAGGGTTCTATTCATAGAACACAGGGTTCCATTTATAGAACACAGGGTTCCATTCATAGAACACAGGGTTCTATTAATAGAACACAAGGTTTTATTCATAGAACACATGGCTATATTTATAGATCACGGGTGGTTTCCATTCAGAGAACACATGGTTTCATTCATAAAACACAGGGTTCTATTTATAGAACACAGGGTTCCATTCATAGAACACAGGGTTCTATTAATAGAACACAAGGTTTTATTCATAAAACACATGGTTATATTTATAGATAACGGGTGGTTTCCATTCAGAGAACACATGGTTTCATTCATAAAACACATGGTTCTATTCATAGAACACAGGGTTCCATTCATAGAACACAGGGTTCTATTAATAGAACACAAGGTTTTATTCATAAAACACATGGTTATATTTATAGATCACGGGTGGTTTCCATTCAGAGAACACATCATTTCATTCATAAAACACAGGGTTCTATTCATAGAACACAGGGTTCCATTTATAGAACACTGGGTTCTATTCATAGAACACAATTTTTTATTCATAGAACACATGGTTATATTTATAGATCACGGGTGGTTTCCATTCAGAGAACACATAATTGTATTCATAAAACACTGGGTTCTATTCATAGAACACAGGGTTCCATTTATAGAACACAGGGTTCTTTTCATAGAACTCAAGGTTTTATTCATAGAACAGATGGTTATATTTATAGATCACGGGTGGTTTCCATTCAGAGAACACATAATTTCATTCATAAAACACAGGGTTCTATTCATAGAACACAGGGTTCCATTTATAGAACACGGGGTTCTATTCATAGAACACAAGGTTTATTCATAGAACAGATGGTTATATTTATAGATTACGGGTGGTTTCCATTCAGAGAACACATGGTTTCATTCATAAAACACAGGGTTCTATTCATAGAACACAGGGTTCCATTCATAGAACACAGGGTTCTATTAATAGAACACAAGGTTTTATTCATAGAACACATGGTTATATTTATAGATCACGGGTGGTTTCCATTCAGAGAACACATAATTTCATTCATAAAACACAGGGTTCTATTCATAGAACACAAGTTTCCAATTATAGAACACAGGGTTCTATTCATATAACACAAGGTTTTATTCATAGAACAGATGGGTATATTTATAGATCACGGGTGGTTTCCATTCAGAGAACACATGGTTTCATTCATAAAACACAGGGTTCTATTCATAAAACACAGGGTTCCATTCATAGAACACAGGGTTCTATTAATAGAACACAAGGTTTTATTCATAAAACACATGGTTATATTTATAGATCACGGGTGGTTTCCATTCAGAGAACACATGGTTTCATTCATAAAACACAGGGTTCTATTCATAGAACACAGGGTTCCATTCATAGAATACAGGGTTCTTTTAATAGAACACAAGGTTTTATTCATAAAACACATGGTTATATTTATAGATCACGGGTGGTTTCCATTCAGAGAACACATAATTTCATTCATAAAACACAGGGTTCTATTCATAGAACACAGGGTTCCATTTATAGAACACAGGGTTCCATTCATAGAACACAGTGTTCTATTAATAGAACACAAGGTTTTATTCATAGAACACATGGCTATATTTATAGATCACGGGTGGTTTCCATTCAGAGAACACATGGTTTCATTCATAAAACACAGGGTTCTATTTATAGAACACAGGGTTCCATTCATAAAACACAGGGTTCTATTAATAGAACACAAGGTTTTATTCATAAAACACATGGTTATATTTATAGATCACGGGTGGTTTCCATTCAGAGAACACATGGTTTCATTCATAAAACACAGGGTTCTATTCATAGAACACAGGGTTCCATTCATAGAACACAGGGTTCTATTAATAGAACACAAGGTTTTATTCATAAAACACATGGTTATATTTATAGATCACGGGTGGTTTCCATTCAGAGAACACATCATTTCATTCATAAAACACAGGGTTCTATTCATAGAACACAGGGTTCCATTTATAGAACACTGGGTTCTATTCATAGAACACAAGGTTTTATTCATAGAACACATGGTTATATTTATAGATCAAGGGTGGTTTCCATTCAGAGAACACATAATTTTATTCATAAAACACAGGGTTCTATTCATAGAACACAGGGTTCCATTCATAGAACACAGGGTTCTATTAATAGAACACAAGGTTTTATTCATAAAACACATGGTTATATTTATAGATCACGGGTGGTTTCCATTCAGAGAACACATGATTTCATTCATAAAACACAGGGTTCTATTTATAGAACACAGGGTTCCATTCATAGAACACAGGGTTCTATTAATAGAACACAGGGTTTTATTCATAAAACACATGGTTATATTTATAGATCACGGGTGGTTTCCAGTCAGAGAACACATGGTTTCATTCATAAAACACAGGGTTCTATTCATAGAACACAGGATTCCATTCATAGAACACAGGGTTCTATTAATAGAACACAAGGTTTTATTCATAAAACACATGGTTATATTTATAGATCACGGGTGGTTTCCATTCAGAGAACACATAATTTCATTCATAAAACACAGGGTTCTATTCATAGAACACAGGGTTCCATTCATAGAACACAGGGTTCTATTCATAGAACACAAGGTTTTATTCATAGAACACATGGTTATATTTATAGATCACGGGTGGTTTCCATTCAGAGAACACATCATTTCATTCATAAAACAAAGGGTTCTATTCATAGAACACAGGGTTCCATTTATAGAACACTGGGTTCTATTCATAGACCACAAGGTTTTATTCATAGAACACATGGTTATATTTATAGATCACGGGTGGTTTTAATTCAGAGAACACATAATTTTATTCATAAAACACAGGGTTATATTCATAGAACACAGGGTTCCATTTATAGAACACAGGGTTCTATTCATAGAACTCAAGGTTTTATTCATAGAACAGATGGTTATATTTATAGATCACGGGTGGTTTCCATTCAGAGAACACATAATTTCATTCATAAAACACAGGGTTCTATTCAAAGAACACAGGGTTCCATTTATAGAACACGGGGTTCTATTCATAGAACACAAGGTTTATTCATAGAACAGATGGTTATATTTATAGATCACGGGTGGTTTCCATTCAGAGAACACATGGTTTCATTCATAAAACACAGGGTTCTATTCATGGAACACAGGGTTCCATTCATAGAACACAGGGTTCTATTAATAGAACACAAGGTTTTATTCATAGAACACATGGTTATATTTATAGATCACGGGTGGTTTCAATTCAGAGAACACATAATTTCATTCATAAAACACAGGGTTCTATTCATAGAACACAAGGTTCCAATTATAGAACACAGGGTTCTATTCATAGAACACAAGGTTTTATTCATAGAACAGATGGGTATATTTATAGATCACGGGTGGTTTCCATTCATAGAACACATGGTTTCATTCATAAAACACAGGGTTCTATTCATAAAACACAGGGTTCCATTCATAGAACACAGGGTTCTATTAATAGAACACAAGGTTTTATTCATAGAACACATGGTTATATTTATAGATCACGGGTGGTTTCCATTCAGAGAACACATAATTTCATTCATAAAACACAGGGTTCTATTCATAGAACACAGGGTTCCATTTATAGAACACAGGGTTCTATTCATAGAACACAAGGTTTATTCATAGAACATATGGTTATATTTATAGATCACGGGTGGTTTCCATTCAGAGAACACATAATTGCATTCATAAAACACAGGGTTCTATTCATAGAACACAGGGTTCCATTTATAGAACACAGGGTTCTATTCATAGAACACAAGGTTTTATTCATAGAACACATGGCTATATTTATAGATCACGGGTGGTTTCCATTCAGAGAACATATGGTTTCATTCATAAAAAACAGGGTTCTATTTATAGAACACAGGGTTCCATTCATAGAACACAGGGTTCTATTAATAGAACACAAGGTTTTATTCATAAAACACATGGTTATATTTATAGATCACGGGTGGTTTCCATTCAGAGAACACATGGTTTCATTCATAAAACACAGGGTTCTATTCATAGAACACAGGGTTCCATTCATAGAACACAGGGTTCTATTAATAGAACACAAGGTTTTATTCATAAAACACATGGTTATATTTATAGATCACGGGTGGTTTCCATTCAGAGAACACATCATTTCATTCATAAAACACAGGGTTCTATTCATAGAACACAGGGTTCCATTTATAGAACACTGGGTTCTATTCATAGAACACAAGGTTTTATTCATAGAACACATGGTTATATTTATAGATCAAGGGTGGTTTCCATTCAGAGAACACATAATTTTATTCATAAAACACAGGGTTCTATTCATAGAACACAGGTTTCCATTTATAGAACACAGGGTTCTATTCATAGAACTCAAGGTTTTATTCATAGAACAGATGGTTATATTTATAGATCACGGGTGGTTTCCATTCAGAGAACACATAATTTCATTCATAAAACACAGGGTTCTATTCATAGAACACAGGGTTCCATTTATAGAACACGGGGTTCTATTCATAGAACACAAGGTTTATTCATAGAACAGATGGCTATATTTATAGATCACGGGTGGTTTCCATTCAGAGAACACATGGTTTCATTCATAAAACACAGGGTTCTATTCATGGAACACAGGGTTCCATTCATAGAACACAGGGTTCTATTAATAGAACACAATGTTTTAATCATAAAACACATGGTTATATTTATAGATCACAGGTGGTTTCCATTCAGAGAACACATAATTTCATTCATAAAACACAGGGTTCTATTCATAGAACACAAGGTTTTATTCATAGAACACATGGCTATATTTATAGATCACGGGTGGTTTCCATTCAGAGAACACATGGTTTCATTAATAAAACACAGGGTTCTATTTATAGAACACAGGGTTCCATTCATAGAACACAGGGTTCTATTAATAGAACACAAGGTTTTATTCATAAAACACATGGTTATATTTATAGATCACGGGTGGTTTCCATTCAGAGAACACATGGTTTCATTCATAAAACACATGGTTCTATTCATAGAACACAGGGTTCCATTCATAGAACACAGGGTTCTATTAATAGAACACAAGGTTTTATTCATAAAACACATGGTTATATTTATAGATCACGGGTGGTTTCCATTCAGATAACACATCATTTCATTCATAAAACACAGGGTTCTATTCATAGAACACAGGCTTCCATTTATAGAACACTGGGTTCTATTCATAGAACACAAGGTTTTATTCATAGAACACATGGTTATATTTATAGATCACGGGTGGTTTCCATTCAGAGAACACATCATTTTATTCATAAAACACAGGGTTCTATTCATGGAACACAGGGTTCCATTCATAGAACACAGGGTTCTATTAATAGAACACAAGGTTTTATTCATAGAACACATGGTTATATTTATAGATCACGGGTGGTTTCCATTCAGAGAACACATAATTTCATTCATAAAACACAGGGTTCTATTCATAGAACACAAGGTTCCAATTATAGAACACAGGGTTTTATTCATAGAACACAAGGTTTTATTCATAGAACAGATGGGTATATTTATAGATCACGGGTGGTTTCCATTCAGAGAACACATGGTTTCATTCATAAAACACAGGGTTCTATTCATAAAACACTGGGTTCCATTCATAGAACACAGGGTTCTATTAATAGAACACAAGGTTTTATTCATAGAACACATGGTTATATTTATAGATCACGGGAGGTTTCCATTCAGAGAACACATGATTTCATTCATAAAACACAGGGTTCTATTTATAGAACACAGGGTTCCATTCATAGAACACAGGGTTCTATTAATAGAACACAAGGTTTTATTCATAAAACACATGGTTATATTTATAGATCACGGGTGGTTTCCATTCAGAGAACACATGGTTTCATTCATAAAACACAGGGTTCTATTCATAGAACACAGGGTTCCATTCATAGAACACAGGGTTCCATTCATAGAACACAGGGTTCTATTAATAGAACACAAGGTTTTATTCATAAAACACATGGTTATATTTATAGATCACGGGTGGTTTCCATTCAGAGAACACATAATTTCATTCATAAAACACAGGGTTCTATTCATAGAACACAGGGTTCCATTTATAGAACACAGGGTTCTATTCATAGAACACAAGGTTTTATTCATAGAACAGATGGTTATATTTATAGATCACGGGTGGTTTCCATTCAGAGAACACATAATTGCATTCATAAAACACAGGGTTCTATTCATAGAACACAGGGTTCCATTTATAGAACACAGGGTTCTATTCATAGAACACAAGGTTTTATTCATAGAACAAATGGCTATATTTATAGATCACGGGTGGTTTCCATTCAGAGAACACATGGTTTCATTCATAAAACACAGGGTTCTATTTATAGAACACAGGGTTCCATTCATAGAACACAGGGTTCTATTAATAGAACACAAGGTTTTATTCATAAAACACATGGTTATATTTATAGATCATGGGTGGTTTCCATTAAGAGAACACATGGTTTCATTCATAAAACACAGGGTTCTATTCATAGAACACAATGTTCCATTCATAGAACACAGGGTTCTATTAATAGAACACAAGGTTTTATTCATAAAACACATGGTTATATTTATAGATCACGGGTGGTTTCCATTCAGAGAACACATCATTTCATTCATAAAACACAGGGTTCTATTCATAGAACACAGGGTTCCATTTATAGAACACTGGGTTCTATTCATAGAACACAAGGTTTTATTCATAGAACACATGGTTATATTTATAGATCACGGGTGGTTTTCATTCAGAGAACACATAATTGTATTCATAAAACACAGGGTTCTATTCATAGAACACAGGGTTCCATTTATAGAACACAGGGTTCTTTTCATAGAACTCAAGGTTTTATTCATAGAACAGATGGTTATATTTATAGATCACGGGTGGTTTCCATTCAGAGAACACATAATTTCATTCATAAAACACAGGGTTCTATTCATAGAACACAGGGTTCCATTTATAGAACACGGGGTTCTATTCATAGAACACAAGGTTTATTCATAGAACAGATGGTTATATTTATAGATTACGGGTGGTTTCCATTCAGAGAACACATGGTTTCATTCATAAAACACAGGGTTCTATTCATAGAACACAGGGTTCCATTCATAGAACACAGGGTTCTATTAATAGAACACAAGGTTTTATTCATAGAACACATGGTTATATTTATAGATCACGGGTGGTTTCCATTCAGAGAACACATAATTTCATTCATAAAACACAGGGTTCTATTCATAGAACACAAGGTTCCAATTATAGAACACAGGGTTTTATTCATAGAACACAAGGTTTTATTCATAGAACAGATGGGTATATTTATAGATCACGGGTGGTTTCCATTCAGAGAACACATGGTTTCATTCATAAAACACAGGGTTCTATTCATAAAACACTGGGTTCCATTCATAGAACACAGGGTTCTATTAATAGAACACAAGGTTTTATTCATAGAACACATGGTTATATTTATAGATCACGGGAGGTTTCCATTCAGAGAACACATGATTTCATTCATAAAACACAGGGTTCTATTTATAGAACACAGGGTTCCATTCATAGAACACAGGGTTCTATTAATAGAACACAAGGTTTTATTCATAAAACACATGGTTATATTTATAGATCACGGGTGGTTTCCATTCAGAGAACACATGGTTTCATTCATAAAACACAGGGTTCTATTCATAGAACACAGGGTTCCATTCATAGAACACAGGGTTCCATTCATAGAACACAGGGTTCTATTAATAGAACACAAGGTTTTATTCATAAAACACATGGTTATATTTATAGATCACGGGTGGTTTCCATTCAGAGAACACATAATTTCATTCATAAAACACAGGGTTCTATTCATAGAACACAGGGTTCCATTTATAGAACACAGGGTTCTATTCATAGAACACAAGGTTTTATTCATAGAACAGATGGTTATATTTATAGATCACGGGTGGTTTCCATTCAGAGAACACATAATTGCATTCATAAAACACAGGGTTCTATTCATAGAACACAGGGTTCCATTTATAGAACACAGGGTTCTATTCATAGAACACAAGGTTTTATTCATAGAACACATGGCTATATTTATAGATCACGGGTGGTTTCCATTCAGAGAACACATGGTTTCATTCATAAAACACAGGGTTCTATTTATAGAACACAGGGTTCCATTCATAGAACACAGGGTTCTATTAATAGAACACAAGGTTTTATTCATAAAACACATGGTTATATTTATAGATCATGGGTGGTTTCCATTAAGAGAACACATGGTTTCATTCATAAAACACAGGGTTCTATTCATAGAACACAGGGTTCCATTCATAGAACACAGGGTTCTATTAATAGAACACAAGGTTTTATTCATAGAACACATGGTTATATTTATAGATCACGGGTGGTTTCCATTCAGAGAACACATAATTTCATTCATAAAACACAGGGTTCTATTCATAGAACACAAGTTTCCAATTATAGAACACAGGGTTCTATTCATAGAACACAAGGTTTTATTCATAGAACAGATGGGTATATTTATAGATCACGGGTGGTTTCCATTCAGAGAACACATGGTTTCATTCATAAAACACAGGGTTCTATTCATAAAACACAGGGTTCCATTCATAGAACACAGGGTTCTATTAATAGAACACAAGGTTTTATTCATAAAACACATGGTTATATTTATAGATCACGGGTGGTTTCCATTCAGAGAACACATGGTTTCATTCATAAAACACAGGGTTCTATTCATAGAACACAGGGTTCCATTCATAGAATACAGGGTTCTTTTAATAGAACACAAGGTTTTATTCATAAAACACATGGTTATATTTATAGATCACGGGTGGTTTCCATTCAGAGAACACATAATTTCATTCATAAAACACAGGGTTCTATTCATAGAACACAGGGTTCCATTTATAGAACACAGGGTTCCATTCATAGAACACAGTGTTCTATTAATAGAACACAAGGTTTTATTCATAGAACACATGGCTATATTTATAGATCACGGGTGGTTTCCATTCAGAGAACACATGGTTTCATTCATAAAACACAGGGTTCTATTTATAGAACACAGGGTTCCATTCATAAAACACAGGGTTCTATTAATAGAACACAAGGTTTTATTCATAAAACACATGGTTATATTTATAGATCACGGGTGGTTTCCATTCAGAGAACACATGGTTTCATTCATAAAACACAGGGTTCTATTCATAGAACACAGGGTTCCATTCATAGAACACAGGGTTCTATTAATAGAACACAAGGTTTTATTCATAAAACACATGGTTATATTTATAGATCACGGGTGGTTTCCATTCAGAGAACACATCATTTCATTCATAAAACACAGGGTTCTATTCATAGAACACAGGGTTCCATTTATAGAACACTGGGTTCTATTCATAGAACACAAGGTTTTATTCATAGAACACATGGTTATATTTATAGATCAAGGGTGGTTTCCATTCAGAGAACACATAATTTTATTCATAAAACACAGGGTTCTATTCATAGAACACAGGGTTCCATTCATAGAACACAGGGTTCTATTAATAGAACACAAGGTTTTATTCATAAAACACATGGTTATATTTATAGATCACGGGTGGTTTCCATTCAGAGAACACATGATTTCATTCATAAAACACAGGGTTCTATTTATAGAACACAGGGTTCCATTCATAGAACACAGGGTTCTATTAATAGAACACAGGGTTTTATTCATAAAACACATGGTTATATTTATAGATCACGGGTGGTTTCCAGTCAGAGAACACATGGTTTCATTCATAAAACACAGGGTTCTATTCATAGAACACAGGATTCCATTCATAGAACACAGGGTTTTATTAATAGAACACAAGGTTTTATTCATAAAACACATGGTTATATTTATAGATCACGGGTGGTTTCCATTCAGAGAACACATAATTTCATTCATAAAACACAGGGTTCTATTCATAGAACACAGGGTTCCATTCATAGAACACAGGGTTCTATTCATAGAACACAAGGTTTTATTCATAGAACACATGGTTATATTTATAGATCACGGGTGGTTTCCATTCAGAGAACACATCATTTCATTCATAAAACAAAGGGTTCTATTCATAGAACACAGGGTTCCATTTATAGAACACTGGGTTCTATTCATAGACCACAAGGTTTTATTCATAGAACACATGGTTATATTTATAGATCACGGGTGGTTTTAATTCAGAGAACACATAATTTTATTCATAAAACACAGGGTTATATTCATAGAACACAGGGTTCCATTTATAGAACACAGGGTTCTATTCATAGAACTCAAGGTTTTATTCATAGAACAGATGGTTATATTTATAGATCACGGGTGGTTTCCATTCAGAGAACACATAATTTCATTCATAAAACACAGGGTTCTATTCAAAGAACACAGGGTTCCATTTATAGAACACGGGGTTCTATTCATAGAACACAAGGTTTATTCATAGAACAGATGGTTATATTTATAGATCACGGGTGGTTTCCATTCAGAGAACACATGGTTTCATTCATAAAACACAGGGTTCTATTCATGGAACACAGGGTTCCATTCATAGAACACAGGGTTCTATTAATAGAACACAAGGTTTTATTCATAGAACACATGGTTATATTTATAGATCACGGGTGGTTTCAATTCAGAGAACACATAATTTCATTCATAAAACACAGGGTTCTATTCATAGAACACAAGGTTCCAATTATAGAACACAGGGTTCTATTCATAGAACACAAGGTTTTATTCATAGAACAGATGGGTATATTTATAGATCACGGGTGGTTTCCATTCATAGAACACATGGTTTCATTCATAAAACACAGGGTTCTATTCATAAAACACAGGGTTCCATTCATAGAACACAGGGTTCTATTAATAGAACACAAGGTTTTATTCATAGAACACATGGTTATATTTATAGATCACGGGTGGTTTCCATTCAGAGAACACATAATTTCATTCATAAAACACAGGGTTCTATTCATAGAACACAGGGTTCCATTTATAGAACACAGGGTTCTATTCATAGAACACAAGGTTTTATTCATAGAACAGATGGTTATATTTATAGATCACGGGTGGTTTCCATTCAGAGAACACATAATTGCATTCATAAAACACAGGGTTCTATTCATAGAACACAGGGTTCCATTTATAGAACACAGGGTTCTATTCATAGAACACAAGGTTTTATTCATAGAACACATGGCTATATTTATAGATCACGGGTGGTTTCCATTCAGAGAACATATGGTTTCATTCATAAAAAACAGGGTTCTATTTATAGAACACAGGGTTCCATTCATAGAACACAGGGTTCTATTAATAGAACACAAGGTTTTATTCATAAAACACATGGTTATATTTATAGATCACGGGTGGTTTCCATTCAGAGAACACATGGTTTCATTCATAAAACACAGGGTTCTATTCATAGAACACAGGGTTCCATTCATAGAACACAGGGTTCTATTAATAGAACACAAGGTTTTATTCATAAAACACATGGTTATATTTATAGATCACGGGTGGTTTCCATTCAGAGAACACATCATTTCATTCATAAAACACAGGGTTCTATTCATAGAACACAGGGTTCCATTTATAGAACACTGGGTTCTATTCATAGAACACAAGGTTTTATTCATAGAACACATGGTTATATTTATAGATCAAGGGTGGTTTCCATTCAGAGAACACATAATTTTATTCATAAAACACAGGGTTCTATTCATAGAACACAGGTTTCCATTCATAGAACACAGGGTTCTATTCATAGAACTCAAGGTTTTATTCATAGAACAGATGGTTATATTTATAGATCACGGGTGGTTTCCATTCAGAGAACACATAATTTCATTCATAAAACACAGGGTTCTATTCATAGAACACAGGGTTCCATTTATAGAACACGGGGTTCTATTCATAGAACACAAGGTTTATTCATAGAACAGATGGCTATATTTATAGATCACGGGTGGTTTCCATTCAGAGAACACATGGTTTCATTCATAAAACACAGGGTTCTATTCATGGAACACAGGGTTCCATTCATAGAACACAGGGTTCTATTAATAGAACACAATGTTTTAATCTTAAAACACATGGTTATATTTATAGATCACAGGTGGTTTCCATTCAGAGAACACATAATTTCATTCATAAAACACAGGGTTCTATTCATAGAACACAAGGTTTTATTCATAGAACACATGGCTATATTTATAGATCACGGGTGGTTTCCATTCAGAGAACACATGGTTTCATTAATAAAACACAGGGTTCTATTTATAGAACACAGGGTTCCATTCATAGAACACAGGGTTCTATTAATAGAACACAAGGTTTTATTCATAAAACACATGGTTATATTTATAGATCACGGGTGGTTTCCATTCAGAGAACACATGGTTTCATTCATAAAACACATGGTTCTATTCATAGAACACAGGGTTCCATTCATAGAACACAGGGTTCTATTAATAGAACACAAGGTTTTATTCATAAAACACATGGTTATATTTATAGATCACGGGTGGTTTCCATTCAGATAACACATCATTTCATTCATAAAACACAGGGTTCTATTCATAGAACACAGGCTTCCATTTATAGAACACTGGGTTCTATTCATAGAACACAAGGTTTTATTCATAGAACACATGGTTATATTTATAGATCACGGGTGGTTTCCATTCAGAGAACACATCATTTTATTCATAAAACACAGGGTTCTATTCATGGAACACAGGGTTCCATTCATAGAACACAGGGTTCTATTAATAGAACACAAGGTTTTATTCATAGAACACATGGTTATATTTATAGATCACGGGTGGTTTCCATTCAGAGAACACATAATTTCATTCATAAAACACAGGGTTCTATTCATAGAACACAAGGTTCCAATTATAGAACACAGGGTTTTATTCATAGAACACAAGGTTTTATTCATAGAACAGATGGGTATATTTATAGATCACGGGTGGTTTCCATTCAGAGAACACATGGTTTCATTCATAAAACACAGGGTTCTATTCATAAAACACTGGGTTCCATTCATAGAACACAGGGTTCTATTAATAGAACACAAGGTTTTATTCATAGAACACATGGTTATATTTATAGATCACGGGAGGTTTCCATTCAGAGAACACATGATTTCATTCATAAAACACAGGGTTCTATTTATAGAACACAGGGTTCCATTCATAGAACACAGGGTTCTATTAATAGAACACAAGGTTTTATTCATAAAACACATGGTTATATTTATAGATCAGGGGTGGTTTCCATTCAGAGAACACATGGTTTCATTCATAAAACACAGGGTTCTATTCATAGAACACAGGGTTCCATTCATAGAACACAGGGTTCCATTCATAGAACACAGGGTTCTATTAATAGAACACAAGGTTTTATTCATAAAACACATGGTTATATTTATAGATCACGGGTGGTTTCCATTCAGAGAACACATAATTTCATTCATAAAACACAGGGTTCTATTCATAGAACACAGGGTTCCATTTATAGAACACAGGGTTCTATTCATAGAACACAAGGTTTTATTCATAGAACAGATGGTTATATTTATAGATCACGGGTGGTTTCCATTCAGAGAACACATAATTGCATTCATAAAACACAGGGTTCTATTCATAGAACACAGGGTTCCATTTATAGAACACAGGGTTCTATTCATAGAACACAAGGTTTTATTCATAGAACACATGGCTATATTTATAGATCACGGGTGGTTTCCATTCAGAGAACACATGGTTTCATTCATAAAACACAGGGTTCTATTTATAGAACACAGGGTTCCATTCATAGAACACAGGGTTCTATTAATAGAACACAAGGTTTTATTCATAAAACACATGGTTATATTTATAGATCATGGGTGGTTTCCATTAAGAGAACACATGGTTTCATTCATAAAACACAGGGTTCTATTCATAGAACACAATGTTCCATTCATAGAACACAGGGTTCTATTAATAGAACACAAGGTTTTATTCATAAAACACATGGTTATATTTATAGATCACGGGTGGTTTCCATTCAGAGAACACATCATTTCATTCATAAAACACAGGGTTCTATTCATAGAACACAGGGTTCCATTTATAGAACACTGGGTTCTATTCATAGAACACAAGGTTTTATTCATAGAACACATGGTTATATTTATAGATCACGGGTGGTTTCCATTCAGAGAACACATAATTGTATTCATAAAACACAGGGTTCTATTCATAGAACACAGGGTTCCATTTATAGAACACAGGGTTCTTTTCATAGAACTCAAGGTTTTATTCATAGAACAGATGGTTATATTTATAGATCACGGGTGGTTTCCATTCAGAGAACACATAATTTCATTCATAAAACACAGGGTTCTATTCATAGAACACAGGGTTCCATTTATAGAACACGGGGTTCTATTCATAGAACACAAGGTTTATTCATAGAACAGATGGTTATATTTATAGATTACGGGTGGTTTCCATTCAGAGAACACATGGTTTCATTCATAAAACACAGGGTTCTATTCATAGAACACAGGGTTCCATTCATAGAACACAGGGTTCTATTAATAGAACACAAGGTTTTATTCATAGAACACATGGTTATATTTATAGATCACGGGTGGTTTCCATTCAGAGAACACATAATTTCATTCATAAAACACAGGGTTCTATTCATAGAACACAAGGTTCCAATTATAGAACACAGGGTTTTATTCATAGAACACAAGGTTTTATTCATAGAACAGATGGGTATATTTATAGATCACGGGTGGTTTCCATTCAGAGAACACATGGTTTCATTCATAAAACACAGGGTTCTATTCATAAAACACTGGGTTCCATTCATAGAACACAGGGTTCTATTAATAGAACACAAGGTTTTATTCATAGAACACATGGTTATATTTATAGATCACGGGAGGTTTCCATTCAGAGAACACATGATTTCATTCATAAAACACAGGGTTCTATTTATAGAACACAGGGTTCCATTCATAGAACACAGGGTTCTATTAATAGAACACAAGGTTTTATTCATAAAACACATGGTTATATTTATAGATCACGGGTGGTTTCCATTCAGAGAACACATGGTTTCATTCATAAAACACAGGGTTCTATTCATAGAACACAGGGTTCCATTCATAGAACACAGGGTTCCATTCATAGAACACAGGGTTCTATTAATAGAACACAAGGTTTTATTCATAAAACACATGGTTATATTTATAGATCACGGGTGGTTTCCATTCAGAGAACACATAATTTCATTCATAAAACACAGGGTTCTATTCATAGAACACAGGGTTCCATTTATAGAACACAGGGTTCTATTCATAGAACACAAGGTTTTATTCATAGAACAGATGGTTATATTTATAGATCACGGGTGGTTTCCATTCAGAGAACACATAATTGCATTCATAAAACACAGGGTTCTATTCATAGAACACAGGGTTCCATTTATAGAACACAGGGTTCTATTCATAGAACACAAGGTTTTATTCATAGAACACATGGCTATATTTATAGATCACGGGTGGTTTCCATTCAGAGAACACATGGTTTCATTCATAAAACACAGGGTTCTATTTATAGAACACAGGGTTCCATTCATAGAACACAGGGTTCTATTAATAGAACACAAGGTTTTATTCATAAAACACATGGTTATATTTATAGATCATGGGTGGTTTCCATTAAGAGAACACAATATTTTCATTCATAAAACACAGGGTTCTATTCATAGAACACAATGTTCCATTCATAGAACACAGGGTTCTATTAATAGAACACAAGGTTTTATTCATAAAACACATGGTTATATTTATAGATCACGGGTGGTTTCCATTCAGAGAACACATCATTTCATTCATAAAACACAGGGTTCTATTCATAGAACACAGGGTTCCATTTATAGAACACTGGGTTCTATTCATAGAACACAAGGTTTTATTCATAGAACACATGGTTATATTTATAGATCACGGGTGGTTTCCATTCAGAGAACACATAATTGTATTCATAAAACACAGGGTTCTATTCATAGAACACAGGGTTCCATTTATAGAACACAGGGTTCTTTTCATAGAACTCAAGGTTTTATTCATAGAACAGATGGTTATATTTATAGATCACGGGTGGTTTCCATTCAGAGAACACATAATTTCATTCATAAAACACAGGGTTCTATTCATAGAACACAGGGTTCCATTTATAGAACACGGGGTTCTATTCATAGAACACAAGGTTTATTCATAGAACAGATGGTTATATTTATAGATTACGGGTGGTTTCCATTCAGAGAACACATGGTTTCATTCATAAAACACAGGGTTCTATTCATAGAACACAGGGTTCCATTCATAGAACACAGGGTTCTATTAATAGAACACAAGGTTTTATTTATAGAACACATGGTTATATTTATAGATCACGGGTGGTTTCCATTCAGAGAACACATAATTTCATTCATAAAACACAGGGTTCTATTCATAGAACACAAGGTTCCAATTATAGAACACAGGGTTCTATTCATAGAACACAAGGTTTTATTCATAGAACAGATGGGTATATTTATAGATCACGGGTGGTTTCCATTCAGAGAACACATGGTTTCATTCATAAAACACAGGGTTCTATTCATAAAACACAGGGTTCCATTCATAGAACACAAGGTTCTATTAATAGAACACAAGGTTTTATTCATAGAACACATGGTTATATTTATAGATCTCGGGTGGTTTCCATTCAGAGAACACATGATTTCATTCATAAAACACAGGGTTCTATTTATAGAACACAGGGTTCCATTCATAGAACACAGGGTTCTATTAATAGAACACAAGGTTTTATTCATAAAACACATGGGCCCTTATTCTGATTGACGCGGACTTTACCGCATACTTTCGGATCGCGTCTTTACGGCGTCTGCGCATGCGTGGAGAACGCAACGCGCATGTGCCACGCCTTGACTCGGTACCAGTTCGGCCAGATCCCGTCCAGAACTGTTCACCGCTATCATTCGGGAAATAGGGGCGTATTATGGGCGTCATGCGGAATGACACATGGGCGTAGTTTCAAAGTGGGCAAAACGGGGCGGAAACATGGGCGGACACGGGGGAGTACACTTATGTTGGGGGGCGTACATTCGGAAACCACTCCGAATGCACGCGATCAAAAAGGCCAGAAATGTGCGGTGTCCACAAGTGTACTATTGCTTTGCGGACAACACTTGTTCATGCGGTAGGCGAACGTACGCCTAATGACTACAACCATTAACACCTGAACCCAATAGAATCTACTCCTTTACTCATTACTCACTAATAGGCCGCTTGTCAGTGCTTTAATTGAAACCATTGCACTTACATTGCTGTAAGGGTTAATGTGTGCAATGCATGTGTTAGGCATGCTTGTAAGGATATATTGGCATCTAATTGATTCCAATTCCAAATAAGCTGTTTTTTATGAGGATAGGTAATTGAATAAGTGGGTCATGTGATGTATTGCAGAATTGACATAATAGTGGGTTGTTTGGCGTAAATACTCCGCTTACGGGCGGTAGCACCGCTTGGCTCCCGTTCGGATGCGGTATTTCCGAGCATACTCTGTAATACTCAGTAATACCGTGCAGAATCGGAGTGTTTCTCCCGCACACGCATGGTTTGTATGTCGTCCGTAAACACGCCCTGTTCTTAAAGAGTGAGTCCGTCCGAATGCGGAGGACACGTGGGCGTTTCTACGGACGATGGCCGCACGCGGCAAAACACCGTGGCGTGCGGACCGCACCGTAAGAATGCGGGAATATCCGCACCGATCAGAATAAGGGCCATGGTTATATTTATAGATCACGGGTGGTTTCCATTCAGAGAACACATGGTTTCATTCATAAAACACAGGGTTCTATTCATAGAACACAGGGTTCCATTCATAGAATACAGGGTTCTTTTAATAGAACACAAGGTTTTATTCATAAAACACATGGTTATATTTATAGATCACGGGTGGTTTCCATTCAGAGAACACATCATTTCATTCATAAAACACAGGGTTCTATTCATAGAACACAGGGTTCCATTTATAGAACACTGGGTTCTATTCATAGAACACAATTTTTTATTCATAGAACACATGGTTATATTTATAGATCACGGGTGGTTTCCATTCAGAGAACACATAATTGTATTCATAAAACACAGGGTTCTATTCATAGAACACAGGGTTCCATTTATAGAACACAGGGTTCTTTTCATAGAACTCAAGGTTTTATTCATAGAACAGATGGTTATATTTATAGATCACGGGTGGTTTCCATTCAGAGAACACATAATTTCATTCATAAAACACAGGGTTCTATTCATAGAACACAGGGTTCCATTTATAGAACACGGGGTTCTATTCATAGAACACAAGGTTTATTCATAGAACAGATGGTTATATTTATAGATTAAGGGTGGTTTCCATTCAGAGAACACATGGTTTCATTCATAAAACACAGGGTTCTATTCATAGAACACAGGGTTCCATTCATAGAACACAGGGTTCTATTAATAGAACACAAGGTTTTATTCATAGAACACATGGTTATATTTATAGATCACGGGTGGTTTCCATTCAGAGAACACATAATTTCATTCATAAAACACAGGGTTCTATTCATAGAACACAAGTTTCCAATTATAGAACACAGGGTTCTATTCACAGAACACAAGGTTTTATTCATAGAACAGATGGGTATATTTATAGATCACGGGTGGTTTCCATTCAGAGAACACATGGTTTCATTCATAAAACACAGGGTTCTATTCATAAAACACAGGGTTCCATTCATAGAACACAGGGTTCTATTAATAGAACACAAGGTTTTATTCATAGAACACATGGTTATATTTATAGATCTCGGGTGGTTTCCATTCAGAGAACACATGATTTCATTCATAAAACACAGGGTTCTATTTATAGAACACAGGGTTCCATTCATAGAACACAGGGTTCTATTAATAGAACACAAGGTTTTATTCATAAAACACATGGTTATATTTATAGATCACGGGTGGTTTCCATTCAGAGAACACATGGTTTCATTCATAAAACACAGGGTTCTATTCATAGAACACAGGGTTCCATTCATAGAATACAGGGTTCTTTTAATAGAACACAAGGTTTTATTCATAAAACACATGGTTATATTTATAGATCACGGGTGGTTTCCATTCAGAGAACACATAATTTCATTCATAAAACACAGGGTTCTATTCATAGAACACAGGGTTCCATTTATAGAACACAGGGTTCTATTCATAGAACACAAGGTTTTATTCATAGAACAGATGGTTATATTTATAGATCACGGGTGGTTTCCATTCAGAGAACACATAATTGCATTCATAAAACACAGGGTTCTATTCATAGAACACAGGGTTCCATTTATAGAACACAGGGTTCTATTCATAGAACACAAGGTTTTATTCATAGAACACATGGCTATATTTATAGATCACGGGTGGTTTCCATTCAGAGAACACATGGTTTCATTCATAAAACACAGGGTTCTATTTATAGAACACAGGGTTCCATTCATAGAACACAGGGTTCTATTAATAGAACACAAGGTTTTATTCATAAAACACATGGTTATATTTATAGATCATGGGTGGTTTCCATTAAGAGAACACATGGTTTCATTCATAAAACACAGGGTTCTATTCATAGAACACAGGGTTCCATTCATAGAACACAGGGTTCTATTAATAGAACACAAGGTTTTATTCATAAAACACATGGTTATATTTATAGATCACGGGTGGTTTCCATTCAGAGAACACATCATTTCATTCATAAAACACAGGGTTCTATTCATAGAACACAGGGTTCCATTTATAGAACACTGGGTTCTATTCATAGAACACAAGGTTTTATTCATAGAACACATGGTTATATTTATAGATCACGGGTGGTTTCCATTTAGAGAACACATAATTGTATTCATAAAACACAGGGTTCTATTCATAGAACACAGGGTTCCATTTATAGAACACAGGGTTCTTTTCATAGAACTCAAGGTTTTATTCATAGAACAGATGGTTATATTTATAGATCACGGGTGGTTTCCATTCAGAGAACACATAATTTCATTCATAAAACACAGGGTTCTATTCATAGAACACAGGGTTCCATTTATAGAACACGGGGTTCTATTCATAGAACACAAGGTTTATTCATAGAACAGATGGTTATATTTATAGATTACGGGTGGTTTCCATTCAGAGAACACATGGTTTCATTCATAAAACACAGGGTTCTATTCATAGAACACAGGGTTCCATTCATAGAACACAGGGTTCTATTAATAGAACACAAGGTTTTATTCATAGAACACATGGTTATATTTATAGATCACGGGTGGTTTCCATTCAGAGAACACATAATTTCATTCATAAAACACAGGGTTCTATTCATAGAACACAAGGTTCCAATTATAGAACACAGGGTTCTATTCATAGAACACAAGGTTTTATTCATAGAACAGATGGGTATATTTATAGATCACGGGTGGTTTCCATTCAGAGAACACATGGTTTCATTCATAAAACACAGGGTTCTATTCATAAAACACAGGGTTCCATTCATAGAACACAGGGTTCTATTAATAGAACACAAGGTTTTATTCATAAAACACATGGTTATATTTATAGATCACGGGTGGTTTCCATTCAGAGAACACATCATTTCATTCATAAAACACAGGGTTCTATTCATAGAACACAGGGTTCCATTTATAGAACACAGGGTTCTATTCATAGAACACAAGGTTTTATTCATAGAACAGATGGTTATATTTATAGATCACGGGTGGTTTCCATTCAGAGAACACATAATTGCATTCATAAAACACAGGGTTCTATTCATAGAACACAGGGTTCCATTTATAGAACACAGGGTTCTATTCATAGAACACAAGGTTTTATTCATAGAACACATGGCTATATTTATAGATCACGGGTGGTTTCCATTCAGAGAACACATGGTTTCATTCATAAAACACAGGGTTCTATTTATAGAACACAGGGTTCCATTCATAGAACACAGGGTTCTATTAATAGAACACAAGGTTTTATTCATAAAACACATGGTTATATTTATAGATCATGGGTGGTTTCCATTAAGAGAACACATGGTTTCATTCATAAAACACAGGGTTCTATTCATAGAACACAGGGTTCCATTCATAGAACACAGGGTTCTATTAATAGAACACAAGGTTTTATTCATAAAACACATGGTTATATTTATAGATCACGGGTGGTTTCCATTCAGAGAACACATCATTTCATTCATAAAACACAGGGTTCTATTCATAGAACACAGGGTTCCATTTATAGAACACTGGGTTCTATTCATAGAACACAAGGTTTTATTCATAGAACACATGGTTATATTTATAGATCACGGGTGGTTTCCATTTAGAGAACACATAATTGTATTCATAAAACACAGGGTTCTATTCATAGAACACAGGGTTCCATTTATAGAACACAGGGTTCTTTTCATAGAACTCAAGGTTTTATTCATAGAACAGATGGTTATATTTATAGATCACGGGTGGTTTCCATTCAGAGAACACATAATTTCATTCATAAAACACAGGGTTCTATTCATAGAACACAGGGTTCCATTTATAGAACACGGGGTTCTATTCATAGAACACAAGGTTTATTCATAGAACAGATGGTTATATTTATAGATTACGGGTGGTTTCCATTCAGAGAACACATGGTTTCATTCATAAAACACAGGGTTCTATTCATAGAACACAGGGTTCCATTCATAGAACACAGGGTTCTATTAATAGAACACAAGGTTTTATTCATAGAACACATGGTTATATTTATAGATCACGGGTGGTTTCCATTCAGAGAACACATAATTTCATTCATAAAACACAGGGTTCTATTCATAGAACACAAGGTTCCAATTATAGAACACAG
Organism: Crinia signifera; assembly: GCF_055691185.1. Lineage (NCBI taxonomy): Eukaryota > Metazoa > Chordata > Amphibia > Anura > Myobatrachidae > Crinia > Crinia signifera. Next base: position 235,704,662 of record NC_139217.1, on the reverse strand, counting down.
GGTTCTATTCATAGAACACAAGGTTTTATTCATAGAACAGATGGGTATATTTATAGATCACGGGTGGTTTCCATTCAGAGAACACATGGTTTCATTCATAAAACACAGGGTTCTATTCATAAAACACAGGGTTCCATTCATAGAACACAGGGTTCTATTAATAGAACACAAGGTTTTATTCATAGAACACATGGTTATATTTATAGATCTCGGGTGGTTTCCATTCAGAGAACACATGATTTCATTCATAAAACACAGGGTTCTATTTATAGAACACAGGGTTCCATTCATAGAACACAGGGTTCTATTAATAGAACACAAGGTTTTATTCATAAAACACATGGTTATATTTATAGATCACGGGTGGTTTCCATTCAGAGAACACATGGTTTCATTCATAAAACACAGGGTTCTATTCATAGAACACAGGGTTCCATTCATAGAATACAGGGTTCTTTTAATAGAACACAAGGTTTTATTCATAAAACACATGGTTATATTTATAGATCACGGGTGGTTTCCATTCAGAGAACACATAATTTCATTCATAAAACACAGGGTTCTATTCATAGAACACAGGGTTCCATTTATAGAACACAGGGTTCCATTCATAGAACACAGGGTTCTATTAATAGAACACAAGGTTTTATTCATAGAACACATGGCTATATTTATAGATCACGGGTGGTTTCCATTCAGAGAACACATGGTTTCATTCATAAAACACAGGGTTCTATTTATAGAACACAGGGTTCCATTCATAGAACACAGGGTTCTATTAATAGAACACAAGGTTTTATTCATAAAACACATGGTTATATTTATAGATAACGGGTGGTTTCCATTCAGAGAACACATGGTTTCATTCATAAAACACATGGTTCTATTCATAGAACACAGGGTTCCATTCATAGAACACAGGGTTCTATTAATAGAACACAAGGTTTTATTCATAAAACACATGGTTATATTTATAGATCACGGGTGGTTTCCATTCAGAGAACACATCATTTCATTCATAAAACACAGGGTTCTATTCATAGAACACAGGGTTCCATTTATAGAACACTGGGTTCTATTCATAGAACACAATTTTTTATTCATAGAACACATGGTTATATTTATAGATCACGGGTGGTTTCCATTCAGAGAACACATAATTGTATTCATAAAACACTGGGTTCTATTCATAGAACACAGGGTTCCATTTATAGAACACAGGGTTCTTTTCATAGAACTCAAGGTTTTATTCATAGAACAGATGGTTATATTTATAGATCACGGGTGGTTTCCATTCAGAGAACACATAATTTCATTCATAAAACACAGGGTTCTATTCATAGAACACAGGGTTCCATTTATAGAACACGGGGTTCTATTCATAGAACACAAGGTTTATTCATAGAACAGATGGTTATATTTATAGATTACGGGTGGTTTCCATTCAGAGAACACATGGTTTCATTCATAAAACACAGGGTTCTATTCATAGAACACAGGGTTCCATTCATAGAACACAGGGTTCTATTAATAGAACACAAGGTTTTATTCATAGAACACATGGTTATATTTATAGATCACGGGTGGTTTCCATTCAGAGAACACATAATTTCATTCATAAAACACAGGGTTCTATTCATAGAACACAAGTTTCCAATTATAGAACACAGGGTTCTATTCATAGAACACAAGGTTTTATTCATAGAACAGATGGGTATATTTATAGATCACGGGTGGTTTCCATTCAGAGAACACATGGTTTCATTCATAAAACACAGGGTTCTATTCATAAAACACAGGGTTCCATTCATAGAACACAGGGTTCTATTAATAGAACACAAGGTTTTATTCATAAAACACATGGTTATATTTATAGATCACGGGTGGTTTCCATTCAGAGAACACATGGTTTCATTCATAAAACACAGGGTTCTATTCATAGAACACAGGGTTCCATTCATAGAATACAGGGTTCTTTTAATAGAACACAAGGTTTTATTCATAAAACACATGGTTATATTTATAGATCACGGGTGGTTTCCATTCAGAGAACACATAATTTCATTCATAAAACACAGGGTTCTATTCATAGAACACAGGGTTCCATTTATAGAACACAGGGTTCCATTCATAGAACACAGTGTTCTATTAATAGAACACAAGGTTTTATTCATAGAACACATGGCTATATTTATAGATCACGGGTGGTTTCCATTCAGAGAACACATGGTTTCATTCATAAAACACAGGGTTCTATTTATAGAACACAGGGTTCCATTCATAAAACACAGGGTTCTATTAATAGAACACAAGGTTTTATTCATAAAACACATGGTTATATTTATAGATCACGGGTGGTTTCCATTCAGAGAACACATGGTTTCATTCATAAAACACAGGGTTCTATTCATAGAACACAGGGTTCCATTCATAGAACACAGGGTTCTATTAATAGAACACAAGGTTTTATTCATAAAACACTTGGTTATATTTATAGATCACGGGTGGTTTCCATTCAGAGAACACATCATTTCATTCATAAAACACAGGGTTCTATTCATAGAACACAGGGTTCCATTTATAGAACACTGGGTTCTATTCATAGAACACAAGGTTTTATTCATAGAACACATGGTTATATTTATAGATCAAGGGTGGTTTCCATTCAGAGAACACATAATTTTATTCATAAAACACAGGGTTCTATTCATAGAACACAGGGTTCCATTCATAGAACACAGGGTTCTATTAATAGAACACAAGGTTTTATTCATAAAACACATGGTTATATTTATAGATCACGGGTGGTTTCCATTCAGAGAACACATGATTTCATTCATAAAACACAGGGTTCTATTTATAGAACACAGGGTTCCATTCATAGAACACAGGGTTCTATTAATAGAACACAGGGTTTTATTCATAAAACACATGGTTATATTTATAGATCACGGGTGGTTTCCAGTCAGAGAACACATGGTTTCATTCATAAAACACAGGGTTCTATTCATAGAACACAGGATTCCATTCATAGAACACAGGGTTCTATTAATAGAACACAAGGTTTTATTCATAAAACACATGGTTATATTTATAGATCACGGGTGGTTTCCATTCAGAGAACACATAATTTCATTCATAAAACACAGGGTTCTATTCATAGAACACAGGGTTCCATTCATAGAACACAGGGTTCTATTCATAGAACACAAGGTTTTATTCATAGAACACATGGTTATATTTATAGATCACGGGTGGTTTCCATTCAGAGAACACATCATTTCATTCATAAAACAAAGGGTTCTATTCATAGAACACAGGGTTCCATTTATAGAACACTGGGTTCTATTCATAGACCACAAGGTTTTATTCATAGAACACATGGTTATATTTATAGATCACGGGTGGTTTTAATTCAGAGAACACATAATTTTATTCATAAAACACAGGGTTATATTCATAGAACACAGGGTTCCATTTATAGAACACAGGGTTCTATTCATAGAACTCAAGGTTTTATTCATAGAACAGATGGTTATATTTATAGATCACGGGTGGTTTCCATTCAGAGAACACATAATTTCATTCATAAAACACAGGGTTCTATTCAAAGAACACAGGGTTCCATTTATAGAACACGGGGTTCTATTCATAGAACACAAGGTTTATTCATAGAACAGATGGTTATATTTATAGATCACGGGTGGTTTCCATTCAGAGAACACATGGTTTCATTCATAAAACACAGGGTTCTATTCATGGAACACAGGGTTCCATTCATAGAACACAGGGTTCTATTAATAGAACACAAGGTTTTATTCATAGAACACATGGTTATATTTATAGATCACGGGTGGTTTCAATTCAGAGAACACATAATTTCATTCATAAAACACAGGGTTCTATTCATAGAACACAAGGTTCCAATTATAGAACACAGGGTTCTATTCATAGAACACAAGGTTTTATTCATAGAACAGATGGGTATATTTATAGATCACGGGTGGTTTCCATTCATAGAACACATGGTTTCATTCATAAAACACAGGGTTCTATTCATAAAACACAGGGTTCCATTCATAGAACACAGGGTTCTATTAATAGAACACAAGGTTTTATTCATAGAACACATGGTTATATTTATAGATCACGGGTGGTTTCCATTCAGAGAACACATAATTTCATTCATAAAACACAGGGTTCTATTCATAGAACACAGGGTTCCATTTATAGAACACAGGGTTCTATTCATAGAACACAAGGTTTTATTCATAGAACAGATGGTTATATTTATAGATCACGGGTGGTTTCCATTCAGAGAACACATAATTGCATTCATAAAACACAGGGTTCTATTCATAGAACACAGGGTTCCATTTATAGAACACAGGGTTCTATTCATAGAACACAAGGTTTTATTCATAGAACACATGGCTATATTTATAGATCACGGGTGGTTTCCATTCAGAGAACATATGGTTTCATTCATAAAAAACAGGGTTCTATTTATAGAACACAGGGTTCCATTCATAGAACACAGGGTTCTATTAATAGAACACAAGGTTTTATTCATAAAACACATGGTTATATTTATAGATCACGGGTGGTTTCCATTCAGAGAACACATGGTTTCATTCATAAAACACAGGGTTCTATTCATAGAACACAGGGTTCCATTCATAGAACACAGGGTTCTATTAATAGAACACAAGGTTTTATTCATAAAACACATGGTTATATTTATAGATCACGGGTGGTTTCCATTCAGAGAACACATCATTTCATTCATAAAACACAGGGTTCTATTCATAGAACACAGGGTTCCATTTATAGAACACTGGGTTCTATTCATAGAACACAAGGTTTTATTCATAGAACACATGGTTATATTTATAGATCAAGGGTGGTTTTCATTCAGAGAACACATAATTTTATTCATAAAACACAGGGTTCTATTCATAGAACACAGGTTTCCATTTATAGAACACAGGGTTCTATTCATAGAACTCAAGGTTTTATTCATAGAACAGATGGTTATATTTATAGATCACGGGTGGTTTCCATTCAGAGAACACATAATTTCATTCATAAAACACAGGGTTCTATTCATAGAACACAGGGTTCCATTTATAGAACACGGGGTTCTATTCATAGAACACAAGGTTTATTCATAGAACAGATGGCTATATTTATAGATCACGGGTGGTTTCCATTCAGAGAACACATGGTTTCATTCATAAAACACAGGGTTCTATTCATAGAACACAAGGTTTTATTCATAGAACACATGGCTATATTTATAGATCACGGGTGGTTTCCATTCAGAGAACACATGGTTTCATTAATAAAACACAGGGTTCTATTTATAGAACACAGGGTTCCATTCATAGAACACAGGGTTCTATTAATAGAACACAAGGTTTTATTCATAAAACACATGGTTATATTTATAGATCACGGGTGGTTTCCATTCAGAGAACACATGGTTTCATTCATAAAACACATGGTTCTATTCATAGAACACAGGGTTCCATTCATAGAACACAGGGTTCTATTAATAGAACACAAGGTTTTATTCATAAAACACATGGTTATATTTATAGATCACGGGTGGTTTCCATTCAGATAACACATCATTTCATTCATAAAACACAGGGTTCTATTCATAGAACACAGGCTTCCATTTATAGAACACTGGGTTCTATTCATAGAACACAAGGTTTTATTCATAGAACACATGGTTATATTTATAGATCGCGGGTGGTTTCCATTCAGAGAACACATCATTTTATTCATAAAACACAGGGTTCTATTCATGGAACACAGGGTTCCATTCATAGAACACAGGGTTCTATTAATAGAACACAAGGTTTTATTCATAGAACACATGGTTATATTTATAGATCACGGGTGGTTTCCATTCAGAGAACACATAATTTCATTCATAAAACACAGGGTTCTATTCATAGAACACAAGGTTCCAATTATAGAACACAGGGTTTTATTCATAGAACACAAGGTTTTATTCATAGAACAGATGGGTATATTTATAGATCACGGGTGGTTTCCATTCAGAGAACACATGGTTTCATTCATAAAACACAGGGTTCTATTCATAAAACACTGGGTTCCATTCATAGAACACAGGGTTCTATTAATAGAACACAAGGTTTTATTCATAGAACACATGGTTATATTTATAGATCACGGGAGGTTTCCATTCAGAGAACACATGATTTCATTCATAAAACACAGGGTTCTATTTATAGAACACAGGGTTCCATTCATAGAACACAGGGTTCTATTAATAGAACACAAGGTTTTATTCATAAAACACATGGTTATATTTATAGATCACGGGTGGTTTCCATTCAGAGAACACATGGTTTCATTCATAAAACACAGGGTTCTATTCATAGAACACAGGGTTCCATTCATAGAACACAGGGTTCCATTCATAGAACACAGGGTTCTATTAATAGAACACAAGGTTTTATTCATAAAACACATGGTTATATTTATAGATCACGGGTGGTTTCCATTCAGAGAACACATCATTTCATTCATAAAACACAGGGTTCTATTCATAGAACACAGGGTTCCATTTATAGAACACAGGGTTCTATTCATAGAACACAAGGTTTTATTCATAGAACAGATGGTTATATTTATAGATCACGGGTGGTTTCCATTCAGAGAACACATAATTGCATTCATAAAACACAGGGTTCTATTCATAGAACACAGGGTTCCATTTATAGAACACAGGGTTCTATTCATAGAACACAAGGTTTTATTCATAGAACACATGGCTATATTTATAGATCACGGGTGGTTTCCATTCAGAGAACACATGGTTTCATTCATAAAACACAGGGTTCTATTTATAGAACACAGGGTTCCATTCATAGAACACAGGGTTCTATTAATAGAACACAAGGTTTTATTCATAAAACACATGGTTATATTTATAGATCATGGGTGGTTTCCATTAAGAGAACACATGGTTTCATTCATAAAACACAGGGTTCTATTCATAGAACACAATGTTCCATTCATAGAACACAGGGTTCTATTAATAGAACACAAGGTTTTATTCATAAAACACATGGTTATATTTATAGATCACGGGTGGTTTCCATTCAGAGAACACATCATTTCATTCATAAAACACAGGGTTCTATTCATAGAACACAGGGTTCCATTTATAGAACACTGGGTTCTATTCATAGAACACAAGGTTTTATTCATAGAACACATGGTTATATTTATAGATCACGGGTGGTTTCCATTCAGAGAACACATAATTGTATTCATAAAACACAGGGTTCTATTCATAGAACACAGGGTTCCATTTATAGAACACAGGGTTCTTTTCATAGAACTCAAGGTTTTATTCATAGAACAGATGGTTATATTTATAGATCACGGGTGGTTTCCATTCAGAGAACACATAATTTCATTCATAAAACACAGGGTTCTATTCATAGAACACAGGGTTCCATTTATAGAACACGGGGTTCTATTCATAGAACACAAGGTTTATTCATAGAACAGATGGTTATATTTATAGATTACGGGTGGTTTCCATTCAGAGAACACATGGTTTCATTCATAAAACACAGGGTTCTATTCATAGAACACAGGGTTCCATTCATAGAACACAGGGTTCTATTAATAGAACACAAGGTTTTATTCATAGAACACATGGTTATATTTATAGATCACGGGTGGTTTCCATTCAGAGAACACATAATTTCATTCATAAAACACAGGGTTCTATTCATAGAACACAAGGTTCCAATTATAGAACACAGGGTTCTATTCATAGAACACAAGGTTTTATTCATAGAACAGATGGGTATATTTATAGATCACGGGTGGTTTCCATTCAGAGAACACATGGTTTCATTCATAAAACACAGGGTTCTATTCATAAAACACAGGGTTCCATTCATAGAACACAGGGTTCTATTAATAGAACACAAGGTTTTATTCATAGAACACATGGTTATATTTATAGATCTCGGGTGGTTTCCATTCAGAGAACACATGATTTCATTCATAAAACACAGGGTTCTATTTATAGAACACAGGGTTCCATTCATAGAACACAGGGTTCTATTAATAGAACACAAGGTTTTATTCATAAAACACATGGGCCCTTATTCTGATTGACGCGGACTTTACCGCATACTTTCGGATCGCGTCTTTACGGCGTCTGCGCATGCGTGGAGAACGCAACGCGCATGTGCCACGCCTTGACTCGGTACCAGTTCGGCCAGATCCCGTCCAGAACTGTTCACCGCTATCATTCGGGAAATAGGGGCGTATTATGGGCGTCATGCGGAATGACACATGGGCGTAGTTTCAAAGTGGGCAAAACGGGGCGGAAACATGGGCGGACACGGGGGAGTACACTTATGTTGGGGGGCGTACATTCGGAAACCACTCCGAATGCACGCGATCAAAAAGGCCAGAAATGTGCGGTGTCCACAAGTGTACTATTGCTTTGCGGACACCACTCGTTCATGCGGTAGGCGAACGTACGCCTAATGACTACAACCATTAACACCTGAACCCAATAGAATCTACTCCTTTACTCATTACTCACTAATAGGCCGCTTGTCAGTGCTTTAATTGAAACCATTGCACTTACATTGCTGTAAGGGTTAATGTGTGCAATGCATGTGTTAGGCATGCTTGTAAGGATATATTGGCATCTAATTGATTCCAATTCCAAATAAGCTGTTTTTTATGAGGATAGGTAATTGAATAAGTGGGTCATGTGATGTATTGCAGAATTGACATAATAGTGGGTTGTTTGGCGTAAATACTCCGCTTACGGGCGGTAGCACCGCTTGGCTCCCGTTCGGATGCGGTATTTCCGAGCATACTCTGTAATACTCAGTAATACCGTGCAGAATCGGAGTGTTTCTCCCGCACACGCATGGTTTGTATGTCGTCCGTAAACACGCCCTGTTCTTAAAGAGTGAGTCCGTCCGAATGCGGAGGACACGTGGGCGTTTCTACGGACGATGGCCGCACGCGGCAAAACACCGTGGCGTGCGGACCGCACCGTAAGAATGCGGGAATATCCGCACCGATCAGAATAAGGGCCATGGTTATATTTATAGATCACGGGTGGTTTCCATTCAGAGAACACATGGTTTCATTCATAAAACACAGGGTTCTATTCATAGAACACAGGGTTCCATTCATAGAATACAGGGTTCTTTTAATAGAACACAAGGTTTTATTCATAAAACACATGGTTATATTTATAGATCACGGGTGGTTTCCATTCAGAGAACACATCATTTCATTCATAAAACACAGGGTTCTATTCATAGAACACAGGGTTCCATTTATAGAACACTGGGTTCTATTCATAGAACACAATTTTTTATTCATAGAACACATGGTTATATTTATAGATCACGGGTGGTTTCCATTCAGAGAACACATAATTGTATTCATAAAACACAGGGTTCTATTCATAGAACACAGGGTTCCATTTATAGAACACAGGGTTCTTTTCATAGAACTCAAGGTTTTATTCATAGAACAGATGGTTATATTTATAGATCACGGGTGGTTTCCATTCAGAGAACACATAATTTCATTCATAAAACACAGGGTTCTATTCATAGAACACAGGGTTCCATTTATAGAACACGGGGTTCTATTCATAGAACACAAGGTTTATTCATAGAACAGATGGTTATATTTATAGATTACGGGTGGTTTCCATTCAGAGAACACATGGTTTCATTCATAAAACACAGGGTTCTATTCATAGAACACAGGGTTCCATTCATAGAACACAGGGTTCTATTAATAGAACACAAGGTTTTATTCATAGAACACATGGTTATATTTATAGATCACGGGTGGTTTCCATTCAGAGAACACATAATTTCATTCATAAAACACAGGGTTCTATTCATAGAACACAAGTTTCCAATTATAGAACACAGGGTTCTATTCACAGAACACAAGGTTTTATTCATAGAACAGATGGGTATATTTATAGATCACGGGTGGTTTCCATTCAGAGAACACATGGTTTCATTCATAAAACACAGGGTTCTATTCATAAAACACAGGGTTCCATTCATAGAACACAGGGTTCTATTAATAGAACACAAGGTTTTATTCATAGAACACATGGTTATATTTATAGATCTCGGGTGGTTTCCATTCAGAGAACACATGATTTCATTCATAAAACACAGGGTTCTATTTATAGAACACAGGGTTCCATTCATAGAACACAGGGTTCTATTAATAGAACACAAGGTTTTATTCATAAAACACATGGTTATATTTATAGATCACGGGTGGTTTCCATTCAGAGAACACATGGTTTCATTCATAAAACACAGGGTTCTATTCATAGAACACAGGGTTCCATTCATAGAATACAGGGTTCTTTTAATAGAACACAAGGTTTTATTCATAAAACACATGGTTATATTTATAGATCACGGGTGGTTTCCATTCAGAGAACACATAATTTCATTCATAAAACACAGGGTTCTATTCATAGAACACAGGGTTCCATTTATAGAACACAGGGTTCCATTCATAGAACACAGTGTTCTATTAATAGAACACAAGGTTTTATTCATAGAACACATGGCTATATTTATAGATCACGGGTGGTTTCCATTCAGAGAACACATGGTTTCATTCATAAAACACAGGGTTCTATTTATAGAACACAGGGTTCCATTCATAGAACACAGGGTTCTATTAATAGAACACAAGGTTTTATTCATAAAACACATGGTTATATTTATAGATCACGGGTGGTTTCCATTCAGAGAACACATGGTTTCATTCATAAAACACAGGGTTCTATTCATAGAACACAGGGTTCCATTCATAGAACACAGGGTTCTATTAATAGAACACAAGGTTTTATTCATAAAACACATGGTTATATTTATAGATCACGGGTGGTTTCCATTCAGAGAACACATCATTTCATTCATAAAACACAGGGTTCTATTCATAGAACACAGGGTTCCATTTATAGAACACTGGGTTCTATTCATAGAACACAAGGTTTTATTCATAGAACACATGGTTATATTTATAGATCAAGGGTGGTTTCCATTCAGAGAACACATAATTTTATTCATAAAACACAGGGTTATATTCATAGAACACAGGTTTCCATTTATAGAACACAGGGTTCTATTTATAGAACTCAAGGTTTTATTCATAGAACAGATGGTTATATTTATAGATCACGGGTGGTTTCCATTCAGAGAACACATAATTGCATTCATAAAACACAGGGTTCTATTCATAGAACACAGGGTTCCATTTTTAGAACACAGGGTTCTATTCATAGAACACAAGGTTTTATTCATAGAACACATGGCTATATTTATAGATCACGGGTGGTTTCCATTCAGAGAGCACATGGTTTCATTTATAAAACACAGGGTTCTATTTATAGAACACAGGGTTCCATTCATAGAACACAGGGTTCTATTTATAGAACAGAAGGTTTTATTCATATAACACATGGTTATATTTATAGATCACGGGTGGTTTCCATTCAGAGAACACATGGTTTCATTCATAAAACACAGGGTTCTATTCATAAAACACAGGGTTCCATTCATAGAACACATGGTTCTATTCATAGAACACAAGGTTTTATTCATAAAACACATGGTTATATTTATAGATCACGGGTGGTTTCCATTCAGAGAACACATCATTTCATTCATAAAACACAGGGTTCTATTCATAGAACACAGGGTTCCATTTATAGAACACAGGGTTCTATTCATAGAACTCAAGGTTTTATTCATAGAACAGATGGTTATATTTATAGATCACGGGTGGTTTACATTCAGAGAACACATAATTTCATTCATAAAACACAGGGTTCTATTCATAGAACACAGGGTTCCATTTATAGAACACAGGGTTCTATTCATAGAACACAAGGTTTATTCATAGAACAGATGGTTATATTTATAGATCACGGGTGGTTTCCATTCAGAGAACACATGGTTTCATTCATAAAACACAGGGTTCTATTCATGGAACACAGGGTTCCATTCATAGAACACAGGGTTCTATTAATAGAAAACAAGGTTTTATTCATAGAACACATGGTTATATTTATAGATCACGGGTGGTTTCCATTCAGAGAACACATAATTTCATTCAGAAAACACAGGGTTCTATTCATAGAACACAATGTTCCAATTATAGAACACAGGGTTATATTTATAGAACACAAGGTTTTATTCATAGAACAGATGGGTATATTTATAGATCACGGGTGGTTTCCATTCAGAGAACACATGGTTTCATTCATAAAACACAGGGTTCTATTCATAAAACACAGAGTTCCATTCATAGAACACAGGGTTCTATTAATAGAACACAAGGTTTTATTCATAGAACACATGGTTATATTTATATATCACGGGTGGTTTCCATTCAGAGAACACATGATTTCATTCATAAAACACAGGGTTCTATTCATAGAACACAGGGTTCCATTCATAGAACACAGGGTTCTATTAATAGAACACAAGGTTTTATTCATAAAACACATGGTTATATTTATAGATCACGGGTGGTTTCCATTCAGAGAAAACATACTGTAATTTCATTCATAAAACACAGGGTTCTATTCATAGAACACAGGGTTCCATTTATAGAACACAGGGTTCTATTCATAGAACACAAGGTTTTATTCATAGAACACATGGTTATATTTATAGATCACGGGTGGTTTCCATTCAGAGAACACATAATTTTATTCATAAAACACAGGGTTCTATTCATAGAACACAGGGTTCCATTTATAGAACACAGGGTTCTATTCATGAAACTCAAGGTTTTATTCATAGAACAGATGGTTATATTTATAGATCAAGGGTGGTTTCCATTCAGAGAACACATAATTTTATTCATAAAACACAGGGTTCTATTCATAGAACACAGGTTTCCATTTATAGAACACAGGGTTCTATTTATAGAACTCAAGGTTTTATTCATAGAACAGATGGTTATATTTATAGATCACGGGTGGTTTCCATTCAGAGAACACATAATTGCATTCATAAAACACAGGGTTCTATTCATAGAACACAGGGTTCCATTTTTAGAACACAGGGTTCTATTCATAGAACACAAGGTTTTATTCATAGAACACATGGCTATATTTATAGATCACGGGTGGTTTCCATTCAGAGAGCACATGGTTTCATTTATAAAACACAGGGTTCTATTTATAGAACACAGGGTTCCATTCATAGAACACAGGGTTCTATTTATAGAACAGAAGGTTTTATTCATATAACACATGGTTATATTTATAGATCACGGGTGGTTTCCATTCAGAGAACACATGGTTTCATTCATAAAACACAGGGTTCTATTCATAAAACACAGGGTTCCATTCATAGAACACATGGTTCTATTCATAGAACACAAGGTTTTATTCATAAAACACATGGTTATATTTATAGATCACGGGTGGTTTCCATTCAGAGAACACATCATTTCATTCATAAAACACAGGGTTCTATTCATAGAACACAGGGTTCCATTTATAGAACACAGGGTTCTATTCATAGAACTCAAGGTTTTATTCATAGAACAGATGGTTATATTTATAGATCACGGGTGGTTTACATTCAGAGAACACATAATTTCATTCATAAAACACAGGGTTCTATTCATAGAACACAGGGTTCCATTTATAGAACACAGGGTTCTATTCATAGAACACAAGGTTTATTCATAGAACAGATGGTTATATTTATAGATCACGGGTGGTTTCCATTCAGAGAACACATGGTTTCATTCATAAAACACAGGGTTCTATTCATGGAACACAGGGTTCCATTCATAGAACACAGGGTTCTATTAATAGAAAACAAGGTTTTATTCATAGAACACATGGTTATATTTATAGATCACGGGTGGTTTCCATTCAGAGAACACATAATTTCATTCAGAAAACACAGGGTTCTATTCATAGAACACAATGTTCCAATTATAGAACACAGGGTTATATTTATAGAACACAAGGTTTTATTCATAGAACAGATGGGTATATTTATAGATCACGGGTGGTTTCCATTCAGAGAACACATGGTTTCATTCATAAAACACAGGGTTCTATTCATAAAACACAGAGTTCCATTCATAGAACACAGGGTTCTATTAATAGAACACAAGGTTTTATTCATAGAACACATGGTTATATTTATAAATCACGGGTGGTTTCCATTCAGAGAACACATGATTTCATTCATAAAACACAGGGTTCTATTCATAGAACACAGGGTTCCATTCATAGAACACAGGGTTCTATTAATAGAACACAAGGTTTTATTCATAAAACACATGGTTATATTTATAGATCACGGGTGGTTTCCATTCAGAGAAAACATACTGTAATTTCATTCATAAAACACAGGGTTCTATTCATAGAACACAGGGTTCCATTTATAGAACACAGGGTTCTATTCATAGAACACAAGGTTTTATTCATAGAACACATGGTTATATTTATAGATCACGGGTGGTTTCCATTCAGAGAACACATAATTTTATTCATAAAACACAGGGTTCTATTCATAGAACACAGGGTTCCATTTATAGAACACAGGGTTCTATTCATGGAACTCAAGGTTTTATTCATAGAACAGATGGTTATATTTATAGATTACGGGTGGTTTCCATTCAGAGAACACATAATTTCATTCAGAAAACACAGGGTTCTATTCATAGAACACAATGTTCCAATTATAGAACACAGGGTTCTATTCATAGAACACAAGGTTTTATTCATAGAACACATGGCTATATTTATAGATCACGGGTGGTTTCCATTCAGAGAACACATGGTTTCATTAATAAAACACAGGGTTCTATTTATAGAACACAGGGTTCCATTCATAGAACACAGGGTTCTATTAATAGAACACAAGGTTTTATTCATAAAACACATGGTTATATTTATAGATCACGGGTGGTTTCCATTCAGAGAACACATGGTTTCATTAATAAAACACATGGTTCTATTCATAGAACACAGGGTTCCATTCATAGAACACAGGGTTCTATTAATAGAACACAAGGTTTTATTCATAAAACACATGGTTATATTTATAGATCACGGGTGGTTTCCATTCAGATAACACATCATTTCATTCATAAAACACAGGGTTCTATTCATAGAACACAGGGTTCCATTTATAGAACACTGGGTTCTATTCATAGAACACAAGGTTTTATTCATAGAACACATGGTTATATTTATAGATCACGGGTGGTTTCCATTCAGAGAACACATAATTTTATTCATAAAACACAGGGTTCTATTCATAGAACACAGGGTTCCATTTATAGAACACAGGGTTCTATTCATAGAACTCAAGGTTTTATTCATAGAACACAAGGTTTATTCATAGAACAGATGGTTATATTTATAGATCACGGGTGGTTTCCATTCAGAGAACACATGGTTTCATTCATAAAACACAGGGTTCTATTCATGGAACACAGGGTTCCATTCATAGAACACAGGGTTCTATTAATAGAACACAATGTTTTAATCATAAAACACATGGTTATATTTATAGATCACGGGTGGTTTCCATTCAGAGAACACATAATTTCATTCATAAAACACAGGGTTCTATTCATAGAACACAAGGTTTTATTCATAGAACACATGGCTATATTTATAGATCACGGGTGGTTTCCATTCAGAGAACACATGGTTTCATTAATAAAACACAGGGTTCTATTTATAGAACACAGGGTTCCATTCATAGAACACAGGGTTCTATTAATAGAACACAAGGTTTTATTCATAAAACACATGGTTATATTTATAGATCACGGGTGGTTTCCATTCAGAGAACACATGGTTTCATTCATAAAACACATGGTTCTATTCATAGAACACAGGGTTCCATTCATAGAACACAGGGTTCTATTAATAGAACACAAGGTTTTATTCATAAAACACATGGTTATATTTATAGATCACGGGTGGTTTCCATTCAGATAACACATCATTTCATTCATAAAACACAGGGTTCTATTCATAGAACACAGGGTTCCATTTATAGAACACTGGGTTCTATTCATAGAACACAAGGTTTTATTCATAGAACACATGGTTATATTTATAGATCACGGGTGGTTTCCATTCAGAGAACACATAATTTTATTCATAAAACACAGGGTTCTATTCATAGAACACAGGGTTCCATTTATAGAACACAGGGTTCTATTCATAGTACTCAAGGTTTTATTCATAGAACAGATGGTTATATTTATAGATCACGGGTGGTTTCCATTCAGAGAACACATAATTTCATTTATAAAACACATGGTTCTATTCATAGAACACAGGGTTACATTTATAGAACACGGGGTTCTATTCATAGAACACAAGGATTATTCATAGAACAGATGGTTATATTTATAGATCACGGGTGGTTTCCATTCAGAGAACACATGGTTTCATTCATAGAACACAGGGTTTTATTAATAGAACACAAGGTTTTATTCATAAAACACATGGTTATATTTATAGATCACGGGTGGTTTCCATTCAGATAACACATCATTTCATTCATAAAACACAGGGTTCTATTCATAGAACACAGGGTTCCATTTATAGAACACTGGGTTCTATTCATAGAACACAAGGTTTTATTCATAGAACACATGGTTATATTTATAGATCACGGGTGGTTTCCATTCAGAGAACACATAATTTTATTCATAAAACACAGGGTTCTATTCATAGAACACAGGGTTCCATTTATAGAACACAGGGTTCTATTCATAGAACTCAAGGTTTTATTCATAGAACAGATGGTTATATTTATAGATCACGGGTGGTTTCCATTCAGAGAACACATAATTTCATTTATAAAACACAGGGTTCTATTCATAGAACACAGGGTTCCATTTATAGAACACAGGGTTCTATTCATAGAACACAAGGTTTATTCATAGAACAGATGGTTATATTTATAGATCACGGGTGGTTTCCATTCAGAGAACACATAATTGTATTCATAAAACACAGGGTTCTATTCATAGAACACAGGGTTCCATTTATAGAACACAGGGTTCTTTTCATAGAACTCAAGGTTTTATTCTTAGAACAGATGGTTATATTTATAGATCACGGGTGGTTTCCATTCAGAGAACACATAATTTCATTCATAAAACACAGGGTTCTATTCATAGAACACAGGGTTCCATTTATAGAACACAGGGTTCTATTCATAGAACACAAGGTTTATTCATAGAACAGATGGTTATATTTATAGATCACGGGTGGTTTCCATTCAGAGAACACATGGTTTCATTCATAAAACACAGGGTTCTATTAATAGAACACAAGGTTTTATTCATAGAACACATGGTTATATTTATAGATCACGGGTGGTTTCCATTCAGAGAACACATAATTTCATTCATAAAACACAGGGTTCTATTCATAGAACACAAGGTTCCAATTATAGAACACATGGTTCTATTCATAGAACACAAGGTTTTATTCATAGAACAGATGGGTATATTTATAGATCACGGGTGGTTTCCATTCAGAGAACACATGGTTTCATTCATAAAACACAGGGTTCTATTCATAAAACACAGGTTTCCATTCATAGAACACAGGGTTCTATTAATAGAACACAAGGTTTTATTCATAGAACACATGGTTATATTTATAGATCTCGGGTGGTTTCCATTCAGAGAACACATGATTTCATTCATAAAACACAGGGTTCTATTTATAGAACACAGGGTTCCATTCATAGAACACAGGGTTCTATTAATAGAACACAAGGTTTTATTCATAAAACACATGGTTATATTTATAGATCACGGGTGGTTTCCATTCAGAGAACACATGGTTTCATTCATAAAACACAGGGTTATATTCATAGAACACAGGGTTCCATTCATAGAATACAGGGTTCTTTTAATAGAACACAAGGTTTTATTCATAAAAAACATGGTTATATTTATAGATCACGGGTGATTTCCATTCAGAGAACACATAATTTCATTCATAAAACACAGGGTTCTATTCATAGAACACAGGGTTCCATTTATAGAACACAGGGTTCCATTCATAGAACACAGGGTTCTATTAATAGAACACAAGGTTTTATTCATAGAACACATGGCTATATTTATAGATCACGGGTGGTTTCCATTCAGAGAACACATGGTTTCAGTCATAAAACACAGGGTTCTATTTATAGAACACAGGGTTCCATTCATAGAACACAGGGTTCTATTAATAGAACACAAGGTTTTATTCATAAAACACATGGTTATATTTATAGATCACGGGTGGTTTCCATTCAGAGAACACATCATTTCATTCATAAAACACAGGGTTCTATTCATAGAACACAGGGTTCCATTTATAGAACACTGGGTTCTATTCATAGAACACAAGGTTTTATTCATAGAACACATGGTTATATTTATAGATCAAGGGTGGTTTCCATTCAGAGAACACATAATTTTATTCATAAAACACAGGGTTCTATTCATAGAACACAGGTTTCCATTTATAGAACACAGGGTTCTATTCATAGAACTCAAGGTTTTATTCATAGAACAGATGGTTATATTTATAGATCACGGGTGGTTTCCATTCAGAGAACACATAATTTCATTCATAAAACACAGGGTTCTATTCATAGAACACAGGGTTCCATTTATAGAACACGGGGTTCTATTCATAGAACACAAGGTTTATTCATAGAACAGATGGTTATATTTATAGATCACGGGTGGTTTCCATTCAGAGAACACATGGTTTCATTCATAAAACACAGGGTTCTATTCATGGAACACAGGGTTCCATTCATAGAACACAGGGTTCTATTAATAGAACACAATGTTTTAATCATAAAACACATGGTTATATTTATAGATCACGGGTGGTTTCCATTCAGAGAACACATAATTTCATTCATAAAACACAGGGTTCTATTAATAGAACACAAGGTTTTATTCATAAAACACATGGTTATATTTATAGATCACGGGTGGTTTCCATTCAGAGAACACATGGTTTCATTCATAAAACACATGGTTCTATTCATAGAACACAGGGTTCCATTCATAGAACACAGGGTTCTATTAATAGAACACAAGGTTTTATTCATAAAACACATGGTTATATTTATAGATCACGGGTGGTTTCCATTCAGATAACACATCATTTCATTCATAAAACACAGGGTTCTATTCATAGAACACAGGGTTCCATTTATAGAACACTGGGTTCTATTCATAGAACACAAGGTTTTATTCATAGAACACATGGTTATATTTATAGATCACGGGTGGTTTCCATTCAGAGAACACATAATTTTATTCATAAAACACAGGGTTCTATTCATAGAACACAGGGTTCCATTTATAGAACACAGGGTTCTATTCATAGAACTCAAGGTTTTTTTCATAGAACAGATGGTTATATTTATAGATCACGGGTGGTTTCCATTCAGAGAACACATAATTTCATTCATAAAACACAGGGTTCTATTCATAGAACACAAGGTTCCAATTATAGAACACATGGTTCTATTCATAGAACACAAGGTTTTATTCATAGAACAGATGGGTATATTTATAGATCACGGGTGGTTTCCATTCAGAGAACACATGGTTTCATTCATAAAACACAGGGTTCTATTCATAAAACACAGGGTTCCATTCATAGAACACAGGGTTCTATTAATAGAACACAAGGTTTTATTCATAGAACACATGGTTATATTTATAGATCTCGGGTGGTTTCCATTCAGAGAACACATGATTTCATTCATAAAACACAGGGTTCTATTTATAGAACACAGGGTTCCATTCATAGAACACAGGGTTCTATTAATAGAACACAAGGTTTTATTCATAAAACACATGGTTATATTTATAGATCACGGGTGGTTTCCATTCAGAGAACACATGGTTTCATTCATAAAACACAGGGTTATATTCATAGAACACAGGGTTCCATTCATAGAATACAGGGTTCTTTTAATAGAACACAAGGTTTTATTCATAAAAAACATGGTTATATTTATAGATCACGGGTGATTTCCATTCAGAGAACACATAATTTCATTCATAAAACACAGGGTTCTATTCATAGAACACAGGGTTCAATTTATAGAACACAGGGTTCCATTCATAGAACACAGGGTTCTATTAATAGAACACAAGGTTTTATTCATAGAACACATGGCTATATTTATAGATCACGGGTGGTTTCCATTCAGAGAACACATGGTTTCAGTCATAAAACACAGGGTTCTATTTATAGAACACAGGGTTCCATTCATAGAACACAGGGTTCTATTAATAGAACACAAGGTTTTATTCATAAAACACATGGTTATATTTATAGATCACGGGTGGTTTCCATTCAGAGAACACATGGTTTCATTCATAAAACACAGGGTTCTATTCATAGAACACAGGGTTCCATTCATAGAACACAGGGTTCTATTAATAGAACACAAGGTTTTATTCATAAAACACATGGTTATATGTATAGATCACGGGTGGTTTCCATTCAGAGAACACATCATTTCATTCATAAAACACAGGGTTCTATTCATAGAACACAGGGTTCCATTTATAGAACACTGGGTTCTATTCATAGAACACAAGGTTTTATTCATAGAACACATGGTTATATTTATAGATCACGGGTGGTTTCCATTCAGAGAACACATGGTTTCATTCATAAAACACAGGGTTCTATTCATAGAACACAGGGTTCCATTCATAGAACACAGGGTTCTATTAATAGAACACAAGGTTTTATTCATAAAACACATGGTTATATTTATAGATCACGGGTGGTTTCCATTCAGAGAACACATCATTTCATTCATAAAACACAGGGTTCTATTCATAGAACACAGGGTTCCATTTATAGAACACTGGGTTCTATTCATAGAACACAAGGTTTTATTCATAGAACACATGGTTATATTTATAGATCAAGGGTGGTTTCCATTCAGAGAACACATAATTTTATTCATAAAACACAGGGTTCTATTCATAGAACACAGGTTTCCATTTAAAGAACACAGGGTTCTATTCATAGAACTCAAGGTTTTATTCATAGAACAGATGGTTATATTTATAGATCACGGGTGGTTTCCATTCAGAGAACACATAATTTCATTCATAAAACACAGGGTTCTATTCATAGAACACAGGGTTCCATTTATAGAACACGGGGTTCTATTCATAGAACACAAGGTTTATTCATAGAACAGATGGTTATATTTATAGATCACGGGTGGTTTCCATTCAGAGAACACATGGTTTCATTCATAAAACACAGGGTTCTATTCATGGAACACAGGGTTCCATTCATAGAACACAGGGTTCTATTAATAGAACACAATGTTTTAATCATAAAACACATGGTTATATTTATAGATCACGGGTGGTTTCCATTCAGAGAACACATAATTTCATTCATAAAACACAGGGTTCTATTAATAGAACACAAGGTTTTATTCATAAAACACATGGTTATATTTATAGATCACGGGTGGTTTCCATTCAGAGAACACATGGTTTCATTCATAAAACACATGGTTCTATTCATAGAACACAGGGTTCCATTCATAGAACACAGGGTTCTATTAATAGAACACAAGGTTTTATTCATAAAACACATGGTTATATTTATAGATCACGGGTGGTTTCCATTCAGATAACACATCATTTCATTCATAAAACACAGGGTTCTATTCATAGAACACAGGGTTCCATTTATAGAACACTGGGTTCTATTCATAGAACACAAGGTTTTATTCATAGAACACATGGTTATATTTATAGATCACGGGTGGTTTCCATTCAGAGAACACATAATTTTATTCATAAAACACAGGGTTCTATTCATAGAACACAGGGTTCCATTTATAGAACACAGGGTTCTATTCATAGAACTCAAGGTTTTATTCATAGAACAGATGGTTATATTTATAGATCACGGGTGGTTTCCATTCAGAGAACACATAATTTCATTTATAAAACACAGGGTTCTATTCATAGAACACAGGGTTCCATTTATAGAACACGGGGTTCTATTAACAGAACACAAGGATTATTCATAGAACAGATGGTTATATTTATAGATCACGGGTGGTTTCCATTCAGAGAACACATGGTTTCATTCATAGAACACAGGGTTCTATTAATAGAACACAAGGTTTTATTCATAAAACACATGGTTATATTTATAGATCACGGGTGGTTTCCATTCAGATAACACATCATTTCATTCATAAAACACAGGGTTCTATTCATAGAACACAGGGTTCCATTTATAGAACACTGGGTTCTATTCATAGAACACAAGGTTTTATTCATAGAACACATGGTTATATTTATAGATCACGGGTGGTTTCCATTCAGAGAACACATAATTTTATTCATAAAACACAGGGTTCTATTCATAGAACACAGGGTTCCATTTATAGAACACAGGGTTCTATTCATAGAACTCAAGGTTTTATTCATAGAACAGATGGTTATATTTATAGATCACGGGTGGTTTCCATTCAGAGAACACATAATTTCATTTATAAAACACAGGGTTCTATTCATAGAACACAGGGTTCCATTTATAGAACACGGGGTTCTATTCATAGAACACAAGGTTTATTCATAGAACAGATGGTTATATTTATAGATCACGGGTGGTTTCCATTCAGAGAACACATGGTTTCATTCATAAAACACAGGGTTCTATTCATGGAACACAGGGTTCCATTCATAGAACACAGGGTTCTATTAATAGAACACAAGGTTTTATTCATAGAACACATGGTTATATTTATAGATCACGGGTGGTTTCCATTCAGAGAACACATAATTTCATTCATAAAACACAGGGTTCTATTCATAGAACACAAGGTTCCAATTATAGAACACAGGGTTTTATTCATAGAACACAAGGTTTTATTCATAGAACAGATGGGTATATTTATAGATCACGGGTGGTTTCCATTCAGAGAACACATGGTTTCATTCATAAAACACAGGGTTCTATTCATAAAACACAGGGTTCCATTCATAGAACACAGGGTTCTATTAATAGAACACAAGGTTTTATTCATAGAACACATGGTTATATTTATAGATCACGGGAGGTTTCCATTCAGAGAACACATGATTTCATTCATAAAACACAGGGTTCTATTTATAGAACACAGGGTTCCATTCATAGAACACAGGGTTCTATTAATAGAACACAAGGTTTTATTCATAAAACACATGGTTATATTTATAGATCACGGGTGGTTTCCATTCAGAGAACACATGGTTTCATTCATAAAACACAGGGTTCTATTCATAGAACACAGGGTTCCATTCATAGAACACAGGGTTCCATTCATAGAACACAGGGTTCTATTAATAGAACACAAGGTTTTATTCATAGAACAGATGGTTATATTTATAGATCACGGGTGGTTTCCATTCAGAGAACACATAATTGCATTCATAAAACACAGGGTTCTATTCATAGAACACAGGGTTCCATTTATAGAACACAGGAATCTATTCATAGAACACAAGGTATTATTCATAGAACACATGGCTATATTTATAAATCACGGGTGGTTTCCATTCAGAGAACACATGGTTTCATTCATAAAACACAGGGTTCTATTTATAGAACACAGGGTTCCATTCATAGAACACAGGGTTCTATTAATAGAACACAAGGTTTTATTCATAAAACACATGGTTATATTTATAGATCACGGGTGGTTTCCATTCAGAGAACACATGGTTTCATTCATAAAACACAGGGTTCTATTCATAGAACACAGGGTTCCATTCATAGAACACAGGGTTCTATTAATAGAACACAAGGTTTTATTCATAAAACACATGGTTATATTTATAGATCACGGGTGGTTTCCATTCAGAGAACACATCATTTCATTCATAAAACACAGGGTTCTATTCATAGAACACAGGGTTCCATTTATAGAACACTGGGTTCTATTCATAGAACACAAGGTTTTATTCATAGAACACATGGTTATATTTATAGATCACGGGTGGTTTCCATTCAGAGAACACATAATTGTATTCATAAAACACAGGGTTCTATTCATAGAACACAGGGTTCCATTTATAGAACACAGGGTTCTTTTCATAGAACACAAGGTTTTATTCATAGAACACATGGTTATATTTATAGATCACGGGAGGTTTCCATTCAGAGAACACATGATTTCATTCATAAAACACAGGGTTCTATTTATAGAACACAGGGTTCCATTCATAGAACACAGGGTTCTATTAATAGAACACAAGGTTTTATTCATAAAACACATGGTTATATTTATAGATCACGGGTGGTTTCCATTCAGAGAACACATGGTTTCATTCATAAAACACAGGGTTCTATTCATAGAACACAGGGTTCCATTCATAGAACACAGGGTTCCATTCATAGAACACAGGGTTCTATTAATAGAACACAAGGTTTTATTCATAAAACACATGGTTATATTTATAGATCACGGGTGGTTTCCATTCAGAGAACACATAATTTCATTCATAAAACACAGGTTCTATTCATAGAACACAGGGTTCCATTTATAGAACACAGGGTTCTATTCATAAAACACAAGGTTTTATTCATAGAACAGATGGTTATATTTATAGATCACGGGTGGTTTCCATTCAGAGAACACATAATTGCATTCATAAAACACAGGGTTCTATTCATAGAACACAGGGTTCCATTTATAGAACACATGGTTCTATTCATAGAACACAAGGTTTTATTCATAGAACACATGGCTATATTTATAGATCACGGGTGGTTTCCATTCAGAGAACACATAATTTCATTCATAAAACACAGGGTTCTATTCATAGAACAAAGGGTTCCATTTATAGAACACGGGGTTCTATTCATAGAACACAAGGTTTATTCATAGAACAGATGGTTATATTTATAGATCACGGGTGGTTTCCATTCAGAGAACACATGGTTTCATTCATAAAACACAGGGTTCTATTCATAGAACACAGGGTTCCATTCATAGAACACAGGGTTCTATTAATAGAACACAAGGTTTTATTCATAGAACACATGGTTATATTTATAGATCACGGGTGGTTTCCATTCAGAGAACACATAATTTAATTCATAAAACACAGGGTTCTATTCATAGAACACAAGGTTCCAATTATAGAACACAGGGTTCTATTCATAGAACACAAGGTTTTATTCATAGAACAGATGGGTATATTTATAGATCACGGGTGGTTTCCATTCAGAGAACACATGGTTTCTTTCATAAAACACAGGGTTCTATTCATAAAACACAGGGTTCCATTCATAGAACACAGGGTTCTATTAATAGAACACAAGGTTTTATTCATAGAACACATGGTTATATTTATAGATCTCGGGTGGTTTCCATTCAGAGAACACATGATTTCATTCATAAAACACAGGGTTCTATTTATAGAACACAGGGTTCCATTCATAGAACACAGGGTTCTATTAATAGAACACAAGGTTTTATTCATAAAACTCATGGTTATATTTATAGATCCCGGGTGGTTTCCATTCAGAGAACACATGGTTTCATTCATAAAACACAGGGTTCTATTCATAGAACACAGGGTTCCATTCATAGAATACAGGGTTCTTTTAATAGAACACAAGGTTTTATTCATAAAACACATGGTTATATTTATAGATCACGGGTGGTTTCCATTCAGAGAACACATAATTTTATTCATAAAACACAGGGTTCTATTCATAGAACACAGGGTTCCATTTATAGAACACAGGGTTCCATTCATAGAACACAGGGTTCTATTAATAGAACACAAGGTTTTATTCATAGAACACATGGCTATATTTATAGATCACGGGTGGTTTCCATTCAGAGAACACATGGTTTCATTCATAAAACACAGGGTTCTATTTAAAGAACACAGGGTTCCATTCATAGAACACAGGGTTCTATTAATAGAACACAAGGTTTTATTCATAAAACACATGGTTATATTTATAGATCACGGGTGGTTTCCATTCAGAGAACACATGGTTTCATTCATAAAACACAGGGTTCTATTCATAGAACACAGGGTTCCATTCATAGAACACAGGGTTCTATTAATAGAACACAAGGTTTTATTCATAAAACACATGGTTATATTTATAGATCACGGGTGGTTTCCATTCAGAGAACACATCATTTCATTCATAAAACACAGGGTTCTATTCATAGAACACAGGGTTCCATTTATAGAACACTGGGTTCTATTCATAGAACACAAGGTTTTATTCATAGAACACATGGTTATATTTATAGATCACGGGTGGTTTCCATTCAGAAAACACATGGTTTCATTCATAAAACACAGGGTTCTATTCATAGAACACAGGGTTCCATTCATAGAACACAGGGTTCTATTAATAGAACACAAGGTTTTATTCATAAAACACATGGTTATATTTATAGATCACGGGTGGTTTCCATTCAGAGAACACATCATTTCATTCATAAAACACAGGGTTCTATTCATAGAACACAGGGTTCCATTTATAGAACACTGGGTTCTATTCATAGAACACAAGGTTTTATTCATAGAACACATGGTTATATTTATAGATCAAGGGTGGTTTCCATTCAGAGAACACATAATTTTATTCATAAAACACAGGGTTCTATTCATAGAACACAGGTTTCCATTTATAGAACACAGGGTTCTATTCATAGAACTCAAGGTTTTATTCATAGAACAGATGGTTATATTTATAGATCACGGGTGGTTTCCATTCAGAGAACACATAATTTCATTCATAAAACACAGGGTTCTATTCATAGAACACAGGGTTCCATTTATAGAACACGGGGTTCTATTCATAGAACACAAGGTTTATTCATAGAACAGATGGTTATATTTATAGATCACGGGTGGTTTCCATTCAGAGAACACATGGTTTCATTCATAAAACACAGGGTTCTATTCATGGAACACAGGGTTCCATTCATAGAACACAGGGTTCTATTAATAGAACACAATGTTTTAATCATAAAACACATGGTTATATTTATAGATCACGGGTGGTTTCCATTCAGAGAACACATAATTTCATTCATAAAACACAGGGTTCTATTCATAGAACACAAGGTTTTTTTCATAGAACACATGGCTATATTTATAGATCACGGGTGGTTTCCATTCAGAGAACACATGGTTTAATTCATAAAACACAGGGTTCTATTCATAAAACACAGGGTTCCATTCATAGAACACAGGGTTCTATTAATAGAACACAAGGTTTTATTCATAGAACACATGGTTATATTTATAGATCTCGGGTGGTTTCCATTCAGAGAACACATGATTTCATTCATAAAACACAGGGTTCTATTTATAGAACACAGGGTTCCATTCATAGAACACAGGGTTCTATTAATAGAACACAAGGTTTTATTCATAAAACTCATGGTTATATTTATAGATCCCGGGTGGTTTCCATTCAGAGAACACATGGTTTCATTCATAAAACACAGGGTTCTATTCATAGAACACAGGGTTCCATTCATAGAATACAGGGTTCTTTTAATAGAACACAAGGTTTTATTCATAAAACACATGGTTATATTTATAGATCACGGGTGGTTTCCATTCAGAGAACACATAATTTTATTCATAAAACACAGGGTTCTATTCATAGAACACAGGGTTCCATTTATAGAACACAGGGTTCCATTCATAGAACACAGGGTTCTATTAATAGAACACAAGGTTTTATTCATAGAACACATGGCTATATTTATAGATCACGGGTGGTTTCCATTCAGAGAACACATGGTTTCATTCATAAAACACAGGGTTCTATTTAAAGAACACAGGGTTCCATTCATAGAACACAGGGTTCTATTAATAGAACACAAGGTTTTATTCATAAAACACATGGTTATATTTATAGATCACGGGTGGTTTCCATTCAGAGAACACATGGTTTCATTCATAAAACACAGGGTTCTATTCATAGAACACAGGGTTCCATTCATAGAACACAGGGTTCTATTAATAGAACACAAGGTTTTATTCATAAAACACATGGTTATATTTATAGATCACGGGTGGTTTCCATTCAGAGAACACATCATTTCATTTATAAAACACAGGGTTCTATTCATAGAACACAGGGTTCCATTTATAGAACACTGGGTTCTATTCATAGAACACAAGGTTTTATTCATAGAACACATGGTTATATTTATAGATCACGGGTGGTTTCCATTCAGAAAACACATGGTTTCATTCATAAAACACAGGGTTCTATTCATAGAACACAGGGTTCCATTCATAGAACACAGGGTTCTATTAATAGAACACAAGGTTTTATTCATAAAACACATGGTTATATTTATAGATCACGGGTGGTTTCCATTCAGAGAACACATCATTTCATTCATAAAACACAGGGTTCTATTCATAGAACACAGGGTTCCATTTATAGAACACTGGGTTCTATTCATAGAACACAAGGTTTTATTCATAGAACACATGGTTATATTTATAGATCAAGGGTGGTTTCCATTCAGAGAACACATAATTTTATTCATAAAACACAGGGTTCTATTCATAGAACACAGGTTTCCATTTATAGAACACAGGGTTCTATTCATAGAACTCAAGGTTTTATTCATAGAACAGATGGTTATATTTATAGATCACGGGTGGTTTCCATTCAGAGAACACATAATTTCATTCATAAAACACAGGGTTCTATTCATAGAACACAGGGTTCCATTTATAGAACACGGGGTTCTATTCATAGAACACAAGGTTTATTCATAGAACAGATGGTTATATTTATAGATCACGGGTGGTTTCCATTCAGAGAACACATGGTTTCATTCATAAAACACAGGGTTCTATTCATGGAACACAGGGTTCCATTCATAGAACACAGGGTTCTATTAATAGAACACAATGTTTTAATCATAAAACACATGGTTATATTTATAGATCACGGGTGGTTTCCATTCAGAGAACACATGGTTTCATTCATAAAACACAGGGTTCTATTCATGGAACACAGGGTTCCATTCATAGAACACAGGGTTCTATTAATAGAACACAATGTTTTAATCATAAAACACATGGCTATATTTATAGATCACGGGTGGTTTCCATTCAGAGAACACATGGTTTCATTAATAAAACACAGGGTTCTATTTATAGAACACAGGGTTCCATTCATAGAACACAGGGTTCTATTAATAGAACACAAGGTTTTATTCATAAAACACATGGTTATATTTATAGATCACGGGTGGTTTCCATTCAGAGAACACATGGTTTCATTCATAAAACACATGGTTCTATTCATAGAACACAGGGTTCCATTCATAGAACACAGGGTTCTATTAATAGAACACAAGGTTTGATTCATAAAACACATGGTTATATTTATAGATCACGGGTGGTTTCCATTCAGATAACACATCATTTCATTCATAAAACACAGGGTTCTATTCATAGAACACAGGGTTCCATTTATAGAACACTGGGTTCTATTCATAGAACACAAGGTTTTATTCATAGAACACATGGTTATATTTATAGATCACGGGTGGTTTCCATTCAGAGAACACATGGTTTCATTCATAAAACACAGGGTTCTATTCATGGAACACAGGGTTCCATTCATAGAACACAGGGTTCTATTAATAGAACACAAGGTTTTATTCATAGAACACATGGTTATATTTATAGATCACGGGTGGTTTCCATTCAGAGAACACATAATTTCATTCATAAAACACAGGGTTCTATTCATAGAACACAAGGTTCCAATTATAGAACACAGGGTTTTATTCATAGAACACAAGGTTTTATTCATAGAACAGATGGGTATATTTATAGATCACGGGTGGTTTCCATTCAGAGAACACATGGTTTCATTCATAAAACACAGGGTTCTATTCATAAAACACAGGGTTCCATTCATAGAACACAGGGTTCTATTAATAGAACACAAGGTTTTATTCATAGAACACATGGTTATATTTATAGATCACGGGAGGTTTCCATTCAGAGAACACATGATTTCATTCATAAAACACAGGGTTCTATTTATAGAACACAGGGTTCCATTCATAGAACACAGGGTTCTATTAATAGAACACAAGGTTTTATTCATAAAACACATGGTTATATTTATAGATCACGGGTGGTTTCCATTCAGAGAACACATGGTTTCATTCATTAAACACAGGGTTCTATTCATAGAACACAGGGTTCCATTCATAGAACACAGGGTTCCATTCATAGAACACAGGGTTCTATTAATAGAACACAAGGTTTTATTCATAGAACACGGGTTTTATTTATAGATCACGGGTGGTTTTCATTCAGAGAACACATAATTGCATTCATAAAACACAGGGTTCTATTCATAGAACACAGGGTTCCATTTATAGAACACAGGGTTCTATTCATAGAACACAAGGTTTTATTCATAGAACACATGGCTATATTTATAGATCACGGGTGGTTTCCATTCAGAGAACACATGGTTTCATTCATAAAACACAGGGTTCTATTTATAGAACACAGGGTTCCATTCATAGAACACAGGGTTCTATTAATAGAACACAAGGTTTTATTCATAAAACACATGGTTATATTTATAGATCCCGGGTGGTTTCCATTCAGAGAACACATGGTTTCATTCATAAAACACAGGGTTCTATTCATAGAACACAGGGTTCCATTCATAGAATACAGGGTTCTTTTAATAGAACACAAGGTTTTATTCATAAAACACATGGTTATATTTATAGATCACGGGTGGTTTCCATTCAGAGAACACATAATTTTATTCATAAAACACAGGGTTCTATTCATAGAACACAGGGTTCCATTTATAGAACACAGGGTTCCATTCATAGAACACAGGGTTCTATTAATAGAACACAAGGTTTTATTCATAGAACACATGGCTATATTTATAGATCACGGGTGGTTTCCATTCAGAGAACACATGGTTTCATTCATAAAACACAGGGTTCTATTTAAAGAACACAGGGTTCCATTCATAGAACACAGGGTTCTATTAATAGAACACAAGGTTTTATTCATAAAACACATGGTTATATTTATAGATCACGGGTGGTTTCCATTCAGAGAACACATGGTTTCATTCATAAAACACAGGGTTCTATTCATAGAACACAGGGTTCCATTCATAGAACACAGGGTTCTATTAATAGAACACAAGGTTTTATTCATAAAACACATGGTTATATTTATAGATCACGGGTGGTTTCCATTCAGAGAACACATCATTTCATTCATAAAACACAGGGTTCTATTCATAGAACACAGGGTTCCATTTATAGAACACTGGGTTCTATTCATAGAACACAAGGTTTTATTCATAGAACACATGGTTATATTTATAGATCAAGGGTGGTTTCCATTCAGAGAACACATAATTTTATTCATAAAACACAGGGTTCTATTCATAGAACACAGGTTTCCATTTATAGAACACAGGGTTCTATTCATAGAACTCAAGGTTTTATTCATAGAACAGATGGTTATATTTATAGATCACGGGTGGTTTCCATTCAGAGAACACATAATTTCATTCATAAAACACAGGGTTCTATTCATAGAACACAGGGTTCCATTTATAGAACACGGGGTTCTATTCATAGAACACAAGGTTTATTCATAGAACAGATGGTTATATTTATAGATCACGGGTGGTTTCCATTCAGAGAACACATGGTTTCATTCATAAAACACAGGGTTCTATTCATGGAACACAGGGTTCCATTCATAGAACACAGGGTTCTATTAATAGAACACAATGTTTTAATCATAAAACACATGGTTATATTTATAGATCACGGGTGGTTTCCATTCAGAGAACACATAATTTCATTCATAAAACACAGGGTTCTATTCATAGAACACAAGGTTTTATTCATAGAACACATGGCTATATTTATAGATCACGGGTGGTTTCCATTCAGAGAACACATGGTTTCATTAATAAAACACAGGGTTCTATTTATAGAACACAGGGTTCCATTCATAGAACACAGGGTTCTATTAATAGAACACAAGGTTTTATTCATAAAACACATGGTTATATTTATAGATCACGGGTGGTTTCCATTCAGAGAACACATGGTTTCATTCATAAAACACATGGTTCTATTCATAGAACACAGGGTTCCATTCATAGAACACAGGGTTCTATTAATAGAACACAAGGTTTGATTCATAAAACACATGGTTATATTTATAGATCACGGGTGGTTTCCATTCAGATAACACATCATTTCATTCATAAAACACAGGGTTCTATTCATAGAACACAGGGTTCCATTTATAGAACACTGGGTTCTATTCATAGAACACAAGGTTTTATTCATAGAACACATGGTTATATTTATAGATCACGGGTGGTTTCCATTCAGAGAACACATGGTTTCATTCATAAAACACAGGGTTCTATTCATGGAACACAGGGTTCCATTCATAGAACACAGGGTTCTATTAATAGAACACAAGGTTTTATTCATAGAACACATGGTTATATTTATAGATCACGGGTGGTTTCCATTCAGAGAACACATAATTTCATTCATAAAACACAGGGTTCTATTCATAGAACACAAGGTTCCAATTATAGAACACAGGGTTTTATTCATAGAACACAAGGTTTTATTCATAGAACAGATGGGTATATTTATAGATCACGGGTGGTTTCCATTCAGAGAACACATGGTTTCATTCATAAAACACAGGGTTCTATTCATAAAACACAGGGTTCCATTCATAGAACACAGGGTTCTATTAATAGAACACAAGGTTTTATTCATAGAACACATGGTTATATTTATAGATCACGGGAGGTTTCCATTCAGAGAACACATGATTTCATTCATAAAACACAGGGTTCTATTTATAGAACACAGGGTTCCATTCATAGAACACAGGGTTCTATTAATAGAACACAAGGTTTTATTCATAAAACACATGGTTATATTTATAGATCACGGGTGGTTTCCATTCAGAGAACACATGGTTTCATTCATTAAACACAGGGTTCTATTCATAGAACACAGGGTTCCATTCATAGAACACAGGGTTCCATTCATAGAACACAGGGTTCTATTAATAGAACACAAGGTTTTATTCATAGAACACGGGTTTTATTTATAGATCACGGGTGGTTTTCATTCAGAGAACACATAATTGCATTCATAAAACACAGGGTTCTATTCATAGAACACAGGGTTCCATTTATAGAACACAGGGTTCTATTCATAGAACACAAGGTTTTATTCATAGAACACATGGCTATATTTATAGATCACGGGTGGTTTCCATTCAGAGAACACATGGTTTCATTCATAAAACACAGGGTTCTATTTATAGAACACAGGGTTCCATTCATAGAACACAGGGTTCTATTAATAGAACACAAGGTTTTATTCATAAAACACATGGTTATATTTATAGATCCCGGGTGGTTTCCATTCAGAGAACACATGGTTTCATTCATAAAACACAGGGTTCTATTCATAGAACACAGGGTTCCATTCATAGAATACAGGGTTCTTTTAATAGAACACAAGGTTTTATTCATAAAACACATGGTTATATTTATAGATCACGGGTGGTTTCCATTCAGAGAACACATAATTTTATTCATAAAACACAGGGTTCTATTCATAGAACACAGGGTTCCATTTATAGAACACAGGGTTCCATTCATAGAACACAGGGTTCTATTAATAGAACACAAGGTTTTATTCATAGAACACATGGCTATATTTATAGATCACGGGTGGTTTCCATTCAGAGAACACATGGTTTCATTCATAAAACACAGGGTTCTATTTAAAGAACACAGGGTTCCATTCATAGAACACAGGGTTCTATTAATAGAACACAAGGTTTTATTCATAAAACACATGGTTATATTTATAGATCACGGGTGGTTTCCATTCAGAGAACACATGGTTTCATTCATAAAACACAGGGTTCTATTCATAGAACACAGGGTTCCATTCATAGAACACAGGGTTCTATTAATAGAACACAAGGTTTTATTCATAAAACACATGGTTATATTTATAGATCACGGGTGGTTTCCATTCAGAGAACACATCATTTCATTCATAAAACACAGGGTTCTATTCATAGAACACAGGGTTCCATTTATAGAACACTGGGTTCTATTCATAGAACACAAGGTTTTATTCATAGAACACATGGTTATATTTATAGATCACGGGTGGTTTCCATTCAGAAAACACATGGTTTCATTCATAAAACACAGGGTTCTATTCATAGAACACAGGGTTCCATTCATAGAACACAGGGTTCTATTAATAGAACACAAGGTTTTATTCATAAAACACATGGTTATATTTATAGATCACGGGTGGTTTCCATTCAGAGAACACATCATTTCATTCATAAAACACAGGGTTCTATTCATAGAACACAGGGTTCCATTTATAGAACACTGGGTTCTATTCATAGAACACAAGGTTTTATTCATAGAACACATGGTTATATTTATAGATCAAGGGTAATTTCCATTCAGAGAACACATAATTTTATTCATAAAACACAGGGTTCTATTCATAGAACACAGGTTTCCATTTATAGAACACAGGGTTCTATTCATAGAACTCAAGGTTTTATTCATAGAACAGATGGTTATATTTATAGATCACGGGTGGTTTCCATTCAGAGAACACATAATTTCATTCATAAAACACAGGGTTCTATTCATAGAACACAGGGTTCCATTTATAGAACACGGGGTTCTATTCATAGAACACAAGGTTTATTCATAGAACAGATGGTTATATTTATAGATCACGGGTGGTTTCCATTCAGAGAACACATGGTTTCATTCATAAAACACAGGGTTCTATTCATGGAACACAGGGTTCCATTCATAGAACACAGGGTTCTATTAATAGAACACAATGTTTTAATCATAAAACACATGGTTATATTTATAGATCACGGGTGGTTTCCATTCAGAGAACACATAATTTCATTCATAAAACACAGGGTTCTATTCATAGAACACAAGGTTTTATTCATAGAACACATGGCTATATTTATAGATCACGGGTGGTTTCCATTCAGAGAACACATGGTTTCATTAATAAAACACAGGGTTCTATTTATAGAACACAGGGTTCCATTCATAGAACACAGGGTTCTATTAATAGAACACAAGGTTTTATTCATAAAACACATGGTTATATTTATAGATCACGGGTGGTTTCCATTCAGAGAACACATGGTTTCATTCATAAAACACATGGTTCTATTCATAGAACACAGGGTTCCATTCATAGAACACAGGGTTCTATTAATAGAACACAAGGTTTGATTCATAAAACACATGGTTATATTTATAGATCACGGGTGGTTTCCATTCAGATAACACATCATTTCATTCATAAAACACAGGGTTCTATTCATAGAACACAGGGTTCCATTTATAGAACACTGGGTTCTATTCATAGAACACAAGGTTTTATTCATAGAACACATGGTTATATTTATAGATCACGGGTGGTTTCCATTCAGAGAACACATGGTTTCATTCATAAAACACAGGGTTCTATTCATGGAACACAGGGTTCCATTCATAGAACACAGGGTTCTATTAATAGAACACAAGGTTTTATTCATAGAACACATGGTTATATTTATAGATCACGGGTGGTTTCCATTCAGAGAACACATAATTTCATTCATAAAACACAGGGTTCTATTCATAGAACACAAGGTTCCAATTATAGAACACAGGGTTTTATTCATAGAACACAAGGTTTTATTCATAGAACAGATGGGTATATTTATAGATCACGGGTGGTTTCCATTCAGAGAACACATGGTTTAATTCATAAAACACAGGGTTCTATTCATAAAACACAGGGTTCCATTCATAGAACACAGGGTTCTATTAATAGAACACAAGGTTTTATTCATAGAACACATGGTTATATTTATAGATCACGGGAGGTTTCCATTCAGAGAACACATGATTTCATTCATAAAACACAGGGTTCTATTTATAGAACACAGGGTTCCATTCATAGAACACAGGGTTCTATTAATAGAACACAAGGTTTTATTCATAAAACACATGGTTATATTTATAGATCACGGGTGGTTTCCATTCAGAGAACACATGGTTTCATTCATAAAACACAGGGTTCTATTCATAGAACACAGGGTTCCATTCATAGAACACAGGGTTCCATTCATAGAACACAGGGTTCTATTAATAGAACACAAGGTTTTATTCATAGAACACGGGTTTTATTTATAGATCACGGGTGGTTTCCATTCAGAGAACACATAATTGCATTCATAAAACACAGGGTTCTATTCATAGAACACAGGGTTCCATTTATAGAACACAGGGTTCTATTCATAAAACACAAGGTTTTATTCATAGAACACATGGCTATATTTATAGATCACGGGTGGTTTCCATTCAGAGAACACATGGTTTCATTCATAAAACACAGGGTTCTATTTATAGAACACAGGGTTCCATTCATAGAACACAGGGTTCTATTAATAGAACACAAGGTTTTATTCATAAAACACATGGTTATATTTATAGATCACGGGTGGTTTCCATTCAGAGAACACATGGTTTCATTCATAAAACACAGGGTTCTATTCATAGAACACAGGGTTCCATTCATAGAACACAGGGTTCTATTAATAGAACACAAGGTTTTATTCATAAAACACATGGTTGTATTTATAGATCACGGGTGGTTTCCATTCAGAGAACACATCATTTCATTCATAAAACACAGGGTTCTATTCATAGAACACAGGGTTCCATTTATAGAACACTGGGTTCTATTCATAGAACACAAGGTTTTATTCATAGAACACATGGTTATATTTATAGATCACGGGTGGTTTCCATTCAGAGAACACATAATTGTATTCATAAAACACAGGGTTCTATTCATAGAACACAGGGTTCCATTTATAGAACACAGGGTTCTTTTCATAGAACACAAGGTTTTATTCATAGAACACATGGTTATATTTATAGATCACGGGAGGTTTCCATTCAGAGAACACATGATTTCATTCATAAAACACAGGGTTCTATTTATAGAACACAGGGTTCCATTCATAGAACACAGGGTTCTATTAATAGAACACAAGGTTTTATTCATAAAACACATGGTTATATTTATAGATCACGGGTGGTTTCCATTCAGAGAACACATGGTTTCATTCATAAAACACAGGGTTCTATTCATAGAACACAGGGTTCCATTCATAGAACACAGGGTTCTATTAATAGAACACAAGGTTTTATTCATAAAACACATGGTTATATTTATAGATCACGGGTGGTTTCCATTCAGAGAACACATAATTTCATTCATAAAACACAGGGTTCTATTCATAGAACACAGGGTTCCATTTATAGAACACAGGGTTCTATTCATAGAACACAAGGTTTTATTCATAGAACAGATGGTTATATTTATAGATCACGGGTGGTTTCCATTCAGAGAACACATAATTGCATTCATAAAACACAGGGTTCTATTCATAGAACACAGGGTTCCATTTATAGAACACATGGTTCTATTCATAGAACACAAGGTTTTATTCATAGAACACATGGCTATATTTATAGATCACGGGTGGTTTCCATTCAGAGAACACATAATTTCATTCATAAAACACAGGGTTCTATTCATAGAACACAGGGTTCCATTTATAGAACACGGGGTTCTATTCATAGAACACAAGGTTTATTCATAGAACAGATGGTTATATTTATAGATCACGGGTGGTTTCCATTCAGAGAACACATGGTTTCATTCATAAAACACAGGGTTCTATTCATAGAACACAGGGTTCCATTCATAGAACACAGGGTTCTATTAATAGAACACAAGGTTTTATTCATAGAACACATGGTTATATTTATAGATCACGGGTGGTTTCCATTCAGAGAACACATAATTTCATTCATAAAACACAGGGTTCTATTCATAGAACACAATGTTCCAATTATAGAACACAGGGTTCTATTCATAGAACACAAGGTTTTATTCATAGAACAGATGGGTATATTTATAGATCACGGGTGGTTTCCATTCAGAGAACACATGGTTTCATTCATAAAACACAGGGTTCTATTCATAAAACACAGGGTTCCATTCATAGAACACAGGGTTCTATTAATAGAACACAAGGTTTTATTCATAGAACACATGGTTATATTTATAGATCTCGGGTGGTTTCCATTCAGAGAACACATGATTTCATTCATAAAACACAGGGTTCTATTTATAGAACACAGGGTTCCATTCATAGAACACAGGGTTCTATTAATAGAACACAAGGTTTTATTCATAAAACACATGGTTATATTTATAGATCACGGGTGGTTTCCATTCAGAGAACACATGGTTTCATTCATAAAACACAGGGTTCTATTCATAGAACACAGGGTTCCATTCATAGAACACAGGGTTCCATTCATAGAACACAGGGTTCTATTAATAGAACACAAGGTTTTATTCATAGAACACGGGTTTTATTTATAGATCACGGGTGGTTTCCATTCAGAGAACACATAATTGCATTCATAAAACACAGGGTTCTATTCATAGAACACAGGGTTCCATTTATAGAACACAGGGTTCTATTCATAGAACACAAGGTTTTATTCATAGAACACATGGCTATATTTATAGATCACGGGTGGTTTCCATTCAGAGAACACATGGTTTCATTCATAAAACACAGGGTTCTATTTATAGAACACAGGGTTCCATTCATAGAACACAGGGTTCTATTAATAGAACACAAGGTTTTATTCATAAAACACATGGTTATATTTATAGATCCCGGGTGGTTTCCATTCAGAGAACACATGGTTTCATTCATAAAACACAGGGTTCTATTCATAGAACACAGGGTTCCATTCATAGAATACAGGGTTCTTTTAATAGAACACAAGGTTTTATTCATAAAACACATGGTTATATTTATAGATCACGGGTGGTTTCCATTCAGAGAACACATAATTTTATTCATAAAACACAGGGTTCTATTCATAGAACACAGGGTTCCATTTATAGAACACAGGGTTCCATTCATAGAACACAGGGTTCTATTAATAGAACACAAGGTTTTATTCATAGAACACATGGCTATATTTATAGATCACGGGTGGTTTCCATTCAGAGAACACATGGTTTCATTCATAAAACACAGGGTTCTATTTAAAGAACACAGGGTTCCATTCATAGAACACAGGGTTCTATTAATAGAACACAAGGTTTTATTCATAAAACACATGGTTATATTTATAGATCACGGGTGGTTTCCATTCAGAGAACACATGGTTTCATTCATAAAACACAGGGTTCTATTCATAGAACACAGGGTTCCATTCATAGAACACAGGGTTCTATTAATAGAACACAAGGTTTTATTCATAAAACACATGGTTATATTTATAGATCACGGGTGGTTTCCATTCAGAGAACACATCATTTCATTCATAAAACACAGGGTTCTATTCATAGAACACAGGGTTCCATTTATAGAACACTGGGTTCTATTCATAGAACACAAGGTTTTATTCATAGAACACATGGTTATATTTATAGATCACGGGTGGTTTCCATTCAGAAAACACATGGTTTCATTCATAAAACACAGGGTTCTATTCATAGAACACAGGGTTCCATTCATAGAACACAGGGTTCTATTAATAGAACACAAGGTTTTATTCATAAAACACATGGTTATATTTATAGATCACGGGTGGTTTCCATTCAGAGAACACATCATTTCATTCATAAAACACAGGGTTCTATTCATAGAACACAGGGTTCCATTTATAGAACACTGGGTTCTATTCATAGAACACAAGGTTTTATTCATAGAACACATGGTTATATTTATAGATCAAGGGTGGTTTCCATTCAGAGAACACATAATTTTATTCATAAAACACAGGGTTCTATTCATAGAACACAGGTTTCCATTTATAGAACACAGGGTTCTATTCATAGAACTCAAGGTTTTATTCATAGAACAGATGGTTATATTTATAGATCACGGGTGGTTTCCATTCAGAGAACACATAATTTCATTCATAAAACACAGGGTTCTATTCATAGAACACAGGGTTCCATTTATAGAACACGGGGTTCTATTCATAGAACACAAGGTTTATTCATAGAACAGATGGTTATATTTATAGATCACGGGTGGTTTCCATTCAGAGAACACATGGTTTCATTCATAAAACACAGGGTTCTATTCATGGAACACAGGGTTCCATTCATAGAACACAGGGTTCTATTAATAGAACACAATGTTTTAATCATAAAACACATGGTTATATTTATAGATCACGGGTGGTTTCCATTCAGAGAACACATAATTTCATTCATAAAACACAGGGTTCTATTCATAGAACACAAGGTTTTATTCATAGAACACATGGCTATATTTATAGATCACGGGTGGTTTCCATTCAGAGAACACATGGTTTCATTAATAAAACACAGGGTTCTATTTATAGAACACAGGGTTCCATTCATAGAACACAGGGTTCTATTAATAGAACACAAGGTTTTATTCATAAAACACATGGTTATATTTATAGATCACGGGTGGTTTCCATTCAGAGAACACATGGTTTCAT
This sequence comes from Crinia signifera, assembly GCF_055691185.1. NCBI lineage: Eukaryota > Metazoa > Chordata > Amphibia > Anura > Myobatrachidae > Crinia > Crinia signifera. The sequence continues at coordinate 235,663,804 of NC_139217.1, read as the reverse complement.
TCATAAAACACATGGTTCTATTCATAGAACACAGGGTTCCATTCATAGAACACAGGGTTCTATTAATAGAACACAAGGTTTGATTCATAAAACACATGGTTATATTTATAGATCACGGGTGGTTTCCATTCAGATAACACATCATTTCATTCATAAAACACAGGGTTCTATTCATAGAACACAGGGTTCCATTTATAGAACACTGGGTTCTATTCATAGAACACAAGGTTTTATTCATAGAACACATGGTTATATTTATAGATCACGGGTGGTTTCCATTCAGAGAACACATGGTTTCATTCATAAAACACAGGGTTCTATTCATGGAACACAGGGTTCCATTCATAGAACACAGGGTTCTATTAATAGAACACAAGGTTTTATTCATAGAACACATGGTTATATTTATAGATCACGGGTGGTTTCCATTCAGAGAACACATAATTTCATTCATAAAACACAGGGTTCTATTCATAGAACACAAGGTTCCAATTATAGAACACAGGGTTTTATTCATAGAACACAAGGTTTTATTCATAGAACAGATGGGTATATTTATAGATCACGGGTGGTTTCCATTCAGAGAACACATGGTTTCATTCATAAAACACAGGGTTCTATTCATAAAACACAGGGTTCCATTCATAGAACACAGGGTTCTATTAATAGAACACAAGGTTTTATTCATAGAACACATGGTTATATTTATAGATCACGGGAGGTTTCCATTCAGAGAACACATGATTTCATTCATAAAACACAGGGTTCTATTTATAGAACACAGGGTTCCATTCATAGAACACAGGGTTCTATTAATAGAACACAAGGTTTTATTCATAAAACACATGGTTATATTTATAGATCACGGGTGGTTTCCATTCAGAGAACACATGGTTTCATTCATAAAACACAGGGTTCTATTCATAGAACACAGGGTTCCATTCATAGAACACAGGGTTCCATTCATAGAACACAGGGTTCTATTAATAGAACACAAGGTTTTATTCATAGAACACGGGTTTTATTTATAGATCACGGGTGGTTTCCATTCAGAGAACACATAATTGCATTCATAAAACACAGGGTTCTATTCATAGAACACAGGGTTCCATTTATAGAACACAGGGTTCTATTCATAGAACACAAGGTTTTATTCATAGAACACATGGCTATATTTATAGATCACGGGTGGTTTCCATTCAGAGAACACATGGTTTCATTCATAAAACACAGGGTTCTATTTATAGAACACAGGGTTCCATTCATAGAACACAGGGTTCTATTAATAGAACACAAGGTTTTATTCATAAAACACATGGTTATATTTATAGATCACGGGTGGTTTCCATTCAGAGAACACATGGTTTCATTCATAAAACACAGGGTTCTATTCATAGAACACAGGGTTCCATTCATAGAACACAGGGTTCTATTAATAGAACACAAGGTTTTATTCATAAAACACATGGTTGTATTTATAGATCACGGGTGGTTTCCATTCAGAGAACACATCATTTCATTCATAAAACACAGGGTTCTATTCATAGAACACAGGGTTCCATTTATAGAACACTGGGTTCTATTCATAGAACACAAGGTTTTATTCATAGAACACATGGTTATATTTATAGATCACGGGTGGTTTCCATTCAGAGAACACATGGTTTCATTCATAAAACACAGGGTTCTATTCATGGAACACAGGGTTCCATTCATAGAACACAGGGTTCTATTAATAGAACACAAGGTTTTATTCATAGAACACATGGTTATATTTATAGATCACGGGTGGTTTCCATTCAGAGAACACATAATTTCATTCATAAAACACAGGGTTCTATTCATAGAACACAAGGTTCCAATTATAGAACACAGGGTTTTATTCATAGAACACAAGGTTTTATTCATAGAACAGATGGGTATATTTATAGATCACGGGTGGTTTCCATTCAGAGAACACATGGTTTCATTCATAAAACACAGGGTTCTATTCATAAAACACAGGGTTCCATTCATAGAACACAGGGTTCTATTAATAGAACACAAGGTTTTATTCATAGAACACATGGTTATATTTATAGATCACGGGAGGTTTCCATTCAGAGAACACATGATTTCATTCATAAAACACAGGGTTCTATTTATAGAACACAGGGTTCCATTCATAGAACACAGGGTTCTATTAATAGAACACAAGGTTTTATTCATAAAACACATGGTTATATTTATAGATCACGGGTGGTTTCCATTCAGAGAACACATGGTTTCATTCATAAAACACAGGGTTCTATTCATAGAACACAGGGTTCCATTCATAGAACACAGGGTTCCATTCATAGAACACAGGGTTCTATTAATAGAACACAAGGTTTTATTCATAGAACACGGGTTTTATTTATAGATCACGGGTGGTTTCCATTCAGAGAACACATAATTGCATTCATAAAACACAGGGTTCTATTCATAGAACACAGGGTTCCATTTATAGAACACAGGGTTCTATTCATAGAACACAAGGTTTTATTCATAGAACACATGGCTATATTTATAGATCACGGGTGGTTTCCATTCAGAGAACACATGGTTTCATTCATAAAACACAGGGTTCTATTTATAGAACACAGGGTTCCATTCATAGAACACAGGGTTCTATTAATAGAACACAAGGTTTTATTCATAAAACACATGGTTATATTTATAGATCACGGGTGGTTTCCATTCAGAGAACACATGGTTTCATTCATAAAACACAGGGTTCTATTCATAGAACACAGGGTTCCATTCATAGAACACAGGGTTCTATTAATAGAACACAAGGTTTTATTCATAAAACACATGGTTGTATTTATAGATCACGGGTGGTTTCCATTCAGAGAACACATCATTTCATTCATAAAACACAGGGTTCTATTCATAGAACACAGGGTTCCATTTATAGAACACTGGGTTCTATTCATAGAACACAAGGTTTTATTCATAGAACACATGGTTATATTTATAGATCACGGGTGGTTTCCATTCAGAGAACACATAATTGTATTCATAAAACACAGGGTTCTATTCATAGAACACAGGGTTCCATTTATAGAACACAGGGTTCTTTTCATAGAACACAAGGTTTTATTCATAGAACACATGGTTATATTTATAGATCACGGGAGGTTTCCATTCAGAGAACACATGATTTCATTCATAAAACACAGGGTTCTATTTATAGAACACAGGGTTCCATTCATAGAACACAGGGTTCTATTAATAGAACACAAGGTTTTATTCATAAAACACATGGTTATATTTATAGATCACGGGTGGTTTCCATTCAGAGAACACATGGTTTCATTCATAAAACACAGGGTTCTATTCATAGAACACAGGGTTCCATTCATAGAACACAGGGTTCTATTAATAGAACACAAGGTTTTATTCATAAAACACATGGTTATATTTATAGATCACGGGTGGTTTCCATTCAGAGAACACATAATTTCATTCATAAAACACAGGGTTCTATTCATAGAACACAGGGTTCCATTTATAGAACACAGGGTTCTATTCATAGAACACAAGGTTTTATTCATAGAACAGATGGTTATATTTATAGATCACGGGTGGTTTCCATTCAGAGAACACATAATTGCATTCATAAAACACAGGGTTCTATTCATAGAACACAGGGTTCCATTTATAGAACACATGGTTCTATTCATAGAACACAAGGTTTTATTCATAGAACACATGGCTATATTTATAGATCACGGGTGGTTTCCATTCAGAGAACACATAATTTCATTCATAAAACACAGGGTTCTATTCATAGAACACAGGGTTCCATTTATAGAACACGGGGTTCTATTCATAGAACACAAGGTTTATTCATAGAACAGATGGTTATATTTATAGATCACGGGTGGTTTCCATTCAGAGAACACATGGTTTCATTCATAAAACACAGGGTTCTATTCATAGAACACAGGGTTCCATTCATAGAACACAGGGTTCTATTAATAGAACACAAGGTTTTATTCATAGAACACATGGTTATATTTATAGATCACGGGTGGTTTCCATTCAGAGAACACATAATTTCATTCATAAAACACAGGGTTCTATTCATAGAACACAAGGTTCCAATTATAGAACACAGGGTTCTATTCATAGAACACAAGGTTTTATTCATAGAACAGATGGGTATATTTATAGATCACGGGTGGTTTCCATTCAGAGAACACATGGTTTCATTCATAAAACACAGGGTTCTATTCATAAAACACAGGGTTCCATTCATAGAACACAGGGTTCTATTAATAGAACACAAGGTTTTATTCATAGAACACATGGTTATATTTATAGATCTCGGGTGGTTTCCATTCAGAGAACACATGATTTCATTCATAAAACACAGGGTTCTATTTATAGAACACAGGGTTCCATTCATAGAACACAGGGTTCTATTAATAGAACACAAGGTTTTATTCATAAAACACATGGTTATATTTATAGATCACGGGTGGTTTCCATTCAGAGAACACATGGTTTCATTCATAAAACACAGGGTTCTATTCATAGAACACAGGGTTCCATTCATAGAATACAGGGTTCTTTTAATAGAACACAAGGTTTTATTCATAAAACACATGGTTATATTTATAGATCACGGGTGGTTTCCATTCAGAGAACACATAATTTTATTCATAAAACACAGGGTTATATTCATAGAACACAGGGTTCCATTTATAGAACACAGGGTTCCATTCATAGAACACAGGGTTCTATTAATAGAACACAAGGTTTTATTCATAGAACACATGGCTATATTTATATATCACGGGTGGTTTCCATTCAGAGAACACATGGTTTAATTCATAAAACACAGGGTTCTATTTATAGAACACAGGGTTCCATTCATAGAACACAGGGTTCTATTAATAGAACACAAGGTTTTATTCATAAAACACATGGTTATATTTATAGATCACGGGTGGTTTCCATTCAGAGAACACATGGTTTCATTCATAAAACACAGGGTTCTATTCATAGAACACAGGGTTCCATTCATAGAACACAGGGTTCTATTAATAGAACACAAGGTTTTATTCATAAAACACATGGTTATATTTATAGATCACGGGTGGTTTCCATTCAGAGAACACATCATTTCATTCATAAAACACAGGGTTCTATTCATAGAACACAGGGTTCCATTTATAGAACACTGGGTTCTATTCATAGAACACAAGGTTTTATTCATAGAACACATGGTTATAGTTATAGATCACGGGTGGTTTCCATTCAGAGAACACATGGTTTCATTCATAAAACACAGGGTTCTATTCATAGAACACAGGGTTCCATTCATAGAACACAGGGTTCTATTAATAGAACACAAGGTTTTATTCATAAAACACATGGTTATATTTATAGATCACGGGTGGTTTCCATTCAGAGAACACATCATTTCATTCATAAAACACAGGGTTCTATTCATAGAACACAGGGTTCCATTTATAGAACACTGGGTTCTATTCATAGAACACAAGGTTTTATTCATAGAACACATGGTTATAGTTATAGATCACGGGTGGTTTTCATTCAGAGAACACATGGTTTCATTCATAAAACACAGGGTTCTATTCATAGAACACAGGGTTCCATTCATAGAACACAGGGTTCTATTAATAGAACACAAGGTTTTATTCATAAAACACATGGTTATATTTATAGATCACGGGTGGTTTCCATTCAGAGAACACATGGTTTCATTCATAAAACACATGGTTCTATTCATAGAACACAGGGTTCCATTCATAGAACACAGGGTTCTATTAATAGAACACAAGGTTTGATTCATAAAACACATGGTTATATTTATAGATCACGGGTGGTTTCCATTCAGATAACACATCATTTCATTCATAAAACACAGGGTTCTATTCATAGAACACAGGGTTCCATTTATAGAACACTGGGTTCTATTCATAGAACACAAGGTTTTATTCATAGAACACATGGTTATATTTATAGATCACGGGTGGTTTCCATTCAGAGAACACATGGTTTCATTCATAAAACACAGGGTTCTATTCATGGAACACAGGGTTCCATTCATAGAACACAGGGTTCTATTAATAGAACACAAGGTTTTATTCATAGAACACATGGTTATATTTATAGATCACGGGTGGTTTCCATTCAGAGAACACATAATTTCATTCATAAAACACAGGGTTCTATTCATAGAACACAAGGTTCCAATTATAGAACACAGGGTTTTATTCATAGAACACAAGGTTTTATTCATAGAACAGATGGGTATATTTATAGATCACGGGTGGTTTCCATTCAGAGAACACATGGTTTCATTCATAAAACACAGGGTTCTATTCATAAAACACAGGGTTCCATTCATAGAACACAGGGTTCTATTAATAGAACACAAGGTTTTATTCATAGAACACATGGTTATATTTATAGATCACGGGAGGTTTCCATTCAGAGAACACATGATTTCATTCATAAAACACAGGGTTCTATTTATAGAACACAGGGTTCCATTCATAGAACACAGGGTTCTATTAATAGAACACAAGGTTTTATTCATAAAACACATGGTTATATTTATAGATCACGGGTGGTTTCCATTCAGAGAACACATGGTTTCATTCATAAAACACAGGGTTCTATTCATAGAACACAGGGTTCCATTCATAGAACACAGGGTTCCATTCATAGAACACAGGGTTCTATTAATAGAACACAAGGTTTTATTCATAGAACAGATGGTTATATTTATAGATCACGGGTGGTTTCCATTCAGAGAACACATAATTGCATTTATAAAACACAGGGTTCTATTCATAGAACACAGGGTTCCATTTATAGAACACAGGGTTCTATTCATAGAACACAAGGTTTTATTCATAGAACACATGGCTATATTTATAGATCACGGGTGGTTTCCATTCAGAGAACACATGGTTTCATTCATAAAACACAGGGTTCTATTTATAGAACACAGGGTTCCATTCATAGAACACAGGGTTCTATTAATAGAACACAAGGTTTTATTCATAAAACACATGGTTATATTTATAGATCACGGGTGGTTTCCATTCAGAGAACACATGGTTTCATTCATAAAACACAGGGTTCTATTCATAGAACACAGGGTTCCATTCATAGAACACAGGGTTCTATTAATAGAACACAAGGTTTTATTCATAAAACACATGGTTATATTTATAGATCACGGGTGGTTTCCATTCAGAGAACACATCATTTCATTCATAAAACACAGGGTTCTATTCATAGAACACAGGGTTCCATTTATAGAACACTGGGTTCTATTCATAGAACACAAGGTTTTATTCATAGAACACATGGTTATATTTATAGATCACGGGTGGTTTCCATTCAGAGAACACATAATTGTATTCATAAAACACAGGGTTCTATTCATAGAACACAGGGTTCCATTTATAGAACACAGGGTTCTTTTCATAGAACACAAGGTTTTATTCATAGAACACATGGTTATATTTATAGATCACGGGAGGTTTCCATTCAGAGAACACATGATTTCATTCATAAAACACAGGGTTCTATTTATAGAACACAGGGTTCCATTCATAGAACACAGGGTTCTATTAATAGAACACAAGGTTTTATTCATAAAACACATGGTTATATTTATAGATCACGGGTGGTTTCCATTCAGAGAACACATGGTTTCATTCATAAAACACAGGGTTCTATTCATAGAACACAGGGTTCCATTCATAGAACACAGGGTTCCATTCATAGAACACAGGGTTCTATTAATAGAACACAAGGTTTTATTCATAAAACACATGGTTATATTTATAGATCACGGGTGGTTTCCATTCAGAGAACACATAATTTCATTCATAAAACACAGGGTTCTATTCATAGAACACAGGGTTCCATTTATAGAACACAGGGTTCTATTCATAGAACACAAGGTTTTATTCATAGAACAGATGGTTATATTTATAGATCACGGGTGGTTTCCATTCAGAGAACACATAATTGCATTCATAAAACACAGGGTTCTATTCATAGAACACAGGGTTCCATTTATAGAACACATGGTTCTATTCATAGAACACAAGGTTTTATTCATAGAACACATGGCTATATTTATAGATCACGGGTGGTTTCCATTCAGAGAACACATAATTTCATTCATAAAACACAGGGTTCTATTCATAGAACACAGGGTTCCATTTATAGAACACGGGGTTCTATTCATAGAACACAAGGTTTATTCATAGAACAGATGGTTATATTTATAGATCACGGGTGGTTTCCATTCAGAGAACACATGGTTTCATTCATAAAACACAGGGTTCTATTCATAGAACACAGGGTTCCATTCATAGAACACATGGTTCTATTAATAGAACACAAGGTTTTATTCATAGAACACATGGTTATATTTATAGATCACGGGTGGTTTCCATTCAGAGAACACATAATTTCATTCATAAAACACAGGGTTCTATTCATAGAACACAAGGTTCCAATTATAGAACACAGGGTTCTATTCATAGAACACAAGGTTTTATTCATAGAACAGATGGGTATATTTATAGATCACGGGTGGTTTCCATTCAGAGAACACATGGTTTCATTCATAAAACACAGGGTTCTATTCATAAAACACAGGGTTCCATTCATAGAACACAGGGTTCTATTAATAGAACACAAGGTTTTATTCATAGAACACATGGTTATATTTATAGATCTCGGGTGGTTTCCATTCAGAGAACACATGATTTCATTCATAAAACACAGGGTTCTATTTATAGAACACAGGGTTCCATTCATAGAACACAGGGTTCTATTAATAGAACACAAGGTTTTATTCATAAAACACATGGTTATATTTATAGATCACGGGTGGTTTCCATTCAGAGAACACATGGTTTCATTCATAAAACACAGGGTTCTATTCATAGAACACAGGGTTCCATTCATAGAATACAGGGTTCTTTTAATAGAACACAAGGTTTTATTCATAAAACACATGGTTATATTTATAGATCACGGGTGGTTTCCATTCAGAGAACACATAATTTTATTCATAAAACACAGGGTTATATTCATAGAACACAGGGTTCCATTTATAGAACACAGGGTTCCATTCATAGAACACAGGGTTCTATTAATAGAACACAAGGTTTTATTCATAGAACACATGGCTATATTTATAGATCACGGGTGGTTTCCATTCAGAGAACACATGGTTTCATTCATAAAACACAGGGTTCTATTTATAGAACACAGGGTTCCATTCATAGAACACAGGGTTCTATTAATAGAACACAAGGTTTTATTCATAAAACACATGGTTATATTTATAGATCACGGGTGGTTTCCATTCAGAGAACACATGGTTTCATTCATAAAACACAGGGTTCTATTCATAGAACACAGGGTTCCATTCATAGAACACAGGGTTATATTAATAGAACACAAGGTTTTATTCATAAAACACATGGTTATATTTATAGATCACGGGTGGTTTCCATTCAGAGAACACATCATTTCATTCATAAAACACAGGGTTCTATTCATAGAACACAGGGTTCCATTTATAGAACACTGGGTTCTATTCATAGAACACAAGGTTTTATTCATAGAACACATGGTTATAGTTATAGATCACGGGTGGTTTCCATTCAGAGAACACATGGTTTCATTCATAAAACACAGGGTTCTATTCATAGAACACAGGGTTCCATTCATAGAACACAGGGTTCTATTAATAGAACACAAGGTTTTATTCATAAAACACATGGTTATATTTATAGATCACGGGTGGTTTCCATTCAGAGAACACATGGTTTCATTCATAAAACACATGGTTATATTCATAGAACACAGGGTTCCATTCATAGAACACAGGGTTCTATTAATAGAACACAAGGTTTGATTCATAAAACACATGGTTATATTTATAGATCACGGGTGGTTTCCATTCAGATAACACATCATTTCATTCATAAAACACAGGGTTCTATTCATAGAACACAGGGTTCCATTTATAGAACACTGGGTTCTATTCATAGAACACAAGGTTTTATTCATAGAACACATGGTTATATTTATAGATCACGGGTGGTTTCCATTCAGAGAACACATGGTTTCATTCATAAAACACAAGGTTCTATTCATAGAACACAGGGTTCCATTCATAGAACACATGGTTCTATTAATAGAACACAAGGTTTTATTCATAGAACACATGGTTATATTTATAGATCACGGGTGGTTTCCATTCAGAGAACACATAATTTCATTCATAAAACACAGGGTTCTATTCATAGAACACAAGGTTCCAATTATAGAACACAGGGTTCTATTCATAGAACACAAGGTTTTATTCATAGAACAGATGGGTATATTTATAGATCACGGGTGGTTTCCATTCAGAGAACACATGGTTTCATTCATAAAACACAGGGTTCTATTCATAAAACACAGGGTTCCATTCATAGAACACAGGGTTCTATTAATAGAACACAAGGTTTTATTCATAGAACACATGGTTATATTTATAGATCTCGGGTGGTTTCCATTCAGAGAACACATGATTTCATTCATAAAACACAGGGTTCTATTTATAGAACACAGGGTTCCATTCATAGAACACAGGGTTCTATTAATAGAACACAAGGTTTTATTCATAAAACACATGGTTATATTTATAGATCACGGGTGGTTTCCATTCAGAGAACACATGGTTTCATTCATAAAACACAGGGTTCTATTCATAGAACACAGGGTTCCATTCATAGAATACAGGGTTCTTTTAATAGAACACAAGGTTTTATTCATAAAACACATGGTTATATTTATAGATCACGGGTGGTTTCCATTCAGAGAACACATAATTTTATTCATAAAACACAGGGTTATATTCATAGAACACAGGGTTCCATTTATAGAACACAGGGTTCCATTCATAGAACACAGGGTTCTATTAATAGAACACAAGGTTTTATTCATAGAACACATGGCTATATTTATAGATCACGGGTGGTTTCCATTCAGAGAACACATGGTTTCATTCATAAAACACAGGGTTCTATTTATAGAACACAGGGTTCCATTCATAGAACACAGGGTTCTATTAATAGAACACAAGGTTTTATTCATAAAACACATGGTTATATTTATAGATCACGGGTGGTTTCCATTCAGAGAACACATGGTTTCATTCATAAAACACAGGGTTCTATTCATAGAACACAGGGTTCCATTCATAGAACACAGGGTTCTATTAATAGAACACAAGGTTTTATTCATAAAACACATGGTTATATTTATAGATCACGGGTGGTTTCCATTCAGAGAACACATCATTTCATTCATAAAACACAGGGTTCTATTCATAGAACACAGGGTTCCATTTATAGAACACAGGGTTCTATTCATAGAACACAAGGTTTTATTCATAGAACACATGGTTATAGTTATAGATCACGGGTGGTTTCCATTCAGAGAACACATGGTTTCATTCATAAAACACAGGGTTCTATTCATAGAACACAGGGTTCCATTCATAGAACACAGGGTTCTATTAATAGAACACAAGGTTTTATTCATAAAACACATGGTTATATTTATAGATCACGGGTGGTTTCCATTCAGAGAACACATCATTTCATTCATAAAACACAGGGTTCTATTCATAGAACACAGGGTTCCATTTATAGAACACTGGGTTCTATTCATAGAACACAAGGTTTTATTCATAGAACACATGGTTATATTTATAGATCAAGGGTGGTTTCCATTCAGAGAACACATAATTTTATTCATAAAACACAGGGTTCTATTCATAGAACACAGGTTTCCATTTATAGAACACAGGGTTCTATTCATAGAACTCAAGGTTTTATTCATAGAACAGATGGTTATATTTATAGATCACGGGTGGTTTCCATTCAGAGAACACATAATTTCATTCATAAAACACAGGGTTCTATTCATAGAACACAGGGTTCCATTTATAGAACACGGGGTTCTATTCATAGAACACAAGGTTTATTCATAGAACAGATGGTTATATTTATAGATCACGGGTGGTTTCCATTCAGAGAACACATGGTTTCATTCATAAAACACAGGTTTCTATTCATGGAACACAGGGTTCCATTCATAGAACACAGGGTTCTATTAATAGAACACAATGTTTTAATCATAAAACACATGGTTATATTTATAGATCACGGGTGGTTTCCATTCAGAGAACACATAATTTCATTCATAAAACACAGGGTTCTATTCATAGAACACAAGGTTTTATTCATAGAACACATGGCTATATTTATAGATCACGGGTGGTTTCCATTCAGAGAACACATGGTTTCATTAATAAAACACAGGGTTCTATTTATAGAACACAGGGTTCCATTCATAGAACACAGGGTTCTATTAATAGAACACAAGGTTTTATTCATAAAACACATGGTTATATTTATAGATCACGGGTGGTTTCCATTCAGAGAACACATGGTTTCATTCATAAAACACAGGGTTCTATTCATAGAACACAGGGTTCCATTCATAGAACACAGGGTTCTATTAATAGAACAAAAGGTTTTATTCATAAAACACATGGTTATATTTATAGATCACGGGTGGTTTCCATTCAGAGAACACATAATTTCATTCATAAAACACAGGGTTCTATTCATAGAACACAGGGTTCCATTTATAGAACACAGGGTTCTATTCATAGAACACAAGGTTTTATTCATAGAACAGATGGTTATATTTATAGATCACGGGTGGTTTCCATTCAGAGAACACATAATTTCATTCATAAAACACAGGGTTCTATTCATAGAACACAGGGTTCCATTTATAGAACACGGGGTTCTATTCATAGAACACAAGGTTTATTCATAGAACAGATGGTTATATTTATAGATCACGGGTGGTTTCCATTCAGAGAACACATGGTTTCATTCATAAAACACAGGGTTCTATTCATAGAACACAGGGTTCCATTCATAGAACACAGGGTTCTATTAATAGAACACAAGGTTTTATTCATAGAACACATGGTTATATTTATAGATCACGGGTGGTTTCCATTCAGAGAACACATAATTTCATTCATAAAACACAGGGTTCTATTCATAGAACACAGGGTTCCATTCATAGAATACAGGGTTCTTTTAATAGAACACAAGGTTTTATTCATAAAACACATGGTTATATTTATAGATCACGGGTGGTTTCCATTCAGAGAACACATAATTTTATTCATAAAACACAGGGTTATATTCATAGAACACAGGGTTCCATTTATAGAACACAGGGTTCCATTCATAGAACACAGGGTTCTATTAATAGAACACAAGGTTTTATTCATAGAACACATGGCTATATTTATAGATCACGGGTGGTTTCCATTCAGAGAACACATGGTTTCATTCATAAAACACAGGGTTCTATTTATAGAACACAGGGTTCCATTCATAGAACACAGGGTTCTATTAATAGAACACAAGGTTTTATTCATAAAACACATGGTTATATTTATAGATCACGGGTGGTTTCCATTCAGAGAACACATGGTTTCATTCATAAAACACAGGGTTCTATTCATAGAACACAGGGTTCCATTCATAGAACACAGGGTTCTATTAATAGAACACAAGGTTTTATTCATAAAACACATGGTTATATTTATAGATCACGGGTCGTTTCCATTCAGAGAACACATCATTTCATTCATAAAACACAGGGTTCTATTCATAGAACACAGGGTTCCATTTATAGAACACTGGGTTCTATTCATAGAACACAAGGTTTTATTCATAGAACACATGGTTATAGTTATAGATCACGGGTGGTTTCCATTCAGAGAACACATGGTTTCATTCATAAAACACAGGGTTCTATTCATAGAACACAGGGTTCCATTCATAGAACACAGGGTTCTATTAATAGAACACAAGGTTTTATTCATAAAACACATGGTTATATTTATAGATCACGGGTGGTTTCCATTCAGAGAACACATGGTTTCATTCATAAAACACATGGTTCTATTCATAGAACACAGGGTTCCATTCATAGAACACAGGGTTCTATTAATAGAACACAAGGTTTGATTCATAAAACACATGGTTATATTTATAGATCACGGGTGGTTTCCATTCAGATAACACATCATTTCATTCATAAAACACAGGGTTCTATTCATAGAACACAGGGTTCCATTTATAGAACACTGGGTTCTATTCATAGAACACAAGGTTTTATTCATAGAACACATGGTTATATTTATAGATCACGGGTGGTTTCCATTCAGAGAACACATGGTTTCATTCATAAAACACAGGGTTCTATTCATGGAACACAGGGTTCCATTCATAGAACACAGGGTTCTATTAATAGAACACAAGGTTTTATTCATAGAACACATGGTTATATTTATAGATCACGGGTGGTTTCCATTCAGAGAACACATAATTTCATTCATAAAACACAGGGTTCTATTCATAGAACACAAGGTTCCAATTATAGAACACAGGGTTTTATTCATAGAACACAAGGTTTTATTCATAGAACAGATGGGTATATTTATAGATCACGGGTGGTTTCCATTCAGAGAACACATGGTTTCATTCATAAAACACAGGGTTCTATTCATAAAACACAGGGTTCCATTCATAGAACACAGGGTTCTATTAATAGAACACAAGGTTTTATTCATAGAACACATGGTTATATTTATAGATCACGGGAGGTTTCCATTCAGAGAACACATGATTTCATTCATAAAACACAGGGTTCTATTTATAGAACACAGGGTTCCATTCATAGAACACAGGGTTCTATTAATAGAACACAAGGTTTTATTCATAAAACACATGGTTATATTTATAGATCACGGGTGGTTTCCATTCAGAGAACACATGGTTTCATTCATAAAACACAGGGTTCTATTCATAGAACACAGGGTTCCATTCATAGAACACAGGGTTCCATTCATAGAACACAGGGTTCTATTAATAGAACACAAGGTTTTATTCATAAAACACATGGTTATATTTATAGATCACGGGTGGTTTCCATTCAGAGAACACATAATTTCATTCATAAAACACAGGGTTCTATTCATAGAACACAGGGTTCCATTTATAGAACACAGGGTTCTATTCATAGAACACAAGGTTTTATTCATAGAACAGATGGTTATATTTATAGATCACGGGTGGTTTCCATTCAGAGAACACATAATTGCATTCATAAAACACAGGGTTCTATTCATAGAACACAGGGTTCCATTTATAGAACACATGGTTCTATTCATAGAACACAAGGTTTTATTCATAGAACACATGGCTATATTTATAGATCACGGGTGGTTTCCATTCAGAGAACACATAATTTCATTCATAAAACACAGGGTTCTATTCATAGAACACAGGGTTCCATTTATAGAACACGGGGTTCTATTCATAGAACACAAGGTTTATTCATAGAACAGATGGTTATATTTATAGATCACGGGTGGTTTCCATTCAGAGAACACATGGTTTCATTCATAAAACACAGGGTTCTATTCATGGAACACAGGGTTCCATTCATAGAACACAGGGTTCTATTAATAGAACACAATGTTTTAATCATAAAACACATGGTTATATTTATAGATCACGGGTGGTTTCCATTCAGAGAACACATAATTTCATTCATAAAACACAGGGTTCTATTCATAGAACACAAGGTTTTTTTCATAGAACACATGGCTATATTTATAGATCACGGGTGGTTTCCATTCAGAGAACACATGGTTTAATTCATAAAACACAGGGTTCTATTCATAAAACACAGGGTTCCATTCATAGAACACAGGGTTCTATTAATAGAACACAAGGTTTTATTCATAGAACACATGGTTATATTTATAGATCTCGGGTGGTTTCCATTCAGAGAACACATGATTTCATTCATAAAACACAGGGTTCTATTTATAGAACACAGGGTTCCATTCATAGAACACAGGGTTCTATTAATAGAACACAAGGTTTTATTCATAAAACTCATGGTTATATTTATAGATCCCGGGTGGTTTCCATTCAGAGAACACATGGTTTCATTCATAAAACACAGGGTTCTATTCATAGAACACAGGGTTCCATTCATAGAATACAGGGTTCTTTTAATAGAACACAAGGTTTTATTCATAAAACACATGGTTATATTTATAGATCACGGGTGGTTTCCATTCAGAGAACACATAATTTTATTCATAAAACACAGGGTTCTATTCATAGAACACAGGGTTCCATTTATAGAACACAGGGTTCCATTCATAGAACACAGGGTTCTATTAATAGAACACAAGGTTTTATTCATAGAACACATGGCTATATTTATAGATCACGGGTGGTTTCCATTCAGAGAACACATGGTTTCATTCATAAAACACAGGGTTCTATTTAAAGAACACAGGGTTCCATTCATAGAACACAGGGTTCTATTAATAGAACACAAGGTTTTATTCATAAAACACATGGTTATATTTATAGATCACGGGTGGTTTCCATTCAGAGAACACATGGTTTCATTCATAAAACACAGGGTTCTATTCATAGAACACAGGGTTCCATTCATAGAACACAGGGTTCTATTAATAGAACACAAGGTTTTATTCATAAAACACATGGTTATATTTATAGATCACGGGTGGTTTCCATTCAGAGAACACATCATTTCATTTATAAAACACAGGGTTCTATTCATAGAACACAGGGTTCCATTTATAGAACACTGGGTTCTATTCATAGAACACAAGGTTTTATTCATAGAACACATGGTTATATTTATAGATCACGGGTGGTTTCCATTCAGAAAACACATGGTTTCATTCATAAAACACAGGGTTCTATTCATAGAACACAGGGTTCCATTCATAGAACACAGGGTTCTATTAATAGAACACAAGGTTTTATTCATAAAACACATGGTTATATTTATAGATCACGGGTGGTTTCCATTCAGAGAACACATCATTTCATTCATAAAACACAGGGTTCTATTCATAGAACACAGGGTTCCATTTATAGAACACTGGGTTCTATTCATAGAACACAAGGTTTTATTCATAGAACACATGGTTATATTTATAGATCAAGGGTGGTTTCCATTCAGAGAACACATAATTTTATTCATAAAACACAGGGTTCTATTCATAGAACACAGGTTTCCATTTATAGAACACAGGGTTCTATTCATAGAACTCAAGGTTTTATTCATAGAACAGATGGTTATATTTATAGATCACGGGTGGTTTCCATTCAGAGAACACATAATTTCATTCATAAAACACAGGGTTCTATTCATAGAACACAGGGTTCCATTTATAGAACACGGGGTTCTATTCATAGAACACAAGGTTTATTCATAGAACAGATGGTTATATTTATAGATCACGGGTGGTTTCCATTCAGAGAACACATGGTTTCATTCATAAAACACAGGGTTCTATTCATGGAACACAGGGTTCCATTCATAGAACACAGGGTTCTATTAATAGAACACAATGTTTTAATCATAAAACACATGGTTATATTTATAGATCACGGGTGGTTTCCATTCAGAGAACACATGGTTTCATTCATAAAACACAGGGTTCTATTCATGGAACACAGGGTTCCATTCATAGAACACAGGGTTCTATTAATAGAACACAATGTTTTAATCATAAAACACATGGCTATATTTATAGATCACGGGTGGTTTCCATTCAGAGAACACATGGTTTCATTAATAAAACACAGGGTTCTATTTATAGAACACAGGGTTCCATTCATAGAACACAGGGTTCTATTAATAGAACACAAGGTTTTATTCATAAAACACATGGTTATATTTATAGATCACGGGTGGTTTCCATTCAGAGAACACATGGTTTCATTCATAAAACACATGGTTCTATTCATAGAACACAGGGTTCCATTCATAGAACACAGGGTTCTATTAATAGAACACAAGGTTTGATTCATAAAACACATGGTTATATTTATAGATCACGGGTGGTTTCCATTCAGATAACACATCATTTCATTCATAAAACACAGGGTTCTATTCATAGAACACAGGGTTCCATTTATAGAACACTGGGTTCTATTCATAGAACACAAGGTTTTATTCATAGAACACATGGTTATATTTATAGATCACGGGTGGTTTCCATTCAGAGAACACATGGTTTCATTCATAAAACACAGGGTTCTATTCATGGAACACAGGGTTCCATTCATAGAACACAGGGTTCTATTAATAGAACACAAGGTTTTATTCATAGAACACATGGTTATATTTATAGATCACGGGTGGTTTCCATTCAGAGAACACATAATTTCATTCATAAAACACAGGGTTCTATTCATAGAACACAAGGTTCCAATTATAGAACACAGGGTTTTATTCATAGAACACAAGGTTTTATTCATAGAACAGATGGGTATATTTATAGATCACGGGTGGTTTCCATTCAGAGAACACATGGTTTCATTCATAAAACACAGGGTTCTATTCATAAAACACAGGGTTCCATTCATAGAACACAGGGTTCTATTAATAGAACACAAGGTTTTATTCATAGAACACATGGTTATATTTATAGATCACGGGAGGTTTCCATTCAGAGAACACATGATTTCATTCATAAAACACAGGGTTCTATTTATAGAACACAGGGTTCCATTCATAGAACACAGGGTTCTATTAATAGAACACAAGGTTTTATTCATAAAACACATGGTTATATTTATAGATCACGGGTGGTTTCCATTCAGAGAACACATGGTTTCATTCATTAAACACAGGGTTCTATTCATAGAACACAGGGTTCCATTCATAGAACACAGGGTTCCATTCATAGAACACAGGGTTCTATTAATAGAACACAAGGTTTTATTCATAGAACACGGGTTTTATTTATAGATCACGGGTGGTTTTCATTCAGAGAACACATAATTGCATTCATAAAACACAGGGTTCTATTCATAGAACACAGGGTTCCATTTATAGAACACAGGGTTCTATTCATAGAACACAAGGTTTTATTCATAGAACACATGGCTATATTTATAGATCACGGGTGGTTTCCATTCAGAGAACACATGGTTTCATTCATAAAACACAGGGTTCTATTTATAGAACACAGGGTTCCATTCATAGAACACAGGGTTCTATTAATAGAACACAAGGTTTTATTCATAAAACACATGGTTATATTTATAGATCCCGGGTGGTTTCCATTCAGAGAACACATGGTTTCATTCATAAAACACAGGGTTCTATTCATAGAACACAGGGTTCCATTCATAGAATACAGGGTTCTTTTAATAGAACACAAGGTTTTATTCATAAAACACATGGTTATATTTATAGATCACGGGTGGTTTCCATTCAGAGAACACATAATTTTATTCATAAAACACAGGGTTCTATTCATAGAACACAGGGTTCCATTTATAGAACACAGGGTTCCATTCATAGAACACAGGGTTCTATTAATAGAACACAAGGTTTTATTCATAGAACACATGGCTATATTTATAGATCACGGGTGGTTTCCATTCAGAGAACACATGGTTTCATTCATAAAACACAGGGTTCTATTTAAAGAACACAGGGTTCCATTCATAGAACACAGGGTTCTATTAATAGAACACAAGGTTTTATTCATAAAACACATGGTTATATTTATAGATCACGGGTGGTTTCCATTCAGAGAACACATGGTTTCATTCATAAAACACAGGGTTCTATTCATAGAACACAGGGTTCCATTCATAGAACACAGGGTTCTATTAATAGAACACAAGGTTTTATTCATAAAACACATGGTTATATTTATAGATCACGGGTGGTTTCCATTCAGAGAACACATCATTTCATTCATAAAACACAGGGTTCTATTCATAGAACACAGGGTTCCATTTATAGAACACTGGGTTCTATTCATAGAACACAAGGTTTTATTCATAGAACACATGGTTATATTTATAGATCAAGGGTGGTTTCCATTCAGAGAACACATAATTTTATTCATAAAACACAGGGTTCTATTCATAGAACACAGGTTTCCATTTATAGAACACAGGGTTCTATTCATAGAACTCAAGGTTTTATTCATAGAACAGATGGTTATATTTATAGATCACGGGTGGTTTCCATTCAGAGAACACATAATTTCATTCATAAAACACAGGGTTCTATTCATAGAACACAGGGTTCCATTTATAGAACACGGGGTTCTATTCATAGAACACAAGGTTTATTCATAGAACAGATGGTTATATTTATAGATCACGGGTGGTTTCCATTCAGAGAACACATGGTTTCATTCATAAAACACAGGGTTCTATTCATGGAACACAGGGTTCCATTCATAGAACACAGCGTTCTATTAATAGAACACAATGTTTTAATCATAAAACACATGGTTATATTTATAGATCACGGGTGGTTTCCATTCAGAGAACACATAATTTCATTCATAAAACACAGGGTTCTATTCATAGAACACAAGGTTTTATTCATAGAACACATGGCTATATTTATAGATCACGGGTGGTTTCCATTCAGAGAACACATGGTTTCATTAATAAAACACAGGGTTCTATTTATAGAACACAGGGTTCCATTCATAGAACACAGGGTTCTATTAATAGAACACAAGGTTTTATTCATAAAACACATGGTTATATTTATAGATCACGGGTGGTTTCCATTCAGAGAACACATGGTTTCATTCATAAAACACATGGTTCTATTCATAGAACACAGGGTTCCATTCATAGAACACAGGGTTCTATTAATAGAACACAAGGTTTGATTCATAAAACACATGGTTATATTTATAGATCACGGGTGGTTTCCATTCAGATAACACATCATTTCATTCATAAAACACAGGGTTCTATTCATAGAACACAGGGTTCCATTTATAGAACACTGGGTTCTATTCATAGAACACAAGGTTTTATTCATAGAACACATGGTTATATTTATAGATCACGGGTGGTTTCCATTCAGAGAACACATGGTTTTATTCATAAAACACAGGGTTCTATTCATGGAACACAGGGTTCCATTCATAGAACACAGGGTTCTATTAATAGAACACAAGGTTTTATTCATAGAACACATGGTTATATTTATAGATCACGGGTGGTTTCCATTCAGAGAACACATAATTTCATTCATAAAACACAGGGTTCTATTCATAGAACACAGGGTTCCATTTATAGAACACGGGGTTCTATTCATAGAACACAAGGTTTATTCATAGAACAGATGGTTATATTTATAGATCACGGGTGGTTTCCATTCAGAGAACACATGGTTTCATTCATAAAACACAGGGTTCTATTCATGGAACACAGGGTTCCATTCATAGAACACAGGGTTCTATTAATAGAACACAATGTTTTAATCATAAAACACATGGTTATATTTATAGATCACGGGTGGTTTCCATTCAGAGAACACATAATTTCATTCATAAAACACAGGGTTCTATTCATAGAACACAAGGTTTTTTTCATAGAACACATGGCTATATTTATAGATCACGGGTGGTTTCCATTCAGAGAACACATGGTTTAATTCATAAAACACAGGGTTCTATTCATAAAACACAGGGTTCCATTCATAGAACACAGGGTTCTATTAATAGAACACAAGGTTTTATTCATAGAACACATGGTTATATTTATAGATCTCGGGTGGTTTCCATTCAGAGAACACATGATTTCATTCATAAAACACAGGGTTCTATTTATAGAACACAGGGTTCCATTCATAGAACACAGGGTTCTATTAATAGAACACAAGGTTTTATTCATAAAACTCATGGTTATATTTATAGATCCCGGGTGGTTTCCATTCAGAGAACACATGGTTTCATTCATAAAACACAGGGTTCTATTCATAGAACACAGGGTTCCATTCATAGAATACAGGGTTCTTTTAATAGAACACAAGGTTTTATTCATAAAACACATGGTTATATTTATAGATCACGGGTGGTTTCCATTCAGAGAACACATAATTTTATTCATAAAACACAGGGTTCTATTCATAGAACACAGGGTTCCATTTATAGAACACAGGGTTCCATTCATAGAACACAGGGTTCTATTAATAGAACACAAGGTTTTATTCATAGAACACATGGCTATATTTATAGATCACGGGTGGTTTCCATTCAGAGAACACATGGTTTCATTCATAAAACACAGGGTTCTATTTAAAGAACACAGGGTTCCATTCATAGAACACAGGGTTCTATTAATAGAACACAAGGTTTTATTCATAAAACACATGGTTATATTTATAGATCACGGGTGGTTTCCATTCAGAGAACACATGGTTTCATTCATAAAACACAGGGTTCTATTCATAGAACACAGGGTTCCATTCATAGAACACAGGGTTCTATTAATAGAACACAAGGTTTTATTCATAAAACACATGGTTATATTTATAGATCACGGGTGGTTTCCATTCAGAGAACACATCATTTCATTTATAAAACACAGGGTTCTATTCATAGAACACAGGGTTCCATTTATAGAACACTGGGTTCTATTCATAGAACACAAGGTTTTATTCATAGAACACATGGTTATATTTATAGATCACGGGTGGTTTCCATTCAGAAAACACATGGTTTCATTCATAAAACACAGGGTTCTATTCATAGAACACAGGGTTCCATTCATAGAACACAGGGTTCTATTAATAGAACACAAGGTTTTATTCATAAAACACATGGTTATATTTATAGATCACGGGTGGTTTCCATTCAGAGAACACATCATTTCATTCATAAAACACAGGGTTCTATTCATAGAACACAGGGTTCCATTTATAGAACACTGGGTTCTATTCATAGAACACAAGGTTTTATTCATAGAACACATGGTTATATTTATAGATCAAGGGTGGTTTCCATTCAGAGAACACATAATTTTATTCATAAAACACAGGGTTCTATTCATAGAACACAGGTTTCCATTTATAGAACACAGGGTTCTATTCATAGAACTCAAGGTTTTATTCATAGAACAGATGGTTATATTTATAGATCACGGGTGGTTTCCATTCAGAGAACACATAATTTCATTCATAAAACACAGGGTTCTATTCATAGAACACAGGGTTCCATTTATAGAACACGGGGTTCTATTCATAGAACACAAGGTTTATTCATAGAACAGATGGTTATATTTATAGATCACGGGTGGTTTCCATTCAGAGAACACATGGTTTCATTCATAAAACACAGGGTTCTATTCATGGAACACAGGGTTCCATTCATAGAACACAGGGTTCTATTAATAGAACACAATGTTTTAATCATAAAACACATGGTTATATTTATAGATCACGGGTGGTTTCCATTCAGAGAACACATGGTTTCATTCATAAAACACAGGGTTCTATTCATGGAACACAGGGTTCCATTCATAGAACACAGGGTTCTATTAATAGAACACAATGTTTTAATCATAAAACACATGGCTATATTTATAGATCACGGGTGGTTTCCATTCAGAGAACACATGGTTTCATTAATAAAACACAGGGTTCTATTTATAGAACACAGGGTTCCATTCATAGAACACAGGGTTCTATTAATAGAACACAAGGTTTTATTCATAAAACACATGGTTATATTTATAGATCACGGGTGGTTTCCATTCAGAGAACACATGGTTTCATTCATAAAACACATGGTTCTATTCATAGAACACAGGGTTCCATTCATAGAACACAGGGTTCTATTAATAGAACACAAGGTTTGATTCATAAAACACATGGTTATATTTATAGATCACGGGTGGTTTCCATTCAGATAACACATCATTTCATTCATAAAACACAGGGTTCTATTCATAGAACACAGGGTTCCATTTATAGAACACTGGGTTCTATTCATAGAACACAAGGTTTTATTCATAGAACACATGGTTATATTTATAGATCACGGGTGGTTTCCATTCAGAGAACACATGGTTTCATTCATAAAACACAGGGTTCTATTCATGGAACACAGGGTTCTATTAATAGAACACAAGGTTTGATTCATAAAACACATGGTTATATTTATAGATCACGGGTGGTTTCCATTCAGAGAACACATAATTTCATTCATAAAACACAGGGTTCTATTCATAGAACACAAGGTTCCAATTATAGAACACAGGGTTTTATTCATAGAACACAAGGTTTTATTCATAGAACAGATGGGTATATTTATAGATCACGGGTGGTTTCCATTCAGAGAACACATGGTTTCATTCATAAAACACAGGGTTCTATTCATAAAACACAGGGTTCCATTCATAGAACACAGGGTTCTATTAATAGAACACAAGGTTTTATTCATAGAACACATGGTTATATTTATAGATCACGGGAGGTTTCCATTCAGAGAACACATGATTTCATTCATAAAACACAGGGTTCTATTTATAGAACACAGGGTTCCATTCATAGAACACAGGGTTCTATTAATAGAACACAAGGTTTTATTCATAAAACACATGGTTATATTTATAGATCACGGGTGGTTTCCATTCAGAGAACACATGGTTTCATTCATTAAACACAGGGTTCTATTCATAGAACACAGGGTTCCATTCATAGAACACAGGGTTCCATTCATAGAACACAGGGTTCTATTAATAGAACACAAGGTTTTATTCATAGAACACGGGTTTTATTTATAGATCACGGGTGGTTTTCATTCAGAGAACACATAATTGCATTCATAAAACACAGGGTTCTATTCATAGAACACAGGGTTCCATTTATAGAACACAGGGTTCTATTCATAGAACACAAGGTTTTATTCATAGAACACATGGCTATATTTATAGATCACGGGTGGTTTCCATTCAGAGAACACATGGTTTCATTCATAAAACACAGGGTTCTATTTATAGAACACAGGGTTCCATTCATAGAACACAGGGTTCTATTAATAGAACACAAGGTTTTATTCATAAAACACATGGTTATATTTATAGATCCCGGGTGGTTTCCATTCAGAGAACACATGGTTTCATTCATAAAACACAGGGTTCTATTCATAGAACACAGGGTTCCATTCATAGAATACAGGGTTCTTTTAATAGAACACAAGGTTTTATTCATAAAACACATGGTTATATTTATAGATCACGGGTGGTTTCCATTCAGAGAACACATAATTTTATTCATAAAACACAGGGTTCTATTCATAGAACACAGGGTTCCATTTATAGAACACAGGGTTCCATTCATAGAACACAGGGTTCTATTAATAGAACACAAGGTTTTATTCATAGAACACATGGCTATATTTATAGATCACGGGTGGTTTCCATTCAGAGAACACATGGTTTCATTCATAAAACACAGGGTTCTATTTAAAGAACACAGGGTTCCATTCATAGAACACAGGGTTCTATTAATAGAACACAAGGTTTTATTCATAAAACACATGGTTATATTTATAGATCACGGGTGGTTTCCATTCAGAGAACACATGGTTTCATTCATAAAACACAGGGTTCTATTCATAGAACACAGGGTTCCATTCATAGAACACAGGGTTCTATTAATAGAACACAAGGTTTTATTCATAAAACACATGGTTATATTTATAGATCACGGGTGGTTTCCATTCAGAGAACACATCATTTCATTCATAAAACACAGGGTTCTATTCATAGAACACAGGGTTCCATTTATAGAACACTGGGTTCTATTCATAGAACACAAGGTTTTATTCATAGAACACATGGTTATATTTATAGATCAAGGGTGGTTTCCATTCAGAGAACACATAATTTTATTCATAAAACACAGGGTTCTATTCATAGAACACAGGTTTCCATTTATAGAACACAGGGTTCTATTCATAGAACTCAAGGTTTTATTCATAGAACAGATGGTTATATTTATAGATCACGGGTGGTTTCCATTCAGAGAACACATAATTTCATTCATAAAACACAGGGTTCTATTCATAGAACACAGGGTTCCATTTATAGAACACGGGGTTCTATTCATAGAACACAAGGTTTATTCATAGAACAGATGGTTATATTTATAGATCACGGGTGGTTTCCATTCAGAGAACACATGGTTTCATTCATAAAACACAGGGTTCTATTCATGGAACACAGGGTTCCATTCATAGAACACAGGGTTCTATTAATAGAACACAATGTTTTAATCATAAAACACATGGTTATATTTATAGATCACGGGTGGTTTCCATTCAGAGAACACATAATTTCATTCATAAAACACAGGGTTCTATTCATAGAACACAAGGTTTTATTCATAGAACACATGGCTATATTTATAGATCACGGGTGGTTTCCATTCAGAGAACACATGGTTTCATTAATAAAACACAGGGTTCTATTTATAGAACACAGGGTTCCATTCATAGAACACAGGGTTCTATTAATAGAACACAAGGTTTTATTCATAAAACACATGGTTATATTTATAGATCACGGGTGGTTTCCATTCAGAGAACACATGGTTTCATTCATAAAACACATGGTTCTATTCATAGAACACAGGGTTCCATTCATAGAACACAGGGTTCTATTAATAGAACACAAGGTTTGATTCATAAAACACATGGTTATATTTATAGATCACGGGTGGTTTCCATTCAGATAACACATCATTTCATTCATAAAACACAGGGTTCTATTCATAGAACACAGGGTTCCATTTATAGAACACTGGGTTCTATTCATAGAACACAAGGTTTTATTCATAGAACACATGGTTATATTTATAGATCACGGGTGGTTTCCATTCAGAGAACACATGGTTTCATTCATAAAACACAGGGTTCTATTCATGGAACACAGGGTTCCATTCATAGAACACAGGGTTCTATTAATAGAACACAAGGTTTTATTCATAGAACACATGGTTATATTTATAGATCACGGGTGGTTTCCATTCAGAGAACACATAATTTCATTCATAAAACACAGGGTTCTATTCATAGAACACAAGGTTCCAATTATAGAACACAGGGTTTTATTCATAGAACACAAGGTTTTATTCATAGAACAGATGGGTATATTTATAGATCACGGGTGGTTTCCATTCAGAGAACACATGGTTTCATTCATAAAACACAGGGTTCTATTCATAAAACACAGGGTTCCATTCATAGAACACAGGGTTCTATTAATAGAACACAAGGTTTTATTCATAGAACACATGGTTATATTTATAGATCACGGGAGGTTTCCATTCAGAGAACACATGATTTCATTCATAAAACACAGGGTTCTATTTATAGAACACAGGGTTCCATTCATAGAACACAGGGTTCTATTAATAGAACACAAGGTTTTATTCATAAAACACATGGTTATATTTATAGATCACGGGTGGTTTCCATTCAGAGAACACATGGTTTCATTCATTAAACACAGGGTTCTATTCATAGAACACAGGGTTCCATTCATAGAACACAGGGTTCCATTCATAGAACACAGGGTTCTATTAATAGAACACAAGGTTTTATTCATAGAACACGGGTTTTATTTATAGATCACGGGTGGTTTTCATTCAGAGAACACATAATTGCATTCATAAAACACAGGGTTCTATTCATAGAACACAGGGTTCCATTTATAGAACACAGGGTTCTATTCATAGAACACAAGGTTTTATTCATAGAACACATGGCTATATTTATAGATCACGGGTGGTTTCCATTCAGAGAACACATGGTTTCATTCATAAAACACAGGGTTCTATTTATAGAACACAGGGTTCCATTCATAGAACACAGGGTTCTATTAATAGAACACAAGGTTTTATTCATAAAACACATGGTTATATTTATAGATCCCGGGTGGTTTCCATTCAGAGAACACATGGTTTCATTCATAAAACACAGGGTTCTATTCATAGAACACAGGGTTCCATTCATAGAATACAGGGTTCTTTTAATAGAACACAAGGTTTTATTCATAAAACACATGGTTATATTTATAGATCACGGGTGGTTTCCATTCAGAGAACACATAATTTTATTCATAAAACACAGGGTTCTATTCATAGAACACAGGGTTCCATTTATAGAACACAGGGTTCCATTCATAGAACACAGGGTTCTATTAATAGAACACAAGGTTTTATTCATAGAACACATGGCTATATTTATAGATCACGGGTGGTTTCCATTCAGAGAACACATGGTTTCATTCATAAAACACAGGGTTCTATTTAAAGAACACAGGGTTCCATTCATAGAACACAGGGTTCTATTAATAGAACACAAGGTTTTATTCATAAAACACATGGTTATATTTATAGATCACGGGTGGTTTCCATTCAGAGAACACATGGTTTCATTCATAAAACACAGGGTTCTATTCATAGAACACAGGGTTCCATTCATAGAACACAGGGTTCTATTAATAGAACACAAGGTTTTATTCATAAAACACATGGTTATATTTATAGATCACGGGTGGTTTCCATTCAGAGAACACATCATTTCATTCATAAAACACAGGGTTCTATTCATAGAACACAGGGTTCCATTTATAGAACACTGGGTTCTATTCATAGAACACAAGGTTTTATTCATAGAACACATGGTTATATTTATAGATCACGGGTGGTTTCCATTCAGAAAACACATGGTTTCATTCATAAAACACAGGGTTCTATTCATAGAACACAGGGTTCCATTCATAGAACACAGGGTTCTATTAATAGAACACAAGGTTTTATTCATAAAACACATGGTTATATTTATAGATCACGGGTGGTTTCCATTCAGAGAACACATCATTTCATTCATAAAACACAGGGTTCTATTCATAGAACACAGGGTTCCATTTATAGAACACTGGGTTCTATTCATAGAACACAAGGTTTTATTCATAGAACACATGGTTATATTTATAGATCAAGGGTAATTTCCATTCAGAGAACACATAATTTTATTCATAAAACACAGGGTTCTATTCATAGAACACAGGTTTCCATTTATAGAACACAGGGTTCTATTCATAGAACTCAAGGTTTTATTCATAGAACAGATGGTTATATTTATAGATCACGGGTGGTTTCCATTCAGAGAACACATAATTTCATTCATAAAACACAGGGTTCTATTCATAGAACACAGGGTTCCATTTATAGAACACGGGGTTCTATTCATAGAACACAAGGTTTATTCATAGAACAGATGGTTATATTTATAGATCACGGGTGGTTTCCATTCAGAGAACACATGGTTTCATTCATAAAACACAGGGTTCTATTCATGGAACACAGGGTTCCATTCATAGAACACAGGGTTCTATTAATAGAACACAATGTTTTAATCATAAAACACATGGTTATATTTATAGATCACGGGTGGTTTCCATTCAGAGAACACATAATTTCATTCATAAAACACAGGGTTCTATTCATAGAACACAAGGTTTTATTCATAGAACACATGGCTATATTTATAGATCACGGGTGGTTTCCATTCAGAGAACACATGGTTTCATTAATAAAACACAGGGTTCTATTTATAGAACACAGGGTTCCATTCATAGAACACAGGGTTCTATTAATAGAACACAAGGTTTTATTCATAAAACACATGGTTATATTTATAGATCACGGGTGGTTTCCATTCAGAGAACACATGGTTTCATTCATAAAACACATGGTTCTATTCATAGAACACAGGGTTCCATTCATAGAACACAGGGTTCTATTAATAGAACACAAGGTTTGATTCATAAAACACATGGTTATATTTATAGATCACGGGTGGTTTCCATTCAGATAACACATCATTTCATTCATAAAACACAGGGTTCTATTCATAGAACACAGGGTTCCATTTATAGAACACTGGGTTCTATTCATAGAACACAAGGTTTTATTCATAGAACACATGGTTATATTTATAGATCACGGGTGGTTTCCATTCAGAGAACACATGGTTTCATTCATAAAACACAGGGTTCTATTCATGGAACACAGGGTTCCATTCATAGAACACAGGGTTCTATTAATAGAACACAAGGTTTTATTCATAGAACACATGGTTATATTTATAGATCACGGGTGGTTTCCATTCAGAGAACACATAATTTCATTCATAAAACACAGGGTTCTATTCATAGAACACAAGGTTCCAATTATAGAACACAGGGTTTTATTCATAGAACACAAGGTTTTATTCATAGAACAGATGGGTATATTTATAGATCACGGGTGGTTTCCATTCAGAGAACACATGGTTTAATTCATAAAACACAGGGTTCTATTCATAAAACACAGGGTTCCATTCATAGAACACAGGGTTCTATTAATAGAACACAAGGTTTTATTCATAGAACACATGGTTATATTTATAGATCACGGGAGGTTTCCATTCAGAGAACACATGATTTCATTCATAAAACACAGGGTTCTATTTATAGAACACAGGGTTCCATTCATAGAACACAGGGTTCTATTAATAGAACACAAGGTTTTATTCATAAAACACATGGTTATATTTATAGATCACGGGTGGTTTCCATTCAGAGAACACATGGTTTCATTCATAAAACACAGGGTTCTATTCATAGAACACAGGGTTCCATTCATAGAACACAGGGTTCCATTCATAGAACACAGGGTTCTATTAATAGAACACAAGGTTTTATTCATAGAACACGGGTTTTATTTATAGATCACGGGTGGTTTCCATTCAGAGAACACATAATTGCATTCATAAAACACAGGGTTCTATTCATAGAACACAGGGTTCCATTTATAGAACACAGGGTTCTATTCATAGAACACAAGGTTTTATTCATAGAACACATGGCTATATTTATAGATCACGGGTGGTTTCCATTCAGAGAACACATGGTTTCATTCATAAAACACAGGGTTCTATTTATAGAACACAGGGTTCCATTCATAGAACACAGGGTTCTATTAATAGAACACAAGGTTTTATTCATAAAACACATGGTTATATTTATAGATCACGGGTGGTTTCCATTCAGAGAACACATGGTTTCATTCATAAAACACAGGGTTCTATTCATAGAACACAGGGTTCCATTCATAGAACACAGGGTTCTATTAATAGAACACAAGGTTTTATTCATAAAACACATGGTTGTATTTATAGATCACGGGTGGTTTCCATTCAGAGAACACATCATTTCATTCATAAAACACAGGGTTCTATTCATAGAACACAGGGTTCCATTTATAGAACACTGGGTTCTATTCATAGAACACAAGGTTTTATTCATAGAACACATGGTTATATTTATAGATCACGGGTGGTTTCCATTCAGAGAACACATAATTGTATTCATAAAACACAGGGTTCTATTCATAGAACACAGGGTTCCATTTATAGAACACAGGGTTCTTTTCATAGAACACAAGGTTTTATTCATAGAACACATGGTTATATTTATAGATCACGGGAGGTTTCCATTCAGAGAACACATGATTTCATTCATAAAACACAGGGTTCTATTTATAGAACACAGGGTTCCATTCATAGAACACAGGGTTCTATTAATAGAACACAAGGTTTTATTCATAAAACACATGGTTATATTTATAGATCACGGGTGGTTTCCATTCAGAGAACACATGGTTTCATTCATAAAACACAGGGTTCTATTCATAGAACACAGGGTTCCATTCATAGAACACAGGGTTCTATTAATAGAACACAAGGTTTTATTCATAAAACACATGGTTATATTTATAGATCACGGGTGGTTTCCATTCAGAGAACACATAATTTCATTCATAAAACACAGGGTTCTATTCATAGAACACAGGGTTCCATTTATAGAACACAGGGTTCTATTCATAGAACACAAGGTTTTATTCATAGAACAGATGGTTATATTTATAGATCACGGGTGGTTTCCATTCAGAGAACACATAATTGCATTCATAAAACACAGGGTTCTATTCATAGAACACAGGGTTCCATTTATAGAACACATGGTTCTATTCATAGAACACAAGGTTTTATTCATAGAACACATGGCTATATTTATAGATCACGGGTGGTTTCCATTCAGAGAACACATAATTTCATTCATAAAACACAGGGTTCTATTCATAGAACACAGGGTTCCATTTATAGAACACGGGGTTCTATTCATAGAACACAAGGTTTATTCATAGAACAGATGGTTATATTTATAGATCACGGGTGGTTTCCATTCAGAGAACACATGGTTTCATTCATAAAACACAGGGTTCTATTCATAGAACACAGGGTTCCATTCATAGAACACAGGGTTCTATTAATAGAACACAAGGTTTTATTCATAGAACACATGGTTATATTTATAGATCACGGGTGGTTTCCATTCAGAGAACACATAATTTCATTCATAAAACACAGGGTTCTATTCATAGAACACAATGTTCCAATTATAGAACACAGGGTTCTATTCATAGAACACAAGGTTTTATTCATAGAACAGATGGGTATATTTATAGATCACGGGTGGTTTCCATTCAGAGAACACATGGTTTCATTCATAAAACACAGGGTTCTATTCATAAAACACAGGGTTCCATTCATAGAACACAGGGTTCTATTAATAGAACACAAGGTTTTATTCATAGAACACATGGTTATATTTATAGATCTCGGGTGGTTTCCATTCAGAGAACACATGATTTCATTCATAAAACACAGGGTTCTATTTATAGAACACAGGGTTCCATTCATAGAACACAGGGTTCTATTAATAGAACACAAGGTTTTATTCATAAAACACATGGTTATATTTATAGATCACGGGTGGTTTCCATTCAGAGAACACATGGTTTCATTCATAAAACACAGGGTTCTATTCATAGAACACAGGGTTCCATTCATAGAACACAGGGTTCCATTCATAGAACACAGGGTTCTATTAATAGAACACAAGGTTTTATTCATAGAACACGGGTTTTATTTATAGATCACGGGTGGTTTCCATTCAGAGAACACATAATTGCATTCATAAAACACAGGGTTCTATTCATAGAACACAGGGTTCCATTTATAGAACACAGGGTTCTATTCATAGAACACAGGGTTCCATTCATAGAACACAGGGTTCTATTAATAGAACACAAGGTTTTATTCATAGAACACATGGTTATATTTATAGATCACGGGTGGTTTCCATTCAGAGAACACATAATTTCATTCATAAAACACAGGGTTCTATTCATAGAACACAAGGTTCCAATTATAGAACACAGGGTTTTATTCATAGAACACAAGGTTTTATTCATAGAACAGATGGGTATATTTATAGATCACGGGTGGTTTCCATTCAGAGAACACATGGTTTAATTCATAAAACACAGGGTTCTATTCATAAAACACAGGGTTCCATTCATAGAACACAGGGTTCTATTAATAGAACACAAGGTTTTATTCATAGAACACATGGTTATATTTATAGATCACGGGAGGTTTCCATTCAGAGAACACATGATTTCATTCATAAAACACAGGGTTCTATTTATAGAACACAGGGTTCCATTCATAGAACACAGGGTTCTATTAATAGAACACAAGGTTTTATTCATAAAACACATGGTTATATTTATAGATCACGGGTGGTTTCCATTCAGAGAACACATGGTTTCATTCATAAAACACAGGGTTCTATTCATAGAACACAGGGTTCCATTCATAGAACACAGGGTTCCATTCATAGAACACAGGGTTCTATTAATAGAACACAAGGTTTTATTCATAGAACACGGGTTTTATTTATAGATCACGGGTGGTTTCCATTCAGAGAACACATAATTGCATTCATAAAACACAGGGTTCTATTCATAGAACACAGGGTTCCATTTATAGAACACAGGGTTCTATTCATAGAACACAAGGTTTTATTCATAGAACACATGGCTATATTTATAGATCACGGGTGGTTTCCATTCAGAGAACACATGGTTTCATTCATAAAACACAGGGTTCTATTTATAGAACACAGGGTTCCATTCATAGAACACAGGGTTCTATTAATAGAACACAAGGTTTTATTCATAAAACACATGGTTATATTTATAGATCACGGGTGGTTTCCATTCAGAGAACACATGGTTTCATTCATAAAACACAGGGTTCTATTCATAGAACACAGGGTTCCATTCATAGAACACAGGGTTCTATTAATAGAACACAAGGTTTTATTCATAAAACACATGGTTGTATTTATAGATCACGGGTGGTTTCCATTCAGAGAACACATCATTTCATTCATAAAACACAGGGTTCTATTCATAGAACACAGGGTTCCATTTATAGAACACTGGGTTCTATTCATAGAACACAAGGTTTTATTCATAGAACACATGGTTATATTTATAGATCACGGGTGGTTTCCATTCAGAGAACACATAATTGTATTCATAAAACACAGGGTTCTATTCATAGAACACAGGGTTCCATTTATAGAACACAGGGTTCTTTTCATAGAACACAAGGTTTTATTCATAGAACACATGGTTATATTTATAGATCACGGGAGGTTTCCATTCAGAGAACACATGATTTCATTCATAAAACACAGGGTTCTATTTATAGAACACAGGGTTCCATTCATAGAACACAGGGTTCTATTAATAGAACACAAGGTTTTATTCATAAAACACATGGTTATATTTATAGATCACGGGTGGTTTCCATTCAGAGAACACATGGTTTCATTCATAAAACACAGGGTTCTATTCATAGAACACAGGGTTCCATTCATAGAACACAGGGTTCTATTAATAGAACACAAGGTTTTATTCATAAAACACATGGTTATATTTATAGATCACGGGTGGTTTCCATTCAGAGAACACATAATTTCATTCATAAAACACAGGGTTCTATTCATAGAACACAGGGTTCCATTTATAGAACACAGGGTTCTATTCATAGAACACAAGGTTTTATTCATAGAACAGATGGTTATATTTATAGATCACGGGTGGTTTCCATTCAGAGAACACATAATTGCATTCATAAAACACAGGGTTCTATTCATAGAACACAGGGTTCCATTTATAGAACACATGGTTCTATTCATAGAACACAAGGTTTTATTCATAGAACACATGGCTATATTTATAGATCACGGGTGGTTTCCATTCAGAGAACACATAATTTCATTCATAAAACACAGGGTTCTATTCATAGAACACAGGGTTCCATTTATAGAACACGGGGTTCTATTCATAGAACACAAGGTTTATTCATAGAACAGATGGTTATATTTATAGATCACGGGTGGTTTCCATTCAGAGAACACATGGTTTCATTCATAAAACACAGGGTTCTATTCATAGAACACAGGGTTCCATTCATAGAACACAGGGTTCTATTAATAGAACACAAGGTTTTATTCATAGAACACATGGTTATATTTATAGATCACGGGTGGTTTCCATTCAGAGAACACATAATTTCATTCATAAAACACAGGGTTCTATTCATAGAACACAATGTTCCAATTATAGAACACAGGGTTCTATTCATAGAACACAAGGTTTTATTCATAGAACAGATGGGTATATTTATAGATCACGGGTGGTTTCCATTCAGAGAACACATGGTTTCATTCATAAAACACAGGGTTCTATTCATAAAACACAGGGTTCCATTCATAGAACACAGGGTTCTATTAATAGAACACAAGGTTTTATTCATAGAACACATGGTTATATTTATAGATCTCGGGTGGTTTCCATTCAGAGAACACATGATTTCATTCATAAAACACAGGGTTCTATTTATAGAACACAGGGTTCCATTCATAGAACACAGGGTTCTATTAATAGAACACAAGGTTTTATTCATAAAACACATGGTTATATTTATAGATCACGGGTGGTTTCCATTCAGAGAACACATGGTTTCATTCATAAAACACAGGGTTCTATTCATAGAACACAGGGTTCCATTCATAGAACACAGGGTTCCATTCATAGAACACAGGGTTCTATTAATAGAACACAAGGTTTTATTCATAGAACACGGGTTTTATTTATAGATCACGGGTGGTTTCCATTCAGAGAACACATAATTGCATTCATAAAACACAGGGTTCTATTCATAGAACACAGGGTTCCATTTATAGAACACAGGGTTCTATTCATAGAACACAGGGTTCCATTCATAGAACACAGGGTTCTATTAATAGAACACAAGGTTTTATTCATAGAACACATGGTTATATTTATAGATCACGGGTGGTTTCCATTCAGAGAACACATAATTTCATTCATAAAACACAGGGTTCTATTCATAGAACACAAGGTTCCAATTATAGAACACAGGGTTTTATTCATAGAACACAAGGTTTTATTCATAGAACAGATGGGTATATTTATAGATCACGGGTGGTTTCCATTCAGAGAACACATGGTTTAATTCATAAAACACAGGGTTCTATTCATAAAACACAGGGTTCCATTCATAGAACACAGGGTTCTATTAATAGAACACAAGGTTTTATTCATAGAACACATGGTTATATTTATAGATCACGGGAGGTTTCCATTCAGAGAACACATGATTTCATTCATAAAACACAGGGTTCTATTTATAGAACACAGGGTTCCATTCATAGAACACAGGGTTCTATTAATAGAACACAAGGTTTTATTCATAAAACACATGGTTATATTTATAGATCACGGGTGGTTTCCATTCAGAGAACACATGGTTTCATTCATAAAACACAGGGTTCTATTCATAGAACACAGGGTTCCATTCATAGAACACAGGGTTCCATTCATAGAACACAGGGTTCTATTAATAGAACACAAGGTTTTATTCATAGAACACGGGTTTTATTTATAGATCACGGGTGGTTTCCATTCAGAGAACACATAATTGCATTCATAAAACACAGGGTTCTATTCATAGAACACAGGGTTCCATTTATAGAACACAGGGTTCTATTCATAGAACACAAGGTTTTATTCATAGAACACATGGCTATATTTATAGATCACGGGTGGTTTCCATTCAGAGAACACATGGTTTCATTCATAAAACACAGGGTTCTATTTATAGAACACAGGGTTCCATTCATAGAACACAGGGTTCTATTAATAGAACACAAGGTTTTATTCATAAAACACATGGTTATATTTATAGATCACGGGTGGTTTCCATTCAGAGAACACATGGTTTCATTCATAAAACACAGGGTTCTATTCATAGAACACAGGGTTCCATTCATAGAACACAGGGTTCTATTAATAGAACACAAGGTTTTATTCATAAAACACATGGTTGTATTTATAGATCACGGGTGGTTTCCATTCAGAGAACACATCATTTCATTCATAAAACACAGGGTTCTATTCATAGAACACAGGGTTCCATTTATAGAACACTGGGTTCTATTCATAGAACACAAGGTTTTATTCATAGAACACATGGTTATATTTATAGATCACGGGTGGTTTCCATTCAGAGAACACATAATTGTATTCATAAAACACAGGGTTCTATTCATAGAACACAGGGTTCCATTTATAGAACACAGGGTTCTTTTCATAGAACACAAGGTTTTATTCATAGAACACATGGTTATATTTATAGATCACGGGAGGTTTCCATTCAGAGAACACATGATTTCATTCATAAAACACAGGGTTCTATTTATAGAACACAGGGTTCCATTCATAGAACACAGGGTTCTATTAATAGAACACAAGGTTTTATTCATAAAACACATGGTTATATTTATAGATCACGGGTGGTTTCCATTCAGAGAACACATGGTTTCATTCATAAAACACAGGGTTCTATTCATAGAACACAGGGTTCCATTCATAGAACACAGGGTTCTATTAATAGAACACAAGGTTTTATTCATAAAACACATGGTTATATTTATAGATCACGGGTGGTTTCCATTCAGAGAACACATAATTTCATTCATAAAACACAGGGTTCTATTCATAGAACACAGGGTTCCATTTATAGAACACAGGGTTCTATTCATAGAACACAAGGTTTTATTCATAGAACAGATGGTTATATTTATAGATCACGGGTGGTTTCCATTCAGAGAACACATAATTGCATTCATAAAACACAGGGTTCTATTCATAGAACACAGGGTTCCATTTATAGAACACATGGTTCTATTCATAGAACACAAGGTTTTATTCATAGAACACATGGCTATATTTATAGATCACGGGTGGTTTCCATTCAGAGAACACATAATTTCATTCATAAAACACAGGGTTCTATTCATAGAACACAGGGTTCCATTTATAGAACACGGGGTTCTATTCATAGAACACAAGGTTTATTCATAGAACAGATGGTTATATTTATAGATCACGGGTGGTTTCCATTCAGAGAACACATGGTTTCATTCATAAAACACAGGGTTCTATTCATAGAACACAGGGTTCCATTCATAGAACACAGGGTTCTATTAATAGAACACAAGGTTTTATTCATAGAACACATGGTTATATTTATAGATCACGGGTGGTTTCCATTCAGAGAACACATAATTTCATTCATAAAACACAGGGTTCTATTCATAGAACACAATGTTCCAATTATAGAACACAGGGTTCTATTCATAGAACACAAGGTTTTATTCATAGAACAGATGGGTATATTTATAGATCACGGGTGGTTTCCATTCAGAGAACACATGGTTTCATTCATAAAACACAGGGTTCTATTCATAAAACACAGGGTTCCATTCATAGAACACAGGGTTCTATTAATAGAACACAAGGTTTTATTCATAGAACACATGGTTATATTTATAGATCTCGGGTGGTTTCCATTCAGAGAACACATGATTTCATTCATAAAACACAGGGTTCTATTTATAGAACACAGGGTTCCATTCATAGAACACAGGGTTCTATTAATAGAACACAAGGTTTTATTCATAAAACACATGGTTATATTTATAGATCACGGGTGGTTTCCATTCAGAGAACACATGGTTTCATTCATAAAACACAGGGTTCTATTCATAGAACACAGGGTTCCATTCATAGAACACAGGGTTCCATTCATAGAACACAGGGTTCTATTAATAGAACACAAGGTTTTATTCATAGAACACGGGTTTTATTTATAGATCACGGGTGGTTTCCATTCAGAGAACACATAATTGCATTCATAAAACACAGGGTTCTATTCATAGAACACAGGGTTCCATTTATAGAACACAGGGTTCTATTCATAGAACACAAGGTTTTATTCATAGAACACATGGCTATATTTATAGATCACGGGTGGTTTCCATTCAGAGAACACATGGTTTCATTCATAAAACACAGGGTTCTATTTATAGAACACAGGGTTCCATTCATAGAACACAGGGTTCTATTAATAGAACACAAGGTTTTATTCATAAAACACATGGTTATATTTATAGATCCCGGGTGGTTTCCATTCAGAGAACACATGGTTTCATTCATAAAACACAGGGTTCTATTCATAGAACACAGGGTTCCATTCATAGAATACAGGGTTCTTTTAATAGAACACAAGGTTTTATTCATAAAACACATGGTTATATTTATAGATCACGGGTGGTTTCCATTCAGAGAACACATAATTTTATTCATAAAACACAGGGTTCTATTCATAGAACACAGGGTTCCATTTATAGAACACAGGGTTCCATTCATAGAACACAGGGTTCTATTAATAGAACACAAGGTTTTATTCATAGAACACATGGCTATATTTATAGATCACGGGTGGTTTCCATTCAGAGAACACATGGTTTCATTCATAAAACACAGGGTTCTATTTAAAGAACACAGGGTTCCATTCATAGAACACAGGGTTCTATTAATAGAACACAAGGTTTTATTCATAAAACACATGGTTATATTTATAGATCACGGGTGGTTTCCATTCAGAGAACACATGGTTTCATTCATAAAACACAGGGTTCTATTCATAGAACACAGGGTTCCATTCATAGAACACAGGGTTCTATTAATAGAACACAAGGTTTTATTCATAAAACACATGGTTATATTTATAGATCACGGGTGGTTTCCATTCAGAGAACACATCATTTCATTCATAAAACACAGGGTTCTATTCATAGAACACAGGGTTCCATTTATAGAACACTGGGTTCTATTCATAGAACACAAGGTTTTATTCATAGAACACATGGTTATATTTATAGATCACGGGTGGTTTCCATTCAGAAAACACATGGTTTCATTCATAAAACACAGGGTTCTATTCATAGAACACAGGGTTCCATTCATAGAACACAGGGTTCTATTAATAGAACACAAGGTTTTATTCATAAAACACATGGTTATATTTATAGATCACGGGTGGTTTCCATTCAGAGAACACATCATTTCATTCATAAAACACAGGGTTCTATTCATAGAACACAGGGTTCCATTTATAGAACACTGGGTTCTATTCATAGAACACAAGGTTTTATTCATAGAACACATGGTTATATTTATAGATCAAGGGTGGTTTCCATTCAGAGAACACATAATTTTATTCATAAAACACAGGGTTCTATTCATAGAACACAGGTTTCCATTTATAGAACACAGGGTTCTATTCATAGAACTCAAGGTTTTATTCATAGAACAGATGGTTATATTTATAGATCACGGGTGGTTTCCATTCAGAGAACACATAATTTCATTCATAAAACACAGGGTTCTATTCATAGAACACAGGGTTCCATTTATAGAACACGGGGTTCTATTCATAGAACACAAGGTTTATTCATAGAACAGATGGTTATATTTATAGATCACGGGTGGTTTCCATTCAGAGAACACATGGTTTCATTCATAAAACACAGGGTTCTATTCATGGAACACAGGGTTCCATTCATAGAACACAGGGTTCTATTAATAGAACACAATGTTTTAATCATAAAACACATGGTTATATTTATAGATCACGGGTGGTTTCCATTCAGAGAACACATAATTTCATTCATAAAACACAGGGTTCTATTCATAGAACACAAGGTTTTATTCATAGAACACATGGCTATATTTATAGATCACGGGTGGTTTCCATTCAGAGAACACATGGTTTCATTAATAAAACACAGGGTTCTATTTATAGAACACAGGGTTCCATTCATAGAACACAGGGTTCTATTAATAGAACACAAGGTTTTATTCATAAAACACATGGTTATATTTATAGATCACGGGTGGTTTCCATTCAGAGAACACATGGTTTCATTCATAAAACACATGGTTCTATTCATAGAACACAGGGTTCCATTCATAGAACACAGGGTTCTATTAATAGAACACAAGGTTTGATTCATAAAACACATGGTTATATTTATAGATCACGGGTGGTTTCCATTCAGATAACACATCATTTCATTCATAAAACACAGGGTTCTATTCATAGAACACAGGGTTCCATTTATAGAACACTGGGTTCTATTCATAGAACACAAGGTTTTATTCATAGAACACATGGTTATATTTATAGATCACGGGTGGTTTCCATTCAGAGAACACATGGTTTCATTCATAAAACACAGGGTTCTATTCATGGAACACAGGGTTCCATTCATAGAACACAGGGTTCTATTAATAGAACACAAGGTTTTATTCATAGAACACATGGTTATATTTATAGATCACGGGTGGTTTCCATTCAGAGAACACATAATTTCATTCATAAAACACAGGGTTCTATTCATAGAACACAAGGTTCCAATTATAGAACACAGGGTTTTATTCATAGAACACAAGGTTTTATTCATAGAACAGATGGGTATATTTATAGATCACGGGTGGTTTCCATTCAGAGAACACATGGTTTCATTCATAAAACACAGGGTTCTATTCATAAAACACAGGGTTCCATTCATAGAACACAGGGTTCTATTAATAGAACACAAGGTTTTATTCATAGAACACATGGTTATATTTATAGATCACGGGAGGTTTCCATTCAGAGAACACATGATTTCATTCATAAAACACAGGGTTCTATTTATAGAACACAGGGTTCCATTCATAGAACACAGGGTTCTATTAATAGAACACAAGGTTTTATTCATAAAACACATGGTTATATTTATAGATCACGGGTGGTTTCCATTCAGAGAACACATGGTTTCATTCATAAAACACAGGGTTCTATTCATAGAACACAGGGTTCCATTCATAGAACACAGGGTTCCATTCATAGAACACAGGGTTCTATTAATAGAACACAAGGTTTTATTCATAGAACACGGGTTTTATTTATAGATCACGGGTGGTTTCCATTCAGAGAACACATAATTGCATTCATAAAACACAGGGTTCTATTCATAGAACACAGGGTTCCATTTATAGAACACAGGGTTCTATTCATAGAACACAAGGTTTTATTCATAGAACACATGGCTATATTTATAGATCACGGGTGGTTTCCATTCAGAGAACACATGGTTTCATTCATAAAACACAGGGTTCTATTTATAGAACACAGGGTTCCATTCATAGAACACAGGGTTCTATTAATAGAACACAAGGTTTTATTCATAAAACACATGGTTATATTTATAGATCACGGGTGGTTTCCATTCAGAGAACACATGGTTTCATTCATAAAACACAGGGTTCTATTCATAGAACACAGGGTTCCATTCATAGAACACAGGGTTCTATTAATAGAACACAAGGTTTTATTCATAAAACACATGGTTGTATTTATAGATCACGGGTGGTTTCCATTCAGAGAACACATCATTTCATTCATAAAACACAGGGTTCTATTCATAGAACACAGGGTTCCATTTATAGAACACTGGGTTCTATTCATAGAACACAAGGTTTTATTCATAGAACACATGGTTATATTTATAGATCACGGGTGGTTTCCATTCAGAGAACACATGGTTTCATTCATAAAACACAGGGTTCTATTCATGGAACACAGGGTTCCATTCATAGAACACAGGGTTCTATTAATAGAACACAAGGTTTTATTCATAGAACACATGGTTATATTTATAGATCACGGGTGGTTTCCATTCAGAGAACACATAATTTCATTCATAAAACACAGGGTTCTATTCATAGAACACAAGGTTCCAATTATAGAACACAGGGTTTTATTCATAGAACACAAGGTTTTATTCATAGAACAGATGGGTATATTTATAGATCACGGGTGGTTTCCATTCAGAGAACACATGGTTTCATTCATAAAACACAGGGTTCTATTCATAAAACACAGGGTTCCATTCATAGAACACAGGGTTCTATTAATAGAACACAAGGTTTTATTCATAGAACACATGGTTATATTTATAGATCACGGGAGGTTTCCATTCAGAGAACACATGATTTCATTCATAAAACACAGGGTTCTATTTATAGAACACAGGGTTCCATTCATAGAACACAGGGTTCTATTAATAGAACACAAGGTTTTATTCATAAAACACATGGTTATATTTATAGATCACGGGTGGTTTCCATTCAGAGAACACATGGTTTCATTCATAAAACACAGGGTTCTATTCATAGAACACAGGGTTCCATTCATAGAACACAGGGTTCCATTCATAGAACACAGGGTTCTATTAATAGAACACAAGGTTTTATTCATAGAACACGGGTTTTATTTATAGATCACGGGTGGTTTCCATTCAGAGAACACATAATTGCATTCATAAAACACAGGGTTCTATTCATAGAACACAGGGTTCCATTTATAGAACACAGGGTTCTATTCATAGAACACAAGGTTTTATTCATAGAACACATGGCTATATTTATAGATCACGGGTGGTTTCCATTCAGAGAACACATGGTTTCATTCATAAAACACAGGGTTCTATTTATAGAACACAGGGTTCCATTCATAGAACACAGGGTTCTATTAATAGAACACAAGGTTTTATTCATAAAACACATGGTTATATTTATAGATCACGGGTGGTTTCCATTCAGAGAACACATGGTTTCATTCATAAAACACAGGGTTCTATTCATAGAACACAGGGTTCCATTCATAGAACACAGGGTTCTATTAATAGAACACAAGGTTTTATTCATAAAACACATGGTTGTATTTATAGATCACGGGTGGTTTCCATTCAGAGAACACATCATTTCATTCATAAAACACAGGGTTCTATTCATAGAACACAGGGTTCCATTTATAGAACACTGGGTTCTATTCATAGAACACAAGGTTTTATTCATAGAACACATGGTTATATTTATAGATCACGGGTGGTTTCCATTCAGAGAACACATAATTGTATTCATAAAACACAGGGTTCTATTCATAGAACACAGGGTTCCATTTATAGAACACAGGGTTCTTTTCATAGAACACAAGGTTTTATTCATAGAACACATGGTTATATTTATAGATCACGGGAGGTTTCCATTCAGAGAACACATGATTTCATTCATAAAACACAGGGTTCTATTTATAGAACACAGG
Source organism: Crinia signifera (assembly GCF_055691185.1). Taxonomy (NCBI): domain Eukaryota; kingdom Metazoa; phylum Chordata; class Amphibia; order Anura; family Myobatrachidae; genus Crinia; species Crinia signifera. The sequence continues at coordinate 235,619,232 of NC_139217.1, read as the reverse complement.
GTTCCATTCATAGAACACAGGGTTCTATTAATAGAACACAAGGTTTTATTCATAAAACACATGGTTATATTTATAGATCACGGGTGGTTTCCATTCAGAGAACACATGGTTTCATTCATAAAACACAGGGTTCTATTCATAGAACACAGGGTTCCATTCATAGAACACAGGGTTCTATTAATAGAACACAAGGTTTTATTCATAAAACACATGGTTATATTTATAGATCACGGGTGGTTTCCATTCAGAGAACACATAATTTCATTCATAAAACACAGGGTTCTATTCATAGAACACAGGGTTCCATTTATAGAACACAGGGTTCTATTCATAGAACACAAGGTTTTATTCATAGAACAGATGGTTATATTTATAGATCACGGGTGGTTTCCATTCAGAGAACACATAATTGCATTCATAAAACACAGGGTTCTATTCATAGAACACAGGGTTCCATTTATAGAACACATGGTTCTATTCATAGAACACAAGGTTTTATTCATAGAACACATGGCTATATTTATAGATCACGGGTGGTTTCCATTCAGAGAACACATAATTTCATTCATAAAACACAGGGTTCTATTCATAGAACACAGGGTTCCATTTATAGAACACGGGGTTCTATTCATAGAACACAAGGTTTATTCATAGAACAGATGGTTATATTTATAGATCACGGGTGGTTTCCATTCAGAGAACACATGGTTTCATTCATAAAACACAGGGTTCTATTCATAGAACACAGGGTTCCATTCATAGAACACAGGGTTCTATTAATAGAACACAAGGTTTTATTCATAGAACACATGGTTATATTTATAGATCACGGGTGGTTTCCATTCAGAGAACACATAATTTCATTCATAAAACACAGGGTTCTATTCATAGAACACAAGGTTCCAATTATAGAACACAGGGTTCTATTCATAGAACACAAGGTTTTATTCATAGAACAGATGGGTATATTTATAGATCACGGGTGGTTTCCATTCAGAGAACACATGGTTTCATTCATAAAACACAGGGTTCTATTCATAAAACACAGGGTTCCATTCATAGAACACAGGGTTCTATTAATAGAACACAAGGTTTTATTCATAGAACACATGGTTATATTTATAGATCTCGGGTGGTTTCCATTCAGAGAACACATGATTTCATTCATAAAACACAGGGTTCTATTTATAGAACACAGGGTTCCATTCATAGAACACAGGGTTCTATTAATAGAACACAAGGTTTTATTCATAAAACACATGGTTATATTTATAGATCACGGGTGGTTTCCATTCAGAGAACACATGGTTTCATTCATAAAACACAGGGTTCTATTCATAGAACACAGGGTTCCATTCATAGAATACAGGGTTCTTTTAATAGAACACAAGGTTTTATTCATAAAACACATGGTTATATTTATAGATCACGGGTGGTTTCCATTCAGAGAACACATAATTTTATTCATAAAACACAGGGTTATATTCATAGAACACAGGGTTCCATTTATAGAACACAGGGTTCCATTCATAGAACACAGGGTTCTATTAATAGAACACAAGGTTTTATTCATAGAACACATGGCTATATTTATATATCACGAGTGGTTTCCATTCAGAGAACACATGGTTTAATTCATAAAACACAGGGTTCTATTTATAGAACACAGGGTTCCATTCATAGAACACAGGGTTCTATTAATAGAACACAAGGTTTTATTCATAAAACACATGGTTATATTTATAGATCACGGGTGGTTTCCATTCAGAGAACACATGGTTTCATTCATAAAACACAGGGTTCTATTCATAGAACACAGGGTTCCATTCATAGAACACAGGGTTCTATTAATAGAACACAAGGTTTTATTCATAAAACACATGGTTATATTTATAGATCACGGGTGGTTTCCATTCAGAGAACACATCATTTCATTCATAAAACACAGGGTTCTATTCATAGAACACAGGGTTCCATTTATAGAACACTGGGTTCTATTCATAGAACACAAGGTTTTATTCATAGAACACATGGTTATAGTTATAGATCACGGGTGGTTTCCATTCAGAGAACACATGGTTTCATTCATAAAACACAGGGTTCTATTCATAGAACACAGGGTTCCATTCATAGAACACAGGGTTCTATTAATAGAACACAAGGTTTTATTCATAAAACACATGGTTATATTTATAGATCACGGGTGGTTTCCATTCAGAGAACACATCATTTCATTCATAAAACACAGGGTTCTATTCATAGAACACAGGGTTCCATTTATAGAACACTGGGTTCTATTCATAGAACACAAGGTTTTATTCATAGAACACATGGTTATAGTTATAGATCACGGGTGGTTTTCATTCAGAGAACACATGGTTTCATTCATAAAACACAGGGTTCTATTCATAGAACACAGGGTTCCATTCATAGAACACAGGGTTCTATTAATAGAACACAAGGTTTTATTCATAAAACACATGGTTATATTTATAGATCACGGGTGGTTTCCATTCAGAGAACACATGGTTTCATTCATAAAACACATGGTTCTATTCATAGAACACAGGGTTCCATTCATAGAACACAGGGTTCTATTAATAGAACACAAGGTTTGATTCATAAAACACATGGTTATATTTATAGATCACGGGTGGTTTCCATTCAGATAACACATCATTTCATTCATAAAACACAGGGTTCTATTCATAGAACACAGGGTTCCATTTATAGAACACTGGGTTCTATTCATAGAACACAAGGTTTTATTCATAGAACACATGGTTATATTTATAGATCACGGGTGGTTTCCATTCAGAGAACACATGGTTTCATTCATAAAACACAGGGTTCTATTCATGGAACACAGGGTTCCATTCATAGAACACAGGGTTCTATTAATAGAACACAAGGTTTTATTCATAGAACACATGGTTATATTTATAGATCACGGGTGGTTTCCATTCAGAGAACACATAATTTCATTCATAAAACACAGGGTTCTATTCATAGAACACAAGGTTCCAATTATAGAACACAGGGTTTTATTCATAGAACACAAGGTTTTATTCATAGAACAGATGGGTATATTTATAGATCACGGGTGGTTTCCATTCAGAGAACACATGGTTTCATTCATAAAACACAGGGTTCTATTCATAAAACACAGGGTTCCATTCATAGAACACAGGGTTCTATTAATAGAACACAAGGTTTTATTCATAGAACACATGGTTATATTTATAGATCACGGGAGGTTTCCATTCAGAGAACACATGATTTCATTCATAAAACACAGGGTTCTATTTATAGAACACAGGGTTCCATTCATAGAACACAGGGTTCTATTAATAGAACACAAGGTTTTATTCATAAAACACATGGTTATATTTATAGATCACGGGTGGTTTCCATTCAGAGAACACATGGTTTCATTCATAAAACACAGGGTTCTATTCATAGAACACAGGGTTCCATTCATAGAACACAGGGTTCCATTCATAGAACACAGGGTTCTATTAATAGAACACAAGGTTTTATTCATAGAACAGATGGTTATATTTATAGATCACGGGTGGTTTCCATTCAGAGAACACATAATTGCATTCATAAAACACAGGGTTCTATTCATAGAACACAGGGTTCCATTTATAGAACACAGGGTTCTATTCATAGAACACAAGGTTTTATTCATAGAACACATGGCTATATTTATAGATCACGGGTGGTTTCCATTCAGAGAACACATGGTTTCATTCATAAAACACAGGGTTCTATTTATAGAACACAGGGTTCCATTCATAGAACACAGGGTTCTATTAATAGAACACAAGGTTTTATTCATAAAACACATGGTTATATTTATAGATCACGGGTGGTTTCCATTCAGAGAACACATGGTTTCATTCATAAAACACAGGGTTCTATTCATAGAACACAGGGTTCCATTCATAGAACACAGGGTTCTATTAATAGAACACAAGGTTTTATTCATAAAACACATGGTTATATTTATAGATCACGGGTGGTTTCCATTCAGAGAACACATCATTTCATTCATAAAACACAGGGTTCTATTCATAGAACACAGGGTTCCATTTATAGAACACTGGGTTCTATTCATAGAACACAAGGTTTTATTCATAGAACACATGGTTATATTTATAGATCACGGGTGGTTTCCATTCAGAGAACACATAATTGTATTCATAAAACACAGGGTTCTATTCATAGAACACAGGGTTCCATTTATAGAACACAGGGTTCTTTTCATAGAACACAAGGTTTTATTCATAGAACACATGGTTATATTTATAGATCACGGGAGGTTTCCATTCAGAGAACACATGATTTCATTCATAAAACACAGGGTTCTATTTATAGAACACAGGGTTCCATTCATAGAACACAGGGTTCTATTAATAGAACACAAGGTTTTATTCATAAAACACATGGTTATATTTATAGATCACGGGTGGTTTCCATTCAGAGAACACATGGTTTCATTCATAAAACACAGGGTTCTATTCATAGAACACAGGGTTCCATTCATAGAACACAGGGTTCCATTCATAGAACACAGGGTTCTATTAATAGAACACAAGGTTTTATTCATAAAACACATGGTTATATTTATAGATCACGGGTGGTTTCCATTCAGAGAACACATAATTTCATTCATAAAACACAGGGTTCTATTCATAGAACACAGGGTTCCATTTATAGAACACAGGGTTCTATTCATAGAACACAAGGTTTTATTCATAGAACAGATGGTTATATTTATAGATCACGGGTGGTTTCCATTCAGAGAACACATAATTGCATTCATAAAACACAGGGTTCTATTCATAGAACACAGGGTTCCATTTATAGAACACATGGTTCTATTCATAGAACACAAGGTTTTATTCATAGAACACATGGCTATATTTATAGATCACGGGTGGTTTCCATTCAGAGAACACATAATTTCATTCATAAAACACAGGGTTCTATTCATAGAACACAGGGTTCCATTTATAGAACACGGGGTTCTATTCATAGAACACAAGGTTTATTCATAGAACAGATGGTTATATTTATAGATCACGGGTGGTTTCCATTCAGAGAACACATGGTTTCATTCATAAAACACAGGGTTCTATTCATAGAACACAGGGTTCCATTCATAGAACACATGGTTCTATTAATAGAACACAAGGTTTTATTCATAGAACACATGGTTATATTTATAGATCACGGGTGGTTTCCATTCAGAGAACACATAATTTCATTCATAAAACACAGGGTTCTATTCATAGAACACAAGGTTCCAATTATAGAACACAGGGTTCTATTCATAGAACACAAGGTTTTATTCATAGAACAGATGGGTATATTTATAGATCACGGGTGGTTTCCATTCAGAGAACACATGGTTTCATTCATAAAACACAGGGTTCTATTCATAAAACACAGGGTTCCATTCATAGAACACAGGGTTCTATTAATAGAACACAAGGTTTTATTCATAGAACACATGGTTATATTTATAGATCTCGGGTGGTTTCCATTCAGAGAACACATGATTTCATTCATAAAACACAGGGTTCTATTTATAGAACACAGGGTTCCATTCATAGAACACAGGGTTCTATTAATAGAACACAAGGTTTTATTCATAAAACACATGGTTATATTTATAGATCACGGGTGGTTTCCATTCAGAGAACACATGGTTTCATTCATAAAACACAGGGTTCTATTCATAGAACACAGGGTTCCATTCATAGAATACAGGGTTCTTTTAATAGAACACAAGGTTTTATTCATAAAACACATGGTTATATTTATAGATCACGGGTGGTTTCCATTCAGAGAACACATAATTTTATTCATAAAACACAGGGTTATATTCATAGAACACAGGGTTCCATTTATAGAACACAGGGTTCCATTCATAGAACACAGGGTTCTATTAATAGAACACAAGGTTTTATTCATAGAACACATGGCTATATTTATAGATCACGGGTGGTTTCCATTCAGAGAACACATGGTTTCATTCATAAAACACAGGGTTCTATTTATAGAACACAGGGTTCCATTCATAGAACACAGGGTTCTATTAATAGAACACAAGGTTTTATTCATAAAACACATGGTTATATTTATAGATCACGGGTGGTTTCCATTCAGAGAACACATGGTTTCATTCATAAAACACAGGGTTCTATTCATAGAACACAGGGTTCCATTCATAGAACACAGGGTTATATTAATAGAACACAAGGTTTTATTCATAAAACACATGGTTATATTTATAGATCACGGGTGGTTTCCATTCAGAGAACACATCATTTCATTCATAAAACACAGGGTTCTATTCATAGAACACAGGGTTCCATTTATAGAACACTGGGTTCTATTCATAGAACACAAGGTTTTATTCATAGAACACATGGTTATAGTTATAGATCACGGGTGGTTTCCATTCAGAGAACACATGGTTTCATTCATAAAACACAGGGTTCTATTCATAGAACACAGGGTTCCATTCATAGAACACAGGGTTCTATTAATAGAACACAAGGTTTTATTCATAAAACACATGGTTATATTTATAGATCACGGGTGGTTTCCATTCAGAGAACACATGGTTTCATTCATAAAACACATGGTTATATTCATAGAACACAGGGTTCCATTCATAGAACACAGGGTTCTATTAATAGAACACAAGGTTTGATTCATAAAACACATGGTTATATTTATAGATCACGGGTGGTTTCCATTCAGATAACACATCATTTCATTCATAAAACACAGGGTTCTATTCATAGAACACAGGGTTCCATTTATAGAACACTGGGTTCTATTCATAGAACACAAGGTTTTATTCATAGAACACATGGTTATATTTATAGATCACGGGTGGTTTCCATTCAGAGAACACATGGTTTCATTCATAAAACACAAGGTTCTATTCATAGAACACAGGGTTCCATTCATAGAACACATGGTTCTATTAATAGAACACAAGGTTTTATTCATAGAACACATGGTTATATTTATAGATCACGGGTGGTTTCCATTCAGAGAACACATAATTTCATTCATAAAACACAGGGTTCTATTCATAGAACACAAGGTTCCAATTATAGAACACAGGGTTCTATTCATAGAACACAAGGTTTTATTCATAGAACAGATGGGTATATTTATAGATCACGGGTGGTTTCCATTCAGAGAACACATGGTTTCATTCATAAAACACAGGGTTCTATTCATAAAACACAGGGTTCCATTCATAGAACACAGGGTTCTATTAATAGAACACAAGGTTTTATTCATAGAACACATGGTTATATTTATAGATCTCGGGTGGTTTCCATTCAGAGAACACATGATTTCATTCATAAAACACAGGGTTCTATTTATAGAACACAGGGTTCCATTCATAGAACACAGGGTTCTATTAATAGAACACAAGGTTTTATTCATAAAACACATGGTTATATTTATAGATCACGGGTGGTTTCCATTCAGAGAACACATGGTTTCATTCATAAAACACAGGGTTCTATTCATAGAACACAGGGTTCCATTCATAGAATACAGGGTTCTTTTAATAGAACACAAGGTTTTATTCATAAAACACATGGTTATATTTATAGATCACGGGTGGTTTCCATTCAGAGAACACATAATTTTATTCATAAAACACAGGGTTATATTCATAGAACACAGGGTTCCATTTATAGAACACAGGGTTCCATTCATAGAACACAGGGTTCTATTAATAGAACACAAGGTTTTATTCATAGAACACATGGCTATATTTATAGATCACGGGTGGTTTCCATTCAGAGAACACATGGTTTCATTCATAAAACACAGGGTTCTATTTATAGAACACAGGGTTCCATTCATAGAACACAGGGTTCTATTAATAGAACACAAGGTTTTATTCATAAAACACATGGTTATATTTATAGATCACGGGTGGTTTCCATTCAGAGAACACATGGTTTCATTCATAAAACACAGGGTTCTATTCATAGAACACAGGGTTCCATTCATAGAACACAGGGTTCTATTAATAGAACACAAGGTTTTATTCATAAAACACATGGTTATATTTATAGATCACGGGTGGTTTCCATTCAGAGAACACATCATTTCATTCATAAAACACAGGGTTCTATTCATAGAACACAGGGTTCCATTTATAGAACACAGGGTTCTATTCATAGAACACAAGGTTTTATTCATAGAACACATGGTTATAGTTATAGATCACGGGTGGTTTCCATTCAGAGAACACATGGTTTCATTCATAAAACACAGGGTTCTATTCATAGAACACAGGGTTCCATTCATAGAACACAGGGTTCTATTAATAGAACACAAGGTTTTATTCATAAAACACATGGTTATATTTATAGATCACGGGTGGTTTCCATTCAGAGAACACATCATTTCATTCATAAAACACAGGGTTCTATTCATAGAACACAGGGTTCCATTTATAGAACACTGGGTTCTATTCATAGAACACAAGGTTTTATTCATAGAACACATGGTTATATTTATAGATCAAGGGTGGTTTCCATTCAGAGAACACATAATTTTATTCATAAAACACAGGGTTCTATTCATAGAACACAGGTTTCCATTTATAGAACACAGGGTTCTATTCATAGAACTCAAGGTTTTATTCATAGAACAGATGGTTATATTTATAGATCACGGGTGGTTTCCATTCAGAGAACACATAATTTCATTCATAAAACACAGGGTTCTATTCATAGAACACAGGGTTCCATTTATAGAACACGGGGTTCTATTCATAGAACACAAGGTTTATTCATAGAACAGATGGTTATATTTATAGATCACGGGTGGTTTCCATTCAGAGAACACATGGTTTCATTCATAAAACACAGGTTTCTATTCATGGAACACAGGGTTCCATTCATAGAACACAGGGTTCTATTAATAGAACACAATGTTTTAATCATAAAACACATGGTTATATTTATAGATCACAGGTGGTTTCCATTCAGAGAACACATAATTTCATTCATAAAACACAGGGTTCTATTCATAGAACACAAGGTTTTATTCATAGAACACATGGCTATATTTATAGATCACGGGTGGTTTCCATTCAGAGAACACATGGTTTCATTAATAAAACACAGGGTTCTATTTATAGAACACAGGGTTCCATTCATAGAACACAGGGTTCTATTAATAGAACACAAGGTTTTATTCATAAAACACATGGTTATATTTATAGATCACGGGTGGTTTCCATTCAGAGAACACATGGTTTCATTCATAAAACACAGGGTTCTATTCATAGAACACAGGGTTCCATTCATAGAACACAGGGTTCTATTAATAGAACAAAAGGTTTTATTCATAAAACACATGGTTATATTTATAGATCACGGGTGGTTTCCATTCAGAGAACACATAATTTCATTCATAAAACACAGGGTTCTATTCATAGAACACAGGGTTCCATTTATAGAACACAGGGTTCTATTCATAGAACACAAGGTTTTATTCATAGAACAGATGGTTATATTTATAGATCACGGGTGGTTTCCATTCAGAGAACACATAATTTCATTCATAAAACACAGGGTTCTATTCATAGAACACAGGGTTCCATTTATAGAACACGGGGTTCTATTCATAGAACACAAGGTTTATTCATAGAACAGATGGTTATATTTATAGATCACGGGTGGTTTCCATTCAGAGAACACATGGTTTCATTCATAAAACACAGGGTTCTATTCATAGAACACAGGGTTCCATTCATAGAACACAGGGTTCTATTAATAGAACACAAGGTTTTATTCATAGAACACATGGTTATATTTATAGATCACGGGTGGTTTCCATTCAGAGAACACATAATTTCATTCATAAAACACAGGGTTCTATTCATAGAACACAGGGTTCCATTCATAGAATACAGGGTTCTTTTAATAGAACACAAGGTTTTATTCATAAAACACATGGTTATATTTATAGATCACGGGTGGTTTCCATTCAGAGAACACATAATTTTATTCATAAAACACAGGGTTATATTCATAGAACACAGGGTTCCATTTATAGAACACAGGGTTCCATTCATAGAACACAGGGTTCTATTAATAGAACACAAGGTTTTATTCATAGAACACATGGCTATATTTATAGATCACGGGTGGTTTCCATTCAGAGAACACATGGTTTCATTCATAAAACACAGGGTTCTATTTATAGAACACAGGGTTCCATTCATAGAACACAGGGTTCTATTAATAGAACACAAGGTTTTATTCATAAAACACATGGTTATATTTATAGATCACGGGTGGTTTCCATTCAGAGAACACATGGTTTCATTCATAAAACACAGGGTTCTATTCATAGAACACAGGGTTCCATTCATAGAACACAGGGTTCTATTAATAGAACACAAGGTTTTATTCATAAAACACATGGTTATATTTATAGATCACGGGTCGTTTCCATTCAGAGAACACATCATTTCATTCATAAAACACAGGGTTCTATTCATAGAACACAGGGTTCCATTTATAGAACACTGGGTTCTATTCATAGAACACAAGGTTTTATTCATAGAACACATGGTTATAGTTATAGATCACGGGTGGTTTCCATTCAGAGAACACATGGTTTCATTCATAAAACACAGGGTTCTATTCATAGAACACAGGGTTCCATTCATAGAACACAGGGTTCTATTAATAGAACACAAGGTTTTATTCATAAAACACATGGTTATATTTATAGATCACGGGTGGTTTCCATTCAGAGAACACATGGTTTCATTCATAAAACACATGGTTCTATTCATAGAACACAGGGTTCCATTCATAGAACACAGGGTTCTATTAATAGAACACAAGGTTTGATTCATAAAACACATGGTTATATTTATAGATCACGGGTGGTTTCCATTCAGATAACACATCATTTCATTCATAAAACACAGGGTTCTATTCATAGAACACAGGGTTCCATTTATAGAACACTGGGTTCTATTCATAGAACACAAGGTTTTATTCATAGAACACATGGTTATATTTATAGATCACGGGTGGTTTCCATTCAGAGAACACATGGTTTCATTCATAAAACACAGGGTTCTATTCATGGAACACAGGGTTCCATTCATAGAACACAGGGTTCTATTAATAGAACACAAGGTTTTATTCATAGAACACATGGTTATATTTATAGATCACGGGTGGTTTCCATTCAGAGAACACATAATTTCATTCATAAAACACAGGGTTCTATTCATAGAACACAAGGTTCCAATTATAGAACACAGGGTTTTATTCATAGAACACAAGGTTTTATTCATAGAACAGATGGGTATATTTATAGATCACGGGTGGTTTCCATTCAGAGAACACATGGTTTCATTCATAAAACACAGGGTTCTATTCATAAAACACAGGGTTCCATTCATAGAACACAGGGTTCTATTAATAGAACACAAGGTTTTATTCATAGAACACATGGTTATATTTATAGATCACGGGAGGTTTCCATTCAGAGAACACATGATTTCATTCATAAAACACAGGGTTCTATTTATAGAACACAGGGTTCCATTCATAGAACACAGGGTTCTATTAATAGAACACAAGGTTTTATTCATAAAACACATGGTTATATTTATAGATCACGGGTGGTTTCCATTCAGAGAACACATGGTTTCATTCATAAAACACAGGGTTCTATTCATAGAACACAGGGTTCCATTCATAGAACACAGGGTTCCATTCATAGAACACAGGGTTCTATTAATAGAACACAAGGTTTTATTCATAAAACACATGGTTATATTTATAGATCACGGGTGGTTTCCATTCAGAGAACACATAATTTCATTCATAAAACACAGGGTTCTATTCATAGAACACAGGGTTCCATTTATAGAACACAGGGTTCTATTCATAGAACACAAGGTTTTATTCATAGAACAGATGGTTATATTTATAGATCACGGGTGGTTTCCATTCAGAGAACACATAATTGCATTCATAAAACACAGGGTTCTATTCATAGAACACAGGGTTCCATTTATAGAACACATGGTTCTATTCATAGAACACAAGGTTTTATTCATAGAACACATGGCTATATTTATAGATCACGGGTGGTTTCCATTCAGAGAACACATAATTTCATTCATAAAACACAGGGTTCTATTCATAGAACACAGGGTTCCATTTATAGAACACGGGGTTCTATTCATAGAACACAAGGTTTATTCATAGAACAGATGGTTATATTTATAGATCACGGGTGGTTTCCATTCAGAGAACACATGGTTTCATTCATAAAACACAGGGTTCTATTCATAGAACACAGGGTTCCATTCATAGAACACAGGGTTCTATTAATAGAACACAAGGTTTTATTCATAGAACACATGGTTATATTTATAGATCACGGGTGGTTTCCATTCAGAGAACACATAATTTCATTCATAAAACACAGGGTTCTATTCATAGAACACAAGGTTCCAATTATAGAACACAGGGTTCTATTCATAGAACACAAGGTTTTATTCATAGAACAGATGGGTATATTTATAGATCACGGGTGGTTTCCATTCAGAGAACACATGGTTTCATTCATAAAACACAGGGTTCTATTCATAAAACACAGGGTTCCATTCATAGAACACAGGGTTCTATTAATAGAACACAAGGTTTTATTCATAGAACACATGGTTATATTTATAGATCTCGGGTGGTTTCCATTCAGAGAACACATGATTTCATTCATAAAACACAGGGTTCTATTTATAGAACACAGGGTTCCATTCATAGAACACAGGGTTCTATTAATAGAACACAAGGTTTTATTCATAAAACACATGGTTATATTTATAGATCACGGGTGGTTTCCATTCAGAGAACACATGGTTTCATTCATAAAACACAGGGTTCTATTCATAGAACACAGGGTTCCATTCATAGAATACAGGGTTCTTTTAATAGAACACAAGGTTTTATTCATAAAACACATGGTTATATTTATAGATCACGGGTGGTTTCCATTCAGAGAACACATAATTTTATTCATAAAACACAGGGTTATATTCATAGAACACAGGGTTCCATTTATAGAACACAGGGTTCCATTCATAGAACACAGGGTTCTATTAATAGAACACAAGGTTTTATTCATAGAACACATGGCTATATTTATAGATCACGGGTGGTTTCCATTCAGAGAACACATGGTTTCATTCATAAAACACAGGGTTCTATTTATAGAACACAGGGTTCCATTCATAGAACACAGGGTTCTATTAATAGAACACAAGGTTTTATTCATAAAACACATGGTTATATTTATAGATCACGGGTGGTTTCCATTCAGAGAACACATGGTTTCATTCATAAAACACAGGGTTCTATTCATAGAACACAGGGTTCCATTCATAGAACACAGGGTTCTATTAATAGAACACAAGGTTTTATTCATAAAACACATGGTTATATTTATAGATCACGGGTGGTTTCCATTCAGAGAACACATCATTTCATTCATAAAACACAGGGTTCTATTCATAGAACACAGGGTTCCATTTATAGAACACTGGGTTCTATTCATAGAACACAAGGTTTTATTCATAGAACACATGGTTATAGTTATAGATCACGGGTGGTTTCCATTCAGAGAACACATGGTTTCATTCATAAAACACAGGGTTCTATTCATAGAACACAGGGTTCCATTCATAGAACACAGGGTTCTATTAATAGAACACAAGGTTTTATTCATAAAACACATGGTTTTATTTATAGATCACGGGTGGTTTCCATTCAGAGAACACATCATTTCATTCATAAAACACAGGGTTCTATTCATAGAACACAGGGTTCCATTTATAGAACACTGGGTTCTATTCATAGAACACAAGGTTTTATTCATAGAACACATGGTTATATTTATAGATCAAGGGTGGTTTCCATTCAGAGAACACATAATTTTATTCATAAAACACAGGGTTCTATTCATAGAACACAGGTTTCCATTTATAGAACACAGGGTTCTATTCATAGAACTCAAGGTTTTATTCATAGAACAGATGGTTATATTTATAGATCACGGGTGGTTTCCATTCAGAGAACACATAATTTCATTCATAAAACACAGGGTTCTATTCATAGAACACAGGGTTCCATTTATAGAACACGGGGTTCTATTCATAGAACACAAGGTTTATTCATAGAACAGATGGTTATATTTATAGATCACGGGTGGTTTCCATTCAGAGAACACATGGTTTCATTCATAAAACACAGGGTTCTATTCATGGAACACAGGGTTCCATTCATAGAACACAGGGTTCTATTAATAGAACACAATGTTTTAATCATAAAACACATGGTTATATTTATAGATCACGGGTGGTTTCCATTCAGAGAACACATAATTTCATTCATAAAACACAGGGTTCTATTCATAGAACACAAGGTTTTATTCATAGAACACATGGCTATATTTATAGATCACGGGTGGTTTCCATTCAGAGAACACATGGTTTCATTAATAAAACACAGGGTTCTATTTATAGAACACAGGGTTCCATTCATAGAACACAGGGTTCTATTAATAGAACACAAGGTTTTATTCATAAAACACATGGTTATATTTATAGATCACGGGTGGTTTCCATTCAGAGAACACATGGTTTCATTCATAAAACACAGGGTTCTATTTATAGAACACAGGGTTCCATTCATAGAACACAGGGTTCTATTAATAGAACACAAGGTTTTATTCATAAAACACATGGTTATATTTATAGATCACGGGTGGTTTCCATTCAGAGAACACATGGTTTCATTCATAAAACACAGGGTTCTATTCATAGAACACAGGGTTCCATTCATAGAACACAGGGTTCTATTAATAGAACACAAGGTTTTATTCATAAAACACATGGTTATATTTATAGATCACGGGTGGTTTCCATTCAGAGAACACATCATTTCATTCATAAAACACAGGGTTCTATTCATAGAACACAGGGTTCCATTTATAGAACACTGGGTTCTATTCATAGAACACAAGGTTTTATTCATAGAACACATGGTTATAGTTATAGATCACGGGTGGTTTCCATTCAGATAACACATCATTTCATTCATAAAACACAGGGTTCTATTCATAGAACACAGGGTTCCATTCATAGAACACTGGGTTCTATTCATAGAACACAAGGTTTTATTCATAGAACACATGGTTATATTTATAGATCACGGGTGGTTTCCATTCAGAGAACACATGGTTTCATTCATAAAACACAGGGTTCTATTCATGGAACACAGGGTTCCATTCATAGAACACAGGGTTCTATTAATAGAACACAAGGTTTTATTCATAGAACACATGGTTATATTTATAGATCACGGGTGGTTTCCATTCAGAGAACACATGGTTTCATTCATAAAACACAGGGTTCTATTCATAGAACACAGGGTTCCATTCATAGAACACAGGGTTCTATTAATAGAACACAAGGTTTTATTCATAAAACACATGGTTATATTTATAGATCACGGGTGGTTTCCATTCAGAGAACACATCATTTCATTCATAAAACACAGGGTTCTATTCATAGAACACAGGGTTCCATTTATAGAACACTGGGTTCTATTCATAGAACACAAGGTTTTATTCATAGAACACATGGTTATATTTATAGATCACGGGTGGTTTCCATTCAGAGAACACATAATTTCATTCATAAAACACAGGGTTCTATTCATAGAACACAAGGTTCCAATTATAGAACACAGGGTTTTATTCATAGAACACAAGGTTTTATTCATAGAACAGATGGGTATATTTATAGATCACGGGTGGTTTCCATTCAGAGAACACATGGTTTCATTCATAAAACACAGGGTTCTATTCATAAAACACAGGGTTCCATTCATAGAACACAGGGTTCTATTAATAGAACACAAGGTTTTATTCATAGAACACATGGTTATATTTATAGATCACGGGAGGTTTCCATTCAGAGAACACATGATTTCATTCATAAAACACAGGGTTCTATTTATAGAACACAGGGTTCCATTCATAGAACACAGGGTTCTATTAATAGAACACAAGGTTTTATTCATAAAACACATGGTTATATTTATAGATCACGGGTGGTTTCCATTCAGAGAACACATGGTTTCATTCATAAAACACAGGGTTCTATTCATAGAACACAGGGTTCCATTCATAGAACACAGGGTTCCATTCATAGAACACAGGGTTCTATTAATAGAACACAAGGTTTTATTCATAGAACAGATGGTTATATTTATAGATCACGGGTGGTTTCCATTCAGAGAACACATAATTGCATTCATAAAACACAGGGTTCTATTCATAGAACACAGGGTTCCATTTATAGAACACAGGGTTCTATTCATAGAACACAAGGTTTTATTCATAGAACACATGGCTATATTTATAGATCACGGGTGGTTTCCATTCAGAGAACACATGGTTTCATTCATAAAACACAGGGTTCTATTTATAGAACACAGGGTTCCATTCATAGAACACAGGGTTCTATTAATAGAACACAAGGTTTTATTCATAAAACACATGGTTATATTTATAGATCACGGGTGGTTTCCATTCAGAGAACACATAATTTCATTCATAAAACACAGGGTTCTATTCATAGAACACAGGGTTCCATTTATAGAACACGGGGTTCTATTCATAGAACACAAGGTTTATTCATAGAACAGATGGTTATATTTATAGATCACGGGTGGTTTCCATTCAGAGAACACATGGTTTCATTCATAAAACACAGGGTTCTATTCATGGAACACAGGGTTCCATTCATAGAACACAGGGTTCTATTAATAGAACACAATGTTTTAATCATAAAACACATGGTTATATTTATAGATCACGGGTGGTTTCCATTCAGAGAACACATAATTTCATTCATAAAACACAGGGTTCTATTCATAGAACACAAGGTTTTATTCATAGAACACATGGCTATATTTATAGATCACGGGTGGTTTCCATTCAGAGAACACATGGTTTCATTAATAAAACACAGGGTTCTATTTATAGAACACAGGGTTCCATTCATAGAACACAGGGTTCTATTAATAGAACACAAGGTTTTATTCATAAAACACATGGTTATATTTATAGATCACGGGTGGTTTCCATTCAGAGAACACATGGTTTCATTCATAAAACACAGGGTTCTATTTATAGAACACAGGGTTCCATTCATAGAACACAGGGTTCTATTAATAGAACACAAGGTTTTATTCATAAAACACATGGTTATATTTATAGATCACGGGTGGTTTCCATTCAGAGAACACATGGTTTCATTCATAAAACACAGGGTTCTATTCATAGAACACAGGGTTCCATTCATAGAACACAGGGTTCTATTAATAGAACACAAGGTTTTATTCATAAAACACATGGTTATATTTATAGATCACGGGTGGTTTCCATTCAGAGAACACATCATTTCATTCATAAAACACAGGGTTCTATTCATAGAACACAGGGTTCCATTTATAGAACACTGGGTTCTATTCATAGAACACAAGGTTTTATTCATAGAACACATGGTTATAGTTATAGATCACGGGTGGTTTCCATTCAGAGAACACATGGTTTCATTCATAAAACACAGGGTTCTATTCATAGAACACAGGGTTCCATTCATAGAACACAGGGTTCTATTAATAGAACACAAGGTTTTATTCATAAAACACATGGTTATATTTATAGATCACGGGTGGTTTCCATTCAGAGAACACATGGTTTCATTCATAAAACACATGGTTCTATTCATAGAACACAGGGTTCCATTCATAGAACACAGGGTTCTATTAATAGAACACAAGGTTTGATTCATAAAACACATGGTTATATTTATAGATCACGGGTGGTTTCCATTCAGATAACACATCATTTCATTCATAAAACACAGGGTTCTATTCATAGAACACAGGGTTCCATTTATAGAACACTGGGTTCTATTCATAGAACACAAGGTTTTATTCATAGAACACATGGTTATATTTATAGATCACGGGTGGTTTCCATTCAGAGAACACATGGTTTCATTCATAAAACACAGGGTTCTATTCATGGAACACAGGGTTCCATTCATAGAACACAGGGTTCTATTAATAGAACACAAGGTTTTATTCATAGAACACATGGTTATATTTATAGATCACGGGTGGTTTCCATTCAGAGAACACATAATTTCATTCATAAAACACAGGGTTCTATTCATAGAACACAAGGTTCCAATTATAGAACACAGGGTTTTATTCATAGAACACAAGGTTTTATTCATAGAACAGATGGGTATATTTATAGATCACGGGTGGTTTCCATTCAGAGAACACATGGTTTCATTCATAAAACACAGGGTTCTATTCATAAAACACAGGGTTCCATTCATAAAACACAGGGTTCTATTAATAGAACACAAGGTTTTATTCATAGAACACATGGTTATATTTATAGATCACGGGAGGTTTCCATTCAGAGAACACATGATTTCATTCATAAAACACAGGGTTCTATTTATAGAACACAGGGTTCCATTCATAGAACACAGGGTTCTATTAATAGAACACAAGGTTTTATTCATAAAACACATGGTTATATTTATAGATCACGGGTGGTTTCCATTCAGAGAACACATGGTTTCATTCATAAAACACAGGGTTCTATTCATAGAACACAGGGTTCCATTCATAGAACACAGGGTTCCATTCATAGAACACAGGGTTCTATTAATAGAACACAAGGTTTTATTCATAGAACAGATGGTTATATTTATAGATCACGGGTGGTTTCCATTCAGAGAACACATAATTGCATTCATAAAACACAGGGTTCTATTCATAGAACACAGGGTTCCATTTATAGAACACAGGGTTCTATTCATAGAACACAAGGTTTTATTCATAGAACACATGGCTATATTTATAGATCACGGGTGGTTTCCATTCAGAGAACACATGGTTTCATTCATAAAACACAGGGTTCTATTTATAGAACACAGGGTTCCATTCATAGAACACAGGGTTCTATTAATAGAACACAAGGTTTTATTCATAAAACACATGGTTATATTTATAGATCACGGGTGGTTTCCATTCAGAGAACACATGGTTTCATTCATAAAACACAGGGTTCTATTCATAGAACACAGGGTTCCATTCATAGAACACAGGGTTCTATTAATAGAACACAAGGTTTTATTCATAAAACACATGGTTATATTTATAGATCACGGGTGGTTTCCATTCAGAGAACACATCATTTCATTCATAAAACACAGGGTTCTATTCATAGAACACAGGGTTCCATTTATAGAACACTGGGTTCTATTCATAGAACACAAGGTTTTATTCATAGAACACATGGTTATATTTATAGATCACGGGTGGTTTCCATTCAGAGAACACATAATTGTATTCATAAAACACAGGGTTCTATTCATAGAACACAGGGTTCCATTTATAGAACACAGGGTTCTTTTCATAGAACACAAGGTTTTATTCATAGAACACATGGTTATATTTATAGATCACGGGAGGTTTCCATTCAGAGAACACATGATTTCATTCATAAAACACAGGGTTCTATTTATAGAACACAGGGTTCCATTCATAGAACACAGGGTTCTATTAATAGAACACAAGGTTTTATTCATAAAACACATGGTTATATTTATAGATCACGGGTGGTTTCCATTCAGAGAACACATGGTTTCATTCATAAAACACAGGGTTCTATTCATAGAACACAGGGTTCCATTCATAGAACACAGGGTTCCATTCATAGAACACAGGGTTCTATTAATAGAACACAAGGTTTTATTCATAAAACACATGGTTATATTTATAGATCACGGGTGGTTTCCATTCAGAGAACACATAATTTCATTCATAAAACACAGGGTTCTATTCATAGAACACAGGGTTCCATTTATAGAACACAGGGTTCTATTCATAGAACACAAGGTTTTATTCATAGAACAGATGGTTATATTTATAGATCACGGGTGGTTTCCATTCAGAGAACACATAATTGCATTCATAAAACACAGGGTTCTATTCATAGAACACAGGGTTCCATTTATAGAACACATGGTTCTATTCATAGAACACAAGGTTTTATTCATAGAACACATGGCTATATTTATAGATCACGGGTGGTTTCCATTCAGAGAACACATAATTTCATTCATAAAACACAGGGTTCTATTCATAGAACACAGGGTTCCATTTATAGAACACGGGGTTCTATTCATAGAACACAAGGTTTATTCATAGAACAGATGGTTATATTTATAGATCACGGGTGGTTTCCATTCAGAGAACACATGGTTTCATTCATAAAACACAGGGTTCTATTCATAGAACACAGGGTTCCATTCATAGAACACAGGGTTCTATTAATAGAACACAAGGTTTTATTCATAGAACACATGGTTATATTTATAGATCACGGGTGGTTTCCATTCAGAGAACACATAATTTCATTCATAAAACACAGGGTTCTATTCATAGAACACAAGGTTCCAATTATAGAACACAGGGTTCTATTCATAGAACACAAGGTTTTATTCATAGAACAGATGGGTATATTTATAGATCACGGGTGGTTTCCATTCAGAGAACACATGGTTTCATTCATAAAACACAGGGTTCTATTCATAAAACACAGGGTTCCATTCATAGAACACAGGGTTCTATTAATAGAACACAAGGTTTTATTCATAGAACACATGGTTATATTTATAGATCTCGGGTGGTTTCCATTCAGAGAACACATGATTTCATTCATAAAACACAGGGTTCTATTTATAGAACACAGGGTTCCATTCATAGAACACAGGGTTCTATTAATAGAACACAAGGTTTTATTCATAAAACACATGGTTATATTTATAGATCACGGGTGGTTTCCATTCAGAGAACACATGGTTTCATTCATAAAACACAGGGTTCTATTCATAGAACACAGGGTTCCATTCATAGAATACAGGGTTCTTTTAATAGAACACAAGGTTTTATTCATAAAACACATGGTTATATTTATAGATCACGGGTGGTTTCCATTCAGAGAACACATAATTTTATTCATAAAACACAGGGTTATATTCATAGAACACAGGGTTCCATTTATAGAACACAGGGTTCCATTCATAGAACACAGGGTTCTATTAATAGAACACAAGGTTTTATTCATAGAACACATGGCTATATTTATAGATCACGGGTGGTTTCCATTCAGAGAACACATGGTTTCATTCATAAAACACAGGGTTCTATTTATAGAACACAGGGTTCCATTCATAGAACACAGGGTTCTATTAATAGAACACAAGGTTTTATTCATAAAACACATGGTTATATTTATAGATCACGGGTGGTTTCCATTCAGAGAACACATGGTTTCATTCATAAAACACAGGGTTCTATTCATAGAACACAGGGTTCCATTCATAGAACACAGGGTTCTATTAATAGAACACAAGGTTTTATTCATAAAACACATGGTTATATTTATAGATCACGGGTGGTTTCCATTCAGAGAACACATCATTTCATTCATAAAACACAGGGTTCTATTCATAGAACACAGGGTTCCATTTATAGAACACTGGGTTCTATTCATAGAACACAAGGTTTTATTCATAGAACACATGGTTATAGTTATAGATCACGGGTGGTTTCCATTCAGAGAACACATGGTTTCATTCATAAAACACAGGGTTCTATTCATAAAACACAGGGTTCCATTCATAGAACACAGGGTTCTATTAATAGAACACAAGGTTTTATTCATAGAACACATGGTTATATTTATAGATCACGGGAGGTTTCCATTCAGAGAACACATGATTTCATTCATAAAACACAGGGTTCTATTTATAGAACACAGGGTTCCATTCATAGAACACAGGGTTCTATTAATAGAACACAAGGTTTTATTCATAAAACACATGGTTATATTTATAGATCACGGGTGGTTTCCATTCAGAGAACACATGGTTTCATTCATAAAACACAGGGTTCTATTCATAGAACACAGGGTTCCATTCATAGAACACAGGGTTCCATTCATAGAACACAGGGTTCTATTAATAGAACACAAGGTTTTATTCATAGAACAGATGGTTATATTTATAGATCACGGGTGGTTTCCATTCAGAGAACACATAATTGCATTCATAAAACACAGGGTTCTATTCATAGAACACAGGGTTCCATTTATAGAACACAGGGTTCTATTCATAGAACACAAGGTTTTATTCATAGAACACATGGCTATATTTATAGATCACGGGTGGTTTCCATTCAGAGAACACATGGTTTCATTCATAAAACACAGGGTTCTATTTATAGAACACAGGGTTCCATTCATAGAACACAGGGTTCTATTAATAGAACACAAGGTTTTATTCATAAAACACATGGTTATATTTATAGATCACGGGTGGTTTCCATTCAGAGAACACATGGTTTCATTCATAAAACACAGGGTTCTATTCATAGAACACAGGGTTCCATTCATAGAACACAGGGTTCTATTAATAGAACACAAGGTTTTATTCATAAAACACATGGTTATATTTATAGATCACGGGTGGTTTCCATTCAGAGAACACATCATTTCATTCATAAAACACAGGGTTCTATTCATAGAACACAGGGTTCCATTTATAGAACACTGGGTTCTATTCATAGAACACAAGGTTTTATTCATAGAACACATGGTTATATTTATAGATCACGGGTGGTTTCCATTCAGAGAACACATAATTGTATTCATAAAACACAGGGTTCTATTCATAGAACACAGGGTTCCATTTATAGAACACAGGGTTCTTTTCATAGAACACAAGGTTTTATTCATAGAACACATGGTTATATTTATAGATCACGGGAGGTTTCCATTCAGAGAACACATGATTTCATTCATAAAACACAGGGTTCTATTTATAGAACACAGGGTTCCATTCATAGAACACAGGGTTCTATTAATAGAACACAAGGTTTTATTCATAAAACACATGGTTATATTTATAGATCACGGGTGGTTTCCATTCAGAGAACACATGGTTTCATTCATAAAACACAGGGTTCTATTCATAGAACACAGGGTTCCATTCATAGAACACAGGGTTCCATTCATAGAACACAGGGTTCTATTAATAGAACACAAGGTTTTATTCATAAAACACATGGTTATATTTATAGATCACGGGTGGTTTCCATTCAGAGAACACATAATTTCATTCATAAAACACAGGGTTCTATTCATAGAACACAGGGTTCCATTTATAGAACACAGGGTTCTATTCATAGAACACAAGGTTTTATTCATAGAACAGATGGTTATATTTATAGATCACGGGTGGTTTCCATTCAGAGAACACATAATTGCATTCATAAAACACAGGGTTCTATTCATAGAACACAGGGTTCCATTTATAGAACACATGGTTCTATTCATAGAACACAAGGTTTTATTCATAGAACACATGGCTATATTTATAGATCACGGGTGGTTTCCATTCAGAGAACACATAATTTCATTCATAAAACACAGGGTTCTATTCATAGAACACAGGGTTCCATTTATAGAACACGGGGTTCTATTCATAGAACACAAGGTTTATTCATAGAACAGATGGTTATATTTATAGATCACGGGTGGTTTCCATTCAGAGAACACATGGTTTCATTCATAAAACACAGGGTTCTATTCATAGAACACAGGGTTCCATTCATAGAACACAGGGTTCTATTAATAGAACACAAGGTTTTATTCATAGAACACATGGTTATATTTATAGATCACGGGTGGTTTCCATTCAGAGAACACATAATTTCATTCATAAAACACAGGGTTCTATTCATAGAACACAAGGTTCCAATTATAGAACACAGGGTTCTATTCATAGAACACAAGGTTTTATTCATAGAACAGATGGGTATATTTATAGATCACGGGTGGTTTCCATTCAGAGAACACATGGTTTCATTCATAAAACACAGGGTTCTATTCATAAAACACAGGGTTCCATTCATAGAACACAGGGTTCTATTAATAGAACACAAGGTTTTATTCATAGAACACATGGTTATATTTATAGATCTCGGGTGGTTTCCATTCAGAGAACACATGATTTCATTCATAAAACACAGGGTTCTATTTATAGAACACAGGGTTCCATTCATAGAACACAGGGTTCTATTAATAGAACACAAGGTTTTATTCATAAAACACATGGTTATATTTATAGATCACGGGTGGTTTCCATTCAGAGAACACATGGTTTCATTCATAAAACACAGGGTTCTATTCATAGAACACAGGGTTCCATTCATAGAATACAGGGTTCTTTTAATAGAACACAAGGTTTTATTCATAAAACACATGGTTATATTTATAGATCACGGGTGGTTTCCATTCAGAGAACACATAATTTTATTCATAAAACACAGGGTTATATTCATAGAACACAGGGTTCCATTTATAGAACACAGGGTTCCATTCATAGAACACAGGGTTCTATTAATAGAACACAAGGTT
The DNA here is from genome assembly GCF_055691185.1 of Crinia signifera. Lineage (NCBI taxonomy): Eukaryota > Metazoa > Chordata > Amphibia > Anura > Myobatrachidae > Crinia > Crinia signifera. Next base: position 235,594,557 of record NC_139217.1, on the reverse strand, counting down.
TTATTCATAGAACACATGGCTATATTTATAGATCACGGGTGGTTTCCATTCAGAGAACACATGGTTTCATTCATAAAACACAGGGTTCTATTTATAGAACACAGGGTTCCATTCATAGAACACAGGGTTCTATTAATAGAACACAAGGTTTTATTCATAAAACACATGGTTATATTTATAGATCACGGGTGGTTTCCATTCAGAGAACACATGGTTTCATTCATAAAACACAGGGTTCTATTCATAGAACACAGGGTTCCATTCATAGAACACAGGGTTCTATTAATAGAACACAAGGTTTTATTCATAAAACACATGGTTATATTTATAGATCACGGGTGGTTTCCATTCAGAGAACACATCATTTCATTCATAAAACACAGGGTTCTATTCATAGAACACAGGGTTCCATTTATAGAACACTGGGTTCTATTCATAGAACACAAGGTTTTATTCATAGAACACATGGTTATAGTTATAGATCACGGGTGGTTTCCATTCAGAGAACACATGGTTTCATTCATAAAACACAGGGTTCTATTCATAGAACACAGGGTTCCATTCATAGAACACAGGGTTCTATTAATAGAACACAAGGTTTTATTCATAAAACACATGGTTTTATTTATAGATCACGGGTGGTTTCCATTCAGAGAACACATCATTTCATTCATAAAACACAGGGTTCTATTCATAGAACACAGGGTTCCATTTATAGAACACTGGGTTCTATTCATAGAACACAAGGTTTTATTCATAGAACACATGGTTATATTTATAGATCAAGGGTGGTTTCCATTCAGAGAACACATAATTTTATTCATAAAACACAGGGTTCTATTCATAGAACACAGGTTTCCATTTATAGAACACAGGGTTCTATTCATAGAACTCAAGGTTTTATTCATAGAACAGATGGTTATATTTATAGATCACGGGTGGTTTCCATTCAGAGAACACATAATTTCATTCATAAAACACAGGGTTCTATTCATAGAACACAGGGTTCCATTTATAGAACACGGGGTTCTATTCATAGAACACAAGGTTTATTCATAGAACAGATGGTTATATTTATAGATCACGGGTGGTTTCCATTCAGAGAACACATGGTTTCATTCATAAAACACAGGGTTCTATTCATGGAACACAGGGTTCCATTCATAGAACACAGGGTTCTATTAATAGAACACAATGTTTTAATCATAAAACACATGGTTATATTTATAGATCACGGGTGGTTTCCATTCAGAGAACACATAATTTCATTCATAAAACACAGGGTTCTATTCATAGAACACAAGGTTTTATTCATAGAACACATGGCTATATTTATAGATCACGGGTGGTTTCCATTCAGAGAACACATGGTTTCATTAATAAAACACAGGGTTCTATTTATAGAACACAGGGTTCCATTCATAGAACACAGGGTTCTATTAATAGAACACAAGGTTTTATTCATAAAACACATGGTTATATTTATAGATCACGGGTGGTTTCCATTCAGAGAACACATGGTTTCATTCATAAAACACATGGTTCTATTCATAGAACACAGGGTTCCATTCATAGAACACAGGGTTCTATTAATAGAACACAAGTTTTGATTCATAAAACACATGGTTATATTTATAGATCACGGGTGGTTTCCATTCAGATAACACATCATTTCATTCATAAAACACAGGGTTCTATTCATAGAACACAGGGTTCCATTTATAGAACACTGGGTTCTATTCATAGAACACAAGGTTTTATTCATAGAACACATGGTTTTTTTTATAGATCACGGGTGGTTTCCATTCAGAGAACACATAATTGTATTCATAAAACACAGGGTTCTATTCATAGAACACAGGGTTCCATTTATAGAACACAGGGTTCTATTCATAGAACTCAAGGTTTTATTCATAGAACAGATGGTTATATTTATAGATCACGGGTGGTTTCCATTCAGAGAACACATAATTTCATTTATAAAACACAGGGTTCTATTCATAGAACACAGGGTTCCATTTATAGAACACGGGGTTCTATTCATAGAACACAAGGATTATTCATAGAACAGATGGTTATATTTATAGATCACGGGTGGTTTCCATTCAGAGAACACATGGTTTCATTCATAGAACACAGGGTTCTATTAATAGAACACAAGGTTTTATTCATAAAACAAATGGTTATATTTATAGATCACGGGTGGTTTCCATTCAGATAACACATAATTTCATTCATAAAACACAGGGTTCTATTCATAGAACACAGGGTTCCATTTATAGAACACTGGGTTCTATTCATAGAACACAAGGTTTTATTCATAGAACACATGGTTATATTTATAGATCACGGGTGGTTTCCATTCAGAGAACACATAATTTTATTCATAAAACACAGGGTTCTATTCATAGAACACAGGGTTCCATTTATAGAACACAGGGTTCTATTCATAGAACTCAAGGTTTTATTCATAGAACAGATGGTTAATATTTATAGATCACGGGTGGTTTCCATTCAGAGAACACATAATTTCATTTATAAAACACAGGGTTCTATTCATAGAACACAGGGTTCCATTTATAGAACACGGGGTTCTATTCATAGAACACAAGGTTTATTCATAGAACAGATGGTTATATTTATAGATCACGGGTGGTTTCCATTCAGAGAACACATGGTTTCATTCATAAAACACAGGGTTCTATTCATGGAACACAGGGTTCCATTCATAGAACACAGGGTTCTATTAATAGAACATAAGGTTTTATTCATAGAACATATGGTTATATTTATAGATCACGGGTGGTTTCCATTCAGAGAACACATGATTTCATTCATAAAACACAGGGTTCTATTTATAGAACACAGGGTTCCATTCATAGAACACAGGGTTCTATTAATAGAACACAAGGTTTTATTCATAAAACACATGGTTATATTTATAGATCACGGGTGGTTTCCATTCAGAGAACACATGGTTTCATTCATAAAACACAGGGTTCTATTCATAGAACACAGGGTTCCATTCATAGAATACAGGGTTCTTTTAATAGAACACAAGGTTTTATTCATAAAACACATGGTTATATTTATAGATCACGGGTGGTTTCCATTCAGAGAACACATAATTTTATTCATAAAACACAGGGTTATATTCATAGAACACAGGGTTCCATTTATAGAACACAGGGTTCCATTCATAGAACACAGGGTTCTATTAATAGAACACAAGGTTTTATTCATAGAACACATGGCTATATTTATAGATCACGGGTGGTTTCCATTCAGAGAACACATGGTTTCATTCATAAAACACAGGGTTCTATTTATAGAACACAGGGTTCCATTCATAGAACACAGGGTTCTATTAATAGAACACAAGGTTTTATTCATAAAACACATGGTTATATTTATAGATCACGGGTGGTTTCCATTCAGAGAACACATGGTTTCATTCATAAAACACAGGGTTCTATTCATAGAACACAGGGTTCCATTCATAGAACACAGGGTTCTATTAATAGAACACAAGGTTTTATTCATAAAACACATGGTTATATTTATAGATCACGGGTGGTTTCCATTCAGAGAACACATCATTTCATTCATAAAACACAGGGTTCTATTCATAGAACACAGGGTTCCATTTATAGAACACTGGGTTCTATTCATAGAACACAAGGTTTTATTCATAGAACACATGGTTATAGTTATAGATCACGGGTGGTTTCCATTCAGAGAACACATGGTTTCATTCATAAAACACAGGGTTCTATTCATAGAACACAGGGTTCCATTCATAGAACACAGGGTTCTATTAATAGAACACAAGGTTTTATTCATAAAACACATGGTTTTATTTATAGATCACGGGTGGTTTCCATTCAGAGAACACATCATTTCATTCATAAAACACAGGGTTCTATTCATAGAACACAGGGTTCCATTTATAGAACACTGGGTTCTATTCATAGAACACAAGGTTTTATTCATAGAACACATGGTTATATTTATAGATCAAGGGTGGTTTCCATTCAGAGAACACATAATTTTATTCATAAAACACAGGGTTCTATTCATAGAACACAGGTTTCCATTTATAGAACACAGGGTTCTATTCATAGAACTCAAGGTTTTATTCATAGAACAGATGGTTATATTTATAGATCACGGGTGGTTTCCATTCAGAGAACACATAATTTCATTCATAAAACACAGGGTTCTATTCATAGAACACAAGGTTTTATTCATAGAACACATGGCTATATTTATAGATCACGGGTGGTTTCCATTCAGAGAACACATGGTTTCATTAATAAAACACAGGGTTCTATTTATAGAACACAGGGTTCCATTCATAGAACACAGGGTTCTATTAATAGAACACAAGGTTTTATTCATAAAACACATGGTTATATTTATAGATCACGGGTGGTTTCCATTCAGAGAACACATGGTTTCATTCATAAAACACATGGTTCTATTCATAGAACACAGGGTTCCATTCATAGAACACAGGGTTCTATTAATAGAACACAAGTTTTGATTCATAAAACACATGGTTATATTTATAGATCACGGGTGGTTTCCATTCAGATAACACATCATTTCATTCATAAAACACAGGGTTCTATTCATAGAACACAGGGTTCCATTTATAGAACACTGGGTTCTATTCATAGAACACAAGGTTTTATTCATAGAACACATGTTTTTTTTTATAGATCACGGGTGGTTTCCATTCAGAGAACACATAATTGTATTCATAAAACACAGGGTTCTATTCATAGAACACAGGGTTCCATTTATAGAACACAGGGTTCTATTCATAGAACTCAAGGTTTTATTCATAGAACAGATGGTTATATTTATAGATCACGGGTGGTTTCCATTCAGAGAACACATAATTTCATTTATAAAACACAGGGTTCTATTCATAGAACACAGGGTTCCATTTATAGAACACGGGGTTCTATTCATAGAACACAAGGATTATTCATAGAACAGATGGTTATATTTATAGATCACGGGTGGTTTCCATTCAGAGAACACATGGTTTCATTCATAGAACACAGGGTTCTATTAATAGAACACAAGGTTTTATTCATAAAACAAATGGTTATATTTATAGATCACGGGTGGTTTCCATTCAGATAACACATAATTTCATTCATAAAACACAGGGTTCTATTCATAGAACACAGGGTTCCATTTATAGAACACTGGGTTCTATTCATAGAACACAAGGTTTTATTCATAGAACACATGGTTATATTTATAGATCACGGGTGGTTTCCATTCAGAGAACACATAATTTTATTCATAAAACACAGGGTTCTATTCATAGAACACAGGGTTCCATTTATAGAACACAGGGTTCTATTCATAGAACTCAAGGTTTTATTCATAGAACAGATGGTTAATATTTATAGATCACGGGTGGTTTCCATTCAGAGAACACATAATTTCATTTATAAAACACAGGGTTCTATTCATAGAACACAGGGTTCCATTTATAGAACACGGGGTTCTATTCATAGAACACAAGGTTTATTCATAGAACAGATGGTTATATTTATAGATCACGGGTGGTTTCCATTCAGAGAACACATGGTTTCATTCATAAAACACAGGGTTCTATTCATGGAACACAGGGTTCCATTCATAGAACACAGGGTTCTATTAATAGAACATAAGGTTTTATTCATAGAACATATGGTTATATTTATAGATCACGGGTGGTTTCCATTCAGAGAACACATAATTTCATTCATAAAACACAGGGTTCTATTCATAGAACACAAGGTTCCAATTATAGAACACAGGGTTTTATTCATAGAACACAAGGTTTTATTCATAGAGCAGATGGGTATATTTATAGATCACGGGTGGTTTCCATTCAGAGAACACATGGTTTCATTCATAAAACACAGGGTTCTATTCATAAAACACAGGGTTCCATTCATAGAACACAGGGTTCCATTCATAGAACACAGGGTTCTATTAATAGAACCCAAGGTTTTATTCATAAAACACATGGTTATATTTATAGATCACGGGTGGTTTCCATTCAGAGAACACATGGTTTCATTCATAAAACACAGGGTTCTATTCATAGAACACAGGGTTCCATTCATAGAACACAGGGTTCCATTCATAGAACACAGGGTTCTATTAATAGAACACAAGGTTTTATTCATAAAACACATGGTTATATTTATAGATCACGGGTGGTTTCCATTCAGAGAACACATAATTTCATTCATAAAACACAGGGTTCTATTCATAGAACACAGGGTTCCATTTATAGAACACAGGGTTCTATTCATAGAACACAAGGTTTTATTCATAGAACAGATGGTTATATTTATAGATCACGGGTGGTTTCCATTCAGAGAACACATAATTGCATTCATAAAACACAGGGTTCTATTCATAGAACACAGGGTTCCATTTATAGAACACAGGGTTCTATTCATAGAACACAAGGTTTTATTCATAGAACACATGGCTATATTTATAGATCACGGGTGGTTTCCATTCAGAGAACACATGGTTTCATTCATAAAACACAGGGTTCTATTTATAGAACACAGAGTTTCATTCATAGAACACAGGGTTCTATTAATAGAACACAAGGTTTTATTCGTAAAACACATGGTTATATTTATAGATCACGGGTGGTTTCCATTCAGAGAACACATGGTTTCATTCATAAAACACAGGGTTCTATTCATAGAACACAGGGTTCCATTCATAGAACACAGGGTTCTATTAATAGAACACAAGATTTTATTCATAAAACACATGGTTATATTTATAGATCACGGGTGGTTTCCATTCAGAGAACACATCATTTCATTCATAAAACACAGGGTTCTATTCATAGAACACAGGGTTCCATTTATAGGACACTGGGTTCTATTCATAGAACACAAGGTTTTATTCATAGAACACATGGTTATATTTATAGATCACGGGTGGTTTCCATTCAGAGAACACATAATTGTATTCATAAAACACAGGGTTCTATTCATAGAACACAGGGTTCCATTTATAGAACACAGGGTTCTTTTCATAGAACTCAAGGTTTTATTCATAGAACAGATGGTTATATTTATAGATCACGGGTGGTTTCCATTCAGAGAACACTTTGGCCCTTATTCTGATTGACGCGGACTTTACCGCATACTTTCGGATCGCGTCTTTACGGCGTCTGCGCATGCGTGGAGAACGCAACGCGCATGTGCCACGCCTTGACTCGGTACCAGTTCGGCCAGATCCCGTCCAGAACTGTTCACCGCTATCATTCGGGAAATAGGGGCGTATTATGGGCGTCATGCGGAATGACACATGGGCGTAGTTTCAAAGTGGGCAAAACGGGGCGGAAACATGGGCGGACACGGGGGAGTACACTTATGTTGGGGGGCGTACATTCGGAAACCACTCCGAATGCACGCGATCAAAAAGGGAAGAAATGTGCGGTGTCCACAAGTGTACTATTGCTTTGCGGACACCACTCGTTCATGCGGTAGGCGAACGTACGCCTAATGACTACAACCATTAACACCTGAACCCAATAGAATCTACTCCTTTACTCATTACTCACTAATAGGCCGCTTGTCAGTGCTTTAATTGAAACCATTGCTGCTTCAAGGAAACCTTACTAGTCCCCCACATATGCTGTACTTGTCAGACACTTTCAAACTGCTAACAATGGACATGACAGAATATTAATACTAGCAATACACATGTGTATTTGACATGTACTCATGAAACCACACATTTTGGGTAAAGTAAACACATTTATTTATATTCATGTCACAGTCAATGCCAGTGTGATGCAATGACCATAAAATAATACATACAAACAATAAACAACATGGCAGGAATGCAGCAAAATAAATAATAATACAAAACAAATATAATTGCACACAGATGGACTCCAGCACCTCCTATGTGCCACTGCACATGCAGCCAGTGGGAAATGAGGAGGCTGCTGGCCCTTCTACAGCAGGGCAAGCTGCACCTGACCATTCAACAGCAGGGCACCCTACACCTGGCCCTTCTGCAGCAGGCCAACCTGCAGCTGGCTCATATGCACCATCAGCAGAATCATTTGGAACACAACCGGGGACTTCACAAGATAGTACCATGGCCATCACTTCAAGTACAGCTGACAGTAATGGCAGGCAAAAGAGGGCAACAGGGGAACCACAAAGGACATATGAAGCAAGGGCTCAGCTGGTTACCCTCAGCACGTGATTGGACACAAGAAGCTGACACACACAGCACAATGGAAGATTTGGGAACACATAACGGCGGAGATTAATGCAGCCACAAGTTCATTTCCGACCACGTTTGGCCTTGGTAGGCTCCTTGGCCTGTGCAGCAGCTCTTCGGGGACGGCCAGATGCTGGGGCAGGTGGAGCAGATGATGTGGAGGGGTTGGCTGGTCTACCCCTCCTGCCAGCAGGGAGTGTTGCCGGTGGTAATGCACCAGAAACGGATGCCATTAGGACCCTGTTGCTGGTAACCAGCTCCACCATAAGCTCATTATGGTGGAGGAGGAGATCATTTTGGCGGGTGGCTTGCTCGGCCAGCACCTGAGCACTTGCAGCCATGGCCTGCATGCTCGCAGCCATGGACTGCTGGGTGCTGACCAAGCTCGCCAGGATCTCCTCGGTCCTACGCACCCGTTCTGATGCCAAGTCTCCCTGCTGGTTGATGTCCCCAAGCACCTCGGCCAAGGCGGCCAAATCGGCTTGGCCCGATGCCTGCTGCTGCACAGGCCTACCTCTGGGGCCAGGTGGCACGGACTCCTCCACCTCCTGAACAGAGTCGTCACCAAGCGGTGGGGTGTCTGTGGGAAAAGATAAACACAATTAGGAGACATTCTACGATAATTACTTGCACAAGTTTATGGCATGACCAATATTTACCTTCCAGAAAAGACGCAAACACTTCAGCTGGGGCCTCGCTATCCATCGTGCTCACCCCCCTGATCTCCTCAACTGATATACAGCTCTCGGCCATCACCTCCAGGGGGGTGAGCTCTAGCCCTGATGGCATGGGGCCGGCCCCAGATGTCTGGCTGTGTTCCCACCGCTTGGTCATCTTCCTCTTCAGGTTGGTTTTGAAGTCCTGCCACCTGCAATGTAAGTTGACATATTAATACATGTCACTCCCAATGTTAGCTGTTGCAGCCATTGCTCTGTGCTACATATTACAACATGTGATTAATGTCCCATATATAATATTACATGCAACTATGATATCAACCGTTACAATACACATTCACAATCACCCTACTCTAACTCTCAACGAAATAACATGGCAATAATGTATGTGTATCGTAACAACCTCACGGCCCATTTGCTAAATGCATCTAAGCATCAATTCAATCATTACTTGGCTATTACTGGCCACATGTATCACAAAACAACTTGCCTCTTCTTCACATGGTCCGTCTCACGAACTTGTGGCGCTACTTCATTAATCTCTGCCGTTATCTGTTCCCAAATCTTCCATCTGCGTGTGTGTGTCAGCTTCTCGGATGGACACTCTATCCAATCACGTGCTCGGGGAACCAGGATGGCCAGCTCCTGTGCTTCATATGCCTTATTTTTTTTGGGTGGTTCCGCTGTTGCACTGGCTCGCCCCTTGCCACGTCCCTGGCCACGCCCCCTGGCACCAGTCGCTGCACTTGAAGTGCTGGCCATGGTACTACCTTGTGAAGTCCCCTGTTGTGTTCCAAACAATTCTGCTGATGGTGGATATGAGCCAGCTGCAGGTTGGCCTGCTGCAGAAGGGCCAGGTGTAGGTTGCCCTGCTGTAGAATGGTCAGGTGCAGGTTCCCCTGCTGTAGAAGGGGCAGCAGCCTCCTCATTACCCACTGCCCGCATGTGCAGTGGCACATAGGTGGTGCTGGAGTCCATCTGGTCAAATAGTTGCTGCAGCACTGGGTCCACCTCTGGTTGGGATCCAGACATGTTAGCAACAACATTGTCACCTTCTAATACACCTTTATATACTGTTTGTGTAATCTGTTTGGCGGACATCAGCGGCAGCTGCGTTCCGTGCGTGAGCGTACGTCGCTGTTTTTTCGCGCCGCATACGGTGGCGGAAATTCCATTGTGTAAAACCTGGCGAAAGTTCTACATGAAATACTGGTCACCAATGCTAACATTGCATAGAATCTTCTGATACACCTGTGACTATTGCACAATACACATGCTATTTGCTAGCATGACATGACATTTCATTCATGACTACTGTGGTATTGTGGCGTTTTAGTGCAAGCTAAAAGTAGCCCAATCCCTTAGAGAATCCAGCCCACAAGTCATGCAATACTCATCTCTACTGTTATAGACCACACATGTGAGAGCCCTATAAATAGTGACTTCCTGCTAGAATCATTTGTCTCCAGATCTGGACTTGTCAGGGTGTAAGGTAAGCTCTTCCATGCTCCTTGTAGATATGATATCCATTAACAATGTAAGTGTATGAATGTATGCACCATTGCCTCACTGACTCCAGATTGTTGGGCCAGCAAAGTGGTGTATCATTATTGCAACATGTCACATGTTCACTATTTCACTCACAGGTCTTCAACCTGTGTGGGTTCATCTATTGCAGGACAACATGTCCCAGCAATAGATGAAATGTGTCATAGTACATGATGTCGGCAAAAAATGCTGACACCTTTATCTGTGTGTTTTGGACGGTGTGTATTGAGTTCATATTATTGTGTCATCATTAGAGAGTCAAATGGATCTGCGGGATTTCACGGGGCGGCCATCTATTGTACGTATTGAAGGCTACAAATCTATTTGTAGTGGGATATGGCCATTATGTGCATAGGTGCATCAGTATTTATGTTCATTTCTTTATAGGTTGCTGAAGCTATTATGCGCTACATGGAGAGGAGGCTAAGGGCACTTGCGGCTCTCCCCACTCGTCGGCCAAGGAGGCCAGGACGTGCTAGAATCTTTCGCACACGGGTGACTCTGTTTGCTATGCCCGATGATGAGGTACTTACTAGGTACCGGTTACCGCCACATGTAATTCTGGATCTGCTCACCTTAATTCAGAGCGATCTGGAACCTCTACACGGGATCACGACAGCAATTCCGCCTCACACACAGCTGCTGGCGGTGTTGCATTTCTGCGCCTCAGGATCATTCCAACAAGTAGTGGCAGTACTTGCTGGAATATCTCAGCCGGCCTTCTGCCGAATGCTGAGGCGTGTGACGTCGGCCATGTTCAGGCGCAAGGGGCACTTCATGGCCATGACATTTGCCACCGAGACCCTGCGCAGAAGCCAGCAGGCCTTCCATCAAATTGCTGGCTTCCCTAATGTGATAGGGGCTGTGGATGGCACCCATGTACCATTTGTGCCTCCATCTCGAAGTGAGAAGATATATAGGAACCGCAAATTGTTCCACTCACTGAACGTGATGGTGGTATGTGGCCCATCCATGGAGATTCTCGCCTTCAACTCGAAGTTTCCCGGAAGTGCCCATGACTCTCATGTCATCCGACAAACCGGGATATGGCAAAGACTCCAAGAGCTGGAAGGCCGTGATGCGTGGGTTCTGGGTGACTCCGGTTACCCATGTACGCCCTGGCTACTTACGCCGTACAGCTACCCAGCACCGGGCCCACAGGAGGCATTCAATCGGGCGCATGTTGCCACCAGGCAAGTGGTGGAGCGCTCAATTGGCCTTTTAAAAGGTCGATTTAGAGTGCTCCACCGCACTGGTGGTGACTTACAATATGCGCCTGAAATGGTGTCGAGGATCGTGGGCCTGTGTATATTTTTCCACAACATTGCTGTGCGGCGTGAGATACCCTTTGATGAGTGGGAGGTACCATCTGAGCCGCAAGATCCGCCCATGCGCCCATCCCGCGCCCCTGAATGCCGGAGGGGATACCAGATGCGGGACTCTGTGGCGCAAAGATACTTCAGGTACATGTTATCGAGTTGACAGAACACACCAATTATTGTAAAAATCACCCCTTCAAATAAGTACAGTGTGTTAGTTGTCAGTGTTACAACACGAAAATTAGCCAGCCTGCCCTCCTAATGGCAAAGAAATAGGAGATATTTATCATATGTGCTTAGTTTTGGGGGAAGTTAAATATAGGTGCTAATTATTATACCTTGTTCAAGGGATCTTATGTGTTTGTTATATCTTCATTATTGTAGTTGATACTATCCCTGATGACTGGTGAGTACATTGATTTATTCTGTAATGTGTTTGGGATTTTTTCATGTGTTGATGTCTGATTTGTTTGCAGATATATATATATATATATATATATATATATATATATATATATATATATATATATATATATATATATATATATATATATATGCTATTAGAATTTATTCACATGTTTCAACATTTCAAGGAGCAGGCAGGCAGCCAGGCAGGCAGGCAGGCAGCCAGGCAGGCAGGCAGGCAGGCAGGCAGGGCTGGTGTATAATGCTGGTCTCAGGATACCTGCAAGTGTGTGTATGTGTCTTTTACACATAAATGTACGCATACACATAGATGCATAGAGTAAATAATGCTAAGTACAGCTAGGCGTTGCTAAGCTATAGCACGCGTTGCTTGGCGGAGCGAGGCGTCATTGGATTTGCTAAGTGCATACACACTGTGTTTTATATATATCAGATTTGTTCATTGCCATACATCAACACTACTGTTTTGAAGGCATGCGAATTTGTCACCATTTGTGTTGGCGCAGACACGCTGTTCATGTAAAGATGAACAATAAAGTTATTAACACAAATAACTGTGATCAACCAATGCCACCACCTGATTGGTTGATAGATGCCATTGTCAACATGGCGGAGACACGAAGGGCAGAACCCTTCACACATGCGGAGCTGAGGGTTCTTGTCTCCGTCATGGAGACAAGGCTGGGCCGTGCGGGGCCGTTTATCACAAACCGCCATAAGCGGAGGGCCTATGCTGCGGCAGGGCGCCGAATTTACGCCCGCACTCGGGTGCGGAGGTCCCTCGGGCAGCTTGAGAGGCGGTGGTCGGACCTCCGCAGGCGCCAGCCCCAGCTGCTCCAGCAACTCAGGAGCGAAATTGCTGATTGTGAGTATTTTAGCTATGAAATTTCGCACTTACAACATAGCATATATAAACAATAAAATGTGTCTCATGATAACTGGGTGTCCATGGGTTTAAAAGTCCATAGACTGTTATGTGTGCTTCTTCCTGGTTAACATGCAGTCATGTGGCTTTTATATGTAATGCCATAGCATTGAGGATTCTGATGCATACAATGTGCCAGATCTAATATGTGTTACACATTGATAAATGCCTGGGTTGTAATGTGTGTACAAATTACTAACAATCACATAATAATTTACATGTCACAATTTGGAATCCATGAACAGTAAGGAGCTACTTTCCTGCATCGTTTGCCATCATTATCACCCTTCCATGTATGTCTTGTTATGGATTAATACATGTGCCCCAATGACCCGACATTGACCATGATTTTTTTTTCTACCACACAGCACGAGCCCAAGCCCGACAGGCCCGTGAAGAGGCGGAGGCAGCCCTGGGCCAGGAGGAGGCCCAAGACCCGGAGGAGGAGGTGGCGGCAAGGGTGGAGGAGGAGGAAGTGGAGGAGGAGGAGATGGTGGTGGAGGAGGAGGAGGTGCGTGAGGAGGTGGTGGAGGAGGATGTGGAAGCGGAGTTGGTTGCGGAGGAGGAGGTGTTGGTGGCGGAGGAGGAGGTGGAGGAGGTGGTGGTGGTGGTGGAGGAGGAGGAGGAGGAGGTGGAGAAGGTGGAGGAGGAGTTGGAGGAGGAGGTTATTGTGGCAGAGGAGCTGGCGGAGGAGGGGGCTGAGGAGGCCACGGTTGCCCCGGAGGAGTCTGATGACGAGGGGGAGGAGGCGTGCCAGGCCCCGGAGTACCATCAGATCGGTATGTTAACATAATGCATCATTAATGAAGTAGTTGTACTGGTATTTGTTATGTAGCACTGGTGATAACAAATTTTTGGCCCATACTATTCATATAGACCCCAAAGTGGGTAGCTACAGATACAGGTACGGGTTAGATGGGGTGTCCAAGGCATCCCTTTCATCCAGGACACCTCTGAATTACACAGGTTTGTGGGATGGCTTGGAGCTCCATTTTGACTGCCACATAACCGTAGTAGTTAAACAGGATCCTGGAGTAAAGGGATGAGTGGATCATTTGTGGATGAAATTCACCTGCTGCAAGTGTTGATTATGACCCATCAAATAGTGGAATCTATATTGTTGGTGAATGTTATTTCTAAACTATAGGATGTATGCTATAAATGGAGTATGGGCCGGCCTACCTTGGAATGGAGTCAGAAGTTGCCAGTGTCCAAGGAGCCTCCTCTACCTAAACACCCCCTGTAGTTCAGATTGTTTTTTTGCCCTCACAGAATTGTAGGTTGGTTTAGACAGAATTATGATTTTGAGGATGTGTACTGTGCATTCCTGACATTTGCATAACTCCCATGCCACGAACCATCACTGAACTTAGACTGAGCAGATTGGGACAAGTTCTTATTGACGGAGGCCATGACATGCTTGTCATTGGTTAGTCATGGGTGGGTTGTGACTGAGAAGAAACAATATGACTGTTATGTCTTCTGCAGAGTAAAGGGTAGAGGCCAAAAAAGACAGTATGTAGTAAATAAGTTAGCATGTATGTATATATGTATGTGTCATATCTATTTATCTATGTGTGTCTCTATCTCTCTACATAGATAGATATATATATATATATATATACACACATGTCACCTAGCATTTGTGCAATTTATGTCGCAGTATGTGAAATGTATGCATGAATAACATGACTAATTTTTGCCCCTTTGACATGCCCACAGATGACACCACACCGGCAGATGAGGGGGTGCGTGGGGCCGTCCTGCGAGCGGAGCAAGATTTAAGGCTCCTTCTAGCAGACCTGCAGGACATCCGCGATCTGCTGCTTTGATTTATTATATTTTATATTTTATTTTTTATGTTAATGTTGATTTAAAATAAATTCTTTATGCAAGTTCACAGTTGTTGGTTTTATTTGCACTTGAAACAGTATATGTGTAGATTGTTTATAATCTTTTACACAGGGTGTAATACAAACCATTGCACTTACATTGCTGTAAGGGTTAATGTGTGCAATGGATGTGTTAGGCATGCTTGTAAGGATATATTGGCATCTAATTGATTCCAATTCCAAATAAGCTGTTTTTTATGAGGATAGGTAATTGAATAAGTGGGTCATGTGATGTATTGCAGAATTGACATAATAGTGGGTTGTTTGGCGTAAATACTCCGCTTACGGGCGGTAGCACCGCTTGGCTCCCGTTCGGATGCGGGATTTCCGAGCATACTCTGTAATACTCAGTAATACCGTGCAGAATCGGAGTGTTTCTCCCGCACACGCATGGTTGGTATGTCGTCCGTAAACACGCCCTGTTCTTAAAGAGTGAGTCCGTCCGAATGCGGAGGACACGTGGGCGTTTCTACGGACGATGGCCGCACGCGGCAAAACACCGTGGCGTGCGGACCGCACCGTAAGAATGCGGGAATATCCGCACCGATCAGAATAAGGGCCATAATTTCATTAATAAAACACAGGGTTCTATTCATAGAACACAGGGTTCCATTTATAGAACACGGGGTTCTATTCATAGAACACAAGGTTTATTCATAGAACAGATGGTTATATTTATAGATCACGGGTGGTTTCCATTCAGAGAACACATGGTTTCATTCATAAAACACAGGGTTCTATTCATAGAACACAGGGTTCCATTCATAGAACACAGGGTTCTATTAATAGAACACAAGGTATTATTCATAGAACACATGGTTATATTTATAGATCACGGGTGGTTTCCATTCAGAGAACACATAATTTCATTCATAAAACACAGGGTTCTATTCATAGAACACAAGGTTCCAATTATAGAACACAGGGTTCTATTCATAGAACACAAGGTTTTATTCATAGAACAGATGGGTATATTTATAGATCACGGGTGGTTTCCATTCAGAGAACACATGGTTTCATTCATAAAACACAGGGTTCTATTCATAAAACACAGGGTTCCATTCATAGAACACAGGGTTCTATTAATAGAACACAAGGTTTTATTCAGAGAACACATGGTTATATTTATAGATCTCGGGTGGTTTCCATTCAGAGAACACATGATTTCATTCATAAAACACAGGGTTCTATTTATAGAACACAGGGTTCCATTCATAGAACACAGGGTTCTATTGATAGAACACTAGGTTTTATTCATAAAAAACATGGTTATATTTATAGATCACGGGTGGTTTCCATTCAGAGAACACATGGTTTCATTCATAAAACACAGGGTTCTATTCATAGAACACAGGGTTCCATTCATAGAATACAGGGTTCTTTTAATAGAACACAAGGTTTTATTCATAAAACACATGGTTATATTTATAGATCACGGGTGGTTTCCATTAAGAGAACACATCATTTCATTCATAAAACACAGGGTTCTATTCATAGAACACAGGGTTCCATTTATAGAACACAGGGTTCCATTCATAGAACACAGGGTTCTATTAATAGAACACAAGGTTTTATTCATAGAACACATGGCTATATTTATAGATCACGGGTGGTTTCCATTCAGAGAACACATGGTTTCATTCATAAAACACAGGGTTCTATTTATAGAACACAGGGTTCCATTCATAGAACACAGGGTTCTATTAATAGAACACAAGGTTTTATTCATAAAACACATGGTTATATTTATAGATCACGGGTGGTTTCCATTCAGAGAACACATGGTTTCATTCATAAAACACAGGGTTCTATTCATAGAACACAGGGATCCATTCATAGAACACAGGGTTCTATTAATAGAACACAAGGTTTTATTCATAAAACACATGGTTATATTTATAGATCACGGGTGGTTTCCATTTAGAGAACACATCATTTCATTCATAAAACACAGGGTTCTATTCATAGAACACAGGGTTTTTATTTATAGAACACTGGGTTCTATTCATAGAACACAAGGTTTTATTCATAGAACACATGGTTATATTTATAGATCACGGGTGGTTTCCATTCAGAGAACACATAATTTTATTCATAAAACACAGGGTTCTATTCATAGAACACAGGGTTCCATTTATAAAACACAGGGTTCTAATCATAGAACTCAAGGTTTTATTCATAGAACAGATGGTTTTATTTATAGATCACGGGTGGTTTCCATTCAGAGAACACATAATTTCATTCATAAAACACAGGGTTCTATTCATAGAACACGGGGTTCTATTCATAGAACACAAGGTTTATTCATAGAACAGATGGTTATATTTATAGATCACGGGTGGTTTCCATTCAGATAACACATGGTTTCATTCATAAAACACAGGGTTCTATTCATGGAACACAGGGTTCCATTCATAGAACAAAGGGTTCTATTAATAGAACACAAGGTTTTATTCATAGAACACATGGTTATATTTATAGATCACGGGTGGTTTCCATTCAGAGAACACATAATTTCATTCATAAAACACAGGGTTCTATTCATAGAACACAAGGTTCCAATTATAGAACACAGGGTTCTATTCATAGAACACAAAGTTTTATTCATAGAACAGATGGGTATATTTATAGATCACGGGTGGTTTCCATTCAGAGAACACATGGTTTCATTCATAAAACACAGGGTTCTATTCATAAAACACAAGGTTCCATTCATAGAACACAGGGTTCTATTAATAGAACACAAGGTTTTATTCATAAAACACATGGTTATATTTATAGATCACGGGTGGTTTCCATTCAGAGAACACATGGTTTCATTCATAAAACACAGGGTTCTATTCATAGAACACAGGGTTCCATTCATAGAACACAGGGCTCTATTAATAGAACACAAGGTTTTATTCATAAAACACATGGTTATATTTATAGATCACGGGTGGTTTCCATTCAGAGAACACATAATTTCATTCATAAAACACAGGGTTCTATTCATAGAACACAGGGTTCCATTTATAGAACACAGGGTTCTATTCATAGAACACAAGGTTTTATTCATAGAACAGATGGTTATATTTATAGATCACGGGTGGTTTCCATTCAGAGAACACATAATTGCATTCATAAAACACAGGGTTCTATTCATAGAACACAGGGTTCCATTTATAGAACACAGGGTTCTATTCATAGAACACAAGGTTTTATTCATAGAACACATGGCTATATTTATAGATCACGGGTGGTTTCCATTCAGAGAACACATGGTTTCATTCATAAAACACAGGGTTCTATTTATAGAACACAGGGTTCCATTCATAGAACACAGGGTTCTATTAATAGAACACAAGGTTTTATTCATAAAACACATGGTTATATTTATAGATCACGGGTGGTTTCCATTCAGAGAACACATGGTTTCATTCATAAAACACAGGGTTCTATTCATAGAACACAGGGTTCCATTCATAGAACACAGGGTTCTATTCATAGAACACAAGGTTTTATTCATAAAACACATGGTTATATTTATAGATCACGGGTGGTTTCCATTCAGAGAACACATCATTTCATTCATAAAACACAGGGTTCTATTCATAGAACACAGGGTTCCATTCATAGAACACAGGGTTCTATTAATAGAACACAATGTTTTATTCATAGAACACATGGTTATATTTATAGATCACGGGTGGTTTCCATTCAGAGAACACATGGTTTCATTCATAAAACACATGGTTCTATTCATAGAACACAGGGTTCCATTCATAGAACACAGGGTTCTATTAATAGAACACAAGGTTTTATTCATAAAACACATGGTTATATTTATAGAACACGGGTGGTGTCCATTCAGATAACACATCATTTCATTCATAAAACACAGGGTTCTATTCATAGAACACAAGGTTTTATTCATAGAACACATGGCTATATTTATAGATCACGGGTGGTTTCCATTCAGAGAACACATGGTTTCATTAATAAAACACAGGGTTCTATTTATAGAACACAGGGTTCCATTCATAGAACACAGGGTTCTATTAATAGAACACAAGGTTTTATTCATAAAACACATGGTTATATTTATAGATCACGGGTGGTTTCCATTCAGAGAACACATGGTTTCATTCATAAAACACATGGTTCTATTCATAGAACACAGGGTTCCATTCATAGAACACAGGGTTCTATTAATAGAACACAAGGTTTTATTCATAAAACACATGGTTATATTTATAGATCACGGGTGGTTTCCATTCAGATAACACATCATTTCATTCATAAAACACAGGGTTCTATTCATAGAACACAGGGTTCCATTTATAGAACACTGGGTTCTATTCATAGAACACAAGGTTTTATTCATAGAACACATGGTTATATTTATAGATCACGGGTGGTTTCCATTCAGAGAACACATAATTTTATTCATAAAACACAGGGTTCTATTCATAGAACACAGGGTTCCATTTATAGAACACAGGGTTCTATTCATAGAACTCAAGGTTTTATTCATAGAACAGATGGTTATATTTATAGATCACGGGTGGTTTCCATTCAGAGAACACATAATTTCATTCATAAAACACAGGGTTCTATTCATAGAACACAGGGTTCAATTTATAGAACACGGGGTTCTATTCATAGAACACAAGGTTTATTCATAGAACAGATGGTTATATTTATAGATCACGGGTGGTTTCCATTCAGAGAACACATGGTTTCATTCATAAAACACAGGGTTCTATTCATGGAACACAGGGTTCCATTCATAGAACACAGGGTTCTATTAATAGAACACTAGGTTTTATTCATAAAACACATGGTTATATTTATAGATCACGGGTGGTTTCCATTCAGAGAACACATGGTTTCATTCATAAAACACAGGGTTCTATTCATAGAACACAGGGTTCCATTCATAGAACACAGGGTTCTATTAATAGAACACAAGGTTTTATTCATAGAACACATGGTTATATTTATAGATCACGGGTGGTTTCCATTCAGAGAACACATAATTTCATTCATAAAACACAGGGTTCTATTCATAGAACACAAGGTTCCAATTATAGAACACAGGGTTCTATTCATAGAACACAAGGTTTTATTCATAGAACAGATGGGTATATTTATAGATCACGGGTGGTTTCCATTCAGAGAACACATGGTTTCATTCATAAAACACAGGGTTCTATTCATAAAACACAGGGTTCCATTCATAGAACACAGGGTTCTATTGATAGAACACAAGGTTTTATTCATAAAAAACATGGTTATATTTATAGATCACGGGTGGTTTCCATTCAGAGGACACATGGTTTCATTCATAAAACACAGGGTTCTATTCATAGAACACAGGGTTCCATTCATAGAATACAGGGTTCTTTTAATAGAACACAAGGTTTTATTCATAAAACACATGGTTATATTTATAGATCACGGGTGGTTTCCATTCAGAGAACACATAATTTCATTCATAAAACACAGGGTTCTATTCATAGAACACAGGGTTCCATTTATAGAACACAGGGTTCCATTCATAGAACACAGGGTTCTATTAATAGAACACAAGGTTTTATTCATAGAACACATGGCTATATTTATAGATCACGGGTGGTTTCCATTCAGAGAACACATGGTTTCATTCATAAAACACAGGGTTCTATTCATAGAACACAGGGTTCCATTCATAGAACACAGGGTTCTATTAATAGAACACAAGGTTTTATTCATAAAACACATGGTTATATTTATAGATCACGGGTGGTTTCCATTCAGAGAACACATCATTTCATTCATAAAACACAGGGTTCTATTCATAGAACACAGGGTTCCATTTATAGAACACTGGGTTCTATTCATAGAACACAAGGTTTTATTCATAGAACACATGGTTATATTTATAGATCACGGGTGGTTTCCATTCAGAGAACACATGATTTTATTCATAAAACACAGGGTTCTATTCATAGAACACAGGGTTCCATTTATAAAACACAGGGTTCTAATCATAGAACTCAAGGTTTTATTCATAGAACAGATGGTTTTATTTATAGATCACGGGTGGTTTCCATTCAGAGAACACATAATTTCATTCATAAAACACAGGGTTCTATTCATAGAACACAGGGTTCCATTTATAGAACACGGGGTTCTATTCATAGAACACAAGGTTTATTCATAGAACAGATGGTTATATTTATAGATCACGGGTGGTTTCCATTCAGATAACACATGGTTTCATTCATAAAACACAGGGTTCTATTCATGGAACACAGGGTTCCATTCATAGAACAAAGGGTTCTATTAATAGAACACAAGGTTTTATTCATAGAACACATGGTTATATTTATAGATCACGGGTGGTTTCCATTCAGAGAACACATAATTTCATTCATAAAACACAGGGTTCTATTCATAGAACACAAGGTTCCAATTATAGAACACAGGGTTCTATTCATAGAACACAAGGTTTTATTCATAGAACAGATGGGTATATTTATAGATCACGGGTGGTTTCCATTCAGAGAACACATGGTTTCATTCATAAAACACAGGGTTCTATTCATAGAACACAGGGTTCCATTCATAGAACACAGGGCTCTATTAATAGAACACAAGGTTTTATTCATAAAACACATGGTTTTATTTATAGGTCACGGGTGGTTTCCATTCAGAGAACACATAATTTCATTCATAAAACACAGGGTTCTATTCATAGAACACAGGGTTCCATTTATAGAACACAGGGTTCTATTCATAGAACACAAGGTTTTATTCATAGAACAGATGGTTATATTTATAGATCACGGGTGGTTTCCATTCAGAGAACACATAATTGCATTCATAAAACACAGGGTTCTATTCATAGAACACAGGGTTCCATTTATAGAACACAGGGTTCTATTCATAGAACACAAGGTTTTATTCATAGAACACATGGCTATATTTATAGATCACGGGTGGTTTCCATTCAGAGAACACATGGTTTCATTCATAAAACACAGGGTTCTATTTATAGAACACAGGGTTCCATTCATAGAACACAGGGTTCTATTAATAGAACACAAGGTTTTATTCATAAAACACATGGTTATATTTATAGATCACGGGTGGTTTCCATTCAGAGAACACATGGTTTCATTCATAAAACACAGGGTTCTATTCATAGAACACAGGGTTCCATTCATAGAACACAGGGTTCTATTAATAGAACACAAGGTTTTATTCATAAAACACATGGTTATATTTATAGATCACGGGTGGTTTCCATTCAGAGAACACATCATTTCATTCATAAAACACAGGGTTCTATTCATAGAACACAGGGTTCCATTTATAGAACACAGGGTTCTATTCATAGAACTCAAGGTTTTATTCATAGAACAGATGGTTATATTTATAGATCACGGGTGGTTTCCATTCAGAGAACACATAATTTCATTCATAAAACACAGGGTTCTATTCATAGAACACAGGGTTCCGTTTATAGAACACAGGGTTCTATTCATAGAACACAAGGTTTATTCATAGAACAGATGGTTATATTTATAGATCACGGGTGGTTTCAATTCAGAGAACACATGGTTTCATTCATAAAACACAGGGTTCTATTCATGGAACACAGGGTTCCATTCATAGAACACAGGGTTCTATTAATAGAACACAATGTTTTATTCATAGAACACATGGTTATATTTATAGATCACGGGTGGTTTCCATTCAGAGAACACATGGTTTTATTCATAAAACACATGGTTCTATTCATAGAACACAGGGTTCCATTCATAGAACACATGGTTCTATTAATAGAACACAAGGTTTTATTCATAAAACACATGGTTATATTTATAGATCACGGGTGGTTTCCATTCAGATAACACATCATTTCATTCATAAAACACAGGGTTCTATTCATAGAACACAAGGTTTTATTCATAGAACAGATGGCTATATTTATAGATCACGGGTGGTTTCCATTCAGAGAACACATGGTTTCATTCATAAAACACAGGGTTCTATTCATAGAACACAGGGTTCCATTCATAGAATACAGGGTTCTTTTAATAGAACACAAGGTTTTATTCATAAAACACATGGTTATATTTATAGATCACGGGTGGTTTCCATTCAGAGAACACATAATTTCATTCATAAAACACAGGGTTCTATTCATAGAACACAGGGTTCCATTCATAGAACACAGGGTTCTATTAATAGAACACAAGGTTTTATTCATAGAACACATGGCTATATTTATAGATCACGGGTGGTTTCCATTCAGAGAACACATGGTTTCATTCATAAAACACAGGGTTCTATTTATAGAACACAGGGTTCCATTCATAGAACACAGGGTTCTATTAATAGAACACAAGGTTTTATTCATAAAACACATGGTTATATTTATAGATCACGGGTGGTTTCCATTCAGAGAACACATGGTTTCATTCATAAAACACAGGGTTCTATTCATAGAACACAGGGTTCCATTCATAGAACACAGGGTTCTATTAATAGAACACAAGGTTTTATTCATAAAACACATGGTTATATTTATAGATCACGGGTGGTTTCCATTCAGAGAACACATCATTTCATTCATAAAACACAGGGTTCTATTCATAGAACACAGGGTTCCATTTATAGAACACTGGGTTCTATTCATAGAACACAAGGTTTTATTCATAGAACACATGGTTATATTTATAGATCACGGGTGGTTTCCATTCAGAGAACACATAATTTTATTCATAAAACACAGGGTTCTATTCATAGAACACAGGGTTCCATTTATAAAACACAGGGTTCTAATCATAGAACTCAAGGTTTTATTCATAGAACAGATGGTTTTATTTATAGATCACGGGTGGTTTCCATTCAGAGAACACATAATTTCATTCATAAAACACAGGGTTCTATTCATAGAACACGGGGTTCTATTCATAGAACACGGGGTTCTATTCATAGAACACAAGGTTT
Organism: Crinia signifera; assembly: GCF_055691185.1. Lineage (NCBI taxonomy): Eukaryota > Metazoa > Chordata > Amphibia > Anura > Myobatrachidae > Crinia > Crinia signifera. The sequence continues at coordinate 235,570,502 of NC_139217.1, read as the reverse complement.
ATTCATAGAACAGATGGTTATATTTATAGATCACGGGTGGTTTCCATTCAGATAACACATGGTTTCATTCATAAAACACAGGGTTCTATTCATGGAACACAGGGTTCCATTCATAGAACAAAGGGTTCTATTAATAGAACACAAGGTTTTATTCATAGAACACATGGTTATATTTATAGATCACGGGTGGTTTCCATTCAGAGAACACATAATTTCATTCATAAAACACAGGGTTCTATTCATAGAACACAAGGTTCCAATTATAGAACACAGGGTTCTATTCATAGAACACAAGGTTTTATTCATAGAACAGATGGGTATATTTATAGATCACGGGTGGTTTCCATTCAGAGAACACATGGTTTCATTCATAAAACACAGGGTTCTATTCATAAAACACAGGGTTCCATTCATAGAACACAGGGTTCTATTAATAGAACACAAGGTTTTATTCATAAAACACATGGTTATATTTATAGATCACGGGTGGTTTCCATTCAGAGAACACATGGTTTCATTCATAAAACACAGGGTTCTATTCATAGAACACAGGGTTCCATTCATAGAACACAGGGCTCTATTAATAGAACACAAGGTTTTATTCATAAAACACATGGTTATATTTATAGATCACGGGTGGTTTCCATTCAGAGAACACATAATTTCATTCATAAAACACAGGGTTCTATTCATAGAACACAGGGTTCCATTTATAGAACACAGGGTTCTATTCATAGAACACAAGGTTTTATTCATAGAACAGATGGTTATATTTATAGATCACGGGTGGTTTCCATTCCGAGAACACATAATTGCATTCATAAAACACAGGGTTCTATTCATAGAACACAGGGTTCCATTTATAGAACACAGGGTTCTATTCATAGAACACAAGGTTTTATTCATAGAACACATGGCTATATTTATAGATCACGGGTGGTTTCCATTCAGAGAACACATGGTTTCATTCATAAAACACAGGGTTCTATTTATAGAACACAGGGTTCCATTCATAGAACACAGGGTTCTATTAATAGAACACAAGGTTTTATTCATAAAACACATGGTTATATTTATAGATCACGGGTGGTTTCCATTCAGAGAACACATGGTTTCATTCATAAAACACAGGGTTCTATTCATAGAACACAGGGTTCCATTCATAGAACACAGGGTTCTATTAATAGAACACAAGGTTTTATTCATAAAACACATGGTTATATTTATAGATCACGGGTGGTTTCCATTCAGAGAACACATCATTTCATTCATAAAACACAGGGTTCTATTCATAGAACACAGGGTTCCATTTATAGAACACAGGGTTCTATTCATAGAACTCAAGGTTTTATTCATAGAACAGATGGTTATATTTATAGATCACGGGTGGTTTCCATTCAGAGAACACATAATTTCATTCATAAAACACAGGGTTCTATTCATAGAACACAGGGTTCCGTTTATAGAACACGGGGTTCTATTCATAGAACACAAGGTTTATTCATAGAACAGATGGTTATATTTATAGTTCACGGGTGGTTTCCATTCAGAGAACACATGGTTTCATTCATAAAACACAGGGTTCTATTCATGGAACACAGGGTTCCATTCATAGAACACAGGGTTCTATTAATAGAACACAATGTTTTATTCATAGAACACATGGTTATATTTATAGATCACAGGTGGTTTCCATTCAGAGAACACATGGTTTCATTCATAAAACACATGGTTCTATTTATAGAACACAGGGTTCCATTCATAGAACACAGGGTTCTATTAATAGAACACAAGGTTTTATTCATAAAACACATGGTTATATTTATAGAACACGGGTGGTGTCCATTCAGATAACACATCATTTCATTCATAAAACACAGGGTTCTATTCATAGAACACAAGGTTTTATTCATAGAACACATGGCTATATTTATAGATCACGGGTGGTTTCCATTCAGAGAACACATGGTTTCATTAATAAAACACAGGGTTCTATTTATAGAACACAGGGTTCCATTCATAGAACACAGGGTTCTATTAATAGAACACAAGGTTTTATTCATAAAACACATGGTTATATTTATAGATCACGGGTGGTTTCCATTCAGAGAACACATGGTTTCATTCATAAAACACAGGGTTCTATTCATAGAACACAGGGTTCCATTCATAGAACACAGGGTTCTATTAATAGAACGCAAGGTTTTATTCATAAAACACATGGTTATATTTATAGATCACGGGTGGTTTCCATTCAGATAACACATCATTTCATTCATAAAACACAGGGTTCTATTCATAGAACACAGGGTTCCATTTATAGAACACTGGGTTCTATTCATAGAACACAAGGTTTTATTCATAGAACACATGGTTATATTTATAGATCACGGGTGGTTTCCATTCAGAGAACACATAATTTTATTCATAAAACACAGGGTTCTATTCATAGAACACAGGGTTCCATTTATAGAACACAGGGTTCTATTCATAGAACTCAAGGTTTTATTCATAGAACAGATGGTTATATTTATAGATCACGGGTGGTTTCCATTCAGAGAACACATAATTTCATTCATAAAACACAGGGTTCTATTCATAGAACACAGGGTTCCATTTATAGAACACGGGGTTCTATTCATAGAACACAAGGTTTATTCATAGAACAGATGGTTATATTTATAGATCACGGGTGGTTTCCATTCAGAGAACACATGGTTTCATTCATAAAACACAGGGTTCTATTCATGGAACACAGGGTTCCATTCATAGAACACAGGGTTCTATTAATAGAACACTAGGTTTTATTCATAAAACACATGGTTATATTTATAGATCACGGGTGGTTTCCATTCAGAGAACACATGGTTTCATTCATAAAACACAGGGTTCCATTCATAGAACACAGGGTTCTATTAATAGAACACAAGGTTTTATTCATAGAACACATGGTTATATTTATAGATCACGGGTGGTTTCCATTCAGAGAACACATAATTTCATTCATAAAACACAGGGTTCTATTCATAGAACACAAGGTTCCAATTATAGAACACAGGGTTCTATTCATAGAACACAAGGTTTTATTCATAGAACAGATGGTTATATTTATAGATCACGGGTGGTTTTCATTCAGAGAACACATAATTTCATTCATAAAACACAGGGTTCTATTCATAGAACACAAGGTTCCAATTATAGAACACAGGGTTCTATTCATAGAACACAAGGTTTTATTCATAGAACAGATGGGTATATTTATAGATCACGGGTGGTTTCCATTCAGAGAACACATGGTTTCATTCATAAAACACAGGGTTCTATTCATAAAACACAGGGTTCCATTCATAGAACACAGGGTTCTATTAATAGAACACAAGGTTTTATTCAGAGAACACATGGTTATATTTATAGATCTCGGGTGGTTTCCATTCAGAGAACACATGATTTCATTCATAAAACACAGGGTTCTATTTATAGAACACAGGGTTCCAGTCATAGAACACAGGGTTCTATTGATAGAACACAAGGTTTTATTCATAAAAAACATGGTTATATTTATAGATCACGGGTGGTTTCCATTCAGAGAACACATGGTTTCATTCATAAAACACAGGGTTCTATTCATAGAACACAGGGTTCCATTCATAGAATACAGGGTTCTTTTAATAGAACACAAGGTTTTATTCATAAAACACATGGTTATATTTATAGATCACGGGTGGTTTCCATTCAGAGAACACATAATTTCATTCATAAAACACAGGGTTCTATTCATAGAACACAGGGTTCCATTTATAGAACACAGGGTTCCATTCATAGAACACAGGGTTCTATTAATAGAACACAAGGTTTTATTCATAGAACACATGGGTATATTTATAGATCACGGGTGGTTTCCATTCAGAGAACACATGGTTTCATTCATAAAACACAGGGTTCTATTTATAGAACACAGGGTTCCATTCATAGAACACAGGGTTCTATTAATAGAACACAAGGTTTTATTCATAAAACACATGGTTATATTTATAGATCACGGGTGGTTTCCATTCAGAGAACACATGGTTTCATTCATAAAACACAGGGTTCTATTCATAGAACACAGGGTTCCATTCATAGAACACAGGGTTCTATTAATAGAACACAAGGTTTTATTCATAAAACACATGGTTATATTTATAGATCACGGGTGGTTTCCATTCAGAGAACACATCATTTCATTCATAAAACACAGGGTTCTATTCATAGAACACAGGGTTCCATTTATAGAACACTGGGTTCTATTCATAGAACACAAGGTTTTATTCATAGAACACATGGTTATATTTATAGATCACGGGTGGTTTCCATTCAGAGAACACATGATTTTATTCATAAAACACAGGGTTCTATTCATAGAATACAGGGTTCCATTTATAAAACACAGGGTTCTAATCATAGAACTCAAGGTTTTATTCATAGAACATATGGTTTTATTTATAGATCACGGGTGGTTTCCATTCAGAGAACACATAATTTCATTCATAAAACACAGGGTTCTATTCATAGAACACAGGGTTCCATTTATAGAACACGGGGTTCTATTCATAGAACACAAGGTTTATTCATAGAACAGATGGTTATATTTATAGATCACGGGTGGTTTCCATTCAGATAACACATGGTTTCATTCATAAAACACAGGGTTCTATTCATGGAACACAGGGTTCCATTCATAGAACAAAGGGTTCTATTAATAGAACACAAGGTTTTATTCATAGAACACATGGTTATATTTATAGATCACGGGTGGTTTCCATTCAGAGAACACATAATTTCATTCATAAAACACAGGGTTCTATTCATAGAACACAAGGTTCCAATTATAGAACACAGGGTTCTATTCATAAAACACAAGGTTTTATTCATAGAACAGATGGGTATATTTATAGATCACGGGTGGTTTCCATTCAGAGAACACATGGTTTCATTCATAAAACACAGGGTTCTATTCATAAAACACAGGGTTCCATTCATAGAACACAGGGTTCTATTGATAGAACACAAGGTTTTATTCATAAAAAAACATGGTTATATTTATAGATCACGGGTGGTTTCCATTCAGAGGACACATGGTTTCATTCATAAAACACAGGGTTCTATTCATAGAACACAGGGTTCCATTCATAGAATACAGGGTTCTTTTAATAGAACACAAGGTTTTATTCATAAAACACATGGTTATATTTATAGATCACGGGTGGTTTCCATTCAGAGAACACATAATTTCATTCATAAAACACAGGGTTCTATTCATAGAACACAGGGTTCCATTTATAGAACACAGGGTTCCATTCATAGAACACAGGGTTCTATTAATAGAACACAAGGTTTTATTCATAGAACACATGGCTATATTTATAGATCACGGGTGGTTTCCATTCAGAGAACACATGGTTTGATTCATAAAACACAGGGTTCTATTCATAGAACACAGGGTTCCATTCATAGAACACAGGGTTCTATTAATAGAACACAAGGTTTTATTCATAAAACACATGGTTATATTTATAGATCACGGGTGGTTTCCATTCAGAGAACACATCATTTCATTCATAAAACACAGGGTTCTATTCATAGAACACAGGGTTCCATTTATAGAACACTGGGTTCTATTCATAGAACACAAGGTTTTATTCATAGAACACATGGTTATATTTATAGATCACGGGTGGTTTCCATTCAGAGAACACATGATTTTATTCATAAAACACAGGGTTCTATTCATAGAACACAGGGTTCCATTTATAAAACACAGGGTTCTAATCATAGAACTCAAGGTTTTATTCATAGAACAGATGGTTTTATTTATAGATCACGGGTGGTTTCCATTCAGAGAACACATAATTTCATTCATAAAACACAGGGTTCTATTCATAGAACACAGGGTTCCATTTATAGAACACGGGGTTCTATTCATAGAACACAAGGTTTATTCATAGAACAGATGGTTATATTTATAGATCACGGGTGGTTTCCATTCAGATAACACATGGTTTCATTCATAAAACACAGGGTTCTATTCATGGAACACAGGGTTCCATTCATAGAACAAAGGGTTCTATTAATAGAACACAAGGTTTTATTCATAGAACACATGGTTATATTTATAGATCACGGGTGGTTTCCATTCAGAGAACACATAATTTCATTCATAAAACACAGGGTTCTATTCATAGAACACAAGGTTCCAATTATAGAACACAGGGTTCTATTCATAGAACACAAGGTTTTATTCATAGAACAGATGGGTATATTTATAGATCACGGGTGGTTTCCATTCAGAGAACACATGGTTTCATTCATAAAACACAGGGTTCTATTCATAAAACACAGGGTTCCATTCATAGAACACAGGGTTCTATTAATAGAACACAAGGTTTTATTCATAAAACACATGGTTATATTTATAGATCACGGGTGGTTTCCATTCAGAGAACACATGGTTTCATTCATAAAACACAGGGTTCTATTCATAGAACACAGGGTTCCATTCATAGAACACAGGGCTCTATTAATAGAACACAAGGTTTTATTCATAAAACACATGGTTTTATTTATAGGTCACGGGTGGTTTCCATTCAGAGAACACATAATTTCATTCATAAAACACAGGGTTCTATTCATAGAACACAGGGTTCCATTTATAGAACACAGGGTTCTATTCATAGAACACAAGGTTTTATTCATAGAACAGATGGTTATATTTATAGATCACGGGTGGTTTCCATTCAGAGAACACATAATTGCATTCATAAAACACAGGGTTCTATTCATAGAACACAGGGTTCCATTTATAGAACACAGGGTTCTATTCATAGAACACAAGGTTTTATTCATAGAACACATGGCTATATTTATAGATCACGGGTGGTTTCCATTCAGAGAACACATGGTTTCATTCATAAAACACAGGGTTCTATTTATAGAACACAGGGTTCCATTCATAGAACACAGGGTTCTATTAATAGAACACAAGGTTTTATTCATAAAACACATGGTTATATTTATAGATCACGGGTGGTTTCCATTCAGAGAACACATGGTTTCATTCATAAAACACAGGGTTCTATTCATAGAACACAGGGTTCCATTCATAGAACACAGGGTTCTATTAATAGAACACAAGGTTTTATTCATAAAACACATGGTTATATTTATAGATCACGGGTGGTTTCCATTCAGAGAACACATCATTTCATTCATAAAACACAGGGTTCTATTCATAGAACACAAGGTTCCAATTATAGAACACAGGGTTCTATTCATAGAACACAAGGTTTTATTCATAGAACAGATGGTTATATTTATAGATCACGGGTGGTTTCCATTCAGAGAACACATAATTTCATTCATAAAACACAGGGTTCTATTCATAGAACACAAGGTTCCAATTATAGAACACAGGGTTCTATTCATAGAACACAAGGTTTTATTCATAGAACAGATGGGTATATTTATAGATCACGGGTGGTTTCCATTCAGAGAACACATGGTTTCATTCATAAAACACAGGGTTCTATTCATAAAACACAGGGTTCCATTCATAGAACACAGGGTTCTATTAATAGAACACAAGGTTTTATTCAGAGAACACATGGTTATATTTATAGATCTCGGGTGGTTTCCATTCAGAGAACACATGATTTCATTCATAAAACACAGGGTTCTATTCATAGAACACAAGGTTCCAATTATAGAACACAGGGTTCTATTCATAGAACACAAGGTTTTATTCATAGAACAGATGGTTATATTTATAGATCACGGGTGGTTTCCATTCAGAGAACACATAATTTCATTCATAAAACACAGGGTTCTATTCATAGAACACAAGGTTCCAATTATAGAACACAGGGTTCTATTCATAGAACACAAGGTTTTATTCATAGAACAGATGGGTATATTTATAGATCACGGGTGGTTTCCATTCAGAGAACACATGGTTTCATTCATAAAACACAGGGTTCTATTCATAAAACACAGGGTTCCATTCATAGAACACAGGGTTCTATTAATAGAACACAAGGTTTTATTCAGAGAACACATGGTTATATTTATAGATCTCGGGTGGTTTCCATTCAGAGAACACATGATTTCATTCATAAAACACAGGGTTCTATTTATAGAACACAGGGTTCCATTCATAGAACACAGGGTTCTATTGATAGAACACAAGGTTTTATTCATAAAAAACATGGTTATATTTATAGATCACGGGTGGTTTCCATTCAGAGAACACATGGTTTCATTCATAAAACACAGGGTTCTATTCATAGAACACAGGGTTCCATTCATAGAATACAGGGTTCTTTTAATAGAACACAAGGTTTTATTCATAAAACACATGGTTATATTTATAGATCACGGGTGGTTTCCATTCAGAGAACACATAATTTCATTCATAAAACACAGGGTTCTATTCATAGAACACAGGGTTCCATTTATAGAACACAGGGTTCCATTCATAGAACACAGGGTTCTATTAATAGAACACAAGGTTTTATTCATAGAACACATGGGTATATTTATAGATCACGGGTGGTTTCCATTCAGAGAACACATGGTTTCATTCATAAAACACAGGGTTCTATTTATAGAACACAGGGTTCCATTCATAGAACACAGGGTTCTATTAATAGAACACAAGGTTTTATTCATAAAACACATGGTTATATTTATAGATCACGGGTGGTTTCCATTCAGAGAACACATGGTTTCATTCATAAAACACAGGGTTCTATTCATAGAACACAGGGTTCCATTTATAGAACACAGGGTTCTATTCATAGAACTCAAGGTTTTATTCATAGAACAGATGGTTATATTTATAGATCACGGGTGGTTTCCATTCAGAGAACACATAATTTCATTCATAAAACACAGGGTTCTATTCATAGAACACAGGGTTCCGTTTATAGAACACGGGGTTCTATTCATAGAACAAAAGGTTTATTCATAGAACAGATGGTTATATTTATAGTTCACGGGTGGTTTCCATTCAGAGAACACATGGTTTCATTCATAAAACACATGGTTCTATTCATAGAACACAGGGTTCCATTCATAGAACACAGGGTTCTATTAATAGAACACAAGGTTTTATTCATAAAACACATGGTTATATTTATAGAACACGGGTGGTGTCCATTCAGATAACACATCATTTCATTCATAAAACACAGGGTTCTATTCATAGAACACAAGGTTTTATTCATAGAACACATGGCTATATTTATAGATCACGGGTGGTTTCCATTCAGAGAACACATGGTTTCATTAATAAAACACAGGGTTCTATTTATAGAACACAGGGTTCCATTCATAGAACACAGGGTTCTATTAATAGAACACAAGGTTTTATTCATAAAACACATGGTTATATTTATAGATCACGGGTGGTTTCCATTCAGAGAACACATGGTTTCATTCATAAAACACATGGTTCTATTCATAGAACACAGGGTTCCATTCATAGAACACAGGGTTCTATTAATAGAACACAAGGTTTTATTCATAAAACACATGGTTATATTTATAGATCACGGGTGGTTTCCATTCAGATAACACATCATTTCATTCATAAAACACAGGGTTCTATTCATAGAACACAGGGTTCCATTTATAGAACACTGGGTTCTATTCATAGAACACAAGGTTTTATTCATAGAACACATGGTTATATTTATAGATCACGGGTGGTTTCCATTCAGAGAACACATAATTTTATTCATAAAACACAGGGTTCTATTCATAGAACACAGGGTTCCATTTATAGAACACAGGGTTCTATTCATAGAACTCAAGGTTTTATTCATAGAACAGATGGTTATATTTATAGATCACGGGTGGTTTCCATTCAGAGAACACATAATTTCATTCATAAAACACAGGGTTCTATTCATAGAACACAGGGTTCAATTTATAGAACACGGGGTTCTATTCATAGAACACAAGGTTTATTCATAGAACAGATGGTTATATTTATAGATCACGGGTGGTTTCCATTCAGAGAACACATGGTTTCATTCATAAAACACAGGGTTCTATTCATGGAACACAGGGTTCCATTCATAGAACACAGGGTTCTATTAATAGAACACTAGGTTTTATTCATAAAACACATGGTTATATTTATAGATCACGGGTGGTTTCCATTCAGAGAACACATGGTTTCATTCATAAAACACAGGGTTCTATTCATAGAACACAGGGTTCCATTCATAGAACACAGGGTTCTATTAATAGAACACAAGGTTTTATTCATAGAACACATGGTTATATTTATAGATCACGGGTGGTTTCCATTCAGAGAACACATAATTTCATTCATAAAACACAGGGTTCTATTCATAGAACACAAGGTTCCAATTATAGAACACAGGGTTCTATTCATAGAACACAAGGTTTTATTCATAGAACAGATGGGTATATTTATAGATCACGGGTGGTTTCCATTCAGAGAACACATGGTTTCATTCATAAAACACAGGGTTCTATTCATAAAACACAGGGTTCCATTCATAGAACACAGGGTTCTATTGATAGAACACAAGGTTTTATTCATAAAAAACATGGTTATATTTATAGATCACGGGTGGTTTCCATTCAGAGGACACATGGTTTCATTCATAAAACACAGGGTTCTATTCATAGAACACAGGGTTCCATTCATAGAATACAGGGTTCTTTTAATAGAACACAAGGTTTTATTCATAAAACACATGGTTATATTTATAGATCACGGGTGGTTTCCATTCAGAGAACACATAATTTCATTCATAAAACACAGGGTTCTATTCATAGAACACAGGGTTCCATTTATAGAACACAGGGTTCCATTCATAGAACACAGGGTTCTATTAATAGAACACAAGGTTTTATTCATAGAACACATGGCTATATTTATAGATCACGGGTGGTTTCCATTCAGAGAACACATGGTTTCATTCATAAAACACAGGGTTCTATTCATAGAACACAGGGTTCCATTCATAGAACACAGGGTTCTATTAATAGAACACAAGGTTTTATTCATAAAACACATGGTTATATTTATAGATCACGGGTGGTTTCCATTCAGAGAACACATCATTTCATTCATAAAACACAGGGTTCTATTCATAGAACACAGGGTTCCATTTATAGAACACTGGGTTCTATTCATAGAACACAAGGTTTTATTCATAGAACACATGGTTATATTTATAGATCACGGGTGGTTTCCATTCAGAGAACACATGATTTTATTCATAAAACACAGGGTTCTATTCATAGAACACAGGGTTCCATTTATAAAACACAGGGTTCTAATCATAGAACTCAAGGTTTTATTCATAGAACAGATGGTTTTATTTATAGATCACGGGTGGTTTCCATTCAGAGAACACATAATTTCATTCATAAAACACAGGGTTCTATTCATAGAACACAGGGTTCCATTTATAGAACACGGGGTTCTATTCATAGAACACAAGGTTTATTCATAGAACAGATGGTTATATTTATAGATCACGGGTGGTTTCCATTCAGATAACACATGGTTTCATTCATAAAACACAGGGTTCTATTCATGGAACACAGGGTTCCATTCATAGAACAAAGGGTTCTATTAATAGAACACAAGGTTTTATTCATAGAACACATGGTTATATTTATAGATCACGGGTGGTTTCCATTCAGAGAACACATAATTTCATTCATAAAACACAGGGTTCTATTCATAGAACACAAGGTTCCAATTATAGAACACAGGGTTCTATTCATAGAACACAAGGTTTTATTCATAGAACAGATGGGTATATTTATAGATCACGGGTGGTTTCCATTCAGAGAACACATGGTTTCATTCATAAAACACAGGGTTCTATTCATAGAACACAGGGTTCCATTCATAGAACACAGGGCTCTATTAATAGAACACAAGGTTTTATTCATAAAACACATGGTTTTATTTATAGGTCACGGGTGGTTTCCATTCAGAGAACACATAATTTCATTCATAAAACACAGGGTTCTATTCATAGAACACAGGGTTCCATTTATAGAACACAGGGTTCTATTCATAGAACACAAGGTTTTATTCATAGAACAGATGGTTATATTTATAGATCACGGGTGGTTTCCATTCAGAGAACACATAATTGCATTCATAAAACACAGGGTTCTATTCATAGAACACAGTGTTCCATTTATAGAACACAGGGTTCTATTCATAGAACACAAGGTTTTATTCATAGAACACATGGCTATATTTATAGATCACGGGTGGTTTCCATTCAGAGAACACATGGTTTCATTCATAAAACACAGGGTTCTATTTATAGAACACAGGGTTCCATTCATAGAACACAGGGTTCTATTAATAGAACACAAGGTTTTATTCATAAAACACATGGTTATATTTATAGATCACGGGTGGTTTCCATTCAGAGAACACATGGTTTCATTCATAAAACACAGGGTTCTATTCATAGAACACAGGGTTCCATTCATAGAACACAGGGTTCTATTAATAGAACACAAGGTTTTATTCATAAAACACATGGTTATATTTATAGATCACGGGTGGTTTCCATTCAGAGAACACATCATTTCATTCATAAAACACAGGGTTCTATTCATAGAACACAGGGTTCCATTTATAGAACACAGGGTTCTATTCATAGAACTCAAGGTTTTATTCATAGAACAGATGGTTATATTTATAGATCACGGGTGGTTTCCATTCAGAGAACACATAATTTCATTCATAAAACACAGGGTTCTATTCATAGAACACAGGGTTCCGTTTATAGAACACAGGGTTCTATTCATAGAACACAAGGTTTATTCATAGAACAGATGGTTATATTTATAGATCACGGGTGGTTTCCATTCAGAGAACACATGGTTTCATTCATAAAACACAGGGTTCTATTCATGGAACACAGGGTTCCATTCATAGAACACAGGGTTCTATTAATAGAACACAATGTTTTATTCATAGAACACATGGTTATATTTATAGATCACGGGTGGTTTCCATTCAGAGAACACATGGTTTTATTCATAAAACACATGGTTCTATTCATAGAACACAGGGTTCCATTCATAGAACACAGGGTTCTATTAATAGAACACAAGGTTTTATTCATAAAACACATGGTTATATTTATAGATCACGGGTGGTTTCCATTCAGATAACACATCATTTCATTCATAAAACACAGGGTTCTATTCATAGAACACAAGGTTTTATTCATAGAACAGATGGCTATATTTATAGATCACGGGTGGTTTCCATTCAGAGAACACATGGTTTCATTCATAAAACACAGGGTTCTATTCATAGAACACAGGGTTCCATTCATAGAATACAGGGTTCTTTTAATAGAACACAAGGTTTTATTCATAAAACACATGGTTATATTTATAGATCACGGGTGGTTTCCATTCAGAGAACACATAATTTCATTCATAAAACACAGGGTTCTATTCATAGAACACAGGGTTCCATTCATAGAACACAGGGTTCTATTAATAGAACACAAGGTTTTATTCATAGAACACATGGCTATATTTATAGATCACGGGTGGTTTCCATTCAGAGAACACATGGTTTCATTCATAAAACACAGGGTTCTATTTATAGAACACAGGGTTCCATTCATAGAACACAGGGTTCTATTAATAGAACACAAGGTTTTATTCATAAAACACATGGTTATATTTATAGATCACGGGTGGTTTCCATTCAGAGAACACATGGTTTCATTCATAAAACACAGGGTTCTATTCATAGAACACAGGGTTCCATTCATAGAACACAGGGTTCTATTAATAGAACACAAGGTTTTATTCATAAAACACATGGTTATATTTATAGATCACGGGTGGTTTCCATTCAGAGAACACATCATTTCATTCATAAAACACAGGGTTCTATTCATAGAACACAGGGTTCCATTTATAGAACACTGGGTTCTATTCATAGAACACAAGGTTTTATTCATAGAACACATGGTTATATTTATAGATCACGGGTGGTTTCCATTCAGAGAACACATAATTTTATTCATAAAACACAGGGTTCTATTCATAGAACACAGGGTTCCATTTATAAAACACAGGGTTCTAATCATAGAACTCAAGGTTTTATTCATAGAACAGATGGTTTTATTTATAGATCACGGGTGGTTTCCATTCAGAGAACACATAATTTCATTCATAAAACACAGGGTTCTATTCATAGAACACGGGGTTCTATTCATAGAACACGGGGTTCTATTCATAGAACACAAGGTTTATTCATAGAACAGATGGTTATATTTATAGATCACGGGTGGTTTCCATTCAGATAACACATGGTTTCATTCATAAAACACAGGGTTCTATTCATGGAACACAGGGTTCCATTCATAGAACAAAGGGTTCTATTAATAGAACACAAGGTTTTATTCATAGAACACATGGTTATATTTATAGATCACGGGTGGTTTCCATTCAGAGAACACATAATTTCATTCATAAAACACAGGGTTCTATTCATAGAACACAAGGTTCCAATTATAGAACACAGGGTTCTATTCATAGAACACAAGGTTTTATTCATAGAACAGATGGGTATATTTATAGATCACGGGTGGTTTCCATTCAGAGAACACATGGTTTCATTCATAAAACACAGGGTTCTATTCATAAAACACAGGGTTCCATTCATAGAACACAGGGTTCTATTAATAGAACACAAGGTTTTATTCATAAAACACATGGTTATATTTATAGATCACGGGTGGTTTCCATTCAGAGAACACATGGTTTCATTCATAAAACACAGGGTTCTATTCATAGAACACAGGGTTCCATTCATAGAACACAGGGCTCTATTAATAGAACACAAGGTTTTATTCATAAAACACATGGTTATATTTATAGATCACGGGTGGTTTCCATTCAGAGAACACATAATTTCATTCATAAAACACAGGGTTCTATTCATAGAACACAGGGTTCCATTTATAGAACACAGGGTTCTATTCATAGAACACAAGGTTTTATTCATAGAACAGATGGTTATATTTATAGATCACGGGTGGTTTCCATTCCGAGAACACATAATTGCATTCATAAAACACAGGGTTCTATTCATAGAACACAGGGTTCCATTTATAGAACACAGGGTTCTATTCATAGAACACAAGGTTTTATTCATAGAACACATGGCTATATTTATAGATCACGGGTGGTTTCCATTCAGAGAACACATGGTTTCATTCATAAAACACAGGGTTCTATTTATAGAACACAGGGTTCCATTCATAGAACACAGGGTTCTATTAATAGAACACAAGGTTTTATTCATAAAACACATGGTTATATTTATAGATCACGGGTGGTTTCCATTCAGAGAACACATGGTTTCATTCATAAAACACAGGGTTCTATTCATAGAACACAGGGTTCCATTCATAGAACACAGGGTTCTATTAATAGAACACAAGGTTTTATTCATAAAACACATGGTTATATTTATAGATCACGGGTGGTTTCCATTCAGAGAACACATCATTTCATTCATAAAACACAGGGTTCTATTCATAGAACACAGGGTTCCATTTATAGAACACAGGGTTCTATTCATAGAACACAAGGTTTTATTCATAGAACAGATGGTTATATTTATAGATCACGGGTGGTTTCCATTCAGAGAACACATAATTTCATTCATAAAACACAGGGTTCTATTCATAGAACACAGGGTTCCGTTTATAGAACACGGGGTTCTATTCATAGAACACAAGGTTTATTCATAGAACAGATGGTTATATTTATAGTTCACGGGTGGTTTCCATTCAGAGAACACATGGTTTCATTCATAAAACACAGGGTTCTATTCATGGAACACAGGGTTCCATTCATAGAACACAGGGTTCTATTAATAGAACACAATGTTTTATTCATAGAACACATGGTTATATTTATAGATCACGGGTGGTTTCCATTCAGAGAACACATGGTTTCATTCATAAAACACATGGTTCTATTTATAGAACACAGGGTTCCATTCATAGAACACAGGGTTCTATTAATAGAACACAAGGTTTTATTCATAAAACACATGGTTATATTTATAGAACACGGGTGGTGTCCATTCAGATAACACATCATTTCATTCATAAAACACAGGGTTCTATTCATAGAACACAAGGTTTTATTCATAGAACACATGGCTATATTTATAGATCACGGGTGGTTTCCATTCAGAGAACACATGGTTTCATTAATAAAACACAGGGTTCTATTTATAGAACACAGGGTTCCATTCATAGAACACAGGGTTCTATTAATAGAACACAAGGTTTTATTCATAAAACACATGGTTATATTTATAGATCACGGGTGGTTTCCATTCAGAGAACACATGGTTTCATTCATAAAACACAGGGTTCTATTCATAGAACACAGGGTTCCATTCATAGAACACAGGGTTCTATTAATAGAACACAAGGTTTTATTCATAAAACACATGGTTATATTTATAGATCACGGGTGGTTTCCATTCAGATAACACATCATTTCATTCATAAAACACAGGGTTCTATTCATAGAACACAGGGTTCCATTTATAGAACACTGGGTTCTATTCATAGAACACAAGGTTTTATTCATAGAACACATGGTTATATTTATAGATCACGGGTGGTTTCCATTCAGAGAACACATAATTTTATTCATAAAACACAGGGTTCTATTCATAGAACACAGGGTTCCATTTATAGAACACAGGGTTCTATTCATAGAACTCAAGGTTTTATTCATAGAACAGATGGTTATATTTATAGATCACGGGTGGTTTCCATTCAGAGAACACATAATTTCATTCATAAAACACAGGGTTCTATTCATAGAACACAGGGTTCCATTTATAGAACACGGGGTTCTATTCATAGAACACAAGGTTTATTCATAGAACAGATGGTTATATTTATAGATCACGGGTGGTTTCCATTCAGAGAACACATGGTTTCATTCATAAAACACAGGGTTCTATTCATGGAACACAGGGTTCCATTCATAGAACACAGGGTTCTATTAATAGAACACTAGGTTTTATTCATAAAACACATGGTTATATTTATAGATCACGGGTGGTTTCCATTCAGAGAACACATGGTTTCATTCATAAAACACAGGGTTCCATTCATAGAACACAGGGTTCTATTAATAGAACACAAGGTTTTATTCATAGAACACATGGTTATATTTATAGATCACGGGTGGTTTCCATTCAGAGAACACATAATTTCATTCATAAAACACAGGGTTCTATTCATAGAACACAAGGTTCCAATTATAGAACACAGGGTTCTATTCATAGAACACAAGGTTTTATTCATAGAACAGATGGTTATATTTATAGATCACGGGTGGTTTTCATTCAGAGAACACATAATTTCATTCATAAAACACAGGGTTCTATTCATAGAACACAAGGTTCCAATTATAGAACACAGGGTTCTATTCATAGAACACAAGGTTTTATTCATAGAACAGATGGGTATATTTATAGATCACGGGTGGTTTCCATTCAGAGAACACATGGTTTCATTCATAAAACACAGGGTTCTATTCATAAAACACAGGGTTCCATTCATAGAACACAGGGTTCTATTAATAGAACACAAGGTTTTATTCAGAGAACACATGGTTATATTTATAGATCTCGGGTGGTTTCCATTCAGAGAACACATGATTTCATTCATAAAACACAGGGTTCTATTTATAGAACACAGGGTTCCAGTCATAGAACACAGGGTTCTATTGATAGAACACAAGGTTTTATTCATAAAAAACATGGTTATATTTATAGATCACGGGTGGTTTCCATTCAGAGAACACATGGTTTCATTCATAAAACACAGGGTTCTATTCATAGAACACAGGGTTCCATTCATAGAATACAGGGTTCTTTTAATAGAACACAAGGTTTTATTCATAAAACACATGGTTATATTTATAGATCACGGGTGGTTTCCATTCAGAGAACACATAATTTCATTCATAAAACACAGGGTTCTATTCATAGAACACAGGGTTCCATTTATAGAACACAGGGTTCCATTCATAGAACACAGGGTTCTATTAATAGAACACAAGGTTTTATTCATAGAACACATGGGTATATTTATAGATCACGGGTGGTTTCCATTCAGAGAACACATGGTTTCATTCATAAAACACAGGGTTCTATTTATAGAACACAGGGTTCCATTCATAGAACACAGGGTTCTATTAATAGAACACAAGGTTTTATTCATAAAACACATGGTTATATTTATAGATCACGGGTGGTTTCCATTCAGAGAACACATGGTTTCATTCATAAAACACAGGGTTCTATTCATAGAACACAGGGTTCCATTCATAGAACACAGGGTTCTATTAATAGAACACAAGGTTTTATTCATAAAACACATGGTTATATTTATAGATCACGGGTGGTTTCCATTCAGAGAACACATCATTTCATTCATAAAACACAGGGTTCTATTCATAGAACACAGGGTTCCATTTATAGAACACTGGGTTCTATTCATAGAACACAAGGTTTTATTCATAGAACACATGGTTATATTTATAGATCACGGGTGGTTTCCATTCAGAGAACACATGATTTTATTCATAAAACACAGGGTTCTATTCATAGAATACAGGGTTCCATTTATAAAACACAGGGTTCTAATCATAGAACTCAAGGTTTTATTCATAGAACATATGGTTTTATTTATAGATCACGGGTGGTTTCCATTCAGAGAACACATAATTTCATTCATAAAACACAGGGTTCTATTCATAGAACACAGGGTTCCATTTATAGAACACGGGGTTCTATTCATAGAACACAAGGTTTATTCATAGAACAGATGGTTATATTTATAGATCACGGGTGGTTTCCATTCAGATAACACATGGTTTCATTCATAAAACACAGGGTTCTATTCATGGAACACAGGGTTCCATTCATAGAACAAAGGGTTCTATTAATAGAACACAAGGTTTTATTCATAGAACACATGGTTATATTTATAGATCACGGGTGGTTTCCATTCAGAGAACACATAATTTCATTCATAAAACACAGGGTTCTATTCATAGAACACAAGGTTCCAATTATAGAACACAGGGTTCTATTCATAGAACACAAGGTTTTATTCATAGAACAGATGGGTATATTTATAGATCACGGGTGGTTTCCATTCAGAGAACACATGGTTTCATTCATAAAACACAGGGTTCTATTCATAAAACACAGGGTTCCATTCATAGAACACAGGGTTCTATTGATAGAACACAAGGTTTTATTCATAAAAAACATGGTTATATTTATAGATCACGGGTGGTTTCCATTCAGAGGACACATGGTTTCATTCATAAAACACAGGGTTCTATTCATAGAACACAGGGTTCCATTCATAGAATACAGGGTTCTTTTAATAGAACACAAGGTTTTATTCATAAAACACATGGTTATATTTATAGATCACGGGTGGTTTCCATTCAGAGAACACATAATTTCATTCATAAAACACAGGGTTCTATTCATAGAACACAGGGTTCCATTTATAGAACACAGGGTTCCATTCATAGAACACAGGGTTCTATTAATAGAACACAAGGTTTTATTCATAGAACACATGGCTATATTTATAGATCACGGGTGGTTTCCATTCAGAGAACACATGGTTTGATTCATAAAACACAGGGTTCTATTCATAGAACACAGGGTTCCATTCATAGAACACAGGGTTCTATTAATAGAACACAAGGTTTTATTCATAAAACACATGGTTATATTTATAGATCACGGGTGGTTTCCATTCAGAGAACACATCATTTCATTCATAAAACACAGGGTTCTATTCATAGAACACAGGGTTCCATTTATAGAACACTGGGTTCTATTCATAGAACACAAGGTTTTATTCATAGAACACATGGTTATATTTATAGATCACGGGTGGTTTCCATTCAGAGAACACATGATTTTATTCATAAAACACAGGGTTCTATTCATAGAACACAGGGTTCCATTTATAAAACACAGGGTTCTAATCATAGAACTCAAGGTTTTATTCATAGAACAGATGGTTTTATTTATAGATCACGGGTGGTTTCCATTCAGAGAACACATAATTTCATTCATAAAACACAGGGTTCTATTCATAGAACACAGGGTTCCATTTATAGAACACGGGGTTCTATTCATAGAACACAAGGTTTATTCATAGAACAGATGGTTATATTTATAGATCACGGGTGGTTTCCATTCAGATAACACATGGTTTCATTCATAAAACACAGGGTTCTATTCATGGAACACAGGGTTCCATTCATAGAACAAAGGGTTCTATTAATAGAACACAAGGTTTTATTCATAGAACACATGGTTATATTTATAGATCACGGGTGGTTTCCATTCAGAGAACACATAATTTCATTCATAAAACACAGGGTTCTATTCATAGAACACAAGGTTCCAATTATAGAACACAGGGTTCTATTCATAGAACACAAGGTTTTATTCATAGAACACATGGGTATATTTATAGATCACGGGTGGTTTCCATTCAGAGAACACATGGTTTCATTCATAAAACACAGGGTTCTATTCATAAAACACAGGGTTCCATTCATAGAACACAGGGTTCTATTAATAGAACACAAGGTTTTATTCATAAAACACATGGTTATATTTATAGATCACGGGTGGTTTCCATTCAGAGAACACATGGTTTCATTCATAAAACACAGGGTTCTATTCATAGAACACAGGGTTCCATTCATAGAACACAGGGCTCTATTAATAGAACACAAGGTTTTATTCATAAAACACATGGTTTTATTTATAGGTCACGGGTGGTTTCCATTCAGAGAACACATAATTTCATTCATAAAACACAGGGTTCTATTCATAGAACACAGGGTTCCATTTATAGAACACAGGGTTCTATTCATAGAACACAAGGTTTTATTCATAGAACAGATGGTTATATTTATAGATCACGGGTGGTTTCCATTCAGAGAACACATAATTGCATTCATAAAACACAGGGTTCTATTCATAGAACACAGGGTTCCATTTATAGAACACAGGGTTCTATTCATAGAACACAAGGTTTTATTCATAGAACACATGGCTATATTTATAGATCACGGGTGGTTTCCATTCAGAGAACACATGGTTTCATTCATAAAACACAGGGTTCTATTTATAGAACACAGGGTTCCATTCATAGAACACAGGGTTCTATTAATAGAACACAAGGTTTTATTCATAAAACACATGGTTATATTTATAGATCACGGGTGGTTTCCATTCAGAGAACACATGGTTTCATTCATAAAACACAGGGTTCTATTCATAGAACACAGGGTTCCATTCATAGAACACAGGGTTCTATTAATAGAACACAAGGTTTTATTCATAAAACACATGGTTATATTTATAGATCACGGGTGGTTTCCATTCAGAGAACACATCATTTCATTCATAAAACACAGGGTTCTATTCATAGAACACAAGGTTCCAATTATAGAACACAGGGTTCTATTCATAGAACACAAGGTTTTATTCATAGAACAGATGGTTATATTTATAGATCACGGGTGGTTTCCATTCAGAGAACACATAATTTCATTCATAAAACACAGGGTTCTATTCATAGAACACAAGGTTCCAATTATAGAACACAGGGTTCTATTCATAGAACACAAGGTTTTATTCATAGAACAGATGGGTATATTTATAGATCACGGGTGGTTTCCATTCAGAGAACACATGGTTTCATTCATAAAACACAGGGTTCTATTCATAAAACACAGGGTTCCATTCATAGAACACAGGGTTCTATTAATAGAACACAAGGTTTTATTCAGAGAACACATGGTTATATTTATAGATCTCGGGTGGTTTCCATTCAGAGAACACATGATTTCATTCATAAAACACAGGGTTCTATTCATAGAACACAAGGTTCCAATTATAGAACACAGGGTTCTATTCATAGAACACAAGGTTTTATTCATAGAACAGATGGTTATATTTATAGATCACGGGTGGTTTCCATTCAGAGAACACATAATTTCATTCATAAAACACAGGGTTCTATTCATAGAACACAAGGTTCCAATTATAGAACACAGGGTTCTATTCATAGAACACAAGGTTTTATTCATAGAACAGATGGGTATATTTATAGATCACGGGTGGTTTCCATTCAGAGAACACATGGTTTCATTCATAAAACACAGGGTTCTATTCATAAAACACAGGGTTCCATTCATAGAACACAGGGTTCTATTAATAGAACACAAGGTTTTATTCAGAGAACACATGGTTATATTTATAGATCTCGGGTGGTTTCCATTCAGAGAACACATGATTTCATTCATAAAACACAGGGTTCTATTTATAGAACACAGGGTTCCATTCATAGAACACAGGGTTCTATTGATAGAACACAAGGTTTTATTCATAAAAAACATGGTTATATTTATAGATCACGGGTGGTTTCCATTCAGAGAACACATGGTTTCATTCATAAAACATAGGGTTCTATTCATAGAACACAGGGTTCCATTCATAGAATACAGGGTTCTTTTAATAGAACACAAGGTTTTATTCATAAAACACATGGTTATATTTATAGATCACGGGTGGTTTCCATTCAGAGAACACATAATTTCATTCATAAAACACAGGGTTCTATTCATAGAACACAGGGTTCCATTTATAGAACACAGGGTTCCATTCATAGAACACAGGGTTCTATTAATAGAACACAAGGTTTTATTCATAGAACACATGGGTATATTTATAGATCACGGGTGGTTTCCATTCAGAGAACACATGGTTTCATTCATAAAACACAGGGTTCTATTTATAGAACACAGGGTTCCATTCATAGAACACAGGGTTCTATTAATAGAACACAAGGTTTTATTCATAAAACACATGGTTATATTTATAGATCACGGGTGGTTTCCATTCAGAGAACACATGGTTTCATTCATAAAACACAGGGTTCTATTCATAGAACACAGGGTTCCATTCATAGAACACAGGGTTCTATTAATAGAACACAAGGTTTTATTCATAAAACACATGGTTATATTTATAGATCACGGGTTGTTTCCATTCAGAGAACACATCATTTCATTCATAAAACACAGGGTTCTATTCATAGAACACAGGGTTCCATTTATAGAACACTGGGTTCTATTCATAGAACACAAGGTTTTATTCATAGAACACATGGTTATATTTATAGATCACGGGTGGTTTCCATTCAGAGAACACATGATTTTATTCATAAAACACAGGGTTCTATTCATAGAATACAGGGTTCCATTTATAAAACACAGGGTTCTAATCATAGAACTCAAGGTTTTATTCATAGAACATATGGTTTTATTTATAGATCACGGGTGGTTTCCATTCAGAGAACACATAATTTCATTCATAAAACACAGGGTTCTATTCATAGAACACAGGGTTCCATTTATAGAACATGGGGTTCTATTCATAGAACACAAGGTTTATTCATAGAACAGATGGTTATATTTATAGATCACGGGTGGTTTCCATTCAGAGAACACATAATTTCATTCATAAAACACAGGGTTCTATTCATAGAACACAAGGTTCCAATTATAGAACAAAGGGTTCTATTCATAGAACACAAGGTTTTATTCATAGAACAGATGGGTATATTTATAGATCACGGGTGGTTTCCATTCAGAGAACACATGGTTTCATTCATAAAACACAGGGTTCTATTCATAAAACACAGGGTTCCATTCATAGAACACAGGGTTCTATTAATAGAACACAAGGTTTTATTCATAAAACACATGGTTATATTTATAGATCACGGGTGGTTTCCATTCAGAGAACACATGGTTTCATTCATAAAACACAGGGTTCTATTCATAGAACACAGGGTTCCATTCATAGAACACAGGGCTCTATTAATAGAACACAAGGTTTTATTCATAAAACACATGGTTATATTTATAGATCACGGGTGGTTTCCATTCAGAGAACACATAATTTCATTCATAAAACACAGGGTTCTATTCATAGAACACAGGGTTCCATTTATAGAACACAGGGTTCTATTCATAGAACACAAGGTTTTATTCATAGAACAGATGGTTATATTTATAGATCACGGGTGGTTTCCATTCAGAGAACACATAATTGCATTCATAAAACACAGGGTTCTATTCATAGAACACAGGGTTCCATTTATAGAACACAGGGCTCTATTAATAGAACACAAGGTTTTATTCATAAAACACATGGTTATATTTATAGATCACGGGTGGTTTCCATTCAGAGAACACATGGTTTCATTCATAAAACACAGGGTTCTATTCATAGAACACAGGGTTCCATTCATAGAACACAGGGTTCTATTAATAGAACACAAGGTTTTATTCATAGAACACATGGTTATATTTATAGATCACGGGTGGTTTCCATTCAGAGAACACATAATTTCATTCATAAAACACAGGGTTCTATTCATAGAACACAAGGTTCCAATTATAGAACACAGGGTTCTATTCATAGAACACAAGGTTTTATTCATAGAACAGATGGGTATATTTATAGATCACGGGTGGTTTCCATTCAGAGAACACATGGTTTCATTCATAAAACACAGGGTTCTATTCATAAAACACAGGGTTCCATTCATAGAACACAGGGTTCTATTGATAGAACACAAGGTTTTATTCATAAAAAACATGGTTATATTTATAGATCACGGGTGGTTTCCATTCAGAGGACACATGGTTTCATTCATAAAACACAGGGTTCTATTCATAGAACACAGGGTTCCATTCATAGAATACAGGGTTCTTTTAATAGAACACAAGGTTTTATTCATAAAACACATGGTTATATTTATAGATCACGGGTGGTTTCCATTCAGAGAACACATAATTTCATTCATAAAACACAGGGTTCTATTCATAGAACACAGGGTTCCATTTATAGAACACAGGGTTCCATTCATAGAACACAGGGTTCTATTAATAGAACACAAGGTTTTATTCATAGAACACATGGCTATATTTATAGATCACGGGTGGTTTCCATTCAGAGAACACATGGTTTCATTCATAAAACACAGGGTTCTATTCATAGAACACAGGGTTCCATTCATAGAACACAGGGTTCTATTAATAGAACACAAGGTTTTATTCATAAAACACATGGTTATATTTATAGATCACGGGTGGTTTCCATTCAGAGAACACATCATTTCATTCATAAAACACAGGGTTCTATTCATAGAACACAGGGTTCCATTTATAGAACACTGGGTTCTATTCATAGAACACAATGTTTTATTCATAGAACACATGGTTATATTTATAGATCACGGGTGGTTTCCATTCAGAGAACACATGATTTTATTCATAAAACACAGGGTTCTATTCATAGAACACAGGGTTCCATTTATAAAACACAGGGTTCTAATCATAGAACTCAAGGTTTTATTCATAGAACAGATGGTTTTATTTATAGATCACGGGTGGTTTCCATTCAGAGAACACATAATTTCATTCATAAAACACAGGGTTCTATTCATAGAACACAGGGTTCCATTTATAGAACACGGGGTTCTATTCATAGAACACAAGGTTTATTCATAGAACAGATGGTTATATTTATAGATCACGGGTGGTTTCCATTCAGATAACACATGGTTTCATTCATAAAACACAGGGTTCTATTCATGGAACACAGGGTTCCATTCATAGAACAAAGGGTTCTATTAATAGAACACAAGGTTTTATTCATAGAACACATGGTTATATTTATAGATCACGGGTGGTTTCCATTCAGAGAACACATAATTTCATTCATAAAACACAGGGTTCTATTCATAGAACACAAGGTTCCAATTATAGAACACAGGGTTCTATTCATAGAACACAAGGTTTTATTCATAGAACAGATGGGTATATTTATAGATCACGGGTGGTTTCCATTCAGAGAACACATGGTTTCATTCATAAAACACAGGGTTCTATTCATAAAACACAGGGTTCCATTCATAGAACACAGGGTTCTATTAATAGAACACAAGGTTTTATTCATAAAACACATGGTTATATTTATAGATCACGGGTGGTTTCCATTCAGAGAACACATGGTTTCATTCATAAAACACAGGGTTCTATTCATAGAACACAGGGTTCCATTCATAGAACACAGGGCTCTATTAATAGAACACAAGGTTTTATTCATAAAACACATGGTTTTATTTATAGGTCACGGGTGGTTTCCATTCAGAGAACACATAATTTCATTCATAAAACACAGGGTTCTATTCATAGAACACAGGGTTCCATTTATAGAACACAGGGTTCTATTCATAGAACACAAGGTTTTATTCATAGAACAGATGGTTATATTTATAGATCACGGGTGGTTTCCATTCAGAGAACACATAATTGCATTCATAAAACACAGGGTTCTATTCATAGAACACAGGGTTCCATTTATAGAACACAGGGTTCTATTCATAGAACACAAGGTTTTATTCATAGAACACATGGCTATATTTATAGATCACGGGTGGTTTCCATTCAGAGAACACATGGTTTCATTCATAAAACACAGGGTTCTATTTATAGAACACAGGGTTCCATTCATAGAACACAGGGTTCTATTAATAGAACACAAGGTTTTATTCATAAAACACATGGTTATATTTATAGATCACGGGTGGTTTCCATTCAGAGAACACATGGTTTCATTCATAAAACACAGGGTTCTATTCATAGAACACAGGGTTCCATTCATAGAACACAGGGTTCTATTAATAGAACACAAGGTTTTATTCATAAAACACATGGTTATATTTATAGATCACGGGTGGTTTCCATTCAGAGAACACATCATTTCATTCATAAAACACAGGGTTCTATTCATAGAACACAAGGTTCCAATTATAGAACACAGGGTTCTATTCATAGAACACAAGGTTTTATTCATAGAACAGATGGTTATATTTATAGATCACGGGTGGTTTCCATTCAGAGAACACATAATTTCATTCATAAAACACAGGGTTCTATTCATAGAACACAAGGTTCCAATTATAGAACACAGGGTTCTATTCATAGAACACAAGGTTTTATTCATAGAACAGATGGGTATATTTATAGATCACGGGTGGTTTCCATTCAGAGAACACATGGTTTCATTCATAAAACACAGGGTTCTATTCATAAAACACAGGGTTCCATTCATAGAACACAGGGTTCTATTAATAGAACACAAGGTTTTATTCAGAGAACACATGGTTATATTTATAGATCTCGGGTGGTTTCCATTCAGAGAACACATGATTTCATTCATAAAACACAGGGTTCTATTTATAGAACACAGGGTTCCATTCATAGAACACAGGGTTCTATTGATAGAACACAAGGTTTTATTCATAAAAAAACATGGTTATATTTATAGATCACGGGTGGTTTCCATTCAGAGAACACATGGTTTCATTCATAAAACACAGGGTTCTATTCATAGAACACAGGGTTCCATTCATAGAATACAGGGTTCTTTTAATAGAACACAAGGTTTTATTCATAAAACACATGGTTATATTTATAGATCACGGGTGGTTTCCATTCAGAGAACACATAATTTCATTCATAAAACACAGGGTTCTATTCATAGAACACAGGGTTCCATTTATAGAACACAGGGTTCCATTCATAGAACACAGGGTTCTATTAATAGAACACAAGGTTTTATTCATAGAACACATGGGTATATTTATAGATCACGGGTGGTTTCCATTCAGAGAACACATGGTTTCATTCATAAAACACAGGGTTCTATTCATAGAACACAGGGTTCCATTCATAGAACACAGGGTTCTATTAATAGAACACAAGGTTTTATTCATAAAACACATGGTTATATTTATAGATCACGGGTTGTTTCCATTCAGAGAACACATCATTTCATTCATAAAACACAGGGTTCTATTCATAGAACACAGGGTTCCATTTATAGAACACTGGGTTCTATTCATAGAACACAAGGTTTTATTCATAGAACACATGGTTATATTTATAGATCACGGGTGGTTTCCATTCAGAGAACACATGATTTTATTCATAAAACACAGGGTTCTATTCATAGAATACAGGGTTCCATTTATAAAACACAGGGTTCTAATCATAGAACTCAAGGTTTTATTCATAGAACAGATGGTTTTATTTATAGATCACGGGTGGTTTCCATTCAGAGAACACATAATTTCATTCATAAAACACAGGGTTCTATTCATAGAACACAGGGTTCCATTTATAGAACACGGGGTTCTTTCATAGAACACAAGGTTTATTCATAGAACAGATGGTTATATTTATAGATCACGGGTGGTTTCCATTCAGATAACACATGGTTTCATTCATAAAACACAGGGTTCTATTCATGGAACACAGGGTTCCATTCATAGAACAAAGGGTTCTATTAATAGAACACAAGGTTTTATTCATAGAACACATGGTTATATTTATAGATCACGGGTGGTTTCCATTCAGAGAACACATAATTTCATTCATAAAACACAGGGTTCTATTCATAGAACACAAGGTTCCAATTATAGAACACAGGGTTCTATTCATAGAACACAAGGTTTTATTCATAGAACAGATGGGTATATTTATAGATCACGGGTGGTTTCCATTCAGAGAACACATGGTTTCATTCATAAAACACAGGGTTCTATTTATAGAACACAGGGTTCCATTCATAGAACACAGGGTTCTATTAATAGAACACAAGGTTTTATTCATAAAACACATGGTTATATTTATAGATCACGGGTGGTTTCCATTCAGAGAACACATGGTTTCATTCATAAAACAAAGGGTTCTATTCATAGAACACAGGGTTCCATTCATAGAACACAGGGTTCTATTAATAGAACACAAGGTTTTATTCATAAAACACATGGTTATATTTATAGATCACGGGTGGTTTCCATTCAGAGAACACATGATTTTATTCATAAAACACAGGGTTCTATTCATAGAATACAGGGTTCCATTTATAAAACACAGGGTTCTAATCATAGAACTCAAGGTTTTATTCATAGAACAGATGGTTTTATTTATAGATCACGGGTGGTTTCCATTCAGAGAACACATGATTTCATTCATAAAACACAGGGTTCTATTTATAGAACACAGGGTTCCATTCATAGAACACAGGGTTCTATTGATAGAACACAAGGTTTTATTCATAAAAAACATGGTTATATTTATAGATCACGGGTGGTTTCCATTCAGAGAACACATCATTTCATTCATAAAACACAGGGTTCTATTCATAGAACACAAGGTTCCAATTATAGAACACAGGGTTCTATTCATAGAACACAAGGTTTTATTCATAGAACAGATGGTTATATTTATAGATCACGGGTGGTTTCCATTCAGAGAACACATAATTTCATTCATAAAACACAGGGTTCTATTCATAGAACACAAGGTTCCAATTATAGAACACAGGGTTCTATTCATAGAACACAAGGTTTTATTCATAGAACAGATGGGTATATTTATAGATCACGGGTGGTTTCCATTCAGAGAACACATGGTTTCATTCATAAAACACAGGGTTCTATTCATAAAACACAGGGTTCCATTCATAGAACACAGGGTTCTATTCATAAAACACAGGGTTCCATTCATAGAACACAGGGTTCTATTAATAGAACACAAGGTTTTATTCAGAGAACACATGGTTATATTTATAGATCTCGGGTGGTTTCCATTCAGAGAACACATGATTTCATTCATAAAACACAGGGTTCTATTTACAGAACACAGGGTTCCATTCATAGAACACAGGGTTCCATTCATAGAACACAGGGTTCTATTGATAGAACACAAGGTTTTATTCATAAAAAAACATGGTTATATTTATAGATCACGGGTGGTTTCCATTCAGAGAACACATGGTTTCATTCATAAAACACAGGGTTCTATTCATAGAACACAGGGTTCCATTCATAGAATACAGGGTTCTTTTAATAGAACACAAGGTTTTATTCATAAAACACATGGTTATATTTATAGATCACGGGTGGTTTCCATTCAGAGAACACATAATTTCATTCATAAAACACAGGGTTCTATTCATAGAACACAGGGTTCCATTTATAGAACACAGGGTTCCATTCATAGAACACAGGGTTCTATTAATAGAACACAAGGTTTTATTCATAGAACACATGGGTATATTTATAGATCACGGGTGGTTTCCATTCAGAGAACACATGGTTTCATTCATAAAACACAGGGTTCTATTCATAGAACACAGGGTTCCATTCATAGAACACAGGGTTCTATTAATAGAACACAAGGTTTTATTCATAAAACACATGGTTATATTTATAGATCACGGGTTGTTTCCATTCAGAGAACACATCATTTCATTCATAAAACACAGGGTTCTATTCATAGAACACAGGGTTCCATTTATAGAACACTGGGTTCTATTCATAGAACACAAGGTTTTATTCATAGAACACATGGTTATATTTATAGATCACGGGTGGTTTCCATTCAGAGAACACATGATTTTATTCATAAAACACAGGGTTCTATTCATAGAATACAGGGTTCCATTTATAAAACACAGGGTTCTAATCATAGAACTCAAGGTTTTATTCATAGAACAGATGGTTTTATTTATAGATCACGGGTGGTTTCCATTCAGAGAACACATAATTTCATTCATAAAACACAGGGTTCTATTCATAGAACACAGGGTTCCATTTATAGAACACGGGGTTCTATTCATAGAACACAAGGTTTATTCATAGAACAGATGGTTATATTTATAGATCACGGGTGGTTTCCATTCAGATAACACATGGTTTCATTCATAAAACACAGGGTTCTATTCATGGAACACAGGGTTCCATTCATAGAACAAAGGGTTCTATTAATAGAACACAAGGTTTTATTCATAGAACACATGGTTATATTTATAGATCACGGGTGGTTTCCATTCAGAGAACACATAATTTCATTCATAAAACACAGGGTTCTATTCATAGAACACAAGGTTCCAATTATAGAACACAGGGTTCTATTCATAGAACACAAGGTTTTATTCATAGAACAGATGGGTATATTTATAGATCACGGGTGGTTTCCATTCAGAGAACACATGGTTTCATTCATAAAACACAGGGTTCTATTTATAGAACACAGGGTTCCATTCATAGAACACAGGGTTCTATTAATAGAACACAAGGTTTTATTCATAAAACACATGGTTATATTTATAGATCACGGGTGGTTTCCATTCAGAGAACACATGGTTTCATTCATAAAACAAAGGGTTCTATTCATAGAACACAGGGTTCCATTCATAGAACACAGGGTTCTATTAATAGAACACAAGGTTTTATTCATAAAACACATGGTTATATTTAAAGATCACGGGTGGTTTCCATTCAGAGAACACATGATTTTATTCATAAAACACAGGGTTCTATTCATAGAATACAGGGTTCCATTTATAAAACACAGGGTTCTAATCATAGAACTCAAGGTTTTATTCATAGAACAGATGGTTTTATTTATAGATCACGGGTGGTTTCCATTCAGAGAACACATGATTTCATTCATAAAACACAGGGTTCTATTTATAGAACACAGGGTTCCATTCATAGAACACAGGGTTCTATTGATAGAACACAAGGTTTTATTCATAAAAAACATGGTTATATTTATAGATCACGGGTGGTTTCCATTCAGAGAACACATGGTTTCATTCATAAAACACAGGGTTCTATTCATAGAACACAGGGTTCCATTCATAGAATACAGGGTTCTTTTAATAGAACACAAGGTTTTATTCATAAAACACATGGTTATATTTATAGATCACGGGTGGTTTCCATTCAGAGAACACATAATTTCATTCATAAAACACAGGGTTCTATTCATAGAACACAGGGTTCCATTTATAGAACACAGGGTTCCATTCATAGAACACAGGGTTCTATTAATAGAACACAAGGTTTTATTCATAGAACACATGGGTATATTTATAGATCACGGGTGGTTTCCATTCAGAGAACACATGGTTTCATTCATAAAACACAGGGTTCTATTTATAGAACACAGGGTTCCATTCATAGAACACAGGGTTCTATTAATAGAACACAAGGTTTTATTCATAAAGCACATGGTTATATTTATAGATCACGGGTGGTTTCCATTCAGAGAACACATGGTTTCATTCATAAAACACAGGGTTCTATTCATAGAACACAGGGTTCCATTCATAGAACACAGGGTTCTATTAATAGAACACAAGGTTTTATTCATAAAACACATGGTTATATTTATAGATCACGGGTGGTTTCCATTCAGAGAACACATCATTTCATTCATAAAACACAGGGTTCTATTCATAGAACACAGGGTTCCATTTATAGAACACTGGGTTCTATTCATAGAACACAAGGTTTTATTCATAGAACACATGGTTATATTTATAGATCACGGGTGGTTTCCATTCAGAGAACACATGATTTTATTCATAAAACACAGGGTTCTATTCATAGAATACAGGGTTCCATTTATAAAACACAGGGTTCTAATCATAGAACTCAAGGTTTTATTCATAGAACAGATGGTTTTATTTATAGATCACGGGTGGTTTCCATTCAGAGAACACATAATTTCATTCATAAAACACAGGGTTCTATTCATAGAACACAGGGTTCCATTTATAGAACACGGGGTTCTATTCATAGAACACAAGGTTTATTCATAGAACAGATGGTTATATTTATAGATCACGGGTGGTTTCCATTCAGATAACACATGGTTTCATTCATAAAACACAGGGTTCTATTCATGGAACACAGGGTTCCATTCATAGAACAAAGGGTTCTATTAATAGAACACAAGGTTTTATTCATAGAACACATGGTTATATTTATAGATCACGGGTGGTTTCCATTCAGAGAACACATAATTTCATTCATAAAACACAGGGTTCTATTCATAGAACACAAGGTTCCAATTATAGAACACAGGGTTCTATTCATAGAACACAAGGTTTTATTCATATAACAGATGGGTATATTTATAGATCACGGGTGGTTTCCATTCAGAGAACACATGGTTTCATTCATAAAACACAGGGTTCTATTCATAAAACACAGGGTTCCATTCATAGAACACAGGGTTCTATTAATAGAACACAAGGTTTTATTCATAAAACACATGGTTATATTTATAGATCACGGGTGGTTTCCATTCAGAGAACACATGGTTTCATTCATAAAACACAGGGTTCTATTCATAGAACACAGGGTTCCATTCATAGAACACAGGGCTCTATTAATAGAACACAAGGTTTTATTCATAAAACACATGGTTATATTTATAGATCACGGGTGGTTTCCATTCAGAGAACACATAATTTCATTCATAAAGCACAGGGTTCTATTCATAGAACACAGGGTTCCATTTATAGAACACAGGGTTCTATTCATAGAACACAAGGTTTTATTCATAGAACAGATGGTTATATTTATAGATCACGGGTGGTTTCCATTCAGAGAACACATAATTGCATTCATAAAACACAGGGTTCTATTCATAGAACACAGGGTTCCATTTATAGAACACAGGGTTCTATTCATAGAACACAAGGTTTTATTCATAGAACACATGGCTATATTTATAGATCACGGGTGGTTTCCATTCAGAGAACACATGGTTTCATTCATAAAACACAGGGTTCTATTTATAGAACACAGGGTTCCATTCATAGAACACAGGGTTCTATTAATAGAACACAAGGTTTTATTCATAAAACACATGGTTATATTTATAGATCACGGGTGGTTTCCATTCAGAGAACACATGGTTTCATTCATAAAACACAGGGTTCTATTCATAGAACACAGGGTTCCATTCATAGAACACAGGGTTCTATTAATAGAACACAAGGTTTTATTCATAAAACACATGGTTATATTTATAGATCACGGGTGGTTTCCATTCAGAGAACACATCATTTCATTCATAAAACACAGGGTTCTATTCATAGAACACAGGGTTCCATTTATAGAACACAGGGTTCTATTCATAGAACTCAAGGTTTTATTCATAGAACAGATGGTTATATTTATAGATCACGGGTGGTTTCCATTCAGAGAACACATAATTTCATTCATAAAACACAGGGTTCTATTCATAGAACACAGGGTTCCGTTTATAGAACACAGGGTTCTATTCATAGAACACAAGGTTTATTCATAGAACAGATGGTTATATTTATAGATCACGGGTGGTTTCCATTCAGAGAACACATGGTTTCATTCATAAAACACAGGGTTCTATTCATGGAACACAGGGTTCCATTCATAGAACACAGGGTTCTATTAATAGAACACAATGTTTTATTCATATAACACATGGTTATATTTATAGATCACGGGTGGTTTCCATTCAGAGAACACATGGTTTTATTCATAAAACACATGGTTCTATTCATAGAACACAGGGTTCCATTCATAGAACACAGGGTTCTATTAATAGAACACAAGGTTTTATTCATAAAACACATGGTTATATTTATAGATCACGGGTGGTTTCCATTCAGATAACACATCATTTCATTCATAAAACACAGGGTTCTATTCATAGAACACAAGGTTTTATTCATAGAACACATGGCTATATTTATAGATCACGGGTGGTTTCCATTCAGAGAACACATGGTTTCATTAATAAAACACAGGGTTCTATTTATAGAACACAGGGTTCCATTCATAGAACACAGGGTTCTATTAATAGAACACAAGGTTTTATTCATAAAACACATGGTTATATTTATAGATCACGGGTGGTTTCCATTCAGAGAACACATGGTTTCATTCATAAAACACATGGTTCTATTCATAGAACACAGGGTTCCATTCATAGAACACAGGGTTCTATTAATAGAACACAAGGTTTTATTCATAAAACACATGGTTATATTTATAGATCACGGGTGGTTTCCATTCAGAGAACACATAATTTTATTCATAAAACACAGGGTTCTATTCATAGAACACAGGGTTCCATTTATAGAACACAGGGTTCTATTCATAGAACTCAAGGTTTTATTCATAGAACAGATGGTTATATTTATAGATCACGGGTGGTTTCCATTCAGAGAACACATAATTTCATTCATAAAACACAGGGTTCTATTCATAGAACACAGGGTTCCATTTATAGAACACAGGGTTCTATTCATAGAACACAAGGTTTATTCATAGAACAGATGGTTATATTTATAGATCACGGGTGGTTTCCATTCAGAGAACACATGGTTTCATTCATAAAACACAGGGTTCTATTCATGGAACACAGGGTTCCATTCATAGAACACAGGGTTCTATTAATAGAACACTAGGTTTTATTCAAAAAACACATGGTTATATTTATAGATCACGGGTGGTTTCCATTCAGAGAACACATGGTTTCATTCATAAAACACAGGGTTCTATTCATAGAACACAGGGTTCCATTCATAGAACACAGGGTTCTATTAATAGAACACAAGGTTTTATTCATAGAACACATGGTTATATTTATAGATCACGGGTGGTTTCCATTCAGAGAACACATAATTTCATTCATAAAACACAGGGTTCTATTCATAGAACACAAGGTTCCAATTATAGAACACAGGGTTCTATTCATAGAACACAAGGTTTTATTCATAGAACAGATGGGTATATTTATAGATCACGGGTGGTTTCCATTCAGAGAACACATGGTTTCATTCATAAAACACAGGGTTCTATTCATAAAACACAGGGTTCCATTCATAGAACACAGGGTTCTATTGATAGAACACAAGGTTTTATTCATAAAAAAACATGGTTATATTTATAGATCACGGGTGGTTTCCATTCAGAGGACACATGGTTTCATTCATAAAACACAGGGTTCTATTCATAGAACACAGGGTTCCATTCATAGAATACAGGGTTCTTTTAATAGAACACAAGGTTTGGTACTTATGTATTATCTGGGCTCCCATGTTAAATGCACCCCATTTTTTCATACCCCTACTATCCAACTACGCATGGAGTTGATTTTATATAGTGTGGCGAGCGCAGCGAGCCACCGTGCCCGAAGCGTGGCGAGCGCAGCGAGCCCCGCGAGGGGATGCGGTCTCATAAGAAAAATGGAAGCCCAGATATTACATAAGTACCCAAGGTTTTATTCATAAAACACATGGTTATATTTATAGATCACGGGTGGTTTCCATTCAGAGAACACATAATTTCATTCATAAAACACATGGTTCTATTCATAGAACACAGGGTTCCATTTATAGAACACAGGGTTCCATTCATAGAACACAGGGTTCTATTAATAGAACACAAGGTTTTATTCATAGAACACATGGCTATATTTATAGATCACGGGTGGTTTCCATTCAGAGAACACATGGTTTCATTCATAAAACACAGGGTTCTATTCATAGAACACAGGGTTCCATTCATAGAACACAGGGTTCTATTAATAGAACACAAGGTTTTATTCATAAAACACATGGTTATATTTATAGATCACGGGTGGTTTCCATTCAGAGAACACATCATTTCATTCATAAAACACAGGGTTCTATTCATAGAACACAGGGTTCCATTTATAGAACACTGGGTTCTATTCATAGAACACAAGGTTTTATTCATAGAACACATGGTTATATTTATAGATCACGGGTGGTTTCCATTCAGAGAACACATGATTTTATTCATAAAACACAGGGTTCTATTCATAGAACACAGGGTTCCATTTATAAAACACAGGGTTCTAATCATAGAACTCAAGGTTTTATTCATAGAACAGATGGTTTTATTTATAGATCACGGGTGGTTTCCATTCAGAGAACACATAATTTCATTCATAAAACACAGGGTTCTATTCATAGAACACAGGGTTCCATTTATAGAACACGGGGTTCTATTCATAGAACACAAGGTTTATTCATAGAACAGATGGTTATATTTATAGATCACGGGTGGTTTCCATTCAGATAACACATGGTTTCATTCATAAAACACAGGGTTCTATTCATGGAACACAGGGTTCCATTCATAGAACAAAGGGTTCTATTAATAGAACACAAGGTTTTATTCATAGAACACATGGTTATATTTATAGATCACGGGTGGTTTCCATTCAGAGAACACATAATTTCATTCATAAAACACAGGGTTCTATTCATAGAACACAAGGTTTTATTCATAGAACAGATGGGTATATTTATAGATCACGGGTGGTTTCCATTCAGAGAACACATGGTTTCATTCATAAAACACAGGGTTCTATTCATAAAACACAGGGTTCCATTCATAGAACACAGGGTTCTATTAATAGAACACAAGGTTTTATTCATAAAACACATGGTTATATTTATAGATCACGGGTGGTTTCCATTCAGAGAACACATGGTTTCATTCATAAAACACAGGGTTCTATTCATAGAACACAGGGTTCCATTCATAGAACACAGGGCTCTATTAATAGAACACAAGGTTTTATTCATAAAACACATGGTTTTATTTATAGGTCACGGGTGGTTTCCATTCAGAGAACACATAATTTCATTCATAAAACACAGGGTTCTATTCATAGAACACAGGGTTCCATTTATAGAACACAGGGTTCTATTCATAGAACACAAGGTTTTATTCATAGAACAGATGGTTATATTTATAGATCACGGGTGGTTTCCATTCAGAGAACACATAATTGCATTCATAAAACACAGGGTTCTATTCATAGAACACAGGGTTCCATTTATAGAACACAGGGTTCTATTCATAGAACACAAGGTTTTATTCATAGAACACATGGCTATATTTATAGATCACGGGTGGTTTCCATTCAGAGAACACATGGTTTCATTCATAAAACACAGGGTTCTATTCATAGAACACAGGGTTCCATTCATAGAACACAGGGTTCTATTAATAGAACACAAGGTTTTATTCATAAAACACATGGTTATATTTATAGATCACGGGTGGTTTCCATTCAGAGAACACATCATTTCATTCATAAAACACAGGGTTCTATTCATAGAACACAGGGTTCCATTTATAGAACACAGGGTTCTATTCATAGAACTCAAGGTTTTATTCATAGAACAGATGGTTATATTTATAGATCACGGGTGGTTTCCATTCAGAGAACACATAATTTCATTCATAAAACACAGGGTTCTATTCATAGAACACAGGGTTCTGTTTATAGAACACAGGGTTCTATTCATAGAACACAAGGTTTATTCATAGAACAGATGGTTATATTTATAGATCACGGGTGGTTTCCATTCAGAGAACACATGGTTTCATTCATAAAACACAGGGTTCTATTCATGGAACACAGGGTTCCATTCATAGAACACAGGGTTCTATTAATAGAACACAATGTTTTATTCATAGAACACATGGTTATATTTATAGATCACGGGTGGTTTCCATTCAGAGAACACATGGTTTTATTCATAAAACACATGGTTCTATTCATAGAACACAGGGTTCCATTCATAGAACACAGGGTTCTATTAATAGAACACAAGGTTTTATTCATAAAACACATGGTTATACTTATAGATCACGGGTGGTTTCCATTCAGATAACACATCATTTCATTCATAAAACACAGGGTTCTATTCATAGAACACAAGGTTTTATTCATAGAACACATGGCTATATTTATAGATCACGGGTGCTTTCCATTCAGAGAACACATGGTTTCATTAATAAAACACAGGGTTCTATTTATAGAACACAGGGTTCCATTCATAGAACACAGGGTTCTATTAATAGAACACAAGGTTTTATTCATAAAACACATGGTTATATTTATAGATCACGGGTGGTTTCCATTCAGAGAACACATGGTTTCATTCATAAAACACATGGTTCTATTCATAGAACACAGGGTTCCATTCATAGAACACAGGGTTCTATTAATAGAACACAAGGTTTTATTCATAAAACACATGGTTATATTTATAGATCACGGGTGGTTTCCATTCAGATAACACATCATTTCATTCATAAAACACAGGGTTCTATTCATAGAACACAGGGTTCCATTTATAGAACACTGGGTTCTATTCATAGAACACAAGGTTTTATTCATAGAACACATGGTTATATTTATAGATCACGGGTGGTTTCCATTCAGAGAACACATAATTTTATTCATAAAACACAGGGTTCTATTCATAGAACACAGGGTTCCATTTATAGAACACAGGGTTCTATTCATAGAACTCAAGGTTTTATTCATAGAACAGATGGTTATATTTATAGATCACGGGTGGTTTCCATTCAGAGAACACATAATTTCATTCATAAAACACAGGGTTCTATTCATAGAACACAGGGTTCCATTCATAGAATACAGGGTTCTTTTAATAGAACACAAGGTTTTATTCATAAAACACATGGTTATATTTATAGATCACGGGTGGTTTCCATTCAGAGAACACATAATTTCATTCATAAAACACAGGGTTCTATTCATAGAACACAGGGTTCCATTTATAGAACACAGGGTTCCATTCATAGAACACAGGGTTCTATTAATAGAACACAAGGTTTTATTCATAGAACACATGGCTATATTTATAGATCACGGGTGGTTTCCATTCAGAGAACACATGGTTTCATTCATAAAACACAGGGTTCTATTTATAGAACACAGGGTTCCATTCATAGAACACAGGGTTCTATTAATAGAACACAAGGTTTTATTCATAAAACACATGGTTATATTTATAGATCACGGGTGGTTTCCATTCAGAGAACACATGGTTTCATTCATAAAACACAGGGTTCTATTCATAGAACACAGGGTTCCATTCATAGAACACAGGGTTCTATTAATAGAACACAAGGTTTTATTCATAAAACACATGGTTATATTTATAGATCACGGGTGGTTTCCATTCAGAGAACACATCATTTCATTCATAAAACACAGGGTTCTATTCATAGAACACAGGGTTCCATTTATAGAACACTGGGTTCTATTCATAGAACACAAGGTTTTATTCATAGAACACATGGTTATATTTATAGATCACGGGTGGTTTCCATTCAGAGAACACATAATTTTATTCATAAAACACAGGGTTCTATTCATAGAACACAGGGTTCCATTTATAAAACACAGGGTTCTAATCATAGAACTCAAGGTTTTATTCATAGAACAGATGGTTATATTTATAGATCACGGGTGGTTTCCATTCAGATAACACATGGTTTCATTCATAAAACACAGGGTTCTATTCATGGAACACAGGGTTCCATTCATAGAACAAAGGGTTCTATTAATAGAACACAAGGTTTTATTCATAGAACACATGGTTATATTTATAGATCACGGGTGGTTTCCATTCAGAGAACACATAATTTCATTCATAAAACACAGGGTTCTATTCATAGAACACAAGGTTCCAATTATAGAACACAGGGTTCTATTCATAGAACACAATGTTTTATTCATAGAACAGATGGGTATATTTATAGATCACGGGTGGTTTCCATTCAGAGAACACATGGTTTCATTCATAAAACACAGGGTTCTATTCATAAAACACAGGGTTCCATTCATAGAACACAGGGTTCTATTAATAGAACACAAGGTTTTATTCATAAAACACATGGTTATATTTATAGATCACGGGTGGTTTCCATTCAGAGAACACATGGTTTCATTCATAAAACACAGGGTTCTATTCATAGAACACAGGGTTCCATTCATAGAACACAGGGCTCTATTAATAGAACACAAGGTTTTATTCATAAAACACATGGTTATATTTATAGATCACGGGTGGTTTCCATTCAGAGAACACATAATTTCATTCATAAAACACAGGGTTCTATTCATAGAACACAGGGTTCCATTTATAGAACACAGGGTTCTATTCATAGAACACAAGGTTTTATTCATAGAACAGATGGTTATATTTATAGATCACGGGTGGTTTCCATTCCGAGAACACATAATTGCATTCATAAAACACAGGGTTCTATTCATAGAACACAGGGTTCCATTTATAGAACACAGGGTTCTATTCATAGAACACAAGGTTTTATTCATAGAACACATGGCTATATTTATAGATCACGGGTGGTTTCCATTCAGAGAACACATGGTTTCATTCATAAAACACAGGGTTCTATTTATAGAACACAGGGTTCCATTCATAGAACACAGGGTTCTATTAATAGAACACAAGGTTTTATTCATAAAACACATGGTTATATTTATAGATCACGGGTGGTTTCCATTCAGAGAACACATGGTTTCATTCATAAAACACAGGGTTCTATTCATAGAACACAGGGTTCCATTCATAGAACACAGGGTTCTATTAATAGAACACAAGGTTTTATTCATAAAACACATGGTTATATTTATAGATCACGGGTGGTTTCCATTCAGAGAACACATCATTTCATTCATAAAACACAGGGTTCTATTCATAGAACACAGGGTTCCATTTATAGAACACAGGGTTCTATTCATAGAACTCAAGGTTTTATTCATAGAACAGATGGTTATATTTATAGATCACGGGTGGTTTCCATTCAGAGAACACATAATTTCATTCATAAAACACAGGGTTCCGTTTATAGAACACGGGGTTCTATTCATAGAACACAAGGTTTATTCATAGAACAGATGGTTATATTTATAGTTCACGGGTGGTTTCCATTCAGAGAACACATGGTTTCATTCATAAAACACAGGGTTCTATTCATGGAACACAGGGTTCCATTCATAGAACACAGGGTTCTATTAATAGAACACAATGTTTTATTCATAGAACACATGGTTATATTTATAGATCACGGGTGGTTTCCATTCAGAGAACACATGGTTTCATTCATAAAACACATGGTTCTATTCATAGAACACAGGGTTCCATTCATAGAACACAGGGTTCTATTAATAGAACACAAGGTTTTATTCATAAAACACATGGTTATATTTATAGAACACGGGTGGTGTCCATTCAGATAACACATCATTTCATTCATAAAACACAGGGTTCTATTCATAGAACACAAGGTTTTATTCATAGAACACATGGCTATATTTATAGATCACGGGTGGTTTCCATTCAGAGAACACATGGTTTCATTAATAAAACACAGGGTTCTATTTATAGAACACAGGGTTCCATTCATAGAACACAGGGTTCTATTAATAGAACACAAGGTTTTATTCATAAAACACATGGTTATATTTATAGATCACGGGTGGTTTCCATTCAGAGAACACATGGTTTCATTCATAAAACACATGGTTCTATTCATAGAACACAGGGTTCCATTCATAGAACACAGGGTTCTATTAATAGAACACAAGGTTTTATTCATAAAATACATGGTTATATTTATAGATCACGGGTGGTTTCCATTCAGATAACACATCATTTCATTCATAAAACACAGGGTTCTATTCATAGAACACAGGGTTCCATTTATAGAACACTGGGTTCTATTCATAGAACAGAAAGGTTTTATTCATAGAACACATGGTTATATTTATAGATCACGGGTGGTTTCCATTCAGAGAACACATAATTTTATTCATAAAACACAGGGTTCTATTCATAGAACACAGGGTTCCATTTATAAAACACAGGGTTCTATTCATAGAACTCAAGGTTTTATTCATAGAACAGATGGTTATATTTATAGATCACGGGTGGTTTCCATTCAGAGAACACATAATTTCATTCATAAAACACAGGGTTCTATTCATAGAACACAGGGTTCCATTTATAGAACACGGGGTTCTATTCATAGAACACAAGGTTTATTCATAGAACACATGGTTATATTTATAGATCACGGGTGGTTTCCATTCAGAGAACACATAATTTCATTCATAAAACACAGGGTTCTATTCATAGAACACAAGGTTCCAATTATAGAACACAGGGTTCTATTCATAGAACACAAGGTTTTATTCATAGAACAGATGGTTATATTTATAGATCACGGGTTGTTTCCATTCAGAGAACACATAATTTCATTCATAAAACACAGGGTTCTATTCATAGAACACAAGGTTCCAATTATAGAACACAGGGTTCTATTCATAGAACACAAGGTTTTATTCATAGAACAGATGGGTATATTTATAGATCACGGGTGGTTTCCATTCAGAGAACACATGGTTTCATTCATAAAACACAGGGTTCTATTCATAAAACACAGGGTTCCATTCATAGAACACAGGGTTCTATTAATAGAACACAAGGTTTTATTCAGAGAACACATGGTTATATTTATAGATCACGGGTGGTTTCCATTCAGAGAACACATAATTTCATTCATAAAACACAGGGTTCTATT
Source organism: Crinia signifera (assembly GCF_055691185.1). NCBI lineage: Eukaryota > Metazoa > Chordata > Amphibia > Anura > Myobatrachidae > Crinia > Crinia signifera. Next base: position 235,526,934 of record NC_139217.1, on the reverse strand, counting down.
CATAGAACACAGGGTTCCATTTATAGAACACAGGGTTCCATTCATAGAACACAGGGTTCTATTAATAGAACACAAGGTTTTATTCATAGAACACATGGGTATATTTATAGATCACGGGTGGTTTCCATTCAGAGAACACATGGTTTCATTCATAAAACACAGGGTTCTATTTATAGAACACAGGGTTCCATTCATAGAACACAGGGTTCTATTAATAGAACACAAGGTTTTATTCATAAAACACATGGTTATATTTATAGATCACGGGTGGTTTCCATTCAGAGAACACATGGTTTCATTCATAAAACACAGGGTTCTATTCATAGAACACAGGGTTCCATTCATAGAACACAGGGTTCTATTAATAGAACACAAGGTTTTATTCATAAAACACATGGTTATATTTATAGATCACGTGTGGTTTCCATTCAGAGAACACATCATTTCATTCATAAAACACAGGGTTCTATTCATAGAACACAGGGTTCCATTTATAGAACACTGGGTTCTATTCATAGAACACAAGGTTTTATTCATAGAACACATGGTTATATTTATAGATCACGGGTGGTTTCCATTCAGAGAACACATGATTTTATTCATAAAACACAGGGTTCTATTCATAGAATACAGGGTTCCATTTATAAAACACAGGGTTCTAATCATAGAACTCAAGGTTTTATTCATAGAACAGATGGTTTTATTTATAGATCACGGGTGGTTTCCATTCAGAGAACACATAATTTCATTCATAAAACACAGGGTTCTATTCATAGAACACAGGGTTCCATTTATAGAACACGGGGTTCTATTCATAGAACACAAGGTTTATTCATAGAACAGATGGTTATATTTATAGATCACGGGTGGTTTCCATTCAGATAACACATGGTTTCATTCATAAAACACAGGGTTCTATTCATGGAACACAGGGTTCCATTCATAGAACAAAGGGTTCTATTAATAGAACACAAGGTTTTATTCATAGAACACATGGTTATATTTATAGATCACGGGTGGTTTCCATTCAGAGAACACATAATTTCATTCATAAAACACAGGGTTCTATTCATAGAACACAAGGTTCCAATTATAGAACACAGGGTTCTATTCATAGAACACAAGGTTTTATTCATAGAACAGATGGGTATATTTATAGATCACGGGTGGTTTCCATTCAGAGAACACATGGTTTCATTCATAAAACACAGGGTTCTATTCATAAAACACAGGGTTCCATTCATAGAACACAGGGTTCCATTCATAGAACACAGGGTTCTATTAATAGAACACAAGGTTTTATTCATAGAACAGATGGTTATATTTATAGATCACGGGTGGTTTCCATTCAGAGAACACATGGTTTCATTCATAAAACACATGGTTCTATTCATAGAACACAGGGTTCCATTCATAGAACACAGGGTTCTATTAATAGAACACAAGGTTTTATTCATAAAACACATGGTTATATTTATAGATCACGGGTGGTTTCCATTCAGATAACACATCATTTCATTCATAAAACACAGGGTTCTATTCATAGAACACAGGGTTCCATTTATAGAACACTGGGTTCTATTCATAGAACACAAGGTTTTATTCATAGAACACATGGTTATATTTATAGATCACGGGTGGTTTCCATTCAGAGAACACATAATTTTATTCATAAAACACAGGGTTCTATTCATAGAACACAGGGTTCCATTTATAGAACACGGGGTTCTATTCATAGAACACAAGGTTTATTCATAGAACACATGGTTATATTTATAGATCACGGGTGGTTTCCATTCAGAGAACACATAATTTCATTCATAAAACACAGGGTTCTATTCATAGAACACAAGGTTCCAATTATAGAACACAGGGTTCTATTCATAGAACACAAGGTTTTATTCATAGAACAGATGGTTATATTTATAGATCACGGGTGGTTTCCATTCAGAGAACACATAATTTCATTCATAAAACACAGGGTTCTATTCATAGAACACAAGGTTCCAATTATAGAACACAGGGTTCTATTCATAGAACACAAGGTTTTATTCATAGAACAGATGGGTATATTTATAGATCACGGGTGGTTTCCATTCAGAGAACACATGGTTTCATTCATAAAACACAGGGTTCTATTCATAAAACACAGGGTTCCATTCATAGAACACAGGGTTCTATTAATAGAACACAAGGTTTTATTCAGAGAACACATGGTTATATTTATAGATCTCGTGTGGTTTCCATTCAGAGAACACATGATTTCATTCATAAAACACAGGGTTCTATTTATAGAACACAGGGTTCCATTCATAGAACACAGGGTTCTATTGATAGAACACAAGGTTTTATTCATAAAAAACATGGTTATATTTATAGATCACGGGTGGTTTCCATTCAGAGAACACATGGTTTCATTCATAAAACACAGGGTTCTATTCATAGAACACAGGGTTCTATTCATAGAATACAGGGTTCTTTTAATAGAACACAAGGTTTTATTCATAAAACACATGGTTATATTTATAGATCACGGGTGGTTTCCATTCAGAGAACACATAATTTCATTCATAAAACACAGGGTTCTATTCATAGAACACAGGGTTCCATTTATAGAACACAGGGTTCCATTCATAGAACACAGGGTTCTATTAATAGAACACAAGGTTTTATTCATAGAACACATGGGTATATTTATAGATCACGGGTGGTTTCCATTCAGAGAACACATGGTTTCATTCATAAAACACAGGGTTCTATTTATAGAACACAGGGTTCCATTCATAGAACACAGGGTTCTATTAATAGAACACAAGGTTTTATTCATAAAACACATGGTTATATTTATAGATCACGGGTGGTTTCCATTCAGAGAACACATCATTTCATTCATAAAACACAGGGTTCTATTCATAGAACACAGGGTTCCATTTATAGAACACTGGGTTCTATTCATAGAACACAAGGTTTTATTCATAGAACACATGGTTATATTTATAGATCACGGGTGGTTTCCATTCAGAGAACACATGATTTTATTCATAAAACACAGGGTTCTATTCATAGAATACAGGGTTCCATTTATAAAACACAGGGTTCTAATCATAGAACTCAAGGTTTTATTCATAGAACAGATGGTTTTATTTATAGATCACGGGTGGTTTCCATTCAGAGAACACATAATTTCATTCATAAAACACAGGGTTCTATTCATAGAACACAGGGTTCCATTTATAGAACACGGGGTTCTATTCATAGAACACAAGGTTTATTCATAGAACAGATGGTTATATTTATAGATCACGGGTGGTTTCCATTCAGATAACACATGGTTTCATTCATAAAACACAGGGTTCTATTCATGGAACACAGGGTTCCATTCATAGAACAAAGGGTTCTATTAATAGAACACAAGGTTTTATTCATAGAACACATGGTTATATTTATAGATCACGGGTGGTTTCCATTCAGAGAACACATAATTTCATTCATAAAACACAGGGTTCTATTCATAGAACACAAGGTTCCAATTATAGAACACAGGGTTCTATTCATAGAACACAAGGTTTTATTCATAGAACAGATGGGTATATTTATAGATCACGGGTGGTTTCCATTCAGAGAACACATGGTTTCATTCATAAAACACAGGGTTCTATTCATAAAACACAGGGTTCCATTCATAGAACACAGGGTTCTATTAATAGAACACAAGGTTTTATTCATAAAACACATGGTTATATTTATAGATCACGGGTGGTTTCCATTCAGAGAACACATGGTTTCATTCATAAAACACAGGGTTCTATTCATAGAACACAGGGTTCCATTCATAGAACACAGGGCTCTATTAATAGAACACAAGGTTTTATTCATAAAACACATGGTTATATTTATAGATCACGGGTGGTTTCCATTCAGAGAACACATAATTTCATTCATAAAACACAGGGTTCTATTCATAGAACACAGGGTTCCGTTTATAGAACACAGGGTTCTATTCATAGAACACAAGGTTTATTCATAGAACAGATGGTTATATTTATAGATCACGGGTGGTTTCCATTCAGAGAACACATGGTTTCATTCATAAAACACAGGGTTCTATTCATGGAACACAGGGTTCCATTCATAGAACACAGGGTTCTATTAATAGAACACAATGTTTTATTCATAGAACACATGGTTATATTTATAGATCACGGGTGGTTTCCATTCAGAGAACACATGGTTTTATTCATAAAACACATGGTTCTATTCATAGAACACAGGGTTCCATTCATAGAACACAGGGTTCTATTAATAGAACACAAGGTTTTATTCATAAAACACATGGTTATATTTATAGATCACGGGTGGTTTCCATTCAGATAACACATCATTTCATTCATAAAACACAGGGTTCTATTCATAGAACACAAGGTTTTATTCATAGAACACATGGCTATATTTATAGATCACGGGTGGTTTCCATTCAGAGAACACATGGTTTCATTAATAAAACACAGGGTTCTATTTATAGAACACAGGGTTCCATTCATAGAACACAGGGTTCTATTAATAGAACACAAGGTTTTATTCATAAAACACATGGTTATATTTATAGATCACGGGTGGTTTCCATTCAGAGAACACATGGTTTCATTCATAAAACACATGGTTCTATTCATAGAACACAGGGTTCCATTCATAGAACACAGGGTTCTATTAATAGAACACAAGGTTTTATTCATAAAACACATGGTTATATTTATAGATCACGGGTGGTTTCCATTCAGAGAACACATAATTTTATTCATAAAACACAGGGTTCTATTCATAGAACACAGGGTTCCATTTATAGAACACAGGGTTCTATTCATAGAACTCAAGGTTTTATTCATAGAACAGATGGTTATATTTATAGATCACGGGTGGTTTCCATTCAGAGAACACATAATTTCATTCATAAAACACAGGGTTCTATTCATAGAACACAGGGTTCCATTTATAGAACACAGGGTTCTATTCATAGAACACAAGGTTTATTCATAGAACAGATGGTTATATTTATAGATCACGGGTGGTTTCCATTCAGAGAACACATGGTTTCATTCATAAAACACATGGTTCTATTCATAGAACACAGGGTTCCATTCATAGAACACAGGGTTCTATTAATAGAACACAAGGTTTTATTCATAAAACACATGGTTATATTTATAGATCACGGGTGGTTTCCATTCAGAGAACACATAATTTTATTCATAAAACACAGGGTTCTATTCATAGAACACAGGGTTCCATTTATAGAACACAGGGTTCTATTCATAGAACTCAAGGTTTTATTCATAGAACAGATGGTTATATTTATAGATCACGGGTGGTTTCCATTCAGAGAACACATAATTTCATTCATAAAACACAGGGTTCTATTCATAGAACACAGGGTTCCATTTATAGAACAAAGGGTTCTATTCATAGAACACAAGGTTTATTCATAGAACAGATGGTTATATTTATAGATCACGGGTGGTTTCCATTCAGAGAACACATGGTTTCATTCATAAAACACAGGGTTCTATTCATGGAACACAGGGTTCCATTCATAGAACACAGGGTTCTATTAATAGAACACTAGGTTTTATTCAAAAAACACATGGTTATATTTATAGATCACGGGTGGTTTCCATTCAGAGAACACATGGTTTCATTCATAAAACACAGGGTTCTATTCATAGAACACAGGGTTCCATTGATAGAACACAGGGTTCTATTAATAGAACACAAGGTTTTATTCATAAAACACATGGTTATATTTATAGATCACGGGTGGTTTCCATTCAGAGAACACATCATTTCATTCATAAAACACAGGGTTCTATTCATAGAACACAGGGTTCCATTTATAGAACACTGGGTTCTATTCATAGAACACAAGGTTTTATTCATAGAACACATGGTTATATTTATAGATCACGGGTGGTTTCCATTCAGAGAACACATAATTTTATTCATAAAACACAGGGTTCTATTCATAGAACACAGGGTTCCATTTATAGAACACAGGGTTCTATTAATAGAACACAAGGTTTTATTCATAGAACACATGGTTATATTTATAGATCACGGGAGGTTTCCATTCAGAGAACACATGATTTCATTCATAAAACACAGGGTTCTATTTATAGAACAAAGGGTTCCATTCATAGAACACAGGGTTCTATTAATAGAACACAAGGTTTTATTCATAAAACACATGGTTATATTTATAGATCACGGGTGGTTTCCATTCAGAGAACACATGGTTTCATTCATAAAACAAAGGGTTCTATTCATAGAACACAGGGTTCCATTCATAGAACACAGGGTTCTATTAATAGAACACAAGGTTTTATTCATAAAACACATGGTTATATTTATAGATCACGGGTGGTTTCCATTCAGAGAACACGTAATTTCATTCATAAAACACAGGGTTCTATTCATAGAACGCAAGGTTTTATTCATAGAACAGATGGTTATATTTATAGATCACGGGTGGTTTCCATTCAGAGAACACATAATTGCATTCATAAAACACAGGGTTCTATTCATAGAACACAGGGTTCCATTTATAGAACACAGGGTTCTATTCATAGAACACAAGGTTTTATTCATAGAACACATGGCTATATTTATAGATCACGGGTGGTTTCTATTCAGAGAACACATGGTTTAATTAATAAAACACAGGGTTCTATTTATAGAACACAGGGTTCTATTAATAGAACACAAGGTTTGGTACTTATGTAGTAACTGGGCTGCCGATTTCTAAATCGGGTCGGATCGGGAGATCGCATCGCATTGCATGCGACCATGCGATTCGATGCGATGCGATGCGATGCGATGACCCGATTTTTCCATAGGAATCAATGTTAAAATGGACTGAGTCCATTTTAACATGGAATTCAATGGGAAAAATGGGTCCTTTTCATACCCCTACTATCCAAGTGGGCATGGAGTTGGATATAAACCTGTGGCGAGCGTAGCGAGCCACCGAGCCCGAAGCGTGGCGAGCGCAGCGAGCCCCGCGAGGGGACGCAGATTTCTTAAACAGTATTCTGCGTCCCCTCGCGGGGCTCGCTGCGCTCGCCACGCTTCGGGCTCGGTGGCTCGCTACGCTCGCCACAGGTTTATATCCAACTCCATGCCCACTTGGATAGTAGGGGTATGAAAAGGACCCCTTTTTCCCATTGAATTACATGTTAAAATAGACTTGGTCCATTTTAACATGTAATTCAATGGGAAAAAGGGGTCCTTTTCATACCCCTACTATCCAAGTGGGCATGGAGTTGGATATAAACCTGTGGCGAGCGTAGCGAGCCACCGAGCCCGAAGCGTGGCGAGCGCAGCGAGCCCCGCGAGGGGACGCAGATTTCTTAAACAGTATTCTGCGTCCCCTCGCGGGGCTCGCTGCGCTCGCCACGCTTCGGGCTCGGTGGCTGGCTACGCTCGCCACAGGTTTATATCCAACTCCATGCCCACTTGGATAGTAGGGGTATGAAAAACACATATCTCACTCAATCTCACTTGCATCTGACACATTAATGACAACTGTAGTTAAGGATTAATGATATATTTGTGACAGAAAATAAAGCAAACAAACAAATTAATGTGACTTATTAAGTAATGTTAAGGCATGCAGGATACGGCCAAATACATCATCGCCAGCTAGGGACTTGCGCCATACAAATTCGGTCATGTAGCTGGTCAGATTGCTGCGAGCTGTTCCACGATGGCACTTATTCCTCCACTTGACACAACCCCATAAACGTTCTATGTTCTGGGTGTGTGCCCCACTTTCTGGATCCACAAAGTTGAAACGGTGGTTCACCCTGGCATGAGTGTAGCCAGCCGCCTCCAAATCAGTGGTTCGGTATGCTCGCCAGCAATCCGACATCACAGTGGACCCAGGTTCGATGTTAGCTTGAATAGCAGCCATCAGGGTTGCAGCATCTCTCTGGGCAACTGGCAGCATGAAGCATTGCCCAGTCTCTCTGCAGACACCGCCGAACACCCATTGCTGGGGAAGTAGTCGGCCCACATTGGACTTACGACGGACAAAAAGAGTCTCATCCACCTCGACCACTTTTCCTGGGCCTCCAATCTTGCGCTGCGGCTGAGCAAGAATATCCTGCTCACAGGCCTGACGCATAAACGCATTATATGCGACCACTGTCTTGATTGACAGATTCAGTTCCTTTTGACACAACTCCACTGATGTCAACTCCTGGCTCCACAAATATATAAAACGGACAATTGTGACAAAAGGGAGTCGGCACCCAGGACTAAATAGCGCAGCACGAACACTTTTTTTCTTGCCGCAAGCCTTGATATAACACCGCCACTTTTGATCAGCCATGTTCAGGCGCATGGGATGCCCGTTGTCGCAGGTGGCTGTGGTGGGCAGAAGGCCATGTTGCTGCAGGAAAAGAACAGCAGCTTCTTCAGTCTGCGGCAATGTAAACAGCCTTGCTGACGACGCAGCTGCTGACGTGGAAGCTGTAGCCATATCCGTATCCAAATCTCCTCCAAAATCACCTCTCTCAAAACAGCACTTTCTCCTCTCAAACACCCTCACATTTTACTCCTCCCTAACCTCCTAAAATACCCTTTCTCCCAATTTTTGCCACCTGTGCCAAAGCCTAAATTAAAAATTAGGTGCAATAGGTGAAAAATCGGGCCCATCGCATCGGATCGCATCGCATGCGATTTGGTTGTATGCGATGCGATGCGATGCGATATCGCATCGCATCGGATTGTATGCCTTAACTTAAGGCATACAATCCAAAAATCGGCAGCCCAGATACTACATAAGTACCCAAGGTTTTATTGATAAAACACATGGTTATATTTATAGATCACGGGTGGTTTCCATTCAGATAACACATCATTTCATTCATAAAACACAGGGTTCTATTCATAGAACACAGGGTTCCATTTATAGAACACTGGGTTCTATTCATAGAACACAAGGTTTTATTCATAGAACACATGGTTATATTTATAGATCACGGGTGGTTTCCATTCAGAGAACACATAATTTTATTCATAAAACACAGGGTTCTATTCATAGAACACAGGGTTCCATTTATAGAACATGTTGTTCTATTCATAGAACACAAGGTTTATTCATAGAACAGATGGTTATATTTATAGATCACGGGTGGTTTCCATTCAGAGAACACATGGTTTAATTCATAAAACACAGGGTTCTATTCATGGAACACAGGGTTCCATTCATAGAACACAGGGTTCTATTAATAGAACACAAGGTTTTATTCATAGAACACATGGTTATATTTATAGATCACGGGTGGTTTCCATTCAGAGAACACATAATTTCATTCATAAAACACAGGGTTCTATTCATAGAACACAAGGTTCCAATTATAGAACACAGGGTTTTATTCATAGAACACAAGGTTTTATTCATAGAACACATGGTTATATTTATAGATCACGGGAGGTTTCCATTCAGAGAACACATGATTTCATTCATAAAACACAGGGTTCTATTTATAGAACACAGGGTTCCATTCATAGAACACAGGGTTCTATTAATAGAACACAAGGTTTTATTCATAAAACACATGGTTATATTTATAGATCACGGGTGGTTTCCATTCAGAGAACACATGGTTTCATTCATAAAACACAGGGTTCTATTCATAGAACACAGGGTTCCATTCATAGAACACAGGGTTCCATTCATAGAACACAGGGTTCTATTAATAGAACACAAGGTTTTATTCATAAAACACATGGTTATATTTATAGATCACGGGTGCTTTCCATTCAGAGAACACATAATTTCATTCATAAAACACAGGGTTCTATTCATAGAACACAGGGTTCCATTTATAGAACACAGGGTTCTATTCATAGAACACAAGGTTTTATTCATAGAACAGATGGTTATATTTATAGATAACGGGTGGTTTCCATTCAGAGAACACATAATTGCATTCATAAAACACAGGGTTCTATTCATAGAACACAGGGTTCCATTTATAGAACACAGGGTTCTATTCATAGAACACAAGGTTTTATTCATAGAACACATGGCTATATTTATAGATCACGGGTGGTTTCCATTCAGAGAACACATGGTTTCATTCATAAAACACAGGGTTCTATTTATAGAACACAGGGTTCCATTCATAGAACACAGGGTTCTATTAATAGAACACAAGGTTTTATTCATAAAACACATGGTTATATTTATAGATCACGGGTGGTTTCCATTCAGAGAACACATGGTTTCATTCATAAAACACAGGGTTCTATTCATAGAACACAGGGTTCCATTCATAGAACACAGGGTTCTATTAATAGAACACAAGGTTTTATTCATAAAACACATGGTTATATTTATAGATCACGGGTGGTTTCCATTCAGAGAACACATCATTTCATTCATAAAACACAGGGTTCTATTCATAGAACACAGGGTTCCATTTATAGAACACTGGGTTCTATTCATAGAACACAAGGTTTTATTCATAGAACACATGGTTATATTTATAGATCACGGGTGGTTTCCATTCAGAGAACACATAATTGTATTCATAAAACACAGGGTTTTATTCATAGAACACAGGGTTCCATTTATAGAACACAGGGTTCTTTTCATAGAACTCAAGGTTTTATTCATAGAACAGATGGTTATATTTATAGATCACGGGTGGTTTCCATTCAGAGAACACATAATTTCATTCATAAAACACAGGGTTCTATTCATAGAACACAGGGTTCCATTTATAGAACACGGGGTTCTATTCATAGAACACAAGGTTTATTCATAGAACAGATGGTTATATTTATAGATCACGGGTGGTTTCCATTCAGAGAACACATGGTTTCATTCATAAAACACAGGGTTCTATTCATAGAACACAGGGTTCCATTCATAGAACACAGGGTTCTATTAATAGAACACAAGGTTTTATTCATAGAACACATGGTTATATTTATAGATCACGGGTGGTTTCCATTCAGAGAACACATAATTTCATCCATAAAACACAGGGTTCTATTCATAGAACACAAGGTTCCAATTATAGAACACAGGGTTCTATTCATAGAACACAAGGTTTTATTCATAGAACAGATGGGTATATTTATAGATCACGGGTGGTTTCCATTCAGAGAACACATGGTTTCATTCATAAAACACAGGGTTCTATTCATAAAACACAGGGTTCCATTCATAGAACACAGGGTTCTATTAATAGAACACAAGGTTTTATTCAGAGAACACATGGTTATATTTATAGATCTCGGGTGGTTTCCATTCAGAGAACACATGATTTCATTCATAAAACACAGGGTTCAATTTATAGAACACAGGGTTCCATTCATAGAACACAGGGTTCTATTGATAGAACACTAGGTTTTATTCATAAAAAACATGGTTATATTTATAGATCACGGGTGGTTTCCATTCAGAGAACACATGGTTTCATTCATAAAACACAGGGTTCTATTCATAGAACACAGGGTTCCATTCATAGAATACAGGGTTCTTTTAATAGAACACAAGGTTTTATTCATAAAACACATGGTTATATTTATAGATCACGGGTGGTTTCCATTCAGAGAACACATAATTTCATTCATAAAACACAGGGTTCTATTCATAGAACACATGGTTCCATTTATAGAACACAGGGTTCCATTCATAGAACACAGGGTTTTATTAATAGAACACAAGGTTTTATTCATAGAACACAGGGTTCTATTTATAGAACACAGGGTTCCATTCATAGAACACAGGGTTCTATTAATAGAACACAAGGTTTTATTCATAAAACACATGGTTATATTTATAGATCACGGGTGGTTTCCATTCAGAGAACACATGGTTTCATTCATAAAATACAGGGTTCTATTCATAGAACACAGGGTTCCATTCATAGAACACAGGGTTCTATTAATAGAACACAAGGTTTTATTCATAAAACACATGGTTATATTTATAGATCACGGGTGGTTTCCATTCAGAGAACACATCATTTCATTCATAAAACACAGGGTTCTATTCATAGAACACAGGGTTCCATTTATAGAACACTGGGTTCTATTCATAGAACACAAGGTTTTATTCATAGAACACATGGTTATATTTATAGATCACGGGTGGTTTCCATTCAGAGAACACATGATTTTATTCATAAAACACAGGGTTCTATTCATAGAACACAGGGTTCCATTTATAAAACACAGGGTTCTAATCATAGAACTCAAGGTTTTATTCATAGAACAAATGGTTTTATTTATAGATCACGGGTGGTTTCCATTCAGAGAACACATAATTTCATTCATAAAACACAGGGTTCTATTCATAGAACACAGGGTTCCATTTATAGAACACGGGGTTCTATTCATAGAACACAAGGTTTATTCATAGAACAGATGGTTATATTTATAGATCACGGGTGGTTTCCATTCAGATAACACATGGTTTCATTCATAAAACACAGGGTTCTATTCATGGAACACAGGGTTCCATTCATAGAACAAAGGGTTCTATTAATAGAACACAAGGTTTTATTCATAGAACACATGGTTATATTTATAGATCACGGGTGGTTTCCATTCAGAGAACACATCATTTCATTCATAAAACACAGGGTTCTATTCATAGAACACAAGGTTCCAATTATAGAACACAGGGTTCTATTCATAGAACACAAGGTTTTATTCATAGAACAGATGGGTATATTTATAGATCACGGGTGGTTTCCATTCAGAGAACACATGGTTTCATTCATAAAACACAGGGTTCTATTCATAAAACACAGGGTTCCATTCATAGAACACAGGGTTCTATTAATAGAACACAAGGTTTTATTCATAAAACACATGGTTATATTTATAGATCACGGGTGGTTTCCATTCAGAGAACACATGGTTTCATTCATAAAACACAGGGTTCTATTCATAGAACACAGGGTTCCATTCATAGAACACAGGGCTCTATTAATAGAACACAAGGTTTTATTCATAAAACACATGGTTATATTTATAGATCACGGGTGGTTTCCATTCAGAGAACACATAATTTCATTCATAAAACACAGGGTTCTATTCATAGAACACAGGGTTCCATTTATAGAACACAGGGTTCTATTCATAGAACACAAGGTTTTATTCATAGAACAGATGGTTATATTTATAGATCACGGGTGGTTTCCATTCAGAGAACACATAATTGCATTCATAAAACACAGGGTTCTATTCATAGAACACAGGGTTCCATTTATAGAACACAGGGTTCTATTCATAGAACACAAGGTTTTATTCATAGAACACATGGCTATATTTATAGATCACGGGTGGTTTCCATTCAGAGAACACATGGTTTCATTCATAAAACACAGGGTTCTATTTATAGAACACAGGGTTCCATTCATAGAACACAGGGTTCTATTAATAGAACACAAGGTTTTATTCATAAAACACATGGTTATATTTATAGATCACGGGTGGTTTCCATTCAGAGAACACATGGTTTCATTCATAAAACACAGGGTTCTATTCATAGAACACAGGGTTCCATTCATAGAACACAGGGTTCTATTAATAGAACACAAGGTTTTATTCATAAAACACATGGTTATATTTATAGATCACGGGTGGTTTCCATTCAGAGAACACATCATTTCATTCATAAAACACAGGGTTCTATTCATAGAACACAGGGTTCCATTTATAGAACACTGGGTTCTATTCATAGACCACAAGGTTTTATTCATAGAACACATGGTTATATTTATAGATCACGGGTGGTTTCCATTCAGAGAACACATAATTTTATTCATAAAACACAGGGTTCAATTCATAGAACACAGGGTTCTATTGATAGAACACTAGGTTTTATTCATAAAAAAACATGGTTATATTTATAGATCACGGGTGGTTTCCATTCAGAGAACACATGGTTTCATTCATAAAACACAGGGTTCTATTCATAGAACACAGGGTTCCATTCATAGAATACAGGGTTCTTTTAATAGAACACAAGGTTTTATTCATAAAACACATGGTTATATTTATAGATCACGGGTGGTTTCCATTCAGAGAACACATAATTTCATTCATAAAACACAGGGTTCTATTCATAGAACACATGGTTCCATTTATAGAACACAGGGTTCCATTCATAGAACACAGTGTTCTATTAATAGAACACAAGGTTTTATTCATAGAACACATGGCTATATTTATAGATCACGGGTGGTTTCCATTCAGAGAACACATGGTTTCATTCATAAAACACAGGGTTCTATTTATAGAACACAGGGTTCCATTCATAGAACACAGGGTTCTATTAATAGAACACAAGGTTTTATTCATAAAACACATGGTTATATTTATAGATCACGGGTGGTTTCCATTCAGAGAACACATGGTTTCATTCATAAAACACAGGGTTCTATTCATAGAACACAGGGTTCCATTCATAGAACACAGGGTTCTATTAATAGAACACAAGGTTTTATTCATAAAACACATGGTTATATTTATAGATCACGGGTGGTTTCCATTCAGAGAACACATCATTTCATTCATAAAACACAGGGTTCTATTCATAGAACACAGGGTTCCATTTATAGAACACTGGGTTCTATTCATAGAACACAAGGTTTTATTCATAGAACACATGGTTATATTTATAGATCACGGGTGGTTTCCATTCAGAGAACACATAATTTTATTCATAAAACACAGGGTTCTATTCATAGAACACAGGGTTCCATTTATAAAACACAGGGTTCTAATCATAGAACTCAAGGTTTTATTCATAGAACAGATGGTTTTATTTATAGATCACGGGTGGTTTCCATTCAGAGAACACATAATTTCATTCATAAAACACAGGGTTCTATTCATAGAACACAGGGTTCCATTTATAGAACACGGGGTTCTATTCATAGAACACAAGGTTTATTCATAGAACAGATGGTTATATTTATAGATCACGGGTGTTTTCCATTCAGATAACACATGGTTTCATTCATAAAACACAGGGTTCTATTCATGGAACACAGGGTTCCATTCTTAGAACAAAGGGTTCTATTAATAGAACACAAGGTTTTATTCATAGAACACATGGTTATATTTATAGATCATGGGTGGTTTCCATTCAGAGAACACATAATTTCATTCATAAAACACAGGGTTCTATTCATAGAACACAAGGTTCCAATTATAGAACACAGGGTTCTATTCATAGAACACAAGGTTTTATTCATAGAACAGATGGGTATA
The DNA here is from genome assembly GCF_055691185.1 of Crinia signifera. Taxonomy (NCBI): domain Eukaryota; kingdom Metazoa; phylum Chordata; class Amphibia; order Anura; family Myobatrachidae; genus Crinia; species Crinia signifera. The sequence goes on along the minus strand of NC_139217.1, from coordinate 235,511,637 downwards.
TTTATAGATCACGGGTGGTTTCCATTCAGAGAACACATGGTTTCATTCATAAAACACAGGGTTCTATTCATAAAACACAGGGTTCCATTCATAGAACACAGGGTTCTATTAATAGAACACAAGGTTTTATTCATAAAACACATGGTTATATTTATAGATCACGGGTGGTTTCCATTCAGAGAACACATGGTTTCATTAATAAAACACAGGGTTCTATTCATAGAACACAGGGTTCCATTCATAGAACACAGGGCTCTATTAATAGAACACAAGGTTTTATTCATAAAACACATGGTTATATTTATAGATCACGGGTGGTTTCAATTCAGAGAACACATAATTTCATTCATAAAACACAGGGTTCTATTCATAGAACACAGGGTTCCATTTATAGAACACAGGGTTCTATTCATAGAACACAAGGTTTTATTCATAGAACAGATGGTTATATTTATAGATCACGGGTGGTTTCCATTCAGAGAACACATAATTGCATTCATAAAACACAGGGTTCTATTCATAGAACACAGGGTTCCATTTATAGAACACAGGGTTCTATTCATAGAACACAAGGTTTTATTCATAGAACACATGGCTATATTTATAGATCACGGGTGGTTTCCATTCAGAGAACACATGGTTTCATTCATAAAACACAGGGTTCTATTTATAGAACACAGGGTTCCATTCATAGAACACAGGGTTCTATTAATAGAACACAAGGTTTTATTCATAAAACACATGGTTATATTTATAGATCACGGGTGGTTTCCATTCAGAGAACACATGGTTTCATTCATAAAACACAGGGTTCTATTCATAAAACACAGGGTTCCATTCATAGAACACAGGGTTCTATTAATAGAACACAAGGTTTTATTCATAAAACACATGGTTATATTTATAGATCACGGGTGGTTTCCATTCAGAGAACACATCATTTCATTCATAAAACACAGGGTTCTATTCATAGAACACAGGGTTCCATTTATAGAACACAGGGTTCTATTCATAGAACTCAAGGTTTTATTCATAAAACACATGGTTATATTTATAGATCACGGGTGGTTTCCATTCAGAGAACACATGGTTTCATTCATAAAACACAGGGTTCTATTCATAGAACACAGGGTTCCATTCATAGAACACAGGTTTCTATTAATAGAACACAAGGTTTTATTCATAAAACACATGGTTATATTTATAGATCCCGGGTGGTTTCCATTCAGAGAACACATCATTTCATTCATAAAACACAGGGTTCTATTCATAGAACACAGGGTTCCATTTATAGAACACAGGGTTCTATTCATAGAACTCAAGGTTTTATTCATAGAACAGATGGTTATATTTATAGATCATGGGTGGTTTCCATTCAGAGAACACATGGTTTCATTCATAAAACACAGGGTTCTATTCATGGAACACAGGGTTCCATTCATAGAACACAGGGTTCTATTAATAGAACACAATGTTTTATTCATAGAACACATGGTTATATTTATAGATCACGGGTGGTTTCCATTCAGAGAACACATGGTTTCATTCATAAAACACATGGTTCTATTCATAGAACACAGGGTTCCATTCATAGAACACAGGGTTCTATTAATAGAACACAAGGTTTTATTCATAAAACACATGGTTATATTTATAGATCACGGGTGGTTTCCATTCAGATAACACATCATTTCATTCATAAAACACAGGGTTCTATTCATAGAACACAAGGTTTTATTCATAGAACACATGGCTATATTTATAGATCACAGGTGGTTTCCATTCAGAGAACACATGGTTTCATTAATAAAACACAGGGTTCTATTTATAGAACACAGGGTTCCATTCAAAGAACACAGGGTTCTATTAATAGAACACAAGGTTTTATTCATAAAACACATGGTTATATTTATAGATCACGGGTGGTTTCCATTCAGAGAACACATGGTTTCATTCATAAAACACATGGTTCTATTCATAGAACACAGGGTTCCATTCATAGAACACAGGGTTCCATTCATAGAACACAGGGTTCTATTAATAGAACACAAGGTTTTATTCATAAAACACATGGTTATATTTATAGATCACGGGTGGTTTCCATTCAGATAACACATCATTTCATTCATAAAACACAGGGTTCTATTCATAGAACACAGGGTTCCATTTATAGAACACTGGGTTCTATTCATAGAACACAAGGTTTTATTCATAGAACACATGGTTATATTTATAGATCACGGGTGGTTTCCATTCAGAGAACACATAATTTTATTCATAAAACACAGGGTTCTATTCATAGAACACAGGGTTCCATTTATAGAACACAGGGTTCTATTCATAGAACTCAAGGTTTTATTCATAGAACAGATGGTTATATTTATAGATCACGGGTGGTTTCCATTCAGAGAACACATAATTTCATTCATAAAACACAGGGTTCTATTCATTGAACACAGGGTTCCATTTATAGAACACGGGGTTCTATTCATAGAACACAAGGTTTATTCATAGAACAGATGGTTATATTTATAGATCACGGGTGGTTTCCATTCAGAGAACACATGGTTTCATTCATAAAACACAGGGTTCTATTCATGGAACACAGGGTTCCATTCATAGAACACAGGGTTCTATTAATAGAACACTAGGTTTTATTCATAAAACACATGGTTATATTTATAGATCACGGGTGGTTTCCATTCAGAGAACACATGGTTTCATTCATAAAACACAGGGTTCTATTCATAGAACACAGGGTTCCATTCATAGAACACAGGGTTCTATTAATAGAACACAAGGTTTTATTCATAGAACACATGGTTATATTTATAGATCACGGGTGGTTTCCATTCAGAGAACACATAATTTCATTCATAAAACACAGGGTTCTATTCATAGAACACAAGGTTCCAATTATAGAACACATGGTTCTATTCATAGAACACAAGGTTTTATTCATAGAACAGATGGGTATATTTATAGATCACGGGTGGTTTCCATTCAGAGAACACATGGTTTCATTCATAAAACACAGGGTTCTATTCATAAAACACAGGGTTCCATTCATAGAACACAGGGTTCTATTAATAGAACACAAGGTTTTATTCAGAGAACACATGGTTATATTTATAGATCTCGGGTGGTTTCCATTCAGAGAACACATGATTTCATTCATAAAACACAGGGTTCTATTTATAGAACACAGGGTTCCATTCATAGAACACAGGGTTCTATTGATAGAACACAAGGTTTTATTCATAAAAACATGGTTATATTTATAGATCACGGGTGGTTTCCATTCAGAGAACACATGGTTTCATTCATAAAACACAGGGTTCTATTCATAGAACACAGGGTTCCATTCATAGAATACAGGGTTCTTTTAATAGAACACAAGGTTTTATTCATAAAACACATGGTTATATTTATAGATCACGGGTGGTTTCCATTCAGAGAACACATAATTTCATTCATAAAACACAGGGTTCTATTCATAGAACACAGGGTTCCATTTATAGAACACAGGGTTCCATTCATAGAACAAAGGGTTCTATTAATAGAACACAAGGTTTTATTCATAGAACACATGGCTATATTTATAGATCACGGGTGGTTTCCATTCAGAGAACACATGGTTTCATTCATAAAACACAGGGTTCTATTTATAGAACACAGGGTTCCATTCATAGAACACAGGGTTCTATTAATAGAACACAAGGTTTTATTCATAAAACACATGGTTATATTTATAGATCACGGGTGGTTTCCATTCAGAGAACACATGGTTTCATTCATAAAACACAGGGTTCTATTCATAGAACACAGGGTTCCATTCATAGAACACAGGGTTCTATTAATAGAACACAAGGTTTTATTCATAAAACACATGGTTATATTTATAGATCACGGGTGGTTTCCATTCAGAGAACACATCATTTCATTCATAAAACACAGGGTTCTATTCATAGAACACAGGGTTCCATTTATAGAACACTGGGTTCTATTCATAGAACACAAGGTTTTATTCATAGAACACATGGTTATATTTATAGATCACCGGTGGTTTCCATTCAGAGAACACATAATTTGATTCATAAAACACAGGGTTCTATTCATAGAACACAGGGTTCCATTTATAAAACACAGGGTTCTAATCATAGAACTCAAGGTTTTATTCATAGAGCAGATGGTTTTATTTATAGATCACGGGTGGTTTCCATTCAGAGAACACATAATTTCATTCATAAAACACAGGGTTCTATTCATAGAACACAGGGTTCCATTTATAGAACACGGGGTTCTATTCATAGAACACAAGGTTTATTCATAGAACAGATGGTTATATTTATAGATCACGGGTGGTTTCCATTCAGATAACACATGGTTTCATTCATAAAACACAGGGTTCTATTCATGGAACACAGGGTTCCATTCATAGAACAAAGGGTTCTATTAATAGAACACAAGGTTTTATTCATAGAACACATGGTTATATTTATAGATCACGGGTGGTTTCCATTCAGAGAACACATAATTTCATTCATAAAACACAGGGTTCTATTCATAGAACACAAGGTTCCAATTATAGAACACAGGGTTCTATTCATAGAACACAAGGTTTTATTCATAGAACAGATGGGTATATTTATAGATCACGGGTGGTTTCCATTCAGAGAACACATGGTTTCATTCATAAAACACAGGGTTCTATTCATAAAACACAGGGTTCCATTCATAGAACACAGGGTTCTATTAATAGAACACAAGGTTTTATTCATAAAACACATGGTTATATTTATAGATCACGGGTGGTTTCCATTCAGAGAACACATGGTTTCATTCATAAAACACAGGGTTCTATTCATAGAACACAGGGTTCCATTCATAGAACACATGGCTCTATTCATAGAACACAAGGTTTTATTCATAGAACAGATGGTTATATTTATAGATCACGGGTGGTTTCCATTCAGAGAACACATAATTGCATTCATAAAACACAGGGTTCTATTCATAGAACACAGGGTTCCATTTATAGAACACAGGGTTCTATTCATAGAACACAAGGTTTTATTCATAGAACACATGGCTATATTTATAGATCACGGGTGGTTTCCATTCAGAGAACACATGGTTTCATTAATAAAACACAGGGTTCTATTTATAGAACACAGGGTTCCATTCATAGAACACAGGGTTCTATTAATAGAACACAAGGTTTTATTCATAAAACACATGGTTATATTTATAGATCACGGGTGGTTTCCATTCAGAGAACACATGGTTTCATTCATAAAACACAGGGTTCTATTCATAGAACACAGGGTTCCATTCATAGAACACAGGGTTCTATTAATAGAACACAAGGTTTTATTCATAAAACACATGGTTATATTTATAGATCACGGGTGGTTTCCATTCAGATAACACATCATTTCATTCATAAAACACAGGGTTCTATTCATAGAACACAATGTTTTATTCATAGAACACATGGCTATATTTATAGATCACGGGTGGTTTCCATTCAGAGAACACATGGTTTCATTAATAAAACACAGGGTTCTATTTATAGAACACAGGGTTCCATTCATAGAACACAGGGTTCTATTAATAGAACACAAGGTTTTATTCATAAAACACATGGTTATATTTATAGATCACGGGTGGTTTCCATTCAGATAACACATCATTTCATTCATAAAACACAGGGTTCTATTCATAGAACACAGGGTTCCATTTATAGAACACTGGGTTCTATTCATAGAACACAAGGTTTTATTCATAGAACTCATGGTTATATTTATAGATCACGGGTGGTTTCCATTCAGAGAACACATAATTTTATTCATAAAACACAGGGTTCTATTCATAGAACACAGGGTTCCATTTATAGAACACAGGGTTCTATTCATAGAACTCAAGGTTTTATTCATAGAACAGATGGTTATAATTATAGATCACGGGTGGTTTCCATTCAGAGAACACATAATTTCATTCATAAAACACAGGGTTCTATTCATAGAACACAGGGTTCCATTTATAGAACACGGGGTTCTATTCATAGAACACAAGGTTTATTCATAGAACAGATGGTTATATTTATAGATCACGGGTGGTTTCCATTCAGAGAACACATGGTTTCATTCATAAAACACAGGGTTCTATTCATGGAACACAGGGTTCCATTCATAGAACACAGGGTTCTATTAATAGAACACTAGGTTTTATTCATAAAACACATGGTTATATTTATAGATCACGGGTGGTTTCCATTCAGAGAACACATGGTTTCATTCATAAAACACAGGGTTCTATTCATAGAACACAGGGTTCCATTCATAGAACACAGGGTTCTATTAATAGAACACAAGGTTTTATTCATAAAACACATGGTTATATTTATAGATCACGGGTGGTTTCCATTCAGAGAACACATCATTTCATTCATAAAACACAGGGTTCTATTCATAGAACACAGGGTTCCATTTATAGAACACTGGGTTCTATTCATAGAACACAAGGTTTTATTCATAGAACACATGGTTATATTTATAGATCACGGGTGGTTTCCATTCAGAGAACACATAATTTTATTCATAAAACACAGGGTTCTATTCATAGAACACAGGGTTCCATTTATAGAACACAGGGTTCTTTTAATAGAACACAAGGTTTTATTCATAGAACACATGGTTATATTTATAGATCACGGGAGGTTTCCATTCAGAGAACACATGATTTCATTCATAAAACACAGGGTTCTATTTATAGAACACAGGGTTCCATTCATAGAACACAGGGTTCTATTAATAGAACACAAGGTTTTATTCATAAAACACATGGTTATATTTATAGATCACGGGTGGTTTCCATTCAGAGAACACATGGTTTCATTCATAAAACAAAGGGTTCTATTCATAGAACACAGGGTTCCATTCATAGAACACAGGGTTCTATTAATAGAACACAAGGTTTTATTCATAAAACACATGGTTATATTTATAGATCACGGGTGGTTTCCATTCAGAGAACACATAATTTCATTCATAAAACACAGGGTTATATTCATAGAACGCAAGGTTTTATTCATAGAACAGATGGTTATATTTATAGATCACGGGTGGTTTCCATTCAGAGAACACATAATTGCATTCATAAAACACAGGGTTCTATTCATAGAACACAGGGTTCCATTTATAGAACACAGGGTTCTATTCATAGAACACAAGGTTTTATTCATAGAACACATGGCTATATTTATAGATCACGGGTTGTTTCCATTCAGAGAACACATGGTTTCATTAATAAAACACAGGGTTCTATTTATAGAACACAGGGTTCCATTCATAGAACACAGGGTTCTATTAATAGAACACAAGGTTTTATTCATAAAACACATGGTTATATTTATAGATCACGGGTGGTTTCCATTCAGAGAACACATGGTTTCATTCATAAAACACATGGTTCTATTCATAGAACACAGGGTTCCATTCATAGAACACAGGGTTCTAATAATAGAACACAAGGTTTTATTCATAAAACACATGGTTATATTTATAGATCACGGGTGGTTTCCATTCAGATAACACATCATTTCATTCATAAAACACAGGGTTCTATTCATAGAACACAGGGTTCCATTTATAGAACACTGGGTTCTATTCATAGAACACAAGGTTTTATTCATAGAACACATGGTTATATTTATAGATCACGGGTGGTTTCCATTCAGAGAACACATAATTGTATTCATAAAACACAGGGTTCTATTCATAGAACACAGGGTTCCATTTATAGAACACAGGGTTCTATTCATAGAACTCAAGGTTTTATTCATAGAACAGATGGTTATATTTATAGATCACGGGTGGTTTCCATTCAGAGAACACATAATTTCATTCATAAAACACAGGGTTCTATTCATAGAACACAGGGTTCCATTTATAGAACACGGGGTTCTATTCATAGAACACAAGGTTTTATTCATAGAACAGATGGGTATATTTATAGATCACGGGTGGTTTCCATTCAGAGAACACATGGTTTCATTCATAAAACACAGGGTTCTATTCATGGAACACAGGGTTCCATTCATAGAACACAGGGTTCTATTAATAGAACACTAGGTTTTATTCATAAAACACATGGTTATATTTATAGATCACGGGTGGTTTCCATTCAGAGAACACATGGTTTCATTCATAAAACACAGGGTTCTATTCATAGAACACAGGGTTCCATTCATAGAACACAGGGTTCTATTAACCCCTTCATGACAGAGCCAGTTTGTGCCTTCATGACAGAGCCCTTTTTTTCAAATCTGACATGTCTCACTTAAGTGGGGATAACTTTTTTTTGCTTTTACTTATCCCAGTGATTTTGAGATTGTTTTCTCGTGACACATTGTACTTCAAGTTAGTGGTAAATTTGGGTCGATACAGTCTGTGTTTTTTTGTGAAAAATACCAAAATATCGTGAAAAAATGGAAAATTTAGCAATTTGCAAAATGTTAAATTTTCTGCTTGTGAGACAAATAATCATACCACTCAAAATAGTTAATAACTAACATAGACCATATGTCTACTTTATGTTTCCATCATTATTTCAACTTCCTTTTAATTTTTTTGGACACTAGGAGGCTTACAATATGAATAGCAAATTCTCAAATTTTCAAGAAAATTTCAAACACTGATTTTTTTAGGGATCAGTTCAGTTCTGATGTGACTTTGAGGGACTTGTATGTGAGACACCCCCATAAATGATGCCATTTCAAAAACTGCACCCCTCACAGTATTCAAAACAGCATTTTGGAAGTTTGTTAACCCTTTAGGTGTTTCACAGGAATTAAAACAAAGTGTAGGTGAAATTTCAAAATTTCTTTTTTTTTGCAGAGTTTCAATTTTAATACATTTTTCTAACGAATACAGTAGATTTTACTAGAGAAATGTGACTAAAAATTGATTCCCCCAATTCTTTTGTTTTCAAAAATATCCTATATGTGGCCCTAGTGTGCACTTTGACCAAACCACAGGCTTCATAATAGAAGGAGCACCTACTTGATTTTGGAGCCTCCTTTTTATGAGATTTTTTTTTAGGCACCATGTAGGTTTCTAGGCACCATAAGTGCTAAAAGTTAGGAACCTCCCCCACAAGTCACCCCATTTTGCAATCTACACCCCTCAGGGAATTCATCTAGGGGTAGAGTGTACATTTCAAACCCCCAGGGGTTTCACCAATTTTGGTACAACTGGGATGTGAAAATGGAAAATTACATTTTTTTACACAAACATGCAGTTCTGGCTCAAAATTTTTCATTTTCACAAGGTATGAAAAAGAAAAAGCACCCCAAAATCTGTGCCCCAATTTCTCCCGAGTACGGCAATGCCTCACATGTGACCAAAAAATACCAGTTGGGTGCATGGCAGGACTCAGAAGGGAAGGAGTGTTTTTTGGATTTTGCAGCACAGATTTTGGTGGAATGAATGGTGGGTGCTATGTTGCACCAATACAGTGGAACCCCCCCACAAGTCACCCCATTTAGCAAAGTACACCCCTCAGGGAATTCATCTAGGGGTATAGTGTACATTTCAAACCCCCAGGGGTTTCACCAATTTTGGTACAACTGGGCTGTGAAAATGAAAAATTACATTTTTTTACACAAACATGCACTTCTGGCTCAAGATTTTTCATTTTCACAAGGAATGAAGGAGACAAAGCACCCCAAAGTCTGTGCCCCAATTTCTCCCGAGTATGGCAATGCCTCACATGTGACCAAAAAATACCAGTTGGGCGCATGGCAGGACTCAGAAGGGAAGGAGTGATTTTTGGATTTTGCAGCTCAGATTCTGGTGGAATTTTGGTGGGTGCTATGTCGCATTAGCAAGACCCCCCAAGCACCAATACAGTGGAACCCCCCCACAAGTCACCCCATTTTGCAAAGTACACCCCTCAGGGAATTCATCTAGGGGTATAGTGTACATTTCAAACCCCCAGGGGTTTCACCAATTTTGGTACAACTGGGCTGTGAAAATGAAAAATTACATTTTTTTACACAAAAATGCAGTTCTGGCTCAAAATTTTTCATTTTCAGAAGGTATGAAGGAGAAAAAGCACCCCAAAATCTGTGCCCCAATTTCTCCCGAGTACGGCAATGCCTCACATGTGACCAAAAAATACCAGTTGGGTGCATGGCAGGACTCAGAAGGGAAGGAGTGTTTTTTGGATTTTGCAGCACAGATTTTGGTGGAATGAATGGTGGGTGCTATGTCGCATTAGCAAGACCCCCCAAGCACCAATACAGTGGAACCCCCCCACAAATCACCCCATTTTGCAAAGTACACCCCTCAGGGAATTCATCTAGGGGTATAGTGTACATTTCAAACCCCCAGGGGTTTCACCAATTTTGATACAAGTGGGCAGTGAAAATGAAAAATTACATTTTTTTACACAAAAATGCAGTTCTGGCTCAAAATTTTTCATTTTCAGAAGGTATGAAGGAGAAAAAGCACCCCAAAATCTGTGCCCCAATTTCTCCCGAGTACGGCAATGCCTCACATGTGACCAAAAAATACCAGTTGGGTGCATGGCAGGACTCAGAAGGGAAGGAGTGATTTTTGGATTTTGCAGCTCAGATTCTGGTGGAATTTTGGTGGGTGCTATGTCGCATTAGCAAGACCCCCCAAGCACCAATACAGTGGAACCCCCCCACAAGTCACCCTATTTTGCAAAGTACACCCCTCAGGGAATTCATCTAGGGGTATAGTGTACATTTCAAACCCCCAGGGGTTTCACCAATTTTGATACAAGTGGGCAGTGAAAATGAAAAATTACATTTTTTTACACAAAAATGCAGTTCTGGCTCAAAATTTTTCATTTTCAGAAGGTATGAAGGAGAAAAAGCACCCCAAAATCTGTGCCCCAATTTCTCCCGAGTACGGCAATGCCTCACATGTGACCAAAAAATACCAGTTGGGTGCATGGCAGGACTCAGAAGGGAAGGAGTGTTTTTTGGATTTTGCAGCACAGATTTTGGTGGAATGAATGGTGGGTGCTATGTTGCACCAATACAGTGGAACCCCCCCACAAGTCACCCCATTTAGCAAAGTACACCCCTCAGGGAATTCATCTAGGGGTATAGTGTACATTTCAAACCCCCAGGGGTTTCACCAATTTTGGTACAACTGGGCTGTGAAAATGAAAAATTACATTTTTTTACACAAACATGCACTTCTGGCTCAAGATTTTTCATTTTCACAAGGAATGAAGGAGACAAAGCACCCCAAAATCTGTGCCCCAATTTCTCCCGAGGACGGCAATGCCTCACATGTGACCAAAAAATACCAGTTGGGTGCATGGCAGGACTCAGAAGGGAAGGAGTGATTTTTGGATTTTGCAGCTCAGATTCTGGTGGAATTTTGGTGGGTGCTATGTCGCATTAGCAAGACCCCCCAAGCACCAATACAGTGGAACCCCCCCACAAGTCACCCTATTTTGCAAAGTACACCCCTCAGGGAATTCATCTAGGGGTATAGTGTACATTTCAAACCCCCAGGGGTTTCACCAATTTTGATACAAGTGGGCAGTGAAAATGAAAAATTACATTTTTTTACACAAAAATGCAGTTCTGGCTCAAAATTTTTCATTTTCAGAAGGTATGAAGGAGAAAAAGCACCCCGAAATCTGTGCCCCAATTTCTCCCGAGTACGGCAATGCCTCACATGTGACCAAAAAATACCAGTTGGGTGCATGGCAGGACTCAGAAGGGAAGGAGTGATTTTTGGATTTTGCAGCTCAGATTCTGGTGGAATTTTGGTGGGTGCTATGTCGCATTAGCAAGACCCCCCAAGCACCAATACAGTGGAACCCCCCCACAAGTCACCCCATTTTGCAAAGTACACCCCTCAGGGAATTCATCTAGGGGTATAGTGTACATTTCAAACCCCCAGGGGTTTCACCAATTTTGATACAAGTGGGCAGTGAAAATGAAAAATTACATTTTTTTACACAAAAATGCAGTTCTGGCTCAAAATTTTTCATTTTCACAAGGAATGAAGGAGACAAAGCACCCCAAAGTCTGTGCCCCAATTTCTCCCGAGTACGGCAATGCCTCACATGTGACCAAAAAATACCAGTTGGGCGCATGGCAGGACTCAGAAGGGAAGGAGTGATTTTTGGATTTGGCAGCACAGATTTTGGTGGAATGAATGGTGGGTGCTATGTTGCATTACCAATACAGTGGAACCCCCCCACAAGTCACCCCATTTTGCAAACTACACCCCTCAGGGAATTCATCTAGGGGTATAGTGTACATTTCAAACCCCCAGGGGTTTCACCAATTTTGGTACAACTGGGCTGTGAAAATGAAAAATTACATTTTTTTTACACAAAAATGCAGTTCTGGCTCAAAATTTTTCATTTTCACAAGGAATGAAGGAGACAAAGCACCCCAAAATATGTGCCCCAATTTCTCCCGAGTACGGCAATGCCTCACATGTGACCAAAAAATACCAGTTGGGCGCATGGCAGGACTCAGAAGGGAAGGAGTGATTTTTGGATTTGGCAGCACAGATTTTGGTGGAATGAATGGTGGGTGCTATGTCGCATTAGCAAGACCCCCCAAGCACCAATACAGTGGAACCCCCCCACAAGTCACCCCATTTTGCAAAGTACACCCCTCAGGGAATTCATCTAGGGGTATAGTGTACATTTCAAACCCCCAGGGGTTTCACCAATTTTGATACAAGTGGGCAGTGAAAATGAAAAATTACATTTTTTTACACAAAAATGCAGTTCTGGCTCAAAATTTTTCATTTTCACAAGGAATGAAGTAGACAAAGCACCCCAAAGTCTGTGCCCCAATTTCTCCCGAGTACGGCAATGCCTCACATGTGACCAAAAAATACCAGTTGGGCGCATGGCAGGACTCAGAAGGGAAGGAGTGATTTTTGGATTTGGCAGCACAGATTTTGGTGGAATGAATGGTGGGTGCTATGTTGCATTACCAATACAGTGGAACCCCCCCACAAGTCACCCTATTTTGCAAACTACACCCCTCAGGGAATTCATCTAGGGGTATAGTGTACATTTCAAACCCCCAGGGGTTTCACCAATTTTGGTACAACTGGGCTGTGAAAATGAAAAATTACATTTTTTTACACAAAAATGCAGTTCTGGCTCAAAATTTTTCATTTTCACAAGGAATGAAGGAGACAAAGCACCCCAAAATATGTGCCCCAATTTCTCCCGAGTACGGCAATGCCTCACATGTGACCAAAAAATACCAGTTGGGCGCATGGCAGGACTCAGAAGGGAAGGAGTGATTTTTGGATTTGGCAGCACAGATTTTGGTGGAATGAATGGTGGGTGCTATGTTGCATTACCAATACAGTGGAACCCCCCCACAAGTCACCCCATTTTGCAAACTACACCCCTCAGGGAATTCATCTAGGGGTATAGTGTACATTTCAAACCCCCAGGGGTTTCACCAATTTTGGTACAACTGGGCTGTGAAAATGAAAAATTACATTTTTTTACACAAAAATGTACTTCTGGCTCAAAATTTTTCATTTTCACAAGGAATGAAGGAGACAAAGCACCCCAAAATCTGTGCCCCCATTTCTCCAGAGTACGGCAATGCCTCACATGTGACCAAAAAATACCAGTTGGGTGCATGGCAGGACTCAGAAGGGAAGGAGTGATTTTTGGATTTTGCAGCTCAGATTCTGGTGGAATGAATGGTGGGTGCTATGTGGCATTAGCAAGACCCCCGATGCACGGTGAAATGATGAACCTAATAATCCATCGATGTGTGGTATATTTTGAAACACTCCTTTATACATAGGCCGGGTTTGTCGGGGCAAGTTTCACAGTGGAAAATAGTTTCCTTTCTTATTCCCTTTTTATAGCAAACTTTGCACCTTTTTTGTGTCCTGCCCTTTCTTGCAGTGGAGGGGATTTCGTTGGGAAAATGCTGCCCTGGTACAATACGGGGCCCAGTACTAGAAGTACTGGGGCCCTCTGCCTGCTGGTTCCCAAATATTAGGCCCTTTATGACTTCCTCTTGAAAGTGCATAAATGTCCCCCTCTGGCCGGTAGAACGGAATAGCACGTAAGCGTTATACAGTGCCATCTGGATGATATACACGGCCAGCTTCTTGTACCAGATATTTGTTTTCCGCAGGGCACTGTACGGCTTCAGTACCTGATCTGAAAGATCCACTCCGCCCATGTACTTATTGTAATCTAGGATACAATTTGGTTTTGAGGTGTGGGTACTGGTACCTCGTACAGGGATGGAGGTGGTACTGTCTCCATGAATTGTTGTCAGTATAAGGACATCCCTCTTGTCCTTATATTTGACCAACAACATATTTTCGGTGCATATTCCCCTGCTTTCACCCCTTCTCATTACTTGGGCAATGTGCGTTTTGGGGAGGCCTCTTTGGTTCTTGCGCACAGTACCGCAAGCTGCTGTACCTCTTGAACCAAGGGCCTTAAACAGGGGGATGCTGGTGTAAAAGTTATCCACATAGAGGTGATAACCCTTATCCAGGAAGGGGTGCATTAAATCCCAGACAATTTTGCCACTAACACCTACGAGGGAGGGGGGGCATTCTGGCGGTTCAATTCTTGAATCCTTCCCTTCATATACCCTAAACTTGTGGGTGTACCCTGTGGTGCTTTCACACAGCTTATACATTTTTATGCCATACCTTGCCCTCTTACTGGGAAGGTACTGGCGGAATTTAACCCTTCCTTTAAAATGTATAAGGGACTCGTCAATACAAATAAATTTTTCAGGGATGTATAGCTCTGCAAATTTGGCACTGAAATGATCAATGACCGGCCTGACTTTGAATAGCCGGTCAAAGGTGGGATCATCTCTGGGTGGGCACTGTGCATTATCGGTGTAATGTATAAATTTATGGATTGCCTCAAAACGAGTCCGAGTCATGGCCATACGGTAAAATGGGGTGCTGTACAGAACATCTGTACTCCAATATTGCCTAATTTGTGGCTTTTTTACTATGCCCATATGAAACACCAGACCCCAAAACGTCATCATCTCTACTGCATCTACAGGGGTCCACCTAGCAAATGATGACGTGGGGTTTTGAGCAATAAACTGCTGGGCATATAAATTAGTTTGGTCCACCATTAAATTTATAAAATCATCAGAGAAAAATAATTTGAAAAAGTCAATTTCTCTGAGACCTGTGGAATCAAATTGGATTCCTGGCATGGCCAAAAACTCAGGAACCTGGGGCTCAAAATTGTCTGGTGGTGGGGTCCATACGAGATCAATTATTGGGGGGGGGGTCTCAGCTGCTCTACGGGGGCGTCTTTGAGGGGGTCCCTCATCACCAGAGGAGGAAGAGGAGCTTAAGACGAAACCTTCAAATTCCCCGCTTGCCTCACTGGCTGTGTCAGAATCAGAGGCAAGCATGGCATATGCCTCCTCCACTGAATACATTCTTCTGGATGACTGGGATGACATTTGGGAGGACATTTGGGAGGACATTTGGGATGCCATTTTTATTTTTGTGTTACTGGTAGTGAAATGTTTCAACACGTGTATAGTGTAGGGGGGGGTACAAACTTTATTTCAACCCGGGGGGTATGTAGTGTGTTGTGTGTATGTAGTGCAGAACAAAAAAAATACTTTATACAAAAAAAAAAAAATGAAGGGGTTAAAAAAAAAAAAATTGAAGGGGTTAAAAAAAAAAAAATGAAGGGGTTAAAAAAAAAAAAAAGGTCCTGCACCAAAAATTGAGCACAGATGTTGGTCAGTAACGTCTGTCACTGAACAGCGCTCAAAGGCAACAGGAATTTGATCAAAAAAAAAAAAAAAATAGATCAACCCTGTGCCGAAAAAGCTGATCAGTGATGTACGTCACTGATCAGCGCACAGTGGCCACAGGACACCCACAAAATCACAGTGTGTGTAAAAAAAAAATTAAAAAAAGACCACACAGCACCCACAAAAAAAAAAAAAAAGGTGATCAGTGATGCGACACTGATTACCAGTGAGGGGCAGCAGGTGCACAACCTTTGGTGCAACTGGCAGCAACTGACAGGTATATATAAAAAAAAAAAAACCTCTGCACCCCCAAAAAGTTGCTGATCACCTCAGATATAGTGATCAGCACAAAAGGCGGGGGTAGCAGACACAAAATATACACTCTCTATCACTCTCTGTCACTATCTCTCTCTATCTCTCACTATCTATCACTATCTATCACTATCTATCACACTGCAGCAGCAGCAGCACTGACAGTTATATGTATAAAAAAAAAACTGCACCCCCAAAAAGGGGGGGTAGCAGACACAAAATATACACTCTCTGTCACTATCTCTCTCTATCTCTCTATCTCTCACTATCTATCACTATCTATCACTATGACACTGCAGCAGCAGCACTGACAGTTATATATATATAAAAAAAAAACCTGCACCCCCAAAAAAGGGGGGTAGCAGACACAAATCTCTCTATCTCTCACTATCTATTACTATCTATCACTATCTCTCACTATCTATCACTATCTATCACTATGACACTGCAGCAGCAGCGACAGTTATTTATATATAAAAAACCCCTGCACCCCCAAAAAGGGGGGGTAGCAGACACAAAATATAGCTCTCTCTGTCACTATCTCTCTATCTCTCTCTATCTCTCTCTCTATCTCTCTATCTCTCTATCACACTGCAGCAGCAGCAGGAAGTCTCAGGAAGTCAGATCCAGGAAGCGTCCAGCACGCTACAAGCAGTGAGCAGGTGATCAGGTAAGGTATTTGCAAGGATCAGGTAAGTATTAGCAAGGATCAGGTCGGTATTCACGGCAGACAGGCACGGTGACCGTTCTGCACGCTATTCCAGACCGGAATGGCGTCTGCAGCGCAGTCACCGTTAGTTTAAATGTCGCGCCTTGGCTGTGATTGGTCCGTGGGTCCCACGGACCAATCACAGCCTTGGGGGCAGGTGGGGTGAGGGTGGGGTGAGGTGTCATCGTCACCGATGACCCCCTCATGCCCCCTGACGCCCGGCGGTGATTGACACCTGTGTTACCAAGCGTCTGATTCGCTGGTAACACAGGAAAACGCTGTGAATGGCTGTTCACACTGAACAGCCAATCACAGCGATCGCCGACGGGGGGGCGACATCGCAGCCCCCCCTGGGCATGCAGGGACATGTCTGCTGTCAGGGACAGCAGACATCGTCCCTCTGTCACTGCGTCTCGAGACGCAGTGACAGTTTAAAGTCATGACGTATATATACGTCATGTGTCGGGAAGTACTTCCCGGCCATGACGTATATATACGTCAAATGTTGTGAAGGGGTTAATAGAACACAAGGTTTTATTCATAAAACACATGGTTATATTTATAGATCACGGGTGGTTTCCATTCAGAGAACACATCATTTCATTCATAAAACACAGGGTTCTATTCATAGAACACAGGGTTCCATTTATAGAACACTGGGTTCTATTCATAGAACACAAGGTTTTATTCATAGAACACATGGTTATATTTATAGATCACGGGTGGTTTCCATTCAGAGAACACATAATTTTATTCATAAAACACAGGGTTCTATTCATAGAACACAGGGTTCCATTTATAGAACACAGGGTTCTATTAATAGAACACAAGGTTTTATTCATAGAACACATGGTTATATTTATAGATCACGGGAGGTTTCCATTCAGAGAACACATGATTTCATTCATAAAACACAGGGTTCTATTGATAGAACACAGGGTTCCATTCATAGAACACAGGGTTCTATTAATAGAACACAAGGTTTTATTCATAAAACACATGGTTATATTTATAGATCACGGGTGGTTTCCATTCAGAGAACACATGGTTTAATTCATAAAACAAAGGGTTCTATTCATAGAACACAGGGTTCCATTCATAGAACACAGGGTTCTATTAATAGAACACAAGGTTTTATTCATAAAACACATGGTTATATTTATAGATCACGGGTGGTTTCCATTCAGAGAACACATAATTTCATTCATAAAACACAGGGTTCTATTCATAGAACACAGGGTTCCATTTATAGAACACAGGGTTCTATTCATAGAACGCAAGGTTTTATTCATAGAACAGATGGTTATATTTATAGATCACGGGTGGTTTCCATTCAGAGAACACATAATTGCATTCATAAAACACAGGGTTCTATTCATAGAACACAGGGTTCCATTTATAGAACACAGGGTTCTATTCATAGAACACAAGGTTTTATTCATAGAACACATGGCTATATTTATAGATCACGGGTGGTTTCCATTCAGAGAAAACATGGTTTCATTCATAAAACACAGGGTTCTATTTATAGAACACAGGGTTCCATTCATAGAACACAGGGTTCTATTAATAGAACACAAGGTTTTATTCATAAAACACATGGTTATATTTATAGATCACGGGTGGTTTCCATTCAGAGAACACATGGTTTCATTCATAAAACACAGGGTTCTATTCATAGAACACAGGGTTCCATTCATAGAACACAGGGTTCTATTAATAGAACACAAGGTTTTATTCATAAAACACATGGTTATATTTATAGATCACGGGTGGTTTCCATTCAGAGAACACATCATTTCATTCATAAAACACAGGGTTCTTTTCATAGAACACAGGGTTCCATTTATAGAACACTGGGTTCTATTCATAGAACACAAGGTTTTATTCATAGAACACATGGTTATATTTATAGATCACGGGTGGTTTCCATTCAGAGAACACATAATTTTATTCATAAAACACAGGGTTCTATTCATGGAACACAGGGTTCCATTCATAGAACACAGGGTTCTATTAATAGAACACAATGTTTTATTCATAGAACACATGGTTATATTTATAGATCACGGGTGGTTTCCATTCAGAGAACACATGGTTTCATTCATAAAACACATGGTTCTATTCATAGAACACAGGGTTCCATTCATAGAACACAGGGTTCTATTAACAGAACACAAGGTTTTATTCATAAAACACATGGTTATATTTATAGATCACCGGTGGTTTCCATTCAGATAACACATCATTTCATTCATAAAACACAGGGTTCTATTCATAGAACACAAGGTTTTATTCATAGAACACATGGCTATATTTATAGATCACGGGTGGTTTCCATTCAGAGAACACATGGTTTCATTAATAAAACACAGAGTTCTATTTATAGAACACAGGGTTCCATTCAAAGAACACAGGGTTCTATTAATAGAACACAAGGTTTTATTCATAAAACACATGGTTATATTTATAGATCACGGGTGGTTTCCATTCAGAGAACACATGGTTTCATTCATAAAACACATGGTTCTATTCATAGAACACAGGGTTCCATTCATAGAACACAGGGTTCTATTAATAGAACACAAGGTTTTATTCATAAAACACATGGTTATATTTATAGATCACGGGTGGTTTCCATTCAGATAACACATCATTTCATTCATAAAACACAGGGTTCTATTCATAGAACACAGGGTTCCATTTATAGAACACTGGGTTCTATTCATAGAACACAAGGTTTTATTCATAGAACACATGGTTATATTTATAGATCACGGGTGGTTTCCATTCAGAGAACACATAATTTTATTCATAAAACACAGGGTTCTATTCATAGAACTTAGGGTTCCATTTATAGAACACAGGGTTCTATTCATAGAACTCAAGGTTTTATTCATAGAACAGATGGTTATATTTATAGATCACGGGTGGTTTCCATTCAGAGAACACATAATTTCATTCATAAAACACAGGGTTCTATTCATTGAACACAGGGTTCCATTTATAGAACACGGGGTTCTATTCATAGAACACAAGGTTTATTCATAGAACAGATGGTTATATTTATAGATCACGGGTGGTTTCCATTCAGAGAACACATGGTTTCATTCATAAAACACAGGGTTCTATTCATGGAACACAGGGTTCCATTCATAGAACACAGGGTTCTATTAATAGAACACTAGGTTTTATTCATAAAACACATGGTTATATTTATAGATCACGGGTGGTTTCCATTCAGAGAACACATGGTTTCATTCATAAAACACAGGGTTCTATTCATAGAACACAGGGTTCCATTCATAGAACACAGGGTTCTATTAATAGAACACAAGGTTTTATTCATAGAACACATGGTTATATTTATAGATCACGGGTGGTTTCCATTCAGAGAACACATAATTTCATTCATAAAACACAGGGTTCTATTCATAGAACACAAGGTTCCAATTATAGAACACATGGTTCTATTCATAGAACACAAGGTTTTATTCATAGAACAGATGGGTATATTTATAGATCACGGGTGGTTTCCATTCAGAGAACACATGGTTTCATTCATAAAACACAGGGTTCTATTCATAAAACACAGGGTTCCATTCATAGAACACAGGGTTCTATTAATAGAACACAAGGTTTTATTCAGAGAACACATGGTTATATTTATAGATCTCGGGTGGTTTCCATTCAGAGAACACATGATTTCATTCATAAAACACAGGGTTCTATTTATAGAACACAGGGTTCCATTCATAGAACACAGGGTTCTATTGATAGAACACAAGGTTTTATTCATAAAAAACATGGTTATATTTATAGATCACGGGTGGTTTCCATTCAGAGAACAGATGGTTTCATTCATAAAACACAGGGTTCTATTCATAGAACACAGGGTTCCATTCATAGAATACAGGGTTCTTTTAATAGAACACAAGGTTTTATTCATAAAACACATGGTTATATTTATAGATCACGGGTGGTTTCCATTCAGAGAACACATAATTTCATTCATAAAACACAGGGTTCTATTCATAGAACACAGGGTTCCATTTATAGAACACAGGGTTCCATTCATAGAACACAGGGTTCTATTAATAGAACACAAGGTTTTATTCATAGAACACATGGCTATATTTATAGATCACGGGTGGTTTCCATTCAGAGAACACATGGTTTCATTCATAAAACACAGGGTTCTATTTATAGAACACAGGGTTCCATTCATAGAACACAGGGTTCTATTAATAGAACACAAGGTTTTATTCATAAAACACATGGTTATATTTATAGATCACGGGTGGTTTCCATTCAGAGAACACATGGTTTCATTCATAAAACACAGGGTTCTATTCATAGAACACAGGGTTCCATTCATAGAACACAGGGTTCTATTAATAGAACACAAGGTTTTATTCATAAAACACATGGTTATATTTATAGATCACGGGTGGTTTCCATTCAGAGAACACATCATTTCATTCATAAAACACAGGGTTCTATTCATAGAACACAGGGTTCCATTTATAGAACACTGGGTTCTATTCATAGAACACAAGGTTTTATTCATAGAACACATGGTTATATTTATAGATCACCGGTGGTTTCCATTCAGAGAACACATAATTTGATTCATAAAACACAGGGTTCTATTCATAGAACACAGGGTTCCATTTATAAAACACAGGGTTCTAATCATAGAACTCAAGGTTTTATTCATAGAGCAGATGGTTTTATTTATAGATCACGGGTGGTTTCCATTCAGAGAACACATAATTTCATTCATAAAACACAGGGTTCTATTCATAGAACACAGGGTTCCATTTATAGAACACGGGGTTCTATTCATAGAACACAAGGTTTATTCATAGAACAGATGGTTATATTTATAGATCACGGGTGGTTTCCATTCAGATAACACATGGTTTCATTCATAAAACACAGGGTTCTATTCATGGAACACAGGGTTCCATTCATAGAACAAAGGGTTCTATTAATAGAACACAAGGTTTTATTCATAGAACACATGGTTATATTTATAGATCACGGGTGGTTTCCATTCAGAGAACACATAATTTCATTCATAAAACACAGGGTTCTATTCATAGAACACAAGGTTCCAATTATAGAACACAGGGTTCTATTCATAGAACACAAGGTTTTATTCATAGAACAGATGGGTATATTTATAGATCACGGGTGGTTTCCATTCAGAGAACACATGGTTTCATTCATAAAACACAGGGTTCTATTCATAAAACACAGGGTTCCATTCATAGAACACAGAGTTCTATTAATAGAACACAAGGTTTTATTCATAAAACACATGGTTATATTTATAGATCACGGGTGGTTTCCATTCAGAGAACACATGGTTTCATTCATAAAACACAGGGTTCTATTCATAAAACACAGGGTTCCATTCATAGAACACAGGGTTCTATTAATAGAACACAAGGTTTTATTCATAAAACACATGGTTATATTTATAGATCACGGGTGGTTTCCATTCAGAGAACACATCATTTCATTCATAAAACACAGGGTTCTATTCATAGAACACAGGGTTCCATTTATAGAACACTGGGTTCTATTCATAGAACACAAGGTTTTATTCATAGAACACATGGTTATATTTATAGATCACGGGTGGTTTCCATTCAGAGAACACATAATTTTATTCATAAAACACAGGGTTCTATTCATAGAACACAGGGTTCCATTTATAGAACACAGGGTTCTTTTAATAGAACACAAGGTTTTATTCATAGAACACATGGTTATATTTATAGATCACGGGAGGTTTCCATTCAGAGAACACATGATTTCATTCATAAAACACAGGGTTCTATTTATAGAACACAGGGTTCCATTCATAGAACACAGGGTTCTATTAATAGAACACAAGGTTTTATTCATAAAACACATGGTTATATTTATAGATCACGGGTGGTTTCCATTCAGAGAACACATGGTTTCATTCATAAAACAAAGGGTTCTATTCATAGAACACAGGGTTCCATTCATAGAACACAGGGTTCTATTAATAGAACACAAGGTTTTATTCATAAAACACATGGTTATATTTATAGATCACGGGTGGTTTCCATTCAGAGAACACATAATTTCATTCATAAAACACAGGGTTATATTCATAGAACGCAAGGTTTTATTCATAGAACAGATGGTTATATTTATAGATCACGGGTGGTTTCCATTCAGAGAACACATAATTGCATTCATAAAACACAGGGTTCTATTCATAGAACACAGGGTTCTATTTATAGAACACAGGGTTCTATTCATAGAACACAAGGTTTTATTCATAGAACACATGGCTATATTTATAGATCACGGGTGGTTTCCATTCAGAGAACACATGGTTTCATTAATAAAACACAGGGTTCTATTTATAGAACACAGGGTTCCATTCATAGAACACAGGGTTCTATTAATAGAACACAAGGTTTTATTCATAAAACACATGGTTATATTTATAGATCACGGGTGGTTTCCATTCAGAGAACACATGGTTTCATTCATAAAACACATGGTTCTATTCATAGAACACAGGGTTCCATTCATAGAACACAGGGTTCTATTAATAGAACACAAGGTTTTATTCATAAAACACATGGTTATATTTATAGATCACGGGTGGTTTCCATTCAGATAACACATCATTTCATTCATAAAACACAGGGTTCTATTCATAGAACACAGGGTTCCATTTATAGAACACTGGGTTCTATTCATAGAACACAAGGTTTTATTCATAGAACACATGGTTATATTTATAGATCACGGGTGGTTTCCATTCAGAGAACACATAATTGTATTCATAAAACACAGGGTTCTATTCATAGAACACAGGGTTCCATTTATAGAACACAGGGTTCTATTCATAGAACTCAAGGTTTTATTCATAGAACAGATGGTTATATTTATAGATCACGGGTGGTTTCCATTCAGAGAACACATAATTTCATTCATAAAACACAGGGTTCTATTCATAGAACACAGGGTTCCATTTATAGAACACGGGGTTCTATTCATAGAACACAAGGTTTATTCATAGAACAGATGGTTATATTTATAGATCACGGGTGGTTTCCATTCAGAGAACACATGGTTTCATTCATAAAACACAGGGTTCTATTCATGGAACACAGGGTTCCATTCATAGAACACAGGGTTCTATTAATAGAACACTAGGTTTTATTCATAAAACACATGGTTATATTTATAGATCACGGGTGGTTTCCATTCAGAGAACACATAATTGCATTCATAAAACACAGGGTTCTATTCATAGAACACAGGGTTCCATTTATAGAACACAGGGTTCTATTCATAGAACACAAGGTTTTATTCATAGAACACATGGCTATATTTATAGATCACGGGTGGTTTCCATTCAGAGAACACATGGTTTCATTCATAAAACACATGGTTCTATTTATAGAACACAGGGTTCCATTCATAGAACACAGGGTTCTATTAATAGAACACAAGGTTTTATTCATAAAACACATGGTTATATTTATAGATCACGGGTGGTTTCCATTCAGAGAACACATGGTTTCATTCATAAAACACAGGGTTCTATTCATAGAACACAGGGTTCCATTCATAGAACACAGGGTTCTATTAATAGAACACAAGGTTTTATTCATAAAACACATGGTTATATTTATAGATCACGGGTGGTTTCCATTCAGAGAACACATCATTTCATTCATAAAACACAGGGTTCTTTTCATAGAACACAGGGTTCCATTTATAGAACACTGGGTTCTATTCATAGAACACAAGGTTTTATTCATAGAACACATGGTTATATTTATAGATCACGGGTGGTTTCCATTCAGAGAACACATAATTTTATTCATAAAACACAGGGTTCTATTCATAGAACACAGGGTTCCATTTATAGAACACAGGGTTCTATTAATAGAACACAAGGTTTTATTCATAGAACACATGGTTATATTTATAGATCACGGGAGGTTTCCATTCAGAGAACACATGATTTCATTCATAAAACACAGGGTTCTATTTATAGAACACAGGGTTCCATTCATAGAACACAGGGTTCTATTAATAGAACACAAGGTTTATTCATAGAACAGATGGTTATATTTATAGATCACGGGTGGTTTCCATTCAGAGAACACATGGTTTCATTCAAAAAAACACAGGGTTCTATTCATAGAACACAGGTTCCATTCATAGAACACAGGGTTCTATTAATAGAACACAAGGTTTTATTCATAAAACACATGGTTATATTTTTAGATCACGGGTGGTTTCCATTCAGAGAACACATAATTTCATTCATAAAACACAGGGTTCTATTCATAGAACACAAGGTTCCAATTATAGAACACAGGGTTCTATTCATAGAACACAAGGTTTTATTCATAGAACAGATGGTTATATTTATAGATCATGGGTGGTTTCCATTCAGAGAACACATAATTTCATTCATAAAACACAGGGTTCTATTCATAGAACACAGGGTTCCATTTATAGAACACAGGGTTCTATTCATAGAACACAAGGTTTTATTCATAGAACAGATGGTTATATTTATAGATCACGGGTGGTTTCCATTCAGAGAACACATAATTGCATTCATAAAACACAGGGTTCTATTCATAGAACACAGGGTTCTATTCATAGAACACAGGGTTCCATTTATAGAACACAGGGTTCTATTCATAGAACACAAGGTTTTATTCATAGAACACATGGCTATATTTATAGATCACGGGTGGTTTCCATTCAGAGAACACATGGTTTCATTCATAAAACACAGGGTTCTATTTATAGAACACAGGGTTCCATTCATAGAACACAGGGTTCTATTAATAGAACACAAGGTTTTATTCATAAAACACATGGTTATATTTATAGATCACGGGTGGTTTCCATTCAGAGAACACATGGTTTCATTCATAAAACACAGGGTTCTATTCATAGAACACAGGGTTCCATTCATAGAACACAGGGTTCTATGCATAGAACACAAGGTTTTATTCATAAAACACATGGTTATATTTATAGATCACAGGTGGTTTCCATTCAGAGAACACATCATTTCATTCATAAAACACAGGGTTCTATTCATAGAACACAGGGTTCCATTTATAGAACAAGGGGTTCTATTCATAGAACACAAGGTTTTATTCATAGAACACATGGTTATATTTATAGATCACGGGTGGTTTCCATTCAGAGAACACATGGTTTCATTCATAAAACACAGGGTTCTATTCATGGAACACAGGGTTCCATTCATAGAACACAGGGTTCTATTAATAGAACACAAGGTTTTATTCATAAAACACATGGTTATATTTATAGATCACGGGTGGTTTCCATTCAGAGAACACATGGTTTCATTCATAAAACACAGGGTTCTATTCATGGAACACAGGGTTCCATTCATAGAACAAAGGGTTCTATTAATAGAACTCAAGGTTTTATTCATAGAACACATGGTTATATTTATAGATCACGGGTGGTTTCCATTCAGAGAACACATGATTTCATTCATAAAACACAGGGTTCTATTTATAGAACACAGGGTTCCATTCATAGAACACAGGGTTCTATTAATAGAACACAAGGTTTTATTCATAAAACACATGGTTATATTTATAGATCACGGGTGGTTTCCATTCAGAGAACACATGGTTTCATTCATAAAACACAGGGTTCTATTCATGGAACACAGGGTTCCATTCATAGAACACAGGGTTCTATTAATAGAACACAAGGTTTTATTCATAAAACACATGGTTATATTTATAGATCACGGGTGGTTTCCATTCAGAGAACACATGGTTTCATTCATAAAACACAGGGTTCTATTCATAGAACACAGGGTTCCATTCATAGAACACAGGGTTCTATTAATAGAACACAAGGTTTTATTCATAAAACACATGGTTATATTTATAGATCACGGGTGGTTTCCATTCAGAGAACACATCATTTCATTCATAAAACACAGGGTTCTATTCATAGAACACAGGGTTCCATTTATAGAACACTGGGTTCTATTCATAGAACACAAGGTTTTATTCATAGAACACATGGTTTTATTTATAGATCACGGGTGGTTTCCATTCAGAGAACACATAATTTCATTCATAAAACACAGGGTTCTATTCATAGAACACAGGGTTCCATTTATAGAACACGGGGTTCTATTCATAGAACACAAGGTTTATTCATAGAACAGATGGTTATATTTATAGATCACGGGTGTTTTCCATTCAGATAACACATGGTTTCATTCATAAAACACAGGGTTCTATTCATGGAACACAGGGTTCCATTCATAGAACAAAGGGTTCTATTAATAGAACACAAGGTTTTATTCATAGAACACATGGTTATATTTATAGATCACGGGTGGTTTCCATTCAGAGAACACATAATTTCATTCATAAAACACAGGGTTCTATTCATAGAACACAAGGTTCCAATTATAGAACACAGGGTTCTATTCATAGAACACAAGGTTTTATTCATAGAACAGATGGGTATATTTATAGATCACGGGTGGTTTCCATTCAGAGAACACATGGTTTCATTCATAAAACACAGGGTTCTATTCATAAAACACAGGGTTCCATTCATAGAACACAGGGTTCTATTAATAGAACACAAGGTTTTATTCATAAAACACATGGTTATATTTATAGATCACGGGTGGTTTCCATTCAGAGAACACATGGTTTCATTAATAAAACACAGGGTTCTATTCATAGAACACAGGGTTCCATTCATAGAACACAGGGCTCTATTAATAGAACACAAGGTTTTATTCATAAAACACATGGTTATATTTATAGATCACGGGTGGTTTCCATTCAGAGAACACATAATTTCATTCATAAAACACAGGGTTCTATTCATAGAACACAGGGTTCCATTTATAGAACACAGGGTTCTATTCATAGAACACAAGGTTTTATTCATAGAACAGATGGTTATATTTATAGATCACGGGTGGTTTCCATTCAGAGAACACATAATTGCATTCATAAAACACAGGGTTCTATTCATAGAACACAGGGTTCCATTTATAGAACACAGGGTTCTATTCATAGAACACAAGGTTTTATTCATAGAACACATGGCTATATTTATAGATCACGGGTGGTTTCCATTAAGAGAACACATGGTTTCATTCATAAAACACAGGGTTCTATTTATAGAACACAGGGTTCCATTCATAGAACACAGGGTTCTATTAATAGAACACAAGGTTTTATTCATAAAACACATGGTTATATTTATAGATCACGGGTGGTTTCCATTCAGAGAACACATGGTTTCATTCATAAAACACAGGGTTCTATTCATAGAACACAGGGTTCCATTCATAGAACACAGGGTTCTATTAATAGAACACAAGGTTTTATTCATAAAACACATGGTTATATTTATAGATCACGGGTGGTTTCCATTCAGAGAACACATCATTTCATTCATAAAACACAGGGTTCTATTCATAGAACACAGGGTTCCATTTATAGAACACAGGGTTCTATTCATAGAACTCAAGGTTTTATTCATAGAACAGATGGTTATATTTATAGATCACGGGTGGTTTCCATTCAGAGAACACATAATTTCATTCATAAAACACAGGGTTCTATTCATAGAACACAGGGTTCCGTTTATAGAACACGGGGTTCTATTCATAGAACACAAGGTTTATTCATAGAACAGATGGTTATATTTATAGTTCACGGGTGGTTTCCATTCAGAGAACACATGGTTTCATTCATAAAACACAGGGTTCTATTCATGGAACACAGGGTTCCATTCATAGAACACAGGGTTTTATTAATAGAACACAATGTTTTATTCATAGAACACATGGTTATATTTATAGATCACGGGTGGTTTCCATTCAGAGAACACATGGTTTCATTCATAAAACACATGGTTCTATTCATAGAACACAAGGTTCCAATTATAGAACACAGGGTTCTATTCATAGAACACAAGGTTTTATTCATAGAACACATGGTTATATTTATAGATCACGGGTGGTTTCCATTCAGAGAACACATGGTTTCATTCATAAAACACAGGGTTCTATTCATGGAACACAGGGTTCCATTCATAGAACACAGGGTTCTATTAATAGAACACAAGGTTTTATTCATAAAACACATGGTTATATTTATAGATCACGGGTGGTTTCCATTCAGAGAACACATGGTTTCATTCATAAAACACAGGGTTCTATTCATGGAACACAGGGTTCCATTCATAGAACAAAGGGTTCTATTAATAGAACACAAGGTTTTATTCATAGAACACATGGTTATATTTATAGATCACGGGTGGTTTCCATTCAGAGAACACATGATTTCATTCATAAAACACAGGGTTCTATTTATAGAACACAGGGTTCCATTCATAGAACACAGGGTTCTATTAATAGAACACAAGGTTTTATTCATAAAACACATGGTTATATTTATAGATCACGGGTGGTTTCCATTCAGAGAACACATGGTTTCATTCATAAAACACAGGGTTCTATTCATGGAACACAGGGTTCCATTCATAGAACACAGGGTTCTATTAATAGAACACAAGGTTTTATTCATAAAACACATGGTTATATTTATAGATCACGGGTGGTTTCCATTCAGAGAACACATGGTTTCATTCATAAAACACAGGGTTCTATTCATAGAACACAGGGTTCCATTCATAGAACACAGGGTTCTATTAATAGAACACAAGGTTTTATTCATAAAACACATGGTTATATTTATAGATCACGGGTGGTTTCCATTCAGAGAACACATCATTTCATTCATAAAACACAGGGTTCTATTCATAGAACACAGGGTTCCATTTATAGAACACTGGGTTCTATTCATAGAACACAAGGTTTTATTCATAGAACACATGGTTTTATTTATAGATCACGGGTGGTTTCCATTCAGAGAACACATAATTTCATTCATAAAACACAGGGTTCTATTCATAGAACACAGGGTTCCATTTATAGAACACGGGGTTCTATTCATAGAACACAAGGTTTATTCATAGAACAGATGGTTATATTTATAGATCACGGGTGTTTTCCATTCAGATAACACATGGTTTCATTCATAAAACACAGGGTTCTATTCATGGAACACAGGGTTCCATTCATAGAACAAAGGGTTCTATTAATAGAACACAAGGTTTTATTCATAGAACACATGGTTATATTTATAGATCACGGGTGGTTTCCATTCAGAGAACACATAATTTCATTCATAAAACACAGGGTTCTATTCATAGAACACAAGGTTCCAATTATAGAACACAGGGTTCTATTCATAGAACACAAGGTTTTATTCATAGAACAGATGGGTATATTTATAGATCACGGGTGGTTTCCATTCAGAGAACACATGGTTTCATTCATAAAACACAGGGTTCTATTCATAAAACACAGGGTTCCATTCATAGAACACAGGGTTCTATTAATAGAACACAAGGTTTTATTCATAAAACACATGGTTATATTTATAGATCACGGGTGGTTTCCATTCAGAGAACACATGGTTTCATTAATAAAACACAGGGTTCTATTCATAGAACACAGGGTTCCATTCATAGAACACAGGGCTCTATTAATAGAACACAAGGTTTTATTCATAAAACACATGGTTATATTTATAGATCACGGGTGGTTTCCATTCAGAGAACACATAATTTCATTCATAAAACACAGGGTTCTATTCATAGAACACAGGGTTCCATTTATAGAACACAGGGTTCTATTCATAGAACACAAGGTTTTATTCATAGAACAGATGGTTATATTTATAGATCACGGGTGGTTTCCATTCAGAGAACACATAATTGCATTCATAAAACACAGGGTTCTATTCATAGAACACAGGGTTCCATTTATAGAACACAGGGTTCTATTCATAGAACACAAGGTTTTATTCATAGAACACATGGCTATATTTATAGATCACGGGTGGTTTCCATTAAGAGAACACATGGTTTCATTCATAAAACACAGGGTTCTATTTATAGAACACAGGGTTCCATTCATAGAACACAGGGTTCTATTAATAGAACACAAGGTTTTATTCATAAAACACATGGTTATATTTATAGATCACGGGTGGTTTCCATTCAGAGAACACATGGTTTCATTCATAAAACACAGGGTTCTATTCATAGAACACAGGGTTCCATTCATAGAACACAGGGTTCTATTAATAGAACACAAGGTTTTATTCATAAAACACATGGTTATATTTATAGATCACGGGTGGTTTCCATTCAGAGAACACATCATTTCATTCATAAAACACAGGGTTCTATTCATAGAACACAGGGTTCCATTTATAGAACACAGGGTTCTATTCATAGAACTCAAGGTTTTATTCATAGAACAGATGGTTATATTTATAGATCACGGGTGGTTTCCATTCAGAGAACACATAATTTCATTCATAAAACACAAGGTTCTATTCATAGAACACAGGGTTCCGTTTATAGAACACGGGGTTCTATTCATAGAACACAAGGTTTATTCATAGAACAGATGGTTATATTTATAGTTCACGGGTGGTTTCCATTCAGAGAACACATGGTTTCATTCATAAAACACAGGGTTCTATTCATGGAACACAGGGTTCCATTCATAGAACACAGGGTTTTATTAATAGAACACAATGTTTTATTCATAGAACACATGGTTATATTTATAGATCACGGGTGGTTTCCATTCAGAGAACACATGGTTTCATTCATAAAACACATGGTTCTATTCATAGAACACAGGGTTCCATTCATAGAACACAGGGTTCTATTAATAGAACACAAGGTTTTATTCATAAAACACATGGTTATATTTATAGATCACGGGTTGTTTCCATTCAGATAACACATCATTTCATTCATAAAACACAGGGTTCTATTCATAGAACACAAGGTTTTATTCATAGAACACATGGCTATATTTATAGATCATGGGTGGTTTCCATTCAGAGAACACATGGTTTCATTAATAAAACACAGGGTTCTATTTATAGAACACAGGGTTCCATTCATAGAACACAGGGTTCTATTAATAGAACACAAGGTTTTATTCATAAAACACATGGTTATATTTATAGATCACGGGTGGTTTCCATTCAGAGAACACATGGTTTCATTCATAAAACACATGGTTCTATTCATAGAACACAGGGTTCCATTCATAGAACACAGGGTTCTATTAATAGAACACAAGGTTTTATTCATAAAACACATGGTTATATTTATAGATCACGGGTGGTTTCCATTCAGATAACACATCATTTCATTCATAAAACACAGGGTTCTATTCATAGAACACAGGGTTCCATTTATAGAACACTGGGTTCTATTCATAGAACACAAGGTTTTATTCATAGAACACATGGTTATATTTATAGATCACGGGTGGTTTCCATTCAGAGAACACATAATTTGATTCATAAAACACAGGGTTCTATTCATAGAACACAGGGTTCCATTTATAGAACACAGGGTTCTATTCATAGAACTCAAGGTTTTATTCATAGAACAGATGGTTATATTTATAGATCACGGGTGGTTTCCATTCAGAGAACACATAATTTCATTCATAAAACACAGGGTTCTATTCATTGAACACAGGGTTCCATTTATAGAACACGGGGTTCTATTCATAGAACACAAGGTTTATTCATAGAACAGATGGTTATATTTATAGATCACGGGTGGTTTCCATTCAGAGAACACATGGTTTCATTCATAAAACACAGGGTTCTATTCATGGAACACAGGGTTCCATTCATAGAACACAGGGTTCTATTAATAGAACACTAGGTTTTATTCATAAAACACATGGTTATATTTATAGATCACGGGTGGTTTCCATTCAGAGAACACATGGTTTCATTCATAAAACACAGGGTTCTATTCATAGAACACAGGGTTCCATTCATAGAACACAGGGTTCTATTAATAGAACACAAGGTTTTATTCATAGAACACATGGTTATATTTATAGATCACGGGTGGTTTCCATTCAGAGAACACATAATTTCATTCATAAAACACAGGGTTCTATTCATAGAACACAAGGTTCCAATTATAGAACACAGGGTTCTATTCATAGAACACAAGGTTTTATTCATAGAACAGATGGGTATATTTATAGATCACGGGTGGTTTCCATTCAGAGAACACATGGTTTCATTCATAAAACACAGGGTTCTATTCATAAAACACAGGGTTCCATTCATAGAACACAGGGTTCTATTAATAGAACACAAGGTTTTATTCAGAGAACACATGGTTATATTTATAGATCTCGGGTGGTTTCCATTCAGAGAACACATGATTTCATTCATAAAACACAGGGTTCTATTTATAGAACACAGGGTTCCATTCATAGAACACAGGGTTCTATTGATAGAACACAAGGTTTTATTCATAAAAAACATGGTTATATTTATAGATCACGGGTGGTTTCCATTCAGAGAACACATGGTTTCATTCATAAAACACAGGGTTCTATTCATAGAACACAGGGTTCCATTCATAGAATACAGGGTTCTTTTAATAGAACACAAGGTTTTATTCATAAAACACATGGTTATATTTATAGATCACGGGTGGTTTCCATTCAGAGAACACATAATTTCATTCATAAAACACAGGGTTCTATTCATAGAACACAGGGTTCCATTTATAGAACACAGGGTTCCATTCATAGAACACAGGGTTCTATTAATAGAACACAAGGTTTTATTCATAGAACACATGGCTATATTTATAGATCACGGGTGGTTTCCATTCATAGAACACATGGTTTCATTCATAAAACACAGGGTTCTATTTATAGAACACAGGGTTCCATTCATAGAACACAGGGTTCTATTAATAGAACACAAGGTTTTATTCATAAAACACATGGTTATATTTATAGATCACGGGTGGTTTCCATTCAGAGAACACATGGTTTCATTCATAAAACACAGGGTTCTATTCATAGAACACAGGGTTCCATTCATAGAACACAGGGTTCTATTAATAGAACACAAGGTTTTATTCATAAAACACATGGTTATATTTATAGATCACGGGTGGTTTCCATTCAGAGAACACATCATTTCATTCATAAAACACAGGGTTCTATTCATAGAACACAGGGTTCCATTTATAGAACACTGGGTTCTATTCATAGAACACAAGGTTTTATTCATAGAACACATGGTTATATTTATAGATCACGGGTGGTTTCCATTCAGAGAACACATAATTTGATTCATAAAACACAGGGTTCTATTCATAGAACACAGGGTTCCATTTATAAAACACAGGGTTCTAATCATAGAACTCAAGGTTTTATTCATAGAGCAGATGGTTTTATTTATAGATCACGGGTGGTTTCCATTCAGAGAACACATAATTTCATTCATAAAACACAGGGTTCTATTCATAGAACACAGGGTTCCATTTATAGAACACGGGGTTCTATTCATAGAACACAAGGTTTATTCATAGAACAGATGGTTATATTTATAGATCACGGGTGGTTTCCATTCAGATAACACATGGTTTCATTCATAAAACACAGGGTTCTATTCATGGAACACAGGGTTCCATTCATAGAACAAAGGGTACTATTAATAGAACACAAGGTTTTATTCATAGAACACATGGTTATATTTATAGATCACGGGTGGTTTCCATTCAGAGAACACATAATTTCATTTATAAAACACAGGGTTCTATTCATAGAACACAAGGTTCCAATTATAGAACACAGGGTTCTATTCATAGAACACAAGGTTTTATTCATAGAACAGATGGGTATATTTATAGATCACGGGTGGTTTCCATTCAGAGAACACATGGTTTCATTCATAAAACACAGGGTTCTATTCATAAAACACAGGGTTCCATTCATAGAACACAGGGTTCTATTAATAGAACACAAGGTTTTATTCATAAAACACATGGTTATATTTATAGATCACGGGTGGTTTCCATTCAGAGAACACATGGTTTCATTCATAAAACACAGGGTTCTATTCATAGAACACAGGGTTCCATTCATAGAACACAGGGCTCTATTCATAGAACACAAGGTTTTATTCATAGAACAGATGGTTATATTTATAGATCACGGGTGGTTTCCATTCAGAGAACACATAATTGCATTCATAAAACACAGGGTTCTATTCATAGAACACAGGGTTCCATTTATAGAACACAGGGTTCTATTCATAGAACACAAGGTTTTATTCATAGAACACATGGCTATATTTATAGATCACGGGTGGTTTCCATTCAGAGAACACATGGTTTCATTCATAAAACACAGGGTTCTATTTATAGAACACAGGGTTCCATTCATAGAACACAGGGTTCTATTAATAGAACACAAGGTTTTATTCATAAAACACATGGTTATATTTATAGATCACGGGTGGTTTCCATTCAGAGAACACATGGTTTTATTCATAAAACACATGGTTCTATTCATAGAACACAGGGTTCCATTCATAGAACACAGGGTTCTATTAATAGAACACAAGGTTTTATTCATAAAACACATGGTTATATTTATAGATCACGGGTGGTTTCCATTCAGATAACACATCATTTCATTCATAAAACACAGGGTTCTATTCATAGAACACAATGTTTTATTCATAGAACACATGGCTATATTTATAGATCACGGGTGGTTTCCATTCAGAGAACACATGGTTTCATTAATAAAACACAGGGTTCTATTTATAGAACACAGGGTTCCATTCATAGAACACAGGGTTCTATTAATAGAACACAAGGTTTTATTCATAAAACACATGGTTAAATTTATAGATCACGGGTGGTTTCCATTCAGAGAACACATGGTTTCATTCATAAAACACATGGTT
This sequence comes from Crinia signifera, assembly GCF_055691185.1. NCBI lineage: Eukaryota > Metazoa > Chordata > Amphibia > Anura > Myobatrachidae > Crinia > Crinia signifera. Next base: position 235,475,852 of record NC_139217.1, on the reverse strand, counting down.
CTATTCATAGAACACAGGGTTCCATTCATAGAACACAGGGTTCTATTAATAGAACACAAGGTTTTATTCATAAAACACATGGTTATATTTATAGATCACGGGTGGTTTCCATTCAGATAACACATCATTTCATTCATAAAACACAGGGTTCTATTCATAGAACACAGGGTTCCATTTATAGAACACTGGGTTCTATTCATAGAACACAAGGTTTTATTCATAGAACACATGGTTATATTTATAGATCACGGGTGGTTTCCATTCAGAGAACACATAATTTTATTCATAAAACACAGGGTTCTATTCATAGAACACAGGGTTCCATTTATAGAACACAGGGTTCTATTCATAGAACTCAAGGTTTTATTCATAGAACAGATGGTTATATTTATAGATCACGGGTGGTTTTCATTCAGAGAACACATAATTTCATTCATAAAACACAGGGTTCTATTCATAGAACACAGGGTTCCATTTATAGAACACGGGGTTCTATTCATAGAACACAAGGTTTATTCATAGAACAGATGGTTATATTTATAGATCACGGGTGGTTTCCATTCAGAGAACACATGGTTTCATTCATAAAACACAGGGTTCTATTCATGGAACACAGGGTTCCATTCATAGAACACAGGGTTCTATTAATAGAACACTAGGTTTTATTCATAAAACACATGGTTATATTTATAGATCACGGGTGGTTTCCATTCAGAGAACACATGGTTTCATTCATAAAACACAGGGTTCTATTCATAGAACACAGGGTTCCATTCATAGAACACAGGGCTCTATTCATAGAACACAAGGTTTTATTCATAGAACAGATGGTTATATTTATAGATCACGGGTGGTTTCCATTCAGAGAACACATAATTGCATTCATAAAACACAGGGTTCTATTCATAGAACACAGGGTTCCATTTATAGAACACAGGGTTCTATTCATAGAACACAAGGTTTTATTCATAGAACACATGGCTATATTTATAGATCACGGGTGGTTTCCATTCAGAGAACACATGGTTTCATTCATAAAACACAGGGTTCTATTTATAGAACACAGGGTTCCATTCATAGAACACAGGGTTCTATTAATAGAACACAAGGTTTTATTCATAAAACACATGGTTATATTTATAGATCACGGGTGGTTTCCATTCAGAGAACACATGGTTTTATTCATAAAACACATGGTTCTATTCATAGAACACAGGGTTCCATTCATAGAACACAGGGTTCTATTAATAGAACACAAGGTTTTATTCATAAAACACATGGTTATATTTATAGATCACGGGTGGTTTCCATTCAGATAACACATCATTTCATTCATAAAACACAGGGTTCTATTCATAGAACACAATGTTTTATTCATAGAACACATGGCTATATTTATAGATCACGGGTGGTTTCCATTCAGAGAACACATGGTTTCATTAATAAAACACAGGGTTCTATTTATAGAACACAGGGTTCCATTCATAGAACACAGGGTTCTATTAATAGAACACAAGGTTTTATTCATAAAACACATGGTTATATTTATAGATCACGGGTGGTTTCCATTCAGAGAACACATGGTTTCATTCATAAAACACATGGTTCTATTCATAGAACACAGGGTTCCATTCATAGAACACAGGGTTCTATTAATAGAACACAAGGTTTTATTCATAAAACACATGGTTATATTTATAGATCACGGGTGGTTTCCATTCAGATAACACATCATTTCATTCATAAAACACAGGGTTCTATTCATAGAACACAGGGTTCCATTTATAGAACACTGGGTTCTATTCATAGAACACAAGGTTTTATTCATAGAACACATGGTTATATTTATAGATCACGGGTGGTTTCCATTCAGAGAACACATAATTTTATTCATAAAACACAGGGTTCTATTCATAGAACACAGGGTTCCATTTATAGAACACAGGGTTCTATTCATAGAACTCAAGGTTTTATTCATAGAACAGATGGTTATATTTATAGATCACGGGTGGTTTCCATTCAGAGAACACATAATTTCATTCATAAAACACAGGGTTCTATTCATAGAACACAGGGTTCCATTTATAGAACACGGGGTTCTATTCATAGAACACAAGGTTTATTCATAGAACAGATGGTTATATTTATAGATCACGGGTGGTTTCCATTCAGAGAACACATGGTTTCATTCATAAAACACAGGGTTCTATTCATGGAACACAGGGTTCCATTCATAGAACACAGGGTTCTATAAATAGAACACTAGGTTTTATTCATAAAACACATGGTTATATTTATAGATCACGGGTGGTTTCCATTCAGAGAACACATGGTTTCATTCATAAAACACAGGGTTCTATTCATAGAACACAGGGTTCCATTCATAGAACACAGGGTTCTATTAATAGAACACAAGGTTTTATTCATAAAACACATGGTTATATTTATAGATCACGGGTGGTTTCCATTCAGAGAACACATAATTGCATTCATAAAACACAGGGTTCTATTCATAGAACACAGGGTTCCATTTATAGAACACAGGGTTCTATTCATAGAACACAAGGTTTTATTCATAGAACACATGGCTATATTTATAGATTACGGGTGGTTTCCATTCAGAGAACACATGGTTTCATTCATAAAACACAGGGTTCTATTTATAGAACACAGTGTTCCATTCATAGAACACAGGGTTCTATTCATAGAACGCAAGGTTTTATTCATAGAACAGATGGTTATATTTATAGATCACGGGTGGTTTCCATTCAGAGAACACATAATTGCATTCATAAAACACAGGGTTCTATTCATAGAACACAGGGTTCCATTTATAGAACACAGGGTTCTATTCATAGAACACAAGGTTTTATTCATAGAACACATGGCTATATTTATAGATTACGGGTGGTTTCCATTCAGAGAACACATGGTTTCATTCATAAAACACAGGGTTCTATTTATAGAACACAGTGTTCCATTCATAGAACACAGGGTTCTATTAATAGAACACAAGGTTTTATTCATAAAACACATGGTTATATTTATAGATCACGGGTGGTTTCCATTCAGAGAACACATGGTTTCATTCATAAAACACAGGGTTCTTTTCATAGAACACAGGGTTCCATTTATAGAACACTGGGTTCTATTCATAGAACACAAGGTTTTATTCATAGAACACATGGTTATATTTATAGATCACGGGTGGTTTCCATTCAGAGAACACATGGTTTCATTCATAAAACACAGGGTTCTATTCATAGAACACAGGGTTCCATTCATAGAACACAGGGTTCTATTAATAGAACACAAGGTTTATTCATAGAACAGATGGTTATATTTATAGATCACGGGTGGTTTCCATTCAGAGAACACATGGTTTCATTCAAAAAAACACAGGGTTCTATTCATAGAACACAGGGTTCCATTCATAGAACACAGGGTTCTATTAATAGAACACAAGGTTTTATTCATAAAACACATGGTTATATTTTTAGATCACGGGTGGTTTCCATTCAGAGAACACATAATTTCATTCATAAAACACAGGGTTCTATTCATAGAACACAGGGTTCCATTTATAGAACACAGGGTTCCATTCATAGAACACAGGGTTCTATTCATAGAACAGATGGTTATATTTATAGATCATGGGTGGTTTCCATTCAGAGAACACATAATTTCATTCATAAAACACAGGGTTCTATTCATAGAACACAGGGTTCCATTTATAGAACACAGGGTTCTATTCATAGAACACAAGGTTTTATTCATAGAACACATGGTTATATTTATAGATCACGGGTGGTTTCCATTCAGAGAACACATGGTTTCATTCATAAAACACAGGGTTCTATTCATAGAACACAGGGTTCCATTTATAGAACACAGGGTTCTATTCATAGAACACAAGGTTTTATTCATAGAACACATGGTTATATTTATAGATCACGGGTGGTTTCCATTCAGAGAACACATGGTTTCATTCATAAAACACAGGGTTCTATTCATAGAACACAGGGTTCCATTCATAGAACACAGGGTTCTATTAATAGAACACAAGGTTTTATTCATAAAACAAATGGTTATATTTATAGATCACGGGTGGTTTCCATTTAGAGAACACATCATTTCATTCATAAAACACAGGGTTCTATTCATAGAACACAGGGTTCCATTTATAGAACACTGGGTTCTATTCATAGAACACAAGGTTTTATTCATAGAACACATGGTTATATTTATAGATCACGGGTGGTTTCCATTCAGAGAACACATAATTTTATTCATAAAACACAGGGTTCTATTCATAGAACACAGGGTTCCATTTATAGAACACAGGGTTCTATTCATAGAACTCAAGGTTTTATACATTGAACAGATGGTTATATTTATAGATCACGGGTGGTTTCCATTCAGAGAACACATAATTTCATTCATAAAACACAGGGTTCTATTCATAGAACACAGGGTTCCATTTATAGAACACAGGGTTTTATTCATAGAACACAAGGTTTATTCATAGAACAGATGGTTATATGTATAGATCACGGGTTGTTTCCATTCAGAGAACACATGGTTTCATTCATAAAACACAGGGCTCTATTCATGGAACACAGGGTTCTATTAATAGAACACAAGGTTTTATTCATAGAACACATGGTTTTATTCATAGAACACCTGGTTATATTTATAGATCACGGGTGGTTTCCATTCAGAGAACACATAATTTTATTCATAAAACACAGGGTTCTATTCATAGAACACAGGGTTCCATTTATAGAACACAGGGTTCTATTCATAGAACTCAAGGTTTTATACATTGAACAGATGGTTATATTTATAGATCACGGCTGGTTTCCATTCAGAGAACACATAATTTCATTCATAAAACACAGGGTTCTATTCATAGAACACAAGGTTCCAATTATAGAACACAGGGTTCTATTCATAGAACACAAGGTTTTATTCATAGAACAGATGGGTATATTTATAGATCACGGGTGGTTTCCATTCAGAGAACACATGGTTTCATTCATAAAACACAGGGTTCTATTCATAAAACACAGGGTTCCATTCATAGAACACAGGGTTCTATTAATAGAACACAAGGTTTTATTCATAAAACACATGGTTATATTTATAGATCACGGGTGGTTTCCATTCAGAGAACACATGGTTTCATTAATAAAACACAGGGTTCTATTCATAGAACACAGGGTTCCATTCATAGAACACAGGGCTCTATTAATAGAACACAAGGTTTTATTCATAAAACACATGGTTATATTTATAGATCACGGGTGGTTTCCATTCAGAGAACACATAATTTCATTCATAAAACACAGGGTTCTATTCATAGAACACAGGGTTCCATTTATAGAACACAGGGTTCTATTCATAGAACACAAGGTTTTATTCATAGAACAGATGGTTATATTTATAGATCACGGGTGGTTTCCATTCAGAGAACACATAATTGCATTCATAAAACACAGGGTTCTATTCATAGAACACAGGGTTCCATTTATAGAACACAGGGTTCTATTCATAGAACACAAGGTTTTATTCATAGAACACATGGCTATATTTATAGATCACGGGTGGTTTCCATTAAGAGAACACATGGTTTCATTCATAAAACACAGGGTTCTATTTATAGAACACAGGGTTCCATTCATAGAACACAGGGTTCTATTAATAGAACACAAGGTTTTATTCATAAAACACATGGTTATATTTATAGATCACGGGTGGTTTCCATTCAGAGAACACATGGTTTCATTCATAAAACACAGGGTTCTATTCATAGAACACAGGGTTCCATTCATAGAACACAGGGTTCTATTAATAGAACACAAGGTTTTATTCATAAAACACATGGTTATATTTATAGATCACGGGTGGTTTCCATTCAGAGAACACATCATTTCATTCATAAAACACAGGGTTCTATTCATAGAACACAGGGTTCCATTTATAGAACACAGGGTTCTATTCATAGAACTCAAGGTTTTATTCATAGAACAGATGGTTATATTTATAGATCACGGGTGGTTTCCATTCAGAGAACACATAATTTCATTCATAAAACACAGGGTTCTATTCATAGAACACAGGGTTCCGTTTATAGAACACGGGGTTCTATTCATAGAACACAAGGTTTATTCATAGAACAGATGGTTATATTTATAGTTCACGGGTGGTTTCCATTCAGAGAACACATGGTTTCATTCATAAAACACAGGGTTCTATTCATGGAACACAGGGTTCCATTCATAGAACACAGGGTTTTATTAATAGAACACAATGTTTTATTCATAGAACACATGGTTATATTTATAGATCACGGGTGGTTTCCATTCAGAGAACACATGGTTTCATTCATAAAACACATGGTTCTATTCATAGAACACAAGGTTCCAATTATAGAACACAGGGTTCTATTCATAGAACACAAGGTTTTATTCATAGAACACATGGTTATATTTATAGATCACGGGTGGTTTCCATTCAGAGAACACATGGTTTCATTCATAAAACACAGGGTTCTATTCATGGAACACAGGGTTCCATTCATAGAACACAGGGTTCTATTAATAGAACACAAGGTTTTATTCATAAAACACATGGTTATATTTATAGATCACGGGTGGTTTCCATTCAGAGAACACATGGTTTCATTCATAAAACACAGGGTTCTATTCATGGAACACAGGGTTCCATTCATAGAACAAAGGGTTCTATTAATAGAACACAAGGTTTTATTCATAGAACACATGGTTATATTTATAGATCACGGGTGGTTTCCATTCAGAGAACACATGATTTCATTCATAAAACACAGGGTTCTATTTATAGAACACAGGGTTCCATTCATAGAACACAGGGTTCTATTAATAGAACACAAGGTTTTATTCATAAAACACATGGTTATATTTATAGATCACGGGTGGTTTCCATTCAGAGAACACATGGTTTCATTCATAAAACACAGGGTTCTATTCATGGAACACAGGGTTCCATTCATAGAACACAGGGTTCTATTAATAGAACACAAGGTTTTATTTATAAAACACATGGTTATATTTATAGATCACGGGTGGTTTCCATTCAGAGAACACATGGTTTCATTCATAAAACACAGGGTTCTATTCATAGAACACAGGGTTCCATTCATAGAACACAGGGTTCTATTAATAGAACACAAGGTTTTATTCATAAAACACATGGTTATATTTATAGATCACGGGTGGTTTCCATTCAGAGAACACATCATTTCATTCATAAAACACAGGGTTCTATTCATAGAACACAGGGTTCCATTTATAGAACACTGGGTTCTATTCATAGAACACAAGGTTTTATTCATAGAACACATGGTTTTATTTATAGATCACGGGTGGTTTCCATTCAGAGAACACATAATTTCATTCATAAAACACAGGGTTCTATTCATAGAACACAGGGTTCCATTTATAGAACACGGGGTTCTATTCATAGAACACAAGGTTTATTCATAGAACAGATGGTTATATTTATAGATCACGGGTGTTTTCCATTCAGATAACACATGGTTTCATTCATAAAACACAGGGTTCTATTCATGGAACACAGGGTTCCATTCATAGAACAAAGGGTTCTATTAATAGAACACAAGGTTTTATTCATAGAACACATGGTTATATTTATAGATCACGGGTGGTTTCCATTCAGAGAACACATAATTTCATTCATAAAACACAGGGTTCTATTCATAGAACACAAGGTTCCAATTATAGAACACAGGGTTCTATTCATAGAACACAAGGTTTTATTCATAGAACAGATGGGTATATTTATAGATCACGGGTGGTTTCCATTCAGAGAACACATGGTTTCATTCATAAAACACAGGGTTCTATTCATAAAACACAGGGTTCCATTCATAGAACACAGGGTTCTATTAATAGAACACAAGGTTTTATTCATAAAACACATGGTTATATTTATAGATCACGGGTGGTTTCCATTCAGAGAACACATGGTTTCATTAATAAAACACAGGGTTCTATTCATAGAACACAGGGTTCCATTCATAGAACACAGGGCTCTATTAATAGAACACAAGGTTTTATTCATAAAACACATGGTTATATTTATAGATCACGGGTGGTTTCCATTCAGAGAACACATAATTTCATTCATAAAACACAGGGTTCTATTCATAGAACACAGGGTTCCATTTATAGAACACAGGGTTCTATTCATAGAACACAAGGTTTTATTCATAGAACAGATGGTTATATTTATAGATCACGGGTGGTTTCCATTCAGAGAACACATAATTGCATTCATAAAACACAGGGTTCTATTCATAGAACACAGGGTTCCATTTATAGAACACAGGGTTCTATTCATAGAACACAAGGTTTTATTCATAGAACACATGGCTATATTTATAGATCACGGGTGGTTTCCATTAAGAGAACACATGGTTTCATTCATAAAACACAGGGTTCTATTTATAGAACACAGGGTTCCATTCATAGAACACAGGGTTCTATTAATAGAACACAAGGTTTTATTCATAAAACACATGGTTATATTTATAGATCACGGGTGGTTTCCATTCAGAGAACACATGGTTTCATTCATAAAACACAGGGTTCTATTCATAGAACACAGGGTTCCATTCATAGAACACAGGGTTCTATTAATAGAACACAAGGTTTTATTCATAAAACACATGGTTATATTTATAGATCACGGGTGGTTTCCATTCAGAGAACACATCATTTCATTCATAAAACACAGGGTTCTATTCATAGAACACAGGGTTCCATTTATAGAACACAGGGTTCTATTCATAGAACTCAAGGTTTTATTCATAGAACAGATGGTTATATTTATAGATCACGGGTGGTTTCCATTCAGAGAACACATAATTTCATTCATAAAACACAAGGTTCTATTCATAGAACACAGGGTTCCGTTTATAGAACACGGGGTTCTATTCATAGAACACAAGGTTTATTCATAGAACAGATGGTTATATTTATAGTTCACGGGTGGTTTCCATTCAGAGAACACATGGTTTCATTCATAAAACACAGGGTTCTATTCATGGAACACAGGGTTCCATTCATAGAACACAGGGTTTTATTAATAGAACACAATGTTTTATTCATAGAACACATGGTTATATTTATAGATCACGGGTGGTTTCCATTCAGAGAACACATGGTTTCATTCATAAAACACATGGTTCTATTCATAGAACACAGGGTTCCATTCATAGAACACAGGGTTCTATTAATAGAACACAAGGTTTTATTCATAAAACACATGGTTATATTTATAGATCACGGGTTGTTTCCATTCAGATAACACATCATTTCATTCATAAAACACAGGGTTCTATTCATAGAACACAAGGTTTTATTCATAGAACACATGGCTATATTTATAGATCATGGGTGGTTTCCATTCAGAGAACACATGGTTTCATTAATAAAACACAGGGTTCTATTTATAGAACACAGGGTTCCATTCATAGAACACAGGGTTCTATTAATAGAACACAAGGTTTTATTCATAAAACACATGGTTATATTTATAGATCACGGGTGGTTTCCATTCAGAGAACACATGGTTTCATTCATAAAACACATGGTTCTATTCATAGAACACAGGGTTCCATTCATAGAACACAGGGTTCTATTAATAGAACACAAGGTTTTATTCATAAAACACATGGTTATATTTATAGATCACGGGTGGTTTCCATTCAGATAACACATCATTTCATTCATAAAACACAGGGTTCTATTCATAGAACACAGGGTTCCATTTATAGAACACTGGGTTCTATTCATAGAACACAAGGTTTTATTCATAGAACACATGGTTTTATTTATAGATCACGGGTGGTTTCCATTCAGAGAACACATAATTTGATTCATAAAACACAGGGTTCTATTCATAGAACACAGGGTTCCATTTATAGAACACAGGGTTCTATTCATAGAACTCAAGGTTTTATTCATAGAACAGATGGTTATATTTATAGATCACGGGTGGTTTCCATTCAGAGAACACATAATTTCATTCATAAAACACAGGGTTCTATTCATTGAACACAGGGTTCCATTTATAGAACACGGGGTTCTATTCATAGAACACAAGGTTTATTCATAGAACAGATGGTTATATTTATAGATCACGGGTGGTTTCCATTCAGAGAACACATGGTTTCATTCATAAAACACAGGGTTCTATTCATGGAACACAGGGTTCCATTCATAGAACACAGGGTTCTATTAATAGAACACTAGGTTTTATTCATAAAACACATGGTTATATTTATAGATCACGGGTGGTTTCCATTCAGAGAACACATGGTTTAATTCATAAAACACAGGGTTCTATTCATAGAACACAGGGTTCCATTCATAGAACACAGGGTTCTATTAATAGAACACAAGGTTTTATTCATAGAACACATGGTTATATTTATAGATCACGGGTGGTTTCCATTCAGAGAACACATAATTTCATTCATAAAACACAGGGTTCTATTCATAGAACACAAGGTTCCAATTATAGAACACAGGGTTCTATTCATAGAACACAAGGTTTTATTCATAGAACAGATGGGTATATTTATAGATCACGGGTGGTTTCCATTCAGAGAACACATGGTTTCATTCATAAAACACAGGGTTCTATTCATAAAACACAGGGTTCCATTCATAGAACACAGGGTTCTATTAATAGAACACAAGGTTTTATTCAGAGAACACATGGTTATATTTATAGATCTCGGGTGGTTTCCATTCAGAGAACACATGATTTCATTCATAAAACACAGGGTTCTATTTATAGAACACAGGGTTCCATTCATAGAACACAGGGTTCTATTGATAGAACACAAGGTTTTATTCATAAAAAACATGGTTATATTTATAGATCACGGGTGGTTTCCATTCAGAGAACACATGGTTTCATTCATAAAACACAGGGTTCTATTCATAGAACACAGGGTTCCATTCATAGAATACAGGGTTCTTTTAATAGAACACAAGGTTTTATTCATAAAACACATGGTTATATTTATAGATCACGGGTGGTTTCCATTCAGAGAACACATAATTTCATTCATAAAACACAGGGTTCTATTCATAGAACACAGGGTTCCATTTATAGAACACAGGGTTCCATTCATAGAACACAGGGTTCTATTAATAGAACACAAGGTTTTATTCATAGAACACATGGCTATATTTATAGATCACGGGTGGTTTCCATTCATAGAACACATGGTTTCATTCATAAAACACAGGGTTCTATTTATAGAACACAGGGTTCCATTCATAGAACACAGGGTTCTATTAATAGAACACAAGGTTTTATTCATAAAACACATGGTTATATTTATAGATCACGGGTGGTTTCCATTCAGAGAACACATGGTTTCATTCATAAAACACAGGGTTCTATTCATAGAACACAGGGTTCCATTCATAGAACACAGGGTTCTATTAATAGAACACAAGGTTTTATTCATAAAACACATGGTTATATTTATAGATCACGGGTGGTTTCCATTCAGAGAACACATCATTTCATTCATAAAACACAGGGTTCTATTCATAGAACACAGGGTTCCATTTATAGAACACTGGGTTCTATTCATAGAACACAAGGTTTTATTCATAGAACACATGGTTATATTTATAGATCACGGGTGGTTTCCATTCAGAGAACACATAATTTGATTCATAAAACACAGGGTTCTATTCATAGAACACAGGGTTCCATTTATAAAACACAGGGTTCTAATCATAGAACTCAAGGTTTTATTCATAGAGCAGATGGTTTTATTTATAGATCACGGGTGGTTTCCATTCAGAGAACACATAATTTCATTCATAAAACACAGGGTTCTATTCATAGAACACAGGGTTCCATTTATAGAACACGGGGTTCTATTCATAGAACACAAGGTTTATTCATAGAACAGATGGTTATATTTATAGATCACGGGTGGTTTCCATTCAGATAACACATGGTTTCATTCATAAAACACAGGGTTCTATTCATGGAACACAGGGTTCCATTCATAGAACAAAGGGTACTATTAATAGAACACAAGGTTTTATTCATAGAACACATGGTTATATTTATAGATCACGGGTGGTTTCCATTCAGAGAACACATAATTTCATTTATAAAACACAGGGTTCTATTCATAGAACACAAGGTTCCAATTATAGAACACAGGGTTCTATTCATAGAACACAAGGTTTTATTCATAGAACAGATGGGTATATTTATAGATCACGGGTGGTTTCCATTCAGAGAACACATGGTTTCATTCATAAAACACAGGGTTCTATTCATAAAACACAGGGTTCCATTCATAGAACACAGGGTTCTATTAATAGAACACAAGGTTTTATTCATAAAACACATGGTTATATTTATAGATCACGGGTGGTTTCCATTCAGAGAACACATGGTTTCATTCATAAAACACAGGGTTCTATTCATAGAACACAGGGTTCCATTCATAGAACACAGGGCTCTATTCATAGAACACAAGGTTTTATTCATAGAACAGATGGTTATATTTATAGATCACGGGTGGTTTCCATTCAGAGAACACATAATTGCATTCATAAAACACAGGGTTCTATTCATAGAACACAGGGTTCCATTTATAGAACACAGGGTTCTATTCATAGAACACAAGGTTTTATTCATAGAACACATGGCTATATTTATAGATCACGGGTGGTTTCCATTCAGAGAACACATGGTTTCATTCATAAAACACAGGGTTCTATTTATAGAACACAGGGTTCCATTCATAGAACACAGGGTTCTATTAATAGAACACAAGGTTTTATTCATAAAACACATGGTTATATTTATAGATCACGGGTGGTTTCCATTCAGAGAACACATGGTTTTATTCATAAAACACATGGTTCTATTCATAGAACACAGGGTTCCATTCATAGAACACAGGGTTCTATTAATAGAACACAAGGTTTTATTCATAAAACACATGGTTATATTTATAGATCACGGGTGGTTTCCATTCAGATAACACATCATTTCATTCATAAAACACAGGGTTCTATTCATAGAACACAATGTTTTATTCATAGAACACATGGCTATATTTATAGATCACGGGTGGTTTCCATTCAGAGAACACATGGTTTCATTAATAAAACACAGGGTTCTATTTATAGAACACAGGGTTCCATTCATAGAACACAGGGTTCTATTAATAGAACACAAGGTTTTATTCATAAAACACATGGTTAAATTTATAGATCACGGGTGGTTTCCATTCAGAGAACACATGGTTTCATTCATAAAACACATGGTTCTATTCATAGAACACAGGGTTCCATTCATAGAACACAGGGTTCTATTAATAGAACACAAGGTTTTATTCATAAAACACATGGTTATATTTATAGATCACGGGTGGTTTCCATTCAGATAACACATCATTTCATTCATAAAACACAGGGTTCTATTCATAGAACACAGGGTTCCATTTATAGAACACTGGGTTCTATTCATAGAACACAAGGTTTTATTCATAGAACACATGGTTATATTTATAGATCACGGGTGGTTTCCATTCAGAGAACACATAATTTTATTCATAAAACACAGGGTTCTATTCATAGAACACAGGGTTCCATTTATAGAACACAGGGTTCTATTCATAGAACTCAAGGTTTTATTCATAGAACAGATGGTTATATTTATAGATCACGGGTGGTTTTCATTCAGAGAACACATAATTTCATTCATAAAACACAGGGTTCTATTCATAGAACACAGGGTTCCATTTATAGAACACGGGGTTCTATTCATAGAACACAAGGTTTATTCATAGAACAGATGGTTATATTTATAGATCACGGGTGGTTTCCATTCAGAGAACACATGGTTTCATTCATAAAACACAGGGTTCTATTCATGGAACACAGGGTTCCATTCATAGAACACAGGGTTCTATTAATAGAACACTAGGTTTTATTCATAAAACACATGGTTATATTTATAGATCACGGGTGGTTTCCATTCAGAGAACACATGGTTTCATTCATAAAACACAGGGTTCTATTCATAGAACACAGGGTTCCATTCATAGAACACAGGGCTCTATTCATAGAACACAAGGTTTTATTCATAGAACAGATGGTTATATTTATAGATCACGGGTGGTTTCCATTCAGAGAACACATAATTGCATTCATAAAACACAGGGTTCTATTCATAGAACACAGGGTTCCATTTATAGAACACAGGGTTCTATTCATAGAACACAAGGTTTTATTCATAGAACACATGGCTATATTTATAGATCACGGGTGGTTTCCATTCAGAGAACACATGGTTTCATTCATAAAACACAGGGTTCTATTTATAGAACACAGGGTTCCATTCATAGAACACAGGGTTCTATTAATAGAACACAAGGTTTTATTCATAAAACACATGGTTATATTTATAGATCACGGGTGGTTTCCATTCAGAGAACACATGGTTTTATTCATAAAACACATGGTTCTATTCATAGAACACAGGGTTCCATTCATAGAACACAGGGTTCTATTAATAGAACACAAGGTTTTATTCATAAAACACATGGTTATATTTATAGATCACGGGTGGTTTCCATTCAGATAACACATCATTTCATTCATAAAACACAGGGTTCTATTCATAGAACACAATGTTTTATTCATAGAACACATGGCTATATTTATAGATCACGGGTGGTTTCCATTCAGAGAACACATGGTTTCATTAATAAAACACAGGGTTCTATTTATAGAACACAGGGTTCCATTCATAGAACACAGGGTTCTATTAATAGAACACAAGGTTTTATTCATAAAACACATGGTTATATTTATAGATCACGGGTGGTTTCCATTCAGAGAACACATGGTTTCATTCATAAAACACATGGTTCTATTCATAGAACACAGGGTTCCATTCATAGAACACAGGGTTCTATTAATAGAACACAAGGTTTTATTCATAAAACACATGGTTATATTTATAGATCACGGGTGGTTTCCATTCAGATAACACATCATTTCATTCATAAAACACAGGGTTCTATTCATAGAACACAGGGTTCCATTTATAGAACACTGGGTTCTATTCATAGAACACAAGGTTTTATTCATAGAACACATGGTTATATTTATAGATCACGGGTGGTTTCCATTCAGAGAACACATAATTTTATTCATAAAACACAGGGTTCTATTCATAGAACACAGGGTTCCATTTATAGAACACAGGGTTCTATTCATAGAACTCAAGGTTTTATTCATAGAACAGATGGTTATATTTATAGATCACGGGTGGTTTCCATTCAGAGAACACATAATTTCATTCATAAAACACAGGGTTCTATTCATAGAACACAGGGTTCCATTTATAGAACACGGGGTTCTATTCATAGAACACAAGGTTTATTCATAGAACAGATGGTTATATTTATAGATCACGGGTGGTTTCCATTCAGAGAACACATGGTTTCATTCATAAAACACAGGGTTCTATTCATGGAACACAGGGTTCCATTCATAGAACACAGGGTTCTATAAATAGAACACTAGGTTTTATTCATAAAACACATGGTTATATTTATAGATCACGGGTGGTTTCCATTCAGAGAACACATGGTTTCATTCATAAAACACAGGGTTCTATTCATAGAACACAGGGTTCCATTCATAGAACACAGGGTTCTATTAATAGAACACAAGGTTTTATTCATAAAACACATGGTTATATTTATAGATCACGGGTGGTTTCCATTCAGAGAACACATAATTGCATTCATAAAACACAGGGTTCTATTCATAGAACACAGGGTTCCATTTATAGAACACAGGGTTCTATTCATAGAACACAAGGTTTTATTCATAGAACACATGGCTATATTTATAGATTACGGGTGGTTTCCATTCAGAGAACACATGGTTTCATTCATAAAACACAGGGTTCTATTTATAGAACACAGTGTTCCATTCATAGAACACAGGGTTCTATTCATAGAACGCAAGGTTTTATTCATAGAACAGATGGTTATATTTATAGATCACGGGTGGTTTCCATTCAGAGAACACATAATTGCATTCATAAAACACAGGGTTCTATTCATAGAACACAGGGTTCCATTTATAGAACACAGGGTTCTATTCATAGAACACAAGGTTTTATTCATAGAACACATGGCTATATTTATAGATTACGGGTGGTTTCCATTCAGAGAACACATGGTTTCATTCATAAAACACAGGGTTCTATTTATAGAACACAGTGTTCCATTCATAGAACACTGGGTTCTATTCATAGAACACAAGGTTTTATTCATAGAACACATGGTTATATTTATAGATCACGGGTGGTTTCCATTCAGAGAACACATGGTTTCATTCATAAAACACAGGGTTCTATTCATAGAACACAGGGTTCCATTCATAGAACACAGGGTTCTATTAATAGAACACAAGGTTTATTCATAGAACAGATGGTTATATTTATAGATCACGGGTGGTTTCCATTCAGAGAACACATGGTTTCATTCAAAAAAACACAGGGTTCTATTCATAGAACACAGGGTTCCATTCATAGAACACAGGGTTCTATTAATAGAACACAAGGTTTTATTCATAAAACACATGGTTATATTTTTAGATCACGGGTGGTTTCCATTCAGAGAACACATAATTTCATTCATAAAACACAGGGTTCTATTCATAGAACACAGGGTTCCATTTATAGAACACAGGGTTCCATTCATAGAACACAGGGTTCTATTCATAGAACAGATGGTTATATTTATAGATCATGGGTGGTTTCCATTCAGAGAACACATAATTTCATTCATAAAACACAGGGTTCTATTCATAGAACACAGGGTTCCATTTATAGAACACAGGGTTCTATTCATAGAACACAAGGTTTTATTCATAGAACACATGGTTATATTTATAGATCACGGGTGGTTTCCATTCAGAGAACACATGGTTTCATTCATAAAACACAGGGTTCTATTCATAGAACACAGGGTTCCATTTATAGAACACAGGGTTCTATTCATAGAACACAAGGTTTTATTCATAGAACACATGGTTATATTTATAGATCACGGGTGGTTTCCATTCAGAGAACACATGGTTTCATTCATAAAACACAGGGTTCTATTCATAGAACACAGGGTTCCATTCATAGAACACAGGGTTCTATTAATAGAACACAAGGTTTTATTCATAAAACAAATGGTTATATTTATAGATCACGGGTGGTTTCCATTTAGAGAACACATCATTTCATTCATAAAACACAGGGTTCTATTCATAGAACACAGGGTTCCATTTATAGAACACTGGGTTCTATTCATAGAACACAAGGTTTTATTCATAGAACACATGGTTATATTTATAGATCACGGGTGGTTTCCATTCAGAGAACACATAATTTTATTCATAAAACACAGGGTTCTATTCATAGAACACAGGGTTCCATTTATAGAACACAGGGTTCTATTCATAGAACTCAAGGTTTTATACATTGAACAGATGGTTATATTTATAGATCACGGGTGGTTTCCATTCAGAGAACACATAATTTCATTCATAAAACACAGGGTTCTATTCATAGAACACAGGGTTCCATTTATAGAACACAGGGTTTTATTCATAGAACACAAGGTTTATTCATAGAACAGATGGTTATATGTATAGATCACGGGTTGTTTCCATTCAGAGAACACATGGTTTCATTCATAAAACACAGGGCTCTATTCATGGAACACAGGGTTCTATTAATAGAACACAAGGTTTTATTCATAGAACACATGGTTTTATTCATAGAACACCTGGTTATATTTATAGATCACGGGTGGTTTCCATTCAGAGAACACATAATTTTATTCATAAAACACAGGGTTCTATTCATAGAACACAGGGTTCCATTTATAGAACACAGGGTTCTATTCATAGAACTCAAGGTTTTATACATTGAACAGATGGTTATATTTATAGATCACGGCTGGTTTCCATTCAGAGAACACATAATTTCATTCATAAAACACAGGGTTCTATTCATAGAACACAAGGTTCCAATTATAGAACACAGGGTTCTATTCATAGAACACAAGGTTTTATTCATAGAACAGATGGGTATATTTATAGATCACGGGTGGTTTCCATTCAGAGAACACATGGTTTCATTCATAAAACAAAGGGTTCTATTCATAAAACACAGGTTTCCATTCATAGAACACAGGGTTCTATTAATAGAACACAAGGTTTTATTCATAGAACACATGGTTATATTTATAGATCACGGGTGGTTTCCATTCAGAGAACACATGATTTCATTCATAAAACACAGGGTTCTATTTATAGAACACAGGGTTCCATTCATAGAACACAGGGTTCTATTAATAGAACACAAGGTTTTATTCATAAAACACATGGTTATATTTATAGATCACGGGTGGTTTCCATTCAGAGAACACATGGTTTTATTCATAAAACACAGGGTTCTATTCATAGAACACAGGGTTCCATTTATAGAACACAGGGTTCTATTCATAGAACACAAGGTTTTATTCATAGAACACATGGTTATATTTATAGATCACGGGTGGTTTCCATTCAGATAACACATAATTTTATTCATAAAACACAGAGTTCTATTCATAGAACACATGGTTCCATTTATAGAAAACAGGGTTCTATTCATAGAACTCAAGGTTTTATTCATAGAACAGATGGTTATATTTATAGATCACGGGTGGTTTCCATTCAGAGAACACATAATTGCATTCATAAAACACAGGGTTCTATTCATAGAACACAAGGTTTTATTCATAGAACACAGGGTTCTATTCATAGAACACAAGGTTTTATTCATAGAACACATGGTTATATTTATAGATCACGGGTGGTTTCCATTCAGAGAACACATAATTTCATTCATAAAACACAGGGTTCTATTCATAGAACACAGGGTTCCATTTATAGAACACAGGGTTCCATTCATAGAACAAAGGGTTCTATTAATAGAACACAAGGTTTTATTCATAGAACACATGGCTATATTTATAGATCACGGGTGGTTTCCATTCAGAGAACACATGGTTTCATTCATAAAACACAGGGTTCTATTTATAGAACACAGGGTTCCATTCATAGAACACAGGGTTCTATTAATAGAACACAAGGTTTTATTCATAAAACACATGGTTATATTTATAGATCACGGGTGGTTTCCATTCAGAGAACACATGGTTTCATTCATAAAACACAGGGTTCTATTCATAGAACACAGGGTTCCATTCATAGAACACAGGGTTCTATTAATAGAACACAAGGTTTTATTCATAAAACACATGGTTATATTTATAGATCACGGGTGGTTTCCATTCAGAGAACACATCATTTCATTCATAAAACACAGGGTTCTATTCATAGAACACAGGGTTCCATTTATAGAACACTGGGTTCTATTCATAGAACACAAGGTTTTATTCATAGAACACATGGTTATATTTATAGATCACCGGTGGTTTCCATTCAGAGAACACATAATTTGATTCATAAAACACAGGGTTCTATTCATAGAACACAGGGTTCCATTTATAAAACACAGGGTTCTAATCATAGAACTCAAGGTTTTATTCATAGAGCAGATGGTTTTATTTATAGATCACGGGTGGTTTCCATTCAGAGAACACATAATTTCATTCATAAAACACAGGGTTCTATTCATAGAACACAGGGTTCCATTTATAGAACACGGGGTTCTATTCATAGAACACAAGGTTTATTCATAGAACAGATGGTTATATTTATAGATCACGGGTGGTTTCCATTCAGATAACACATGGTTTCATTCATAAAACACAGGGTTCTATTCATGGAACACAGGGTTCCATTCATAGAACAAAGGGTTCTATTAATAGAACACAAGGTTTTATTCATAGAACACATGGTTATATTTATAGATCACGGGTGGTTTCCATTCAGAGAACACATAATTTCATTCATAAAACACAGGGTTCTATTCATAGAACACAAGGTTCCAATTATAGAACACAGGGTTCTATTCATAGAACACAAGGTTTTATTCATAGAACAGATGGGTATATTTATAGATCACGGGTGGTTTCCATTCAGAGAACACATGGTTTCATTCATAAAACACAGGGTTCTATTCATAAAACACAGGGTTCCATTCATAGAACACAGGGTTCTATTAATAGAACACAAGGTTTTATTCATAAAACACATGGTTATATTTATAGATCACGGGTGGTTTCCATTCAGAGAACACATGGTTTCATTCATAAAACACAGGGTTCTATTCATAGAACACAGTGTTCCATTCATAGAACACATGGCTCTATTCATAGAACACAAGGTTTTATTCATAGAACAGATGGTTATATTTATAGATCACGGGTGGTTTCCATTCAGAGAACACATAATTGCATTCATAAAACACAGGGTTCTATTCATAAAACACAGGGTTCCATTTATAGAACACAGGGTTCTATTCATAGAACACAAGGTTTTATTCATAGAACACATGGCTATATTTATAGATCACGGGTGGTTTCCATTCAGAGAACACATGGTTTCATTAATAAAACACAGGGTTCTATTTATAGAATACAGGGTTCCATTCATAGAACACAGGGTTCTATTAATAGAACACAAGGTTTTATTCATAAAACACATGGTTATATTTATAGATCACGGGTGGTTTCCATTCAGAGAACACATGGTTTCATTCATAAAACACAGGGTTCTATTCATAGAACACAGGGTTCCATTCATAGAACACAGGGTTCTATTAATAGAACACAAGGTTTTATTCATAAAACACATGGTTATATTTATAGATCACGGGTGGTTTCCATTCAGATAACACATCATTTCATTCATAAAACACAGGGTTCTATTCATAGAACACAATGTTTTATTCATAGAACACATGGCTATATTTATAGATCACGGGTGGTTTCCATTCAGAGAACACATGGTTTCATTAATAAAACACAGGGTTCTATTTATAGAACACAGGGTTCCATTCATAGAACACAGGGTTCTATTAATAGAACACAAGGTTTTATTCATAAAACACATGGTTATATTTATAGATCACGGGTGGTTTCCATTCAGATAACACATCATTTCATTCATAAAACACAGGGTTCTATTCATAGAACACAGGGTTCCATTTATAGAACACAGGGTTCTATTAATAGAACACAAGGTTTTATTCATAAAACACATGGTTATATTTATAGATCACGGGTGGTTTTCATTCAGAGAACACATGGTTTCATTCATAAAACAAAGGGTTCTATTCATAGAACACAGGGTTCCATTCATAGAACACAGGGTTCTATTAATAGAACACAAGGTTTTATTCATAAAACACATGGTTATATTTATAGATCACGGGTGGTTTCCATTCAGAGAACACATAATTTCATTCATAAAACACAGGGTTCTATTCATAGAACACAGGGTTACATTTATAGAACACAGGGTTCTATTCATAGAACGCAAGGTTTTATTCATAGAACAGATGGTTATATTTATAGATCACGGGTGGTTTCCATTCAGAGAACACATAATTGCATTCATAAAACACAGGGTTCTATTCATAGAACACAGGGTTCCATTTATAGAACACAGGGTTCTATTCATAGAACACAAGGTTTTATTCATAGAACACATGGTTATATTTATAGATCACGGGTGGTTTCCATTCAGTGAACACATAATTTTATTCATAAAACACAGGGTTCTATTCATAGAACACAGGGTTCCATTTATAGAACACAGGGTTCTATTCATAGAACTCAAGGTTTTATTCATAGAACAGATGGTTATATTTATAGATCACGGGTGGTTTCCATTCAGAGAACACATAATTTCATTCATAAAACACAGGGTTCTATTCATAGAACACAGGGTTCCATTTATAGAACACGGGGTTCTATTCATAGAACACAAGGTTTATTCATAGAACAGATGGTTATATTTATAGATCACGGGTGGTTTCCATTCAGAGAACACATGGTTTCATTCATAAAACACAGGGTTCTATTCATGGAACACAGGGTTCCATTCATAGAACACAGGGTTCTATTAATAGAACACTAGGTTTTATTCATAAAACACATGGTTATATTTATAGATCACGGGTGGTTTCCATTCAGAGAACACATGGTTTCATTCATAAAACACAGGGTTCTATTCATAGAACACAGGGTTCCATTCATAGAACACAGGGTTCTATTAATAGAACACAAGGTTTTATTCATAAAACACATGGTTATATTTATAGATCACGGGTGGTTTCCATTCAGAGAACACATCATTTCATTCATAAAACACAGGGTTCTATTCATAGAACACAGGGTTCCATTTATAGAACACTGGGTTCTATTCATAGAACACAAGGTTTTATTCATAGAACACATGGTTATATTTATAGATCACGGGTGGTTTCCATTCAGAGAACACATAATTTTATTCATAAAACACAGGGTTCTATTCATAGAACACAGGGTTCCATTTATAGAACACAGGGTTCTATTAATAGAACACAAGGTTTTATTCATAGAACACATGGTTATATTTATAGATCACGGGAGGTTTCCATTCAGAGAACACATGATTTCATTCATAAAACACAGGGTTCTATTGATAGAACACAGGGTTCCATTCATAGAACACAGGGTTCTATTAATAGAACACAAGGTTTTATTCATAAAACACATGTTTATATTTAAAGATCACGGGTGGTTTCCATTCAGAGAACACATGGTTTCATTCATAAAACAAAGGGTTCTATTCATAGAACACAGGGTTCCATTCATAGAACACAGGGTTCTATTAATAGAACACAAGGTTTTATTCATAAAACACATGGTTATATTTATAGATCACGGGTGGTTTCCATTCAGAGAACACATAATTTCATTCATAAAACACAGGGTTCTATTCATAGAACACAGGGTTACATTTATAGAACACAGGGTTCTATTCATAGAACGCAAGGTTTTATTCATAGAACAGATGGTTATATTTATAGATCACGGGTGGTTTCCATTCAGAGAACACATAATTGCATTCATAAAACACAGGGTTCTATTCATAGAACACAGGGTTCCATTTATAGAACACAGGGTTCTATTCATAGAACACAAGGTTTTATTCATAGAACACATGGCTATATTTATAGATTACGGGTGGTTTCCATTCAGAGAACACATGGTTTCATTCATAAAACACAGGGTTCTATTTATAGAACACAGTGTTCCATTCATAGAACACAGGGTTCTATTAATAGAACACAAGGTTTTATTCATAAAACACATGGTTATATTTATAGATCACGGGTGGTTTCCATTCAGAGAACACATGGTTTCATTCATAAAACACAGGGTTCTTTTCATAGAACACAGGGTTCCATTTATAGAACACTGGGTTCTATTCATAGAACACAAGGTTTTATTCATAGAACACATGGTTATATTTATAGATCACGGGTGGTTTCCATTCAGAGAACACATGGTTTCATTCATAAAACACAGGGTTCTATTCATAGAACACAGGGTTCCATTCATAGAACACAGGGTTCTATTAATAGAACACAAGGTTTATTCATAGAACAGATGGTTATATTTATAGATCACGGGTGGTTTCCATTCAGAGAACACATGGTTTCATTCAAAAAAACACAGGGTTCTATTCATAGAACACAGGGTTCCATTCATAGAACACAGGGTTCTATTAATAGAACACAAGGTTTTATTCATAAAACACATGGTTATATTTTTAGATCACGGGTGGTTTCCATTCAGAGAACACATAATTTCATTCATAAAACACAGGGTTCTATTCATAGAACACAGGGTTCCATTTATAAAACACAGGGTTCCATTCATAGAACACAGGGTTCTATTCATAGAACAGATGGTTATATTTATAGATCATGGGTGGTTTCCATTCAGAGAACACATAATTTCATTCATAAAACACAGGGTTCTATTCATAGAACACAGGGTTCCATTTATAGAACACAGGGTTCTATTCATAGAACACAAGGTTTTATTCATAGAACACATGGTTATATTTATAGATCACGGGTGGTTTCCATTCAGAGAACACATGGTTTCATTCATAAAACACAGGGTTCTATTCATAGAACACAGGGTTCCATTTATAGAACACAGGGTTCTATTCATAGAACACAAGGTTTTATTCATAGAACACATGGTTATATTTATAGATCACGGGTGGTTTCCATTCAGAGAACACATGGTTTCATTCATAAAACACAGGGTTCTATTCATAGAACACAGGGTTCCATTCATAGAACACAGGGTTCTATTAATAGAACACAAGGTTTTATTCATAAAACAAATGGTTATATTTATAGATCACGGGTGGTTTCCATTTAGAGAACACATCATTTCATTCATAAAACACAGGGTTCTATTCATAGAACACAGGGTTCCATTTATAGAACACTGGGTTCTATTCATAGAACACAAGGTTTTATTCATAGAACACATGGTTATATTTATAGATCACGGGTGGTTTCCATTCAGAGAACACATAATTTTATTCATTAAACACAGGGTTCTATTCATAGAACACAGGGTTCCATTTATAGAACACAGGGTTCTATTCATAGAACTCAAGGTTTTATACATTGAACAGATGGTTATATTTATAGATCACGGGTGGTTTCCATTCAGAGAACACATAATTTCATTCATAAAACACAGGGTTCTATTCATAGAACACAGGGTTCCATTTATAGAACACAGGGTTTTATTCATAGAACACAAGGTTTATTCATAGAACAGATGGTTATATGTATAGATCACGGGTTGTTTCCATTCAGAGAACACATGGTTTCATTCATAAAACACAGGGCTCTATTCATGGAACACAGGGTTCTATTAATAGAACACAAGGTTTTATTCATAGAACACATGGTTTTATTCATAGAACACCTGGTTATATTTATAGATCACGGGTGGTTTCCATTCAGAGAACACATAATTTTATTCATAAAACACAGGGTTCTATTCATAGAACACAGGGTTCCATTTATAGAACACAGGGTTCTATTCATAGAACTCAAGGTTTTATACATTGAACAGATGGTTATATTTATAGATCACGGCTGGTTTCCATTCAGAGAACACATAATTTCATTCATAAAACACAGGGTTCTATTCATAGAACACAAGGTTCCAATTATAGAACACAGGGTTCTATTCATAGAACACAAGGTTTTATTCATAGAACAGATGGGTATATTTATAGATCACGGGTGGTTTCCATTCAGAGAACACATGGTTTCATTCATAAAACAAAGGGTTCTATTCATAAAACACAGGTTTCCATTCATAGAACACAGGGTTCTATTAATAGAACACAAGGTTTTATTCATAGAACACATGGTTATATTTATAGATCACGGGTGGTTTCCATTCAGAGAACACATGATTTCATTCATAAAACACAGGGTTCTATTTATAGAACACAGGGTTCCATTCATAGAACACAGGGTTCTATTAATAGAACACAAGGTTTTATTCATAAAACACATGGTTATATTTATAGATCACGGGTGGTTTCCATTCAGAGAACACATGGTTTTATTCATAAAACACAGGGTTCTATTCATAGAACACAGGGTTCCATTTATAGAACACAGGGTTCTATTCATAGAACACAAGGTTTTATTCATAGAACACATGGTTATATTTATAGATCACGGGTGGTTTCCATTCAGATAACACATAATTTTATTCATAAAACACAGAGTTCTATTCATAGAACACATGGTTCCATTTATAGAAAACAGGGTTCTATTCATAGAACTCAAGGTTTTATTCATAGAACAGATGGTTATATTTATAGATCACGGGTGGTTTCCATTCAGAGAACACATAATTGCATTCATAAAACACAGGGTTCTATTCATAGAACACAAGGTTTTATTCATAGAACACAGGGTTCTATTCATAGAACACAAGGTTTTATTCATAGAACACATGGTTATATTTATAGATCACGGGTGGTTTCCATTCAGAGAACACATAATTTCATTCATAAAACACAGGGTTCTATTCATAGAACACAGGGTTCCATTTATAGAACACAGGGTTCCATTCATAGAACAAAGGGTTCTATTAATAGAACACAAGGTTTTATTCATAGAACACATGGCTATATTTATAGATCACGGGTGGTTTCCATTCAGAGAACACATGGTTTCATTCATAAAACACAGGGTTCTATTTATAGAACACAGGGTTCCATTCATAGAACACAGGGTTCTATTAATAGAACACAAGGTTTTATTCATAAAACACATGGTTATATTTATAGATCACGGGTGGTTTCCATTCAGAGAACACATGGTTTCATTCATAAAACACAGGGTTCTATTCATAGAACACAGGGTTCCATTCATAGAACACAGGGTTCTATTAATAGAACACAAGGTTTTATTCATAAAACACATGGTTATATTTATAGATCACGGGTGGTTTCCATTCAGAGAACACATCATTTCATTCATAAAACACAGGGTTCTATTCATAGAACACAGGGTTCCATTTATAGAACACTGGGTTCTATTCATAGAACACAAGGTTTTATTCATAGAACACATGGTTATATTTATAGATCACCGGTGGTTTCCATTCAGAGAACACATAATTTGATTCATAAAACACAGGGTTCTATTCATAGAACACAGGGTTCCATTTATAAAACACAGGGTTCTAATCATAGAACTCAAGGTTTTATTCATAGAGCAGATGGTTTTATTTATAGATCACGGGTGGTTTCCATTCAGAGAACACATAATTTCATTCATAAAACACAGGGTTCTATTCATAGAACACAGGGTTCCATTTATAGAACACGGGGTTCTATTCATAGAACACAAGGTTTATTCATAGAACAGATGGTTATATTTATAGATCACGGGTGGTTTCCATTCAGATAACACATGGTTTCATTCATAAAACACAGGGTTCTATTCATGGAACACAGGGTTCCATTCATAGAACAAAGGGTTCTATTAATAGAACACAAGGTTTTATTCATAGAACACATGGTTATATTTATAGATCACGGGTGGTTTCCATTCAGAGAACACATAATTTCATTCATAAAACACAGGGTTCTATTCATAGAACACAAGGTTCCAATTATAGAACACAGGGTTCTATTCATAGAACACAAGGTTTTATTCATAGAACAGATGGGTATATTTATAGATCACGGGTGGTTTCCATTCAGAGAACACATGGTTTCATTCATAAAACACAGGGTTCTATTCATAAAACACAGGGTTCCATTCATAGAACACAGGGTTCTATTAATAGAACACAAGGTTTTATTCATAAAACACATGGTTATATTTATAGATCACGGGTGGTTTCCATTCAGAGAACACATGGTTTCATTCATAAAACACAGGGTTCTATTCATAGAACACAGGGTTCCATTCATAGAACACATGGCTCTATTCATAGAACACAAGGTTTTATTCATAGAACAGATGGTTATATTTATAGATCACGGGTGGTTTCCATTCAGAGAACACATAATTGCATTCATAAAACACAGGGTTCTATTCATAAAACACAGGGTTCCATTTATAGAACACAGGGTTCTATTCATAGAACACAAGGTTTTATTCATAGAACACATGGCTATATTTATAGATCACGGGTGGTTTCCATTCAGAGAACACATGGTTTCATTAATAAAACACAGGGTTCTATTTATAGAACACAGGGTTCCATTCATAGAACACAGGGTTCTATTAATAGAACACAAGGTTTTATTCATAAAACACATGGTTATATTTATAGATCACGGGTGGTTTCCATTCAGAGAACACATGGTTTCATTCATAAAACACAGGGTTCTATTCATAGAACACAGGGTTCCATTCATAGAATACAGGGTTCTATTAATAGAACACAAGGTTTTATTCATAAAACACATGGTTATATTTATAGATCACGGGTGGTTTCCATTCAGATAACACATCATTTCATTCATAAAACACAGGGTTCTATTCATAGAACACAATGTTTTATTCATAGAACACATGGCTATATTTATAGATCACGGGTGGTTTCCATTCAGAGAACACATGGTTTCATTAATAAAACACAGGGTTCTATTTATAGAACACAGGGTTCCATTCATAGAACACAGGGTTCTATTAATAGAACACAAGGTTTTATTCATAAAACACATGGTTATATTTATAGATCACGGGTGGTTTCCATTCAGATAACACATCATTTCATTCATAAAACACAGGGTTCTATTCATAGAACACAGGGTTCCATTTATAGAACACTGGGTTCTATTCATAGAACACAAGGTTTTATTCATAGAACACATGGTTATATTTATAGATCACGGGTGGTTTCCATTCAGAGAACACATAATTTTATTCATAAAACACAGGGTTCTATTCATAGAACACAGGGTTCCATTTATAGAACACAGGGTTCTATTCATAGAACACAGGGTTCTATTCATAGAACTCAAGGTTTTATTCATAGAACAGATGGTTATAATTATAGATCACGGGTGGTTTCCATTCAGAGAACACATAATTTCATTCATAAAACACAGGGTTCTATTCATAGAACACAGGGTTCCATTTATAGAACACGGGGTTCTATTCATAGAACACAAGGTTTATTCATAGAACAGATGGTTATATTTATAGATCACGGGTGGTTTCCATTCAGAGAACACATGGTTTCATTCATAAAACACAGGGTTCTATTCATGGAACACAGGGTTCCATTCATAGAACACAGGGTTCTATTAATAGAACACTAGGTTTTATTCATAAAACACATGGTTATATTTATAGATCACGGGTGGTTTCCATTCAGAGAACACATGGTTTCATTAATAAAACACAGGGTTCTATTCATAGAACACAGGGTTCCATTCATAGAACACAGGGTTCTATTAATAGAACACAAGGTTTTATTCATAAAACACATGGTTATATTTATAGATCACGGGTGGTTTCCATTCAGAGAACACATCATTTCATTCATAAAACACAGGGTTCTATTCATAGAACACAGGGTTCCATTTATAGAACACTGGGTTCTATTCATAGAACACAAGGTTTTATTCATAGAACACATGGTTATATTTATAGATCACGGGTGGTTTCCATTCAGAGAACACATAATTTTATTCATAAAACACAGGGTTCTATTCATAGAACACAGGGTTCCATTTATAGAACACAGGGTTCTTTTAATAGAACACAAGGTTTTATTCATAGAACACATGGTTATATTTATAGATCACGGGAGGTTTCCATTCAGAGAACACATGATTTCATTCATAAAACACAGGGTTCTATTTATAGAACACAGGGTTCCATTCATAGAACACAGGGTTCTATTAATAGAACACAAGGTTTTATTCATAAAACACATGGTTATATTTATAGATCACGGGTGGTTTCCATTCAGAGAACACATGGTTTCATTCATAAAACAAAGGGTTCTATTCATAGAACACAGGGTTCCATTCATAGAACACAGGGTTCTATTAATAGAACACAAGGTTTTATTCATAGAACACATGGTTATATTTATAGATCACGGGTGGTTTCCATTCAGAGAACACATAATTTTATTCATAAAACACAGGGTTCTATTCATAGAACACAGGGTTCCATTTATAGAACACAGGGTTCTATTCATAGAACTCAAGGTTTTATACATTGAACAGATGGTTATATTTATAGATCACGGGTGGTTTCCATTCAGAGAACACATAATTTCATTCATAAAACACAGGGTTCTATTCATAGAACACAGGGTTCCATTTATAGAACACAGGGTTTTATTCATAGAACACAAGGTTTATTCATAGAACAGATGGTTATATGTATAGATCACGGGTTGTTTCCATTCAGAGAACACATGGTTTCATTCATAAAACACAGGGCTCTATTCATGGAACACAGGGTTCTATTAATAGAACACAAGGTTTTATTCATAGAACACATGGTTTTATTCATAGAACACCTGGTTATATTTATAGATCACGGGTGGTTTCCATTCAGAGAACACATAATTTTATTCATAAAACACAGGGTTCTATTCATAGAACACAGGGTTCCATTTATAGAACACAGGGTTCTATTCATAGAACTCAAGGTTTTATACATTGAACAGATGGTTATATTTATAGATCACGGCTGGTTTCCATTCAGAGAACACATAATTTCATTCATAAAACACAGGGTTCTATTCATAGAACACAAGGTTCCAATTATAGAACACAGGGTTCTATTCATAGAACACAAGGTTTTATTCATAGAACAGATGGGTATATTTATAGATCACGGGTGGTTTCCATTCAGAGAACACATGGTTTCATTCATAAAACAAAGGGTTCTATTCATAAAACACAGGTTTCCATTCATAGAACACAGGGTTCTATTAATAGAACACAAGGTTTTATTCATAGAACACATGGTTATATTTATAGATCACGGGTGGTTTCCATTCAGAGAACACATGATTTCATTCATAAAACACAGGGTTCTATTTATAGAACACAGGGTTCCATTCATAGAACACAGGGTTCTATTAATAGAACACAAGGTTTTATTCATAAAACACATGGTTATATTTATAGATCACGGGTGGTTTCCATTCAGAGAACACATGGTTTTATTCATAAAACACAGGGTTCTATTCATAGAACACAGGGTTCCATTTATAGAACACAGGGTTCTATTCATAGAACACAAGGTTTTATTCATAGAACACATGGTTATATTTATAGATCACGGGTGGTTTCCATTCAGATAACACATAATTTTATTCATAAAACACAGAGTTCTATTCATAGAACACATGGTTCCATTTATAGAAAACAGGGTTCTATTCATAGAACTCAAGGTTTTATTCATAGAACAGATGGTTATATTTATAGATCACGGGTGGTTTCCATTCAGAGAACACATAATTGCATTCATAAAACACAGGGTTCTATTCATAGAACACAAGGTTTTATTCATAGAACACAGGGTTCTATTCATAGAACACAAGGTTTTATTCATAGAACACATGGTTATATTTATAGATCACGGGTGGTTTCCATTCAGAGAACACATAATTTCATTCATAAAACACAGGGTTCTATTCATAGAACACAGGGTTCCATTTATAGAACACAGGGTTCCATTCATAGAACAAAGGGTTCTATTAATAGAACACAAGGTTTTATTCATAGAACACATGGCTATATTTATAGATCACGGGTGGTTTCCATTCAGAGAACACATGGTTTCATTCATAAAACACAGGGTTCTATTTATAGAACACAGGGTTCCATTCATAGAACACAGGGTTCTATTAATAGAACACAAGGTTTTATTCATAAAACACATGGTTATATTTATAGATCACGGGTGGTTTCCATTCAGAGAACACATGGTTTCATTCATAAAACACAGGGTTCTATTCATAGAACACAGGGTTCCATTCATAGAACACAGGGTTCTATTAATAGAACACAAGGTTTTATTCATAAAACACATGGTTATATTTATAGATCACGGGTGGTTTCCATTCAGAGAACACATCATTTCATTCATAAAACACAGGGTTCTATTCATAGAACACAGGGTTCCATTTATAGAACACTGGGTTCTATTCATAGAACACAAGGTTTTATTCATAGAACACATGGTTATATTTATAGATCACCGGTGGTTTCCATTCAGAGAACACATAATTTGATTCATAAAACACAGGGTTCTATTCATAGAACACAGGGTTCCATTTATAAAACACAGGGTTCTAATCATAGAACTCAAGGTTTTATTCATAGAGCAGATGGTTTTATTTATAGATCACGGGTGGTTTCCATTCAGAGAACACATAATTTCATTCATAAAACACAGGGTTCTATTCATAGAACACAGGGTTCCATTTATAGAACACGGGGTTCTATTCATAGAACACAAGGTTTATTCATAGAACAGATGGTTATATTTATAGATCACGGGTGGTTTCCATTCAGATAACACATGGTTTCATTCATAAAACACAGGGTTCTATTCATGGAACACAGGGTTCCATTCATAGAACAAAGGGTTCTATTAATAGAACACAAGGTTTTATTCATAGAACACATGGTTATATTTATAGATCACGGGTGGTTTCCATTCAGAGAACACATAATTTCATTCATAAAACACAGGGTTCTATTCATAGAACACAAGGTTCCAATTATAGAACACAGGGTTCTATTCATAGAACACAAGGTTTTATTCATAGAACAGATGGGTATATTTATAGATCACGGGTGGTTTCCATTCAGAGAACACATGGTTTCATTCATAAAACACAGGGTTCTATTCATAAAACACAGGGTTCCATTCATAGAACACAGGGTTCTATTAATAGAACACAAGGTTTTATTCATAAAACACATGGTTATATTTATAGATCACGGGTGGTTTCCATTCAGAGAACACATGGTTTCATTCATAAAACACAGGGTTCTATTCATAGAACACAGGGTTCCATTCATAGAACACATGGCTCTATTCATAGAACACAAGGTTTTATTCATAGAACAGATGGTTATATTTATAGATCACGGGTGGTTTCCATTCAGAGAACACATAATTGCATTCATAAAACACAGGGTTCTATTCATAAAACACAGGGTTCCATTTATAGAACACAGGGTTCTATTCATAGAACACAAGGTTTTATTCATAGAACACATGGCTATATTTATAGATCACGGGTGGTTTCCATTCAGAGAACACATGGTTTCATTAATAAAACACAGGGTTCTATTTATAGAACACAGGGTTCCATTCATAGAACACAGGGTTCTATTAATAGAACACAAGGTTTTATTCATAAAACACATGGTTATATTTATAGATCACGGGTGGTTTCCATTCAGAGAACACATGGTTTCATTCATAAAACACAGGGTTCTATTCATAGAACACAGGGTTCCATTCATAGAACACAGGGTTCTATTAATAGAACACAAGGTTTTATTCATAAAACACATGGTTATATTTATAGATCACGGGTGGTTTCCATTCAGATAACACATCATTTCATTCATAAAACACAGGGTTCTATTCATAGAACACAATGTTTTATTCATAGAACACATGGCTATATTTATAGATCACGGGTGGTTTCCATTCAGAGAACACATGGTTTCATTAATAAAACACAGGGTTCTATTTATAGAACACAGGGTTCCATTCATAGAACACAGGGTTCTATTAATAGAACACAAGGTTTTATTCATAAAACACATGGTTATATTTATAGATCACGGGTGGTTTCCATTCAGATAACACATCATTTCATTCATAAAACACAGGGTTCTATTCATAGAACACAGGGTTCCATTTATAGAACACTGGGTTCTATTCATAGAACACAAGGTTTTATTCATAGAACACATGGTTATATTTATAGATCACGGGTGGTTTCCATTCAGAGAACACATAATTTTATTCATAAAACACAGGGTTCTATTCATAGAACACAGGGTTCCATTTATAGAACACAGGGTTCTATTCATAGAACACAGGGTTCTATTCATAGAACTCAAGGTTTTATTCATAGAACAGATGGTTATAATTATAGATCACGGGTGGTTTCCATTCAGAGAACACATAATTTCATTCATAAAACACAGGGTTCTATTCATAGAACACAGGGTTCCATTTATAGAACACGGGGTTCTATTCATAGAACACAAGGTTTATTCATAGAACAGATGGTTATATTTATAGATCACGGGTGGTTTCCATTCAGAGAACACATGGTTTCATTCATAAAACACAGGGTTCTATTCATGGAACACAGGGTTCCATTCATAGAACACAGGGTTCTATTAATAGAACACTAGGTTTTATTCATAAAACACATGGTTATATTTATAGATCACGGGTGGTTTCCATTCAGAGAACACATGGTTTCATTCATAAAACACAGGGTTCTATTCATAGAACACAGGGTTCCATTCATAGAACACAGGGTTCTATTAATAGAACACAAGGTTTTATTCATAAAACACATGGTTATATTTATAGATCACGGGTGGTTTCCATTCAGAGAACACATCATTTCATTCATAAAACACAGGGTTCTATTCATAGAACACAGGGTTCCATTTATAGAACACTGGGTTCTATTCATAGAACACAAGGTTTTATTCATAGAACACATGGTTATATTTATAGATCACGGGTGGTTTCCATTCAGAGAACACATAATTTTATTCATAAAACACAGGGTTCTATTCATAGAACACAGGGTTCCATTTATAGAACACAGGGTTCTTTTAATAGAACACAAGGTTTTATTCATAGAACACATGGTTATATTTATAGATCACGGGAGGTTTCCATTCAGAGAACACATGATTTCATTCATAAAACACAGGGTTCTATTTATAGAACACAGGGTTCCATTCATAGAACACAGGGTTCTATTAATAGAACACAAGGTTTTATTCATAAAACACATGGTTATATTTATAGATCACGGGTGGTTTCCATTCAGAGAACACATGGTTTCATTCATAAAACAAAGGGTTCTATTCATAGAACACAGGGTTCCATTCATAGAACACAGGGTTCTATTAATAGAACACAAGGTTTTATTCATAAAACACATGGTTATATTTATAGATCACGGGTGGTTTCCATTCAGAGAACACATAATTTCATTCATAAAACACAGGGTTATATTCATAGAACGCAAGGTTTTATTCATAGAACAGATGGTTATATTTATAGATCACGGGTGGTTTCCATTCAGAGAACACATAATTGCATTCATAAAACACAGGGTTCTATTCATAGAACACAGGGTTCCATTTATAGAACACAGGGTTCTATTCATAGAACACAAGGTTTTATTCATAGAACACATGGCTATATTTATAGATTACGGGTGGTTTCCATTCAGAGAACACATGGTTTCATTAATAAAACACAGGGTTCTATTTATAGAACACAGGGTTCCATTCATAGAACACAGGGTTCTATTAATAGAACACAAGGTTTTATTCATAAAACACATGGTTATATTTATAGATCACGGGTGGTTTCCATTCAGAGAACACATGGTTTCATTCATAAAACACATGGTTCTATTCATAGAACACAGGGTTCCATTCATAGAACACAGGGTTCTATTAATAGAACACAAGGTTTTATTCATAAAACACATGGTTATATTTATAGATCACGGGTGGTTTCCATTCAGATAACACATCATTTCATTCATAAAACACAGGGTTCTATTCATAGAACACAGGGTTCCATTTATAGAACACTGGGTTCTATTCATAGAACACAAGGTTTTATTCATAGAACACATGGTTATATTTATAGATCACGGGTGGTTTCCATTCAGAGAACACATAATTGTATTCATAAAACACAGGGTTCTATTCATAGAACACAGGGTTCCATTTATAGAACACAGGGTTCTATTCATAGAACTCAAGGTTTTATTCATAGAACAGATGGTTATATTTATAGATCACGGGTGGTTTCCATTCAGAGAACACATAATTTCATTCATAAAACACAGGGTTCTATTCATAGAACACAGGGTTCCATTTATAGAACATGGGGTTCTATTCATAGAACACAAGGTTTATTCATAGAACAGATGGTTATATTTATAGATCACGGGTGGTTTCCATTCAGAGAACACATGGTTTCATTCATAAAACACAGGGTTCTATTCATGGAACACAGGGTTCCATTCATAGAACACAGGGTTCTATTAATAGAACACTAGGTTTTATTCATAAAACACATGGTTATATTTATAGATCACGGGTGGTTTCCATTCAGAGAACACATGGTTTCATTCATAAAACACAGGGTTCTATTCATAGAACACAGGGTTCCATTCATAGAACACAGGGTTCTATTAATAGAACACAAGGTTTTATTCATAAAACACATGGTTATATTTATAGATCACGGGTGGTTTCCATTCAGAGAACACATCATTTCATTCATAAAACACAGGGTTCTATTCATAGAACACAGGGTTCCATTTATAGAACACTGGGTTCTATTCATAGAACACAAGGTTTTATTCATAGAACACATGGTTATATTTATAGATCACGGGTGGTTTCCATTCAGAGAACACATAATTTTATTCATAAAACACAGGGTTCTATTCATAGAACACAGGGTTCCATTTATAGAACACAGGGTTCTATTAATAGAACACAAGGTTTTATTCATAGAACACATGGTTATATTTATAGATCACGGGAGGTTTCCATTCAGAGAAAACATGATTTCATTCATAAAACACAGGGTTCTATTGATAGAACACAGGGTTCCATTCATAGAACACAGGGTTCTATTAATAGAACACAAGGTTTTATTCATAAAACACATGGTTATATTTATAGATCACGGGTGGTTTCCATTCAGAGAACACATGGTTTCATTCATAAAACAAAGGGTTCTATTCATAGAACACAGGGTTCCATTCATAGAACACAGGGTTCTATTAATAGAACACAAGGTTTTATTCATAAAACACATGGTTATATTTATAGATCACGGGTGGTTTCCATTCAGAGAACACATAATTTCATTCATAAAACACAGGGTTCTATTCATAGAACACAGGGTTCCATTTATAGAACACAGGGTTCTATTCATAGAACGCAAGGTTTTATTCATAGAACAGATGGTTATATTTATAGATCACGGGTGGTTTCCATTCAGAGAACACATAATTGCATTCATAAAACACAGGGTTCTATTCATAGAACACAGGGTTCCATTTATAGAACACAGGGTTCTATTCATAGAACACAAGGTTTTATTCATAGAACACATGGCTATATTTATAGATCACGGGTGGTTTCCATTCAGAGAACACATGGTTTCATTCATAAAACACAGGGTTCTATTTATAGAACACAGGGTTCCATTCATAGAACACAGGGTTCTATTAATAGAACACAAGGTTTTATTCATAAAACACATGGTTATATTTATAGATCACGGGTGGTTTCCATTCAGAGAACACATGGTTTCATTCATAAAACACAGGGTTCTATTCATAGAACACAGGGTTCCATTCATAGAACACAGGGTTCTATTAATAGAACACAAGGTTTTATTCATAAAACACATGGTTATATTTATAGATCACGGGTGGTTTCCATTCAGAGAACACATCATTTCATTCATAAAACACAGGGTTCTTTTCATAGAACACAGGGTTCCATTTATAGAACACTGGGTTCTATTCATAGAACACAAGGTTTTATTCATAGAACACATGGTTATATTTATAGATCACGGGTGGTTTCCATTCGGAGAACACATAATTTTATTCATAAAACACAGGGTTCTATTCATGGAACACAGGGTTCCATTCATAGAACACAGGGTTCTATTAATAGAACACAATGTTTTATTCATAGAACACATGGTTATATTTATAGATCACGGTAGGTTTCCATTCAGAGAACACATGGTTTCATTCATAAAACACATGGTTCTATTCATAGAACACAGGGTTCCATTCATAGAACACAGGGTTCTATTAACAGAACACAAGGTTTTATTCATAAAACACATGGTTATATTTATAGATCACGGGTGGTTTCCATTCAGATAACACATCATTTCATTCATAAAACACAGGGTTCTATTCATAGAACACAAGGTTTTATTCATAGAACACATGGCTATATTTATAGATCATGGGTGGTTTCCATTCAGAGAACACATGGTTTCATTAATAAAACACAGGGTTCTATTTATAGAACACAGGGTTCCATTCAAAGAACACAGGGTTCTATTAATAGAACACAAGGTTTTATTCATAAAACACATGGTTATATTTATAGATCACGGGTGGTTTCCATTCAGAGAACACATGGTTTCATTCATAAAACACATGGTTCTATTCATAGAACACAGGGTTCCATTCATAGAACACAGGGTTCTATTAATAGAACACAAGGTTTTATTCATAAAACACATGGTTATATTTATAGATCACGGGTGGTTTCCATTCAGATAACACATCATTTCATTCATAAAACACAGGGTTCTATTCATAGAACACAGGGTTCCATTTATAGAACACTGGGTTCTATTCATAGAACACAAGGTTTTATTCATAGAACACATGGTTATATTTATAGATCACGGGTGGTTTCCATTCAGAGAACACATAATTTTATTCATAAAACACAGGGTTCTATTCATAGAACACAGGGTTCCATTTATAGAACACAGGGTTCTATTCATAGAACTCAAGGTTTTATTCATAGAACAGATGGTTATATTTATAGATCACGGGTGGTTTCCATTCAGAGAACACATAATTTCATTCATAAAACACAGGGTTCTATTCATTGAACACAGGGTTCCATTTATAGAACACAGGGTTCTATTCATAGAACACAAGGTTTATTCATAGAACAGATGGTTATATTTATAGATCACGGGTGGTTTCCATTCAGAGAACACATGGTTTCATTCATAAAACACAGGGTTCTATTCATGGAACACAGGGTTCCATTCATAGAACACAGGGTTCTATTAATAGAACACTAGGTTTTATTCATAAAACACATGGTTATATTTATAGATCACGGGTGGTTTCCATTCAGAGAACACATGGTTTAATTCATAAAACACAGGGTTCTATTCATAGAACACAGGGTTCCATTCATAGAACACAGGGTTCTATTAATAGAACACAAGGTTTTATTCATAGAACACATGGTTATATTTATAGATCACGGGTGGTTTCCATTCAGAGAACACATAATTTCATTCATAAAACACAGGGTTCTATTCATAGAACACAAGGTTCCAATTATAGAACACATGGTTCTATTCATAGAACACAAGGTTTTATTCATAGAACAGATGGGTATATTTATAGATCACGGGTGGTTTCCATTCAGAGAACACATGGTTTCATTCATAAAACACAGGGTTCTATTCATAAAACACAGGGTTCCATTCATAGAACACAGGGTTCTATTAATAGAACACAAGGTTTTATTCAGAGAACACATGGTTATATTTATAGATCTCGGGTGGTTTCCATTCAGAGAACACATGATTTCATTCATAAAACACAGGGTTCTATTTATAGAACACAGGGTTCCATTCATAGAACACAGGGTTCTATTGATAGAACAC
This sequence comes from Crinia signifera, assembly GCF_055691185.1. NCBI lineage: Eukaryota > Metazoa > Chordata > Amphibia > Anura > Myobatrachidae > Crinia > Crinia signifera. The sequence continues at coordinate 235,436,468 of NC_139217.1, read as the reverse complement.
AAGGTTTTATTCATAAAAAACATGGTTATATTTATAGATCACGGGTGGTTTCCATTCAGAGAACACATGGTTTCATTCATAAAACACAGGGTTCTATTCATAGAACACAGGGTTCCATTCATAGAATACAGGGTTCTTTTAATAGAACACAAGGTTTTATTCATAAAACACATGGTTATATTTATAGATCACGGGTGGTTTCCATTCAGAGAACACATAATTTCATTCATAAAACACAGGGTTCTATTCATAGAACACAGGGTTCCATTTATAGAACACAGGGTTCCATTCATAGAACACAGGGTTCTATTAATAGAACACAAGGTTTTATTCATAGAACACATGGCTATATTTATAGATCACGGGTGGTTTCCATTCAGAGAACACATGGTTTCATTCATAAAACACAGGGTTCTATTTATAGAACACAGGGTTCCATTCATAGAACACAGGGTTCTATTAATAGAACACAAGGTTTTATTCATAAAACACATGGTTATATTTATAGATCACGGGTGGTTTCCATTCAGAGAACACATGGTTTCATTCATAAAACACAGGGTTCTATTCATAGAACACAGGGTTCCATTCATAGAACACAGGGTTCTATTAATAGAACACAAGGTTTTATTCATAAAACACATGGTTATATTTATAGATCACGGGTGGTTTCCATTCAGAGAACACATCATTTCATTCATAAAACACAGGGTTCTATTCATAGAACACAGGGTTCCATTTATAGAACACTGGGTTCTATTCATAGAACACAAGGTTTTATTCATAGAACACATGGTTATATTTATAGATCACCGGTGGTTTCCATTCAGAGAACACATAATTTTATTCATAAAACACAGGGTTCTATTCATAGAACACAGGGTTCCATTTATAAAACACAGGGTTCTAATCATAGAACTCAAGGTTTTATTCATAGAGCAGATGGTTTTATTTATAGATCACGGGTGGTTTCCATTCAGAGAACACATAATTTCATTCATAAAACACAGGGTTCTATTCATAGAACACAGGGTTCCATTTATAGAACACGGGGTTCTATTCATAGAACACAAGGTTTATTCATAGAACAGATGGTTATATTTATAGATCACGGGTGGTTTCCATTCAGATAACACATGGTTTCATTCATAAAACACAGGGTTCTATTCATGGAACACAGGGTTCCATTCATAGAACAAAGGGTTCTATTAATAGAACACAAGGTTTTATTCATAGAACACATGGTTATATTTATAGATCACGGGTGGTTTCCATTCAGAGAACACATAATTTCATTCATAAAACACAGGGTTCTATTCATAGAACACAAGGTTCCAATTATAGAACACAGGGTTCTATTCATAGAACACAAGGTTTTATTCATAGAACAGATGGGTATATTTATAGATCACGGGTGGTTTCCATTCAGAGAACACATGGTTTCATTCATAAAACACAGGGTTCTATTCATAAAACACAGGGTTCCATTCATAGAACACAGGGTTCTATTAATAGAACACAAGGTTTTATTCATAAAACACATGGTTATATTTATAGATCACGGGTGGTTTCCATTCAGAGAACACATGGTTTCATTCATAAAACACAGGGTTCTATTCATAGAACACAGGGTTCCATTCATAGAACACATGGCTCTATTCATAGAACACAAGGTTTTATTCATAGAACAGATGGTTATATTTATAGATCACGGGTGGTTTCCATTCAGAGAACACATAATTGCATTCATAAAACACAGGGTTCTATTCATAGAACACAGGGTTCCATTTATAGAACACATGGTTCTATTCATAGAACACAAGGTTTTATTCATAGAACACATGGCTATATTTATAGATCACGGGTGGTTTCCATTCAGAGAACACATGGTTTCATTCATAAAACACAGGGTTCTATTTATAGAACACAGGGTTCCATTCATAGAACACAGGGTTCTATTAATAGAACACAAGGTTTTATTCATAAAACACATGGTTATATTTATAGATCACGGGTGGTTTCCATTCAGAGAACACATGGTTTCATTCATAAAACACAGGGTTCTATTCATAGAACACAGGGTTCCATTCATAGATCACAGGGTTCTATTAATAGAACACAAGGTTTTATTCATAAAACACATGGTTATATTTATAGATCACGGGTGGTTTCCATTCAGATAACACATCATTTCATTCATAAAACACAGGGTTCTATTTATAGAACACAATGTTTTATTCATAGAACACATGGCTATATTTATAGATCACGGGTGGTTTCCATTCAGAGAACACATGGTTTCATTAATAAAACACAGGGTTCGAATTTATAGAACACAGGGTTCCATTCATAGAACACAGGGTTCTATTAATAGAACACAAGGTTTTATTCATAAAACACATGGTTATATTTATAGATCACGGGTGGTTTCCATTCAGATAACACATCATTTCATTCATAAAACACAGGGTTCTATTCATAGAACACAGGGTTCCATTTATAGAACACTGGGTTCTATTCATAGAACACAAGGTTTTATTCATAGAACACATGGTTATATTTATAGATCACGGGTGGTTTCCATTCAGAGAACACATAATTTTATTCATAAAACACAGGGTTCTATTCATAGAACACAGGGTTCCATTTATAGAACACGGGGTTCTATTCATAGAACACAAGGTTTATTCATAGAACAGATGGTTATATTTATAGATCACGGGTGGTTTCCATTCAGAGAACACATGGTTTCATTCATAAAACACAGGGTTCTATTCATGGAACACAGGGTTCCATTCATAGAACACAGGGTTCTATTAATAGAACACTAGGTTTTATTCATAAAACACATGGTTATATTTATAGATCACGGGTGGTTTCCATTCAGAGAACACATGGTTTCATTCATAAAACACAGGGTTCTATTCATAGAACACAGGGTTCCATTCATAGAACACAGGGTTCTATTAATAGAACACAAGGTTTTATTCATAAAACACATGGTTATATTTATAGATCACGGGTGGTTTCCATTCAGAGAACACATCATTTCATTCATAAAACACAGGGTTCTATTCATAGAACACAGGGTTCCATTTATAGAACACTGGGTTCTATTCATAGAACACAAGGTTTTATTCATAGAAGACATGGTTATATTTATAGATCACGGGTGGTTTCCATTCAGAGAACACATAATTTTATTCATAAAACACAGGGTTCTATTCATAGAACACAGGGTTCCATTTATAGAACACAGGGTTCTTTTAATAGAACACAAGGTTTTATTCATAGAACACATGGTTATATTTATAGATCACGGGAGGTTTCCATTCAGAGAACACATGATTTCATTCATAAAACACAGGGTTCTATTTATAGAACACAGGGTTCCATTCATAGAACACAGGGTTCTATTAATAGAACACAAGGTTTTATTCATAAAACACATGGTTATATTTATAGATCACGGGTGGTTTCCATTCAGAGAACACATGGTTTCATTCATAAAACAAAGGGTTCTATTCATAGAACACAGGGTTCCATTCATAGAACACAGGGTTCTATTAATAGAACACAAGGTTTTATTCATAAAACACATGGTTATATTTATAGATCACGGGTGGTTTCCATTCAGAGAACACATAATTGCATTCATAAAACACAGGGTTCTATTCATAGAACACAGGGTTCTATTTATAGAACACAGGGTTCTATTCATAGAACACAAGGTTTTATTCATAGAACACATGGCTATATTTATAGATCACGGGTGGTTTCCATTCAGAGAACACATGGTTTCATTAATAAAACACAGGGTTCTATTTATAGAACACAGGGTTCCATTCATAGAACACAGGGTTCTATTAATAGAACACAAGGTTTTATTCATAAAACACATGGTTATATTTATAGATCACGGGTGGTTTCCATTCAGAGAACACATGGTTTCATTCATAAAACACATGGTTCTATTCATAGAACACAGGGTTCCATTCATAGAACACAGGGTTCTATTAATAGAACACAAGGTTTTATTCATAAAACACATGGTTATATTTATAGATCACGGGTGGTTTCCATTCAGATAACACATCATTTCATTCATAAAACACAGGGTTCTATTCATAGAACACAGGGTTCCATTTATAGAACACTGGGTTCTATTCATAGAACACAAGGTTTTATTCATAGAACACATGGTTATATTTATAGATCACGGGTGGTTTCCATTCAGAGAACACATAATTGTATTCATAAAACACAGGGTTCTATTCATAGAACACAGGGTTCCATTTATAGAACACAGGGTTCTATTCATAGAACTCAAGGTTTTATTCATAGAACAGATGGTTATATTTATAGATCACGGGTGGTTTCCATTCAGAGAACACATAATTTCATTCATAAAACACAGGGTTCTATTCATAGAACACAGGGTTCCATTTATAGAACACGGGGTTCTATTCATAGAACACAAGGTTTATTCATAGAACAGATGGTTATATTTATAGATCACGGGTGGTTTCCATTCAGAGAACACATGGTTTCATTCATAAAACACAGGGTTCTATTCATGGAACACAGGGTTCCATTCATAGAACACAGGGTTCTATTAATAGAACACTAGGTTTTATTCATAAAACACATGGTTATATTTATAGATCACGGGTGGTTTCCATTCAGAGAACACATAATTGCATTCATAAAACACAGGGTTCTATTCATAGAACACAGGGTTCCATTTATAGAACACAGGGTTCTATTCATAGAACACAAGGTTTTATTCATAGAACACATGGCTATATTTATAGATCACGGGTGGTTTCCATTCAGAGAACACATGGTTTCATTCATAAAACACATGGTTCTATTTATAGAACACAGGGTTCCATTCATAGAACACAGGGTTCTATTAATAGAACACAAGGTTTTATTCATAAAACACATGGTTATATTTATAGATCACGGGTGGTTTCCATTCAGAGAACACATGGTTTCATTCATAAAACACAGGGTTCTATTCATAGAACACAGGGTTCCATTCATAGAACACAGGGTTCTATTAATAGAACACAAGGTTTTATTCATAAAACACATGGTTATATTTATAGATCACGGGTGGTTTCCATTCAGAGAACACATCATTTCATTCATAAAACACAGGGTTCTATTCATAGAACACAGGGTTCCATTTATAGAACACTGGGTTCTATTCATAGAACACAAGGTTTTATTCATAGAACACATGGTTATATTTATAGATCACGGGTGGTTTCCATTCAGAGAACACATAATTTTATTCATAAAACACAGGGTTCTATTCATAGAACACAGGGTTCCATTTATAGAACACAGGGTTCTATTAATAGAACACAAGGTTTTATTCATAGAACACATGGTTATATTTATAGATCACGGGAGGTTTCCATTCAGAGAACACATGATTTCATTCATAAAACACAGGGTTCTATTTATAGAACACAGGGTTCCATTCATAGAACACAGGGTTCTATTAATAGAACACAAGGTTTATTCATAGAACAGATGGTTATATTTATAGATCACGGGTGGTTTCCATTCAGAGAACACATGGTTTCATTCAAAAAAACACAGGGTTCTATTCATAGAACACAGGTTCCATTCATAGAACACAGGGTTCTATTAATAGAACACAAGGTTTTATTCATAAAACACATGGTTATATTTTTAGATCACGGGTGGTTTCCATTCAGAGAACACATAATTTCATTCATAAAACACAGGGTTCTATTCATAGAACACAAGGTTCCAATTATAGAACACAGGGTTCTATTCATAGAACACAAGGTTTTATTCATAGAACAGATGGTTATATTTATAGATCATGGGTGGTTTCCATTCAGAGAACACATAATTTCATTCATAAAACACAGGGTTCTATTCATAGAACACAGGGTTCCATTTATAGAACACAGGGTTCTATTCATAGAACACAAGGTTTTATTCATAGAACAGATGGTTATATTTATAGATCACGGGTGGTTTCCATTCAGAGAACACATAATTGCATTCATAAAACACAGGGTTCTATTCATAGAACACAGGGTTCTATTCATAGAACACAGGGTTCCATTTATAGAACACAGGGTTCTATTCATAGAACACAAGGTTTTATTCATAGAACACATGGCTATATTTATAGATCACGGGTGGTTTCCATTCAGAGAACACATGGTTTCATTCATAAAACACAGGGTTCTATTTATAGAACACAGGGTTCCATTCATAGAACACAGGGTTCTATTAATAGAACACAAGGTTTTATTCATAAAACACATGGTTATATTTATAGATCACGGGTGGTTTCCATTCAGAGAACACATGGTTTCATTCATAAAACACAGGGTTCTATTCATAGAACACAGGGTTCCATTCATAGAACACAGGGTTCTATGCATAGAACACAAGGTTTTATTCATAAAACACATGGTTATATTTATAGATCACAGGTGGTTTCCATTCAGAGAACACATCATTTCATTCATAAAACACAGGGTTCTATTCATAGAACACAGGGTTCCATTTATAGAACAAGGGGTTCTATTCATAGAACACAAGGTTTTATTCATAGAACACATGGTTATATTTATAGATCACGGGTGGTTTCCATTCAGAGAACACATAATTTTATTCATAAAACACAGGGTTCTATTCATAGAACACAGGGTTCCATTTATAGAACACAGGGTTCTATTCATAGAACACAAGGTTTATTCATAGAACAGATGGTTATATTTATAGATCACGGGTGGTTTCCATTCAGAGAACACATGGTTTCATTCATAAAACACAGGGTTCTATTCATGGAACACAGGGTTCCATTCATAGAACACAGGGTTCTATTAATAGAACACTAGGTTTTATTCATAAAACACATGGTTATATTTATAGATCACGGGTGGTTTCCATTCAGAGAACACATGGTTTCATTCATAAAACACAGGGTTCTATTCATAGAACACAGGGTTCCATTCATAGAACACAGGGTTCTATTAATAGAAAACAAGGTTTTATTCATAAAACACATGGTTATATTTATAGATCACGGGTGGTTTCCATTCAGAGAACACATAATTTTATTCATAAAACACAGGGTTCTATTCATAGAACACAGGGTTCCATTTATAGAACACAGGGTTCTATTCATAGAACACAAGGTTTTATTCATAGAACACATGGTTATATTTATAGATCACGGGAGGTTTCCATTCAGAGAACACATGATTTCATTCATAAAACACAGGGTTCTATTTATAGAACACAGGGTTCCATTCATAGAACACAGGGTTCTATTAATAGAACACAAGGTTTTATTCATAAAACACATGGTTATATTTATAGATCACGGGTGGTTTCCATTCAGAGAACACATGGTTTCATTCATAAAACACAGGGTTCTATTCATGGAACACAGGGTTCCATTCATAGAACACAGGGTTCTATTAATAGAACACAAGGTTTTATTCATAAAACACATGGTTATATTTATAGATCACGGGTGGTTTCCATTCAGAGAACACATGGTTTCATTCATAAAACACAGGGTTCTATTCATAGAACACAGGGTTCCATTCATAGAACACAGGGTTCTATTAATAGAACACAAGGTTTTATTCATAAAACACATGGTTATATTTATAGATCACGGGTGGTTTCCATTCAGAGAACACATCATTTCATTCATAAAACACAGGGTTCTATTCATAGAACACAGGGTTCCATTTATAGAACACTGGGTTCTATTCATAGAACACAAGGTTTTATTCATAGAACACATGGTTTTATTTATAGATCACGGGTGGTTTCCATTCAGAGAACACATAATTTCATTCATAAAACACAGGGTTCTATTCATAGAACACAGGGTTCCATTTATAGAACACGGGGTTCTATTCATAGAACACAAGGTTTATTCATAGAACAGATGGTTATATTTATAGATCACGGGTGTTTTCCATTCAGATAACACATGGTTTCATTCATAAAACACAGGGTTCTATTCATGGAACACAGGGTTCCATTCATAGAACAAAGGGTTCTATTAATAGAACACAAGGTTTTATTCATAGAACACATGGTTATATTTATAGATCACGGGTGGTTTCCATTCAGAGAACACATAATTTCATTCATACAACACAGGGTTCTATTCATAGAACACAAGGTTCCAATTATAGAACACAGGGTTCTATTCATAGAACACAAGGTTTTATTCATAGAACAGATGGGTATATTTATAGATCACGGGTGGTTTCCATTCAGAGAACACATGGTTTCATTCATAAAACACAGGGTTCTATTCATAAAACACAGGGTTCCATTCATAGAACACAGGGTTCTATTAATAGAACACAAGGTTTTATTCATAAAACACATGGTTATATTTATAGATCACGGGTGGTTTCCATTCAGAGAACACATGGTTTCATTAATAAAACACAGGGTTCTATTCATAGAACACAGGGTTCCATTCATAGAACACAGGGCTCTATTAATAGAACACAAGGTTTTATTCATAAAACACATGGTTATATTTATAGATCACGGGTGGTTTCCATTCAGAGAACACATAATTTCATTCATAAAACACAGGGTTCTATTCATAGAACACAGGGTTCCATTTATAGAACACAGGGTTCTATTCATAGAACACAAGGTTTTATTCATAGAACAGATGGTTATATTTATAGATCACGGGTGGTTTCCATTCAGAGAACACATAATTGCATTCATAAAACACAGGGTTCTATTCATAGAACACAGGGTTCCATTTATAGAACACAGGGTTCTATTCATAGAACACAAGGTTTTATTCATAGAACACATGGCTATATTTATAGATCACGGGTGGTTTCCATTAAGAGAACACATGGTTTCATTCATAAAACACAGGGTTCTATTTATAGAACACAGGGTTCCATTCATAGAACACAGGGTTCTATTAATAGAACACAAGGTTTTATTCATAAAACACATGGTTATATCTATAGATCACGGGTGGTTTCCATTCAGAGAACACATGGTTTCATTCATAAAACACAGGGTTCTATTCATAGAACACAGGGTTCCATTCATAGAACACAGGGTTCTATTAATAGAACACAAGGTTTTATTCATAAAACACATGGTTATATTTATAGATCACGGGTGGTTTCCATTCAGAGAACACATCATTTCATTCATAAAACACAGGGTTCTATTCATAGAACACAGGGTTCCATTTATAGAACACAGGGTTCTATTCATAGAACTCAAGGTTTTATTCATAGAACAGATGGTTATATTTATAGATCACGGGTGGTTTCCATTCAGAGAACACATAATTTCATTCATAAAACACAGGGTTCTATTCATAGAACACAGGGTTCCGTTTATAGAACACGGGGTTCTATTCATAGAACACAAGGTTTATTCATAGAACAGATGGTTATATTTATAGTTCACGGGTGGTTTCCATTCAGAGAACACATGGTTTCATTCATAAAACACAGGGTTCTATTCATGGAACACAGGGTTCCATTCATAGAACACAGGGTTCTATTAATAGAACACAAGGTTTTATTCATAAAACACATGGTTATATTTATAGATCACGGGTGGTTTCCATTCAGATAACACATCATTTCATTCATAAAACACAGGGTTCTATTCATAGAACACAAGGTTTTATTCATAGAACACATGGCTATATTTATAGATCACGGGTGGTTTCCATTCAGAGAACACATGGTTTCATTAATAAAACACAGGGTTCTATTTATAGAACACAGGGTTCCATTCATAGAACACAGGGTTCTATTAATAGAACACAAGGTTTTATTCATAAAACACATGGTTATATTTATAGATCACGGGTGGTTTCCATTCAGAGAACACATGGTTTCATTCATAAAACACATGGTTCTATTCATAGAACACAGGGTTCCATTCATAGAACACAGGGTTCTATTAATAGAACACAAGGTTTTATTCATAAAACACATGGTTATATTTATAGATCACGGGTGGTTTCCATTCAGATAACACATCATTTCATTCATAAAACACAGGGTTCTATTCATAGAACACAGGGTTCCATTTATAGAACACTGGGTTCTATTCATAGAACACAAGGTTTTATTCATAGAACACATGGTTATATTTATAGATCACGGGTGGTTTCCATTCAGAGAACACATAATTTTATTCATAAAACACAGGGTTCTATTCATAGAACACATGGTTCCATTTATAGAACACAGGGTTCTATTCATAGAACTCAAGGTTTTATTCATAGAACAGATGGTTATATTTATAGATCACGGGTGGTTTCCATTCAGAGAACACATAATTTCATTCATAAAACACAGGGTTCTATTCATTGAACACAGGGTTCCATTTATAGAACACGGGGTTCTATTCATAGAACACAAGGTTTATTCATAGAACAGATGGTTATATTTATAGATCACGGGTGGTTTCCATTCAGAGAACACATGGTTTCATTCATAAAACACAGGGTTCTATTCATGGAACACAGGGTTCCATTCATAGAACACAGGGTTCTATTAATAGAACACTAGGTTTTATTCATAAAACACATGGTTATATTTATAGATCACGGGTGGTTTCCATTCAGAGAACACATGGTTTCATTCATAAAACACAGGGTTCTATTCATAGAACACAGGGTTCCATTCATAGAACACAGGGTTCTATTAATAGAACACAAGGTTTTATTCATAGAACACATGGTTATATTTATAGATCACGGGTGGTTTCCATTCAGAGAACACATAATTTCATTCATAAAACACAGGGTTCTATTCATAGAACACAAGGTTCCAATTATAGAACACAGGGTTCTATTCATAGAACACAAGGTTTTATTCATAGAACAGATGGGTATATTTATAGATCACGGGTGGTTTCCATTCAGAGAACACATGGTTTCATTCATAAAACACAGGGTTCTATTCATAAAACACAGGGTTCCATTCATAGAACACAGGGTTCTATTAATAGAACACAAGGTTTTATTCAGAGAACACATGGTTATATTTATAGATCTCGGGTGGTTTCCATTCAGAGAACACATGATTTCATTCATAAAAATCAGGGTTCTATTTATAGAACACAGGGTTCCATTCATAGAACACAGGGTTCTATTGATAGAACACAAGGTTTTATTCATAAAAAACATGGTTATATTTATAGATCACGGGTGGTTTCCATTCAGAGAACACATGGTTTCATTCATAAAACACAGGGTTCTATTCATAGAACACAGGGTTCCATTCATAGAATACAGGGTTCTTTTAATAGAACACAAGGTTTTATTCATAAAACACATGGTTATATTTATAGATCACGGGTGGTTTCCATTCAGAGAACACATAATTTCATTCATAAAACACAGGGTTCTATTCATAGAACACAGGGTTCCATTTATAGAACACAGGGTTCCATTCATAGAACACAGGGTTCTATTAATAGAACACAAGGTTTTATTCATAGAACACATGGCTATATTTATAGATCACGGGTGGTTTCCATTCAGAGAACACATGGTTTCATTCATAAAACACAGGGTTCTATTTATAGAACACAGGGTTCCATTCATAGAACACAGGGTTCTATTAATAGAACACAAGGTTTTATTCATAAAACACATGGTTATATTTATAGATCACGGGTGGTTTCCATTCAGAGAACACATGGTTTCATTCATAAAACACAGGGTTCTATTCATAGAACACAGGGTTCCATTCATAGAACACAGGGTTCTATTAATAGAACACAAGGTTTTATTCATAAAACACATGGTTATATTTATAGATCACGGGTGGTTTCCATTCAGAGAACACATCATTTCATTCATAAAACACAGGGTTCTATTCATAGAACACAGGGTTCCATTTATAGAACACTGGGTTCTATTCATAGAACACAAGGTTTTATTCATAGAACACATGGTTATATTTATAGATCACGGGTGGTTTCCATTCAGAGAACACATAATTTGATTCATAAAACACAGGGTTCTATTCATAGAACACAGGGTTCCATTTATAAAACACAGGGTTCTAATCATAGAACTCAAGGTTTTATTCATAGAGCAGATGGTTTTATTTATAGATCACGGGTGGTTTCCATTCAGAGAACACATAATTTCATTCATAAAACACAGGGTTCTATTCATAGAACACAGGGTTCCATTTATAGAACACGGGGTTCTATTCATAGAACACAAGGTTTATTCATAGAACAGATGGTTATATTTATAGATCACGGGTGGTTTCCATTCAGATAACACATGGTTTCATTCATAAAACACAGGGTTCTATTCATGGAACACAGGGTTCCATTCATAGAACAAAGGGTACTATTAATAGAACACAAGGTTTTATTCATAGAACACATGGTTATATTTATAGAACACGGGTGGTTTCCATTCAGAGAACACATAATTTCATTCATAAAACACAGGGTTCTATTCATAGAACACAAGGTTCCAATTATAGAACACAGGGTTCTATTCATAGAACACAAGGTTTTATTCATAGAACAGATGGGTATATTTATAGATCATGGGTGGTTTCCATTCAGAGAACACATGGTTTCATTCATAAAACACAGGGTTCTATTCATAAAACACAGGGTTCCATTCATAGAACACAGGGTTCTATTAATAGAACACAAGGTTTTATTCAGAGAACACATGGTTATATTTATAGATCTCGGGTGGTTTCCATTCAGAGAACACATGATTTCATTCATAAAACACAGGGTTCTATTTATAGAACACAGGGTTCCATTCATAGAACACAGGGTTCTATTGATAGAACACAAGGTTTTATTCATAAAAAACATGGTTATATTTATAGATCACGGGTGGTTTCCATTCAGAGAACACATGGTTTCATTCATAAAACACAGGGTTCTATTCATAGAACACAGGGTTCCATTCATAGAATACAGGGTTCTTTTAATAGAACACAAGGTTTTATTCATAAAACACATGGTTATATTTATAGATCACGGGTGGTTTCCATTCAGAGAACACATAATTTCATTCATAAAGCACAGGGTTCTATTCATAGAACACAGGGTTCCATTTATAGAACACAGGGTTCCATTCATAGAACACAGGGTTCTATTAATAGAACACAAGGTTTTATTCATAGAACACATGGCTATATTTATAGATCACGGGTGGTTTCCATTCAGAGAACACATGGTTTCATTCATAAAACACAGGGTTCTATTTATAGAACACAGGGTTCCATTCATAGAACACAGGGTTCTATTAATAGAACACAAGGTTTTATTCATAAAACACATGGTTATATTTATAGATCACGGGTGGTTTCCATTCAGAGAACACATGGTTTCATTCATAAAACACAGGGTTCTATTCATAGAACACAGGGTTCCATTCATAGAACACAGGGTTCTATTAATAGAACACAAGGTTTTATTCATAAAACACATGGTTATATTTATAGATCACGGGTGGTTTCCATTCAGAGAACACATCATTTCATTCATAAAACACAGGGTTCTATTCATAGAACACAGGGTTCCATTTATAGAACACTGGGTTCTATTCATAGAACACAAGGTTTTATTCATAGAACACATGGTTATATTTATAGATCACGGGTGGTTTCCATTCAGAGAACACATAATTTGATTCATAAAACACAGGGTTCCATTTATAAAACACAGGGTTCTAATCATAGAACTCAAGGTTTTATTCATAGAGCAGATGGTTTTATTTATAGATCACGGGTGGTTTCCATTCAGAGAACACATAATTTCATTCATAAAACACAGGGTTCTATTCATAGAACACAGGGTTCCATTTATAGAACACGGGGTTCTATTCATAGAACACAAGGTTTATTCATAGAACAGATGGTTATATTTATAGATCACGGGTGGTTTCCATTCAGATAACACATGGTTTCATTCATAAAACACAGGGTTCTATTCATGGAACACAGGGTTCCATTCATAGAACAAAGGGTACTATTAATAGAACACAAGGTTTTATTCATAGAACACATGGTTATATTTATAGATCACGGGTGGTTTCCATTCAGAGAACACATAATTTCATTCATAAAACACAGGGTTCTATTCATAGAACACAAGGTTCCAATTATAGAACACAGGGTTCTATTCATAGAACACAAGGTTTTATTCATAGAACAGATGGGTATATTTATAGATCATGGGTGGTTTCCATTCAGAGAACACATGGTTTCATTCATAAAACACAGGGTTCTATTCATAAAACACAGGGTTCCATTCATAGAACACAGGGTTCTATTAATAGAACACAAGGTTTTATTCATAAAACACATGGTTATATTTATAGATCACGGGTGGTTTCCATTCAGAGAACACATGGTTTCATTCATAAAACACAGGGTTCTATTCATAGAACACAGGGTTCCATTCATAGAACACAGGGCTCTATTCATAGAACACAAGGTTTTATTCATAGAACAGATGGTTATATTTATAGATCACGGGTGGTTTCCATTCAGAGAACACATAATTGCATTCATAAAACACAGGGTTCTATTCATAGAACACAGGGTTCCATTTATAGAACACAGGGTTCTATTCATAGAACACAAGGTTTTATTCATAGAACACATGGCTATATTTATAGATCACGGGTGGTTTCCATTCAGAGAACACATGGTTTCATTCATAAAACACAGGGTTCTATTTATAGAACACAGGGTTCCATTCATAGAACACAGGGTTCTATTAATAGAACACAAGGTTTTATTCATAAAACACATGGTTATATTTATAGATCACGGGTGGTTTCCATTCAGAGAACACATGGTTTTATTCATAAAACACATGGTTCTATTCATAGAACACAGGGTTCCATTCATAGAACACAGGGTTCTATTAATAGAACACAAGGTTTTATTCATAAAACACATGGTTATATTTATAGATCACGGGTGGTTTCCATTCAGATAACACATCATTTCATTCATAAAACACAGGGTTCTATTCATAGAACACAATGTTTTATTCATAGAACACATGGCTATATTTATAGATCACGGGTGGTTTCCATTCAGAGAACACATGGTTTCATTAATAAAACACAGGGTTCTATTTATAGAACACAGGGTTCCATTCATAGAACACAGGGTTCTATTAATAGAACACAAGGTTTTATTCATAAAACACATGGTTATATTTATAGATCACGGGTGGTTTCCATTCAGAGAACACATGGTTTCATTCATAAAACACATGGTTCTATTCATAGAACACAGGGTTCCATTCATAGAACACAGGGTTCTATTAATAGAACACAAGGTTTTATTCATAAAACACATGGTTATATTTATAGATCACGGGTGGTTTCCATTCAGATAACACATCATTTCATTCATAAAACACAGGGTTCTATTCATAGAACACAGGGTTCCATTTATAGAACACTGGGTTCTATTCATAGAACACAAGGTTTTATTCATAGAACACATGGTTATATTTATAGATCACGGGTGGTTTCCATTCAGAGAACACATAATTTTATTCATAAAACACAGGGTTCTATTCATAGAACACAGGGTTCCATTTATAGAACACAGGGTTCTATTCATAGAACTCAAGGTTTTATTCATAGAACAGATGGTTATATTTATAGATCACGGGTGGTTTCCATTCAGAGAACACATAATTTCATTCATAAAACACAGGGTTCTATTCATAGAACACAGGGTTCCATTTATAGAACACGGGGTTCTATTCATAGAACACAAGGTTTATTCATAGAACAGATGGTTATATTTATAGATCACGGGTGGTTTCCATTCAGAGAACACATGGTTTCATTCATAAAACACAGGGTTCTATTCATGGAACACAGGGTTCCATTCATAGAACACAGGGTTCTATTAATAGAACACTAGGTTTTATTCATAAAACACATGGTTATATTTATAGATCACGGGTGGTTTCCATTCAGAGAACACATGGTTTCATTCATAAAACACAGGGTTCTATTCATAGAACACAGGGTTCCATTCATAGAACACAGGGTTCTATTAATAGAACACAAGGTTTTATTCATAAAACACATGGTTATATTTATAGATCACGGGTGGTTTCCATTCAGAGAACACATCATTTCATTCATAAAACACAGGGTTCTATTCATAGAACACAGGGTTCCATTTATAGAACACTGGGTTCTATTCATAGAACACAAGGTTTTATTCATAGAACACATGGTTATATTTATAGATCACGGGTGGTTTCCATTCAGAGAACACATAATTTTATTCATAAAACACAGGGTTCTATTCATAGAACACAGGGTTCCATTTATAGAACACAGGGTTCTATTAATAGAACACAAGGTTTTATTCATAGAACACATGGTTATATTTATAGATCACGGGTGGTTTCCATTCAGAGAACACATGGTTTTATTCATAAAACACATGGTTCTATTCATAGAACACAGGGTTCCATTCATAGAACACAGGGTTCTATTAATAGAACACAAGGTTTTATTCATAAAACACATGGTTATATTTATAGATCACGGGTGGTTTCCATTCAGAAAACACATCATTTCATTCATAAAACACAGGGTTCTATTCATAGAACACAATGTTTTATTCATAGAACACATGGCTATATTTATAGATCACGGGTGGTTTCCATTCAGAGAACACATGGTTTCATTAATAAAACACAGGGTTCTATTTATAGAACACAGGGTTCCATTCATAGAACACAGGGTTCTATTAATAGAACACAAGGTTTTATTCATAAAACACATGGTTATATTTATAGATCACGGGTGGTTTCCATTCAGAGAACACATGGTTTCATTCATAAAACACATGGTTCTATTCATAGAACACAGGGTTCCATTCATAGAACACAGGGTTCTATTAATAGAACACAAGGTTTTATTCATAAAACACATGGTTATATTTATAGATCACGGGTGGTTTCCATTCAGATAACACATCATTTCATTCATAAAACACAGGGTTCTATTCATAGAACACAGGGTTCCATTTATAGAACACTGGGTTCTATTCATAGAACACAAGGTTTTATTCATAGAACACATGGTTATATTTATAGATCACGGGTGGTTTCCATTCAGAGAACACATAATTTTATTCATAAAACACAGGGTTCTATTCATAGAACACAGGGTTCCATTTATAGAACACAGGGTTCTATTCATAGAACTCAAGGTTTTATTCATAGAACAGATGGTTATATTTATAGATCACGGGTGGTTTCCATTCAGAGAACACATAATTTCATTCATAAAACACAGGGTTCTATTCATAGAACACAGGGTTCCATTTATAGAACACGGGGTTCTATTCATAGAACACAAGGTTTATTCATAGAACAGATGGTTATATTTATAGATCACGGGTGGTTTCCATTCAGAGAACACATGGTTTCATTCATAAAACACAGGGTTCTATTCATGGAACACAGGGTTCCATTCATAGAACACAGGGTTCTATTAATAGAACACTAGGTTTTATTCATAAAACACATGGTTATATTTATAGATCACGGGTGGTTTCCATTCAGAGAACACATGGTTTCATTCATAAAACACAGGGTTCTATTCATAGAACACAGGGTTCCATTCATAGAACACAGGGTTCTATTAATAGAACACAAGGTTTTATTCATAAAACACATGGTTATATTTATAGATCACGGGTGGTTTCCATTCAGAGAACACATCATTTCATTCATAAAACACAGGGTTCTATTCATAGAACACAGGGTTCCATTTATAGAACACTGGGTTCTATTCATAGAACACAAGGTTTTATTCATAGAACACATGGTTATATTTATAGATCACGGGTGGTTTCCATTCAGAGAACACATAATTTTATTCATAAAACACAGGGTTCTATTCATAGAACACAGGTTTCCATTTATAGAACACAGGGTTCTATTAATAGAACACAAGGTTTTATTCATAGAACACATGGTTATATTTATAGATCACGGGAGGTTTCCATTCAGAGAACACATAATTTCATTCATAAAACACAGGGTTCTATTCATAGAACACAAGGTTTTATTCATAGAACACATGGCTATATTTATAGATCACGGGTGGTTTCCATTCAGAGAACACATGATTTCATTCATAAAACACAGGGTTCTATTTATAGAACACAGGGTTCCATTCATAGAACACAGGGTTCTATTAATAGAACACAAGGTTTTATTCATAAAACACATGGTTATATTTATAGATCACGGGTGGTTTCCATTCAGAGAACACATGGTTTCATTCATAAAACAAAGGGTTCTATTCATAGAACACAGGGTTCCATTCATAGAACACAGGGTTCTATTAATAGAACACAAGGTTTTATTCATAAAACACCTGGTTATATTTATAGATCACGGGTGGTTTCCATTCAGAGAACACATAATTTCATTCATAAAACACAGGGTTCTATTCATAGAACGCAAGGTTTTATTCATAGAACAGATGGTTATATTTATAGATCACGGGTGGTTTCCATTCAGAGAACACATAATTGCATTCATAAAACACAGGGTTCTATTCATAGAACACAGGGTTCCATTTATAGAACACAGGGTTCTATTCATAGAACACAAGGTTTTATTCATAGAACACATGGCTATATTTATAGATCACGGGTGGTTTCCATTCAGAGAACACATGGTTTCATTAATAAAACACAGGGTTCTATTTATAGAACACAGGGTTCCATTCATAGAACACAGGGTTCTATTAATAGAACACAAGGTTTTATTCATAAAACACATGGTTATATTTATAGATCACGGGTGGTTTCCATTCAGAGAACACATGGTTTCATTCATAAAACACATGGTTCTATTCATAGAACACAGGGTTCCATTCATAGAACACAGGGTTCTATTAATAGAACACAAGGTTTTATTCATAAAACACATGGTTATATTTATAGATCACGGGTGGTTTCCATTCAGATAACACATCATTTCATTCATAAAACACAGGGTTCTATTCATAGAACACAGGGTTCCATTTATAGAACACTGGGTTCTATTCATAGAACACAAGATTTTATTCATAGAACACATGGTTATATTTATAGATCACGGGTGGTTTCCATTCAGAGAACACATAATTTTATTCATAAAACACAGGGTTCTATTCATAGAACACAGGGTTCCATTTATAGAACACAGGGTTCTATTCATAGAACTCAAGGTTTTATTCATAGAACAGATGGTTATATTTATAGATCACGGGTGGTTTCCATTCAGAGAACACATAATTTCATTCATAAAACACAGGGTTCTATTCATAGAACACAGGGTTCCATTTATAGAACACGGGGTTCTATTCATAGAACACAAGGTTTATTCATAGAACAGATGGTTATATTTATAGATCACGGGTGGTTTCCATTCAGAGAACACATGGTTTCATTCATAAAACACAGGGTTCTATTCATGGAACACAGGGTTCCATTCATAGAACACAGGGTTCTATTAATAGAACACTAGGTTTTATTCATAAAACACATGGTTATATTTATAGATCACGGGTGGTTTCCATTCAGAGAACACATGGTTTCATTCATAAAACACAGGGTTCTATTCATAGAACACAGGGTTCCATTCATAGAACACAGGGTTCTATTAATAGAACACAAGGTTTTATTCATAAAACACATGGTTATATTTATAGATCACGGGTGGTTTCCATTCAGAGAACACATCATTTCATTCATAAAACACAGGGTTCTATTCATAGAACACAGGGTTCCATTTATAGAACACTGGGTTCTATTCATAGAACACAAGGTTTTATTCATAGAACACATGGTTATATTTATAGATCACGGGTGGTTTCCATTCAGAGAACACATAATTTTATTCATAAAACACAGGGTTCTATTCATAGAACACAGGGTTCCATTTATAGAACACAGGGTTCTATTAATAGAACACAAGGTTTTATTCATAGAACACATGGTTATATTTATAGATCACGGGAGGTTTCCATTCAGAGAACACATGATTTCATTCATAAAACACAGGGTTCTATTGATAGAACACAGGGTTCCATTCATAGAACACAGGGTTCTATTAATAGAACACAAGGTTTTATTCATAAAACACATGGTTATATTTATAGATCACGGGTGGTTTCCATTCAGAGAACACATGGTTTCATTCATAAAACAAAGGGTTCTATTCATAGAACACAGGGTTCCATTCATAGAACACAGGGTTCTATTAATAGAACACAAGGTTTTATTCATAAAACACATGGTTATATTTATAGATCACAGGTGGTTTCCATTCAGAGAACACATAATTTCATTCATAAAACACAGGGTTCTATTCATAGAACACAGGGTTACATTTATAGAACACAGGGTTCTATTCATAGAACGCAAGGTTTTATTCATAGAACAGATGGTTATATTTATAGATCACGGGTGGTTTCCATTCAGAGAACACATAATTGCATTCATAAAACACAGGGTTCTATTCATAGAACACAGGGTTCCATTTATAGAACACAGGGTTCTATTCATAGAACACAAGGTTTTATTCATAGAACACATGGTTATATTTATAGATCACGGGTGGTTTCCATTCAGAGAACACATAATTTTATTCATAAAACACAGGGTTCTATTCATAGAACACAGGGTTCCATTTATAGAACACAGGGTTCTATTCATAGAACTCAAGGTTTTATTCATAGAACAGATGGTTATATTTATAGATCACGGGTGGTTTCCATTCAGAGAACACATAATTTCATTCATAAAACACAGGGTTCTATTCATAGAACACAGGGTTCCATTTATAGAACACGGGGTTCTATTCATAGAACACAAGGTTTATTCATAGAACAGATGGTTATATTTATAGATCACGGGTGGTTTCCATTCAGAGAACACATGGTTTCATTCATAAAACACAGGGTTCTATTCATGGAACACAGGGTTCCATTCATAGAACACAGGGTTCTATTAATAGAACACTAGGTTTTATTCATAAAACACATGGTTATATTTATAGATCACGGGTGGTTTCCATTCAGAGAACACATGGTTTCATTCATAAAACACAGGGTTCTATTCATAGAACACAGGGTTCCATTCATAGAACACAGGGTTCTATTAATAGAACACAAGGTTTTATTCATAAAACACATGGTTATATTTATAGATCACGGGTGGTTTCCATTCAGAGAACACATCATTTCATTCATAAAACACAGGGTTCTATTCATAGAACACAGGGTTCCATTTATAGAACACTGGGTTCTATTCATAGAACACAAGGTTTTATTCATAGAACACATGGTTATATTTATAGATCACGGGTGGTTTCCATTCAGAGAACACATAATTTTATTCATAAAACACAGGGTTCTATTCATAGAACACAGGGTTCCATTTATAGAACACAGGGTTCTATTAATAGAACACAAGGTTTTATTCATAGAACACATGGTTATATTTATAGATCACGGGAGGTTTCCATTCAGAGAACACATGATTTCATTCATAAAACACAGGGTTCTATTGATAGAACACAGGGTTCCATTCATAGAACACAGGGTTCTATTAATAGAACACAAGGTTTTATTCATAAAACACATGGTTATATTTATAGATCACGGGTGGTTTCCATTCAGAGAACACATGGTTTCATTCATAAAACAAAGGGTTCTATTCATAGAACACAGGGTTCCATTCATAGAACACAGGGTTCTATTAATAGAACACAAGGTTTTATTCATAAAACACATGGTTATATTTATAGATCACGGGTGGTTTCCATTCAGAGAACACATAATTTCATTCATAAAACACAGGGTTCTATTCATAGAACACAGGGTTACATTTATAGAACACAGGGTTCTATTCATAGAACGCAAGGTTTTATTCATAGAACAGATGGTTATATTTATAGATCACGGGTGGTTTCCATTCAGAGAACACATAATTGCATTCATAAAACACAGGGTTCTATTCATAGAACACAGGGTTCCATTTATAGAACACAGGGTTCTATTCATAGAACACAAGGTTTTATTCATAGAACACATGGCTATATTTATAGATTACGGGTGGTTTCCATTCAGAGAACACATGGTTTCATTCATAAAACACAGGGTTCTATTTATAGAACACAGGGTTCCATTCATAGAACACAGGGTTCTATTAATAGAACACAAGGTTTTATTCATAAAACACATGGTTATATTTATAGATCACGGGTGGTTTCCATTCAGAGAACACATGGTTTCATTCATAAAACACAGGGTTCTTTTCATAGAACACAGGGTTCCATTTATAGAACACTGGGTTCTATTCATAGAACACAAGGTTTTATTCATAGAACACATGGTTATATTTATAGATCACGGGTGGTTTCCATTCAGAGAACACATAATTTTACTCATAAAACACAGGGTTCTATTCATAGAACACAGGGTTCCATTTATAGAACACAGGGTTCTATTCATAGAACACAAGGTTTTATTCATAGAACACATGGTTATATTTATAGATCACGGGTGGTTTCCATTCAGAGAACACATGGTTTCATTCATAAAACACAGGGTTCTATTCATAGAACACAGGGTTCCATTTATAGAACACAGGGTTCTATTCATAGAACACAAGGTTTTATTCATAGAACACATGGTTATATTTATAGATCACGGGTGGTTTCCATTCAGAGAACACATGGTTTCATTCATAAAACACAGGGTTCTATTCATAGAACACAGGGTTCCATTCATAGAACACAGGGTTCTATTAATAGAACACAAGGTTTATTCATAGAACAGATGGTTATATTTATAGATCACGGGTGGTTTCCATTCAGAGAACACATGGTTTCATTCAAAAAAACACAGGGTTCTATTCATAGAAAACAGGGTTCCATTCATAGAACACAGGGTTCTATTCATAGAAAACAGGGTTCCATTCATAGAACACAGGGTTCTATTAATAGAACACAAGGTTTTATTCATAAAACACATGGTTATATTTTTAGATCACGGGTGGTTTCCATTCAGAGAACACATAATGTCATTCATAAAACACAGGGTTCTATTCATAGAACACAGGGTTCCATTTATAGAACACAGGGTTCCATTCATAGAACACAGGGTTCTATTCATAGAACAGATGGTTATATTTATAGATCATGGGTGGTTTCCATTCAGAGAACACATAATTTCATTCATAAAACACAGGGTTCTATTCATAGAACACAGGGTTCCATTTATAGAACACAGGGTTCTATTCATAGAACACAAGGTTTTATTCATAGAACACATGGTTATATTTATAGATCACGGGTGGTTTCCATTCAGAGAACACATGGTTTCATTCATAAAACACAGGGTTCTATTCATAGAACACAGGGTTCCATTTATAGAACACAGGGTTCTATTCATAGAACACAAGGTTTTATTCATAGAACACATGGTTATATTTATAGATCACGGGTGGTTTCCATTCAGAGAACACATGGTTTCATTCATAAAACACAGGGTTCTATTCATAGAACACAGGGTTCCATTCATAGAACACAGGGTTCTATTAATAGAACACAAGGTTTTATTCATAAAACAAATGGTTATATTTATAGATCACGGGTGGTTTCCATTTAGAGAACACATCATTTCATTCATAAAACACAGGGTTCTATTCATAGAACACAGGGTTCCATTTATAGAACACTGGGTTCTATTCATAGAACACAAGGTTTTATTCATAGAACACATGGTTATATTTATAGATCACGGGTGGTTTCCATTCAGAGAACACATAATTTTATTCATAAAACACAGGGTTCTATTCATAGAACACAGGGTTCCATTTATAGAACACAGGGTTCTATTCATAGAACTCAAGGTTTTATACATTGAACAGATGGTTATATTTATAGATCACGGGTGGTTTCCATTCAGAGAACACATAATTTCATTCATAAAACACAGGGTTCTATTCATAGAACACAGGGTTCCATTTATAGAACACAGGGTTTTATTCATAGAACACAAGGTTTATTCATAGAACAGATGGTTATATGTATAGATCACGGGTTGTTTCCATTCAGAGAACACATGGTTTCATTCATAAAACACAGGGCTCTATTCATGGAACACAGGGTTCTATTAATAGAACACAAGGTTTTATTCATAGAACACATGGTTTTATTCATAGAACACCTGGTTATATTTATAGATCACGGGTGGTTTCCATTCAGAGAACACATAATTTTATTCATAAAACACAGGGTTCTATTCATAGAACACAGGGTTCCATTTATAGAACACAGGGTTCTATTCATAGAACTCAAGGTTTTATACATTGAACAGATGGTTATATTTATAGATCACGGCTTGTTTCCATTCAGAGAACACATAATTTCATTCATAAAACACAGGGTTCTATTCATAGAACACAAGGTTCCAATTATAGAACACAGGGTTCTATTCATAGAACACAAGGTTTTATTCATAGAACAGATGGGTATATTTATAGATCACGGGTGGTTTCCATTCAGAGAACACATGGTTTCATTCATAAAACAAAGGGTTCTATTCATAAAACACAGGGTTCCATTCATAGAACACAGGGTTCTATTAATAGAACACAAGGTTTTATTCATAGAACACATGGTTATATTTATAGATCACGGGTGGTTTCCATTCAGAGAACACATGATTTCATTCATAAAACACAGGGTTCTATTTATAGAACACAGGGTTCCATTCATAGAACACAGGGTTCTATTAATAGAACACAAGGTTTTATTCATAAAACACATGGTTATATTTATAGATCACGGGTGGTTTCCATTCAGAGAACACATGGTTTTATTCATAAAACACAGGGTTCTATTCATAGAACACAGGGTTCCATTTATAGAACACAGGGTTCTATTCATAGAACACAAGGTTTTATTCATAGAACACATGGTTATATTTATAGATCACGGGTGGTTTCCATTCAGATAACACATAATTTTATTCATAAAACACAGAGTTCTATTCATAGAACACATGGTTCCATTTATAGAAAACAGGGTTCTATTCATAGAACTCAAGGTTTTATTCATAGAACAGATGGTTATATTTATAGATCACGGGTGGTTTCCATTCAGAGAACACATAATTGCATTCATAAAACACAGGGTTCTATTCATAGAACACAAGGTTTTATTCATAGAACACAGGGTTCTATTCATAGAACACAAGGTTTTATTCATAGAACACATGGTTATATTTATAGATCACGGGTGGTTTCGATTCAGAGAACACATAATTTCATTCATAAAACACAGGGCTCTATTCATAGAACACAGGGTTCCATTTATAGAACACAGGGTTCTATTCATAGAACACAAGGTTTTATTCATAGAACAGATGGGTATATTTATAGATCACGGGTGGTTTCCATTCAGAGAACACATGATTTCATTCATAAAACACAGGGTTCTATTCATAGAACACAGGGTTCCATTCATAGAACACAGGGTTCTATTAATAGAACACAAGGTTTTATTCATAAAACACATGGTTATATTTATAGATCACGGGTGGTTTCCATTCAGAGAACACATAATTTCATTCATAAAACACAGGGTTCTATTCATAGAACACAGGGTTCCATTTATAGAACACAGGGTTCTATTCATAGAACACAAGGTTTTATTCATAGAACACATGGTTATATTTATAGATCACGGGTGGTTTCCATTCAGAGAACACATGATTTCATTCATAAAACACAGGGTTCTATTTATAGAACACAGGGTTCCATTCATAGAACACAGGGTTCTATTAATAGAACACAAGGTTTTATTCATAAAACACATGGTTATATTTATAGATCACGGGTGGTTTCCATTCAGAGAACACATGGTTTTATTCATAAAACACAGGGTTCTATTCATAGAACACAGGGTTCCATTTATAGAACACAGGGTTCTATTCACAGAACACAAGGTTTTATTCATAGAACACATGGTTATATTTATAGATCACGGGTGGTTTCCATTCAGAGAACACATGGTTTCATTCATAAAACACAGGGTTCTATTCATAGAACACAGGGTTCCATTCATAGAACACAGGGTTCTATTAATAGAACACAAGGTTTTATTCATAAAACACATGGTTATATTTATAGATCACGGGTGGTTTCCATTCAGAGAACACATCATTTCATTCATAAAACACAGGGTTCTATTCATAGAACACAGGGTTCCATTTATAGAACACTGGGTTCTATTCATAGAACACAAGGTTTTATTCATAGAACACATGGTTATATTTATAGATCACGGGTGGTTTCCATTCAGAGAACACATAATTTGATTCATAAAACACAGGGTTCTATTCATAGAACACAGGGTTCCATTTATAGAACACAGGGTTCTATTCATAGAACTCAAGGTTTTATACATTGAACAGATGGTTATATTTATAGATCACGGGTGGTTTCCATTCAGAGAACACATAATTTCATTCATAAAACACAGGGTTCTATTCATAGAACACAGGGTTCCATTTATAGAACACAGGGTTTTATTCATAGAACACAAGGTTTATTCATAGAACAGATGGTTATATGTATAGATCACGGGTGGTTTCCATTCAGAGAACACATGGTTTCATTCATAAAACACAGGGCTCTATTCATGGAACACAGGGTTCAATTAATAGAACACAAGGTTTTATTCATAGAACACATGGTTTTATTCATAGAACACCTGGTTATATTTATAGATCACGGGTGGTTTCCATTCAGAGAACACATAATTTTATTCATAAAACACAGGGTTCTATTCATAGAACACAGGGTTCCATTTATAGAACACAGGGTTCTATTCATAGAACTCAAGGTTTTATACATTGAACAGATGGTTATATTTATAGATCACGGCTGGTTTCCATTCAGAGAACACATAATTTCATTCATAAAACACAGGGTTCTATTCATAGAACACAAGGTTCCAATTATAGAACACAGGGTTCTATTCATAGAACACAAGGTTTTATTCATAGAACAGATGGGTATATTTATAGATCACGGGTGGTTTCCATTCAGAGAACACATGGTTTCATTCATAAAACAAAGGGTTCTATTCATAAAACACAGGGTTCCATTCATAGAACACAGGGTTCTATTAATAGAACACAAGGTTTTATTCATAGAACACATGGTTATATTTATAGATCACGGGTGGTTTCCATTCAGAGAACACATGATTTCATTCATAAAACACAGGGTTCTATTTATAGAACACAGGGTTCCATTCATAGAACACAGGGTTCTATTAATAGAACACAAGGTTTTATTCATAAAACACATGGTTATATTTATAGATCACGGGTGGTTTCCATTCAGAGAACACATGGTTTTATTCATAAAACACAGGGTTCTATTCATAGAACACAGGGTTCCATTTATAGAACACAGGGTTCTATTTATAGAACACAAGGTTTTATTCATAGAACACATGGTTATATTTATAGATCACTGGTGGTTTCCATTCAGAGAACACATAATTTTATTCATAAAACACAGAGTTCTATTCATAGAACACATGGTTCCATTTATAGAAAACAGGGTTCTATTCATAGAACTCAAGGTTTTATTCATAGAACAGATGGTTATATTTATAGATCACGGGTGGTTTCCATTCAGAGAACACATAATTGCATTAATAAAACACAGGGTTCTATTCATAGAACACAAGGTTTTATTCATAGAACACAGGGTTCTATTCATAGAACACAAGGTTTTATTCATAGAACACATGGTTATATTTATAGATCACGGGTGGTTTCGATTCAGAGAACACATAATTTCATTCATAAAACACAGGGCTCTATTCATAGAACACAGGGTTCCATTTATAGAACACAGGGTTCTATTCATAGAACACAAGGTTTTATTGATAGAACAGATGGGTATATTTATAGATCACGGGTGGTTTCCATTCAGAGAACACATGATTTCATTCATAAAACACAGGGTTCTATTCATAGAACACAGGGTTCCATTCATAGAACACAGGGTTCTATTAATAGAACACAAGGTTTTATTCATAAAACACATGGTTATATTTATAGATCACGGGTGGTTTCCATTCAGAGAACACATAATTTCAATCATAAAACACAGGGTTCTATTCATAGAACACAGGGTTCCATTTATAGAACACAGGGTTCTATTCATAGAACACAAGGTTTTATTCATAGAACACATGGTTATATTTATAGATCACGGGTGGTTTCCATTCAGAGAACACATGATTTCATTCATAAAACACAGGGTTCTATTTATAGAACACAGGGTTCCATTCATAGAACACAGGGTTCTATTAATAGAACACAAGGTTTTATTCATAAAACACATGGTTATATTTATAGATCACGGGTGGTTTCCATTCAGAGAACACATGGTTTTATTCATAAAACACAGGGTTCTATTCATAGAACACAGGGTTCCATTTATAGAACACAGGGTTCTATTCATAGAACACAAGGTTTTATTCATAGAACACATGGTTATATTTATAGATCACGGGTGGTTTCCATTCAGAGAACACATAATTTTATTCATAAAACACAGAGTTCTATTCATAGAACACATGGTTCCATTTATAGAAAACAGGGTTCTATTCATAGAACTCAAGGTTTTATTCATAGAACAGATGGTTATATTTATAGATCACGGGTGGTTTCCATTCAGAGAACACATAATTTCATTCATAAAACACAGGGTTCTATTCATAGAACACAAGGTTTTATTCATAGAACACAGGGTTCTATTCATAGAACACAAGGTTTTATTCATAGAACACATGGTTATATTTATAGATCACGGGTGGTTTCGATTCAGAGAACACATAATTTCATTCATAAAACACAGGGCTCTATTCATAGAACACAGGGTTCCATTTATAGAACACAGGGTTCTATTCATAGAACACAAGGTTTTATTCATAGAACAGATGGGTATATTTATAGATCACAGGTGGTTTCCATTCAGAGAACACATGATTTCATTCATAAAACACAGGGTTCTATTCATAGAACACAGGGTTCCATTCATAGAACACAGGGTTCTATTAATAGAACACAAGGTTTTATTCATAAAACACATGGTTATATTTATAGATCACGGGTGGTTTCCATTCAGAGAACACATAATTTCATTCATAAAACACAGGGTTCTATTCATAGAACACAGGGTTCCATTTATAGAACACAGGGTTCTATTCATAGAACACAAGGTTTTATTCATAGAACACATGGTTATATTTATAGATCACGGGTGGTTTCCATTCAGAGAACACATAATTTTATTCATAAAACACAGGGTTCTATTCATAGAACACAGGGTTCCATTCATAGAACACAGGGTTCCATTCATAGAACACAGGGTTCTATTAATAGAACACAAGGTTTTATTCATAAAACACATGGTTATATTTATAGATCACGGGTGGTTTCCATTCAGAGAACACATCATTTCATTCATAAAACACAGGGTTCTATTCATAGAACACAGGGTTCCATTTATAGAACACTGGGTTCTATTCATAGAACACAAGGTTTTATTCATAGAACACATGGTTATATTTATAGATCACGGGTGGTTTCCATTCAGAGAACACATAATTTTATTCATAAAACACAGGGTTCTATTCATAGAACACAGGGTTCCATTTATAGAACACAGGGTTCTATTCATAGAACACAAGGTTTTATTCATAGAACAGATGGGTATATTTATAGATCACGGGTGGTTTCCATTCAGAGAACACATGGTTTCATTCATAAAACACAGGGTTCTATTCATAAAACACAGGGTTCCATTCATAGAACACAGGGTTCTATTAATAGAACACAAGGTTTTATTCATAGAACACATGGTTATATTTATAGATCACGGGTGGTTTCCATTCAGAGAACACATGATTTCATTCATAAAACACAGGGTTCTATTTATAGAACACAGGGTTCCATTCATAGAACACAGGGTTCTATTAATAGAACACAAGGTTTTATTCATAAAACACATGGTCATATTTATAGATCACGGGTGGTTTCCATTCAGAGAACACATCATTTCATTCATAAAACACAGGGTTCTATTCATAGAACACAGGGTTCCATTTATAGAACACTGGGATCTATTCATAGAACACAAGGTTTTATTCATAGAACACATGGTTATATTTATAGATCACGGGTGGTTTCCATTCAGAGAACACATAATTTTATTCATAAAACACAGAGTTCTATTCATAGAACACATGGTTCCATTTATAGAAAACAGGGTTCTATTCATAGAACTCAAGGTTTTATTCATAGAACAGATGGTTATATTTATAGATCACGGGTGGTTTCCATTCAGAGAACACATAATTTCATTCATAAAACACAGGGTTCTATTCATAGAACGCAAGGTTTTATTTTAGAACAGATGGTTATATTTATAGATCACGGGTGGTTTCCATTCAGAGAACACATAATTGCATTCATAAAACACAGGGTTCTATTCATAGAACACAGGGTTCCATTTATAGAACACAGGGTTCTATTCATAGAACACAAGGTTTTATTCATAGAACACATGGCTATATTTATAGATCACGGGTGGTTTCCATTCAGAGAACACATGGTTTCATTAATAAAACACAGGGTTCTATTTATAGAACACAGGGTTCCATTCATAGAACACAGGGTTCTATTAATAGAACACAAGGTTTTATTCATAAAACACATGGTTATATTTCTAGATCACGGGTGGTTTCCATTCAGAGAACACATGGTTTCATTCATAAAACACATGGTTCTATTCATAGAACACAGGGTTCCATTCATAGAACACAGGGTTCTATTAATAGAACACAAGGTTTTATTCATAAAACACATGGTTATATTTATAGATCACGGGTGGTTTCCATTCAGATAACACATCATTTCATTCATAAAACACAGGGTTCTATTCATAGAACACAGGGTTCCATTTATAGAACACTGGGTTCTATTCATAGAACACAAGGTTTTATTCATAGAACACATGGTTATATTTATAGATCACGGGTGGTTTCCATTCAGAGAACACATAATTTTATTCATAAAACACAGGGTTCTATTCATAGAACACAGGGTTCCATTTATAGAACACAGGGTTCTATTCATAGAACTCAAGGTTTTATTCATAGAACAGATGGTTATATTTATAGATCACGGGTGGTTTCCATTCAGAGAACACATAATTTCATTCATAAAACACAGGGTTCTATTCATAGAACACAGGGTTCCATTTATAGAACACGGGGTTCTATTCATAGAACACAAGGTTTATTCATAGAACAGATGGTTATATTTATAGATCACGGGTGGTTTCCATTCAGAGAACACATGATTTCATTCATAAAACACAGGGTTCTATTCATGGAACACAGGGTTCCATTCATAGAACACAGGGTTCTATTAATAGAACACTAGGTTTTATTCATAAAACACATGGTTATATTTATAGATCACGGGTGGTTTCCATTCAGAGAACACATGGTTTCATTCATAAAACACAGGGTTCTATTCATAGAACACAGGGTTCCATTCATAGAACACAGGGTTCTATTAATAGAACACAAGGTTTTATTCATAAAACACATGGTTATATTTATAGATCACGGGTGGTTTCCATTCAGAGAACACATCATTTCATTCATAAAACACAGGGTTCTATTCATAGAACACAGGGTTCCATTTATAGAACACTGGGTTCTATTCATAGAACACAAGGTTTTATTCATAGAACACATGGTTATATTTATAGATCACGGGTGGTTTCCATTCAGAGAACACATAATTTTATTCATAAAACACAGGGTTCTATTCATAGAACACAGGGTTCCATTTATAGAACACAGGGTTCTATTAATAGAACACAAGGTTTTATTCATAGAACACATGGTTATATTTATAGATCACGGGAGGTTTCCATTCAGAGAACACATGATTTCATTCATAAAACACAGGGTTCTATTGATAGAACACAGGGTTCCATTCATAGAACACAGGGTTCTATTAATAGAACACAAGGTTTTATTCATAAAACACATGGTTATATTTATAGATCACGGGTGGTTTCCATTCAGAGAACACATGGTTTCATTCATAAAACAAAGGGTTCTATTCATAGAACACAGGGTTCCATTCATAGAACACAGGGTTCTATTAATAGAACACAAGGTTTTATTCATAAAACACATGGTTATATTTATAGATCACGGGTGGTTTCCATTCAGAGAACACATAATTTCATTCATAAAACACAGGGTTCTATTCATAGAACACAGGGTTACATTTATAGAACACAGGGTTCTATTCATAGAACGCAAGGTTTTATTCATAGAACAGATGGTTATATTTATAGATCACGGGTGGTTTCCATTCAGAGAACACATAATTGCATTCATAAAACACAGGGTTCTATTCATAGAACACAGGGTTCTATTAATAGAACACAAGGTTTTATTCATAAAAACATGGTTATATTTATAGATCACGGGTGGTTTCCATTCAGAGAACACATGGTTTCATTCATAAAACACAGGGTTCTATTCATAGAACACAGGGTTCCATTCATAGAACACAGGGTTCTATTAATAGAACACAAGGTTTTATTCATAAAACACATGGTTATATTTATAGATCACGGGTGGTTTCCATTCAGAGAACACATCATTTCATTCATAAAACACAGGGTTCTTTTCATAGAACACAGGGTTCCATTTATAGAACACTGGGTTCTATTCATAGAACACAAGGTTTTATTCATAGAACACATGGTTATATTTATAGATCACGGGTGGTTTCCATTCAGAGAACACATAATTTTATTCATAAAACACAGGGTTCTATTCATAGAACACAGGGTTCCATTTATAGAACACAGGGTTCTATTAATAGAACACAAGGTTTTATTCATAGAACACATGGTTATATTTATAGATCACGGGAGGTTTCCATTCAGAGAACACATGATTTCATTCATAAAACACAGGGTTCTATTTATAGAACACAGGGTTCCATTCATAGAACACAGGGTTCTATTAATAGAACACAAGGTTTATTCATAGAACAGATGGTTATATTTATAGATCACGGGTGGTTTCCATTCAGAGAACACATGGTTTCATTCAAAAAAACACAGGGTTCTATTCATAGAACACAGGGTTCCATTCATAGAACACAGGGTTCTATTAATAGAACACAAGGTTTTATTCATAAAACACATGGTTATATTTTTAGATCACGGGTGGTTTCCATTCAGAGAACACATAATTTCATTCATAAAACACAGGGTTCTATTCATAGAACACAGGGTTCCATTTATAGAACACAGGGTTCCATTCATAGAACACAGGGTTCTATTCATAGAACAGATGGTTATATTTATAGATCATGGGTGGTTTCCATTCAGAGAACACATAATTTCATTCATAAAACACAGGGTTCTATTCATAGAACACAGGGTTCCATTTATAGAACACAGGGTTCTATTCATAGAACACAAGGTTTTATTCATAGAACACATGGTTATATTTATAGATCACGGGTGGTTTCCATTCAGAGAACACATGGTTTCATTCATAAAACACAGGGTTCTATTCATAGAACACAGGGTTCCATTTATAGAACACAGAGTTCTATTCATAGAACACAAGGTTTTATTCATAGAACACATGGTTATATTTATAGATCACGGGTGGTTTCCATTCAGAGAACACATGGTTTCATTCATAAAACACAGGGTTCTATTCATAGAACACAGGGTTCCATTCATAGAACACAGGGTTCTATTAATAGAACACAAGGTTTTATTCATAAAACACATGGTTATATTTATAGATCACGGGTGGTTTCCATTTAGAGAACACATCATTTCATTCATAAAACACAGGGTTCTATTCATAGAACACAGGGTTCCATTTATAGAACACTGGGTTCTATTCATAGAACACAAGGTTTTATTCATAGAACACATGGTTATATTTATAGATCACGGGTGGTTTCCATTCAGAGAACACATAATTTTATTCATAAAACACAGGGTTCTATTCATAGAACACAGGGTTCCATTTATAGAACACAGGGTTCTATTCATAGAACTCAAGGTTTTATACATTGAACAGATGGTTATATTTATAGATCACGGCTGGTTTCCATTCAGAGAACACATAATTTCATTCATAAAACACAGGGTTCTATTCATAGAACACAAGGTTCCAATTATAGAACACAGGGTTCTATTCATAGAACACAAGGTTTTATTCATAGAACAGATGGGTATATTTATAGATCACGGGTGGTTTCCATTCAGAGAACACATGGTTTCATTCATAAAACAAAGGGTTCTATTCATAAAACACAGGGTTCCATTCATAGAACACAGGGTTCTATTAATAGAACACAAGGTTTTATTCATAGAACACATGGTTATATTTATAGATCACGGGTGGTTTCCATTCAGAGAACACATGATTTCATTCATAAAACACAGGGTTCTATTTATAGAACACAGGGTTCCATTCATAGAACACAGGGTTCTATTAATAGAACACAAGGTTTTATTCATAAAACACATGGTTATATTTATAGATCACGGGTGGTTTCCATTCAGAGAACACATGGTTTTATTCATAAAACACAGGGTTCTATTCATAGAACACAGGGTTCCATTTATAGAACACAGGGTTCTATTCATAGAACACAAGGTTTTATTCATAGAACACATGGTTATATTTATAGATCACGGGTGGTTTCCATTCAGATAACACATAATTTTATTCATAAAACACAGAGTTCTATTCATAGAACACATGGTTCCATTTATAGAAAACAGGGTTCTATTCATAGAACTCAAGGTTTTATTCATAGAACAGATGGTTATATTTATAGATCACGGGTGGTTTCCATTCAGAGAACACATAATTGCATTCATAAAACACAGGGTTCTATTCATAGAACACAAGGTTTTATTCATAGAACACAGGGTTCTATTCATAGAACACAAGGTTTTATTCATAGAACACATGGTTATATTTATAGATCACGGGTGGTTTCGATTCAGAGAACACATAATTTCATTCATAAAACACAGGGCTCTATTCATAGAACACAGGGTTCCATTTATAGAACACAGGGTTCTATTCATAGAACACAAGGTTTTATTCATAGAACAGATGGGTATATTTATAGATCACGGGTGGTTTCCATTCAGAGAACACATGATTTCATTCATAAAACACAGGGTTCTATTCATAGAACACAGGGTTCCATTCATAGAACACAGGGTTCTATTAATAGAACACAAGGTTTTATTCATAAAACACATGGTTATATTTATAGATCACGGGTGGTTTCCATTCAGAGAACACATAATTTCATTCATAAAACACAGGGTTCTATTCATAGAACACAGGGTTCCATTTATAGAACACAGGGTTCTATTCATAGAACACAAGGTTTTATTCATAGAACACATGGTTATATTTATAGATCACGGGTGGTTTCCATTCAGAGAACACATGATTTCATTCATAAAACACAGGGTTCTATTTATAGAACACAGGGTTCCATTCATAGAACACAGGGTTCTATTAATAGAACACAAGGTTTTATTCATAAAACACATGGTTATATTTATAGATCACGGGTGGTTTCCATTCAGAGAACACATGGTTTTATTCATAAAACACAGGGTTCTATTCATAGAACACAGGGTTCCATTTATAGAACACAGGGTTCTTTTCATAGAACACAAGGTTTTATTCATAGAACACATGGTTATATTTATAGATCACGGGTGGTTTCCATTCAGAGAACACATCATTTCATTCATAAAACACAGGGTTCTATTCATAGAACACAGGGTTCCATTTATAGAACACTGGGTTCTATTCATAGAACACAAGGTTTTATTCATAGAACACATGGTTATATTTATAGATCATGGGTGGTTTCCATTCAGAGAACACATAATTTTATTCATACAACACAGGGTTCTATTCATAGAACACAGGGTTCCATTTATAGAACACAGGGTTCTATTCATAGAACTCAAGGTTTTATTCATAGAACAGATGGTTATATTTATAGATCACTGGTGGTTTCCATTCAGAGAACACATAATTTCATTCATAAAACACAGGGTTCTATTCATAGAACACAAGGTTCCAATTATAGAACACAGGGTTCTATTCATAGAACACAAGGTTTTATTCATAGAACAGATGGGTTTATTTATAGATCACGGGTGGTTTCCATTCAGAGAACACATGGTTTCATTCATAAAACACAGGGTTCTATTCATAAAACACAGGGTTCCATTCATAGAACACAGGGTTCTATTAATAGAACACAAGGTTTTATTCATAAAACACATGGTTATATTTATAGATCACGGGTGGTTTCCATTCAGAGAACACATAATTTCATT
Source organism: Crinia signifera (assembly GCF_055691185.1). Taxonomy (NCBI): domain Eukaryota; kingdom Metazoa; phylum Chordata; class Amphibia; order Anura; family Myobatrachidae; genus Crinia; species Crinia signifera. The sequence goes on along the minus strand of NC_139217.1, from coordinate 235,399,848 downwards.
CATAAAACACAGGGTTCTATTCATAGAACACAGGGTTCCATTTATAGAACACAGGGTTCCATTCATAGAACACAAGGTTTTATTCATAGAACACATGGTTATATTTATAGATCACGGGTGGTTTCCATTCAGAGAACACATGGTTTCATTCATAAAACACAGGGTTCTATTCATAGAACACAGGGTTCCATTCATAGAACACAGGGTTCTATTAATAGAACACAAGGTTTTATTCATAAAACACATGGTTATATTTATAGATCACGGGTGGTTTCCATTCAGAGAACACATCATTTCATTCATAAAACACAGGGTTCTATTCATAGAACACAGGGTTCCATTTATAGAACACTGGGTTCTATTCATAGAACACAAGGTTTTATTCATAGAACACATGGTTATATTTATAGATCACGGGTGGTTTCCATTCAGAGAACACATAATTTTATTCATAAAACACAGGGTTCTATTCATAGAACACAGGGTTCCATTTATAGAACACAGGGTTCTATTCATAGAACTCAAGGTTTTATACATTGAACAGATGGTTATATTTATAGATCACGGGTGGTTTCCATTCAGAGAACACATAATTTCATTCATAAAACACAGGGTTCTATTCATAGAACACAGGGTTCCATTTATAGAACACAGGGTTTTATTCATAGAACACAAGGTTTATTCATAGAACAGATGGTTATATGTATAGATCACGGGTGGTTTCCATTCAGAGAACACATGGTTTCATTCATAAAACACAGGGCTCTATTCATGGAACACAGGGTTCAATTAATAGAACACAAGGTTTTATTCATAGAACACATGGTTTTATTCATAGAACACCTGGTTATATTTATAGATCACGGGTGGTTTCCATTCAGAGAACACATAATTTTATTCATAAAACACAGGGTTCTATTCATAGAACACAGGGTTCCATTTATAGAACACAGGGTTCTATTCATAGAACTCAAGGTTTTATACATTGAACAGATGGTTATATTTATAGATCACGGCTGGTTTCCATTCAGAGAACACATAATTTCATTCATAAAACACAGGGTTCTATTCATAGAACACAAGGTTCCAATTATAGAACACAGGGTTCTATTCATAGAACACAAGGTTTTATTCATAGAACAGATGGGTATATTTATAGATCACGGGTGGTTTCCATTCAGAGAACACATGGTTTCATTCATAAAACAAAGGGTTCTATTCATAAAACACAGGGTTCCATTCATAGAACACAGGGTTCTATTAATAGAACACAAGGTTTTATTCATAGAACACATGGTTATATTTATAGATCACGGGTGGTTTCCATTCAGAGAACACATGATTTCATTCATAAAACACAGGGTTCTATTTATAGAACACAGGGTTCCATTCATAGAACACAGGGTTCTATTAATAGAACACAAGGTTTTATTCATAAAACACATGGTTATATTTATAGATCACGGGTGGTTTCCATTCAGAGAACACATGGTTTTATTCATAAAACACAGGGTTCTATTCATAGAACACAGGGTTCCATTTATAGAACACAGGGTTCTATTCATAGAACACAAGGTTTTATTCATAGAACACATGGTTATATTTATAGATCACGGGTGGTTTCCATTCAGAGAACACATAATTTTATTCATAAAACACAGAGTTCTATTCATAGAACACATGGTTCCATTTATAGAAAACAGGGTTCTATTCATAGAACTCAAGGTTTTATTCATAGAACAGATGGTTATATTTATAGATCACGGGTGGTTTCCATTCAGAGAACACATAATTGCATTAATAAAACACAGGGTTCTATTCATAGAACACAAGGTTTTATTCATAGAACACAGGGTTCTATTCATAGAACACAAGGTTTTATTCATAGAACACATGGTTATATTTATAGATCACGGGTGGTTTCGATTCAGAGAACACATAATTTCATTCATAAAACACAGGGCTCTATTCATAGAACACAGGGTTCCATTTATAGAACACAGGGTTCTATTCATAGAACACAAGGTTTTATTCATAGAACAGATGGGTATATTTATAGATCACGGGTGGTTTCCATTCAGAGAACACATGATTTCATTCATAAAACACAGGGTTCTATTCATAGAACACAGGGTTCCATTCATAGAACACAGGGTTATATTTATAGATCACGGGTGGTTTCCATTCAGAGAACACATAATTTTATTCATAAAACACAGGGTTCTATTCATAGAACACAGGGTTCCATTTATAGAACACAGGGTTCTATTCATAGAACTCAAGGTTTTATACATTGAACAGATGGTTATATTTATAGATCACGGGTGGTTTCCATTCAGAGAACACATAATTTCATTCATAAAACACAGGGTTCTATTCATAGAACACAGGGTTCCATTTATAGAACACAGGGTTTTATTCATAGAACACAAGGTTTATTCATAGAACAGATGGTTATATGTATAGATCACGGGTGGTTTCCATTCAGAGAACACATGGTTTCATTCATAAAACACAGGGCTCTATTCATGGAACACAGGGTTCAATTAATAGAACACAAGGTTTTATTCATAGAACACATGGTTTTATTCATAGAACACCTGGTTATATTTATAGATCACGGGTGGTTTCCATTCAGAGAACACATAATTTCATTCATAAAACACAGGGTTCTATTCATAGAACACAAGGTTCCAATTATAGAACACAGGGTTCTATTCATAGAACACAAGGTTTTATTCATAGAACAGATGGGTATATTTATAGATCACGGGTGGTTTCCATTCAGAGAACACATGGTTTCATTCATAAAACAAAGGGTTCTATTCATAAAACACAGGGTTCCATTCATAGAACACAGGGTTCTATTAATAGAACACAAGGTTTTATTCATAGAACACATGGTTATATTTATAGATCACGGGTGGTTTCCATTCAGAGAACACATGATTTCATTCATAAAACACAGGGTTCTATTTATAGAACACAGGGTTCCATTCATAGAACACAGGGTTCTATTAATAGAACACAAGGTTTTATTCATAAAACACATGGTTATATTTATAGATCACGGGTGGTTTCCATTCAGAGAACACATGGTTTTATTCATAAAACACAGGGTTCTATTCATAGAACACAGGGTTCCATTTATAGAACACAGGGTTCTATTCATAGAACACAAGGTTTTATTCATAGAACACATGGTTATATTTATAGATCACGGGTGGTTTCCATTCAGAGAACACATAATTTTATTCATAAAACACAGAGTTCTATTCATAGAACACATGGTTCCATTTATAGAAAACAGGGTTCTATTCATAGAACTCAAGGTTTTATTCATAGAACAGATGGTTATATTTATAGATCACGGGTGGTTTCCATTCAGAGAACACATAATTGCATTAATAAAACACAGGGTTCTATTCATAGAACACAAGGTTTTATTCATAGAACACAGGGTTCTATTCATAGAACAGATGGGTATATTTATAGATCACGGGTGGTTTCCATTCAGAGAACACATGATTTCATTCATAAAACACAGGGTTCTATTCATAGAACACAGGGTTCCATTCATAGAACACAGGGTTCTATTAATAGAACACAAGGTTTTATTCATAAAACACATGGTTATATTTATAGATCACGGGTGGTTTCCATTCAGAGAACACATAATTTCATTCATAAAACACAGGGTTCTATTCATAGAACACAGGGTTCCATTTATAGAACACAGGGTTCTATTCATAGAACACAAGGTTTTATTCATAGAACACATGGTTATATTTATAGATCACGGGTGGTTTCCATTCAGAGAACACATGATTTCATTCATAAAACACAGGGTTCTATTTATAGAACGCAGGGTTCCATTCATAGAACACAGGGTTCTATTAATAGAACACAAGGTTTTATTCATAAAACACATGGTTATATTTATAGATCACGGGTGGTTTCCATTCAGAGAACACATGGTTTTATTCATAAAACACAGGGTTCTATTCATAGAACACAGGGTTCCATTTATAGAACACAGGGTTCTATTCATAGAACACAAGGTTTTATTCATAGAACACATGGTTATATTTATAGATCACGGGTGGTTTCCATTCAGAGAACACATAATTTTATTCATAAAACACAGAGTTCTATTCATAGAACACATGGTTCCATTTATAGAAAACAGGGTTCTATTCATAGAACTCAAGGTTTTATTCATAGAACAGATGGTTATATTTATAGATCACGGGTGGTTTCCATTCAGAGAACACATAATTTCATTCATAAAACACAGGGTTCTATTCATAGAACACAAGGTTTTATTCATAGAACACAGGGTTCTATTCATAGAACACAAGGTTTTATTCATAGAACACATGGTTATATTTATAGATCACGGGTGGTTTCCATTCAGAGAACACATGATTTCATTCATAAAACACAGGGTTCTATTTATAGAACACAGGGTTCCATTCATAGAACACAGGGTTCTATTAATAGAACACAAGGTTTTATTCATAAAACACATGGTTATATTTATAGATCACGGGTGGTTTCCATTCAGAGAACACATGGTTTTATTCATAAAACACAGGGTTCTATTCATAGAACACAGGGTTCCATTTATAGAACACAGGGTTCTATTCATAGAACACAAGGTTTTATTCATAGAACACATGGTTATATTTATAGATCACGGGTGGTTTCCATTCAGAGAACACATAATTTTATTCATAAAACACAGAGTTCAATTCATAGAACACATGGTTCCATTTATAGAAAACAGGGTTCTATTCATAGAACTCAAGGTTTTATTCATAGAACAGATGGTTATATTTATAGATCACGGGTGGTTTCCATTCAGAGAACACATAATTGCATTAATAAAACACAGGGTTCTATTCATAGAACACAAGGTTTTATTCATAGAACACAGGGTTCTATTCATAGAACACAAGGTTTTATTCATAGAACACATGGTTATATTTATAGATCACGGGTGGTTTCGATTCAGAGAACACATAATTTCATTCATAAAACACAGGGCTCTATTCATAGAACACAGGGTTCCATTTATAGAACACAGGGTTCTATTCATAGAACACAAGGTTTTATTCATAGAACAGATGGGTATATTTATAGATCACGGGTGGTTTCCATTCAGAGAACACATGATTTCATTCATAAAACACAGGGTTCTATTCATAGAACACAGGGTTCCATTCATAGAACACAGGGTTCTATTCATAGAACACAAGGTTTTATTCATAGAACACATGGTTATATTTATAGATCACGGGTGGTTTCCATTCAGAGAACACATAATTTTATTCATAAAACACAGGGTTCTATTCATAGAACACAGGGTTCCATTTATAGAACACAGGGTTCTATTCATAGAACTCAAGGTTTTATACATTGAACAGATGGTTATATTTATAGATCACGGGTGGTTTCCATTCAGAGAACACATAATTTCATTCATAAAACACAGGGTTCTATTCATAGAACACAGGGTTCCATTTATAGAACACAGGGTTTTATTCATAGAACACAAGGTTTATTCATAGAACAGATGGTTATATGTATAGATCACGGGTGGTTTCCATTCAGAGAACACATGGTTTCATTCATAAAACACAGGGCTCTATTCATGGAACACAGGGTTCAATTAATAGAACACAAGGTTTTATTCATAGAACACATGGTTTTATTCATAGAACACCTGGTTATATTTATAGATCACGGGTGGTTTCCATTCAGAGAACACATAATTTCATTCATAAAACACAGGGTTCTATTCATAGAACACAAGGTTCCAATTATAGAACACAGGGTTCTATTCATAGAACACAAGGTTTTATTCATAGAACAGATGGGTATATTTATAGATCACGGGTGGTTTCCATTCAGAGAACACATGGTTTCATTCATAAAACAAAGGGTTCTATTCATAAAACACAGGGTTCCATTCATAGAACACAGGGTTCTATTAATAGAACACAAGGTTTTATTCATAGAACACATGGTTATATTTATAGATCACGGGTGGTTTCCATTCAGAGAACACATGATTTCATTCATAAAACACAGGGTTCTATTTATAGAACACAGGGTTCCATTCATAGAACACAGGGTTCTATTAATAGAACACAAGGTTTTATTCATAAAACACATGGTTATATTTATAGATCACGGGTGGTTTCCATTCAGAGAACACATGGTTTTATTCATAAAACACAGGGTTCTATTCATAGAACACAGGGTTCCATTTATAGAACACAGGGTTCTATTCATAGAACACAAGGTTTTATTCATAGAACACATGGTTATATTTATAGATCACGGGTGGTTTCCATTCAGAGAACACATAATTTTATTCATAAAACACAGAGTTCTATTCATAGAACACATGGTTCCATTTATAGAAAACAGGGTTCTATTCATAGAACTCAAGGTTTTATTCATAGAACAGATGGTTATATTTATAGATCACGGGTGGTTTCCATTCAGAGAACACATAATTGCATTAATAAAACACAGGGTTCTATTCATAGAACACAAGGTTTTATTCATAGAACACAGGGTTCTATTCATAGAACAGATGGGTATATTTATAGATCACGGGTGGTTTCCATTCAGAGAACACATGATTTCATTCATAAAACACAGGGTTCTATTCATAGAACACAGGGTTCCATTCATAGAACACAGGGTTCTATTAATAGAACACAAGGTTTTATTCATAAAACACATGGTTATATTTATAGATCACGGGTGGTTTCCATTCAGAGAACACATAATTTCATTCATAAAACACAGGGTTCTATTCATAGAACACAGGGTTCCATTTATAGAACACAGGGTTCTATTCATAGAACACAAGGTTTTATTCATAGAACACATGGTTATATTTATAGATCACGGGTGGTTTCCATTCAGAGAACACATGATTTCATTCATAAAACACAGGGTTCTATTTATAGAACGCAGGGTTCCATTCATAGAACACAGGGTTCTATTAATAGAACACAAGGTTTTATTCATAAAACACATGGTTATATTTATAGATCACGGGTGGTTTCCATTCAGAGAACACATGGTTTTATTCATAAAACACAGGGTTCTATTCATAGAACACAGGGTTCCATTTATAGAACACAGGGTTCTATTCATAGAACACAAGGTTTTATTCATAGAACACATGGTTATATTTATAGATCACGGGTGGTTTCCATTCAGAGAACACATAATTTTATTCATAAAACACAGAGTTCTATTCATAGAACACATGGTTCCATTTATAGAAAACAGGGTTCTATTCATAGAACTCAAGGTTTTATTCATAGAACAGATGGTTATATTTATAGATCACGGGTGGTTTCCATTCAGAGAACACATAATTTCATTCATAAAACACAGGGTTCTATTCATAGAACACAAGGTTTTATTCATAGAACACAGGGTTCTATTCATAGAACACAAGGTTTTATTCATAGAACACATGGTTATATTTATAGATCACGGGTGGTTTCCATTCAGAGAACACATGATTTCATTCATAAAACACAGGGTTCTATTTATAGAACACAGGGTTCCATTCATAGAACACAGGGTTCTATTAATAGAACACAAGGTTTTATTCATAAAACACATGGTTATATTTATAGATCACGGGTGGTTTCCATTCAGAGAACACATGGTTTTATTCATAAAACACAGGGTTCTATTCATAGAACACAGGGTTCCATTTATAGAACACAGGGTTCTATTCATAGAACACAAGGTTTTATTCATAGAACACATGGTTATATTTATAGATCACGGGTGGTTTCCATTCAGAGAACACATAATTTTATTCATAAAACACAGAGTTCAATTCATAGAACACATGGTTCCATTTATAGAAAACAGGGTTCTATTCATAGAACTCAAGGTTTTATTCATAGAACAGATGGTTATATTTATAGATCACGGGTGGTTTCCATTCAGAGAACACATAATTGCATTAATAAAACACAGGGTTCTATTCATAGAACACAAGGTTTTATTCATAGAACACAGGGTTCTATTCATAGAACACAAGGTTTTATTCATAGAACACATGGTTATATTTATAGATCACGGGTGGTTTCGATTCAGAGAACACATAATTTCATTCATAAAACACAGGGCTCTATTCATAGAACACAGGGTTCCATTTATAGAACACAGGGTTCTATTCATAGAACACAAGGTTTTATTCATAGAACAGATGGGTATATTTATAGATCACGGGTGGTTTCCATTCAGAGAACACATGATTTCATTCATAAAACACAGGGTTCTATTCATAGAACACAGGGTTCCATTCATAGAACACAGGGTTCTATTCATAGAACACAAGGTTTTATTCATAGAACACATGGTTATATTTATAGATCACGGGTGGTTTCCATTCAGAGAACACATAATTTTATTCATAAAACACAGGGTTCTATTCATAGAACACAGGGTTCCATTTATAGAACACAGGGTTCTATTCATAGAACTCAAGGTTTTATACATTGAACAGATGGTTATATTTATAGATCACGGGTGGTTTCCATTCAGAGAACACATAATTTCATTCATAAAACACAGGGTTCTATTCATAGAACACAGGGTTCCATTTATAGAACACAGGGTTTTATTCATAGAACACAAGGTTTATTCATAGAACAGATGGTTATATGTATAGATCACGGGTGGTTTCCATTCAGAGAACACATGGTTTCATTCATAAAACACAGGGCTCTATTCATGGAACACAGGGTTCAATTAATAGAACACAAGGTTTTATTCATAGAACACATGGTTTTATTCATAGAACACCTGGTTATATTTATAGATCACGGGTGGTTTCCATTCAGAGAACACATAATTTCATTCATAAAACACAGGGTTCTATTCATAGAACACAAGGTTCCAATTATAGAACACAGGGTTCTATTCATAGAACACAAGGTTTTATTCATAGAACAGATGGGTATATTTATAGATCACGGGTGGTTTCCATTCAGAGAACACATGGTTTCATTCATAAAACAAAGGGTTCTATTCATTAAACACAGGGTTCCATTCATAGAACACAGGGTTCTATTAATAGAACACAAGGTTTTATTCATAGAACACATGGTTATATTTATAGATCACGGGTGGTTTCCATTCAGAGAACACATGATTTCATTCATAAAACACAGGGTTCTATTTATAGAACACAGGGTTCCATTCATAGAACACAGGGTTCTATTAATAGAACACAAGGTTTTATTCATAAAACACATGGTTATATTTATAGATCACGGGTGGTTTCCATTCAGAGAACACATGGTTTTATTCATAAAACACAGGGTTCTATTCATAGAACACAGGGTTCCATTTATAGAACACAGGGTTCTATTCATAGAACACAAGGTTTTATTCATAGAACACATGGTTATATTTATAGATCACGGGTGGTTTCCATTCAGAGAACACATAATTTTATTCATAAAACACAGAGTTCTATTCATAGAACACATGGTTCCATTTATAGAAAACAGGGTTCTATTCATAGAACTCAAGGTTTTATTCATAGAACAGATGGTTATATTTATAGATCACGGGTGGTTTCCATTCAGAGAACACATAATTGCATTAATAAAACACAGGGTTCTATTCATAGAACACAAGGTTTTATTCATAGAACACAGGGTTCTATTCATAGAACAGATGGGTATATTTATAGATCACGGGTGGTTTCCATTCAGAGAACACATGATTTCATTCATAAAACACAGGGTTCTATTCATAGAACACAGGGTTCCATTCATAGAACACAGGGTTCTATTAATAGAACACAAGGTTTTATTCATAAAACACATGGTTATATTTATAGATCACGGGTGGTTTCCATTCAGAGAACACATAATTTCATTCATAAAACACAGGGTTCTATTCATAGAACACAGGGTTCCATTTATAGAACACAGGGTTCTATTCATAGAACACAAGGTTTTATTCATAGAACACATGGTTATATTTATAGATCACGGGTGGTTTCCATTCAGAGAACACATGATTTCATTCATAAAACACAGGGTTCTATTTATAGAACGCAGGGTTCCATTCATAGAACACAGGGTTCTATTAATAGAACACAAGGTTTTATTCATAAAACACATGGTTATATTTATAGATCACGGGTGGTTTCCATTCAGAGAACACATGGTTTTATTCATAAAACACAGGGTTCTATTCATAGAACACAGGGTTCCATTTATAGAACACAGGGTTCTATTCATAGAACACAAGGTTTTATTCATAGAACACATGGTTATATTTATAGATCACGGGTGGTTTCCATTCAGAGAACACATAATTTTATTCATAAAACACAGAGTTCTATTCATAGAACACATGGTTCCATTTATAGAAAACAGGGTTCTATTCATAGAACTCAAGGTTTTATTCATAGAACAGATGGTTATATTTATAGATCACGGGTGGTTTCCATTCAGAGAACACATAATTTCATTCATAAAACACAGGGTTCTATTCATAGAACACAAGGTTTTATTCATAGAACACAGGGTTCTATTCATAGAACACAAGGTTTTATTCATAGAACACATGGTTATATTTATAGATCACGGGTGGTTTCGATTCAGAGAACACATAATTTCATTCATAAAACACAGGGCTCTATTCATAGAACACAGGGTTCCATTTATAGAACACAGGGTTCTATTCATAGAACACAAGGTTTTATTCATAGAACAGATGGGTATATTTATAGATCACGGGTGGTTTCCATTCAGAGAACACATGATTTCATTCATAAAACACAGGGTTCTATTCATAGAACACAGGGTTCCATTCATAGAACACAGGGTTCTATTAATAGAACACAAGGTTTTATTCATAAAACACATGGTTATATTTATAGATCACGGGTGGTTTCCATTCAGAGAACACATAATTTCATTCATAAAACACAGGGTTCTATTCATAGAACATAGGGTTCCATTTATAGAACACAGGGTTCTATTCATAGAACACAAGGTTTTATTCATAGAACACATGGTTATATTTATAGATCACGGGTGGTTTCCATTCAGAGAACACATAATTTTATTCATAAAACACAGGGTTCTATTCATAGAACACAGGGTTCCATTCATAGAACACAGGGTTCCATTCATAGAACACAGGGTTCTATTAATAGAACACAAGGTTTTATTCATAAAACACATGGTTATATTTATAGATCACGGGTGGTTTCCATTCAGAGAACACATCATTTCATTCATAAAACACAGGGTTCTATTCATAGAACACAGGGTTCCATTTATAGAACACTGGGTTCTATTCATATAACACAAGGTTTTATTCATAGAACACATGGTTATATTTATAGATCACGGGTGGTTTCCATTCAGAGAACACATAATTTTATTCATAAAACACAGGGTTCTATTCATAGAACACAGGGTTCCATTTATAGAACACAGGGTTCTATTCATAGAACACAAGGTTTTATTCATAGAACAGATGGGTATATTTATAGATCACGGGTGGTTTCCATTCAGAGAACACATGGTTTCATTCATAAAACACAGGGTTCTATTCATAAAACACAGGGTTCCATTCATAGAACACAGGGTTCTATTAATAGAACACAAGGTTTTATTCATAGAACACATGGTTATATTTATAGATCACGGGTGGTTTCCATTCAGAGAACACATGATTTCATTCATAAAACACAGGGTTCTATTTATAGAACACAGGGTTCCATTCATAGAACACAGGGTTCTATTAATAGAACACAAGGTTTTATTCATAGAACACATGGTTATATTTATAGATCACGGGTGGTTTCCATTCAGAGAACACATCATTTCATTCATAAAACACAGGGTTCTATTCATAGAACACAGGGTTCCATTTATAGAACACTGGGATCTATTCATAGAACACAAGGTTTTATTCATAGAACACATGGTTATATTTATAGATCACGGGTGGTTTCCATTCAGAGAACACATAATTTTATTCATAAAACACAGAGTTCTATTCATAGAACACATGGTTCCATTTATAGAAAACAGGGTTCTATTCATAGAACTCAAGGTTTTATTCATAGAACAGATGGTTATATTTATAGATCACGGGTGGTTTCCATTCAGAGAACACATAATTGCATTAATAAAACACAGGGTTCTATTCATAGAACACAAGGTTTTATTCATAGAACACAGGGTTCTATTCATAGAACAGATGGGTATATTTATAGATCACGGGTGGTTTCCATTCAGAGAACACATGATTTCATTCATAAAACACAGGGTTCTATTCATAGAACACAGGGTTCCATTCATAGAACACAGGGTTCTATTAATAGAACACAAGGTTTTATTCATAAAACACATGGTTATATTTATAGATCACGGGTGGTTTCCATTCAGAGAACACATAATTTCATTCATAAAACACAGGGTTCTATTCATAGAACACAGGGTTCCATTTATAGAACACAGGGTTCTATTCATAGAACACAAGGTTTTATTCATAGAACACATGGTTATATTTATAGATCACGGGTGGTTTCCATTCAGAGAACACATGATTTCATTCATAAAACACAGGGTTCTATTTATAGAACGCAGGGTTCCATTCATAGAACACAGGGTTCTATTAATAGAACACAAGGTTTTATTCATAAAACACATGGTTATATTTATAGATCACGGGTGGTTTCCATTCAGAGAACACATGGTTTTATTCATAAAACACAGGGTTCTATTCATAGAACACAGGGTTCCATTTATAGAACACAGGGTTCTATTCATAGAACACAAGGTTTTATTCATAGAACACATGGTTATATTTATAGATCACGGGTGGTTTCCATTCAGAGAACACATAATTTTATTCATAAAACACAGAGTTCTATTCATAGAACATATGGTTCCATTTATAGAAAACAGGGTTCTATTCATAGAACTCAAGGTTTTATTCATAGAACAGATGGTTATATTTATAGATCACGGGTGGTTTCCATTCAGAGAACACATAATTTCATTCATAAAACACAGGGTTCTATTCATAGAACACAAGGTTTTATTCATAGAACACAGGGTTCTATTCATAGAACACAAGGTTTTATTCATAGAACACATGGTTATATTTATAGATCACGGGTGGTTTCGATTCAGAGAACACATAATTTCATTCATAAAACACAGGGCTCTATTCATAGAACACAGGGTTCCATTTATAGAACACAGGGTTCTATTCATAGAACACAAGGTTTTATTCATAGAACAGATGGGTATATTTATAGATCACGGGTGGTTTCCATTCAGAGAACACATGATTTCATTCATAAAACACAGGGTTCTATTCATAGAACACAGGGTTCCATTCATAGAACACAGGGTTCTATTAATAGAACACAAGGTTTTATTCATAAAACACATGGTTATATTTATAGATCACGGGTGGTTTCCATTCAGAGAACACATAATTTCATTCATAAAACACAGGGTTCTATTCATAGAACATAGGGTTCCATTTATAGAACACAGGGTTCTATTCATAGAACACAAGGTTTTATTCATAGAACACATGGTTATATTTATAGATCACGGGTGGTTTCCATTCAGAGAACACATAATTTTATTCATAAAACACAGGGTTCTATTCATAGAACACAGGGTTCCATTCATAGAACACAGGGTTCCATTCATAGAACACAGGGTTCTATTAATAGAACACAAGGTTTTATTCATAAAACACATGGTTATATTTATAGATCACGGGTGGTTTCCATTCAGAGAACACATCATTTCATTCATAAAACACAGGGTTCTATTCATAGAACACAGGGTTCCATTTATAGAACACTGGGTTCTATTCATATAACACAAGGTTTTATTCATAGAACACATGGTTATATTTATAGATCACGGGTGGTTTCCATTCAGAGAACACATAATTTTATTCATAAAACACAGGGTTCTATTTATAGAACACAGGGTTCCATTCATAGAACACAGGGTTCTATTAATAGAACACAAGGTTTTATTCATAAAACACATGGTTATATTTATAGATCACGGGTGGTTTCCATTCAGAGAACACATAATTTTATTCATAAAACACAGAGTTCTATTCATAGAACACATGGTTCCATTTATAGAAAACAGGGTTCTATTCATAGAACTCAAGGTTTTATTCATAGAACAGATGGTTATATTTATAGATCACGGGTGGTTTCCATTCAGAGAACACATAATTTTATTCATAAAACACAGAGTTCTATTCATAGAACACATGGTTCCATTTATAGAAAAAAGGGTTCTATTCATAGAACTCAAGGTTTTATTCATAGAACAGATGGTTATATTTATAGATCACGGGTGGTTTCCATTCAGAGAACACATAATTGCATTCATAAAACACAGGGTTCTATTCATAGAACACAGGGTTCCATTTTTAGAACACAGGGTTCTATTCATAGAACACAAGGTTTTATTCATAGAACACATGGCTATATTTATAGATCACGGGTGGTTTCCATTCAGAGAACACATGGTTTCATTCATAAAACACAGGGTTCTATTTATAGAACACAGGGTTCCATTCATAGAACACAGGGTTCTATTTATAGAACAGAAGGTTTTATTCATATAACACATGGTTATATTTATAGATCACGGGTGGTTTCCATTCAGAGAACACATGGTTTCATTCATAAAACACAGGGTTCTATTCATAAAACACAGGGTTCCATTCATAGAACACAGGGTTCCATTCATAGAACACAGGGTTCCATTCATAGAACACAGGGTTTTATTAATAGTACACAAGGTTTTATTCATAAAACACATGGTTATATTTATAGATCACGGGTGGTTTCCATTCAGAGAACACATCATTTCATTCATAAAACACAGGGTTCTATTCATAGAACACAGGGTTCCATTTATAGAACACTGGGTTCTATTCATAGAACACAAGGTTTTATTCATAGAACACATGGTTATATTTATAGATCACGGGTGGTTTCCATTCAGAGAACACATAATTTTATTCATAAAACACAGGGTTCTATTCATAGAACACAGGGTTCCATTTATAGAACACAGGGTTCTATTCATAGAACTCAAGGTTTTATTCATAGAACAGATGGTTATATTTATAGATCACTGGTGGTTTCCATTCAGAGAACACATAATTTCATTCATAAAACACAGGGTTCTATTCATAGAACACAAGGTTCCAATTATAGAACACAGGGTTCTATTCCTAGAACACAAGGTTTTATTCATAGAACAGATGGGTATATTTATAGATCACGGGTGGTTTCCATTCAGAGAACACATGGTTTCATTCATAAAACACAGGGTTCTATTCATAAAACACAGGGTTCCATTCATAGAACACAGGGTTCTATTAATAGAACACAAGGTTTTATTCATAGAACACATGGTTATATTTATAGATCACGGGTGGTTTCCATTCAGAGAACACATGATTTCATTTATAAAACACAGGGTTCTATTTATAGAACACAGGGTTCCATTCATAGAACACAGGGTTCTATTAATAGAACACAAGGTTTTATTCATAAAACACATGGTTATATTTATAGATCACGGGTGGTTTCCATTCAGAGAACACATGGTTTCATTCATAAAACACAGGGTTCTATTCATAGAACACAGGGTTCCATTCATAGAACACAGGGTTCTATTAATAGAACACAAGGTTTTATTCATAAAACACATGGTTATATTTATAGATCACGGGTGGTTTCCATTCAGAGAACACATAATTTCATTCATAAAACACAGGGTTCTATTCATAGAACACAGGGTTCCATTTATAGAACACAGGGTTCTATTCATAGAACACAAGGTTTTATTCATAGAACACATGGTTATATTTATAGATCACGGATGGTTTCCATTCAGAGAACACATGGTTTCATTCATAAAACACAGGGTTCTATTCATAGAACACAGGGTTCCATTCATAGAACACAGGGTTCTATTAATAGAACACAAGGTTTTATTCATAAAACACATGGTTATATTTATAGATCACGGGTGGTTTCCATTCAGAGAACACATCATTTCATTCATAAAACACAGGGTTCTATTCATAGAACACAGGGTTCCATTTATAGAACACAGGGTTCTATTCATAGAACACAAGGTTTTATTCATAGAACACATGGTTATATTTATAGATCACGGGTGGTTTCCATTCAGAGAACACATAATTTTATTCATAAAACACAGAGTTCTATTCATAGAACACATGGTTCCATTTATAGAAAACAGGGTTCTATTCATAGAACTCAAGGTTTTATTCATAGAACAGATGGTTATATTTATAGATCACGGGTGGTTTCCATTCAGAGAACACATAATTGCATTAATAAAACACAGGGTTCTATTCATAGAACACAAGGTTTTATTCATAGAACACAGGGTTCTATTCATAGAACACAAGGTTTTATTCATAGAACACATGGTTATATTTATAGATCACGGGTGGTTTCGATTCAGAGAACACATAATTTCATTCATAAAACACAGGGCTCTATTCATAGAACACAGGGTTCCATTTATAGAACACAGGGTTCTATTCATAGAACACAAGGTTTTATTCATAGAACAGATGGGTATATTTATAGATCACGGGTGGTTTCCATTCAGAGAACACATGATTTCATTCATAAAACACAGGGTTCTATTCATAGAACACAGGGTTCCATTCATAGAACACAGGGTTCTATTCATAGAACACAAGGTTTTATTCATAGAACACATGGTTATATTTATAGATCACGGGTGGTTTCCATTCAGAGAACACATAATTTTATTCATAAAACACAGGGTTCTATTCATAGAACACAGGGTTCCATTTATAGAACACAGGGTTCTATTCATAGAACTCAAGGTTTTATACATTGAACAGATGGTTATATTTATAGATCACGGGTGGTTTCCATTCAGAGAACACATAATTTCATTCATAAAACACAGGGTTCTATTCATAGAACACAGGGTTCCATTTATAGAACACAGGGTTTTATTCATAGAACACAAGGTTTATTCATAGAACAGATGGTTATATGTATAGATCACGGGTGGTTTCCATTCAGAGAACACATGGTTTCATTCATAAAACACAGGGCTCTATTCATGGAACACAGGGTTCAATTAATAGAACACAAGGTTTTATTCATAGAACACATGGTTTTATTCATAGAACACCTGGTTATATTTATAGATCACGGGTGGTTTCCATTCAGAGAACACATAATTTTATTCATAAAACACAGGGTTCTATTCATAGAACACAGGGTTCCATTTATAGAACACAGGGTTCTATTCATAGAACTCAAGGTTTTATACATTGAACAGATGGTTATATTTATAGATCACGGCTGGTTTCCATTCAGAGAACACATAATTTCATTCATAAAACACAGGGTTCTATTCATAGAACACAAGGTTCCAATTATAGAACACAGGGTTCTATTCATAGAACACAAGGTTTTATTCATAGAACAGATGGGTATATTTATAGATCACGGGTGGTTTCCATTCAGAGAACACATGGTTTCATTCATAAAACAAAGGGTTCTATTCATAAAACACAGGGTTCCATTCATAGAACACAGGGTTCTATTAATAGAACACAAGGTTTTATTCATAGAACACATGGTTATATTTATAGATCACGGGTGGTTTCACTTCAGAGAACACATGATTTCATTCATAAAACACAGGGTTCTATTTATAGAACACAGGGTTCCATTCATAGAACACAGGGTTCTATTAATAGAACACAAGGTTTTATTCATAAAACACATGGTTATATTTATAGATCACGGGTGGTTTCCATTCAGAGAACACATGGTTTTATTCATAAAACACAGGGTTCTATTCATAGAACACAGGGTTCCATTTATAGAACACAGGGTTCTATTCATAGAACACAAGGTTTTATTCATAGAACACATGGTTATATTTATAGATCACGGGTGGTTTCCATTCAGAGAACACATAATTTTATTCATAAAACACAGAGTTCTATTCATAGAACACATGGTTCCATTTATAGAAAACAGGGTTCTATTCATAGAACTCAAGGTTTTATTCATAGAACAGATGGTTATATTTATAGATCACGGGTGGTTTCCATTCAGAGAACACATAATTGCATTAATAAAACACAGGGTTCTATTCATAGAACACAAGGTTTTATTCATAGAACACAGGGTTCTATTCATAGAACAGATGGGTATATTTATAGATCACGGGTGGTTTCCATTCAGAGAACACATGATTTCATTCATAAAACACAGGGTTCTATTCATAGAACACAGGGTTCCATTCATAGAACACAGGGTTCTATTAATAGAACACAAGGTTTTATTCATAAAACACATGGTTATATTTATAGATCACGGGTGGTTTCCATTCAGAGAACACATAATTTCATTCATAAAACACAGGGTTCTATTCATAGAACACAGGGTTCCATTTATAGAACACAGGGTTCTATTCATAGAACACAAGGTTTTATTCATAGAACACATGGTTATATTTATAGATCACGGGTGGTTTCCATTCAGAGAACACATGATTTCATTCATAAAACACAGGGTTCTATTTATAGAACGCAGGGTTCCATTCATAGAACACAGGGTTCTATTAATAGAACACAAGGTTTTATTCATAAAACACATGGTTATATTTATAGATCACGGGTGGTTTCCATTCAGAGAACACATGGTTTTATTCATAAAACACAGGGTTCTATTCATAGAACACAGGGTTCCATTTATAGAACACAGGGTTCTATTCATAGAACACAAGGTTTTATTCATAGAACACATGGTTATATTTATAGATCACGGGTGGTTTCGATTCAGAGAACACATAATTTCATTCATAAAACACAGGGCTCTATTCATAGAACACAGGGTTCCATTTATAGAACACAGGGTTCTATTCATAGAACACAAGGTTTTATTCATAGAACAGATGGGTATATTTATAGATCACGGGTGGTTTCCATTCAGAGAACACATGATTTCATTCATAAAACACAGGGTTCTATTCATAGAACACAGGGTTCCATTCATAGAACACAGGGTTCTATTAATAGAACACAAGGTTTTATTCATAAAACACATGGTTATATTTATAGATCACGGGTGGTTTCCATTCAGAGAACACATGGTTTCATTCATAAAACACAGGGTTCTATTCATAGAACACAGGGTTCCATTCATAGAACACAGGGTTCTATTAATAGAACACAAGGTTTTATTCATAAAACACATGGTTATATTTATAGATCACGGGTGGTTTCCATTCAGAGAACACATCATTTCATTCATAAAACACAGGGTTCTTTTCATAGAACACAGGGTTCCATTTATAGAACACTGGGTTCTATTCATAGAACACAAGGTTTTATTCATAGAACACATGGTTATATTTATAGATCACGGGTGGTTTCCATTCAGAGAACACATAATTTTATTCATAAAACACAGGGTTCTATTCATAGAACACAGGGTTCCATTTATAGAACACAGGGTTCTATTAATAGAACACAAGGTTTTATTCATAGAACACATGGTTATATTTATAGATCACGGGAGGTTTCCATTCAGAGAACACATGATTTCATTCATAAAACACAGGGTTCTATTTATAGAACACAGGGTTCCATTCATAGAACACAGGGTTCTATTAATAGAACACAAGGTTTATTCATAGAACAGATGGTTATATTTATAGATCACGGGTGGTTTCCATTCAGAGAACACATGGTTTCATTAAAAAAAACACAGGGTTCTATTCATAGAACACAGGGTTCCATTCATAGAACACAGGGTTCTATTAATAGAACACAAGGTTTTATTCATAAAACACATGGTTATATTTTTAGATCACGGGTGGTTTCCATTCAGAGAACACATAATTTCATTCATAAAACACAGGGTTCTATTCATAGAACACAGGGTTCCATTTATAGAACACAGGGTTCCATTCATAGAACACAGGGTTCTATTCATAGAACAGATGGTTATATTTATAGATCATGGGTGGTTTCCATTCAGAGAACACATAATTTCATTCATAAAACACAGGGTTCTATTCATAGAACACAGGGTTCCATTTATAGAACACAGGGTTCTATTCATAGAACACAAGGTTTTATTCATAGAACACATGGTTATATTTATAGATCACGGGTGGTTTCCATTCAGAGAACACATGGTTTCATTCATAAAACACAGGGTTCTATTCATAGAACACAGGGTTCCATTTATAGAACACAGAGTTCTATTCATAGAACACAAGGTTTTATTCATAGAACACATGGTTATATTTATAGATCACGGGTGGTTTCCATTCAGAGAACACATGGTTTCATTCATAAAACACAGGGTTCTATTCATAGAACACAGGGTTCCATTCATAGAACACAGGGTTCTATTAATAGAACACAAGGTTTTATTCATAAAACACATGGTTATATTTATAGATCACGGGTGGTTTCCATTTAGAGAACACATCATTTCATTCATAAAACACAGGGTTCTATTCATAGAACACAGGGTTCCATTTATAGAACACTGGGTTCTATTCATAGAACACAAGGTTTTATTCATAGAACACATGGTTATATTTATAGATCACGGGTGGTTTCCATTCAGAGAACACATAATTTTATTCATAAAACACAGGGTTCTATTCATAGAACACAGGGTTCCATTTATAGAACACAGGGTTCTATTCATAGAACTCAAGGTTTTATACATTGAACAGATGGTTATATTTATAGATCACGGCTGGTTTCCATTCAGAGAACACATAATTTCATTCATAAAACACAGGGTTCTATTCATAGAACACAAGGTTCCAATTATAGAACACAGGGTTCTATTCATAGAACACAAGGTTTTATTCATAGAACAGATGGGTATATTTATAGATCACGGGTGGTTTCCATTCAGAGAACACATGGTTTCATTCATAAAACAAAGGGTTCTATTCATAAAACACAGGGTTCCATTCATAGAACACAGGGTTCTATTAATAGAACACAAGGTTTTATTCATAGAACACATGGTTATATTTATAGATCACGGGTGGTTTCCATTCAGAGAACACATGATTTCATTCATAAAACACAGGGTTCTATTTATAGAACACAGGGTTCCATTCATAGAACACAGGGTTCTATTAATAGAACACAAGGTTTTATTCATAAAACACATGGTTATATTTATAGATCACGGGTGGTTTCCATTCAGAGAACACATGGTTTTATTCATAAAACACAGGGTTCTATTCATAGAACACAGGGTTCCATTTATAGAACACAGGGTTCTATTCATAGAACACAAGGTTTTATTCATAGAACACATGGTTATATTTATAGATCACGGGTGGTTTCCATTCAGATAACACATAATTTTATTCATAAAACACAGAGTTCTATTCATAGAACACATGGTTCCATTTATAGAAAACAGGGTTCTATTCATAGAACTCAAGGTTTTATTCATAGAACAGATGGTTATATTTATAGATCACGGGTGGTTTCCATTCAGAGAACACATAATTGCATTCATAAAACACAGGGTTCTATTCATAGAACACAAGGTTTTATTCATAGAACACAGGGTTCTATTCATAGAACACAAGGTTTTATTCATAGAACACATGGTTATATTTATAGATCACGGGTGGTTTCGATTCAGAGAACACATAATTTCATTCATAAAACACAGGGCTCTATTCATAGAACACAGGGTTCCATTTATAGAACACAGGGTTCTATTCATAGAACACAAGGTTTTATTCATAGAACAGATGGGTATATTTATAGATCACGGGTGGTTTCCATTCAGAGAACACATGATTTCATTCATAAAACACAGGGTTCTATTCATAGAACACAGGGTTCCATTCATAGAACACAGGGTTCTATTAATAGAACACAAGGTTTTATTCATAAAACACATGTTTATATTTATAGATCACGGGTGGTTTCCATTCAGAGAACACATAATTTCATTCATAAAACACAGGGTTCTATTCATAGAACACAGGGTTCCATTTATAGAACACAGGGTTCTATTCATAGAACACAAGGTTTTATTCATAGAACACATGGTTATATTTATAGATCACGGGTGGTTTCCATTCAGAGAACACATGATTTCATTCATAAAACACAGGGTTCTATTTATAGAACACAGGGTTCCATTCATAGAACACAGGGTTCTATTAATAGAACACAAGGTTTTATTCATAAAACACATGGTTATATTTATAGATCACGGGTGGTTTCCATTCAGAGAACACATGGTTTTATTCATAAAACACAGGGTTCTATTCATAGAACACAGGGTTCCATTTATAGAACACAGGGTTCTTTTCATAGAACACAAGGTTTTATTCATAGAACACATGGTTATATTTATAGATCACGGGTGGTTTCCATTCAGAGAACACATCATTTCATTCATAAAACACAGGGTTCTATTCATAGAACACAGGGTTTCCATTTATAGAACACTGGGTTCTATTCATAGAACACAAGGTTTTATTCATAGAACACATGGTTATATTTATAGATCATGGGTGGTTTCCATTCAGAGAACACATAATTTTATTCATACAACACAGGGTTCTATTCATAGAACACAGGGTTCCATTTATAGAACACAGGGTTCTATTCATAGAACTCAAGGTTTTATTCATAGAACAGATGGTTATATTTATAGATCACTGGTGGTTTCCATTCAGAGAACACATAATTTCATTCATAAAACACAGGGTTCTATTCATAGAACACAAGGTTCCAATTATAGAACACAGGGTTCTATTCATAGAACACAAGGTTTTATTCATAGAACAGATGGGTTTATTTATAGATCACGGGTGGTTTCCATTCAGAGAACACATGGTTTCATTCATAAAACACAGGGTTCTATTCATAAAACACAGGGTTCCATTCATAGAACACAGGGTTCTATTAATAGAACACAAGGTTTTATTCATAGAACACATGGTTATATTTATAGATCACGGGTGGTTTCCATTCAGAGAACACATGATTTCATTTATAAAACACAGGGTTCTATTTATAGAACACAGGGTTCCATTCATAGAACACAGGGTTCTATTAATAGAACACAAGGTTTTATTCATAAAACACATGGTTATATTTATAGATCACGGGTGGTTTCCATTCAGAGAACACATGGTTTCATTCATATAACACAGGGTTCTATTCATAGAACACAGGGTTCCATTCATAGAACACAGGGTTCTATTAATAGAACACAAGGTTTTATTCATAAAACACATGGTTATATTTATAGATCACGGGTGGTTTCCATTCAGAGAACACATAATTTCATTCATAAAACACAGGGTTCTATTCATAGAACACAGGGTTCCATTTATAGAACACAGGGTTCCATTCATAGAACACAAGGTTTTATTCATAGAACACATGGTTATATTTATAGATCACGGGTGGTTTCCATTCAGAGAACACATGGTTTCATTCATAAAACACAGGGTTCTATTCATAGAACACAGGGTTCCATTCATAGAACACAGGGTTCTATTAATAGAACACAAGGTTTTATTCATAAAACACATGGTTATATTTATAGATCACGGGTGGTTTCCATTCAGAGAACACATCATTTCATTCATAAAACACAGGGTTCTATTCATAGAACACAGGGTTCCATTTATAGAACACTGGGTTCTATTCATAGAACACAAGGTTTTATTCATAGAACACATGGTTATATTTATAGATCACGGGTGGTTTCCATTCAGAGAACACATAATTTTATTCATAAAACACAGGGTTCTATTCATAGAACACAGGGTTCCATTTATAGAACACAGGGTTCTATTCATAGAACTCAAGGTTTTATACATTGAACAGATGGTTATATTTATAGATCACGGGTGGTTTCCATTCAGAGAACACATAATTTCATTCATAAAACACAGGGTTCTATTCATAGAACACAGGGTTCCATTTATAGAACACAGGGTTTTATTCATAGAACACAAGGTTTATTCATAGAACAGATGGTTATATGTATAGATCACGGGTGGTTTCCATTCAGAGAACACATGGTTTCATTCATAAAACACAGGGCTCTATTCATGGAACACAGGGTTCAATTAATAGAACACAAGGTTTTATTCATAGAACACATGGTTTTATTCATAGAACACCTGGTTATATTTATAGATCACGGGTGGTTTCCATTCAGAGAACACATAATTTTATTCATAAAACACAGGGTTCTATTCATAGAACACAGGGTTCCATTTATAGAACACAGGGTTCTATTCATAGAACTCAAGGTTTTATACATTGAACAGATGGTTATATTTATAGATCACGGCTGGTTTCCATTCAGAGAACACATAATTTCATTCATAAAACACAGGGTTCTATTCATAGAACACAAGGTTCCAATTATAGAACACAGGGTTCTATTCATAGAACACAAGGTTTTATTCATAGAACAGATGGGTATATTTATAGATCACGGGTGGTTTCCATTCAGAGAACACATGGTTTCATTCATAAAACAAAGGGTTCTATTCATAAAACACAGGGTTCCATTCATAGAACACAGGGTTCTATTAATAGAACACAAGGTTTTATTCATAGAACACATGGTTATATTTATAGATCACGGGTGGTTTCCATTCAGAGAACACATGATTTCATTCATAAAACACAGGGTTCTATTTATAGAACACAGGGTTCCATTCATAGAACACAGGGTTCTATTAATAGAACACAAGGTTTTATTCATAAAACACATGGTTATATTTATAGATCACGGGTGGTTTCCATTCAGAGAACACATGGTTTTATTCATAAAACACAGGGTTCTATTCATAGAACACAGGGTTCCATTTATAGAACACAGGGTTCTATTCATAGAACACAAGGTTTTATTCATAGAACACATGGTTATATTTATAGATCACGGGTGGTTTCCATTCAGAGAACACATAATTTTATTCATAAAACACAGAGTTCTATTCATAGAACACATGGTTCCATTTATAGAAAACAGGGTTCTATTCATAGAACTCAAGGTTTTATTCATAGAACAGATGGTTATATTTATAGATCACGGGTGGTTTCCATTCAGAGAACACATAATTGCATTAATAAAACACAGGGTTCTATTCATAGAACACAAGGTTTTATTCATAGAACACAGGGTTCTATTCATAGAACACAAGGTTTTATTCATAGAACACATGGTTATATTTATAGATCACGGGTGGTTTCGATTCAGAGAACACATAATTTCATTCATAAAACACAGGGCTCTATTCATAGAACACAGGGTTCCATTTATAGAACACAGGGTTCTATTCATAGAACACAAGGTTTTATTCATAGAACAGATGGGTATATTTATAGATCACGGGTGGTTTCCATTCAGAGAACACATGATTTCATTCATAAAACACAGGGTTCTATTCATAGAACACAGGGTTCCATTCATAGAACACAGGGTTCTATTCATAGAACACAAGGTTTTATTCATAGAACACATGGTTATATTTATAGATCACGGGTGGTTTCCATTCAGAGAACACATAATTTTATTCATAAAACACAGGGTTCTATTCATAGAACACAGGGTTCCATTTATAGAACACAGGGTTCTATTCATAGAACTCAAGGTTTTATACATTGAACAGATGGTTATATTTATAGATCACGGGTGGTTTCCATTCAGAGAACACATAATTTCATTCATAAAACACAGGGTTCTATTCATAGAACACAGGGTTCCATTTATAGAACACAGGGTTTTATTCATAGAACACAAGGTTTATTCATAGAACAGATGGTTATATGTATAGATCACGGGTGGTTTCCATTCAGAGAACACATGGTTTCATTCATAAAACACAGGGCTCTATTCATGGAACACAGGGTTCAATTAATAGAACACAAGGTTTTATTCATAGAACACATGGTTTTATTCATAGAACACCTGGTTATATTTATAGATCACGGGTGGTTTCCATTCAGAGAACACATAATTTCATTCATAAAACACAGGGTTCTATTCATAGAACACAAGGTTCCAATTATAGAACACAGGGTTCTATTCATAGAACACAAGGTTTTATTCATAGAACAGATGGGTATATTTATAGATCACGGGTGGTTTCCATTCAGAGAACACATGGTTTCATTCATAAAACAAAGGGTTCTATTCATAAAACACAGGGTTCCATTCATAGAACACAGGGTTCTATTAATAGAACACAAGGTTTTATTCATAGAACACATGGTTATATTTATAGATCACGGGTGGTTTCCATTCAGAGAACACATGATTTCATTCATAAAACACAGGGTTCTATTTATAGAACACAGGGTTCCATTCATAGAACACAGGGTTCTATTAATAGAACACAAGGTTTTATTCATAAAACACATGGTTATATTTATAGATCACGGGTGGTTTCCATTCAGAGAACACATGGTTTTATTCATAAAACACAGGGTTCTATTCATAGAACACAGGGTTCCATTTATAGAACACAGGGTTCTATTCATAGAACACAAGGTTTTATTCATAGAACACATGGTTATATTTATAGATCACGGGTGGTTTCCATTCAGAGAACACATAATTTTATTCATAAAACACAGAGTTCTATTCATAGAACACATGGTTCCATTTATAGAAAACAGGGTTCTATTCATAGAACTCAAGGTTTTATTCATAGAACAGATGGTTATATTTATAGATCACGGGTGGTTTCCATTCAGAGAACACATAATTGCATTAATAAAACACAGGGTTCTATTCATAGAACACAAGGTTTTATTCATAGAACACAGGGTTCTATTCATAGAACAGATGGGTATATTTATAGATCACGGGTGGTTTCCATTCAGAGAACACATGATTTCATTCATAAAACACAGGGTTCTATTCATAGAACACAGGGTTCCATTCATAGAACACAGTGTTCTATTAATAGAACACAAGGTTTTATTCATAAAACACATGGTTATATTTATAGATCACGGGTGGTTTCCATTCAGAGAACACATAATTTCATTCATAAAACACAGGGTTCTATTCATAGAACACAGGGTTCCATTTATAGAACACAGGGTTCTATTCATAGAACACAAGGTTTTATTCATAGAACACATGGTTATATTTATAGATCACGGGTGGTTTCCATTCAGAGAACACATGATTTCATTCATAAAACACAGGGTTCTATTTATAGAACGCAGGGTTCCATTCATAGAACACAGGGTTCTATTAATAGAACACAAGGTTTTATTCATAAAACACATGGTTATATTTATAGATCACGGGTGGTTTCCATTCAGAGAACACATGGTTTTATTCATAAAACACAGGGTTCTATTCATAGAACACAGGGTTCCATTTATAGAACACAGGGTTCTATTCATAGAACACAAGGTTTTATTCATAGAACACATGGTTATATTTATAGATCACGGGTGGTTTCCATTCAGAGAACACATAATTTTATTCATAAAACACAGAGTTCTATTCATAGAACACATGGTTCCATTTATAGAAAACAGGGTTCTATTCATAGAACTCAAGGTTTTATTCATAGAACAGATGGTTATATTTATAGATCACGGGTGGTTTCCATTCAGAGAACACATAATTTCATTCATAAAACACAGGGTTCTATTCATAGAACACAAGGTTTTATTCATAGAACACAGGGTTCTATTCATAGAACACAAGGTTTTATTCATAGAACACATGGTTATATTTATAGATCACGGGTGGTTTCGATTCAGAGAACACATAATTTCATTCATAAAACACAGGGCTCTATTCATAGAACACAGGGTTCCATTTATAGAACACAGGGTTCTATTCATAGAACACAAGGTTTTATTCATAGAACAGATGGGTATATTTATAGATCACGGGTGGTTTCCATTCAGAGAACACATGATTTCATTCATAAAACACAGGGTTCTATTCATAGAACACAGGGTTCCATTCATAGAACACAGGGTTCTATTAATAGAACACAAGGTTTTATTCATAAAACACATGGTTATATTTATAGATCACGGGTGGTTTCCGCTCAGAGAACACATAATTTCATTCATAAAACACAGGGTTCTATTCATAGAACATAGGGTTCCATTTATAGAACACAGGGTTCTATTCATAGAACACAAGGTTTTATTCATAGAACACATGGTTATATTTATAGATCACGGGTGGTTTCCATTCAGAGAACACATAATTTTATTCATAAAACACAGGGTTCTATTCATAGAACACAGGGTTCCATTCATAGAACACAGGGTTCCATTCATAGAACACAGGGTTCTATTAATAGAACACAAGGTTTTATTCATAAAACACATGGTTATATTTATAGATCACGGGTGGTTTCCATTCAGAGAACACATCATTTCATTCATAAAACACAGGGTTCTATTCATAGAACACAGGGTTCCATTTATAGAACACTGGGTTCTATTCATATAACACAAGGTTTTATTCATAGAACACATGGTTATATTTATAGATCACGGGTGGTTTCCATTCAGAGAACACATAATTTTATTCATAAAACACAGGGTTCTATTCATAGAACACAGGGTTCCATTTATAGAACACAGGGTTCTATTCATAGAACACAAGGTTTTATTCATAGAACAGATGGGTATATTTATAGATCACGGGTGGTTTCCATTCAGAGAACACATGGTTTCATTCATAAAACACAGGGTTCTATTCATAAAACACAGGGTTCCATTCATAGAACACAGGGTTCTATTAATAGAACACAAGGTTTTATTCATAGAACACATGGTTATATTTATAGATCACGGGTGGTTTCCATTCAGAGAACACATGATTTCATTCATAAAACACAGGGTTCTATTTATAGAACACAGGGTTCCATTCATAGAACACAGGGTTCTATTAATAGAACACAAGGTTTTATTCATAGAACACATGGTTATATTTATAGATCACGGGTGGTTTCCATTCAGAGAACACATCATTTCATTCATAAAACACAGGGTTCTATTCATAGAACACAGGGTTCCATTTATAGAACACTGGGATCTATTCATAGAACACAAGGTTTTATTCATAGAACACATGGTTATATTTATAGATCACGGGTGGTTTCCATTCAGAGAACACATAATTTTATTCATAAAACACAGAGTTCTATTCATAGAACACATGGTTCCATTTATAGAAAACAGGGTTCTATTCATAGAACTCAAGGTTTTATTCATAGAACAGATGGTTATATTTATAGATCACGGGTGGTTTCCATTCAGAGAACACATAATTGCATTAATAAAACACAGGGTTCTATTCATAGAACACAAGGTTTTATTCATAGAACACAGGGTTATATTCATAGAACAGATGGGTATATTTATAGATCACGGGTGGTTTCCATTCAGAGAACACATGATTTCATTCATAAAACACAGGGTTCTATTCATAGAACACAGGGTTCCATTCATAGAACACAGGGTTCTATTAATAGAACACAAGGTTTTATTCATAAAACACATGGTTATATTTATAGATCACAAGTGGTTTCCATTCAGAGAACACATAATTTCATTCATAAAACACAGGGTTCTATTCATAGAACACAGGGTTCCATTTATAGAACACAGGGTTCTATTCATAGAACACAAGGTTTTATTCATAGAACACATGGTTATATTTATAGATCACGGGTGGTTTCCATTCAGAGAACACATGATTTCATTCATAAAACACAGGGTTCTATTTATAGAACGCAGGGTTCCATTCATAGAACACAGGGTTCTATTAATAGAACACAAGGTTTTATTCATAAAACACATGGTTATATTTATAGATCACGGGTGGTTTCCATTCAGAGAACACATGGTTTTATTCATAAAACACAGGGTTCTATTCATAGAACACAGGGTTCCATTTATAGAACACAGGGTTCTATTCATAGAACACAAGGTTTTATTCATAGAACACATGGTTATATTTATAGATCACGGGTGGTTTCCATTCAGAGAACACATAATTTTATTCATAAAACACAGAGTTCTATTCATAGAACACATGGTTCCATTTATAGAAAACAGGGTTCTATTCATAGAACTCAAGGTTTTATTCATAGAACAGATGGTTATATTTATAGATCACGGGTGGTTTCCATTCAGAGAACACATAATTTCATTCATAAAACACAGGGTTCTATTCATAGAACACAAGGTTTTATTCATAGAACACAGGGTTCTATTCATAGAACACAAGGTTTTATTCATAGAACACATGGTTATATTTATAGATCACGGGTGGTTTCGATTCAGAGAACACATAATTTCATTCATAAAACACAGGGCTCTATTCATAGAACACAGGGTTCCATTTATAGAACACAGGGTTCTATTCATAGAACACAAGGTTTTATTCATAGAACAGATGGGTATATTTATAGATCACGGGTGGTTTCCATTCAGAGAACACATGATTTCATTCATAAAACACAGGGTTCTATTCATAGAACACAGGGTTCCATTCATAGAACACAGGGTTCTATTAATAGAACACAAGGTTTTATTCATAAAACACATGGTTATATTTATAGATCACGGGTGGTTTCCATTCAGAGAACACATAATTTCATTCATAAAACACAGGGTTCTATTCATAGAACATAGGGTTCCATTTATAGAACACAGGGTTCTATTCATAGAACACAAGGTTTTATTCATAGAACACATGGTTATATTTATAGATCACGGGTGGTTTCCATTCAGAGAACACATAATTTTATTCATAAAACACAGGGTTCTATTCATAGAACACAGGGTTCCATTCATAGAACACAGGGTTCCATTCATAGAACACAGGGTTCTATTAATAGAACACAAGGTTTTATTCATAAAACACATGGTTATATTTATAGATCACGGGTGGTTTCCATTCAGAGAACACATCATTTCATTCATAAAACACAGGGTTCTATTCATAGAACACAGGGTTCCATTTATAGAACACTGGGTTCTATTCATATAACACAAGGTTTTATTCATAGAACACATGGTTATATTTATAGATCACGGGTGGTTTCCATTCAGAGAACACATAATTTTATTCATAAAACACAGGGTTCTATTTATAGAACACAGGGTTCCATTCATAGAACACAGGGTTCTATTAATAGAACACAAGGTTTTATTCATAAAACACATGGTTATATTTATAGATCACGGGTGGTTTCCATTCAGAGAACACATAATTTTATTCATAAAACACAGAGTTCTATTCATAGAACACATGGTTCCATTTATAGAAAACAGGGTTCTATTCATAGAACTCAAGGTTTTATTCATAGAACAGATGGTTATATTTATAGATCACGGGTGGTTTCCATTCAGAGAACACATAATTTTATTCATAAAACACAGAGTTCTATTCATAGAACACATGGTTCCATTTATAGAAAAAAGGGTTCTATTCATAGAACTCAAGGTTTTATTCATAGAACAGATGGTTATATTTATAGATCACGGGTGGTTTCCATTCAGAGAACACATAATTGCATTCATAAAACACAGGGTTCTATTCATAGAACACAGGGTTCCATTTTTAGAACACAGGGTTCTATTCATAGAACACAAGGTTTTATTCATAGAACACATGGCTATATTTATAGATCACGGGTGGTTTCCATTCAGAGAACACATGGTTTCATTCATAAAACACAGGGTTCTATTTATAGAACACAGGGTTCCATTCATAGAACACAGGGTTCTATTTATAGAACAGAAGGTTTTATTCATATAACACATGGTTATATTTATAGATCACGGGTGGTTTCCATTCAGAGAACACATGGTTTCATTCATAAAACACAGGGTTCTATTCATAAAACACAGGGTTCCATTCATAGAACACAGGGTTCCATTCATAGAACACAGGGTTCCATTCATAGAACACAGGGTTTTATTAATAGTACACAAGGTTTTATTCATAAAACACATGGTTATATTTATAGATCACGGGTGGTTTCCATTCAGAGAACACATCATTTCATTCATAAAACACAGGGTTCTATTCATAGAACACAGGGTTCCATTTATAGAACACTGGGTTCTATTCATAGAACACAAGGTTTTATTCATAGAACACATGGTTATATTTATAGATCACGGGTGGTTTCCATTCAGAGAACACATAATTTTATTCATAAAACACAGGGTTCTATTCATAGAACACAGGGTTCCATTTATAGAACACAGGGTTCTATTCATAGAACTCAAGGTTTTATTCATAGAACAGATGGTTATATTTATAGATCACTGGTGGTTTCCATTCAGAGAACACATAATTTCATTCATAAAACACAGGGTTCTATTCATAGAACACAAGGTTCCAATTATAGAACACAGGGTTCTATTCCTAGAACACAAGGTTTTATTCATAGAACAGATGGGTATATTTATAGATCACGGGTGGTTTCCATTCAGAGAACACATGGTTTCATTCATAAAACACAGGGTTCTATTCATAAAACACAGGGTTCCATTCATAGAACACAGGGTTCTATTAATAGAACACAAGGTTTTATTCATAGAACACATGGTTATATTTATAGATCACGGGTGGTTTCCATTCAGAGAACACATGATTTCATTTATAAAACACAGGGTTCTATTTATAGAACACAGGGTTCCATTCATAGAACACAGGGTTCTATTAATAGAACACAAGGTTTTATTCATAAAACACATGGTTATATTTATAGATCACGGGTGGTTTCCATTCAGAGAACACATGGTTTCATTCATAAAACACAGGGTTCTATTCATAGAACACAGGGTTCCATTCATAGAACACAGGGTTCTATTAATAGAACACAAGGTTTTATTCATAAAACACATGGTTATATTTATAGATCACGGGTGGTTTCCATTCAGAGAACACATAATTTCATTCATAAAACACAGGGTTCTATTCATAGAACACAGGGTTCCATTTATAGAACACAGGGTTCTATTCATAGAACACAAGGTTTTATTCATAGAACACATGGTTATATTTATAGATCACGGATGGTTTCCATTCAGAGAACACATGGTTTCATTCATAAAACACAGGGTTCTATTCATAGAACACAGGGTTCCATTCATAGAACACAGGGTTCTATTAATAGAACACAAGGTTTTATTCATAAAACACATGGTTATATTTATAGATCACGGGTGGTTTCCATTCAGAGAACACATCATTTCATTCATAAAACACAGGGTTCTATTCATAGAACACAGGGTTCCATTTATAGAACACAGGGTTCTATTCATAGAACACAAGGTTTTATTCATAGAACACATGGTTATATTTATAGATCACGGGTGGTTTCCATTCAGAGAACACATAATTTTATTCATAAAACACAGAGTTCTATTCATAGAACACATGGTTCCATTTATAGAAAACAGGGTTCTATTCATAGAACTCAAGGTTTTATTCATAGAACAGATGGTTATATTTATAGATCACGGGTGGTTTCCATTCAGAGAACACATAATTGCATTAATAAAACACAGGGTTCTATTCATAGAACACAAGGTTTTATTCATAGAACACAGGGTTCTATTCATAGAACACAAGGTTTTATTCATAGAACACATGGTTATATTTATAGATCACGGGTGGTTTCGATTCAGAGAACACATAATTTCATTCATAAAACACAGGGCTCTATTCATAGAACACAGGGTTCCATTTATAGAACACAGGGTTCTATTCATAGAACACAAGGTTTTATTCATAGAACAGATGGGTATATTTATAGATCACGGGTGGTTTCCATTCAGAGAACACATGATTTCATTCATAAAACACAGGGTTCTATTCATAGAACACAGGGTTCCATTCATAGAACACAGGGTTCTATTCATAGAACACAAGGTTTTATTCATAGAACACATGGTTATATTTATAGATCACGGGTGGTTTCCATTCAGAGAACACATAATTTTATTCATAAAACACAGGGTTCTATTCATAGAACACAGGGTTCCATTTATAGAACACAGGGTTCTATTCATAGAACTCAAGGTTTTATACATTGAACAGATGGTTATATTTATAGATCACGGGTGGTTTCCATTCAGAGAACACATAATTTCATTCATAAAACACAGGGTTCTATTCATAGAACACAGGGTTCCATTTATAGAACACAGGGTTTTATTCATAGAACACAAGGTTTATTCATAGAACAGATGGTTATATGTATAGATCACGGGTGGTTTCCATTCAGAGAACACATGGTTTCATTCATAAAACACAGGGCTCTATTCATGGAACACAGGGTTCAATTAATAGAACACAAGGTTTTATTCATAGAACACATGGTTTTATTCATAGAACACCTGGTTATATTTATAGATCACGGGTGGTTTCCATTCAGAGAACACATAATTTTATTCATAAAACACAGGGTTCTATTCATAGAACACAGGGTTCCATTTATAGAACACAGGGTTCTATTCATAGAACTCAAGGTTTTATACATTGAACAGATGGTTATATTTATAGATCACGGCTGGTTTCCATTCAGAGAACACATAATTTCATTCATAAAACACAGGGTTCTATTCATAGAACACAAGGTTCCAATTATAGAACACAGGGTTCTATTCATAGAACACAAGGTTTTATTCATAGAACAGATGGGTATATTTATAGATCACGGGTGGTTTCCATTCAGAGAACACATGGTTTCATTCATAAAACAAAGGGTTCTATTCATAAAACACAGGGTTCCATTCATAGAACACAGGGTTCTATTAATAGAACACAAGGTTTTATTCATAGAACACATGGTTATATTTATAGATCACGGGTGGTTTCACTTCAGAGAACACATGATTTCATTCATAAAACACAGGGTTCTATTTATAGAACACAGGGTTCCATTCATAGAACACAGGGTTCTATTAATAGAACACAAGGTTTTATTCATAAAACACATGGTTATATTTATAGATCACGGGTGGTTTCCATTCAGAGAACACATGGTTTTATTCATAAAACACAGGGTTCTATTCATAGAACACAGGGTTCCATTTATAGAACACAGGGTTCTATTCATAGAACACAAGGTTTTATTCATAGAACACATGGTTATATTTATAGATCACGGGTGGTTTCCATTCAGAGAACACATAATTTTATTCATAAAACACAGAGTTCTATTCATAGAACACATGGTTCCATTTATAGAAAACAGGGTTCTATTCATAGAACTCAAGGTTTTATTCATAGAACAGATGGTTATATTTATAGATCACGGGTGGTTTCCATTCAGAGAACACATAATTGCATTAATAAAACACAGGGTTCTATTCATAGAACACAAGGTTTTATTCATAGAACACAGGGTTCTATTCATAGAACAGATGGGTATATTTATAGATCACGGGTGGTTTCCATTCAGAGAACACATGATTTCATTCATAAAACACAGGGTTCTATTCATAGAACACAGGGTTCCATTCATAGAACACAGGGTTCTATTAATAGAACACAAGGTTTTATTCATAAAACACATGGTTATATATATAGATCACGGGTGGTTTCCATTCAGAGAACACATAATTTCATTCATAAAACACAGGGTTCTATTCATAGAACACAGGGTTCCATTTATAGAACACAGGGTTCTATTCATAGAACACAAGGTTTTATTCATAGAACACATGGTTATATTTATAGATCACGGGTGGTTTCCATTCAGAGAACACATGATTTCATTCATAAAACACAGGGTTCTATTTATAGAACGCAGGGTTCCATTCATAGAACACAGGGTTCTATTAATAGAACACAAGGTTTTATTCATAAAACACATGGTTATATTTATAGATCACGGGTGGTTTCCATTCAGAGAACACATGGTTTTATTCATAAAACACAGGGTTCTATTCATAGAACACAGGGTTCCATTTATAGAACACAGGGTTCTATTCATAGAACACAAGGTTTTATTCATAGAACACATGGTTATATTTATAGATCACGGGTGGTTTCGATTCAGAGAACACATAATTTCATTCATAAAACACAGGGCTCTATTCATAGAACACAGGGTTCCATTTATAGAACACAGGGTTCTATTCATAGAACACAAGGTTTTATTCATAGAACAGATGGGTATATTTATAGATCACGGGTGGTTTCCATTCAGAGAACACATGATTTCATTCATAAAACACAGGGTTCTATTCATAGAACACAGGGTTCCATTCATAGAACACAGGGTTCTATTAATAGAACACAAGGTTTTATTCATAAAACACATGGTTATATTTATAGATCACGGGTGGTTTCCATTCAGAGAACACATAATTTCATTCATAAAACACAGGGTTCTATTCATAGAACATAGGGTTCCATTTATAGAACACAGGGTTCTATTCATAGAACACAAGGTTTTATTCATAGAACACATGGTTATATTTATAGATCACGGGTGGTTTCCATTCAGAGAACACATAATTTTATTCATAAAACACAGGGTTCTATTCATAGAACACAGGGTTCCATTCATAGAACACAGGGTTCCATTCATAGAACACAGGGTTCTATTAATAGAACACAAGGTTTTATTCATAAAACACATGGTTATATTTATAGATCACGGGTGGTTTCCATTCAGAGAACACATCATTTCATTCATAAAACACAGGGTTCTATTTATAGAACACAGGGTTCCATTCATAGAACACAGGGTTCTATTAATAGAACACAAGGTTTTATTCATAAAACACATGGTTATATTTATAGATCACGGGTGGTTTCCATTCAGAGAACACATGGTTTTATTCATAAAACACAGGGTTCTATTCATAGAACACAGGGTTCCATTTATAGAACACAGGGTTCTATTCATAGAACACAAGGTTTTATTCATAGAACACATGGTTATATTTATAGATCACGG
Organism: Crinia signifera; assembly: GCF_055691185.1. Lineage (NCBI taxonomy): Eukaryota > Metazoa > Chordata > Amphibia > Anura > Myobatrachidae > Crinia > Crinia signifera. The sequence goes on along the minus strand of NC_139217.1, from coordinate 235,362,709 downwards.
GTGGTTTCCATTCAGAGAACACATAATTTTATTCATAAAACACAGAGTTCTATTCATAGAACACATGGTTCCATTTATAGAAAACAGGGTTCTATTCATAGAACTCAAGGTTTTATTCATAGAACAGATGGTTATATTTATAGATCACGGGTGGTTTCCATTCAGAGAACACATAATTGCATTAATAAAACACAGGGTTCTATTCATAGAACACAAGGTTTTATTCATAGAACACAGGGTTCTATTCATAGAACAGATGGGTATATTTATAGATCACGGGTGGTTTCCATTCAGAGAACACATGATTTCATTCATAAAACACAGGGTTCTATTCATAGAACACAGGGTTCCATTCATAGAACACAGGGTTCTATTAATAGAACACAAGGTTTTATTCATAAAACACATGGTTATATTTATAGATCACGGGTGGTTTCCATTCAGAGAACACATAATTTCATTCATAAAACACAGGGTTCTATTCATAGAACACAGGGTTCCATTTATAGAACACAGGGTTCTATTCATAGAACACAAGGTTTTATTCATAGAACACATGGTTATATTTATAGATCACGGGTGGTTTCCATTCAGAGAACACATGATTTCATTCATAAAACACAGGGTTCTATTTATAGAACGCAGGGTTCCATTCATAGAAAACAGGGTTCTATTAATAGAACACAAGGTTTTATTCATAAAACACATGGTTATATTTATAGATCACGGGTGGTTTCCATTCAGAGAACACATGGTTTTATTCATAAAACACAGGGTTCTATTCATAGAACACAGGGTTCCATTTATAGAACACAGGGTTCTATTCATAGAACACAAGGTTTTATTCATAGAACACATGGTTATATTTATAGATCACGGGTGGTTTCGATTCAGAGAACACATAATTTCATTCATAAAACACAGGGCTCTATTCATAGAACACAGGGTTCCATTTATAGAACACAGGGTTCTATTCATAGAACACAAGGTTTTATTCATAGAACAGATGGGTATATTTATAGATCACGGGTGGTTTCCATTCAGAGAACACATGATTTCATTCATAAAACACAGGGTTCTATTCATAGAACACAGGGTTCCATTCATAGAACACAGGGTTCTATTAATAGAACACAAGGTTTTATTCATAAAACACATGGTTATATTTATAGATCACGGGTGGTTTCCATTCAGAGAACACATAATTTCATTCATAAAACACAGGGTTCTATTCATAGAACATAGGGTTCCATTTATAGAACACAGGGTTCTATTCATAGAACACAAGGTTTTATTCATAGAACACATGGTTATATTTATAGATCACGGGTGGTTTCCATTCAGAGAACACATAATTTTATTCATAAAACACAGGGTTCTATTCATAGAACACAGGGTTCCATTCATAGAACACAGGGTTCCATTCATAGAACACAGGGTTCTATTAATAGAACACAAGGTTTTATTCATAAAACACATGGTTATATTTATAGATCACGGGTGGTTTCCATTCAGAGAACACATCATTTCATTCATAAAACACAGGGTTCTATTCATAGAACACAGGGTTCCATTTATAGAACACTGGGTTCTATTCATATAACACAAGGTTTTATTCATAGAACACATGGTTATATTTATAGATCACGGGTGGTTTCCATTCAGAGAACACATAATTTTATTCATAAAACACAGGGTTCTATTCATAGAACACAGGGTTCCATTTATAGAACACAGGGTTCTATTCATAGAACACAAGGTTTTATTCATAGAACAGATGGGTATATTTATAGATCACGGGTGGTTTCCATTCAGAGAACACATGGTTTCATTCATAAAACACAGGGTTCTATTCATAAAACACAGGGTTCCATTCATAGAACACAGGGTTCTATTAATAGAACACAAGGTTTTATTCATAGAACACATGGTTATATTTATAGATCACGGGTGGTTTCCATTCAGAGAACACATGATTTCATTCATAAAACACAGGGTTCTATTTATAGAACACAGGGTTCCATTCATAGAACACAGGGTTCTATTAATAGAACACAAGGTTTTATTCATAAAACACATGGTTATATTTATAGATCACGGGTGGTTTCCATTCAGAGAACACATCATTTCATTCATAAAACACAGGGTTCTATTCATAGAACACAGGGTTCCATTTATAGAACACTGGGATCTATTCATAGAACACAAGGTTTTATTCATAGAACACATGGTTATATTTATAGATCACGGGTGGTTTCCATTCAGAGAACACATAATTTTATTCATAAAACACAGAGTTCTATTCATAGAACACATGGTTCCATTTATAGAAAACAGGGTTCTATTCATAGAACTCAAGGTTTTATTCATAGAACAGATGGTTATATTTATAGATCACGGGTGGTTTCCATTCAGAGAACACATAATTGCATTAATAAAACACAGGGTTCTATTCATAGAACACAAGGTTTTATTCATAGAACACAGGGTTCTATTCATAGAACAGATGGGTATATTTATAGATCACGGGTGGTTTCCATTCAGAGAACACATGATTTCATTCATAAAACACAGGGTTCTATTCATAGAACACAGGGTTCCATTCATAGAACACAGGGTTCTATTAATAGAACACAAGGTTTTATTCATAAAACACATGGTTATATTTATAGATCACGGGTGGTTTCCATTCAGAGAACACATAATTTCATTCATAAAACACAGGGTTCTATTCATAGAACACAGGGTTCCATTTATAGAACACAGGGTTCTATTCATAGAACACAAGGTTTTATTCATAGAACACATGGTTATATTTATAGATCACGGGTGGTTTCCATTCAGAGAACACATGATTTCATTCATAAAACACAGGGTTCTATTTATAGAACGCAGGGTTCCATTCATAGAACACAGGGTTCTATTAATAGAACACAAGGTTTTATTCATAAAACACATGGTTATATTTATAGATCACGGGTGGTTTCCATTCAGAGAACACATGGTTTTATTCATAAAACACAGGGTTCTATTCATAGAACACAGGGTTCCATTTATAGAACACAGGGTTCTATTCATAGAACACAAGGTTTTATTCATAGAACACATGGTTATATTTATAGATCACGGGTGGTTTCCATTCAGAGAACACATAATTTTATTCATAAAACACAGAGTTCTATTCATAGAACACATGGTTCCATTTATAGAAAACAGGGTTCTATTCATAGAACTCAAGGTTTTATTCATAGAACAGATGGTTATATTTATAGATCACGGGTGGTTTCCATTCAGAGAACACATAATTTCATTCATAAAACACAGGGTTCTATTCATAGAACACAAGGTTTTATTCATAGAACACAGGGTTCTATTCATAGAACACAAGGTTTTATTCATAGAACACATGGTTATATTTATAGATCACGGGTGGTTTCGATTCAGAGAACACATAATTTCATTCATAAAACACAGGGCTCTATTCATAGAACACAGGGTTCCATTTATAGAACACAGGGTTCTATTCATAGAACACAAGGTTTTATTCATAGAACAGATGGGTATATTTATAGATCACGGGTGGTTTCCATTCAGAGAACACATGATTTCATTCATAAAACACAGGGTTCTATTCATAGAACACAGGGTTCCATTCATAGAACACAGGGTTCTATTAATAGAACACAAGGTTTTATTCATAAAACACATGGTTATATTTATAGATCACGGGTGGTTTCCATTCAGAGAACACATAATTTCATTCATAAAACACAGGGTTCTATTCATAGAACATAGGGTTCCATTTATAGAACACAGGGTTCTATTCATAGAACACAAGGTTTTATTCATAGAACACATGGTTATATTTATAGATCACGGGTGGTTTCCATTCAGAGAACACATAATTTTATTCATAAAACACAGGGTTCTATTCATAGAACACAGGGTTCCATTCATAGAACACAGGGTTCCATTCATAGAACACAGGGTTCTGTTAATAGAACACAAGGTTTTATTCATAAAACACATGGTTATATTTATAGATCACGGGTGGTTTCCATTCAGAGAACACATCATTTCATTCATAAAACACAGGGTTCTATTCATAGAACACAGGGTTCCATTTATAGAACACTGGGTTCTATTCATATAACACAAGGTTTTATTCATAGAACACATGGTTATATTTATAGATCACGGGTGGTTTCCATTCAGAGAACACATAATTTTATTCATAAAACACAGGGTTCTATTTATAGAACACAGGGTTCCATTCATAGAACACAGGGTTCTATTAATAGAACACAAGGTTTTATTCATAAAACACATGGTTATATTTATAGATCACGGGTGGTTTCCATTCAGAGAACACATAATTTTATTCATAAAACACAGAGTTCTATTCATAGAACACATGGTTCCATTTATAGAAAACAGGGTTCTATTCATAGAACTTAAGGTTTTATTCATAGAACAGATGGTTATATTTATAGATCACGGGTGGTTTCCATTCAGAGAACACATAATTTTATTCATAAAACACAGAGTTCTATTCATAGAACACATGGTTCCATTTATAGAAAAAAGGGTTCTATTCATAGAACTCAAGGTTTTATTCATAGAACAGATGGTTATATTTATAGATCACGGGTGGTTTCCATTCAGAGAACACATAATTGCATTCATAAAACACAGGGTTCTATTCATAGAACACAGGGTTCCATTTTTAGAACACAGGGTTCTATTCATAGAACACAAGGTTTTATTCATAGAACACATGGCTATATTTATAGATCACGGGTGGTTTCCATTCAGAGAACACATGGTTTCATTCATAAAACACAGGGTTCTATTTATAGAACACAGGGTTCCATTCATAGAACACAGGGTTCTATTTATAGAACAGAAGGTTTTATTCATATAACACATGGTTATATTTATAGATCACGGGTGGTTTCCATTCAGAGAACACATGGTTTCATTCATAAAACACAGGGTTCTATTCATAAAACACAGGGTTCCATTCATAGAACACAGGGTTCCATTCATAGAACACAGGGTTCCATTCATAGAACACAGGGTTCTATTAATAGTACACAAGGTTTTATTCATAAAACACATGGTTATATTTATAGATCACGGGTGGTTTCCATTCAGAGAACACATCATTTCATTCATAAAACACAGGGTTCTATTCATAGAACACAGGGTTCCATTTATAGAACACTGGGTTCTATTCATAGAACACAAGGTTTTATTCATAGAACACATGGTTATATTTATAGATCACGGGTGGTTTCCATTCAGAGAACACATAATTTTATTCATAAAACACAGGGTTCTATTCATAGAACACAGGGTTCCATTTATAGAACACAGGGTTCTATTCATAGAACTCAAGGTTTTATTCATAGAACAGATGGTTATATTTATAGATCACTGGTGGTTTCCATTCAGAGAACACATAATTTCATTCATAAAACACAGGGTTCTATTCATAGAACACAAGGTTCCAATTATAGAACACAGGGTTCTATTCCTAGAACACAAGGTTTTATTCATAGAACAGATGGGTATATTTATAGATCACGGGTGGTTTCCATTCAGAGAACACATGGTTTCATTCATAAAACACAGGGTTCTATTCATAAAACACAGGGTTCCATTCATAGAACACAGGGTTCTATTAATAGAACACAAGGTTTTATTCATAGAACACATGGTTATATTTATAGATCACGGGTGGTTTCCATTCAGAGAACACATGATTTCATTTATAAAACACAGGGTTCTATTTATAGAACACAGGGTTCCATTCATAGAACACAGGGTTCTATTAATAGAACACAAGGTTTTATTCATAAAACACATGGTTATATTTATAGATCACGGGTGGTTTCCATTCAGAGAACACATGGTTTCATTCATAAAACACAGGGTTCTATTCATAGAACACAGGGTTCCATTCATAGAACACAGGGTTCTATTAATAGAACACAAGGTTGTATTCATAAAACACATGGTTATATTTATAGATCACGGGTGGTTTCCATTCAGAGAACACATAATTTCATTCATAAAACACAGGGTTCTATTCATAGAACACAGGGTTCCATTTATAGAACACAGGGTTCTATTCATAGAACACAAGGTTTTATTCATAGAACACATGGTTATATTTATAGATCACGGATGGTTTCCATTCAGAGAACACATGGTTTCATTCATAAAACACAGGGTTCTATTCATAGAACACAGGGTTCCATTCATAGAACACAGGGTTCTATTAATAGAACACAAGGTTTTATTCATAAAACACATGGTTATATTTATAGATCACGGGTGGTTTCCATTCAGAGAACACATCATTTCATTCATAAAACACAGGGTTCTATTCATAGAACACAGGGTTCCATTTATAGAACACAGGGTTCTATTCATAGAACACAAGGTTTTATTCATAGAACACATGGTTATATTTATAGATCACGGGTGGTTTCCATTCAGAGAACACATAATTTTATTCATAAAACACAGAGTTCTATTCATAGAACACATGGTTCCATTTATAGAAAACAGGGTTCTATTCATAGAACTCAAGGTTTTATTCATAGAACAGATGGTTATATTTATAGATCACGGGTGGTTTCCATTCAGAGAACACATAATTGCATTAATAAAACACAGGGTTCTATTCATAGAACACAAGGTTTTATTCATAGAACACAGGGTTCTATTCATAGAACACAAGGTTTTATTCATAGAACACATGGTTATATTTATAGATCACGGGTGGTTTCGATTCAGAGAACACATAATTTCATTCATAAAACACAGGGCTCTATTCATAGAACACAGGGTTCCATTTATAGAACACAGGGTTCTATTCATAGAACACAAGGTTTTATTCATAGAACAGATGGGTATATTTATAGATCACGGGTGGTTTCCATTCAGAGAACACATGATTTCATTCATAAAACACAGGGTTCTATTCATAGAACACAGGGTTCCATTCATAGAACACAGGGTTCTATTCATAGAACACAAGGTTTTATTCATAGAACACATGGTTATATTTATAGATCACGGGTGGTTTCCATTCAGAGAACACATAATTTTATTCATAAAACACAGGGTTCTATTCATAGAACACAGGGTTCCATTTATAGAACACAGGGTTCTATTCATAGAACTCAAGGTTTTATACATTGAACAGATGGTTATATTTATAGATCACGGGTGGTTTCCATTCAGAGAACACATAATTTCATTCATAAAACACAGGGTTCTATTCATAGAACACAGGGTTCCATTTATAGAACACAGGGTTTTATTCATAGAACACAAGGTTTATTCATAGAACAGATGGTTATATGTATAGATCACGGGTGGTTTCCATTCAGAGAACACATGGTTTCATTCATAAAACACAGGGCTCTATTCATGGAACACAGCGTTCAATTAATAGAACACAAGGTTTTATTCATAGAACACATGGTTTTATTCATAGAACACCTGGTTATATTTATAGATCACGGGTGGTTTCCATTCAGAGAACACATAATTTTATTCATAAAACACAGGGTTCTATTCATAGAACACAGGGTTCCATTTATAGAACACAGGGTTCTATTCATAGAACTCAAGGTTTTATACATTGAACAGATGGTTATATTTATAGATCACGGCTGGTTTCCATTCAGAGAACACATAATTTCATTCATAAAACACAGGGTTCTATTCATAGAACACAAGGTTCCAATTATAGAACACAGGGTTCTATTCATAGAACACAAGGTTTTATTCATAGAACAGATGGGTATATTTATAGATCACGGGTGGTTTCCATTCAGAGAACACATGGTTTCATTCATAAAACAAAGGGTTCTATTCATAAAACACAGGGTTCCATTCATAGAACACAGGGTTCTATTAATAGAACACAAGGTTTTATTCATAGAACACATGGTTATATTTATAGATCACGGGTGGTTTCCATTCAGAGAACACATGATTTCATTCATAAAACACAGGGTTCTATTTATAGAACACAGGGTTCCATTCATAGAACACAGGGTTCTATTAATAGAACACAAGGTTTTATTCATAAAACACATGGTTATATTTATAGATCACGGGTGGTTTCCATTCAGAGAACACATGGTTTTATTCATAAAACACAGGGTTCTATTCATAGAACACAGGGTTCCATTTATAGAACACAGGGTTCTATTCATAGAACACAAGGTTTTATTCATAGAACACATGGTTATATTTATAGATCACGGGTGGTTTCCATTCAGAGAACACATAATTTTATTCATAAAACACAGAGTTCTATTCATAGAACACATGGTTCCATTTATAGAAAACAGGGTTCTATTCATAGAACTCAAGGTTTTATTCATAGAACAGATGGTTATATTTATAGATCACGGGTGGTTTCCATTCAGAGAACACATAATTGCATTAATAAAACACAGGGTTCTATTCATAGAACACAAGGTTTTATTCATAGAACACAGGGTTCTATTCATAGAACAGATGGGTATATTTATAGATCACGGGTGGTTTCCATTCAGAGAACACATGATTTCATTCATAAAACACAGGGTTCTATTCATAGAACACAGGGTTCCATTCATAGAACACAGGGTTCTATTAATAGAACACAAGGTTTTATTCATAAAACACATGGTTATATTTATAGATCACGGGTGGTTTCCATTCAGAGAACACATAATTTCATTCATAAAACACAGGGTTCTATTCATAGAACACAGGGTTCCATTTATAGAACACAGGGTTCTATTCATAGAACACAAGGTTTTATTCATAGAACACATGGTTATATTTATAGATCACGGGTGGTTTCCATTCAGAGAACACATGATTTCATTCATAAAACACAGGGTTCTATTTATAGAACGCAGGGTTCCATTCATAGAACACAGGGTTCTATTAATAGAACACAAGGTTTTATTCATAAAACACATGGTTATATTTATAGATCACGGGTGGTTTCCATTCAGAGAACACATGGTTTTATTCATAAAACACAGGGTTCTATTCATAGAACACAGGGTTCCATTTATAGAACACAGGGTTCTATTCATAGAACACAAGTTTTATTCATAGAACACATGGTTATATTTATAGATCACGGGTGGTTTCCATTCAGAGAACACATAATTTTATTCATAAAACACAGAGTTCTATTCATAGAACACATGGTTCCATTTATAGAAAACAGGGTTCTATTCATAGAACTCAAGGTTTTATTCATAGAACAGATGGTTATATTTATAGATCACGGGTGGTTTCCATTCAGAGAACACATAATTTCATTCATAAAACACAGGGTTCTATTCATAGAACACAAGGTTTTATTCATAGAACACAGGGTTCTATTCATAGAACACAAGGTTTTATTCATAGAACACATGGTTATATTTATAGATCACGGGTGGTTTCGATTCAGAGAACACATAATTTCATTCATAAAACACAGGGCTCTATTCATAGAACACAGGGTTCCATTTATAGAACACAGGGTTCTATTCATAGAACACAAGGTTTTATTCATAGAACAGATGGGTATATTTATAGATCACGGGTGGTTTCCATTCAGAGAACACATGATTTCATTCATAAAACACAGGGTTCTATTCATAGAACACAGGGTTCCATTCATAGAACACAGGGTTCTATTAATAGAACACAAGGTTTTATTCATAAAACACATGGTTATATTTATAGATCACGGGTGGTTTCCATTCAGAGAACACATAATTTCATTCATAAAACACAGGGTTCTATTCATAGAACATAGGGTTCCATTTATAGAACACAGGGTTCTATTCATAGAACACAAGGTTTTATTCATAGAACACATGGTTATATTTATAGATCACGGGTGGTTTCCATTCAGAGAACACATAATTTTATTCATAAAACACAGGGTTCTATTCATAGAACACAGGGTTCCATTCATAGAACACAGGGTTCCATTCATAGAACACAGGGTTCTATTAATAGAACACAAGGTTTTATTCATAAAACACATGGTTATATTTATAGATCACGGGTGGTTTCCATTCAGAGAACACATCATTTCATTCATAAAACACAGGGTTCTATTCATAGAACACAGGGTTCCATTTATAGAACACTGGGTTCTATTCATATAACACAAGGTTTTATTCATAGAACACATGGTTATATTTATAGATCACGGGTGGTTTCCATTCAGAGAACACATAATTTTATTCATAAAACACAGGGTTCTATTCATAGAACACAGGGTTCCATTTATAGAACACAGGGTTCTATTCATAGAACACAAGGTTTTATTCATAGAACAGATGGGTATATTTATAGATCACGGGTGGTTTCCATTCAGAGAACACATGGTTTCATTCATAAAACACAGGGTTCTATTCATAAAACACAGGGTTCCATTCATAGAACACAGGGTTCTATTAATAGAACACAAGGTTTTATTCATAGAACACATGGTTATATTTATAGATCACGGGTGGTTTCCATTCAGAGAACACATGATTTCATTCATAAAACACAGGGTTCTATTTATAGAACACAGGGTTCCATTCATAGAACACAGGGTTCTATTAATAGAACACAAGGTTTTATTCATAAAACACATGGTTATATTTATAGATCACGGGTGGTTTCCATTCAGAGAACACATCATTTCATTCATAAAACACAGGGTTCTATTCATAGAACACAGGGTTCCATTTATAGAACACTGGGATCTATTCATAGAACACAAGGTTTTATTCATAGAACACATGGTTATATTTATAGATCACGGGTGGTTTCCATTCAGAGAACACATAATTTTATTCATAAAACACAGAGTTCTATTCATAGAACACATGGTTCCATTTATAGAAAACAGGGTTCTATTCATAGAACTCAAGGTTTTATTCATAGAACAGATGGTTATATTTATAGATCACGGGTGGTTTCCATTCAGAGAACACATAATTGCATTCATAAAACACAGGGTTCTATTCATAGAACACAGGGTTCCATTTTTAGAACACAGGGTTCTATTCATAGAACACAAGGTTTTATTCATAGAACACATGGCTATATTTATAGATCACGGGTGGTTTCCATTCAGAGAACACATGGTTTCATTCATAAAACACAGGGTTCTATTTATAGAACACAGGGTTCCATTCATAGAACACAGGGTTCTATTAATAGAACACAAGGTTTTATTCATAGAACACATGGTTATATTTATAGATCACGGGTGGTTTCCATTCAGAGAACACATGATTTCATTCATAAAACACAGGGTTCTATTTATAGAACACAGGGTTCCATTCATAGAACACAGGGTTCTATTAATAGAACACAAGGTTTTATTCATAAAACACATGGTTATATTTATAGATCACGGGTGGTTTCCATTCAGAGAACACATGGTTTTATTCATAAAACACAGGGTTCTATTCATAGAACACAGGGTTCCATTTATAGAACACAGGGTTCTATTCATAGAACACAAGGTTTTATTCATAGAACACATGGTTATATTTATAGATCACGGGTGGTTTCCATTCAGAGAACACATAATTTTATTCATAAAACACAGAGTTCTATTCATAGAACACATGGTTCCATTTATAGAAAAAAGGGTTCTATTCATAGAACTCAAGGTTTTATTCATAGAACAGATGGTTATATTTATAGATCACGGGTGGTTTCCATTCAGAGAACACATAATTGCATTCATAAAACACAGGGTTCTATTCATAGAACACAGGGTTCCATTTTTAGAACACAGGGTTCTATTCATAGAACACAAGGTTTTATTCATAGAACACATGGCTATATTTATAGATCACGGGTGGTTTCCATTCAGAGAACACATGGTTTCATTCATAAAACACAGGGTTCTATTTATAGAACACAGGGTTCCATTCATAGAACACAGGGTTCTATTTATAGAACAGAAGGTTTTATTCATATAACACATGGTTATATTTATAGATCACGGGTGGTTTCCATTCAGAGAACACATGGTTTCATTCATAAAACACAGGGTTCTATTCATAAAACACAGGGTTCCATTCATAGAACACAGGGTTCCATTCATAGAACACAGGGTTCCATTCATAGAACACAGGGTTCTATTAATAGTACACAAGGTTTTATTCATAAAACACATGGTTATATTTATAGATCACGGGTGGTTTCCATTCAGAGAACACATCATTTCATTCATAAAACACAGGGTTCTATTCATAGAACACAGGGTTCCATTTATAGAACACTGGGTTCTATTCATAGAACACAAGGTTTTATTCATAGAACACATGGTTATATTTATAGATCACGGGTGGTTTCCATTCAGAGAACACATCATTTTATTCATAAAACACAGGGTTCTATTCATAGAACACAGAGTTCCATTTATAGAACACAGGGTTCTATTCATAGAACTCAAGGTTTTATTCATAGAACAGATGGTTATATTTATAGATCACTGGTGGTTTCCATTCAGAGAACACATAATTTCATTCATAAAACACAGGGTTCTATTCATAGAACACAAGGTTCCAATTATAGAACACAGGGTTCTATTCCTAGAACACAAGGTTTTATTCATAGAACAGATGGGTATATTTATAGATCACGGGTGGTTTCCATTCAGAGAACACATGGTTTCATTCATAAAACACAGGGTTCTATTCATAAAACACAGGGTTCCATTCATAGAACACAGGGTTCTATTAATAGAACACAAGGTTTTATTCATAGAACACATGGTTATATTTATAGATCACGGGTGGTTTCCATTCAGAGAACACATGATTTCATTTATAAAACACAGGGTTCTATTTATAGAACACAGGGTTCCATTCATAGAACACAGGGTTCTATTAATAGAACACAAGGTTTTATTCATAAAACACATGGTTATATTTATAGATCACGGGTGGTTTCCATTCAGAGAACACATGGTTTCATTCATAAAACACAGGGTTCTATTCATAGAACACAGGGTTCCATTCATAGAACACAGGGTTCTATTAATAGAACACAAGGTTTTATTCATAAAACACATGGTTATATTTATAGATCACGGGTGGTTTCCATTCAGAGAACACATAATTTCATTCATAAAACACAGGGTTCTATTCATAGAACACAGGGTTCCATTTATAGAACACAGGGTTCTATTCATAGAACACAAGGTTTTATTCATAGAACACATGGTTATATTTATAGATCACGGATGGTTTCCATTCAGAGAACACATGGTTTCATTCATAAAACACAGGGTTCTATTCATAGAACACAGGGTTCCATTCATAGAACACAGGGTTCTATTAATAGAACACAAGGTTTTATTCATAAAACACATGGTTATATTTATAGATCACGGGTGGTTTCCATTCAGAGAACACATCATTTCATTCATAAAACACAGGGTTCTATTCATAGAACACAGGGTTCCATTTATAGAACACTGGGTTCTATTCATAGAACACAAGGTTTTATTCATAGAACACATGGTTATATTTATAGATCACGGGTGGTTTCCATTCAGAGAACACATAATTTTATTCATAAAACACAGGGTTCTATTCATAGAACACAGGGTTCCATTTATAGAACACAGGGTTCTATTCATAGAACTCAAGGTTTTATACATTGAACAGATGGTTATATTTATAGATCACGGGTGGTTTCCATTCAGAGAACACATAATTTCATTCATAAAACACAGGGTTCTATTCATAGAACACAGGGTTCCATTTATAGAACACAGGGTTTTATTCATAGAACACAAGGTTTATTCATAGAACAGATGGTTATATGTATAGATCACGGGTGGTTTCCATTCAGAGAACACATGGTTTCATTCATAAAACACAGGGCTCTATTCATGGAACACAGGGTTCTATTAATAGAACACAAGGTTTTATTCATAGAACACATGGTTTTATTCATAGAACACCTGGTTATATTTATAGATCACGGGTGGTTTCCATTCAGAGAACACATAATTTTATTCATAAAACACAGGGTTCTATTCATAGAACACAGGGTTCCATTTATAGAACACAGGGTTCTATTCATAGAACTCAAGGTTTTATACATTGAACAGATTGTTATATTTATAGATCACGGGTGGTTTCCATTCAGAGAACACATAATTTCATTCATAAAACACAGGGTTCTATTCATAGAACACAAGGTTCCAATTATAGAACACAGGGTTCTATTCATAGAACACAAGGTTTTATTCATAGAACAGATGGGTATATTTATAGATCACGGGTGGTTTCCATTCAGAGAACACATGGTTTCATTCATAAAACAAAGGGTTCTATTCATAAAACACAGGGTTCCATTCATAGAACACAGGGTTCTATTAATAGAACACAAGGTTTTATTCATAGAACACATGGTTATATTTATAGATCACGGGTGGTTTCCATTCAGAGAACACATTATTTCATTCATAAAACACAGGGTTCTATTTATAGAACACAGGGTTCCATTCATAGAACACAGGGTTCTATTAATAGAACACAAGGTTTTATTCATAAAACACATGGTTATATTTATAGATCACGGGTGGTTTCCATTCAGAGAACACATGGTTTTATTCATAAAACACAGGGTTCTATTCATAGAACACAGGGTTCCATTTATAGAACACAGGGTTCTATTCATAGAACACAAGGTTTTATTCATAGAACACATGGTTATATTTATAGATCACGGGTGGTTTCCATTCAGAGAACACATAATTTTATTCATAAAACACAGAGTTCTATTCATAGAACACATGGTTCCATTTATAGAAAACAGGGTTCTATTCATAGAACTCAAGGTTTTATTCATAGAACAGATGGTTATATTTATAGATCACGGGTGGTTTCCATTCAGAGAACACATAATTGCATTCATAAAACACAGGGTTCTATTCATAGAACACAGGGTTCCATTTTTAGAACACAGGGTTCTATTCATAGAACACAAGGTTTTATTCATAGAACACATGGCTATATTTATAGATCACGGGTGGTTTCCATTCAGAGAACACATGGTTTCATTCATAAAACACAGGGTTCTATTTATAGAACTCAGGGTTCCATTCATAGAACACAGGGTTCTATTTATAGAACAGAAGGTTTTATTCATATAACACATGGTTATATTTATAGATCACGGGTGGTTTCCATTCAGAGAACACATGGTTTCATTCATAAAACACAGGGTTCTATTCATAGAACACAGGGTTCCATTCATAGAACACAGGGTTCCATTCATAGAACACAGGGTTCTATTAATAGAACACAAGGTTTTATTCATAAAACACATGGTTATATTTATAGATCACGGGTGGTTTCCATTCAGAGAACACATCATTTCATTCATAAAACACAGGGTTCTATTCATAGAACACAGGGTTCCATTTATAGAACACTGGGTTCTATTCATAGAACACAAGGTTTTATTCATAGAACACATGGTTATATTTATAGATCACGGGTGGTTTCCATTCAGAGAACACATAATTTTATTCATAAAACACAGGGTTCTATTCATAGAACACAGGGTTCCATTTATAGAACACAGGGTTCTATTCATAGAACACAAGGTTTTATTCATAGAACAGATGGGTATATTTATAGATCACGGGTGGTTTCCATTCAGAGAACACATGGTTTCATTCATAAAACACAGGGTTCTATTCATAAAACACAGGGTTCCATTCATAGAACACAGGGTTCTATTAATAGAACACAAGGTTTTATTCATAGAACACATGGTTATATTTATAGATCACGGGTGGTTTCCATTCAGAGAACACATGATTTCATTCATAAAACACAGGGTTCTATTTATAGAACACAGGGTTCCATTCATAGAACACAGGGTTCTATTAATAGAACACAAGGTTTTATTCATAAAACACATGGTTATATTTATAGATCACGGGTGATTTCCATTCAGAGAACACATCATTTCATTCATAAAACACAGGGTTCTATTCATAGAACACAGGGTTCCATTTATAGAACACTGGGATCTATTCATAGAACACAAGGTTTTATTCATAGAACACATGGTTATATTTATAGATCACGGGTGGTTTCCATTCAGAGAACACATAATTTCATTCATAAAACACAGGGTTCTATTTATAGAACACAGGGTTCCATTCATAGAACACAGGGTTCTATTAATAGAACACAAGGTTTTATTCATAAAACACATGGTTATATTTATAGATCACGGGTGGTTTCCATTCAGAGAACACATAATTTTATTCATAAAACACAGGGTTCTATTCATAGAACACAGGGTTCCATTTATAGAACACAGGGTTCTATTCATAGAACACAAGGTTTTATTCATAGAACAGATGGGTATATTTATAGATCACGGGTGGTTTCCATTCAGAGAACACATGGTTTCATTCATAAAACACAGGGTTCTATTCATAAAACACAGGGTTCCATTCATAGAACACAGGGTTCTATTAATAGAACACAAGGTTTTATTCATAGAACACATGGTTATATTTATAGATCACGGGTGGTTTCCATTCAGAGAACACATGATTTCATTCATAAAACACAGGGTTCTATTTATAGAACACAGGGTTCCATTCATAGAACACAGGGTTCTATTAATAGAACACAAGGTTTTATTCATAAAACACATGGTTATATTTATAGATCACGGGTGGTTTCCATTCAGAGAACACATCATTTCATTCATAAAACACAGGGTTCTATTCATAGAACACAGGGTTCCATTTATAGAACACTGGGATCTATTCATAGAACACAAGGTTTTATTCATAGAACACATGGTTATATTTATAGATCACGGGTGGTTTCCATTCAGAGAACACATAATTGTATTCATAAAGCACAGGGTTCTATTCATAGAACACAGGGTTCCATTTATAGAACACAGGGTTCAATTCATAGAACTCAAGGTTTTATACATTGAACAGATGGTTATATTTATAGATCACGGGTGGTTTCCATTCAGAGAACACATAATTTCATTCATAAAACACAGGGTTCTATTCATAGAACACAAGGTTCCAATTATAGAACACAGGGTTCTATTCATAGAACACAAGGTTTTATTCATAGAACAGATGGGCATATTTATAGATCACGGGTGGTTTCCATTCAGAGAACACATGGTTTCATTCATAAAACAAAGGGTTCTATTCATAAAACACAGGGTTTCATTCATAGAACACAGGGTTCTATTCATAAAACACAGGGTTCCATTCATAGAACACAGGGTTCTATTAATAGAACACAAGGTTTTATTCATAGAACACATGGTTATATTTATAGATCACGGGTGGTTTCCATTCAGAGAACACATAATTTCATTCATAAAACACAGGGTTCTATTCATAGAACACAAGGTTCCAATTATAGAACACAGGGTTCTATTAATAGAACACAAGGTTTTATTCATAAAACACATGGTTATATTTATAGATCACGGGTGGTTTCCATTCAGAGAACACATGGTTTCATTCATAAAACACAGGGTTCTATTCATAGAACACAGGGTTCCATTTATAGAACACAGGGTTCTATTCATAGAACACAAGGTTTTATTCATAGAACACATGGTTATATTTATAGATCACGGGTGGTTTCCATTCAGAGAACACATAATTTTATTCATAAAACACAGAGTTCTATTCATAGAACACAGGGTTCCATTTATAGAACACAGGGTTCTATTTATAGAACTCAAGGTTTTATTCATAGAACAGATGGTTATATTTATAGATCACGGGTGGTTTCCATTCAGAGAACACATAATTGCATTCATAAAACACAGGGTTCTATTCATAGAACACAGGGTTCCATTTTTAGAACACAGGGTTCTATTCATAGAACACAAGGTTTTATTCATAGAACACATGGCTATATTTATAGATCACGGGTGGTTTCCATTCAGAGAACACATAATTTTATTCATAAAACACAGAGTTCTATTCATAGAACACATGGTTCCATTTATAGAAAACAGGGTTCTATTCATAGAACTCAAGGTTTTATTCATAGAACAGATGGTTATATTTATAGATCACGGGTGGTTTCCATTCAGAGAACACATAATTGCATTAATAAAACACAGGGTTCTATTCATAGAACACAAGGTTTTATTCATAGAACACAGGGTTCTATTCATAGAACAGATGGGTATATTTATAGATCACGGGTGGTTTCCATTCAGAGAACACATGATTTCATTCATAAAACACAGGGTTCTATTCATAGAACACAGGGTTCCATTCATAGAACACAGGGTTCTATTAATAGAACACAAGGTTTTATTCATAAAACACATGGTTATATTTATAGATCACGGGTGGTTTCCATTCAGAGAACACATAATTTCATTCATAAAACACAGGGTTCTATTCATAGAACACAGGGTTCCATTTATAGAACACAGGGTTCTATTCATAGAACACAAGGTTTTATTCATAGAACACATGGTTATATTTATAGATCACGGGTGGTTTCCATTCAGAGAACACATGATTTCATTCATAAAACACAGGGTTCTATTTATAGAACGCAGGGTTCCATTCATAGAACACAGGGTTCTATTAATAGAACACAAGGTTTTATTCATAAAACACATGGTTATATTTATAGATCACGGGTGGTTTCCATTCAGAGAACACATGGTTTTATTCATAAAACACAGGGTTCTATTCATAGAACACAGGGTTCCATTTATAGAACACAGGGTTCTATTCATAGAACACAAGTTTTATTCATAGAACACATGGTTATATTTATAGATCACGGGTGGTTTCCATTCAGAGAACACATAATTTTATTCATAAAACACAGAGTTCTATTCATAGAACACATGGTTCCATTTATAGAAAACAGGGTTCTATTCATAGAACTCAAGGTTTTATTCATAGAACAGATGGTTATATTTATAGATCACGGGTGGTTTCCATTCAGAGAACACATAATTTCATTCATAAAACACAGGGTTCTATTCATAGAACACAAGATTTTATTCATAGAACACAGGGTTCTATTCATAGAACACAAGGTTTTATTCATAGAACACATGGTTATATTTATAGATCACGGGTGGTTTCGATTCAGAGAACACATAATTTCATTCATAAAACACAGGGCTCTATTCATAGAACACAGGGTTCCATTTATAGAACACAGGGTTCTATTCATAGAACACAAGGTTTTATTCATAGAACAGATGGGTATATTTATAGATCACGGGTGGTTTCCATTCAGAGAACACATGATTTCATTCATAAAACACAGGGTTCTATTCATAGAACACAGGGTTCCATTCATAGAACACAGGGTTCTATTAATAGAACACAAGGTTTTATTCATAAAACACATGGTTATATTTATAGATCACGGGTGGTTTCCATTCAGAGAACACATAATTTCATTCATAAAACACAGGGTTCTATTCATAGAACATAGGGTTCCATTTATAGAACACAGGGTTCTATTCATAGAACACAAGGTTTTATTCATAGAACACATGGTTATATTTATAGATCACGGGTGGTTTCCATTCAGAGAACACATAATTTTATTCATAAAACACAGGGTTCTATTCATAGAACACAGGGTTCCATTCATAGAACACAGGGTTCCATTCATAGAACACAGGGTTCTATTAATAGAACACAAGGTTTTATTCATAAAACACATGGTTATATTTATAGATCACGGGTGGTTTCCATTCAGAGAACACATCATTTCATTCATAAAACACAGGGTTCTATTCATAGAACACAGGGTTCCATTTATAGAACACTGGGTTCTATTCATATAACACAAGGTTTTATTCATAGAACACATGGTTATATTTATAGATCACGGGTGGTTTCCATTCAGAGAACACATAATTTTATTCATAAAACACAGGGTTCTATTCATAGAACACAGGGTTCCATTTATAGAACACAGGGTTCTATTCATAGAACACAAGGTTTTATTCATAGAACAGATGGGTATATTTATAGATCACGGGTGGTTTCCATTCAGAGAACACATGGTTTCATTCATAAAACACAGGGTTCTATTCATAAAACACAGGGTTCCATTCATAGAACACAGGGTTCTATTAATAGAACACAAGGTTTTATTCATAGAACACATGGTTATATTTATAGATCACGGGTGGTTTCCATTCAGAGAACACATGATTTCATTCATAAAACACAGGGTTCTATTTATAGAACACAGGGTTCCATTCATAGAACACAGGGTTCTATTAATAGAACACAAGGTTTTATTCATAAAACACATGGTTATATTTATAGATCACGGGTGGTTTCCATTCAGAGAACACATCATTTCATTCATAAAACACAGGGTTCTATTCATAGAACACAGGGTTCCATTTATAGAACACTGGGATCTATTCATAGAACACAAGGTTTTATTCATAGAACACATGGTTATATTTATAGATCACGGGTGGTTTCCATTCAGAGAACACATAATTTTATTCATAAAACACAGAGTTCTATTCATAGAACACATGGTTCCATTTATAGAAAACAGGGTTCTATTCATAGAACTCAAGGTTTTATTCATAGAACAGATGGTTATATTTATAGATCACGGGTGGTTTCCATTCAGAGAACACATAATTGCATTCATAAAACACAGGGTTCTATTCATAGAACACAGGGTTCCATTTTTAGAACACAGGGTTCTATTCATAGAACACAAGGTTTTATTCATAGAACACATGGCTATATTTATAGATCACGGGTGGTTTCCATTCAGAGAACACATGGTTTCATTCATAAAACACAGGGTTCTATTTATAGAACACAGGGTTCCATTCATAGAACACAGGGTTCTATTAATAGAACACAAGGTTTTATTCATAGAACACATGGTTATATTTATAGATCACGGGTGGTTTCCATTCAGAGAACACATGATTTCATTCATAAAACACAGGGTTCTATTTATAGAACACAGGGTTCCATTCATAGAACACAGGGTTCTATTAATAGAACACAAGGTTTTATTCATAAAACACATGGTTATATTTATAGATCACGGGTGGTTTCCATTCAGAGAACACATGGTTTTATTCATAAAACACAGGGTTCTATTCATAGAACACAGGGTTCCATTTATAGAACACAGGGTTCTATTCATAGAACACAAGGTTTTATTCATAGAACACATGGTTATATTTATAGATCACGGGTGGTTTCCATTCAGAGAACACATAATTTTATTCATAAAACACAGAGTTCTATTCATAGAACACATGGTTCCATTTATAGAAAAAAGGGTTCTATTCATAGAACTCAAGGTTTTATTCATAGAACAGATGGTTATATTTATAGATCACGGGTGGTTTCCATTCAGAGAACACATAATTGCATTCATAAAACACAGGGTTCTATTCATAGAACACAGGGTTCCATTTTTAGAACACAGGGTTCTATTCATAGAACACAAGGTTTTATTCATAGAACACATGGCTATATTTATAGATCACGGGTGGTTTCCATTCAGAGAACACATGGTTTCATTCATAAAACACAGGGTTCTATTTATAGAACACAGGGTTCCATTCATAGAACACAGGGTTCTATTTATAGAACAGAAGGTTTTATTCATATAACACATGGTTATATTTATAGATCACGGGTGGTTTCCATTCAGAGAACACATGGTTTCATTCATAAAACACAGGGTTCTATTCATAAAACACAGGGTTCCATTCATAGAACACAGGGTTCCATTCATAGAACACAGGGTTCCATTCATAGAACACAGGGTTCTATTAATAGTACACAAGGTTTTATTCATAAAACACATGGTTATATTTATAGATCACGGGTGGTTTTCATTCAGAGAACACATCATTTCATTCATAAAACACAGGGTTCTATTCATAGAACACAGGGTTCCATTTATAGAACACTGGGTTCTATTCATAGAACACAAGGTTTTATTCATAGAACACATGGTTATATTTATAGATCACGGGTGGTTTCCATTCAGAGAACACATCATTTTATTCATAAAACACAGGGTTCTATTCATAGAACACAGAGTTCCATTTATAGAACACAGGGTTCTATTCATAGAACTCAAGGTTTTATTCATAGAACAGATGGTTATATTTATAGATCACTGGTGGTTTCCATTCAGAGAACACATAATTTCATTCATAAAACACAGGGTTCTATTCATAGAACACAAGGTTCCAATTATAGAACACAGGGTTCTATTCCTAGAACACAAGGTTTTATTCATAGAACAGATGGGTATATTTATAGATCACGGGTGGTTTCCATTCAGAGAACACATGGTTTCATTCATAAAACACAGGGTTCTATTCATAAAACACAGGGTTCCATTCATAGAACACAGGGTTCTATTAATAGAACACAAGGTTTTATTCATAGAACACATGGTTATATTTATAGATCACGGGTGGTTTCCATTCAGAGAACACATGATTTCATTTATAAAACACAGGGTTCTATTTATAGAACACAGGGTTCCATTCATAGAACACAGGGTTCTATTAATAGAACACAAGGTTTTATTCATAAAACACATGGTTATATTTATAGATCACGGGTGGTTTCCATTCAGAGAACACATGGTTTCATTCATAAAACACAGGGTTCTATTCATAGAACACAGGGTTCCATTCATAGAACACAGGGTTCTATTAATAGAACACAAGGTTTTATTCATAAAACACATGGTTATATTTATAGATCACGGGTGGTTTCCATTCAGAGAACACATAATTTCATTCATAAAACACAGGGTTCTATTCATAGAACACAGGGTTCCATTTATAGAACACAGGGTTCTATTCATAGAACACAAGGTTTTATTCATAGAACACATGGTTATATTTATAGATCACGGATGGTTTCCATTCAGAGAACACATGGTTTCATTCATAAAACACAGGGTTCTATTCATAGAACACAGGGTTCCATTCATAGAACACAGGGTTCTATTAATAGAACACAAGGTTTTATTCATAAAACACATGGTTATATTTATAGATCACGGGTGGTTTCCATTCAGAGAACACATCATTTCATTCATAAAACACAGGGTTCTATTCATAGAACACAGGGTTCCATTTATAGAACACTGGGTTCTATTCATAGAACACAAGGTTTTATTCATAGAACACATGGTTATATTTATAGATCACGGGTGGTTTCCATTCAGAGAACACATAATTTTATTCATAAAACACAGGGTTCTATTCATAGAACACAGGGTTCCATTTATAGAACACAGGGTTCTATTCATAGAACTCAAGGTTTTATACATTGAACAGATGGTTATATTTATAGATCACGGGTGGTTTCCATTCAGAGAACACATAATTTCATTCATAAAACACAGGGTTCTATTCATAGAACACAGGGTTCCATTTATAGAACACAGGGTTTTATTCATAGAACACAAGGTTTATTCATAGAACAGATGGTTATATGTATAGATCACGGGTGGTTTCCATTCAGAGAACACATGGTTTCATTCATAAAACACAGGGCTCTATTCATGGAACACAGGGTTCTATTAATAGAACACAAGGTTTTATTCATAGAACACATGGTTTTATTCATAGAACACCTGGTTATATTTATAGATCACGGGTGGTTTCCATTCAGAGAACACATAATTTTATTCATAAAACACAGGGTTCTATTCATAGAACACAGGGTTCCATTTATAGAACACAGGGTTCTATTCATAGAACTCAAGGTTTTATACATTGAACAGATTGTTATATTTATAGATCACGGGTGGTTTCCATTCAGAGAACACATAATTTCATTCATAAAACACAGGGTTCTATTCATAGAACACAAGGTTCCAATTATAGAACACAGGGTTCTATTCATAGAACACAAGGTTTTATTCATAGAACAGATGGGTATATTTATAGATCACGGGTGGTTTCCATTCAGAGAACACATGGTTTCATTCATAAAACAAAGGGTTCTATTCATAAAACACAGGGTTCCATTCATAGAACACAGGGTTCTATTAATAGAACACAAGGTTTTATTCATAGAACACATGGTTATATTTATAGATCACGGGTGGTTTCCATTCAGAGAACACATTATTTCATTCATAAAACACAGGGTTCTATTTATAGAACACAGGGTTCCATTCATAGAACACAGGGTTCTATTAATAGAACACAAGGTTTTATTCATAAAACACATGGTTATATTTATAGATCACGGGTGGTTTCCATTCAGAGAACACATGGTTTTATTCATAAAACACAGGGTTCTATTCATAGAACACAGGGTTCCATTTATAGAACACAGGGTTCTATTCATAGAACACAAGGTTTTATTCATAGAACACATGGTTATATTTATAGATCACGGGTGGTTTCCATTCAGAGAACACATAATTTTATTCATAAAACACAGAGTTCTATTCATAGAACACATGGTTCCATTTATAGAAAACAGGGTTCTATTCATAGAACTCAAGGTTTTATTCATAGAACAGATGGTTATATTTATAGATCACGGGTGGTTTCCATTCAGAGAACACATAATTGCATTCATAAAACACAGGGTTCTATTCATAGAACACAGGGTTCCATTTTTAGAACACAGGGTTCTATTCATAGAACACAAGGTTTTATTCATAGAACACATGGCTATATTTATAGATCACGGGTGGTTTCCATTCAGAGAACACATGGTTTCATTCATAAAACACAGGGTTCTATTTATAGAACTCAGGGTTCCATTCATAGAACACAGGGTTCTATTTATAGAACAGAAGGTTTTATTCATATAACACATGGTTATATTTATAGATCACGGGTGGTTTCCATTCAGAGAACACATGGTTTCATTCATAAAACACAGGGTTCTATTCATAGAACACAGGGTTCCATTCATAGAACACAGGGTTCCATTCATAGAACACAGGGTTCTATTAATAGAACACAAGGTTTTATTCATAAAACACATGGTTATATTTATAGATCACGGGTGGTTTCCATTCAGAGAACACATCATTTCATTCATAAAACACAGGGTTCTATTCATAGAACACAGGGTTCCATTTATAGAACACTGGGTTCTATTCATAGAACACAAGGTTTTATTCATAGAACACATGGTTATATTTATAGATCACGGGTGGTTTCCATTCAGAGAACACATAATTTTATTCATAAAACACAGGGTTCTATTCATAGAACACAGGGTTCCATTTATAGAACACAGGGTTCTATTCATAGAACACAAGGTTTTATTCATAGAACAGATGGGTATATTTATAGATCACGGGTGGTTTCCATTCAGAGAACACATGGTTTCATTCATAAAACACAGGGTTCTATTCATAAAACACAGGGTTCCATTCATAGAACACAGGGTTCTATTAATAGAACACAAGGTTTTATTCATAGAACACATGGTTATATTTATAGATCACGGGTGGTTTCCATTCAGAGAACACATGATTTCATTCATAAAACACAGGGTTCTATTTATAGAACACAGGGTTCCATTCATAGAACACAGGGTTCTATTAATAGAACACAAGGTTTTATTCATAAAACACATGGTTATATTTATAGATCACGGGTGATTTCCATTCAGAGAACACATCATTTCATTCATAAAACACAGGGTTCTATTCATAGAACACAGGGTTCCATTTATAGAACACTGGGATCTATTCATAGAACACAAGGTTTTATTCATAGAACACATGGTTATATTTATAGATCACGGGTGGTTTCCATTCAGAGAACACATAATTTCATTCATAAAACACAGGGTTCTATTTATAGAACACAGGGTTCCATTCATAGAACACAGGGTTCTATTAATAGAACACAAGGTTTTATTCATAAAACACATGGTTATATTTATAGATCACGGGTGGTTTCCATTCAGAGAACACATAATTTTATTCATAAAACACAGGGTTCTATTCATAGAACACAGGGTTCCATTTATAGAACACAGGGTTCTATTCATAGAACACAAGGTTTTATTCATAGAACAGATGGGTATATTTATAGATCACGGGTGGTTTCCATTCAGAGAACACATGGTTTCATTCATAAAACACAGGGTTCTATTCATAAAACACAGGGTTCCATTCATAGAACACAGGGTTCTATTAATAGAACACAAGGTTTTATTCATAGAACACATGGTTATATTTATAGATCACGGGTGGTTTCCATTCAGAGAACACATGATTTCATTCATAAAACACAGGGTTCTATTTATAGAACACAGGGTTCCATTCATAGAACACAGGGTTCTATTAATAGAACACAAGGTTTTATTCATAAAACACATGGTTATATTTATAGATCACGGGTGGTTTCCATTCAGAGAACACATCATTTCATTCATAAAACACAGGGTTCTATTCATAGAACACAGGGTTCCATTTATAGAACACTGGGATCTATTCATAGAACACAAGGTTTTATTCATAGAACACATGGTTATATTTATAGATCACGGGTGGTTTCCATTCAGAGAACACATAATTGTATTCATAAAGCACAGGGTTCTATTCATAGAACACAGGGTTCCATTTATAGAACACAGGGTTCAATTCATAGAACTCAAGGTTTTATACATTGAACAGATGGTTATATTTATAGATCACGGGTGGTTTCCATTCAGAGAACACATAATTTCATTCATAAAACACAGGGTTCTATTCATAGAACACAAGGTTCCAATTATAGAACACAGGGTTCTATTCATAGAACACAAGGTTTTATTCATAGAACAGATGGGCATATTTATAGATCACGGGTGGTTTCCATTCAGAGAACACATGGTTTCATTCATAAAACAAAGGGTTCTATTCATAAAACACAGGGTTTCATTCATAGAACACAGGGTTCTATTCATAAAACACAGGGTTCCATTCATAGAACACAGGGTTCTATTAATAGAACACAAGGTTTTATTCATAGAACACATGGTTATATTTATAGATCACGGGTGGTTTCCATTCAGAGAACACATAATTTCATTCATAAAACACAGGGTTCTATTCATAGAACACAAGGTTCCAATTATAGAACACAGGGTTCTATTAATAGAACACAAGGTTTTATTCATAAAACACATGGTTATATTTATAGATCACGGGTGGTTTCCATTCAGAGAACACATGGTTTCATTCATAAAACACAGGGTTCTATTCATAGAACACAGGGTTCCATTTATAGAACACAGGGTTCTATTCATAGAACACAAGGTTTTATTCATAGAACACATGGTTATATTTATAGATCACGGGTGGTTTCCATTCAGAGAACACATAATTTTATTCATAAAACACAGAGTTCTATTCATAGAACACAGGGTTCCATTTATAGAACACAGGGTTCTATTTATAGAACTCAAGGTTTTATTCATAGAACAGATGGTTATATTTATAGATCACGGGTGGTTTCCATTCAGAGAACACATAATTGCATTCATAAAACACAGGGTTCTATTCATAGAACACAGGGTTCCATTTTTAGAACACAGGGTTCTATTCATAGAACACAAGGTTTTATTCATAGAACACATGGCTATATTTATAGATCACGGGTGGTTTCCATTCAGAGAGCACATGGTTTCATTTATAAAACACAGGGTTCTATTTATAGAACACAGGGTTCCATTCATAGAACACAGGGTTCTATTTATAGAACAGAAGGTTTTATTCATATAACACATGGTTATATTTATAGATCACGGGTGGTTTCCATTCAGAGAACACATGGTTTCATTCATAAAACACAGGGTTCTATTCATAAAACACAGGGTTCCATTCATAGAACACATGGTTCTATTCATAGAACACAAGGTTTTATTCATAAAACACATGGTTATATTTATAGATCACGGGTGGTTTCCATTCAGAGAACACATCATTTCATTCATAAAACACAGGGTTCTATTCATAGAACACAGGGTTCCATTTATAGAACACAGGGTTCTATTCATAGAACTCAAGGTTTTATTCATAGAACAGATGGTTATATTTATAGATCATGGGTGGTTTACATTCAGAGAACACATAATTTCATTCATAAAACACAGGGTTCTATTCATAGAACACAGGGTTCCATTTATAGAACACAGGGTTCTATTCATAGAACACAAGGTTTATTCATAGAACAGATGGTTATATTTATAGATCACGGGTGGTTTCCATTCAGAGAACACATGGTTTCATTCATAAAACACAGGGTTCTATTCATGGAACACAGGGTTCCATTCATAGAACACAGGGTTCTATTAATAGAACACAAGGTTTTATTCATAGAACACATGGTTATATTTATAGATCACGGGTGGTTTCCATTCAGAGAACACATAATTTCATTCAGAAAACACAGGGTTCTATTCATAGAACACAATGTTCCAATTATAGAACACAGGGTTCTATTCATAGAACACAAGGTTTTATTCATAGAACAGATGGGTATATTTATAGATCACGGGTGGTTTCCATTCAGAGAACACATGGTTTCATTCATAAAACACAGGGTTCTATTCATAAAACACAGAGTTCCATTCATAGAACACAGGGTTCTATTAATAGAACACAAGGTTTTATTCATAGAACACATGGTTATATTTATAAATCACGGGTGGTTTCCATTCAGAGAACACATGATTTCATTAATAAAACACAGGGTTCTATTCATAGAACACAGGGTTCCATTCATAGAACACAGGGTTCTATTAATAGAACACAAGGTTTTATTCATAAAACACATGGTTATATTTATAGATCACGGGTGGTTTCCATTCAGAGAACACATACTGTAATTTCATTCATAAAACACAGGGTTCTATTCATAGAACACAGGGTTCCATTTATAGAACACAGGGTTCTATTCATAGAACACAAGGTTTTATTCATAGAACACATGGTTATATTTATAGATCACGGGTGGTTTCCATTCAGAGAACACATAATTTTATTCATAAAACACAGGGTTCTATTCATAGAACACAGGGTTCCATTTATAGAACACAGGGTTCTATTCATGGAACTCAAGGTTTTATTCATAGAACAGATGGTTATATTTATAGATTACGGGTGGTTTCCATTCAGAGAACACATAATTGCATTCATAAAACACAGGGTTCTATTCATAGAACACAGGGTTCCATTTATAGAACACTGGGATCTATTCATAGAACACAAGGTTTTATTCATAGAACACATGGTTATATTTATAGATCACGGGTGGTTTCCATTCAGAGAACACATAATTTTATTCATAAAGCACAGGGTTCTATTCATAGAACACAGGGTTCCATTTATAGAACACAGGGTTCTATTCATAGAACTCAAGGTTTTATACATTGAACAGATTGTTATATTTATAGATCACGGGTGGTTTCCATTCAGAGAACACATAATTTCATTCATAAAACACAGGGTTCTATTCATAGAACACAAGGTTCCAATTATAGAACACAGGGTTCTATTCATAGAACACAAGGTTTTATTCATAGAACAGATGGGTATATTTATAGATCACGGGTGGTTTCCATTCAGAGAACACATGGTTTCATTCATAAAACAAAGGGTTCTATTCATAAAACACAGGGTTCCATTCATAGAACACAGGGTTCTATTAATAGAACACAAGGTTTTATTCATAGAACACATGGTTATATTTATAGATCACGGGTTGTTTCCATTCAGAGAACACATTATTTCATTCATAAAACACAGGGTTCTATTTATAGAACACAGGGTTCCATTCATAGAACACAGGGTTCTATTAATAGAACACAAGGTTTTATTCATAAAACACATGGTTATATTTATAGATCACGGGTGGTTTCCATTCAGAGAACACATGGTTTTATTCATAAAACACAGGGTTCTATTCATAGAACACAGGGTTCCATTTATAGAACACAGGGTTCTATTCATAGAACACAAGGTTTTATTCATAGAACACATGGTTATATTTATAGATCACGGGTGGTTTCCATTCAGAGAACACATGGTTTCATTCATAAAACACAGGGTTCTATTCATAGAACACAGGGTTCCATTCATAGAACACAGGGTTCCATTCATAGAACACAGGGTTCTATTAATAGAACACAAGGTTTTATTCATAAAACACATGGTTATATTTATAGATCACGGGTGGTTTCCATTCAGAGAACACATCATTTCATTCATAAAACACAGGGTTCTATTCATAGAACACAGGGTTCCATTTATAGAACACTGGGTTCTATTCATAGAACACAAGGTTTTATTCATAGAACACATGGGTATATTTATAGATCACGGGTGGTTTCCATTCAGAGAACACATAATTTTATTCATAAAACACAGGGTTCTATTCATAGAACACAGGATTCCATTTATAGAACACAGGGTTCTATTCATAGAACACAAGGTTTTATTCATAGAACAGATGGGTATATTTATAGATCACGGGTGGTTTCCATTCAGAGAACACATGGTTTCATTCATAAAACACAGGGTTCTATTCATAAAACACAGGGTTCCATTCATAGAACACAGGGTTCTATTAATAGAACACAAGGTTTTATTCATAGAACACATGGTTATATTTATAGATCACGGGTGGTTTCCATTCAGAGAACACATGATTTCATTCATAAAACACAGGGTTCTATTTATAGAACACAGGGTTCCATTCATAGAACACAGGGTTCTATTAATAGAACACAAGGTTTTATTCATAAAACAGATGGTTATATTTATAGATCACGGGTGGTTTCCATTCAGAGAACACATCATTTCATTCATAAAACACAGGGTTCTATTCATAGAACACAGGGTTCCATTTATAGAACACTGGGATCTATTCATAGAACACAAGGTTTTATTCATAGAACACATGGTTATATTTATAGATCACGGGTGGTTTCCATTCAGAGAACACATAATTTTATTCATAAAGCACAGGGTTCTATTCATAGAACACAGGGTTCCATTTATAGAACACAGGGTTCTATTCATAGAACTCAAGGTTTTATACATTGAACAGATGGTTATATTTATAGATCACGGGTGGTTTCCATTCAGAGAACACATAATTTCATTCATAAAACACAGGGTTCTATTCATAGAACACAGGGTTCCATTTATAGAACACAGGGTTTTATTCATAGAACACAAGGTTTATTCATAGAACAGATGGTTATATTTATAGATCACAGGTGGTTTCCATTCAGAGAACACATGGTTTCATTCATAAAACACAGGGTTTATTCATGGAACACAGGGTTCTATTAATAGAACACAAGGTTTTATTCATAGAACACATGGTTTTATTAATAGAACACATGGTTATATTTATAGATCACGGGTGGTTTCCATTCAGAGAACACATAATTTTATTGATAAAACACAGGGTTCTATTCATAGAACACAGGGTTCCATTTATAGAACACAGGGTTCTATTCATAGAACTCAAGGTTTTATACATTGAACAGATGGTTATATTTATAGATCACGGGTGGTTTCCATTCAGAGAACACATAATTTCATTAAAAAAACACAGGGTTCTATTCATAGAACACAAGGTTCCAATTATAGAACACATGGTTCTATTCATAGAACACAAGGTTTTATTCATAGAACAGATGGGTATATTTATAGATCACGGGTGGTTTCCATTCAGAGAACACATGGTTTCATTCATAAAACAAAGGGTTCTATTCATAAAACACAGGGTTCCATTCATAGAACACAGGGTTCTATTCATAAAACACAGGGTTCCATTCATAGAACACAGGGTTCTATTAATAGAACACAAGGTTTTATTCATAGAACACATGGTTATATTTATAGATCACGGGTGGTTTCCATTCAGAGAACACATAATTTCATTCATAAAACACAGGGTTCTATTCATAGAACACAAGGTTCCAATTATAGAACACAGGGTTCTATTAATAGAACACAAGGTTTTATTCATAAAACACATGGTTATATTTATAGATCACGGGTGGTTTCCATTCAGAGAACACATGGTTTCATTCATAAAACACAGGGTTCTATTCATAGAACACAGGGTTCCATTTATAGAACACAGGGTTCTATTCATAGAACACAAGGTTTTATCCATAGAACACATGGTTATATTTATAGATCACGGGTGGTTTCCATTCAGAGAACACATAATTTTATTCATAAAACACAGAGTTCTATTCATAGAACACAGGGTTCCATTTATAGAACACAGGGTTCTATTTATAGAACTCAAGGTTTTATTCATAGAACAGATGGTTATATTTATAGATCACGGGTGGTTTCCATTCAGAGAACACATAATTGCATTCATAAAACACAGGGTTCTATTCATAGAACACAGGGTTCCATTTTTAGAACACAGGGTTCTATTCATAGAACACAAGGTTTTATTCATAGAACACATGGCTATATTTATAGATCACGGGTGGTTTCCATTCAGAGAGCACATGGTTTCATTTATAAAACACAGGGTTCTATTTATAGAACACAGGTTTCCATTCATAGAACACAGGGTTCTATTTATAGAACAGAAGGTTTTATTCATATAACACATGGTTATATTTATAGATCACGGGTGGTTTCCATTCAGAGAACACATGGTTTCATTCATAAAACACAGAGTTCTATTCATAAAACACAGGGTTCCATTCATAGAACACATGGTTCTATTCATAGAACACAAGGTTTTATTCATAAAACACATGGTTATATTTATAGATCACGGGTGGTTTCCATTCAGAGAACACATCATTTCATTCATAAAACACAGGGTTCTATTCATAGAACACAGGGTTCCATTTATAGAACACAGGGTTCTATTCATAGAACTCAAGGTTTTATTCATAGAACAGATGGTTATATTTATAGATCACGGGTGGTTTCCATTCAGAGAACACATAATTTCATTCATAAAACACAGGGTTCTATTCATAGAACACAGGGTTCCATTTATAGAACACGGGGTTCTATTCATAGAACACAAGGTTTATTCATAGAACAGATGGTTATATTTATAGATCACGGGTGGTTTCCATTCAGAGAACACATGGTTTCATTCATAAAACACAGGGTTCTATTCATAAAACACAGAGTTCCATTCATAGAACACAGGGTTCTATTAATTGAACACAAGGTTTTATTCATAGAACACATGGCTATATTTATAGATCACGGGTGGTTTCCATTCAGAGAGCACATGGTTTCATTTATAAAACACAGGGTTCTATTTATAGAACACAGGGTTCCATTCATAGAACACAGGGTTCTATTTATAGAACAGAAGGTTTTATTCATATAACACATGGTTATATTTATAGATCACGGGTGGTTTCCATTCAGAGAACACATGGTTTCATTCATAAAACACAGGGTTCTATTCATAAAACACAGGGTTCCATTCATAGAACACATGGTTCTATTCATAGAACACAAGGTTTTATTCATAAAACACATGGTTATATTTATAGATCACGGGTGGTTTCCATTCAGAGAACACATCATTTCATTCATAAAACACAGGGTTCTATTCATAGAACACAGGGTTCCATTTATAGAACACAGGGTTCTATTCATAGAACTCAAGGTTTTATTCATAGAACAGATGGTTATATTTATAGATCACGGGTGGTTTACATTCAGAGAACACATAATTTCATTCATAAAACACAGGGTTCTATTCATAGAACACAGGGTTCCATTTATAGAACACGGGGTTCTATTCATAGAACACAAGGTTTATTCATAGAACAGATGGTTATATTTATAGATCACGGGTGGTTTCCATTCAGAGAACACATGGTTTCATTCATAAAACACAGGGTTCTATTCATGGAACACAGGGTTCCATTCATAGAACACAGGGTTCTATTAATAGAACACAAGGTTTTATTCATAGAACACATGGTTATATTTATAGATCACGGGTGGTTTCCATTCAGAGAACACATAATTTCATTCAGAAAACACAGGGTTCTATTCATAGAACACAATGTTCCAATTATAGAACACAGGGTTCTATTCATAGAACACAAGGTTTTATTCATAGAACAGATGGGTATATTTATAGATCACGGGTGGTTTCCATTCAGAGAACACATGGTTTCATTCATAAAACACAGGGTTCTATTCATAAAACACAGAGTTCCATTCATAGAACACAGGGTTCTATTAATAGAACACAAGGTTTTATTCATAGAACACATGGTTATATTTATAAATCACGGGTGGTTTCCATTCAGAGAACACATGATTTCATTCATAAAACACAGGGTTCTATTCATAGAACACAGGGTTCCATTCATAGAACACAGGGTTCTATTAATAGAACACAAGGTTTTATTCATAAAACACATGGTTATATTTATAGATCACGGGTGGTTTCCATTCAGAGAACACATACTGTAATTTCATTCATAAAACACAGGGTTCTATTCATAGAACACAGGGTTCCATTTATAGAACACAGGGTTCTATTCATAGAACACAAGGTTTTATTCATAGAACACATGGTTATATTTATAGATCACGGGTGGTTTCCATTCAGAGAACACATAATTTTATTCATAAAACACAGGGTTCTATTCATAGAACACAGGGTTCCATTTATAGAACACAGGGTTCTATTCATGGAACTCAAGGTTTTATTCATAGAAAAGATGGTTATATTTATAGATTACGGGTGGTTTCCATTCAGAGAACACATAATTGCATTCATAAAACACAGGGTTCTATTCATAGAACACAGGGTTCCATTTATAGAACACTGGGATCTATTCATAGAACACAAGGTTTTATTCATAGAACACATGGTTATATTTATAGATCACGGGTGGTTTCCATTCAGAGAACACATAATTTTATTCATAAAGCACAGGGTTCTATTCATAGAACACAGGGTTCCATTTATAGAACACAGGGTTCTATTCATAGAACTCAAGGTTTTATACATTGAACAGATTGTTTTATTTATAGATCACGGGAGGTTTCCATTCAGAGAACACATAATTTCATTCATAAAACACAGGGTTCTATTCATAGAACACAAGGTTCCAATTATAGAACACAGGGTTCTATTCATAGAACACAAGGTTTTATTCATAGAACAGATGGGTATATTTATAGATCACGGGTGGTTTCCATTCAGAGAACACATGGTTTCATTCATAAAACAAAGGGTTCTATTCATAAAACACAGGGTTCCATTCATAGAACACAGGGTTCTATTAATAGAACACAAGGTTTTATTCATAGAACACATGGTTATATTTATAGATCACGGGTTGTTTCCATTCAGAGAACACATTATTTCATTCATAAAACACAGGGTTCTATTTATAGAACAAAGGGTTCCATTCATAGAACACAGGGTTCTATTAATAGAACACAAGGTTTTATTCATAAAACACATGGTTATATTTATAGATCACGGGTGGTTTCCATTCAGAGAACACATGGTTTTATTCATAAAACACAGGGTTCTATTCATAGAACACAGGGTTCCATTTATAGAACACAGGGTTCTATTCATAGAACACAAGGTTTTTTTCATAGAACACATGGTTATATTTATAGATCACGGGTGGTTTCCATTCAGAGAACACATGGTTTCATTCATAAAACACAGGGTTCTATTCATAGAACACAGGGTTCCATTCATAGAACACAGGGTTCCATTCATAGAACACAGGGTTCTATTAATAGAACACAAGGTTTTATTCATAAAACACATGGTTATATTTATAGATCACGGGTGGTTTCCATTCAGAGAACACATCATTTCATTCATAAAACACAGGGTTCTATTCATAGAACACAGGGTTCCATTTATAGAACACTGGGTTCTATTCATAGAACACAAGGTTTTATTCATAGAACACATGGTGATATTTATAGATCACGGGTGGTTTCCATTCAGAGAACACATAATTTTATTCATAAAACACAGGGTTCTATTCATAGAACACAGGGTTCCATTTATAGAACACAGGGTTCTATTCATAGAACACAAGGTTTTATTCATAGAACAGATGGGTATATTTATAGATCACGGGTGGTTTCCATTCAGAGAACACATGGTTTCATTCATAAAACACAGGGTTCTATTCATAAAACACAGGGTTCCATTCATAGAACACAGGGTTCTATTAATAGAACACAAGGTTTTATTCATAGAACACATGGTTATATTTATAGATCACGGGTGGTTTCCATTCAGAGAACACATGATTTCATTCATAAAACACAGGGTTCTATTTATAGAACACAGGGTTCCATTCATAGAACACAGGGTTCTATTAATAGAACACAAGGTTTTATTCATAAAACACATGGTTATATTTATAGATCACGGGTGGTTTCCATTCAGAGAACACATCATTTCATTCATAAAACACAGGGTTCTATTCATAGAACACAGGGTTCCATTTATAGAACACTGGGATCTATTCATAGAACACAAGGTTTTATTCATAGAACACATGGTTATATTTATAGATCACGGGTGGTTTCCATTCAGAGAACACATACTTTTATTCATAAAGCACAGGGTTCTATTCATAGAACACAGGGTTCCATTTATAGAACACAGGGTTCTATTCATAGAACTCAAGGTTTTATACATTGAACAGATGGTTATATTTATAGATCACGGGTGGTTTCCATTCAGAGAACACATAATTTCATTCATAAAACACAGGGTTCTATTCATAAAACACAGGGTTCCATTCATAGAACACATGGTTCTATTCATAGAACACAAGGTTTTATTCATAAAACACATGGTTATATTTATAGATCACGGGTGGTTTCCATTCAGAGAACACATCATTTCATTCATAAAACACAGGGTTCTATTCATAGAACACAGGGTTCCATTTATAGAACACAGGGTTCTATTCATAGAACTCAAGGTTTTATTCATAGAACAGATGGTTATATTTATAGATCACGGGTGGTTTACATTCAGAGAACACATAATTTCATTCAGAAAACACAGGGTTCTATTCATAGAACACAATGTTCCAATTATAGAACACAGGGTTCTATTCATAGAACACAAGGTTTTATTCATAGAACAGATGGGTATATTTATAGATCACGGGTGGTTTCCATTCAGAGAACACATGGTTTCATTCATAAAACACAGGGTTCTATTCATAAAACACAGAGTTCCATTCATAGAACACAGGGTTCTATTAATAGAACACAAGGTTTTATTCATAGAACACATGGTTATATTTATAAATCACGGGTGGTTTCCATTCAGAGAACACATGATTTCATTAATAAAACACAGGGTTCTATTCATAGAACACAGGGTTCCATTCATAGAACACAGGGTTCTATTAATAGAACACAAGGTTTTATTCATAAAACACATGGTTATATTTATAGATTACGGGTGGTTTCCATTCAGAGAACACATACTGTAATTTCATTCATAAAACACAGGGTTCTATTCATAGAACACAGGGTTCCATTTATAGAACACAGGGTTCTATTCATAGAACACAAGGTTTTATTCATAGAACACATGGTTATATTTATAGATCACGGGTGGTTTCCATTCAGAGAACACATAATTTTATTCATAAAACACAGGGTTCTATTCATAGAACACAGGGTTCCATTTATAGAACACAGGGTTCTATTCATGGAACTCAAGGTTTTATTCATAGAACAGATGGTTATATTTATAGATTACGGGTGGTTTCCATTCAGAGAACACATAATTGCATTCATAAAACACAGGGTTCTATTCATAGAACACATGGTTCCATTTATAGAACACTGGGATCTATTCATAGAACACAAGGTTTTATTCATAGAACACATGGTTATATTTATAGATCACGGGTGGTTTCCATTCAGAGAACACATAATTTTATTCATAAAGCACAGGGTTCTATTCATAGAACACAGGGTTCCATTTATAGAACACAGGGTTCTATTCATAGAACTCAAGGTTTTATACATTGAACAGATTGTTATATTTATAGATCACGGGTGGTTTCCATTCAGAGAACACATAATTTCATTCATAAAACACAGGGTTCTATTCATAGAACACAAGGTTCCAATTATAGAACACAGGGTTCTATTCATAGAACACAAGGTTTTATTCATAGAACAGATGGGTATATTTATAGATCACGGGTGGTTTCCATTCAGAGAACACATGGTTTCATTCATAAAACAAAGGGTTCTATTCATAAAACACAGGGTTCCATTCATAGAAC
Source organism: Crinia signifera (assembly GCF_055691185.1). NCBI lineage: Eukaryota > Metazoa > Chordata > Amphibia > Anura > Myobatrachidae > Crinia > Crinia signifera. The sequence continues at coordinate 235,324,335 of NC_139217.1, read as the reverse complement.
ACAGGGTTCTATTAATAGAACACAAGGTTTTATTCATAGAACACATGGTTATATTTATAGATCACGGGTTGTTTCCATTCAGAGAACACATTATTTCATTCATAAAACACAGGGTTCTATTTATAGAACACAGGGTTCCATTCATAGAACACAGGGTTCTATTAATAGAACACAAGGTTTTATTCATAAAACACATGGTTATATTTATAGATCACGGGTGGTTTCCATTCAGAGAACACATGGTTTTATTCATAAAACACAGGGTTCTATTCATAGAACACAGGGTTCCATTTATAGAACACAGGGTTCTATTCATAGAACACAAGGTTTTATTCATAGAACACATGGTTATATTTATAGATCACGGGTGGTTTCCATTCAGAGAACACATGGTTTCATTCATAAAACACAGGGTTCTATTCATAGAACACAGGGTTCCATTCATAGAACACAGGGTTCCATTCATAGAACACAGGGTTCTATTAATAGAACACAAGGTTTTATTCATAAAACACATGGTTATATTTATAGATCACGGGTGGTTTCCATTCAGAGAACACATCATTTCATTCATAAAACACAGGGTTCTATTCATAGAACACAGGGTTCCATTTATAGAACACTGGGTTCTATTCATAGAACACAAGGTTTTATTCATAGAACACATGGTTATATTTATAGATCACGGGTGGTTTCCATTCAGAGAACACATAATTTTATTCATAAAACACAGGGTTCTATTCATAGAACACAGGATTCCATTTATAGAACACAGGGTTCTATTCATAGAACACAAGGTTTTATTCATAGAACAGATGGGTATATTTATAGATCACGGGTGGTTTCCATTCAGAGAACACATGGTTTCATTCATAAAACACAGGGTTCTATTCATAAAACACAGGGTTCCATTCATAGAACACAGGGTTCTATTAATAGAACACAAGGTTTTATTCATAGAACACATGGTTATATTTATAGATCACGGGTGGTTTCCATTCAGAGAACACATGATTTCATTCATAAAACACAGGGTTCTATTTATAGAACACAGGGTTCCATTCATAGAACACAGGGTTCTATTCATAGAACTCAAGGTTTTATACATTGAACAGATGGTTATATTTATAGATCACGGGTGGTTTCCATTCAGAGAACACATAATTTCATTCATAAAACACAGGGTTCTATTCATAGAACACAGGGTTCCATTTATAGAACACAGGGTTTTATTCATAGAACACAAGGTTTATTCATAGAACAGATGGTTATATTTATAGATCACAGGTGGTTTCCATTCAGAGAACACATGGTTTCATTCATAAAACACAGGGTTTATTCATGGAACACAGGGTTCTATTAATAGAACACAAGGTTTTATTCATAGAACACATGGTTTTATTAATAGAACACATGGTTATATTTATAGATCACGGGTGGTTTCCATTCAGAGAACACATAATTTTATTGATAAAACACAGGGTTCTATTCATAGAACACAGGGTTCCATTTATAGAACACAGGGTTCTATTCATAGAACTCAAGGTTTTATACATTGAACAGATGGTTATATTTATAGATCACGGGTGGTTTCCATTCAGAGAACACATAATTTCATTAAAAAAACACAGGGTTCTATTCATAGAACACAAGGTTCCAATTATAGAACACAGGGTTCTATTCATAGAACACAAGGTTTTATTCATAGAACAGATGGGTATATTTATAGATCACGGGTGGTTTCCATTCAGAGAACACATGGTTTCATTCATAAAACAAAGGGTTCTATTCATAAAACACAGGGTTCCATTCATAGAACACAGGGTTCTATTCATAAAACACAGGGTTCCATTCATAGAACACAGGGTTCTATTAATAGAACACAAGGTTTTATTCATAGAACACATGGTTATATTTATAGATCACGGGTGGTTTCCATTCAGAGAACACATAATTTCATTCATAAAACACAGGGTTCTATTCATAGAACACAAGGTTCCAATTATAGAACACAGGGTTCTATTAATAGAACACAAGGTTTTATTCATAAAACACATGGTTATATTTATAGATCACGGGTGGTTTCCATTCAGAGAACACATGGTTTCATTCATAAAACACAGGGTTCTATTCATAGAACACAGGGTTCCATTTATAGAACACAGGGTTCTATTCATAGAACACAAGGTTTTATCCATAGAACACATGGTTATATTTATAGATCACGGGTGGTTTCCATTCAGAGAACACATAATTTTATTCATAAAACACAGAGTTCTATTCATAGAACACAGGGTTCCATTTATAGAACACAGGGTTCTATTTATAGAACTCAAGGTTTTATTCATAGAACAGATGGTTATATTTATAGATCACGGGTGGTTTCCATTCAGAGAACACATAATTGCATTCATAAAACACAGGGTTCTATTCATAGAACACAGGGTTCCATTTTTAGAACACAGGGTTCTATTCATAGAACACAAGGTTTTATTCATAGAACACATGGCTATATTTATAGATCACGGGTGGTTTCCATTCAGAGAGCACATGGTTTCATTTATAAAACACAGGGTTCTATTTATAGAACACAGGTTTCCATTCATAGAACACAGGGTTCTATTTATAGAACAGAAGGTTTTATTCATATAACACATGGTTATATTTATAGATCACGGGTGGTTTCCATTCAGAGAACACATGGTTTCATTCATAAAACACAGAGTTCTATTCATAAAACACAGGGTTCCATTCATAGAACACATGGTTCTATTCATAGAACACAAGGTTTTATTCATAAAACACATGGTTATATTTATAGATCACGGGTGGTTTCCATTCAGAGAACACATCATTTCATTCATAAAACACAGGGTTCTATTCATAGAACACAGGGTTCCATTTATAGAACACAGGGTTCTATTCATAGAACTCAAGGTTTTATTCATAGAACAGATGGTTATATTTATAGATCACGGGTGGTTTCCATTCAGAGAACACATAATTTCATTCATAAAACACAGGGTTCTATTCATAGAAAACAGGGTTCCATTTATAGAACACGGGGTTCTATTCATAGAACACAAGGTTTATTCATAGAACAGATGGTTATATTTATAGATCACGGGTGGTTTCCATTCAGAGAACACATGGTTTCATTCATAAAACACAGGGTTCTATTCATAAAACACAGAGTTCCATTCATAGAACACAGGGTTCTATTAATTGAACACAAGGTTTTATTCATAGAACACATGGCTATATTTATAGATCACGGGTGGTTTCCATTCAGAGAGCACATGGTTTCATTTATAAAACACAGGGTTCTATTTATAGAACACAGGGTTCCATTCATAGAACACAGGGTTCTATTTATAGAACAGAAGGTTTTATTCATATAACACATGGTTATATTTATAGATCACGGGTGGTTTCCATTCAGAGAACACATGGTTTCATTCATAAAACACAGGGTTCTATTCATAAAACACAGGGTTCCATTCATAGAACACATGGTTCTATTCATAGAACACAAGGTTTTATTCATAAAACACATGGTTATATTTATAGATCACGGGTGGTTTCCATTCAGAGAACACATCATTTCATTCATAAAACACAGGGTTCTATTCATAGAACACAGGGTTCCATTTATAGAACACAGGGTTCTATTCATAGAACTCAAGGTTTTATTCATAGAACAGATGGTTATATTTATAGATCACGGGTGGTTTACATTCAGAGAACACATAATTTCATTCATAAAACACAGGGTTCTATTCATAGAACACAGGGTTCCATTTATAGAACACGGGGTTCTATTCATAGAACACAAGGTTTATTCATAGAACAGATGGTTATATTTATAGATCACGGGTGGTTTCCATTCAGAGAACACATGGTTTCATTCATAAAACACAGGGTTCTATTCATGGAACACAGGGTTCCATTCATAGAACACAGGGTTCTATTAATAGAACACAAGGTTTTATTCATAGAACACATGGTTATATTTATAGATCACGGGTGGTTTCCATTCAGAGAACACATAATTTCATTCAGAAAACACAGGGTTCTATTCATAGAACACAATGTTCCAATTATAGAACACAGGGTTCTATTCATAGAACACAAGGTTTTATTCATAGAACAGATGGGTATATTTATAGATCACGGGTGGTTTCCATTCAGAGAACACATGGTTTCATTCATAAAACACAGGGTTCTATTCATAAAACACAGAGTTCCATTCATAGAACACAGGGTTCTATTAATAGAACACAAGGTTTTATTCATAGAACACATGGTTATATTTATAAATCACGGGTGGTTTCCATTCAGAGAACACATGATTTCATTCATAAAACACAGGGTTCTATTCATAGAACACAGGGTTCCATTCATAGAACACAGGGTTCTATTAATAGAACACAAGGTTTTATTCATAAAACACATGGTTATATTTATAGATCACGGGTGGTTTCCATTCAGAGAACACATACTGTAATTTCATTCATAAAACACAGGGTTCTATTCATAGAACACAGGGTTCCATTTATAGAACACAGGGTTCTATTCATAGAACACAAGGTTTTATTCATAGAACACATGGTTATATTTATAGATCACGGGTGGTTTCCATTCAGAGAACACATAATTTTATTCATAAAACACAGGGTTCTATTCATAGAACACAGGGTTCCATTTATAGAACACAGGGTTCTATTCATGGAACTCAAGGTTTTATTCATAGAAAAGATGGTTATATTTATAGATTACGGGTGGTTTCCATTCAGAGAACACATAATTGCATTCATAAAACACAGGGTTCTATTCATAGAACACAGGGTTCCATTTATAGAACACTGGGATCTATTCATAGAACACAAGGTTTTATTCATAGAACACATGGTTATATTTATAGATCACGGGTGGTTTCCAATCAGAGAACACATAATTTTATTCATAAAGCACAGGGTTCTATTCATAGAACACAGGGTTCCATTTATAGAACACAGGGTTCTATTCATAGAACTCAAGGTTTTATACATTGAACAGATTGTTATATTTATAGATCACGGGTGGTTTCCATTCAGAGAACACATAATTTCATTCATAAAACACAGGGTTCTATTCATAGAACACAAGGTTCCAATTATAGAACACAGGGTTCTATTCATAGAACACAAGGTTTTATTCATAGAACAGATGGGTATATTTATAGATCACGGGTGGTTTCCATTCAGAGAACACATGGTTTCATTCATAAAACAAAGGGTTCTATTCATAAAACACAGGGTTCCATTCATAGAACACAGGGTTCTATTAATAGAACACAAGGTTTTATTCATAGAACACATGGTTATATTTATAGATCACGGGTTGTTTCCATTCAGAGAACACATTATTTCATTCATAAAACACAGGGTTCTATTTATAGAACAAAGGGTTCCATTCATAGAACACAGGGTTCTATTAATAGAACACAAGGTTTTATTCATAAAACACATGGTTATATTTATAGATCACGGGTGGTTTCCATTCAGAGAACACATGGTTTTATTCATAAAACACAGGGTTCTATTCATAGAACACAGGGTTCCATTTATAGAACACAGGGTTCTATTCATAGAACACAAGGTTTTTTTCATAGAACACATGGTTATATTTATAGATCACGGGTGGTTTCCATTCAGAGAACACATGGTTTCATTCATAAAACACAGGGTTCTATTCATAGAACACAGGGTTCCATTCATAGAACACAGGGTTCCATTCATAGAACACAGGGTTCTATTAATAGAACACAAGGTTTTATTCATAAAACACATGGTTATATTTATAGATCACGGGTGGTTTCCATTCAGAGAACACATCATTTCATTCATAAAACACAGGGTTCTATTCATAGAACACAGGGTTCCATTTATAGAACACTGGGTTCTATTCATAGAACACAAGGTTTTATTCATAGAACACATGGTGATATTTATAGATCACGGGTGGTTTCCATTCAGAGAACACATAATTTTATTCATAAAACACAGGGTTCTATTCATAGAACACAGGGTTCCATTTATAGAACACAGGGTTCTATTCATAGAACACAAGGTTTTATTCATAGAACAGATGGGTATATTTATAGATCACGGGTGGTTTCCATTCAGAGAACACATGGTTTCATTCATAAAACACAGGGTTCTATTCATAAAACACAGGGTTCCATTCATAGAACACAGGGTTCTATTAATAGAACACAAGGTTTTATTCATAGAACACATGGTTATATTTATAGATCACGGGTGGTTTCCATTCAGAGAACACATGATTTCATTCATAAAACACAGGGTTCTATTTATAGAACACAGGGTTCCATTCATAGAACACAGGGTTCTATTAATAGAACACAAGGTTTTATTCATAAAACACATGGTTATATTTATAGATCACGGGTGGTTTCCATTCAGAGAACACATCATTTCATTCATAAAACACAGGGTTCTATTCATAGAACACAGGGTTCCATTTATAGAACACTGGGATCTATTCATAGAACACAAGGTTTTATTCATAGAACACATGGTTATATTTATAGATCACGGGTGGTTTCCATTCAGAGAACACATACTTTTATTCATAAAGCACAGGGTTCTATTCATAGAACACAGGGTTCCATTTATAGAACACAGGGTTCTATTCATAGAACTCAAGGTTTTATACATTGAACAGATGGTTATATTTATAGATCACGGGTGGTTTCCATTCAGAGAACACATAATTTCATTCATAAAACACAGGGTTCTATTCATAAAACACAGGGTTCCATTCATAGAACACATGGTTCTATTCATAGAACACAAGGTTTTATTCATAAAACACATGGTTATATTTATAGATCACGGGTGGTTTCCATTCAGAGAACACATCATTTCATTCATAAAACACAGGGTTCTATTCATAGAACACAGGGTTCCATTTATAGAACACAGGGTTCTATTCATAGAACTCAAGGTTTTATTCATAGAACAGATGGTTATATTTATAGATCACGGGTGGTTTACATTCAGAGAACACATAATTTCATTCATAAAACACAGGGTTCTATTCATAGAACACAGGGTTCCATTTATAGAACACGGGGTTCTATTCATAGAACACAAGGTTTATTCATAGAACAGATGGTTATATTTATAGATCACGGGTGGTTTCCATTCAGAGAACACATGGTTTCATTCATAAAACACAGGGTTCTATTCATGGAACACAGGGTTCCATTCATAGAACACAGGGTTCTATTAATAGAACACAAGGTTTTATTCATAGAACACATGGTTATATTTATAGATCACGGGTGGTTTCCATTCAGAGAACACATAATTTCATTCAGAAAACACAGGGTTCTATTCATAGAACACAATGTTCCAATTATAGAACACAGGGTTCTATTCATAGAACACAAGGTTTTATTCATAGAACAGATGGGTATATTTATAGATCACGGGTGGTTTCCATTCAGAGAACACATGGTTTCATTCATAAAACACAGGGTTCTATTCATAAAACACAGAGTTCCATTCATAGAACACAGGGTTCTATTAATAGAACACAAGGTTTTATTCATAGAACACATGGTTATATTTATAAATCACGGGTGGTTTCCATTCAGAGAACACATGATTTCATTCATAAAACACAGGGTTCTATTCATAGAACACAGGGTTCCATTCATAGAACACAGGGTTCTATTAATAGAACACAAGGTTTTATTCATAAAACACATGGTTATATTTATAGATCACGGGTGGTTTCCATTCAGAGAACACATACTGTAATTTCATTCATAAAACACAGGGTTCTATTCATAGAACACAGGGTTCCATTTATAGAACACAGGGTTCTATTCATAGAACACAAGGTTTTATTCATAGAACACATGGTTATATTTATAGATCACGGGTGGTTTCCATTCAGAGAACACATAATTTTATTCATAAAACACAGGGTTCTATTCATAGAACACAGGGTTCCATTTATAGAACACAGGGTTCTATTCATGGAACTCAAGGTTTTATTCATAGAAAAGATGGTTATATTTATAGATTACGGGTGGTTTCCATTCAGAGAACACATAATTGCATTCATAAAACACAGGGTTCTATTCATAGAACACAGGGTTCCATTTATAGAACACTGGGATCTATTCATAGAACACAAGGTTTTATTCATAGAACACATGGTTATATTTATAGATCACGGGTGGTTTCCATTCAGAGAACACATAATTTTATTCATAAAGCACAGGGTTCTATTCATAGAACACAGGGTTCCATTTATAGAACACAGGGTTCTATTCATAGAACTCAAGGTTTTATACATTGAACAGATTGTTATATTTATAGATCACGGGTGGTTTCCATTCAGAGAACACATAATTTCATTCATAAAACACAGGGTTCTATTCATAGAACACAAGGTTCCAATTATAGAACACAGGGTTCTATTCATAGAACACAAGGTTTTATTCATAGAACAGATGGGTATATTTATAGATCACGGGTGGTTTCCATTCAGAGAACACATGGTTTCATTCATAAAACAAAGGGTTCTATTCATAAAACACAGGGTTCCATTCATAGAACACAGGGTTCTATTAATAGAACACAAGGTTTTATTCATAGAACACATGGTTATATTTATAGATCACGGGTTGTTTCCATTCAGAGAACACATTATTTCATTCATAAAACACAGGGTTCTATTTATAGAACAAAGGGTTCCATTCATAGAACACAGGGTTCTATTAATAGAACACAAGGTTTTATTCATAAAACACATGGTTATATTTATAGATCACGGGTGGTTTCCATTCAGAGAACACATGGTTTTATTCATAAAACACAGGGTTCTATTCATGGAACTCAAGGTTTTATTCATAGAAAAGATGGTTATATTTATAGATTACGGGTGGTTTCCATTCAGAGAACACATAATTGCATTCATAAAACACAGGGTTCTATTCATAGAACACAGGGTTCCATTTATAGAACACTGGGATCTATTCATAGAACACAAGGTTTTATTCATAGAACACATGGTTATATTTATAGATCACGGGTGGTTTCCATTCAGAGAACACATAATTTTATTCATAAAGCACAGGGTTCTATTCATAGAACACAGGGTTCCATTTATAGAACACAGGGTTCTATTCATAGAACTCAAGGTTTTATACATTGAACAGATTGTTATATTTATAGATCACGGGTGGTTTCCATTCAGAGAACACATAATTTCATTCATAAAACACAGGGTTCTATTCATAGAACACAAGGTTCCAATTATAGAACACAGGGTTCTATTCATAGAACACAAGGTTTTATTCATAGAACAGATGGGTATATTTATAGATCACGGGTGGTTTCCATTCAGAGAACACATGGTTTCATTCATAAAACAAAGGGTTCTATTCATAAAACACAGGGTTCCATTCATAGAACACAGGGTTCTATTAATAGAACACAAGGTTTTATTCATAGAACACATGGTTATATTTATAGATCACGGGTTGTTTCCATTCAGAGAACACATTATTTCATTCATAAAACACAGGGTTCTATTTATAGAACAAAGGGTTCCATTCATAGAACACAGGGTTCTATTAATAGAACACAAGGTTTTTTTCATAGAACACATGGTTATATTTATAGATCACGGGTGGTTTCCATTCAGAGAACACATGGTTTCATTCATAAAACACAGGGTTCTATTCATAGAACACAGGGTTCCATTCATAGAACACAGGGTTCCATTCATAGAACACAGGGTTCTATTAATAGAACACAAGGTTTTATTCATAAAACACATGGTTATATTTATAGATCACGGGTGGTTTCCATTCAGAGAACACATCATTTCATTCATAAAACACAGGGTTCTATTCATAGAACACAGGGTTCCATTTATAGAACACTGGGTTCTATTCATAGAACACAAGGTTTTATTCATAGAACACATGGTGATATTTATAGATCACGGGTGGTTTCCATTCAGAGAACACATAATTTTATTCATAAAACACAGGGTTCTATTCATAGAACACAGGGTTCCATTTATAGAACACAGGGTTCTATTCATAGAACACAAGGTTTTATTCATAGAACAGATGGGTATATTTATAGATCACGGGTGGTTTCCATTCAGAGAACACATGGTTTCATTCATAAAACACAGGGTTCTATTCATAAAACACAGGGTTCCATTCATAGAACACAGGGTTCTATTAATAGAACACAAGGTTTTATTCATAGAACACATGGTTATATTTATAGATCACGGGTGGTTTCCATTCAGAGAACACATGATTTCATTCATAAAACACAGGGTTCTATTTATAGAACACAGGGTTCCATTCATAGAACACAGGGTTCTATTAATAGAACACAAGGTTTTATTCATAAAACACATGGTTATATTTATAGATCACGGGTGGTTTCCATTCAGAGAACACATCATTTCATTCATAAAACACAGGGTTCTATTCATAGAACACAGGGTTCCATTTATAGAACACTGGGATCTATTCATAGAACACAAGGTTTTATTCATAGAACACATGGCTATATTTATATATCATGGGTGGTTTCCATTCAGAGAACACATACTTTTATTCATAAAGCACAGGGTTCTATTCATAGAACACAGGGTTCCATTTATAGAACACAGGGTTCTATTCATAGAACTCAAGGTTTTATACATTGAACAGATGGTTATATTTATAGATCACGGGTGGTTTCCATTCAGAGAACACATAATTTCATTCATAAAACACAGGGTTCTATTCATAAAACACAGGGTTCCATTCATAGAACACATGGTTCTATTCATAGAACACAAGGTTTTATTCATAAAACACATGGTTATATTTATAGATCACGGGTGGTTTCCATTCAGAGAACACATCATTTCATTCATAAAACACAGGGTTCTATTCATAGAACACAGGGTTCCATTTATAGAACACAGGGTTCTATTCATAGAACTCAAGGTTTTATTCATAGAACAGATGGTTATATTTATAGATCACGGGTGGTTTACATTCAGAGAACACATAATTTCATTCATAAAACACAGGGTTCTATTCATAGAACACAGGGTTCCATTTATAGAACACGGGGTTCTATTCATAGAACACAAGGTTTATTCATAGAACAGATGGTTATATTTATAGATCACGGGTGGTTTCCATTCAGAGAACACATGGTTTCATTCATAAAACACAGGGTTCTATTCATGGAACACAGGGTTCCATTCATAGAACACAGGGTTCTATTAATAGAACACAAGGTTTTATTCATAGAACACATGGTTATATTTATAGATCACGGGTGGTTTCCATTCAGAGAACACATAATTTCATTCAGAAAACACAGGGTTCTATTCATAGAACACAATGTTCCAATTATAGAACACAGGGTTCTATTCATAGAACACAAGGTTTTATTCATAGAACAGATGGGTATATTTATAGATCACGGGTGGTTTCCATTCAGAGAACACATGGTTTCATTCATAAAACACAGGGTTCTATTCATAAAACACAGAGTTCCATTCATAGAACACAGGGTTCTATTAATAGAACACAAGGTTTTATTCATAGAACACATGGTTATATTTATAAATCACGGGTGGTTTCCATTCAGAGAACACATGATTTCATTCATAAAACACAGGGTTCTATTCATAGAACACAGGGTTCCATTCATAGAACACAGGGTTCTATTAATAGAACACAAGGTTTTATTCATAAAACACATGGTTATATTTATAGATCACGGGTGGTTTCCATTCAGAGAACACATACTGTAATTTCATTCATAAAACACAGGGTTCTATTCATAGAACACAGGGTTCCATTTATAGAACACAGGGTTCTATTCATAGAACACAAGGTTTTATTCATAGAACACATGGTTATATTTATAGATCACGGGTGGTTTCCATTCAGAGAACACATAATTTTATTCATAAAACACAGGGTTCTATTCATAGAACACAGGGTTCCATTTATAGAACACAGGGTTCTATTCATGGAACTCAAGGTTTTATTCATAGAAAAGATGGTTATATTTATAGATTACGGGTGGTTTCCATTCAGAGAACACATAATTGCATTCATAAAACACAGGGTTCTATTCATAGAACACAGGGTTCCATTTATAGAACACTGGGATCTATTCATAGAACACAAGGTTTTATTCATAGAACACATGGTTATATTTATAGATCACGGGTGGTTTCCATTCAGAGAACACATAATTTTATTCATAAAGCACAGGGTTCTATTCATAGAACACAGGGTTCCATTTATAGAACACAGGGTTCTATTCATAGAACTCAAGGTTTTATACATTGAACAGATTGTTATATTTATAGATCACGGGTGGTTTCCATTCAGAGAACACATAATTTCATTCATAAAACACAGGGTTCTATTCATAGAACACAAGGTTCCAATTATAGAACACAGGGTTCTATTCATAGAACACAAGGTTTTATTCATAGAACAGATGGGTATATTTATAGATCACGGGTGGTTTCCATTCAGAGAACACATGGTTTCATTCATAAAACAAAGGGTTCTATTCATAAAACACAGGGTTCCATTCATAGAACACAGGGTTCTATTAATAGAACACAAGGTTTTATTCATAGAACACATGGTTATATTTATAGATCACGGGTTGTTTCCATTCAGAGAACACATTATTTCATTCATAAAACACAGGGTTCTATTTATAGAACAAAGGGTTCCATTCATAGAACACAGGGTTCTATTAATAGAACACAAGGTTTTATTCATAAAACACATGGTTATATTTATAGATCACGGGTGGTTTCCATTCAGAGAACACATGGTTTTATTCATAAAACACAGGGTTCTATTCATAGAACACAGGGTTCCATTTATAGAACACAGGGTTCTATTCATAGAACACAAGGTTTTATTCATAGAACACATGGTTATATTTATAGATCACGGGTGGTTTCCATTCAGAGAACACATGGTTTCATTCATAAAACACAGGGTTCTATTCATAGAACACAGGGTTCCATTCATAGAACACAGGGTTCCATTCATAGAACACAGGGTTCTATTAATAGAACACAAGGTTTTATTCATAAAACACATGGTTATATTTATAGATCACGGGTGGTTTCCATTCAGAGAACACATCATTTCATTCATAAAACACAGGGTTCTATTCATAGAACACAGGGTTCCATTTATAGAACACTGGGTTCTATTCATAGAACACAAGGTTTTATTCATAGAACACATGGTGATATTTATAGATCACGGGTGGTTTCCATTCAGAGAACACATAATTTTATTCATAAAACACAGGGTTCTATTCATAGAACACAGGGTTCCATTTATAGAACACAGGGTTCTATTCATAGAACACAAGGTTTTATTCATAGAACAGATGGGTATATTTATAGATCACGGGTGGTTTCCATTCAGAGAACACATGGTTTCATTCATAAAACACAGGGTTCTATTCATAAAACACAGGGTTCCATTCATAGAACACAGGGTTCTATTAATAGAACACAAGGTTTTATTCATAGAACACATGGTTATATTTATAGATCACGGGTGGTTTCCATTCAGAGAACACATGATTTCATTCATAAAACACAGGGTTCTATTTATAGAACACAGGGTTCCATTCATAGAACACAGGGTTCTATTAATAGAACACAAGGTTTTATTCATAAAACACATGGTTATATTTATAGATCACGGGTGGTTTCCATTCAGAGAACACATCATTTCATTCATAAAACACAGGGTTCTATTCATAGAACACAGGGTTCCATTTATAGAACACTGGGATCTATTCATAGAACACAAGGTTTTATTCATAGAACACATGGTTATATTTATAGATCACGGGTGGTTTCCATTCAGAGAACACATACTTTTATTCATAAAGCACAGGGTTCTATTCATAGAACACAGGGTTCCATTTATAGAACACAGGGTTCTATTCATAGAACTCAAGGTTTTATACATTGAACAGATGGTTATATTTATAGATCACGGGTGGTTTCCATTCAGAGAACACATAATTTCATTCATAAAACACAGGGTTCTATTCATAGAACACAGGGTTCCATTTATAGAACACAGGGTTTTATTCATAGAACACAAGGTTTATTCATAGAACAGATGGTTATATTTATAGATCACGGGTGGTTTCCATTCAGAGAACACATGGTTTCATTCATAAAACACAGGGTTTATTCATGGAACACAGGGTTCTATTAATAGAACACAAGGTTTTATTCATAGAACACATGGTTTTATTAATAGAACACATGGTTATATTTATAGATCACGGGTGGTTTCCATTCAGAGAACACATAATTTTATTCATAAAACACAGGGTTCTATTCATAGAACACAGGGTTCCATTTATAGAACACAGGGTTCTATTCATAGAACTCAAGGTTTTATACATTGAACAGATGGTTATATTTATAGATCACGGGTGGTTTCCATTCAGAGAACACATAATTTAATTAAAAAAAACACAGGGTTCTATTCATAGAACACAAGGTTCCAATTATAGAACACAGGGTTCTATTCATAGAACACAAGGTTTTATTCATAGAACAGATGGGTATATTTATAGATCACGGGTGGTTTCCATTCAGAGAACACATGGTTTCATTCATAAAACAAAGGGTTCTATTCATAAAACACAGGGTTCCATTCATAGAACACAGGGTTCTATTCATAAAACACAGGGTTCCATTCATAGAACACAGGGTTCTATTAATAGAACACAGGGTTCTATTAATAGAACACAAGGTTTTATTCATAAAACACATGGTTATATTTATAGATCACGGGTGGTTTCCATTCAGAGAACACATAATTTCATTCATAAAACACAGGGTTCTATTCATAGAACACAAGGTTCCAATTATAGAACACAGGGTTCTATTAATAGAACACAGGGTTCTATTAATAGAACACAAGGTTTTATTCATAAAACACATGGTTATATTTATAGATCACGGGTGGTTTCCATTCAGAGAACACATGGTTTCATTCATAAAACACAGCGTTCTATTCATAGAACACAGGGTTCCATTTATAGAACACAGGGTTCTATTCATAGAACACAAGGTTTTATCCATAGAACACATGGTTATATTTATAGATCACGGGTGGTTTCCATTCAGAGAACACATAATTTTATTCATAAAACACAGAGTTCTATTCATAGAACACAGGGTTCCATTTATAGAACACAGGGTTCTATTTATAGAACTCAAGGTTTTATTCATAGAACAGATGGTTATATTTATAGATCACGGGTGGTTTCCATTCAGAGAACACATAATTGCATTCATAAAACACAGGGTTCTATTCATAGAACACAGGGTTCCATTTTTAGAACACAGGGTTCTATTCATAGAACACAAGGTTTTATTCATAGAACACATGGCTATATTTATAGATCACGGGTGGTTTCCATTCAGAGAGCACATGGTTTCATTTATAAAACACAGGGTTCTATTTATAGAACACAGGTTTCCATTCATAGAACACAGGGTTCTATTTATAGAACAGAAGGTTTTATTCATATAACACATGGTTATATTTATAGATCACGGGTGGTTTCCATTCAGAGAACACATGGTTTCATTCACAAAACACAAGGTTCTATTCATAAAACACAGGGTTCCATTCATAGAACACATGGTTCTATTCATAGAACACAAGGTTTTATTCATAAAATACATGGTTATATTTATAGATCACGGGTGGTTTCCATTCAGAGAACACATCATTTCATTCATAAAACACAGGGTTCTATTCATAGAACACAGGGTTCCATTTATAGAACACAGGGTTCTATTCATAGAACTCAAGGTTTTATTCATAGAACAGATGGTTATATTTATAGATCACGGGTGGTTTCCATTCAGAGAACACATAATTTCATTCATAAAACACAGGGTTCTATTCATAGAACACAGGGTTCCATTTATAGAACACGGGGTTCTATTCATAGAACACAAGGTTTATTCATAGAACAGATGGTTATATTTATAGATCACGGGTGGTTTCCATTCAGAGAACACATGGTTTCATTCATAAAACACAGGGTTCTATTCATGGAACACAGGGTTCCATTCATAGAACACAGGGTTCTATTAATAGAACACAAGGTTTTATTCATAGAACACATGGTTATATTTATAGATCACGGGTGGTTTCCATTCAGAGAACACATAATTTCATTCAGAAAACACAGGGTTCTATTCATAGAACACAATGTTCCAATTATAGAACACAGGGTTCTATTCATAGAACACAAGGTTTTATTCATAGAACAGATGGGTATATTTATAGATCACGGGTGGTTTCCATTCAGAGAACACATGGTTTCATTCATAAAACACAGGGTTCTATTCATAAAACACAGAGTTCCATTCATAGAACACAGGGTTCTATTAATAGAACACAAGGTTTTATTCATAGAACACATGGTTATATTTATAGATCACGGGTGGTTTCCATTCAGAGAACACATGATTTCATTCATAAAACACAGGGTTCTATTCATAGAACACAGGGTTCCATTCATAGAACACAGGGTTCTATTAATAGAACACAAGGTTTTATTCATAAAACACATGGTTATATTTATAGATCACGGGTGGTTTCCATTCAGAGAACACATACTGTAATTTCATTCATAAAACACAGGGTTCTATTCATAGAACACAGGGTTCCATTCATAGAACACAAGGTTTTATTCATAGAACACATGGTTATATTTATAGATCACGGGTGGTTTCCATTCAGAGAACACATAATTTTATTCATAAAACACAGGGTTCTATTCATAGAACACAGGGTTCCATTTATAGAACACAGGGTTCTATTCATGGAACTCAAGGTTTTATTCATAGAACAGATGGTTATATTTATAGATTACGGGTGGTTTCCATTCAGAGAACACATAATTGCATTCATAAAACACAGGGTTCTATTCATAGAACACAGGGTTCCATTTATAGAACACAGGGTTCTATTCATAGAACACAAGGATTTATTCATAGAACACATGGCTATATATATAGATCACGGGTGGTTTCCATTCAGAGAACACATGGTTTCATTCATAAAACACAGGGTTCTATTTATAGAACACAGGGTTCCATTCATAGAACACAGGGTTCTATTAATAGAACACAAGGTTTTATTCATAGAACACATGGTTATATTTATAGATCACGGGTGGTTTCCATTCAGAGAACACATAATTTCATTCAGAAAACACAGGGTTCTATTCATAGAACACAATGTTCCAATTATAGAACACAGGGTTCTATTCATAGAACACAAGGTTTTATTCATAGAACAGATGGGTATATTTATAGATCACGGGTGGTTTCCATTCAGAGAACACATGGTTTCATTCATAAAACACAGGGTTCTATTCATAAAACACAGAGTTCCATTCATAGAACACAGGGTTCTATTAATAGAACACAAGGTTTTATTCATAGAACACATGGTTATATTTATAGATCACGGGTGGTTTCCATTCAGAGAACACATGATTTCATTCATAAAACACAGGGTTCTATTCATAGAACACAGGGTTCCATTCATAGAACACAGGGTTCTATTAATAGAACACAAGGTTTTATTCATAAAACACATGGTTATATTTATAGATCACGGGTGGTTTCCATTCAGAGAACACATACTGTAATTTCATTCATAAAACACAGGGTTCTATTCATAGAACACAGGGTTCCATTCATAGAACACAAGGTTTTATTCATAGAACACATGGTTATATTTATAGATCACGGGTGGTTTCCATTCAGAGAACACATAATTTTATTCATAAAACACAGGGTTCTATTCATAGAACACAGGGTTCCATTTATAGAACACAGGGTTCTATTCATGGAACTCAAGGTTTTATTCATAGAACAGATGGTTATATTTATAGATTACGGGTGGTTTCCATTCAGAGAACACATAATTGCATTCATAAAACACAGGGTTCTATTCATAGAACACAGGGTTCCATTTATAGAACACAGGGTTCTATTCATAGAACACAAGGATTTATTCATAGAACACATGGCTATATATATAGATCACGGGTGGTTTCCATTCAGAGAACACATGGTTTCATTCATAAAACACAGGGTTCTATTTATAGAACACAGGGTTCCATTCATAGAACACAGGGTTCTATTAATAGAACACAAGGTTTTATTCATAAAACACATGGTTATATTTATAGATCACGGGTGGTTTCCATTCAGAGAACACATGGTTTTATTCATAAAACACAGGGTTCTATTCATAGAACACAGGGTTCCATTCATAGAACACAGGGTTCTATTAATAGAACACAAGGTTTTATTCATAAAACACATGGTTATATTTATAGATCACGGGTGGTTTCCATTCAGAGAACACATGGTTTCATTCATAAAACACAGGGTTCTATTCATAGAACACAGGGTTCCATTCATAGAACACAGGGTTCCATTCATAGAACACAGGGTTCTATTAATAGAACACAAGGTTTTATTCATAGAACACATGGCTATATTTATAGATCACGGGTGGTTTCCATTCAGAGAACACATCATTTCATTCATAAAACACAGGGTTCTATTCATAGAACACAGGGTTCCATTTATAGAACACTGGGATCTATTCATAGAACACAAGGTTTTATTCATAGAACACATGGTTATATTTATAGATCACGGGTGGTTTCCATTCAGAGAACACATACTTTTATTCATAAAGCACAGGGTTCTATTCATAGAACACAGGGTTCCATTTATAGAACACAGGGTTCTATTCATAGAACTCAAGGTTTTATACATTGAACAGATGGTTATATTTATAGATCACGGGTGGTTTCCATTCAGAGAACACATAATTTCATTCATAAAACACAGGGTTCTATTCATAGAACACAGGGTTTCATTTATAGAACACAGGGTTTTATTCATAGAACACAAGGTTTATTCATAGAACAGATGGTTATATTTATAGATCACGGGTGGTTTCCATTCAGAGAACACATGGTTTCATTCATAAAACACAGGGTTTATTCATGGAACACAGGGTTCTATTAATAGAACACAAGGTTTTATTCATAGAACACATGGTTTTATTAATAGAACACATGGTTATATTTATAGATCACGGGTGGTTTCCATTCAGAGAACACATAATTTTATTCATAAAACACAGGGTTCTATTCATAGAACACAGGGTTCCATTTATAGAACACAGGGTTCTATTCATAGAACTCAAGGTTTTATACATTGAACAGATGGTTATATTTATAGATCACGGGTGGTTTCCATTCAGAGAACACATAATTTCATTCAAAAAACACAGGGTTCTATTCATAGAACACAAGGTTCCAATTATAGAACACAGGGTTCTATTCATAGAACACAAGGTTTTATTCATAGAACAGATGGGTATATTTATAGATCACGGGTGGTTTCCATTCAGAGAACACATGGTTTCATTCATAAAACAAAGGGTTCTATTCATAAAACACAGGGTTCCATTCATAGAACACAGGGTTCTATTCATAAAACACAGGGTTCCATTCATAGAACACAGGGTTCTATTAATAGAACACAGGGTTCTATTAATAGAACACAAGGTTTTATTCATAAAACACATGGTTATATTTATAGATCACGGGTGGTTTCCATTCAGAGAACACATAATTTCATTCATAAAACACAGGGTTCTATTCATAAAACACAAGGTTCCAATTATAGAACACAGGGTTCTATTAATAGAACACAGGGTTCTATTAATAGAACACAAGGTTTTATTCATAAAACACATGGTTATATTTATAGATCACGGGTGGTTTCCATTCAGAGAACACATGGTTTCATTCATAAAACACAGGGTTCTATTCATAGAACACAGGGTTCCATTTATAGAACACAGGGTTCTATTCATAGAACACAAGGTTTTATCCATAGAACACATGGTTATATTTATAGATCACGGGTGGTTTCCATTCAGAGAACACATAATTTTATTCATAAAACACAGAGTTCTATTCATAGAACACAGGGTTCCATTTATAGAACACAGGGTTCTATTTATAGAACTCAAGGTTTTATTCATAGAACAGATGGTTATATTTATAGATCACGGGTGGTTTCCATTCAGAGAACACATAATTGCATTCATAAAACACAGGGTTCTATTCATAGAACACAGGGTTCCATTTTTAGAACACAGGGTTCTATTCATAGAACACAAGGTTTTATTCATAGAACACATGGCTATATTTATAGATCACGGGTGGTTTCCATTCAGAGAGCACATGGTTTCATTTATAAAACACAGGGTTCTATTTATAGAACACAGGTTTCCATTCATAGAACACAGGGTTCTATTTATAGAACAGAAGGTTTTATTCATATAACACATGGTTATATTTATAGATCACGGGTGGTTTCCATTCAGAGAACACATGGTTTCATTCATAAAACACAAGGTTCTATTCATAAAACACAGGGTTCCATTCATAGAACACATGGTTCTATTCATAGAACACAAGGTTTTATTCATAAAACACATGGTTATATTTATAGATCACGGGTGGTTTCCATTCAGAGAACACATCATTTCATTCATAAAACACAGGGTTCTATTCATAGAACACAGGGTTCCATTTATAGAACACAGGGTTCTATTCATAGAACTCAAGGTTTTATTCATAGAACAGATGGTTATATTTATAGATCACGGGTGGTTTCCATTCAGAGAACACATAATTTCATTCATAAAACACAGGGTTCTATTCATAGAACACAGGGTTCCATTTATAGAACACGGGGTTCTATTCATAGAACACAAGGTTTATTCATAGAACAGATGGTTATATTTATAGATCACGGGTGGTTTCCATTCAGAGAACACATGGTTTCATTCATAAAACACAGGGTTCTATTCATGGAACACAGGGTTCCATTCATAGAACACAGGGTTCTATTAATAGAACACAAGGTTTTATTCATAGAACACATGGTTATATTTATAGATCACGGGTGGTTTCCATTCAGAGAACACATAATTTCATTCAGAAAACACAGGGTTCTATTCATAGAACACAATGTTCCAATTATAGAACACAGGGTTCTATTCATAGAACACAAGGTTTTATTCATAGAACAGATGGGTATATTTATAGATCACGGGTGGTTTCCATTCAGAGAACACATGGTTTCATTCATAAAACACAGGGTTCTATTCATAAAACACAGAGTTCCATTCATAGAACACAGGGTTCTATTAATAGAACACAAGGTTTTATTCATAGAACACATGGTTATATTTATAGATCACGGGTGGTTTCCATTCAGAGAACACATGATTTCATTCATAAAACACAGGGTTCTATTCATAGAACACAGGGTTCCATTCATAGAACACAGGGTTCTATTAATAGAACACAAGGTTTTATTCATAAAACACATGGTTATATTTATAGATCACGGGTGGTTTCCATTCAGAGAACACATACTGTAATTTCATTCATAAAACACAGGGTTCTATTCATAGAACACAGGGTTCCATTCATAGAACACAAGGTTTTATTCATAGAACACATGGTTATATTTATAGATCACGGGTGGTTTCCATTCAGAGAACACATAATTTTATTCATAAAACACAGGGTTCTATTCATAGAACACAGGGTTCCATTTATAGAACACAGGGTTCTATTCATGGAACTCAAGGTTTTATTCATAGAACAGATGGTTATATTTATAGATTACGGGTGGTTTCCATTCAGAGAACACATAATTGCATTCATAAAACACAGGGTTCTATTCATAGAACACAGGGTTCCATTTATAGAACACAGGGTTCTATTCATAGAACACAAGGATTTATTCATAGAACACATGGCTATATATATAGATCACGGGTGGTTTCCATTCAGAGAACACATGGTTTCATTCATAAAACACAGGGTTCTATTTATAGAACACAGGGTTCCATTCATAGAACACAGGGTTCTATTAATAGAACACAAGGTTTTATTCATAAAACACATGGTTATATTTATAGATCACGGGTGGTTTCCATTCAGAGAACACATGGTTTCATTCATAAAACACAGGGTTCTATTCATAGAACACAGGGTTCCATTCATAGAACACAGGGTTCTATTAATAGAACACAAGGTTTTATTCATAGAACACATGGCTATATTTATAGATCACGGGTGGTTTCCATTCAGAGAACACATCATTTCATTCATAAAACACAGGGTTCTATTCATAGAACACAGGGTTCCATTTATAGAACACTGGGATCTATTCATAGAACACAAGGTTTTATTCATAGAACACATGGTTATATTTATAGATCACGGGTGGTTTCCATTCAGAGAACACATACTTTTATTCATAAAGCACAGGGTTCTATTCATAGAACACAGGGTTCCATTTATAGAACACAGGGTTCTATTCATAGAACTCAAGGTTTTATACATTGAACAGATGGTTATATTTATAGATCACGGGTGGTTTCCATTCAGAGAACACATAATTTCATTCATAAAACACAGGGTTCTATTCATAGAACACAGGGTTTCATTTATAGAACACAGGGTTTTATTCATAGAACACAAGGTTTATTCATAGAACAGATGGTTATATTTATAGATCACGGGTGGTTTCCATTCAGAGAACACATGGTTTCATTCATAAAACACAGGGTTTATTCATGGAACACAGGGTTCTATTAATAGAACACAAGGTTTTATTCATAGAACACATGGTTTTATTAATAGAACACATGGTTATATTTATAGATCACGGGTGGTTTCCATTCAGAGAACACATAATTTTATTCATAAAACACAGGGTTCTATTCATAGAACACAGGGTTCCATTTATAGAACACAGGGTTCTATTCATAGAACTCAAGGTTTTATACATTGAACAGATGGTTATATTTATAGATCACGGGTGGTTTCCATTCAGAGAACACATAATTTCATTCAAAAAACACAGGGTTCTATTCATAGAACACAAGGTTCCAATTATAGAACACAGGGTTCTATTCATAGAACACAAGGTTTTATTCATAGAACAGATGGGTATATTTATAGATCACGGGTGGTTTCCATTCAGAGAACACATGGTTTCATTCATAAAACAAAGGGTTCTATTCATAAAACACAGGGTTCCATTCATAGAACACAGGGTTCTATTCATAAAACACAGGGTTCCATTCATAGAACACAGGGTTCTATTAATAGAACACAGGGTTCTATTAATAGAACACAAGGTTTTATTCATAAAACACATGGTTATATTTATAGATCACGGGTGGTTTCCATTCAGAGAACACATAATTTCATTCATAAAACACAGGGTTCTATTCATAAAACACAAGGTTCCAATTATAGAACACAGGGTTCTATTAATAGAACACAGGGTTCTATTAATAGAACACAAGGTTTTATTCATAAAACACATGGTTATATTTATAGATCACGGGTGGTTTCCATTCAGAGAACACATGGTTTCATTCATAAAACACAGGGTTCTATTCATAGAACACAGGGTTCCATTTATAGAACACAGGGTTCTATTCATAGAACACAAGGTTTTATCCATAGAACACATGGTTATATTTATAGATCACGGGTGGTTTCCATTCAGAGAACACATAATTTTATTCATAAAACACAGAGTTCTATTCATAGAACACAGGGTTCCATTTATAGAACACAGGGTTCTATTTATAGAACTCAAGGTTTTATTCATAGAACAGATGGTTATATTTATAGATCACGGGTGGTTTCCATTCAGAGAACACATAATTGCATTCATAAAACACAGGGTTCTATTCATAGAACACAGGGTTCCATTTTTAGAACACAGGGTTCTATTCATAGAACACAAGGTTTTATTCATAGAACACATGGCTATATTTATAGATCACGGGTGGTTTCCATTCAGAGAGCACATGGTTTCATTTATAAAACACAGGGTTCTATTTATAGAACACAGGTTTCCATTCATAGAACACAGGGTTCTATTTATAGAACAGAAGGTTTTATTCATATAACACATGGTTATATTTATAGATCACGGGTGGTTTCCATTCAGAGAACACATGGTTTCATTCATAAAACACAAGGTTCTATTCATAAAACACAGGGTTCCATTCATAGAACACATGGTTCTATTCATAGAACACAAGGTTTTATTCATAAAACACATGGTTATATTTATAGATCACGGGTGGTTTCCATTCAGAGAACACATCATTTCATTCATAAAACACAGGGTTCTATTCATAGAACACAGGGTTCCATTTATAGAACACAGGGTTCTATTCATAGAACTCAAGGTTTTATTCATAGAACAGATGGTTATATTTATAGATCACGGGTGGTTTCCATTCAGAGAACACATAATTTCATTCATAAAACACAGGGTTCTATTCATAGAACACAGGGTTCCATTTATAGAACACGGGGTTCTATTCATAGAACACAAGGTTTATTCATAGAACAGATGGTTATATTTATAGATCACGGGTGGTTTCCATTCAGAGAACACATGGTTTCATTCATAAAACACAGGGTTCTATTCATGGAACACAGGGTTCCATTCATAGAACACAGGGTTCTATTAATAGAACACAAGGTTTTATTCATAGAACACATGGTTATATTTATAGATCACGGGTGGTTTCCATTCAGAGAACACATAATTTCATTCAGAAAACACAGGGTTCTATTCATAGAACACAATGTTCCAATTATAGAACACAGGGTTCTATTCATAGAACACAAGGTTTTATTCATAGAACAGATGGGTATATTTATAGATCACGGGTGGTTTCCATTCAGAGAACACATGGTTTCATTCATAAAACACAGGGTTCTATTCATAAAACACAGAGTTCCATTCATAGAACACAGGGTTCTATTAATAGAACACAAGGTTTTATTCATAGAACACATGGTTATATTTATAGATCACGGGTGGTTTCCATTCAGAGAACACATGATTTCATTCATAAAACACAGGGTTCTATTCATAGAACACAGGGTTCCATTCATAGAACACAGGGTTCTATTAATAGAACACAAGGTTTTATTCATAAAACACATGGTTATATTTATAGATCACGGGTGGTTTCCATTCAGAGAACACATACTGTAATTTCATTCATAAAACACAGGGTTCTATTCATAGAACACAGGGTTCCATTCATAGAACACAAGGTTTTATTCATAGAACACATGGTTATATTTATAGATCACGGGTGGTTTCCATTCAGAGAACACATAATTTTATTCATAAAACACAGGGTTCTATTCATAGAACACAGGGTTCCATTTATAGAACACAGGGTTCTATTCATGGAACTCAAGGTTTTATTCATAGAACAGATGGTTATATTTATAGATTACGGGTGGTTTCCATTCAGAGAACACATAATTGCATTCATAAAACACAGGGTTCTATTCATAGAACACAGGGTTCCATTTATAGAACACAGGGTTCTATTCATAGAACACAAGGATTTATTCATAGAACACATGGCTATATATATAGATCACGGGTGGTTTCCATTCAGAGAACACATGGTTTCATTCATAAAACACAGGGTTCTATTTATAGAACACAGGGTTCCATTCATAGAACACAGGGTTCTATTAATAGAACACAAGGTTTTATTCATAAAACACATGGTTATATTTATAGATCACGGGTGGTTTCCATTCAGAGAACACATGGTTTCATTCATAAAACACAGGGTTCTATTCATAGAACACAGGGTTCCATTCATAGAACACAGGGTTCTATTAATAGAACACAAGGTTTTATTCATAAAACACATGGTTATATTTATAGATCACGGGTGGTTTCCATTCAGAGAACACATGGTTTCATTCATAAAACACAGGGTTCTATTCATAGAACACAGGGTTCCATTCATAGAACACAGGGTTCCATTCATAGAACACAGGGTTCTATTAATAGAACACAAGGTTTTATTCATAAAACACATGGTTATATGTATAGATCACGGGTGGTTTCCATTCAGAGAACACATAATTTTATTCATAAAACACAGAGTTCTATTCATAGAACACAGGGTTCCATTTATAGAACACAGGGTTCTATTTATAGAACTCAAGGTTTTATGCATAGAACAGATGGTTATATTTATAGATCACGGGTGGTTTCCATTCAGAGAACACATAATTGCATTCATAAAACACAGGGTTCTATTCATAGAACACAGGGTTCCATTTATAGAACACTGGGTTCTATTCATAGAACACAAGGTTTTATTCATAGGACACATGGTTATATTTATAGATCACGGGTGGTTTCCATTCAGAGAACACATAATTTCATTCATAAAACACAGGGTTCTATTCATAGAACACAAGGTTTTATTCATAGAACACATGGCTATATTTATAGATCACGGGTGGTTTCCATTCAGAGAGCACATGGTTTCATTTATAAAACACAGGGTTCTATTTATAGAACACAGGGTTCCATTCATAGAACACAGGGTTCTATTTATAGAACAGAAGGTTTTATTCATATAACACATGGTTATATTTATAGATCACGGGTGGTTTCCATTCAGAGAACACATGGTTTCATTCATAAAACACAGGGTTCTATTCATAAAACACAGGGTTCCATTCATAGAACACATGGTTTTATTCATAGAACACAAGGTTTTATTCATAAAACACATGGTTATATTTATAGATCACGGGTGGTTTCCATTCAGAGAACACATCATTTCATTCATAAAACACAGGGTTCTATTCATAGAACACAGGGTTCCATTTATAGAACACAGGGTTCTATTCATAGAACTCAAGGTTTTATTCATAGAACAGATGGTTATATTTATAGATCACGGGTGGTTTCCATTCAGAGAACACATAATTTCATTCATAAAACACAGGGTTCTATTCATAGAACACAGGGTTCCATTTATAGAACACGGGGTTCTATTCATAGAACACAAGGTTTATTCATAGAACAGATGGTTATATTTATAGATCACGGGTGGTTTCCATTCAGAGAACACATGGTTTCATTCATAAAACACAGGGTTCTATTCATGGAACACAGGGTTCCATTCATAGAACACAGGGTTCTATTAATAGAACACAAGGTTTTATTCATAGAACACATGGTTATATTTATAGATCACGGGTGGTTTCCATTCAGAGAACACATAATTTCATTCAGAAAACACAGGGTTCTATTCATAGAACACAATGTTCCAATTATAGAACACAGGGTTCTATTCATAGAACACAAGGTTTTATTCATAGAACAGATGGGTATATTTATAGATCACGGGTGGTTTCCATTCAGAGAACACATGGTTTCATTCATAAAACACAGGGTTCTATTCATAAAACACAGAGTTCCATTCATAGAACACAGGGTTCTATTAATAGAACACAAGGTTTTATTCATAGAACACATGGTTATATTTATAGATCACGGGTGGTTTCCATTCAGAGAACACATGATTTCATTCATAAAACACAGGGTTCTATTCATAGAACACAGGGTTCCATTCATAGAACACAGGGTTCTATTAATAGAACACAAGGTTTTATTCATAAAACACATGGTTATATTTATAGATCACGGGTGGTTTCCATTCAGAGAACACATACTGTAATTTCATTCATAAAACACAGGGTTCTATTCATAGAACACAGGGTTCCATTTATAGAACACAGGGTTCTATTCATAGAACACAAGGTTTTATTCATAGAACACATGGTTATATTTATAGATCACGGGTGGTTTCCATTCAGAGAACACATAATTTTATTCATAAAACACAGGGTTCTATTCATAGAACACAGGGTTCCATTTATAGAACACAGGGTTCTATTCATGGAACTCAAGGTTTTATTCATAGAACAGATGGTTATATTTATAGATTACGGGTGGTTTCCATTCAGAGAACACATAATTGCATTCATAAAACACAGGGTTCTATTCATAGAACACAGGGTTCCATTTATAGAACACAGGGTTCTATTCATAGAACACAAGGATTTATTCATAGAACACATGGCTATATATATAGATCACGGGTGGTTTCCATTCAGAGAACACATGGTTTCATTCATAAAACACAGGGTTCTATTTATAGAACACAGGGTTCCATTCATAGAACACAGGGTTCTATTAATAGAACACAAGGTTTTATTCATAAAACACATGGTTATATTTATAGATCACGGGTGGTTTCCATTCAGAGAACACATGGTTTCATTCATAAAACACAGGGTTCTATTCATAGAACACAGGGTTCCATTCATAGAACACAGGGTTCTATTAATAGAACACAAGGTTTTATTCATAAAACACATGGTTATATTTATAGATCACGGGTGGTTTCCATTCAGAGAACACATGGTTTCATTCATAAAACACAGGGTTCTATTCATAGAACACAGGGTTCCATTCATAGAACACAGGGTTCCATTCATAGAACACAGGGTTCTATTAATAGAACACAAGGTTTTATTCATAAAACACATGGTTATATTTATAGATCACGGGTGGTTTCCATTCAGAGAACACATGATTTCATTCATAAAACACAGGGTTCTATTCATAGAACACAGGGTTCCATTCATAGAACACAGGGTTCTATTAATAGAACACAAGGTTTTATTCATAAAACACATGGTTATATTTATAGATCACGGGTGGTTTCCATTCAGAGAACACATACTGTAATTTCATTCATAAAACACAGGGTTCTATTCATAGAACACAGGGTTCCATTTATAGAACACAGGGTTCTATTCATAGAACACAAGGTTTTATTCATAGAACACATGGTTATATTTATAGATCACGGGTGGTTTCCATTCAGAGAACACATAATTTTATTCATAAAACACAGGGTTCTATTCATAGAACACAGGGTTCCATTTATAGAACACAGGGTTCTATTCATGGAACTCAAGGTTTTATTCATAGAACAGATGGTTATATTTATAGATTACGGGTGGTTTCCATTCAGAGAACACATAATTGCATTCATAAAACACAGGGTTCTATTCATAGAACACAGGGTTCCATTTATAGAACACAGGGTTCTATTCATAGAACACAAGGATTTATTCATAGAACACATGGCTATATATATAGATCACGGGTGGTTTCCATTCAGAGAACACATGGTTTCATTCATAAAACACAGGGTTCTATTTATAGAACACAGGGTTCCATTCATAGAACACAGGGTTCTATTAATAGAACACAAGGTTTTATTCATAAAACACATGGTTATATTTATAGATCACGGGTGGTTTCCATTCAGAGAACACATGGTTTCATTCATAAAACACAGGGTTCTATTCATAGAACACAGGGTTCCATTCATAGAACACAGGGTTCTATTAATAGAACACAAGGTTTTATTCATAAAACACATGGTTATATTTATAGATCACGGGTGGTTTCCATTCAGAGAACACATGGTTTCATTCATAAAACACAGGGTTCTATTCATAGAACACAGGGTTCCATTCATAGAACACAGGGTTCTATTAATAGAACGCAAGGTTTTATTCATAAAACACATGGTTATATTTATAGATCACGGGTGGTTTCCATTCAGAGAACACATGGTTTCATTCATAAAACACAGGGTTCTATTCATAGAACACAGGGTTCCATTCATAGAACACAGGGTTCCATTCATAGAACACAGGGTTCTATTTATAGAACTCAAGGTTTTATTCATAGAACAGATGGTTATATTTATAGATCACGGGTGGTTTCCATTCAGAGAACACATAATTGCATTCATAAAACACAGGGTTCTATTCATAGAACACAGGGTTCCATTTTTAGAACACAGGGTTCTATTCATAGAACACAAGGTTTTATTCATAGAACACATGGCTATATTTATAGATCACGGGTGGTTTCCATTCAGAGAGCACATGGTTTCATTTATAAAACACAGGGTTCTATTTATAGAACACAGGGTTCCATTCATAGAACACAGGGTTCTATTTATAGAACAGAAGGTTTTATTCATATAACACATGGTTATATTTATAGATCACGGGTGGTTTCCATTCAGAGAACACATGGTTTCATTCATAAAACACAGGGTTCTATTCATAAAACACAGGGTTCCATTCATAGAACACATGGTTCTATTCATAGAACACAAGGTTTTATTCATAAAACACATGGTTATATTTATAGATCACGGGTGGTTTCCATTCAGAGAACACATCATTTCATTCATAAAACACAGGGTTCTATTCATAGAACACAGGGTTCCATTTATAGAACACAGGGTTCTATTCATAGAACTCAAGGTTTTATTCATAGAACAGATGGTTATATTTATAGATCACGGGTGGTTTCCATTCAGAGAACACATAATTTCATTCATAAAACACAGGGTTCTATTCATAGAACACAGGGTTCCATTTATAGAACACGGGGTTCTATTCATAGAACACAAGGTTTATTCATAGAACAGATGGTTATATTTATAGATCACGGGTGGTTTCCATTCAGAGAACACATGGTTTCATTCATAAAACACAGGGTTCTATTCATGGAACACAGGGTTCCATTCATAGAACACAGGGTTCTATTAATAGAACACAAGGTTTTATTCATAGAACACATGGTTATATTTATAGATCACGGGTGGTTTCCATTCAGAGAACACATAATTTCATTCAGAAAACACAGGGTTCTATTCATAGAACACAATGTTCCAATTATAGAACACAGGGTTCTATTCATAGAACACAAGGTTTTATTCATAGAACAGATGGGTATATTTATAGATCACGGGTGGTTTCCATTCAGAGAACACATGGTTTCATTCATAAAACACAGGGTTCTATTCATAAAACACAGAGTTCCATTCATAGAACACAGGGTTCTATTAATAGAACACAAGGTTTTATTCATAGAACACATGGTTATATTTATAGATCACGGGTGGTTTCCATTCAGAGAACACATGATTTCATTCATAAAACACAGGGTTCTATTCATAGAACACAGGGTTCCATTCATAGAACACAGGGTTCTATTAATAGAACACAAGGTTTTATTCATAAAACACAAGGTTATATTTATAGATCACGGGTGGTTTCCATTCAGAGAACACATACTGTAATTTCATTCATAAAACACAGGGTTCTATTCATAGAACACAGGGTTCCATTTATAGAACACAGGGTTCTATTCATAGAACACAAGGTTTTATTCATAGAACACATGGTTATATTTATAGATCACGGGTGGTTTCCATTCAGAGAACACATCATTTTATTCATAAAACACAGGGTTCTATTCATAGAACACAGGGTTCCATTTATAGAACACAGGGTTCTATTCATGGAACTCAAGGTTTTATTCATAGAACAGATGGTTATATTTATAGATTACGGGTGGTTTCCATTCAGAGAACACATAATTGCATTCATAAAACACAGGGTTCTATTCATAGAACACAGGGTTCCATTTATAGAACACAGGGTTCTATTCATAGAACACAAGGATTTATTCATAGAACACATGGCTATATATATAGATCACGGGTGGTTTCCATTCAGAGAACACATGGTTTCATTCATAAAACACAGGGTTCTATTTATAGAACACAGGGTTCCATTCATAGAACACAGGGTTCTATTAATAGAACACAAGGTTTTATTCATAAAACACATGGTTATATTTATAGATCACGGGTGGTTTCCATTCAGAGAACACATGGTTTCATTCATAAAACACAGGGTTCTATTCATAGAACACAGGGTTCCATTCATAGAACACAGGGTTCTATTAATAGAACACAAGGTTTTATTCATAAAACACATGGTTATATTTATAGATCACGGGTGGTTTCCATTCAGAGAACACATGGTTTCATTCATAAAACACAGGGTTCTATTCATAGAACACAGGGTTCCATTCATAGAACACAGGGTTCCATTCATAGAACACAGGGTTCTATTAATAGAACACAAGGTTTTATTCATAAAACACATGGTTATATTTATAGATCACGGGTGGTTTCCATTCAGAGAACACATAATTTTATTCATAAAACACAGAGTTCTATTCATAGAACACAGGGTTCCATTTATAGAACACAGGGTTCTATTTATAGAACTCAAGGTTTTATTCATAGAACAGATGGTTATATTTATAGATCACGGGTGGTTTCCATTCAGAGAACACATAATTGCATTCATAAAACACAGGGTTCTATTCATAGAACACAGGGTTCCATTTTTAGAACACAGGGTTCTATTCATAGAACACAAGGTTTTATTCATAGAACACATGGCTATATTTATATATCATGGGTGGTTTCCATTCAGAGAGCACATGGTTTCATTTATAAAACACAGGGTTCTATTTATAGAACACAGGGTTCCATTCATAGAACACAGGGTTCTATTTATAGAACAGAAGGTTTTTTTCATATAACACATGGTTATATTTATAGATCACGGGTGGTTTCCATTCAGAGAACACATGGTTTCATTCATAAAACACAGGGTTCTATTCATAAAACACAGGGTTCCATTCATAGAACACATGGTTCTATTCATAGAACACAATGTTTTATTCATAAAACACATGGTTATATTTATAGATCACGGGTGGTTTCCATTCAGAGAACACATCATTTCATTCATAAAACACAGGGTTCTATTCATAGAACACAGGGTTCCATTTATAGAACACAGGGTTCTATTCATAGAACTCAAGGTTTTATTCATAGAACAGATGGTTATATTTATAGATCACGGGTGGTTTCCATTCAGAGAACACATAATTTCATTCATAAAACACAGGGTTCTATTCATAGAACACAGGGTTCCATTTATAGAACACGGGGTTCTATTCATAGAACACAAGGTTTATTCATAGAACAGATGGTTATATTTATAGATCACGGGTGGTTTCCATTCAGAGAACACATAATTTCATTCATAAAACACAGGGTTCTATTCATAGAACACAGGGTTCCATTTATAGAACACGGGGTTCTATTCATAGAACACAAGGTTTTATTCATAGAACACATGGTTATATTTATAGATCACGGGTGGTTTCCATTCAGAGAACACATAATTTCATTCAGAAAACACAGGGTTCTATTCATAGAACACAATGTTCCAATTATAGAACACAGGGTTCTATTCATAGAACACAAGGTTTTATTCATAGAACAGATGGGTATATTTATAGATCACGGGTGGTTTCCATTCAGAGAACACATGGTTTCATTCATAAAACACAGGGTTCTATTCATAAAACACAGAGTTCCATTCATAGAACACAGGGTTCTATTAATAGAACACAAGGTTTTATTCATAGAACACATGGTTATATTTATAGATCACAGGTGGTTTCCATTCAGAGAACACATGATTTCATTCATAAAACACAGGGTTCTATTCATAGAACACAGGGTTCCATTCATAGAACACAGGGTTCTATTAATAGAACACAAGGTTTTATTCATAAAACACATGGTTATATTTATAGATCACGGGTGGTTTCCATTCAGAGAACACATACTGTAATTTCATTCATAAAACACAGGGTTCTATTCATAGAACACAGGGTTCCATTTATAGAACACAGGGTTCTATTCATAGAACACAAGGATTTATTCATAGAACACATGGCTATATATATAGATCACGGGTGGTTTCCATTCAGAGAACACATGGTTTCATTCATAAAACACAGGGTTCTATTTATAGAACACAGGGTTCCATTCATAGAACACAGGGTTCTATTAATAGAACACAAGGTTTTATTCATAAAAAACATGGTTATATTTATAGATCACGGGTGGTTTCCATTCAGAGAACACATGGTTTCATTCATAAAACACAGGGTTCTATTCATAGAACACAGGGTTCCATTCATAGAACACAGGGTTCTATTAATAGAACACAAGGTTTTATTCATAAAACACATGGTTATATTTATAGATCACGGGTGGTTTCCATTCAGAGAACACATGGTTTCATTCATAAAACACAGGGTTCTATTCATAGAACACAGGGTTCCATTCATAGAACACAGGGTTCCATTCATAGAACACAGGGTTCTATTAATAGAACACAAGGTTTTATTCATAAAACACATGGTTATATTTATAGATCACGGGTGGTTTCCATTCAGAGAACACATAATTTTATTCATAAAACACAGAGTTCTATTCATAGAACACAGGGTTCCATTTATAGAACACAGGGTTCTATTTATAGAACTCAAGGTTTTATTCATAGAACAGATGGTTATATTTATAGATCACGGGTGGTTTCCATTCAGAGAACACATAATTGCATTCATAAAACACAGGGTTCTATTCATAGAACACAGGGTTCCATTTTTAGAACACAGGGTTCTATTCATAGAACACAAGGTTTTATTCATAGAACACATGGCTATATTTATAGATCACGGGTGGTTTCCATTCAGAGAGCACATGGTTTCATTTATAAAACACAGGGTTCTATTTATAGAACACAGGGTTCCATTCATAGAACACAGGGTTCTATTTATAGAACAGAAGGTTTTATTCATATAACACATGGTTATATTTATAGATCACGGGTGGTTTCCATTCAGAGAACACATGGTTTCATTCATAAAACACAGGGTTCTATTCATAAAACACAGGGTTCCATTCATAGAACATATGGTTCTATTCATAGAACACAAGGTTTTATTCATAAAACACATGGTTATATTTATAGATCACGGGTGGTTTCCATTCAGAGAACACATCATTTCATTCATAAAACACAGGGTTCTATTCATAGAACACAGGGTTCCATTTATAGAACACAGGGTTCTATTCATAGAACTCAAGGTTTTATTCATAGAACAGATGGTTATATTTATAGATCACGGGTGGTTTCCATTCAGAGAACACATAATTTCATTCATAAAACACAGGGTTCTATTCATAGAACACAGGGTTCCATTTATAGAACACGGGGTTCTATTCATAGAACACAAGGTTTATTCATAGAACAGATGGTTATATTTATAGATCACGGGTGGTTTCCATTCAGAGAACACATGGTTTCATTCATAAAACACAGGGTTCTATTTATAGAACACAGGGTTCCATTCATAGAACACAGGGTTCTATTAATAGAACACAAGGTTTTATTCATAAAACACATGGTTATATTTATAGATCACGGGTGGTTTCCATTCAGAGAACACATGGTTTCATTCATAAAACACAGGGTTCTATTCATAGAACACAGGGTTCCATTCATAGAACACAGGGTTCTATTAATAGAACACAAGGTTTTATTCATAAAACACATGGTTATATTTATAGATCACGGGTGGTTTCCATTCAGAGAACACATGGTTTCATTCATAAAACACAGGGTTCTATTCATAGAACACAGGGTTCCATTCATAGAACACAGGGTTCCATTCATAGAACACAGGGTTCTATTAATAGAACACAAGGTTTTATTCATAAAACACATGGTTATATTTATAGATCACGGGTGGTTTCCATTCAGAGAACACATAATTTTATTCATAAAACACAGAGTTCTATTCATAGAACACAGGGTTCCATTTATAGAACACAGGGTTCTATTTATAGAACTCAAGGTTTTATTCATAGAACAGATGGTTATATTTATAGATCACGGGTGGTTTCCATTCAGAGAACACATAATTGCATTCATAAAACACAGGGTTCTATTCATAGAACACAGGGTTCCATTTTTAGAACACAGGGTTCTATTCATAGAACACAAGGTTTTATTCATAGAACACATGGCTATATTTATAGATCACGGGTGGTTTCCATTCAGAGAGCACATGGTTTCATTTATAAAACACAGGGTTCTATTTATAGAACACAGGGTTCCATTCATAGAACACAGGGTTCTATTTATAGAACAGAAGGTTTTATTCATATAACACATGGTTATATTTATAGATCACGGGTGGTTTCCATTCAGAGAACACATGGTTTCATTCATAAAACACAGGGTTCTATTCATAAAACACAGGGTTCCATTCATAGAACACATGGTTCTATTCATAGAACACAAGGTTTTATTCATAAAACACATGGTTATATTTATAGATCACGGGTGGTTTCCATTCAGAGAACACATCATTTCATTCATAAAACACAGGGTTCTATTCATAGAACACAGGGTTCCATTTATAGAACACAGGGTTCTATTCATAGAACTCAAGGTTTTATTCATAGAACAGATGGTTATATTTATAGATCACGGGTGGTTTCCATTCAGAAAACACATAATTTCATTCATAAAACACAGGGTTCTATTCATAGAACACAGGGTTCCATTTATAGAACACGGGGTTCTATTCATAGAACACAAGGTTTATTCATAGAACAGATGGTTATATTTATAGATCACGGGTGGTTTCCATTCAGAGAACACATGGTTTCATTCATAAAACACAGGGTTCTATTCATGGAACACAGGGTTCCATTCATAGAACACAGGGTTCTATTAATAGAACACAAGGTTTTATTCATAGAACACATGGTTATATTTATAGATCACGGGTGGTTTCCATTCAGAGAACACATACTGTAATTTCATTCATAAAACACAGGGTTCTATTCATAGAACACAGGGTTTCATTTATAGAACACAGGGTTCTATTCATAGAACACAAGGTTTTATTCATAGAACACATGGTTATATTTATAGATCACGGGTGGTTTCCATTCAGAGAACACATAATTTTAATCATAAAACACAGGGTTCTATTCATAGAACACAGGGTTCCATTTATAGAACACAGGGTTCTATTCATGGAACTCAAGGTTTTATTCATAGAACAGATGGTTATATTTATAGATTACGGGTGGTTTCCATTCAGAGAACACATAATTGCATTCATAAAACACAGGGTTCTATTCATAGAACACAGGGTTCCATTTATAGAACACAGGGTTCTATTCATAGAACACAAGGATTTATTCATAGAACACATGGCTATATATATAGATCACGGGTGGTTTCCATTCAGAGAACACATCATTTCATTCATAAAACACAGGGTTCTATTCATAGAACACAGGGTTCCATTTATAGAACACTGGGTTCTATTCATAGAACACAAGGTTTTATTCATAGAACACATGGTTATATTTATAGATCACGGGTGGTTTCCATTCAGAGAACACATAATTTTATTCATAAAGCACAGGGTTCTGTTCATAGAACACAGGGTTCCATTTATAGAACACAGGGTTCTATTCATAGAACTCAAGGTTTTATTCATAGAACAGATGGTTATATTTATAGATCACGGGTGGTTTCCATTCAGAGAACACATAATTTCATTCATAAAACACAGGGTTCTATTAATAGAACACAGGGTTCCATTTATAGAACACGGGGTTCTATTCATAGAACACAAGGTTTATTCATAGAACAGATGGTTATATTTATAGATCACGGGTGGTTTCCATTCAGAGAACACATGGTTTTATTCATAAAACACAGGGTTCTATTCATGGAACACAGGGTTCCATTCATAGAACACAGGGTTCTATTAATAGAACACAAGGTTTTATTCATAGAACACATGGTTATATTTATAGATCACAGGTGGTTTCCATTCAGAGAACACATAATTTCATTCATAAAACACAGGGTTCTATTCATAGAACACAAGGTTCCAATTATAGAACACAGGGTTCTATTAATAGAACACAAGGTTTTATTCATAAAACACATGGTTATATTTATAGATCACGGGTGGTTTCCATTCAGAGAACACATGGTTTCATTCATAAAACACAGGGTTCTATTCATAGAACACAGGGTTCCATTTATAGAACACAGGGTTCTATTCATAGAACACAAGGTTTTATCCATAGAACACATGGTTATATTTATAGATCACGGGTGGTTTCCATTCAGAGAACACATAATTTTATTCATAAAACACAGAGTTCTATTCATAGAACACAGGGTTCCATTTATAGAACACAGGGTTCTATTCATAGAACTCAAGGTTTTATTCTTAGAACAGATGGTTATATTTATAGATCACGGGTGGTTTCCATTCAGATAACACATAATTGCATTCATAAAACACAGGGTTCTATTCATAGAACACAGGGTTCCATTTTTAGAACACAGGGTTCTATTCATAGACCACAAGGTTTTATTCATAGAACACATGGTTATATTTATAGATCACGGGTGGTTTTCATTCAGAGAACACATAATTTTATTCATAAAACACAGGGTTCTATTCATAGAACACAGGGTTCCATTTATAGAACACAGGGTTCTATTCATAGAACACAAGGTTTTATTCATAGAACACATGGCTATATTTATAGATCACGGGTGGTTTCCATTCAGAGAACACATGGTTTCATTCATAAAACACAGGGTTCTATTCATAGAACACAGGGTTCCATTCATAGAACACAGGGTTCCATTCATAGAACACAGGGTTCTATTAATAGAACACAAGGTTTTATTCATAAAACACATGGTTATATTTATAGATCACGGGTGGTTTCCATTCAGAGAACACATCATTTCATTCATAAAACACAGGGTTCTATTCATAGAACACAGGGTTCCATTTATAGAACACTGGGTTCTATTCATAGAACACAAGGTTTTATTCATAGAACACATGGTTATATTTATAGATCACGGGTGGTTTCCATTCAGAGAACACATAATTTTATTCATAAAACACAGGGTTCTATTCATAGAACACAGGGTTCCATTTATAGAACACAGGGTTCTATTCATAGAACACAAGGTTTTATTCATAGAACAGATGGGTATATTTATAGATCACGGGTGGTTTCCATTCAGAGAACACATGGTTTCATTCATAAAACACAGGGTTCTATTCATAAAACACAGGGTTCCATTCATAGAACACAGGGTTCTATTAATAGAACACAAGGTTTTATTCATAGAACACATGGTTATATTTATAGATCACGGGTGGTTTCCATTCAGAGAACACATGATTTCATTCATAAAACACAGGGTTCTATTTATAGAACACAGGGTTCCATTCATAGAACACAGGGTTCTATTAATAGAACACAAGGTTTTATTCATAAAACACATGGTTATATTTATAGATCACGGGTGGTTTCCATTCAGAGAACACATGGTTTCATTCATAAAACAAAGGGTTCTATTCATAAAACACAGGGTTCCATTCATAGAACACAGGGTTCTATTCATAAAACACAGGGTTCCATTCATAGAACACAGGGTTCTATTAATAGAACACAAGGTTTTATTCATAGAACACATGGTTATATTTATAGATCACGGGTGGTTTCCATTCAGAGAACACATAATTTCA
This sequence comes from Crinia signifera, assembly GCF_055691185.1. NCBI lineage: Eukaryota > Metazoa > Chordata > Amphibia > Anura > Myobatrachidae > Crinia > Crinia signifera. The sequence goes on along the minus strand of NC_139217.1, from coordinate 235,284,777 downwards.
TTCATAAAACACAGGGTTCTATTCATAGAACACAAGGTTCCAATTATAGAACACAGGGTTCTATTAATAGAACACAAGGTTTTATTCATAAAACACATTGTTATATTTATAGATCACGGGTGGTTTCCATTCAGAGAACACATGGTTTCATTCATAAAACACAGGGTTCTACTCATAGAACACAGGGTTCCATTTATAGAACACAGGGTTCTATTCATAGAACACAAGGTTTTATCCATAGAACACATGGTTATATTTATAGATCACGGGTGGTTTCCATTCAGAGAACACATAATTGTATTCATAAAACACAGAGTTCTATTCATAGAACACAGGGTTCCATTTATAGAACACAGGGTTCTATTTATAGAACTCAAGGTTTTATTCATAGAACAGATGGTTATATTTATAGATCACGGGTGGTTTCCATTCAGAGAACACATAATTGCATTCATAAAACACAGGGTTCTATTCATAGAACACAGGGTTCCATTTTTAGAACACAGGGTTCTATTCATAGAACACAAGGTTTTATTCATAGAACACATGGCTATATTTATAGATCACGGGTGGTTTCCATTCAGAGAACACATGGTTTCATTTATAAAACACAGGGTTCTATTTATAGAACACAGGGTTCCATTCATAGAACACAGGGTTCTATTTATAGAACAGAAGGTTTTATTCATATAACACATGGTTATATTTATAGATCACAGGTGGTTTCCATTCAGAGAACACATGGTTTCATTCATAAAACACAGGGTTCTATTCATAGAACACAGGGTTCCATTCATAGAACACATGGTTCTATTAATAGAACACAAGGTTTTATTCATAAAACACATGGTTATATTTATAGATCACGGGTGGTTTCCATTCAGAGAACACATCATTTCATTCATAAAACACAGGGTTCTATTCATAGAACACAGGGTTCCATTTATAGAACACTGGGTTCTATTCATAGAACACAAGGTTTTATTCATAGAACACATGGTTATATTTATAGATCACGGGTGGTTTCCATTCAGAGAACACATAATTTCATTCATAAAACACAGGGTTCTATTCATAGAACACAGGGTTCCATTCATAGAACACAGGGTTCTATTAATAGAACACAAGGTTTTATTCATAAAACACAAGGTTATATTTATAGATCACGGGTGGTTTCCATTCAGAGAACACATACTGTAATTTCATTCATAAAACACAGGGTTCTATTCATAGAACACAGGGTTCCATTTATAGAACACAGGGTTCTATTCATAGAACACAAGGTTTTATTCATAGAACACATGGTTATATTTATAGATCACGGGTGGTTTCCATTCAGAGAACACATCATTTTATTCATAAAACACAGGGTTCTATTCATAGAACACAGGGTTCCATTTATAGAACACAGGGTTCTATTCATGGAACTCAAGGTTTTATTCATAGAACAGATGGTTATATTTATAGATTACGGGTGGTTTCCATTCAGAGAACACATAATTGCATTCATAAAACACAGGGTTCTATTCATAGAACACAGGGTTCCATTTATAGAACACAGGGTTCTATTCATAGAACACAAGGATTTATTCATAGAACACATGGCTATATATATAGATCACGGGTGGTTTCCATTCAGAGAACACATGGTTTCATTCATAAAACACAGGGTTCTATTTATAGAACACAGGGTTCCATTCATAGAACACAGGGTTCTATTAATAGAACACAAGGTTTTATTCATAAAACACATGGTTATATTTATAGATCACGGGTGGTTTCCATTCAGAGAACACATGGTTTCATTCATAAAACACAGGGTTCTATTCATAGAACACAGGGTTCCATTCATAGAACACAGGGTTCTATTAATAGAACACAAGGTTTTATTCATAAAACACATGGTTATATTTATAGATCACGGGTGGTTTCCATTCAGAGAACACATGGTTTCATTCATAAAACACAGGGTTCTATTCATAGAACACAGGGTTCCATTCATAGAACACAGGGTTCCATTCATAGAACACAGGGTTCTATTAATAGAACACAAGGTTTTATTCATAAAACACATGGTTATATTTATAGATCACGGGTGGTTTCCATTCAGAGAACACATAATTTTATTCATAAAACACAGAGTTCTATTCATAGAACACAGGGTTCCATTTATAGAACACAGGGTTCTATTTATAGAACTCAAGGTTTTATTCATAGAACAGATGGTTATATTTATAGATCACGGGTGGTTTCCATTCAGAGAACACATAATTGCATTCATAAAACACAGGGTTCTATTCATAGAACACAGGGTTCCATTTTTAGAACACAGGGTTCTATTCATAGAACACAAGGTTTTATTCATAGAACACATGGCTATATTTATATATCATGGGTGGTTTCCATTCAGAGAGCACATGGTTTCATTTATAAAACACAGGGTTCTATTTATAGAACACAGGGTTCCATTCATAGAACACAGGGTTCTATTTATAGAACAGAAGGTTTTTTTCATATAACACATGGTTATATTTATAGATCACGGGTGGTTTCCATTCAGAGAACACATGGTTTCATTCATAAAACACAGGGTTCTATTCATAAAACACAGGGTTCCATTCATAGAACACATGGTTCTATTCATAGAACACAATGTTTTATTCATAAAACACATGGTTATATTTATAGATCACGGGTGGTTTCCATTCAGAGAACACATCATTTCATTCATAAAACACAGGGTTCTATTCATAGAACACAGGGTTCCATTTATAGAACACAGGGTTCTATTCATAGAACTCAAGGTTTTATTCATAGAACAGATGGTTATATTTATAGATCACGGGTGGTTTCCATTCAGAGAACACATAATTTCATTCATAAAACACAGGGTTCTATTCATAGAACACAGGGTTCCATTTATAGAACACGGGGTTCTATTCATAGAACACAAGGTTTATTCATAGAACAGATGGTTATATTTATAGATCACGGGTGGTTTCCATTCAGAGAACACATAATTTCATTCATAAAACACAGGGTTCTATTCATAGAACACAGGGTTCCATTTATAGAACACGGGGTTCTATTCATAGAACACAAGGTTTTATTCATAGAACACATGGTTATATTTATAGATCACGGGTGGTTTCCATTCAGAGAACACATAATTTCATTCAGAAAACACAGGGTTCTATTCATAGAACACAATGTTCCAATTATAGAACACAGGGTTCTATTCATAGAACACAAGGTTTTATTCATAGAACAGATGGGTATATTTATAGATCACGGGTGGTTTCCATTCAGAGAACACATGGTTTCATTCATAAAACACAGGGTTCTATTCATAAAACACAGAGTTCCATTCATAGAACACAGGGTTCTATTAATAGAACACAAGGTTTTATTCATAGAACACATGGTTATATTTATAGATCACAGGTGGTTTCCATTCAGAGAACACATGATTTCATTCATAAAACACAGGGTTCTATTCATAGAACACAGGGTTCCATTCATAGAACACAGGGTTCTATTAATAGAACACAAGGTTTTATTCATAAAACACATGGTTATATTTATAGATCACGGGTGGTTTCCATTCAGAGAACACATACTGTAATTTCATTCATAAAACACAGGGTTCTATTCATAGAACACAGGGTTCCATTTATAGAACACAGGGTTCTATTCATAGAACACAAGGATTTATTCATAGAACACATGGCTATATATATAGATCACGGGTGGTTTCCATTCAGAGAACACATGGTTTCATTCATAAAACACAGGGTTCTATTTATAGAACACAGGGTTCCATTCATAGAACACAGGGTTCTATTAATAGAACACAAGGTTTTATTCATAAAAAACATGGTTATATTTATAGATCACGGGTGGTTTCCATTCAGAGAACACATGGTTTCATTCATAAAACACAGGGTTCTATTCATAGAACACAGGGTTCCATTCATAGAACACAGGGTTCTATTAATAGAACACAAGGTTTTATTCATAAAACACATGGTTATATTTATAGATCACGGGTGGTTTCCATTCAGAGAACACATGGTTTCATTCATAAAACACAGGGTTCTATTCATAGAACACAGGGTTCCATTCATAGAACACAGGGTTCCATTCATAGAACACAGGGTTCTATTAATAGAACACAAGGTTTTATTCATAAAACACATGGTTATATTTATAGATCACGGGTGGTTTCCATTCAGAGAACACATAATTTTATTCATAAAACACAGAGTTCTATTCATAGAACACAGGGTTCCATTTATAGAACACAGGGTTCTATTTATAGAACTCAAGGTTTTATTCATAGAACAGATGGTTATATTTATAGATCACGGGTGGTTTCCATTCAGAGAACACATAATTGCATTCATAAAACACAGGGTTCTATTCATAGAACACAGGGTTCCATTTTTAGAACACAGGGTTCTATTCATAGAACACAAGGTTTTATTCATAGAACACATGGCTATATTTATAGATCACGGGTGGTTTCCATTCAGAGAGCACATGGTTTCATTTATAAAACACAGGGTTCTATTTATAGAACACAGGGTTCCATTCATAGAACACAGGGTTCTATTTATAGAACAGAAGGTTTTATTCATATAACACATGGTTATATTTATAGATCACGGGTGGTTTCCATTCAGAGAACACATGGTTTCATTCATAAAACACAGGGTTCTATTCATAAAACACAGGGTTCCATTCATAGAACACATGGTTCTATTCATAGAACACAAGGTTTTATTCATAAAACACATGGTTATATTTATAGATCACGGGTGGTTTCCATTCAGAGAACACATCATTTCATTCATAAAACACAGGGTTCTATTCATAGAACACAGGGTTCCATTTATAGAACACAGGGTTCTATTCATAGAACTCAAGGTTTTATTCATAGAACAGATGGTTATATTTATAGATCACGGGTGGTTTCCATTCAGAGAACACATAATTTCATTCATAAAACACAGGGTTCTATTCATAGAACACAGGGTTCCATTTATAGAACACGGGGTTCTATTCATAGAACACAAGGTTTATTCATAGAACAGATGGTTATATTTATAGATCACGGGTGGTTTCCATTCAGAGAACACATGGTTTCATTCATAAAACACAGGGTTCTATTTATAGAACACAGGGTTCCATTCATAGAACACAGGGTTCTATTAATAGAACACAAGGTTTTATTCATAAAACACATGGTTATATTTATAGATCACGGGTGGTTTCCATTCAGAGAACACATGGTTTCATTCATAAAACACAGGGTTCTATTCATAGAACACAGGGTTCCATTCATAGAACACAGGGTTCTATTAATAGAACACAAGGTTTTATTCATAAAACACATGGTTATATTTATAGATCACGGGTGGTTTCCATTCAGAGAACACATGGTTTCATTCATAAAACACAGGGTTCTATTCATAGAACACAGGGTTCCATTCATAGAACACAGGGTTCCATTCATAGAACACAGGGTTCTATTAATAGAACACAAGGTTTTATTCATAAAACACATGGTTATATTTATAGATCACGGGTGGTTTCCATTCAGAGAACACATAATTTTATTCATAAAACACAGAGTTCTATTCATAGAACACAGGGTTCCATTTATAGAACACAGGGTTCTATTTATAGAACTCAAGGTTTTATTCATAGAACAGATGGTTATATTTATAGATCACGGGTGGTTTCCATTCAGAGAACACATAATTGCATTCATAAAACACAGGGTTCTATTCATAGAACACAGGGTTCCATTTTTAGAACACAGGGTTCTATTCATAGAACACAAGGTTTTATTCATAGAACACATGGCTATATTTATAGATCACGGGTGGTTTCCATTCAGAGAGCACATGGTTTCATTTATAAAACACAGGGTTCTATTTATAGAACACAGGGTTCCATTCATAGAACACAGGGTTCTATTTATAGAACAGAAGGTTTTATTCATATAACACATGGTTATATTTATAGATCACGGGTGGTTTCCATTCAGAGAACACATGGTTTCATTCATAAAACACAGGGTTCTATTCATAAAACACAGGGTTCCATTCATAGAACACATGGTTCTATTCATAGAACACAAGGTTTTATTCATAAAACACATGGTTATATTTATAGATCACGGGTGGTTTCCATTCAGAGAACACATCATTTCATTCATAAAACACAGGGTTCTATTCATAGAACACAGGGTTCCATTTATAGAACACAGGGTTCTATTCATAGAACTCAAGGTTTTATTCATAGAACAGATGGTTATATTTATAGATCACGGGTGGTTTCCATTCAGAAAACACATAATTTCATTCATAAAACACAGGGTTCTATTCATAGAACACAGGGTTCCATTTATAGAACACGGGGTTCTATTCATAGAACACAAGGTTTATTCATAGAACAGATGGTTATATTTATAGATCACGGGTGGTTTCCATTCAGAGAACACATGGTTTCATTCATAAAACACAGGGTTCTATTCATGGAACACAGGGTTCCATTCATAGAACACAGGGTTCTATTAATAGAACACAAGGTTTTATTCATAGAACACATGGTTATATTTATAGATCACGGGTGGTTTCCATTCAGAGAACACATACTGTAATTTCATTCATAAAACACAGGGTTCTATTCATAGAACACAGGGTTTCATTTATAGAACACAGGGTTCTATTCATAGAACACAAGGTTTTATTCATAGAACACATGGTTATATTTATAGATCACGGGTGGTTTCCATTCAGAGAACACATAATTTTAATCATAAAACACAGGGTTCTATTCATAGAACACAGGGTTCCATTTATAGAACACAGGGTTCTATTCATGGAACTCAAGGTTTTATTCATAGAACAGATGGTTATATTTATAGATTACGGGTGGTTTCCATTCAGAGAACACATAATTGCATTCATAAAACACAGGGTTCTATTCATAGAACACAGGGTTCCATTTATAGAACACAGGGTTCTATTCATAGAACACAAGGATTTATTCATAGAACACATGGCTATATATATAGATCACGGGTGGTTTCCATTCAGAGAACACATCATTTCATTCATAAAACACAGGGTTCTATTCATAGAACACAGGGTTCCATTTATAGAACACTGGGTTCTATTCATAGAACACAAGGTTTTATTCATAGAACACATGGTTATATTTATAGATCACGGGTGGTTTCCATTCAGAGAACACATAATTTTATTCATAAAGCACAGGGTTCTGTTCATAGAACACAGGGTTCCATTTATAGAACACAGGGTTCTATTCATAGAACTCAAGGTTTTATTCATAGAACAGATGGTTATATTTATAGATCACGGGTGGTTTCCATTCAGAGAACACATAATTTCATTCATAAAACACAGGGTTCTATTAATAGAACACAGGGTTCCATTTATAGAACACGGGGTTCTATTCATAGAACACAAGGTTTATTCATAGAACAGATGGTTATATTTATAGATCACGGGTGGTTTCCATTCAGAGAACACATGGTTTTATTCATAAAACACAGGGTTCTATTCATGGAACACAGGGTTCCATTCATAGAACACAGGGTTCTATTAATAGAACACAAGGTTTTATTCATAGAACACATGGTTATATTTATAGATCACAGGTGGTTTCCATTCAGAGAACACATAATTTCATTCATAAAACACAGGGTTCTATTCATAGAACACAAGGTTCCAATTATAGAACACAGGGTTCTATTAATAGAACACAAGGTTTTATTCATAAAACACATGGTTATATTTATAGATCACGGGTGGTTTCCATTCAGAGAACACATGGTTTCATTCATAAAACACAGGGTTCTATTCATAGAACACAGGGTTCCATTTATAGAACACAGGGTTCTATTCATAGAACACAAGGTTTTATCCATAGAACACATGGTTATATTTATAGATCACGGGTGGTTTCCATTCAGAGAACACATAATTTTATTCATAAAACACAGAGTTCTATTCATAGAACACAGGGTTCCATTTATAGAACACAGGGTTCTATTCATAGAACTCAAGGTTTTATTCTTAGAACAGATGGTTATATTTATAGATCACGGGTGGTTTCCATTCAGATAACACATAATTGCATTCATAAAACACAGGGTTCTATTCATAGAACACAGGGTTCCATTTTTAGAACACAGGGTTCTATTCATAGACCACAAGGTTTTATTCATAGAACACATGGTTATATTTATAGATCACGGGTGGTTTTCATTCAGAGAACACATAATTTTATTCATAAAACACAGGGTTCTATTCATAGAACACAGGGTTCCATTTATAGAACACAGGGTTCTATTCATAGAACACAAGGTTTTATTCATAGAACACATGGCTATATTTATAGATCACGGGTGGTTTCCATTCAGAGAACACATGGTTTCATTCATAAAACACAGGGTTCTATTCATAGAACACAGGGTTCCATTCATAGAACACAGGGTTCCATTCATAGAACACAGGGTTCTATTAATAGAACACAAGGTTTTATTCATAAAACACATGGTTATATTTATAGATCACGGGTGGTTTCCATTCAGAGAACACATCATTTCATTCATAAAACACAGGGTTCTATTCATAGAACACAGGGTTCCATTTATAGAACACTGGGTTCTATTCATAGAACACAAGGTTTTATTCATAGAACACATGGTTATATTTATAGATCACGGGTGGTTTCCATTCAGAGAACACATAATTTTATTCATAAAACACAGGGTTCTATTCATAGAACACAGGGTTCCATTTATAGAACACAGGGTTCTATTCATAGAACACAAGGTTTTATTCATAGAACAGATGGGTATATTTATAGATCACGGGTGGTTTCCATTCAGAGAACACATGGTTTCATTCATAAAACACAGGGTTCTATTCATAAAACACAGGGTTCCATTCATAGAACACAGGGTTCTATTAATAGAACACAAGGTTTTATTCATAGAACACATGGTTATATTTATAGATCACGGGTGGTTTCCATTCAGAGAACACATGATTTCATTCATAAAACACAGGGTTCTATTTATAGAACACAGGGTTCCATTCATAGAACACAGGGTTCTATTAATAGAACACAAGGTTTTATTCATAAAACACATGGTTATATTTATAGATCACGGGTGGTTTCCATTCAGAGAACACATGGTTTCATTCATAAAACAAAGGGTTCTATTCATAAAACACAGGGTTCCATTCATAGAACACAGGGTTCTATTCATAAAACACAGGGTTCCATTCATAGAACACAGGGTTCTATTCATAGAACACAAGGTTTTATCCATAGAACACATGGTTATATTTATAGATCACGGGTGGTTTCCATTCAGAGAACACATAATTGTATTCATAAAACACAGAGTTCTATTCATAGAACACAGGGTTCCATTTATAGAACACAGGGTTCTATTTATAGAACTCAAGGTTTTATTCATAGAACAGATGGTTATATTTATAGATCACGGGTGGTTTCCATTCAGAGAACACATAATTGCATTCATAAAACACAGGGTTCTATTCATAGAACACAGGGTTCCATTTTTAGAACACAGGGTTCTATTCATAGAACACAAGGTTTTATTCATAGAACACATGGCTATATTTATAGATCACGGGTGGTTTCCATTCAGAGAACACATGGTTTCATTTATAAAACACAGGGTTCTATTTATAGAACACAGGGTTCCATTCATAGAACACAGGGTTCTATTTATAGAACAGAAGGTTTTATTCATATAACACATGGTTATATTTATAGATCACAGGTGGTTTCCATTCAGAGAACACATGGTTTCATTCATAAAACACAGGGTTCTATTCATAGAACACAGGGTTCCATTCATAGAACACATGGTTCTATTAATAGAACACAAGGTTTTATTCATAAAACACATGGTTATATTTATAGATCACGGGTGGTTTCCATTCAGAGAACACATCATTTCATTCATAAAACACAGGGTTCTATTCATAGAACACAGGGTTCCATTTATAGAACACTGGGTTCTATTCATAGAACACAAGGTTTTATTCATAGAACACATGGTTATATTTATAGATCACGGGTGGTTTCCATTCAGAGAACACATAATTTTATTCATAAAACACAGGGTTCTATTCATAGAACACAGGGTTCCATTTATAGAACACAGGGTTCTATTCATAGAACTCAAGGTTTTATTCATAGAACAGATGGTTATATTTATAGATCACGGGTGGTTTCCATTCAGAGAACACATAATTTCATTCATAAAACACAGGGTTCTATTCATAGAACACAGGGTTCCATTTATAGAACACGGGGTTCTATTCATAGAACACAAGGTTTATTCATAGAACAGATGGTTATATTTATAGATCACGGGTGGTTTCCATTCAGAGAACACATGGTTTCATTCATAAAACACAGGGTTCTATTCATAGAACACAGGGTTCCATTTATAGAACAAAGGGTTCTATTCATAGAACTCAAGGTTTTCTACATTGAACAGATGGTTATATTTATAGATCACGGGTGGTTTCCATTCAGAGAACACATAATTTCATTCATAAAACACAGGGTTCTATTCATAGAACACAGGGTTCCATTTATAGAACACAGGGTTTTATTCATAGAACACAAGGTTTATTCATAGAACAGATGGTTATATTTATAGATCACGGGTGGTTTCCATTCAGAGAACACATGGTTTCATTCATAAAACACAGGGTTCTATTCATGGAACACAGGGTTCTATTAATAGAACACAAGGTTTTATTCATAGAACACATGGTTTTATTCATAGAACACATGGTTATATTTATAGATCACGGGTGGTTTCCATTCAGAGAACACATAATTTTATTCATAAAACACAGGGTTCTATTCATAGAACACAGGGTTCCATTTATAGAACACAGGGTTCTATTCATAGAACTCAAGGTTTTATACATTGAACAGATGGTTATATTTATAGATCACGGGTGGTTTCCATTCAGAGAACACATAATTTAATTCATAAAACACAGGGTTCTATTCATAGAACACAAGGTTCCAATTATAGAACACAGGGTTCTATTCATAGAACACAAGGTTTTATTCATAGAACAGATGGGTATATTTATAGATCACGGGTGGTTTCCATTCAGAGAACACATGGTTTCATTCATAAAACAAAGGGTTCTATTCATAAAACACAGGGTTCCATTCATAGAACACAGGGTTCTATTCATAAAACACAGGGTTCCATTCATAGAACACAGGGTTCTATTAATAGAACACAAGGTTTTATTCATAGAACACATGGTTATATTTATAGATCACGGGTGGTTTCCATTCAGAGAACACATAATTTCATTCATAAAACACAGGGTTCTATTCATAGAACACAAGGTTCCAATTATAGAACACAGGGTTCTATTAATAGAACACAAGGTTTTATTCATAAAACACATGGTTATATTTATAGATCACGGGTGGTTTCCATTCAGAGAACACATGGTTTCATTCATAAAACACAGGGTTCTATTCATAGAACACAGGGTTCCATTTATAGAACACAGGGTTCTATTCATAGAACACAAGGTTTTATCCATAGAACACATGGTTATATTTATAGATCACGGGTGGTTTCCATTCAGAGAACACATAATTTTATTCATAAAACACAGAGTTCTATTCATAGAACACAGGGTTCCATTTATAGAACACAGGGTTCTATTTTTAGAACTCAAGGTTTTATTCATAGAACAGATGGTTATATTTAGAGATCACGGGTGGTTTCCATTCAGAGAACACATAATTGCATTCATAAAACACAGGGTTCTATTCATAGAACACAGGGTTCCATTTTTAGAACACAGGGTTCTATTCATAGAACACAAGGTTTTATTCATAAAACACATGGCTATATTTATAGATCACGGGTGGTTTCCATTCAGAGAACACATGGTTTCATTTATAAAACACAGGGTTCTATTTATAGAACACAGGGTTCCATTCATAGAACACAGGGTTCTATTTATAGAACAGAAGGTTTTATTCATATAACACATGGTTATATTTATAGATCACGGGTGGTTTCCATTCAGAGAACACATGGTTTCATTCATAAAACACAGGGTTCTATTCATAAAACACAGGGTTCCATTCATAGAACACATGGTTCTATTAATAGAACACAAGGTTTTATTCATAAAACACATGGTTATATTTATAGATCACGGGTGGTTTCCATTCAGAGAACACATCATTTCATTCATAAAACACAGGGTTCTATTCATAGAACACAGGGTTCCATTTATAGAACACTGGGTTCTATTCATAGAACACAAGGTTTTATTCATAGAACACATGGTTATATTTATAGATCACGGGTGGTTTCCATTTAGAGAACACATAATTTTATTCATAAAACACAGGGTTCTATTCATAGAACACAGGGTTCCATTTATAGAACACGGGGTTCTATTCATAGAACACAAGGTTTATTCATAGAACAGATGGTTATATTTATAGATCACGGGTGGTTTCCATTCAGAGAACACATGGTTTCATTCATAAAACACAGGGTTCTATTCATGGAACACAGGGTTCCATTCATAGAACACAGGGTTCTATTAATAGAACACAAGGTTTTATTCATAGAACACATGGTTATATTTATAGATCACGGGTGGTTTCCATTCAGAGAACACATAATTTCATTCAGAAAACACAGGGTTCTATTCATAGAACACAAGGTTCCAATTATAGAACACAGGGTTCTATTCATAGAACACAAGGTTTTATTCATAGAACAGATGGGTATATTTATAGATCACGGGTGGTTTCCATTCAGAGAACACATGGTTTCATTCATAAAACACAGGGTTCTATTCATAAAACACAGAGTTCCATTCATAGAACACAGGGTTCTATTAATAGAACACAAGGTTTTATTCATAGAACACATGGTTATATTTATAGATCACGGGTGGTTTCCATTCAGAGAACACATGATTTCATTCATAAAACACAGGGTTCTATTCATAGAACACAGGGTTCCATTCATAGAACACAGGGTTCTATTAATAGAACACAAGGTTTTATTCATAAAACACATGGTTATATTTATAGATCACGGGTGGTTTCCATTCAGAGAACACATAATTTCATTCATAAAACACAGGGTTCTATTCATAGAACACAGGGTTCCATTTATAGAACACAGGGTTCTATTCATAGAACACAAGGTTTTATTCATAGAACACATGGTTATATTTATAGATCACGGGTGGTTTCCATTCAGAGAACACATAATTTTATTCATAAAACACAGGGTTCTATTCATAGAACACAGGGTTCCATTGATAGAACACAGGGTTCTATTCATGGAACTCAAGGTTTTATTCATAGAACAGATGGTTATATTTATAGATTACGGGTGGTTTCCATTCAGAGAACACATAATTGCATTCATAAAACACAGGGTTCTATTCATAGAACACAGGGTTCCATTTATAGAACACAGGGTTCTATTCATAGAACACAAGGATTTATTCATAGAACACATGGCTATATATATAGATCACGGGTGGTTTCCATTCAGAGAACACATGGTTTCATTCATAAAACACAGGGTTCTATTTATAGAACACAGGGTTCCATTCATAGAACACAGGGTTCTATTAATAGAACACAAGGTTTTATTCATAAAACACATGGTTATATTTATAGATCACGGGTGGTTTCCATTCAGAGAACACATGGTTTAATTCATAAAACACAGGGTTCTATTCATAGAACACAGGGTTCCATTCATAGAACACAGGGTTCTATTAATAGAACACAAGGTTTTATTCATAAAACACATGGTTATATTTATAGATCACGGGTGGTTTCCATTCAGAGAACACATGGTTTCATTCATAAAACACAGGGTTCTATTCATAGAACACAGGGTTCCATTCATAAAACACAGGGTTCTATTCATAGAACACAGGGTTCCATTCATAGAACACAGGGTTCCATTCATAGAACACAGGGTTCTATTAATAGAACACAAGGTTTTATTCATAAAACACATGGTTATATTTATAGATCACGGGTGGTTTCCATTCAGAGAACACATCATTTCATTCATAAAACACAGGGTTCTATTCATAGAACACAGGGTTCCATTTATAGAACACTGGGTTCTATTCATAGAACACAAGGTTTTATTCATAGAACACATGGTTATATTTATAGATCACGGGTGGTTTCCATTCAGAGAACACATAATTTTATTCATAAAACACAGGGTTCTATTCATAGAACACAGGGTTCCATTTATAGAACACAGGGTTCTATTCATAGAACTCAAGGTTTTATTCATAGAACAGATGGTTACATTTATAGATCACTGGTGGTTTCCATTCAGAGAACACATAATTTCATTCATAAAACACAGGGTTCTATTCATAAAACACAAGGTTCCAATTATAGAACACAGGGTTCTATTCATAGAACACAAGGTTTTATTCATAGAACAGATGGGTATATTTATAGATCACGGGTGGTTTCCATTCAGAGAACACATGGTTTCATTCATAAAACACAGGGTTCTATTCATAAAACACAGGGTTCCATTCATAGAACACAGGGTTCTATTAATAGAACACAAGGTTTTATTTATAGAACACATGGTTATATTTATAGATCACGGGTGGTTTCCATTCAGAGAACACATGATTTCATTCATAAAACACAGGGTTCTATTTATAGAACACAAGGTTCCATTCATAGAACACAGGGTTTTATTAATAGAACTCAAGGTTTTATTCATAAAACACATGGTTATATTTATAGATCACGGGTGGTTTCCATTCAGAGAACACATGGTTTCATTCATAAAACACAGGGTTCTATTCATAGAACACAGGGTTCCATTCATAGAACACAGGGTTCTATTAATAGATCACAAGGTTTTATTCATAAAACACATGGTTATATTTATAGATCACGGGTGGGCTTTCCATTCAGAGAACACATAATTTCATTCATAAAACACAGGGTTCTATTCATAGAACACAGGGTTCCATTTATAGAACACAGGGTTCTATTCATAGAACACAAGGTTTTATTCATAGAACACATGGTTATATTTATAGATCACGGGTGGTTTCCATTCAGAGAACACATGGTTTCATTCATAAAACACAGGGTTCTATTCATAGAACACAGGGTTCCATTCATAGAACACAGGGTTCTATTAATAGAACACAAGGTTTTATTCATAAAACGCATGGTTATATTTATAGATCACGGGTGGTTTCCATTCAGAGAACACATCATTTCATTCATAAAACACAGGGTTCTATTCATAGAACACAGGGTTCCATTTATAGAACACTGGGTTCTATTCATAGAACACAAGGTTTTATTCATAGAACACATGGTTATATTTATAGATCACGGGTGGTTTCCATTCAGAGAACACATAATTTTATTCATAAAGCACAGGGTTCTATTCATAGAACACAGGGTTCCATTTATAGAACACAGGGTTATATTCATAGAACTCAAGGTTTTATACATTGAACAGATGGTTATATTTATAGATCACGGGTGGTTTCCATTCAGAGAACACATAATTTCATTCATAAAACACAGGGTTCTATTCATAGAACACAGGGTTCCATTTATAGAACACAGGGTTTTATTCATAGAACACAAGGTTTATTCATAGAACAGATGGTTATATTTATAGATCACGGGTGGTTTCCATTCAGAGAACACATGGTTTCATTCATAAAACACAGGGTTCTATTCATGGAACACAGGGTTCTATTAATATAACACAAGGTTTTATTCATAGAACACATGGTTTTATTCATATAATACATGGTTATATTTAAAGATCACGGGTGGTTTCCATTCAGAGAACACATAATTTTATTCATAAAACACAGGGTTCTATTCATAGAAGACAGGGTTACATTTATAGAACACAGGGTTCTATTCATAGAACTCAAGGTTTTATACATTGAACAGATGGTTATATTTATAGATCACGGGTGGTTTCCATTCAGAGAACACATAATTTCATTCATAAAACACAGGGTTCTATTCATAGAACACAAGGTTCCAATTATAGAACACAGGGTTCTATTCATAGAACACAAGGTTTTATTCATAGAACAGATGGGTATATTTATAGATCACGGGTGGTTTCCATTCAGAGAACACATGGTTTCATTCATAAAACAAAGGGTTCTATTCATAAAACACAGGGTTCCATTCATAGAACACAGGGTTCTATTAATAGAACACAAGGTTTTATTCATAGAACACATGGTTATATTTATAGATCACGGGTGGTTTTCATTCAGAGAACACATGATTTCATTCATAAAACACAGGGTTCTATTTATAGAACACAGGGTTCCATTCATAGAACACAGGGTTCTATTCATAGAACACAAGGTTTATTCATAGAACAGATGGTTATATTTATAGATCACGGGTGGTTTCCATTCAGAGAACACATGGTTTCATTCATAAAACACAGGGTTCTATTCATAGAACACAGGGTTCCATTTATAGAACACAGGGTTCTATTCATAGAACTCAAGGTTTTCTACATTGAACAGATGGTTATATTTAAGATCACGGGTGGTTTCCATTCAGAGAACACATAATTTCATTCATAAAACACAGGGTTCTATTCATAGAACACAGGGTTCCATTTATAGAACACAGGGTTTTATTCATAGAACACAAGGTGTATTCATAGAACAGATGGTTATATTTATAGATCACGGGTGGTTTCCATTCAGAGAACACATGGTTTCATTCATAAAACACAGGGTTCTATTCATGGAACACAGGGTTCTATTAATAGAACACAAGGTTTTATTCATAGAACACATGGTTTTATTCATAGAACACATGGTTATATTTATAGATCACGGGTGGTTTCCATTCAGAGAACACATAATTTTATTCATAAAACACAGGGTTCTATTCATAGAACACAGGGTTCCATTTATAGAACACAGGGTTCTATTCATAGAACTCAAGGTTTTATACATTGAACAGATGGTTATATTTATAGATCACGGGTGGTTTCCATTCAGAGAACACATAATTTAATTCATAAAACACAGGGTTCTATTCATAGAACACAAGGTTCCAATTATAGAACACAGGGTTCTATTCATAGAACACAAGGTTTTATTCATAGAACAGATGGGTATATTTATAGATCACGGGTGGTTTCCATTCAGAGAACACATGGTTTCATTCATAAAACAAAGGGTTCTATTCATAAAACACAGGGTTCCATTCATAGAACACAGGGTTCTATTCATAAAACACAGGGTTCCATTCATAGAACACAGGGTTCTATTAATAGAACACAAGGTTTTATTCATAGAACACATGGTTATATTTATAGATCACGGGTGGTTTCCATTCAGAGAACACATAATTTCATTCATAAAACACAGGGTTCTATTCATAGAACACAAGGTTCCAATTATAGAACACAGGGTTCTATTAATAGAACACAAGGTTTTATTCATAAAACACATGGTTATATTTATAGATCACGGGTGGTTTCCATTCAGAGAACACATGGTTTCATTCATAAAACACAGGGTTCTATTCATAGAACACAGGGTTCCATTTATAGAACACAGGGTTCTATTCATAGAACACAAGGTTTTATCCATAGAACACATGGTTATATTTATAGATCACGGGTGGTTTCCATTCAGAGAACACATAATTTTATTCATAAAACACAGAGTTCTATTCATAGAACACAGGGTTCCATTTATAGAACACAGGGTTCTATTTTTAGAACTCAAGGTTTTATTCATAGAACAGATGGTTATATTTAGAGATCACGGGTGGTTTCCATTCAGAGAACACATAATTGCATTCATAAAACACAGGGTTCTATTCATAGAACACAGGGTTCCATTTTTAGAACACAGGGTTCTATTCATAGAACACAAGGTTTTATTCATAAAACACATGGCTATATTTATAGATCACGGGTGGTTTCCATTCAGAGAACACATGGTTTCATTTATAAAACACAGGGTTCTATTTATAGAACACAGGGTTCCATTCATAGAACACAGGGTTCTATTTATAGAACAGAAGGTTTTATTCATATAACACATGGTTATATTTATAGATCACGGGTGGTTTCCATTCAGAGAACACATGGTTTCATTCATAAAACACAGGGTTCTATTCATAAAACACAGGGTTCCATTCATAGAACACATGGTTCTATTAATAGAACACAAGGTTTTATTCATAAAACACATGGTTATATTTATAGATCACGGGTGGTTTCCATTCAGAGAACACATCATTTCATTCATAAAACACAGGGTTCTATTCATAGAACACAGGGTTCCATTTATAGAACACTGGGTTCTATTCATAGAACACAAGGTTTTATTCATAGAACACATGGTTATATTTATAGATCACGGGTGGTTTCCATTCAGAGAACACATAATTTTATTCATAAAACACAGGGTTCTATTCATAGAACACAGGGTTCCATTTATAGAACACAGGGTTCTATTCATAGAACTTAAGGTTTTATTCATAGAACAGATGGTTATATTTATAGATCACGGGTGGTTTCCATTTAGAGAACACATAATTTCATTCATAAAACACAGGGTTCTATTCATAGAACACAGGGTTCCATTTATAGAACACGGGGTTCTATTCATAGAACACAAGGTTTATTCATAGAACAGATGGTTATATTTATAGATCACGGGTGGTTTCCATTCAGAGAACACATGGTTTCATTCATAAAACACAGGGTTCTATTCATGGAACACAGGGTTCCATTCATAGAACACAGGGTTCTATTAATAGAACACAAGGTTTTATTCATAGAACAGATGGTTATATTTATAGATCACGGGTGGTTTCCATTCAGAGAACACATGGTTTCATTCATAAAACACAGGGTTCTATTCATGGAACACAGGGTTCCATTCATAGAACATAGGGTTCTATTAATAGAACACAAGGTTTTATTCATAGAACACATGGTTATATTTATAGATCACGGGTGGTTTCCATTCAGAGAACACATAATTTCATTCAGAAAACACAGGGTTCTATTCATAGAACACAAGGTTCCAATTATAGAACACAGGGTTCTATTCATAGAACACAAGGTTTTATTCATAGAACAGATGGGTATATTTATAGATCACGGGTGGTTTCCATTCAGAGAACACATGGTTTCATTCATAAAACACAGGGTTCTATTCATAAAACACAGAGTTCCATTCATAGAACACAGGGTTCTATTAATAGAACACAAGGTTTTATTCATAGAACACATGGTTATATTTATAGATCACGGGTGGTTTCCATTCAGAGAACACATGATTTCATTCATAAAACACAGGGTTCTATTCATAGAACACAGGGTTCCATTCATAGAACACAGGGTTCTATTAATAGAACACAAGGTTTTATTCATAAAACACATGGTTATATTTATAGATCACGGGTGGTTTCCATTCAGAGAACACATAATTTCATTCATAAAACACAGGGTTCTATTCATAGAACACAGGGTTCCATTTATAGAACACAGGGTTCTATTCATAGAACACAAGGTTTTATTCATAGAACACATGGTTATATTTATAGATCACGGGTGGTTTCCATTCAGAGAACACATAATTTTATTCATAAAACACAGGGTTCTATTCATAGAACACAGGGTTCCATTTATAGAACACAGGGTTCTATTCATGGAACTCAAGGTTTTATTCATAGAACAGATGGTTATATTTATAGATTACGGGTGGTTTCCATTCAGAGAACACATAATTGCATTCATAAAACACAGGGTTCTATTCATAGAACACAGGGTTCCATTTATAGAACACAGGGTTCTATTCATAGAACACAAGGATTTATTCATAGAACACATGGCTATATATATAGATCACGGGTGGTTTCCATTCAGAGAACACATGGTTTCATTCATAAAACACAGGGTTCTATTTATAGAACACAGGGTTCCATTCATAGAACACAGGGTTCTATTAATAGAACACAAGGTTTTATTCCTAAAACACATGGTTATATTTATAGATCATGGGTGGTTTCCATTCAGAGAACACATGGTTTAATTCATAAAACACAGGGTTCTATTCATAGAACACAGGGTTCCATTCATAGAACACAGGGTTCTATTAATAGAACACAAGGTTTTATTCATAAAACACATGGTTATATTTATAGATCACGGGTGGTTTCCATTCAGAGAACACATGGTTTCATTCATAAAACACAGGGTTCTATTCATAGAACACAGGGTTCCATTCATAGAACACAGGGTTCCATTCATAGAACACAGGGTTCTATTAATAGAACACAAGGTTTTATTCATAAAACACATGGTTATATTTATAGATCACGGGTGGTTTCCATTCAGAGAACACATCATTTCATTCATAAAACACAGGGTTCTATTCATAGAACACAGGGTTCCATTTATAGAACACTGGGTTCTATTCATAGAACACAAGGTTTTATTCATAGAACACATGGTTATATTTATAGATCACGGGTGGTTTCCATTCAGAGAACACATAATTTTATTCATAAAACACAGGGTTCTATTCATAGAACACAGGGTTCCATTTATAGAACACAGGGTTCTATTCATAGAACTCAAGGTTTTATTCATAGAACAGATGGTTACATTTATAGATCACTGGTGGTTTCCATTCAGAGAACACATAATTTCATTCATAAAACACAGGGTTCTATTCATAAAACACAAGGTTCCAATTATAGAACACAGGGTTCTATTCATAGAACACAAGGTTTTATTCATAGAACAGATGGGTATATTTATAGATCACGGGTGGTTTCCATTCAGAGAACACATGGTTTCATTCATAAAACACAGGGTTCTATTCATAAAACACAGGGTTCCATTCATAGAACACAGGGTTCTATTAATAGAACACAAGGTTTTATTTATAGAACACATGGTTATATTTATAGATCACGGGTGGTTTCCATTCAGAGAACACATGATTTCATTCATAAAACACAGGGTTCTATTTATAGAACACAAGGTTCCATTCATAGAACACAGGGTTCTATTAATAGAACTCAAGGTTTTATTCATAAAACACATGGTTATATTTATAGATCACGGGTGGTTTCCATTCAGAGAACACATGGTTTCATTCATAAAACACAGGGTTCTATTCATAGAACACAGGGTTCCATTCATAGAACACAGGGTTCTATTAATAGATCACAAGGTTTTATTCATAAAACACATGGTTATATTTATAGATCACGGGTGGGCTTTCCATTCAGAGAACACATAATTTCATTCATAAAACACAGGGTTCTATTTATAGAACACAGGGTTACATTTATAGAACACAGGGTTCTATTCATAGAACTCAAGGTTTTATACATTGAACAGATGGTTATATTTATAGATCACGGGTGGTTTCCATTCAGAGAACACATAATTTCATTCATAAAACACAGGGTTCTATTCATAGAACACAAGGTTCCAATTATAGAACACAGGGTTCTATTCATAGAACACAAGGTTTTATTCATAGAACAGATGGGTATATTTATAGATCACGGGTGGTTTCCATTCAGAGAACACATGGTTTCATTCATAAAACAAAGGGTTCTATTCATAAAACACAGGGTTCCATTTATAGAACACTGGGTTCTATTCATAGAACACAAGGTTTTATTCATAGAACACATGGTTATATTTATAGATCACGGGTGGTTTCCATTCAGAGAACACATAATTTTATTCATAAAGCACAGGGTTCTATTCATAGAACACAGGGTTCCATTTATAGAACACAGGGTTATATTCATAGAACTCAAGGTTTTATACATTGAACAGATGGTTATATTTATAGATCACGGGTGGTTTCCATTCAGAGAACACATAATTTCATTCATAAAACACAGGGTTCTATTCATAGAACACAGGGTTCCATTTATAGAACACAGGGTTTTATTCATAGAACACAAGGTTTATTCATAGAACAGATGGTTATATTTATAGATCACAGGTGGTTTCCATTCAGAGAACACATGATTTCATTCATAAAACACAGGGTTCTATTTATAGAACACAAGGTTCCATTCATAGAACACAGGGTTCTATTAATAGAACTCAAGGTTTTATTCATAAAACACATGGTTATATTTATAGATCACGGGTGGTTTCCATTCAGAGAACACATGGTTTCATTCATAAAACACAGGGTTCTATTCATAGAACACAGGGTTTCATTCATAGAACACAGGGTTCTATTAATAGATCACAAGGTTTTATTCATAAAACACATGGTTATATTTATAGATCACGGGTGGGCTTTCCATTCAGAGAACACATAATTTCATTCATAAAACACAGGGTTCTATTTATAGAACACAGGGTTACATTTATAGAACACAGGGTTCTATTCATAGAACTCAAGGTTTTATACATTGAACAGATGGTTATATTTATAGATCACGGGTGGTTTCCATTCAGAGAACACATAATTGCATTCATAAAACACAGGGTTCTATTCATAGAACACAGGGTTCCATTTATAGAACACAGGGTTCTATTCATAGAACACAAGGATTTATTCATAGAACACATGGCTATATATATAGATCACGGGTGGTTTCCATTCAGAGAACACATGGTTTCATTCATAAAACACAGGGTTCTATTTATAGAACACAGGGTTCCATTCATAGAACACAGGGTTCTATTAATAGAACACAAGGTTTTATTCATAAAACACATGGTTATATTTATAGATCACGGGTGGTTTCCATTCAGAGAACACATGGTTTAATTCATAAAACACAGGGTTCTATTCATAGAACACAGGGTTCCATTCATAGAACACAGGGTTCTATTAATAGAACACAAGGTTTTATTCATAAAACACATGGTTATATTTATAGATCACGGGTGGTTTCCATTCAGAGAACACATGGTTTCATTCATAAAACACAGGGTTCTATTCATAGAACACAGGGTTCCATTCATAGAACACAGGGTTCCATTCATAGAACACAGGGTTCTATTAATAGAACACAAGGTTTTATTCATAAAACACATGGTTATATTTATAGATCACGGGTGGTTTCCATTCAGAGAACACATCATTTCATTCATAAAACACAGGGTTCTATTCATAGAACACAGGGTTCCATTTATAGAACACTGGGTTCTATTCATAGAACACAAGGTTTTATTCATAGAACACATGGTTATATTTATAGATCACGGGTGGTTTCCATTCAGAGAACACATAATTTTATTCATAAAACACAGGGTTCTATTCATAGAACACAGGTTCCATTTATAGAACACAGGGTTCTATTCATAGAACTCAAGGTTTTATTCATAGAACAGATGGTTACATTTATAGATCACTGGTGGTTTCCATTCAGAGAACACATAATTTCATTCATAAAACACAGGGTTCTATTCATAAAACACAAGGTTCCAATTATAGAACACAGGGTTCTATTCATAGAACACAAGGTTTTATTCATAGAACAGATGGGTATATTTATAGATCACGGGTGGTTTCCATTCAGAGAACACATGGTTTCATTCATAAAACACAGGGTTCTATTCATAAAACACAGGGTTCCATTCATAGAACACAGGGTTCTATTAATAGAACACAAGGTTTTATTTATAGAACACATGGTTATATTTATAGATCACGGGTGGTTTCCATTCAGAGAACACATGATTTCATTCATAAAACACAGGGTTCTATTTATAGAACACAAGGTTCCATTCATAGAACACAGGGTTCTATTAATAG
The DNA here is from genome assembly GCF_055691185.1 of Crinia signifera. Lineage (NCBI taxonomy): Eukaryota > Metazoa > Chordata > Amphibia > Anura > Myobatrachidae > Crinia > Crinia signifera. The sequence goes on along the minus strand of NC_139217.1, from coordinate 235,260,835 downwards.
AACTCAAGGTTTTATTCATAAAACACATGGTTATATTTATAGATCACGGGTGGTTTCCATTCAGAGAACACATGGTTTCATTCATAAAACACAGGGTTCTATTCATAGAACACAGGGTTCCATTCATAGAACACAGGGTTCTATTAATAGATCACAAGGTTTTATTCATAAAACACATGGTTATATTTATAGATCACGGGTGGGCTTTCCATTCAGAGAACACATAATTTCATTCATAAAACACAGGGTTCTATTCATAGAACACAGGGTTCCATTTATAGAACACAGGGTTCTATTCATAGAACACAAGGTTTTATTCATAGAACACATGGTTATATTTATAGATCACGGGTGGTTTCCATTCAGAGAACACATGGTTTCATTCATAAAACACAGGGTTCTATTCATAGAACACAGGGTTCCATTCATAGAACACAGGGTTCTATTAATAGAACACAAGGTTTTATTCATAAAACACATGGTTATATTTATAGATCACGGGGCGTTTCCATTCAGAGAACACATCATTTCATTCATAAAACACAGGGTTCTATTCATAGAACACAGGGTTCCATTTATAGAACACTGGGTTCTATTCATAGAACACAAGGTTTTATTCATAGAACACATGGTTATATTTATAGATCACGGGTGGTTTCCATTCAGAGAACACATAATTTTATTCATAAAGCACAGGGTTCTATTCATAGAACACAGGGTTCCATTTATAGAACACAGGGTTATATTCATAGAACTCAAGGTTTTATACATTGAACAGATGGTTATATTTATAGATCACGGGTGGTTTCCATTCAGAGAACACATAATTTCATTCATAAAACACAGGGTTCTATTCATAGAACACAGGGTTCCATTTATAGAACACAGGGTTTTATTCATAGAACACAAGGTTTATTCATAGAACAGATGGTTATATTTATAGATCACGGGTGGTTTCCATTCAGAGAACACATGGTTTCATTCATAAAACACAGGGTTCTATTCATGGAACACAGGGTTCTATTAATATAACACAAGGTTTTATTCATAGAACACATGGTTTTATTCATAGAATACATGGTTATATTTAAAGATCACGGGTGGTTTCCATTCAGAGAACACATAATTTTATTCATAAAACACAGGGTTCTATTCATAGAACACAGGGTTACATTTATAGAACACAGGGTTCTATTCATAGAACTCAAGGTTTTATACATTGAACAGATGGTTATATTTATAGATCACGGGTGGTTTCCATTCAGAGAACACATAATTTCATTCATAAAACACAGGGTTCTATTCATAGAACACAAGGTTCCAATTATAGAACACAGGGTTCTATTCATAGAACACAAGGTTTTATTCATAGAACAGATGGGTATATTTATAGATCACGGGTGGTTTCCATTCAGAGAACACATGGTTTCATTCATAAAACAAAGGGTTCTATTCATAAAACACAGGGTTCCATTCATAGAACACAGGGTTCTATTAATAGAACACAAGGTTTTATTCATAGAACACATGGTTATATTTATAGATCACGGGTGGTTTTCATTCAGAGAACACATGATTTCATTCATAAAACACAGGGTTCTATTTATAGAACACAGGGTTCCATTCATAGAACACAGGGTTCTATTCATAGAACACAAGGTTTATTCATAGAACAGATGGTTATATTTATAGATCACGGGTGGTTTCCATTCAGAGAACACATGGTTTCATTCATAAAACACAGGGTTCTATTCATAGAACACAGGGTTCCATTTATAGAACACAGGGTTCTATTCATAGAACTCAAGGTTTTCTACATTGAACAGATGGTTATATTTATAGATCACGGGTGGTTTCCATTCAGAGAACACATAATTTCATTCATAAAACACAGGGTTCTATTCATAGAACACAGGGTTCCATTTATAGAACACAGGGTTTTATTCATAGAACACAAGGTGTATTCATAGAACAGATGGTTATATTTATAGATCACGGGTGGTTTCCATTCAGAGAACACATGGTTTCATTCATAAAACACAGGGTTCTATTCATGGAACACAGGGTTCTATTAATAGAACACAAGGTTTTATTCATAGAACACATGGTTTTATTCATAGAACACATGGTTATATTTATAGATCACGGGTGGTTTCCATTCAGAGAACACATAATTTTATTCATAAAACACAGGGTTCTATTCATAGAACACAGGGTTCCATTTATAGAACACAGGGTTCTATTCATAGAACTCAAGGTTTTATACATTGAACAGATGGTTATATTTATAGATCACGGGTGGTTTCCATTCAGAGAACACATAATTTAATTCATAAAACACAGGGTTCTATTCATAGAACACAAGGTTCCAATTATAGAACACAGGGTTCTATTCATAGAACACAAGGTTTTATTCATAGAACAGATGGGTATATTTATAGATCACGGGTGGTTTCCATTCAGAGAACACATGGTTTCATTCATAAAACAAAGGGTTCTATTCATAAAACACAGGGTTCCATTCATAGAACACAGGGTTCTATTCATAAAACACAGGGTTCCATTCATAGAACACAGGGTTCTATTAATAGAACACAAGGTTTTATTCATAGAACACATGGTTATATTTATAGATCACGGGTGGTTTCCATTCAGAGAACACATAATTTTATTCATAAAACACAGGGTTCTATTCATAGAACACAGGGTTCCATTTATAGAACACAGGGTTCTATTCATAGAACTCAAGGTTTTATACATTGAACAGATGGTTATATTTATAGATCACGGGTGGTTTCCATTCAGAGAACACATAATTTAATTCATAAAACACAGGGTTCTATTCATAGAACACAAGGTTCCAATTATAGAACACAGGGTTCTATTCATAGAACACAAGGTTTTATTCATAGAACAGATGGGTATATTTATAGATCACGGGTGGTTTCCATTCAGAGAACACATGGTTTCATTCATAAAACAAAGGGTTCTATTCATAAAACACAGGGTTCCATTCATAGAACACAGGGTTCTATTCATAAAACACAGGGTTCCATTCATAGAACACAGGGTTCTATTAATAGAACACAAGGTTTTATTCATAGAACACATGGTTATATTTATAGATCACGGGTGGTTTCCATTCAGAGAACACATAATTTCATTCATAAAACACAGGGTTCTATTCATAGAACACAAGGTTCCAATTATAGAACACAGGGTTCTATTAATAGAACACAAGGTTTTATTCATAAAACACATGGTTATATTTATAGATCACGGGTGGTTTCCATTCAGAGAACACATGGTTTCATTCATAAAACACAGGGTTCTATTCATAGAACACAGGGTTCCATTTATAGAACACAGGGTTCTATTCATAGAACACAAGGTTTTATCCATAGAACACATGGTTATATTTATAGATCACGGGTGGTTTCCATTCAGAGAACACATAATTTTATTCATAAAACACAGAGTTCTATTCATAGAACACAGGGTTCCATTTATAGAACACAGGGTTCTATTTTTAGAACTCAAGGTTTTATTCATAGAACAGATGGTTATATTTAGAGATCACGGGTGGTTTCCATTCAGAGAACACATAATTGCATTCATAAAACACAGGGTTCTATTCATAGAACACAGGGTTCCATTTTTAGAACACAGGGTTCTATTCATAGAACACAAGGTTTTATTCATAAAACACATGGCTATATTTATAGATCACGGGTGGTTTCCATTCAGAGAACACATGGTTTCATTTATAAAACACAGGGTTCTATTTATAGAACACAGGGTTCCATTCATAGAACACAGGGTTCTATTTATAGAACAGAAGGTTTTATTCATATAACACATGGTTATATTTATAGATCACGGGTGGTTTCCATTCAGAGAACACATGGTTTCATTCATAAAACACAGGGTTCTATTCATAAAACACAGGGTTCCATTCATAGAACACATGGTTCTATTAATAGAACACAAGGTTTTATTCATAAAACACATGGTTATATTTATAGATCACGGGTGGTTTCCATTCAGAGAACACATCATTTCATTCATAAAACACAGGGTTCTATTCATAGAACACAGGGTTCCATTTATAGAACACTGGGTTCTATTCATAGAACACAAGGTTTTATTCATAGAACACATGGTTATATTTATAGATCACGGGTGGTTTCCATTCAGAGAACACATAATTTTATTCATAAAACACAGGGTTCTATTCATAGAACACAGGGTTCCATTTATAGAACACAGGGTTCTATTCATAGAACTTAAGGTTTTATTCATAGAACAGATGGTTATATTTATAGATCACGGGTGGTTTCCATTTAGAGAACACATAATTTCATTCATAAAACACAGGGTTCTATTCATAGAACACAGGGTTCCATTTATAGAACACGGGGTTCTATTCATAGAACACAAGGTTTATTCATAGAACAGATGGTTATATTTATAGATCACGGGTGGTTTCCATTCAGAGAACACATGGTTTCATTCATAAAACACAGGGTTCTATTCATAAAACACAGAGTTCCATTCATAGAACACAGGGTTCTATTAATAGAACACAAGGTTTTATTCATAGAACACATGGTTATATTTATAGATCACGGGTGGTTTCCATTCAGAGAACACATGATTTCATTCATAAAACACAGGGTTCTATTCATAGAACACAGGGTTCCATTCATAGAACACAGGGTTCTATTAATAGAACACAAGGTTTTATTCATAAAACACATGGTTATATTTATAGATCACGGGTGGTTTCCATTCAGAGAACACATAATTTCATTCATAAAACACAGGGTTCTATTCATAGAACACAGGGTTCCATTTATAGAACACAGGGTTCTATTCATAGAACACAAGGTTTTATTCATAGAACACATGGTTATATTTATAGATCACGGGTGGTTTCCATTCAGAGAACACATAATTTTATTCATAAAACACAGGGTTCTATTCATAGAACACAGGGTTCCATTTATAGAACACAGGGTTCTATTCATGGAACTCAAGGTTTTATTCATAGAACAGATGGTTATATTTATAGATTACGGGTGGTTTCCATTCAGAGAACACATAATTGCATTCATAAAACACAGGGTTCTATTCATAGAACACAGGGTTCCATTTATAGAACACAGGGTTCTATTCATAGAACACAAGGATTTATTCATAGAACACATGGCTATATATATATAGATCACGGGTGGTTTCCATTCAGAGAACACATGGTTTCATTCATAAAACACAGGGTTCTATTTATAGAACACAGGGTTCCATTCATAGAACACAGGGTTCTATTAATAGAACACAAGGTTTTATTCCTAAAACACATGGTTATATTTATAGATCATGGGTGGTTTCCATTCAGAGAACACATGGTTTAATTCATAAAACACAGGGTTCTATTCATAGAACACAGGGTTCCATTCATAGAACACAGGGTTCTATTAATAGAACACAAGGTTTTATTCATAAAACACATGGTTATATTTATAGATCACGGGTGGTTTCCATTCAGAGAACACATCATTTCATTCATAAAACACAGGGTTCTATTCATAGAACACAGGGTTCCATTTATAGAACACTGGGTTCTATTCATAGAACACAAGGTTTTATTCATAGAACACATGGTTATATTTATAGATCACGGGTGGTTTCCATTCAGAGAACACATAATTTTATTCATAAAACACAGGGTTCTATTCATAGAACACAGGGTTCCATTTATAGAACACAGGGTTCTATTCATAGAACTCAAGGTTTTATTCATAGAACAGATGGTTACATTTATAGATCACTGGTGGTTTCCATTCAGAGAACACATAATTTCATTCATAAAACACAGGGTTCTATTCATAAAACACAAGGTTCCAATTATAGAACACAGGGTTCTATTCATAGAACACAAGGTTTTATTCATAGAACAGATGGGTATATTTATAGATCACGGGTGGTTTCCATTCAGAGAACACATGGTTTCATTCATAAAACACAGGGTTCTATTCATAAAACACAGGGTTCCATTCATAGAACACAGGGTTCTATTAATAGAACACAAGGTTTTATTTATAGAACACATGGTTATATTTATAGATCACGGGTGGTTTCCATTCAGAGAACACATGATTTCATTCATAAAACACAGGGTTCTATTTATAGAACACAAGGTTCCATTCATAGAACACAGGGTTCTATTAATAGAACTCAAGGTTTTATTCATAAAACACATGGTTATATTTATAGATCACGGGTGGTTTCCATTCAGAGAACACATGGTTTCATTCATAAAACACAGGGTTCTATTCATAGAACACAGGGTTCCATTCATAGAACACAGGGTTCTATTAATAGATCACAAGGTTTTATTCATAAAACACATGGTTATATTTATAGATCACGGGTGGGCTTTCCATTCAGAGAACACATAATTTCATTCATAAAACACAGGGTTCTATTTATAGAACACAGGGTTACATTTATAGAACACAGGGTTCTATTCATAGAACTCAAGGTTTTATACATTGAACAGATGGTTATATTTATAGATCACGGGTGGTTTCCATTCAGAGAACACATAATTTCATTCATAAAACACAGGGTTCTATTCATAGAACACAAGGTTCCAATTATAGAACACAGGGTTCTATTCATAGAACACAAGGTTTTATTCATAGAACAGATGGGTATATTTATAGATCACGGGTGGTTTCCATTCAGAGAACACATGGTTTCATTCATAAAACAAAGGGTTCTATTCATAAAACACAGGGTTCCATTTATAGAACACTGGGTTCTATTCATAGAACACAAGGTTTTATTCATAGAACACATGGTTATATTTATAGATCACGGGTGGTTTCCATTCAGAGAACACATAATTTTATTCATAAAGCACAGGGTTCTATTCATAGAACACAGGGTTCCATTTATAGAACACAGGGTTATATTCATAGAACTCAAGGTTTTATACATTGAACAGATGGTTATATTTATAGATCACGGGTGGTTTCCATTCAGAGAACACATAATTTCATTCATAAAACACAGGGTTCTATTCATAGAACACAGGGTTCCATTTATAGAACACAGGGTTTTATTCATAGAACACAAGGTTTATTCATAGAACAGATGGTTATATTTATAGATCACGGGTGGTTTCCATTCAGAGAACACATGATTTCATTCATAAAACACAGGGTTCTATTTATAGAACACAAGGTTCCATTCATAGAACACAGGGTTCTATTAATAGAACTCAAGGTTTTATTCATAAAACACATGGTTATATTTATAGATCACGGGTGGTTTCCATTCAGAGAACACATGGTTTCATTCATAAAACACAGGGTTCTATTCATAGAACACAGGGTTCCATTCATAGAACACAGGGTTCTATTAATAGATCACAAGGTTTTATTCATAAAACACATGGTTATATTTATAGATCACGGGTGGGCTTTCCATTCAGAGAACACATAATTTCATTCATAAAACACAGGGTTCTATTTATAGAACACAGGGTTACATTTATAGAACACAGGGTTCTATTCATAGAACTCAAGGTTTTATACATTGAACAGATGGTTATATTTATAGATCACGGGTGGTTTCCATTCAGAGAACACATAATTGCATTCATAAAACACAGGGTTCTATTCATAGAACACAGGGTTCCATTTATAGAACACAGGGTTCTATTCATAGAACACAAGGATTTATTCATAGAACACATGGCTATATATATAGATCACGGGTGGTTTCCATTCAGAGAACACATGGTTTCATTCATAAAACACAGGGTTCTATTTATAGAACACAGGGTTCCATTCATAGAACACAGGGTTCTATTAATAGAACACAAGGTTTTATTCATAAAACACATGGTTATATTTATAGATCACGGGTGGTTTCCATTCAGAGAACACATGGTTTAATTCATAAAACACAGGGTTCTATTCATAGAACACAGGGTTCCATTCATAGAACACAGGGTTCTATTAATAGAACACAAGGTTTTATTCATAAAACACATGGTTATATTTATAGATCACGGGTGGTTTCCATTCAGAGAACACATGGTTTCATTCATAAAACACAGGGTTCTATTCATAGAACACAGGGTTCCATTCATAGAACACAGGGTTCTATTAATAGAACACAAGGTTTTATTCATAAAACACATGGTTATATTTATAGATCACGGGTGGTTTCCATTCAGAGAACACATCATTTCATTCATAAAACACAGGGTTCTATTCATAGAACACAGGGTTCCATTTATAGAACACTGGGTTCTATTCATAGAACACAAGGTTTTATTCATAGAACACATGGTTATATTTATAGATCACGGGTGGTTTCCATTCAGAGAACACATAATTTTATTCATAAAACACAGGGTTCTATTCATAGAACACAGGTTCCATTTATAGAACACAGGGTTCTATTCATAGAACTCAAGGTTTTATTCATAGAACAGATGGTTACATTTATAGATCACTGGTGGTTTCCATTCAGAGAACACATAATTTCATTCATAAAACACAGGGTTCTATTCATAAAACACAAGGTTCCAATTATAGAACACAGGGTTCTATTCATAGAACACAAGGTTTTATTCATAGAACAGATGGGTATATTTATAGATCACGGGTGGTTTCCATTCAGAGAACACATGGTTTCATTCATAAAACACAGGGTTCTATTCATAAAACACAGGGTTCCATTCATAGAACACAGGGTTCTATTAATAGAACACAAGGTTTTATTTATAGAACACATGGTTATATTTATAGATCACGGGTGGTTTCCATTCAGAGAACACATGATTTCATTCATAAAACACAGGGTTCTATTTATAGAACACAAGGTTCCATTCATAGAACACAGGGTTCTATTAATAGAACTCAAGGTTTTATTCATAAAACACATGGTTATATTTATAGATCACGGGTGGTTTCCATTCAGAGAACACATGGTTTCATTCATAAAACACAGGGTTCTATTCATAGAACACAGGGTTCCATTCATAGAACACAGGGTTCTATTAATAGATCACAAGGTTTTATTCATAAAACACATGGTTATATTTATAGATCACGGGTGGGCTTTCCATTCAGAGAACACATAATTTCATTCATAAAACACAGGGTTCTATTCATAGAACACAGGGTTCCATTTATAGAACACAGGGTTCTATTCATAGAACACAAGGTTTTATTCATAGAACACATGGTTATATTTATAGATAACGGGTGGTTTCCATTCAGAGAACACATGGTTTCATTCATAAAACACAGGGTTCTATTCATAGAACACAGGGTTCCATTCATAGAACACAGGGTTCTATTAATAGAACACAAGGTTTTATTCATAAAACACATGGTTATATTTATAGATCACGGGTGGTTTCCATTCAGAGAACACATACTGTAATTTCATTCATAAAACACAGGGTTCTATTCATAGAACACAGGGTTCCATTTATAGAACACTGGGTTCTATTCATAGAACACAAGGTTTTATTCATAGAACACATGGTTATATTTATAGATCACGGGTGGTTTCCATTCAGAGAACACATAATTTTATTCATAAAGCACAGGGTTCTATTCATAGAACACAGGGTTCCATTTATAGAACACAGGGTTATATTCATAGAACTCAAGGTTTTATACATTGAACAGATGGTTATATTTATAGATCACGGGTGGTTTCCATTCAGAGAACACATAATTTTATTCATAAAGCACAGGGTTCTATTCATAGAACACAGGGTTCCATTTATAGAACACAGGGTTATATTCATAGAACTCAAGGTTTTATACATTGAACAGATGGTTATATTTATAGATCACGGGTGGTTTCCATTCAGAGAACACATGGTTTCATTCATAAAACACAGGGTTCTATTCATGGAACACAGGGTTCTATTAATATAACACAAGGTTTTATTCATAGAACACATGGTTTTATTCATAGAATACATGGTTATATTTAAAGATCACGGGTGGTTTCCATTCAGAGAACACATCATTTTATTCATAAAACACAGGGTTCTATTCATAGAACACAGGGTTACATTTATAGAACACAGGGTTCTATTCATAGAACTCAAGGTTTTATACATTGAACAGATGGTTATATTTATAGATCACGGGTGGTTTCCATTCAGAGAACACATAATTTCATTCATAAAACACAGGGTTCTATTCATAGAACACAAGGTTCCAATTATAGAACACAGGGTTCTATTCATAGAACACAAGGTTTTATTCATAGAACAGATGGGTATATTTATAGATCACGGGTGGTTTCCATTCAGAGAACACATGGTTTCATTCATAAAACAAAGGGTTCTATTCATAAAACACAGGGTTCCATTCATAGAACACAGGGTTCTATTAATAGAACACAAGGTTTTATTCATAGAACACATGGTTATATTTATAGATCACGGGTGGTTTTCATTCAGAGAACACATGATTTCATTCATAAAACACAGGGTTCTATTTATAGAACACAGGGTTCCATTCATAGAACACAGGGTTCTATTCATAGAACACAAGGTTTATTCATAGAACAGATGGTTATATTTATAGATCACGGGTGGTTTCCATTCAGAGAACACATGGTTTCATTCATAAAACACAGGGTTCTATTCATAGAACACAGGGTTCCATTTATAGAACACAGGGTTCTATTCATAGAACTCAAGGTTTTCTACATTGAACAGATGGTTATATTTATAGATCACGGGTGGTTTCCATTCAGAGAACACATAATTTCATTCATAAAACACAGGGTTCTATTCATAGAACACAGGGTTCCATTTATAGAACACAGGGTTTTATTCATAGAACACAAGGTGTATTCATAGAACAGATGGTTATATTTATAGATCACGGGTGGTTTCCATTCAGAGAACACATGGTTTCATTCATAAAACACAGGGTTCTATTCATGGAACACAGGGTTCTATTAATAGAACACAAGGTTTTATTCATAGAACACATGGTTTTATTCATAGAACACATGGTTATATTTATAGATCACGGGTGGTTTCCATTCAGAGAACACATAATTTTATTCATAAAACACAGGGTTCTATTCATAGAACACAGGGTTCCATTTATAGAACACAGGGTTCTATTCATAGAACTCAAGGTTTTATACATTGAACAGATGGTTATATTTATAGATCACGGGTGGTTTCCATTCAGAGAACACATAATTTAATTCATAAAACACAGGGTTCTATTCATAGAACACAAGGTTCCAATTATAGAACACAGGGTTCTATTCATAGAACACAAGGTTTTATTCATAGAACAGATGGGTATATTTATAGATCACGGGTGGTTTCCATTCAGAGAACACATGGTTTCATTAATAAAACAAAGGGTTCTATTCATAAAACACAGGGTTCCATTCATAGAACACAGGGTTCTATTCATAAAACACAGGGTTCCATTCATAGAACACAGGGTTCTATTAATAGAACACAAGGTTTTATTCATAGAACACATGGTTATATTTATAGATCACGGGTGGTTTCCATTCAGAGAACACATAATTTCATTCATAAAACACAGGGTTCTATTCATAGAACACAAGGTTCCAATTATAGAACACAGGGTTCTATTAATAGAACACAAGGTTTTATTCATAAAACACATGGTTATATTTATAGATCACGGGTGGTTTCCATTCAGAGAACACATGGTTTCATTCATAAAACACATGGTTCTATTCATAGAACACAGGGTTCCATTTATAGAACACAGGGTTCTATTCATAGAACACAAGGTTTTATCCATAGAACACATGGTTATATTTATAGATCACGGGTGGTTTCCATTCAGAGAACACATAATTTTATTCATAAAACACAGAGTTCTATTCATAGAACACAGGGTTCCATTTATAGAACACAGGGTTCTATTTTTAGAACTCAAGGTTTTATTCATAGAACAGATGGTTATATTTAGAGATCACGGGTGGTTTCCATTCAGAGAACACATAATTGCATTCATAAAACACAGGGTTCTATTCATAGAACACAGGGTTCCATTTTTAGAACACAGGGTTCTATTCATAGAACACAAGGTTTTATTCATAAAACACATGGCTATATTTATAGATCACGGGTGGTTTCCATTCAGAGAACACATGGTTTCATTTATAAAACACAGGGTTCTATTTATAGAACACAGGGTTCCATTCATAGAACACAGGGTTCTATTTATAGAACAGAAGGTTTTATTCATATAACACATGGTTATATTTATAGATCACGGGTGGTTTCCATTCAGAGAACACATGGTTTCATTCATAAAACACAGGGTTCTATTCATAAAACACAGGGTTCCATTCATAGAACACATGGTTCTATTAATAGAACACAAGGTTTTATTCATAAAACACATGGTTATATTTATAGATCACGGGTGGTTTCCATTCAGAGAACACATCATTTCATTCATAAAACACAGGGTTCTATTCATAGAACACAGGGTTCCATTTATAGAACACTGGGTTCTATTCATAGAACACAAGGTTTTATTCATAGAACACATGGTTATATTTATAGATCACGGGTGGTTTCCATTCAGAGAACACATAATTTTATTCATAAAACACAGGGTTCTATTCATAGAACACAGGGTTCCATTTATAGAACACAGGGTTCTATTCATAGAACTTAAGGTTTTATTCATAGAACAGATGGTTATATTTATAGATCACGGGTGGTTTCCATTTAGAGAACACATAATTTCATTCATAAAACACAGGGTTCTATTCATAGAACACAGGGTTCCATTTATAGAACACGGGGTTCTATTCATAGAACACAAGGTTTATTCATAGAACAGATGGTTATATTTATAGATCACGGGTGGTTTCCATTCAGAGAACACATGGTTTCATTCATAAAACACAGGGTTCTATTCATAAAACACAGAGTTCCATTCATAGAACACAGGGTTCTATTAATAGAACACAAGGTTTTATTCATAGAACACATGGTTATATTTATAGATCACGGGTGGTTTCCATTCAGAGAACACATGATTTCATTCATAAAACACAGGGTTCTATTCATAGAACACAGGGTTCCATTCATAGAACACAGGGTTCTATTCATAGACCACAAGGTTTTATTCATAGAACACATGGTTATATTTATAGATCACGGGTGGTTTCCATTCAGAGAACACATAATTTCATTCATAAAACACAGGGTTCTATTTATAGAACACAGGGTTACATTTATAGAACACAGGGTTCTATTCATAGAACTCAAGGTTTTATACATTGAACAGATGGTTATATTTATAGATCACGGGTGGTTTCCATTCAGAGAACACATAATTTCATTCATAAAACACAGGGTTCTATTCATAGAACACAAGGTTCCAATTATAGAACACAGGGTTCTATTCATAGAACACAAGGTTTTATTCATAGAACAGATGGGTATATTTATAGATCACGGGTGGTTTCCATTCAGAGAACACATGGTTTCATTCATAAAACAAAGGGTTCTATTCATAAAACACAGGGTTCCATTCATAGAACACAGGGTTCTATTAATAGAACACAAGGTTTTATTCATAGAACACATGGTTATATTTATAGATCACGGGTGGTTTTCATTCAGAGAACACATGATTTCATTCATAAAACACAGGGTTCTATTTATAGAACACAGGGTTCCATTCATAGAACACAGGGTTCTATTAATAGAACACAAGGTTTTATTCATAAAACACATGGTTATATTTATAGATCACGGGTGGTTTCCATTCAGAGAACACATGGTTTCATTCATAAAACACAGGGTTCTATTCATAGAACACAGGGTTCCATTTATAGAACACAGGGTTCTATTCATAGAACACAAGGTTTTATTCATAGAACACATGGTTATATTTATAGATCACGGGTGGTTTCCATTCAGAGAACACATAATTTTATTCATAAAACACAGAGTTCTATTCATAGAACACAGGGTTCCATTTATAGAACACAGGGTTCTATTCATAGAACACAAGGTTTTATCCATAGAACACATGGTTATATTTATAGATCACGGGTGGTTTCCATTCAGAGAACACATAATTTTATTCATAAAACACAGAGTTCTATTCATAGAACACAGGGTTCCATTTATAGAACACAGGGTTCTATTTATAGAACTCAAGGTTTTATTCATAGAACAGATGGTTATATTTATAGATCACGGGTGGTTTCCATTCAGAGAACACATAATTGCATTCATAAAACACAGGGTTCTATTCATAGAACACAGGGTTCCATTTTTAGAACACAGGGTTCTATTCATAGAACACAAGGTTTTATTCATAGAACACATGGCTATATTTATAGATCACGGGTGGTTTCCATTCAGAGAACACATGGTTTCATTCATAAAACACAGGGTTCTATTTATAGAACACAGGGTTCCATTCATAGAACACAGGGTTCTATTTATAGAACAGAAGGTTTTATTCATATAACACATGGTTATATTTATAGATCACGGGTGGTTTCCATTCAGAGAACACATGGTTTCATTCATAAAACACAGGGTTCTATTCATAAAACACAGGGTTCCATTCATAGAACACAGGGTTCTATTAATAGAACACAAGGTTTTATTCATAAAACACATGGTTATATTTATAGATCACGGGTGGTTTCCATTCAGAGAACACATCATTTCATTCACAAAACACAGGGTTCTATTCATAGAACACAGGGTTCCATTTATAGAACACTGGGTTCTATTCATAGAACACAAGGTTTTATTCATAGAACACATGGTTATATTTATAGATCACGGGTGGTTTCCATTCAGAGAACACATAATTTTATTCATAAAACACAGGGTTCTATTCATAGAACACAGGGTTCCATTTATAGAACACAGGGTTCTATTCATAGAACTCAAGGTTTTATTCATAGAACAGATGGTTACATTTATAGATCACTGGTGGTTTCCATTCAGAGAACACATAATTTCATTCATAAAACACAGGGTTCTATTCATAAAACACAAGGTTCCAATTATAGAACACAGGGTTCTATTCATAGAACACAAGGTTTTATTCATAGAACAGATGGGTATATTTATAGATCACGGGTGGTTTCCATTCAGAGAACACATGGTTTCATTCATAAAACACAGGGTTCTATTCATAAAACACAGGGTTCCATTCATAGAACACAGGGTTCTATTAATAGAACACAAGGTTTTATTCATAGAACACATGGTTATATTTATAGATCACGGGTGGTTTCCATTCGGAGAACACATAATTTCATTCATAAAACACAGGGTTCTATTCATAGAACACAAGGTTCCAATTATAGAACACAGGGTTCTATTAATAGAACACAAGGTTTTATTCATAAAACACATGGTTATATTTATAGATCACGGGTGGTTTCCATTCAGAGAACACATGGTTTCATTCATAAAACACAGGGTTCTATTTATAGAACACAGGGTTCCATTCATAGAACACAGGGTTTTATCCATAGAACACATGGTTATATTTATAGATCACGGGTGGTTTCCATTCAGAGAACACATAATTGTATTCATAAAACACAGAGTTCTATTCATAGAACACAGGGTTCCATTTATAGAACACAGGGTTCTATTCATAGAACTCAAGGTTTTATTCATAGAACAGATGGTTATATTTATAGATCACGGGTGGTTTCCATTCAGAGAACACATAATTGCATTCATAAAACACAGGGTTCTATTCATAGAACACAGGGTTCCATTTATAGAACACTGGGTTCTATTCATAGAACACAAGGTTTTATTCATAGAACACATGGTTATATTTATAGATCACGGGTGGTTTCCATTCAGAGAACACATAATTTTATTCATAAAACACAGGGTTCTATTCATAGAACACAGGGTTCCATTTATAGAACACAGGGTTCTATTCATAGAACTCAAGGTTTTATTCATAGAACAGATGGTTATATTTATAGATCACGGGTGGTTTCCATTCAGAGAACACATAATTTCATTCATAAAACACAGGGTTCTATTCATAGAACACAGGGTTCCATTTATAGAACATGGGGTTCTATTCATAGAACACAAGGTTTATTCATAGAACAGATGGTTATATTCATAGATCACGGGTGGTTTCCATTCAGAGAACACATGGTTTTATTCATAAAACACAGGGTTCTATTCATGGAACACAGGGTTCCATTCATAGAACACAGGGTTCTATTAATAGAACACAAGGTTTTATTCATAAAACACATGGTTATATTTATAGATCATGGGTGGTTTCCATTCAGAGAACACATCATTTCATTCCTAAAACACAGGGTTCTATTCATAGAACACAGGGTTCCATTTATAGAACACTGGGTTCTATTCATAGAACACAAGGTTTTATTCATAGAACACATGGTTATATTTATAGATCACGGGTGGTTTCCATTCAGAGAACACATAATTTTATTCATAAAACACAGTGTTCTATTCATAGAACACAGGGTTCCATTTATAGAACACAGGGTTCTATTCATAGAACTCAAGGTTTTATTCATAGAACAGATGGTTATATTTATAGATCACGGGTGGTTTCCATTCAGAGAACACATAATTTTATTCATAAAACACAGGGTTCTATTCATAGAACACAGGGTTCCATTTATAGAACACAGGGTTCTATTCATAGAACTCAAGGTTTTATTCATAGAACAGATGGTTATATTTATAGATCACGGGTGGTTTCCATTCAGAGAACACATAATTGCTTTCATAAAACACAGGGTTCTATTCATAGAACACAGGGTTCCATTTTTAGAACACAGGGTTCTATTCATAGAACACAAGGTTTTATTCATAGAACACATGGCTATATTTATAGATCACGGGTGGTTTCCATTCAGAGAACACATGGTTTCATTCATAAAACACAGGGTTCTATTTATAGAACACAGGGTTCCATTCATAGAACACAGGGTTCTATTAATAGAACACAAGGTTTTATTCATAAAACACATGGTTATATTTATAGATCACGGGTGGTTTCCATTCAGAGAACACATGGTTTCATTTATAAAACACAGGGTTCTATTCATAGAACACAGGGTTCCATTTATAGAACACAGGGTTCTATTCATAGAACACAAGGTTTTATTCATAGAACACATGGTTATATTTATAGATCACGGGTGGTTTCCATTCAGAGAACACATAATTTTATTCATAAAACACAGAGTTCTATTCATAGAACACAGGGTTCCATTTATAGAACACAGGGTTCTATTCATAGAACTCAAGGTTTTATTCATAGAACAGATGGTTATATTTATAGATCACGGGTGGTTTCCATTCAGAGAACACATAATTGCATTCATAAAACACAGGGTTCTATTCATAGAACACAGGGTTCCATTTTTAGAACACAGGGTTCTATTCATAGAACACAAGGTTTTATTCATAGAACACATGGCTATATTTATAGATCACGGGTGGTTTCCATTCAGAGAACACATGGTTTCATTCATAAAACACAGGGTTCTATTTATAGAACACAGGGTTCCATTCATAGAACACAGGGTTCTATTAATAGAACACAAGGTTTTATTCATAAAACACATGGTTATATTTATAGATCACGGGTGGTTTCCATTCAGAGAACACATGGTTTCATTTATAAAACACAGGGTTCTATTCATAGAACACAGGGTTCCATTTATAGAACACAGGGTTCTATTCATAGAACACAAGGTTTTATTCATAGAACACATGGTTATATTTATAGATCACGGGTGGTTTCCATTCAGAGAACACATAATTTTATTCATAAAACACAGAGTTCTATTCATAGAACACAGGGTTCCATTTATAGAACACAGGGTTCTATTCATAGAACTCAAGGTTTTATTCATAGAACAGATGGTTATATTTATAGATCACGGGTGGTTTCCATTCAGAGAACACATAATTGCATTCATAAAACACAGGGTTCTATTCATAGAACACAGGGTTCCATTTTTAGAACACAGGGTTCTATTCATAGAACACAAGGTTTTATTCATAGAACACATGGCTATATTTATAGATCACGGGTGGTTTCCATTCAGAGAACACATGGTTTCATTCATAAAACACAGGGTTCTATTTATAGAACACAGGGTTCCATTCATAGAACACAGGGTTCTATTTATAGAACAGAAGGTTTTATTCATATAACACATGGTTATATTTATAGATCACGGGTGGTTTCCATTCAGAGAACACATGGTTTCATTCATAAAACACAGGGTTCTATTCATAAAACACAGGGTTCCATTCATAGAACACAGGGTTCTATTAATAGAACACAAGGTTTTATTCATAGAACACATGGTTATATTTATAGATCACGGGTGGTTTTCATTCAGAGAACACATGATTTCATTCATAAAACACAGGGTTCTATTTATAGAACACAGGGTTCCATTCATAGAACACAGGGTTCTATTAATAGAACACAAGGTTTTATTCATAAAACACATGGTTATATTTATAGATCACGGGTGGTTTCCATTCAGAGAACACATGGTTTCATTCATAAAACACAGGGTTCTATTCATAGAACACAGGGTTCCATTTATAGAACACAGGGTTCTATTCATAGAACACAAGGTTTTATTCATAGAACACATGGTTATATTTATAGATCACGGGTGGTTTCCATTCAGAGAACACATAATTTTATTCATAAAACACAGAGTTCTATTCATAGAACACAGGGTTCCATTTATAGAACACAGGGTTCTATTCATAGAACACAAGGTTTTATCCATAGAACACATGGTTATATTTATAGATCACGGGTGGTTTCCATTCAGAGAACACATAATTTTATTCATAAAACACAGAGTTCTATTCATAGAACACAGGGTTCCATTTATAGAACACAGGGTTCTATTTATAGAACTCAAGGTTTTATTCATAGAACAGATGG
This sequence comes from Crinia signifera, assembly GCF_055691185.1. NCBI lineage: Eukaryota > Metazoa > Chordata > Amphibia > Anura > Myobatrachidae > Crinia > Crinia signifera. The sequence continues at coordinate 235,241,795 of NC_139217.1, read as the reverse complement.
TTATATTTATAGATCACGGGTGGTTTCCATTCAGAGAACACATAATTGCATTCATAAAACACAGGGTTCTATTCATAGAACACAGGGTTCCATTTTTAGAACACAGGGTTCTATTCATAGAACACAAGGTTTTATTCATAGAACACATGGCTATATTTATAGATCACGGGTGGTTTCCATTCAGAGAACACATGGTTTCATTCATAAAACACAGGGTTCTATTTATAGAACACAGGGTTCCATTCATAGAACACAGGGTTCTATTTATAGAACAGAAGGTTTTATTCATATAACACATGGTTATATTTATAGATCACGGGTGGTTTCCATTCAGAGAACACATGGTTTCATTCATAAAACACAGGGTTCTATTCATAAAACACAGGGTTCCATTCATAGAACACAGGGTTCTATTAATAGAACACAAGGTTTTATTCATAAAACACATGGTTATATTTATAGATCACGGGTGGTTTCCATTCAGAGAACACATCATTTCATTCACAAAACACAGGGTTCTATTCATAGAACACAGGGTTCCATTTATAGAACACTGGGTTCTATTCATAGAACACAAGGTTTTATTCATAGAACACATGGTTATATTTATAGATCACGGGTGGTTTCCATTCAGAGAACACATAATTTTATTCATAAAACACAGGGTTCTATTCATAGAACACAGGGTTCCATTTATAGAACACGGGGTTCTATTCATAGAACTCAAGGTTTTATTCATAGAACAGATGGTTACATTTATAGATCACTGGTGGTTTCCATTCAGAGAACACATAATTTCATTCATAAAACACAGGGTTCTATTCATAAAACACAAGGTTCCAATTATAGAACACAGGGTTCTATTCATAGAACACAAGGTTTTATTCATAGAACAGATGGGTATATTTATAGATCACGGGTGGTTTCCATTCAGAGAACACATGGTTTCATTCATAAAACACAGGGTTCTATTCATAAAACACAGGGTTCCATTCATAGAACACAGGGTTCTATTAATAGAACACAAGGTTTTATTCATAGAACACATGGTTATATTTATAGATCACGGGTGGTTTCCATTCAGAGAACACATAATTTCATTCATAAAACACAGGGTTCTATTCATAGAACACAAGGTTCCAATTATAGAACACAGGGTTCTATTAATAGAACACAAGGTTTTATTCATAAAACACATGGTTATATTTATAGTACACGGGTGGTTTCCATTCAGAGAACACATGGTTTCATTCATAAAACACAGGGTTCTATTTATAGAACACAGGGTTCCATTCATAGAACACAGGGTTTTATCCATAGAACACATGGTTATATTTATAGATCACGGGTGGTTTCCATTCAGAGAACACATAATTGTATTCATAAAACACAGAGTTCTATTCATAGAACACAGGGTTCCATTTATAGAACACAGGGTTCTATTCATAGAACTCAAGGTTTTATTCATAGAACAGATGGTTATATTTATAGATCACGGGTGGTTTCCATTCAGAGAACACATAATTGCATTCATAAAACACAGGGTTCTATTCATAGAACACAGGGTTCCATTTATAGAACACTGGGTTCTATTCATAGAACACAAGGTTTTATTCATAGAACACATGGTTATATTTATAGATCACGGGTGGTTTCCATTCAGAGAACACATAATTTTATTCATAAAACACAGGGTTCTATTCATAGAACACAGGGTTCCATTTATAGAACACAGGGTTCTATTCATAGAACTCAAGGTTTTATTCATAGAACAGATGGTTATATTTATAGATCACGGGTGGTTTCCATTCAGAGAACACATAATTTCATTCATAAAACACAGGGTTCTATTCATAGAACACAGGGTTCCATTTATAGAACATGGGGTTCTATTCATAGAACACAAGGTTTATTCATAGAACAGATGGTTATATTCATAGATCACGGGTGGTTTCCATTCAGAGAACACATGGTTTTATTCATAAAACACAGGGTTCTATTCATGGAACACAGGGTTCCATTCATAGAACACAGGGTTCTATTAATAGAACACAAGGTTTTATTCATAAAACACATGGTTATATTTATAGATCATGGGTGGTTTCCATTCAGAGAACACATCATTTCATTCCTAAAACACAGGGTTCTATTCATAGAACACAGGGTTCCATTTATAGAACACTGGGTTCTATTCATAGAACACAAGGTTTTATTCATAGAACACATGGTTATATTTATAGATCACGGGTGGTTTCCATTCAGAGAACACATAATTTTATTCATAAAACACAGTGTTCTATTCATAGAACACAGGGTTCCATTTATAGAACACAGGGTTCTATTCATAGAACTCAAGGTTTTATTCATAGAACAGATGGTTATATTTATAGATCACGGGTGGTTTCCATTCAGAGAACACATAATTTTATTCATAAAACACAGGGTTCTATTCATAGAACACAGGGTTCCATTTATAGAACACAGGGTTTTATTCATAGAACTCAAGGTTTTATTCATAGAACAGATGGTTATATTTATAGATCACGGGTGGTTTCCATTCAGAGAACACATAATTGCTTTCATAAAACACAGGGTTCTATTCATAGAACACAGGGTTCCATTTTTAGAACACAGGGTTCTATTCATAGAACACAAGGTTTTATTCATAGAACACATGGCTATATTTATAGATCACGGGTGGTTTCCATTCAGAAAACACATGGTTTCATTCATAAAACACAGGGTTCTATTTATAGAACACAGGGTTCCATTCATAGAACACAGGGTTCTATTAATAGAACACAAGGTTTTATTCATAAAACACATGGTTATATTTATAGATCACGGGTGGTTTCCATTCAGAGAACACATGGTTTCATTTATAAAACACAGGGTTCTATTCATAGAACACAGGGTTCCATTTATAGAACACAGGGTTCTATTCATAGAACACAAGGTTTTATTCATATAACACATGGTTATATTTATAGATCACGGGTGGTTTCCATTCAGAGAACACATAATTTTATTCATAAAACACAGAGTTCTATTCATAGAACACAGGGTTCCATTTATAGAACACAGGGTTCTATTCATAGAACTCAAGGTTTTATTCATAGAACAGATGGTTATATTTATAGATCACGGGTGGTTTCCATTCAGAGAACACATAATTGCATTCATAAAACACAGGGTTCTATTCATAGAACACAGGGTTCCATTTTTAGAACACAGGGTTCTATTCATAGAACACAAGGTTTTATTCATAGAACACATGGCTATATTTATAGATCACGGGTGGTTTCCATTCAGAGAACACATGGTTTCATTTATAAAACACAGGGTTCTATTTATAGAACACAGGGTTCCATTCATATAACACAGGGTTCTATTTATAGAACAGAAGGTTTTATTCATATAACACATGGTTATATTTATAGATCACGGGTGGTTTCCATTCAGAGAACACATGGTTTCATTCATAAAACACAGGGTTCTATTCATAAAACACAGGGTTCCATTCATAGAACACATGGTTCTATTAATAGAACACAAGGTTTTATTTATAAAACACATGGTTATATTTATAGATCACGGGTGGTTTCCATTCAGAGAACACATCATTTCATTCATAAAACACAGGGTTCTATTCATAGAACACAGGGTTCCATTTATAGAACACTGGGTTCTATTCATAGAACACAAGGTTTTATTCATAGAACACATGGTTATATTTATAGATCACGGGTGGTTTCCATTCAGAGAACACATAATTTGATTCATAAAACACAGGGTTCTATTCATAGAACACAGGGTTCCATTTATAGAACACAAGGTTCTATTCATAGAACTCAAGGTTTTATTCATAGAACAGATGGTTATATTTATAGATCACGGGTGGTTTCCATTCAGAGAACACATAATTTCATTCATAAAACACAGGGTTCTATTCATAGAACACAGGGTTCCATTTATAGAACACGGGGTTCTATTCATAGAACACAAGGTTTATTCATAGAACAGATGGTTATATTTATAGATCACGGGTGGTTTCCATTCAGAGAACACATGGTTTCATTCATAAAACACAGGGTTCTATTCATAGAACACAGGTTTCCATTTATAGAACACAGGGTTCTATTCATAGAACTCAAGGTTTTATTCATAGAACAGATGGTTATATTTATAGATCACGGGTGGTTTCCATTCAGAGAACACATAATTTCATTCATAAAACACAGGGTTCTATTCATAGAACACAGGGTTCCATTTATAGAACACGGGGTTCTATTCATAGAACACAAGGTTTATTCATAGAACAGATGGTTATATTTATAGATCACGGGTGGTTTCCATTCAGAGAACACATGGTTTCATTCATAAAACACAGGGTTCTATTCATGGAACACAGGGTTCCATTCATAGAACACAGGGTTCTATTAATAGAACACAATGTTTTAATCATAAAACACATGGTTATATTTATAGATCACGGGTGGTTTCCATTCAGAGAACACATAATTTCATTCATAAAACACAGGGTTCTATTCATAGAACACAAGGTTTTATTCATAGAACACATGGCTATATTTATAGATCACGGGTGGTTTCCATTCAGAGAACACATGGTTTCATTAATAAAACACAGGGTTCTATTTATAGAACACCGGGTTCCATTCATAGAACACAGGGTTCTATTAATAGAACACAAGGTTTTATTCATAAAACACATGGTTATATTTATAGATCACGGGTGGTTTCCATTCAGAGAACACATGGTTTCATTCATAAAACACATGGTTCTATTCATAGAACACAGGGTTCCATTCATAGAACACATGGTTCTATTAATAGAACACAAGGTTTTATTCATAAAACACATGGTTATATTTATAGATCACGGGTGGTTTCCATTCAGATAACACATCATTTCATTCATAAAACACAGGGTTCTATTCATAGAACACAGGGTTCCATTTATAGAACACTGGGTTCTATTCATAGAGCACAAGGTTTTATTCATAGAACACATGGTTATATTTATAGATCACGGGTGGTTTCCATTCAGAGAACACATAATTGTATTCATAAAACACAGGGTTCTATTCATAGAACACATGGTTCCATTTATAGAACACAGGGTTCTATTCATAGAACTCAAGGTTTTATTCATAGAACAGATGGTTATATTTATAGATCACGGGTGGTTTCCATTCAGAGAACACATAATTTCATTCATAAAATACAGGGTTCTATTCATAGAACACAGGGTTCCATTTATAGAACACGGGGTTCTATTCATAGAACACAAGGTTTATTCATAGAACAGATGGTTATATTTATAGATCACAGGTGGTTTCCATTCAGAGAACACATGGTTTCATTCATAAGACACAGGGTTCTATTCATGGAACACAGGGTTCCATTCATAGAACACAGGGTTCTATTAATAGAACACAAGGTTTTATTCATAGAACACATGGTTATATTTATAGATCACGGGTGGTTTCCATTCAGAGAACACATAATTTCATTCATAAAACACAGGGTTCTATTCATAGAACACAAGGTTCCAATTATATAACACAGGGTTCTATTCATAGAACACAAGGTTTTATTCATAGAACAGATGGGTATATTTATAGATCACGGGTGGTTTCCATTCAGAGAACACATAATTGTATTCATAAAACACAGGGTTCTATTCATGGAACACAGGGTTCCATTCATAGAACACAGGGTTCTATTAATAGAACACAAGGTTTTATTCATAGAACACATGGTTATATTTATAGATCACGGGTGGTTTCCATTCAGAGAACACATAATTTCATTCATAAAACACAGGGTTCTATTCATAGAACACAAGGTTCCAATTATATAACACAGGGTTCTATTAATAGAACACAAGGTTTTATTCATAAAACACATGGTTATATTTATAGATCACGGGTGGTTTCCATTCAGAGAACACATCATTTCATTCATAAAACACAGGGTTCTATTCATAGAACACAGGGTTCCATTTATAGAACACATGGTTCTATTAATAGAACACAAGGTTTTATTCATAGAACACATGGTTATATTTATAGATCACGGGTGGTTTTCATTCAGAGAACACATAATTTCATTCATAAAACACAGGGTTCTATTCATAGAACACAAGGTTCCAATTATAGAACACAGGGTTCTATTCATAGAACACAAGGTTTTATTCATAGAACAGATGGGTATATTTATAGATCACGGGTGGTTTCCATTCAGAGAACACATGGTTTCATTCATAAAACACAGGGTTCTATTCATAAAACACAGGGTTCCATTCATAGAACACAGGGTTCTATTAATAGAACACAAGGTTTTATTCATAGAACACATGGTTATATTTATAGATCACGGGTGGTTTCCATTCAGAGAACACATGATTTCATTCATAAAACACAGGGTTCTATTTATAGAACACAGGGTTCCATTCATAGAACACAGGGTTCTATTTATAGAACACAAGGTTTTATTCATAAAACACATGGTTATATTTATAGATCACGGGTGGTTTCCATTCAGAGAACACATGGTTTCATTCATAAAACACAGGGTTCTATTCATAGAACACATGGTTCCATTCATAGAACACAGGGTTCTATTAATAGAACACAAGGTTTTATTCATAAAACACTTGGTTATATTTATAGATCACGGGTGGTTTCCATTCAGAGAACACATGATTTCATTCATAAAACACAGGGTTCTATTTATAGAACACAGGGTTCCATTCATAGAACACAGGGTTCTATTAATAGAACACAAGGTTTTATTCATAAAACACAGGGTTCTATTAATAGAACACAAGGTTTTATTCATAAAACACATGGTTATATTTATAGATCACGGGTGGTTTCCATTCAGAGAACACATGGTTTCATTCATAAAACACAGGGTTCTATTCATAGAACACAGGGTTCCATTCATAGAACACATGGTTCTATTCATAGAACACAAGGTTTTATCCATAGAACACATGGTTATATTTATAGATCACGGGTGGTTTCCATTCAGAGAACACATAATTTTATTCATAAAACACAGAGTTCTATTCATAGAACACAGGGTTCCATTTATAGAACACAGGGTTCTATTTATAGAACTCAAGGTTTTATTCATAGAACAGATGGTTATATTTATAGATCACGGGTGGTTTCCATTCAGAGAACACATAATTGCATTCATAAAACACAGGGTTCTATTCATAGAACACAGGGTTCCATTTTTAGAACACAGGGTTCTATTCATAGAACACAAGGTTTTATTCATAGAACACATGGCTATATTTATAGATCACGGGTGGTTTCCATTCAGAGAACACATGGTTTCATTTATAAAACACAGGGTTCTATTTATAGAACACAGGGTTCCATTCATATAACACAGGGTTCTATTTATAGAACAGAAGGTTTTATTCATATAACACATGGTTATATTTATAGATCACGGGTGGTTTCCATTCAGAGAACACATGGTTTCATTCATAAAACACAGGGTTCTATTCATAAAACACAGGGTTCCATTCATATAACACATGGTTCTATTAATAGAACACAAGGTTTTATTTATAAAACACATGGTTATATTTATAGATCACGGGTGGTTTCCATTCAGAGAACACATCATTTCATTCATAAAACACAGGGTTCTATTCATAGAACACAGGGTTCCATTTATAGAACACTGGGTTCTATTCATAGAACACAAGGTTTTATTCATAGAACACATGGTTATATTTATAGATCACGGGTGGTTTCCATTCAGAGAACACATAATTTGATTCATAAAACACAGGGTTCTATTCATAGAACACAGGGTTCCATTTATAGAACACAAGGTTCTATTCATAGAACTCAAGGTTTTATTCATAGAACAGATGGTTATATTTATAGATCACGGGTGGTTTCCATTCAGAGAACACATAATTTCATTCATAAAACACAGGGTTCTATTCATAGAACACAGGGTTCCATTTATAGAACACGGGGTTCTATTCATAGAACACAAGGTTTATTCATAGAACAGATGGTTATATTTATAGATCACGGGTGGTTTCCATTCAGAGAACACATGGTTTCATTCATAAAACACAGGGTTCTATTCATAGAACACAGGGTTCCATTTATAGAACACAGGGTTCTATTCATAGAACTCAAGGTTTTATACATTGAACAGATGGTTATATTTATAGATCACGGGTGGTTTCCATTCAGAGAACACATAATTTCATTCATAAAACACAGGGTTCTATTCATAGAACACAGGGTTCCATTTATAGAACACAGGGTTTTATTCATAGAACACAAGGTTTATTCATAGAACAGATGGTTATATTTATAGATCACGGGTGGTTTCCATTCAGAGAACACATGGTTTCATTCATAAAACACAGGGTTCTATTCATGGAACACAGGGTTCTATTAATAGAACACAAGGTTTTATTCATAGAACACATGGTTTTATTCATAGAACACATGGTTATATTTATAGATCACGGGTGGTTTCCATTCAGAGAACACATAATTTCATTCATAAAACACAGGGTTCTATTCATAGAACACAAGGTTCCAATTATAGAACACAGGGTTCTATTCATAGAACACAAGGTTTTATTCATAGAACAGATGGGTATATTTATAGATCACGGGTGGTTTCCATTCAGAGAACACATGGTTTCATTCATAAAACAAAGGGTTCTATTCATAAAACACAGGGTTCCATTCATAGAACACAGGGTTCTATTCATAAAACACAGGGTTCCATTCATAGAACACAGGGTTCTATTAATAGAACACAAGGTTTTATTCATAGAACACATGGTTATATTTATAGATCACGGGTGGTTTCCATTCAGAGAACACATAATTTCATTCATAAAACACAGGGTTCTATTCATAGAACACAAGGTTCCAATTATAGAACACAGGGTTCTATTAATAGAACACAAGGTTTTATTCATAAAACACATGGTTATATTTATAGATCACGGGTGGTTTCCATTCAGAGAACACATGGTTTCATTCATAAAACACAGGGTTCTATTCATAGAACACAGGGTTCCATTTATAGAACACAGGGTTCTATTCATAGAACACAAGGTTTTATCCATAGAACACATGGTTATATTTATAGATCACGGGTGGTTTCCATTCAGAGAACACATAATTTTATTCATAAAACACAGAGTTCTATTCATAGAACACAGGGTTCCATTTATAGAACACAGGGTTCTATTTATAGAACTCAAGGTTTTATTCATAGAACAGATGGTTATATTTATAGATCACGGGTGGTTTCCATTCAGAGAACACATAATTGCATTCATAAAACACAGGGTTCTATTCATAGAACACAGGGTTCAATTTTTAGAACACAGGGTTCTATTCATAGAACACAAGGTTTTATTCATAGAACACATGGCTATATTTATAGATCACGGGTGGTTTCCATTCAGAGAACACATGGTTTCATTTATAAAACACAGGGTTCTATTTATAGAACACAGGGTTCCATTCATAGAACACAGGGTTCTATTTATAGAACAGAAGGTTTTATTCATATAACACATGGTTATATTTATAGATCACGGGTGGTTTCCATTCAGAGAACACATGGTTTCATTCATAAAACACAGGGTTCTATTCATAAAACACAGGGTTCCATTCATAGAACACATGGTTCTATTAATAGAACACAAGGTTTTATTCATAAAACACATGGTTATATTTATAGATCACGGGTGGTTTCCATTCAGAGAACACATCATTTCATTCATAAAACACAGGGTTCTATTCATAGAACACAGGGTTCCATTTATAGAACACAGGGTTCTATTCATAGAACTCAAGGTTTTATTCATAGAACAGATGGTTATATTTATAGATCACGGGTGGTTTCCATTCAGAGAACACATAATTTCATTCATAAAACACAGGGTTCTATTCATAGAACACAGGGTTCCATTTATAGAACACGGGGTTCTATTCATAGAACACAAGGTTTATTCATAGAACAGATGGTTATATTTATAGATCACGGGTGGTTTCCATTCAGAGAACACATGGTTTCATTCATAAAACACAGGGTTCTATTCATGGAACACAGGGTTCCATTCATAGAACACAGGGTTCTATTAATAGAACACAATGTTTTAATCATAAAACACATGGTTATATTTATAGATCACGGGTGGTTTCCATTCAGAGAACACATAATTTCATTCATAAAACACAGGGTTCTATTCATAGAACACAAGGTTTTATTCATAGAACACATGGCTATATTTATAGATCACGGGTGGTTTCCATTCAGAGAACACATGGTTTCATTAATAAAACACAGGGTTCTATTTATAGAACACCGGGTTCCATTCATAGAACACAGGGTTCTATTAATAGAACACAAGGTTTTATTCATAAAACACATGGTTATATTTATAGATCACGGGTGGTTTCCATTCAGAGAACACATGGTTTCATTCATAAAACACATGGTTCTATTCATAGAACACAGGGTTCCATTCATAGAACACATGGTTCTATTAATAGAACACAAGGTTTTATTCATAAAACACATGGTTATATTTATAGATCACGGGTGGTTTCCATTCAGATAACACATCATTTCATTCATAAAACACAGGGTTCTATTCATAGAACACAGGGTTCCATTTATAGAACACTGGGTTCTATTCATAGAGCACAAGGTTTTATTCATAGAACACATGGTTATATTTATAGATCACGGGTGGTTTCCATTCAGAGAACACATAATTGTATTCATAAAACACAGGGTTCTATTCATAGAACACATGGTTCCATTTATAGAACACAGGGTTCTATTCATAGAACTCAAGGTTTTATTCATAGAACAGATGGTTATATTTATAGATCACGGGTGGTTTCCATTCAGAGAACACATGGTTTCATTCATAAAACACAGGGTTCTATTCATAGAACACAGGGTTCCATTCATAGAACACAGGGTTCTATTAATAGAACACAAGGTTTTATTCATAAAACACATGGTTATATTTATAGATCACGGGTGGTTTCCATTCAGAGAACACATCATTTCATTCATAAAACACAGGGTTCTATTCATAGAACACAGGGTTCCATTTATAGAACACATGGTTCTATTAATAGAACACAAGGTTTTATTCATAGAACACATGGTTATATTTATAGATCACGGGTGGTTTTCATTCAGAGAACACATAATTTCATTCATAAAACACAGGGTTCTATTCATAGAACACAAGGTTCCAATTATAGAACACAGGGTTCTATTCATAGAACACAAGGTTTTATTCATAGAACAGATGGGTATATTTATAGATCACGGGTGGTTTCCATTCAGAGAACACATGGTTTCATTCATAAAACACAGGGTTCTATTCATAAAACACAGGGTTCCATTCATAGAACACAGGGTTCTATTAATAGAACACAAGGTTTTATTCATAGAACACATGGTTATATTTATAGATCACGGGTGGTTTCCATTCAGAGAACACATGATTTCATTCATAAAACACAGGGTTCTATTTATAGAACACAGGGTTCCATTCATAGAACACAGGGTTCTATTTATAGAACACAATGTTTTATTCATAAAACACATGGTTATATTTATAGATCACGGGTGGTTTCCATTCAGAGAACACATGGTTTCATTCATAAAACACAGGGTTCTATTCATAGAACACATGGTTCCATTCATAGAACACAGGGTTCTATTAATAGAACACAAGGTTTTATTCATAAAACACTTGGTTATATTTATAGATCACGGGTGGTTTCCATTCAGAGAACACATGATTTCATTCATAAAACACAGGGTTCTATTTATAGAACACAGGGTTCCATTCATAGAACACAGGGTTCTATTAATAGAACACAAGGTTTTATTCATAAAACACAGGGTTCTATTAATAGAACACAAGGTTTTATTCATAAAACACATGGTTATATTTATAGATCACGGGTGGTTTCCATTCAGAGAACACATGGTTTCATTCATAAAACACAGGGTTCTATTCATAGAACACAGGGTTCCATTCATAGAACACAGTGTTCTATTAATAGAACACAAGGTTTTATTCATAAAACACATGGTTATATTTATAGATCACGGGTGGTTTCCATTCAGAGAACACATAATTTCATTCATAAAACACAGGGTTCTATTCATAGAACACAGGGTTCCATTTATAGAACACATGGTTCTATTCATAGAACACAAGGTTTTATCCATAGAACACATGGTTATATTTATAGATCACGGGTGGTTTCCATTCAGAGAACACATAATTTTATTCATAAAACACAGAGTTCTATTCATAGAACACAGGGTTCCATTTATAGAACACAGGGTTCTATTTATAGAACTCAAGGTTTTATTCCTAGAACAGATGGTTATATTTATAGATCACGGGTGGTTTCCATTCAGAGAACACATAATTGCATTCATAAAACACAGGGTTCTATTCATAGAACACAGGGTTCCATTTTTAGAACACAGGGTTCTATTCATAGAACACAAGGTTTTATTCATAGAACACATGGCTATATTTATAGATCACGGGTGGTTTCCATTCAGAGAACACATGGTTTCATTTATAAAACACAGGGTTCTATTTATAGAACACAGGGTTCCATTCATATAACACAGGGTTCTATTTATAGAACAGAAGGTTTTATTCATATAACACATGGTTATATTTATAGATCACGGGTGGTTTCCATTCAGAGAACACATGGTTTCATTCATAAAACACAGGGTTCTATTCATAAAACACAGGGTTCCATTCATAGAACACATGGTTCTATTAATAGAACACAAGGTTTTATTTATAAAACACATGGTTATATTTGTAGATCACGGGTGGTTTCCATTCAGAGAACACATCATTTCATTCATAAAACACAGGGTTCTATTCATAGAACACAGGGTTCCATTTATAGAACACTGGGTTCTATTCATAGAACACAAGGTTTTATTCATAGAACACATGGTTATATTTATAGATCACGGGTGGTTTCCATTCAGAGAACACATAATTTGATTCATAAAACACAGGGTTCTATTCATAGAACACAGGGTTCCATTTATAGAACACAAGGTTCTATTCATAGAACTCAAGGTTTTATTCATAGAACAGATGGTTATATTTATAGATCACGGGTGGTTTCCATTCAGAGAACACATAATTTCATTCATAAAACACAGGGTTCTATTCATAGAACACAGGGTTCCATTTATAGAACACGGGGTTCTATTCATAGAACACAAGGTTTATTCATAGAACAGATGGTTATATTTATAGATCACGGGTGGTTTCCATTCAGAGAACACATGGTTTCATTCATAAAACACAGGGTTCTATTCATAGAACACAGGGTTCCATTTATAGAACACAGGGTTCTATTCATAGAACTCAAGGTTTTATACATTGAACAGATGGTTATATTTATAGATCACGGGTGGTTTCCATTCAGAGAACACATAATTTCATTCATAAAACACAGGGTTCTATTCATAGAACACAGGGTTCCATTTATAGAACACAGGGTTTTATTCATAGAACACAAGGTTTATTCATAGAACAGATGGTTATATTTATAGATCACGGGTGGTTTCCATTCAGAGAACACATGGTTTCATTCATAAAACACAGGGTTCTATTTATGGAACACAGGGTTCTATTAATAGAACACAAGGTTTTATTCATAGAACACATGGTTTTATTCATAGAACACATGGTTATATTTATAGATCACGGGTGGTTTCCATTCAGAGAACACATAATTTCATTCATAAAACACAGGGTTCTATTCATAGAACACAAGGTTCCAATTATAGAACACAGGGTTCTATTCATAGAACACAAGGTTTTATTCATAGAACAGATGGGTATATTTATAGATCACGGGTGGTTTCCATTCAGAGAACACATGGTTTCATTCATAAAACAAAGGGTTCTATTCATAAAACACAGGGTTCCATTCATAGAACACAGGGTTCTATTCATAAAACACAGGGTTCCATTCATAGAACACAGGGTTCTATTAATAGAACACAAGGTTTTATTCATAGAACACATGGTTATATTTATAGATCACGGGTGGTTTCCATTCAGAGAACACATAATTTCATTCATAAAACACAGGGTTCTATTCATAGAACACAAGGTTCCAATTATAGAACACAGGGTTCTATTAATAGAACACAAGGTTTTATTCATAAAACACATGGTTATATTTATAGATCACGGGTGGTTTCCATTCAGAGAACACATGGTTTCATTCATAAAACACAGGGTTCTATTCATAGAACACAGGGTTCCATTTATAGAACACAGGGTTCTATTCATAGAACACAAGGTTTTATCTATAGAACACATGGTTATATTTATAGATCACGGGTGGTTTCCATTCAGAGAACACATAATTTTATTCATAAAACACAGAGTTCTATTCATAGAACACAGGGTTCCATTTATAGAACACAGGGTTCTATTTATAGAACTCAAGGTTTTATTCATAGAACAGATGGTTATATTTATAGATCACGGGTGGTTTCCATTCAGAGAACACATAATTGCATTCATAAAACACAGGGTTCTATTCATAGAACACAGGGTTCAATTTTTAGAACACAGGGTTCTATTCATAGAACACAAGGTTTTATTCATAGAACACATGGCTATATTTATAGATCACGGGTGGTTTCCATTCAGAGAACACATGGTTTCATTTATAAAACACAGGGTTCTATTTATAGAACACAGGGTTCCATTCATAGAACACAGGGTTCTATTTATAGAACAGAAGGTTTTATTCATATAACACATGGTTATATTTATAGATCACGGGTGGTTTCCATTCAGAGAACACATGGTTTCATTCATAAAACACAGGGTTCTATTCATAAAACACAGGGTTCCATTCATAGAACACATGGTTCTATTAATAGAACACAAGGTTTTATTCATAAAACACATGGTTATATTTATAGATCACGGGTGGTTTCCATTCAGAGAACACATCATTTCATTCATAAAACACAGGGTTCTATTCATAGAACACAGGGTTCCATTTATAGAACACTGGGTTCTATTCATAGAACACAAGGTTTTATTCATAGAACACATGGTTATATTTATAGATCACGGGTGGTTTCCATTCAGAGAACACATAATTGTATTCATAAAACACAGGGTTCTATTCATAGAACACAGGGTTCCATTTATAGAACACAAGGTTCTATTCATAGAACTCAAGGTTTTATTCATAGAACAGATGGTTATATTTATAGATCACGGGTGGTTTCCATTCAGAGAACACATAATTTCATTCATAAAACACAGGGTTCTATTCATAGAACACAGGGTTCCATTTATAGAACACGGGGTTCTATTCATAGAACACAAGGTTTATTCATAGAACAGATGGTTATATTTATAGATCACGGGTGGTTTCCATTCAGAGAACACATGGTTTCATTCATAAAACACAGGGTTCTATTCATAGAACACAGGGTTCCATTTATAGAACACAGGGTTCTATTCATAGAACTCAAGGTTTTATACATTGAACAGATGGTTATATTTATAGATCACGGGTGGTTTCCATTCAGAGAACACATAATTTCATTCATAAAACACAGGGTTCTATTCATAGAACACAGGGTTCCATTTATAGAACACAGGGTTTTATTCATAGAACACAAGGTTTATTCATAGAACAGATGGTTATATTTATAGATCACGGGTGGTTTCCATTCAGAGAACACATGGTTTCATTCATAAAACACAGGGTTCTATTCATGGAACACAGGGTTCTATTAATAGAACACAAGGTTTTATTCATAGAACACATGGTTTTATTCATAGAACACATGGTTATATTTATAGATCACGGGTGGTTTCCATTCAGAGAACACATAATTTCATTCATAAAACACAGGGTTCTATTCATAGAACACAAGGTTCCAATTATAGAACACAGGGTTCTATTCATAGAACACAAGGTTTTATTCATAGAACAGATGGGTATATTTATAGATCACGGGTGGTTTCCATTCAGAGAACACATGGTTTCATTCATAAAACAAAGGGTTCTATTCATAAAACACAGGGTTCCATTCATAGAACACAGGGTTCTATTCATAAAACACAGGGTTCCATTCATAGAACACAGGGTTCTATTAATAGAACACAAGGTTTTATTCATAGAACACATGGTTATATTTATAGATCACGGGTGGTTTCCATTCAGAGAACACATAATTTCATTCATAAAACACAGGGTTCTATTCATAGAACACAAGGTTCCAATTATAGAACACAGGGTTCTATTAATAGAACACAAGGTTTTATTCATAAAACACATGGTTATATTTATAGATCACGGGTGGTTTCCATTCAGAGAACACATGGTTTCATTCATAAAACACAGGGTTCTATTCATAGAACACAGGGTTCCATTTATAGAACACAGGGTTCTATTCATAGAACACAAGGTTTTATCCATAGAACACATGGTTATATTTATAGATCACGGGTGGTTTCCATTCAGAGAACACATAATTTTATTCATAAAACACAGAGTTCTATTCATAGAACACAGGGTTCCATTTATAGAACACAGGGTTCTATTTATAGAACTCAAGGTTTTATTCATAGAACAGATGGTTATATTTATAGATCACGGGTGGTTTCCATTCAGAGAACACATAATTGCATTCATAAAACACAGGGTTCTATTCATAGAACACAGGGTTCAATTTTTAGAACACAGGGTTCTATTCATAGAACAGAAGGTTTTATTCATATAACACATGGTTATATTTATAGATCACGGGTGGTTTCCATTCAGAGAACACATGGTTTCATTCATAAAACACAGGGTTCTATTCATAAAACACAGGGTTCCATTCATAGAACACATGGTTCTATTAATAGAACACAAGGTTTTATTTATAAAACACATGGTTATATTTGTAGATCACGGGTGGTTTCCATTCAGAGAACACATCATTTCATTCATAAAACACAGGGTTCTATTCATAGAACACAGGGTTCCATTTATAGAACACTGGGTTCTATTCATAGAACACAAGGTTTTATTCATAGAACACATGGTTATATTTATAGATCACGGGTGGTTTCCATTCAGAGAACACATAATTTGATTCATAAAACACAGGGTTCTATTCATAGAACACAGGGTTCCATTTATAGAACACAAGGTTCTATTCATAGAACTCAAGGTTTTATTCATAGAACAGATGGTTATATTTATAGATCACGGGTGGTTTCCATTCAGAGAACACATAATTTCATTCATAAAACACAGGGTTCTATTCATAGAACACAGGGTTCCATTTATAGAACACGGGGTTCTATTCATAGAACACAAGGTTTATTCATAGAACAGATGGTTATATTTATAGATCACGGGTGGTTTCCATTCAGAGAACACATGGTTTCATTCATAAAACACAGGGTTCTATTCATAGAACACAGGGTTCCATTTATAGAACACAGGGTTCTATTCATAGAACTCAAGGTTTTATACATTGAACAGATGGTTATATTTATAGATCACGGGTGGTTTCCATTCAGAGAACACATAATTTCATTCATAAAACACAGGGTTCTATTCATAGAACACAGGGTTCCATTTATAGAACACAGGGTTTTATTCATAGAACACAAGGTTTATTCATAGAACAGATGGTTATATTTATAGATCACGGGTGGTTTCCATTCAGAGAACACATGGTTTCATTCATAAAACACAGGGTTCTATTCATGGAACACAGGGTTCTATTAATAGAACACAAGGTTTTATTCATAGAACACATGGTTTTATTCATAGAACACATGGTTATATTTATAGATCACGGGTGGTTTCCATTCAGAGAACACATAATTTCATTCATAAAACACAGGGTTCTATTCATAGAACACAAGGTTCCAATTATAGAACACAGGGTTCTATTCATAGAACACAAGGTTTTATTCATAGAACAGATGGGTATATTTATAGATCACGGGTGGTTTCCATTCAGAGAACACATGGTTTCATTCATAAAACAAAGGGTTCTATTCATAAAACACAGGGTTCCATTCATAGAACACAGGGTTCTATTCATAAAACACAGGGTTCCATTCATAGAACACAGGGTTCTATTAATAGAACACAAGGTTTTATTCATAGAACACATGGTTATATTTATAGATCACGGGTGGTTTCCATTCAGAGAACACATAATTTCATTCATAAAACACAGGGTTCTATTCATAGAACACAAGGTTCCAATTATAGAACACAGGGTTCTATTAATAGAACACAAGGTTTTATTCATAAAACACATGGTTATATTTATAGATCACGGGTGGTTTCCATTCAGAGAACACATGGTTTCATTCATAAAACACAGGGTTCTATTCATAGAACACAGGGTTCCATTTATAGAACACAGGGTTCTATTCATAGAACACAAGGTTTTATCTATAGAACACATGGTTATATTTATAGATCACGGGTGGTTTCCATTCAGAGAACACATAATTTTATTCATAAAACACAGAGTTCTATTCATAGAACACAGGGTTCCATTTATAGAACACAGGGTTCTATTTATAGAACTCAAGGTTTTATTCATAGAACAGATGGTTATATTTATAGATCACGGGTGGTTTCCATTCAGAGAACACATAATTGCATTCATAAAACACAGGGTTCTATTCATAGAACACAGGGTTCAATTTTTAGAACACAGGGTTCTATTCATAGAACACAAGGTTTTATTCATAGAACACATGGCTATATTTATAGATCACGGGTGGTTTCCATTCAGAGAACACATGGTTTCATTTATAAAACACAGGGTTCTATTTATAGAACACAGGGTTCCATTCATAGAACACAGGGTTCTATTTATAGAACAGAAGGTTTTATTCATATAACACATGGTTATATTTATAGATCACGGGTGGTTTCCATTCAGAGAACACATGGTTTCATTCATAAAACACAGGGTTCTATTCATAAAACACAGGGTTCCATTCATAGAACACATGGTTCTATTAATAGAACACAAGGTTTTATTCATAAAACACATGGTTATATTTATAGATCACGGGTGGTTTCCATTCAGAGAACACATCATTTCATTCATAAAACACAGGGTTCTATTCATAGAACACAGGGTTCCATTTATAGAACACTGGGTTCTATTCATAGAACACAAGGTTTTATTCATAGAACACATGGTTATATTTATAGATCACGGGTGGTTTCCATTCAGAGAACACATAATTGTATTCATAAAACACAGGGTTCTATTCATAGAACACAGGGTTCCATTTATAGAACACAAGGTTCTATTCATAGAACTCAAGGTTTTATTCATAGAACAGATGGTTATATTTATAGATCACGGGTGGTTTCCATTCAGAGAACACATAATTTCATTCATAAAACACAGGGTTCTATTCATAGAACACAGGGTTCCATTTATAGAACACGGGGTTCTATTCATAGAACACAAGGTTTATTCATAGAACAGATGGTTATATTTATAGATCACGGGTGGTTTCCATTCAGAGAACACATGGTTTCATTCATAAAACACAGGGTTATATTCATAGAACACAGGGTTCCATTTATAGAACACAGGGTTCTATTCATAGAACTCAAGGTTTTATACATTGAACAGATGGTTATATTTATAGATCACGGGTGGTTTCCATTCAGAGAACACATAATTTCATTCATAAAACACAGGGTTCTATTCATAGAACACAGGGTTCCATTTATAGAACACAGGGTTTTATTCATAGAACACAAGGTTTATTCATAGAACAGATGGTTATATTTATAGATCACGGGTGGTTTCCATTCAGAGAACACATGGTTTCATTCATAAAACACAGGGTTCTATTCATGGAACACAGGGTTCTATTAATAGAACACAAGGTTTTATTCATAGAACACATGGTTTTATTCATAGAACACATGGTTATATTTATAGATCACGGGTGGTTTCCATTCAGAGAACACATAATTTCATTCATAAAACACAGGGTTCTATTCATAGAACACAAGGTTCCAATTATAGAACACAGGGTTCTATTCATAGAACACAAGGTTTTATTCATAGAACAGATGGGTATATTTATAGATCACGGGTGGTTTCCATTCAGAGAACACATGGTTTCATTCATAAAACAAAGGGTTCTATTCATAAAACACAGGGTTCCATTCATAGAACACAGGGTTCTATTCATAAAACACAGGGTTCCATTCATAGAACACAGGGTTCTATTAATAGAACACAAGGTTTTATTCATAGAACACATGGTTATATTTATAGATCACGGGTGGTTTCCATTCAGAGAACACATAATTTCATTCATAAAACACAGGGTTCTATTCATAGAACACAAGGTTCCAATTATAGAACACAGGGTTCTATTAATAGAACACAAGGTTTTATTCATAAAACACATGGTTATATTTATAGATCACGGGTGGTTTCCATTCAGAGAACACATGGTTTCATTCATAAAACACAGGGTTCTATTCATAGAACACAGGGTTCCATTTATAGAACACAGGGTTCTATTCATAGAACACAAGGTTTTATCCATAGAACACATGGTTATATTTATAGATCACGGGTGGTTTCCATTCAGAGAACACATAATTTTATTCATAAAACACAGAGTTCTATTCATAGAACACAGGGTTCCATTTATAGAACACAGGGTTCTATTTATAGAACTCAAGGTTTTATTCATAGAACAGATGGTTATATTTATAGATCACGGGTGGTTTCCATTCAGAGAACACATAATTGCATTCATAAAACACAGGGTTCTATTCATAGAACACAGGGTTCAATTTTTAGAACACAGGGTTCTATTCATAGAACACAAGGTTTTATTCATAGAACACATGGCTATATTTATAGATCACGGGTGGTTTCCATTCAGAGAACACATGGTTTCATTTATAAAACACAGGGTTCTATTTATAGAACACAGGGTTCCATTCATAGAACACAGGGTTCTATTTATAGAACAGAAGGTTTTATTCATATAACACATGGTTATATTTATAGATCACGGGTGGTTTCCATTCAGAGAACACATGGTTTCATTCATAAAACACAGGGTTCTATTCATAAAACACAGGGTTCCATTCATAGAACACATGGTTCTATTAATAGAACACAAGGTTTTATTCATAAAACACATGGTTATATTTATAGATCACGGGTGGTTTCCATTCAGAGAACACATCATTTCATTCATAAAACACAGGGTTCTATTCATAGAACACAGGGTTCCATTTATAGAACACAGGGTTCTATTCATAGAACTCAAGGTTTTATTCATAGAACAGATGGTTATATTTATAGATCACGGGTGGTTTCCATTCAGAGAACACATAATTTCATTCATAAAACACAGGGTTCTATTCATAGAACACAGGGTTCCATTTATAGAACACGGGGTTCTATTCATAGAACACAAGGTTTATTCATAGAACAGATGGTTATATTTATAGATCACGGGTGGTTTCCATTCAGAGAACACATGGTTTCATTCATAAAACACAGGGTTCTATTCATGGAACACAGGGTTCCATTCATAGAACACAGGGTTCTATTAATAGAACACAATGTTTTAATCATAAAACACATGGTTATATTTATAGATCACGGGTGGTTTCCATTCAGAGAACACATAATTTCATTCATAAAACACAGGGTTCTATTCATAGAACACAAGGTTTTATTCATAGAACACATGGCTATATTTATAGATCACGGGTGGTTTCCATTCAGAGAACACATGGTTTCATTAATAAAACACAGGGTTCTATTTATAGAACACCGGGTTCCATTCATAGAACACAGGGTTCTATTAATAGAACACAAGGTTTTATTCATAAAACACATGGTTATATTTATAGATCACGGGTGGTTTCCATTCAGAGAACACATGGTTTCATTCATAAAACACATGGTTCTATTCATAGAACACAGGGTTCCATTCATAGAACACATGGTTCTATTAATAGAACACAAGGTTTTATTCATAAAACACATGGTTATATTTATAGATCACGGGTGGTTTCCATTCAGATAACACATCATTTCATTCATAAAACACAGGGTTCTATTCATAGAACACAGGGTTCCATTTATAGAACACTGGGTTCTATTCATAGAGCACAAGGTTTTATTCATAGAACACATGGTTATATTTATAGATCACGGGTGGTTTCCATTCAGAGAACACATAATTGTATTCATAAAACACAGGGTTCTATTCATAGAACACATGGTTCCATTTATAGAACACAGGGTTCTATTCATAGAACTCAAGGTTTTATTCATAGAACAGATGGTTATATTTATAGATCACGGGTGGTTTCCATTCAGAGAACACATGGTTTCATTCATAAAACACAGGGTTCTATTCATAGAACACAGGGTTCCATTCATAGAACACAGGGTTCTATTAATAGAACACAAGGTTTTATTCATAAAACACATGGTTATATTTATAGATCACGGGTGGTTTCCATTCAGAGAACACATCATTTCATTCATAAAACACAGGGTTCTATTCATAGAACACAGGGTTCCATTTATAGAACACATGGTTCCATTAATAGAACACAAGGTTTTATTCATAGAACACATGGTTATATTTATAGATCACGGGTGGTTTTCATTCAGAGAACACATAATTTCATTCATAAAACACAGGGTTCTATTCATAGAACACAAGGTTCCAATTATAGAACACAGGGTTCTATTCATAGAACACAAGGTTTTATTCATAGAACAGATGGGTATATTTATAGATCACGGGTGGTTTCCATTCAGAGAACACATGGTTTCATTCATAAAACACAGGGTTCTATTCATAAAACACAGGGTTCCATTCATAGAACACAGGGTTCTATTAATAGAACACAAGGTTTTATTCATAGAACACATGGTTATATTTATAGATCACGGGTGGTTTCCATTCAGAGAACACATGATTTCATTCATAAAACACAGGGTTCTATTTATAGAACACAGGGTTCCATTCATAGAACACAGGGTTCTATTTATAGAACACAAGGTTTTATTCATAAAACACATGGTTATATTTATAGATCACGGGTGGTTTCCATTCAGAGAACACATGGTTTCATTCATAAAACACAGGGTTCTATTCATAGAACACATGGTTCCATTCATAGAACACAGGGTTCTATTAATAGAACACAAGGTTTTATTCATAAAACACTTGGTTATATTTATAGATCACGGGTGGTTTCCATTCAGAGAACACATGATTTCATTCATAAAACACAGGGTTCTATTTATAGAACACAGGGTTCCATTCATAGAACACAGGGTTCTATTAATAGAACACAAGGTTTTATTCATAAAACACAGGGTTCTATTAATAGAACACAAGGTTTTATTCATAAAACACATGGTTATATTTATAGATCACGGGTGGTTTCCATTCAGAGAACACATGGTTTCATTCATAAAACACAGGGTTCTATTCATAGAACACAGGGTTCCATTCATAGAACACAGTGTTCTATTAATAGAACACAAGGTTTTATTCATAAAACACATGGTTATATTTATAGATCACGGGTGGTTTCCATTCAGAGAACACATAATTTCATTCATAAAACACAGGGTTCTATTCATAGAACACAGGGTTCCATTTATAGAACACATGGTTCTATTCATAGAACACAAGGTTTTATCCATAGAACACATGGTTATATTTATAGATCACGGGTGGTTTCCATTCAGAGAACACATCATTTTATTCATAAAACACAGAGTTCTATTCATAGAACACAGGGTTCCATTTATAGAACACAGGGTTCTATTTATAGAACTCAAGGTTTTATTCCTAGAACAGATGGTTATATTTATAGATCACGGGTGGTTTCCATTCAGAGAACACATAATTGCATTCATAAAACACAGGGTTCTATTCATAGAACACAGGGTTCCATTTTTAGAACACAGGGTTCTATTCATAGAACACAAGGTTTTATTCATAGAACACATGGCTATATTTATAGATCACGGGTGGTTTCCATTCAGAGAACACATGGTTTCATTTATAAAACACAGGGTTCTATTTATAGAACACAGGGTTCCATTCATATAACACAGGGTTCTATTTATAGAACAGAAGGTTTTATTCATATAACACATGGTTATATTTATAGATCACGGGTGGTTTCCATTCAGAGAACACATGGTTTCATTCATAAAACACAGGGTTCTATTCATAAAACACAGGGTTCCATTCATAGAACACATGGTTCTATTAATAGAACACAAGGTTTTATTTATAAAACACATGGTTATATTTGTAGATCACGGGTGGTTTCCATTCAGAGAACACATCATTTCATTCATAAAACACAGGGTTCTATTCATAGAACACAGGGTTCCATTTATAGAACACTGGGTTCTATTCATAGAACACAAGGTTTTATTCATAGAACACATGGTTATATTTATAGATCACGGGTGGTTTCCATTCAGAGAACACATAATTTGATTCATAAAACACAGGGTTCTATTCATAGAACACAGGGTTCCATTTATAGAACACAAGGTTCTATTCATAGAACTCAAGGTTTTATTCATAGAACAGATGGTTATATTTATAGATCACGGGTGGTTTCCATTCAGAGAACACATAATTTCATTCATAAAACACAGGGTTCTATTCATAGAACACAGGGTTCCATTTATAGAACACGGGGTTCTATTCATAGAACACAAGGTTTATTCATAGAACAGATGGTTATATTTATAGATCACGGGTGGTTTCCATTCAGAGAACACATGGTTTCATTCATAAAACACAGGGTTCTATTCATAGAACACAGGGTTCCATTTATAGAACACAGGGTTCTATTCATAGAACTCAAGGTTTTATACATTGAACAGATGGTTATATTTATAGATCACGGGTGGTTTCCATTCAGAGAACACATAATTTCATTCATAAAACACAGGGTTCTATTCATAGAACACAGGGTTCCATTTATAGAACACAGGGTTTTATTCATAGAACACAAGGTTTATTCATAGAACAGATGGTTATATTTATAGATCACGGGTGGTTTCCATTCAGAGAACACATGGTTTCATTCATAAAACACAGGGTTCTATTCATGGAACACAGGGTTCTATTAATAGAACACAAGGTTTTATTCATAGAACACATGGTTTTATTCATAGAACACATGGTTATATTTATAGATCACGGGTGGTTTCCATTCAGAGAACACATAATTTCATTCATAAAACACAGGGTTCTATTCATAGAACACAAGGTTCCAATTATAGAACACAGGGTTCTATTCATAGAACACAAGGTTTTATTCATAGAACAGATGGGTATATTTATAGATCACGGGTGGTTTCCATTCAGAGAACACATGGTTTCATTCATAAAACAAAGGGTTCTATTCATAAAACACAGGGTTCCATTCATAGAACACAGGGTTCTATTCATAAAACACAGGGTTCCATTCATAGAACACAGGGTTCTATTAATAGAACACAAGGTTTTATTCATAGAACACATGGTTATATTTATAGATCACGGGTGGTTTCCATTCAGAGAACACATAATTTCATTCATAAAACACAGGGTTCTATTCATAGAACACAAGGTTCCAATTATAGAACACAGGGTTCTATTAATAGAACACAAGGTTTTATTCATAAAACACATGGTTATATTTATAGATCACGGGTGGTTTCCATTCAGAGAACACATGGTTTCATTCATAAAACACAGGGTTCTATTCATAGAACACAGGGTTCCATTTATAGAACACAGGGTTCTATTCATAGAACACAAGGTTTTATCTATAGAACACATGGTTATATTTATAGATCACGGGTGGTTTCCATTCAGAGAACACATAATTTTATTCATAAAACACAGAGTTCTATTCATAGAACACAGGGTTCCATTTATAGAACACAGGGTTCTATTTATAGAACTCAAGGTTTTATTCATAGAACAGATGGTTATATTTATAGATCACGGGTGGTTTCCATTCAGAGAACACATAATTGCATTCATAAAACACAGGGTTCTATTCATAGAACACAGGGTTCAATTTTTAGAACACAGGGTTCTATTCATAGAACACAAGGTTTTATTCATAGAACACATGGCTATATTTATAGATCACGGGTGGTTTCCATTCAGAGAACACATGGTTTCATTTATAAAACACAGGGTTCTATTTATAGAACACAGGGTTCCATTCATAGAACACAGGGTTCTATTTATAGAACAGAAGGTTTTATTCATATAACACATGGTTATATTTATAGATCACGGGTGGTTTCCATTCAGAGAACACATGGTTTCATTCATAAAACACAGGGTTCTATTCATAAAACACAGGGTTCCATTCATAGAACACATGGTTCTATTAATAGAACACAAGGTTTTATTCATAAAACACATGGTTATATTTATAGATCACGGGTGGTTTCCATTCAGAGAACACATCATTTCATTCATAAAACACAGGGTTCTATTCATAGAACACAGGGTTCCATTTATAGAACACTGGGTTCTATTCATAGAACACAAGGTTTTATTCATAGAACACATGGTTATATTTATAGATCACGGGTGGTTTCCATTCAGAGAACACATAATTGTATTCATAAAACACAGGGTTCTATTCATAGAACACATGGTTCCATTTATAGAACACAGGGTTCTATTCATAGAACTCAAGGTTTTATTCATAGAACAGATGGTTATATTTATAGATCACGGGTGGTTTCCATTCAGAGAACACATAATTTCATTCATAAAATACAGGGTTCTATTCATAGAACACAGGGTTCCATTTATAGAACACGGGGTTCTATTCATAGAACACAAGGTTTATTCATAGAACAGATGGTTATATTTATAGATCACAGGTGGTTTCCATTCAGAGAACACATGGTTTCATTCATAAAACACAGGGTTCTATTCATGGAACACAGGGTTCCATTCATAGAACACAGGGTTCTATTAATAGAACACAAGGTTTTATTCATAGAACACATGGTTATATTTATAGATCACGGGTGGTTTCCATTCAGAGAACACATAATTTCATTCATAAAACACAGGGTTCTATTCATAGAACACAAGGTTCCAATTATAGAACACAGGGTTCTATTCATAGAACACAAGGTTTTATTCATAGAACAGATGGGTATATTTATAGATCACGGGTGGTTTCCATTCAGAGAACACATGGTTTCATTCATAAAACACAGGGTTCTATTCATAGAACACAGGGTTCCATTCATAGAACACAGGGTTCTATTAATAGAACACAAGGTTTTATTCATAAAACACATGGTTATATTTATAGATCACGGGTGGTTTCCATTCAGAGAACACATCATTTCATTCATAAAACACAGGGTTCTATTCATAGAACACAGGGTTCCATTTATAGAACACAGGGTTCTATTAATAGAACACAAGGTTTTATTCATAGAACACATGGTTATATTTATAGATCACGGGTGGTTTTCATTCAGAGAACACATAATTTCATTCATAAAACACAGGGTTCTATTCATAGAACACAAGGTTCCAATTATAGAACACAGGGTTCTATTCATAGAACACAAGGTTTTATTCATAGAACAGATGGGTATATTTATAGATCACGGGTGGTTTCCATTCAGAGAACACATGGTTTCATTCATAAAACACAGGGTTCTATTCATAAAACACAGGGTTCCATTCATAGAACACAGGGTTCTATTAATAGAACACAAGGTTTTATTCATAGAACACATGGTTATATTTATAGATCACGGGTGGTTTCCATTCAGAGAACACATGATTTCATTCATAAAACACAGGGTTCTATTTATAGAACACAGGGTTCCATTCATAGAACACAGGGTTCTATTTATAGAACACAAGGTTTTATTCATAAAACACATGGTTATATTTATAGATCACGGGTGGTTTCCATTCAGAGAACACATGGTTTCATTCATAAAACACAGGGTTCTATTCATAGAACACATGGTTCCATTCATAGAACACAGGGTTCTATTAATAGAACACAAGGTTTTATTCATAAAACACTTGGTTATATTTATAGATCACGGGTGGTTTCCATTCAGAGAACACATGATTTAATTCATAAAACACAGGGTTCTATTTATAGAACACAGGGTTCCATTCATAGAACACAGGGTTCTATTAATAGAACACAAGGTTTTATTCATAAAACACAGGGTTCTATTAATAGAACACAAGGTTTTATTCATAAAACACATGGTTATATTTATAGATCACGGGTGGTTTCCATTCAGAGAACACATGGTTTCATTCATAAAACACAGGGTTCTATTCATAGAACACAGGGTTCCATTCATAGAACACAGTGTTCTATTAATAGAACACAAGGTTTTATTCATAAAACACATGGTTATATTTATAGATCACGGGTGGTTTCCATTCAGAGAACACATAATTTCATTCATAAAACACAGGGTTCTATTCATAGAACACAGGGTTCCATTTATAGAACACATGGTTCTATTCATAGAACACAAGGTTTTATCCATAGAACACATGGTTATATTTATAGATCACGGGTGGTTTCCATTCAGAGAACACATAATTTTATTCATAAAACACAGAGTTCTATTCATAGAACACAGTGTTCCATTTATAGAACACAGGGTTCTATTTATAGAACTCAAGGTTTTATTCATAGAACAGATGGTTATATTTATAGATCACGGGTGGTTTCCATTCAGAGAACACATAATTGCATTCATAAAACACAGGGTTCTATTCATAGAACACAGGGTTCCATTTTTAGAACACAGGGTTCTATTCATAGAACACAAGGTTTTATTCATAGAACACATGGCTATATTTATAGATCACGGGTGGTTTCCATTCAGAGAACACATGGTTTCATTTATAAAACACAGGGTTCTATTTATAGAACACAGGGTTCCATTCATATAACACAGGGTTCTATTTATAGAACAGAAGGTTTTATTCATATAACACATGGTTATATTTATAGATCACGGGTGGTTTCCATTCAGAGAACACATGGTTTCATTCATAAAACACAGGGTTCTATTCATAAAACACAGGGTTCCATTTATAGAACACTGGGTTCTATTCATAGAACACAAGGTTTTATTCATAGAACACATGGTTATATTTATAGATCACGGGTGGTTTCCATTCAGAGAACACATAATTTGATTCATAAAACACAGGGTTCTATTCATAGAACACAGGGTTCCATTTATAGAACACAAGGTTCTATTCATAGAACTCAAGGTTTTATTCATAGAACAGATGGTTATATTTATAGATCACGGGTGGTTTCCATTCAGAGAACACATAATTTCATTCATAAAACACAGGGTTCTATTCATAGAACACAGGGTTCCATTTATAGAACACGGGGTTCTATTCATAGAACACAAGGTTTATTCATAGAACAGATGGTTATATTTATAGATCACGGGTGGTTTCCATTCAGAGAACACATGGTTTCATTCATAAAACACAGGGTTCTATTCATAGAACACAGGGTTCCATTTATAGAACACAGGGTTCTATTCATAGAACTCAAGGTTTTATACATTGAACAGATGGTTATATTTATAGATCACGGGTGGTTTCCATTCAGAGAACACATAATTTCATTCATAAAACACAGGGTTCTATTCATAGAACACAGGGTTCCATTTATAGAACACAGGGTTTTATTCATAGAACACAAGGTTTATTCATAGAACAGATGGTTATATTTATAGATCACGGGTGGTTTCCATTCAGAGAACACATGGTTTCATTCATAAAACACAGGGTTCTATTCATGGAACACAGGGTTCTATTAATAGAACACAAGGTTTTATTCATAGAACACATGGTTTTATTCATAGAACACATGGTTATATTTATAGATCACGGGTGGTTTCCATTCAGAGAACACATAATTTCATTCATAAAACACAGGGTTCTATTCATAGAACACAAGGTTCCAATTATAGAACACAGGGTTCTATTCATAGAACACAAGGTTTTATTCATAGAACAGATGGGTATATTTATAGATCACGGGTGGTTTCCATTCAGAGAACACATGGTTTCATTCATAAAACAAAGGGTTCTATTCATAAAACACAGGGTTCCATTCATAGAACACAGGGTTCTATTCATAAAACACAGGGTTCCATTCATAGAACACAGGGTTCTATTAATAGAACACAAGGTTTTATTCATAGAACACATGGTTATATTTATAGATCACGGGTGGTTTCCATTCAGAGAACACATAATTTCATTCATAAAACACAGGGTTCTATTCATAGAACACAAGGTTCCAATTATAGAACACAGGGTTCTATTAATAGAACACAAGGTTTTATTCATAAAACACATGGTTATATTTATAGATCACGGGTGGTTTCCATTCAGAGAACACATGGTTTCATTCATAAAACACAGGGTTCTATTCATAGAACACAGGGTTCCATTTATAGAACACAGGGTTCTATTCATAGAACACAAGGTTTTATCCATAGAACACATGGTTATATTTATAGATCACGGGTGGTTTCCATTCAGAGAACACATAATTTTATTCATAAAACACAGAGTTCTATTCATAGAACACAGGGTTCCATTTATAGAACACAGGGTTCTATTTATAGAACTCAAGGTTTTATTCATAGAACAGATGGTTATATTTATAGATCACGGGTGGTTTCCATTCAGAGAACACATAATTGCATTCATAAAACACAGGGTTCTATTCATAGAACACAGGGTTCAATTTTTAGAACACAGGGTTCTATTCATAGAACACAAGGTTTTATTCATAGAACACATGGCTATATTTATAGATCACGGGTGGTTTCCATTCAGAGAACACATGGTTTCATTTATAAAACACAGGGTTCTATTTATAGAACACAGGGTTCCATTCATAGAACACAGGGTTCTATTTATAGAACAGAAGGTTTTATTCATATAACACATGGTTATATTTATAGATCACGGGTGGTTTCCATTCAGAGAACACATGGTTTCATTCATAAAACACAGGGTTCTATTCATAAAACACAGGGTTCCATTCATAGAACACATGGTTCTATTAATAGAACACAAGGTTTTATTCATAAAACACATGGTTATATTTATAGATCACGGGTGGTTTCCATTCAGAGAACACATCATTTCATTCATAAAACACAGGGTTCTATTCATAGAACACAGGGTTCCATTTATAGAACACTGGGTTCTATTCATAGAACACAAGGTTTTATTCATAGAACACATGGTTATATTTATAGATCACGGGTGGTTTCCATTCAGAGAACACATAATTTTATTCATAAAACACAGGGTTCTATTCATAGAACACAGGGTTCCATTTATAGAACACAGGGTTCTATTCATAGAACTCAAGGTTTTATTCATAGAACAGATGGTTATATTTATAGATCACGGGTGGTTTCCATTCAGAGAACACATAATTTCATTCATAAAACACAGGGTTCTATTCATAGAACACAGGGTTCCATTTATAGAACACGGGGTTCTATTCATAGAACACAAGGTTTATTCATAGAACAGATGGTTATATTTATAGATCACGGGTGGTTTCCATTCAGAGAACACATGGTTTCATTCATAAAACACAGGGTTCTATTCATGGAACACAGGGTTCCATTCATAGAACACAGGGTTCTATTAATAGAACACAAGGTTTTATTCATAGAACACATGGTTATATTTATAGATCACGGGTGGTTTCCATTCAGAGAACACATAATTTCATTCAGAAAACACAGGGTTCTATTCATAGAACACAAGGTTCCAATTATAGAACACAGGGTTCTATTCATAGAACACAAGGTTTTATTCATAGAACAGATGGGTATATTTATAGATCACAGGTGGTTTCCATTCAGAGAACACATGGTTTCATTCATAAAACACAGGGTTCTATTCATAAAACACAGAGTTCCATTCATAGAACACAGGGTTCTATTAATAGAACACAAGGTTTTAATCATAGAACACATGGTTATATTTATAGATCACGGGTGGTTTCCATTCAGAGAACACATGATTTCATTCATAAAACACAGGGTTCTATTCATAGAACACAGGGTTCCATTCATAGAACACAGGGTTCTATTAATAGAACACAAGGTTTTATTCATAAAACACATGGTTATATTTATAGATCACGGGTGGTTTCCATTCAGAGAACACATAATTGCATTCATAAAACACAGGGTTCTATTCATAGAACACAGGGTTCCATTTATAGAACACAGGGTTCTATTCATAGAACACAAGGTTTTATTCATAGAACACATGGTTATATTTATAGATCACGGGTGGTTTCCATTCAGAGAACACATCATTTTATTCATAAAACACAGGGTTCTATTCATAGAACACAGGGTTCCATTTATAGAACACAGGGTTCTATTCATAGAACTCAAGGTTTTATTCATAGAACAGATGGTTATATTTATAGATCACGGGTGGTTTCCATTCAGAGAACACATAATTTCATTCATAAAACACAGGGTTCTATTCATAGAACACAGGGTTCCATTTATAGAACACGGGGTTCTATTCATAGAACACAAGGTTTATTCATAGAACAGATGGTTATATTTATAGATCACGGGTGGTTTCCATTCAGAGAACACATGGTTTCATTCATAAAACACAGGGTTCTATTCATGGAACACAGGGTTCCATTCATAGAACACAGGGTTCTATTAATAGAACACAAGGTTTTATTCATAGAACACATGGTTATATTTATAGATCACGGGTGGTTTCCATTCAGAGAACACATAATTTCATTCAGAAAACACAGGGTTCTATTCATAGAACACAAGGTTTTATTCATAGAACAGATGGGTATATTTATAGATCACGGGTGGTTTCCATTCAGAGAACACATGGTTTCATTCATAAAACACAGGGTTCTATTCATAAAACACAGAGTTCCATTCATAGAACACAGGGTTCTATTAATAGAACACAAGGTTTTATTCATAGAACACATGGTTATATTTATAGATCACGGGTGGTTTCCATTCAGAGAACACATGATTTCATTCATAAAACACAGGGTTCTATTCATAGAACACAGGGTTCCATTCATAGAACACAGGGTTCTATTAATAGAACACAAGGTTTTATTCATAAAACACATGGTTATATTTATAGATCACGGGTGGTTTCCATTCAGAGAACACATAATTTCATTCATAAAACACAGGGTTCTATTCATAGAACACAGGGTTCCATTTATAGAACACAGGGTTCTATTCATAGAACACAAGGTTTTATTCATAGAACACATGGTTATATTTATAGATCACGGGTGGTTTCCATTCAGAGAACACATAATTTTATTCATAAAACACAGGGTTCTATTCATAGAACACAGGGTTCCATTTATAGAACACAGGGTTCTATTCATGGAACTCAAGGTTTTATTCATAGAACAGATGGTTATATTTATAGATTACGGGTGGTTTCCATTCAGAGAACACATAATTGCATTCATAAAACACAGGGTTCTATTCATAGAACACAGGGTTCCATTTATAGAACACAGGGTTCTATTCATAGAACACAAGGATTTATTCATAGAACACATGGCTATATATATAGATCACGGGTGGTTTCCATTCAGAGAACACATGGTTTCATTCATAAAACACAGGGTTCTATTTATAGAACACAGGGTTCCATTCATAGAACACAGGGTTCTATTAATAGAACACAAGGTTTTATTCATAAAACACATGGTTATATTTATAGATCACGGGTGGTTTCCATTCAGAGAACACATGGTTTAATTCATAAAACACAGGGTTCTATTCATAGAACACAGGGTTCCATTCATAGAACACAGGGTTCTATTAATAGAACACAAGGTTTTATTCATAAAACACATGGTTATATTTATAGATCACGGGTGGTTTCCATTCAGAGAACACATGGTTTCATTCATAAAACACAGGGTTCTATTCATAGAACACAGGGTTCCATTCATAGAACACAGGGTTCCATTCATAGAACACAGGGTTCTATTAATAGAACACAAGGTTTTATTCATAAAACACATGGTTATATTTATAGATCACGGGTGGTTTCCATTCAGAGAACACATCATTTCATTCATAAAACACAGGGTTCTATTCATAGAACACAGGGTTCCATTTATAGAACACTGGGTTCTATTCATAGAACACAAGGTTTTATTCATAGAACACAAGGTTTTATTCATAGAACACATGGTTATATTTATAGATCACGGGTGGTTTCCATTCAGAGAACACATAATTTTATTCATAAAACACAGGGTTCTATTCATAGAACACAGGGTTCCATTTATAGAACACAGGGTTCTATTCATAGAACTCAAGGTTTTATTCATAGAACAGATGGTTACATTTATAGATCACTGGTGGTTTCCATTCAGAGAACCCATAATTGCATTCATAAAACACAGGGTTCTATTCATAAAACACAAGGTTCCAATTATAGAACACAGGGTTCTAGTCATAGAACACAAGGTTTTATTCATAGAACAGATGGGTATATTTATAGATCACGGGTGGTTTCCATTCAGAGAACACATGGTTTCATTCATAAAACACAGGGTTCTATTCATAAAACACAGGGTTCCATTCATAGAACACAGGGTTCTATTAATAGAACACAAGGTTTTATTCATAGAACACATGGTTATATTTATAGATCACGGGTGGTTTCCATTCAGAGAACACATGATTTCATTCATAAAACACAGGGTTCTATTTATAGAACACAGGGTTCCATTCATAGAACACAGGGATCTATTAATAGAACACAAGGTTTTATTCATAAAACACATGGTTATATTTATAGATCACGGGTGGTTTCCATTCAGAGAACACATGGTTTCATTCATAAAACACAGGGTTCTATTCATAGAACACAGGGTTCCATTCATAGAACACAGGGTTCTATTAATAGATCACAAGGTTTTATTCATAAAACACATGGTTATATTTATAGATCACGGGTGGTTTCCATTCAGAGAACACATAATTTCATTCATAAAACACAGGGTTCTATTCATAGAACACAGGGTTCCATTTATAGAACACAGGGTTCTATTCATAGAACACAAGGTTTTATTCATAGAACACATGGTTATATTTATAGATCACGGGTGGTTTCCATTCAGAGAACACATGGTTTCATTCATAAAACACAGGGTTCTATTCATAGAACACAGGGTTCCATTCATAGAACACAGGGTTCTATTAATAGAACACAAGGTTTTATTCATAAAACACATGGTTATATTTATAGATCACGGGTGGTTTCCATTCAGAGAACACATCATTTCATTCATAAAACACAGGGTTCTATTCATAGAACACAGGGTTCCATTTATAGAACACTGGGTTCTATTCATAGAACACAAGGTTTTATTCATAGAACACATGGTTATATTTATATATCACGGGTGGTTTCCATTCAGAGAACACATAATTTTATTCATAAAGCACAGGGTTCTATTCATAGAACACAGGGTTCCATTTATAGTACACAGGGTTCTATTCATAGAACTCAAGGTTTTATACATTGAACAGATGGTTATATTTATAGATCACGGGTGGTTTCCATTCAGAGAACACATCATTTCATTCATAAAACACAGGGTTCTATTCATAGAACACAGGGTTCCATTTATAGAACACAGGGTTTTATTCATAGAACACAAGGTTTATTCATAGAACAGATGGTTATATTTATAGATCACGGGTGGTTTCCATTCAGAGAACACATAATTTTATTCATAAAACACAGAGTTCTATTCATAGAACACAGGGTTCCATTTATAGAACACAGGGTTCTATTCATAGAACTCAAGGTTTTATTCATAGAACAGATGGTTATATTTATAGATCACGGGTGGTTTCCATTCAGAGAACACATAATTGCTTTCATAAAACACAGGGTTCTATTCATAGAACACAGGGTTCCATTTTTAGAACACAGGGTTCTATTCATAGAACACAAGGTTTTATTCATAGAACACATGGCTATATTTATAGATCACGGGTGGTTTCCATTCAGAGAACACATGTTTTCATTCATAAAACACAGGGTTCTATTTATAGAACACAGGGTTCCATTCATAGAACACAGGGTTCTATTTATAGAACAGAAGGTTTTATTCATATAACACATGGTTATATTTATAGATCACGGGTGGTTTCCATTCAGAGAACACATGGTTTCATTCATAAAACACAGGGTTCTATTCATAAAACACAGGGTTCCATTCATAGAACACAGGGTTCTATTAATAGAACACAAGGTTTTATTCATAAAACACATGGTTATATTTATAGATCACGGGTGGTTTCCATTCAGAGAACACATCATTTCATTCACAAAACACAGGGTTCTATTCATAGAACACAGGGTTCCATTTATAGAACACTGGGTTCTATTCATAGAACACAAGGTTTTATTCATAGAACACATGGTTATATTTATAGATCACGGGTGGTTTCCATTCAAAGAACACATAATTTTATTCATAAAACACAGGGTTCTATTCATAGAACACAGGGTTCCATTTATAAAACACAGGGTTCTATTCATAGAACTCAAGGTTTTATTCATAGAACAGATGGTTATATTTATAGATCACGGGTGGTTTCCATTCAGAGAACACATAATTGCATTAATAAAACACAGGGTTCTATTCATAGAACACAGGGTTCCATTTATAGAACACGGGGTTCTATTCATAGAACACAAGGTTTATTCATAGAACAGATGGTTATATTCATAGATCACGGGTGGTTTCCATTCAGAGAACACATGGTTTTATTCATAAAACACAGGGTTCTATTCATGGAACACAGGGTTCCATTCATAGAACACAGGGTTCTATTAATAGAACACAAGGTTTTATTCATAGAACACATGGTTATATTTATAGATCACGGGTGGTTTCCATTCAGAGAACACATAATTTCATTCATAAAACACAGGGTTCTATTCATAGAACACAAGGTTCCAATTATAGAACACAGGGTTCTATTAATAGAACACAAGGTTTTATTCATAAAACACATGGTTATATTTATAGATCACGGGTGGTTTCCATTCAGAGAACACATGGTTTCATTCATAAAACACAGGGTTCTATTTATAGAACACAGGGTTCCATTCATAGAACACAGGGTTTTATCCATAGAACACATGGTTATATTTATAGATCACGGGTTGTTTCCATTCAGAGAACACATAATTTTATTCATAAAACACAGAGTTCTATTCATAGAACTCAGGGTTCCATTTATAGAACACAGGGTTCTATTCATAGAACTCAAGGTTTTATTCATAGAACAGATGGTTATATTTATAGATCACGGGTGGTTTCCATTCAGAGAACACATAATTGCATTCATAAAACACAGGGTTCTATTCATAGAACACAGGGTTCCATTTTTAGAACACAGGGTTCTATTCATAGAACACAAGGTTTTATTCATAGAACACATGGCTATATTTATAGATCACGGGTGGTTTCCATTCAGAGAACACATGGTTTCATTCATAAAACACAGGGTTCTATTTATAGAACACAGGGTTCCATTCATAGAACACAGGGTTCTATTTATAGAACAGAAGGTTTTATTCATATAACACATGGTTATATTTATAGATCACGGGTGGTTTCCATTCAGAGAACACATGGTTTCATTCATAAAACACAGGGTTCTATTCATAAAACACAGGGTTCCATTCATAGAACACAGGGTTCTATTAATAGAACACAAGGTTTTATTCATAAAACACATGGTTATATTTATAGATCATGGGTGGTTTCCATTCAGAGAACACATAATTTCATTCATAAAACACAGGGTTCTATTCATAGAACACAGGGTTCCATTTATAGAACACTGGGTTCTATTCATAGAACACAAGGTTTTATTCATAGAACACATGGTTATATTTATAGATCACGGGTGGTTTCCATTCAGAGAACACATAATTTTATTCATAAAACACAGGGTTCTATTCATAGAACACAGGGTTCCATTTATAGAACACAGGGTTCTATTCATAGAACTCAAGGTTTTATTCATAGAACAGATGGTTATATTTATAGATCACGGGTGGTTTCCATTCAGAGAACACATAATTTTATTCATAAAACACAGGGTTCTATTCATAGAACACAGGGTTCCATTTATAGAACACAGGGTTCTATTCATAGAACTCAAGGTTTTATTCATAGAACAGATGGTTATATTTATAGATCACGGGTGGTTTCCATTCAGAGAACACATAATTTCATTCATAAAACACAGGGTTCTATTCATAGAACACAGGGTTCCATTTATAGAACATGGGGTTCTATTCATAGAACACAAGGTTTATTCATAGAACAGATGGTTATATTCATAGATCACGGGTGGTTTCCATTCAGAGAACACATGGTTTTATTCATAAAACACAGGGTTCTATTCATGGAACACAGGGTTCCATTCATAGAACACAGGGTTCTATTAATAGAACACAAGGTTTTATTCATAGAACACATGGTTATATTTATAGATCACGGGTGGTTTCCATTCAGAGAACACATAATTTCATTCATAAAACACAGGGTTCTATTCATAGAACACAAGGTTCCAATTATAGAACACAGGGTTCTATTAATAGAACACAAGGTTTTATTCATAAAACACATGGTTATATTTATAGATCACGGGTGGTTTCCATTCAGAGAACACATGGTTTCATTCATAAATCACAGGGTTCTATTCATAGAACACAGGGTTCCATTTATAGAACACAGGGTTCTATTCATAGAACACAAGGTTTTATCCATAGAACACATGGTTATATTTATAGATCACGGGTGGTTTCCATTCAGAGAACACATAATTTTATTCATAAAACACAGAGTTCTATTCATAGAACACAGGGTTCCATTTATAGAACACAGGGTTCTATTCATAGAACTCAAGGTTTTATTCATAGAACAGATGGTTATATTTATAGATCACGGGTGGTTTCCATTCAGAGAACACATAATTGCTTTCATAAAACACAGGGTTCTATTCATAGAACACAGGTTTCCATTTTTAGAACACAGGGTTCTATTCATAGAACACAAGGTTTTATTCATAGAACACATGGCTATATTTATAGATCACGGGTGGTTTCCATTCAGAGAACACATGGTTTCATTCATAAAACACAGGGTTCTATTTATAGAACACAGGGTTCCATTCATAGAACACAGGGTTCTATTTATAGAACAGAAGGTTTTATTCATATAACACATGGTTATATTTATAGATCACGGGTGGTTTCCATTCAGAGAACACATGGTTTCATTCATAAAACACAGGGTTCTATTCATAAAACACAGGGTTCCATTCATAGAACACAGGGTTCTATTAATAGAACACAAGGTTTTATTCATAGAACAGATGGTTATATTTATAGATCACGGGTGGTTTCCATTCAGAGAACACATGGTTTCATTCATAAAACACAGGGTTATATTCATAGAACACAGGGTTCCATTTATAGAACACAGGGTTCTATTCATAGAACACAAG
Source organism: Crinia signifera (assembly GCF_055691185.1). Taxonomy (NCBI): domain Eukaryota; kingdom Metazoa; phylum Chordata; class Amphibia; order Anura; family Myobatrachidae; genus Crinia; species Crinia signifera. Next base: position 235,201,949 of record NC_139217.1, on the reverse strand, counting down.
GTTTATTCATAGAACAGATGGTTATATTTATAGATCACGGGTGGTTTCCATTCAGAGAACACATGGTTTCATTCATAAAACACAGGGTTCTATTCATAGAACACAGGGTTCCATTTATAGAACACAGGGTTCTATTCATAGAACTCAAGGTTTTATACATTGAACAGATGGTTATATTTATAGATCACGGGTGGTTTCCATTCAGAGAACACATAATTTCATTCATAAAACACAGGGTTCTATTCATAGAACACAGGGTTCCATTTATAGAACACAGGGTTTTATTCATAGAACACAAGGTTTATTCATAGAACAGATGGTTATATTTATAGATCACGGGTGGTTTCCATTCAGAGAACACATGGTTTCATTCATAAAACACAGGGTTCTATTCATGGAACACAGGGTTCTATTAATAGAACACAAGGTTTTATTCATAGAACACATGGTTTTATTCATAGAACACATGGTTATATTTATAGATCACGGGTGGTTTCCATTCAGAGAACACATAATTTCATTCATAAAACACAGGGTTCTATTCATAGAACACAAGGTTCCAATTATAGAACACAGGGTTCTATTCATAGAACACAAGGTTTTATTCATAGAACAGATGGGTATATTTATAGATCACGGGTGGTTTCCATTCAGAGAACACATGGTTTCATTCATAAAACAAAGGGTTCTATTCATAAAACACAGGGTTCCATTCATAGAACACAGGGTTCTATTCATAAAACACAGGGTTCCATTCATAGAACACAGGGTTCTATTAATAGAACACAAGGTTTTATTCATAGAACACATGGTTATATTTATAGATCACGGGTGGTTTCCATTCAGAGAACACATAATTTCATTCATAAAACACAGGGTTCTATTCATAGAACACAAGGTTCCAATTATAGAACACAGGGTTCTATTAATAGAACACAAGGTTTTATTCATAAAACACATGGTTATATTTATAGATCACGGGTGGTTTCCATTCAGAGAACACATGGTTTCATTCATAAAACACAGGGTTCTATTCATAGAACACAGGGTTCCATTTATAGAACACAGGGTTCTATTCATAGAACACAAGGTTTTATCCATAGAACACATGGTTATATTTATAGATCACGGGTGGTTTCCATTCAGAGAACACATAATTTTATTCATAAAACACAGGGTTCTATTCATAGAACACAGGGTTCCATTTATAGAACACAGGGTTTTATTCATAGAACACAAGGTTTATTCATAGAACAGATGGTTATATTTATAGATCACGGGTGGTTTCCATTCAGAGAACACATGGTTTCATTCATAAAACACAGGGTTCTATTCATGGAACACAGGGTTCTATTAATAGAACACAAGGTTTTATTCATAGAACACATGGTTTTATTCATAGAACACATGGTTATATTTATAGATCACGGGTGGTTTCCATTCAGAGAACACATAATTTCATTCATAAAACACAGGGTTCTATTCATAGAACACAAGGTTCCAATTATAGAACACAGGGTTCTATTCATAGAACACAAGGTTTTATTCATAGAACAGATGGGTATATTTATAGATCACGGGTGGTTTCCATTCAGAGAACACATGGTTTCATTCATAAAACAAAGGGTTCTATTCATAAAACACAGGGTTCCATTCATAGAACACAGGGTTCTATTCATAAAACACAGGGTTCCATTCATAGAACACAGGGTTCTATTAATAGAACACAAGGTTTTATTCATAGAACACATGGTTATATTTATAGATCACGGGTGGTTTCCATTCAGAGAACACATAATTTCATTCATAAAACACAGGGTTCTATTCATAGAACACAAGGTTCCAATTATAGAACACAGGGTTCTATTAATAGAACACAAGGTTTTATTCATAAAACACATGGTTATATTTATAGATCACGGGTGGTTTCCATTCAGAGAACACATGGTTTCATTCATAGAACACAGGGTTCCATTCATAGAACACAGGGTTCCATTCATAGAACACAGGGTTCTATTAATAGAACACAAGGTTTTATTCATAAAACACATGGTTATATTTATAGATCACGGGTGGTTTCCATTCAGAGAACACATCATTTCATTCATAAAACACAGGGTTCTATTCATAGAACACAGGGTTCCATTTATAGAACACTGGGTTCTATTCATAGAACACAAGGTTTTATTCATAGAACACAAGGTTTTATTCATAGAACACATGGTTATATTTATAGATCACGGGTGGTTTCCATTCAGAGAACACATAATTTTATTCATAAAACACAGGGTTCTATTCATAGAACACAGGGTTCCATTTAAAGAACACAGGGTTCTATTCATAGAACTCAAGGTTTTATTCATAGAACAGATGGTTACATTTATAGATCACTGGTGGTTTCCATTCAGAGAACCCATAATTGCATTCATAAAACACAGGGTTCTATTCATAAAACACAAGGTTCCAATTATAGAACACAGGGTTCCATTCATAGAACACAGGGTTCTATTAATAGAACACAAGGTTTTATTCATAGAACACATGGCTATATTTATAGATCACGGGTGGTTTCCATTCAGAGAACACATGTTTTCATTCATAAAACACAGGGTTCTATTTATAGAACACAGGGTTCCATTCATAGAACACAGGGTTCTATTTATAGAACAGAAGGTTTTATTCATATAACACATGGTTATATTTATAGATCACGGGTGGTTTCCATTCAGAGAACACATGGTTTCATTCATAAAACACAGGGTTCTATTCATAAAACACAGGGTTCCATTCATAGAACACAGGGTTCTATTAATAGAACACAAGGTTTTATTCATAAAACACATGGTTATATTTATAGATCACGGGTGGTTTCCATTCAGAGAACACATCATTTCATTCACAAAACACAGGGTTCTATTCATAGAACACAGGGTTCCATTTATAGAACACTGGGTTCTATTCATAGAACACAAGGTTTTATTCATAGAACACATGGTTATATTTATAGATCACGGGTGGTTTCCATTCAAAGAACACATAATTTTATTCATAAAACACAGGGTTCTATTCATAGAACACAGGGTTCCATTTATAAAACACAGGGTTCTATTCATAGAACTCAAGGTTTTATTCATAGAACAGATGGTTATATTTATAGATCACGGGTGGTTTCCATTCAGAGAACACATAATTGCATTAATAAAACACAGGGTTCTATTCATAGAACACAGGGTTCCATTTATAGAACACGGGGTTCTATTCATAGAACACAAGGTTTATTCATAGAACAGATGGTTATATTCATAGATCACGGGTGGTTTCCATTCAGAGAACACATGGTTTTATTTATAAAACACAGGGTTCTATTCATGGAACACAGGGTTCCATTCATAGAACACAGGGTTCTATTAATAGAACACAAGGTTTTATTCATAGAACACATGGTTATATTTATAGATCACGGGTGGTTTCCATTCAGAGAACACATAATTTCATTCATAAAACACAGGGTTCTATTCATAGAACACAAGGTTCCAATTATAGAACACAGGGTTCTATTAATAGAACACAAGGTTTTATTCATAAAACACATGGTTATATTTATAGATCACGGGTGGTTTCCATTCAGAGAACACATGGTTTCATTCATAAAACACAGGGTTCTATTTATAGAACACAGGGTTCCATTCATAGAACACAGGGTTTTATCCATAGAACACATGGTTATATTTATAGATCACGGGTTGTTTCCATTCAGAGAACACATAATTTTATTCATAAAACACAGAGTTCTATTCATAGAACTCAGGGTTCCATTTATAGAACACAGGGTTCTATTCATAGAACTCAAGGTTTTATTCATAGAACAGATGGTTATATTTATAGATCACGGGTGGTTTCCATTCAGAGAACACATAATTGCATTCATAAAACACAGGGTTCTATTCATAGAACACAGGGTTCCATTTTTAGAACACAGGGTTCTATTCATAGAACACAAGGTTTTATTCATAGAACACATGGCTATATTTATAGATCACGGGTGGTTTCCATTCAGAGAACACATGGTTTCATTCATAAAACACAGGGTTCTATTTATAGAACACAGGGTTCCATTCATAGAACACAGGGTTCTATTTATAGAACAGAAGGTTTTATTCATATAACACATGGTTATATTTATAGATCACGGGTGGTTTCCATTCAGAGAACACATGGTTTCATTCATAAAACACAGGGTTCTATTCATAAAACACAGGGTTCCATTCATAGAACACAGGGTTCTATTAATAGAACACAAGGTTTTATTCATAAAACACATGGTTATATTTATAGATCATGGGTGGTTTCCATTCAGAGAACACATAATTTCATTCATAAAACACAGGGTTCTATTCATAGAACACAGGGTTCCATTTATAGAACACTGGGTTCTATTCATAGAACACAAGGTTTTATTCATAGAACACATGGTTATATTTATAGATCACGGGTGGTTTCCATTCAGAGAACACATAATTTTATTCATAAAACACAGGGTTCTATTCATAGAACACAGGGTTCCATTTATAGAACACAGGGTTCTATTCATAGAACTCAAGGTTTTATTCATAGAACAGATGGTTATATTTATAGATCACGGGTGGTTTCCATTCAGAGAACACATAATTTTATTCATAAAACACAGGGTTCTATTCATAGAACACAGGGTTCCATTTATAGAACACAGGGTTCTATTCATAGAACTCAAGGTTTTATTCATAGAACAGATGGTTATATTTATAGATCACGGGTGGTTTCCATTCAGAGAACACATAATTTCATTCATAAAACACAGGGTTCTATTCATAGAACACAGGGTTCCATTTATAGAACATGGGGTTCTATTCATAGAACACAAGGTTTATTCATAGAACAGATGGTTATATTCATAGATCACGGGTGGTTTCCATTCAGAGAACACATGGTTTTATTCATAAAACACAGGGTTCTATTCATGGAACACAGGGTTCCATTCATAGAACACAGGGTTCTATTAATAGAACACAAGGTTTTATTCATAGAACACATGGTTATATTTATAGATCACGGGTGGTTTCCATTCAGAGAACACATAATTTCATTCATAAAACACAGGGTTCTATTCATAGAACACAAGGTTCCAATTATAGAACACAGGGTTCTATTAATAGAACACAAGGTTTTATTCATAAAACACATGGTTATATTTATAGATCACGGGTGGTTTCCATTCAGAGAACACATGGTTTCATTCATAAATCACAGGGTTCTATTCATAGAACACAGGGTTCCATTTATAGAACACAGGGTTCTATTCATAGAACACAAGGTTTTATCCATAGAACACATGGTTATATTTATAGATCACGGGTGGTTTCCATTCAGAGAACACATAATTTTATTCATAAAACACAGAGTTCTATTCATAGAACACAGGGTTCCATTTATAGAACACAGGGTTCTATTCATAGAACTCAAGGTTTTATTCATAGAACAGATGGTTATATTTATAGATCACGGGTGGTTTCCATTCAGAGAACACATAATTGCTTTCATAAAACACAGGGTTCTATTCATAGAACACAGGTTTCCATTTTTAGAACACAGGGTTCTATTCATAGAACACAAGGTTTTATTCATAGAACACATGGCTATATTTATAGATCACGGGTGGTTTCCATTCAGAGAACACATGGTTTCATTCATAAAACACAGGGTTCTATTTATAGAACACAGGGTTCCATTCATAGAACACAGGGTTCTATTTATAGAACAGAAGGTTTTATTCATATAACACATGGTTATATTTATAGATCACGGGTGGTTTCCATTCAGAGAACACATGGTTTCATTCATAAAACACAGGGTTCTATTCATAAAACACAGGGTTCCATTCATAGAACACAGGGTTCTATTAATAGAACACAAGGTTTTATTCATAGAACAGATGGTTATATTTATAGATCACGGGTGGTTTCCATTCAGAGAACACATGGTTTCATTCATAAAACACAGGGTTATATTCATAGAACACAGGGTTCCATTTATAGAACACAGGGTTCTATTCATAGAACACAAGGTTTATTCATAGAACAGATGGTTATATTTATAGATCACGGGTGGTTTCCATTCAGAGAACACATGGTTTCATTCATAAAACACAGGGTTCTATTCATAGAACACAGGGTTCCATTTATAGAACACAGGGTTCTATTCATAGAACTCAAGGTTTTATACATTGAACAGATGGTTATATTTATAGATCACGGGTGGTTTCCATTCAGAGAACACATAATTTCATTCATAAAACACAGGGTTCTATTCATAGAACACAGGGTTCCATTTATAGAACACAGGGTTTTATTCATAGAACACAAGGTTTATTCATAGAACAGATGGTTATATTTATAGATCACGGGTGGTTTCCATTCAGAGAACACATGGTTTCATTCATAAAACACAGGGTTCTATTCATGGAACACAGGGTTCTATTAATAGAACACAAGGTTTTATTCATAGAACACATGGTTTTATTCATAGAACACATGGTTATATTTATAGATCACGGGTGGTTTCCATTCAGAGAACACATAATTTCATTCATAAAACACAGGGTTCTATTCATAGAACACAAGGTTCCAATTATAGAACACAGGGTTCTATTCATAGAACACAAGGTTTTATTCATAGAACAGATGGGTATATTTATAGATCACGGGTGGTTTCCATTCAGAGAACACATGGTTTCATTCATAAAACAAAGGGTTCTATTCATAAAACACAGGGTTCCATTCATAGAACACAGGGTTCTATTCATAAAACACAGGGTTCCATTCATAGAACACAGGGTTCTATTAATAGAACACAAGGTTTTATTCATAGAACACATGGTTATATTTATAGATCACGGGTGGTTTCCATTCAGAGAACACATAATTTCATTCATAAAACACAGGGTTCTATTCATAGAACACAAGGTTCCAATTATAGAACACAGGGTTCTATTAATAGAACACAAGGTTTTATTCATAAAACACATGGTTATATTTATAGATCACGGGTGGTTTCCATTCAGAGAACACATGGTTTCATTCATAAAACACAGGGTTCTATTCATAGAACACAGGGTTCCATTTATAGAACACAGGGTTCTATTCATAGAACACAAGGTTTTATCCATAGAACACATGGTTATATTTATAGATCACGGGTGGTTTCCATTCAGAGAACACATAATTTTATTCATAAAACACAGGGTTCTATTCATAGAACACAGGGTTCCATTTATAGAACACAGGGTTTTATTCATAGAACACAAGGTTTATTCATAGAACAGATGGTTATATTTATAGATCACGGGTGGTTTCCATTCAGAGAACACATGGTTTCATTCATAAAACACAGGGTTCTATTCATGGAACACAGGGTTCTATTAATAGAACACAAGGTTTTATTCATAGAACACATGGTTTTATTCATAGAACACATGGTTATATTTATAGATCACAGGTGGTTTCCATTCAGAGAACACATAATTTCATTCATAAAACACAGGGTTCTATTCATAGAACACAAGGTTCCAATTATAGAACACAGGGTTCTATTCATAGAACACAAGGTTTTATTCATAGAACAGATGGGTATATTTATAGATCACGGGTGGTTTCCATTCAGAGAACACATGGTTTCATTCATAAAACAAAGGGTTCTATTCATAAAACACAGGGTTCCATTCATAGAACACAGGGTTCTATTCATAAAACACAGGGTTCCATTCATAGAACACAGGGTTCTATTAATAGAACACAAGGTTTTATTCATAGAACACATGGTTATATTTATAGATCACGGGTGGTTTCCATTCAGAGAACACATAATTTCATTCATAAAACACAGGGTTCTATTCATAGAACACAAGGTTCCAATTATAGAACACAGGGTTCTATTAATAGAACACAAGGTTTTATTCATAAAACACATGGTTATATTTATTGATCACGGGTGGTTTCCATTCAGAGAACACATGGTTTCATTCATAGAACACAGGGTTCCATTCATAGAACACAGGGTTCCATTCATAGAACACAGGGTTCTATTAATAGAACACAAGGTTTTATTCATAAAACACATGGTTATATTTATAGATCACGGGTGGTTTCCATTCAGAGAACACATCATTTCATTCATAAAACACAGGGTTCTATTCATAGAACACAGGGTTCCATTTATAGAACACTGGGTTCTATTCATAGAACACAAGGTTTTATTCATAGAACACAAGGTTTTATTCATAGAACACATGGTTATATTTATAGATCACGGGTGGTTTCCATTCAGAGAACACATAATTTTATTCATAAAACACAGGGTTCTATTCATAGAACACAGGGTTCCATTTATAGAACACAGGGTTCTATTCATAGAACTCAAGGTTTTATTCATAGAACAGATGGTTACATTTATAGATCACTGGTGGTTTCCATTCAGAGAACCCATAATTGCATTCATAAAACACAGGGTTCTATTCATAAAACACAAGGTTCCAATTATAGAACACAGGGTTCTAGTCATAGAACACAAGGTTTTATTCATAGAACAGATGGGTATATTTATAGATCACGGGTGGTTTCCATTCAGAGAACACATGGTTTCATTCATAAAACACAGGGTTCTATTCATAAAACACAGGGTTCCATTCATAGAACACAGGGTTCTATTAATAGAACACAAGGTTTTATTCATAGAACACATGGTTATATTTATAGATCACGGGTGGTTTCCATTCAGAGAACACATGATTTCATTCATAAAACACAGGGTTCTATTTATAGAACACAGGGTTCCATTCATAGAACACAGGGATCTATTAATAGAACACAAGGTTTTATTCATAAAACACATGGTTATATTTATAGATCACGGGTGGTTTCCATTCAGAGAACACATGGTTTCATTCATAAAACACAGGGTTCTATTCATAGAACACAGGGTTCCATTCATAGAACACAGGGTTCTATTAATAGATCACAAGGTTTTATTCATAAAACACATGGTTATATTTATAGATCACGGGTGGTTTCCATTCAGAGAACACATAATTTCATTCATAAAACACAGGGTTCTATTCATAGAACACAGGGTTCCATTTATAGAACACAGGGTTCTATTCATAGAACACAAGGTTTTATTCATAGAACACATGGTTATATTTATAGATCACGGGTGGTTTCCATTCAGAGAACACATGGTTTCATTCATAAAACACAGGGTTCTATTCATAGAACACAGGGTTCCATTCATAGAACACAGGGTTCTATTAATAGAACACAAGGTTTTATTCATAAAACACATGGTTATATTTATAGATCACGGGTGGTTTCCATTCAGAGAACACATCATTTCATTCATAAAACACAGGGTTCTATTCATAGAACACAGGGTTCCATTTATAGAACACTGGGTTCTATTCATAGAACACAAGGTTTTATTCATAGAACACATGGTTATATTTATATATCACGGGTGGTTTCCATTCAGAGAACACATAATTTTATTCATAAAGCACAGGGTTCTATTCATAGAACACAGGGTTCCATTTATAGTACACAGGGTTCTATTCATAGAACTCAAGGTTTTATACATTGAACAGATGGTTATATTTATAGATCACGGGTGGTTTCCATTCAGAGAACACATAATTTCATTCATAAAACACAGGGTTCTATTCATAGAACACAGGGTTCCATTTATAGAACACAGGGTTTTATTCATAGAACACAAGGTTTATTCATAGAACAGATGGTTATATTTATAGATCACGGGTGGTTTCCATTCAGAGAACACATAATTTTATTCATAAAACACAGAGTTCTATTCATAGAACACAGGGTTCCATTTATAGAACACAGGGTTCTATTCATAGAACTCAAGGTTTTATTCATAGAACAGATGGTTATATTTATAGATCACGGGTGGTTTCCATTCAGAGAACACATAATTGCTTTCATAAAACACAGGGTTCTATTCATAGAACACAGGGTTCCATTTTTAGAACACAGGGTTCTATTCATAGAACACAAGGTTTTATTCATAGAACACATGGCTATATTTATAGATCACGGGTGGTTTCCATTCAGAGAACACATGTTTTCATTCATAAAACACAGGGTTCTATTTATAGAACACAGGGTTCCATTCATAGAACACAGGGTTCTATTTATAGAACAGAAGGTTTTATTCATATAACACATGGTTATATTTATAGATCACGGGTGGTTTCCATTCAGAGAACACATGGTTTCATTCATAAAACACAGGGTTCTATTCATAAAACACAGGGTTCCATTCATAGAACACAGGGTTCTATTAATAGAACACAAGGTTTTATTCATAAAACACATGGTTATATTTATAGATCACGGGTGGTTTCCATTCAGAGAACACATCATTTCATTCACAAAACACAGGGTTCTATTCATAGAACACAGGGTTCCATTTATAGAACACTGGGTTCTATTCATAGAACACAAGGTTTTATTCATAGAACACATGGTTATATTTATAGATCACGGGTGGTTTCCATTCAAAGAACACATAATTTTATTCATAAAACACAGGGTTCTATTCATAGAACACAGGGTTCCATTTATAAAACACAGGGTTCTATTCATAGAACTCAAGGTTTTATTCATAGAACAGATGGTTATATTTATAGATCACGGGTGGTTTCCATTCAGAGAACACATAATTGCATTAATAAAACACAGGGTTCTATTCATAGAACACAGGGTTCCATTTATAGAACACGGGGTTCTATTCATAGAACACAAGGTTTATTCATAGAACAGATGGTTATATTCATAGATCACGGGTGGTTTCCATTCAGAGAACACATGGTTTTATTCATAAAACACAGGGTTCTATTCATGGAACACAGGGTTCCATTCATAGAACACAGGGTTCTATTAATAGAACACAAGGTTTTATTCATAGAACACATGGTTATATTTATAGATCACGGGTGGTTTCCATTCAGAGAACACATAATTTCATTCATAAAACACAGGGTTCTATTCATAGAACACAAGGTTCCAATTATAGAACACAGGGTTCTATTAATAGAACACAAGGTTTTATTCATAAAACACATGGTTATATTTATAGATCACGGGTGGTTTCCATTCAGAGAACACATGGTTTCATTCATAAAACACAGGGTTATATTTATAGAACACAGGGTTCCATTCATAGAACACAGGGTTTTATCCATAGAACACATGGGTATATTTATAGATCACGGGTGGTTTCCATTCAGAGAACACATGGTTTCATTCATAAAACAAAGGGTTCTATTCATAAAACACAGGGTTCCATTCATAGAACACAGGGTTCTATTCATAAAACACAGGGTTCCATTCATAGAACACAGGGTTCTATTAATAGAACACAAGGTTTTATTCATAGAACACATGGTTATATTTATAGATCACGGGTGGTTTCCATTCAGAGAACACATAATTTCATTCATAAAACACAGGGTTCTATTCATAGAACACAAGGTTCCAATTATAGAACACAGGGTTCTATTAATAGAACACAAGGTTTTATTCATAAAACACATGGTTATATTTATTGATCACGGGTGGTTTCCATTCAGAGAACACATGGTTTCATTCATAGAACACAGGGTTCCATTCATAGAACACAGGGTTCCATTCATAGAACACAGGGTTCTATTAATAGAACACAAGGTTTTATTCATAAAACACATGGTTATATTTATAGATCACGGGTGGTTTCCATTCAGAGAACACATCATTTCATTCATAAAACACAGGGTTCTATTCATAGAACACAGGGTTCCATTTATAGAACACTGGGTTCTATTCATAGAACACAAGGTTTTATTCATAGAACACAAGGTTTTATTCATAGAACACATGGTTATATTTATAGATCACGGGTGGTTTCCATTCAGAGAACACATAATTTTATTCATAAAACACAGGGTTCTATTCATAGAACACAGGGTTCCATTTATAGAACACAGGGTTCTATTCATAGAACTCAAGGTTTTATTCATAGAACAGATGGTTACATTTATAGATCACTGGTGGTTTCCATTCAGAGAACCCATAATTGCATTCATAAAACACAGGGTTCTATTCATAAAACACAAGGTTCCAATTATAGAACACAGGGTTCTAGTCATAGAACACAAGGTTTTATTCATAGAACAGATGGGTATATTAATAGATCACGGGTGGTTTCCATTCAGAGAACACATGGTTTCATTCATAAAACACAGGGTTCTATTCATAAAACACAGGGTTCCATTCATAGAACACAGGGTTCTATTAATAGAACACAAGGTTTTATTCATAGAACACATGGTTATATTTATAGATCACGGGTGGTTTCCATTCAGAGAACACATGATTTCATTCATAAAACACAGGGTTCTATTTATAGAACACAGGGTTCCATTCATAGAACACAGGGATCTATTAATAGAACACAAGGTTTTATTCATAAAACACATGGTTATATTTATAGATCACGGGTGGTTTCCATTCAGAGAACACATGGTTTCATTCATAAAACACAGGGTTCTATTCATAGAACACAGGGTTCCATTCATAGAACACAGGGTTCTATTAATAGATCACAAGGTTTTATTCATAAAACACATGGTTATATTTATAGATCACGGGTGGTTTCCATTCAGAGAACACATAATTTCATTCATAAAACACAGGGTTCTATTCATAGAACACAGGGTTCCATTTATAGAACACAGGGTTCTATTCATAGAACACAAGGTTTTATTCATAGAACACATGGTTATATTTATAGATCACGGGTGGTTTCCATTCAGAGAACACATGGTTTCATTCATAAAACACAGGGTTCTATTCATAGAACACAGGGTTCCATTCATAGAACACAGGGTTCTATTAATAGAACACAAGGTTTTATTCATAAAACACATGGTTATATTTATAGATCACGGGTGGTTTCCATTCAGAGAACACATCATTTCATTCATAAAACACAGGGTTCTATTCATAGAACACAGGGTTCCATTTATAGAACACTGGGTTCTATTCATAGAACACAAGGTTTTATTCATAGAACACATGGTTATATTTATATATCACGGGTGGTTTCCATTCAGAGAACACATAATTTTATTCATAAAGCACAGGGTTCTATTCATAGAACACAGGGTTCCATTTATAGTACACAGGGTTCTATTCATAGAACTCAAGGTTTTATACATTGAACAGATGGTTATATTTATAGATCACGGGTGGTTTCCATTCAGAGAACACATAATTTCATTCATAAAACACAGGGTTCTATTCATAGAACACAGGGTTCCATTTATAGAACACAGGGTTTTATTCATAGAACACAAGGTTTATTCATAGAACAGATGGTTATATTTATAGATCACGGGTGGTTTCCATTCAGAGAACACATAATTTTATTCATAAAACACAGAGTTCTATTCATAGAACACAGGGTTCCATTTATAGAACACAGGGTTCTATTCATAGAACTCAAGGTTTTATTCATAGAACAGATGGTTATATTTATAGATCACGGGTGGTTTCCATTCAGAGAACACATAATTGCTTTCATAAAACACAGGGTTCTATTCATAGAACACAGGGTTCCATTTTTAGAACACAGGGTTCTATTCATAGAACACAAGGTTTTATTCATAGAACACATGGCTATATTTATAGATCACGGGTGGTTTCCATTCAGAGAACACATGTTTTCATTCATAAAACACAGGGTTCTATTTATAGAACACAGGGTTCCATTCATAGAACACAGGGTTCTATTTATAGAACAGAAGGTTTTATTCATATAACACATGGTTATATTTATAGATCACGGGTGGTTTCCATTCAGAGAACACATGGTTTCATTCATAAAACACAGGGTTCTATTCATAAAACACAGGGTTCCATTCATAGAACACAGGGTTCTATTAATAGAACACAAGGTTTTATTCATAAAACACATGGTTATATTTATAGATCACGGGTGGTTTCCATTCAGAGAACACATCATTTCATTCACAAAACACAGGGTTCTATTCATAGAACACAGGGTTCCATTTATAGAACACTGGGTTCTATTCATAGAACACAAGGTTTTATTCATAGAACACATGGTTATATTTATAGATCACGGGTGGTTTCCATTCAAAGAACACATAATTTTATTCATAAAACACAGGGTTCTATTCATAGAACACAGGGTTCCATTTATAAAACACAGGGTTCTATTCATAGAACTCAAGGTTTTATTCATAGAACAGATGGTTATATTTATAGATCACGGGTGGTTTCCATTCAGAGAACACATAATTGCATTAATAAAACACAGGGTTCTATTCATAGAACACAGGGTTCCATTTATAGAACACGGGGTTCTATTCATAGAACACAAGGTTTATTCATAGAACAGATGGTTATATTCATAGATCACGGGTGGTTTCCATTCAGAGAACACATGGTTTTATTCATAAAACACAGGGTTCTATTCATGGAACACAGGGTTCCATTCATAGAACACAGGGTTCTATTAATAGAACACAAGGTTTTATTCATAGAACACATGGTTATATTTATAGATCACGGGTGGTTTCCATTCAGAGAACACATAATTTCATTCATAAAACACAGGGTTCTATTCATAGAACACAAGGTTCCAATTATAGAACACAGGGTTCTATTAATAGAACACAAGGTTTTATTCATAAAACACATGGTTATATTTATAGATCACGGGTGGTTTCCATTCAGAGAACACATGGTTTCATTCATAAAACACAGGGTTATATTTATAGAACACAGGGTTCCATTCATAGAACACAGGGTTTTATCCATAGAACACATGGTTATATTTATAGATCACGGGTTGTTTCCATTCAGAGAACACATAATTTTATTCATAAAACACAGAGTTCTATTCATAGAACTCAGGGTTCCATTTATAGAACACAGGGTTCTATTCATAGAACTCAAGGTTTTATTCATAGAACAGATGGTTATATTTATAGATCACGGGTGGTTTCCATTCAGAGAACACATAATTGCATTCATAAAACACAGGGTTCTATTCATAGAACACAGGGTTCCATTTTTAGAACACAGGGTTCTATTCATAGAACACAAGGTTTTATTCATAGAACACATGGCTATATTTATAGATCACGGGTGGTTTCCATTCAGAGAACACATGGTTTCATTCATAAAACACAGGGTTCTATTTATAGAACACAGGGTTCCATTCATAGAACACAGGGTTCTATTTATAGAACAGAAGGTTTTATTCATATAACACATGGTTATATTTATAGATCACGGGTGGTTTCCATTCAGAGAACACATGGTTTCATTCATAAAACACAGGGTTCTATTCATAAAACACAGGGTTCCATTCATAGAACACAGGGTTCTATTAATAGAACACAAGGTTTTATTCATAAAACACATGGTTATATTTATAGATCATGGGTGGTTTCCATTCAGAGAACACATAATTTCATTCATAAAACACAGGGTTCTATTCATAGAACACAGGGTTCCATTTATAGAACACTGGGTTCTATTCATAGAACACAAGGTTTTATTCATAGAACACATGGTTATATTTATAGATCACGGGTGGTTTCCATTCAGAGAACACATAATTTTATTCATAAAACACAGGGTTCTATTCATAGAACACAGGGTTCCATTTATAGAACACAGGGTTCTATTCATAGAACTCAAGGTTTTATTCATAGAACAGATGGTTATATTTATAGATCACGGGTGGTTTCCATTCAGAGAACACATAATTTTATTCATAAAACACAGGGTTCTATTCATAGAACACAGGGTTCCATTTATAGAACACAGGGTTCTATTCATAGAACTCAAGGTTTTATTCATAGAACAGATGGTTATATTTATAGATCACGGGTGGTTTCCATTCAGAGAACACATAATTTCATTCATAAAACACAGGGTTCTATTCATAGAACACAGGGTTCCATTTATAGAACATGGGGTTCTATTCATAGAACACAAGGTTTATTCATAGAACAGATGGTTATATTCATAGATCACGGGTGGTTTCCATTCAGAGAACACATGGTTTTATTCATAAAACACAGGGTTCTATTCATGGAACACAGGGTTCCATTCATAGAACACAGGGTTCTATTAATAGAACACAAGGTTTAATTCATAGAACACATGGTTATATTTATAGATCACGGGTGGTTTCCATTCAGAGAACACATAATTTCATTCATAAAACACAGGGTTCTATTCATAGAACACAAGGTTCCAATTATAGAACACAGGGTTCTATTAATAGAACACAAGGTTTTATTCATAAAACACATGGTTATATTTATAGATCACGGGTGGTTTCCATTCAGAGAACACATGGTTTCATTCATAAATCACAGGGTTCTATTCATAGAACACAGGGTTCCATTTATAGAACACAGGGTTCTATTCATAGAACACAAGGTTTTATCCATAGAACACATGGTTATATTTATAGATCACGGGTGGTTTCCATTCAGAGAACACATAATTTTATTCATAAAACACAGAGTTCTATTCATAGAACACAGGGTTCCATTTATAGAACACAGGGTTCTATTCATAGAACTCAAGGTTTTATTCATAGAACAGATGGTTATATTTATAGATCACGGGTGGTTTCCATTCAGAGAACACATAATTGCTTTCATAAAACACAGGGTTCTATTCATAGAACACAGGTTTCCATTTTTAGAACACAGGGTTCTATTCATAGAACACAAGGTTTTATTCATAGAACACATGGCTATATTTATAGATCACGGGTGGTTTCCATTCAGAGAACACATGGTTTCATTCATAAAACACAGGGTTCTATTTATAGAACACAGGGTTCCATTCATAGAACACAGGGTTCTATTTATAGAACAGAAGGTTTTATTCATATAACACATGGTTATATTTATAGATCACGGGTGGTTTCCATTCAGAGAACACATGGTTTCATTCATAAAACACAGGGTTCTATTCATAAAACACAGGGTTCCATTCATAGAACACAGGGTTCTATTAATAGAACACAAGGTTTTATTCATAGAACAGATGGTTATATTTATAGATCACGGGTGGTTTCCATTCAGAGAACACATGGTTTCATTCATAAAACACAGGGTTATATTCATAGAACACAGGGTTCCATTTATAGAACACAGGGTTCTATTCATAGAACACAAGGTTTATTCATAGAACAGATGGTTATATTTATAGATCACGGGTGGTTTCCATTCAGAGAACACATGGTTTCATTCATAAAACACAGGGTTCTATTCATAGAACACAGGGTTCCATTTATAGAACACAGGGTTCTATTCATAGAACTCAAGGTTTTATACATTGAACAGATGGTTATATTTATAGATCACGGGTGGTTTCCATTCAGAGAACACATAATTTCATTCATAAAACACAGGGTTCTATTCATAGAACACAGGGTTCCATTTATAGAACACAGGGTTTTATTCATAGAACACAAGGTTTATTCATAGAACAGATGGTTATATTTATAGATCACGGGTGGTTTCCATTCAGAGAACACATGGTTTCATTCATAAAACACAGGGTTCTATTCATGGAACACAGGGTTCTATTAATAGAACACAAGGTTTTATTCATAGAACACATGGTTTTATTCATAGAACACATGGTTATATTTATAGATCACGGGTGGTTTCCATTCAGAGAACACATAATTTCATTCATAAAACACAGGGTTCTATTCATAGAACACAAGGTTCCAATTATAGAACACAGGGTTCTATTCATAGAACACAAGGTTTTATTCATAGAACAGATGGGTATATTTATAGATCACGGGTGGTTTCCATTCAGAGAACACATGGTTTCATTCATAAAACAAAGGGTTCTATTCATAAAACACAGGGTTCCATTCATAGAACACAGGGTTCTATTCATAAAACACAGGGTTCCATTCATAGAACACAGGGTTCTATTAATAGAACACAAGGTTTTATTCATAGAACACATGGTTATATTTATAGATCACGGGTGGTTTCCATTCAGAGAACACATAATTTCATTCATAAAACACAGGGTTCTATTCATAGAACACAAGGTTCCAATTATAGAACACAGGGTTCTATTAATAGAACACAAGGTTTTATTCATAAAACACATGGTTATATTTATAGATCACGGGTGGTTTCCATTCAGAGAACACATGGTTTCATTCATAAAACACAGGGTTCTATTCATAGAACACAGGGTTCCATTTATAGAACACAGGGTTCTATTCATAGAACACAAGGTTTTATCCATAGAACACATGGTTATATTTATAGATCACGGGTGGTTTCCATTCAGAGAACACATAATTTTATTCATAAAACACAGAGTTCTATTCATAGAACACAGGGTTCCATTTATAGAACACAGGGTTCTATTTATAGAACTCAAGGTTTTATTCATAGAACAGATGGTTATATTTATAGATCACGGGTGGTTTCCATTCAGAGAACACATAATTGCATTCATAAAACACAGGGTTCTATTCATAGAACACAGGGTTCAATTTTTAGAACACAGGGTTCTATTCATAGAACTCAAGGTTTTATTCATAGAACAGATGGTTATATTTATAGATCACGGGTGGTTTCCATTCAGAGAACACATAATTTCATTCATAAAACACAGGGTTCTATTCATAGAACACAGGGTTCCATTTATAGAACATGGGGTTCTATTCATAGAACACAAGGTTTATTCATAGAACAGATGGTTATATTCATAGATCACGGGTGGTTTCCATTCAGAGAACACATGGTTTTATTCATAAAACACAGGGTTCTATTCATGGAACACAGGGTTCCATTCATAGAACACAGGGTTCTATTAATAGAACACAAGGTTTTATTCATAGAACACATGGTTATATTTATAGATCACGGGTGGTTTCCATTCAGAGAACACATAATTTCATTCATAAAACACAGGGTTCTATTCATAGAACACAAGGTTCCAATTATAGAACACAGGGTTCTATTAATAGAACACAAGGTTTTATTCATAAAACACATGGTTATATTTATAGATCACGGGTGGTTTCCATTCAGAGAACACATGGTTTCATTCATAAAACACAGGGTTCTATTCATAGAACACAGGGTTCCATTTATAGAACACAGGGTTCTATTCATAGAACACAAGGTTTTATCCATAAAACACATGGTTATATTTATAGATCACGGGTGGTTTCCATTCAGAGAACACATAATTTTATTCATAAAACACAGAGTTCTATTCATAGAACACAGGGTTCCATTTATAGAACACAGGGTTCTATTCATAGAACTCAAGGTTTTATTCATAGAACAGATGGTTATATTTATAGATCACGGGTGGTTTCCATTCAGAGAACACATAATTGCTTTCATAAAACACAGGGTTCTATTCATAGAACACAGGTTTCCATTTTTAGAACACAGGGTTCTATTCATAGAACACAAGGTTTTATTCATAGAACACATGGCTATATTTATAGATCACGGGTGGTTTCCATTCAGAGAACACATGGTTTCATTCATAAAACACAGGGTTCTATTTATAGAACACAGGGTTCCATTCATAGAACACAGGGTTCTATTTATAGAACAGAAGGTTTTATTCATATAACACATGGTTATATTTATAGATCACGGGTGGTTTCCATTCAGAGAACACATGGTTTCATTCATAAAACACAGGGTTCTATTCATAAAACACAGGGTTCCATTCATAGAACACAGGGTTCTATTAATAGAACACAAGGTTTTATTCATAGAACAGATGGTTATATTTATAGATCACGGGTGGTTTCCATTCAGAGAACACATGGTTTCATTCATAAAACACAGGGTTATATTCATAGAACACAGGGTTCCATTTATAGAACACAGGGTTCTATTCATAGAACACAAGGTTTATTCATAGAACAGATGGTTATATTTATAGATCACGGGTGGTTTCCATTCAGAGAACACATAATTGCATTAATAAAACACAGGGTTCTATTCATAGAACACAGGGTTCCATTTATAGAACACGGGGTTCTATTCATAGAACACAAGGTTTATTCATAGAACAGATGGTTATATTCATAGATCACGGGTGGTTTCCATTCAGAGAACACATGGTTTTATTCATAAAACACAGGGTTCTATTCATGGAACACAAGGTTCCATTCATAGAACACAGGGTTCTATTAATAGAACACAAGGTTTTATTCATAGAACACATGGTTATATTTATAGATCACGGGTGGTTTCCATTCAGAGAACACATAATTTCATTCATAAAACACAGGGTTCTATTCATAGAACACAAGGTTCCAATTATAGAACACAGGGTTCTATTAATAGAACACAAGGTTTTATTCATAAAACACATGGTTATATTTATAGATCACGGGTGGTTTCCATTCAGAGAACACATGGTTTCATTCATAAAACACAGGGTTCTATTTATAGAACACAGGGTTCCATTCATAGAACACAGGGTTTTATCCATAGAACACATGGTTATATTTATAGATCACGGGTTGTTTCCATTCAGAGAACACATAATTTTATTCATAAAACACAGAGTTCTATTCATAGAACTCAGGGTTCCATTTATAGAACACAGGGTTCTATTCATAGAACTCAAGGTTTTATTCATAGAACAGATGGTTATATTTATAGATCACGGGTGGTTTCCATTCAGAGAACACATAATTGCATTCATAAAACACAGGGTTCTATTCATAGAACACAGGGTTCAATTTTTAGAACACAGGGTTCTATTCATAGAACACAAGGTTTTATTCATAGAACACATGGCTATATTTATAGATCACGGGTGGTTTCCATTCAGAGAACACATGGTTTCATTCATAAAACACAGGGTTCTATTTATAGAACACAGGGTTCCATTCATAGAACACAGGGTTCTATTTATAGAACAGAAGGTTTTATTCATATAACACATGGTTATATTTATAGATCACGGGTGGTTTCCATTCAGAGAACACATGGTTTCATTCATAAAACACAGGGTTCTATTCATAAAACACAGGGTTCCATTCATAGAACACAGGGTTCTATTAATAGAACACAAGGTTTTATTCATAAAACACATGGTTATATTTATAGATCATGGGTGGTTTCCATTCAGAGAACACATAATTTCATTCATAAAACACAGGGTTCTATTCATAGAACACAGGGTTCCATTTATAGAACACTGGGTTCTATTCATAGAACACAAGGTTTTATTCATAGAACACATGGTTATATTTATAGATCACGGGTGGTTTCCATTCAGAGAACACATAATTTTATTCATAAAACACAGGGTTCTATTCATAGAACACAGGGTTCCATTTATAGAACACAGGGTTCTATTCATAGAACTCAAGGTTTTATTCATAGAACAGATGGTTATATTTATAGATCACGGGTGGTTTCCATTCAGAGAACACATAATTTTATTCATAAAACACAGGGTTCTATTCATAGAACACAGGGTTCCATTTATAGAACACAGGGTTCTATTCATAGAACTCAAGGTTTTATTCATAGAACAGATGGTTATATTTATAGATCACGGGTGGTTTCCATTCAGAGAACACATAATTTCATTCATAAAACACAGGGTTCTATTCATAGAACACAGGGTTCCATTTATAGAACATGGGGTTCTATTCATAGAACACAAGGTTTATTCATAGAACAGATGGTTATATTCATAGATCACGGGTGGTTTCCATTCAGAGAACACATGGTTTTATTCATAAAACACAGGGTTCTATTCATGGAACACAGGGTTCCATTCATAGAACACAGGGTTCTATTAATAGAACACAAGGTTTTATTCATAGAACACATGGTTATATTTATAGATCACGGGTGGTTTCCATTCAGAGAACACATAATTTCATTCATAAAACACAGGGTTCTATTCATAGAACACAAGGTTCCAATTATAGAACACAGGGTTCTATTAATAGAACACAAGGTTTTATTCATAAAACACATGGTTATATTTATAGATCACGGGTGGTTTCCATTCAGAGAACACATGGTTTCATTCATAAATCACAGGGTTCTATTCATAGAACACAGGGTTCCATTTATAGAACACAGGGTTCTATTCATAGAACACAAGGTTTTATCCATAGAACACATGGTTATATTTATAGATCACGGGTGGTTTCCATTCAGAGAACACATAATTTTATTCATAAAACACAGAGTTCTATTCATAGAACACAGGGTTCCATTTATAGAACACAGGGTTCTATTCATAGAACTCAAGGTTTTATTCATAGAACAGATGGTTATATTTATAGATCACGGGTGGTTTCCATTCAGAGAACACATAATTGCTTTCATAAAACACAGGGTTCTATTCATAGAACACAGGTTTCCATTTTTAGAACACAGGGTTCTATTCATAGAACACAAGGTTTTATTCATAGAACACATGGCTATATTTATAGATCACGGGTGGTTTCCATTCAGAGAACACATGGTTTCATTCATAAAACACAGGGTTCTATTTATAGAACACAGGGTTCCATTCATAGAACACAGGGTTCTATTTATAGAACAGAAGGTTTTATTCATATAACACATGGTTATATTTATAGATCACGGGTGGTTTCCATTCAGAGAACACATGGTTTCATTCATAAAACACAGGGTTCTATTCATAAAACACAGGGTTCCATTCATAGAACACAGGGTTCTATTAATAGAACACAAGGTTTTATTCATAGAACAGATGGTTATATTTATAGATCACGGGTGGTTTCCATTCAGAGAACACATGGTTTCATTCATAAAACACAGGGTTATATTCATAGAACACAGGGTTCCATTTATAGAACACAGGGTTCTATTCATAGAACACAAGGTTTATTCATAGAACAGATGGTTATATTTATAGATCACGGGTGGTTTCCATTCAGAGAACACATGGTTTCATTCATAAAACACAGGGTTCTATTCATAGAACACAGGGTTCCATTTATAGAACACAGGGTTCTATTCATAGAACTCAAGGTTTTATACATTGAACAGATGGTTATATTTATAGATCACGGGTGGTTTCCATTCAGAGAACACATAATTTCATTCATAAAACACAGGGTTCTATTCATAGAACACAGGGTTCCATTTATAGAACACAGGGTTTTATTCATAGAACACAAGGTTTATTCATAGAACAGATGGTTATATTTATAGATCACGGGTGGTTTCCATTCAGAGAACACATGGTTTCATTCATAAAACACAGGGTTCTATTCATGGAACACAGGGTTCTATTAATAGAACACAAGGTTTTATTCATAGAACACATGGTTTTATTCATAGAACACATGGTTATATTTATAGATCACGGGTGGTTTCCATTCAGAGAACACATAATTTCATTCATAAAACACAGGGTTCTATTCATAGAACACAAGGTTCCAATTATAGAACACAGGGTTCTATTCATAGAACACAAGGTTTTATTCATAGAACAGATGGGTATATTTATAGATCACGGGTGGTTTCCATTCAGAGAACACATGGTTTCATTCATAAAACAAAGGGTTCTATTCATAAAACACAGGGTTCCATTCATAGAACACAGGGTTCTATTCATAAAACACAGGGTTCCATTCATAGAACACAGGGTTCTATTAATAGAACACAAGGTTTTATTCATAGAACACATGGTTATATTTATAGATCACGGGTGGTTTCCATTCAGAGAACACATAATTTCATTCATAAAACACAGGGTTCTATTCATAGAACACAAGGTTCCAATTATAGAACACAGGGTTCTATTAATAGAACACAAGGTTTTATTCATAAAACACATGGTTATATTTATAGATCACGGGTGGTTTCCATTCAGAGAACACATGGTTTCATTCATAAAACACAGGGTTCTATTCATAGAACACAGGGTTCCATTTATAGAACACAGGGTTCTATTCATAGAACACAAGGTTTTATCCATAGAACACATGGTTATATTTATAGATCACGGGTGGTTTCCATTCAGAGAACACATAATTTTATTCATAAAACACAGAGTTCTATTCATAGAACACAGGGTTCCATTTATAGAACACAGGGTTCTATTTATAGAACTCAAGGTTTTATTCATAGAACAGATGGTTATATTTATAGATCACGGGTGGTTTCCATTCAGAGAACACATAATTGCATTCATAAAACACAGGGTTCTATTCATAGAACACAGGGTTCAATTTTTAGAACACAGGGTTCTATTCATAGAACTCAAGGTTTTATTCATAGAACAGATGGTTATATTTATAGATCACGGGTGGTTTCCATTCAGAGAACACATAATTTCATTCATAAAACACAGGGTTCTATTCATAGAACACAGGGTTCCATTTATAGAACATGGGGTTCTATTCATAGAACACAAGGTTTATTCATAGAACAGATGGTTATATTCATAGATCACGGGTGGTTTCCATTCAGAGAACACATGGTTTTATTCATAAAACACAGGGTTCTATTCATGGAACACAGGGTTCCATTCATAGAACACAGGGTTCTATTAATAGAACACAAGGTTTTATTCATAGAACACATGGTTATATTTATAGATCACGGGTGGTTTCCATTCAGAGAACACATAATTTCATTCATAAAACACAGGGTTCTATTCATAGAACACAAGGTTCCAATTATAGAACACAGGGTTCTATTAATAGAACACAAGGTTTTATTCATAAAACACATGGTTATATTTATAGATCACGGGTGGTTTCCATTCAGAGAACACATGGTTTCATTCATAAAACACAGGGTTCTATTCATAGAACACAGGGTTCCATTTATAGAACACAGGGTTCTATTCATAGAACACAAGGTTTTATCCATAGAACACATGGTTATATTTATAGATCACGGGTGGTTTCCATTCAGAGAACACATAATTTTATTCATAAAACACAGAGTTCTATTCATAGAACACAGGGTTCCATTTATAGAACACAGGGTTCTATTCATAGAACTCAAGGTTTTATTCATAGAACAGATGGTTATATTTATAGATCACGGGTGGTTTCCATTCAGAGAACACATAATTGCTTTCATAAAACACAGGGTTCTATTCATAGAACACAGGTTTCCATTTTTAGAACACAGGGTTCTATTCATAGAACACAAGGTTTTATTCATAGAACACATGGCTATATTTATAGATCACGGGTGGTTTCCATTCAGAGAACACATGGTTTCATTCATAAAACACAGGGTTCTATTTATAGAACACAGGGTTCCATTCATAGAACACAGGGTTCTATTTATAGAACAGAAGGTTTTATTCATATAACACATGGTTATATTTATAGATCACGGGTGGTTTCCATTCAGAGAACACATGGTTTCATTCATAAAACACAGGGTTCTATTCATAAAACACAGGGTTCCATTCATAGAACACAGGGTTCTATTAATAGAACACAAGGTTTTATTCATAGAACAGATGGTTATATTTATAGATCACGGGTGGTTTCCATTCAGAGAACACATGGTTTCATTCATAAAACACAGGGTTATATTCATAGAACACAGGGTTCCATTTATAGAACACAGGGTTCTATTCATAGAACACAAGGTTTATTCATAGAACAGATGGTTATATTTATAGATCACGGGTGGTTTCCATTCAGAGAACACATGGTTTCATTCATAAAACACAGGGTTCTATTCATAGAACACAGGGTTCCATTTATAGAACACAGGGTTCTATTCATAGAACTCAAGGTTTTATACATTGAACAGATGGTTATATTTATAGATCACGGGTGGTTTCCATTCAGAGAACACATAATTTCATTCATAAAACACAGGGTTCTATTCATAGAACACAGGGTTCCATTTATAGAACACAGGGTTTTATTCATAGAACACAAGGTTTATTCATAGAACAGATGGTTATATTTATAGATCACGGGTGGTTTCCATTCAGAGAACACATGGTTTCATTTATAAAACACAGGGTTCTATTCATGGAACACAGGGTTCTATTAATAGAACACAAGGTTTTATTCATAGAACACATGGTTTTATTCATAGAACACATGGTTATATTTATAGATCACGGGTGGTTTCCATTCAGAGAACACATAATTTCATTCATAAAACACAGGGTTCTATTCATAGAACACAAGGTTCCAATTATAGAACACAGGGTTCTATTCATAGAACACAAGGTTTTATTCATAGAACAGATGGGTATATTTATAGATCACGGGTGGTTTCCATTCAGAGAACACATGGTTTCATTCATAAAACAAAGGGTTCTATTCATAAAACACAGGGTTCCATTCATAGAACACAGGGTTCTATTCATAAAACACAGGGTTCCATTCATAGAACACAGGGTTCTATTAATAGAACACAAGGTTGTATTCATAGAACACATGGTTATATTTATAGATCACGGGTGGTTTCCATTCAGAGAACACATAATTTCATTCATAAAACACAGGGTTCTATTCATAGAACACAAGGTTCCAATTATATAACACAGGGTTCTATTAATAGAACACAAGGTTTTATTCATAAAACACATGGTTATATTTATAGATCACGGGTGGTTTCCATTCAGAGAACACATGGTTTCATTCATAAAACACAGGGTTCTATTCATAGAACACAGGGTTCCATTTATAGAACACAGGGTTCTATTCATAGAACACAAGGTTTTATCCATAGAACACATGGTTATATTTATAGATCACGGGTGGTTTCCATTCAGAGAACACATAATTTTATTCATAAAACACAGAGTTCTATTCATAGAACACAGGGTTCCATTTATAGAACACAGGGTTCTATTTATAGAACTCAAGGTTTTATTCATAGAACAGATGGTTATATTTATAGATCACGGGTGGTTTCCATTCAGAGAACACATAATTGCATTCATAAAACACAGGGTTCTATTCATAGAACACAGGGTTCAATTTTTAGAACACAGGGTTCTATTCATAGAACACAAGGTTTTATTCATAGAACACATGGCTATATTTATAGATCACGGGTGGTTTCCATTCAGAGAACACATGGTTTCATTTATAAAACACAGGGTTCTATTTATAGAACACAGGGTTCCATTCATAGAACACAGGGTTCTATTTATAGAACAGAAGGTTTTATTCATATAACACATGGTTATATTTATAGATCACGGGTGGTTTCCATTCAGAGAACACATGGTTTCATTCATAAAACACAGGGTTCTATTCATAAAACACAGGGTTCCATTCATAGAACACATGGTTCTATTAATAGAACACAAGGTTTTATTCATAAAACACATGGTTATATTTATAGATCACGGGTGGTTTCCATTCAGAGAACACATCATTTCATTCATAAAACACAGGGTTCTATTCATAGAACACAGGGTTCCATTTATAGAACACTGGGTTCTATTCATAGAACACAAGGTTTTATTCATAGAACACATGGTTATATTTATAGATCACGGGTGGTTTCCATTCAGAGAACACATAATTTTATTCATAAAACACAGGGTTCTATTCATAGAACACAGGGTTCCATTTATAGAACACAGGGTTCTATTCATAGAACTCAAGGTTTTATTCATAGAACAGATGGTTATATTTATAGATCACGGGTGGTTTCCATTCAGAGAACACATAATTTCATTCATAAAACACAGGGTTCTATTCATAGAACACAGGGTTCCATTTATAGAACACGGGGTTCTATTCATAGAACACAAGGTTTATTCATAGAACAGATGGTTATATTTATAGATCACGGGTGGTTTCCATTCAGAGAACACATGGTTTCATTCATAAAACACAGGGTTCTATTCATGGAACACAGGGTTCCATTCATAGAACACAGGGTTCTATTAATAGAACACAAGGTTTTATTCATAGAACACATGGTTATATTTATAGATCACGGGTGGTTTCCATTCAGAGAACACATAATTTCATTCAGAAAACACAGGGTTCTATTCATAGAACACAAGGTTCCAATTATAGAACACAGGGTTCTATTCATAGAACACAAGGTTTTATTCATAGAACAGATGGGTATATTTATAGATCACGGGTGGTTTCCATTCAGAGAACACATGGTTTCATTCATAAAACAAAGGGTTCTATTCATAAAACACAGGGTTCCATTCATAGAACACAGGGTTCTATTCATAAAACACAGGGTTCCATTCATAGAACACAGGGTTCTATTAATAGAACACAAGGTTTTATTCATAGAACACATGGTTATATTTATAGATCACGGGTGGTTTCCATTCAGAGAACACATAATTTCATTCATAAAACACAGGGTTCTATTCATAGAACACAAGGTTCCAATTATATAACACAGGGTTCTATTAATAGAACACAAGGTTTTATTCATAAAACACATGGTTATATTTATAGATCACGGGTGGTTTCCATTCAGAGAACACATGGTTTCATTCATAAAACACAGGGTTCTATTCATAGAACACAGGGTTCCATTTATAGAACACAGGGTTCTATTCATAGAACACAAGGTTTTATCCATAGAACACATGGTTATATTTATAGATCACGGGTGGTTTCCATTCAGAGAACACATAATTTTATTCATAAAACACAGAGTTCTATTCATAGAACACAGGGTTCCATTTATAGAACACAGGGTTCTATTTATAGAACTCAAGGTTTTATTCATAGAACAGATGGTTATATTTATAGATCACGGGTGGTTTCCATTCAGAGAACACATAATTGCATTCATAAAACACAGGGTTCTATTCATAGAACACAGGGTTCAATTTTTAGAACACAGGGTTCTATTCATAGAACACAAGGTTTTATTCATAGAACACATGGCTATATTTATAGATCACGGGTGGTTTCCATTCAGAGAACACATGGTTTCATTTATAAAACACAGGGTTCTATTTATAGAACACAGGGTTCCATTCATAGAACACAGGGTTCTATTTATAGAACAGAAGGTTTTATTCATATAACACATGGTTATATTTATAGATCACGGGTGGTTTCCATTCAGAGAACACATGGTTTCATTCATAAAACACAGGGTTCTATTCATAAAACACAGGGTTCCATTCATAGAACACATGGTTCTATTAATAGAACACAAGGTTTTATTCATAAAACACATGGTTATATTTATAGATCACGGGTGGTTTCCATTCAGAGAACACATCATTTCATTCATAAAACACAGGGTTCTATTCATAGAACACAGGGTTCCATTTATAGAACACTGGGTTCTATTCATAGAACACAAGGTTTTATTCATAGAACACATGGTTATATTTATAGATCACGGGTGGTTTCCATTCAGAGAACACATAATTTTATTCATAAAACACAGGGTTCTATTCATAGAACACAGGGTTCCATTTATAGAACACAGGGTTCTATTCATAGAACTCAAGGTTTTATTCATAGAACAGATGGTTATATTTATAGATCACGGGTGGTTTCCATTCAGAGAACACATAATTTCATTCATAAAACACAGGGTTCTATTCATAGAACACAGGGTTCCATTTATAGAACACGGGGTTCTATTCATAGAACACAAGGTTTATTCATAGAACAGATGGTTATATTTATAGATCACGGGTGGTTTCCATTCAGAGAACACATGGTTTCATTCATAAAACACAGGGTTCTATTCATGGAACACAGGGTTCCATTCATAGAACACAGGGTTCTATTAATAGAACACAAGGTTTTATTCATAGAACACATGGTTATATTTATAGATCACGGGTGGTTTCCATTCAGAGAACACATAATTTCATTCAGAAAACACAGGGTTCTATTCATAGAACACAAGGTTCCAATTATAGAACACAGGGTTCTATTCATAGAACACAAGGTTTTATTCATAGAACAGATGGGTATATTTATAGATCACAGGTGGTTTCCATTCAGAGAACACATGGTTTCATTCATAAAACACAGGGTTCTATTCATAAAACACAGAGTTCCATTCATAGAACACAGGGTTCTATTAATAGAACACAAGGTTTTAATCATAGAACACATGGTTATATTTATAGATCACGGGTGGTTTCCATTCAGAGAACACATGATTTCATTCATAAAACACAGGGTTCTATTCATAGAACACAGGGTTCCATTCATAGAACACAGGGTTCTATTAATAGAACACAAGGTTTTATTCATAAAACACATGGTTATATTTATAGATCACGGGTGGTTTCCATTCAGAGAACACATAATTGCATTCATAAAACACAGGGTTCTATTCATAGAACACAGGGTTCCATTTATAGAACACAGGGTTCTATTCATAGAACACAAGGTTTTATTCATAGAACACATGGTTATATTTATAGATCACGGGTGGTTTCCATTCAGAGAACACATCATTTTATTCATAAAACACAGGGTTCTATTCATAGAACACAGGGTTCCATTTATAGAACACAGGGTTCTATTCATAGAACTCAAGGTTTTATTCATAGAACAGATGGTTATATTTATAGATCACGGGTGGTTTCCATTCAGAGAACACATAATTTCATTCATAAAACACAGGGTTCTATTCATAGAACACAGGGTTCCATTTATAGAACACGGGGTTCTATTCATAGAACACAAGGTTTATTCATAGAACAGATGGTTATATTTATAGATCACGGGTGGTTTCCATTCAGAGAACACATGGTTTCATTCATAAAACACAGGGTTCTATTCATGGAACACAGGGTTCCATTCATAGAACACAGGGTTCTATTAATAGAACACAAGGTTTTATTCATAGAACACATGGTTATATTTATAGATCACGGGTGGTTTCCATTCAGAGAACACATAATTTCATTCAGAAAACACAGGGTTCTATTCATAGAACACAAGGTTTTATTCATAGAACAGATGGGTATATTTATAGATCACGGGTGGTTTCCATTCAGAGAACACATGGTTTCATTCATAAAACACAGGGTTCTATTCATAAAACACAGAGTTCCATTCATAGAACACAGGGTTCTATTAATAGAACACAAGGTTTTATTCATAGAACACATGGTTATATTTATAGATCACGGGTGGTTTCCATTCAGAGAACACATGATTTCATTCATAAAACACAGGGTTCTATTCATAGAACACAGGGTTCCATTCATAGAACACAGGGTTCTATTAATAGAACACAAGGTTTTATTCATAAAACACATGGTTATATTTATAGATCACGGGTGGTTTCCATTCAGAGAACACATAATTTCATTCATAAAACACAGGGTTCTATTCATAGAACACAGGGTTCCATTTATAGAACACAGGGTTCTATTCATAGAACACAAGGTTTTATTCATAGAACACATGGTTATATTTATAGATCACGGGTGGTTTCCATTCAGAGAACACATAATTTTATTCATAAAACACAGGGTTCTATTCATAGAACACAGGGTTCCATTTATAGAACACAGGGTTCTATTCATGGAACTCAAGGTTTTATTCATAGAACAGATGGTTATATTTATAGATTACGGGTGGTTTCCATTCAGAGAACACATAATTGCATTCATAAAACACAGGGTTCTATTCATAGAACACAGGGTTCCATTTATAGAACACAGGGTTCTATTCATAGAACACAAGGATTTATTCATAGAACACATGGCTATATATATAGATCACGGGTGGTTTCCATTCAGAGAACACATGGTTTCATTCATAAAACACAGGGTTCTATTTATAGAACACAGGGTTCCATTCATAGAACACAGGGTTCTATTAATAGAACACAAGGTTTTATTCATAAAACACATGGTTATATTTATAGATCACGGGTGGTTTCCATTCAGAGAACACATGGTTTAATTCATAAAACACAGGGTTCTATTCATAGAACACAGGGTTCCATCCATAGAACACAGGGTTCTATTAATAGAACACAAGGTTTTATTCATAAAACACATGGTTATATTTATAGATCATGGGTGGTTTCCATTCAGAGAACACATGGTTTCATTCATAAAACACAGGGTTCTATTCATAGAACACAGGGTTCCATTCATAGAACACAGGGTTCCATTCATAGAACACAGGGTTCTATTAATAGAACACAAGGTTTTATTCATAAAACACATGGTTATATTTATAGATCACGGGTGGTTTCCATTCAGAGAACACATCATTTCATTCATAAAACACAGGGTTCTATTCATAGAACACAGGGTTCCATTTATAGAACACTGGGTTCTATTCATAGAACACAAGGTTTTATTCATAGAACACAAGGTTTTATTCATAGAACACATGGTTATATTTATAGATCACGGGTGGTTTCCATTCAGAGAACACATAATTTTATTCATAAAACACAGGGTTCTATTCATAGAACACAGGGTTCCATTTATAGAACACAGGGTTCTATTCATAGAACTCAAGGTTTTATTCATAGAACAGATGGTTACATTTATAGATCACTGGTGGTTTCCATTCAGAGAACACATAATTTCATTCATAAAACACAGGGTTCTATTCATAAAACACAAGGTTCCAATTATAGAACACAGGGTTCTATTCATAGAACACAAGGTTTTATTCATAGAACAGATGGGTATATTTATAGATCACGGGTGGTTTCCATTCAGAGAACACATGGTTTCATTCATAAAACACAGGGTTCTATTCATAAAACACAGGGTTCCATTCATAGAACACAGGGTTCTATTAATAGAACACAAGGTTTTATTCATAGAACACATGGTTATATTTATAGATCACGGGTGGTTTCCATTCAGAGAACACATGATTTCATTCATAAAACACAGGGTTCTATTTATAGAACACAGGGTTCCATTCATAGAACACAGGGATCTATTAATAGAACACAAGGTTTTATTCATAAAACACATGGTTATATTTATAGATCACGGGTGGTTTCCATTCAGAGAACACATGGTTTCATTCATAAAACACAGGGTTCTATTCATAGAACACAGGGTTCCATTCATAGAACACAGGGTTCTATTAATAGATCACAAGGTTTTATTCATAAAACACATGGTTATATTTATAGATCACGGGTGGTTTCCATTCAGAGAACACATAATTTCATTCATAAAACACAGGGTTCTATTCATAGAACACAGGGTTCCATTTATAGAACACAGGGTTCTATTCATAGAACACAAGGTTTTATTCATAGAACACATGGTTATATTTATAGATCACGGGTGGTTTCCATTCAGAGAACACATGGTTTCATTCATAAAACACAGGGTTCTATTCATAGAACACAGGGTTCCATTCATAGAACACAGGGTTCTATTAATAGAACACAAGGTTTTATTCATAAAACACATGGTTATATTTATAGATCACGGGTGGTTTCCATTCAGAGAACACATCATTTCATTCATAAAACACAGGGTTCTATTCATAGAACACAGGGTTCCATTTATAGAACACTGGGTTCTATTCATAGAACACAAGGTTTTATTCATAGAACACATGGTTATATTTATATATCACGGGTGGTTTCCATTCAGAGAACACATAATTTTATTCATAAAGCACAGGGTTCTATTCATAGAACACAGGGTTCCATTTATAGTACACAGGGTTCTATTCATAGAACTCAAGGTTTTATACATTGAACAGATGGTTATATTTATAGATCACGGGTGGTTTCCATTCAGAGAACACATAATTTCATTCATAAAACACAGGATTCTATTCATAGAACACAGGGTTCCATTTATAGAACACAGGGTTTTATTCATAGAACACAAGGTTTATTCATAGAACAGATGGTTATATTTATAGATCACGGGTGGTTTCCATTCAGAGAACACATGGTTTCATTCATAAAACACAGGGTTCTATTCATGGAACACAGGGTTCTATTAATATAACACAAGGTTTTATTCATAGAACACATGGTTTTATTCATAGAATACATGGTTATATTTAAAGATCACGGGTGGTTTCCATTCAGAGAACACATAATTTTATTCATAAAACACAGGGTTCTATTCATAGAACACAGGGTTCCATTTATAGAACACAGGGTTCTATTCATAGAACTCAAGGTTTTATACATTGAACAGATGGTTATATTTATAGATCACGGGTGGTTTCCATTCAGAGAACACATAATTTCATTCATAAAACACAGGGTTCTATTCATAGAACACAAGGTTCCAATTATAGAACACAGGGTTCTATTCATAGAACACAAGGTTTTATTCATAGAACAGATGGGTATATTTATAGATCACGGGTGGTTTCCATTCAGAGAACACATGGTTTCATTCATAAAACACAGGGTTCTATTTATAGAACACAGGGTTCCATTCATAGAACACAGGGTTCTATTAATAGAACACAAGGTTTTATTCATAAAACACATGGTTATATTTATAGATCACGGGTGGTTTCCATTCAGAGAACACATGGTTTCATTCATAAAACACAGGGTTCTATTCATAGAACACAGGGTTCCATTTATAGAACACAGGGTTCTATTCATAGAACACAAGGTTTTATTCATAGAACACATGGTTATATTTATAGATCACGGGTGGTTTCCATTCAGAGAACACATAATTTTATTCATAAAACACAGAGTTCTATTCATAGAACACAGGGTTCCATTTATAGAACACAGGGTTCTATTCATAGAACTCAAGGTTTTATTCATAGAACAGATGGGTATATTTATAGATCACGGGTGGTTTCCATTCAGAGAACACATAATTGCTTTCATAAAACACAGGGTTCTATTCATAGAACACAGGGTTCCATTTATAGAACACGGGGTTCTATTCATAGAACACAAGGTTTATTCATAGAACAGATGGTTATATTTATAGATCACGGGTGGTTTCCATTCAGAGAACACATGGTTTCATTCATAAAACACAGGGTTCTATTCATGGAACACAGGGTTCCATTCATA
The DNA here is from genome assembly GCF_055691185.1 of Crinia signifera. Lineage (NCBI taxonomy): Eukaryota > Metazoa > Chordata > Amphibia > Anura > Myobatrachidae > Crinia > Crinia signifera. Next base: position 235,166,830 of record NC_139217.1, on the reverse strand, counting down.
GAACACAGGGTTCTATTAATAGAACACAAGGTTTTATTCATAGAACACATGGTTATATTTATAGATCACGGGTGGTTTCCATTCAGAGAACACATAATTTCATTCAGAAAACACAGGGTTCTATTCATAGAACACAAGGTTCCAATTATAGAACACAGGGTTCTATTCATAGAACACAAGGTTTTATTCATAGAACAGATGGGTATATTTATAGATCACAGGTGGTTTCCATTCAGAGAACACATGGTTTCATTCATAAAACACAGGGTTCTATTCATAAAACACAGAGTTCCATTCATAGAACACAGGGTTCTATTAATAGAACACAAGGTTTTAATCATAGAACACATGGTTATATTTATAGATCACGGGTGGTTTCCATTCAGAGAACACATGATTTCATTCATAAAACACAGGGTTCTATTCATAGAACACAGGGTTCCATTCATAGAACACAGGGTTCTATTAATAGAACACAAGGTTTTATTCATAAAACACATGGTTATATTTATAGATCACGGGTGGTTTCCATTCAGAGAACACATAATTGCATTCATAAAACACAGGGTTCTATTCATAGAACACAGGGTTCCATTTATAGAACACAGGGTTCTATTCATAGAACACAAGGTTTTATTCATAGAACACATGGTTATATTTATAGATCACGGGTGGTTTCCATTCAGAGAACACATCATTTTATTCATAAAACACAGGGTTCTATTCATAGAACACAGGGTTCCATTTATAGAACACAGGGTTCTATTCATAGAACTCAAGGTTTTATTCATAGAACAGATGGTTATATTTATAGATCACGGGTGGTTTCCATTCAGAGAACACATAATTTCATTCATAAAACACAGGGTTCTATTCATAGAACACAGGGTTCCATTTATAGAACACGGGGTTCTATTCATAGAACACAAGGTTTATTCATAGAACAGATGGTTATATTTATAGATCACGGGTGGTTTCCATTCAGAGAACACATGGTTTCATTCATAAAACACAGGGTTCTATTCATGGAACACAGGGTTCCATTCATAGAACACAGGGTTCTATTAATAGAACACAAGGTTTTATTCATAGAACACATGGTTATATTTATAGATCACGGGTGGTTTCCATTCAGAGAACACATAATTTCATTCAGAAAACACAGGGTTCTATTCATAGAACACAAGGTTTTATTCATAGAACAGATGGGTATATTTATAGATCACGGGTGGTTTCCATTCAGAGAACACATGGTTTCATTCATAAAACACAGGGTTCTATTCATAAAACACAGAGTTCCATTCATAGAACACAGGGTTCTATTAATAGAACACAAGGTTTTATTCATAGAACACATGGTTATATTTATAGATCACGGGTGGTTTCCATTCAGAGAACACATGGTTTCATTCATAAAACACAGGGTTCTATTTATAGAACACAGGGTTCCATTCATAGAACACAGGGTTCTATTAATAGAACACAAGGTTTTATTCATAAAACACATGGTTATATTTATAGATCACGGGTGGTTTCCATTCAGAGAACACATGGTTTCATTCATAAAACACAGGGTTCTATTCATAGAACACAGGGTTCCATTTATAGAACACAGGGTTCTATTCATAGAACACAAGGTTTTATTCATAGAACACATGGTTATATTTATAGATCACGGGTGGTTTCCATTCAGAGAACACATAATTTTATTCATAAAACACAGAGTTCTATTCATAGAACACAGGGTTCCATTTATAGAACACAGGGTTCTATTCATAGAACTCAAGGTTTTATTCATAGAACAGATGGGTATATTTATAGATCACGGGTGGTTTCCATTCAGAGAACACATAATTGCTTTCATAAAACACAGGGTTCTATTCATAGAACACAGGGTTCCATTTATAGAACACGGGGTTCTATTCATAGAACACAAGGTTTATTCATAGAACAGATGGTTATATTTATAGATCACGGGTGGTTTCCATTCAGAGAACACATGGTTTCATTCATAAAACACAGGGTTCTATTCATGGAACACAGGGTTCCATTCATAGAACACAGGGTTCTATTAATAGAACACAAGGTTTTATTCATAGAACACATGGTTATATTTATAGATCACGGGTGGTTTCCATTCAGAGAACACATAATTTCATTCAGAAAACACAGGGTTCTATTCATAGAACACAAGGTTCCAATTATAGAACACAGGGTTCTATTCATAGAACACAAGGTTTTATTCATAGAACAGATGGGTATATTTATAGATCACAGGTGGTTTCCATTCAGAGAACACATGGTTTCATTCATAAAACACAGGGTTCTATTCATAAAACACAGAGTTCCATTCATAGAACACAGGGTTCTATTAATAGAACACAAGGTTTTAATCATAGAACACATGGTTATATTTATAGATCACGGGTGGTTTCCATTCAGAGAACACATGATTTCATTCATAAAACACAGGGTTCTATTCATAGAACACAGGGTTCCATTCATAGAACACAGGGTTCTATTAATAGAACACAAGGTTTTATTCATAAAACACATGGTTATATTTATAGATCACGGGTGGTTTCCATTCAGAGAACACATAATTGCATTCATAAAACACAGGGTTCTATTCATAGAACACAGGGTTCCATTTATAGAACACAGGGTTCTATTCATAGAACACAAGGTTTTATTCATAGAACACATGGTTATATTTATAGATCACGGGTGGTTTCCATTCAGAGAACACATCATTTTATTCATAAAACACAGGGTTCTATTCATAGAACACAGGGTTCCATTTATAGAACACAGGGTTCTATTCATAGAACTCAAGGTTTTATTCATAGAACAGATGGTTATATTTATAGATCACGGGTGGTTTCCATTCAGAGAACACATAATTTCATTCATAAAACACAGGGTTCTATTCATAGAACACAGGGTTCCATTTATAGAACACGGGGTTCTATTCATAGAACACAAGGTTTATTCATAGAACAGATGGTTATATTTATAGATCACGGGTGGTTTCCATTCAGAGAACACATGGTTTCATTCATAAAACACAGGGTTCTATTCATGGAACACAGGGTTCCATTCATAGAACACAGGGTTCTATTAATAGAACACAAGGTTTTATTCATAGAACACATGGTTATATTTATAGATCACGGGTGGTTTCCATTCAGAGAACACATAATTTCATTCAGAAAACACAGGGTTCTATTCATAGAACACAAGGTTTTATTCATAGAACAGATGGGTATATTTATAGATCACGGGTGGTTTCCATTCAGAGAACACATGGTTTCATTCATAAAACACAGGGTTCTATTCATAAAACACAGAGTTCCATTCATAGAACACAGGGTTCTATTAATAGAACACAAGGTTTTATTCATAGAACACATGGTTATATTTATAGATCACGGGTGGTTTCCATTCAGAGAACACACGATTTCATTCATAAAACACAGGGTTCTATTCATAGAACACAGGGTTCCATTCATAGAACACAGGGTTCTATTAATAGAACACAAGGTTTTATTCATAAAACACATGGTTATATTTATAGATCACGGGTGGTTTCCATTCAGAGAACACATAATTTCATTCATAAAACACAGGGTTCTATTCATAGAACACAGGGTTCCATTTATAGAACACAGGGTTCTATTCATAGAACACAAGGTTTTATTCATAGAACACATGGTTATATTTATAGATCACGGGTGGTTTCCATTCAGAGAACACATAATTTTATTCATAAAACACAGGGTTCTATTCATAGAACACAGGGTTCCATTTATAGAACACAGGGTTCTATTCATGGAACTCAAGGTTTTATTCATAGAACAGATGGTTATATTTATAGATTACGGGTGGTTTCCATTCAGAGAACACATAATTGCATTCATAAAACACAGGGTTCTATTCATAGAACACAGGGTTCCATTTATAGAACACAGGGTTCTATTCATAGAACACAAGGATTTATTCATAGAACACATGGCTATATATATAGATCACGGGTGGTTTCCATTCAGAGAACACATGGTTTCATTCATAAAACACAGGGTTCTATTTATAGAACACAGGGTTCCATTCATAGAACACAGGGTTCTATTAATAGAACACAAGGTTTTATTCATAAAACACATGGTTATATTTATAGATCACGGGTGGTTTCCATTCAGAGAACACATGGTTTAATTCATAAAACACAGGGTTCTATTCATAGAACACAGGGTTCCATCCATAGAACACAGGGTTCTATTAATAGAACACAAGGTTTTATTCATAAAACACATGGTTATATTTATAGATCATGGGTGGTTTCCATTCAGAGAACACATGGTTTCATTCATAAAACACAGGGTTCTATTCATAGAACACAGGGTTCCATTCATAGAACACAGGGTTCCATTCATAGAACACAGGGTTCTATTAATAGAACACAAGGTTTTATTCATAAAACACATGGTTATATTTATAGATCACGGGTGGTTTCCATTCAGAGAACACATCATTTCATTCATAAAACACAGGGTTCTATTCATAGAACACAGGGTTCCATTTATAGAACACTGGGTTCTATTCATAGAACACAAGGTTTTATTCATAGAACACAAGGTTTTATTCATAGAACACATGGTTATATTTATAGATCACGGGTGGTTTCCATTCAGAGAACACATAATTTTATTCATAAAACACAGGGTTCTATTCATAGAACACAGGGTTCCATTTATAGAACACAGGGTTCTATTCATAGAACTCAAGGTTTTATTCATAGAACAGATGGTTACATTTATAGATCACTGGTGGTTTCCATTCAGAGAACACATAATTTCATTCATAAAACACAGGGTTCTATTCATAAAACACAAGGTTCCAATTATAGAACACAGGGTTCTATTCATAGAACACAAGGTTTTATTCATAGAACAGATGGGTATATTTATAGATCACGGGTGGTTTCCATTCAGAGAACACATGGTTTCATTCATAAAACACAGGGTTCTATTCATAAAACACAGGGTTCCATTCATAGAACACAGGGTTCTATTAATAGAACACAAGGTTTTATTCATAGAACACATGGTTATATTTATAGATCACGGGTGGTTTCCATTCAGAGAACACATGATTTCATTCATAAAACACAGGGTTCTATTTATAGAACACAGGGTTCCATTCATAGAACACAGGGATCTATTAATAGAACACAAGGTTTTATTCATAAAACACATGGTTATATTTATAGATCACGGGTGGTTTCCATTCAGAGAACACATGGTTTCATTCATAAAACACAGGGTTCTATTCATAGAACACAGGGTTCCATTCATAGAACACAGGGTTCTATTAATAGATCACAAGGTTTTATTCATAAAACACATGGTTATATTTATAGATCACGGGTGGTTTCCATTCAGAGAACACATAATTTCATTCATAAAACACAGGGTTCTATTCATAGAACACAGGGTTCCATTTATAGAACACAGGGTTCTATTCATAGAACACAAGGTTTTATTCATAGAACACATGGTTATATTTATAGATCACGGGTGGTTTCCATTCAGAGAACACATGGTTTCATTCATAAAACACAGGGTTCTATTCATAGAACACAGGGTTCCATTCATAGAACACAGGGTTCTATTAATAGAACACAAGGTTTTATTCATAAAACACATGGTTATATTTATAGATCACGGGTGGTTTCCATTCAGAGAACACATCATTTCATTCATAAAACACAGGGTTCTATTCATAGAACACAGGGTTCCATTTATAGAACACTGGGTTCTATTCATAGAACACAAGGTTTTATTCATAGAACACATGGTTATATTTATATATCACGGGTGGTTTCCATTCAGAGAACACATAATTTTATTCATAAAGCACAGGGTTCTATTCATAGAACACAGGGTTCCATTTATAGTACACAGGGTTCTATTCATAGAACTCAAGGTTTTATACATTGAACAGATGGTTATATTTATAGATCACGGGTGGTTTCCATTCAGAGAACACATAATTTCATTCATAAAACACAGGATTCTATTCATAGAACACAGGGTTCCATTTATAGAACACAGGGTTTTATTCATAGAACACAAGGTTTATTCATAGAACAGATGGTTATATTTATAGATCACGGGTGGTTTCCATTCAGAGAACACATGGTTTCATTCATAAAACACAGGGTTCTATTCATGGAACACAGGGTTCTATTAATATAACACAAGGTTTTATTCATAGAACACATGGTTTTATTCATAGAATACATGGTTATATTTAAAGATCACGGGTGGTTTCCATTCAGAGAACACATAATTTTATTCATAAAACACAGGGTTCTATTCATAGAACACAGGGTTCCATTTATAGAACACAGGGTTCTATTCATAGAACTCAAGGTTTTATACATTGAACAGATGGTTATATTTATAGATCACGGGTGGTTTCCATTCAGAGAACACATAATTTCATTCATAAAACACAGGGTTCTATTCATAGAACACAAGGTTCCAATTATAGAACACAGGGTTCTATTCATAGAACACAAGGTTTTATTCATAGAACAGATGGGTATATTTATAGATCACGGGTGGTTTCCATTCAGAGAACACATGGTTTCATTCATAAAACACAGGGTTCTATTTATAGAACACAGGGTTCCATTCATAGAACACAGGGTTCTATTAATAGAACACAAGGTTTTATTCATAAAACACATGGTTATATTTATAGATCACGGGTGGTTTCCATTCAGAGAACACATGGTTTCATTCATAAAACACAGGGTTCTATTCATAGAACACAGGGTTCCATTTATAGAACACAGGGTTCTATTCATAGAACACAAGGTTTTATTCATAGAACACATGGTTATATTTATAGATCACGGGTGGTTTCCATTCAGAGAACACATAATTTTATTCATAAAACACAGAGTTCTATTCATAGAACACAGGGTTCCATTTATAGAACACAGGGTTCTATTCATAGAACTCAAGGTTTTATTCATAGAACAGATGGGTATATTTATAGATCACGGGTGGTTTCCATTCAGAGAACACATAATTGCTTTCATAAAACACAGGGTTCTATTCATAGAACACAGGGTTCCATTTTTAGAACACAGGGTTCTATTCATAGAACACAAGGTTTTATTCATAGAACACATGGCTATATTTATAGATCACGGGTGGTTTCCATTCAGAGAACACATGTTTTCATTCATAAAACACAGGGTTCTATTTATAGAACACAGGGTTCCATTCATAGAACACAGGGTTCTATTTATAGAACAGAAGGTTTTATTCATATAACACATGGTTATATTTATAGATCACGGGTGGTTTCCATTCAGAGAACACATGGTTTCATTCATAAAACACAGGGTTCTATTCATAAAACACAGGGTTCCATTCATAGAACACAGGGTTCTATTAATAGAACACAAGGTTTTATTCATAAAACACATGGTTATATTTATAGATCACGGGTGGTTTCCATTCAGAGAACACATCATTTCATTCACAAAACACAGGGTTCTATTCATAGAACACAGGGTTCCATTTATAGAACACTGGGTTCTATTCATAGAACACAAGGTTTTATTCATAGAACACATGGTTATATTTATAGATCACGGGTGGTTTCCATTCAAAGAACACATAATTTTATTCATAAAACACAGGGTTCTATTCATAGAACACAGGGTTCCATTTATAAAACACAGGGTTCTATTCATAGAACTCAAGGTTTTATTCATAGAACAGATGGTTATATTTATAGATCACGGGTGGTTTCCATTCAGAGAACACATAATTGCATTAATAAAACACAGGGTTCTATTCATAGAACACAGGGTTCCATTTATAGAACACGGGGTTCTATTCATAGAACACAAGGTTTATTCATAGAACAGATGGTTATATTCATAGATCACGGGTGGTTTCCATTCAGAGAACACATGGTTTTATTCATAAAACACAGGGTTCTATTCATGGAACACAGGGTTCCATTCATAGAACACAGGGTTCTATTAATAGAACACAAGGTTTTATTCATAGAACACATGGTTATATTTATAGATCACGGGTGGTTTCCATTCAGAGAACACATAATTTCATTCATAAAACACAGGGTTCTATTCATAGAACACAAGGTTCCAATTATAGAACACAGGGTTCTATTAATAGAACACAAGGTTTTATTCATAAAACACATGGTTATATTTATAGATCACGGGTGGTTTCCATTCAGAGAACACATGGTTTCATTCATAAAACACAGGGTTCTATTCATAGAACACAGGGTTCCATTTATAGAACACAGGGTTCTATTCATAGAACACAAGGTTTTATCCATAGAACACATGGTTATATTTATAGATCACGGGTGGTTTCCATTCAGAGAACACATAATTTTATTCATAAAACACAGAGTTCTATTCATAGAACACAGGGTTCCATTTATAGAACACAGGGTTCTATTCATAGAACTCAAGGTTTTATTCATAGAACAGATGGTTATATTTATAGATCACGGGTGGTTTCCATTCAGAGAACACATAATTGCTTTCATAAAACACAGGGTTCTATTCATAGAACACAGGTTTCCATTTTTAGAACACAGGGTTCTATTCATAGAACACAAGGTTTTATTCATAGAACACATGGCTATATTTATAGATCACGGGTGGTTTCCATTCAGAGAACACATGGTTTCATTCATAAAACACAGGGTTCTATTTATAGAACACAGGGTTCCATTCATAGAACACAGGGTTCTATTTATAGAACAGAAGGTTTTATTCATATAACACATGGTTATATTTATAGATCACGGGTGGTTTCCATTCAGAGAACACATGGTTTCATTCATAAAACACAGGGTTCTATTCATAAAACACAGGGTTCCATTCATAGAACACAGGGTTCTATTAATAGAACACAAGGTTTTATTCATAAAACACATGGTTATATTTATAGATCATGGGTGGTTTCCATTCAGAGAACACATCATTTTATTCATAAAACACAGGGTTCTATTCATAGAACACAGGGTTCCATTTATAGAACACTGGGTTCTATTCATAGAACACAAGGTTTTATTCATAGAACACATGGTTATATTTATAGATCACGGGTGGTTTCCATTCAGAGAACACATAATTTTATTCATAAAACACAGGGTTCTATTCATAGAACACAGGGTTCCATTTATAGAACACAGGGTTCTATTCATAGAACTCAAGGTTTTATTCATAGAACAGATGGTTATATTTATAGATCACGGGTGGTTTCCATTCAGAGAACACATAATTTCATTCATAAAACACAGGGTTCTATTCATAGAACACAGGGTTCCATTTATAGAACACGGGGTTCTATTCATAGAACACAAGGTTTATTCATAGAACAGATGGTTATATTTATAGATCACGGGTGGTTTCCATTCAGAGAACACATAATTTCATTCAGAAAACACAGGGTTCTATTCATAGAACACAAGGTTCCAATTATAGAACACAGGGTTCTATTCATAGAACACAACGTTTTATTCATAGAACTGATGGGTATATTTATAGATCACAGGTGGTTTCCATTCAGAGAACACATGGTTTCATTCATAAAACACAGGGTTCTATTCATAGAACACAGGGCTCCATTCATAGAACACAGGGTTCTATTAATAGAACACAAGGTTTTATTCATAAAACACATGGTGATATTTATAGATCACGGGTGGTTTCCATTCAGAGAACACATAATTTCATTCATAAAACACAGGGTTCTATTCATAGAACACAGGGTTCCATTTATAGAACACAGGGTTCTATTCATAGAACACAAGGTTTTATTCATAGAACACATGGTTATATTTATAGATTACGGGTGGTTTCCATTCAGAGAACACATAATTGCATTCATAAAACACAGGGTTCTATTCATAGAACACAGGGTTCCATTTATAGAACACAGGGTTCTATTCATAGAACACAAGGATTTATTCATAGAACACATGGCTATATATATAGATCACGGGTGGTTTCCATTCAGAGAACACATGGTTTCATTCATAAAACACAGGGTTCTATTTATAGAACACAGGGTTCCATTCATAGAACACAGGGTTCTATTAATAGAACACAAGGTTTTATTCATAAAACACATGGTTATATTTATAGATCACGGGTGGTTTCCATTCAGAGAACACATGGTTTCATTCATAAAACACAGGGTTCTATTCATAGAACACAGGGTTCCATTCATAGAACACAGGGTTCTATTAATAGAACACAAGGTTTTATTCATAAAACACATGGTTATATTTATAGATCACGGGTGGTTTCCATTCAGAGAACACATTTCATTCATAAAACACAGGGTTCTATTCATAGAACACAAGGTTCCAATTATAGAACACAGGGTTCTATTCATAGAACACAAGGTTTTATTCATAGAACATATGGGTATATTTATAGATCACGGGTGGTTTCCATTCAGAGAACACATAATTTCATTCATAAAACACAGGGTTCTATTCATAGAACACAGGGTTCCATTTATAGAACACGGGGTTTTATTCATAGAACACAAGGTTTATTCATAGAACAGATGGTTATATTTATAGATCACGGGTGGTTTCCATTCAGAGAACACATAATTTTATTCATAAAACACAGGGTTCTATTCATAGAACACAGGGTTCAATTTATAGAACACAGGGTTATATTCATAGAACTCAAGGTTTTATTCATAGAACAGATGGTTATATTTATAGATCACGGGTGGTTTCCATTCAGAGAACACATAATTTCATTCATAAAACACAGGGTTCTATTCATAGAACACAGGGTTCAAGTTATAGAACACGGGGTTCTATTCATAGAACACAAGGTTTATTCATAGAACAGATGGTTATATTTATAGATCATGGGTGGTTTCCATTCAGAGAACACAGGGTTCTATTCATGGAACACAGGGTTCCATTCATAGAACACAGGGTTCTATTAATAGAACACAAGGTTTTATTCATAGAACACATGGTTATATTTATAGATCACGGGTGGTTTCCATTCAGAGAACACATAATTTCATTCATAAAACACAGGGTTCTATTCATAGAACACAAGGTTCCAATTATAGAACACAGGGTTCTATTCATAGAACACAAGGTTTTATTCATAGAACAGATGGGTATATTTATAGATCACGGGTGGTTTCCATTCAGAGAACACATGGTTTCATTCATAAAACACAGGGTTCTATTCATAAAACACAGAGTTCCATTCATAGAACACAGGGTTCTATTAATAATACACAAGGTTTTATTCATAAAACACATGGTTATATTTATAGACCACGGGTGGTTTCCATTCAGAGAACACATGATTTCATTCATAAAACACAGGGTTCTATTCATAGAACACAGGGTTCCATTCATAGAACACAGGGTTCTATTAATAGAACACAAGGTTTTATTCATAAAACACATGGTTATATTTATAGATCACGGGTGGTTTCCATTCAGAGAACACATGGTTTCATTCATAAAACACAGGGTTCTATTCATAGAACACAGGGTTCCATTCATAGAACACAGGGTTCTATTAATAGAACACAAGGTTTTATTCATAGAACACATGGTTATTTTTATAGATCACGGGTGGTTTCCATTCAGAGAACACATAATTTCATTCATAAAACACAGGGTTCTATTCATAGAACACAAGGTTCCAATTATAGAACACAGGGTTCTATTCATAGAACACAAGGTTTTATTCATAGAACAGATGGGTATATTTATAGATCACGGGTGGTTTCCATTCAGAGAACACATGGTTTCATTCATAAAACACAGGGTTCTATTCATAAAACACAGGGTTCCATTCATAGAACCCAGGGTTCTATTAATAGAACACAAGGTTTTATTCATAGAACACATGGTTATATTTATAGATCACGGGTGGTTTCCATTCAGAGAACACATGATTTCATTCATAAAACACAGGGTTCTATTTATAGAACACTGGGTTCCATTCATAGAATACAGGGTTCTATTTATAGAACACAAGGTTTTATTCATAAAACACATTTTTATATTTATAGATCACGGGTGGTTTCCATTCAGAGAACACATGGTTTCATTCATAAAACACAGGGTTCTATTCATAAAACACAGGGTTCCATTCATAGAACACAGGGTTCTATTAATAGAACACAAGGTTTTATTCATAAAACACATGGTTATATTTATAGATCACGGGTGGTTTCCATTCAGAGAACACATAATTTCATTCATAAAACACAGGGTTCTATTCATAGAACACAGGGTTCCATTTATAGAACACAGGGTTCTATTCATAGAACACAAGGTTTTATTCATAGAACACATGGTTATATTTATAGATCACGGGTGGTTTCCATTCAGAGAACACATAATTTTATTCATAAAACACAGGGTTCTATTCCTAGAACACAGGGTTCCATTTATAGAACACAGGGTTCTATTCATAGAACTCAAGGTGTTATTCATAAAACAGATGGTTATATTTATAGATCACGGGTGGTTTCCATTCAGAGAACACATAATTGCATTCATAAAACACAGGGTTCTATTCATAGAACACAGGGTTCCATTTATAGAACACAGGGTTATATTCATATAACACAAGGTTTTATTCATAGAACACATGGCTATATTTATAGATCACGGGTGGTTTCCATTCAGAGAACACATGGTTTCATTCATAAAACACAGGGTTCTATTTATAGAACACAGGGTTCCATTCATAGAACACAGGGTTCTATTAATAGAACACAAGGTTTTATTCATAAAACACATGGTTATATTTATAGATCACGGGTGGTTTCCATTCAGAGAACACATGGTTTCATTCATAAAACACAGGGTTCTATTCATAGAACACAGGGTTCCATTCATAGAACACAGGGTTCTATTAATAGAACACAAGGTTTTATTCATAAAACACATGGTTATATTTATAGATCACGGGTGGTTTCAATTCAGAGAACACATCATTTCATTCATAAAACACAGGGTTCTATTCATAGAACACAAGGTTCCAATTATAGAACACAGGGTTCTTTTCATAGAACACAAGGTTTTATTCATAGAACAGATGGGTATATTTATAGATCACGGGTGGTTTCCATTCAGAGAACACATGGTTTCATTCATAAAACACAGGGTTCTATTCATAAAACACAGGGTTCCATTCATAGAACACAGGGTTCTATTAATAGAACACAAGGTTTTAGTCATAGAACACATGGTTATATTTATAGATCACGGGTGGTTTCCATTCAGAGAACACATAATTTCATTCATAAAACACAGGGTTCTATTCATAGAACACAGGGTTCCATTTATAGAACACAGGGTTCTATTCATAGAACACAAGGTTTTATTCATAGAACAGATGGTTATATTTATAGATCACGGGTGGTTTCCATTCAGAGAACACATAATTGCATTCATAAAACACAGGGTTCTATTCATAGAACACATGGTTCCATTTATAGAACACAGGGTTCTATTCATAGAACACAGGGTTCCATTCATAGAACACAGGGTTCTATTAATAGAACACAAGGTTTTATTCATAAAACACATGGTTATATTTATAGATCACGGGTGGTTTCCATTCAGAGAACACATCATTTCATTCATAAAACACAGGGTTCTATTCATAGAACACAGGGTTCCATTTATAGAACACTGGGTTCTATTCATAGAACACAAGGTTTTATTCATAGAACACATGGTTATATTTATAGATCACGGGTGGTTTCCATTCAGAGAACACATAATTGTATTCATAAAACACAGGGTTCTATTCATAGAACACAGGTTTCCATTTATAGAACACAGGGTTCTATTCATAGAACTCAAGGTTTTATTCATAGAACAGATGGTTATATTTATAGATCACGGGTGGTTTCCATTCAGAGAACACATAATTTCATTCATAAAACACAGGGTTCTATTCATAGAACACAGGGTTCCATTTATAGAACACGGGGTTCTATTCATAGAACACAAGGTTTATTCATAGAACAGATGGTTATATTTATAGATCACGGGTGGTTTCCATTCAGAGAACACATGGTTTCATTCATAAAACACAGGGTTCTATTCATGGAACACAGGGTTCCATTTATAGAACACGGGGTTTTATTAATAGAACACAAGGTTTATTCATAGAACAGATGGTTATATTTATAGATCACGGGTGGTTTCCATTCAGAGAACACATAATTTTATTCATAAAACACAGGGTTCTATTCATAGAACACAGGGTTCCATTTATAGAACACAGGGTTATATTCATAGAACTCAAGGTTTTATTCATAGAACAGATGGTTATATTTATAGATCACGGGTGGTTTCCATTCAGAGAACACATAATTTCATTCATAAAACACAGGGTTCTATTCATAGAACACAGGGTTCAATTTATAGAACACGGGGTTCTATTCATAGAACACAAGGTTTATTCATAGAACAGATGGTTATATTTATAGATCATGGGTGGTTTCCATTCAGAGAACACAGGTTTCTATTCATGGAACACAGGGTTCCATTCATAGAACACAGGGTTCTATTAATAGAACACAAGGTTTTATTCATAGAACACATGGTTATATTTATAGATCACGGGTGGTTTCCATTCAGAGAACACATAATTTCATTCATAAAACACAGGGTTCTATTCATAGAACACAAGGTTCCAATTATAGAACACAGGGTTCTATTCATAGAACACAAGGTTTTATTCATAGAACAGATGGGTATATTTATAGATCACGGGTGGTTTCCATTCAGAGAACACATGGTTTCATTCATAAAACACAGGGTTCTATTCATAAAACACAGAGTTCCATTCATAGAACACAGGGTTCTATTAATAGAACACAAGGTTTTATTCATAGAACACATGGTTATATTTATAGATCACGGGTGGTTTCCATTCAGAGAACACATGATTTCATTCATAAAACACAGGGTTATATTCATAGAACACAGGGTTCCATTCATAGAACACAGGGTTCTATTAATAGAACACAAGGTTTTATTCATAAAACACATGGTTATATTTATAGATCACGGGTGGTTTCCATTCAGAGAACACATGGTTTCATTCATAAAACACAGGGTTCTATTCATAGAACACAGGGTTCCATTCATAGAACACAGGGTTCTATTAATAGAACACAAGGTTTTATTCATAGAACACATGGTTATATTTATAGATCACGGGTGGTTTCCATTCAGAGAACATATAATTTCATTCATAAAACACAGGGTTCTATTCATAGAACACAAGGTTCCAATTATAGAACACAGGGTTCTATTCATAGAACACAAGGTTTTATTCATAGAACAGATGGGTATATTTATAGATCACGGGTGGTTTCCATTCAGAGAACACATGGTTTCATTCATAAAACACAGGGTTCTATTCATAAAACACAGGGTTCCATTCATAGAACCCAGGGTTCTATTAATAGAACACAAGGTTTTATTCATAGAACACATGGTTATATTTATAGATCACGGGTGGTTTCCATTCAGAGAACACATGATTTCATTCATAAAACACAGGGTTCTATTTATAGAACACTGGGTTCCATTCATAGAATACAGGGTTCTATTTATAGAACACAAGGTTTTATTCATAAAACACATTTTTATATTTATAGATCACGGGTGGTTTCCATTCAGAGAACACATGGTTTCATTCATAAAACACAGGGTTCTATTCATAGAACACAGGGTTCGATTCATAGAACACAGGGTTCTATTAATAGAACACAAGGTTTTATTCATAAAACACATGGTTATATTTATAGATCACGGGTGGTTTCCATTCAGAGAACACATAATTTCATTCATAAAACACAGGGTTCTATTCATAGAACACAGGGTTCCATTTATAGAACACAGGGTTCTATTCATAGAACACAAGGTTTTATTCATAGAACACATGGTTATATTTATAGATCACGGGTGGTTTCCATTCAGAGAACACATAATTTTATTCATAAAACACAGGGTTCTATTCATAGAACACAGGGTTCCATTTATAGAACACAGGGTTCTATTCATAGAACTCAAGGTGTTATTCATAAAACAGATGGTTATATTTATAGATCACGGGTGGTTTCCATTCAGAGAACACATAATTGCATTCATAAAACACAGGGTTCTATTCATAGAACACAGGGTTCCATTTATAGAACACAGGGTTCTATTCATATAACACAAGGTTTTATTCATAGAACACATGGCTATATTTATAGATCACGGGTGGTTTCCATTCAGAGAACACATGGTTTTATTCATAAAACACAGGGTTCTATTTATAGAACACAGGGTTCCATTCATAGAACACAGGGTTCTATTAATAGAACACAAGGTTTTATTCATAAAACACATGGTTATATTTATAGATCACGGGTGGTTTCCATTCAGAGAACACATGGTTTCATTCATAAAACACAGGGTTCTATTCATAGAACACAGGGTTCCATTCATAGAACACAGGGTTCTATTAATAGAACACAAGGTTTTATTCATACAACACATGGTTATATTTATAGATCACGGGTGGTTTCAATTCAGAGAACACATCATTTCATTCATAAAACACAGGGTTCTATTCATAGAACACAAGGTTCCAATTATAGAACACAGGGTTCTATTCATAGAACACAAGGTTTTATTCATAGAACAGATGGGTATATTTATAGATCACGGGTGGTTTCCATTCAGAGAACACATGGTTTCATTCATAAAACACAGGGTTCTATTCATAAAACACAGGGTTCCATTCATAGAACACAGGGTTCTATTAATAGAACACAAGGTTTTAGTCATAGAACACATGGTTATATTTATAGATCACGGGTGGTTTCCATTCAGAGAACACATAATTTCATTCATAAAACACAGGGTTCTATTCATAGAACACAGGGTTCCATTTATAGAACACAGGGTTCTATTCATAGAACACAAGGTTTTATTCATAGAACAGATGGTTATATTTATAGATCACGGGTGGTTTCCATTCAGAGAACACATAATTGCATTCATAAAACACAGGGTTCTATTCATAGAACACAGGGTTCCATTTATAGAACACAGGGTTCTATTCATAGAACACAAGGTTTTATTCATAGAACACATGGCTATATTTATAGATCACGGGTGGTTTCCATTCAGAGAACCCATGGTTTCATTCATAAAAAACAGGGTTCTATTTATAGAACACAGGGTTCCATTCATAGAACACAGGGTTCTATTAATAGAACACAAGGTTTTATTCATAAAACACATGGTTATATTTATAGATCACGTGTGGTTTTCATTCAGAGAACACATGGTTTCATTCATAAAACACAGGGTTCTATTCATAGAACACAGGGTTCCATTAATAGAACACAGGGTTCTATTAATAGAACACAAGGTTTTATTCATAAAACACATGGTTATATTTATAGATCACGGGTGGTTTCCATTCAGAGAACACATCATTTCATTCATAAAACACAGGGTTCTATTCATAGAACACAGGGTTCCATTTATAGAACACTGGGTTATATTCATAGAACACAAGGTTTTATTCATAGAACACATGGTTATATTTATAGATCACGGGTGGTTTCCATTCAGAGAACACATAATTTCATTCATAAAACACAGGGTTCTATTCATAGAACACATGTTTCCATTTATAGAACACAGGGTTCTATTCATAGAACTCAAGGTTTTATTCATAGAACAGATGGTTATATTTATAGATCACGGGTGGTTTCCATTCAGAGAACACGTAATTTCATTCATAAAACACAGGGTTCTATTCATAGAACACAGGGTTCCATTTATAGAACACGGGGTTCTATTCATAGAACACAAGGTTTATTCATAGAACAGATGGTTATATTTATAGATCACGGGTGGTTTCCATTCAGAGAACACATGGTTTCATTCATAAAACACAGGGTTCTATTCATGGAACACAGGGTTCCATTCATAGAACACAGGGTTCTATTAATAGAACACAAGGTTTTATTCATAGAGCAAATGGTTTTATTTATAGATCACGGGTGGTTTCCATTCAGAGAACACATAATTTCATTCATAAAACACAGGGTTCTATTCATAGAACACAGGGTTCCATTTATAGAACACGGGGTTCTATTCATAGAACACAAGGTTTATTCATAGAACAGATGGTTATATTTATAGATCACGGGTGGTTTCCATTCAGATAACACATGGTTTCATTCATAAAACACAGGGTTCTATTCATGGAACACAGGGTTCCATTCATAGAACAAAGGGTACTATTAATAGAACACAAGGTTTTATTCATAGAACACATGGTTATATTTATAGATCACGGGTGGTTTCCATTCAGAGAACACATAATTTCATTCATAAAACACAGGGTTCTATTCATAGAACACAAGGTTTTATTCATAGAACACATGGCTATATTTATAGATCACGGGTGGTTTCCATTCAGAGAACACATGGTTTCATTAATAAAACACAGGGTTCTATTTATAGAACACAGGGTTCCATTCATAGAACACAGGGTTCTATTAATAGAACACAAGGTTTTATTCATAAAACACATGGTTATATTTATAGATCACGGGTGGTTTCCATTCAGAGAACACATGGTTTCATTCATAAAACACATGGTTCTATTCATAGAACACAGGGTTCCATTCATAGAACACAGGGTTCTATTAATAGAACACAAGGTTTTATTCATAATACACATGGTTATATTTATAGATCACGGGTGGTTTCCATTCAGATAACACATCATTTAATTCATAAAACACAGGGTTCTATTCATAGAACACAGGGTTCCATTTATAGAACACTGGGTTCTATTCATAGAACACAAGGTTTTATTCATAGAACACATGGTTATATTTATAGATCACGGGTGGTTTCCATTCAGAGAACACATAATTTTATTCATAAAACACAGGGTTCTATTCATAGAACACAGGGTTCCATTTATAGAACACAGGGTTCTATTCATAGAACTCAAGGTTTTATTCATAGAACAGATGGTTATATTTATAGATCACGGGTGGTTTCCATTCAGAGAACACATAATTTCATTCATAAAATACAGGGTTCTATTCATAGAACACAGGGTTCCATTTATAGAACACGGGGTTCTATTCATAGAACACAAGGTTTATTCATAGAACAGATGGTTATATTTATAGATCACGGGTGGTTTCCATTCAGAGAACACATGGTTTCATTCATAAAACACAGGGTTCTATTCATGGAACACAGGGTTCCATTCATAGAACACAGGGTTCAATTAATAGAACACAAGGTTTTATTCATAGAACACATGGTTATATTTATAGATCACGGGTGGTTTCCATTCAGAGAACACATAATTTCATTCATAAAACACAGGGTTCTATTTATAGAACACAGGGTTCCATTCATAGAACACAGGGTTCTATTAATAGAACACAAGGTTTTATTCATAAAAAACATGGTTATATTTATAGATCACGGGTGGTTTCCATTCAGAGAACACATGGTTTCATTCATAAAACACAGGGTTCTATTCATAGAACACAGGGTTCCATTCATAGAACACAGGGTTCTATTAATAGAACACAAGGTTTTATTCATAAAACACATGGTTATATTTATAGATCACGGGTGGTTTCCATTCAGAGAACACATCATTTCATTCATAAAACACAGGGTTCTATTCATAGAACACAGGGTTCCATTTATAGAACACTGGGTTCTATTCATAGAACACAAGGTTTTATTCATAGAACACATGGTTATATTTATAGATCACGGGTGGTTTCCATTCAGAGAACACATAATTTTATTCATAAAACACAGGGTTCTATTCATAGAACACAGGTTTCCATTTATAGAACACAGGGTTCTATTCATAGAACTCAAGGTTTTATTCATAGAACAGATGGTTATATTTATAGATCACGGGTGGTTTCCATTCAGAGAACACATAATTTCATTCATAAAACACAGGGTTCTATTCATAGAACACATGGTTCCATTTATAGAACACAGGGTTCTATTCATAGAACACAAGGTTTATTCATAGAACAGATGGTTATATTTATAGATCACGGGTGGTTTCCATTCAGAGAACACATGGTTTCATTCATAAAACACAGGGTTCTATTCATGGAACACAGGGTTCCATTCATAGAACACAGGGTTCTATTAATAGAACACAATGTTTTAATCATAAAACACATGGTTATATTTATAGATCACGGGTGGTTTCCATTCAGAGAACACATAATTTCATTCATAAAACACAGGGTTCTATTCATAGAACACAAGGTTTTATTCATAGAACACATGGCTATATTTATAGATCACGGGTGGTTTCCATTCAGAGAACACATGGTTTCATTAATAAAACACAGGGTTCTATTTATAGAACACAGGGTTCCATTCATAGAACACAGGGTTCTATTAATAGAACACAAGGTTTTATTCATAAAACACATGGTTATATTTATAGATCACGGGTGGTTTCCATTCAGAGAACACATGGTTTCATTCATAAAACACATGGTTCTATTCATAGAACACAGGGTTCCATTCATAGAACACAGGGTTCTATTAATAGAACACAAGTTTTTATTCATAAAACACATGGTTATATTTATAGATCACGGGTGGTTTCCATTCAGATAACACATCATTTCATTCATAAAACACAGGGTTCTATTCATAGAACACAGGGTTCCATTTATAGAACACTGGGTTCTATTCATAGAACACAAGGTTTTATTCATAGAACACATGGTTATATTTATAGATCACGGGTGGTTTCCATTCAGAGAACACATAATTTTATTCATAAAACACAGGGTTCTATTCATAGAACACAGGGTTCCATTTATAGAACACAGGGTTCTATTCATAGAACTCAAGGTTTTATTCATAGAACAGATGGTTATATTTATAGATCACGGGTGCTTTCCATTCAGAGAACACATAATTTCATTCATAAAACACAGGGTTCTATTCATAGAACACAGGGTTCCATTTATAGAACACGGGGTTCTATTCATAGAACACAAGGTTTATTCATAGAACAGATGGTTATATTTATAGATCACAGGTGGTTTCCATTCAGAGAACACATGGTTTCATTCATAAAACACAGGGTTCTATTCATGGAACACAGGGTTCCATTCATAGAACACAGGGTTCTATTAATAGAACACAAGGTTTTATTCATAGAACACATGGTTATATTTATAGATCACGGGTGGTTTCCATTCAGAGAACACATAATTTTATTCATAAAACACAGGGTTCTATTCATAGAACACAGGGTTCCATTTATAGAACACAGGGTTCTATTCATAGAACACAAGGATTTATTCATAGAACACATGGCTATATGTATAGATCACGGGTGGTTTCAATTCAGAGAACACATAATTTCATTCATAAAACACAGGGTTCTATTTATAGAACTCAGGGTTCCATTCATAGAACACATGGTTCTATTAATAGAACCCAAGGTTTTATTCATAAAACACATGGTTATATTTATAGATCACGGGTGGTTTCCATTCAGAGAACACATGGTTTCATTCATAAAACACAGGGTTCTATTCATAAAACACAGGGTTCCATTCATAGAACACAGGGTTCTATTAATAGAACACAAGGTTTTATTCATAGAACACATGGTTATATTTATAGATCACGGGAGATTTCCATTCAGAGAACACATGATTTCATTCATAAAACACAGGGTTCTATTTATAGAACACAGGGTTCCATTCATAGAACACGGGGTTCTATTCATAGAACACAAGGTTTATTCATAGAACAGATGGTTATATTTATAGATCACGGGTGGTTTCCATTCAGAGAACACATGGTTTCATTCATAAAACACAGGGTTCTATTCATGGAACACAGGGTTCCATTCATAGAACACAGGGTTCTATTAATAGAACACAAGGTTTTATTCATAGAACAGATGGTTATATTTATAGATTACGGGTGGTTTCCATTCAGAGAACACATAATTGCATTCATAAAACACAGGGTTCTATTCATAGAACACAGGGTTCCATTTATAGAACACAGGGTTCTATTCATAGAACACAAGGATTTATTCATAGAACACAAGGTTCCAATTATAGAACACAGGGTTCTATTCATAGAACACAAGGTTTTATTCATAGAACAGATGGGTATATTTATAGATCACGGGTGGTTTCCATTCAGAGAACACATGGTTTCATTCATAAAACACAGGGTTCTATTCATAAAACACAGGGTTCCATTCATAGAACACAGGGTTCTATTAATAGAACACAAGGTTTTATTCATAGAACACATGGTTATATTTATAGATCACGGGAGGTTTCCATTCAGAGAACACATGATTTCATTCATAAAACACAGGGTTCTATTTATAGAACACAGGGTTCCATTCATAGAACACGGGGTTCTATTCATAGAACACAAGGTTTATTCATAGAACAGATGGTTATATTTATAGATCACGGGTGGTTTCCATTCAGAGAACACATGGTTTCATTCATAAAACACAGGGTTCTATTCATGGAACACAGGGTTCCATTCATAGAACACAGGGTTCTATTAATAGAACACAAGGTTTTATTCATAGAACAGATGGTTATATTTATAGATTACGGGTGGTTTCCATTCAGAGAACACATGGTTTCATTCATAAAACACAGGGTTCTATTCATGGAACACAGGGTTCCATTCATAGAACACAGGGTTCTATTAATAGAACACAAGGTTTTATTCATAGAACAGATGGTTATATTTATAGATTACGGGTGGTTTCCATTCAGAGAACACATAATTGCATTCATAAAACACAGGGTTCTATTCATAGAACACAGGGTTCCATTTATAGAACACAGGGTTCTATTCATAGAACACAAGGATTTATTCATAGAACACATGGCTATATTTATAGATCACGGGTGGTTTCCATTCAGAGAACACATGGTTTCATTCATAAAACACAGGGTTCTATTCATAGAACACATGGATCCATTCATAGAACACAGGGTTCTATTAATAGAACACAAGGTTTTATTCATAAAACACATGGTTATATTTATAGATCACGGGTGGTTTCCATTCAGAGAACACATCATTTAATTCATAAAACACAGGGTTCTATTCAAAGAACACAGGGTTCCATTTATAGAACACAGGGTTCTATTAATAGAACACAAGGTTTTATTCATAGAACACTTGGTTATATTTATAGATCACGGGTGGTTTCCATTCAGAGAACACATAATTTAATTCATAAAACACAGGGTTCTATTCATAGAACACAAGGTTCCAATTATAGAACACAGGGTTCTATTCATAGAACACAAGGTTTTATTTATAGAACAGATGGGTATATTTATAAATCACGGGTGGTTTCCATTCAGAGAACACATGGTTTCATTCATAAAACACAGGGTTCTATTCATAAAACACAGGGTTCCATTCATAGAACCCAGGGTTCTATTAATAGAACACAAGGTTTTATTCATAGAACACATGGTTATATTTATAGATCACGGGTGGTTTCCATTCAGAGAACACATGATTTCATTCATAAAACACAGGGTTCTATTTATAGAACACTGGGTTCCATTCATAGAATACAGGGTTCTATTTATAGAACACAAGGTTTTATTCATAAAACACATTTTTATATTTATAGATCACGGGTGGTTTCCATTCAGAGAACACATGGTTTCATTCATAAAACACAGGGTTCTATTCATAGAACACAGGGTTCGATTCATAGAACACAGGGTTCTATTAATAGAACACAAGGTTTTATTCATAAAACACATGGTTATATTTATAGATCACGGGTGGTTTCCATTCAGAGAACACATAATTTCATTCATAAAACACAGGGTTCTATTCATAGAACACAGGGTTCCATTTATAGAACACAGGGTTCTATTCATAGAACACAAGGTTTTATTCATAGAACACATGGTTATATTTATAGATCACGGGTGGTTTCCATTCAGAGAACACATAATTTTATTCATAAAACACAGGGTTCTATTCATAGAACACAGGGTTCCATTTATAGAACACAGGGTTCTATTCATAGAACTCAAGGTGTTATTCATAAAACAGATGGTTATATTTATAGATCACGGGTGGTTTCCATTCAGAGAACACATAATTGCATTCATAAAACACAGGGTTCTATTCATAGAACACAGGGTTCCATTTATAGAACACAGGGTTCTATTCATATAACACAAGGTTTTATTCATAGAACACATGGCTATATTTATAGATCACGGGTGGTTTCCATTCAGAGAACACATGGTTTTATTCATAAAACACAGGGTTCTATTTATAGAACACAGGGTTCCATTCATAGAACACAGGGTTCTATTAATAGAACACAAGGTTTTATTCATAAAACACATGGTTATATTTATAGATCACGGGTGGTTTCCATTCAGAGAACACATGGTTTCATTCATAAAACACAGGGTTCTATTCATAGAACACAGGGTTCCATTCATAGAACACAGGGTTCTATTAATAGAACACAAGGTTTTATTCATACAACACATGGTTATATTTATAGATCACGGGTGGTTTCAATTCAGAGAACACATCATTTCATTCATAAAACACAGGGTTCTATTCATAGAACACAAGGTTCCAATTATAGAACACAGGGTTCTATTCATAGAACACAAGGTTTTATTCATAGAACAGATGGGTATATTTATAGATCACGGGTGGTTTCCATTCAGAGAACACATGGTTTCATTCATAAAACACAGGGTTCTATTCATAAAACACAGGGTTCCATTCATAGAACACAGGGTTCTATTAATAGAACACAAGGTTTTAGTCATAGAACACATGGTTATATTTATAGATCACGGGTGGTTTCCATTCAGAGAACACATAATTTCATTCATAAAACACAGGGTTCTATTCATAGAACACAGGGTTCCATTTATAGAACACAGGGTTCTATTCATAGAACACAAGGTTTTATTCATAGAACAGATGGTTATATTTATAGATCACGGGTGGTTTCCATTCAGAGAACACATAATTGCATTCATAAAACACAGGGTTCTATTCATAGAACACAGGGTTCCATTTATAGAACACAGGGTTCTATTCATAGAACACAAGGTTTTATTCATAGAACACATGGCTATATTTATAGATCACGGGTGGTTTCCATTCAGAGAACCCATGGTTTCATTCATAAAAAACAGGGTTCTATTTATAGAACACAGGGTTCCATTCATAGAACACAGGGTTCTATTAATAGAACACAAGGTTTTATTCATAAAACACATGGTTATATTTATAGATCACGTGTGGTTTTCATTCAGAGAACACATGGTTTCATTCATAAAACACAGGGTTCTATTCATAGAACACAGGGTTCCATTAATAGAACACAGGGTTCTATTAATAGAACACAAGGTTTTATTCATAAAACACATGGTTATATTTATAGATCACGGGTGGTTTCCATTCAGAGAACACATCATTTCATTCATAAAACACAGGGTTCTATTCATAGAACACAGGGTTCCATTTATAGAACACTGGGTTATATTCATAGAACACAAGGTTTTATTCATAGAACACATGGTTATATTTATAGATCACGGGTGGTTTCCATTCAGAGAACACATAATTTCATTCATAAAACACAGGGTTCTATTCATAGAACACATGTTTCCATTTATAGAACACAGGGTTCTATTCATAGAACTCAAGGTTTTATTCATAGAACAGATGGTTATATTTATAGATCACGGGTGGTTTCCATTCAGAGAACACGTAATTTCATTCATAAAACACAGGGTTCTATTCATAGAACACAGGGTTCCATTTATAGAACACGGGGTTCTATTCATAGAACACAAGGTTTATTCATAGAACAGATGGTTATATTTATAGATCACGGGTGGTTTCCATTCAGAGAACACATGGTTTCATTCATAAAACACAGGGTTCTATTCATGGAACACAGGGTTCCATTCATAGAACACAGGGTTCTATTAATAGAACACAAGGTTTTATTCATAGAGCAAATGGTTTTATTTATAGATCACGGGTGGTTTCCATTCAGAGAACACATAATTTCATTCATAAAACACAGGGTTCTATTCATAGAACACAGGGTTCCATTTATAGAACACGGGGTTCTATTCATAGAACACAAGGTTTATTCATAGAACAGATGGTTATATTTATAGATCACGGGTGGTTTCCATTCAGATAACACATGGTTTCATTCATAAAACACAGGGTTCTATTCATGGAACACAGGGTTCCATTCATAGAACAAAGGGTACTATTAATAGAACACAAGGTTTTATTCATAGAACACATGGTTATATTTATAGATCACGGGTGGTTTCCATTCAGAGAACACATAATTTCATTCATAAAACACAGGGTTCTATTCATAGAACACAAGGTTTTATTCATAGAACACATGGCTATATTTATAGATCACGGGTGGTTTCCATTCAGAGAACACATGGTTTCATTAATAAAACACAGGGTTCTATTTATAGAACACAGGGTTCCATTCATAGAACACAGGGTTCTATTAATAGAACACAAGGTTTTATTCATAAAACACATGGTTATATTTATAGATCACGGGTGGTTTCCATTCAGAGAACACATGGTTTCATTCATAAAACACATGGTTCTATTCATAGAACACAGGGTTCCATTCATAGAACACAGGGTTCTATTAATAGAACACAAGGTTTTATTCATAATACACATGGTTATATTTATAGATCACGGGTGGTTTCCATTCAGATAACACATCATTTAATTCATAAAACACAGGGTTCTATTCATAGAACACAGGGTTCCATTTATAGAACACTGGGTTCTATTCATAGAACACAAGGTTTTATTCATAGAACACATGGTTATATTTATAGATCACGGGTGGTTTCCATTCAGAGAACACATAATTTTATTCATAAAACACAGGGTTCTATTCATAGAACACAGGGTTCCATTTATAGAACACAGGGTTCTATTCATAGAACTCAAGGTTTTATTCATAGAACAGATGGTTATATTTATAGATCACGGGTGGTTTCCATTCAGAGAACACATAATTTCATTCATAAAATACAGGGTTCTATTCATAGAACACAGGGTTCCATTTATAGAACACGGGGTTCTATTCATAGAACACAAGGTTTATTCATAGAACAGATGGTTATATTTATAGATCACGGGTGGTTTCCATTCAGAGAACACATGGTTTCATTCATAAAACACAGGGTTCTATTCATGGAACACAGGGTTCCATTCATAGAACACAGGGTTCAATTAATAGAACACAAGGTTTTATTCATAGAACACATGGTTATATTTATAGATCACGGGTGGTTTCCATTCAGAGAACACATAATTTCATTCATAAAACACAGGGTTCTATTTATAGAACACAGGGTTCCATTCATAGAACACAGGGTTCTATTAATAGAACACAAGGTTTTATTCATAAAAAACATGGTTATATTTATAGATCACGGGTGGTTTCCATTCAGAGAACACATGGTTTCATTCATAAAACACAGGGTTCTATTCATAGAACACAGGGTTCCATTCATAGAACACAGGGTTCTATTAATAGAACACAAGGTTTTATTCATAAAACACATGGTTATATTTATAGATCACGGGTGGTTTCCATTCAGAGAACACATCATTTCATTCATAAAACACAGGGTTCTATTCATAGAACACAGGGTTCCATTTATAGAACACTGGGTTCTATTCATAGAACACAAGGTTTTATTCATAGAACACATGGTTATATTTATAGATCACGGGTGGTTTCCATTCAGAGAACACATAATTTTATTCATAAAACACAGGGTTCTATTCATAGAACACAGGTTTCCATTTATAGAACACAGGGTTCTATTCATAGAACTCAAGGTTTTATTCATAGAACAGATGGTTATATTTATAGATCACGGGTGGTTTCCATTCAGAGAACACATAATTTCATTCATAAAACACAGGGTTCTATTCATAGAACACATGGTTCCATTTATAGAACACAGGGTTCTATTCATAGAACACAAGGTTTATTCATAGAACAGATGGTTATATTTATAGATCACGGGTGGTTTCCATTCAGAGAACACATGGTTTCATTCATAAAACACAGGGTTCTATTCATGGAACACAGGGTTCCATTCATAGAACACAGGGTTCTATTAATAGAACACAATGTTTTAATCATAAAACACATGGTTATATTTATAGATCACGGGTGGTTTCCATTCAGAGAACACATAATTTCATTCATAAAACACAGGGTTCTATTCATAGAACACAAGGTTTTATTCATAGAACACATGGCTATATTTATAGATCACGGGTGGTTTCCATTCAGAGAACACATGGTTTCATTAATAAAACACAGGGTTCTATTTATAGAACACAGGGTTCCATTCATAGAACACAGGGTTCTATTAATAGAACACAAGGTTTTATTCATAAAACACATGGTTATATTTATAGATCACGGGTGGTTTCCATTCAGAGAACACATGGTTTCATTCATAAAACACATGGTTCTATTCATAGAACACAGGGTTCCATTCATAGAACACAGGGTTCTATTAATAGAACACAAGTTTTTATTCATAAAACACATGGTTATATTTATAGATCACGGGTGGTTTCCATTCAGATAACACATCATTTCATTCATAAAACACAGGGTTCTATTCATAGAACACAGGGTTCCATTTATAGAACACTGGGTTCTATTCATAGAACACAAGGTTTTATTCATAGAACACATGGTTATATTTATAGATCACGGGTGGTTTCCATTCAGAGAACACATAATTTTATTCATAAAACACAGGGTTCTATTCATAGAACACAGGGTTCCATTTATAGAACACAGGGTTCTATTCATAGAACTCAAGGTTTTATTCATAGAACAGATGGTTATATTTATAGATCACGGGTGCTTTCCATTCAGAGAACACATAATTTCATTCATAAAACACAGGGTTCTATTCATAGAACACAGGGTTCCATTTATAGAACACGGGGTTCTATTCATAGAACACAAGGTTTATTCATAGAACAGATGGTTATATTTATAGATCACAGGTGGTTTCCATTCAGAGAACACATGGTTTCATTCATAAAACACAGGGTTCTATTCATGGAACACAGGGTTCCATTCATAGAACACAGGGTTCTATTAATAGAACACAAGGTTTTATTCATAGAACACATGGTTATATTTATAGATCACGGGTGGTTTCCATTCAGAGAACACATAATTTTATTCATAAAACACAGGGTTCTATTCATAGAACACAGGGTTCCATTTATAGAACACAGGGTTCTATTCATAGAACACAAGGATTTATTCATAGAACACATGGCTATATGTATAGATCACGGGTGGTTTCAATTCAGAGAACACATAATTTCATTCATAAAACACAGGGTTCTATTTATAGAACTCAGGGTTCCATTCATAGAACACATGGTTCTATTAATAGAACCCAAGGTTTTATTCATAAAACACATGGTTATATTTATAGATCACGGGTGGTTTCCATTCAGAGAACACATGGTTTCATTCATAAAACACAGGGTTCTATTCATAAAACACAGGGTTCCATTCATAGAACACAGGGTTCTATTAATAGAACACAAGGTTTTATTCATAGAACACATGGTTATATTTATAGATCACGGGAGATTTCCATTCAGAGAACACATGATTTCATTCATAAAACACAGGGTTCTATTTATAGAACACAGGGTTCCATTCATAGAACACGGGGTTCTATTCATAGAACACAAGGTTTATTCATAGAACAGATGGTTATATTTATAGATCACGGGTGGTTTCCATTCAGAGAACACATGGTTTCATTCATAAAACACAGGGTTCTATTCATGGAACACAGGGTTCCATTCATAGAACACAGGGTTCTATTAATAGAACACAAGGTTTTATTCATAGAACAGATGGTTATATTTATAGATTACGGGTGGTTTCCATTCAGAGAACACATAATTGCATTCATAAAACACAGGGTTCTATTCATAGAACACAGGGTTCCATTTATAGAACACAGGGTTCTATTCATAGAACACAAGGATTTATTCATAGAACACAAGGTTCCAATTATAGAACACAGGGTTCTATTCATAGAACACAAGGTTTTATTCATAGAACAGATGGGTATATTTATAGATCACGGGTGGTTTCCATTCAGAGAACACATGGTTTCATTCATAAAACACAGGGTTCTATTCATAAAACACAGGGTTCCATTCATAGAACACAGGGTTCTATTAATAGAACACAAGGTTTTATTCATAGAACACATGGTTATATTTATAGATCACGGGAGGTTTCCATTCAGAGAACACATGATTTCATTCATAAAACACAGGGTTCTATTTATAGAACACAGGGTTCCATTCATAGAACACGGGGTTCTATTCATAGAACACAAGGTTTATTCATAGAACAGATGGTTATATTTATAGATCACGGGTGGTTTCCATTCAGAGAACACATGGTTTCATTCATAAAACACAGGGTTCTATTCATGGAACACAGGGTTCCATTCATAGAACACAGGGTTCTATTAATAGAACACAAGGTTTTATTCATAGAACAGATGGTTATATTTATAGATTACGGGTGGTTTC
This sequence comes from Crinia signifera, assembly GCF_055691185.1. Classification (NCBI taxonomy): domain Eukaryota; kingdom Metazoa; phylum Chordata; class Amphibia; order Anura; family Myobatrachidae; genus Crinia; species Crinia signifera. Next base: position 235,135,963 of record NC_139217.1, on the reverse strand, counting down.
CATTCAGAGAACACATGGTTTCATTCATAAAACACAGGGTTCTATTCATGGAACACAGGGTTCCATTCATAGAACACAGGGTTCTATTAATAGAACACAAGGTTTTATTCATAGAACAGATGGTTATATTTATAGATTACGGGTGGTTTCCATTCAGAGAACACATAATTGCATTCATAAAACACAGGGTTCTATTCATAGAACACAGGGTTCCATTTATAGAACACAGGGTTCTATTCATAGAACACAAGGATTTATTCATAGAACACATGGCTATATTTATAGATCACGGGTGGTTTCCATTCAGAGAACACATGGTTTCATTCATAAAACACAGGGTTCTATTCATAGAACACATGGATCCATTCATAGAACACAGGGTTCTATTAATAGAACACAAGGTTTTATTCATAAAACACATGGTTATATTTATAGATCACGGGTGGTTTCCATTCAGAGAACACATCATTTAATTCATAAAACACAGGGTTCTATTCAAAGAACACAGGGTTCCATTTATAGAACACAGGGTTCTATTAATAGAACACAAGGTTTTATTCATAGAACACTTGGTTATATTTATAGATCACGGGTGGTTTCCATTCAGAGAACACATAATTTAATTCATAAAACACAGGGTTCTATTCATAGAACACAAGGTTCCAATTATAGAACACAGGGTTCTATTCATAGAACACAAGGTTTTATTTATAGAACAGATGGGTATATTTATAAATCACGGGTGGTTTCCATTCAGAGAACACATGGTTTCATTCATAAAACACAGGGTTCTATTCATAAAACACAGGGTTCCATTCATAGAACACAGGGTTCTATTAATAGAACACAAGGTTTTATTCATAGAACACATGGTTATATTTATAGATCACGGGTGGTTTCCATTCAGAGAACACATGATTTCATTCATAAAACACAGGGTTCTATTTATTGAACACAGGGTTCCATTCATAGAACACAGGGTTCTATTTATAGAACACAAGGTTTTTTTCATAAAACACATGGTTATATTTATAGATCACGGGTGGTTTCCATTCAGAGAACACATGGTTTCATTCATAAAACACAGGGTTCTATTCATAGAACACAGGGTTCCATTCATAGAACACAGGGTTCTATTAATAGAACACAAGTTTTTATTCATAAAACACATGGTTATATTTATAGATCACGGGTGGTTTCCATTCAGAGAACACATAATTTCATTCATAAAACACAGGGTTCTATTCATAGAACACAGGGTTCCATTTATAGAACACAGGGTTCTATTCATAGAACTCAAGGTTTTATTCATAGAACAGATGGTTATATTTATAGATCACGGGTGGTTTCCATTCAGAGAACACATAATTGCATTCATAAAACACAGGGTTCTATTCATAGAACACAAGGTTCCAATTATAGAACACAGGGTTCTATTCATAGAACACAAGGTTTTATTCATAGAACAGATGGGTATATTTATAGATCACGGGTGGTTTCCATTCAGAGAACACATGGTTTCATTCATAAAACACAGGGTTCTATTCATAAAACACAGGGTTCCATTCATAGAACACAGGGTTCTATTAATAGAACACAAAGTTTTATTCATAGAACACATGGTTATATTTATAGATCACGGGTGGTTTCCATTCAGAGAACACATGGTTTCATTCATAAAACACAGGGTTCTATTCATAGAACACAGGGTTCCATTCACAGAACACAGGGTTCTATTAATAGAACACAAGGTTTTATTCATAAAACACATGGTTATATTTATAGATCACGGGTGGTTTCCATTCAGAGAACACATGATTTCATTCATAAAACACAGGGTTCTATTTATAGAACACAGGGTTCCATTCATAGAACACAGGGTTCTATTAATAGAACACAAGGTTTTATTCATAAAACACAGGGTTCTATTAATAGAACACAAGGTTTAATTCATAAAACACATGGTTGAATTTATAGATCACGGGTGGTTTCCATTCAGAGAACACATGGTTTCATTCATAAAACACAGGGTTCTATTCATAGAACACAGGGTTCCATTCATAGAACACAGGGTTCTATTAATAGAACACAAGGTTTTATTCATAAAACACATGGTTATATTTATAGATCACGGGTGGTTTCCATTCAGAGAACACATAATTTCATTCATAAAACACAGGGTTCTATTCATAGAACACAGGGTTCCATTTATAGAACACAGGGTTCTATTCATAGAACTCAAGGTTTTATTCATAGAACAGATGGTTATATTTATAGATCACGGGTGGTTTCCATTCAGAGAACACATAATTGCATTCATAAAACACAGGGTTCTATTCATAGAACACAAGGTTCCAATTATAGAACACAGGGTTCTATTCATAGAACACAAGGTTTTATTCATAGAACAGATGGGTATATTTATAGATCACGGGTGGTTTCCATTCAGAGAACACATGATTTCATTCATAAAACACAGGGTTCTATTTATAGAACACAGGGTTCCATTCATAGAACACAGGGTTCTATTAATAGAACACAAGGTTTTATTCATAAAACACATGGTGATATTTATAGATCACGGGTGGTTTCCATTCAGAGAACACATGGTTTCATTCATAAAACACAGGGTTCTATTCATAGAACACAGGGTTCCATTCATAGAACACAGGGTTCTATTAATAGAACACAAGGTTTTATTCATAAAACACAAGGTTATATTTATAGATCACGGGTGGTTTCCATTCAGAGAACACATCATTTCATTCATAAAACACAGGGTTCTATTCATAGAACACAGGGTTCCATTTATAGAACACAGGGTTCTATTCATAGAACACAAGGTTTTATTCATAGAACACATGGTTATATTTATAGATCACGGGTGGTTTCCATTCAGAGAACACATCATTTTATTCATAAAACACAGGGTTCTATTCATAGAACACAGGGTTCCATTTATAGAACACAGGGTTCTATTCATAGAACTCAAGGTTTTATTCATAGAACAGATGGTTATATTTATAGATCACGGGTGGTTTCCATTCAGAGAACACATAATTGCATTCATAAAACACAGGGTTCTATTCATAGAACACAGGGTTCCATTTATAGAACACAGGGTTCTATTCATAGAACACAAGGTTTTATTCATAGAACACATGGCTATATTTATAGATCACGGGTGGTTTCCATTCAGAGAACACATGGTTTCATTCATAAAACACAGGGTTCTATTTATAGAACACAGGGTTCCATTCATAGAACACAGGGTTCTATTAATAGAACACAAGGTTTTATTCATAAAACACATGGTTATATTTATAGATCGCGGGTGGTTTCCATTCAGAGAACACATGGTTTCATTCATAAAACACAGGGTTCTATTCATAGAACACAGGGTTCCATTTATAGAACACAGGGTTCTATTCATAGAACACAAGGTTTTATTCATAGAACACATGGCTATATTTATAGATCACGGGTGGTTTCCATTCAGAGAACACATAATTGCATTCATAAAACACAGGGTTCTATTCATAGAACACAGGGTTCCATTTATAGAACACAGGGTTCTATTCATAGAACACAAGGTTTTATTCATAGAACACATGGCTATATTTATAGATCACGGGTGGTTTCCATTCAGAGAACACATGGTTTCATTCATAAAACACAGGGTTCTATTTATAGAACACAGGGTTCCATTCATAGAACACAGGGTTCTATTAATAGAACACAAGGTTTTATTCATAAAACACATGGTTATATTTATAGATCACGGGTGGTTTCCCTTCAGAGAACACATGGTTTCATTCATAAAACACAGGGTTCTATTCATAGAACACAGGGTTCCATTCATAGAACACAGGGTTCTATTAATAGAACACAAGGTTTTATTCATAAAACACATGGTTATATTTATAGATCATGGGTGGTTTCCATTCAGAGAACACATCATTTCATTCATAAAACACAGGGTTCTATTCATAGAACACAGGGTTCCATTTATAGAACACAGGGTTCTATTCATAGAACTCAAGGTTTTATTCATAGAACAAATGGTTATATTTATAGATCACGGGTGGTTTCCATTCAGAGAACACATAATTGCATTCATTAAACAAAGGGTTATTCATAGAACACAGGGTTCCATTTATAGAACACAGGGTTCTATTCATAGAAAACAAGGTTTTATTCATAGAACACATGGCTATATTTATAGATCACGGGTGGTTTCCATTCAGAGAACACATGGTTTCATTCATAAAACACAGGGTTCTATTTATAGAACACAGGGTTCCATTCATAGAACACAGGGTTCTATTAATAAAACACAAGGTTTTATTCATAAAACACATGGTTATATTTATAGATCACGGGTGGTTTCCATTCAGAGAACACATGGTTTCATTCATAAAACACAGGGTTCTATTCATAGAACACAGGGTTCCATTCATAGAACACAGGGTTCTATTAATAGAACACAAGGTTTTATTCATAAAACACATGGTTATATTTATAGATCACGGGTGGTTTCCATTCAGAGAACACATGATTTCATTCATAAAACACAGGGTTCTATTTATAGAACACAGGGTTCCATTCATAGAACACAGGGTTCTATTAATAGAACACAAGGTTTTATTCATAAAACACATGGTTATATTTATAGATCACGGGTGGTTTCCAGTCAGAGAACACATGGTTTCATTCATAAAACACAGGGTTCTATTCATAGAACACAGGTTCCATTCATAGAACACAGGGTTCTATTAATAGAACACAAGGTTGTATTCATAAAACACATGGTTATATTTATAGATCACGGGTGGTTTCCATTCAGAGAACACATAATTTCATTCATAAAACACAGGGTTCTATTCATAGAACACAGGGTTCCATTTATAGAACACAGGGTTCTATTCATAGAACACAAGGTTTTATTCATAGAACACATGGTTATATTTATAGATCACGGGTGGTTTCCATTCAGAGAACACATAATTTTATTCATAAAACACAGGGTTCTATTCATAGAACACAGGGTTCCATTTATAGAACACAGGGTTCTATTCATAGAACTCAAGGTTTTATTCATAGAACAGATGGTTATATTTATAGATCACGGGTGGTTTCCATTCAGAGAACACATAATTGCATTCATTAAACAAAGGGTTATTCATAGAACACAGGGTTCCATTTATAGAACACAGGGTTCTATTCATAGAAAACAAGGTTTTATTCATAGAACACATGGCTATATTTATAGATCACGGGTGGTTTCCATTCAGAGAACACATGGTTTCATTCATAAAACACAGGGTTCTATTTATAGAACACAGGGTTCCATTCATAGAACACAGGGTTCTATTAATAAAACACAAGTTTTTATTCATAAAACACATGGTTATATTTATAGATCACGGGTGGTTTCCATTCAGAGAACACATGGTTTCATTCATAAAACACAGGGTTCTATTCATAGAACACAGGGTTCCATTCATAGAACACAGGGTTCTATTAATAGAACACAAGGTTTTATTCATAAAACACATGGTTATATTTATAGATCACGGGTGGTTTCCATTCAGAGAACACATGATTTCATTCATAAAACACAGGGTTCTATTTATAGAACACAGGGTTCCATTCATAGAACACAGGGTTCTATTAATAGAACACAAGGTTTTATTCATAAAACACATGGTTATATTTATAGATCACGGGTGGTTTCCATTCAGAGAACACATGATTTCATTCATAAAACACAGGGTTCTATTTATAGAACACAGGGTTCCATTCATAGAACACAGGGTTCTATTAATAGAACACAAGGTTGTATTCATAAAACACATGGTTATATTTATAGATCACGGGTGGTTTCCATTCAGAGAACACATAATTTCATTCATAAAACACAGGGTTCTATTCATAGAACACAGGGTTCCATTTATAGAACACAGGGTTCTATTCATAGAACACAAGGTTTTATTCATAGAACACATGGTTATATTTATAGATCACGGGTGGTTTCCATTCAGAGAACACATAATTTTATTCATAAAACACAGGGTTCTATTCATAGAACACAGGTTCCATTCATAGAACACAGGGTTCTATTAATAGAACACAAGGTTGTATTCATAAAACACATGGTTATATTTATAGATCACGGGTGGTTTCCATTCAGAGAACACATAATTTCATTCATAAAACACAGGGTTCTATTCATAGAACACAGGGTTCCATTTATAGAACACAGGGTTCTATTCATAGAACACAAGGTTTTATTCATAGAACACATGGTTATATTTATAGATCACGGGTGGTTTCCATTCAGAGAACACATAATTTTATTCATAAAACACAGGGTTCTATTCATAGAACACAGGGTTCCATTTATAGAACACAGGGTTCTATTCATAGAACTCAAGGTTTTATTCATAGAACAGATGGTTATATTTATAGATCACGGGTGGTTTCCATTCAGAGAACACATAATTGCATTCATTAAACAAAGGGTTATTCATAGAACACAGGGTTCCATTTATAGAACACAGGGTTCTATTCATAGAAAACAAGGTTTTATTCATAGAACACATGGCTATATTTATAGATCACGGGTGGTTTCCATTCAGAGAACACATGGTTTCATTCATAAAACACAGGGTTCTATTTATAGAACACAGGGTTCCATTCATAGAACACAGGGTTCTATTAATAAAACACAAGGTTTTATTCATAAAACACATGGTTATATTTATAGATCACGGGTGGTTTCCATTCAGAGAACACATGGTTTCATTCATAAAACACAGGGTTCTATTCATAGAACACAGGGTTCCATTCATAGAACACAGGGTTCTATTAATAGAACACAAGGTTTTATTCATAAAACACATGGTTATATTTATAGATCACGGGTGGTTTCCATTCAGAGAACACATGATTTCATTCATAAAACACAGGGTTCTATTTATAGAACACAGGGTTCCATTCATAGAACACAGGGTTCTATTAATAGAACACAAGGTTTTATTCATAAAACACATGGTTATATTTATAGATCACGGGTGGTTTCCATTCAGAGAACACATGATTTCATTCATAAAACACAGGGTTCTATTTATAGAACACAGGGTTCCATTCATAGAACACAGGGTTCTATTAATAGAACACAAGGTTGTATTCATAAAACACATGGTTATATTTATAGATCACGGGTGGTTTCCATTCAGAGAACACATAATTTCATTCATAAAACACAGGGTTCTATTCATAGAACACAGGGTTCCATTTATAGAACACAGGGTTCTATTCATAGAACACAAGGTTTTATTCATAGAACACATGGTTATATTTATAGATCACGGGTGGTTTCCATTCAGAGAACACATAATTTTATTCATAAAACACAGGGTTCTATTCATAGAACACAGGGTTCCATTTATAGAACACAGGGTTCTATTCATAGAACTCAAGGTTTTATTCATAGAACAGATGGTTATATTTATAGATCACGGGTGGTTTCCATTCAGAGAACACATAATTGCATTCATAAAACACAGGGTTCTATTCATAGAACACAGGGTTCCATTTATAGAACACAGGGTTCTATTCATAGAACACAAGGTTTTATTTATAGAACACATGGCTATATTTATAGATCACGGGTGGTTTCCATTCAGAGAACACATGGTTTCATTCATAAAACACAGGGTTCTATTTATAGAACACAGGGTTCCATTCATAGAACACAGGGTTCTATTAATAGAACACAAGGTTTTATTCATAAAACACATGGTTATATTTATAGATCACGGGTGGTTTCCATTCAGAGAACACATGGTTTCATTCATAAAACACAGGGTTCTATTCATAGAACACAGGGTTCCATTCATAGAACACAGGGTTCTATTAAGAGAACACAAGGTTTTATTCATAAAACACATGGTTATATTTATAGATCATGGGTGGTTTCCATTCATAGAACACATCATTTCATTCATAAAACACAGGGTTCTATTCATAGAACACAGGTTCCATTCATAGAACACAGGGTTCTATTAATAGAACACAAGGTTGTATTCATAAAACACATGGTTATATTTATAGATCACGGGTGGTTTCCATTCAGAGAACACATAATTTCATTGATAAAACACAGGGTTCTATTCATAGAACACAGGGTTCCATTTATAGAACACAGGGTTCTATTCATAGAACACAAGGTTTTATTCATAGAACACATGGTTATATTTATAGATCACGGGTGGTTTCCATTCAGAGAACACATGGTTTCATTCATAAAACACAGGGTTCTATTCATAGAACACAGGTTCCATTCATAGAACACAGGGTTCTATTAATAGAACACAAGGTTGTATTCATAAAACACATGGTTATATTTATAGATCACGGGTGGTTTCCATTCAGAGAACACATAATTTCATTCATAAAACACAGGGTTCTATTCATAGAACACAGGGTTCCATTTATAGAACACAGGGTTCTATTCATAGAACTCAAGGTTTTATTCATAGAACAAATGGTTATATTTATAGATCACGGGTGGTTTCCATTCAGAGAACACATAATTGCATTCATAAAACACAGGGTTCCATTTATAGAACACAGGGTTCTATTCATAGAACACAAGGTTTTATTCATAGAACACATGGCTATATTTATAGATCACGGGTGGTTTCCATTCAGAGAACACATGGTTTCATTCATAAAACACAGGGTTCTATTCATAGAACACAGGGTTCCATTCATAGAACACAGGGTTCTATTAAGAGAACACAAGGTTTTATTCATAAAACACATGGTTATATTTATAGATCACGGGTGGTTTCCAGTCAGAGAACACATGGTTTCATTCATAAAACACAGGGTTCTATTCATAGAACACAGGTTCCATTCATAGAACACAGGGTTCTATTAATAGAACACAAGGTTGTATTCATAAAACACATGGTTATCTTTATAGATCACGGGTGGTTTCCATTCAGAGAACACATAATTTCATTCATAAAACACAGGGTTCTATTCATAGAACACAGGGTTCCATTTATAGAACACAGGGTTCTATTCATAGAACACAAGGTTTTATTCATAGAACACATGGTTATATTTATAGATCACGGGTGGTTTCCATTCAGAGAACACATAATTTTATTCATAAAACACAGGGTTCTATTCATAGAACACAGGGTTCCATTTATAGAACACAGGGTTCTATTCATAGAACTCAAGGTTTTATTCATAGAACAGATGGTTATGTTTATAGATCACGGGTGGTTTCCATTCAGAGAACACATAATTGCATTCATTAAACAAAGGGTTATTCATAGAACACAGGGTTCCATTTATAGAACACAGGGTTCTATTCATAGAAAACAAGGTTTTATTCATAGAACACATGGCTATATTTATAGATCACGGGTGGTTTCCATTCAGAGAACACATGGTTTCATTCATAAAACACAGGGTTCTATTTATAGAACACAGGGTTCCATTCATAGAACACAGGGTTCTATTAATAAAACACAAGGTTTTATTCATAAAACACATGGTTATATTTATAGATCACGGGTGGTTTCCATTCAGAGAACACATGGTTTCATTCATAAAACACAGGGTTCTATTCATAGAACACAGGGTTCCATTCATAGAACACAGGGTTCTATTAATAGAACACAAGGTTTTATTCATAAAACACATGGTTATATTTATAGATCACGGGTGGTTTCCATTCAGAGAACACATGATTTCATTCATAAAACACAGGGTTCTATTTATAGAACACAGGGTTCCATTCATAGAACACAGGGTTCTATTAATAGAACACAAGGTTTTATTCATAAAACACATGGTTATATTTATAGATCACGGGTGGTTTCCATTCAGAGAACACATGATTTCATTCATAAAACACAGGGTTCTATTTATAGAACACAGGGTTCCATTCATAGAACACAGGGTTCTATTAATAGAACACAAGGTTGTATTCATAAAACACATGGTTATATTTATAGATCACGGGTGGTTTCCATTCAGAGAACACATAATTTCATTCATAAAACACAGGGTTCTATTCATAGAACACAGGGTTCCATTTATAGAACACAGGGTTCTATTCATAGAACACAAGGTTTTATTCATAGAACACATGGTTATATTTATAGATCACGGGTGGTTTCCATTCAGAGAACACATAATTTTATTCATAAAACACAGGGTTCTATTCATAGAACACAGGGTTCCATTTATAGAACACAGGGTTCTATTCATAGAACTCAAGGTTTTATTCATAGAACAGATGGTTATATTTATAGATCACGGGTGGTTTCCATTCAGAGAACACATAATTGCATTCATAAAACACAGGGTTCTATTCATAGAACACAGGGTTCCATTTATAGAACACAGGGTTCTATTCATAGAACACAAGGTTTTATTTATAGAACACATGGCTATATTTATAGATCACGGGTGGTTTCCATTCAGAGAACACATGGTTTCATTCATAAAACACAGGGTTCTATTTATAGAACGCAGGGTTCCATTCATAGAACACAGGGTTCTATTAATAGAACACAAGGTTTTATTCATAAAACACATGGTTATATTTATAGATCACAGGTGGTTTCCATTCAGAGAACACATGGTTTCATTCATAAAACACAGGGTTCTATTCATAGAACACAGGGTTCCATTCATAGAACACAGGGTTCTATTAAGAGAACACAATGTTTTATTCATAAAACACATGGTTATATTTATAGATCATGGGTGGTTTCCATTCAGAGAACACATCATTTCATTCATAAAACACAGGGTTCTATTCATAGAACACAGGGTTCCATTTATAGAACACTGGGTTCTATTAATAGAACACAAGGTTTTATTCATAGAACACATGGTTATATATAAAGATCACGGGTGGTTTCCATTCAGAGAACACATAATTTCATTCATAAAACACAGGGTTCTATTCATAGAACACAGGGTTCCATTTATAGAACACAGGGTTCTATTCATAGAACACAAGGTTTTATTCATAGAACACATGGTTATATTTATAGATCACGGGTGGTTTCCATTCAGAGAACACATAATTTTATTCATAAAACACAGGGTTCTATTCATAGAACACAGGGTTCCATTTATAGAACACAGGGTTCTATTTATAGAACTCAAGGTTTTATTCATAGAACAGATTGTTATATTTATAGATCACGGGTGGTTTCCATTCAGAGAACACATAATTGCATTCATAAAACACAGGGTTCTATTCATAGAACACAGGGTTCCATTTATAGAACACAGGGTTCTATTCATAGAACACAAGGTTTTATTCATAGAACACATGGCTATATTTATAGATCACGGGTGGTTTCCATTCAGAGAACACATGGTTTCATTCATAAAACACAGGGTTCTATTCATAGAACACAGGGTTCCATTCATAGAACACAGGGTTCTATTAATAGAACACAAGGTTTTATTCATAAAACACATGGTTATATTTATAGATCATGGGTGGTTTCCATTCAGAGAACACATAATTTCATTCATAAAACACAGGGTTCTATTCATAGAATACAGGGTTCCATTTATAGAACACAGGGTTCTATTCATAGAACACAAGGTTTTATTCATAGAACACATGGTTATATTTATAGATCACGGGTGGTTTCCATTCAGAGAACACATAATTTTATTCATAAAACACAGGGTTCTATTCATAGAACACAGGGTTCCATTTATAGAACACAGGGTTCTATTCATAGAACTCAAGGTTTTATTCATAGAACAGATGGTTATATTTATAGATCACGGGTGGTTTCCATTCAGAGAACACATAATTGCATTCATAAAACACAGGGTTCCATTTATAGAACACAGGGTTCTATTCATAGAACACAAGGTTTTATTCATAGAACACATGGCTATATTTATAGATCACGGGTGGTTTCCATTCAGAGAACACATGGTTTCATTCATAAAACACAGGGTTCTATTTATAGAACACAGGGTTCCATTCATAGAACACAGGGTTCTATTAATAGAACACAAGGTTTTATTCATAAAACACATGGTTATATTTATAGATCACGGGTGGTTTCCATTCAGAGAACACATGGTTTCATTCATAAAACACAGGGTTCTATTCATAGAACACAGGGTTCCATTCATAGAACTCAGGGTTCTATTAAGAGAACACAAGGTTTTATTCATAGAACACATGGCTATATTTATAGATCACGGGTGGTTTCCATTCAGAGAACACATGGTTTCATTCATAAAACACAGGGTTCTATTTATAGAACACAGGGTTCCATTCATAGAACACAGGGTTCTATTAATAGAACACAAGGTTTTATTCATAAAACACATGGTTATATTTATAGATCACGGGTGGTTTCCATTCAGAGAACACATCATTTCATTCATAAAACACAGGGTTCTATTCATAGAACACAGGGTTCCATTTATAGAACACTGGGTTCTATTCATAGACCACAAGGTTTTATTCATAGAACACATGGTTATATTTATAGATCACGGGTGGTTTTCATTCAGAGAACACATAATTTTATTCATAAAACACAGGGTTCTATTCATAGAACACAGGGTTCCATTTATAGAACACAGGGTTCTATTCATAGAACACAAGGTTTTATTCATAGAACACATGGCTATATTTATAGATCACGGGTGGTTTCCATTCAGAGAACACATGGTTTCATTCATAAAACACAGGGTTCTATTTATAGAACACAGGGTTCCATTCATAGAACACAGGGTTCTATTAATAGAACACAAGGTTTTATCCATAAAACACATGGTTATATTTATAGATCACGGGTGGTTTCCATTCAGAGAACACATGGTTTCATTCATAAAACACAGGGTTCTATTCATAGAACACAGGGTTCCATTCATAGAACACAGGGTTCTATTAAGAGAACACAAGGTTCTATTAAGAGAACACAAGGTTTTATTCATAAAACACATGGTTATATTTATAGATCACGGGTGGTTTCCATTCAGGGAACACATCATTTCATTCATAAAACACAGGGTTCTATTCATAGAACACAGGGTTCCATTTATAGAACACTGGGTTCTATTCATAGAACACAAGGTTTTATTCATAGAACACATGGTTATATTTATAGATCACGGGTGGTTTCCATTCAGAGAACACATAATTTCATTCATAAAACACAGGGTTCTATTCATAGAACACAGGGTTCCATTTATAGAACACAGGGTTCTATTCATAGAACACAAGGTTTTATTCATAGAACACATGGTTATATTTATAGATCACGGGTGGTTTCCATTCAGAGAACACATAATTTTATTCATAAAACACAGGGTTCTATTCATAGAACACAGGGTTCCATTTATAGAACACAGGGTTCTATTCATAGAACTCAAGGTTTTATTCATAGAACAGATGGTTATATTTATAGATCACGGGTGGTTTCCATTCAGAGAACACATAATTGCATTCATTAAAAAACACAGGGTTCTATTCATAGAACACAGGGTTCCATTTATAGAACACAGGGTTCTATTCATAGAACACAAGGTTTTATTCATAGAACACATGGCTATATTTATAGATCACGGGTGGTTTCCATTCAGAGAACACATGGTTTCATTCATAAAACACAGGGTTCTATTTATAGAACACAGGGTTCCATTCATAGAACACAGGGTTCTATTAATAGAACACAAGGTTTTATTCATAAAACACATGGTTATATTTATAGATCACGGGTGGTTTCCATTCAGAGAACACATGGTTTCATTCATAAAACACAGGGTTCTATTCATAGAACACAGGGTTCCATTCATAGAACACAGGGTTCTATTAAGAGAACACAAGGTTTTATTCATAAAACACATGGTTATATTTATAGATCACGGGTGGTTTCCATTCAGAGAACACATCATTTCATTCATAAAACACAGGGTTCTATTCATAGAACACAGGGTTCCATTTATAGAACACTGGGTTCTATTAATAGAACACAAGGTTTTATTCATAGAACACATGGTTATATATAAAGATCACGGGTGGTTTCCATTCAGAGAATACATAATTTCATTCATAAAACACAGGGTTCTATTCATAGAACACAGGGTTCCATTTATAGAACACAGGGTTCTATTCATAGAACACAAGGTTTTATTCATAGAACACATGGTTATATTTATAGATCACGGGTGGTTTCCATTCAGAGAACACATAATTTTATTCATAAAACACAGGGTTCTATTCATAGAACACAGGGTTCCATTTATAGAACACAGGGTTCTATTCATAGAACTCAAGGTTTTATTCATAGAACAGATTGTTATATTTATAGATCACGGGTGGTTTCCATTCAGAGAACACATGGTTTCATTCATAAAACACAGGGTTCTATTTATAGAACACAGGGTTCCATTCATAGAACACAGGGTTCTATTAATAGAACACAAGGTTTTATTCATAAAACACATGGTTATATTTATAGATCACGGGTGGTTTCCATTCAGAGAACACATGGTTTAATTCATAAAACACAGGGTTCTATTCATAGAACACAGGGTTCCATTCATAGAACACAGGGTTCTATTAAGAGAACACAAGGTTTTATTCATAAAACACATGGTTATATTTATAGATCACGGGTGGTTTCCATTCAGGGAACACATCATTTCATTCATAAAACACAGGGTTCTATTCATAGAACACAGGGTTCCATTTATAGAACACTGGGTTCTATTCATAGAACACAAGGTTTTATTCATAGAACACATGGTTATATTTATAGATCACGGGTGGTTTCCATTCAGAGAACACATAATTTCATTCATAAAACACAGGGTTCTATTCATAGAACACAGGGTTCCATTTATAGAACACAGGGTTCTATTCATAGAACACAAGGTTTTATTCATAGAACACATGGTTATATTTATAGATCACGGGTGGTTTCCATTCAGAGAACACATAATTTTATTCATAAAACACAGGGTTCTATTCATAGAACACAGGGTTCCATTTATAGAACACAGGGTTCTATTCATAGAACTCAAGGTTTTATTCATAGAACAGATGGTTATATTTATAGATCACGGGTGGTTTCCATTCAGAGAACACATAATTGCATTCATTAAAAAACACAGGGTTCTATTCATAGAACACAGGGTTCCATTTATAGAACACAGGGTTCTATTCATAGAACACAAGGTTTTATTCATAGAACACATGGCTATATTTATAGATCACGGGTGGTTTCCATTCAGAGAACACATGGTTTCATTCATAAAACACAGGGTTCTATTTATAGAACACAGGGTTCCATTCATAGAACACAGGGTTCTATTAATAGAACACAAGGTTTTATTCATAAAACACATGGTTATATTTATAGATCACGGGTGGTTTCCATTCAGAGAACACATGGTTTCATTCATAAAACACAGGGTTCTATTTATAGAACACAGGGTTCCATTCATAGAACACAGGGTTCTATTAATAGAACACAAGGTTGTATTCATAAAACACATGGTTATATTTATAGATCACGGGTGGTTTCCATTCAGAGAACACATCATTTCATTCATAAAACACAGGGTTCTATTCATAGAACACAGGGTTCCATTTATAGAACACTGGGTTCTATTCATAGACCACAAGGTTTTATTCATAGAACACATGGTTATATTTATAGATCACGGGTGGTTTCCATTCAGAGAACACATAATTTTATTCATAAAACACAGGGTTCAATTCATAGAACACAGAGTTCCATTTATAGAACACAGGGTTCTATTCATAGAACTCAAGGTTTTATTCATAGAACAGATGGTTATATTTATAGATCACGGGTGGTTTCCATTCAGAGAACACATAATTGCATTCATAAAACACAGGGTTCTATTTATAGAACACAGGGTTCCATTCATAGAACACAGGGTTCTATTAATAAAACACAAGGTTTTATTCATAAAACACATGGTTATATTTATAGATCACGGGTGGTTTCCATTCAGAGAACACATGGTTTCATTCATAAAACACAGGGTTCTATTTATAGAACACAGGGTTCCATTCATAGAACACAGGGTTCTATTAATAGAACACAAGGTTTTATTCATAAAACACATGGTTATATTTATAGATCACGGGTGGTTTCCATTCAGAGAACACATCATTTCATTCATAAAACACAGGGTTCTATTCATAGAACACAGGGTTCCATTTATAGAACACTGGGTTCTATTCATAGACCACAAGGTTTTATTCATAGAACACATGGTTATATTTATAGATCACGGGTGGTTTTCATTCAGAGAACACATAATTTTATTCATAAAACACAGGGTTCTATTCATAGAACACATGGTTCCATTTATAGAACACAGGGTTCTATTCATAGAACACAAGGTTTTATTCATAGAACACATGGCTATATTTATAGATCACGGGTGGTTTCCATTCAGAGAACACATGGTTTCATTCATAAAACACAGGGTTCTATTTATAGAACACAGGGTTCCATTCATAGAACACAGGGTTCTATTAATAGAACACAAGGTTTTATTCATAAAACACATGGTTATATTTATAGATCACGGGTGGTTTCCATTCAGAGAACACATGGTTTAATTAATAAAACACAGGGTTCTATTCATAGAACACAGGGTTCCATTCATAGAACACAGGGTTCTATTAAGAGAACACAAGGTTTTATTCATAAAACACATGGTTATATTTATAGATCACGGGTGGTTTCCATTCAGGGAACACATCATTTCATTCATAAAACACAGGGTTCTATTCATAGAACACAGGGTTCCATTTATAGAACACTGGGTTCTATTCATAGAACACAAGGTTTTATTCATAGAACACATGGTTATATTTATAGATCACGGGTGGTTTCCATTCAGAGAACACATAATTTCATTCATAAAACACAGGGTTCTATTCATAGAACACAGGGTTCCATTTATAGAACACAGGGTTCTATTCATAGAACACAAGGTTTTATTCATAGAACACATGGTTATATTTATAGATCACGGGTGGTTTCCATTCAGAGAACACATAATTTTATTCATAAAACACAGGGTTCTATTCATAGAACACAGGGTTCCATTTATAGAACACAGGGTTCTATTCATAGAACTCAAGGTTTTATTCATAGAACAGATGGTTATATTTATAGATCACGGGTGGTTTCCATTCAGAGAACACATAATTGCATTCATTAAAAAACACAGGGTTCTATTCATAGAACACAGGGTTCCATTTATAGAACACAGGGTTCTATTCATAGAACACAAGGTTTTATTCATAGAACACATGGCTATATTTATAGATCACGGGTGGTTTCCATTCAGAGAACACATGGTTTCATTCATAAAACACAGGGTTCTATTTATAGAACACAGGGTTCCATT
The DNA here is from genome assembly GCF_055691185.1 of Crinia signifera. Lineage (NCBI taxonomy): Eukaryota > Metazoa > Chordata > Amphibia > Anura > Myobatrachidae > Crinia > Crinia signifera. Next base: position 235,118,479 of record NC_139217.1, on the reverse strand, counting down.
CATAGAACACAGGGTTCTATTAATAGAACACAAGGTTTTATTCATAAAACACATGGTTATATTTATAGATCACGGGTGGTTTCCATTCAGAGAACACATGGTTTCATTCATAAAACACAGGGTTCTATTCATAGAACACAGGGTTCCATTCATAGAACACAGGGTTCTATTAATAGAACACAAGGTTGTATTCATAAAACACATGGTTATATTTATAGATCACGGGTGGTTTCCATTCAGAGAACACATCATTTCATTCATAAAACACAGGGTTCTATTCATAGAACACAGGGTTCCATTTATAGAACACTGGGTTCTATTCATAGACCACAAGGTTTTATTCATAGAACACATGGTTATATTTATAGATCACGGGTGGTTTCCATTCAGAGAACACATAATTTTATTCATAAAACACAGGGTTCTATTCATAGAACACAGGGTTCCATTTATAGAACACAGGGTTCTATTCATAGAACACAAGGTTTTATTCATAGAACACATGGTTATATTTATAGATCACGGGTGGTTTCCATTCAGAGAACACATAATTTTATTCATAAAACACAGGGTTCTATTCATAGAACACAGGGTTCCATTTATAGAACACAGGGTTCTATTCATAGAACTCAAGGTTTTATTCATAGAACAGATGGTTATATTTATAGATCACGGGTGGTTTCCATTCAGAGAACACATAATTGCATTCATAAAACACAGGGTTCTATTCATAGAACACAGGGTTCCATTTATAGAACACAGGGTTCTATTCATAGAACACAAGGTTTTATTTATAGAACACATGGCTATATTTATAGATCACGGGTGGTTTCCATTCAGAGAACACATGGTTTCATTCATAAAACACAGGGTTCTATTTATAGAACACAGGGTTCTATTAATAGAACACAAGGTTTTATTCATAAAACACATGGTTATATTTATAGATCACGGGTGGTTTCCATTCAGAGAACACATGGTTTCATTCATAAAACACAGGGTTCTATTCATAGAACACAGGGTTCCATTCATAGAACACAGGGTTCTATTAAGAGAACACAAGGTTTTATTCATAAAACACATGGTTATATTTATAGATCATGGGTGGTTTCCATTCAGAGAACACATCATTTCATTCATAAAACACAGGGTTCTATTCATAGAACACAGGGTTCCATTTATAGAACACTGGGTTCTATTAATAGAACACAAGGTTTTATTCATAGAACACATGGTTATATATAAAGATCACGGGTGGTTTCCATTCAGAGAACACATAATTTCATTCATAAAACACAGGGTTCTATTCATAGAACACAGGGTTCCATTTATAGAACACAGGGTTCTATTCATAGAACACAAGGTTTTATTCATAGAACACATGGTTATATTTATAGATCACGGGTGGTTTCCATTCAGAGAACACATAATTTTATTCATAAAACACAGGGTTCTATTCATAGAACACAGGGTTCCATTTATAGAACACAGGGTTCTATTCATAGAACTCAAGGTTTTATTCATAGAACAGATTGTTATATTTATAGATCACGGGTGGTTTCCATTCAGAGAACACATAATTGCATTCATAAAACACAGGGTTCTATTCATAGAACACAGGGTTCCATTTATAGAACACAGGGTTCTATTCATAGAACACAAGGTTTTATTCATAGAACACATGGCTATATTTATAGATCACGGGTGGTTTCCATTCAGAGAACACATGGTTTCATTCATAAAACACAGGGTTCTATTCATAGAACACAGGGTTCCATTCATAGAACACAGGGTTCTATTAATAGAACACAAGGTTTTATTCATAAAACACATGGTTATATTTATAGATCATGGGTGGTTTCCATTCAGAGAACACATAATTTCATTCATAAAACACAGGGTTCTATTCATAGAACACAGGGTTCCATTTATAGAACACAGGGTTCTATTCATAGAACACAAGGTTTTATTCATAGAACACATGGTTATATTTATAGATCACGGGTGGTTTCCATTCAGAGAACACATAATTTTATTCATAAAACACAGGGTTCTATTCATAGAACACAGGGTTCCATTTATAGAACACAGGGTTCTATTCATAGAACTCAAGGTTTTATTCATAGAACAGATGGTTATATTTATAGATCACGGGTGGTTTCCATTCAGAGAACACATAATTGCATTCATAAAACACAGGGTTCCATTTATAGAACACAGGGTTCTATTCATAGAACACAAGGTTTTATTCATAGAACACATGGCTATATTTATAGATCACGGGTGGTTTCCATTCAGAGAACACATGGTTTCATTCATAAAACACAGGGTTCTATTTATAGAACACAGGGTTTCATTCATAGAACACAGGGTTCTATTAATAGAACACAAGGTTTTATTCATAAAACACATGGTTATATTTATAGATCACGGGTGGTTTCCATTCAGAGAACACATGGTTTCATTCATAAAACACAGGGTTCTATTCATAGAACACAGGGTTCCATTCATAGAACTCAGGGTTCTATTAAGAGAACACAAGGTTTTATTCATAGAACACATGGCTATATTTATAGATCACGGGTGGTTTCCATTCAGAGAACACATGGTTTCATTCATAAAACACAGGGTTCTATTTATAGAACACAGGGTTCCATTCATAGAACACAGGGTTCTATTAATAGAACACAAGGTTTTATTCATAAAACACATGGTTATATTTATAGATCACGGGTGGTTTCCATTCAGAGAACACATCATTTCATTCATAAAACACAGGGTTCTATTCATAGAACACAGGGTTCCATTTATAGAACACTGGGTTCTATTCATAGACCACAAGGTTTTATTCATAGAACACATGGTTATATTTATAGATCACGGGTTGTTTTCATTCAGAGAACACATAATTTTATTTATAAAACACAGGGTTCTATTCATAGAACACAGGGTTCCATTTATAGAACACAGGGTTCTATTCATAGAACACAAGGTTTTATTCATAGAACACATGGCTATATTTATAGATCACGGGTGGTTTCCATTCAGAGAACACATGGTTTCATTCATAAAACACAGGGTTCTATTTATAGAACACAGGGTTCCATTCATAGAACACAGGGTTCTATTAATAGAACACAAGGTTTTATCCATAAAACACATGGTTATATTTATAGATCACGGGTGGTTTCCATTCAGAGAACACATGGTTTCATTCATAAAACACAGGGTTCTATTCATAGAACACAGGGTTCCATTCATAGAACACAGGGTTCTATTAAGAGAACACAAGGTTCTATTAAGAGAACACAAGGTTTTATTCATAAAACACATGGTTATATTTATAGATCACGGGTGGTTTCCATTCAGGGAACACATCATTTCATTCATAAAACACAGGGTTCTATTCATAGAACACAGGGTTCCATTTATAGAACACTGGGTTCTATTCATAGAACACAAGGTTTTATTCATAGAACACATGGTTATATTTATAGATCACGGGTGGTTTTTATTCAGAGAACACATAATTTCATTCATAAAACACAGGGTTCTATTCATAGAACACAGGGTTCCATTTATAGAACACAGGGTTCTATTCATAGAACACAAGGTTTTATTCATAGAACACATGGTTATATTTATAGATCACGGGTGGTTTCCATTCAGAGAACACATAATTTTATTCATAAAACACAGGGTTCTATTCATAGAACACAGGGTTCCATTTATAGAACACAGGGTTCTATTCATAGAACTCAAGGTTTTATTCATAGAACAGATGGTTATATTTATAGATCACGGGTGGTTTCCATTCAGAGAACACATAATTGCATTCATTAAAAAACACAGGGTTCTATTCATAGAACACAGGGTTCCATTTATAGAACACAGGGTTCTATTCATAGAACACAAGGTTTTATTCATAGAACACATGGCTATATTTATAGATCACGGGTGGTTTCCATTCAGAGAACACATGGTTTCATTCATAAAACACAGGGTTCTATTTATAGAACACAGGGTTCCATTCATAGAACACAGGGTTCTATTAATAGAACACAAGGTTTTATTCATAAAACACATGGTTATATTTATAGATCACGGGTGGTTTCCATTCAGAGAACACATGGTTTCATTCATAAAACACAGGGTTCTATTCATAGAACACAGGGTTCCATTCATAGAACACAGGGTTCTATTAAGAGAACACAAGGTTTTATTCATAAAACACATGGTTATATTTATAGATCACGGGTGGTTTCCATTCAGAGAACACATCATTTCATTCATAAAACACAGGGTTCTATTCATAGAACACAGGGTTCCATTTATAGAACACTGGGTTCTATTAATAGAACACAAGGTTTTATTCATAGAACACATGGTTATATATAAAGATCACGGGTGGTTTCCATTCAGAGAATACATAATTTCATTCATAAAACACAGGGTTCTATTCATAGAACACAGGGTTCCATTTATAGAACACAGGGTTCTATTCATAGAACACAAGGTTTTATTCATAGAACACATGGTTATATTTATAGATCACGGGTGGTTTCCATTCAGAGAACACATAATTTTATTCATAAAACACAGGGTTCTATTCATAGAACACAGGGTTCCATTTATAGAACACAGGGTTCTATTCATAGAACTCAAGGTTTTATTCATAGAACAGATTGTTATATTTATAGATCACGGGTGGTTTCCATTCAGAGAACACATAATTGCATTCATAAAACACAGGGTTCTATTCATAGAACACAGGGTTCCATTTATAGAACACAGGGTTCTATTAAGAGAACACAAGGTTTTATTCATAAAACACATGGTTATATTTATAGATCACGGGTGGTTTCCATTCAGGGAACACATCATTTCATTCATAAAACACAGGGTTCTATTCATAGAACACAGGGTTCCATTTATAGAACACTGGGTTCTATTCATAGAACACAAGGTTTTATTCATAGAACACATGGTTATATTTATAGATCACGGGTGGTTTCCATTCAGAGAACACATAATTTCATTCATAAAACACAGGGTTCTATTCATAGAACACAGGGTTCCATTTATAGAACACAGGGTTCTATTCATAGAACACAAGGTTTTATTCATAGAACACATGGTTATATTTATAGATCACGGGTGGTTTCCATTCAGAGAACACATAATTATATTCATAAAACACAGGGTTCTATTCATAGAACACAGGGTTCCATTTATAGAACACAGGGTTCTATTCATAGAACTCAAGGTTTTATTCATAGAACAGATGGTTATATTTATAGATCACGGGTGGTTTCCATTCAGAGAACACATAATTGCATTCATAAAACACAGGGTTCTATTCATAGAACACAGGGTTCCATTTATAGAACACAGGGTTCTATTCATAGAACACAAGGTTTTATTCATAGAACACATGGCTATATTTATAGATCACGGGTGGTTTCCATTCAGAGAACACATGGTTTCATTCATAAAACACAGGGTTCTATTTATAGAACACAGGGTTCCATTCATAGAACACAGGGTTCTATTAATAGAACACAAGGTTTTATTCATAAAACACATGGTTATATTTATAGATCACGGGTGGTTTCCATTCAGAGAACACATGGTTTCATTCATAAAACACAGGGTTCTATTCATAGAACACAGATTTCCATTCATAGAACACAGGGTTCTATTAAGAGAACACAAGGTTTTATTCATAGAACACATGGCTATATTTATAGATCACGGGTGGTTTCCATTCAGAGAACACATGGTTTCATTCATAAAACACAGGGTTCTATTTATAGAACACAGGGTTCCATTCATAGAACACAGGGTTCTATTAATAGAACACAAGGTTTTATTCATAAAACACATGGTTATATTTATAGATCACGGGTGGTTTCCATTCAGAGAACACATCATTTCATTCATAAAACACAGGGTTCTATTCATAGAACACAGGGTTCCATTTATAGAACACTGGGTTCTATTCATAGACCACAAGGTTTTATTCATAGAACACATGGTTATATTTATAGATCACAGGTGGTTTTCATTCAGAGAACACATAATTTTATTCATAAAACACAGGGTTCTATTCATAGAACACAGGGTTCCATTTATAGAACACAGGGTTCTATTCATAGAACACAAGGTTTTATTCATAGAACACATGGCTATATTTATAGATCACGGGTGGTTTCCATTCAGAGAACACATGGTTTCATTCATAAAACACAGGGTTCTATTTATAGAACACAGGGTTCCATTCATAGAACACAGGGTTCTATTAATAGAACACAAGGTTTTATTCATAAAACACATGGTTATATTTATAGATCACGGGTGGTTTCCATTCAGAGAACACATGGTTTAATTCATAAAACACAGGGTTCTATTCATAGAACACAGGGTTCCATTCATAGAACACAGGGTTCTATTAAGAGAACACAAGGTTTTATTCATAAAACACATGGTTATATTTATAGATCACGGGTGGTTTCCATTCAGAGAACACATGGTTTCATTCATAAAACACAGGGTTCTATTCATAGAACACAGGGTTCCATTTATAGAACACTGGGTTCTATTCAAGAACACAAGGTTTTATTCATAGAACACATGGTTATATTTATAGATCACGGGTGGTTTCCATTCAGAGAACACATAATTTCATTCATAAAACACAGGGTTCTATTCATAGAACACAGGGTTCCATTTATAGAACACAGGGTTCTATTCATAGAACTCAAGGTTTTATTCATAGAACAGATGGTTATATTTATAGATCACGGGTGGTTTCCATTCAGAGAACACATAATTGCATTAATTAAAAAACACAGGGTTCTATTCATAGAACACAGGGTTCCATTTATAGAACACAGGGTTCTATTCATAGAACACAAGGTTTTATTCATAGAACACATGGCTATATTTATAGATCACGGGTGGTTTCCATTCAGAGAACACATGGTTTCATTCATAAAACACAGGGTTCTATTTATAGAACACAGGGTTCCATTCATAGAACACAGGGTTCTATTAATAGAACACAAGGTTTTATTCATAAAACACATGGTTATATTTATAGATCACGGGTGGTTTCCATTCAGAGAACACATGGTTTCATTCATAAAACACAGGGTTCTATTCATAGAACACAGGGTTCCATTCATAGAACACAGGGTTCTATTAATAGAACACAAGGTTGTATTCATAAAACACATGGTTATATTTATAGATCACGGGTGGTTTCCATTCAGAGAACACATCATTTCATTCATAAAACACAGGGTTCTATTCATAGAACACAGGGTTCCATTTATAGAACACTGGGTTCTATTCATAGACCACAAGGTTTTATTCATAGAACACATGGTTATATTTATAGATCACGGGTGGTTTCCATTCAGAGAACACATAATTTTATTCATAAAACACAGGGTTCAATTCATAGAACACAGAGTTCCATTTATAGAACACAGGGTTCTATTCATAGAACTCAAGGTTTTATTCATAGAACAGATGGTTATATTTATAGATCACGGGTGGTTTCCATTCAGAGAACACATAATTGCATTCATAAAACACAGGGTTCTATTTATAGAACACAGGGTTCCATTCATAGAACACAGGGTTCTATTAATAAAACACAAGGTTTTATTCATAAAACACATGGTTATATTTATAGATCACGGGTGGTTTCCATTCAGAGAACACATGGTTTCATTCATAAAACACAGGGTTCAATTCATAGAACACAGGGTTCCATTTATAGAACACAGGGTTCTATTCATAGAAAACAAGGTTTTATTCATAGAACACATGGCTATATTTATAGATCACGGGTGGTTTCCATTCAGAGAACACACGGTTTCATTCATAAAACACAGGGTTCTATTTATAGAACACAGGGTTCCATTCATAGAACACAGGGTTCTATTAATAAAACACAAGGTTTTATTCATAAAACACATGGTTATATTTATAGATCACGGGTGGTTTCCATTCAGAGAACACATGGTTTCATTCATAAAACACAGGGTTCTATTCATAGAACACAGGGTTCCATTCATAGAACACAGGGTTCTATTAATAGAACACAGGATTTTATTCATAAAACACATGGTTATATTTATAGATCACGGGTGGTTTCCATTCAGAGAACACATGATTTCATTCATAAAACACAGGGTTCTATTTATAGAACACAGGGTTCCATTCATAGAACACAGGGTTCTATTAATAGAACACAAGGTTTTATTCAAAAAAAACATGGTTATATTTATAGATCACGGGTGGTTTCCAGTCAGAGAACACATGGTTTCATTCATAAAACACAGGGTTCTATTCATAGAACACAGGATTCCATTCATAGAACACAGGGTTCTATTAATAGAACACAAGGTTGTATTCATAAAACACATGGTTATATTTATAGATCACGGGTGGTTTCCATTCAGAGAACACATCATTTCATTCATAAAACACAGGGTTCTATTCATAGAACACAGGGTTCCATTTATAGAACACAGGGTTCTATTCATAGAACACAAGGTTTTATTCATAAAACACATGGTTATATTTATAGATCACGGGTGGTTTCCATTCAGAGAACACATGGTTTCATTCATAAAACACAGGGTTCTATTTATAGAACACAGGGTTCCATTCATAGAACACAGGGTTCTATTAATAGAACACAAGGTTTTATTCATAAAACACAAGGTTTTATTCATAAAACACATGGTTATATTTATAGATCACGGGTGGTTTCCATTCAGAGAACACATCATTTCATTCATAAAACACAGGGTTCTATTCAGAGAACACATCATTTCATTCATAAAACACAGGGTTCTATTCATAGAACACAGGGTTCCATTTATAGAACACTGGGTTCTATTCATAGACCACAAGGTTTTATTCATAGATCACGGGTGGTTTCCATTCAGAGAACACATAATTTTATTCATAAAACACAGGGTTCAATTCATAGAACACAGAGTTCCATTTATAGAACACAGGGTTCTATTCATAGAACTCAAGGTTTTATTCATAGAACAGATGGTTATATTTATAGATCACGGGTGGTTTCCATTCAGAGAACACATAATTGCATTCATAAAACACAGGGTTCTATTTATAGAACACAGGGTTCCATTCATAGAACACAGGGTTCTATTAATAAAACACAAGGTTTTATTCATAAAACACATGGTTATATTTATAGATCACGGGTGGTTTCCATTCAGAGAACACATGGTTTCATTCATAAAACACAGGGTTCAATTCATAGAACACAGGGTTCAATTTATAGAACACAGGGTTCTATTCATAGAAAACAAGGTTTTATTCATAGAACACATGGCTATATTTATAGATCACGGGTGGTTTCCATTCAGAGAACACATAATTTCATTCATAAAACACAGGGTTCTATTCATAGAACACAGGGTTCCATTTATAGAACACTGGGTTCTATTCATAGACCACAAGGTTTTATTCATAGAACAGATTGTTATATTTATAGATCACGGGTGGTTTCCATTCAGAGAACACATAATTGCATTCATAAAACACAGGGTTCTATTCATAGAACACAGGGTTCCATTTATAGAACACAGGGTTCTATTCATAGAACACAAGGTTTTATTCATAGAACACATGGCTATATTTATAGATCACGGGTGGTTTCCATTCAGAGAACACATGGTTTCATTCATAAAACACAGGGTTCTATTCATAGAACACAGGGTTCCATTCATAGAACACAGGGTTCTATTAATAGAACACAAGGTTTTATTCATAAAACACATGGTTATATTTATAGATCACGGGTGGTTTCCATTCAGAGAACACATGATTTCATTCATAAAACACAGGGTTCTATTTATAGAACACAGGGTTCCATTCATAGAACACAGGGTTCTATTAATAGAACACAAGGTTTTATTCATAAAACACATGGTTATATTTATAGATCACGGGTGGTTTCCAGTCAGAGAACACATGGTTTCATTCATAAAACACAGGGTTCTATTCATAGAACACAGGATTCCATTCATAGAACACAGGGTTCTATTAATAGAACACAAGGTTGTATTCATAAAACACATGGTTATATTTATAGATCACGGGTGGTTTCCATTCAGAGAACACATCATTTCATTCATAAAACACAGGGTTCTATTCATAGAACACAGGGTTCCATTTATAGAACACAGGGTTCTATTCATAGAACACAAGGTTTTATTCATAAAACACATGGTTATATTTATAGATCACGGGTGGTTTCCATTCAGAGAACACATGGTTTCATTCATAAAACACAGGGTTCTATTTATAGAACACAGGGTTCCATTCATAGAACACAGGGTTCTATTAATAGAACACAAGGTTTTATTCATAAAACACATGGTTATATTTATAGATCACGGGTGGTTTCCATTCAGAGAACACATCATTTCATTCATAAAACACAGGGTTCTATTCATAGAACACAGGGTTCCATTTATAGAACACTGGGTTCTATTCATAGACCACAAGGTTTTATTCATAGAACACATGGTTATATTTATAGATCACGGGTGGTTTTCATTCAGAGAACACATAATTTTATTCATAAAACACAGGGTTCTATTCATAGAACACAGGGTTCCATTTATAGAACACAGGGTTCTATTCATAGAACACAAGGTTTTATTCATAGAACACATGGCTATATTTATAGATCACGGGTGGTTTCCATTCAGAGAACACATGGTTTCATTCATAAAACACAGGGTTCTATTTATAGAACACAGGGTTCCATTCATAGAACACAGGGTTCTATTAATAGAACACAAGGTTTTATTCATAAAACACATGGTTATATTTATAGATCACGGGTGGTTTCCATTCAGAGAACACATGGTTTCATTCATAAAACACAGGGTTCTATTCATAGAACACAGGGTTCCATTCATAGAACACAGGGTTCTATTAAGAGAACACAAGGTTTTATTCATAAAACACATGGTTATATTTATAGATCACGGCTGGTTTCCATTCAGAGAACACATCATTTCATTCATAAAACACAGGGTTCTATTCATAGAACACAGGGTTCCATTTATAGAACACAGGGTTCTATTCATAGAACACAAGGTTTTATTCATAAAACACATGGTTATATTTATAGATCACGGGTGGTTTCCATTCAGAGAACACATGGGTTCATTCATAAAACACAGGGTTCTATTTATAGAACACAGGGTTCCATTCATAGAACACAGGGTTCTATTAATAGAACACAAGGTTTTATTCATAAAACACATGGTTATATTTATAGATCACGGGTGGTTTCCATTCAGAGAACACATCATTTCATTCATAAAACACAGGGTTCTATTCATAGAACACAGGGTTCCATTTATAGAACACAGGGTTCTATTCATAGAACACAAGGTTTTATTCATAGAACACATGGTTATATTTATAGATCACGGGTGGTTTCCATTCAGAGAACACATAATTTTATTAATAAAACACAGGGTTCTATTCATAGAACACAGGGTTCCATTTATAGAACACAGGGTTCTATTCATAGAACACAAGGTTTTATTCATAGAACACATGGCTATATGTATAGATCACGGGTGGTTTCCATTCAGAGAACACATGGTTTCATTCATAAAACACAGGGTTCTATTTATAGAACACAGGGTTCCATTCATAGAACACAGGGTTCTATTAATAGAACACAAGGTTTTATTCATAAAACACATGGTTATATTTATAGATCACGGGTGGTTTCCATTCAGAGAACACATGGTTTCATTCATAAAACACAGGGTTCTATTCATAGAACACAGGGTTCCATTCATAGAACACAGGGTTCTATTAATAGAACACAAGGTTGTATTCATAAAACACATAGTTATATTTTTAGATCACGGGTGGTTTCCATTCAGAGAACACATCATTTCATTCATAAAACACAGGGTTCTATTCATAGAACACAGGGTTCCATTTATAGAACACTGGGTTCTATTCATAGACCACAAGGTTTTATTCATAGAACACATGGTTATATTTATAGATCATTGGTGAATTCCATTCAGAGAACACATAATTTTATTCATAAAACACAGGGTTCAATTCATAGAACACAGGGTTCCATTTATAGAACACAGGGTTCTATTCATAGAACTTAAGGTTTTATTCATAGAACAGATGGTTATATTTATAGATCACGGGTGGTTTCCATTCAGAGAACACATAATTGCATTCATAAAACACAGGGTTCTATTTATAGAACACAGGGTTCCATTCATAGAACACAGGGTTCTATTAATAAAACACAAGGTTTTATTCATAAAACACATGGTTATATTTATAGATCACGGGTGGTTTCCATTCAGAGAACACATGGTTTCATTCATAAAACACAGGGTTCAATTCATAGAACACAGGGTTCCATTTATAGAACACAGGGTTCTATTCATAGAAAACAAGGTTTTATTCATAGAAAACATGGCTATATTTATAGATCACGGGTGGTTTCCATTCAGAGAACACATGGTTTCATTCATAAAACACAGGGTTCTATTTATAGAACACAGGGTTCCATTCATAGAACACAGGGTTCTATTAATAAAACACAAGGTTTTATTCATAAAACACATGGTTATATTTATAGATCACGGGTGGTTTCCATTCAGAGAACACATGGTTTCATTCATAAAACACAGGGTTCTATTCATAGAACACAGGGTTCCATTCATAGAACACAGGGTTCTATTAATAGAACACAAGGTTTTATTCATAAAACACATGGTTATATTTATAGATCACGGGTGGTTTCCATTCAGAGAACACATGATTTCATTCATAAAACACAGGGTTCTATTTATAGAACACAGGGTTCCATTCATAGAACACAGGGTTCTATTAATAGAACACAAGGTTTTATTCATAAAACACATGGTTATATTTATAGATCACGGGTGGTTTCCAGTCAGAGAACACATGGTTTCATTCATAAAACACAGGGTTCTATTCATAGAACACAGGATTCCATTCATAGAACACAGGGTTCTATTAATAGAACACAAGGTTGTATTCATAAAACACATGGTTATATTTATAGATAACGGGTGGTTTCCATTCAGAGAACACATCATTTCATTCATAAAACACAGGGTTCTATTCATAGAACACAGGGTTCCATTTATAGAACACAGGGTTCTAATCATAGAACACAAGGTTTTATTCATAAAACACATGGTTATATTTATAGATCACGGGTGGTTTCCATTCAGAGAACACATAATTTCATTCATAAAACACAGGGTTCTATTCATAGAACACAGGGTTCCATTTATAGAACACAGGGTTCTATTCATAGAACTCAAGGTTTTATTCATAGAACAGATGGTTATATTTATAGATCACGGGTGGTTTCCATTCAGAGAACACATAATTGCATTCATAAAACACAGGGTTCTATTCATAGAACACAGGGTTCCATTTATAGAACACAGGGTTCTATTCATAGAACACAAGGTTTTATTCATAGAACACATGGTTATATTTATAGATCACGGGTGGTTTCCATTCAGAGAACACATGGTTTCATTCATAAAACACAGGGTTCTATTCATAAAACACATGGTTCCATTCATAGAACACAGGGTTCTATTAATAGAACACAAGGTTTTATTCATAGAACACATGGTTATATTTATAGATCACGGGAGGTTTCCATTCAGAGAACACATGATTTCATTCATAAAACACAGGGTTCTATTTATAGAACACAGGGTTCCATTCATAGAACACGGGGTTCTATTCATAGAACAAAAGGTTTATTCATAGAACAGATGGTTATATTTATAGATCACGGGTGGTTTCCATTCAGAGAACACATGGTTTCATTCATAAAACACAGGGTTCTATTCATGGAACACAGGGTTCCATTCATAGAACACAGGGTTCTATTAATAGAACACAAGGTTTTATTCATAGAACAGATGGTTATATTTATAGATTACGGGTGGTTTCCATTCAGAGAACACATGGTTTCATTCATAAAACACAGGGTTCTATTCATGGAACACAGGGTTCCATTCATAGAACACAGGGTTCTATTAATAGAACACAAGGTTTTATTCATAGAACAGATGGTTATATTTATAGATTACGGGTGGTTTCCATTCAGAGAACACATAATTGCATTCATAAAACACAGGGTTCTATTCATAGAACACAGGGTTCCATTTATAGAACACAGGGTTCTATTCATAGAACACAAGGATTTATTCATAGAACACATGGCTATATTTATAGATCACGGGTGGTTTCCATTCAGAGAACACATGGTTTCATTCATAAAACACAGGGTTCTATTCATAGAACACATGGATCCATTCATAGAACACAGGGTTCTATTAATAGAACACAAGGTTTTATTCATAAAACACATGGTTATATTTATAGATCACGGGTGGTTTCCATTCAGAGAACACATCATTTAATTCATAAAACACAGGGTTCTATTCATAGAACACAGGGTTCCATTTATAGAACACAGGGTTCTATTAATAGAACACAAGGTTTTATTCATAGAACACTTGGTTATATTTATAGATCACGGGTGGTTTCCATTCAGAGAACACATAATTTAATTCATAAAACACAGGGTTCTATTCATAGAACACAAGGTTCCAATTATAGAACACAGGGTTCTATTCATAGAACACAAGGTTTTATTTATAGAACAGATGGGTATATTTATAAATCACGGGTGGTTTCCATTCAGAGAACACATGGTTTCATTCATAAAACACAGGGTTCTATTCATAAAACACAGGGTTCCATTCATAGAACACAGGGTTCTATTAATAGAACACAAGGTTTTATTCATAGAACACATGGTTATATTTATAGATCACGGGTGGTTTCCATTCAGAGAACACATGATTTCATTCATAAAACACAGGGTTCTATTTATTGAACACAGGGTTCCATTCATAGAACACAGGGTTCTATTTATAGAACACAAGGTTTTATTCATAAAACACATGGTTATATTTATAGATCACGGGTGGTTTCCATTCAGAGAACACATGGTTTCATTCATAAAACACAGGGTTCTATTCATAGAACACAGGGTTCCATTCATAGAACACAGGGTTCTATTAATAGAACACAAGGTTTTATTCATAAAACACATGGTTATATTTATAGATCACGGGTGGTTTCCATTCAGAGAACACATGCTTTCATTCATAAAACACAGGGTTCTATTTATAGAACACAGGGTTCCATTCATAGAACACAGGGTTCTATTAATAGAACACAAGGTTTTATTCATAAAACACAGGGTTCTATTAATAGAACACAAGGTTTTATTCATAAAACACATGGTTATATTTATAGATCACGGGTGGTTTCCATTCAGAGAACACATGGTTTCATTCATAAAACACAGGGTTCTATTCATAGAACACAGGGTTCCATTCATAGAACACAGGGTTCTATTAATAGAACACAAGTTTTTATTCATAAAACACATGGTTATATTTATAGATCACGGGTGGTTTCCATTCAGAGAACACATAATTTCATTCATAAAACACAGGGTTCTATTCATAGAACACAGGGTTCCATTTATAGAACACAGGGTTCTATTCATAGAACTCAAGGTTTTATTCATAGAACAGATGGTTATATTTATAGATCACGGGTGGTTTCCATTCAGAGAACACATAATTGCATTCATAAAACACAGGGTTCTATTCATAGAACACAAGGTTCCAATTATAGAACACAGGGTTCTATTCATAGAACACAAGGTTTTATTCATAGAACAGATGGGTATATTTATAGATCACGGGTGGTTTCCATTCAGAGAACACATGGTTTCATTCATAAAACACAGGGTTCTATTCATAAAACACAGGGTTCCATTCATAGAACACAGGGTTCTATTAATAGAACACAAAGTTTTATTCATAGAACACATGGTTATATTTATAGATCACGGGTGGTTTCCATTCAGAGAACACATGGTTTCATTCATAAAACACAGGGTTCTATTCATAGAACACAGGGTTCCATTCACAGAACACAGGGTTCTATTAATAGAACACAAGGTTTTATTCATAAAACACATGGTTATATTTATAGATCACGGGTGGTTTCCATTCAGAGAACACATGATTTCATTCATAAAACACAGGGTTCTATTTATAGAACACAGGGTTCCATTCATAGAACACAGGGTTCTATTAATAGAACACAAGGTTTTATTCATAAAACACAGGGTTCTATTAATAGAACACAAGGTTTTATTCATAAAACACATGGTTATATTTATAGATCACGGGTGGTTTCCATTCAGAGAACACATGGTTTCATTCATAAAACACAGGGTTCTATTCATAGAACACAGGGTTCCATTCATAGAACACAGGGTTCTATTAATAGAACACAAGGTTTTATTCATAAAACACATGGTTATATTTATAGATCACGGGTGGTTTCCATTCAGAGAACACATAATTTCATTCATAAAACAAAGGGTTCTATTCATAGAACACAGGGTTCCATTTATAGAACACAGGGTTCTATTCATAGAACTCAAGGTTTTATTCATAGAACAGATGGTTATATTTATAGATCACGGGTGGTTTCCATTCAGAGAACACATAATTGCATTCATAAAACACAGGGTTCTATTCATAGAACACAAGGTTCCAATTATAGAACACAGGGTTCTATTCATAGAACACAAGGTTTTATTCATAGAACAGATGGGTATATTTATAGATCACGGGTGGTTTCCATTCAGAGAACACATGGTTTCATTCATAAAACACAGGGTTCTATTCATAAAACACAGGGTTCCATTCATAGAACACAGGGTTCTATTAATAGAACACAAGGTTTTATTCATAGAACACATGGTTATATTTATAGATCACGGGTGGTTTCCATTCAGAGAACACATGATTTCATTCATAAAACACAGGGTTCTATTTATAGAACACAGGGTTCCATTCATAGAACACAGGGTTCTATTAATAGAACACAAGGTTTTATTCATAAAACACATGGTGATATTTATAGATCACGGGTGGTTTCCATTCAGAGAACACATGGTTTCATTCATAAAACACAGGGTTCTATTCATAGAACACAGGGTTCCATTCATAGAACACAGGGTTCTATTAATAGAACACAAGGTTTTATTCATAAAACACAAGGTTATATTTATAGATCACGGGTGGTTTCCATTCAGAGAACACATCATTTCATTCATAAAACACAGGGTTCTATTCATAGAACACAGGGTTCCATTTATAGAACACAGGGTTCTATTCATAGAACACAAGGTTTTATTCATAGAACACATGGTTATATTTATAGATCACGGGTGGTTTCCATTCAGAGAACACATAATTTTATTCATAAAACACAGGGTTCTATTCATAGAACACAGGGTTCCATTTATAGAACACAGGGTTCTATTCATAGAACTCAAGGTTTTATTCATAGAACAGATGGTTATATTTATAGATCACGGGTGGTTTCCATTCAGAGAACACATAATTGCATTCATAAAACACAGGGTTCTATTCATAGAACACAGGGTTCCATTTATAGAACACAGGGTTCTATTCATAGAACACAAGGTTTTATTCATAGAACACATGGCTATATTTATAGATCACGGGTGGTTTCCATTCAGAGAACACATGGTTTCATTCATAAAACACAGGGTTCTATTTATAGAACACAGGGTTCCATTCATAGAACACAGGGTTCTATTAATAGAACACAAGGTTTTATTCATAAAACACATGGTTATATTTATAGATCGCGGGTGGTTTCCATTCAGAGAACACATGGTTTCATTCATAAAACACAGGGTTCTATTCATAGAACACAGGGTTCCATTTATAGAACACAGGGTTCTATTCATAGAACACAAGGTTTTATTCATAGAACACATGGCTATATTTATAGATCACGGGTGGTTTCCATTCAGAGAACACATAATTGCATTCATAAAACACAGGGTTCTATTCATAGAACACAGGGTTCCATTTATAGAACACAGGGTTCTATTCATAGAACACAAGGTTTTATTCATAGAACACATGGCTATATTTATAGATCACGGGTGGTTTCCATTCAGAGAACACATGGTTTCATTCATAAAACACAGGGTTCTATTTATAGAACACAGGGTTCCATTCATAGAACACAGGGTTCTATTAATAGAACACAAGGTTTTATTCATAAAACACATGGTTATATTTATAGATCACGGGTGGTTTCCCTTCAGAGAACACATGGTTTCATTCATAAAACACAGGGTTCTATTCATAGAACACAGGGTTCCATTCATAGAACACAGGGTTCTATTAATAGAACACAAGGTTTTATTCATAAAACACATGGTTATATTTATAGATCATGGGTGGTTTCCATTCAGAGAACACATCATTTCATTCATAAAACACAGGGTTCTATTCATAGAACACAGGGTTCCATTTATAGAACACAGGGTTCTATTCATAGAACTCAAGGTTTTATTCATAGAACAAATGGTTATATTTATAGACCACGGGTGGTTTCCATTCAGAGAACACATAATTGCATTCATTAAACAAAGGGTTATTCATAGAACACAGGGTTCCATTTATAGAACACAGGGTTCTATTCATAGAAAACAAGGTTTTATTCATAGAACACATGGCTATATTTATAGATCACGGGTGGTTTCCATTCAGAGAACACATGGTTTCATTCATAAAACACAGGGTTCTATTTATAGAACACAGGGTTCCATTCATAGAACACAGGGTTCTATTAATAAAACACAAGGTTTTATTCATAAAACACATGGTTATATTTATAGATCACCGGTGGTTTCCATTCAGAGAACACATGGTTTCATTCATAAAACACAGGTTCTATTCATAGAACACAGGGTTCCATTCATAGAACACAGGGTTCTATTAATAGAACACAAGGTTTTATTCATAAAACACATGGTTATATTTATAGATCACGGGTGGTTTCCATTCAGAGAACACATGATTTAATTCATAAAACACAGGGTTCTATTTATAGAACACAGGGTTCCATTCATAGAACACAGGGTTCTATTAATAGAACACAAGGTTTTATTCATAAAACACATGGTTATATTTATAGATCACGGGTGGTTTCCAGTCAGAGAACACATGGTTTCATTCATAAAACACAGGGTTCTATTCATAGAACACAGGTTCCATTCATAGAACACAGGGTTCTATTAATAGAACACAAGGTTGTATTCATAAAACACATGGTTATATTTATAGATCACGGGTGGTTTCCATTCAGAGAACACATAATTTAATTCATAAAACACAGGGTTCTATTCATAGAACACAGGGTTCCATTTATAGAACACAGGGTTCTATTCATAGAACACAAGGTTTTATTCATAGAACACATGGTTATATTTATAGATCACGGGTGGTTTCCATTCAGAGAACACATAATTTTATTCATAAAACACAGGGTTCTATTCATAGAACACAGGGTTCCATTTATAGAACACAGGGTTCTATTCATAGAACTCAAGGTTTTATTCATAGAACAGATGGTTATATTTATAGATCACGGGTGGTTTCCATTCAGAGAACACATAATTGCATTCATTAAACAAAGGGTTATTCATAGAACACAGGGTTCCATTTATAGAACACAGGGTTCTATTCATAGAAAACAAGGTTTTATTCATAGAACACATGGCTATATTTATAGATCACGGGTGGTTTCCATTCAGAGAACACATGGTTTCATTCATAAAACACAGGGTTCTATTTATAGAACACAGGGTTCCATTCATAGAACACAGGGTTCTATTAATAAAACACAAGGTTTTATTCATAAAACACATGGTTATATTTATAGATCACGGGTGGTTTCCATTCAGAGAACACATGGTTTCATTCATAAAACACAGGGTTCTATTCATAGAACACAGGGTTCCATTCATAGAACACAGGGTTCTATTAATAGAACACAAGGTTTTATTCATAAAACACATGGTTATATTTATAGATCACGGGTGGTTTCCATTCAGAGAACACATGATTTCATTCATAAAACACAGGGTTCTATTTATAGAACACAGGGTTCCATTCATAGAACACAGGGTTCTATTAATAGAACACAAGGTTTTATTCATAAAACACATGGTTATATTTATAGATCACGGGTGGTTTCCAGTCAGAGAACACATGGTTTCATTCATAAAACACAGGGTTCTATTCATAGAACACAGGTTCCATTCATAGAACACAGGGTTCTATTAATAGAACACAAGGTTGTATTCATAAAACACATGGTTATATTTATAGATCACGGGTGGTTTCCATTCAGAGAACACATAATTTCATTCATAAAACACAGGGTTCTATTTATAGAACACAGGGTTCCATTTATAGAACACAGGGTTCTATTCATAGAACACAAGGTTTTATTCATAGAACACATGGTTATATTTATAGATCACGGGTGGTTTCCATTCAGAGAACACATAATTTTATTCATAAAACACAGGGTTCTATTCATAGAACACAGGGTTCCATTTATAGAACACAGGGTTCTATTCATAGAACTCAAGGTTTTATTCATAGAACAGATGGTTATATTTATAGATCACGGGTGGTTTCCATTCAGAGAACACATAATTGCATTCATAAAACACAGGGTTCTATTCATAGAACACAGGGTTCCATTTATAGAACACAGGGTTCTATTCATAGAACACAAGGTTTTATTTATAGAACACATGGCTATATTTATAGATCACGGGTGGTTTCCATTCAGAGAACACATGGTTTCATTCATAAAACACAGGGTTCTATTTATAGAACACAGGGTTCCATTAATAGAACACAGGGTTCTATTAATAGAACACAAGGTTTTATTCATAAAACACATGGTTATATTTATAGATCACGGGTGGTTTCCATTCAGAGAACACATGGTTTCATTCATAAAACACAGGGTTCTATTCATAGAACACAGGGTTCCATTCATAGAACACAGGGTTCTATTAAGAGAACACAAGGTTTTATTCATAAAAAACATGGTTATATTTATAGATCATGGGTGGTTTCCATTCAGAGAACACATCATTTCATTCATAAAACACAGGGTTCTATTCATAGAACACAGGGTTCCATTTATAGAACACTGGGTTCTATTAATAGAACACAAGGTTTTATTCATAGAACACATGGTTATATATAAAGATCACGGGTGGTTTCCATTCAGAGAACACATAATTTCATTCATAAAACACAGGGTTCTATTCATAGAACACAGGGTTCCATTTATAGAACACAGGGTTCTATTCATAGAACACAAGGTTTTATTCATAGAACACATGGTTATATTTATAGATCACGGGTGGTTTCCATTCAGAGAACACATAATTTGGTACTTGTTTCCTAGCACGGCCACAATCGGGATCGGTCGCGGCTCTTATTTAGTGCACTTTAAGGGCCGCGATCACCCCCGACGGACGCGATTCTCTTGATTTTTGCTAATCCTGTGTATCGTGTACCATGCTTCAATTACCGCGACACGACCGACGCGATAATTGTAGATTTTCCTGAAATCGGGTGGATTACCAGATATCGGTCCCATCGGGAACACTAAATGACAGGATTTATTGTCCCCGACGCGACCGACGCGATAATTGAAGCATTCACCGATATCGGGGGTTTTAACATATATCGGTCCCATCGTGAGCACTAAATGTCAGTATTCAATGCCCCCGACGCGACCGACGCGATTTTTTTATCAAAAGCAGCCATTTTATGGTTGTACATGGCTGCTTCCAATACAACCCCACATTTACACCCACATGTACAAGTTGCACCCTATTTTTAATGCGGGGTACACACCAGGGTCGTCAGTGTCTGGTCCAACGCGCTCACGATGACGCGGGAGGGCACGACCCGCTCACGATGTGCACCGTGAGCGGGTCCGATCCGCTCAATAACGACCGACCGACCCGCGGGACCGCGCATCGGATCGGAATCGTTCCACACCAGGTCAGAAAAGGGCCCAATCAACACACAATCTACATCCAATTGATCGGAATTGGATCTAGATTGTGCTGATCGGGCCCTAGTCGTCCTGGTGTGTACCCAGCATTACTCCACCTCAACTATCGGTCCCATCGGGAGCACTGAATGTCACTATTCAATGCCCCTGACATGAGCTACGACATTTTTTTTATCAAAAGCAGCCATTTTATGGTTTTACATGGCTGCTTCCAATTGAACCCCACATTTACACCCACAATTACAGTTTACACCCAATTTATAACTAAACCTGAACTATCGCTCCCATCGGGAGCACTGAATGTCTGTATTCAATACCCCTGACGCGAGCGATTAAATGTGTTTTATTGCAAACACCCATTTACAATTTACACACTATTTCAAACTACACCTGAACTATCGTTCCCATCGGGAGCACTGAATGTCATTATTCAATGGCCCTGATGCGAGCGACGCAAATTTAAACACACATTTACACCCGAAATAATAAATAACACGACACATGATAATATATTTCAACACTTTTATTGAAAAGTTATTTTTTTTACCTTTCTTTTTTTTAAACGTATTTCAAAATTTATTATTTTTTTCCTTTTTTTTTTTTTTAATGAAACATATTTTATTACATTACATAGAAAACAATCAATAAATACAAATATTATGTTTTTTGTCTTTTATTTTTTTTATTTTTTTTTCTTTTTTTAATTTTTTTTTTTTTAACAATTTAAATGTCATTTTTAAAATATTTTTTGACATTTTTCTTTAGGTTCATTTTTTTTTATTTTTAAACAATACGAATGTCGACACACAAAATACAAAATCTCAATAAATACAAATATTATGTTTTTTGTCTTTTTTTTTTTTGTTTTTTTTTTCTTTTTTTAATTTTTAATTTTTTAACAATTTAAATATCATGTCGACACACAAAATACAAAATCAGAAGAAGTTGATCGATCAGTACAAAGAGAATAGATGCCTGGCTATCACAACCAGGCAAATTGAAATGAGGCGTGGGAAGATCACGGCACACTCCAAAACAGTGCCCACTAATGCAAACAATCACATGAATCCGAAAGAAGTTACAAATATGCAGAACAGTGGTTAGTGAAGGAGCAAAACTAGTACAGCCATCGCAAAATTCAGGAAGACCGCACTGCAACGTTCACCAACCAAAATTGTAGTACATGACTAAAAACTCATTATTGTAGAGTACTCAGAAAGGAAGAGAAACAAGAACATTGCTGCCAAATTATAAATTAAAAGTCAAATTAGCCGAATTAGCCGAATTAATAATTTGAATAACGCTCTTCGCCTGGGGTGGAGGGCTGCACATTCCGCAATGCGGAGTACACAGCACCAGGCAAAGTCGAGGGATCAGTGGGAGGTGGCATAGGGGGTCCCGGCGCATAGTAAGGGGCAGGCGGAGGAGCAACCGGCGCACTGAACATGGGGGGGTGATGTGGGTGTGGGCGTGGTGGCTGTCTGTGCGCATTGCGGCATGACGTTCCGTTGCAGTCAGCACAGATATCATCCTCTGCTGCCTGCAACATCAGGCCATACAGCACACGCTTAAAGTGGTGTTGCGTTGATCCCTTCCACTTTCGCATTTCTGCGCACACATGATTCGTGAACATTTTGCAGTCATCTGAGGGATTGTTTACTGCTTCCTCCTTGTATGGGCAGCAATATTCCTGGCCGGTAGCAGCAGGTCTTGTCGCACGTCTCCTTCTACGCCTCCTGGGGGGAGCTGATGAGGTGCTCGCCACCGCAGGAGGCGCCACCTCCGACAACGACTCACCCTGCTGCGACGACTCAGAGGGAACTACTACGTCAGCACTCTCCTGTGCAGTGGATGAAGAGTCTTCATCCGTAGCAGTTCCCTCTGCTTCCCTCCTTCCTTGCTCCTCCACAATAAAGAGCATACGGTCGTAGTACCACAACTTTGGCTGGTACACATCTGCAGGGTCAGTTCCTGAAGACCGCGACTGCTGGACCCGATTGTGCTCCTTCACCAGCACTGTCCGCATATTAGTGAACTTCTTTCGGACCCATGTGACGTCTGCATTAGGGACACGTCTCAAAGCGTAGGCCGAGATCTTCCCAAAGGCCTCATTCCTCTTTGCCTGGTTGTGAAAATCCATGTGATCTTTTCGCCACAGACATCTATTCTCTTTGTAGAGATCGATCAACTTCTTCATGACGTTTCTATCAACCTCACGGGCCATTCTGTAAAAAAAAAAAAAAAAATTAGGTTTACACTATTAAAATGAACGCACTGCACTGTTATTCATTAACACACTACAAAAAAAAAAAAAAACATTTACCTCAGTCAGTAGCAGGTGTAAAAAAAAAAAAGAGTTTTAAACTAATTCCCTTAAACGGCCAAAAAAACACAATCAAACTGAAATACAATCCGCAAAAAAAAAAAATTTTATCTGAGATATTGATAGCATATGATATAATAAATGCAATTTACACCACATTTGACAACAGAAGTAATTATATATTTGTGTCCCTCCACTATACACACGCACCCAAAGCGTTGCAAGCGCAGCGAGCCCCGCGAGGGGACGCGGATACCTTCACAGGTAAGCGCGTCCCCTGGCGGGCTTCACAGGTGTCCACATCACCACGGACACCTGTGAAGCCCGCCAGGGGACGCGCTTACCTGTGAAGGTATCCGCGTCCCCTCGCGGGGCTCGCTGCGCTCGCCACGCTTCGGGCTCGGTGGCTCGCTGCGCTCGCCACACTATTATATTCTCAACTCCACGCCGACGTGGATAGTAGGGCATGAAAAGGTCGGAGGACGCGTACCGCCGCCCCTCGCGGGGCTCGCTGCGCTCGCCACGCTTCGGGTTCACGTGGATAGTGGGGGTGGTACACTGTGAAAAAAAGTCATTTTAGGTACATTAACAAATTTATTAGAAGCACAATTTAAGCACAACTTACATTATTCTGTTCAAAGGTAGAATTGCCTTCCAAAATATTCAAAATATCTTGTCGGTCAAATTCACCGATAACCGCAACTGCAATTCCACAAAACAGATAAAAAAAACATCAATAATCAAAATGGAATGACATTCAAATCCACCCCCACTATCCACGTGAACCCGAAGCGTGGCGAGCGCAGCGAGCCCCGCGAGGGGCGGCGGTACGCGTCCTCCGACCTTTTCATGCCCTACTATCCACGTCGGCGTGGAGTTGAGAATATAATAGTGTGGCGAGCGCAGCGAGCCACCGAGCCTGAAGCGTGGCGAGCGCAGCGAGCCCCGCGAGGGGACGCGGATACCTTCACAGGTAAGCGCGTCCCCTGGCGGGCTTCACAGGTGTCCACATCACCACGGACACCTGTGAAGGCCGCGAGAGGACGCGCTTACCTGTGAAGGTATCCGCGTCCCCTCGCGGGGCTCGCTGCGCTCGCCACGCTTCGGGCTCGGTGGCTCGCTGCGCTCGCCACACTATTATATTCTCAACTCCACGCCGACGTGGATAGTAGGGCATGAAAAGGTCGGAGGACGCGTACCGCCGCCCCTCGCGGGGCTCGCTGCGCTCGCCACGCTTCGGGTTCACGTGGATAGTGGGGGTGGTACACTGTGAAAAAAAGTCATTTTAGGTACATTAACAAATTTATTAGAAGCACAATTTAAGCACAACTTACATTATTCTGTTCAAAGGTAGAATTGCCTTCCAAAATATTCAAAATATCTTGTCGGTCAAATTCACCGATAACCGCAACTGCAATTCCACAAAACAGATAAAAAAAACATCAATAATCAAAATGGAATGACATTCAAATCCACCCCCACTATCCACGTGAACCCGAAGCGTGGCGAGCGCAGCGAGCCCCGCGAGGGGCGGCGGTACGCGTCCTCCGACCTTTTCATGCCCTACTATCCACGTCGGCGTGGAGTTGAGAATATAATAGTGTGGCGAGCGCAGCGAGCCACCGAGCCCGAAGCGTGGCGAGCGCAGCGAGCCCCGCGAGGGGACGCGGATACCTTCACAGGTAAGCGCGTCCCCTGGCGGGCTTCACAGGTGTCCACATCACCACGGACACCTGTGAAGGCCGCGAGAGGACGCGCTTACCTGTGAAGGTATCCGCGTCCCCTCGCGGGGCTCGCTGCGCTCGCCACGCTTCGGGCTCGGTGGCTCGCTGCGCTCGCCACACTATTATATTCTCAACTCCACGCCGACGTGGATAGTAGGGCATGAAAAGGTCGGAGGACGCGTACCGCCGCCCCTCGCGGGGCTCGCTGCGCTCGCCACGCTTCGGGTTCACGTGGATAGTGGGGGTGGTACACTGTGAAAAAAAGTCATTTTAGGTACATTAACAAATTTATTAGAAGCACAATTTAAGCACAACTTACATTATTCTGTTCAAAGGTAGAATTGCCTTCCAAAATATTCAAAATATCTTGTCGGTCAAATTCACCGATAACCGCAACTGCAATTCCACAAAACAGATAAAAAAAACATCAATAATCAAAATGGAATGACATTCAAATCCACCCCCACTATCCACGTGAACCCGAAGCGTGGCGAGCGCAGCGAGCCCCGCGAGGGGCGGCGGTACGCGTCCTCCGACCTTTTCATGCCCTACTATCCACGTCGGCGTGGAGTTGAGAATATAATAGTGTGGCGAGCGCAGCGAGCCACCGAGCCCGAAGCGTGGCGAGCGCAGCGAGCCCCGCGAGGGGACGCGGATACCTTCACAGGTAAGCGCGTCCCCTGGCGGGCTTCACAGGTGTCCACATCACCACGGACACCTGTGAAGGCCGCGACAGGACGCGCTTACCTGTGAAGGTATCCGCGTCCCCTCGCGGGGCTCGCTGCGCTCGCCACGCTTCGGGCTCGGTGGCTCGCTGCGCTCGCCACACTATTATATTCTCAACTCCACGCCGACGTGGATAGTAGGGCATGAAAAGGTCGGAGGACGCGTACCGCCGCCCCT
Source organism: Crinia signifera (assembly GCF_055691185.1). Lineage (NCBI taxonomy): Eukaryota > Metazoa > Chordata > Amphibia > Anura > Myobatrachidae > Crinia > Crinia signifera. The sequence continues at coordinate 235,091,389 of NC_139217.1, read as the reverse complement.
CGCGGGGCTCGCTGCGCTCGCCACGCTTCGGGTTCACGTGGATAGTGGGGGTGGTACACTGTGAAAAAAAGTCATTTTAGGTACATTAACAAATTTATTAGAAGCACAATTTAAGCACAACTTACATTATTCTGTTCAAAGGTAGAATTGCCTTCCAAAATATTCAAACTATCTTGTCGGTCAAATTCACCAATAACCGCAACTGCAATTCCACAAAACAGATAAAAAAAACATCAATAATCAAAATGGAATGACATTCAAATCCACCCCCACTATCCACGTGAACCCGAAGCGTGGCGAGTGCAGCGAGCCCCGCGAGGGGCGGCGGTACGCGTCCTCCGACCTTTTCATGCCCTACTATCCACGTCGGCGTGGAGTTGAGAATATAATAGTGTGGCGAGCGTAGCGAGCCACCGAGCCCGAAGCGTGGCGAGCGCAGCGAGCCCCGCGAGGGGACGCGGAAACCTTCACAGGTAAGCGCGTCCCCTGGTGGGCTTCACAGGTGTCCACATCACGACGGACACCTGTGAAGCCCGCGAGAGGACGCGCTTACCTGTGAAGGTATCCGCGTCCCCTCGCGGGGCTCGCTGCGCTCGCCACGCTTCGGGCTCGGTGGCTCGCTGCGCTCGCCACACTATTATATTCTCAACTCCACGCCGACGTGGATAGTAGGGCATGAAAAGGTCGGAGGACGCGTACCGCCGCCCCTCGCGGGGCTCGCTGCGCTCGCCACGCTTCGGGTTCACGTGGATAGTGGGGCTGGTGTTAACAATTGTGGGGGCCATTTCACACTTCAATTACCAACCACTTTACATGCAAATTACTATAAAGTAGACACAGCATACTGCCTGCTGCACCATTTCAATAACAAGCACAACACACCTCAAACTGCTCTATTTAACAAATATGTACCAAGAAATCATTACAGTCTATGTCACCATGCATTACTATCAGAAACAACAGACTATTTTGTATGTATTATAACACACAGTACATCATTTCCAGGCACATATTCTCTGCACATAAACCTGTGTTATCCATATTATCATTATTTCCTTGACACTAAAGTCATACACTTCATTAACTACTGCACATAAACACTTTATAGCTATTTAGATAAGCACTACCCCTTGAACATAAGCATTATCCACTCTATACAGCCAATGATAAACCCCTAATCCTCAAACAAATGATATATGAAGGACACATGTATAACCACAGTAAGCACCCCTACCTCTCCAAATCCCCCCCCCACCCCCACCCTTCTAACCCTGTATATATTGTTCACAAACCCAAAGGCCCACCTATGCTCAGTAAGTCTGTAAATCTACTTACTGTTTTGTGCAGGGGCAGGGAGACAGACACAGCTGCTGCGTAGTGCTCTCACTGATTAGCATCAAAATGGCTGCTGATGTCCTTCCCCAGAGTGCTTTTGGCGCGTTTTTTCCGGCAGGCAGAAAAATCGCGTCGGTCGGGCGGTGATGTTACGCTCACGACAATGCATAAGACCGACCGACGCGATATTTCTTTGTACATTGACGGTGTAGCGCGTAATACCGCGCGTAATACAGGGAGTTACTTCAAAATTGATCGGTCGCGTCGGTCGGAGCCATTGTAAAATGCTCCCGACGCGACGGACATGTTAAGAACAGTATTAAGCACTGTATAGTGCTTATACTGATCGGTCGCGTCGGTCGGAGCCATTGTAAAATGTTCCCGACGCGACGGACATGTTAAGAACAGTATTAAGCACTGTATAGTGCTTATACTGATCGGTCTTGTCGCTCGGAGCCGTTGTAAAACGGCCCCGACGCGACGGACATGTTAAGATCTTGATTAAGCACTATATAGTGCTTAATCAAGTACATGTCACGTCGGTCGGCAGCATTGAGCTGTTAAGCTCACAGTACATTGCGGCCGACGCGATATGCTTTTAAACATGTCAACATGTGTATCATGTTGACATGTCGACTAAACATGTCAACTTAAAGTTGAGCATGCTTAGTATGCTTAAAAAAAGTGGTTCTCTGTGTCCAAACCATGGTGAGGGCCCCAAGCCCCAGAAGCCTATGACAATTATAATGTTAATAACCCACACAGGCTTCTTGGGGTTTGCTGCGCTTACCACGATTTTAACTTAGTACTCCACTACACTCACCGCGCTCCAAAAATTATTTGGATAGTGGTGGTGTGACTCCATAGCATTCATCCATCACAAATCATTCACCTGAGACAAGAAACACAAGTGTTTTAAAAGCATTTTTGAAAATTTACTTTGGAATTGAAAATAGAAAAACTTCAATGGCAAACAAAACATATGACATCAGCATTAATGGGGGACACAGAAATGGGGGTAAATCTCAAGAGTCCTTGGGCAATAAAGTCAGGGCAATTAGTATGCGGGCAAAAGGATTCTCTTGTCCCAGGCTCTTCCGCCACATGAACTCCTCCAGATAGCTCTGGAGCATATGCCTGGCGGTGCCCCTGTGGCGTTTATTCCGCCACTTACATGCCCCCCACATCCGTTCAACATTCTGGGTATGTACCCCTGTTGTAGGGTCTACAAAGTTATAACGGTGATTGACCTGGGCATGTTCATATCCTGCAGCATTCAGCTGGGCTGTACTGTAGGCTCTCCAGCAGTCAGTGTACACATGAGAGCCCGGCTCCACAAACTGCAGGATAGCTTGCATGAGGGTGTTGGCGTCCCGAGTGGCAACCTTGGTGGCGAAACATTGGCCAGTTTCTCTGCATATGCCACCAAATACCCATTGCTGGGGCAGTACTCGGCCAACATTGGCTTGCCTTTTGACGAAGAGGGTCTCATCCACCTCGACAATCATGCCGGGACCTCCGATCCGGCGCTGCGGCTGCGCCATGAGGTCCAGCAGGCAGGCCTCCCTCATATACTTGTTGTACAGGACAGCCGTCTTCTTAGAGAGGGACAAATTCTTCTCGCAGTAGTCAATGCTGGTATATTCCTGCACCCAGGAAAATATGAAGCGGACCAGCGTAGCGAAAGGCAAACGACAGCCAGGAAAGAACAGTCCTGCTCTCAGACTCCTCTTCAAACGGCAGTCCCTCACGTTACAGCGCCACATGGTCTCCTTCAAATTCAGCCGCATCGGATGACCATTGTCGCATGTAGCCTCTGATGGCAGCAGATGATGGCGCTGCAGAAACGCCACTGCCTCCTCCTCACTTGTAGGCAGTGAGAACATATTCACCTCAGCCATCTCAGAGGTCTTGAAATCACCCACAGAGCACTCCACAGCAGACCAATCCACAGCTCAGGACTAACGATCAGCACGGCTCAGGGTCAGGATCAGCAGAAATCAATCGCAGAATAATCAGGATCAGCAATAATCCACTGGAACAGCAGCAATCCGCAGCACAAGGCTCACGAACAACAGCAAATAGTATTCAAAGCACAAGATCAATCAGGGAGATATCACCAGCAAAGGATCAATCAGCCAAGAAATCACCAGCAACTGAATACACGTCTCACTCCTACCGAGACAAACCCACAAAGGCAGTAGGGGAAAAAAGAACAGAAGGGGCTGTCAAAGTAAGGGGCCGGACTATCACAATAAATATTGACATTGATGCTGTAACTGAGCAGATTACAGAGGGAAGATTTCATATTGACATAGAAACACACACTCCAACACATTAAAACATATGTTACTAGGTAGATTTTATAGGGGGTCGGACTATATAGATTAATTGGGCCTATTAAAATGGGCCTAAACAGCGGGAAAATCGTTGGGCCAATGGGACAGATGAAAATCGTGTGCATCGTGAGCATTGGGGGGTTTAACTTAAACATGCGACGCGACCGACGCGATTTAATAGAGAGATCGTGAGAAAAGAAGTAAATCGGTAGTATCGCGTCGGTCGGGGGTATACAATTAAAAGGGCCACGACTCAATCAACAAGATGCCGATATGAAAACCGACGCGAAAAAAAAACATCGTGAGTACATAACTATATCGGGGGTATCTTATCGGTCGGGAGCATCGTTACCATACAAAAAAACCACCGATGCGACGCGATGCTCAAGACTCTCAAGATTGCTATCGGTGTGGCCGTGCTAGGAAACAAGTACCCATAATTTTATTCATAAAACACAGGGTTCTATCCATAGAACACAGGGTTCCATTTATAGAACACAGGGTTCTATTCATAGAACTCAAGGTTTTATTCATAGAACAGATTGTTATATTTATAGATCACGGGTGGTTTCCATTCAGAGAACACATAATTGCATTCATAAAACACAGGGTTCTATTCATAGAACACAGGGTTCCATTTATAGAACACAGGGTTCTATTCATAGAACACAAGGTTTTATTCATAGAACACATGGCTATATTTATAGATCACGGGTGGTTTCCATTCAGAGAACACATGGTTTCATTCATAAAACACAGGGTTCTATTCATAGAACACAGGGTTCCATTCATAGAACACAGGGTTCTATTAATAGAACACAAGGTTTTATTCATAAAACACATGGTTATATTTATAGATCATGGGTGGTTTCCATTCAGAGAACACATAATTTCATTCATAAAACACAGGGTTCTATTCATAGAACACAGGGTTCCATTTATAGAACACAGGGTTCTATTCATAGAACACAAGGTTTTATTCATAGAACACATGGTTATATTTATAGATCACGGGTGGTTTCCATTCAGAGAACACATAATTTTATTCATAAAACACAGGGTTCTATTCATAGAACACAGGGTTCCATTTATAGAACACAGGGTTCTATTCATAGAACTCAAGGTTTTATTCATAGAACAGATGGTTATATTTATAGATCACGGGTGGTTTCCATTCAGAGAACACATAATTGCATTCATAAAACACAGGGTTCCATTTATAGAACACAGGGTTCTATTCATAGAACACAAGGTTTTATTCATAGAACACATGGCTATATTTATAGATCACGGGTGGTTTCCATTCAGAGAACACATGGTTTCATTCATAAAACACAGGGTTCTATTTATAGAACACAGGGTTCCATTCATAGAACACAGGGTTCTATTAATAGAACACAAGGTTTTATTCATAAAACACATGGTTATATTTATAGATCACGGGTGGTTTCCATTCAGAGAACACATGGTTTCATTCATAAAACACAGGGTTCTATTCATAGAACACAGGGTTCCATTCATAGAACTCAGGGTTCTATTAAGAGAACACAAGGTTTTATTCATAGAACACATGGCTATATTTATAGATCACGGGTGGTTTCCATTCAGAGAACACATGGTTTCATTCATAAAACACAGGGTTCTATTTATAGAACACAGGGTTCCATTCATAGAACACAGGGTTCTATTAATAGAACACAAGGTTTTATTCATAAAACACATGGTTATATTTATAGATCACGGGTGGTTTCCATTCAGAGAACACATCATTTCATTCATAAAACACAGGGTTCTATTCATAGAACACAGGGTTCCATTTATAGAACACTGGGTTCTATTCATAGACCACAAGGTTTTATTCATAGAACACATGGTTATATTTATAGATCACGGGTGGTTTTCATTCAGAGAACACATAATTTTATTCATAAAACACAGGGTTCTATTCATAGAACACAGGGTTCCATTTATAGAACACAGGGTTCTATTCATAGAACACAAGGTTTTATTCATAGAACACATGGCTATATTTATGGATCACGGGTGGTTTCCATTCAGAGAACACATGGTTTCATTCATAAAACACAGGGTTCTATTCATAGAACACAGGGTTCCATTCATAGAACACAGGGTTCTATTAAGAGAACACAAGGTTCTATTAAGAGAACACAAGGTTTTATTCATAAAACACATGGTTATATTTATAGATCACGGGTGGTTTCCATTCAGGGAACACATCATTTCATTCATAAAACACAGGGTTCTATTCATAGAACACAGGGTTCCATTTATAGAACACTGGGTTCTATTCATAGAACACAAGGTTTTATTCATAGAACACATGGTTATATTTATAGATCACGGGTGGTTTCCATTCAGAGAACACATAATTTCATTCATAAAACACAGGGTTCTATTCATAGAACACAGGGTTCCATTTATAGAACACAGGGTTCTATTCATAGAACACAAGGTTTTATTCATAGAACACATGGTTATATTTATAGATCACGGGTGGTTTCCATTCAGAGAACACATAATTTTATTCATAAAACACAGGGTTCTATTCATAGAACACAGGGTTCCATTTATAGAACACAGGGTTCTATTCATAGAACACAAGGTTTTATTCATAGAACACATGGTTATATTTATAGATCACGGGTGGTTTCCATTCAGAGAACACATAATTTTATTCATAAAACACAGGGTTCTATTCATAGAACACAGGGTTCCATTTATAGAACACAGGGTTCTATTCATAGAACTCAAGGTTTTATTCATAGAACAGATGGTTATATTTATAGATCACGGGTGGTTTCCATTCAGGGAACACATCATTTCATTCATAAAACACAGGGTTCTATTCATAGAACACAGGGTTCCATTTATAGAACACTGGGTTCTATTCATAGAACACAAGGTTTTATTCATAGAACACATGGTTATATTTATAGATCACGGGTGGTTTCCATTCAGAGAACACATAATTTCATTCATAAAACACAGGGTTCTATTCATAGAACACAGGGTTCCATTTATAGAACACAGGGTTCTATTCATAGAACACAAGGTTTTATTCATAGAACACATGGTTATATTTATAGATCACGGGTGGTTTCCATTCAGAGAACACATAATTTTATTCATAAAACACAGGGTTCTATTCATAGAACACAGGGTTCCATTTATAGAACACAGGGTTCTATTCATAGAACACAAGGTTTTATTCATAGAACACATGGTTATATTTATAGATCACGGGTGGTTTCCATTCAGAGAACACATAATTTTATTCATAAAACACAGGGTTCTATTCATAGAACACAGGGTTCCATTTATAGAACACAGGGTTCTATTCATAGAACTCAAGGTTTTATTCATAGAACAGATGGTTATATTTATAGATCACGGGTGGTTTCCATTCAGAGAACACATAATTGCATTCATTAAAAAACACAGGGTTCTATTCATAGAACACAGGGTTCCATTTATAGAACACAGGGTTCTATTCATAGAACACAAGGTTTTATTCATAGAACACATGGCTATATTTATAGATCACGGGTGGTTTCCATTCAGAGAACACATGGTTTCATTCATAAAACACAGGGTTCTATTTATAGAACACAGGGTTCCATTCATAGAACACAGGGTTCTATTAATAGAACACAAGGTTTTATTCATAAAACACATGGTTATATTTATAGATCACGGGTGGTTTCCATTCAGAGAACACATGGTTTCATTCATAAAACACAGGGTTCTATTCATAGAACACAGGGTTCCATTCATAGAACACAGGGTTCTATTAAGAGAACACAAGGTTTTATTCATAAAACACATGGTTATATTTATAGATCACGGGTGGTTTCCATTCAGAGAACACATCATTTCATTCATAAAACACAGGGTTCTATTCATAGAACACAGGGTTCCATTTATAGAACACTGGGTTCTATTAATAGAACACAAGGTTTTATTCATAGAACACATGGTTATATATAAAGATCACGGGTGGTTTCCATTCAGAGAATACATAATTTCATTCATAAAACACAGGGTTCTATTCATAGAACACAGGGTTCCATTTATAGAACACAGGGTTCTATTCATAGAACACAAGGTTTTATTCATAGAACACATGGTTATATTTATAGATCACGGGTGGTTTCCATTCAGAGAACACATAATTTTATTCATAAAACACAGGGTTCTATTCATAGAACACAGGGTTCCATTTATAGAACACAGGGTTCTATTCATAGAACTCAAGGTTTTATTCATAGAACAGATTGTTATATTTATAGATCACGGGTGGTTTCCATTCAGAGAACACATAATTGCATTCATAAAACACAGGGTTCTATTCATAGAACACAGGGTTCCATTTATAGAACACAGGGTTCTATTAAGAGAACACAAGGTTTTATTCATAAAACACATGGTTATATTTATAGATCACGGGTGGTTTCCATTCAGGGAACACATCATTTCATTCATAAAACACAGGGTTCTATTCATAGAACACAGGGTTCCATTTATAGAACACTGGGTTCTATTCATAGAACACAAGGTTTTATTCATAGAACACATGGTTATATTTATAGATCACGGGTGGTTTCCATTTAGAGAACACATAATTTCATTCATAAAACACAGGGTTCTATTCATAGAACACAGGGTTCCATTTATAGAACACAGGGTTCTATTCATAGAACACAAGGTTTTATTCATAGAACACATGGTTATATTTATAGATCACGGGTGGTTTCCATTCAGAGAACACATAATTTTATTCATAAAACACAGGGTTCTATTCATAGAACACAGGGTTCCATTTATAGAACACAGGGTTCTATTCATAGAACTCAAGGTTTTATTCATAGAACAGATGGTTATATTTATAGATCACGGGTGGTTTCCATTCAGAGAACACATAATTGCATTCATAAAACACAGGGTTCTATTCATAGAACACAGGGTTCCATTTATAGAACACAGGGTTCTATTAAGAGAACACAAGGTTTTATTCATAGAACACATGGTTATATTTATAGATCACGGGTGGTTTCCATTCAGAGAACACATAATTTTATTCATAAAACACAGGGTTCTATTCATAGAACACAGGGTTCCATTTATAGAACACAGGGTTCTATTCATAGAACTCAAGGTTTTATTCATAGAACAGATGGTTATATTTATAGATCACGGGTGGTTTCCATTCAGAGAACACATAATTGCATTCATAAAACACAGGGTTCTATTCATAGAACACAGGGTTCCATTTATAGAACACAGGGTTCTATTCATAGAACACAAGGTTTTATTCATAGAACACATGGCTATATTTATAGATCACGGGTGGTTTCCATTCAGAGAACACATGGTTTCATTCATAAAACACAGGGTTCTATTTATAGAACACAGGGTTCCATTCATAGAACACAGGGTTCTATTAATAGAACACAAGGTTTTATTCATAAAACACATGGTTATATTTATAGATCACGGGTGGTTTCCATTCAGAGAACACATGGTTTCATTCATAAAACACAGGGTTCTATTCATAGAACACAGGGTTCCATTCATAGAACACAGGGTTCTATTAAGAGAACACAAGGTTTTATTCATAGAACACATGGTTATATTTATAGATCACGGGTGGTTTCCATTCAGAGAACACATGGTTTCATTCATAAAACACAGGGTTCTATTTATAGAACACAGGGTTCCATTCATAGAACACAGGGTTCTATTAATAGAACACAAGGTTTTATTCATAAAACACATGGTTATATTTATAGATCACGGGTGGTTTCCATTCAGAGAACACATCATTTCATTCATAAAACACAGGGTTCTATTCATAGAACACAGGGTTCCATTTATAGAACACTGGGTTCTATTCATAGACCACAAGGTTTTATTCATAGAACACATGGTTATATTTATAGATCACGGGTGGTTTTCATTCAGAGAACACATAATTTTATTCATAAAACACAGGGTTCTATTCATAGAACACAGGGTTCCATTTATAGAACACAGGGTTCTATTCATAGAACACAAGGTTTTATTCATAGAACACATGGCTATATTTATAGATCACGGGTGGTTTCCATTCAGAGAACACATGGTTTCATTCATAAAACACAGGGTTCTATTTATAGAACACAGGGTTCCATTCATAGAACACAGGGTTCTATTAATAGAACACAAGGTTTTATTCATAAAACACATGGTTATATTTATAGATCACGGGTGGTTTCCATTCAGAGAACACATGGTTTAATTCATAAAACACAGGGTTCTATTCATAGAACACAGGGTTCCATTCATAGAACACAGGGTTCTATTAAGAGAACACAAGGTTTTATTCATAAAACACATGGTTATATTTATAGATCACGGGTGGTTTCCATTCAGGGAACACATCATTTCATTCATAAAACACAGGGTTCTATTCATAGAACACAGGGTTCCATTTATAGAACACTGGGTTCTATTCATAGAACACAAGGTTTTATTCATAGAACACATGGTTATATTTATAGATCACGGGTGGTTTCCATTCAGAGAACACATAATTTCATTCATAAAACACAGGGTTCTATTCATAGAACACAGGGTTCCATTTATAGAACACAGGGTTCTATTCATAGAACACAAGGTTTTATTCATAGAACACATGGTTATATTTATAGATCACGGGTGGTTTCCATTCAGAGAACACATAATTTTATTCATAAAACACAGGGTTCTATTCATAGAACACAGGGTTCCATTTATAGAACACAGGGTTCTATTCATAGAACTCAAGGTTTTATTCATAGAACAGATGGTTATATTTATAGATCACGGGTGGTTTCCATTCAGAGAACACATAATTGCATTCATTAAAAAACACAGGGTTCTATTCATAGAACACAGGGTTCCATTTATAGAACACAGGGTTCTATTCATAGAACACAAGGTTTTATTCATAGAACACATGGCTATATTTATAGATCACGGGTGGTTTCCATTCAGAGAACACATGGTTTCATTCATAAAACACAGGGTTCTATTTATAGAACACAGGGTTCCATTCATAGAACACAGGGTTCTATTAATAGAACACAAGGTTTTATTCATAAAACACATGGTTATATTTATAGATCACGGGTGGTTTCCATTCAGAGAACACATGGTTTCATTCATAAAACACAGGGTTCTATTCATAGAACACAGGGTTCCATTCATAGAACACAGGGTTCTATTAATAGAACACAAGGTTGTATTCATAAAACACATGGTTATATTTATAGATCACGGGTGGTTTCCATTCAGAGAACACATCATTTCATTCATAAAACACAGGGTTCTATTCATAGAACACAGGGTTCCATTTATAGAACACTGGGTTCTATTCATAGACCACAAGGTTTTATTCATAGAACACATGGTTATATTTATAGATCACGGGTGGTTTCCATTCAGAGAACACATAATTTTATTCATAAAACACAGGGTTCAATTCATAGAACACAGAGTTCCATTTATAGAACACAGGGTTCTATTCATAGAACTCAAGGTTTTATTCATAGAACAGATGGTTATATTTATAGATCACGGGTGGTTTCCATTCAGAGAACACATAATTGCATTCATAAAACACAGGGTTCTATTTATAGAACACAGGGTTCCATTCATAGAACACAGGGTTCTATTAATAAAACACAAGGTTTTATTCATAAAACACATGGTTATATTTATAGATCACGGGTAGTTTCCATTCAGAGAACACATGGTTTCATTCATAAAACACAGGGTTCAATTCATAGAACACAGGGTTCCATTTATAGAACACAGGGTTCTATTCATAGAAAACAAGGTTTTATTCATAAAACACATGGCTATATTTATAGATCACGGGTGGTTTCCATTCAGAGAACACACGGTTTCATTCATAAAACACAGGGTTCTATTTATAGAACACAGGGTTCCATTCATAGAACACAGGGTTCTATTAATAAAACACAAGGTTTTATTCATAAAACACATGGTTATATTTATAGATCACGGGTGGTTTCCATTCAGAGAACACATGGTTTCATTCATAAAACACAGGGTTCTATTCATAGAACACAGGGTTCCATTCATAGAACACAGGGTTCTATTAATAGAACACAGGATTTTATTCATAAAACACATGGTTATATTTATAGATCACGGGTGGTTTCCATTCAGAGAACACATGATTTCATTCATAAAACACAGGGTTCTATTTATAGAACACAGGGTTCCATTCATAGAACACAGGGTTCTATTAATAGAACACAAGGTTTTATTCATAAAACACATGGTTATATTTATAGATCACGGGTGGTTTCCAGTCAGAGAACACATGGTTTCATTCATAAAACACAGGGTTCTATTCATAGAACACAGGATTCCATTCATAGAACACAGGGTTCTATTAATAGAACACAAGGTTGTATTCATAAAACACATGGTTATATTTATAGATCACGGGTGGTTTCCATTCAGAGAACACATCATTTCATTCATAAAACACAGGGTTATATTCATAGAACACAGGGTTCCATTTATAGAACACAGGGTTATATTCATAGAACACAAGGTTTTATTCATAAAACACATGGTTATATTTATAGATCACGGGTGGTTTCCATTCAGAGAACACATGGTTTCATTTATAAAACACAGGGTTCTATTTATAGAACACAGGGTTCCATTCATAGAACACAGGGTTCTATTAATAGAACACAAGGTTTTATTCATAAAACACAAGGTTTTATTCATAAAACACATGGTTATATTTATAGATCACGGGTGGTTTCCATTCAGAGAACACATCATTTCATTCATAAAACACAGGGTTCTATTCAGAGAACACATCATTTCATTCATAAAACACAGGGTTCTATTCATAGAACACAGGGTTCCATTTATAGAACACTGGGTTCTATTCATAGACCACAAGGTTTTATTCATAGAACACATGGTTATATTTATAGATCACGGGTGGTTTCCATTCAGAGAACACATAATTTTATTCATAAAACACAGGGTTCAATTCATAGAACACAGAGTTCCATTTATAGAACACAGGGTTCTATTCATAGAACTCAAGGTTTTATTCATAGAACAGATGGTTATATTTATAGATCACGGGTGGTTTCCATTCAGAGAACACATAATTGCATTCATAAAACACAGGGTTCTATTTATAGAACACAGGGTTCCATTCATAGAACACAGGGTTCTATTAATAAAACACAAGGTTTTATTGATAAAACACATGCTTATATTTATAGATCACGGGTGGTTTCCATTCAGAGAACACATGGTTTCATTCATAAAACACAGGGTTCAATTCATAGAACACAGGGTTCAATTTATAGAACACAGGGTTCTATTCATAGAAAACAAGGTTTTATTCATAGAACACATGGCTATATTTATAGATCACGGGTGGTTTCCATTCAGAGAACACATGGTTTCATTCATAAAACACAGGGTTCTATTTATAGAACACAGGGTTCCATTCATAGAACACAGGGTTCTATTAATAAAACACAAGGTTTTATTCATAAAACACATGGTTATATTTATAGATCACGGGTGGTTTCCATTCAGAGAACACATGGTTTCATTCATAAAACACAGGGTTCTATTCATAGAACACAGGGTTCCATTCATAGAACACAGGATTCTATTAATAGAACACAAGGTTTTATTCATAAAACACATGGTTATATTTATAGATCACGGGTGGTTTCCATTCAGAGAACACATGATTTCATTCATAAAACACAGGGTTCTATTTATAGAACACAGGGTTCCATTCATAGAACACAGGGTTCTATTAATAGAACACAAGGTTTTATTCATAAAACACATGGTTATATTTATAGATCACGGGTGGTTTCCAGTCAGAGAACACATGGTTTCATTCATAAAACACAGGGTTCTATTCATAGAACACAGGATTCCATTCATAGAACACAGGGTTCTATTAATAGAACACAAGGTTTTATTCATAAAACACATGGTTATATTTATAGATCACGGGTGGTTTCCATTCAGAGAACACATCATTTCATTCATAAAACACAGGGTTCTATTCATAGAACACAGGGTTCCATTTATAGAACACAGGGTTCTATTCATAGAACACAAGGTTTTATTCATAAAACACATGGTTATATTTATAGATCACGGGTGGTTTCCATTCAGAGAACACATGGTTTCATTCATAAAACACAGGGTTCTATTTATAGAACACAGTTTTCCATTCATAGAACACAGGGTTCTATTAATAGAACACAAGGTTTTATTCATAAAACACATGGTTATATTTATAGATCACGGGTGGTTTCCATTCAGAGAACACATCATTTCATTCATAAAACACAGGGTTCTATTCATAGAACACAGGGTTCCATTTATAGAACACTGGGTTCTATTCATAGACCACAAGGTTTTATTCATAGAACACATGGTTATATTTATAGATCACGGGTGGTTTTCATTCAGAGAACACATAATTTTATTCATAAAACACAGGGTTCTATTCATAGAACACAGGGTTCCATTTATAGAACACAGGGTTCTATTCATAGAACACAAGGTTTTATTCATAGAACACATGGCTATATTTATAGATCACGGGTGGTTTCCATTCAGAGAACACATGGTTTCATTCATAAAACACAGGGTTCTATTTATAGAACACAGGGTTCCATTCATAGAACACAGGGTTCTATTAATAGAACACAAGGTTTTATTCATAAAACACATGGTTATATTTATAGATCACGGGTGGTTTCCATTCAGAGAACACATGGTTTCATTCATAAAACACAGGGTTCTATTCATAGAACACAGGGTTCCATTCATAGAACACAGGGTTCTATTAAGAGAACACAAGGTTTTATTCATAAAACACATGGTTATATTTATAGATCACGGGTGGTTTCCATTCAGGGAACACATCATTTCATTCATAAAACACAGGGTTCTATTCATAGAACACAGGGTTCCATTTATAGAACACAGGGTTCTATTCATAGAACACAAGGTTTTATTCATAGAACACATGGTTATATTTATAGATCACGGGTGGTTTCCATTCAGAGAACACATAATTTTATTCATAAAACACAGGGTTCTATTCATAGAACACAGGGTTCCATTTATAGAACACAGGGTTCTATTCATAGAACACAAGGTTTTATTCATAGAACACATGGCTATATTTATAGATCACGGGTGGTTTCCATTCAGAGAACACATGGTTTCATTCATAAAACACAGGGTTCTATTTATAGAACACAGGGTTCCATTCATAGAACACAGGGTTCTATTAATAGAACACAAGGTTTTATTCATAAAACACATGGTTATATTTATAGATCACGGGTGGTTTCCATTCAGAGAACACATGGTTTCATTCATAAAACACAGGGTTCTATTCATAGAACACAGGGTTCCATTCATAGAACACAGGGTTCTATTAATAGAACACAAGGTTGTATTCATAAAACACATAGTTATATTTTTAGATCACGGGTGGTTTCCATTCAGAGAACACATCATTTCATTCATAAAACACAGGGTTCTATTCATAGAACACAGGGTTCCATTTATAGAACACTGGGTTCTATTCATAGACCACAAGGTTTTATTCATAGAACACATGGTTATATTTATAGATCATTGGTGGTTTCCACTCAGAGAACACATAATTTTATTCATAAAACACAGGGTTCAATTCATAGAACACAGGGTTCCATTTATAGAACACAGGGTTCTATTCATAGAACTTAAGGTTTTATTCATAGAACAGATGGTTATATTTATAGATCACGGGTGGTTTCCATTCAGAGAACACATAATTGCATTCATAAAACACAGGGTTCTATTTATAGAACACAGGGTTCCATTCATAGAACACAGGGTTCTATTAATAAAACACAAGGTTTTATTCATAAAACACATGGTTATTTTTATAGATCACGGGTGGTTTCCATTCAGAGAACACATGGTTTCATTCATAAAACACAGGGTTCAATTCATAGAACACAGGGTTCCATTTATAGAACACAGGGTTCTATTCATAGAAAACAAGGTTTTATTCATAGAACACATGGCTATATTTATAGATCACGGGTGGTTTCCATTCAGAGAACACATGGTTTCATTCATAAAACACAGGGTTCTATTTATAGAACACAGGGTTCCATTCATAGAACACAGGGTTCTATTAATAAAACACAAGGTTTTATTCATAAAACACATGGTTATATTTATAGATCACGGGTGGTTTCCATTCAGAGAACACATGGTTTCATTCATAAAACACAGGGTTCTATTCATAGAACACAGGGTTCCATTCATAGAACACAGGGTTCTATTAATAGAACACAAGGTTTTATTCATAAAACACATGGTTATATTTATAGATCACGGGTGGTTTCCATTCAGAGAACACATGATTTCATTCATAAAACACAGGGTTCTATTTATAGAACACAGGGTTCCATTCATAGAACACAGGGTTCTATTAATAGAACACAAGGTTTTATTCATAAAACACATGGTTATATTTATAGATCACGGGTGGTTTCCAGTCAGAGAACACATGGTTTCATTCATAAAACACAGGGTTCTATTCATAGAACACAGGATTCCATTCATAGAACACAGGGTTCTATTAATAGAACACAAGGTTGTATTCATAAAACACATGGTTATATTTATAGATAACGGGTGGTTTCCATTCAGAGAACACATCATTTCATTCATAAAACACAGGGTTCTATTCATAGAACACAGGGTTCCATTTATAGAACACAGGGTTCTATTCATAGAACACAAGGTTTTATTCATAAAACACATGGTTATATTTATAGATCACGGGTGGTTTCCATTCAGAGAACACATAATTTCATTCATAAAACACAGGGTTCTATTCATAGAACACAGGGTTCCATTTATAGAACACAGGGTTCTATTCATAGAACTCAAGGTTTTATTCATAGAACAGATGGTTATATTTATAGATCACGGGTGGTTTCCATTCAGAGAACACATAATTGCATTCATAAAACACAGGGTTCTATTCATAGAACACAGGGTTCCATTTATAGAACACAGGGTTCTATTCATAGAACACAAGGTTTTATTCATAGAACACATGGTTATATTTATAGATCACGGGTGGTTTCCATTCAGAGAACACATGGTTTCATTCATAAAACACAGGGTTCTATTTATAGAACACAGGGTTCCATTCATAGAACACAGGGTTCTATTAATAGAACACAAGGTTTTATTCATAAAACACATGGTTATATTTATAGATCGCGGGTGGTTTCCATTCAGAGAACACATGGTTTCATTCATAAAACACAGGGTTCTATTCATAGAACACAGGGTTCCATTCATAGAACACAGGGTTCTATTAATAGAACACAAGGTTTTATTCATAAAACACATGGTTATATTTATAGATCACGGGTGGTTTCCATTCAGAGAACACATCATTTCATTCATAAAACACAGGGTTCTATTCATAGAACACAGGGTTCCATTTATAGAACACTGGGTTCTATTCATAGACCACAAGGTTTTATTCATAGAACACATGGTTATATTTATAGATCACGGGTGGTTTTCATTCAGAGAACACATAATTTTATTCATAAAACACAGGGTTCTATTCATAGAACACAGGGTTCCATTTATAGAACACAGGGTTCTATTCATAGAACACAAGGTTTTATTCATAGAACACATGGCTATATTTATAGATCACGGGTGGTTTCCATTCAGAGAACACATGGTTTTATTCATAAAACACAGGGTTCTATTTATAGAACACAGGGTTCCATTCATAGAACACAGGGTTCTATTAATAGAACACAAGGTTTTATTCATAAAACACATGGTTATATTTATAGATCACGGGTGGTTTCCATTCAGAGAACACATGGTTTCATTCATAAAACACAGGGTTCTATTCATAGAACATAGGGTTCCATTCATAGAACACAGGGTTCTATTAAGAGAACACAAGGTTTTATTCATAAAACACATGGTTATATTTATAGATCACGGGTGGTTTCCATTCAGGGAACACATCATTTCATTCATAAAACACAGGGTTCTATTCATAGAACACAGGGTTCCATTTATAGAACACTGGGTTCTATTCATAGAACACAAGGTTTTATTCATAGAACACATGGTTATATTTATAGATCATGGGTGGTTTCCATTCAGAGAACACATAATTTCATTCATAAAACACAGGGTTCTATTCATAGAACACAGGGTTCCATTTATAGAACACAGGGTTCTATTCATAGAACACAAGGTTTTATTCATAGAACACATGGTTATATTTATAGATCACGGGTGGTTTCCATTCAGAGAACACATAATTTTATTCATAAAACACAGGGTTCTATTCATAGAACACAGGGTTCCATTTATAGAACACAGGGTTCTATTCATAGAACTCAAGGTTTTATTCATAGAACAGATGGTTATATTTATAGATCACGGGTGGTTTCCATTCAGAGAACACATAATTTCATTCATAAAACACAGGGTTCTATTCATAGAACACAGGGTTCCATTTATAGAACACAGGGTTCTATTCATAGAACACAAGGTTTTATTCATAGAACACATGGCTATATTTATAGATCACGGGTGGTTTCCATTCAGAGAACACATGGTTTCATTCATAAAACACAGGGTTCTATTTATAGAACACAGGGTTCCATTCATAGAACACAGGGTTCTATTAATAGAACACAAGGTTTTATTCATAAAACACATGGTTATATTTATAGATCACGGGTGGTTTCCATTCAGAGAACACATCATTTCATTCATAAAACACAGGGTTCTATTTATAGAACACAGGGTTCCATTCATAGAACACAGGGTTCTATTAATAGAACACAAGGTTTTATTCATAAAACACATGGTTATATTTATAGATCACGGGTGGTTTCCAGTCAGAGAACACATGGTTTCATTCATAAAACACAGGGTTCTATTCATAGAACACAGGATTCCATTCATAGAACACAGGGTTCTATTAATAGAACACAAGGTTGTATTCATAAAACACATGGTTATATTTATAGATCACGGGTGGTTTCCATTCAGAGAACACATCATTTCATTCATAAAACACAGGGTTCTATTCATAGAACACAGGGTTCCATTTATAGAACACAGGGTTCTATTCATAGAACACAAGGTTTTATTCATAAAACACATGGTTATATTTATAGATCACGGGTGGTTTCCATTCAGAGAACACATGGTTTCATTCATAAAACACAGGGTTCTATTTATAGAACACAGTTTTCCATTCATAGAACACAGGGTTCTATTAATAGAACACAAGGTTTTATTCATAAAACACATGGTTATATTTATAGATCACGGGTGGTTTCCATTCAGAGAACACATCATTTCATTCATAAAACACAGGGTTCTATTCATAGAACACAGGGTTCCATTTATAGAACACTGGGTTCTATTCATAGACCACAAGGTTTTATTCATAGAACACATGGTTATATTTATAGATCACGGGTGGTTTTCATTCAGAGAACACATAATTTTATTCATAAAACACAGGGTTCTATTCGTAGAACACAGGGTTCCATTTATAGAACACAGGGTTCTATTCATAGAACACAAGGTTTTATTCATAGAACACATGGCTATATTTATAGATCACGGGTGGTTTCCATTCAGAGAACACATGGTTTCATTCATAAAACACAGGGTTCTATTTATAGAACACAGGGTTCCATTCATAGAACACAGGGTTCTATTAATAGAACACAAGGTTTTATTCATAAAACACATGGTTATATTTATAGATCACGGGTGGTTTCCATTCAGAGAACACATGGTTTCATTCATAAAACACAGGGTTCTATTCATAGAACACAGGGTTCCATTCATAGAACACAGGGTTCTATTAAGAGAACACAAGGTTTTATTCATAAAACACATGGTTATATTTATAGATCACGGGTGGTTTCCATTCAGGGAACACATCATTTCATTCATAAAACACAGGGTTCTATTCATAGAACACAGGGTTCCATTTATAGAACACAGGGTTCTATTCATAGAACACAAGGTTTTATTCATAGAACACATGGTTATATTTATAGATCACGGGTGGTTTCCATTCAGAGAACACATAATTTTATTCATAAAACACAGGGTTCTATTCATAGAACACAGGGTTCCATTTATAGAACACAGGGTTCTATTCATAGAACACAAGGTTTTATTCATAGAACACATGGCTATATTTATAGATCACGGGTGGTTTCCATTCAGAGAACACATGGTTTCATTCATAAAACACAGGGTTCTATTTATAGAACACAGGGTTCCATTCATAGAACACAGGGTTCTATTAATAGAACACAAGGTTTTATTCATAAAACACATGGTTATATTTATAGATCACGGGTGGTTTCCATTCAGAGAACACATGGTTTCATTCATAAAACACAGGGTTCTATTCATAGAACACAGGGTTCCATTCATAGAACACAGGGTTCTATTAATAGAACACAAGGTTGTATTCATAAAACACATAGTTATATTTTTAGATCACGGGTGGTTTCCATTCAGAGAACACATCATTTCATTCATAAAACACAGGGTTCTATTCATAGAACACAGGGTTCCATTTATAGAACACTGGGTTCTATTCATAGACCACAAGGTTTTATTCATAGAACACATGGTTATATTTATAGATCATTGGTGGTTTCCATTCAGAGAACACATAATTTTATTCATAAAACACAGGGTTCAATTCATAGAACACAGGGTTCCATTTATAGAACACAGGGTTCTATTCATAGAACTTAAGGTTTTATTCATAGAACAGATGGTTATATTTATAGATCACAGGTGGTTTCCATTCAGAGAACACATAATTGCATTCATAAAACACAGGGTTCTATTTATAGAACACAGGGTTCCATTCATAGAACACAGGGTTCTATTAATAAAACACAAGGTTTTATTCATAAAACACATGGTTATATTTATAGATCACGGGTGGTTTCCATTCAGAGAACACATGGTTTCATTCATAAAACACAGGGTTCAATTCATAGAACACAGGGTTCCATTTATAGAACACAGGGTTCTATTCATAGAAAACAAGGTTTTATTCATAGAACACATGGCTATATTTATAGATCACGGGTGGTTTCCATTCAGAGAACACATGGTTTCATTCATAAAACACAGGGTTCTATTTATAGAACACAGGGTTCCATTCATAGAACACAGGGTTCTATTAATAAAACACAAGGTTTTATTCATAAAACACATGGTTATATTTATAGATCACGGGTGGTTTCCATTCAGAGAACACATGGTTTCATTCATAAAACACAGGGTTCTATTCATAGAACACAGGGTTCCATTCATAGAACACAGGGTTCTATTAATAGAACACAAGGTTTTATTCATAAAACACATGGTTATATTTATAGATCACGGGTGGTTTCCATTCAGAGAACACATGATTTCATTCATAAAACACAGGGTTCTATTTATAGAACACAGGGTTCCATTCATAGAACACAGGGTTCTATTAATAGAACACAAGGTTTTATTCATAAAACACATGGTTATATTTATAGATCACGGGTGGTTTCCAGTCAGAGAACACATGGTTTCATTCATAAAACACAGGGTTCTATTCATAGAACACAGGATTCCATTCATAGAACACAGGGTTCTATTAATAGAACACAAGGTTGTATTCATAAAACACATGGTTATATTTATAGATAACGGGTGGTTTCCATTCAGAGAACACATCATTTCATTCATAAAACACAGGGTTCTATTCATAGAACACAGGGTTCCATTTATAGAACACAGGGTTCTATTCATAGAACACAAGGTTTTATTCATAAAACACATGGTTATATTTATAGATCACGGGTGGTTTCCATTCAGAGAACACATAATTTAATTCATAAAACACAGGGTTCTATTCATAGAACACAGGGTTCCATTTATAGAACACAGGGTTCTATTCATAGAACTCAAGGTTTTATTCATAGAACAGATGGTTATATTTATAGATCACGGGTGGTTTCCATTCAGAGAACACATAATTGCATTCATAAAACACAGGGTTCTATTCATAGAACACAGGGTTCCATTTATAGAACACAGGGTTCTATTCATAGAACACAAGGTTTTATTCATAGAACACATGGTTATATTTATAGATCACGGGTGGTTTCCATTCAGAGAACACATGGTTTCATTCATAAAACACAGGGTTCTATTTATAGAACACAGGGTTCCATTCATAGAACACAGGGTTCTATTAATAGAACACAAGGTTTTATTCATAAAACACATGGTTATATTTATAGATCGCGGGTGGTTTCCATTCAGAGAACACATGGTTTCATTCATAAAACACAGGGTTCTATTCATAGAACACAGGGTTCCATTCATAGAACACAGGGTTCTATTAATAGAACACAAGGTTTTATTCATAAAACACATGGTTATATTTATAGATCACGGGTGGTTTCCATTCAGAGAACACATCATTTCATTCATAAAACACAGGGTTCTATTCATAGAACACAGGGTTCCATTTATAGAACACTGGGTTCTATTCATAGACCACAAGGTTTTATTCATAGAACACATGGTTATATTTATAGATCACGGGTGGTTTTCATTCAGAGAACACATAATTTTATTCATAAAACACAGGGTTCTATTCATAGAACACAGGGTTCCATTTATAGAACACAGGTTTCTATTCATAGAACACAAGGTTTTATTCATAGAACACATGGCTATATTTATAGATCACGGGTGGTTTCCATTCAGAGAACACATGGTTTTATTCATAAAACACAGGGTTCTATTTATAGAACACAGGGTTCCATTCATAGAACACAGGGTTCTATTAATAGAACACAAGGTTTTATTCATAAAACACATGGTTATATTTATAGATCATGGGTGGTTTCCATTCAGAGAACACATGGTTTCATTCATAAAACACAGGGTTCTATTCATAGAACATAGGGTTCCATTCATAGAACACAGGGTTCTATTAAGAGAACACAAGGTTTTATTCATAAAACACATGGTTATATTTATAGATCACGGGTGGTTTCCATTCAGGGAACACATCATTTCATTCATAAAACACAGGGTTCTATTCATAGAACACAGGGTTCCATTTATAGAACACTGGGTTCTATTCATAGAACACAAGGTTTTATTCATAGAACACATGGTTATATTTATAGATCATGGGTGGTTTCCATTCAGAGAACACATAATTTCATTCATAAAACACAGGGTTCTATTCATAGAACACAGGGTTCCATTTATAGAACACAGGGTTCTATTCATAGAACACAAGGTTTTATTCATAGAACACATGGTTATATTTATAGATCACGGGGGGTTTCCATTCAGAGAACACATAATTTTATTCATAAAACACAGGGTTCTATTCATAGAACACAGGGTTCCATTTATAGAACACAGGGTTCTATTCATAGAACTCAAGGTTTTATTCATAGAACAGATGGTTATATTTATAGATCACGGGTGGTTTCCATTCAGAGAACACATAATTTCATTCATAAAACACAGGGTTCTATTCATAGAACACAGGGTTCCATTTATAGAACACAGGGTTCTATTCATAGAACACAAGGTTTTATTCATAGAACACATGGCTATATTTATAGATCACGGGTGGTTTCCATTCAGAGAACACATGGTTTCATTCATAAAACACAGGGTTCTATTTATAGAACACAGGGTTCCATTCATAGAACACAGGGTTCTATTAATAGAACACAAGGTTTTATTCATAAAACACATGGTTATATTTATAGATCACGGGTGGTTTCCATTCAGAGAACACATGGTTTCATTCATAAAACACAGGGTTCTATTCATAGAACACAGGGTTCCATTCATAGAACACAGGGTTCTATTAATAGAACACAAGGTTGTATTCATAAAACACATGGTTATATTTATAGATCACGGGTGGTTTCCATTCAGAGAACACATCATTTCATTCATAAAACACAGGGTTCTATTCATAGAACACAGGGTTCCATTTATAGAACACTGGGTTCTATTCATAGACCACAAGGTTTTATTCATAGAACACATGGTTATATTTATAGATCACGGGTGGTTTCCATTCAGAGAACACATAATTTTATTCATAAAACACAGGGTTCAATTCATAGAACACAGGGTTCCATTTATAGAACACAGGGTTCTATTCATAGAACTCAAGGTTTTATTCATAGAACAGATGGTTATATTTATAGATCACGGGTGGTTTCCATTCAGAGAACACATAATTGCATTCATAAAACACAGGGTTCTATTCATAGAACACAGGGTTCCATTTATAGAACACAGGGTTCTATTCATAGAACACAAGGTTTTATTCATAGAACACATGGCTATATTTATAGATCACGGGTGGTTTCCATTCAGAGAACACATGGTTTCATTCATAAAACACAGGGTTCTATTTATAGAACACAGGGTTCCATTCATAGAACACAGGGTTCTATTAATAGAACACAAGGTTTTATTCATAAAACACATGGTTATATTTATAGATCACGGGTGGTTTCCATTCAGAGAACACATGGTTTCATTCATAAAACACAGGGTTCTATTCATAGAACACAGGGTTCCATTCATAGAACACAGGGTTCTATTAAGAGAACACAAGGTTTTATTCATAGAACACATGGCTATATTTATAGATCACGGGTGGTTTCCATTCAGAGAACACATGGTTTCATTCATAAAACACAGGGTTCTATTTGTAGAACACAGGGTTCCATTCATAGAACACAGGGTTCTATTAAGAGAACACAAGGTTTTATTCATAGAACACATGGCTATATTTATAGATCACGGGTGGTTTCCATTCAGAGAACACATCATTTCATTCATAAAACACAGGGTTCTATTCATAGAACACAGGGTTCCATTTATAGAACACTGGGTTCTATTCATAGACCACAAGGTTTTATTCATAGAACACATGGTTATATTTATAGATCACGGGTGGTTTTCATTCAGAGAACACATAATTTTATTCATAAATCACAGGGTTCTATTCATAGAACACAGGGTTCCATTTATAGAACACAGGGTTCTATTCATAGAACACAAGGTTTTATTCATAGAACACATGGCTATATTTATAGATCACGGGTGGTTTCCATTCAGAGAACACATGGTTTCATTCATAAAACACAGGGTTCTATTTATAGAACACAGGGTTCCATTCATAGAACACAGGGTTCTATTAATAGAACACAAGGTTTTATTCATAAAACACATGGTTATATTTATAGATCACGGGTGGTTTCCATTCAGAGAACACATGGTTTCATTCATAAAACACAGGGTTCTATTCATAGAACACAGGGTTCCATTCATAGAACACAGGGTTCTATTAAGAGAACACAAGGTTTTATTCATAAAACACATGGTTATATTTATAGATCACGGGTGGTTTCCATTCAGAGAACACATCATTTCATTCATAAAACACAGGGTTCTATTCATAGAACACAGGGTTCCATTTATAGAACACTGGGTTCTATTAATAGAACACAAGGTTTTATTCATAGAACACATGGTTATATATAAAGATCACGGGTGGTTTCCATTCAGAGAACACATAATTTCATTCATAAAACACAGGGTTCTATTCATAGAACACAGGGTTCCATTTATAGAACACAGGGTTCTATTCATAGAACACAAGGTTTTATTCATAGAACACATGGTTATATTTATAGATCACGGGTGGTTTCCATTCAGAGAACACATAATTTTATTCATAAAACACAGGGTTCTATTCATAGAACACAGGGTTCCATTTATAGAGCACAGGGTTCTATTCATAGAACTCAAGGTTTTATTCATAGAACAGATTGTTATATTTATAGATCACGGGTGGTTTCCATTCAGAGAACACATAATTGCATTCATAAAACACAGGGTTCTATTCATAGAACACAGGGTTCCATTTATAGAACACAGGGTTCTATTCATAGAACACAAGGTTTTATTCATAGAACACATGGCTATATTTATAGATCACGGGTGGTTTCCATTCAGAGAACACATGGTTTCATTCATAAAACACAGGGTTCTATTCATAGAACACAGGGTTCCATTCATAGAACACAGGGTTCTATTAATAGAACACAAGGTTTTATTCATAAAACACATGGTTATATTTATAGATCACGGGTGGTTTCCATTCAGAGAACACATGATTTCATTCATAAAACACAGGGTTCTATTTATAGAACACAGGGTTCCATTCATAGAACACAGGGTTCTATTAATAGAACACAAGGTTTTATTCATAAAACACATGGTTATATTTATAGATCACGGGTGGTTTCCAGTCAGAGAACACATGGTTTCATTCATAAAACACAGGGTTCTATTCATAGAACACAGGATTCCATTCATAGAACACAGGGTTCTATTAATAGAACACAAGGTTGTATTCATAAAACACATGGTTATATTTATAGATCACGGGTGGTTTCCATTCAGAGAACACATCATTTCATTCATAAAACACAGGGTTCTATTCATAGAACACAGGGTTCCATTTATAGAACACAGGGTTCTATTCATAGAACACAAGGTTTTATTCATAAAACACATGGTTATATTTATAGATCACGGGTGGTTTCCATTCAGAGAACACATGGTTTCATTCATAAAACACAGGGTTCTATTTATAGAACACAGGGTTCCATTCATAGAACACAGGGTTCTATTAATAGAACACAAGGTTTTATTCATAAAACACATGGTTATATTTATAGATCACGGGTGGTTTCCATTCAGAGAACACATCATTTCATTCATAAAACACAGGGTTCTATTCATAGAACACAGGGTTCCATTTATAGAACACTGGGTTCTATTCATAGACCACAAGGTTTTATTCATAGAACACATGGTTATATTTATAGATCACGGGTGGTTTTCATTCAGAGAACACATAATTTTATTCATAAAACACAGGGTTCTATTCATAGAACACAGGGTTCCATTTATAGAACACAGGGTTCTATTCATAGAACACAAGGTTTTATTCATAGAACACATGGCTATATTTATAGATCACGGGTGGTTTCCATTCAGAGAACACATGGTTTCATTCATAAAACACAGGGTTCTATTTATAGAACACAGGGTTCCATTCATAGAACACAGGGTTCTATTAATAGAACACAAGGTTTTATTCATAAAACACATGGTTATATTTATAGATCACGGGTGGTTTCCATTCAGAGAACACATGGTTTCATTCATAAAACACAGGGTTCTATTCATAGAACACAGGGTTCCATTCATAGAACACAGGGTTCTATTAATAGAACACAAGGTTTTATTCATAAAACACATGGTTATATTTATAGATCACGGGTGGTTTCCATTCAGAGAACACATCATTTCATTCATAAAACACAGGGTTCTATTCATAGAACACAGGGTTCCATTTATAGAACACAGGGTTCTATTCATAGAACACAAGGTTTTATTCATAGAACACATGGTTATATTTATAGATCACGGGTGGTTTCCATTCAGAGAACACATAATTTTATTCATAAAACACAGGGTTCTATTCATAGAACACAGGGTTCCATTTATAGAACACAGGGTTCTATTCATAGAACACAAGGTTTTATTCATAGAACACATGGCTATATTTATAGATCACGGGTGGTTTCCATTCAGAGAACACATGGTTTCATTCATAAAACACCGGGTTCTATTTATAGAACACAGGGTTCCATTCATAGAACACAGGGTTCTATTAATAGAACACAAGGTTTTATTCATAAAACACATGGTTATATTTATAGATCACGGGTGGTTTCCATTCAGAGAACACATGGTTTCATTCATAAAACACAGGGTTCTATTCATAGAACACAGGGTTCCATTTATAGAACACTGGGTTCTATTTATAGACCACAAGGTTTTATTCATAGAACACATGGTTATATTTATAGATCATTGGTGGTTTCCATTCAGAGAACACATAATTTTATTCATAAAACACAGGGTTCAATTCATAGAACACAGGGTTCCATTTATAGAACACAGGGTTCTATTCATAGAACTTAAGGTTTTATTCATAGAACAGATGGTTATATTTATAGATCACGGGTGGTTTCCATTCAGAGAACACATAATTGCATTCATAAAACACAGGGTTCTATTTATAGAACACAGGGTTCCATTCATAGAACACAGGGTTCTATTAATAAAACACAAGGTTTTATTCATAAAACACATGGTTATATTTATAGATCACGGGTGGTTTCCATTCCGAGAACACATGGTTTCATTCATAAAACACAGGGTTCAATTCATAGAACACAGGGTTCCATTTATAGAACACAGGGTTCTATTCATAGAAAACAAGGTTTTATTCATAGAACACATGGCTATATTTATAGATCACGGGTGGTTTCCATTCAGAGAACACATGGTTTCATTCATAAAACACAGGGTTCTATTTATAGAACACAGGGTTCCATTCATAGAACACAGGGTTCTATTAATAAAACACAAGGTTTTATTCATAAAACACATGGTTATATTTATAGATCACGGGTGGTTTCCATTCAGAGAGCACATGGTTTCATTCATAAAACACAGGGTTCTATTCATAGAACACAGGGTTCCATTCATAGAACACAGGGTTCTATTAATAGAACACAAGGTTTTATTCATAAAACACATGGTTATATTTATAGATCACGGGTGGTTTCCATTCAGAGAACACATGATTTCATTCATAAAACACAGGGTTCTATTTATAGAACACAGGGTTCCATTCATAGAACACAGGGTTCTATTAATAGAACACAAGGTTTTATTCATAAAACACATGGTTATATTTATAGATCACGGGTGGTTTCCAGTCAGAGAACACATGGTTTCATTCATAAAACACAGGGTTCTATTCATAGAACACAGGATTCCATTCATAGAACACAGGGTTCTATTAATAGAACACAAGGTTGTATTCATAAAACACATGGTTATATTTATAGATAACGGGTGGTTTCCATTCAGAGAACACATCATTTCATTCATAAAACACAGGGTTCTATTCATAGAACACAGGGTTCCATTTATAGAACACAGGGTTCTATTCATAGAACACAAGGTTTTATTCATAAAACACATGGTTATATTTATAGATCATGGGTGGTTTCCATTCAGAGAACACATAATTTCATTCATAAAACACAGGGTTCTATTCATAGAACACAGGGTTCCATTTATAGAACACAGGGTTCTATTCATAGAACTCAAGGTTTTATTCATAGAACAGATGGTTATATTTATAGATCACGGGTGGTTTCCATTCAGAGAACACATAATTGCATTCATAAAACACAGGGTTCTATTCATAGAACACAGGGTTCCATTTATAGAACACAGGGTTCTATTCATAGAACACAAGGTTTTATTCATAGAACACATGGTTATATTTATAGATCACGGGTGGTTTCCATTCAGAGAACACATGGTTTCATTCATAAAACACAGGGTTCTATTTATAGAACACAGGGTTCCATTCATAGAACACAGGGTTCTATTCATAGAACACAAGGTTTTATTCATAGAACACATGGCTATATTTATAGATCACGGGTGGTTTCCATTCAGAGAACACATGGTTTCATTCATAAAACACAGGGTTCTATTTATAGAACACAGGGTTCCATTCATAGAACACAGGGTTCTATTAATAGAACACAAGGTTTTATTCATAAAACACATGGTTATATTTATAGATCACGGGTGGTTTCCATTCAGAGAACACATGGTTTCATTCATAAAACACAGGGTTCTATTCATAGAACACAGGGTTCCATTCATAGAACACAGGGTTCTATTAATAGAACACAAGGTTGTATTCATAAAACACATGGTTATATTTATAGATCACGGGTGGTTTCCATTCAGAGAACACATCATTTCATTCATAAAACACAGGGTTCTATTCATAGAACACAGGGTTCCATTTATAGAACACTGGGTTCTATTCATAGACCACAAGGTTTTATTCATAGAACACATGGTTATATTTATAGATCACGGGTGGTTTCCATTCAGAGAACACATAATTTTATTCATAAAACACAGGGTTCAATTCATAGAACACAGGGTTCCATTTATAGAACACAGGGTTCTATTCATAGAACTCAAGGTTTTATTCATAGAACAGATGGTTATATTTATAGATCACGGGTGGTTTCCATTCAGAGAACACATAATTGCATTCATAAAACACAGGGTTCTATTCATAGAACACAGGGTTCCATTTATAGAACACAGGGTTCTATTCATAGAACACAAGGTTTTATTCATAGAACACATGGCTATATTTATAGATCACGGGTGGTTTCCATTCAGAGAACACATGGTTTCATTCATAAAACACAGGGTTCTATTTATAGAACACAGGGTTCCATTCATAGAACACAGGGTTCTATTAATAGAACACAAGGTTTTATTCATAAAACACATGGTTATATTTATAGATCACGGGTGGTTTCCATTCAGAGAACACATGGTTTCATTCATAAAACACAGGGTTCTATTCATAGAACACAGGGTTCCATTCATAGAACACAGGGTTCTATTAAGAGAACACAAGGTTTTATTCATAGAACACATGGCTATATTTATAGATCACGGGTGGTTTCCATTCAGAGAACACATGGTTTCATTCATAAAACACAGGGTTCTATTTGTAGAACACAGGGTTCCATTCATAGAACACAGGGTTCTATTAAGAGAACACAAGGTTTTATTCATAGAACACATGGCTATATTTATAGATCACGGGTGGTTTCCATTCAGAGAACACATCATTTCATTCATAAAACACAGGGTTCTATTCATAGAACACAGGGTTCCATTTATAGAACACTGGGTTCTATTCATAGACCACAAGGTTTTATTCATAGAACACATGGTTATATTTATAGATCACGGGTGGTTTTCATTCAGAGAACACATAATTTTATTCATAAAACACAGGGTTCTATTCATAGAACACAGGGTTCCATTTATAGAACACAGGGTTCTATTCATAGAACACAAGGTTTTATTCATAGAACACATGGCTATATTTATAGATCACGGGTGGTTTCCATTCAGAGAACACATGGTTTCATTCATAAAACACAGGGTTCTATTTATAGAACACAGGGTTCCATTCATAGAACACAGGGTTCTATTAATAGAACACAAGGTTTTATTCATAAAACACATGGTTATATTTATAGATCACGGGTGGTTTCCATTCAGAGAACACATGGTTTCATTCATAAAACACAGGGTTCTATTCATAGAACACAGGGTTCCATTCATAGAACACAGGGTTCTATTAAGAGAACACAAGGTTTTATTCATAAAACACATGGATATATTTATAGATCACGGGTGGTTTCCATTCAGGGAACACATCATTTCATTCATAAAACACAGGGTTCTATTCATAGAACACAGGGTTCCATTTATAGAACACAGGGTTCTATTCATAGAACACAAGGTTTTATTCATAGAACACATGGTTATATTTATAGATCACGGGTGGTTTCCATTCAGAGAACACATAATTTTATTCATAAAACACAGGGTTCTATTCATAGAACACAGGGTTCCATTTATAGAACACAGGGTTCTATTCATAGAACACAAGGTTTTATTCATAGAACACATGGCTATATTTATAGATCACGGGTGGTTTCCATTCAGAGAACACATGGTTTCATTCATAAAACACAGGGTTCTATTTATAGAACACAGGGTTCCATTCATAGAACACAGGGTTCTATTAATAGAACACAAGGTTTTATTCATAAAACACATGGTTATATTTATAGATCACGGGTGGTTTCCATTCAGAGAACACATGGTTTCATTCATAAAACACAGGGTTCTATTCATAGAACACAGGGTTCCATTCATAGAACACAGGGTTCTATTAATAGAACACAAGGTTGTATTCATAAAACACATAGTTATATTTTTAGATCACGGGTGGTTTCCATTCAGAGAACACATCATTTCATTCATAAAACACAGGGTTCTATTCATAGAACACAGGGTTCCATTTATAGAACACTGGGTTCTATTCATAGACCACAAGGTTTTATTCATAGAACACATGGTTATATTTATAGATCATTGGTGGTTTCCATTCAGAGAACACATAATTTTATTCATAAAACACAGGGTTCAATTCATAGAACACAGGGTTCCATTTATAGAACACAGGGTTCTATTCATAGAACTTAAGGTTTTATTCATAGAACAGATGGTTATATTTATAGATCACGGGTGGTTTCCATTCAGAGAACACATAATTGCATTCATAAAACACAGGGTTCTATTTATAGAACACAGGGTTCCATTCATAGAACACAGGGTTCTATTAATAAAACACAAGGTTTTATTCATAAAACACATGGTTATATTTATAGATCACGGGTGGTTTCCATTCAGAGAACACATGGTTTCATTCATAAAACACAGGGTTCAATTCATAGAACACAGGGTTCCATTTATAGAACACAGGGTTCTATTAATAGAACACAAGGTTGTATTCATAAAACACATGGTTATATTTATAGATCACGGGTGGTTTCCATTCAGAGAACACATCATTTCATTCATAAAACACAGGGTTCTATTCATAGAACACAGGGTTCCATTTATAGAACACTGGGTTCTATTCATAGACCACAAGGTTTTATTCATAGAACACATGGTTATATTTATAGATCACGGGTGGTTTCCATTCAGAGAACACATAATTTTATTCATAAAACACAGGGTTCAATTCATAGAACACAGGGTTCCATTTATAGAACACAGGGTTCTATTCATAGAACTCAAGGTTTTATTCATAGAACAGATGGTTATATTTATAGATCACGGGTGGTTTCCATTCAGAGAACACATAATTGCATTCATAAAACACAGGGTTCTATTCATAGAACACAGGGTTCCATTTATAGAACACAGGGTTCTATTCATAGAACACAAGGTTTTATTCATAGAACACATGGCTATATTTATAGATCACGGGTGGTTTCCATTCAGAGAACACATGGTTTCATTCATAAAACACAGGGTTCTATTTATAGAACACAGGGTTCCATTCATAGAACACAGGGTTCTATTAATAGAACACAAGGTTTTATTCATAAAACACATGGTTATATTTATAGATCACGGGTGGTTTCCATTCAGAGAACACATGGTTTCATTCATAAAACACAGGGTTCTATTCATAGAACACAGGGTTCCATTCATAGAACACAGGGTTCTATTAAGAGAACACAAGGTTTTATTCATAGAACACATGGCTATATTTATAGATCACGGGTGGTTTCCATTCAGAGAACACATGGTTTCATTCATAAAACACAGGGTTCTATTTGTAGAACACAGGGTTCCATTCATAGAACACAGGGTTCTATTAAGAGAACACAAGGTTTTATTCATAGAACACATGGCTATATTTATAGATCACGGGTGGTTTCCATTCAGAGAACACATCATTTCATTCATAAAACACAGGGTTCTATTCATAGAACACAGGGTTCCATTTATAGAACACTGGGTTCTATTCATAGACCACAAGGTTTTATTCATAGAACACATGGTTATATTTATAGATCACGGGTGGTTTTCATTCAGAGAACACATAATTTTATTCATAAAACACAGGGTTCTATTCATAGAACACAGGGTTCCATTTATAGAACACAGGGTTCTATTCATAGAACACAAGGTTTTATTCATAGAACACATGGCTATATTTATAGATCACGGGTGGTTTCCATTCAGAGAACACATGGTTTCATTCATAAAACACAGGGTTCTATTTATAGAACACAGGGTTCCATTCATAGAACACAGGGTTCTATTAATAGAACACAAGGTTTTATTCATAAAACACATGGTTATATTTATAGATCACGGGTGGTTTCCATTCAGAGAACACATGGTTTCATTCATAAAACACAGGGTTCTATTCATAGAACACAGGGTTCCATTCATAGAACACAGGGTTCTATTAAGAGAACACAAGGTTTTATTCATAAAACACATGGTTATATTTATAGATCACGGGTGGTTTCCATTCAGGGAACACATCATTTCATTCATAAAACACAGGGTTCTATTCATAGAACACAGGGTTCCATTTATAGAACACAGGGTTCTATTCATAGAACACAAGGTTTTATTCATAGAACACATGGTTATATTTATAGATCACGGGTGGTTTCCATTCAGAGAACACATAATTTTATTCATAAAACACAGGGTTCTATTCATAGAACACAGGGTTCCATTTATAGAACACAGGGTTCTATTCATAGAACACAAGGTTTTATTCATAGAACACATGGCTATATTTATAGATCACGGGTGGTTTCCATTCAGAGAACACATGGTTTCATTCATAAAACACAGGGTTCTATTTATAGAACACAGGGTTCCATTCATAGAACACAGGGTTCTATTAATAGAACACAAGGTTTTATTCATAAAACACATGGTTATATTTATAGATCACGGGTGGTTTCCATTCAGAGAACACATGGTTTCATTCATAAAACACAGGGTTCTATTCATAGAACACAGGGTTCCATTCATAGAACACAGGGTTCTATTAATAGAACACAAGGTTGTATTCATAAAACACATAGTTATATTTTTAGATCACGGGTGGTTTCCATTCAGAGAACACATCATTTCATTCATAAAACACAGGGTTCTATTCATAGAACACAGGGTTCCATTTATAGAACACTGGGTTCTATTCATAGACCACAAGGTTTTATTCATTGAACACATGGTTATATTTATAGATCATTGGTGGTTTCCATTCAGAGAACACATAATTTTATTCATAAAACACAGGGTTCAATTCATAGAACACAGGGTTCCATTTATAGAACACAGGGTTCTATTCATAGAACTTAAGGTTTTATTCATAGAACAGATGGTTATATTTATAGATCACGGGTGGTTTCCATTCAGAGAACACATAATTGCATTCATAAAACACAGGGTTCTATTTATAGAACACAGGGTTCCATTCATAGAACACAGGGTTCTATTAATAAAACACAAGGTTTTATTCATAAAACACATGGTTATATTTATAGATCACGGGTTGTTTCCATTCAGAGAACACATGGTTTCATTCATAAAACACAGGGTTCTATTTATAGAACACAGGGTTCCATTCATAGAACACAGGGTTCTATTAATAAAACACAAGGTTTTATTCATAAAACACATGGTTATATTTATAGATCACGGGTGGTTTCCATTCAGAGAACACATGGTTTCATTCATAAAACACAGGGTTCTATTCATAGAACACAGGGTTCCATTCATAGAACACAGGGTTCTATTAATAGAACACAAGGTTTTATTCATAAAACACATGGTTATATTTATAGATCACGGGTGGTTTCCATTCAGAGAACACATGATTTCATTCATAAAACACAGGGTTCTATTTATAGAACACAGGGTTCCATTCATAGAACACAGGGTTCTATTAATAGAACACAAGGTTTTATTCATAAAACACATGGTTATATTTATAGATCACGGGTGGTTTCCAGTCAGAGAACACATGGTTTCATTCATAAAACACAGGGTTCTATTCATAGAACACAGGATTCCATTCATAGAACACAGGGTTCTATTAATAGAACACAAGGTTGTATTCATAAAACACATGGTTATATTTATAGATAACGGGTGGTTTCCATTCAGAGAACACATCATTTCATTCATAAAACACAGGGTTCTATTCATAGAACACAGGGTTCCATTTATAGAACACAGGGTTCTATTCATAGAACACAAGGTTTTATTCATAAAACACATGGTTATATTTATAGATCACGGGTGGTTTCCATTCAGAGAACACATAATTTCATTCATAAAACACAGGGTTCTATTCATAGAACACAGGGTTCCATTTATAGAACACAGGGTTCTATTCATAGAACTCAAGGTTTTATTCATAGAACAGATGGTTATATTTATAGATCACGGGTGGTTTCCATTCAGAGAACACATAATTGCATTCATAAAACACAGGGTTCTATTCATAGAACACAGGGTTCTATTCATAGAACACAGGGTTCCATTTATAGAACACAGGGTTCTATTCATAGAACACAAGGTTTTATTCATAGAACACATGGTTATATTTATAGATCACGGGTGGTTTCCATTCAGAGAACACATAATTTTATTCATAAAACACAGGGTTCTATTCATAGAACACAGGGTTCCATTTATAGAACACAGGGTTCTATTCATAGAACTCAAGGTTTTATTCATAGAACAGATGGTTATATTTATAGATCACGGGTGGTTTCCATTCAGAGAACACATAATTGCATTCATAAAACACAGGGTTCTATTCATAGAACACAGGGTTCTATTCATAGAACACAGGGTTCCATTTATAGAACACAGGGTTCTATTCATAGAACACAAGGTTTTATTCATAGAACACATGGTTATATTTATAGATCACAGGTGGTTTCCATTCAGAGAACACATAATTGCATTCATTAAAAAACACAGGGTTCTATTCATAGAACACAGGGTTCCATTTATAGAACACAGGGTTCTATTCATATAACACAAGGTTTTATTCATAGAACACATGGCTATATTTATAGATCACGGGTGGTTTCCATTCAGAGAACACATCATTTCATTCATAAAACACAGGGTTCTATTCATAGAACACAGGGTTCCATTTATAGAACACTGGGTTCTATTCATAGACCACAAGGTTTTATTCATAGAACACATGGTTATATTTATAGATCACGGGTGGTTTCCATTCAGAGAACACATAATTTTATTCATAAAACACAGGGTTCAATTCATAGAACACAGGGTTCCATTTATAGAACACAGGGTTCTATTCATAGAACTCAAGGTTTTATTCATAGAACAGATGGTTATATTTATAGATCACGGGTGGTTTCCATTCAGAGAACACATAATTGCATTCATAAAACACAGGGTTCTATTTATAGAACACAGGGTTCCATTCATAGAACACAGGGTTCTATTAATAAAACACAAGGTTTTATTCATAAAACACATGGTTATATTTATAGATCACGGGTGGTTTCCATTCAGAGAACACATGGTTTCATTCATAAAACACAGGGTTCAATTCATAGAACACAGGGTTCCATTTATAGAACACAGGGTTCTATTCATAGAAAACAAGGTTTTATTCATAGAACACATGGCTATAGTTATAGATCACGGGTGGTTTCCATTCAGAGAACACATGGTTTTATTCATAAAACACAGGGTTCTATTTATAGAACACAGGGTTCCATTCATAGAACACAGGGTTCTATTAATAAAACACAAGGGGCGAAATGTAATAGGGTGTGATTTTTTAGACATGTGCGATTTTTGGTCAAAAACGGCCGAAATCGCACATTTTCCGAAAATCGCACATTTAATAGGTTGAAAATCGCGGTAAAAAATCGCACTTTTTACCGCGAAATCGCACTTTTCTAAGTGCGATTTTTAGTCACATTTCAATTCGCATCCAGATGTTTTCCCATTATAAAGTATACAACTCGCAAATGTAATAGGGTGCGATTTTTGGTCAATGTTACCATAAATCGCAAAAAAAATAGACCAGGTTCTGACAGGCGATTTTGACAGAACCATGCACAGATCATTGAGATCTGTGCATGGTTCTGTTAATAAAAATGTGTAAAAGTGTTTTTATAAAAAAAAAACGGCGTGGGGTCCCCCCTCCTAAGCATAACCAGCCCCGGGCTCATTGAGCCGGACCTGGTTCCAAAAATACGGGGGAACAAAAAGCATAGGGGTCCCCCGTATTTCTGAAACCAGCCCCGGACTCTTGGACCGGTCCTGGTTCCAAAAATACGGGGGGACAAAAAATCTGGGGGTCCCCCGTATTTTGAAACCAGCACCGGGCTCCAACAGCCCGCGGTGTCATGCCACAGCCGGGGGACACTTTTTATACAAGGTCCCCCGGCCAAAACATGAGCACCGTGGCTGGTCAGCCTTGGACGGGGTACCTGGAGGAGTGGGGACCCCCCCAATAAAGGGGTCCCCCCCCCCCAAGCTTCACCCGTCCAGGGCTGAAGCCCGGGGCTGTCACCGGCGTCCGTGGCCAGTGGACGCCGGCCTGATGGGGTTAAATACATCATACATATCATTACATTGCTTTTTACCGGCGAACTACAAGTGCCAGCAGACCTCCCCCGCATGCTGGGACTTGGAGAACCACAAGTCCCAGCATGCAGGGCATTAATGGGCCTGCTGGGACTTGTAGTCCACCTGTAAAAAGAATGTTTATAAAAAACACACACACAGAGAAGTACAAGTTTATTACACACACACACCTCAATTTTACACAGCATACTTACCATTCCTGGATCCAGCGCTGGTCTGGCTGCTTTACAGCCGGCTCCCCCCGAACTGACAGGCAGCGGGGAGAAGCGGCTGTCTCCGTCGCTTCTAACAGCCTCTGTAGCGCTGTCCGAGTGCTACAGAGGCTGAGAGCGTGATTGGCTGAGCTACAGTATGCGTCTCCATGGAGACGCATAGCTCAGCCAATCAGGACTGAGCTATGCGTCTCCATGGAGACGCATACTGTAGCTCAGCCAATCACGCTCTCAGCCTCTGTAGCACTCGGACAGCGCTACAGAGGCTGTTAGAAGCGACGGAGACAGCCGCTTCTCCCCGCTGCCTGTCAGTTCGGGGGGAGCCGGCTGTAAAGCAGCCAGACCAGCGCTGGATCCAGGAATGGTAAGTATGCTGTGTAAAATTGAGGTGTGTGTGTGTAATAAACTTGTACTTCTCTGTGTGTGTGTTTTTTATAAACATTCTTTTTACAGGTGGACTACAAGTCCCAGCGGGCCCATTAATGCCCTGCATGCTGGGACTTGTGGTTCTCCAAGTCCCAGCATGCGGGGGAGGTCTGCTGGCACTTGTAGTTCGCCGGTAAAAAGCAATGTAATGATATGTATGATGTATTTAACCCTATCAGGCCGGCGTCCACTGGCCACGGACGCCGGTGACAGCCCCGGGCTTCAGCCCTGGACGGGTGAAGCTTGGGGGGGGGGACCCCTTTATTGGGGGGGTCCCCACTCCTCCAGGTACCCCGTCCAAGGCTGACCAGCCACGGTGCTCATGTTTTGGCCGGGGGACCTTGTATAAAAAGTGTCCCCCGGCTGTGGCATGACACCGCGGGCTGTTGGAGCCCGGTGCTGGTTTCAAAATACGGGGGACCCCCAGATTTTTTGTCCCCCGTATTTTTGGAACCAGGACCGGTCCAAGAGTCCGGGGCTGGTTTCAGAAATACGGGGGACCCCTATGCTTTTTGTTCCCCCGTATTTTTGGAACCAGGTCCGGCTCAATGAGCCCGGGGCTGGTTATGCTTAGGAGGGGGGACCCCACGCCGTTTTTTTTTTTAACTTTTTTTTTTTTGCACAAAAGCGCATTTATAAAAATGCGCACATTTTCATGACTGAAAATGCGCACATTTTCATGACTAAAAATCGCGGCAAATCGCGGCAAATCGCATTTTTTTGCCGCTAATTCGCATCTCATTACATATGCGAATTCGCGGCAAAAAATGCGATTTTTAAAGGTGCGATTTGGTGCGATTTTTTTTTAGTCTAAAAAATCGCACCCTATTACATTTCGCCCAAGGTTTTATTCATAAAACACATGGTTATATTTATAGATCACGGGTGGTTTCCATTCAGAGAACACATGGTTTCATTCATAAAACACAGGGTTCTATTCATAGAACACAGGGTTCCATTCATAGAACACAGGGTTCTATTAATAGAACACAAGGTTTTATTCATAAAACACATGGTTATATTTATAGATCACGGGTGGTTTCCATTCAGAGAACACATGATTTCATTCATAAAACACAGGGTTATATTTATAGAACACAGGGTTCCATTCATAGAACACAGGGTTCTATTAATAGAACACAAGGTTTTATTCATAAAACACATGGTTATATTTATAGATCACGGGTGGTTTCCATTCAGAGAACACATGGTTTCATTCATAAAACACAGGGTTCTATTTGTAGAACACAGGGTTCCATTCATAGAACACAGGGTTCTATTAAGAGAACACAAGGTTTTATTCATAGAACACATGGCTATATTTATAGATCACGGGTGGTTTCCATTCAGAGAACACATCATTTCATTCATAAAACACAGGGTTCTATTCATAGAACACAGGGTTCCATTTATAGAACACTGGGTTCTATTCATAGACCACAAGGTTTTATTCATAGAACACATGGTTATATTTATAGATCACGGGTGGTTTTCATTCAGAGAACACATAATTTTATTCATAAAACACAGGGTTCTATTCATAGAACACAGGGTTCCATTTATAGAACACAGGGTTCTATTCATAGAACACAAGGTTTTATTCATAGAACACATGGCTATATTTATAGATCACGGGTGGTTTCCATTCAGAGAACACATGGTTTCATTCATAAAACACAGGGTTCTATTTATAGAACACAGGGTTCCATTCATAGAACACAGGGTTCTATTAATAGAACACAAGGTTTTATTCATAAAACACATGGTTATATTTATAGATCACGGGTGGTTTCCATTCAGAGAACACATGGTTTCATTCATAAAACACAGGGTTCTATTCATAGAACACAGGGTTCCATTTATAGAACACTGGGTTCTATTCATAGACCACAAGGTTTTATTCATAGAACACATGGTTATATTTATAGATCACGGGTGGTTTCCATTCAGAGAACACATAATTTTATTCATAAAACACAGGGTTCAATTCATAGAACACAGGGTTCCATTTATAGAACACAGGGTTCTATTCATAGAACTCAAGGTTTTATTCATAGAACAGATGGTTATATTTATAGATCACGGGTGGTTTCCATTCAGAGAACACATAATTGCATTCATAAAACACAGGGTTCTATTCATAGAACACAGGGTTCCATTCATAGAACACAGGGTTCTATTAATAAAACACAAGGTTTTATTCATAAAACAAATGGTTATATTTATAGATCACGGGTGGTTTCCATTCAGAGAACACATGGTTTCATTCATAAAACACAGGGTTCAATTCATAGAACACAGGGTTCCATTTATAGAACACAGGGTTCTATTCATAGAAAACAAGGTTTTATTCATAGAACACATGGCTATAGTTATAGATCACGGGTGGTTTCCATTCAGAGAACGCATGGTTTTATTCATAAAACACAGGGTTCTATTTATAGAACACAGGGTTCCATTCATAGAACACAGGGTTCGATTAATAAAACACAAGGTTTTATTCATAAAACACATGGTTATATTTATAGATCACGGGTGGTTTCCATTCAGAGAACACATGGTTTCATTCATAAAACACAGGGTTCTATTCATAGAACACAGGGTTCCATTCATAGAACACAGGGTTCTATTAATAGAACACAAGGTTTTATTCATAAAACACATGGTTATATTTATAGATCACGGGTGGTTTCCATTCAGAGAACACATGATTTCATTCATAAAACACAGGGTTCTATTTATAGAACACAGGGTTCCATTCATAGAACACAGGGTTCTATTAATAGAACACAAGGTTTTATTCATAAAACACATGGTTATATTTATAGATCACGGGTGGTTTCCATTCAGAGAACACATGGTTTCATTCATAAAACACAGGGTTCTATTTGTAGAACACAGGGTTCCATTCATAGAACACAGGGTTCTATTAAGAGAACACAAGGTTTTATTCATAGAACACATGGCTATATTTATAGATCACGGGTGGTTTCCATTCAGAGAACACATCATTTCATTCATAAAACACAGGGTTCTATTCATAGAACACAGGGTTCCATTTATAGAACACTGGGTTCTATTCATAGACCACAAGGTTTTATTCATAGAACACATGGTTATATTTATAGATCACGGGTGGTTTTCATTCAGAGAACACATAATTTTATTCATAAAACACAGGGTTCTATTCATAGAACACAGGGTTCCATTTATAGAACACAGGGTTCTATTCATAGAACACAAGGTTTTATTCATAGAACACATGGCTATATTTATAGATCACGGGTGGTTTCCATTCAGAGAACACATGGTTTCATTCATAAAACACAGGGTTCTATTTATAGAACACAGGGTTCCATTCATAGAACACAGGGTTCTATTAATAGAACACAAGGTTTTATTCATAAAACACATGGTTATATTTATAGATCACGGGTGGTTTCCATTCAGAGAACACATGGTTTCATTCATAAAACACAGGGTTCTATTCATAGAACACAGGGTTCCATTTATAGAACACTGGGTTCTATTCATAGACCACAAGGTTTTATTCATAGAACACATGGTTATATTTATAGATCACGGGTGGTTTCCATTCAGAGAACACATAATTTTATTCATAAAACACAGGGTTCAATTCATAGAACACAGGGTTCCATTTATAGAACACAGGGTTCTATTCATAGAACTCAAGGTTTTATTCATAGAACAGATGGTTATATTTATAGATCACGGGTGGTTTCCATTCAGAGAACACATAATTGCATTCATAAAACACAGGGTTCTATTTATAGAACACAGGGTTCCATTCATAGAACACAGGGTTCTATTAATAAAACACAAGGTTTTATTCATAAAACAAATGGTTATATTTATAGATCACGGGTGGTTTCCATTCAGAGAACACATGGTTTCATTCATAAAACACAGGGTTCAATTCATAGAACACAGGGTTCCATTTATAGAACACAGGGTTCTATTCATAGAAAACAAGGTTTTATTCATAGAACACATGGCTATAGTTATAGATCACGGGTGGTTTCCATTCAGAGAACACATGGTTTTATTCATAAAACACAGGGTTCTATTTATAGAACACAGGGTTCCATTCATAGAACACAGGGTTCGATTAATAAAACACAAGGTTTTATTCATAAAACACATGGTTATATTTATAGATCACGGGTGGTTTCCATTCAGAGAACACATGGTTTCATTCATAAAACACAGGGTTCTATTCATAGAACACAGGGTTCCATTCATAGAACACAGGGTTCTATTAATAGAACACAAGGTTTTATTCATAAAACACATGGTTATATTTATAGA
Source organism: Crinia signifera (assembly GCF_055691185.1). Taxonomy (NCBI): domain Eukaryota; kingdom Metazoa; phylum Chordata; class Amphibia; order Anura; family Myobatrachidae; genus Crinia; species Crinia signifera. The sequence continues at coordinate 235,048,269 of NC_139217.1, read as the reverse complement.
TCACGGGTGGTTTCCATTCAGAGAACACATGATTTCATTCATAAAACACAGGGTTCTATTTATAGAACACAGGGTTCCATTCATAGAACACAGGGTTCTATTAATAGAACACAAGGTTTTATTCATAAAACACATGGTTATATTTATAGATCACGGGTGGTTTCCATTCAGAGAACACATGGTTTCATTCATAAAACACAGGGTTCTATTTGTAGAACACAGGGTTCCATTCATAGAACACAGGGTTCTATTAAGAGAACACAAGGTTTTATTCATAGAACACATGGCTATATTTATAGATCACGGGTGGTTTCCATTCAGAGAACACATCATTTCATTCATAAAACACAGGGTTCTATTCATAGAACACAGGGTTCCATTTATAGAACACTGGGTTCTATTCATAGACCACAAGGTTTTATTCATAGAACACATGGTTATATTTATAGATCACGGGTGGTTTTCATTCAGAGAACACATAATTTTATTCATAAAACACAGGGTTCTATTCATAGAACACAGGGTTCCATTTATAGAACACAGGGTTCTATTCATAGAACACAAGGTTTTATTCATAGAACACATGGCTATATTTATAGATCACGGGTGGTTTCCATTCAGAGAACACATGGTTTCATTCATAAAACACAGGGTTCTATTTATAGAACACAGGGTTCCATTCATAGAACACAGGGTTCTATTAATAGAACACAAGGTTTTATTCATAAAACACATGGTTATATTTATAGATCACGGGTGGTTTCCATTCAGAGAACACATGGTTTCATTCATAAAACACAGGGTTCTATTCATAGAACACAGGGTTCCATTCATAGAACACAGGGTTCTATTAAGAGAACACAAGGTTTTATTCATAAAACACATGGTTATATTTATAGATCACGGGTGGTTTCCATTCAGAGAACACATCATTTCATTCATAAAACACAGGGTTCTATTCATAGAACACAGGGTTCCATTTATAGAACACTGGGTTCTATTAATAGAACACAAGGTTTTATTCATAGAACACATGGTTATATATAAAGATCACGGGTGGTTTCCATTCAGAGAATACATAATTTCATTCATAAAACACAGGGTTCTATTCATAGAACACAGGGTTCCATTTATAGAACACAGGGTTCTATTCATAGAACACAAGGTTTTATTCATAGAACACATGTTTATATTTATAGATCACGGGTGGTTTCCATTCAGAGAACACATAATTTTATTCATAAAACACAGGGTTCTATTCATAGAACACAGGGTTCCATTTATAGAACACAGGGTTCTATTCATAGAACTCAAGGTTTTATTCATAGAACAGATTGTTATATTTATAGATCACGGGTGGTTTCCATTCAGAGAACACATAATTTCATTCATAAAACACAGGGTTCTATTCATAGAACACAGGGTTCCATTTATAGAACACAGGGTTCTATTCATAGAACACAAGGTTTTATTCATAGAACACATGGTTATATTTATAGATCACGGGTGGTTTCCATTCAGAGAACACATAATTTTATTCATAAAACACAGGGTTCTATTCATAGAACACAGGGTTCCATTTATAGAACACAGGGTTCTATTCATAGAACTCAAGGTTTTATTCATAGAACAGATGGTTATATTTATAGATCACGGGTGGTTTCCATTCAGAGAACACATAATTGCATTCATAAAACACAGGGTTCTATTCATAGAACACAGGGTTCCATTTATAGAACACAGGGTTCTATTCATAGAACACAAGGTTTTATTCATAGAACACATGGCTATATTTATAGATCACGGGTGGTTTCCATTCAGAGAACACATGGTTTCATTCATAAAACACAGGGTTCTATTTATAGAACACAGGGTTCCATTCATAGAACACAGGGTTCTATTAATAGAACACAAGGTTTTATTCATAAAACACATGGTTATATTTATAGATCACGGGTGGTTTCCATTCAGAGAACACATGGTTTCATTCATAAAACACAGGGTTCTATTCATAGAACACAGGGTTCCATTCATAGAACACAGGGTTCTATTAATAGAACACAAGGTTTTATTCATAAAACACATGGTTATATTTATAGATCACGGGTGGTTTCCATTCAGAGAACACATCATTTCATTCATAAAACACAGGGTTCTATTCATAGAACACAGGGTTCCATTTATAGAACACTGGGTTCTATTCATAGACCACAAGGTTTTATTCATAGAACACATGGTTATATTTATAGATCACGGGTGGTTTTCATTCAGAGAACACATAATTTTATTCATAAAACACAGGGTTCTATTCATAGAACACAGGGTTCCATTTATAGAACACAGGGTTCTATTCATAGAACACAAGGTTTTATTCATAGAACACATGGCTATATTTATAGATCACGGGTGGTTTCCATTCAGAGAACACATGGTTTCATTCATAAAACACAGGGTTCTATTTATAGAACACAGGGTTCCATTCATAGAACACAGGGTTCTATTAATAGAACACAAGGTTTTATTCATAAAACACATGGTTATATTTATAGATCACGGGTGGTTTCCATTCAGAGAACACATGGTTTCATTCATAAAACACAGGGTTCTATTCATAGAACACAGGGTTCCATTCATAGAACACAGGGTTCTATTAAGAGAACACAAGGTTTTATTCATAAAACACATGGTTATATTTATAGATCACGGGTGGTTTCCATTCAGGGAACACATCATTTCATTCATAAAACACAGGGTTCTATTCATAGAACACAGGGTTCCATTTATAGAACACAGGGTTCTATTCATAGAACACAAGGTTTTATTCATAGAACACATGGTTATATTTATAGATCACGGGTGGTTTCCATTCAGAGAACACATAATTTTATTCATAAAACACAGGGTTCTATTCATAGAACACAGGGTTCCATTTATAGAACACAGGGTTCTATTCATAGAACTCAAGGTTTTATTCATAGAACAGATGGTTATATTTATAGATCACGGGTGGTTTCCATTCAGAGAACACATAATTGCATTCATTAAAAAACACAGGGTTCTATTCATAGAACACAGGGTTCCATTTATAGAACACAGGGTTCTATTCATAGAACACAAGGTTTTATTCATAGAACACATGGCTATATTTATAGATCACGGGTGGTTTCCATTCAGAGAACACATGGTTTCATTCATAAAACACAGGGTTCTATTTATAGAACACAGGGTTCCATTCATAGAACACAAGGTTCTATTAATAGAACACAAGGTTGTATTCATAAAACACATGGTTATATTTATAGATCACGGGTGGTTTCCATTCAGAGAACACATCATTTCATTCATAAAACACAGGGTTCTATTTATAGAACACAGGGTTCCATTCATAGAACACAGGGTTCTATTAATAGAACACAAGGTTTTATTCATAAAACACATGGTTATATTTATAGATCACGGGTGGTTTCCAGTCAGAGAACACATGGTTTCATTCATAAAACACAGGGTTCTATTCATAGAACACAGGATTCCATTCATAGAACACAGGGTTCTATTAATAGAACACAAGGTTGTATTCATAAAACACATGGTTATATTTATAGATCACGGGTGGTTTCCATTCAGAGAACACATCATTTCATTCATAAAACACAGGGTTCTATTCATAGAACACAGGGTTCCATTTATAGAACACAGGGTTCTATTCATAGAACACAAGGTTTTATTCATAAAACACATGGTTATATTTATAGATCACGGGTGGTTTCCATTCAGAGAACACATGGTTTCATTCATAAAACACAGGGTTCTATTTATAGAACACAGGGTTCCATTCATAGAACACAGGGTTCTATTAATAGAACACAAGGTTTTATTCATAAAACACATGGTTATATTTATAGATCACGGGTGGTTTCCATTCAGAGAACACATCATTTCATTCATAAAACACAGGGTTCTATTCATAGAACACATGGTTCCATTTATAGAACACTGGGTTCTATTCATAGACCACAAGGTTTTATTCATAGAACACATGGTTATATTTATAGATCACGGGTGGTTTTCATTCAGAGAACACATAATTTTATTCATAAAACACAGGGTTCTATTCATAGAACACAGGGTTCCATTTATAGAACACAGGGTTCTATTCATAGAACACAAGGTTTTATTCATAGAACACATGGTTATATTTATAGATCACGGGTGGTTTCCATTCAGAGAACACATAATTTTATTCATAAAACACAGGGTTCTATTCATAGAACACAGGGTTCCATTTATAGAACACAGGGTTCTATTCATAGAACTCAAGGTTTTATTCATAGAACAGATGGTTATATTTATAGATCACGGGTGGTTTCCATTCAGAGAACACATAATTGCATTCATTAAAAAACACAGGGTTCTATTCATAGAACACAGGGTTCCATTTATAGAACACAGGGTTCTATTCATAGAACACAAGGTTTTATTCATAGAACACATGGCTATATTTATAGATCACGGGTGGTTTCCATTCAGAGAACACATGGTTTCATTCATAAAACACAGGGTTCTATTTATAGAACACAGGGTTCCATTCATAGAACACAAGGTTCTATTAATAGAACACAAGGTTGTATTCATAAAACACATGGTTATATTTATAGATCACGGGTGGTTTCCATTCAGAGAACACATCATTTCATTCATAAAACACAGGGTTCTATTTATAGAACACAGGGTTCCATTCATAGAACACAGGGTTCTATTAATAGAACACAAGGTTTTATTCATAAAACACATGGTTATATTTATAGATCACGGGTGGTTTCCAGTCAGAGAACACATGGTTTCATTCATAAAACACAGGGTTCTATTCATAGAACACAGGATTCCATTCATAGAACACAGGGTTCTATTAATAGAACACAAGGTTGTATTCATAAAACACATGGTTATATTTATAGATCACGGGTGGTTTCCATTCAGAGAACACATCATTTCATTCATAAAACACAGGGTTCTATTCATAGAACACAGGGTTCCATTTATAGAACACAGGGTTCTATTCATAGAACACAAGGTTTTATTCATAAAACACATGGTTATATTTATAGATCACGGGTGGTTTCCATTCAGAGAACACATGGTTTCATTCATAAAACACAGGGTTCTATTTATAGAACACAGGGTTCCATTCATAGAACACAGGGTTCTATTAATAGAACACAAGGTTTTATTCATAAAACACATGGTTATATTTATAGATCACGGGTGGTTTCCATTCAGAGAACACATCATTTCATTCATAAAACACAGGGTTCTATTCATAGAACACATGGTTCCATTTATAGAACACTGGGTTCTATTCATAGACCACAAGGTTTTATTCATAGAACACATGGTTATATTTATAGATCACGGGTGGTTTTCATTCAGAGAACACATAATTTTATTCATAAAACACAGGGTTCTATTCATAGAACACAGGGTTCCATTTATAGAACACAGGGTTCTATTCATAGAACACAAGGTTTTATTCATAGAACACATGGCTATATTTATAGATCACGGGTGGTTTCCATTCAGAGAACACATGGTTTCATTCATAAAACAAAGGGTTCTATTCATAGAACACAGGGTTCCATTCATAGAACACAGGGTTCTATTAAGAGAACACAAGGTTTTATTCATAAAACACATGGTTATATTTATAGATCACGGGTGGTTTCCATTCAGAGAACACATAATTGCATTCATAAAACACAGGGTTCTATTCATAGAACACAGGGTTCCATTTATAGAACACATGGTTCTATTCATAGAACACAAGGTTTTATTCATAGAACACATGGCTATATTTATAGATCACGGGTGGTTTCCATTCAGAGAACACATGGTTTCATTCATAAAACACAGGGTTCTATTTATAGAACACAGGGTTCCATTCATAGAACACAGGGTTCTATTAATAGAACACAAGGTTTTATTCATAAAACACATGGTTATATTTATAGATCACGGGTGGTTTCCATTCAGAGAACACATGGTTTCATTCATAAAACACAGGGTTCTATTCATAGAACACAGGGTTCCATTTATAGAACACAGGGTTCTATTCATAGAACACAAGGTTTTATTCATAGAACACATGGCTATATTTATAGATCACGGGTGGTTTCCATTCAGAGAACACATGGTTTCATTCATAAAACACAGGGTTCTATTTATAGAACACAGGGTTCCATTCATAGAAGACAGGGTTCTATTAATAGAACACAAGGTTTTATTCATAAAACACATGGTTATATTTATAGATCACGGGTGGTTTCCATTCAGAGAACACATCATTTCATTCATAAAACACAGGGTTCTATTCATAGAACACAGGGTTCCATTTATAGAACACTGGGTTCTATTCATAGACCACAAGGTTTTATTCATAGAACACATGGTTATATTTATAGATCACGGGTGGTTTTCATTCAGAGAACACATAATTTTATTCATAAAACACAGGGTTCTATTCATAGAACACAGGGTTCCATTTATAGAACACAGGGTTCTATTCATAGAACACAAGGTTTTATTCATAGAACACATGGCTATATTTATAGATCACGGGTGGTTTCCATTCAGAGAACACATGGTTTCATTCATAAAACACAGGGTTCTATTTATAGAACACAGGGTTCCATTCATAGAATACAGGGTTCTATTAATAGAACACAAGGTTTTATTCATAAAACACATGGTTATATTTATAGATCACGGGTGGTTTCCATTCAGAGAACACATGGTTTCATTCATAAAACACAGGGTTCTATTCATAGAACACAGGGTTCCATTCATAGAACACAGGGTTCTATTAATAGAACACAAGGTTGTATTCATAAAACACATGGTTATATTTATAGATCACGGGTGGTTTCCATTCAGAGAACACATCATTTCATTCATAAAACACAGGGTTCTATTCATAGAACACAGGGTTCCATTTATAGAACACTGGGTTCTATTCATAGACCACAAGGTTTTATTCATAGAACACATGGTTATATTTATAGATCACGGGTGGTTTCCATTCAGAGAACACATAATTTTATTCATAAAACACAGGGTTCAATTCATAGAACACAGGGTTCCATTTATAGAACACAGGGTTATATTCATAGAACTCAAGGTTTTATTCATAGAACAGATGGTTATATTTATAGATCACGGGTGGTTTCCATTCAGAGAACACATAATTGCATTCATAAAACACAGGGTTCTATTTATAGAACACAGGGTTCCATTCATAGAACACAGGGTTCTATTAATAAAACACAAGGTTTTATTCATAAAACACATGGTTATATTTATAGATCACGGGTGGTTTCCATTCAGAGAACACATGGTTTCATTCATAAAACACAGGGTTCAATTCATAGAACACAGGGTTCCATTTATAGAACACAGGGTTCTATTCATAGAAAACAAGGTTTTATTCATAGAACACATGGCTATATTTATAGATCACGGGTGGTTTCCATTCAGAGAACACATGGTTTCATTCATAAAACACAGGGTTCTATTTATAGAACACAGGGTTCCATTCATAGAACACAGGGTTCTATTAATAAAACACAAGGTTTTATTCATAAAACACATGGTTATATTTATAGATCACGGGTGGTTTCCATTCAGAGAACACATGGTTTCATTCATAAAACACAGGGTTCTATTCATAGAACACAGGGTTCTATTCATAGAACACAGGGTTCCATTCATAGAACACAGGGTTCTATTAATAGAACACAAGGTTTTATTCATAAAACACATGGTTATATTTATAGATCACGGGTGGTTTCCATTCAGAGAACACATGATTTCATTCATAAAACACAGGGTTCTGTTTATAGAACACAGGGTTCCATTCATAGAACACAGGGTTCTATTAATAGAACACAAGGTTTTATTCATAAAACACATGGTTATATTTATAGATCACGGGTGGTTTCCAGTCAGAGAACACATGGTTTCATTCATAAAACACAGGGTTCTATTCATAGAACACAGGATTCCATTCATAGAACACAGGGTTCTATTAATAGAACACAAGGTTGTATTCATAAAACACATGGTTATATTTATAGATCACGGGTGGTTTCCATTCAGAGAACACATCATTTCATTCATAAAACACAGGGTTCTATTCATAGAACACAGGGTTCCATTTATAGAACACAGGGTTCTATTCATAGAACACAAGGTTTTATTCATAAAACACATGGTTATATTTATAGATCACGCGTGGTTTCCATTCAGAGAACACATGGTTTCATTCATAAAACACAGGGTTCTATTTATAGAACACAGGGTTCCATTCATAGAACACAGGGTTCTATTAATAGAACACAAGGTTTTATTCATAAAACACATGGTTATATTTATAGATCACGGGTGGTTTCCATTCAGAGAACACATCATTTCATTCATAAAACACAGGGTTCTATTCATAGAACACAGGGTTCCATTTATAGAACACGTGGTTCTATTCATAGACCACAAGGTTTTATTCATAGAACACATGGTTATATTTATAGATCACGGGTGGTTTTCATTCAGAGAACACATAATTTTATTCATAAAACACAGGGTTCTATTCATAGAACACAGGGTTCCATTTATAGAACACATGGTTCTATTCATAGAACACAAGGTTTTATTCATAGAACACATGGCTATATTTATAGATCACGGGTGGTTTCCATTCAGAGAACACATGGTTTCATTCATAAAACACAGGGTTCTATTTATAGAACACAGGGTTCCATTCATAGAACACAGGGTTCTATTAATAGAACACAAGGTTTTATTCATAAAACACATGGTTATATTTATAGATCACGGGTGGTTTCCATTCAGAGAACACATGGTTTCATTCATAAAACACAGGGTTCTATTCATAGAACACAGGGTTCCATTCATAGAACACAGGGTTCTATTAAGAGAACACAAGGTTTTATTCATAAAACACATGGTTATATTTATAGATCACAGGTGGTTTCCATTCAGGGAACACATCATTTCATTCATAAAACACAGGGTTCTATTCATAGAACACAGGGTTCCATTTATAGAACACTGGGTTCTATTCATAGAACACAAGGTTTTATTCATAGAACACATGGTTATATTTATAGATCACGGGTGGTTTCCATTCAGAGAACACATAATTTCATTCATAAAACACAGGGTTCTATTCATAGAACACAGGGTTCCATTTATAGAACACAGGGTTCTATTTATAGAACACAAGGTTTTATTCATAGAACACATGGTTATATTTATAGATCACGGGTGGTTTCCATTCAGAGAACACATAATTTTATTCATAAAACACAGGGTTCTATTCATAGAACACAGGGTTCCATTTATAGAACACAGGGTTCTATTCATAGAACTCAAGGTTTTATTCATAGAACAGATGGTTATATTTATAGATCACGGGTGGTTTCCATTCAGAGAACACATAATTGCATTCATAAAACACAGGGTTCTATTCATAGAACACAGGGTTCCATTTATAGAACACAGGGTTCTATTCATAGAACACAAGGTTTTATTCATAGAACACATGGCTATATTTATAGATCACGGGTGGTTTCCATTCAGAGAACACATGGTTTCATTCATAAAACACAGGGTTCTATTTATAGAACACAGGGTTCCATTCATAGAACACAGGGTTCTATTAATAGAACACAAGGTTTTATTCATAAAACACATGGTTATATTTATAGATCACGGGTGGTTTCCATTCAGAGAACACATGGTTTCATTCATAAAACACAGGGTTCTATTCATAGAACACAGGGTTCCATTCATAGAACACAGGGTTCTATTAATAGAACACAAGGTTGTATTGATAAAACACATAGTTATATTTTTAGATCACGGGTGGTTTCCATTCAGAGAACACATCATTTCATTCATAAAACACAGGGTTCTATTCATAGAACACAGGGTTCCATTTATAGAACACTGGGTTCTATTCATAGACCACAAGGTTTTATTCATAGAACACATGGTTATATTTATAGATCACGGGTGGTTTCCATTCAGAGAAGACATAATTTTATTCATAAAACACAGGGTTCAATTCATAGAACACAGGGTTCCATTTATAGAACACAGGGTTCTATTCATAGAACTCAAGGTTTTATTCATAGAACAGATGGTTATATTTATAGATCACGGGTGGTTTCCATTCAGAGAACCCATAATTGCATTCATAAAACACAGGGTTCTATTTATAGAACACAGGGTTCCATTCATAGAACACAGGGTTCTATTAATAAAACACAAGGTTTTATTCATAAAACACATGGTTATATTTATAGATCACGGGTGGTTTCCATTCAGAGAACACATGGTTTCATTCATAAAACACAGGGTTCAATTCATAGAACACAGGGTTCCATTTATAGAACACAGGGTTCTATACATAGAAAACAAGGTTTTATTCATAGAACACATGGCTATATTTATAGATCACGGGTGGTTTCCATTCAGAGAACACATGGTTTCATTCATAAAACACAGGGTTCTATTTATAGAACACAGGGTTCCATTCATAGAACACAGGGTTCTATTAATAAAACACAAGGTTTTATTCATAAAACACATGGTTATATTTATAGATCACGGGTGGTTTCCATTCAGAGAACACATGGTTTCATTCATAAAACACAGGGTTCTATTCATAGAACACAGGGTTCCATTCATAGAACACAGGGTTCTATTAATAGAACACAAGGTTTTATTCATAAAACACATGGTTATATTTATAGATCACGGGTGGTTTCCATTCAGAGAACACATGATTTCATTCATAAAACACAGGGTTTTATTTATAGAACACAGGGTTCCATTCATAGAACACAGGGTTCTATTAATAGAACACAAGGTTTTATTCATAAAACACATGGTTATATTTATAGATCACGGGTGGTTTCCAGTCAGAGAACACATGGTTTCATTCATAAAACACAGGGTTCTATTCATAGAACACAGGGTTCCATTTATAGAACACAGGGTTCTATTCATAGAACTCAAGGTTTTATTCATAGAACAGATGGTTATATTTATAGATCACGGGTGGTTTCCATTCAGAGAACACATAATTGCATTCATAAAACACAGGGTTCTATTCATAGAACACAGGGTTCCATTTATAGAACACAGGGTTCTATTCATAGAACACAAGGTTTTATTCATAGAACACATGGCTATATTTATAGATCACGGGTGGTTTCCATTCAGAGAACACATGGTTTCATTCATAAAACACAGGGTTCTATTTATAGAACACAGGGTTCCATTCATAGAACACAGGGTTCTATTAATAGAACACAAGGTTTTATTCATAAAACACATGGTTATATTTATAGATCACGGGTGGTTTCCATTCAGAGAACACATGGTTTCATTCATAAAACACAGGGTTCTATTCATAGAACACAGGGTTCCATTCATAGAACACAGGGTTCTATTAATAGAACACAAGGTTGTATTCATAAAACACATGGTTATATTTATAGATCACGGGTGGTTTCCATTCAGAGAACACATCATTTCATTCATAAAACACAGGGTTCTATTCATAGAACACAGGGTTCCATTTATAGAACACTGGGTTCTATTCATAGACCACAAGGTTTTATTCATAGAACACATGGTTATATTTATAGATCACGGGTGGTTTCCATTCAGAGAACACATAATTTTATTCATAAAACACAGGGTTCAATTCATAGAACACAGGGTTCCATTTATAGAACACAGGGTTCTATTCATAGAACTCAAGGTTTTATTCATAGAACAGATGGTTATATTTATAGATCACGGGTGGTTTCCATTCAGAGAACACATAATTGCATTCATAAAACACAGGGTTCTATTCATAGAACACAGGGTTCCATTTATAGAACACAGGGTTCTATTCATAGAACACAAGGTTTTATTCATAGAACACATGGCTATATTTATAGATCACGGGTGGTTTCCATTCAGAGAACACATGGTTTCATTCATAAAACACAGGGTTCTATTTATAGAACACAGGGTTCCATTCATAGAACACAGGGTTCTATTAATAGAACACAAGGTTTTATTCATAAAACACATGGTAATATTTATAGATCACGGGTGGTTTCCCTTCAGAGAACACATGGTTTCATTCATAAAACACAGGGTTCTATTCATAGAACACAGGGTTCCATTCATAGAACACAGGGTTCTATTAATAGAACACAAGGTTTTATTCATAAAACACATGGTTATATTTATAGATCATGGGTGGTTTCCATTCAGAGAACACATCATTTCATTCATAAAACACAGGGTTCTATTCATAGAACACAGGGTTCCATTTATAGAACACTGGGTTCTATTCATAGACCACAAGGTTTTATTCATAGAACACATGGTTATATTTATAGATCACGGGTGGTTTCCATTCAGAGAACACATAATTTTATTCATAAAACACAGGGTTCTATTCATAGAACACAGGGTTCCATTTATAGAACACAGGGTTCTATTCATAGAACTCAAGGTTTTATTCATAGAACAAATGGTTATATTTATAGATCACGGGTGGTTTCCATTCAGAGAACACATAATTGCATTCATTAAACAAAGGGTTATTCATAGAACACAGGGTTCCATTTATAGAACACAGGGTTCTATTCATAGAAAACAAGGTTTTATTCATAGAACACATGGCTATATTTATAGATCACGGGTGGTTTCCATTCAGAGAACACATAATTGCATTCATAAAACACAGGGTTCTATTCATAGAACACAGGGTTCCATTTATAGAACACAGGGTTCTATTCATAGAACACAAGGTTTTATTCATAGAACACATGGCTATATTTATAGATCACGGGTGGTTTCCATTCAGAGAACACATGGTTTCATTCATAAAACACAGGGTTCTATTTATAGAACACAGGGTTCCATTCATAGAACACAGGGTTCTATTAATAGAACACAAGGTTTTATTCATAAAACACATGGTTATATTTATAGATCACGGGTGGTTTCCATTCAGAGAACACATGGTTTCATTCATAAAACACAGGGTTCTATTCATAGAACACAGGGTTCCATTCATAGAACACAGGGTTCTATTAATAGAACACAAGGTTTTATTCATAAAACACATGGTTATATTTATAGATCACGGGTGGTTTCCATTCAGAGAACACATCGTTTCATTCATAAAACACAGGGTTCTATTCATAGAACACAGGGTTCCATTTATAGAACACAGGGTTCTATTCATAAAACACAAGGTTTTATTCATAAAACACATGGTTATATTTATAGATCACGGGTGGTTTTCATTCAGAGAACACATAATTTTATTCATAAAACACAGGGTTCTATTCATAGAACACAGGGTTCCATTTATAGAACACAGGGTTCTATTCATAGAACACAAGGTTTTATTCATAGAACACATGGCTATATTTATAGATCACGGGTGGTTTCCATTCAGAGAACACATGGTTTCATTCATAAAACACAGGGTTCTATTTATAGAACACAGGGTTCCATTCATAGAACACAGGGTTCTATTAATAGAACACAAGGTTTTATTCATAAAACACATGGTTATATTTATAGATCACGGGTGGTTTCCATTCAGAGAACACATGGTTTCATTCATAAAACACAGGGTTCTATTCATAGAACACAGGGTTCCATTCATAGAACACAGGGTTCTATTAATAGAACACAAGGTTTTATTCATAAAACACATGGTTATATTTATAGATCACGGGTGGTTTCCATTCAGAGAACACATCATTTCATTCATAAAACACAGGGTTCTATTCATAGAACACAGGGTTCCATTTATAGAACACAGGGTTCTATTCATAGAACACAAGGTTTTATTCATAGAACACATGGCTATATTTATAGATCACGGGTGGTTTCCATTCAGAGAACACATGGTTTCATTCATAAAACACAGGATTCTATTTATAGAACACAGGGTTCCATTCATAGAACACAGGGTTCTATTAATAGAACACAAGGTTTTATTCATAAAACACATGGTTATATTTATAGATCACGGGTGGTTTCCCTTCAGAGAACACATGGTTTCATTCATAAAACACAGGGTTCTATTCATAGAACACAGGGTTCCATTCATAGAACACAGGGTTCTATTAATAGAACACAAGGTTTTATTCATAAAACACATGGTTATATTTATAGATCATGGGTGGTTTCCATTCAGAGAACACATCATTTCATTCATAAAACACAGGGTTCTATTCATAGAACACAGGGTTCCATTTATAGAACACTGGGTTCTATTCATAGACCACAAGGTTTTATTCATAGAACACATGGTTATATTTATAGATCACGGGTGGTTTCCATTCAGAGAACACATAATTTTATTCATAAAACACAGGGTTCTATTCATAGAACACAGGGTTCCATTTATAGAACACAGGGTTCTATTCATAGAACTCAAGGTTTTATTCATAGAACAAATGGTTATATTTATAGATCACGGGTGGTTTCCATTCAGAGAACACATAATTGCATTCATTAAACAAAGGGTTATTCATAGAACACAGGGTTCCATTTATAGAACACAGGGTTCTATTCATAGAAAACAAGGTTTTATTCATAGAACACATGGCTATATTTATAGATCACGGGTTGTTTCCATTCAGAGAACACATAATTGCATTCATAAAACACAGGGTTCTATTCATAGAACACAGGGTCCCATTTATAGAACACAGGGTTCTATTCATAGAACACAAGGTTTTATTCATAGAACACATGGTTATATTTATAGATCACGGGTGGTTTCCATTCAGAGAACACATGGTTTCATTCATAAAACACAGGGTTCTATTTATAGAACACAGGGTTCCATTCATAGAACACAGGGTTCTATTAATAAAACACAAGGTTTTATTCATAAAACACATGGTTATATTTATAGATCACGGGTGGTTTCCATTCAGAGAACACATGGTTTCATTCATAAATCACAGGGTTCTATTCATAGAACACAGGGTTCCATTCATAGAACACAGGGTTCTATTAATAGAACACAAGGTTTTATTCATAAAACACATGGTTATATTTATAGATCACGGGTGGTTTCCAGTCAGAGAACACATGGTTTCATTCATAAAACACAGGGTTCTATTCATAGAACACAGGGTTCCATTCATAGAACACAGGGTTCTATTAATAGAACACAAGGTTGTATTAATAAAACACATGGTTATATTTATAGATCACGGGTGGTTTCCATTCAGAGAACACATAATTTCATTCATAAAACACAGGGTTCTATTCATAGAACACAGGGTTCCATTTATAGAACACAGGGTTCTATTCATAGAACACAAGGTTTTATTCATAGAACACATGGTTATATTTATAGATCACGGGTGGTTTCCATTCAGAGAACACATGGTTTCATTCATAAAACACAGGGTTCTATTTATAGAACACAGGGTTCCATTCATAGAACACAGGGTTCTATTAATAAAACACAAGGTTTTATTCATAAAACACATGGTTATATTTATAGATCACGGGTGGTTTCCATTCAGAGAACACATGGTTTCATTCATAAATCACAGGGTTCTATTCATAGAACACAGGGTTCCATTCATAGAACACAGGGTTCTATTAATAGAACACAAGGTTTTATTCATAAAACACATGGTTATATTTATAGATCACGGGTGGTTTCCATTCAGAGAACACATGATTTCATTCATAAAACACAGGGTTCTATTTATAGAACACAGGGTTCCATTCATAGAACACAGGGTTCTATTAATAGAACACAAGGTTTTATTCATAAAACACATGGTTATATTTATAGATCATGGGTGGTTTCCATTCAGAGAACACATCATTTCATTCATAAAACACAGGGTTCTATTCATAGAACACAGGGTTCCATTTATAGAACACTGGGTTCTATTCATAGACCACAAGGTTTTATTCATAGAACACATGGTTATATTTATAGATCACGGGTGGTTTCCATTCAGAGAACACATAATTTTATTCATAAAACACAGGGTTCTATTCATAGAACACAGGGTTCCATTTATAGTACACAGGGTTCTATTCATAGAACTCAAGGTTTTATTCATAGAACAAATGGTTATATTTATAGATCACGGGTGGTTTCCATTCAGAGAACACATAATTTCATTCATTAAACAAAGGGTTATTCATAGAACACAGGGTTCCATTTATAGAACACAGGGTTCTATTCATAGAAAACAAGGTTTTATTCATAGAACACATGGCTATATTTATAGATCACGGGTGGTTTCCATTCAGAGAACACATAATTGCATTCATAAAACACAGGGTTCTATTCATAGAACACAGGGTTCCATTTATAGAACACAGGGTTCTATTCATAGAACACAAGGTTTTATTCATAGAACACATGGTTATATTTATAGATCACGGGTGGTTTCCATTCAGAGAACACATGGTTTCATTCATAAAACACAGGGTTCTATTTATAGAACACAGGGTTCCATTCATAGAACACAGGGTTCTATTAATAAAACACAAGGTTTTATTCATAAAACACATGGTTATATTTATAGATCACGGGTGGTTTCCATTCAGAGAACACATGGTTTCATTCATAAAACACAGGGTTCTATTCATAGAACACAGGGTTCCATTCATAGAACACAGGGTTCTATTAAGAGAACACAAGGTTTTATTCATAGAACACATGGCTATATTTATAGATCACGGGTGGTTTCCATTCAGAGAACACATGGTTTCATTCATAAAACACAGGGTTCTATTTATAGAACACAGGGTTCCATTCATAGAACACAGGGTTCTATTAATAGAACACAAGGTTTTATTCATAAAACACATGGTTATATTTATAGATCGCGGGTGGTTTCCATTCAGAGAACACATGGTTTCATTCATAAAAGACAGGGTTCTATTCATAGAACACAGGATTCCATTCATAGAACACAGGGTTCTATTAATAGAACACAAGGTTGTATTCATAAAACACATGGTTATATTTATAGATCACGGGTGGTTTCCATTCAGAGAACACATCATTTCATTCATAAAACACAGGGTTCTATTCATAGAACACAGGGTTCCATTTATAGAACACAGGGTTCTATTCATAGAACACAAGGTTTTATTCATAAAACACATGGTTATATTTATAGATCACGGGTTGTTTCCATTCAGAGAACACATGGTTTCATTCATAAAACACAGGGTTCTATTTATAGAACACAGGGTTCCATTCATAGAACACAGGGTTCTATTAATAGAACACAAGGTTTTATTCATAAAACACATGGTTATATTTATAGATCACGGGTGGTTTCCATTCAGAGAACACATCATTTCATTCATAAAACACAGGGTTATATTCATAGAACACAGGGTTCCATTTATAGAACACTGGGTTCTATTCATAGACCACAAGGTTTTATTCATAGAACACATGGTTATATTTATAGATCACGGGTGGTTTTCATTCAGAGAACACATAATTTTATTCATAAAACACAGGGTTCTATTCATAGAACACAGGGTCCCATTTATAGAACACAGGGTTCTATTCATAGAACACAAGGTTTTATTCATAGAACACATGGCTATATTTATAGATCACGGGTGGTTTCCATTCAGAGAACACATGGTTTCATTCATAAAACACAGGGTTCTATTTATAGAACACAGGGTTCCATTCATAGAACACAGGGTTCTATTAATAGAACACAAGGTTTTATTCATAAAACACATGGTTATATTTATAGATCACGGGTGGTTTCCATTCAGAGAACACATGGTTTCATTCATAAAACACAGGGTTCTATTCATAGAACACAGGGTTCCATTCATAGAACACAGGGTTCTATTAAGAGAACACAAGGTTTTATTCATAAAACACATGGTTATATTTATAGATCACGGGTGGTTTCCATTCAGGGAACACATCATTTCATTCATAAAACACAGGGTTCTATTCATAGAACACAGGGTTCCATTTATAGAACACTGGGTTCTATTCATAGAACACAAGGTTTTATTCATAGAACACATGGTTATATTTATAGATCACGGGTGGTTTCCATTCAGAGAACACATAATTTCATTCATAAAACACAGGGTTCTATTCATAGAACACAGGGTTCCATTTATAGAACACAGGGTTCTATTTATAGAACACAAGGTTTTATTCATAGAACACATGGTTATATTTATAGATCACGGGTGGTTTCCATTCAGAGAACACATAATTTTATTCATAAAACACAGGGTTCTATTCATAGAACACAGGGTTCCATTTATAGAACACAGGGTTCTATTCATAGAACTCAAGGTTTTATTCATAGAACAGATGGTTATATTTATAGATCACGGGTGGTTTCCATTCAGAGAACACATAATTGCATTCATAAAACACAGGGTTCTATTCATAGAACACAGGGTTCCATTTATAGAACACAGGGTTCTATTCATAGAACACAAGGTTTTATTCATAGAACACATGGCTATATTTATAGATCACGGGTGGTTTCCATTCAGAGAACACATGGTTTCATTCATAAAACACAGGGTTCTATTTATAGAACACAGGGTTCCATTCATAGAACACAGGGTTCTATTAATAGAACACAAGGTTTTATTCATAAAACACATGGTTATATTTATAGATCACGGGTGGTTTCCATTCAGAGAACACATGGTTTCATTCATAAAACACAGGGTTCTATTCATAGAACACAGGGTTCCATTCATAGAACACAGGGTTCTATTAATAGAACACAAGGTTGTATTCATAAAACACATAGTTATATTTTTAGATCACGGGTGGTTTCCATTCAGAGAACACATCATTTCATTCATAAAACACAGGGTTCTATTCATAGAACACAGGGTTCCATTTATAGAACACTGGGTTCTATTCATAGACCACAAGGTTTTATTCATAGAACACATGGTTATATTTATAGATCACGGGTGGTTTCCATTCAGAGAAGACATAATTTTATTCATAAAACACAGGGTTCAATTCATAGAACACAGGGTTCCATTTATAGAACACAGTTTTCTATTCATAGAACTCAAGGTTTTATTCATAGAACAGATGGTTATATTTATAGATCACGGGTGGTTTCCATTCAGAGAACACATAATTGCATTCATAAAACACAGGGTTCTATTTATAGAACACAGGGTTCCATTCATAGAACACAGGGTTCTATTAATAAAACACAAGGTTTTATTCATAAAACACATGGTTATATTTATAGATCACGGGTGGTTTCCATTCAGAGAACACATGGTTTCATTCATAAAACACAGGGATCAAGTCATAGAACACAGGGTTCCATTTATAGAACACAGGGTTCTATTCATAGAAAACAAGGTTTTATTCATAGAACACATGGCTATATTTATAGATCACGGGTGGTTTCCATTCAGAGAACACATAATTTCATTCATAAAACACAGGGTTCTATTCATAGAACACAGGGTTCCATTTATAGAACACAGGGTTCTATTCATAGAACTCAAGGTTTTATTCATAGAACAGATGGTTATATTTATAGATCACGGGTGGTTTCCATTCAGAGAACACATAATTGCATTCATAAAACACAGGGTTCTATTCATAGAACACAGGGTTCCATTTATAGAACACAGGGTTCTATTCATAGAACACAAGGTTTTATTCATAGAACACATGGCTATATTTATAGATCACGGGTGGTTTCCATTCAGAGAACACATGGTTTCATTCATAAAACACAGGGTTCTATTTATAGAACACAGGGTTCCATTCATAGAACACAAGGTTCTATTAATAGAACACAAGGTTTTATTCATAAAACACATGGTTATATTTATAGATCACGGGTGGTTTCCATTCAGAGAACACATGGTTTCATTCATAAAACACAGGGTTCTATTCATAGAACACAGGGTTCCATTCATAGAACACAGGGTTCTATTAATAGAACACAAGGTTGTATTCATAAAACACATGTTTATATTTATAGATCACGGGTGGTTTCCATTCAGAGAACACATCATTTCATTCATAAAACACAGGGTTCTATTCATAGAACACAGGGTTCCATTTATAGAACACTGGGTTCTATTCATAGACCACAAGGTTTTATTCATAGAACACATGGTTATATTTATAGATCACGGGTGGTTTCCATTCAGAGAACACATAATTTTATTCATAAAACACAGGGTTCAATTCATAGAACACAGGGTTCCATTTATAGAACACAGGGTTCTATTCATAGAACTCAAGGTTTTATTCATAGAACAGATGGTTATATTTATAGATCACGGGTGGTTTCCATTCAGAGAACACATAATTGCATTCATAAAACACAGGGTTCTATTCATAGAACACAGGGTTCCATTTATAGAACACAGGGTTCTATTCATAGAACACAAGGTTTTATTCATAGAACACATGGCTATATTTATAGATCACGGGTGGTTTCCATTCAGAGAACACATGGTTTCATTCATAAAACACAGGGTTCTATTTATAGAACACAGGGTTCCATTCATAGAACACAGGGTTCTATTAATAGAACACAAGGTTTTATTCATAAAACACATGGTTATATTTATAGATCACGGGTGGTTTCCATTCAGAGAACACATGGTTTCATTCATAAAACACAGGGTTCTATTCATAGAACACAGGGTTCCATTCATAGAACACAGGGTTCTATTAATAGAACACAAGGTTGTATTCATAAAACACATGGTTATATTTATAGATCACGGGTGGTTTCCATTCAGAGAACACATCATTTCATTCATAAAACACAGGGTTCTATTCATAGAACACAGGGTTCAATTTATAGAACACTGGGTTCTATTCATAGACCACAAGGTTTTATTCATAGAACACATGGTTATATTTATAGATCACGGGTGGTTTCCATTCAGAGAACACATAATTTTATTCATAAAACACAGGGTTCAATTCATAGAACACAGGGTTCCATTTATAGAACACAGGGTTCTATTCATAGAACTCAAGGTTTTATTCATAGAACAGATGGTTATATTTATAGATCACGGGTGGTTTCCATTCAGAGAACACATAATTTCATTCATAAAACACAGGGTTCTATTCATAGAACACAGGGTTCCATTTATAGAACACAGGGTTCTATTTATAGAACACAAGGTTTTATTCATAGAACACATGGTTATATTTATAGATCACGGGTGGTTTCCATTCAGAGAACACATAATTTTATTCATAAAACACAGGGTTCTATTCATAGAACACAGGGTTCCATTTATAGAACACAGGGTTCTATTCATAGAACTCAAGGTTTTATTCATAGAACAGATGGTTATATTTATAGATCACGGGTGGTTTCCATTCAGAGAACACATAATTGCATTCATAAAACACAGGGTTCTATTCATAGAACACAGGGTTCCATTTATAGAACACAGGGTTCTATTCATAGAACACAAGGTTTTATTCATAGAACACATGGCTATATTTATAGATCACGGGTGGTTTCCATTCAGAGAACACATGGTTTCATTCATAAAACACAGGGTTCTATTTATAGAACACAGGGTTCCATTCATAGAACACAGGGTTCTATTAATAGAACACAAGGTTTTATTCATAAAACACATGGTTATATTTATAGATCACGGGTGGTTTCCATTCAGAGAACACATGGTTTCATTCATAAAACACAGGGTTCTATTCATAGAACACAGGGTTCCATTCATAGAACACAGGGTTCTATTAATAGAACACAAGGTTGTATTCATAAAACACATAGTTATATTTTTAGATCACGGGTGGTTTCCATTCAGAGAACACATCATTTCATTCATAAAACACAGGGTTCTATTCATAGAACACAGGGTTCCATTTATAGAACACTGGGTTCTATTCATAGACCACAAGGTTTTATTCATAGAACACATGGTTATATTTATAGATCACGGGTGGTTTCCATTCAGAGAACACATAATTTTATTCATAAAACACAGGGTTCAATTCATAGAACACAGGGTTCCATTTATAGAACACAGGGTTCTATTCATAGAACTCAAGGTTTTATTCATAGAACAGATGGTTATATTTATAGATCACGGGTGGTTTCCATTCAGAGAACACATAATTGCATTCATAAAACACAGGGTTCTATTCATAGAACACAGGGTTCCATTTATAGAACACAGGGTTCTATTCATAGAACACAAGGTTTTATTCATAGAACACATGGCTATATTTATAGATCACGGGTGGTTTCCATTCAGAGAACACATGGTTTCATTCATAAAACACAGGGTTCTATTTATAGAACACAGGGTTCCATTCATAGAACACAGGGTTCTATTAATAGAACACAAGGTTTTATTCATAAAACACATGGTTATATTTATAGATCACGGGTGGTTTCCATTCAGAGAACACATGGTTTCATTCATAAAACACAGGGTTCTATTCATAGAACACAGGGTTCCATTCATAGAACACAGGGTTCTATTAATAGAACACAAGGTTGTATTCATAAAACACATGGTTATATTTATAGATCACGGGTGGTTTCCATTCAGAGAACACATCATTTCATTCATAAAACACAGGGTTCTATTCATAGAACACAGGGTTCAATTTATAGAACACTGGGTTCTATTCATAGACCACAAGGTTTTATTCATAGAACACATGGTTATATTTATAGATCACGGGTGGTTTCCATTCAGAGAACACATAATTTTATTCATAAAACACAGGGTTCAATTCATAGAACACAGGGTTCCATTTATAGAACACAGGGTTCTATTCATAGAACTCAAGGTTTTATTCATAGAACAGATGGTTATATTTATAGATCACGGGTGGTTTCCATTCAGAGAACACATAATTTCATTCATAAAACACAGGGTTCTATTCATAGAACACAGGGTTCCATTTATAGAACACAGGGTTCTATTTATAGAACACAAGGTTTTATTCATAGAACACATGGTTATATTTATAGATCACGGGTGGTTTCCATTCAGAGAACACATAATTTTATTCATAAAACACAGGGTTCTATTCATAGAACACAGGGTTCCATTTATAGAACACAGGGTTCTATTCATAGAACTCAAGGTTTTATTCATAGAACAGATGGTTATATTTATAGATCACGGGTGGTTTCCATTCAGAGAACACATAATTGCATTCATAAAACACAGGGTTCTATTCATAGAACACAGGGTTCCATTTATAGAACACAGGGTTCTATTCATAGAACACAAGGTTTTATTCATAGAACACATGGCTATATTTATAGATCACGGGTGGTTTCCATTCAGAGAACACATGGTTTCATTCATAAAACACAGGGTTCTATTTATAGAACACAGGGTTCCATTCATAGAACACAGGGTTCTATTAATAGAACACAAGGTTTTATTCATAAAACACATGGTTATATTTATAGATCACGGGTGGTTTCCATTCAGAGAACACATGGTTTCATTCATAAAACACAGGGTTCTATTCATAGAACACAGGGTTCCATTCATAGAACACAGGGTTCTATTAATAGAACACAAGGTTGTATTCATAAAACACATAGTTATATTTTTAGATCACGGGTGGTTTCCATTCAGAGAACACATCATTTCATTCATAAAACACAGGGTTCTATTCATAGAACACAGGGTTCCATTTATAGAACACTGGGTTCTATTCATAGACCACAAGGTTTTATTCATAGAACACATGGTTATATTTATAGATCACGGGTGGTTTCCATTCAGAGAAGACATAATTTTATTCATAAAACACAGGGTTCAATTCATAGAACACAGGGTTCCATTTATAGAACACAGGGTTCTATTCATAGAACTCAAGGTTTTATTCATAGAACAGATGGTTATATTTATAGATCACGGGTGGTTTCCATTCAGAGAACACATCATTTCATTCATAAAACACAGGGTTCAATTCATAGAACACAGGGTTCCATTTATAGAACACAGGGTTCTATTCATAGAACTCAAGGTTTTATTCATAAAACACATAGTTATATTTTTAGATCACGGGTGGTTTCCATTCAGAGAACACATCATTTCATTCATAAAACACAGGGTTCTATTCATAGAACACAGGGTTCCATTTATAGAACACTGGGTTCTATTCATAGACCACAAGGTTTTATTCATAGAACACATGATTATATTTATAGATCACGGGTGGTTTCCATTCAGAGAAGACATAATTTTATTCATAAAACACAGGGTTCAATTCATAGAACACAGGGTTCCATTTATAGAACACAGGGTTCTATTCATAGAACTCAAGGTTTTATTCATAGAACAGATGGTTATATTTATAGATCACGGGTGGTTTCCATTCAGAGAACACATAATTGCATTCATAAAACACAGGGTTCTATTTATAGAACACAGGGTTCCATTCATAGAACACAGGGTTCTATTAATAAAACACAAGGTTTTATTCATAAAACACATGGTTATATTTATAGATCACGGGTGGTTTCCATTCAGAGAACACATGGTTTCATTCATAAAACACAGGGTTCAAGTCATAGAACACAGGGTTCCATTTATAGAACACAGGGTTCTATTCATAGAAAACAAGGTTTTATTCATAGAACACATGGCTATATTTATAGATCACGGGTGGTTTCCATTTAGAGAACACATGGTTTCATTCATAAAACACAGGGTTCTATTTATAGAACACAGGGTTCCATTCATAGAACACAGGGTTCTATTAATAAAACACAAGGTTTTATTCATAAAACACATGGTTATATTTATAGATCACGGGTGGTTTCCATTCAGAGAACACATGGTTTCATTCATAAAACACAGGGTTCTATTCATAGAACACAGGGTTCCATTCATAGAACACAGGGTTCTATTAATAGAACACAAGGTTTTATTCATAAAACACATGGTTATATTTATAGATCACGGGTGTTTTCCTTTCAGAGAACACATGATTTCATTCATAAAACACAGGGTTTTATTTATAGAACACAGGGTTCCATTCATAGAACACAGGGTTCTATTAATAGAACACAAGGTTTTATTCATAAAACACATGGTTATATTTATAGATCACGGGTGGTTTCCAGTCAGAGAACACATGGTTTCATTCATAAAACACAGGGTTCTATTCATAGAACACAGGGTTCCATTTATAGAACACAGGGTTCTATTCATAGAACTCAAGGTTTTATTCATAGAACAGATGGTTATATTTATAGATCACGGGTGGATTCCATTCAGAGAACACATAATTGCATTCATAAAACACAGGGTTCTATTCATAGAACACAGGGTTCCATTTATAGAACACAGGGTTCTATTCATAGAACACAAGGTTTTATTCATAGAACACATGGCTATATTTATAGATCACGGGTGGTTTCCATTCAGAGAACACATGGTTTCATTCATAAAACACAGGGTTCTATTTATAGAACACAGGGTTCCATTCATAGAACACAGGGTTCTATTAATAGAACACAAGGTTTTATTCATAAAACACATGGTTATATTTATAGATCACGGGTGGTTTCCATTCAGAGAACACATGGTTTCATTCATAAAACACAGGGTTCTATTCATAGAACACAGGGTTCCATTCATAGAACACTGGGTTCTATTCATAGACCACAAGGTTTTATTCATAGAACACATGGTTATATTTATAGATCACGGGTGGTTTCCATTCAGAGAACACATAATTTTATTCATAAAACACAGGGTTCAATTCATAGAACACAGGGTTCCATTTATAGAACACAGGGTTCTATTCATAGAACTCAAGGTTTTATTCATAGAACAGATGGTTATATTTATAGATCACGTGTGGTTTCCATTCAGAGAACACATAATTGCATTCATAAAACACAGGGTTCTATTCATAGAACACAGGGTTCCATTTATAGAACACAGGGTTCTATTCATAGAACACAAGGTTTTATTCATAGAACACATGGCTATATTTATAGATCACGGGTGGTTTCCATTCAGAGAACACATGGTTTCATTCATAAAACACAGGGTTCTATTTATAGAACACAGGGTTCCATTCATAGAACACAGGGTTCTATTAATAGAACACAAGGTTTTATTCATAAAACACATGGTTATATTTATAGATCACGGGTGGTTTCCATTCAGAGAACACATGGTTTCATTCATAAAACACAGGGTTCTATTCATAGAACACAGGGTTCCATTCATAGAACACAGGGTTCTATTAATAGAACACAAGGTTGTATTCATAAAACACATGGTTATATTTATAGATCACGGGTGGTTTCCATTCAGAGAACACATCATTTCATTCATAAAACATAGGGTTCTATTCATAGAACACAGGGTTCAATTTATAGAACACTGGGTTCTATTCATAGACCACAAGGTTTTATTCATAGAACACATGGCTATATTTATAGATCACGGGTGGTTTCCATTCAGAGAACACATGGTTTCATTCATAAAACACAGGGTTCTATTTATAGAACACAGGGTTCCATTCATAGAACACAGGGTTCTATTAATAGAACACAAGGTTTTATTCATAAAACACATGGTTATATTTATAGATCACGGGTGGTTTCCCTTCAGAGAACACATGGTTTCATTCATAAAACACAGGGTTCTATTCATAGAACACAGGGTTCCATTCATAGAACACAGGGTTCTATTAATAGAACACAAGGTTTTATTCATAAAACACATGGTTATATTTATAGATCATGGGTGGTTTCCATTCAGAGAACACATCATTTCATTCATAAAACACAGGGTTCTATTCATAGAACACAGGGTTCCATTTATAGAACACTGGGTTCTATTCATAGACCACAAGGTTTTATTCATAGAACACATGGTTATATTTATAGATCACGGATGGTTTCCATTCAGAGAACACATAATTTTATTCATAAAACACAGGGTTCTATTCATAGAACACAGGGTTCCATTTATAGAACACAGGGTTCTATTCATAGAACTCAAGGTTTTATTCATAGAACAAATGGTTATATTTATAGATCACGGGTGGTTTCCATTCAGAGAACACATAATTGCATTCATTAAACAAAGGGTTATTCATAGAACACAGGGTTCCATTTATAGAACACAGGGTTCTATTCATAGAAAACAAGGTTTTATTCATAGAACACATGGCTATATTTATAGATCACGGGTGGTTTCCATTCAGAGAACACATAATTGCATTCATAAAACACAGGGTTCTATTCATAGAACACAGGGTTCCATTTATAGAACACAGGGTTCTATTCATAGAACACAAGGTTTTATTCATAGAACACATGGTTATATTTATAGATCACGGGTGGTTTCCATTCAGAGAACACATGGTTTCATTCATAAAACACAGGGTTCTATTTATAGAACACAGGGTTCCATTCATAGAACACATGGTTCTATTAATAAAACACAAGGTTTTATTCATAAAACACATGGTTATATTTATAGATCACGGGTGGTTTCCATTCAGAGAACACATGGTTTCATTCATAAATCACAGGGTTCTATTCATAGAACACAGGGTTCCATTCATAGAACACAGGGTTCTATTAATAGAACACAAGGTTTTATTCATAAAACACATGGTTATATTTATAGATCACGGGTGGTTTCCATTCAGAGAACACATGATTTCATTCATAAAACACAGGGTTCTATTTATAGAACACAGGGTTCCATTCATAGAACACAGGGTTCTATTAATAGAACACAAGGTTTTATTCATAAAACACATGGTTATATTTATAGATCACGGGTGGTTTCCAGTCAGAGAACACATGGTTTCATTCATAAAACACAGGGTTCTATTCATAGAACACAGGGTTCCATTCATAGAACACAGGGTTCTATTAATAGAACACAAGGTTGTATTCATAAAACACATGGTTATATTTATAGATCACGGGTGGTTTCCATTCAGAGAACACATAATTTCATTCATAAAACACAGGGTTCTATTCATAGAACACAGGGTTCCATTTATAGAACACAGGGTTCTATTCATAGAACACAAGGTTTTATTCATAGAACACATGGTTATATTTATAGATCACGGGTGGTTTCCATTCAGAGAACACATAATTTTATTCATAAAACACAGGGTTCTATTCATAGAACACAGGGTTCCATTTATAGAACACAGGGTTCTATTCATAGAACTCAAGGTTTTATTCATAGAACAGATGGTTATATTTATAGATCACGGGTGGTTTCCATTCAGAGAACACATAATTGCATTCATAAAACACAGGGTTCTATTCATAGAACACAGGGTTCCATTTATAGAACACAGGGTTCTATTCATAGAACACAAGGTTTTATTCATAAAACACATGGTTATATTTATAGATCACGGGTGGTTTCCATTCAGAGAACACATGGTTTCATTCATAAAACACAGGGTTCTATTCATAGAACACAGGGTTCCATTCATAGAACACAGGGTTCTATTAAGAGAACACAAGGTTTTATTCATAGAACACATGGCTATATTTATAGATCACGGGTGGTTTCCATTCAGAGAACACATGGTTTCATTCATAAAACACAGGGTTCTATTTGTAGAACACAGGGTTCCATTCATAGAACACAGGGTTCTATTAAGAGAACACAAGGTTTTATTCATAGAACACATGGCTATATTTATAGATCACGGGTGGTTTCCATTCAGAGAACACATCATTTCATTCATAAAACACAGGGTTCTATTCATAGAACACAGGGTTCCATTTATAGAACACTGGGTTCTATTCATAGACCACAAGGTTTTATTCATAGAACACATGGTTATATTTATAGATCACGGGTGGTTTTCATTCAGAGAACACATAATTTTATTCATAAAACACAGGGTTCTATTCATAGAACACAGGGTTCCATTTATAGAACACAGGGTTCTATTCATAGAACACAAGGTTTTATTCATAGAACACATGGCTATATTTATAGATCACGGGTGGTTTCCATTCAGAGAACACATGGTTTCATTCATAAAACACAGGGTTCTATTTATAGAACACAGGGTTCCATTCATAGAACACAGGGTTCTATTAATAGAACACAAGGTTTTATTCATAAAACACATGGTTATATTTATAGATCACGGGTGGTTTCCATTCAGATAACACATGGTTTCATTCATAAAACACAGGGTTCTATTCATAGAACACAGGGTTCCATTCATAGAACACAGGGTTCTATTAATAGAACACAAGGTTTTATTCATAAAACACATGGTTATATTTATAGATCACGGGTGGTTTCCATTCAGAGAACACATCATTTCATTCATAAAACACAGGGTTCTATTCATAGAACACAGGGTTCCATTTATAGAACACAGGGTTCTATTCATAGAACACAAGGTTTTATTCATAAAACACATGGTTATATTTATAGATCACGGGTGGTTTTCATTCAGAGAACACATAATTTTATTCATAAAACACAGGGTTCTATTCATAGAACACAGGGTTCCATTTATAGAACACAGGGTTCTATTCATAGAACACAAGGTTTTATTCATAGAACACATGGCTATATTTATAGATCACGGGTGGTTTCCATTCAGAGAACACATGGTTTCATTCATAAAACACAGGGTTCTATTTATAGAACACAGGGTTCCATTCATAGAACACAGGGTTCTATTAATAGAACACAAGGTTTTATTCATAAAACACATGGTTATATTTATAGATCACGGGTGGTTTCCATTCAGAGAACACATGGTTTCATTCATAAAACACAGGGTTCTATTCATAGAACACAGGGTTCCATTCATAGAACACAGGGTTCTATTAATAGAACACAAGGTTTTATTCATAAAACACATGGTTATATTTATAGATCACGGGTGGTTTCCATTCAGAGAACACATCATTTCATTCATAAAACACAGGGTTCTATTCATAGAACACAGGGTTCCATTTATAGAACACAGGGTTCTATTCATAGAACACAAGGTTTTATTCATAGAACACATGGCTATATTTATAGATCACGGGTGGTTTCCATTCAGAGAACACATGATTTCATTCATAAAACACAGGGTTCTATTTATAGAACACAGGGTTCCATTCATAGAACACAGGGTTCTATTAATAGAACACAAGGTTTTATTCATAAAACACATGGTTATATTTATAGATCACCGGTGGTTTCCCTTCAGAGAACACATGGTTTCATTCATAAAACACAGGGTTCTATTCATAGAACACAGGGTTCCATTCATAGAACACAGGGTTCTATTAATAGAACACAAGGTTTTATTCATTAAACACATGGTTATATTTATAGATCATGGGTGGTTTCCATTCAGAGAACACATCATTTCATTCATAAAACACAGGGTTCTATTCATAGAACACAGGGTTCCATTTATAGAACACTGGGTTCTATTCATAGACCACAAGGTTTTATTCATAGAACACATGGTTATATTTATAGATCACGGGTGGTTTCCATTCAGAGAACACATAATTTTATTCATAAAACACAGGGTTCTATTCATAGAACACAGGGTTCCATTTATAGAACACAGGGTTCTATTCATAGAACTCAAGGTTTTATTCATAGAACAAATGGTTATATTTATAGATCACGGGTGGTTTCCATTCAGAGAACACATAATTGCATTCATTAAACAAAGGGTTATTCATAGAACACAGGGTTCCATTTATAGAACACAGGGTTCTATTCATAGAAAACAAGGTTTTATTCATAGAACACATGGCTATATTTATAGATCACGGGTTGTTTCCATTCAGAGAACACATAATTGCATTCATAAAACACAGGGTTCTATTCATAGAACACAGGGTCCCATTTATAGAACACAGGGTTCTATTCATAGAACACAAGGTTTTATTCATAGAACACATGGTTATATTTATAGATCACGGGTGGTTTCCATTCAGAGAACACATGGTTTCATTCATAAAACACAGGGTTCTATTTATAGAACACAGGGTTCCATTCATAGAACACAGGGTTCTATTAATAAAACACAAGGTTTTATTCATAAAACACATGGTTATATTTATAGATCACGGGTGGTTTCCATTCAGAGAACACATGGTTTCATTCATAAATCACAGGGTTCT
Source organism: Crinia signifera (assembly GCF_055691185.1). Lineage (NCBI taxonomy): Eukaryota > Metazoa > Chordata > Amphibia > Anura > Myobatrachidae > Crinia > Crinia signifera. Next base: position 235,016,995 of record NC_139217.1, on the reverse strand, counting down.
ATTCATAGAACACAGGGTTCCATTCATAGAACACAGGGTTCTATTAATAGAACACAAGGTTTTATTCATAAAACACATGGTTATATTTATAGATCACGGGTGGTTTCCAGTCAGAGAACACATGGTTTCATTCATAAAACACAGGGTTCTATTCATAGAACACAGGGTTCCATTCATAGAACACATGGTTCTATTAATAGAACACAAGGTTGTATTCATAAAACACATGGTTATATTTATAGATCACGGGTGGTTTCCATTCAGAGAACACATAATTTCATTCATAAAACACAGGGTTCTATTCATAGAACACAGGGTTCCATTCATAGAACACAAGGTTTTATTCGTAGAACACATGGTTATATTTATAGATCACGGGTGGTTTCCATTCAGAGAACACATGGTTTCATTCATAAAACACAGGGTTCTATTTATAGAACACAGGGTTCCATTCATAGAACACAGGGTTCTATTAATAAAACACAAGGTTTTATTCATAAAACACATGGTTATATTTATAGATCACGGGTGGTTTCCATTCAGAGAACACATGGTTTCATTCATAAATCACAGGGTTCTATTCATAGAACACAGGGTTCCATTCATAGAACACAGGGTTCTATTAATAGAACACAAGGTTTTATTCATAAAACACATGGTTATATTTATAGATCACGGGTGGTTTCCATTCAGAGAACACATGATTTCATTCATAAAACACAGGGTTCTATTTATAGAACACAGGGTTCCATTCATAGAACACAGGGTTCTATTAATAGAACACAAGGTTTTATTCATAAAACACATGGTTATATTTATAGATCATGGGTGGTTTCCATTCAGAGAACACATCATTTCATTCATAAAACACAGGGTTCTATTCATAGAACACAGGGTTCCATTTATAGAACACTGGGTTCTATTCATAGACCACAAGGTTTTATTCATAGAACACATGGTTATATTTATAGATCACGGGTGGTTTCCATTCAGAGAACACATAATTTTATTCATAAAACACAGGGTTCTATTCATAGAACACAGGGTTCCATTTATAGAACACAGGGTTCTATTCATAGAACTCAAGGTTTTATTCATAGAACAAATGGTTATATTTATAGATCACGGGTGGTTTCCATTCAGAGAACACATAATTGCATTCATTAAACAAAGGGTTATTCATAGAACACAGGGTTCCATTTATAGAACACAGGGTTCTATTCATAGAAAACAAGGTTTTATTCATAGAACACATGGCTATATTTATAGATCACGGGTGGTTTCCATTCAGAGAACACATAATTGCATTCATAAAACACAGGGTTCTATTCATAGAACACAGGGTCCAATTTATAGAACACAGGGTTCTATTTATAGAACACAAGGTTTTATTCATAGAACACATGGTTATATTTATAGATCACGGGTGGTTTCCATTCAGAGAACACATGGTTTCATTCATAAAACACAGGGTTCTATTTATAGAACACAGGGTTCCATTCATAGGACACAGGGTTCTATTAATAAAACACAAGGTTTTATTCATAAAACACATGGTTATATTTACAGATCACGGGTGGTTTCCATTCAGAGAACACATGGTTTCATTCATAAATCACAGGGTTCTATTCATAGAACACAGGGTTCCATTCATAGAACACAGGGTTCTATTAATAGAACACAAGGTTTTATTCATAAAACACATGGTTATATTTATAGATCACGGGTGGTTTCCATTCAGAGAACACATGATTTCATTCATAAAACACAGGGTTCTATTTATAGAACACAGGGTTCCATTCATAGAACACAGGGTTCTATTAATAGAACACAAGGTTTTATTCATAAAACACATGGTTATATTTATAGATCACGGGTGGTTTCCAGTCAGAGAACACATGGTTTCATTCATAAAACACAGGGTTCTATTCATAGAACACAGGGTTCCATTCATAGAACACAGGGTTCTATTAATAGAACACAAGGTTGTATTCATAAAACACATGGTTATATTTATAGATCACGGGTGGTTTCCATTCAGAGAACACATAATTTCATTCATAAAACACAGGGTTCTATTCATAGAACACAGGGTTCCATTTATAGAACACAGGGTTCTATTCATAGAACACAAGGTTTTATTCATAGAACACATGGTTATATTTATAGATCACGGGTGGTTTCCATTCAGAGAACACATAATTTTATTCATAAAACACAGGGTTCTATTCATAGAACACAGGGTTCCATTTATAGAACACAGGGTTCTATTCATAGAACTCAAGGTTTTATTCATAGAACAGATGGTTATATTTATAGATCACGGGTGGTTTCCATTCAGAGAACACATCATTTCATTCATAAAACACAGGGTTCTATTCATAGAACACAGGGTTCCATTTATAGAACACTGGGTTCTATTCATAGACCACAAGGTTTTATTCATAGAACACATGGTTATATTTATAGATCACGGGTGGTTTTCATTCAGAGAACACATAATTTTATTCATAAAACACAGTGTTCTATTCATAGAACACAGGGTTCCATTTATAGAACACAGGGTTCTATTCATAGAACACAAGGTTTTATTCATAGAACACATGGTTATATTTATAGATCACGGGTGGTTTCCATTCAGAGAACACATAATTTTATTCATAAAACACAGGGTTCTATTCATAGAACACAGGGTTCCATTTATAGAACACAGGGTTCTATTCATAGAACTCAAGGTTTTATTCATAGAACAGATGGTTATATTTATAGATCACGGGTGGTTTCCATTCAGAGAACACATCATTTCATTCATAAAACACAGGGTTCTATTCATAGAACACAGGGTTCCATTTATAGAACACTGGGTTCTATTCATAGACCACAAGGTTTTATTCATAGAACACATGGTTATATTTATAGATCACGGGTGGTTTTCATTCAGAGAACACATAATTTTATTCATAAAACACAGGGTTCTATTCATAGAACACAGGGTTCCATTTATAGAACACAGGGTTCTATTCATAGAACACAAGGTTTTATTCATAGAACACATGGCTATATTTATAGATCACGGGTGGTTTCCATTCAGAGAACACATGGTTTCATTCATAAAACACAGGGTTCTATTTATAGAACACAGGGTTCCATTCATAGAACACAGGGTTCTATTAATAGAACACAAGGTTTTATTCATAAAACACATGGTTATATTTATAGATCACGGGTGGTTTCCATTCAGAGAACACATGGTTTCATTCATAAAACACAGGGTTCTATTCATAGAACACAGGGTTCCATTCATAGAACACAGGGTTCTATTAATAGAACACAAGGTTTTATTCATAAAACACATGGTTATATTTATAGATCACGGGTGGTTTCCATTCAGAGAACACATCATTTCATTCATAAAACACAGGGTTCTATTCATAGAACACAGGGTTCCATTTATAGAACACTGGGTTCTATTCATAGACCACAAGGTTTTATTCATAGAACACATGGTTATATTTATAGATCACGGGTGGTTTCCATTCAGAGAACACATGGTTTCATTCATAAAACACAGGGTTCTATTCATAGAACACAGGGTTCCATTCATAGAACACAGGGTTCTATTAAGAGAACACAAGGTTTTATTCATAAAACACATGGTTATATTTATAGATCACGGGTGGTTTCCATTCAGGGAACACATCATTTCATTCATAAAACACAGGGTTCTATTCATAGAACACAGGGTTCCATTTACAGAACACAGGGTTCTATTCATAGAACACAAGGTTTTATTCATAGAACACAAGGTTTTATTCATAGAACACAGGGTTCTATTAAGAGAACACAAGGTTTTATTCATAAAACACATGGTTATATTTATAGATCACGGGTGGTTTCCATTCAGGGAACACATCATTTCATTCATAAAACACAGGGTTCTATTCATAGAACACAGGGTTCCATTTATAGAACACTGGGTTCTATTCATAGAACACAAGGTTTTATTCATAGAACACATGGTTATATTTATAGATCACGGGTGGTTTCCATTCAGAGAACACATAATTTCATTCATAAAACACAGGGTTCTATTCATAGAACACAGGGTTCCATTTATAGAACACAGGGTTCTATTCATAGAACACAAGGTTTTATTCATAGAACACATGGTTATATTTATAGATCACGGGTGGTTTTCATTCAGAGAACACATAATTTTATTAATAAAACACAGGGTTCTATTCATAGAACACAGGGTTCCATTTATAGAACACAGGGTTCTATTCATAGAACTCAAGGTTTTATTCATAGAACAGATGGTTATATTTATAGATCACGGGTGGTTTCCATTCAGAGAACACATAATTTTATTCATAAAACACAGGGTTCTATTCATAGAACACAGGGTTCCATTTATAGAACACAGGGTTCTATTCATAGAACTCAAGGTTTTATTCATAGAACAGATGGTTATATTTATAGATCACGGGTGGTTTCCATTCAGAGAACACATGGTTTCATTCATAAAACACAGGGTTCTATTTATAGAACACAGGGTTCCATTCATAGAACACAGGGTTCTATTAATAGAACACAAGGTTTTATTCATAAAACACATGGTTATATTTATAGATCACGGGTGGTTTCCATTCAGAGAACACATGGTTTCATTCATAAAACACAGGGTTCTATTCATAGAACACAGGGTTCCATTCATAGAACACAGGGTTCTATTAATAGAACACAAGGTTGTATTCATAAAACACATGGTTATATTTATAGATCACGGGTGGTTTCCATTCAGAGAACACATCATTTCATTCATAAAACACAGGGTTCTATTCATAGAACACAGGGTTCCATTTATAGAACACTGGGTTCTATTCATAGACCACAAGGTTTTATTCATAGAACACATGGTTATATTTATAGATCACAGGTGGTTTCCATTCAGAGAACACATAATTTTATTCATAAAACACAGGGTTCAATTCATAGAACACAGGGTTCCATTTATAGAACACAGGGTTCTATTCATAGAACTCAAGGTTTTATTCATAGAACAGATGGTTATATTTATAGATCACGGGTGGTTTCCATTCAGAGAACACATAATTGCATTCATAAAACACAGGGTTCTATTCATAGAACACAGGGTTCCATTTATAGAACACTGGGTTATATTCATAGACCACAAGGTTTTATTCATAGAACACATGGCTATATTTATAGATCACGGGTGGTTTCCATTCAGAGAACACATAATTTTATTCATAAAACACAGGGTTCTATTCATAGAACACAGGGTTCCATTTATAGTACACAGGGTTCTATTCATAGAACTCAAGGTTTTATTCATAGAACAAATGGTTATATTTATAGATCCCGGGTGGTTTCCATTCAGAGAACACATAATTGCATTCATTAAACAAAGGGTTATTCATAGAACACAGGGTTCCATTTATAGAACACAGGGTTCTATTCATAGAAAACAAGGTTTTATTCATAGAACACATGGCTATATTTATAGATCACGGGTTGTTTCCATTCAGAGAACACATAATTGCATTCATAAAACACAGGGTTCTATTCATAGAACACAGGGTTCCATTTATAGAACACAGGGTTCTATTCATAGAACACAAGGTTTTATTCATAGAACACATGGTTATATTTATAGATCACGGGTGGTTTCCATTCAGAGAACACATGGTTTCATTCATAAAACACAGGGTTCTATTTATAGAACACAGGGTTCCATTCATAGAACACAGGGTTCTATTAATAAAACACAAGGTTTTATTCATAAAACACATGGTTATATTTATAGATCACGGGTGGTTTCCATTCAGAGAACACATGGTTTCATTCATAAATCACAGGGTTCTATTCATAGAACACAGGGTTCCATTCATAGAACACAGGGTTCTATTAATAGAACACAAGGTTTTATTCATAAAACACATGGTTATATTTATAGATCACGGGTGGTTTCCATTCAGAGAACACATGATTTCATTCATAAAACACAGGGTTCTATTTATAGAACACAGGGTTCCATTCATAGAACACAGGGTTCTATTAATAGAACACAAGGTTTTATTCATAAAACACATGGTTATATTTATAGATCACGGGTGGTTTCCAGTCAGAGAACACATGGTTTCATTCATAAAACACAGGGTTCTATTCATAGAACACAGGGTTCCATTCATAGAACACAGGGTTCTATTAATAGAACACAAGGTTGTATTCATAAAACACATGGTTATATTTATAGATCACGGGTGGTTTCCATTCAGAGAACACATAATTTCATTCATAAAACACAGGGTTCTATTCATAGAACACAGGGTTCCATTTATAGAACACAGGGTTCTATTCATAGAACACAAGGTTTTATTCATAGAACACATGGTTATATTTATAGATCACGGGTGGTTTCCATTCAGAGAACACATAATTTTATTCATAAAACACAGGGTTCTATTCATAGAACACAGGGTTCCATTTATAGAACACAGGGTTCTATTCATAGAACTCAAGGTTTTATTCATAGAACAGATGGTTATATTTATAGATCACGGGTGGTTTCCATTCAGAGAACACATAATTGCATTCATAAAACACAGGGTTCTATTCATAGAACACAGGGTTCCATTTATAGAACACAGGGTTCTATTCATAGAACACAATGTTTTATTCATAGAACACATGGCTATATTTATAGATCACGGGTGGTTTCCATTAAGAGAACACATGGTTTCATTCATAAAACACAGGGTTCTATTTATAGAACACAGGGTTCCATTCATAGAACACAGGGTTCTATTAATAGAGCACAAGGTTTTATTCATAAAACACATGGTTATATTTATAGATCACGGGTGGTTTCCATTCAGAGAACACATGGTTTCATTCATAAAACACAGGGTTCTATTCATAGAACACAGGGTTCCATTCATAGAACACAGGGTTCTATTAAGAGAACACAAGGTTTTATTCATAGAACACATGGCTATATTTATAGATCACGGGTGGTTTCCATTCAGAGAACACATGGTTTCATTCATAAAACACAGGGTTCTATTTGTAGAACACAGGGTTCCATTCATAGAACACATGGTTCTATTAAGAGAACACAAGGTTTTATTCATAGAACACATGGCTATATTTATAGATCACGGGTGGTTTCCATTCAGAGAACACATAATTTCATTCATAAAACACAGGGTTCTATTCATAGAACACAGGGTTCCATTTATAGAACACAGGGTTCTATTCATAGAACACAAGGTTTTATTCATAGAACACATGGCTATATTTATAGATCACGGGTGGTTTCCATTCAGAGAACACATGGTTTCATTCATAAAACACAGGGTTCTATTTATAGAACACAGGGTTCCATTCATAGAACACAGGGTTCTATTAATAGAACACAAGGTTTTATTCATAAAACACATGGTTATATTTATAGATCACGGGTGGTTTTTCAGTCAGAGAACACATGGTTTCATTCATAAAACACAGGGTTCTATTCATAGAACACAGGATTCCATTCATAGAACACAGGGTTCTATTAATAGAACACAAGGTTGTATTCATAAAACACATGGTTATATTTATAGATCACGGGTGGTTTCCATTCAGAGAACACATCATTTCATTCATAAAACACAGGGTTCTATTCATAGAACACAGGGTTCCATTTATAGAACACAGGGTTCTATTCATAGAACACAAGGTTTTATTCATAGAACACATGGCTATATTTATAGATCACGGGTGGTTTCCATTCAGAGAACACATGGTTTCATTCATAAAACACAGGGTTCTATTTATAGAACACAGGGTTCCATTCATAGAACACAGGGTTCCATTCATAGAACACATGGTTCTATTAATAGAACACAAGGTTTTATTCATAAAACACATGGTTATATTTATAGATCATGGGTGGTTTTCATTCAGAGAACACATCATTTCATTCATAAAACACAGGGTTCTATTCATAGAACACAGGGTTCCATTTATAGAACACTGGGTTCTATTCATAGACCACAAGGTTTTATTCATAGAACACATGGTTATATTTATAGATCACGGGTGGTTTCCATTCAGAGAACACATAATTTTATTCATAAAACACAGGGTTCTATTCATAGAACAAAGGGTTCCATTTATAGAACACAGGGTTCTATTCATAGAACTCAAGGTTTTATTCATAGAACAAATGGTTATATTTATAGATCACGGGTGATTTCCATTCAGAGAACACATAATTGCATTCATTAAACAAAGGGTTATTCATAGAACACAGGGTTCCATTTATAGAACACAGGGTTCTATTCATAGAAAACAAGGTTTTATTCATAGAACACATGGCTATATTTATAGATCACGGGTGGTTTCCATTCAGAGAACACATAATTGCATTCATAAAACACAGGGTTCTATTCATAGAACACAGGGTTCCATTTATAGAACACAGGGTTCTATTCATAGAACACAAGGTTTTATTCATAGAACACATGGTTATATTTATAGATCACGGGTGGTTTCCATTCAGAGAACACATGGTTTCATTCATAAAACACAGGGTTCTATTTATAGAACACAGGGATCCATTCATAGAACACAGGGTTCTATTAATAAAACACAAGGTTTTATTCATAAAACACATGGTTATATTTATAGATCACGGGTGGTTTCCATTCAGAGAACACATAATTTTATTCATAAAACACAGGGTTCTATTCATAGAACACAGGGTTCCTTTTATAGAACACAGGGTTCTATTCATAGAACTCAAGGTTTTATTCATAGAACAGATGGTTATATTTATAGATCACGGGTGGTTTCCATTCAGAGAACACATGGTTTCATTCATAAAACACAGGGTTCTATTTATAGAACACAGGGTTCCATTCATAGAACACAGGGTTCTATTAATAGAACACAAGGTTTTATTCATAAAACACATGGTTATATTTATAGATCACGGGTGGTTTCCATTCAGAGAACACATGGTTTCATTCATAAAACACAGGGTTCTATTCATAGAACACAGGGTTCCATTCATAGAACACAGGGTTCTATTAATAGAACACAAGGTTGTATTCATAAAACACATGGTTATATTTATAGATCACGGGTGGTTTCCATTCAGAGAACACATCATTTCATTCATAAAACACAGGGTTCTATTCATAGAACACAGGGTTCCATTTATAGAACACTGGGTTCTATTCATAGACCACAAGGTTTTATTCATAGAACACATGGTTATATTTATAGATCACGGGTGGTTTCCATTCAGAGAACACATAATTTTATTCATAAAACACAGGGTTCAATTCATAGAACACAGGGTTCCATTTATAGAACACAGGGTTCTATTCATAGAACTCAAGGTTTTATTCATAGAACAGATGGTTATATTTATAGATCACGGGTGGTTTCCATTCAGAGAACACATAATTGCATTCATAAAACACAGGGTTCTATTCATAGAACACAGGGTTCCATTTATAGAACACTGGGTTATATTCATAGACCACAAGGTTTTATTCATAAAACACATGGTTATATTTATAGATCACGGGTGGTTTCCATTCAGAGAACACATGGTTTCATTCATAAAACACAGGGTTCTATTTATAGAACACAGGGTTCCATTCATAGAACACAGGGTTCTATTAATAGAACACAAGGTTTTATTCATAAAACACATGGTTATATTTATAGATCACGGGTGGTTTCCCTTCAGAGAACACATGGTTTCATTCATAAAACACAGGGTTCTATTCATAGAACACAGGGTTCCATTCATAGAACACAGGGTTCCTTTAATAGAACACAAGGTTTTATGCATAAAACACATGGTTATATTTATAGATCATGGGTGGTTTCCATTCAGAGAACACATCATTTCATTCATAAAACACAGGGTTCTATTCATAGAACACAGGGTTCCATTTATAGAACACTGGGTTCTATTCATAGACCACAAGGTTTTATTCATAGAACACATGGTTATATTTATAGATCACGGGTGGTTTCCATTCAGAGAACACATAATTTTATTCATAAAACACAGGGTTCTATTCATAGAACACAGGGTTCCATTTATAGTACACAGGGTTCTATTCATAGAACTCAAGGTTTTATTCATAGAACAAATGGTTATATTTATAGATCACGGGTGGTTTCCATTCAGAGAACACATAATTGCATTCATTAAACAAAGGGTTATTCATAGAACACAGGGTTCCATTTATAGAACACAGGGTTCTATTCATAGAAAACAAGGTTTTATTCATAGAACACATGGCTATATTTATAGATCACGGGTGGTTTCCATTCAGAGAACACATAATTGCATTCATAAAACACAGGGTTCTATTCATAGAACACAGGGTTCCATTTATAGAACACAGGGTTCTATTCATAGAACACAAGGTTTTATTCATAGAACACATGGTTATATTTATAGATCACGGGTGGTTTCCATTCAGAGAACACATGGTTTCATTCATAAAACACAGGGTTCTATTTATAGAACACAGGGATCCATTCATAGAACACAGGGTTCTATTAATAAAACACAAGGTTTTATTCATAAAACACATGGTTATATTTATAGATCACGGGTGGTTTCCATTCAGAGAACACATGGTTTCATTCATAAATCACAGGGTTCTATTCATAGAACACAGGGTTCCATTCATAGAACACAGGGTTCTATTAATAGAACACAAGGTTTTATTCATAAAACCCATGGTTATATTTATAGATCACGGGTGGTTTCCATTCAGAGAACACATGATTTCATTCATAAAACACAGGGTTCTATTTATAGAACACAGGGTTCCATTCATAGAACACAGGGTTCTATTAATAGAACACAAGGTTTTATTCATAAAACACATGGTTATATTTATAGATCACGGGTGGTTTCCAGTCAGAGAACACATGGTTTCATTCATAAAACACAGGGTTCTATTCATAGAACACAGGGTTCCATTCATAGAACACAGGGTTCTATTAATAGAACACAAGGTTGTATTCATAAAACACATGGTTATATTTATAGATCACGGGTGGTTTCCATTCAGAGAACACATAATTGCATTCATAAAACACAGGGTTCTATTCATAGAACACAGGGTTCCATTTATAGAACACAGGGTTCTATTCATAGAACACAAGGTTTTATTCATAGAACACATGGTTATATTTATAGATCACGGGTGGTTTCCATTCAGAGAACACATAATTTTATTCATAAAACACAGGGTTCTATTCATAGAACACAGGGTTCCATTTATAGAACACAGGGTTCTATTCATAGAACACAAGGTTTTATTCATAGAACAGATGGTTATATTTATAGATCACGGGTGGTTTCCATTCAGAGAACACATCATTTCATTCATAAAACACAGGGTTCTATTCATAGAACACAGGGTTCCATTTATAGAACACTGGGTTCTATTCATAGACCACAAGGTTTTATTCATAGAACACATGGTTATATTTATAGATCACGGGTGGTTTTCATTCAGAGAACACATAATTTCATTCATAAAACACAGGGTTCTATTCATAGAACACAGGGTTCCATTTATAGAACACAGGGTTCTATTGATAGAACACAAGGTTTTATTCATAGAACACATGGTTATATTTATAGATCACGGGTGGTTTCCATTCAGAGAACACATGGTTTCATTCATAAAACACAGGGTTCTATTTATAGAACACAGGGATCCATTCATAGAACACAGGGTTCTATTAATAAAACACAAGGTTTTATTCATAAAACACATGGTTATATTTATAGATCACGGGTGGTTTCCATTCAGAGAACACATGGTTTCATTCATAAATCACAGGGTTCTATTCATAGAACACAGGGTTCCATTCATAGAACACAGGGTTCTATTAATAGAACACAAGGTTTTATTCATAAAACCCATGGTTATATTTATAGATCACGGGTGGTTTCCATTCAGAGAACACATGATTTCATTCATAAAACACAGGGTTCTATTTATAGAACACAGGGTTCCATTCATAGAACACAGGGTTCTATTAATAGAACACAAGGTTTTATTCATAAAACACATGGTTATATTTATAGATCACGGGTGGTTTCCAGTCAGAGAACACATGGTTTCATTCATAAAACACAGGGTTCTATTCATAGAACACAGGGTTCCATTCATAGAACACAGGGTTCTATTAATAGAACACAAGGTTGTATTCATAAAACACATGGTTATATTTATAGATCACGGGTGGTTTCCATTCAGAGAACACATAATTTCATTCATAAAACACAGGGTTCTATTCATAGAACACAGGGTTCCATTTATAGAACACAGGGTTCTATTCATAGAACACAAGGTTTTATTCATAGAACACATGGTTATATTTATAGATCACGGGTGGTTTCCATTCAGAAAACACATAATTTTATTCATAAAACACAGGGTTCTATTCATAGAACACAGGGTTCCATTTATAGAACACAGGGTTCTATTCATAGAACTCAAGGTTTTATTCATAGAACAGATGGTTATATTTATAGATCACGGGTGGTTTCCATTCAGAGAACACATCATTTCATTCATAAAACACAGGGTTCTATTCATAGAACACAGGGTTCCATTTATAGAACACTGGGTTCTATTCATAGACCACAAGGTTTTATTCATAGAACACATGGTTATATTTATAGATCACGGGTTGTTTTCATTCAGAGAACACATAATTTTATTCATAAAACACAGGGTTCTATTCATAGAACACAGGGTTCCATTTATAGAACACAGGGTTCTATTCATAGAACTCAAGGTTTTATTCATAGAACAGATGGTTATATTTATAGATCACGGGTGGTTTCCATTCAGAGAACACATAATTGCATTCATAAAACACAGGGTTCTATTCATAGAACACAGGGTTCCATTTATAGAACACAGGGTTCTATTCATAGAACTCAAGGTTTTATTCATAGAACAGATGGTTATATTTATAGATCACGGGTGGTTTCCATTCAGAGAACACATGGTTTCATTCATAAAACACAGGGTTCTATTTATAGAACACAGGGTTCCATTCATAGAACACAGGGTTCTATTAATAGAACACAAGGTTTTATTCATAAAACACATGGTTATATTTATAGATCACGGGTGGTTTCCATTCAGAGAACACATGGTTTCATTCATAAAACACAGGGTTCTATTCATAGAACACAGGGTTCCATTCATAGAACACAGGGTTCTATTAATAGAACACAAGGTTGTATTCATAAAACACATGGTTATATTTATAGATCACGGGTGGTTTCCATTCAGAGAACACATCATTTCATTCATAAAACACAGGGTTCTATTCATAGAACACAGGGTTCCATTTATAGAACACTGGGTTCTATTCATAGACCACAAGGTTTTATTCATAGAACACATGGTTATATTTATAGATCACGGGTGGTTTCCATTCAGAGAACACATAATTTTATTCATAAAACACAGGGTTCAATTCATAGAACACAGGGTTCCATTTATAGAACACAGGGTTCTATTCATAGAACTCAAGGTTTTATTCATAGAACAGATGGTTATATTTATAGATCACGGGTGGTTTCCATTCAGAGAACACATAATTGCATTCATAAAACACAGGGTTCTATTCATAGAACACAGGGTTCCATTTATAGAACACTGGGTTATATTCATAGACCACAAGGTTTTATTCATAAAACACATGGTTATATTTATAGATCACGGGTGGTTTCCATTCAGAGAACACATCATTTCATTCATAAAACACAGGGTTCTTTTAATAGAACACAGGGTTCCATTTATAGAACACAGGGTTCTATTCATAGAACACAAGGTTTTATTCATAGAACACATGGCTATATTTATAGATCACGGGTGGTTTCCATTCAGAGAACACATGGTTTCATTCATAAAACACAGGGTTCTATTTATAGAACAGAGGGTTCCATTCATAGAACACAGGGTTCTATTAATAGAACACAAGGTTTTATTCATAAAACACATGGTTATATTTATAGATCACGGGTGGTTTCCCTTCAGAGAACACATGGTTTCATTCATAAAACACAGGGTTCTATTCATAGAACACAGGGTTCCATTTATAGAACACTGGGTTATATTCATAGACCACAAGGTTTTATTCATAAAACACATGGTTATATTTATAGATCACGGGTGGTTTCCATTCAGAGAACACATCATTTCATTCATAAAACACAGGGTTCTTTTAATAGAACACAGGGTTCCATTTATAGAACACAGGGTTCTATTCATAGAACACAAGGTTTTATTCATAGAACACATGGCTATATTTATAGATCACGGGTGGTTTCCATTCAGAGAACACATGGTTTCATTCATAAAACACAGGGTTCTATTTATAGAACAGAGGGTTCCATTCATAGAACACAGGGTTCTATTAATAGAACACAAGGTTTTATTCATAAAACACATGGTTATATTTATAGATCACGGGTGGTTTCCCTTCAGAGAACACATGGTTTCATTCATAAAACACAGGGTTCTATTCATAGAACACAGGGTTCCATTCATAGAACACAGGGTTCCTTTAATAGAACACAAGGTTTTATGCATAAAACACATGGTTATATTTATAGATCATGGGTGGTTTCCATTCAGAGAACACATCATTTCATTCATAAAACACAGGGTTCTATTCATAGAACACAGGGTTCCATTTATAGAACACTGGGTTCTATTCATAGACCACAAGGTTTTATTCATAGAACACATGGTTATATTTATAGATCACGGGTGGTTTCCATTCAGAGAACACATAATTTTATTCATAAAACACAGGGTTCTATTCATAGAACACAGGGTTACATTTATAGTACACAGGGTTCTATTCATAGAACTCAAGGTTTTATTCATAGAACAAATGGTTATATTTATAGATCACGGGTGGTTTCCATTCAGAGAACACATAATTGCATTCATTAAACAAAGGGTTATTCATAGAACACAGGGTTCCATTTATAGAACACAGGGTTCTATTCATAGAAAACAAGGTTTTATTCATAGAACACATGGCTATATTTATAGATCACGGGTGGTTTCCATTCAGAGAACACATAATTGCATTCATAAAACACAGGGTTCTATTCATAGAACACAGGGTTCCATTTATAGAACACAGGGTTCTATTCATAGAACACAAGGTTTTATTCATAGAACACATGGTTATATTTATAGATCACGGGTGGTTTCCATTCAGAGAACACATGGTTTCATTCATAAAACACAGGGTTCTATTTATAGAACACAGGGATCCATTCATAGAACACAGGGTTCTATTAATAAAACACAAGGTTTTATTCATAAAACACATGGTTATATTTATAGATCACGGGTGGTTTCCATTCAGAGAACACATGGTTTCATTCATAAATCACAGGGTTCTATTCATAGAACACAGGGTTCCATTCATAGAACACAGGGTTCTATTAATAGAACACAAGGTTGTATTCATAAAACACATGGTTATATTTATAGATCACGGGTGGTTTCCATTCAGAGAACACATCATTTCATTCATAAAACACAGGGTTCTATTCATAGAACACAGGGTTCCATTCATAGAACACAGGGTTCTATTAATAGAACACAAGGTTGTATTCATAAAACACATGGTTATATTTATAGATCACGGGTGGTTTCCATTCAGAGAACACATCATTTCATTCATAAAACACAGGGTTCTATTCATAGAACACAGGGTTCCATTTATAGAACACTGGGTTCTATTCATAGACCACAAGGTTTTATTCATAGAACACATGGTTATATTTATAGATCACGGGTGGTTTCCATTCAGAGAACACATAATTTTATTCATAAAACACAGGGTTCAATTCATAGAACACAGGGTTCCATTTATAGAACACAGGGTTCTATTCATAGAACTCAAGGTTTTATTCATAGAACAGATGGTTATATTTATAGATCACGGGTGGTTTCCATTCAGAGAACACATAATTGCATTCATAAAACACAGGGTTTTATTCATAGAACACAGGGTTCCATTTATAGAACACTGGGTTATATTCATAGACCACAAGGTTTTATTCATAAAACACATGGTTATATTTATAGATCACGGGTGGTTTCCATTCAGAGAACACATCATTTCATTCATAAAACACAGGGTTCTATTAATAGAACACAGGGTTCCATTTATAGAACACAGGGTTCTATTCATAGAACACAAGGTTTTATTCATAGAACACATGGCTATATTTATAGATCACGGGTGGTTTCCATTCAGAGAACACATGGTTTCATTCATAAAACACAGGGTTCTATTTATAGAACACAGGGTTCCATTCATAGAACACAGGGTTCTATTAATAGAACACAAGGTTTTATTCATAAAACACATGGTTATATTTATAGATCACGGGTGGTTTCCCTTCAGAGAACACATGGTTTCATTCATAAAACACAGGGTTCTATTCATAGAACACAGGGTTCCATTCATAGAACACAGGGTTCTATTCATAGAACTCAAGGTTTTATTCATAGAACAGATGGTTATATTTATAGATCACGGGTGGTTTCCATTCAGAGAACACATAATTGCATTCATAAAACACAGGGTTCTATTCATAGAACACAGGGTTCCATTTATAGAACACTGGGTTATATTCATAGACCACAAGGTTTTATTCATAAAACACATGGTTATATTTATAGATCACGGGTGGTTTCCATTCAGAGAACACATAATTTTATTCATAAAACACAGGGTTCTATTCATAGAACACAGGGTTCCATTTATAGAACACAGGGTTCTATTCATAGAACTCAAGGTTTTATTCATAGAACAGATGGTTATATTTATAGATCACGGGTGGTTTCCATTCAGAGAACACATCATTTCATACATAAAACACAGGGTTCTATTCATAGAACACAGGGTTCCATTTATAGAACACTGGGTTCTATTCATAGACCACAAGGTTTTATTCATAGAACACATGGTTATATTTATAGATCACGGGTGGTTTTCATTCAGAGAACACATAATTTCATTCATAAAACACAGGGTTCTATTCATAGAACACAGGGTTCCATTTATAGAACACAGGGTTCTATTCATAGAACACAAGGTTTTATTCATAGAACACATGGTTATATTTATAGATCACGGGTGGTTTTCATTCAGAGAACACATAATTTTATTCATAAAACACAGGGTTCTATTCATAGAACACAGGGTTCCATTTATAGAACACAGGGTTCTATTCATAGAAAACAAGGTTTTATTCATAGAACAGATGGTTATATTTATAGATCACGGGTGGTTTCCATTCAGAGAACACATAATTTTATTCATAAAACACAGGGTTCTATTCATAGAACACAGGGTTCCATTTATAGAACACAGGGTTCTATTCATAGAACTCAAGGTTTTATTTATAGAACAGATGGTTATATTTATAGATCACGGGTGGTTTCCATTCAGAGAACACATGGTTTCATTCATAAAACACAGGGTTCTATTTATAGAACACAGGGTTCCATTCATAGAACACAGGGTTCTATTAATAGAACACAAGGTTTTATTCATAAAACACATGGTTATATTTATAGATCACGGGTGGTTTCCATTCAGAGAACACATGGTTTCATTCATAAAACACAGGGTTCTATTCATAGAACACAGGGTTCCATTCATAGAACACAGGGTTCTATTAATAGAACACAAGGTTGTATTCATAAAACACATGGTTATATTTATAGATCACGGGTGGTTTCCATTCAGAGAACACATCATTTCATTCATAAAACACAGGGTTCTATTCATAGAACACAGGGTTCCATTTATAGAACACTGGGTTCTATTCATAGACCACAAGGTTTTATTCATAGAACACATGGTTAAATTTATAGATCACGGGTGGTTTCCATTCAGAGAACACATAATTTTATTCATAAAACACAGGGTTCAATTCATAGAACACAGGGTTCCATTTATAGAACACAGGGTTCTATTCATAGAACTCAAGGTTTTATTCATAGAACAGATGGTTATATTTATAGATCACGGGTGGTTTCCATTCAGAGAACACATAATTGCATTCATAAAACACAGGGTTCTATTCATAGAACACAGGGTTCCATTTATAGAACACTGGGTTATATTCATAGACCACAAGGTTTTATTCATAAAACACATGGTTATATTTATAGATCACGGGTGGTTTCCATTCAGAGAACACATCATTTCATTCATAAAACACAGGGTTCTATTAATAGAACACAGGGTTCCATTTATAGAACACAGGGTTCTATTCATAGAACACAAGGTTTTATTCATAGAACACATGGCTATATTTATAGATCACGGGTGGTTTCCATTCAGAGAACACATGGTTTCATTCATAAAACACAGGGTTCTATTTATAGAACACAGGGTTCCATTCATAGAACACAGGGTTCTATTAATAGAACACAAGGTTTTATTCATAAAACACATGGTTATATTTATAGATCACGGGTGGTTTCCCTTCAGAGAACACATGGTTTCATTCATAAAACACAGGGTTCTATTCATAGAACACAGGGTTCCATTCATAGAACACAGGGTTCTATTCATAGAACTCAAGGTTTTATTCATAGAACAGATGGTTATATTTATAGATCACGGGTGGTTTCCATTCAGAGAACACATAATTGCATTCATAAAACACAGGGTTCTATTCATAGAACACAGGGTTCCATTTATAGAACACTGGGTTATATTCATAGACCACAAGGTTTTATTCATAAAACACATGGTTATATTTATAGATCACGGGTGGTTTCCATTCAGAGAACACATCATTTCATTCATAAAACACAGGGTTCTATTAATAGAACACAGGGTTCCATTTATAGAACACAGGGTTCTATTCATAGAACACAAGGTTTTATTCATAGAACACATGGCTATATTTATAGATCACGGGTGGTTTCCATTCAGAGAACACATGGTTTCATTCATAAAACACAGGGTTCTATTTATAGAACACAGGGTTCCATTCATAGAACACAGGGTTCTATTAATAGAACACAAGGTTTTATTCATAAAACACATGGTTATATTTATAGATCACGGGTGGTTTCCCTTCAGAGAACACATGGTTTCATTCATAAAACACAGGGTTCTATTCATAGAACACAGGGTTCCATTCATAGAACACAGGGTTCTATTAATAGAACACAAGGTTTTATTCATAAAACACATGGTTATATTTATAGATCATGGGTGGTTTCCATTCAGAGAACACATCATTTCATTCATAAAACACAGGGTTCTATTCATAGAACACAGGGTTCCATTTATAGAACACTGGGTTCTATTCATAGACCACAAGGTTTTATTCATAGAACACATGGTTATATTTATAGATCACGGGTGGTTTCCATTCAGAGAACACATAATTTTATTCATAAAACACAGGGTTCTATTCATAGAACACAGGGTTCCATTTATAGTACACAGGGTTCTATTCATAGAACTCAAGGTTTTATTCATAGAACAAATGGTTATATTTATAGATCACGGGTGGTTTCCATTCAGAGAACACATAATTGCATTCATTAAACAAAGGGTTATTCATAGAACACAGGGTTCCATTTATAGAACACAGGGTTCTATTCATAGAAAACAAGGTTTTATTCATAGAACACATGGCTATATTTATAGATCACGGGTGGTTTCCATTCAGAGAACACATAATTGCATTCATAAAACACAGGGTTCTATTCATA
The DNA here is from genome assembly GCF_055691185.1 of Crinia signifera. Lineage (NCBI taxonomy): Eukaryota > Metazoa > Chordata > Amphibia > Anura > Myobatrachidae > Crinia > Crinia signifera. The sequence continues at coordinate 234,997,136 of NC_139217.1, read as the reverse complement.
GAACACAGGGTTCCATTTATAGAACACAGGGTTCTATTCATAGAACACAAGGTTTTATTCATAGAACACATGGTTATATTTATAGATCACGGGTGGTTTCCATTCAGAGAACACATGGTTTCATTCATAAAACACAGGGTTCTATTTATAGAACACAGGGTTCCATTCATAGAACACAGGGTTCTATTAATAAAACACAAGGTTTTATTCATAAAACACATGGTTATATTTATAGATCACGGGTGGTTTCCATTCAGAGAACACATGGTTTCATTCATAAATCACAGGGTTCTATTCATAGAACACAGGGTTCCATTCATAGAACACAGGGTTCTATTAATAGAACACAAGGTTTTATTCATAAAACACATGGTTATATTTATAGATCACGGGTGGTTTCCATTCAGAGAACACATGATTTCATTCATAAAACACAGGGTTCTATTTATAGAACACAGGGTTCCATTCATAGAACACAGGGTTCTATTAATAGAACACAAGGTTTTATTCATAAAACACATGGTTATATTTATAGATCACGGGTGGTTTCCAGTCAGAGAACACATGGTTTCATTCATAAAACACAGGGTTCTATTCATAGAACACAGGGTTCCATTCATAGAACACAGGGTTCTATTAATAGAACACAAGGTTGTATTCATAAAACACATGAATATATTTATAGATCACGGGTGGTTTCCATTCAGAGAACACATAATTTCATTCATAAAACACAGGGTTCTATTCATAGAACACAGGGTTCCATTTATAGAACACAGGGTTCTATTCATAGAACACAAGGTTTTATTCATAGAACACATGGTTATATTTATAGATCACGGGTGGTTTCCATTCAGAGAACACATAATTTTATTCATAAAACACAGGGTTCTATTCATAGAACACAGGGTTCCATTTATAGAACACAGGGTTCTATTCATAGAACTCAAGGTTTTATTCATAGAACAGATGGTTATATTTATAGATCACGGGTGGTTTCCATTCAGAGAACACATAATTGCATTCATAAAACACAGGGTTCTATTCATAGAACACAGGGTTCCATTTATAGAACACAGGGTTCTATTCATAGAACACAAGGTTTTATTCAGAGAACACATGGCTATATTTATAGATCACGGGTGGTTTCCATTCAGAGAACACATGGTTTCATTCATAAAACACAGGGTTCTATTTATAGAACACAGGGTTCCATTCATAGAACACAGGGTTCTATTAATAGAACACAAGGTTTTATTCATAAAATACATGGTTATATTTATAGATCACGGGTGGTTTCCATTCAGAGAACACATGGTTTCATTCATAAAACACAGGGTTCTATTCATAGAACACAGGGTTCCATTCATAGAACACAGGGTTCTATTAAGAGAACACAAGGTTTTATTCATAGAACACATGGCTATATTTATAGATCACGGGTGGTTTCCATTCAGAGAACACATGGTTTCATTCATAAAACACAGGGTTCTATTTGTAGAACACAGGGTTCCATTCATAGAACACAGGGTTCTATTAAGAGAACACAAGGTTTTATTCATAGAACACATGGCTATATTTATAGATCACGGGTGGTTTCCATTCAGAGAACACATCATTTCATTCATAAAACACAGGGTTCTATTCATAGAACACAGGGTTCCATTTATAGAACACAGGGTTCTATTCATAGAACACAAGGTTTTATTCATAGAACACATGGCTATATTTATAGATCACGGGTGGTTTCCATTCAGAGAACACATGGTTTCATTCATAAAACACAGGGTTCTATTTATAGAACACAGGGTTCCATTCATAGAACACAGGGTTCTATTAATAGAACACAAGGTTTTATTCATAAAACACATGGTTATATTTATAGATCACGGGTGGTTTCCATTCAGAGAACACATGGTTTCATTCATAAAACACAGGGTTCTATTCATAGAACACAGGGTTCCATTCATAGAACACAGGGTTCTATTAAGAGAACACAAGGTTTTATTCATAGAACACATGGCTATATTTATAGATCACGGGTGGTTTCCATTCAGAGAACACATGGTTTCATTCATAAAACACAGGGTTCTATTTGTAGAACACAGGGTTCCATTCATAGAACACAGGGTTCTATTAAGAGAACACAAGGTTTTATTCATAGAACACATGGCTATATTTATAGATCACGGGTGGTTTCCATTCAGAGAACACATCATTTCATTCATAAAACACAGGGTTCTATTCATAGAACACAGGGTTCCATTTATAGAACACAGGGTTCTATTCATAGAACACAAGGTTTTATTCATAGAACACATGGCTATATTTATAGATCACGGGTGGTTTCCATTCAGAGAACACATGGTTTCATTCATAAAACACAGGGTTCTATTTATAGAACACAGGGTTCCATTTATAGAACACAGGGTTCTATTAATAGAACACAAGGTTTTATTCATAAAACACATGGTTATATTTATAGATCACGGGTGGTTTCCATTCAGAGAACACATGTTTTCATTCATAAAACACAGGGTTCTATTCATAGAACACAGGGTTTCATTCATAGAACACAGGGTTCTATTAATAGAACACAAGGTTTTATTCATAAAACACATGGTTATATTTATAGATCACGGGTGGTTTCCATTCAGAGAACACATGGTTTCATTCATAAAACACAGGGTTCTATTTATAGAACACAGGGTTCCATTCATAGAACACAGGGTTCTATTAATAGAACACAAGGTTTTATTCATAAAACACATGGTTATGTTTATAGATCACGGGTGGTTTCCATTCAGAGAACACATGGTTTCATTCATAAAACACAGGGTTCTATTCATAGAACACAGGGTTCCATTCATAGAACACAGGGTTCTATTAAGAGAACACAAGGTTTTATTCATAGAACACATGGCTATATTTATAGATCACGGGTGGTTTCCATTCAGAGAACACATGGTTTCATTCATAAAACACAGGGTTCTATTTGTAGAACACAGGGTTCCATTCATAGAACACAGGGTTCTATTAAGAGAACACAAGGTTTTATTCATAGAACACATGGCTATATTTATAGATCACGGGTGGTTTCCATTCAGAGAACACATCATTTCATTCATAAAACACAGGGTTCTATTCATAGAACACAGGGTTCCATTTATAGAACACAGGGTTCTATTCATAGAACACAAGGTTTTATTCATAGAACACATGGCTATATTTATAGATCACGGGTGGTTTCCATTCAGAGAACACATGGTTTCATTCATAAAACACAGGGTTCTATTTATAGAACACAGGGTTCCATTCATAGAACACAGGGTTCTATTAATAGAACACAAGGTTTTATTCATAAAACACATGGTTATATTTATAGATCACGGGTGGTTTCCATTCAGAGAACACATGGTTTCATTCATAAAACACAGGGTTCTATTCATAGAACACAGGGTTCCATTCATAGAACACAGGGTTCTATTAAGAGAACACAAGGTTTTATTCATAGAACACATGGCTATATTTATAGATCACGGGTGGTTTCCATTCAGAGAACACATGGTTTCATTCATAAAACACAGGGTTCTATTTGTAGAACACAGGGTTCCATTCATAGAACACAGGGTTCTATTAAGAGAACACAAGGTTTTATTCATAGAACACATGGCTATATTTATAGATCACGGGTGGTTTCCATTCAGAGAACACATCATTTCATTCATAAAACACAGGGTTCTATTCATAGAACACAGGGTTCCATTCATAGAACACAGGGTTCTATTAAGAGAACACAAGGTTTTATTCATAGAACACATGGCTATATTTATAGATCACGGGTGGTTTCCATTCAGAGAACACATGGTTTCATTCATAAAACACAGGGTTCTATTTGTAGAACACAGGGTTCCATTCATAGAACACAGGGTTCTATTAAGAGAACACAAGGTTGTATTCATAAAACACATGGTTATATTTATAGATCACGGGTGGTTTCCATTCAGAGAACACATAATTGCATTCATAAAACACAGGGTTCTATTCATAGAACACAGGGTTCCATTTATAGAACACAGGGTTCTATTCATAGAACACAAGGTTTTATTCATAGAACACATGGTTATATTTATAGATCACGGGTGGTTTCCATTCAGAGAACACATAATTTTATTCATAAAACACAGGGTTCTATTCATAGAACACAGGGTTCCATTTATAGAACACAGGGTTCTATTCATAGAACACAAGGTTTTATTCATAGAACACATGGTTATATTTATAGATCACGGGTGGTTTCCATTCAGAGAACACATAATTTTATTCATAAAACACAGGGTTCTATTCATAGAACACAGGGTTCCATTTATAGAACACTGGGTTCTATTCATAGACCACAAGGTTTTATTCATAGAACACATGGTTATATTTATAGATCACGGGTGGTTTTCATTCAGAGAACACATAATTTCATTCATAAAACACAGGGTTCTATTCATAGAACACAGGGTTCCATTTATAGAACACAGGGTTCTATTCATAGAACACAAGGTTTTATTCATAGAACACATGGTTATATTTATAGATCACGGGTGGTTTTCATTCAGAGAACACATAATTTTATTCATAAAACACAGGGTTCTATTCATAGAACACAGGGTTCCATTTATAGAACACAGGGTTCTATTCATAGAACTCAAGGTTTTATTCATAGAACAGATGGTTATATTTATAGATCACGGGTGGTTTCCATTCAGAGAACACATAATTTTATTCATAAAACACAGGGTTCTATTCATAGAACACAGGGTTCCATTTATAGAACACAGGGTTCTATTCATAGAACTCAAGGTTTTATTCATAGAACAGATGGTTATATTTATAGATCACGGGTGGTTTCCATTCAGAGAACACATGGTTTCATTCATAAAACACAGGGTTCTATTTATAGAACACAGGGTTCCATTCATAGAACACAGGGTTCTATTAATAGAACAAAAGGTTTTATTCATAAAACACATGGTTATATTTATAGATCACGGGTGGTTTCCATTCAGAGAACACATGGTTTCATTCATAAAACACAGGGTTCTATTCATAGAACACAGGGTTCCATTCATAGAACACAGGGTTCTATTAATAGAACACAAGGTTGTATTCATAAAACACATGGTTATATTTATAGATCACGGGTGGTTTCCATTCAGAGAACACATCATTTCATTCATAAAACACAGGGTTCTATTCATAGAACACAGGGTTCCATTTATAGAACACTGGGTTCTATTCATAGACCACAAGGTTTTATTCATAGAACACATGGTTATATTTATAGATCACGGGTGGTTTCCATTCAGAGAACACATAATTTTATTCATAAAACACAGGGTTCAATTCATAGAACACAGGGTTCCATTTATAGAACACAGGGTTCTATTCATAGAACTCAAGGTTTTATTCATAGAACAGATGGTTATATTTATAGATCACGGGTGGTTTCCATTCAGAGAACACATAATTGCATTCATAAAACACAGGGTTCTATTCATAGAACACAGGGTTCCATTTATAGAACACTGGGTTATATTCATAGACCACAAGGTTTTATTCATAAAACACATGGTTATATTTATAGATCACGGGTGGTTTCCATTCAGAGAACACATCATTTCATTCATAAAACACAGGGTTCTATTAATAGAACACAGGGTTCCATTTATAGAACACAGGGTTCTATTCATAGAACACAAGGTTTTATTCATAGAACACATGGCTATATTTATAGATCACGGGTGGTTTCCATTCAGAGAACACATGGTTTCATTCATAAAACACAGGGTTCTATTTATAGAACACAGGGTTCCATTCATAGAACACAGGGTTCTATTAATAGAACACAAGGTTTTATTCATAAAACACATGGTTATATTTATAGATCACGGGTGGTTTCCCTTCAGAGAACACATGGTTTCATTCATAAAACACAGGGTTCTATTCATAGAACACAGGGTTCTATTCATAGAACACAGGGTTCCATTCATAGAACACAGGGTTCTATTAATAGAACACAAGGTTGTATTCATAAAACACATGGTTATATTTATAGATCACGGGTGGTTTCCATTCAGAGAACACATCATTTCATTCATAAAACACAGGGTTCTATTCATAGAACACAGGGTTCCATTTATAGAACACTGGGTTCTATTCATAGACCACAAGGTTTTATTCATAGAACACATGGTTATATTTATAGATCACGGGTGGTTTCCATTCAGAGAACACATAATTTTATTCATAAAACACAGGGTTCAATTCATAGAACACAGGGTTCCATTTATAGAACACAGGGTTCTATTCATAGAACTCAAGGTTTTATTCATAGAACAGATGGTTATATTTATAGATCACGGGTGGTTTCCATTCAGAGAACACATAATTGCATTCATAAAACACAGGGTTCTATTCATAGAACACAGGGTTCCATTTATAGAACACTGGGTTATATTCATAGACCACAAGGTTTTATTCATAAAACACATGGTTATATTTATAGATCACGGGTGGTTTCCATTCAGAGAACACATCATTTCATTCATAAAACACAGGGTTCTATTAATAGAACACAGGGTTCCATTTATAGAACACAGGGTTCTATTCATAGAACACAAGGTTTTATTCATAGAACACATGGCTATATTTATAGATCACGGGTGGTTTCCATTCAGAGAACACATGGTTTCATTCATAAAACACAGGGTTCTATTTATAGAACACAGGGTTCCATTCATAGAACACAGGGTTCTATTAATAGAACACAAGGTTTTATTCATAAAACACATGGTTATATTTATAGATCACGGGTGGTTTCCCTTCAGAGAACACATGGTTTCATTCATAAAACACAGGGTTCTATTCATAGAACACAGGGTTCCATTCATAGAACACAGGGTTCTATTCATAGAACTCAAGGTTTTATTCATAGAACAGATGGTTATATTTATAGATCACGGGTGGTTTCCATTCAGAGAACACATAATTGCATTCATAAAACACAGGGTTCTATTCATAGAACACAGGGTTCCATTTATAGAACACAGGGTTCTATTCATAGAACACAAGGTTTTATTCATAGAACACATGGCTATATTTATAGATCACGGGTGGTTTCCATTCAGAGAACACATGGTTTCATTCATAAAACACAGGGTTCTATTTATAGAACACAGGGTTCCATTCATAGAACACAGGGTTCTATTAATAGAACACAAGGTTTTATTCATAAAATACATGGTTATATTTATAGATCACGGGTGGTTTCCATTCAGAGAACACATGGTTTCATTCATAAAACACAGGGTTCTATTCATAGAACACAGGGTTCCATTCATAGAACACAGGGTTCTATTAAGAGAACACAAGGTTTTATTCATAGAACACATGGCTATATTTATAGATCACGGGTGGTTTCCATTCAGAGAACACATGGTTTCATTCATAAAACACAGGGTTCTATTTGTAGAACACAGGGTTCCATTCATAGAACACAGGGTTCTATTAAGAGAACACAAGGTTTTATTCATAGAACACATGGCTATATTTATAGATCACGGGTGGTTTCCATTCAGAGAACACATCATTTCATTCATAAAACACAGGGTTCTATTCATAGAACACAGGGTTCCATTTATAGAACACAGGGTTCTATTCATAGAACACAAGGTTTTATTCATAGAACACATGGCTATATTTATAGATCACGGGTGGTTTCCATTCAGAGAACACATGGTTTCATTCATAAAACACAGGGTTCTATTTATAGAACACAGGGTTCCATTCATAGAACACAGGGTTCTATTAATAGAACACAAGGTTTTATTCATAAAACACATGGTTATATTTATAGATCACGGGTGGTTTCCATTCAGAGAACACATGGTTTCATTCATAAAACACAGGGTTCTATTCATAGAACACAGGGTTCCATTCATAGAACACAGGGTTCTATTAAGAGAACACAAGGTTTTATTCATAGAACACATGGCTATATTTATAGATCACGGGTGGTTTCCATTCAGAGAACACATGGTTTCATTCATAAAACACAGGGTTCTATTTGTAGAACACAGGGTTCCATTCATAGAACACAGGGTTCTATTAAGAGAACACAAGGTTTTATTCATAGAACACATGGCTATATTTATAGATCACGGGTGGTTTCCATTCAGAGAACACATCATTTCATTCATAAAACACAGGGTTCTATTCATAGAACACAGGGTTCCATTTATAGAACACAGGGTTCTATTCATAGAACACAAGGTTTTATTCATAGAACACATGGCTATATTTATAGATCACGGGTGGTTTCCATTCAGAGAACACATGGTTTCATTCATAAAACACAGGGTTCTATTTATAGAACACAGGGTTCCATTTATAGAACACAGGGTTCTATTAATAGAACACAAGGTTTTATTCATAAAACACATGGTTATATTTATAGATCACGGGTGGTTTCCATTCAGAGAACACATGTTTTCATTCATAAAACACAGGGTTCTATTCATAGAACACAGGGTTTCATTCATAGAACACAGGGTTCTATTAATAGAACACAAGGTTTTATTCATAAAACACATGGTTATATTTATAGATCACGGGTGGTTTCCATTCAGAGAACACATGGTTTCATTCATAAAACACAGGGTTCTATTTATAGAACACAGGGTTCCATTCATAGAACACAGGGTTCTATTAATAGAACACAAGGTTTTATTCATAAAACACATGGTTATGTTTATAGATCACGGGTGGTTTCCATTCAGAGAACACATGGTTTCATTCATAAAACACAGGGTTCTATTCATAGAACACAGGGTTCCATTCATAGAACACAGGGTTCTATTAAGAGAACACAAGGTTTTATTCATAGAACACATGGCTATATTTATAGATCACGGGTGGTTTCCATTCAGAGAACACATGGTTTCATTCATAAAACACAGGGTTCTATTTGTAGAACACAGGGTTCCATTCATAGAACACAGGGTTCTATTAAGAGAACACAAGGTTTTATTCATAGAACACATGGCTATATTTATAGATCACGGGTGGTTTCCATTCAGAGAACACATCATTTCATTCATAAAACACAGGGTTCTATTCATAGAACACAGGGTTCCATTTATAGAACACAGGGTTCTATTCATAGAACACAAGGTTTTATTCATAGAACACATGGCTATATTTATAGATCACGGGTGGTTTCCATTCAGAGAACACATGGTTTCATTCATAAAACACAGGGTTCTATTTATAGAACACAGGGTTCCATTCATAGAACACAGGGTTCTATTAATAGAACACAAGGTTTTATTCATAAAACACATGGTTATATTTATAGATCACGGGTGGTTTCCATTCAGAGAACACATGGTTTCATTCATAAAACACAGGGTTCTATTCATAGAACACAGGGTTCCATTCATAGAACACAGGGTTCTATTAAGAGAACACAAGGTTTTATTCATAGAACACATGGCTATATTTATAGATCACGGGTGGTTTCCATTCAGAGAACACATGGTTTCATTCATAAAACACAGGGTTCTATTTGTAGAACACAGGGTTCCATTCATAGAACACAGGGTTCTATTAAGAGAACACAAGGTTTTATTCATAGAACACATGGCTATATTTATAGATCACGGGTGGTTTCCATTCAGAGAACACATCATTTCATTCATAAAACACAGGGTTCTATTCATAGAACACAGGGTTCCATTCATAGAACACAGGGTTCTATTAAGAGAACACAAGGTTTTATTCATAGAACACATGGCTATATTTATAGATCACGGGTGGTTTCCATTCAGAGAACACATGGTTTCATTCATAAAACACAGGGTTCTATTTGTAGAACACAGGGTTCCATTCATAGAACACAGGGTTCTATTAAGAGAACACAAGGTTGTATTCATAAAACACATGGTTATATTTATAGATCACGGGTGGTTTCCATTCAGAGAACACATAATTGCATTCATAAAACACAGGGTTCTATTCATAGAACACAGGGTTCCATTTATAGAACACAGGGTTCTATTCATAGAACACAAGGTTTTATTCATAGAACACATGGTTATATTTATAGATCACGGGTGGTTTCCATTCAGAGAACACATAATTTTATTCATAAAACACAGGGTTCTATTCATAGAACACAGGGTTCCATTTATAGAACACAGGGTTCTATTCATAGAACACAAGGTTTTATTCATAGAACACATGGTTATATTTATAGATCACGGGTGGTTTCCATTCAGAGAACACATAATTTTATTCATAAAACACAGGGTTCTATTCATAGAACACAGGGTTCCATTTATAGAACACTGGGTTCTATTCATAGACCACAAGGTTTTATTCATAGAACACATGGTTATATTTATAGATCACGGGTGGTTTTCATTCAGAGAACACATAATTTCATTCATAAAACACAGGGTTCTATTCATAGAACACAGGGTTCCATTTATAGAACACAGGGTTCTATTCATAGAACACAAGGTTTTATTCATAGAACACATGGTTATATTTATAGATCACGGGTGGTTTTCATTCAGAGAACACATAATTTTATTCATAAAACACAGGGTTCTATTCATAGAACACAGGGTTCCATTTATAGAACACAGGGTTCTATTCATAGAACTCAAGGTTTTATTCATAGAACAGATGGTTATATTTATAGATCACGGGTGGTTTCCATTCAGAGAACACATAATTTTATTCATAAAACACAGGGTTCTATTCATAGAACACAGGGTTCCATTTATAGAACACAGGGTTCTATTCATAGAACTCAAGGTTTTATTCATAGAACAGATGGTTATATTTATAGATCACGGGTGGTTTCCATTCAGAGAACACATGGTTTCATTCATAAAACACAGGGTTCTATTTATAGAACACAGGGTTCCATTCATAGAACACAGGGTTCTATTAATAGAACAAAAGGTTTTATTCATAAAACACATGGTTATATTTATAGATCACGGGTGGTTTCCATTCAGAGAACACATGGTTTCATTCATAAAACACAGGGTTCTATTCATAGAACACAGGGTTCCATTCATAGAACACAGGGTTCTATTAATAGAACACAAGGTTGTATTCATAAAACACATGGTTATATTTATAGATCACGGGTGGTTTCCATTCAGAGAACACATCATTTCATTCATAAAACACAGGGTTCTATTCATAGAACACAGGGTTCCATTTATAGAACACTGGGTTCTATTCATAGACCACAAGGTTTTATTCATAGAACACATGGTTATATTTATAGATCACGGGTGGTTTCCATTCAGAGAACACATAATTTTATTCATAAAACACTGGGTTCAATTCATAGAACACAGGGTTCCATTTATAGAACACAGGGTTCTATTCATAGAACTCAAGGTTTTATTCATAGAACAGATGGTTATATTTATAGATCACGGGTGGTTTCCATTCAGAGAACACATAATTGCATTCATAAAACACAGGGTTCTATTCATAGAACACAGGGTTCCATTTATAGAACACTGGGTTATATTCATAGACCACAAGGTTTTATTCATAAAACACATGGTTATATTTATAGATCACGGGTGGTTTCCATTCAGAGAACACATCATTTCATTCATAAAACACAGGGTTCTATTAATAGAACACAGGGTTCCATTTATAGAACACAGGGTTCTATTCATAGAACACAAGGTTTTATTCATAGAACACATGGCTATATTTATAGATCACGGGTGGTTTCCATTCAGAGAACACATGGTTTCATTCATAAAACACAGGGTTCTATTTATAGAACACAGGGTTCCATTCATAGAACACAGGGTTCTATTAATAGAACACAAGGTTTTATTCATAAAACACATGGTTATATTTATAGATCACGGGTGGTTTCCCTTCAGAGAACACATGGTTTCATTCATAAAACACAGGGTTCTATTCATAGAACACAGGGTTCCATTCATAGAACACAGGGTTCTATTCATAGAACTCAAGGTTTTATTCATAGAACAGATGGTTATATTTATAGATCACGGGTGGTTTCCATTCAGAGAACACATAATTGCATTCATAAAACACAGGGTTCTATTCATAGAACACAGGGTTCCATTTATAGAACACTGGGTTATATTCATAGACCACAAGGTTTTATTCATAAAACACATGGTTATATTTATAGATCACGGGTGGTTTCCATTCAGAGAACACATAATTTTATTCATAAAACACAGGGTTCTATTCATAGAACACAGGGTTCCATTTATAGAACACAGGGTTCTATTCATAGAACTCAAGGTTTTATTCATAGAACAGATGGTTATATTTATAGATCACGGGTGGTTTCCATTCAGAGAACACATCATTTCATACATAAAACACAGGGTTCTATTCATAGAACACAGGGTTCCATTTATAGAACACTGGGTTCTATTCATAGACCACAAGGTTTTATTCATAGAACACATAGTTATATTTATAGATCACGGGTGGTTTTCATTCAGAGAACACATAATTTCATTCATAAAACACAGGGTTCTATTCATAGAACACAGGGTTCCATTTATAGAACACAGGGTTCTATTCATAGAACACAAGGTTTTATTCATAGAACACATGGTTATATTTATAGATCACGGGTGGTTTTCATTCAGAGAACACATAATTTTATTCATAAAACACAGGGTTCTATTCATAGAACACAGGGTTCCATTTATAGAACACAGGGTTCTATTCATAGAACTCAAGGTTTTATTCATAGAACAGATGGTTATATTTATAGATCACGGGTGGTTTCCATTCAGAGAACACATAATTTTATTCATAAAACACAGGGTTCTATTCATAGAACACAGGGTTCCATTTATAGAACACAGGGTTCTATTCATAGAACTCAAGGTTTTATTCATAGAACAGATGGTTATATTTATAGATCACGGGTGGTTTCCATTCAGAGAACACATGGTTTCATTCATAAAACACAGGGTTCTATTTATAGAACACAGGGTTCCATTCATAGAACACAGGGTTCTATTAATAGAACACAAGGTTTTATTCATAAAACACATGGTTATATTTATAGATCACGGGTGGTTTCCATTCAGAGAACACATGGTTTCATTCATAAAACACAGGGTTCTATTCATAGAACACAGGGTTCCATTCATAGAACACAGGGTTCTATTAATAGAACACAAGGTTGTATTCATAAAACACATGGTTATATTTATAGATCACGGGTGGTTTCCATTCAGAGAACACATCATTTCATTCATAAAACACAGGGTTCTATTCATAGAACACAGGGTTCCATTTATAGAACACTGGGTTCTATTCATAGACCACAAGGTTTTATTCATAGAACACATGGTTATATTTATAGATCACGGGTGGTTTCCATTCAGAGAACACATAATTTTATTCATAAAACACAGGGTTCAATTCATAGAACACAGGGTTCCATTTATAGAACACAGGGTTCTATTCATAGAACTCAAGGTTTTATTCATAGAACAGATGGTTATATTTATAGATCACGGGTGGTTTCCATTCAGAGAACACATAATTGCATTCATAAAACACAGGGTTCTATTCATAGAACACAGGGTTCCATTTATAGAACACTGGGTTATATTCATAGACCACAAGGTTTTATTCATAAAACACATGGTTATATTTATAGATCACGGGTGGTTTCCATTCAGAGAACACATCATTTCATTCATAAAACACAGGGTTCTATTAATAGAACACAGGGTTCCATTTATAGAACACAGGGTTCTATTCATAGAACACAAGGTTTTATTCATAGAACACATGGCTATATTTATAGTTTACGGGTGGTTTCCATTCAGAGAACACATGGTTTCATTCATAAAACACAGGGTTCTATTTATAGAACACAGGGTTCCATTCATAGAACACAGGGTTCTATTAATAGAACACAAGGTTTTATTCATAAAACACATGGTTATATTTATAGATCACGGGTGGTTTCCCTTCAGAGAACACATGGTTTCATTCATAAAACACAGGGTTCTATTCATAGAACACAGGGTTCCATTCATAGAACACAGGGTTCTATTCATAGAACTCAAGGTTTTATTCATAGAACAGATGGTTATATTTATAGATCACGGGTGGTTTCCATTCAGAGAACACATAATTGCATTCATAAAACACAGGGTTCTATTCATAGAACACAGGGTTCCATTTATAGAACACTGGGTTATATTCATAGACCACAAGGTTTTATTCATAAAACACATGGTTATATTTATAGATCACGGGTGGTTTCCATTCAGAGAACACATCATTTCATTCATAAAACACAGGGTTCTATTAATAGAACACAGGGTTCCATTTATAGAACACAGGGTTCTATTCATAGAACACAAGGTTTTATTCATAGAACACATGGCTATATTTATAGATCACGGGTGGTTTCCATTCAGAGAACACATGGTTTCATTCATAAAACACAGGGTTCTATTTATAGAACACAGGGTTCCATTCATAGAACACAGGGTTCTATTAATAGAACACAAGTTTTTATTCATAAAACACATGGTTATATTTATAGATCACGGGTGGTTTCCCTTCAGAGAACACATGGTTTCATTCATAAAACACAGGGTTCTATTCATAGAACACAGGGTTCCATTCATAGAACACAGGGTTCTATTAATAGAACACAAGGTTTTATTCATAAAACACATGGTTATATTTATAGATCATGGGTGGTTTCCATTCAGAGAACACATCATTTCATTCATAAAACACAGGGTTCTATTCATAGAACACAGGGTTCCATTTATAGAACACTGGGTTCTATTTATAGACCACAAGGTTTTATTCATAGAACACATGGTTATATTTATAGATCACGGGTGGTTTCCATTCAGAGAACACATAATTTTATTCATAAAACACAGGGTTCTATTCATAGAACACAGGGTTCCATTTATAGTACACAGGGTTCTATTCATAGAACTCAAGGTTTTATTCATAGAACAAATGGTTATATTTATAGATCACGGGTGGTTTCCATTCAGAGAACACATAATTGCATTCATTAAACAAAGGGTTATTCATAGAACACAGGGTTCCATTTATAGAACACAGGGTTCTATTCATAGAAAACAAGGTTTTATTCATAGAACACATGGCTATATTTATAGATCACGGGTGGTTTCCATTCAGAGAACACATAATTGCATTCATAAAACACAGGGTTCTATTCATAGAACACAGGGTTCCATTTATAGAACACAGGGTTCTATTCATAGAACACAAGGTTTTATTCATAGAACACATGGTTATATTTATAGATCACGGGTGGTTTCCATTCAGAGAACACATGGTTTCATTCATAAAACACAGGGTTCTATTTATAGAACACAGGGTTCCATTCATAGAACACAGGGTTCTATTAATAAAACACAAGGTTTTATTCATAAAACACATGGTTATATTTATAGATCACGGGTGGTTTCCATTCAGAGAACACATGGTTTCATTCATAAATCACAGGGTTCTATTCATAGAACACAGGGTTCCATTCATAGAACACAGGGTTCTATTAATAGAACACAAGGTTTTATTCATAAAACACATGGTTATATTTATAGATCACGGGTGGTTTCCATTCAGAGAACACATGATTTCATTCATAAAACACAGGGTTCTATTTATAGAACACAGGGTTCCATTCATAGAACACAGGGTTCTATTAATAGAACACAAGGTTTTATTCATAAAACACATGGTTATATTTATAGATCACGGGTGGTTTCCAGTCAGAGAACACATGGTTTCATTCATAAAACACAGGGTTCTATTCATAGAACACAGGGTTCCATTTATAGAACACAGGGTTCTATTCATAGAACACAAGGTTTTATTCATAGAACACATGGCTATATTTATAGATCACGGGTGGTTTCCATTCAGAGAACACATGGTTTCATTCATAAAACACAGGGTTCTATTTGTAGAACACAGGGTTCCATTCATAGAACACAGGGTTCTATTAAGAGAACACAAGGTTTTATTCATAGAACACATGGCTATATTTATAGATCACGGGTGGTTTCCATTCAGAGAACACATCATTTCATTCATAAAACACAGGGTTCTATTCATAGAACACAGGGTTCCATTTATAGAACACAGGGTTCTATTCATAGAACACAAAGTTTTATTCATAGAACACATGGCTATATTTATAGATCACGGGTGGTTTCCATTCAGAGAACACATGGTTTCATTCATAAAACACAGGGTTCTATTTATAGAACACAGGGTTCCATTCATAGAACACAGGGTTCTATTAATAGAACACAAGGTTTTATTCATAAAACACATGGTTATATTTATAGATCACGGGTGGTTTCCATTCAGAGAACACATGGTTTCATTCATAAAACACAGGGTTCTATTCATAGAACACAGGGTTCCATTCATAGAACACAGGGTTCTATTAAGAGAACACAAGGTTTTATTCATAGAACACATGGCTATATTTATAGATCACGGGTGGTTTCCATTCAGAGAACACATGGTTTCATTCATAAAACACAGGGTTCTATTTGTAGAACACAGGGTTCCATTCATAGAACACAGGGTTCTATTAAGAGAACACAAGGTTTTATTCATAGAACACATGGCTATATTTATAGATCACGGGTGGTTTCCATTCAGAGAACACATCATTTCATTCATAAAACACAGGGTTCTATTCATAGAACACAGGGTTCCATTTATAGAACACAGGGTTCTATTCATAGAACACAAGGTTTTATTCATAGAACACATGGCTATATTTATAGATCACGGGTGGTTTCCATTCAGAGAACACATGGTTTCATTCATAAAACACAGGGTTCTATTTATAGAACACAGGGTTCCATTTATAGAACACAGGGTTCTATTAATAGAACACAAGGTTTTATTCATAAAACACATGGTTATATTTATAGATCACGGGTGGTTTCCATTCAGAGAACACATGTTTTCATTCATAAAACACAGGGTTCTATTCATAGAACACAGGGTTTCATTCATAGAACACAGGGTTCTATTAATAGAACACAAGGTTTTATTCATAAAACACATGGTTATATTTATAGATCACGGGTGGTTTCCATTCAGAGAACACATGGTTTCATTCATAAAACACAGGGTTCTATTTATAGAACACAGGGTTCCATTCATAGAACACAGGGTTCTATTAATAGAACACAAGGTTTTATTCATAAAACACATGGTTATGTTTATAGATCACGGGTGGTTTCCATTCAGAGAACACATGGTTTCATTCATAAAACACAGGGTTCTATTCATAGAACACAGGGTTCCATTCATAGAACACAGGGTTCTATTAAGAGAACACAAGGTTTTATTCATAGAACACATGGCTATATTTATAGATCACGGGTGGTTTCCATTCAGAGAACACATGGTTTCATTCATAAAACACAGGGTTCTATTTGTAGAACACAGGGTTCCATTCATAGAACACAGGGTTCTATTAAGAGAACACAAGGTTTTATTCATAGAACACATGGCTATATTTATAGATCACGGGTGGTTTCCATTCAGAGAACACATCATTTCATTCATAAAACACAGGGTTCTATTCATAGAACACAGGGTTCCATTTATAGAACACAGGATTCTATTCATAGAACACAAGGTTTTATTCATAGAACACATGGCTATATTTATAGATCACGGGTGGTTTCCATTCAGAGAACACATGGTTTCATTCATAAAACACAGGGTTCTATTTATAGAACACAGGGTTCCATTCATAGAACACAGGGTTCTATAAATAGAACACAAGGTTTTATTCATAAAACACATGGTTATATTTATAGATCACGGGTGGTTTCCATTCAGAGAACACATGGTTTCATTCATAAAACACAGGGTTCTATTCATAGAACACAGGGTTCCATTCATAGAACACAGGGTTCTATTAAGAGAACACAAGGTTTTATTCATAGAACACATGGTTATATTTATAGATCACGGGTGGTTTCCATTCAGAGAACACATGGTTTTATTCATAAAACACATGGTTCTATTCATAGAACACAGGGTTCCATTTATAGAACACTGGGTTCTATTCATAGACCACAAGGTTTTATTCATAGAACACATGGTTATATTTATAGATCACGGGTGGTTTCCATTCAGAGAACACATAATTTTATTCATAAAACACAGGGTTCTATTCATAGAACACAGGGTTCCATTTATAGAACACAGGGTTCTATTCATAGAACTCAAGGTTTTATTCATAGAACAGATGGTTATATTTATAGATCACGGGTGGTTTCCATTCAGAGAACACATCATTTCATTCATAAAACACAGGGTTCTATTCATAGAACACAGGGTTCCATTTATAGAACACTAGGTTCTATTCATAGACCACAAGGTTTTATTCATAGAACACATGGTTATATTTATAGATCACGGGTGGTTTTCATTCAGAGAACACATAATTTTAT
Source organism: Crinia signifera (assembly GCF_055691185.1). Lineage (NCBI taxonomy): Eukaryota > Metazoa > Chordata > Amphibia > Anura > Myobatrachidae > Crinia > Crinia signifera. The sequence goes on along the minus strand of NC_139217.1, from coordinate 234,978,543 downwards.
TCATAAAACACAGGGTTCTATTCATAGAACACAGGGTTCCATTTATAGAACACAGGGTTCCATTTATAGAACACTGGGTTCTATTCATAGACCACAAGGTTTTATTCATAGAACACATGGTTATATTTATAGATCATGGGTGGTTTTCATTCAGAGAACACATAATTTTATTCATAAAACACAGGGTTCTATTCATAGAACACAGGGTTCCATTTATAGAACACAGGGTTCTATTCATAGAACACAAGGTTTTATTCATAGAACACATGGCTATATTTATAGATCACGGGTGGTTTCCATTCAGAGAACACATGGTTTCATTCATAAAACACAGGGTTCTATTTATAGAACACAGGGTTCCATTCATAGAACACAGGGTTCTATTAATAGAACACAAGGTTTTATTCATAAAACACATGGTTATATTTATAGATCACGGGTGGTTTCCATTCAGAGAACACATGGTTTCATTCATAAAACACAGGGTTCTATTCATAGAACACAGGGTTCCATTCATAGAACACACGGTTCTATTAAGAGAACACAAGGTTTTATTCATAAAACACATGGTTATATTTATAGATCACGGGTGGTTTCCATTCAGGGAACACATCATTTCATTCATAAAACACAGGGTTCTATTCATAGAACACAGGGTTCCATTTATAGAACACTGGGTTCTATTCATAGAACACAAGGTTTTATTCATAGAACACAAGGTTTTATTCATAGAACACATGGTTATATTTATAGATCACGGGTGGTTTCCATTCAGAGAACACATAATTTTATTCATAAAACACAGGGTTCTATTCATAGAACACAGGGTTCCATTTATAGAACACAGGGTTCTATTCATAGAACTCAAGGTTTTATTCATAGAACAGATGGTTATATTTATAGATCACGGGTGGTTTCCATTCAGAGAACACATAATTGCATTCATAAAACACAGGGTTCTATTCATAGAACACAGGGTTCCATTTATAGAACACAGGGTTCTATTCATAGAACACAAGGTTTTATTCATAGAACACATGGCTATATTTATAGATCACGGGTGGTTTCCATTCAGAGAACACATGGTTTCATTCATAAATCACAGGGTTCAATTTATAGAACACAGGGTTCCATTCATAGAACACAGGGTTCTATTAATAGAACACAAGGTTTTATTCATAAAACACATGGTTATATTTATAGATCACGGGTGGTTTCAATTCAGAGAACACATGGTTTCATTCATAAAACACAGGGTTCTATTCATAGAACACAGGGTTCCATTCATAGAACACAGGGTTCTATTAAGAGAACACAAGGTTTTATTCATAGAACACATGAATATATTTATAGATCACGGGTGGTTTCCATTCAGAGAACACATGGTTTCATTCATAAAACACAGGGTTCTATTTGTAGAACACAGGGTTCCATTCATAGAACACAGGGTTCTATTAAGAGAACACAAGGTTTTATTCATAGAACACATGGCTATATTTATAGATCACGGGTGGTTTCCATTCAGAGAACACATCATTTCATTCATAAAACACAGGGTTCTATTCATAGAACACAGGGTTCCATTTATAGAACACTGGGTTCTATTCATAGACCACAAGGTTTTATTCATAGAACACATGGTTATATTTATAGATCACGGGTGGTTTCCATTCAGAGAACACATAATTTTATTCATAAAACACAGGGTTCTATTCATAGAACACAGGGTTCCATTTATAGAACACAGGGTTCTATTCATAGAACTCAAGGTTTTATTCATAGAACAAATGGTTATATTTATAGATCACGGGTGGTTTCCATTCAGAGAACACATAATTGCATTCATTAAACAAAGGGTTATTCATAGAACACAGGGTTCCATTTATAGAACACAGGGTTCTATTCATAGAAAACAAGGTTTTATTCATAGAACACATGGCTATATTTATAGATCACGGGTGGTTTCCATTCAGAGAACACATAATTGCATTCATAAAACACAGGGTTCTATTCATAGAACACAGGGTTCCATTTATAGAACACAGGGTTCTATTCATAGAACACAAGGTTTTATTCATAGAACACATGGTTATATTTATAGATCACGGGTGGTTTCCATTCAGAGAACACATGGTTTCATTCATAAAACACAGGGTTCTATTTATAGAACACAGGGTTCCATTCATAGAACACAGGGTTCTATTAATAAAACACAAGGTTTTATTCATAAAACACATGGTTATATTTATAGATCACGGGTGGTTTCCATTCAGAGAACACATGGTTTCATTCATAAATCACAGGGTTCTATTCATAGAACACAGGGTTCCATTCATAGAACACAGGGTTCTATTAATAGAACACAAGGTTTTATTCATAAAACACATGGTTATATTTATAGATCACGGGTGGTTTCCATTCAGAGAACACATGATTTCATTCATAAAACACAGGGTTCTATTTATAGAACACAGGGTTCCATTCATAGAACACAGGGTTCTATTAATAGAACACAAGGTTTTATTCATAAAACACATGGTTATATTTATAGATCACGGGTGGTTTCCAGTCAGAGAACACATGGTTTCATTCATAAAACACAGGGTTCTATTCATAGAACACAGGGTTCCATTCATAGAACACAGGGTTCTATTAATAGAACACAAGGTTGTATTCATAAAACACATGGTTATATTTATAGATCACGGGTGGTTTCCATTCAGAGAACACATAATTTCATTCATTAAACACAGGGTTCTATTCATAGAACACAGGGTTCCATTTATAGAACACAGGGTTCTATTCATAGAACACAAGGTTTTATTCATAGAACACATGGTTATATTTATAGATCACGGGTGGTTTCCATTCAGAGAACACATAATTTTATTCATAAAACACAGGGTTCTATTCATAGAACACAGGGTTCCATTTATAGAACACAGGGTTCTATTCATAGAACTCAAGGTTTTATTCATAGAACAGATGGTTATATTTATAGATCACGGGTGGTTTCCATTCAGAGAACACATCATTTCATTCATAAAACACAGGGTTCTATTCATAGAACACAGGGTTCCATTTATAGAACACTGGGTTCTATTCATAGACCACAAGGTTTTATTCATAGAACACATGGTTATATTTATAGATCACGGGTGGTTTTCATTCAGAGAACACATAATTTTATTCATAAAACACAGGGTTCTATTCATAGAACACAGGGTTCCATTTATAGAACACAGGGTTCTATTCATAGAACACAAGGTTTTATTCATAGAACACATGGCTATATTTATAGATCACGGGTGGTTTCCATTCAGAGAACACATGGTTTCATTCATAAAACACAGGGTTCTATTTATAGAACACAGGGTTCCATTCATAGAACACAGGGTTCTATTAATAGAACACAAGGTTTTATTCATAAAACACATGGTTATATTTATAGATCACGGGTGGTTTCCATTCAGAGAACACATGGTTTCATTCATAAAACACAGGGTTCTATTCATAGAACACAGGGTTCCATTCATAGAACACAGGGTTCTATTAATAGAACACAAGGTTTTATTCATAAAACACATGGTTATATTTATAGATCACGGGTGGTTTCCATTCAGAGAACACATGGTTTCATTCATAAAACACAGGGTTCTATTCATAGAACACAGGGTTCCATTTATAGAACACTGGGTTCTATTCATAGACCACAAGGTTTTATTCATAGAACACATGGTTATATTTATAGATCATGGGTGGTTTTCATTCAGAGAACACATAATTTTATTCATAAAACACAGGGTTCTATTCATAGAACACAGGGTTCCATTTATAGAACACAGGGTTCTATTCATAGAACACAAGGTTTTATTCATAGAACACATGGCTATATTTATAGATCACGGGTGGTTTCCATTCAGAGAACACATGGTTTCATTCATAAAACACAGGGTTCTATTTATAGAACACAGGGTTCCATTCATAGAACACAGGGTTCTATTAATAGAACACAAGGTTTTATTCATAAAACACATGGTTATATTTATAGATCACGGGTGGTTTCCATTCAGAGAACACATGGTTTCATTCATAAAACACAGGGTTCTATTCATAGAACACAGGGTTCCATTCATAGAACACAGGGTTCTATTAAGAGAACACAAGGTTTTATTCATAAAACACATGGTTATATTTATAGATCACGGGTGGTTTCCATTCAGGGAACACATCATTTCATTCATAAAACACAGGGTTCTATTCATAGAACACAGGGTTCCATTTATAGAACACTGGGTTCCATTTATAGAACACAGGGTTCTATTCATAGAACACATGGTTATATTTATAGATCACGGGTGGTTTCCATTCAGAGAACACATAATTTCATTCATAAAACACAGGGTTCTATTCATAGAACACAGGGTTCCATTTATAGAACAAAGGGTTCTATTCATAGAACACAAGGTTTTATTCATAGAACACATGGTTATATTTATAGATCACGGGTGGTTTCCATTCAGAGAACACATAATTTTATTCATAAAACACAGGGTTCTATTCATAGAACACAGGGTTCCATTTATAGAACACAGGGTTCTATTCATAGAACTCAAGGTTTTATTCATAGAACAGATGGTTATATTTATAGATCACGGGTGGTTTCCATTCAGAGAACACATAATTGCATTCATAAAACACAGGGTTCTATTCATAGAACACAGGGTTCCATTTATAGAACACAGGGTTCTATTCATAGAACACAAGGTTTTATTCATAGAACACATGGCTATATTTATAGATCACGGGTGGTTTCCATTCAGAGAACACATGGTTTCATTCATAAAACACAGGGTTCTATTTATAGAACACAGGGTTCCATTCATAGAACACAGGGTTCTATTAATAGAACACAAGGTTTTATTCATAAAACACATGGTTATATTTATAGATCACGGGTGGTTTCCATTCAGAGAACACATGGTTTCATTCATAAAACACAGGGTTCTATTCATAGAACACAGGGTTCCATTCATAGAACACAGGGTTCTATTAATAGAACACAAGGTTGTATTCATAAAACACATGGTTATATTTATAGATCACGGGTGGTTTCCATTCAGAGAACACATCATTTCATTCATAAAACACAGGGTTCTATTCATAGAACACAGGGTTCCATTTATAGAACACTGGGTTCTATTCATAGACCACAAGGTTTTATTCATAGAACACATGGTTATATTTATAGATCACGGGTGATTTCCATTCAGAGAACACATAATTTTATTCATAAAACACAGGGTTCAATTCATAGAACACAGGGTTCCATTTATAGAACACAGGGTTCTATTCATAGAACTCAAGGTTTTATTCATAGAACAGATGGTTATATTTATAGATCACGGGTGGTTTCCATTCAGAGAACACATAATTGCATTCATAAAACACAGGGTTCTATTCATAGAACACAGGGTTCCATTTATAGAACACAGGGTTCTATTCATAGAACACAAGGTTTTATTCATAGAACACATGGCTATATTTATAGATCACGGGTGGTTTCCATTCAGAGAACACATGGTTTCATTCATAAAACACAGGGTTCTATTTATAGAACACAGGGTTCCATTCATAGAACACAGGGTTCTATTAATAGAACACAAGGTTTTATTCATAAAACACATGGTTATATTTATAGATCACGGGTGGTTTCCATTCAGAGAACACATGGTTTCATTCATAAAACACAGGGTTCTATTCATAGAACACAGGGTTCCATTTATAGAACACTGGGTTCTATTCATAGACCACAAGGTTTTATTCATAGAACACATGGTTATATTTATAGATCACGGGTGGTTTCCATTCAGAGAACACATGGTTTCATTCATAAATCACAGGGTTCTATTCATAGAACACAGGGTTCCATTCATAGAACACAGGGTTCTATTCATAGAACACAAGGTTTTATTCATAAAACACATGGTTATATTTATAGATCACGGGTGGTTTCCATTCAGAGAACACATGATTTCATTCATAAAACACAGGGTTCTATTTATAGAACACAGGGTTCCATTCATAGAACACAGGGTTCTATTAATAGAACACAAGGTTTTATTCATAAAACACATGGTTATATTTATAGATCACGGGTGGTTTCCAGTCAGAGAACACATGGTTTCATTCATAAAACACAGGGTTCTATTCATAGAACACAGGGTTCCATTCATAGAACACAGGGTTCTATTAATAGAACACAAGGTTGTATTCATAAAACACATGGTTATATTTATAGATCACGGGTGGTTTCCATTCAGAGAACACATAATTTCATTCATAAAACACAGGGTTCTATTCATAGAACACAGGGTTCCATTTATAGAACACAGGGTTCTATTCATAGAACACAAGGTTTTATTCATAGAACACATGGTTATATTTATAGATCACTGATGGTTTCCATTCAGAGAACACATAATTTTATTCATAAAACACAGGGTTCTATTCATAGAACACAGGGTTCCATTTATAGAACACAGGGTTCTATTCATAGAACTCAAGGTTTTATTCATAGAACAGATGGTTATATTTATAGATCACGGGTGGTTTCCATTCAGAGAACACATAATTGCATTCATAAAACACAGGGTTCTATTCATTGAACACAGGGTTCCATTTATAGAACACAGGGTTCTATTCATAGAACACAAGGTTTTATTCATAGAACACATGGCTATATTTATAGATCACGGGTGGTTTTCATTCAGAGAACACATGGTTTCATTCATAAAACACAGGGTTCTATTTATAGAACACAGGGTTCCATTCATAGAACACAGGGTTCTATTAATAGAACACAAGGTTTTATTCATAAAACACATGGTTATATTTATAGATCACGGGTGGTTTCCATTCAGAGAACACATGGTTTCATTCATAAAACACAGGGTTCTATTCATAGAACACAGGGTTCCATTCATAGAACACAGGGTTCTATTAAGAGAACACAAGGTTTTTTTCATAGAACACATGGCTATATTTATAGATCACGGGTGGTTTCCATTCAGAGAACACATGGTTTCATTCATAAAACACAGGGTTCTATTTGTAGAACACAGGGTTCCATTCATAGAACACAGGGTTCTATTAAGAGAACACAAGGTTTTATTCATAGAACACATGGCTATATTTATAGATCACGGGTGGTTTCCATTCAGAGAACACATCATTTCATTCATAAAACACAGGGTTCTATTCATAGAACACAGGGTTCCATTTATAGAACACTGGGTTCTATTCATAGACCACAAGGTTTTATTCATAGAACACATGGTTATATTTATAGATCACGGGTGGTTTTCATTCAGAGAACACATAATTTTATTCATAAAACACAGGGTTCTATTCATAGAACACAGGGTTCCATTTATAGAACACAGGGTTCTATTCATAGACCACAAGGTTTTATTCATAGAACACATGGTTATATTTATAGATCACGGGTGGTTTCCATTCAGAGAACACATGGTTTCATTCATAAAACACAGGGTTCTATTCATGGAATACAGGGTTCCATTTATAGAACACAGGGTTCTATTCATAGAACTCAAGGTTTTATTCATAGAACAGATGGTTATATTTATAGATCACGGGTGGTTTCCATTCAGAGAACACATAATTGCATTCATAAAACACAGGGTTCTATTCATAGAACACAGGGTTCCATTTATAGAACACAGGGTTCTATTCATAGAACACAAGGTTTTATTCATAGAACACATGGCTATATTTATAGATCACGGGTGGTTTCCATTCAGAGAACACATGGTTTCATTCATAAAACACAGGGTTCTATTTATAGAACACAGGGTTCCATTCATAGAACACAGGGTTCTATTAATAGAACACAAGGTTTTATTCATAAAACACATGGTTATATTTATAGATCACGGGTGGTTTCCATTCAGAGAACACATGGTTTCATTCATAAAACACAGGGTTCTATTCATAGAACACAGGGTTCCATTCATAGAACACAGGGTTCTATTAATAGAACACAAGGTTTTATTCATAAAACACATGGTTATATTTATAGATCACGGGTGGTTTCCATTCAGAGAACACATGGTTTCATTCATAAAACACAGGGTTATATTCATAGAACACAGGGTTCCATTCATAGAACACAGGGTTCTATTAATAGAACACAAGGTTTTATTCATAAAACACATGGTTATATTTATAGATCATGGGTGGTTTCCATTCAGAGAACACATCATTTCATTCATAAAACACAGGGTTCTATTCATAGAACACAGGGTTCCATTTATAGAACACTGGGTTCTATTCATAGACCACAAGGTTTTATTCATAGAACACATGGTTATATTTATAGATCACGGGTGGTTTCCATTCAGAGAACACATAATTTTATTCATAAAACACAGGGTTCTATTCATAGAACACAGGGTTCCATTTATAGAACACAGGGTTCTATTCATAGAACTCAAGGTTTTATTCATAGAACAGATGGTTATATTTATAGATCACGGGTGGTTTCCATTCAGAGAACACATAATTGCATTCATAAAACACAGGGTTCTATTCATAGAACACAGGGTTCCATTTATAGAACACAGGGTTCTATTCATAGAACACAAGGTTTTATTCATAGAACACATGGCTATATTTATAGATCACGGGTGGTTTCCATTCAGAGAACACATGGTTTCATTCATAAAACACAGGGTTCTATTTATAGAACACAGGGTTCCATTCATAGAACACAGGGTTCTATTAATAGAACACAAGGTTTTATTCATAAAACACATGGTTATATTTATAGATCACGGGTGGTTTCCATTCAGAGAACACATGGTTTCATTCATAAAACACAGGGTTCTATTCATAGAACACAGGGTTCCATTCATAGAACACAGGGTTCTATTAAGAGAACACAAGGTTTTATTCATAGAACACATGGCTATATTTATAGATCACGGGTGGTTTCCATTCAGAGAACACATGGTTTCATTCATAAAACACAGGGTTCTATTTGTAGAACACAGGGTTCCATTCATAGAACACAGGGTTCTATTAAGAGAACACAAGGTTTTATTCATAGAACACATGGCTATATTTATAGATCACGGGTGGTTTCCATTCAGAGAACACATCATTTCATTCATAAAACACAGGGTTCTATTCATAGAACACAGGGTTCCATTTATAGAACACTGGGTTCTATTCATAGACCACAAGGTTTTATTCATAGAACACATGGTTATATTTATAGATCACGGGTGGTTTTCATTCAGAGAACACATAATTTTATTCATAAAACACAGGGTTCTATTCATAGAACACAGGGTTCCATTTATAGAACACAGGGTTCTATTCATAGAACACAAGGTTTTATTCATAGAACACATGGCTATATTTATAGATCACGGGTGGTTTCCATTCAGAGAACACATGGTTTCATTCATAAAACACAGGGTTCTATTTATAGAACACAGGGTTCCATTCATAGAACACAGGGTTCTATTAATAGAACACAAGGTTTTATTCATAAAACACATGGTTATATTTATAGATCACGGGTGGTTTCCATTCAGAGAACACATGGTTTCATTCATAAAACACAGGGTTCTATTCATAGAACACAGGGTTCCATTCATAGAACACAGGGTTCTATTAATAGAACACAAGGTTTTATTCATAAAACACATGGTTATATTTATAGATCACGGGTGGTTTCCATTCAGAGAACACATGGTTTCATTCATAAAACACAGGGTTATATTCATAGAACACAGGGTTCCATTCATAGAACACAGGGTTCTATTAATAGAACACAAGGTTTTATTCATAAAACACATGGTTATATTTATAGATCATGGGTGGTTTCCATTCAGAGAACACATCATTTCATTCATAAAACACAGGGTTCTATTCATAGAACACAGGGTTCCATTTATAGAACACTGGGTTCTATTCATAGACCACAAGGTTTTATTTATAGAACACATGGTTATATTTATAGATCACGGGTGGTTTCCATTCAGAGAACACATAATTTTATTCATAAAACACAGGGTTCAATTCATAGAACACAGGGTTCCATTTATAGAACACAGGGTTCTATTCATAGAACTCAAGGTTTTATTCATAGAACTCAAGGTTATATTTATAGATCACGGGTGGTTTCCATTCAGAGAACACATAATTGCATTCATAAAACACAGGGTTCTATTCATAGAACACAGGGTTCCATTTATAGAACACAGGGTTCTATTCATAGAACACAAGGTTTTATTCATAGAACACATGGCTATATTTATAGATCACGGGTGGTTTCCATTCAGAGAACACATGGTTTCATTCATAAAACACAGGGTTCTATTTATAGAACACAGGGTTCCATTCATAGAACACAGGGTTCTATTAATAGAACACAAGGTTTTATTCATAAAACACATGGTTATATTTATAGATCACGGGTGGTTTCCATTCAGAGAACACATGGTTTCATTCATAAAACACAGGGTTCTATTCATAGAACACAGGGTTCCATTCATAGAACACAGGGTTCTATTAAGAGAACACAAGGTTTTATTCATAGAACACATGGCTATATTTATAGATCACGGGTGGTTTCCATTCAGAGAACACATGGTTTCATTCATAAAACACAGGGTTCTATTTGTAGAACACAAGGTTCCATTCATAGAACACAGGGTTCTATTAAGAGAACACAAGGTTTTATTCATAGAACACATGGCTATATTTATAGATCACGGGTGGTTTCCATTCAGAGAACACATCATTTCATTCATAAAACACAGGGTTCTATTCATAGAACACAGGGTTCCATTTATAGAACACTGGGTTCTATTCATAGACCACAAGGTTTTATTCATAGAACACATGGTTATATTTATAGATCACGGGTGGTTTTCATTCAGAGAACACATAATTTTATTCATAAAACACAGGGTTCTATTCATAGAACACAGGGTTCCATTTATAGAACACAGGGTTCTCTTCATAGAACACAAGGTTTTATTCATAGAACACATGGCTATATTTATAGATCACGGGTGGTTTCCATTCAGAGAACACATGGTTTCATTCATAAAACACAGGGTTCTATTTATAGAACACAGGGTTCCATTCATAGAACACAGGGTTCTATTAATAGAACACAAGGTTTTATTCATAAAACACATGGTTATATTTATAGATCACGGGTGGTTTCCATTCAGAGAACACATGGTTTCATTCATAAAACACATGGTTATATTTATAGATCACGGGTGGTTTCCATTCAGAGAACACATGGTTTCATTCATAAAACACAGGGTTATATTCATAGAACACAGGGTTCCATTCATAGAACACAGGGTTCTATTAATAGAACACAAGGTTTTATTCATAAAACACATGGTTATATTTATAGATCATGGGTGGTTTCCATTCAGAGAACACAACATTTCATTCATAAAACACAGGGTTCTATTCATAGAACACAGGGTTCCATTTATAGAACACTGGGTTCTATTCATAGACCACAAGGTTTTATTCATAGAACACATGGTTATATTTATAGATCACGGGTGGTTTCCATTCAGAGAACACATAATTTTATTCATAAAACACAGGGTTCTATTCATAGAACACAGGGTTCCATTTATAGAACACAGGGTTCTATTCATAGAACTCAAGGTTTTATTCATAGAACAAATGGTTATATTTATAGATCACGGGTGGTTTCCATTCAGAGAACACATAATTGCATTCATTAAACAAAGGGTTATTCATAGAACACAGGGTTCCATTTATAGAACACAGGGTTCTATTCATAGAAAACACGGTTTTATTCATAGAACACATGGCTATATTTATAGATCACGGGTGGTTTCCATTCAGAGAACACATAATTGCATTCATAAAACACAGGGTTATATTCATAGAACACAGGGTTCCATTTATAGAACACAGGGTTCTATTCATAGAACACAAGGTTTTATTCATAGAACACATGGTTATATTTATAGATCAAGGGTGGTTTCCATTCAGAGAACACATGGTTTCATTCATAAAACACAGGGTTCTATTTATAGAACACAGGGTTCCATTCATAGAATACAGGGTTCTATTAATAAAACACAAGGTTTTATTCATAAAACACATGGTTATATTTATAGATCACGGGTGGTTTCCATTCAGAGAACACATGGTTTCATTCATAAATCACAGGGTTCTATTCATAGAACACAGGGTTCCATTCATAGAACACAGGGTTCTATTAATAGAACACAAGGTTTTATTCATAAAACACATGGTTATATTTATAGATCACGGGTGGTTTCCATTCAGAGAACACATGATTTCATTCATAAAAGACAGGGTTCTATTTATAGAACACAGGGTTCCATTCATAGAACACAGGGTTCTATTAATAGAACACAAGGTTTTATTCATAAAACACATGGTTATATTTATAGATCACGGGTGGTTTCCAGTCAGAGAACACATGGTTTCATTCATAAAACACAGGGTTCTATTCATAGAACACAGGGTTCCATTCATAGAACACAGGGTTCTATTAATAGAACACAAGGTTTTATTCATAAAACACATGGTTATATTTATAGATCACGGGTGGTTTCCATTCAGAGAACACATGGTTTCATTCATAAATCACAGGGTTCTATTCATAGAACACAGGGTTCCATTCATAGAACACAGGGTTCTATTAATAGAACACAAGGTTTTATTCATAAAACACATGGTTATATTTATAGATCACGGGTGGTTTCCATTCAGAGAACACATGATTTCATTCATAAAACACAGGGTTCTATTTATAGAACACAGGGTTCCATTCATAGAACACAGGGTTCTATTAATAGAACACAAGGTTTTATTCATAGAACACATGGCTATATTTATAGATCACGGGTGGTTTCCATTCAGAGAACACATCATTTCATTCATAAAACACAGGGTTCTATTCATAGAACACAGGGTTCCATTTATAGAACACTGGGTTCTATTCATAGACCACAAGGTTTTATTCATAGAACACATGGTTATATTTATAGATCACGGGTGGTTTTCATTCAGAGAACACATAATTTTATTCATAAAACACAGGGTTCTATTCATAGAACACAGGGTTCCATTTATAGAACACAGGGTTCTATTCATAGAACACAAGGTTTTATTCATAGAACACATGGCTATATTTATAGATCACGGGTGGTTTCCATTCAGAGAACACATGGTTTCATTCATAAAACACAGGGTTCTATTTATAGAACACAGGGTTCCATTCATAGAACACAGGGTTCTATTAATAGAACACAAGGTTTTATTCATAAAACACATGGTTATATTTATAGATCACGGGTGGTTTCCATTCAGAGAACACATGGTTTCATTCATAAAACACAGCGTTTTATTCATAGAACACAGGGTTTCATTCATAGAACACAGGGTTCTATTAAGAGAACACAAGGTTTTATTCATAAAACACATGGTTATATTTATAGATCACGGGTGGTTTCCATTCAGAGAACACATCATTTCATTCATAAAACACAGGGTTCTATTCATAGAACACAGGGTTCCATTTATAGAACACTGGGTTCTATTAATAGAACACAAGGTTTTATTCATAGAACACATGGTTATATATAAAGATCACGGGTGGTTTCCATTCAGAGAACACATCATTTCATTCATAAAACACAGGGTTCTATTCATAGAACACAGGGTTCCATTTATAGAACACAGGGTTCTATTCATAGAACACAAGGTTTTATTCATAGAACACATGGTTATATTTATAGATCACGGGTGGTTTCCATTCAGAGAACACATAATTTTATTCATAAAACACAGGGTTCTATTCATAGAACACAGGGTTCCATTTATAGAACACAGGGTTCTATTCATAGAACACAAGGTTTTATTCATAGAACACATGGCTATATTTATAGATCACGGGTGGTTTCCATTCAGAGAACACATGGTTTCATTCATAAAACTCAGGGTTCTATTCATAGAACACAGGGTTCCATTCATAGAACACAGGGTTCTATTAATAGAACACAAGGTTTTATTCATAAAACACATGGTTATATTTATAGATCACGGGTGGTTTCCATTCAGAGAACACATAATTTCATTCATAAAACACAGGGTTCTATTCATAGAACACAGGGTTCCATTTATAGAACACAGGGTTCTATTCATAGAACACAAGGTTTTATTCATAGAACACATGGTTATATTTATAGATCACGGGTGGTTTCCATTCAGAGAACACATAATTTTATTCATAAAACACAGGATTCTATTCATAGAACACAGGGTTCCATTTATAGAACACAGGGTTCTATTCATAGAACTCAAGGTTTTATTCATAGAACAGATGGTTATATTTATAGATCACGGGTGGTTTCCATTCAGAGAACACATAATTGCATTCATAAAACACAGGGTTCTATTCATAGAACACAGGGTTCCATTTATAGAACACAGGGTTCTATTCATAGAACACAAGGTTTTATTCATAGAACACATGGCTATATTTATAGATCACGGGTGGTTTCCATTCAGAGAACACATGGTTTCATTCATAAAACACAGGGTTCTATTTATAGAACACAGGGTTCCATTCATAGAACACAGGGTTCTATTAATAGAACACAAGGTTTTATTCATAAAACACATGGTTATATTTATAGATCACGGGTGGTTTCCATTCAGAGAACACATGGTTTCATTCATAAAACACAGGGTTCTATTTATAGAACACAGGGTTCCATTCATAGAACACAGGGTTCTATTAATAGAACACAAGGTTTTATTCATAAAACACATGGTTATATTTATAGATCACGGGTGGTTTCCATTCAGAGAACACATGGTTTCATTCATAAAACACAGGGTTCTATTCATAGAACACAGGGTTCCATTCATAGAACACAGGGTTCTATTAAGAGAACACAAGGTTTTATTCATAGAACACATGGCTATATTTATAGATCACGGGTGGTTTCCATTCAGAGAACACATCATTTCATTCATAAAACACAGGGTTCTATTCATAGAACACAGGGTTCCATTTATAGAACACTGGGTTCTATTCATAGACCACAAGGTTTTATTCATAGAACACATGGTTATATTTATAGATCACGGGTGGTTTTCATTCAGAGAACACATAATTTTATTCATAAAACACAGGGTTCTATTCATAGAACACAGGGTTCCATTTATAGAACACAGGGTTCTATTCATAGAACACAAGGTTTTATTCATAGAACACATGGCTATATTTATAGATCACGGGTGGTTTCCATTCAGAGAACACATGGTTTCATTCATAAAACACAGGGTTCTATTTATAGAACACAGGGTTCCATTCATAGAACACAGGGTTCTATTAATAGAACACAAGGTTTTATTCATAAAACACATGGTTATATTTATAGATCACGGGTGGTTTCCATTCAGAGAACACATGGTTTCATTCATAAAACACAGGGTTCTATTCATAGAACACAGGGTTAAATTCATAGAACACAGGGTTCTATTAAGAGAACACAAGGTTTTATTCATAGAACACATGGTTATATATAAAGATCACGGGTGGTTTCCATTCAGAGAACACATAATTTCATTCATAAAACACAGGGTTCTATTCATAGAACACAGGGTTCCATTTATAGAACACATGGTTCTATTCATAGAACACAAGGTTTTATTCATAGAACACATGGTTATATTTATAGATCACGGGTGGTTTCCATTCAGAGAACACATAATTTTATTCATAAAACACGGGGTTCTATTCATAGAACACAGGGTTCCATTTATAGAACACAGGGTTCTATTCATAGAACTCAAGGTTTTATTCATAGAACAGATTGTTATATTTATAGATCACGGGTGGTTTCCATTCAGAGAACACATAATTGCATTCATAAAACACAAGGTTCTATTCATAGAACACAGGGTTCCATTTATAGAACACAGGGTTCTATTCATAGAACACAAGGTTTTATTCATAGAACACATGGCTATATTTATAGATCACGGGTGGTTTCCATTCAGAGAACACATGGTTTCATTCATAAAACACAGGGTTCTATTCATAGATTACAGGGTTCCATTCATAGAACACAGGGTTCTATTAATAGAACACAAGGTTTTATTCATAAAACACATGGTTATATTTATAGATCATGGGTGGTTTCCATTCAGAGAACACATAATTTCATTCATAAAACACAGGGTTCTATTAATAGAACACAGGGTTCCATTTATAGAACACAGGGTTCTATTCATAGAACACAAGGTTTTATTCATAGAACACATGGTTATATTTATAGATCACGGGTGGTTTCCATTCAGAGAACACATAATTTTATTCATAAAACACAGGGTTCTATTCATAGAACACAGGGTTCCATTTATAGAACACAGGGTTCTATTCATAGAACTCAAGGTTTTATTCATAGAACAGATGGTTATATTTATAGATCACGGGTGGTTTCCATTCAGAGAACACATAATTGCATTCATAAAACACAGGGTTCTATTCATAGAACACAGGGTTCCATTTATAGAACACAGGGTTCTATTCATAGAACACAAGGTTTTATTCATAGAACACATGGCTATATTTATAGATCACGGGTGGTTTCCATTCAGAGAACACATAATTTCATTCATAAAACACAGGGTTCTATTTATAGAACACAGGGTTCCATTCATAGAACACAGGGTTCTATTAATAGAACACAAGGTTTTATTCATAAAACACATGGTTATATTTATAGATCACGGGTGGTTTCCATTCAGAGAACACATGGTTTCATTCATAAAACACAGGGTTCTATTCATAGAACACAGGGTTCCATTCATAGAACACAGGGTTCTATTAAGAGAACACAAGGTTTTATTCATAGAACACATGGCTATATTTATAGATCACGGGTGGTTTCCATTCAGAGAACACATGGTTTCATTCATAAAACACAGGGTTCTATTTATAGAACACAGGGTTCCATTCATAGAACACAGGGTTCTATTAATAGAACACAAGGTTTTATTCATAAAACACATGGTTATATTTATAGATCACGGGTGGTTTCCATTCAGAGAACACATCATTTCATTCATAAAACACAGGGTTCTATTCATAGAACACAGGGTTCCATTTATAGAACACTGGGTTCTATTCATAGACCACAAGGTTTTATTCATAGAACACATGGTTATATTTATAGATCACGGGTGGTTTTCATTCAGAGAACACATAATTTTATTCATAAAACACAGGGTTCTATTCATAGAACACAGGGTTCCATTTATAGAACACAGGGTTCTATTCATAGAACACAAGGTTTTATTCATAGAACACATGGCTATATTTATAGATCACGGGTGGTTTCCATTCAGAGAACACATGGTTTTATTCATAAAACACAGGGTTCTATTTATAGAACACAGGGTTCCATTCATAGAACACAGGGTTCTATTAATAGAACACAAGGTTTTATTCATAAAACACATGGTTATATTTATAGATCACGGGTGGTTTCCATTCAGAGAACACATAATTTCATTCATAAAACACAGGGTTCTATTCATAGAACACAGGGTTCCATTTATAGAACACAGGGTTCTATTCATAGAACACAAGGTTTTATTCATAGAACACATGGTTATATTTATAGATCACGGGTGGTTTCCATTCAGAGAACACATAATTTTATTCATAAAACACAGGGTTCTATTCATAGAACATAGGGTTCCATTTATAGAACACAGGATTCTATTCATAGAACTCAAGGTTTTATTCATAGAACAGATGGTTATATTTATAGATCACGGGTGGTTTCCATTCAGAGAACACATAATTGCATTCATAAAACACAGGGTTCTATTCATAGAACACAGGGTTCCATTTATAGAACACAGGGTTCTATTCATAGAACACAAGGTTTTATTCATAGAACACATGGCTATATTTATAGATCACGGGTGGTTTCCATTCAGAGAACACATGGTTTCATTCATAAAACACAGGGTTCTATTTATAGAACACAGGGTTCCATTCATAGAACACAGGGTTCTATTAATAAAACACAAAGTTTTATTCATAAAACACATGGTTATATTTATAGATCACGGGTGGTTTCCATTCAGAGAACACATGGTTTCATTCATAAATCACAGGGTTCTATTCATAGAACACAGGGTTCCATTCATAGAACACAGGGTTCTATTAATAGAACACAAGGTTTTATTCATAAAACACATGGTTATATTTATAGATCACGGGTGGTTTCCATTCAGAGAACACATGATTTCATTCATAAAACACAGGGTTCTATTTATAGAACACAGGGTTCCATTCATAGAACACAGGGTTCTATTAATAGAACACAAGGTTTTATTCATAAAACACATGGTTATATTTATAGATCACGGGTGGTTTCCAGTCAGAGAACACATGGTTTCATTCATAAAACACAGGGTTCTATTCATACAACACAGGGTTCCATTCATAGAACACAGGGTTCTATTAATAGAACACAAGGTTTTATTCATAAAACACATGGTTATATTTATAGATCACGGGTGGTTTCCATTCAGAGAACACATGGTTTCATTCATAAATCACAGGGTTCTATTCATAGAACACAGGGTTCCATTCATAGAACACAGGGTTCTATTAATAGAACACAAGGTTTTATTCATAAAACACATGGTTATATTTATAGATCACGGGTGGTTTCCATTCAGAGAACACATGATTTCATTCATAAAACACAGGGTTCTATTTATAGAACACAGGGTTCCATTCATAGAACACAGGGTTCTATTAATAGAACACAAGGTTTTATTCATAGAACACATGGCTATATTTATAGATCACGGGTGGTTTCCATTCAGAGAACACATCATTTCATTCATAAAACACAGGGTTCTATTCATAGAACACAGGGTTCCATTTATAGAACACTGGGTTCTATTCATAGACCACAAGGTTTTATTCATAGAACACATGGTTATATTTATAGATCACGGGTGGTTTTCATTCAGAGAACACATAATTTTATTCATAAAACACAGGGTTCTATTCATAGAACACAGGGTTCCATTTATAGAACACAGGGTTCTATTCATAGAACACAAGGTTTTATTCATAGAACACATGGCTATATTTATAGATCACGGGTGGTTTCCATTCAGAGAACACATGGTTTCATTCATAAAACACAGGGTTCTATTTATAGAACACAGGGTTCCATTCATAGAACACAGGGTTCTATTAATAGAACACAAGGTTTTATTCATAAAACACATGGTTATATTTATAGATCACGGGTGGTTTCCATTCAGAGAACACATGGTTTCATTCATAAAACACAGCGTTTTATTCATAGAACACAGGGTTCCATTCATAGAACACAGGGTTCTATTAAGAGAACACAAGGTTTTATTCATAAAACACATGGTTATATTTATAGATCACGGGTGGTTTCCATTCAGAGAACACATCATTTCATTCATAAAACACAGGGTTCTATTCATAGAACACAGGGTTCCATTTATAGAACACTGGGTTCTATTAATAGAACACAAGGTTTTATTCATAGAACACATGGTTATATATAAAGATCACGGGTGGTTTCCATTCAGAGAACACATAATTTCATTCATAAAACACAGGGTTCTATTCATAGAACACAGGGTTCCATTTATAGAACACAGGGTTCTATTCATAGAACACAAGGTTTTATTCATAGAACACATGGTTATATTTATAGATCACGGGTGGTTTCCATTCAGAGAACACATATTTTTATTCATAAAACACAGGGTTCTATTCATAGAACACAGGGTTCCATTTATAGAACACAGGGTTCTATTCATAGAACACAAGGTTTTATTCATAGAACACATGGCTATATTTATAGATCACGGGTGGTTTCCATTCAGAGAACACATGGTTTCATTCATAAAACACAGGGTTCTATTCATAGAACACAGGGTTCCATTCATAGAACACAGGGTTCTATTAATAGAACACAAGGTTTTATTCATAAAACACATGGTTATA
Source organism: Crinia signifera (assembly GCF_055691185.1). Classification (NCBI taxonomy): domain Eukaryota; kingdom Metazoa; phylum Chordata; class Amphibia; order Anura; family Myobatrachidae; genus Crinia; species Crinia signifera. Next base: position 234,958,385 of record NC_139217.1, on the reverse strand, counting down.
TTTATAGATCACGGGTGGTTTCCATTCAGAGAACACATAATTTCATTCATAAAACACAGGGTTCTATTCATAGAACACAGGGTTCCATTTATAGAACACAGGGTTCTATTCATAGAACACAAGGTTTTATTCATAGAACACATGGTTATATTTATAGATCACGGGTGGTTTCCATTCAGAGAACACATAATTTTATTCATAAAACACAGGGTTCTATTCATAGAACACAGGGTTCCATTTATAGAACACAGGGTTCTATTCATAGAACTCAAGGTTTTATTCATAGAACAGATGGTTATATTTATAGATCACGGGTGGTTTCCATTCAGAGAACACATAATTGCATTCATAAAACACAGGGTTCTATTCATAGAACACAGGGTTCCATTTATAGAACACAGGGTTCTATTCATAGAACACAAGGTTTTATTCATAGAACACATGGCTATATTTATAGATCACGGGTGGTTTCCATTCAGAGAACACATGGTTTCATTCATAAAACACAGGGTTCTATTTATAGAACACAGGGTTCCATTCATAGAACACAGGGTTCTATTAATAGAACACAAGGTTTTATTCATAAAACACATAATTATATTTATAGATCACGGGTGGTTTCCATTCAGAGAACACATGGTTTCATTCATAAAACACAGGGTTCTATTTATAGAACACAGGGTTCCATTCATAGAACACAGGGTTCTATTAATAGAACACAAGGTTTTATTCATAAAACACATGGTTATATTTATAGATCACGGGTGGTTTCCATTCAGAGAACACATGGTTTCATTCATAAAACACAGGGTTCTATTCATAGAACACAGGGTTCCATTCATAGAACACAGGGTTCTATTAAGAGAACACAAGGTTTTATTCATAGAACACATGGCTATATTTATAGATCACGGGTGGTTTCCATTCAGAGAACACATCATTTCATTCATAAAACACAGGGTTCTATTCATAGAACACAGGGTTCCATTTATAGAACACTGGGTTCTATTCATAGACCACAAGGTTTTATTCATAGAACACATGGTTATATTTATAGATCACGGGTGGTTTTCATTCAGAGAACACATAATTTTATTCATAAAACACAGGGTTCTATTCATAGAACACAGGGTTCCATTTATAGAACACAGGGTTCTATTCATAGAACACAAGGTTTTATTCATAGAACACATGGCTATATTTATAGATCACGGGTGGTTTCCATTCAGAGAACACATGGTTTCATTCATAAAACACAGGGTTCTATTTATAGAACACAGGGTTCCATTCAGAGAACACAGGGTTCTATTAATAGAACACAAGGTTTTATTCATAAAACACATGGTTATATTTATAGATCACGGGTGGTTTCCATTCAGAGAACACATGGTTTCATTCATAAAACACAGGGTTCTATTCATAGAACACAGGGTTCCATTCATGGAACACAGGGTTCTATTAAGAGAACACAAGGTTTTATTCATAGAACACATGGTTATATATAAAGATCACGGGTGGTTTCGATTCAGAGAACACATAATTTCATTCATAAAACACAGGGTTCTATTCATAGAACACAGGGTTCCATTTATAGAACACAGGGTTCTATTCATAGAACTCAAGGTTTTATTCATAGAACAGATTGTTATATTTATAGATCACGGGTGGTTTCCATTCAGAGAACACATAATTGCATTCATAAAACACAGGGTTCTATTCATAGAACACAGGGTTCCATTTATAGAACACAGGGTTCTATTCATAGAACACAAGGTTTTATTCATAGAACACATGGCTATATTTATAGATCACGGGTGGTTTCCATTCAGAGAACACATGGTTTCATTCATAAAACACAGGGTTCTATTTATAGAACACAGGGTTCCATTCATAGAACACAGGGTTCTATTAATAGAACACAAGGTTTTATTCATAAAACACATGGTTATATTTATAGATCACGGGTGGTTTCCATTCAGAGAACACATGGTTTCATTCATAAAACACAGCGTTTTATTCATAGAACACAGGGTTCCATTCATAGAACACAGGGTTCTATTAAGAGAACACAAGGTTTTATTCATAAAACACATGGTTATATTTATAGATCACGGGTGGTTTCCATTCAGAGAACACATCATTTCATTCATAAAACACAGGGTTCTATTCATAGAACACAGGGTTCCATTTATAGAACACTGGGTTCTATTAATAGAACACAAGGTTTTATTCATAGAACACATGGTTATATATAAAGATCACGGGTGGTTTCCATTCAGAGAACACATAATTTCATTCATAAAACACAGGGTTCTATTCATAGAACACAGGGTTCCATTTATAGAACACAGGGTTCTATTCATAGAACACAAGGTTTTATTCATAGAACACATGGTTATATTTATAGATCACGGGTGGTTTCCATTCAGAGAACACATATTTTTATTCATAAAACACAGGGTTCTATTCATAGAACACAGGGTTCCATTTATAGAACACAGGGTTCTATTCATAGAACACAAGGTTTTATTCATAGAACACATGGCTATATTTATAGATCACGGGTGGTTTCCATTCAGAGAACACATGGTTTCATTCATAAAACACAGGGTTCTATTCATAGAACACAGGGTTCCATTCATAGAACACAGGGTTCTATTAATAGAACACAAGGTTTTATTCATAAAACACATGGTTATATTTATAGATCACGGGTGGTTTCCATTCAGAGAACACATAATTTCATTCATAAAACACAGGGTTCTATTCATAGAACACAGGGTTCCATTTATAGAACACAGGGTTCTATTCATAGAACACAAGGTTTTATTCATAGAACACATGGTTATATTTATAGATCACGGGTGGTTTCCATTCAGAGAACACATAATTTTATTCATAAAACACAGGGTTCTATTCATAGAACACAGGGTTCCATTTATAGAACACAGGGTTCTATTCATAGAACTCAAGGTTTTATTCATAGAACAGATGGTTATATTTATAGATCACGGGTGGTTTCCATTCAGAGAACACATAATTGCATTCATAAAACACAGGGTTCTATTCATAGAACACAGGGTTCCATTTATAGAACACAGGGTTCTATTCATAGAACACAAGGTTTTATTCATAGAACACATGGCTATATTTATAGATCACGGGTGGTTTCCATTCAGAGAACACATGGTTTCATTCATAAAACACAGGGTTCTATTTATAGAACACAGGGTTCCATTCATAGAACACAGGGTTCTATTAATAGAACACAAGGTTTTATTCATAAAACACATAATTATATTTATAGATCACGGGTGGTTTCCATTCAGAGAACACATGGTTTCATTCATAAAACACAGGGTTCTATTTATAGAACACAGGGTTCCATTCATAGAACACAGGGTTCTATTAAGAGAACACAAGGTTTTATTCATAGAACACATGGCTATATTTATAGATCACGGGTGGTTTCCATTCAGAGAACACATCATTTCATTCATAAAACACAGGGTTCTATTCATAGAACACAGGGTTCCATTTATAGAACACTGGGTTCTATTCATAGACCACAAGGTTTTATTCATAGAACACATGGTTATATTTATAGATCACGGGTGGTTTTCATTCAGAGAACACATAATTTTATTCATAAAACACAGGGTTCTATTCATAGAACACAGGGTTCCATTTATAGAACACAGGGTTCTATTCATAGAACACAAGGTTTTATTCATAGAACACATGGCTATATTTATAGATCACGGGTGGTTTCCATTCAGAGAACACATGGTTTCATTCATAAAACACAGGGTTCTATTTATAGAACACAGGGTTCCATTCAGAGAACACAGGGTTCTATTAATAGAACACAAGGTTTTATTCATAAAACACATGGTTATATTTATAGATCACGGGTGGTTTCCATTCAGAGAACACATGGTTTCATTCATAAAACACAGGGTTCTATTCATAGAACACAGGGTTCCATTCATGGAACACAGGGTTCTATTAAGAGAACACAAGGTTTTATTCATAGAACACATGGTTATATATAAAGATCACGGGTGGTTTCCATTCAGAGAACACATAATTTCATTCATAAAACACAGGGTTCTATTCATAGAACACAGGGTTCCATTTATAGAACACAGGGTTCTATTCATAGAACTCAAGGTTTTATTCATAGAACAGATTGTTATATTTATAGATCACGGGTGGTTTCCATTCAGAGAACACATAATTGCATTCATAAAACACAGGGTTCTATTCATAGAACACAGGGTTCCATTTATAGAACACAGGGTTCTATTCATAGAACACAAGGTTTTATTCATAGAACACATGGCTATATTTATAGATCACGGGTGGTTTCCATTCAGAGAACACATGGTTTCATTCATAAAACACAGGGTTCTATTCATAGAACACAGGGTTCCATTCATAGAACACAGGGTTCTATTAATAGAACACAAGGTTTTATTCATAAAACACATGGTTATATTTATAGATCATGGGTGGTTTCCATTCAGAGAACACATAATTTCATTCATAAAACACAGGGTTCTATTCATAGAACACAGGGTTCCATTTATAGAACACAGGGTTCTATTCATAGAACACAAGGTTTTATTCATAGAACACATGGTTATATTTATAGATCACGGGTGGTTTCCATTCAGAGAACACATAATTTTATTCATAAAACACAGGGTTCTATTCATAGAACACAGGGTTCCATTTATAGAACACAGGGTTCTATTCATAGAACTCAAGGTTTTATTCATAGAACAGATGGTTATATTTATAGATCACGGGTGGTTTCCATTCAGAGAACACATAATTGCATTCATAAAACACAGGGTTCTATTCATAGAACACAGGGTTCCATTTATAGAACACAGGGTTTTATTCATAGAACACAAGGTTTTATTCATAGAACACATGGCTATATTTATAGATCACGGGTGGTTTCCATTCAGAGAACACATGGTTTCATTCATAAAACACAGGGTTCTATTCATAGAACACAGGGTTCCATTCATAGAACACAGGGTTCTATTAAGAGAACACAAGGTTTTATTCATAGAACACATGGCTATATTTATAGATCACGGGTGGTTTCCATTCAGAGAACACATGGTTTCATTCATAAAACACAGGGTTCTATTTATAGAACACAGGGTTCCATTCATAGAACACAGGGTTCTATTAATAGAACACAAGGTTTTATTCATAAAACACATGGTTATATTTATAGATCACGGGTGGTTTCCATTCAGAGAACACATCATTTCATTCATAAAACACAGGGTTCTATTCATAGAACACAGGGTTCCATTTATAGAACACTGGGTTCTATTCATAGACCACAAGGTTTTATTCATAGAACACATGGTTATATTTATAGATCACGGGTGGTTTTCATTCAGAGAACACATAATTTTATTCATAAAACACAGGGTTCTATTCATAGAACACAGGGTTCCATTTATAGAACACAGGGTTCTATTCATAGAACACAAGGTTTTATTCATAGAACACATGGCTATATTTATAGATCACGGGTGGTTTCCATTCAGAGAACACATGGTTTCATTCATAAAACACAGGGTTCTATTTATAGAACACAGGGTTCCATTCATAGAACACAGGGTTCTATTAATAGAACACAAGGTTTTATTCATAAAACACATGGTTATATTTATAGATCACGGGTGGTTTCCATTCAGAGAACACATGGTTTCATTCATAAAACACAGGGTTCTATTCATAGAACACAGGGTTCCATTCATAGAACACAGGGTTCTATTAAGAGAACACAAGGTTTTATTCATAAAACACATGGTTATATTTATAGATCACAGGTGGTTTCCATTCAGGGAACACATCATTTCATTCATAAAACACAGGGTTCTATTCATAGAACACAGGGTTCCATTTATAGAACACTGGGTTCTATTCATAGAACACAAGGTTTTATTCATAGAACACATGGTTATATTTATAGATCACGGGTGGTTTCCATTCAGAGAACACATAATTTCATTCATAAAACACAGGGTTCTATTCATAGAACACAGGGTTCCATTTATAGAACACAGGGTTCTATTCATAGAACACAAGGTTTTATTCATAGAACACATGGTTATATTTATAGATCACGGGTGGTTTCCATTCAGAGAACACATAATTTTATTCATAAAACACAGGGTTCTATTCATAGAACATAGGGTTCCATTTATAGAACACAGGATTCTATTCATAGAACTCTAGGTTTTATTCATAGAACAGATGGTTATATTTATAGATCACGGGTGGTTTCCATTCAGAGAACACATAATTGCATTCATAAAACACAGGGTTCTATTCATAGAACACAGGGTTCCATTTATAGAACACAGGGTTCTATTCATAGAACACAAGGTTTTATTCATAGAACACATGGCTATATTTATAGATCACGGGTGGTTTCCATTCAGAGAACACATGGTTTCATTCATAAAACACAGGGTTCTATTTATAGAACACAGGGTTCCATTCATAGAACACAGGGTTCTATTAATAGAACACAAGGTTTTATTCATAAAACACATGGATATATTTATAGATCACGGGTGGTTTCCATTCAGAGAACACATGGTTTCATTCATAAAACACAGGGTTCAATTCATAGAACACAGGGTTCCATTTATAGAACACAGGGTTCTATTCATAGAAAACAAGGTTTTATTCATAGAACACATGGCTATATTTATAGATCACGGGTGGTTTCCATTCAGAGAACACATGGTTTCATTCATAAAACACAGGGTTCTATTTATAGAACACAGGGTTCCATTCATAGAACACAGGGTTCTATTAATAAAACACAAGGTTTTATTCATAAAACACATGGTTATATTTATAGATCACGGGTGGTTTCCATTCAGAGAACACATGGTTTCATTCATAAAACACAGGGTTCTATTCATAGAACACAGGGTTCCATTCATAGAACACAGGGTTCTATTAATAGAACACAAGGTTTTATTCATAAAACACATGGTTATATTTATAGATCACGGGTGGTTTCCATTCAGAGAACACATGATTTCATTCATAAAACACAGGGTTCTATTTATAGAACACAGGGTTCCATTCATAGAACACAGGGTTCTATTAATAGAACACAAGGATTTATTCATAAAACACATGGTTATATTTATAGATCACGGGTGGTTTCCAGTCAGAGAACACATGGTTTCATTCATAAAACACAGGGTTCTATTCATAGAACACAGGATTCCATTAATAGAACACAGGGTTCTATTAATAGAACACAAGGTTGTATTCATAAAACACATGGTTATATTTATAGATCACGGGTGGTTTCCATTCAGAGAACACATCATTTCATTCATAAAACACATGGTTCTATTCATAGAACACAGGGTTCCATTTATAGAACACAGGGTTCTATTCATAGAACACAAGGTTTTATTCATAAAACACATGGTTATATTTATAGATCACGGGTGGTTTCCATTCAGAGAACACATAATTTCATTCATAAAACACAGGGTTCTATTCATAGAACACAGGGTTCCATTTATAGAACACAGGGTTCTATTCATAGAACTCAAGGTTTTATTCATAGAACAGATGGTTATATTTATAGATCACGGGTGGTTTCCATTCAGAGAACACATAATTGCATTCATAAAACACAGGGTTCTATTCATAGAACACAGGGTTCCATTTATAGAACACAGGGTTCTATTCATAGAACACAAGGTTTTATTCATAAAACACATGGTTATATTTATAGATCGCGGGTGGTTTCCATTCAGAGAACACATGGTTTCATTCATAAAACACAGGGTTCTATTCATAGAACACAGGGTTCCATTCATAGAACACAGGGTTCTATTAATAGAACACAAGGTTTTATTCATAAAACACATGGTTATATTTATAGATCACGGGTGGTTTCCATTCAGAGAACACATCATTTCATTCATAAAACACAGGGTTCTATTCATAGAACACAGGGTTCCATTTATAGAACACTGGGTTCTATTCATAGACCACAAGGTTTTATTCATAGAACACATGGTTATATTTATAGATCACGGGTGGTTTTCATTCAGAGAACACATAATTTTATTCATAAAACACAGGGTTCTATTCATAGAACACAGGGTTCCATTTATAGAACAAAGGGTTCTATTCATAGAACACAAGGTTTTATTCATAGAACACATGGCTATATTTATAGATCACGGGTGGTTTCCATTCAGAGAACACATGGTTTCATTCAAAAAACACAGGGTTCTATTTATAGAACACATGGTTCCATTCATAGAACACAGGGTTCTATTAATAGAACACAAGGTTTTATTCATAAAACACATGGTTATATTTATAGATCACGGGTGGTTTCCATTCAGAGAACACATGGTTTCATTCATAAAACACAGGGTTCTATTCATAGAACACAGTGTTCCATTCATAGAACACAGGGTTCTATTAAGAGAACACAAGGTTTTATTCATAAAACACATGGTTATATTTATAGATCACGGGTGGTTTCCATTCAGGGAACACATCATTTCATTCATAAAACACAGGGTTCTATTCATAGAACACAGGGTTCCATTTATAGAACACTGGGTTCTATTCATAGAACACAAGGTTTTATTCATAGAACACATGGTTATATTTATAGATCACGGGTGGTTTCCATTCAGAGAACACATAATTTCATTCATAAAACACAGGGTTCTATTCATAGAACACAGGGTTCCATTTATAGAACACAGGGTTCTATTCATAGAACACAAGGTTTTATTCATAGAACACATGGTTATATTTATAGATCACGGGTGGTTTCCATTCAGAGAACACATAATTTTATTCATAAAACACAGGGTTCTATTCATAGAACACAGGGTTCCATTTATAGAATACAGGGTTCTATTCATAGAACTCAAGGTTTTATTCATAGAACAGATGGTTATATTTATAGATCACGGGTGGTTTCCATTCAGAGAACACATAATTGCATTCATAAAACACAGGGTTCTATTCATAGAACACAGGGCTCCATTTATAGAACACAGGGTTCTATTCATAGAACACAAGGTTTTATTCATAGAACACATGGCTATATTTATAGATCACGGGTGGTTTCCATTCAGAGAACACATGGTTTCATTCATAAAACACAGGGTTCTATATATTGAACACAGGGTTCCATTCATAGAACACAGGGTTCTATTAATAGAACACAAGGTTTTATTCATAAAACACATGGTTATATTTATAGATCACGGGTGGTTTCCATTCAGAGAACACATGGTTTCATTCATAAAACACAGGGTTCTATTTATAGAACACAGGGTTCCATTCATATAAAACAGGGTTCTATTAATAGAACACAAGGTTTTATTCATAAAACACATGGTTATATTTATAGATCACGGGTGGTTTCCATTCAGAGAACACATGGTTTCATTCATAAAACACAGGGTTCTATTCATAGAACACAGGGTTCCATTCATAGAACACAGGGTTCTATTAAGAGAACACAAGGTTTTATTCATAGAACACATGGCTATATTTATAGATCACGGGTGGTTTCCATTCAGAAAACACATGGTTTCATTCATAAAACACAGGGTTCTATTCATAGAACACAGGGTTCCATTTATAGAACACAGGGTTCTATTCATAGAACACAAGGTTTTATTCATAGAACACATGGTTATATTTATAGATCACGGGTGGTTTCCATTCAGAGAACACATAATTTTATTCATAAAACACAGGGTTCTATTCATAGAACACAGGGTTCCATTTATAGAACACAGGGTTCTATTCATAGAACTCAAGGTTTTATTCATAGAACAGATAATAGAACTCAAGGTTTTATTCATAGAACAGATGGTTATATTTATAGATCACGGGTGGTTTCCATTCAGAGAACACATAATTGCATTCATAAAACACAGGGTTCTATTCATAGAACACAGGGTTCCATTTATAGAACACATTGTTCTATTCATAGAACACAAGGTTTTATTCATAGAACACATGGCTATATTTATAGATCACGGGTGGTTTCCATTCAGAGAACACATGGTTTCATTCATAAAACACAGGGTTCTATTCATAGAACACAGGGTTCCATTCATAGAACACAGGGTTCTATTAAGAGAACACAAGGTTTTATTCATAGAACACATGGCTATATTTATAGATCACGGGTGGTTTCCATTCAGAGAACACATGGTTTCATTCATAAAACACAGGGTTCTATTTATAGAACACAGGGTTCCATTCATAGAACACAGGGTTCTATTAATAGAACACAAGGTTTTATTCATAAAACACATGGTTATATTTATAGATCACGGGTGGTTTCCATTCAGAGAACACATCATTTCATTCATAAAACACAGGGTTCTATTCATAGAACACAGGGTTCCATTTATAGAACACTGGGTTCTATTCATAGACCACAAGGTTTTATTCATAGAACACATGTTTATATTTATAGATCACGGGTGGTTTTCATTCAGAGAACACATAATTTTATTCATAAAACACAGGGTTCTATTCATAGAACACAGGGTTCCATTTATAGAACACAGGGTTCTATTCATAGAACACAAGGTTTTATTCATAGAACACATGGCTATATTTATAGATCACGGGTGGTTTCCATTCAGAGAACACATGGTTTCATTCATAAAACACAGGGTTCTATTTATAGAACACAGGGTTCCATTCATAGAACAAAGGGTTCTATTAATAGAACACAAGGTTTTATTCATAAAACACATGGTTATATTTATAGATCACGGGTGGTTTCCATTCAGAGAACACATGGTTTCATTCATAAAACACAGGGTTATATTCATAGAACACAGGGTTCCATTCATAGAACACAGGGTTCTATTAAGAGAACACAAGGTTTTATTCATAAAACACATGGTTATATTTATAGATCACGGGTGGTTTCCATTCAAAGAACACATCATTTCATTCATAAAACACAGGGTTCTATTCATAGAACACAGGGTTCCATTTATAGAACACTGGGTTCTATTCATAGAACACAAGGTTTTATTCATAGAACACATGGTTATATTTATAGATCACGGGTGGTTTCCATTCAGAGAACACATAATTTCATTCATAAAACACAGGGTTCTATTCATAGAACACAGGGTTCCATTTATAGAACACAGGGTTCTATTCATAGAACACAAGGTTTTATTCATAGAACACATGGTTATATTTATAGATCACGGGTGGTTTCCATTCAGAGAACACATAATTTTATTCATAAAACACAGGGTTCTATTCATAGAACACAGGGTTCCATTTATAGAACACAGGGTTCTATTCATAGAACTCAAGGTTTTATTCATAGAACAGATGGTTATATTTATAGATCACGGGTGGTTTCCATTCAGAGAACACATAATTGCATTCATAAAACACAGGGTTCTATTCATAGAACACAGGGTTCCATTTATAGAACACAGGGTTCTATTCATAGAACACAAGGTTTTATTCATAGAACACATGGCTATATTTATAGATCACAGGTGGTTTCCATTCAGAGAACACATGGTTTCATTCATAAAACACAGGGTTCTATTCATAGAACACAGGGTTCCATTCATAGAACACAGGGTTCTATTAATAGAACACAAGGTTTTATTCATAAAACACATGGTTATATTTATAGGTCACGGGTGGTTTCCATTCAGAGAACACATAATTTCATTCATAAAACACAGGGTTCTATTCATAGAACACAGGGTTCCATTTATAGAACACAGGGTTCTATTCATAGAACACAAGGTTTTTTTCATAGAACACATGGTTATATTTATAGATCACGGGTGGTTTCCATTCAGAGAACACATGGTTTCATTCATAAAACACAGGGTTCTATTTATAGAACACAGGGTTCCATTCATAGAACAAAGGGTTCTATTAATAGAACACAAGGTTTTATTCATAAAACACATGGTTATATTTATAGATCACGGGTGGTTTCCATTCAGAGAACACATGGTTTCATTCATAAAACACAGGGTTATATTCATAGAACACAGGGTTCCATTCATAGAACACAGGGTTCTATTAAGAGAACACAAGGTTTTATTCATAAAACACATGGTTATATTTATAGATCACGGGTGGTTTCCATTCAAAGAACACATCATTTCATTCATAAAACACAGGGTTCTATTCATAGAACACAGGGTTCCATTTATAGAACACTGGGTTCTATTCATAGAACACAAGGTTTTATTCATAGAACACATGGTTATATTTATAGATCACGGGTGGTTTCCATTCAGAGAACACATAATTTCATTCATAAAACACAGGGTTCTATTCATAGAACACAGGGTTCCATTTATAGAACACAGGGTTCTATTCATAGAACACAAGGTTTTATTCATAGAACACATGGTTATATTTATAGATCACGGGTGGTTTCCATTCAGAGAACACATAATTTTATTCATAAAACACAGGGTTCTATTCATAGAACACAGGGTTCCATTTATAGAACACAGGGTTCTATTCATAGAACTCAAGGTTTTATTCATAGAACAGATGGTTATATTTATAGATCACGGGTGGTTTCCATTCAGAGAACACATAATTGCATTCATAAAACACAGGGTTCTATTCATAGAACACAGGGTTCCATTTATAGAACACAGGGTTCTATTCATAGAACACAAGGTTTTATTCATAGAACACATGGCTATATTTATAGATCACGGGTGGTTTCCATTCAGAGAACACATGGTTTCATTCATAAAACACAGGGTTCTATTTATAGAACACAGGGTTCCATTCATATAAAACAGGGTTCTATTAATAGAACACAAGGTTTTATTCATAAAACACATGGTTATATTTATAGATCACGGGTGGTTTCCATTCAGAGAACACATGGTTTCATTCATAAAACACAGGGTTCTATTCATAGAACACAGGGTTCCATTCATAGAACACAGGGTTCTATTAAGAGAACACAAGGTTTTATTCATAGAACACATGGCTATATTTATAGATCACGGGTGGTTTCCATTCAGAGAACACATGGTTTCATTCATAAAACACAGGGTTCTATTTATAGAACACAGGGTTCCATTCATAGAACACAGGGTTCTATTAATAGAACACAAGGTTTTATTCATAAAACACATGGTTATATTTATAGATCACGGGTGGTTTCCATTCAGAGAACACATCATTTCATTCATAAAACACAGGGTTCTATTCATAGAACACAGGGTTCCATTTATAGAACACTGGGTTCTATTCATAGACCACAAGGTTTTATTCATAGAACACATGGTTATATTTATAGATCACGGGTGGTTTTCATTCAGAGAACACATAATTTTATTCATAAAACACAGGGTTCTATTCATAGAACACAGGGTTCCATTTATAGAACACAGGGTTCTATTCATAGAACACAAGGTTTTATTCATAGAACACATGGCTATATTTATAGATCACGGGTGGTTTCCATTCAGAGAACACATGGTTTCATTCATAAAACACAGGGTTCTATTTATAGAACACAGGGTTCCATTCACAGAAAACAGGGTTCTATTAATAGAACACAAGGTTTTATTCATAAAACACATGGTTATATTTATAGATCACGGGTGGTTTCCATTCAGAGAACACATGGTTTCATTCATAAAACACAGGGTTCTATTCATAGCACACAGGGTTCCATTCATAGAACACAGGGTTCTATTAATAGAACACAAGGTTGCATTCATAAAACACATGGTTATATTTATAGATCACGGGTGGTTTCCATTCAGAGAACACATCATTTCATTCATAAAACACAGGGTTCTATTCATAGAACACAGGGTTCCATTTATAGAACACTGGGTTATATTCATAGACCACAAGGTTTTATTCATAGAACACATGGTTATATTTATAGATCACGGGTGGTTTCCATTCAGAGAACACATAATTTTATTCATAAAACACAGGGTTCAATTCATAGAACACAGGGTTCCATTTATAGAACACAGGGTTCTATTCATAGAACTCAAGGTTTTATTCATAGAACAGATGGTTATATTTATAGATCACGGGTGGTTTCCATTCAGAGAACACATAATTGCATTCATAAAACACAGGGTTCTATTCATAGAACACAGGGTTCCATTTATAGAACACAGGGTTCTATTCATAGAAAACAAGGTTTTATTCATAGAACACATGGCTATATTTATAGATCACGGGTGGTTTCCATTCAGAGAACACATGGTTTCATTCATAAAACACAGGGTTCTATTTATAGAACACAGGGTTCCATTCATAGAACACAGGGTTCTATTAATAAAACACAAGGTTTTATTCATAAAACACATGGTTATATTTATAGATCACGGGTGGTTTCCATTCAGAGAACACATGGTTTCATTCATAAAACACAGGGTTCTATTCATAGAACACAGGGTTCCATTCATAGAACACAGGGTTCTATTAATAGAACACAAGGTTTTATTCATAAAACACATGGTTATATTTATAGATCACGGGTGGTTTCCATTCAGATAACACATCATTTCATTCATAAAACACAGGGTTCTATTTATAGAACACAGGGTTCCATTCATAGAACACAGGGTTCTATTAATAGAACACAAGGTTTTTTTCATAAAACACATGGTTATATTTATAGATCACGGGTGGTTTTCAGTCAGAGAACACATGGTTTCATTCATAAAACACAGGGTTCTATTCATAGAACACAGGATTCCATTCATAGAACACAGGGTTCTATTAATAGAACACAAGGTTTTATTCATAAAACACATGGTTATATTTATAGATCACGGGTGGTTTCCATTCAGAGAACACATAATTTCATTCATTAAACACAGGGTTCTATTCATAGAACACAGGGTTCCATTCATAGAACACAGGGTTCTATTCATAGAACACAAGGTTTTATTCATAGAACACATGGTTATATTTATAGATCACGGGTGGTTTCCATTCAGAGAACACATCATTTCATTCATAAAACACAGGGTTCTATTCATAGAACACAGGGTTCCTTTTATAGAACACTGGGTTCTATTCATAGACCACAAGGTTTTATTCATAGAACACATGGTTATATTTATAGATCACGGGTGGTTTCCATTCAGAGAACACATGGTTTCATTCATAAAACACAGGGTTCTATTCATGGAATACAGGGTTCCATTCATAGAACACAGGGTTCTATTAATAGAACACAATGTTTTAATCATAAAACACATGGT
This sequence comes from Crinia signifera, assembly GCF_055691185.1. Classification (NCBI taxonomy): domain Eukaryota; kingdom Metazoa; phylum Chordata; class Amphibia; order Anura; family Myobatrachidae; genus Crinia; species Crinia signifera. Next base: position 234,943,056 of record NC_139217.1, on the reverse strand, counting down.
TATATTTATAGATCACGGGTGGTTTCCATTCAGAGAACACATAATTTCATTCATAAAACACAGGGTTCTATTCATAGAACACAAGGTTTTATTCATAGAACACATGGCTATATTTATAGATCACGGGTGGTTTCCATTCAGAGAACACATGGTTTCATTAATAAAACACATGGTTCTATTCATAGAACACAGGGTTCCATTCATAGAACACTGGGTTCTATTCATAGAACACAATATTTTATTCATAGAACACATGGTTATATTTATAGATCACGGGTGGTTTCCATTCAGAGAACACATAATTTTATTCATAAAACACAGGGTTCTATTCATAGAACACAGGGTTCCATTTATAGAACACAGGGTTCTATTCATAGAACTCAAGGTTTTATTCATAGAACAGATGGTTATATTTATAGATCACGGGTGGTTTCCATTCAGAGAACACATAATTTCATTCATAAAACACAGGGTTCTATTCATAGAACACAGGGTTCCATTTATAGAACACGGGGTTCTATTCATAGAACACAAGGTTTATTCATAGAACAGATGGTTATATTTATAGATCACGGGTGGTTTCCATTCAGAGAACACATGGTTTCATTCATAAAACACAGGGTTCTATTCATGGAACACAGGGTTCCATTCATAGAACACAGGGTTCTATTAATAGAACACAAGGTTTTATTCATAGAACACATGGTTATATTTATAGATCACGGGTGGTTTCCATTCAGAGAACACATAATTTCATTCATAAAACACAGGGTTCTATTCATAGAACACAAGGTTCCAATTATAGAACACAGGGTTCTATTCATAGAACACAAGGTTTTATTCATAGAACAGATGGGTATATTTATAGATCACGGGTGGTTTCCATTCAGAGAACACATGGTTTCATTCATAAAACACAGGGTTCTATTCATAAAACACAGGGTTCCATTCATAAAACACAGGGTTCTATTAATAGAACACATGGTTTTATTCATAGAACACATGGTTATATTTATAGATCACGGGAGGTTTCCATTCAGAGAACACATGATTTCATTCATAAAACACAGGGTTCTATTTATAGAACACAGGGTTCCATTCATAGAACACAGGGTTCTATTAATAGAACACAAGGTTTTATTCATAAAACACATGGTTATATTTATAGATCACGGGTGGTTTCCATTCAGAGAACACATGGTTTCATTCATAAAACACAGGGTTCTATTCATAGAACACAGGGTTCCATTCATAGAACACAGGGTTCTATTAATAGAACACAAGGTTTTATTCATAAAACACATGGTTATATTTATAGATCACGGGTGGTTTCCATTCAGAGAACACATGGTTTCATTCATAAAACACAGGGTTCTATTCATAGAACACAGGGTTCCATTCATAGAACACAGGGTTCTATTAATAGAACACAAGGTTTTATTCATAAAACACATGGTTATATTTATAGATCACGGGTGGTTTCCATTCAGAGAACACATCATTTCATTCATAAAACACAGGGTTCTATTCATAGAACACAGGGTTCCATTTATAGAACACTGGGTTCTATTCATAGAACACAAGGTTTTATTCATAGAACACATGGTTATATTTATAGATCACGGGTGGTTTCCATTCAGAGAACACATAATTTTATTCATAAAACACAGGGTTCTATTCATAGAACACAGGGTTCCATTTATAGAACACAGGGTTCTATTCATAGAACTCAAGGTTTTATTCATAGAACAGATGGTTATATTTATAGATCACGGGTGGTTTCCATTCAGAGAACACATAATTTCATTCATAAAACACAGGGTTCTATTCATAGAACACAGGGTTCCATTTATAGAACACGGGGTTCTATTCATAGAACACAAGGTTTATTCATAGAACAGATTGTTATATTTATAGATCACGGGTGGTTTCCATTCAGAGAACACATGGTTTCATTCATAAAACACAGGGTTCTATTCATGGAACACAGGGTTCCATTCATAGAACACATGGCTATATTTATAGATCACGGGTGGTTTCCATTCAGAGAACACATGGTTTCATTAATAAAACACAGGGTTCTATTTATAGAACACAGGGTTCCATTCATAGAACACAGGGTTATATTTATAGATCACAGGTGGTTTCCATTCAGATAACACATCATTTCATTCATAAAACACAGGGTTCTATTCATAGAACACAGGGTTCCATTTATAGAACACTGGGTTCTATTCATAGAACACAAGGTTTTATTCATAGAACACATGGTTATATTTATAGATCGCGGGTGGTTTCCATTCAGAGAACACATAATTTTATTCATAAAACACAGGGTTCTATTCATAGAACACAGGGTTCCAATTATAGAACACAGGGTTCTATTCATAGAACACAAGGTTTTATTCATAGAACAGATGGGTATATTTATAGATCACGGGTGGTTTCCATTCAGAGAACACATGGTTTCATTCATAAAACACAGGGTTCTATTCATAAAACACAGGGTTCCATTCATAAAACACAGGGTTCTATTAATAGAACACATGGTTTTATTCATAGAACACATGGTTATATTTATAGATCACGGGAGGTTTCCATTCAGAGAACACATGATTTCATTCATAAAACACAGGGTTCTATTTATAGAACACAGGGTTCCATTCATAGAACACAGGGTTCTATTAATAGAACACAAGGTTTTATTCATAAAACACATGGTTATATTTATAGATCACGGGTGGTTTCCATTCAGAGAACACATGGTTTCATTCATAAAACACAGGGTTCTATTCATAGAACACAGGGTTCCATTCATAGAACACAGGGTTCTATTAATAGAACACAAGGTTTTATTCATAAAACACATGGTTATATTTATAGATCACGGGTGGTTTCCATTCAGAGAACACATGGTTTCATTCATAAAACACAGGGTTCTATTCATAGAACACAGGGTTCCATTCATAGAACACAGGGTTCTATTAATAGAACACAAGGTTTTATTCATAAAACACATGGTTATATTTATAGATCACGGGTGGTTTCCATTCAGAGAACACATCATTTCATTCATAAAACACAGGGTTCTATTCATAGAACACAGGGTTCCATTTATAGAACACTGGGTTCTATTCATAGAACACAAGGTAATATTCATAGAACACATGGTTATATTTATAGATCACGGGTGGTTTCCATTCAGAGAACACATAATTTTATTCATAAAACACAGGGTTCTATTCATAGAACACAGGGTTCCATTTATAGAACACAGGGTTCTATTCATAGAACTCAAGGTTTTATTCATAGAACAGATGGTTATATTTATAGATCACGGGTGGTTTCCATTCAGAGAACACATAATTTCATTCATAAAACACAGGGTTCTATTCATAGAACACAGGGTTCCATTTATAGAACACGGGGTTCTATTCATAGAACACAAGGTTTATTCATAGAACAGATTGTTATATTTATAGATCACGGGTGGTTTCCATTCAGAGAACACATGGTTTCATTCATAAAACACAGGGTTCTATTCATGGAACACAGGGTTCCATTCATAGAACACATGGCTATATTTATAGATCACGGGTGGTTTCCATTCAGAGAACACATGGTTTCATTAATAAAACACAGGGTTCTATTTATAGAACACAGGGTTCCATTCATAGAACACAGGGTTCTATTAATAGAACACAAGGTTTTATTCATAGAACACATGGTTATATTTATAGATCACAGGTGGTTTCCATTCAGATAACACATCATTTCATTCATAAAACACAGGGTTCTATTCATAGAACACAGGGTTCCATTTATAGAACACTGGGTTCTATTCATAGAACACAAGGTTTTATTCATAGAACACATGGTTATATTTATAGATCGCGGGTGGTTTCCATTCAGAGAACACATAATTTTATTCATAATACACAGGGTTCTATTCATAGAACACAGGGTTCCATTTATAGAACACAGGGTTCTATTCATAGAACTCAAGGTTTTATTCATAGAACAGATGGTTATATTTATAGATCACGGGTGGTTTCCATTCAGAGAACACATAATTTCATTCATAAAACACAGGGTTCTATTCATAGAACACAGGGTTCCATTTATAGAACACGGGGTTCTATTCATAGAATACAAGGTTTATTCATAGAACAGATGGTTATATTTATAGATCACGGGTGGTTTCCATTCAGAGAACACATGGTTTCATTCATAAAACACAGGGTTCTATTCATGGAACACAGGGTTCCATTCATAGAACACAGGGTTCTATTAATAGAACACAAGGTTTTATTCATAGAACACATGGTTATATTTATAGATCACGGGTGGTTTCCATTCAGAGAACACATAATTTCATTCATAAAACACAGGGTTCTATTCATAGAACACAAGGTTCCAATTATAGAACACAGGGTTCTATTCATAGAACACAAGGTTTTATTCATAGAACAGATGGGTATATTTATAGATCACGGGTGGTTTCCATTCAGAGAACACATAATTTTATTCATAAAACACAGGGTTCTATTCATAGAACACAGGGTTCCATTTATAGAACACAGGGTTCTATTCATAGAACTCAAGGTTTTATTCATAGAACAGATGGTTATATTTATAGATCACGGGTGGTTTCCATTCAGAGAACACATAATTTCATTCATAAAACACAGGGTTCTATTCATAGAACACAGGGTTCCATCTATAGAACACGGGGTTCTATTCATAGAACACAAGGTTTATTCATAGAACAGATGGTTATATTTATAGATCACGGGTGGTTTCCATTCAGAGAACACATGGTTTCATTCATAAAACACAGGGTTCTATTCATGGAACACAGGGTTCCATTCATAGAACACAGGGTTCTATTAATAGAACACAAGGTTTTATTCATAGAACACATGGTTATATTTATAGATCACGGGTGGTTTCCATTCAGAGAACACATAATTTCATTCATAAAACACAGGGTTCTATTCATAGAACACAAGGTTCCAATTATAGAACACAGGGTTCTATTCATAGAACACAAGGTTTTATTCATAGAACAGATGGGTATATTTATAGATCACGGGTGGTTTCCATTCAGAGAACACATGGTTTCATTCATAAAACACAGGGTTCTATTCATAAAACACAGGGTTCCATTCATAAAACACAGGGTTCTATTAATAGAACACAAGGTTTTATTCATAGAACACATGGTTATATTTATAGATCACGGAGATGTTTCCATTCAGAGAACACATGATTTCATTCATAAAACACAGGGTTCTATTTATAGAACACAGGGTTCCATTCATAGAACACAGGGTTCTATTAATAGAACACAAGGTTTTATTCATAAAACACATGGTTATATTTATAGATCACGGGTGGTTTCCATTCAGAGAACACATGGTTTCATTCATAAAACACAGGGTTCTATTCATAGAACACAGGGTTCCATTCATAGAACACAGGGTTCTATTAATAGAACACAAGGTTTTATTCATAAAACACATGGTTATATTTATAGATCACGGGTGGTTTCCATTCAGAGAACACATGGTTTCATTCATAAAACACAGGGTTCTATTCATAGAACACAGGGTTACATTCATAGAACACAGGGTTCTATTAATAGAACACAAGGTTTTATTCATAAAACACATGGTTATATTTATAGATCAAGGGTGGTTTCCATTCAGAGAACACATCATTTCATTCATAAAACACAGGGTTCTATTCATAGAACACAGGGTTCCATTTATAGAACACTGGGTTCTATTCATAGAACACAAGGTTTTATTCATAGAACACATGGTTATATTTATAGATCACGGGTGGTTTCCATTCAGAGAACACATAATTTTATTCATAAAACACAGGGTTCTATTCATAGAACACAGGGTTCCATTTATAGAACACAGGGTTCTATTCATAGAACTCAAGGTTTTATTCATAGAACAGATGGTTATATTTATAGATTACGGGTGGTTTCCATTCAGAGAACACATAATTTCATTCATAAAACACAGGGTTCTATTCATAGAACACAGGGTTCCATTTATAGAACACGGGGTTCTATTCATAGAACACAAGGTTTATTCATAGAACAGATGGTTATATTTATAGATCACGGGTGGTTTCCATTCAGAGAACACATGGTTTAATTCATAAAACACAGGGTTCTATTCATGGAACACAGGGTTCCATTCATAGAACACAGGGTTCAATTAATAGAACACAATGTTTTAATCATAAAACACATGGTTATATTTATAGATCACGGGTGGTTTCCATTCAGAGAACACATAATTTCATTCATAAAACACAGGGTTCTATTCATAGAACACAAGGTTTTATTCATAGAACACATGGCTATATTTATAGATCACGGGTGGTTTCCATTCAGAGAACACATGGTTTCATTAATAAAACACAGGGTTCTATTTATAGAACACAGGGTTCCATTCATAGAACACAGGGTTCTATTAATAGAACACAAGGTTTTATTCATAAAACACATGGTTATATTTATAGATCACGGGTGGTTTCCATTCAGAGAACACATGGTTTCATTCATAAAACACATGGTTCTATTCATAGAACACAGGGTTCCATTCATAGAACACAGGGTTCTATTAATAGAACACAAGGTTTTATTCATAAAACACATGGTTATATTTATAGATCACGGGTGGTTTCCATTCAGATAACACATCATTTCATTCATAAAACACAGGGTTCTATTCATAGAATACAGGGTTCCATTTATAGAACACTGGGTTCTATTCATAGAACACAAGGTTTTATTCATAGAACACATGGTTATATTTATAGATCACGGGTGGTTTCCATTCAGAGAACACATAATTTTATTCATAAAACACAGGGTTCTATTCATAGAACACAGGGTTCCATTTATAGAACACAGGGTTCTATTCATAGAACTCAAGGTTTTATTCATAGAACAGATGGTTATATTTATAGATCACGGGTGGTTTCCATTCAGAGAACACATAATTTCATTCATAAAACACAGGGTTCTATTCATAGAACACAGGGTTCCATTTATAGAACACAGGGTTCTATTCATAGAACACAAGGTTTATTCATAGAACAGATGGTTATATTTATAGATCACGGGTGGTTTCCATTCAGAGAACACATGGTTTCATTCATAAAACACAGGGTTCTATTCATGGAACACAGGGTTCCATTCATAGAACACAGGGTTCTATTAATAGAACACAAGGTTTTATTCATAGAACACATGGTTATATTTATAGATCACGGGTGGTTTCCATTCAGAGAACACATAATTTCATTCATAAAACACAGGGTTCTATTCATAGAACACAAGGTTCCAATTATAGAACACAGGGTTCTATTCATAGAACACAAGGTTTTATTCATAGAACAGATGGGTATATTTATAGATCATGGGTGGTTTCCATTCAGAGAACACATGGTTTCATTCATAAAACACAGGGTTCTATTCATAAAACACAGGGTTCCATTCATAGAACACAGGGTTCTATTAATAGAACACAAGGTTTTATTCATAGAACACATGGTTATATTTATAGATCACGGGAGGTTTCCATTCAGAGAACACATGATTTCATTAATAAAACACAGGGTTCTATTTATAGAACACAGGGTTCCATTCATAGAACACAGGGTTCTATTAATAGAACACAAGGTTTTATTCATAAAACACATGGTTATATTTATAGATCACGGGTGGTTTCCATTCAGAGAACACATGGTTTCATTCATAAAACACAGGGTTCTATTCATAGAACACAGGGTTCCATTCATAGAACACAGGGTTCTATTAATAGAACACAAGGTTTTATTCATAGAACACATGGTTATATTTATAGATCACGGGTGGTTTCCATTCAGAGAACACATAATTTCATTCATAAAACACAGGGTTCTATTCATAGAACACAAGGTTCCAATTATAGAACACAGGGTTCTATTCATAGAACACAAGGTTTTATTCATAGAACAGATGGGTATATTTATAGATCACGGGTGGTTTCCATTCAGAGAACACATGGTTTCATTCATAAAACACAGGGTTCTATTCATAAAACACAGGGTTCCATTCATAAAACACAGGGTTCTATTAATAGAACACAAGGTTTTATTCATAGAACACATGGTTATATTTATAGATCACGGGAGGTTTCCATTCAGAGAACACATGATTTCATTCATAAAACACAGGGTTCTATTTATAGAACACAGGGTTCCATTCATAGAACACAGGGTTCTATTAATAGAACACAAGGTTTTATTCATAAAACACATGGTTATATTTATAGATCACGGGTGGTTTCCATTCAGAGAACACATGGTTTCATTCATAAAACACAGGGTTCTATATATTGAACACAGGGTTCCATTCATAGAACACAGGGTTCTATTAATAGAACACAAGGTTTTATTCATAAAACACATGGTTATATTTATAGATCACGGGTGGTTTCCATTCAGAGAACACATCATTTCATTCATAAAACACAGGGTTCTATTCATAGAACACAGGGTTCCATTTATAGAACACTGGGTTCTATTCATAGAACACAAGGTTTTATTCATAGAACACATGGTTATATTTATAGATCACGGGTGGTTTCCATTCAGAGAACACATAATTTTATTCATAAAACACAGGGTTCTATTCATAGAACACAGGGTTCCATTTATAGAACACAGGGTTCTATTCATAGAACTCAAGGTTTTATTCATAGAACAGATGGTTATATTTATAGATTACGGGTGGTTTCCATTCAGAGAACACATAATTTCATTCATAAAACACAGGGTTCTATTCATAGAACACAGGGTTCCATTTATAGAACACGGGGTTCTATTCATAGAACACAAGGTTTATTCATAGAACAGATGGTTATATTTATAGATCACGGGTGGTTTCCATTCAGAGAACACATGGTTTCATTCATAAAACACAGGGTTCTATTCATGGAACACAGGGTTCCATTCATAGAACACAGGGTTCAATTAATAGAACACAATGTTTTAATCATAAAACACATGGTTATATTTATAGATCACGGGTGGTTTCCATTCAGAGAACACATAATTTCATTCATAAAACACAGGGTTCTATTCATAGAACACAAGGTTTTATTCATAGAACACATGGCTATATTTATAGATCACGGGTGGTTTCCATTCAGAGAACACATGGTTTCATTAATAAAACACAGGGTTCTATTTATAGAACACAGGGTTCTATTAATAGAACACAAGGTTTTATTCATAAAACACATGGTTATATTTATAGATCACGGGTGGTTTCCATTCAGAGAACACATGGTTTCATTCATAAAACACATGGTTCTATTCATAGAACACAGGGTTCCATTCATAGAACACAGGGTTCTATTAATAGAACACAAGGTTTTATTCATAAAACACATGGTTATATTTATAGATCACGGGTGGTTTCCATTCAGATAACACATCATTTCATTCATAAAACACAGGGTTCTATTCATAGAATACAGGGTTCCATTTATAGAACACTGGGTTCTATTCATAGAACACAAGGTTTTATTCATAGAACACATGGTTATATTTATAGATCACGGGTGGTTTCCATTCAGAGAACACATAATTTTATTCATAAAACACAGGGTTCTATTCATAGAACACAGGGTTCCATTTATAGAACACAGGGTTCTATTCATAGAACTCAAGGTTTTATTCATAGAACAGATGGTTATATTTATAGATCACGGGTGGTTTCCATTCAGAGAACACATAATTTCATTCATAAAACACAGGGTTCTATTCATAGAACACAGGGTTCCATTTATAGAACACGGGGTTCTATTCATAGAACACAAGGTTTATTCATAGAACAGATGGTTATATTTATAGATCACGGGTGGTTTCCATTCAGAGAACACATGGTTTCATTCATAAAACACAGGGTTCTATTCATGGAACACAGGGTTCCATTCATAGAACACAGGGTTCTATTAATAGAACACAAGGTTTTATTCATAGAACACATGGTTATATTTATAGATCACGGGTGGTTTCCATTCAGAGAACACATAATTTCATTCATAAAACACAGGGTTCTATTCATAGAACACAAGGTTCCAATTATAGAACACAGGGTTCTATTCATAGAACACAAGGTTTTATTCATAGAACAGATGGGTATATTTATAGATCATGGGTGGTTTCCATTCAGAGAACACATGGTTTCATTCATAAAACACAGGGTTCTATTCATAAAACACAGGGTTCCATTCATAGAACACAGTGTTCTATTAATAGAACACAAGGTTTTATTCATAGAACACATGGTTATATTTATAGATCACGGGAGGTTTCCATTCAGAGAACACATGATTTCATTCATAAAACACAGGGTTCTATTTATAGAACACAGGGTTCCATTCAAAGAACACAGGGTTCTATTAATAGAACACAAGGTTTTATTCATAAAACACATGGTTATATTTATAGATCACGGGTGGTTTCCATTCAGAGAACACATGGTTTCATTCATAAAACACAGGGTTCTATATATTGAACACAGGGTTCCATTAATAGAACACAGGGTTCTATTAATAGAACACAAGGTTTTATTCATAAAACACATGGTTATATTTATAGATCACGGGTGGTTTCCATTCAGAGAACACATGGTTTCATTCATAAAACACAGGGTTCTATTCATAGAACACAGGGTTCCATTCATAGAACACAGGGTTCTATTAATAGAACACAAGGTTTTATTCATAAAACACATGGTTATATTTATAGATCACGGGTGGTTTCCATTCAGAGAACACATCATTTCATTCATAAAACACAGGGTTCTATTCATAGAACACAGGGTTCCATTTATAGAACACGGGGTTCTATTCATAGAACACAAGGTTTATTCATAGAACAGATGGTTATATTTATAGATCACGGGTGGTTTCCATTCAGAGAACACATGGTTTCATTCATAAAACACAGGGTTCTATTCATGGAACACAGGGTTCCATTCATAGAACACAGGGTTCAATTAATAGAACACAATGTTTTAATCATAAAACACATGGTTATATTTATAGATCACGGGTGGTTTCCATTCAGAGAACACATAATTTCATTCATAAAACACAGGGTTCTATTCATAGAACACAAGGTTTTATTCATAGAACACATGGCTATATTTATAGATCACGGGTGGTTTCCATTCAGAGAACACATGGTTTCATTAATAAAACACAGGGTTCTATTTATAGAACACAGGGTTCCATTCATAGAACACAGGGTTCTATTAATAGAACACAAGGTTTTATTCATAAAACACATGGTTATATTTATAGATCACGGGTGGTTTCCATTCAGAGAACACATGGTTTCATTCATAAAACACATGGTTCTATTCATAGAACACAGGGTTCCATTCATAGAACACAGGGTTCTATTAATAGAACACAAGGTTTTATTCATAAAACACATGGTTATATTTATAGATCACGGGTGGTTTCCATTCAGATAACACATCATTTCATTCATAAAACACAGGGTTCTATTCATAGAATACAGGGTTCCATTTATAGAACACTGGGTTCTATTCATAGAACACAAGGTTTTATTCATAGAACACATGGTTATATTTATAGATCACGGGTGGTTTCCATTCAGAGAACACATAATTTTATTCATAAAACACAGGGTTCTATTCATAGAACACAGGGTTCCATTTATAGAACACAGGGTTCTATTCATAGAACTCAAGGTTTTATTCATAGAACAGATGGTTATATTTATAGATCACGGGTGGTTTCCATTCAGAGAACACATAATTTCATTCATAAAACACAGGGTTCTATTCATAGAACACAGGGTTCCATTTATAGAACACGGGGTTCTATTCATAGAACACAAGGTTTATTCATAGAACAGATGGTTATATTTATAGATCACGGGTGGTTTCCATTCAGAGAACACATGGTTTCATTCATAAAACACAGGGTTCTATTCATGGAACACAGGGTCCATTCATAGAACACAGGGTTCTATTAATAGAACACAAGGTTTTATTCATAGAACACATGGTTATATTTATAGATCACGGGTGGTTTCCATTCAGAGAACACATAATTTCATTCATAAAACACAGGGTTCTATTCATAGAACACAAGGTTCCAATTATAGAACACAGGGTTCTATTCATAGAACACAAGGTTTTATTCATAGAACAGATGGGTATATTTATAGATCATGGGTGGTTTCCATTCAGAGAACACATGGTTTCATTCATAAAACACAGGGTTCTATTCATAAAACACAGGGTTCCATTCATAGAACACAGGGTTCTATTAATAGAACACAAGGTTTTATTCATAGAACACATGGTTATATTTATAGATCACGGGAGGTTTCCATTCAGAGAACTCATGATTTCATTAATAAAACACAGGGTTCTATTTATAGAACACAGGGTTCCATTCATAGAACACAGGGTTCTATTAATAGAACACAAGGTTTTATTCATAAAACACATGGTTATATTTATAGATCACGGGTGGTTTCCATTCAGAGAACACATGGTTTCATTCATAAAACACAGGGTTCTATATATTGAACACAGGGTTCCATTCATAGAACACAGGGTTCTATTAATAGAACACAAGGTTTTATTCATAAAACACATGGTTATATTTATAGATCACGGGTGGTTTCCATTCAGAGAACACATGGTTTAATTCATAAAACACAGGGTTCTATTCATAGAACACAGGGTTCCATTCATAGAACACAGGGTTCTATTAAGAGAACACAAGGTTTTATTCATAAAACACATGGTTATATTTATAGATCACGGGTGGTTTCCATTCAAAGAACACATCATTTCATTCATAAAACACAGGGTTCTATTCATAGAACACAGGGTTCCATTTATAGAACACTGGGTTCTATTCATAGAACACAAGGTTTTATTCATAGAACACATGGTTATATTTATAGATCACGGGTGGTTTCCATTCAGAGAACACATAATTTCATTCATAAAACACAGGGTTCTATTCATAGAACACAGGGTTCCATTTATAGAACACAGGGTTCTATTCATAGAACACAAGGTTTTATTCATAGAACACATGGTTATATTTATAGATCACGGGTGGTTTCCATTCAGAGAACACATAATTTTATTCATAAAACACAGGGTTCTATTCATAGAACACAGGGTTCCATTTATAGAACACAGGGTTCTATTCATAGAACTCAAGGTTTTATTCATAGAACAGATGGTTATATTTATAGATCACGGGTGGTTTCCATTCAGAGAACACATAATTGCATTCATAAAACACAGGGTTCTATTCATAGAACACAGGGTTCCATTTATAGAACACAGGGTTCTATTCATAGAACACAAGGTTTTAATCATAGAACACATGGCTATATTTATAGATCACAGGTGGTTTCCATTCAGAGAACACATGGTTTCATTCATAAAACACAGGGTTCTATTCATAGAACACAGGGTTCCATTCATAGAACACAGGGTTCTATTAATAGAACACAAGGTTTTATTCATAGAACAGATGGTTATATTTATAGATCACGGGTGGTTTCCATTCAGAGAACACATGGTTTCATTCATAAAACACAGGGTTCTATTCATGGAACACAGGGTTCCATTCATAGAACACAGGGTTCAATTAATAGAACACAATGTTTTAATCATAAAACACATGGTTATATTTATAGATCACGGGTGGTTTCCATTCAGAGAACACATAATTTCATTCATAAAACACAGGGTTCTATTCATAGAACACAAGGTTTTATTCATAGAACACATGGCTATATTTATAGATCACAGGTGGTTTCCATTCAGAGAACACATGGTTTCATTAATAAAACACAGGGTTCTATTTATAGAACACAGGGTTCCATTCATAGAACACAGGGTTCTATTAATAGAACACAAGGTTTTATTCATAAAACACATGGTTATATTTATAGATCACGGGTGGTTTCCATTCAGAGAACACATGGTTTCATTCATAAAACACATGGTTCTATTCATAGAACACAGGGTTCCATTCATAGAACACAGGGTTCTATTAATAGAACACAAGGTTTTATTCATAAAACACATGGTTATATTTATAGATCACGGGTGGTTTCCATTCAGATAACACATCATTTCATTCATAAAACACAGGGTTCTATTCATAGAATACAGGGTTCCATTTATAGAACACTGGGTTCTATTCATAGAACACAAGGTTTTATTCATAGAACACATGGTTATATTTATAGATCACGGGTGGTTTCCATTCAGAGAACACATAATTTTATTCATAAAACACAGGGTTCTATTCATAGAACACAGGGTTCCATTTATAGAACACAGGGTTCTATTCATAGAACTCAAGGTTTTATTCATAGAACAGATGGTTATATTTATAGATCACGGGTGGTTTCCATTCAGAGAACACATAATTTCATTCATAAAACACAGGGTTCTATTCATAGAACACAGGGTTCCATTTATAGAACACGGGGTTCTATTCATAGAACACAAGGTTTATTCATAGAACAGATGGTTATATTTATAGATCACGGGTGGTTTCCATTCAGAGAACACATGGTTTCATTCATAAAACACAGGGTTCTATTCATGGAACACAGGGTTCCATTCATAGAACACAGGGTTCTATTAATAGAACACAAGGTTTTATTCATAGAACACATGGTTATATTTATAGATCACGGGTGGTTTCCATTCAGAGAACACATAATTTCATTCATAAAACACAGGGTTCTATTCATAGAACACAAGGTTCCAATTATAGAACACAGGGTTCTATTCATAGAACACAAGGTTTTATTCATAGAACAGATGGGTATATTTATAGATCATGGGTGGTTTCCATTCAGAGAACACATGGTTTCATTCATAAAACACAGGGTTCTATTCATAAAACACAGGGTTCCATTCATAGAACACAGGGTTCTATTAATAGAACACAAGGTTTTATTCATAGAACACATGGTTATATTTATAGATCACGGGAGGTTTCCATTCAGAGAACACATGATTTCATTAATAAAACACAGGGTTCTATTTATAGAACACAGGGTTCCATTCATAGAACACAGGGTTCTATTAATAGAACACAAGGTTTTATTCATAAAACACATGGTTATATTTATAGATCACGGGTGGTTTCCATTCAGAGAACACATGGTTTCATTCATAAAACACAGGGTTCTATATATTGAACACAGGGTTCCATTCATAGAACACAGGGTTCTATTAATAGAACACAAGGTTTTATTCATAAAACACATGGTTATATTTATAGATCACGGGTGGTTTCCATTCAGAGAACACATGGTTTAATTCATAAAACACAGGGTTCTATTCATAGAACACAGGGTTCCATTCATAGAACACAGGGTTCTATTAAGAGAACACAAGGTTTTATTCATAAAACACATGGTTATATTTATAGATCACGGGTGGTTTCCATTCAAAGAACACATCATTTCATTCATAAAACACAGGGTTCTATTCATAGAACACAGGGTTCCATTTATAGAACACTGGGTTCTATTCATAGAACACAAGGTTTTATTCATAGAACACATGGTTATATTTATAGATCACGGGTGGTTTCCATTCAGAGAACACATAATTTCATTCATAAAACACAGGGTTCTATTCATAGAACACAGGGTTCCATTTATAGAACACAGGGTTCTATTCATAGAACACAAGGTTTTATTCATAGAACACATGGTTATATTTATAGATCACGGGTGGTTTCCATTCAGAGAACACATAATTTTATTCATAAAACACAGGGTTCTATTCATAGAACACAGGGTTCCATTTATAGAACACAGGGTTCTATTCATAGAACTCAAGGTTTTATTCATAGAACAGATGGTTATATTTATAGATCACGGGTGGTTTCCATTCAGAGAACACATAATTGCATTCATAAAACACAGGGTTCTATTCATAGAACACAGGGTTCCATTTATAGAACACAGGGTTCTATTCATAGAACACAAGGTTTTAATCATAGAACACATGGCTATATTTATAGATCACAGGTGGTTTCCATTCAGAGAACACATGGTTTCATTCATAAAACACAGGGTTCTATTCATAGAACACAGGGTTCCATTCATAGAACACAGGGTTCTATTAATAGAACACAAGGTTTTATTCATAAAACACATGGTTATATTTATAGATCACGGGTGGTTTCCATTCAGAGAACACATAATTTCATTCATAAAACACAGGGTTCTATTCATAGAACACAGGGTTCCATTTATAGAACACAGGGTTCTATTCATAGAACACAAGGTTTTATTCATAGAACACATGGTTATATTTATAGATCACGGGTGGTTTCCATTCAGAGAACACATGGTTTCATTCATAAAACACAGGGTTCTATTTATAGAACACAGGGTTCCATTCATAGAACAAAGGGTTCTATCAATAGAACACAAGGTTTTATTCATAAAACACATGGTTATATTTATAGATCACGGGTGGTTTCCATTCAGAGAACACATGGTTTCATTCATAAAACACAGGGTTATATTCATAGAACACAGGGTTCCATTCATAGAACACAGGGTTCTATTAAGAGAACACAAGGTTTTATTCATAAAACACATGGTTATATTTATAGATCACGGGTGGTTTCCATTCAAAGAACACATCATTTCATTCATAAAACACAGGGTTCTATTCATAGAACACAGGGTTCCATTTATAGAACACTGGGTTCTATTCATAGAACACAAGGTTTTATTCATAGAACACATGGTTATATTTATAGATCACGGGTGGTTTCCATTCAGAGAACACATAATTTCATTCATAAAACACAGGGTTCTATTCATAGAACACAGGGTTCCATTTATAGAACACAGGGTTCTATTCATAGAACACAAGGTTTTATTCATAGAACACATGGTTATATTTATAGATCACGGGTGGTTTCCATTCAGAGAACACATAATTTTATTCATAAAACACAGGGTTCTATTCATAGAACACAGGGTTCCATTTATAGAACACAGGGTTCTATTCATAGAACTCAAGGTTTTATTCATAGAACAGATGGTTATATTTATAGATCACGGGTGGTTTCCATTCAGAGAACACATAATTGCATTCATAAAACACAGGGTTCTATTCATAGAACACAGGGTTCCATTTATAGAACACAGGGTTCTATTCATAGAACACAAGGTTTTATTCATAGAACACATGGCTATATTTATAGATCACAGGTGGTTTCCATTCAGAGAACACATGGTTTCATTCATAAAACACAGGGTTCTATTCATAGAACACAGGGTTCCATTCATAGAACACAGGGTTCTATTAATAGAACACAAGGTTTTATTCATAAAACACATGGTTATATTTATAGATCACGGGTGGTTTCCATTCAGAGAACACATAATTTCATTCATAAAACACAGGGTTCTATTCATAGAACACAGGGTTCTATTCATAGAACACAAGGTTTTATTCATAGAACACATGGTTATATTTATAGATCACGGGTGGTTTCCATTCAGAGAAC
Organism: Crinia signifera; assembly: GCF_055691185.1. NCBI lineage: Eukaryota > Metazoa > Chordata > Amphibia > Anura > Myobatrachidae > Crinia > Crinia signifera. Next base: position 234,925,408 of record NC_139217.1, on the reverse strand, counting down.
ACATAATTTTATTCATAAAACACAGGGTTCTATTCATAGAACACAGGGTTCCATTTATAGAACACAGGGTTCTATTCATAGAACTCAAGGTTTTATTCATAGAACAGATGGTTATATTTATAGATCACGGGTGGTTTCCATTCAGAGAACACATAATTGCATTCATAAAACACAGGGTTCTATTCATAGAACACAGGGTTCCATTTATAGAACACAGGGTTCTATTCATAGAACACAAGGTTTTATTCATAGAACACATGGCTATATTTATAGATCACGGGTGGTTTCCATTCAGAGAACACATGGTTTCATTCATAAAACACAGGGTTCTATTTATAGAACACAGGGTTCCATTCATATAAAACAGGGTTCTATTAATAGAACACAAGGTTTTATTCATAAAACACATGGTTATATTTATAGATCACGGGTGGTTTCCATTCAGAGAACACATGGTTTCATTCATAAAACACAGGGTTCTATTCATAGAACACAGGGTTCCATTCATAGAACACAGGGTTCTATTAAGAGAACACAAGGTTTTATTCATAGAACACATGGCTATATTTATAGATCACGGGTGGTTTCCATTCAGAGAACACATGGTTTCATTTATAAAACACAGGGTTCTATTTATAGAACACAGGGTTCCATTCATAGAACACAGGGTTCTATTAATATAACACAAGGTTTTATTCATAAAACACATGGTTATATTTATAGATCACGGGTGGTTTCCATTCAGAGAACACATCATTTCATTCATAAAACACAGGGTTCTATTCATAGAACACAGGGTTCCATTTATAGAACACTGGGTTCTATTCATAGACCACAAGGTTTTATTCATAGAACACATGGTTATATTTATAGATCACGGGTGGTTTTCATTCAGAGAACACATAATTTTATTCATAAAACACAGGGTTCTATTCATAGAACACAGGGTTCCATTTATAGAACACAGGGTTCTATTCATAGAACACAAGGTTTTATTCATAGAACACATGGCTATATTTATAGATCACGGGTGGTTTCCATTCAGAGAACACATGGTTTCATTCATAAAACACAGGGTTTTATTTATAGAACACAGGGTTCCATTCATAGAACACAGGGTTCTATTAATAGAACACAAGGTTTTATTCATAAAACACATGGTTATATTTATAGATCACGGGTGGTTTCCATTCAGAGAACACATGGTTTCATTCATAAAACACAGGGTTCTATTCATAGAACACAGGGTTCCATTCATAGAACACAGGGTTCTATTAATAGAACACAAGGTTGTATTCATAAAACACATGGTTATATTTATAGATCACGGGTGGTTTCCATTCAGAGAACACATCATTTCATTCATAAAACACAGGGTTCTATTCATAGAACACAGGGTTCCATTTATAGAACACTGGGTTCTATTCATAGACCACAAGGTTTTATTCATAGAACACATGGTTATATTTATAGATCACGGGTGGTTTCCATTCAGAGAACACATAATTTTATTCATAAAACACAGGGTTCAATTCATAGAACACAGGGTTCCATTTATAGAACACAGGGTTCTATTCATAGAACTCAAGGTTTTATTCATAGAACAGATGGTTATATTTATAGATCACGGGTGGTTTCCATTCAGAGAACACATAATTGCATTCATAAAACACAGGGTTCTATTCATAGAACACAGGGTTCCATTTATAGAACACAGGGTTCTATTCATAGAAAACAAGGTTTTATTCATAGAACACATGGCTATATTTATAGATCACGGGTGGTTTCCATTCAGAGAACACATGGTTTCATTCATAAAACACAGGGTTCTATTTATAGAACACAGGGTTCCATTCATAGAACACAGGGTTCTATTCATAGAACACAAGGTTTTATTCATAAAACACATGGTTATATTTATAGATCACGGGTGGTTTCCATTCAGATAACACATCATTTCATTCATAAAACACAGGGTTCTATTTATAGAACACAGGGTTCCATTAATAGAACACAGGGTTCTATTCATAGAACACAAGGTTTTATTCATAGAACACATGGTTATATTTATAGATCACGGGTGGTTTCCATTCAGAGAACACATCATTTCATTCATAAAACACAGGGTTCTATTCATAGAACACAGGGTTCCTTTTATAGAACACTGGGTTCTATTCATAGACCACAAGGTTTTATTCATAGAACACATGGTTATATTTATAGATCACGGGTGGTTTCCATTCAGAGAACACATGGTTTCATTTATAAAACACAGGGTTCTATTCATGGAATACAGGGTTCCATTCATAGAACACAGGGTTCTATTAATAGAACACAATGTTTTAATCATAAAACACATGGTTATATTTATAGATCACGGGTGGTTTCCATTCAGAGAACACATAATTTCATTCATAAAACACAGGGTTCTATTCATAGAACACAAGGTTTTATTCATAGAACACATGGCTATATTTATAGATCACGGGTGGTTTCCATTCAGAGAACACATGGTTTCATTAATAAAACACAGGGTTCTATTTATAGAACACAGCGTTCCATTCATAGAACACAGGGTTCTATTAATAGAACACAAGGTTTTATTCATAAAACACATGGTTATATTTATAGATCACGGGTGGTTTCCATTCAGAGAACACATGGTTTCATTCATAAAACACATGGTTCTATTCATAGAACACAGGGTTCCATTCATAGAACACAGGGTTCTATTAATAGAACACAAGGTTTTATTCATAAAACACATGGTTATATTTATAGATCACGGGTGGTTTCCATTCAGATAACACATCATTTCATTCATAAAACACAGGGTTCTATTCATAGAACACAGGGTTCCATTTATAGAACACTGGGTTCTATTCATAGAACACAAGGTTTTATTCATAGAACACATGGTTATATTTATAGATCACGGGTGGTTTCCATTCAGAGAACACATAATTTTATTCATAAAACACAGGGTTCTATTCATAGAACACAGGGTTCCATTTATAGAACACAGGGTTCTATTCATAGAACTCAAGGTTTTATTCATAGAACAGATGGTTATATTTATAGATCACGGGTGGTTTCCATTCAGAGAACACATAATTTCATTCATAAAACACAGGGTTCTATTCATAGAACACAGGGTTCCATTTATAGAACACGGGGTTCTATTCATAGAACACAAGGTTTATTCATAGAACAGATGGTTATATTTATAGATCACGGGTGGTTTCCATTCAGAGAACACATGGTTTCATTCATAAAACACAGGGTTCTATTCATAGAACACAGGGTTCCATTCATAGAACACAGGGTTCTATTCATAGAACACAAGGTTTTATTCATAAAACACATGGTTATATTTATAGATCACGGGTGGTTTCCATTCAGATAACACATCATTTCATTCATAAAACACAGGGTTCTATTTATAGAACACAGGGTTCCATTCATAGAACACAGGGTTCTATTAATAGAACACAAGGTTTTATTCATAAAACACATGGTTATATTTATAGATCACGGGTGGTTTCCAGTCAGAGAACACATGGTTTCATTCATAAAACACAGGGTTCTATTCATAGAACACAGGATTCCATTCATAGAACACAGGGTTCTATTAATAGAACACAAGGTTTTATTCATAAAACACATGGTTATATTTATAGATCACGGGTGGTTTCCATTCAGAGAACACATAATTTCATTCATAAAACACAGGGTTCTATTCATAGAACACAGGGTTCCATTCATAGAACACAGGGTTCTATTCATAGAACACAAGGTTTTATTCATAGAACACATGGTTATATTTATAGATCACGGGTGGTTTCCATTCAGAGAACACATCATTTCATTCATAAAACACAGGGTTCTATTCATAGAACACAGGGTTCCTTTTATAGAACACTGGGTTCTATTCATAGACCACAAGGTTTTATTCATAGAACACATGGTTATATTTATAGATCACGGGTGGTTTCCATTCAGAGAACACATGGTTTCATTTATAAAACACAGGGTTCTATTCATGGAATACAGGGTTCCATTCATAGAACACAGGGTTCTATTAATAGAACACAATGTTTTAATCATAAAACACATGGTTATATTTATAGATCACGGGTGGTTTCCATTCAGAGAACACATAATTTCATTCATAAAACACAGGGTTCTATTCATAGAACACAAGGTTTTATTCATAGAACACATGGTTATATTTATAGATCACGGGTGGTTTCCATTCAGAGAACACATGGTTTCATTCATAAAACACATGGTTCTATTCATAGAACACAGGGTTCCATTCATAGAACACAGGGTTCTATTAATAGAACACAAGGTTTTATTCATAAAACACATGGTTATATTTATAGATCACGGGTGGTTTCCATTCAGATAACACATCATTTCATTCATAAAACACAGGGTTCTATTCATAGAACAAAGGGTTCCATTTATAGAACACTGGGTTCTGTTCATAGAACACAAGGTTTTATTCATAGAACACATGGTTATATTTATAGATCACGGGTGGTTTCCATTCAGAGAACACATAATTTTATTCATAAAACACAGGGTTCTATTCATAGAACACAGGGTTCCATTTATAGAACACAGGGTTCTATTCATAGAACTCAAGGTTTTATTCATAGAACAGATGGTTATATTTATAGATCACGGGTGGTTTCCATTCAGAGAACACATAATTTCATTCATAAAACACAGGGTTCTATTCATAGAACACAGGGTTCCATTTATAGAACACGGGGTTCTATTCATAGAACACAAGGTTTATTCATAGAACAGATGGTTATATTTATAGATCACGGGTGGTTTCCATTCAGAGAACACATGGTTTCATTCATAAAACACAGGGTTCTATTCATGGAACACAGGGTTCCATTCATAGAACACAGGGTTCTATTAATAGAACACAAGGTTTTATTCATAGAACACATGGTTATATTTATAGATCACGGGTGGTTTCCATTCAGAGAACACATAATTTCATTCATAAAACACAGGGTTCTATTCATAGAACACAAGGTTCCAATTATAGAACACAGGGTTCTATTCATAGAACACAAGGTTTTATTCATAGAACAGATGGGTATATTTATAGATCACGGGTGGTTTCCATTCAGAGAACACATGGTTTCATTCATAAAACACAGGGTTCTATTCATAAAACACAGGGTTCCATTCATAAAACACAGGGTTCTATTAATAGAACACATGGTTTTATTCATAGAACACATGGTTATATTTATAGATCACGGGAGGTTTCCATTCAGAGAACACATGATTTCATTCATAAAACACAGGGTTCTATTTATAGAACACAGGGTTCCATTCATAGAACACAGGGTTCTATTAATAGAACACAAGGTTTTATTCATAAAACACATGGTTATATTTATAGATCACGGGTGGTTTCCATTCAGAGAACACATGGTTTCATTCATAAAACACAGGGTTCTATTCAAAGAACACAGGGTTCCATTCATAGAACACAGGGTTCTATTAATAGAACACAAGGTTTTATTCATAAAACACATGGTTATATTTATAGATCACGGGTGGTTTCCATTCAGAGAACACATGGTTTCATTCATAAAACACAGGGTTCTATTCATAGAACACAGGGTTCCATTCATAGAACACAGGGTTCTATTAATAGAACACAAGGTTTTATTCATAAAACACATGGTTATATTTATAGATAACGGGTGGTTTCCATTCAGAGAACACATCATTTCATTCATAAAACACAGGGTTCTATTCATAGAACACAGGGTTCCATTTATAGAACACTGGGTTCTATTCATAGAACACAAGGTTTTATTCATAGAACACATGGTTATATTTATAGATCACGGGTGGTTTCCATTCAAAGAACACATAATTTTATTCATAAAACACAGGGTTCTATTCATAGAACACAGGGTTCCATTTATAGAACACAGGGTTCTATTCATAGAACTCAAGGTTTTATTCATAGAACAGATGGTTATATTTATAGATCACGGGTGGTTTCCATTCAGAGAACACATAATTTCATTCATAAAACACAGGGTTCTATTCATAGAACACAGGGTTCCATTTATAGAACACGGGGTTCTATTCATAGACCACAAGGTTTTATTCATAGAACACATGGTTATATTTATAGATCACGGGTGGTTTCCATTCAGAGAACACATAATTTTATTCATAAAACACAGGGTTCAATTCATAGAACACAGGGTTCCATTTATAGAACACAGGGTTCTATTCATAGAACTCAAGGTTTTATTCATAGAACAGATGGTTATATTTATAGATCACGGGTGGTTTCCATTCAGAGAACACATAATTGCATTCATAAAACACAGGGTTCTATTCATAGAACACAGGGTTCCATTTATAGAACACAGGGTTCTATTCATAGAAAACAAGGTTTTATTCATAGAACACATGGCTATATTTATAGATCACGGGTGGTTTCCATTCAGAGAACACATGGTTTCATTCATAAAACACAGGGTTCTATTTATAGAACACAGGGTTCCATTCATAGAACACAGGGTTCTATTAATAAAACACAAGGTTTTATTCATAAAACACATGGTTATATTTATAGATCACGGGTGGTTTCCATTCAGAGAACACATGGTTTCATTCATAAAACACAGGGTTCTATTCATAGAACACAGGGTTCCATTCATAGAACACAGGGTTCTATTCATAGAACACAAGGTTTTATTCATAAAACACATGGTTATATTTATAGATCACGGGTGGTTTCCATTCAGATAACACATCATTTCATTCATAAAACACAGGGTTCTATTTATAGAACACAGGGTTCCATTCATAGAACACAGGGTTCTATTAATAGAACACAAGGTTTTATTCATAAAACACATGGTTATATTTATAGATCACGGGTGGTTTCCAGTCAGAGAACACATGGTTTCATTCATAAAACACAGGGTTCTATTCATAGAACACAGGATTCCATTCATAGAACACAGGGTTCTATTAATAGAACACAAGGTTTTATTCATAAAACACATGGTTATATTTATAGATCACGGGTGGTTTCCATTCAGAGAACACATAATTTCATTCATAAAACACAGGGTTCTATTCATAGAACACAGGGTTCCATTTATAGAACACTGGGTTCTATTCATAGACCACAAGGTTTTATTCATAGAACACATGGTTATATTTATAGATCACGGGTGGTTTTCATTCAGAGAACACATAATTTTATTCATAAAACACAGGGTTCTATTCATAGAACACAGGGTTCCATTTATAGAACACAGGGTTCTATTCATAGAACACAAGGTTTTATTCATAGAACACATGGCTATATTTATAGATCACGGGTGGTTTCCATTCAGAGAACACATGGTTTCATTCATAAAACACAGGGTTCTATTTATAGAACACAGGGTTCCATTCATAGAACACAGGGTTCTATTAATAGAACACAAGGTTTTATTCATAAAACACATGGTTATATTTATAGATCACGGGTGGTTTCCATTCAGAGAACACATGGTTTCATTCATAAAACACAGGGTTCTATTCATAGAACACAGGGTTCCATTCATAGAACACAGGGTTCTATTAATAGAACACAAGGTTTTATTCATAAAACACATGGTTATATTTATAGATCACGGGTGGTTTCCATTCAGAGAACACATGGTTTCATTCATAAAACACAGGGTTCTATTCATAGAACACATGGTTCCATTTATAGAACACTGGGTTCTATTCATAGACCACAAGGTTTTATTCATAGAACACATGGTTATATTTATAGATCATGGGTGGTTTTCATTCAGAGAACACATAATTTTATTCATAAAACACAGGGTTCTATTCATAGAACACAGGGTTCCATTTATAGAACACAGGGTTCTATTCATAGAACACAAGGTTTTATTCATAGAACACATGGCTATATTTATAGATCACGGGTGGTTTCCATTCAGAGAACACATGGTTTCATTCATAAATCACAGGGTTCTATTCATAGAACACAGGGTTCCATTCATAGAACACAGGGTTCTATTCATAGAACACAAGGTTTTATTCATAAAACACATGGTTATATTTATAGATCACGGGTGGTTTCCATTCAGAGAACACATGATTTCATTCATAAAACACAGGGTTCTATTTATAGAACACAGGGTTCCATTCATAGAACACAGGGTTCTATTAATAGAACACAAGGTTTTATTCATAAAACACATGGTTATATTTATAGATCACGGGTGGTTTCCAGTCAGAGAACACATGGTTTCATTCATAAAACACAGGGTTCTATTCATAGAACACAGGGTTCCATTCATAGAACACAGGGTTCTATTAATAGAACACAAGGTTGTATTCATAAAACACATGGTTATATTTATAGATCACGGGTGGTTTCCATTCAGAGAACACATAATTTCATTCATAAAACACAGGGTTCTATTCATAGAACACAGGGTTCCATTTATAGAACACAGGGTTCTATTCATAGAACACAAGGTTTTATTCATAGAACACATGGTTATATTTATAGATCACGGGTGGTTTCCATTCAGAGAACACATAATTTTATTCATAAAACACAGGGTTCTATTCATAGAACACAGGGTTCCATTTATAGAACACAGGGTTCTATTCATAGAACTCAAGGTTTTATTCATAGAACAGATGGTTATATTTATAGATCACGGGTGGTTTCCATTCAGAGAACACATAATTGCATTCATAAAACACAGGGTTCTATTCATAGAACACAGGGTTCCATTTATAGAACACAGGGTTCTATTCATAGAACACAAGGTTTTATTCATAGAACACATGGCTATATTTATAGATCACGGGTGGTTTTCATTCAGAGAACACATGGTTTCATTCATAAAACACAGGGTTCTATTTATAGAACACAGGGTTCCATTCATAGAACACAGGGTTCTATTAATAGAACACAAGGTTTTATTCATTAAACACATGGTTATATTTATAGATCACGGGTGGTTTCCATTCAGAGAACACATGGTTTCATTCATAAAACACAGGGTTCTATTCATAGAACACAGGGTTCCATTCATAGAACACAGGGTTCTATTAAGAGAACACAAGGTTTTTTTCATAGAACACATGGCTATATTTATAGATCACGGGTGGTTTCCATTCAGAGAACACATGGTTTCATTCATAAAACACAGGGTTCTATTTGTAGAACACAGGGTTCCATTCATAGAACACAGGGTTCTATTAAGAGAACACAAGGTTTTATTCATAGAACACATGGCTATATTTATAGATCACGGGTGGTTTCCATTCAGAGAGCACATCATTTCATTCATAAAACACAGGGTTCTATTCATAGAACACAGGGTTCCATTTATAGAACACTGGGTTCTATTCATAGACCACAAGGTTTTATTCATAGAACACATGGTTATATTTATAGATCACGGGTGGTTTTCATTCAGAGAACACATAATTTTATTCATAAAACACAGGGTTCTATTCATAGAACACAGGGTTCCATTTATAGAACACAGGGTTCTATTCATAGAACACAAGGTTTTATTCATAGAACACATGGCTATATTTATAGATCACGGGTGGTTTCCATTCAGAGAACACATGGTTTCATTCATAAAACACAGGGTTCTATTTATAGAACACAGGGTTCCATTCATAGAACACAGGGTTCTATTAATAGAACACAAGGTTTTATTCATAAAACACATGGTTATATTTATAGATCACGGGTGGTTTCCATTCAGAGAACACATGGTTTCATTCATAAAACACAGGGTTCTATTCATAGAACACAGGGTTCCATTCATAGAACACAGGGTTCTATTAATAGAACACAAGGTTTTATTCATAAAACACATGGTTATATTTATAGATCACGGGTGGTTTCCATTCAGAGAACACATGGTTTCATTCATAAAACACAGGGTTATATTCATAGAACACAGGGTTCCATTCATAGAACACAGGGTTCTATTAATAGAACACAAGGTTTTATTCATAAAACACATGGTTATATTTATAGATCATGGGTGGTTTCCATTCAGAGAACACATCATTTCATTCATAAAACACAGGGTTCTATTCATAGAACACAGGGTTCCATTTATAGAACACTGGGTTCTATTCATAGACCACAAGGTTTTATTCATAGAACACATGGTTATATTTATAGATCACGGGTGGTTTCCATTCAGAGAACACATAATTTTATTCATAAAACACAGGGTTCTATTCATAGAACACAGGGTTCCATTTATAGAACACAGGGTTCTATTCATAGAACTCAAGGTTTTATTCATAGAACAGATGGTTATATTTATAGATCACGGGTGGTTTCCATTCAGAGAACACATAATTGCATTCATAAAACACAGGGTTCTATTCATAGAACACAGGGTTCCATTTATAGAACACAGGGTTCTATTCATAGAACACAAGGTTTTATTCATAGAACACATGGCTATATTTATAGATCACGGGTGGTTTCCATTCAGAGAACACATGGTTTCATTCATAAAACTTAGGGTTCTATTTATAGAACACAGGGTTCCATTCATAGAACACAGGGTTCTATTAATAGAACACAAGGTTTTATTCATAAAACACATGGTTATATTTATAGATCACGGGTGGTTTCCATTCAGAGAACACATGGTTTCATTCATAAAACACAGGGTTCTATTCATAGAACACAGGGTTCCATTCATAGAACACAGGGTTCTATTAAGAGAACACAAGGTTTTATTCATAGAACACATGGCTATATTTATAGATCACGGGTGGTTTCCATTCAGAGAACACATGGTTTCATTCATAAAACACAGGGTTCTATTTGTAGAACACAGGGTTCCATTCATAGAACACAGGGTTCTATTAAGAGAACACAAGGTTTTATTCATAGAACACATGGCTATATTTATAGATCACGGGTGGTTTCCATTCAGAGAACACATCATTTCATTCATAAAACACAGGGTTCTATTCATAGAACACAGGGTTCCATTTATAGAACACTGGGTTCTATTCATAGACCACAAGGTTTTATTCATAGAACACATGGTTATATTTATAGATCACGGGTGGTTTTCATTCAGAGAACACATAATTTTATTCATAAAACACAGGGTTCTATTCAAAGAACACAGGGTTCCATTTATAGAACACAGGGTTCTATTCATAGAACACAAGGTTTTATTCATAGAACACATGGCTATATTTATAGATCACGGGTGGTTTCCATTCAGAGAACACATGGTTTCATTCATAAAACACAGGGTTCTATTTATAGAACACAGGGTTCCATTCATAGAACACAGGGTTCTATTAATAGAACACAAGGTTTTATTCATAAAACACATGGTTATATTTATAGATCACGGGTGGTTTCCATTCAGAGAACACATGGTTTCATTCATAAAACACAGGGTTCTATTCATAGAACACAGGGTTCCATTCATAGAACACAGGGTTCTATTAATAGAACACAAGGTTTTATTCATAAAACACATGGTTATATTTATAGATCACGGGTGGTTTCCATTCAGAGAACACATTGTTTCATTCATAAAACACAGGGTTATATTCATAGAACACAGGGTTCCATTCATAGAACACAGGGTTCTATTAATAGAACACAAGGTTTTATTCATAAAACACATGGTTATATTTATAGATCATGGGTGGTTTCCATTCAGAGAACACATCATTTCATTCATAAAACACAGGGTTCTATTCATAGAACACAGGGTTCCATTTATAGAACACTGGGTTCTATTCATAGACCACAAGGTTTTATTTATAGAACACATGGTTATATTTATAGATCACGGGTGGTTTCCATTCAGAGAACACATAATTTTATTCATAAAACACAGGGTTCAATTCATAGAACACAGGGTTCCATTTATAGAACACAGGGTTCTATTCATAGAACTCAAGGTTTTATTCATAGAACTCAAGGTTATATTTATAGATCACGGGTGGTTTCCATTCAGAGAACACATAATTGCATTCATAAAACACAGGGTTCTATTCATAGAACACAGGGTTCCATTTATAGAACACAGGGTTCTATTCATAGAACACAAGGTTTTATTCATAGAACACATGGCTATATTTATAGATCACGGGTGGTTTCCATTCAGAGAACACATGGTTTCATTCATAAAACACAGGGTTCTATTTATAGAACACAGGGTTCCATTCATAGAACACAGGGTTCTATTAATAGAACACAAGGTTTTATTCATAAAACACATGGTTATATTTATAGATCACGGGTGGTTTCCATTCAGAGAACACATGGTTTCATTCATAAAACACAGGGTTCTATTCATAGAACACAGGGTTCCATTCATAGAACACAGGGTTCTATTAAGAGAACACAAGGTTTTATTCATAGAACACATGGCTATATTTATAGATCACGGGTGGTTTCCATTCAGAGAACACATGGTTTCATTCATAAAACACAGGGTTCTATTTGTAGAACACAGGGTTCCATTCATAGAACACAGGGTTCTATTAAGAGAACACAAGGTTTTATTCATAGAACACATGGCTATATTTATAGATCACGGGTGGTTTCCATTCAGAGAACACATCATTTCATTCATAAAACACAGGGTTCTATTCATAGAACACAGGGTTCCATTTATAGAACACTGGGTTCTATTCATAGACCACAAGGTTTTATTCATAGAACACATGGTTATATTTATAGATCACGGGTGGTTTTCATTCAGAGAACACATAATTTTATTCATAAAACACAGGGTTCTATTCATAGAACACAGGGTTCCATTTATAGAACACAGGGTTCTCTTCATAGAACACAAGGTTTTATTCATAGAACACATGGCTATATTTATAGATCACGGGTGGTTTCCATTCAGAGAACACATGGTTTCATTCATAAAACACAGGGTTCTATTTATAGAACACAGGGTTCCATTCATAGAACACAGGGTTCTATTAATAGAACACAAGGTTTTATTCATAAAACACATGGTTATATTTATAGATCACGGGTGGTTTCCATTCAGAGAACACATGGTTTCATTCATAAAACACATGGTTATATTTATAGATCACGGGTGGTTTCCATTCAGAGAACACATGGTTTCATTCATAAAACACAGGGTTATATTCATAGAACACAGGGTTCCATTCATAGAACACAGGGTTCTATTAATAGAACACAAGGTTTTATTCATAAAACACATGGTTATATTTATAGATCATGGGTGGTTTCCATTCAGAGAACACAACATTTCATTCATAAAACACAGGGTTCTATTCATAGAACACAGGGTTCCATTTATAGAACACTGGGTTCTATTCATAGACCACAAGGTTTTATTCATAGAACACATGGTTATATTTATAGATCACGGGTGGTTTCCATTCAGAGAACACATAATTTTATTCATAAAACACAGGGTTCTATTCATAGAACACAGGGTTCCATTTATAGAACACAGGGTTCTATTCATAGAACTCAAGGTTTTATTCATAGAACAAATGGTTATATTTATAGATCACGGGTGGTTTCCATTCAGAGAACACATAATTGCATTCATTAAACAAAGGGTTATTCATAGAACACAGGGTTCCATTTATAGAACACAGGGTTCTATTCATAGAAAACAAGGTTTTATTCATAGAACACATGGCTATATTTATAGATCACGGGTGGTTTCCATTCAGAGAACACATAATTGCATTCATAAAACACAGGGTTCTATTTATAGAACACAGGGTTCCATTCATAGAACACAGGGTTCTATTAATAGAACACAAGGTTTTATTCATAAAACACATGGTTATATTTATAGATCACGGGTGGTTTCCAGTCAGAGAACACATGGTTTCATTCATAAAACACAGGGTTCTATTCATAGAACACAGGGTTCCATTCATAGAACACAGGGTTCTATTAATAGAACACAAGGTTTTATTCATAAAACACATGGTTATATTTATAGATCACGGGTGGTTTCCATTCAGAGAACACATGGTTTCATTCATAAATCACAGGGTTCTATTCATAGAACACAGGGTTCCATTCATAGAACACAGGGTTCTATTAATAGAACACAAGGTTTTATTCATAAAACACATGGTTATATTTATAGATCACGGGTGGTTTCCATTCAGAGAACACATGATTTCATTCATAAAACACAGGGTTCTATTTATAGAACACAGGGTTCCATTCATAGAATACAGGGTTCTATTAATAAAACACAAGGTTTTATTCATAAAACACATGGTTATATTTATAGATCACGGGTGGTTTCCATTCAGAGAACACATGATTTCATTCATAAAACACAGGGTTCTATTTATAGAACACAGGGTTCCATTCATAGAATACAGGGTTCTATTAATAAAACACAAGGTTTTATTCATAAAACACATGGTTATATTTATAGATCACGGGTGGTTTCCATTCAGAGAACACATGGTTTCATTCATAAATCACAGGGTTCTATTCATAGAACACAGGGTTCCATTCATAGAACACAGGGTTCTATTAATAGAACACAAGGTTTTATTCATAAAACACATGGTTATATTTATAGATCACGGGTGGTTTCCATTCAGAGAACACATGATTTCATTCATAAAAGACAGGGTTCTATTTATAGAACACAGGGTTCCATTCATAGAACACAGGGTTCTATTAATAGAACACAAGGTTTTATTCATAAAACACATGGTTATATTTATAGATCACGGGTGGTTTCCAGTCAGAGAACACATGGTTTCATTCATAAAACACAGGGTTCTATTCATAGAACACAGGGTTCCATTCATAGAACACAGGGTTCTATTAATAGAACACAAGGTTTTATTCATAAAACACATGGTTATATTTATAGATCACGGGTGGTTTCCATTCAGAGAACACATGGTTTCATTCATAAATCACAGGGTTCTATTCATAGAACACAGGGTTCCATTCATAGAACACAGGGTTCTATTAATAGAACACAAGGTTTTATTCATAAAACACATGGTTATATTTATAGATCACGGGTGGTTTCCATTCAGAGAACACATGATTTCATTCATAAAACACAGGGTTCTATTTATAGAACACAGGGTTCCATTCATAGAACACAGGGTTCTATTAATAGAACACAAGGTTTTATTCATAGAACACATGGCTATATTTATAGATCACGGGTGGTTTCCATTCAGAGAACACATCATTTCATTCATAAAACACAGGGTTCTATTCATAGAACACAGGGTTCCATTTATAGAACACTGGGTTCTATTCATAGACCACAAGGTTTTATTCATAGAACACATGGTTATATTTATAGATCACGGGTGGTTTCCATTCAGAGAACACATGATTTCATTCATAAAACACAGGGTTCTATTTATAGAACACAGGGTTCCATTCATAGAACACAGGGTTCTATTAATAGAACACAAGGTTTTATTCATAGAACACATGGCTATATTTATAGATCACGGGTGGTTTCCATTCAGAGAACACATCATTTCATTCATAAAACACAGGGTTCTATTCATAGAACACAGGGTTCCATTTATAGAACACTGGGTTCTATTCATAGACCACAAGGTTTTATTCATAGAACACATGGTTATATTTATAGATCACGGGTGGTTTTCATTCAGAGAACACATAATTTTATTCATAAAACACAGGGTTCTATTCATAGAACACAGGGTTCCATTTATAGAACACAGGGTTCTATTCATAGAACACAAGGTTTTATTCATAGAACACATGGCTATATTTATAGATCACGGGTGGTTTCCATTCAGAGAACACATGGTTTCATTCATAAAACACAGGGTTCTATTTATAGAACACAGGGTTCCATTCATAGAACACAGGGTTCTATTAATAGAACACAAGGTTTTATTCATAAAACACATGGTTATATTTATAGATCACGGGTGGTTTCCATTCAGAGAACACATGGTTTCATTCATAAAACACAGCGTTTTATTCATAGAACACAGGGTTTCATTCATAGAACACAGGGTTCTATTAAGAGAACACAAGGTTTTATTCATAAAACACATGGTTATATTTATAGATCACGGGTGGTTTCCATTCAGAGAACACATCATTTCATTCATAAAACACAGGGTTCTATTCATAGAACACAGGGTTCCATTTATAGAACACTGGGTTCTATTAATAGAACACAAGGTTTTATTCATAGAACACATGGTTATATATAAAGATCACGGGTGGTTTCCATTCAGAGAACACATCATTTCATTCATAAAACACAGGGTTCTATTCATAGAACACAGGGTTCCATTTATAGAACACAGGGTTCTATTCATAGAACACAAGGTTTTATTCATAGAACACATGGTTATATTTATAGATCACGGGTGGTTTCCATTCAGAGAACACATAATTTTATTCATAAAACACAGGGTTCTATTCATAGAACACAGGGTTCCATTTATAGAACACAGGGTTCTATTCATAGAACACAAGGTTTTATTCATAGAACACATGGCTATATTTATAGATCACGGGTGGTTTCCATTCAGAGAACACATGGTTTCATTCATAAAACTCAGGGTTCTATTCATAGAACACAGGGTTCCATTCATAGAACACAGGGTTCTATTAATAGAACACAAGGTTTTATTCATAAAACACATGGTTATATTTATAGATCACGGGTGGTTTCCATTCAGAGAACACATAATTTCATTCATAAAACACAGGGTTCTATTCATAGAACACAGGGTTCCATTTATAGAACACAGGGTTCTATTCATAGAACACAAGGTTTTATTCATAGAACACATGGTTATATTTATAGATCACGGGTGGTTTCCATTCAGAGAACACATAATTTTATTCATAAAACACAGGATTCTATTCATAGAACACAGGGTTCCATTTATAGAACACAGGGTTCTATTCATAGAACTCAAGGTTTTATTCATAGAACAGATGGTTATATTTATAGATCACGGGTGGTTTCCATTCAGAGAACACATAATTGCATTCATAAAACACAGGGTTCTATTCATAGAACACAGGGTTCCATTTATAGAACACAGGGTTCTATTCATAGAACACAAGGTTTTATTCATAGAACACATGGCTATATTTATAGATCACGGGTGGTTTCCATTCAGAGAACACATGGTTTCATTCATAAAACACAGGGTTCTATTTATAGAACACAGGGTTCCATTCATAGAACACAGGGTTCTATTAATAGAACACAAGGTTTTATTCATAAAACACATGGTTATATTTATAGATCACGGGTGGTTTCCATTCAGAGAACACATGGTTTCATTCATAAAACACAGGGTTCTATTTATAGAACACAGGGTTCCATTCATAGAACACAGGGTTCTATTAATAGAACACAAGGTTTTATTCATAAAACACATGGTTATATTTATAGATCACGGGTGGTTTCCATTCAGAGAACACATGGTTTCATTCATAAAACACAGGGTTCTATTCATAGAACACAGGGTTCCATTCATAGAACACAGGGTTCTATTAAGAGAACACAAGGTTTTATTCATAGAACACATGGCTATATTTATAGATCACGGGTGGTTTCCATTCAGAGAACACATCATTTCATTCATAAAACACAGGGTTCTATTCATAGAACACAGGGTTCCATTTATAGAACACTGGGTTCTATTCATAGACCACAAGGTTTTATTCATAGAACACATGGTTATATTTATAGATCACGGGTGGTTTTCATTCAGAGAACACATAATTTTATTCATAAAACACAGGGTTCTATTCATAGAACACAGGGTTCCATTTATAGAACACAGGGTTCTATTCATAGAACACAAGGTTTTATTCATAGAACACATGGCTATATTTATAGATCACGGGTGGTTTCCATTCAGAGAACACATGGTTTCATTCATAAAACACAGGGTTCTATTTATAGAACACAGGGTTCCATTCATAGAACACAGGGTTCTATTAATAGAACACAAGGTTTTATTCATAAAACACATGGTTATATTTATAGATCACGGGTGGTTTCCATTCAGAGAACACATGGTTTCATTCATAAAACACAGGGTTCTATTCATAGAACACAGGGTTAAATTCATAGAACACAGGGTTCTATTAAGAGAACACAAGGTTTTATTCATAGAACACATGGTTATATATAAAGATCACGGGTGGTTTCCATTCAGAGAACACATAATTTCATTCATAAAACACAGGGTTCTATTCATAGAACACAGGGTTCCATTTATAGAACACATGGTTCTATTCATAGAACACAAGGTTTTATTCATAGAACACATGGTTATATTTATAGATCACGGGTGGTTTCCATTCAGAGAACACATAATTTTATTCATAAAACACAGGGTTCTATTCATAGAACACAGGGTTCCATTTATAGAACACAGGGTTCTATTCATAGAACTCAAGGTTTTATTCATAGAACAGATTGTTATATTTATAGATCACGGGTGGTTTCCATTCAGAGAACACATAATTGCATTCATAAAACACAAGGTTCTATTCATAGAACACAGGGTTCCATTTATAGAACACAGGGTTCTATTCATAGAACACAAGGTTTTATTCATAGAACACATGGCTATATTTATAGATCACGGGTGGTTTCCATTCAGAGAACACATGGTTTCATTCATAAAACACAGGGTTCTATTCATAGAACACAGGGTTCCATTCATAGAACACAGGGTTCTATTAATAGAACACAAGGTTTTATTCATAAAACACATGGTTATATTTATAGATCATGGGTGGTTTCCATTCAGAGAACACATAATTTCATTCATAAAACACAGGGTTCTATTAATAGAACACAGGGTTCCATTTATAGAACACAGGGTTCTATTCATAGAACACAAGGTTTTATTCATAGAACACATGGTTATATTTATAGATCACGGGTGGTTTCCATTCAGAGAACACATAATTTTATTCATAAAACACAGGGTTCTATTCATAGAACACAGGGTTCCATTTATAGAACACAGGGTTCTATTCATAGAACTCAAGGTTTTATTCATAGAACAGATGGTTATATTTATAGATCACGGGTGGTTTCCATTCAGAGAACACATAATTGCATTCATAAAACACAGGGTTCTATTCATAGAACACAGGGTTCCATTTATAGAACACAGGGTTCTATTCATAGAACACAAGGTTTTATTCATAGAACACATGGCTATATTTATAGATCACGGGTGGTTTCCATTCAGAGAACACATAATTTCATTCATAAAACACAGGGTTCTATTTATAGAACACAGGGTTCCATTCATAGAACACAGGGTTCTATTAATAGAACACAAGGTTTTATTCATAAAACACATGGTTATATTTATAGATCACGGGTGGTTTCCATTCAGAGAACACATGGTTTCATTCATAAAACACAGGGTTCTATTCATAGAACACAGGGTTCCATTCATAGAACACAGGGTTCTATTAAGAGAACACAAGGTTTTATTCATAGAACACATGGCTATATTTATAGATCACGGGTGGTTTCCATTCAGAGAACACATGGTTTCATTCATAAAACACAGGGTTCTATTTATAGAACACAGGGTTCCATTCATAGAACACAGGGTTCTATTAATAGAACACAAGGTTTTATTCATAAAACACATGGTTATATTTATAGATCACGGGTGGTTTCCATTCAGAGAACACATCATTTCATTCATAAAACACAGGGTTCTATTCATAGAACACAGGGTTCCATTTATAGAACACTGGGTTCTATTCATAGACCACAAGGTTTTATTCATAGAACACATGGTTATATTTATAGATCACGGGTGGTTTTCATTCAGAGAACACATAATTTTATTCATAAAACACAGGGTTCTATTCATAGAACACAGGGTTCCATTTATAGAACACAGGGTTCTATTCATAGAACACAAGGTTTTATTCATAGAACACATGGCTATATTTATAGATCACGGGTGGTTTCCATTCAGAGAACACATGGTTTCATTCATAAAACACAGGGTTCTATTTATAGAACACAGGGTTCCATTCATAGAACACAGGGTTCTATTAATAGAACACAAGGTTTTATTCATAAAACACATGGTTATATTTATAGATCACGGGTGGTTTCCATTCAGAGAACACATAATTTCATTCATAAAACACAGGGTTCTATTCATAGAACACAGGGTTCCATTTATAGAACACAGGGTTCTATTCATAGAACACAAGGTTTTATTCATAGAACACATGGTTATATTTATAGATCACGGGTGGTTTCCATTCAGAGAACACATAATTTTATTCATAAAACACAGGGTTCTATTCATAGAACATAGGGTTCCATTTATAGAACACAGGATTCTATTCATAGAACTCAAGGTTTTATTCATAGAACAGATGGTTATATTTATAGATCACGGGTGGTTTCCATTCAGAGAACACATAATTGCATTCATAAAACACAGGGTTCTATTCATAGAACACAGGGTTCCATTTATAGAACACAGGGTTCTATTCATAGAACACAAGGTTTTATTCATAGAACACATGGCTATATTTATAGATCACGGGTGGTTTCCATTCAGAGAACACATGGTTTCATTCATAAAACACAGGGTTCTATTTATAGAACACAGGGTTCCATTCATAGAACACAGGGTTCTATTAATAAAACACAAAGTTTTATTCATAAAACACATGGTTATATTTATAGATCACGGGTGGTTTCCATTCAGAGAACACATGGTTTCATTCATAAATCACAGGGTTCTATTCATAGAACACAGGGTTCCATTCATAGAACACAGGGTTCTATTAATAGAACACAAGGTTTTATTCATAAAACACATGGTTATATTTATAGATCACGGGTGGTTTCCATTCAGAGAACACATGATTTCATTCATAAAACACAGGGTTCTATTTATAGAACACAGGGTTCCATTCATAGAACACAGGGTTCTATTAATAGAACACAAGGTTTTATTCATAAAACACATGGTTATATTTATAGATCACGGGTGGTTTCCAGTCAGAGAACACATGGTTTCATTCATAAAACACAGGGTTCTATTCATACAACACAGGGTTCCATTCATAGAACACAGGGTTCTATTAATAGAACACAAGGTTTTATTCATAAAACACATGGTTATATTTATAGATCACGGGTGGTTTCCATTCAGAGAACACATGGTTTCATTCATAAATCACAGGGTTCTATTCATAGAACACAGGGTTCCATTCATAGAACACAGGGTTCTATTAATAGAACACAAGGTTTTATTCATAAAACACATGGTTATATTTATAGATCACGGGTGGTTTCCATTCAGAGAACACATGATTTCATTCATAAAACACAGGGTTCTATTTATAGAACACAGGGTTCCATTCATAGAACACAGGGTTCTATTAATAGAACACAAGGTTTTATTCATAGAACACATGGCTATATTTATAGATCACGGGTGGTTTCCATTCAGAGAACACATCATTTCATTCATAAAACACAGGGTTCTATTCATAGAACACAGGGTTCCATTTATAGAACACTGGGTTCTATTCATAGACCACAAGGTTTTATTCATAGAACACATGGTTATATTTATAGATCACGGGTGGTTTTCATTCAGAGAACACATAATTTTATTCATAAAACACAGGGTTCTATTCATAGAACACAGGGTTCCATTTATAGAACACAGGGTTCTATTCATAGAACACAAGGTTTTATTCATAGAACACATGGCTATATTTATAGATCACGGGTGGTTTCCATTCAGAGAACACATGGTTTCATTCATAAAACACAGGGTTCTATTTATAGAACACAGGGTTCCATTCATAGAACACAGGGTTCTATTAATAGAACACAAGGTTTTATTCATAAAACACATGGTTATATTTATAGATCACGGGTGGTTTCCATTCAGAGAACACATGGTTTCATTCATAAAACACAGCGTTTTATTCATAGAACACAGGGTTCCATTCATAGAACACAGGGTTCTATTAAGAGAACACAAGGTTTTATTCATAAAACACATGGTTATATTTATAGATCACGGGTGGTTTCCATTCAGAGAACACATCATTTCATTCATAAAACACAGGGTTCTATTCATAGAACACAGGGTTCCATTTATAGAACACTGGGTTCTATTAATAGAACACAAGGTTTTATTCATAGAACACATGGTTATATATAAAGATCACGGGTGGTTTCCATTCAGAGAACACATAATTTCATTCATAAAACACAGGGTTCTATTCATAGAACACAGGGTTCCATTTATAGAACACAGGGTTCTATTCATAGAACACAAGGTTTTATTCATAGAACACATGGTTATATTTATAGATCACGGGTGGTTTCCATTCAGAGAACACATAATTTTATTCATAAAACACAGGGTTCTATTCATAGAACACAGGGTTCCATTTATAGAACACAGGGTTCTATTCATAGAACACAAGGTTTTATTCATAGAACACATGGCTATATTTATAGATCACGGGTGGTTTCCATTCAGAGAACACATGGTTTCATTCATAAAACACAGGGTTCTATTCATAGAACACAGGGTTCCATTCATAGAACACAGGGTTCTATTAATAGAACACAAGGTTTTATTCATAAAACACATGGTTATATTTATAGATCACGGGTGGTTTCCATTCAGAGAACACATAATTTCATTCATAAAACACAGGGTTCTATTCATAGAACACAGGGTTCCATTTATAGAACACAGGGTTCTATTCATAGAACACAAGGTTTTATTCATAGAACACATGGTTATATTTATAGATCACGGGTGGTTTCCATTCAGAGAACACATAATTTTATTCATAAAACACAGGGTTCTATTCATAGAACACAGGGTTCCATTTATAGAACACAGGGTTCTATTCATAGAACTCAAGGTTTTATTCATAGAACAGATGGTTATATTTATAGATCACGGGTGGTTTCCATTCAGAGAACACATAATTGCATTCATAAAACACAGGGTTCTATTCATAGAACACAGGGTTCCATTTATAGAACACAGGGTTCTATTCATAGAACACAAGGTTTTATTCATAGAACACATGGCTATATTTATAGATCACGGGTGGTTTCCATTCAGAGAACACATGGTTTCATTCATAAAACACAGGGTTCTATTTATAGAACACAGGGTTCCATTCATAGAACACAGGGTTCTATTAATAGAACACAAGGTTTTATTCATAAAACACATAATTATATTTATAGATCACGGGTGGTTTCCATTCAGAGAACACATGGTTTCATTCATAAAACACAGGGTTCTATTTATAGAACACAGGGTTCCATTCATAGAACACAGGGTTCTATTAATAGAACACAAGGTTTTATTCATAAAACACATGGTTATATTTATAGATCACGGGTGGTTTCCATTCAGAGAACACATGGTTTCATTCATAAAACACAGGGTTCTATTCATAGAACACAGGGTTCCATTCATAGAACACAGGGTTCTATTAAGAGAACACAAGGTTTTATTCATAGAACACATGGCTATATTTATAGATCACGGGTGGTTTCCATTCAGAGAACACATCATTTCATTCATAAAACACAGGGTTCTATTCATAGAACACAGGGTTCCATTTATAGAACACTGGGTTCTATTCATAGACCACAAGGTTTTATTCATAGAACACATGGTTATATTTATAGATCACGGGTGGTTTTCATTCAGAGAACACATAATTTTATTCATAAAACACAGGGTTCTATTCATAGAACACAGGGTTCCATTTATAGAACACAGGGTTCTATTCATAGAACACAAGGTTTTATTCATAGAACACATGGTTATATTTATAGATCACGGGTGGTTTCCATTCAGAGAACACATAATTTTATTCATAAAACACAGGGTTCTATTCATAGAACACAGGGTTCCATTTATAGAACACAGGGTTCTATTCATAGAACTCAAGGTTTTATTCATAGAACAGATGGTTATATTTATAGATCACGGGTGGTTTCCATTCAGAGAACACATAATTGCATTCATAAAACACAGGGTTCTATTCATAGAACACAGGGTTCCATTTATAGAACACAGGGTTCTATTCATAGAACACAAGGTTTTATTCATAGAACACATGGCTATATTTATAGATCACGGGTGGTTTCCATTCAGAGAACACATAATTTCATTCATAAAACACAGGGTTCTATTTATAGAACACAGGGTTCCATTCATAGAACACAGGGTTCTATTAATAGAACACAAGGTTTTATTCATAAAACACATGGTTATATTTATAGATCACGGGTGGTTTCCATTCAGAGAACACATGGTTTCATTCATAAAACACAGGGTTCTATTCATAGAACACAGGGTTCCATTCATAGAACACAGGGTTCTATTAAGAGAACACAAAGTTTTATTCATAGAACACATGGCTATATTTATAGATCACGGGTGGTTTCCATTCAGAGAACACATGGTTTCATTCATAAAACACAGGGTTCTATTTATAGAACACAGGGTTCCATTCATAGAACACAGGGTTCTATTAATAGAACACAAGGTTTTATTCATAAAACACATGGTTATATTTATAGATCACGGGTGGTTTCCATTCAGAGAACACATCATTTCATTCATAAAACACAGGGTTCTATTCATAGAACACAGGGTTCCATTTATAGAACACTGGGTTCTATTCATAGACCACAAGGTTTTATTCATAGAACACATGGTTATATTTATAGATCACGGGTGGTTTTCATTCAGAGAACACATAATTTTATTCATAAAACACAGGGTTCTATTCATAGAACACAGGGTTCCATTTATAGAACACAGGGTTCTATTCATAGAACACAAGGTTTTATTCATAGAACACATGGCTATATTTATAGATCACGGGTGGTTTCCATTCAGAGAACACATGGTTTCATTCATAAAACACAGGGTTCTATTTATAGAACACAGGGTTCCATTCATAGAACACAGGGTTCTATTAATAGAACACAAGGTTTTATTCATAAAACACATGGTTATATTTATAGATCACGGGTGGTTTCCATTCAGAGAACACATGGTTTCATTCATAAAACACAGGGTTCTATTCATAGAACACAGGGTTCCATTCATAGAACACAGGGTTCTATTAAGAGAACACAAGGTTTTATTCATAAAACACATGGTTATATTTATAGATCACGGGTGGTTTCCATTCAGGGAACACATCATTTCATTCATAAAACACAGGGTTCTATTCATAGAACACAGGGTTCCATTTATAGAACACTGGGTTCTATTCATAGAACTCTAGGTTTTATTCATAGAACACATGGTTATATTTATAGATCACGGGTGGTTTCCATTCAGAGAACACATAATTTCATTCATAAAACACAGGGTTCTATTCATAGAACACAGGGTTCCATTTATAGAACACAGGGTTCTATTCATAGAACACAAGGTTTTATTCATAGAACACATGGCTATATTTATAGATCACGGGTGGTTTCCATTCAGAGAACACATGGTTTCATTCATAAAACACAGGGTTCTATTTATAGAACACAGGGTTCCATTCATAGAACACAGGGTTCTATTAATAGAACACAAGGTTTTATTCATAAAACACATGGTTATATTTATAGATCACGGGTGGTTTCCATTCAGAGAACACATGGTTTCATTCATAAAACACAGGGTTCAATTCATAGAACACAGGGTTCCATTTATAGAACACAGGGTTCTATTCATAGAAAACAAGGTTTTATTCATAGAACACATGGCTATATTTATAGATCACGGGTGGTTTCCATTCAGAGAACACATGCTTTCATTCATAAAACACAGGGTTCTATTTATAGAACACAGGGTTCCATTCATAGAACACAGGGTTCTATTAATAAAACACAAGGTTTTATTCATAAAACACATGGTTATATTTATAGATCACGGGTGGTTTCCATTCAGAGAACACATGGTTTCATTCATAAAACACAGGGTTCTATTCATAGAACACAGGGTTCCATTCATAGAACACAGGGTTCTATTAATAGAACACAAGGTTTTATTCATAAAACACATGGTTATATTTATAGATCACGGGTGGTTTCCATTCAGAGAACACATGATTTCATTCATAAAACACAGGGTTCTATTTATAGAACACAGGGTTCCATTCATAGAACACAGGGTTCTATTAATAGAACACAAGGATTTATTCATAAAACACATGGTTATATTTATAGATCACGGGTGGTTTCCAGTCAGAGAACACATGGTTTCATTCATAAAACACAGGGTTCTATTCATAGAACACAGGATTCCATTAATAGAACACAGGGTTCTATTAATAGAACACAAGGTTGTATTCATAAAACACATGGTTATATTTATAGATCACGGGTGGTTTCCATTCAGAGAACACATCATTTCATTCATAAAACACAGGGTTCTATTCATAGAACACAGGGTTCCATTTATAGAACACAGGGTTCTATTCATAGAACACAAGGTTTTATTCATAAAACACATGGTTATATTTATAGATCACGGGTGGTTTCCATTCAGAGAACACATAATTTCATTCATAAAACACAGGGTTCTATTCATAGAACACAGGGTTCCATTTATAGAACACAGGGTTCTATTCATAGAACTCAAGGTTTTATTCATAGAACAGATGGTTATATTTATAGATCACGGGTGGTTTCCATTCAGAGAACACATAATTGCATTCATAAAACACAGGGTTCTATTCATAGAACACAGGGTTCCATTTATAGAACACAGGGTTCTATTCATAGAACACAAGGTTTTATTCATAAAACACATGGTTATATTTATAGATCGCGGGTGGTTTCCATTCAGAGAACACATGGTTTCATTCATAAAACACAGGGTTCTATTCATAGAACACAGGGTTCCATTCATAGAACACAGGGTTCTATTAATAGAACACAAGGTTTTATTCATAAAACACATGGTTATATTTATAGATCACGGGTGGTTTCCATTCAGAGAACACATCATTTCATTCATAAAACACAGGGTTCTATTCATAGAACACAGGGTTCCATTTATAGAACACTGGGTTCTATTCATAGACCACAAGGTTTTATTCATAGAACACATGGTTATATTTATAGATCACGGGTGGTTTTCATTCAGAGAACACATAATTTTATTCATAAAACACAGGGTTCTATTCATAGAACACAGGGTTCCATTTATAGAACAAAGGGTTCTATTCATAGAACACAAGGTTTTATTCATAGAACACATGGCTATATTTATAGATCACGGGTGGTTTCCATTCAGAGAACACATGGTTTCATTCAAAAAACACAGGGTTCTATTTATAGAACACATGGTTCCATTCATAGAACACAGGGTTCTATTAATAGAACACAAGGTTTTATTCATAAAACACATGGTTATATTTATAGATCACGGGTGGTTTCCATTCAGAGAACACATGGTTTCATTCATAAAACACAGGGTTCTATTCATAGAACACAGTGTTCCATTCATAGAACACAGGGTTCTATTAAGAGAACACAAGGTTTTATTCATAAAACACATGGTTATATTTATAGATCACGGGTGGTTTCCATTCAGGGAACACATCATTTCATTCATAAAACACAGGGTTCTATTCATAGAACACAGGGTTCCATTTATAGAACACTGGGTTCTATTCATAGAACACAAGGTTTTATTCATAGAACACATGGTTATATTTATAGATCACGGGTGGTTTCCATTCAGAGAACACATAATTTCATTCATAAAACACAGGGTTCTATTCATAGAACACAGGGTTCCATTTATAGAACACAGGGTTCTATTCATAGAACACAAGGTTTTATTCATAGAACACATGGTTATATTTATAGATCACGGGTGGTTTCCATTCAGAGAACACATAATTTTATTCATAAAACACAGGGTTCTATTCATAGAACACAGGGTTCCATTTATAGAATACAGGGTTCTATTCATAGAACTCAAGGTTTTATTCATAGAACAGATGGTTATATTTATAGATCACGGGTGGTTTCCATTCAGAGAACACATAATTGCATTCATAAAACACAGGGTTCTATTCATAGAACACAGGGCTCCATTTATAGAACACAGGGTTCTATTCATAGAACACAAGGTTTTATTCATAGAACACATGGCTATATTTATAGATCACGGGTGGTTTCCATTCAGAGAACACATGGTTTCATTCATAAAACACAGGGTTCTATATATTGAACACAGGGTTCCATTCATAGAACACAGGGTTCTATTAATAGAACACAAGGTTTTATTCATAAAACACATGGTTATATTTATAGATCACGGGTGGTTTCCATTCAGAGAACACATGGTTTCATTCATAAAACACAGGGTTCTATTTATAGAACACAGGGTTCCATTCATATAAAACAGGGTTCTATTAATAGAACACAAGGTTTTATTCATAAAACACATGGTTATATTTATAGATCACGGGTGGTTTCCATTCAGAGAACACATGGTTTCATTCATAAAACACAGGGTTCTATTCATAGAACACAGGGTTCCATTCATAGAACACAGGGTTCTATTAAGAGAACACAAGGTTTTATTCATAGAACACATGGCTATATTTATAGATCACGGGTGGTTTCCATTCAGAAAACACATGGTTTCATTCATAAAACACAGGGTTCTATTCATAGAACACAGGGTTCCATTTATAGACCACAGGGTTCTATTCATAGAACACAAGGTTTTATTCATAGAACACATGGTTATATTTATAGATCACGGGTGGTTTCCATTCAGAGAACACATAATTTTATTCATAAAACACAGGGTTCTATTCATAGAACACAGGGTTCCATTTATAGAACACAGGGTTCTATTCATAGAACTCAAGGTTTTATTCATAGAACAGATGGTTATATTTATAGATCACGGGTGGTTTCCATTCAGAGAACACATAATTGCATTCATAAAACACAGGGTTCTATTCATAGAACACAGGGTTCCATTTATAGAACACATTGTTCTATTCATAGAACACAAGGTTTTATTCATAGAACACATGGCTATATTTATAGATCACGGGTGGTTTCCATTCAGAGAACACATGGTTTCATTCATAAAACACAGGGTTCTATTCATAGAACACAGGGTTCCATTCATAGAACACAGGGTTCTATTAAGAGAACACAAGGTTTTATTCATAGAACACATGGCTATATTTATAGATCACGGGTGGTTTCCATTCAGAGAACACATGGTTTCATTCATAAAACACAGGGTTCTATTTATAGAACACAGGGTTCCATTCATAGAACACAGGGTTCTATTAATAGAACACAAGGTTTTATTCATAAAACACATGGTTATATTTATAGATCACGGGTGGTTTCCATTCAGAGAACACATCATTTCATTCATAAAACACAGGGTTCTATTCATAGAACACAGGGTTCCATTTATAGAACACTGGGTTCTATTCATAGACCACAAGGTTTTATTCATAGAACACATGTTTATATTTATAGATCACGGGTGGTTTTCATTCAGAGAACACATAATTTTATTCATAAAACACAGGGTTCTATTCATAGAACACAGGGTTCCATTTATAGAACACAGGGTTCTATTCATAGAACACAAGGTTTTATTCATAGAACACATGGCTATATTTATAGATCACGGGTGGTTTCCATTCAGAGAACACATGGTTTCATTCATAAAACACAGGGTTCTATTTATAGAACACAGGGTTCCATTCATAGAACAAAGGGTTCTATTAATAGAACACAAGGTTTTATTCATAAAACACATGGTTATATTTATAGATCACGGGTGGTTTCCATTCAGAGAACACATGGTTTCATTCATAAAACACAGGGTTATATTCATAGAACACAGGGTTCCATTCATAGAACACAGGGTTCTATTAAGAGAACACAAGGTTTTATTCATAAAACACATGGTTATATTTATAGATCACGGGTGGTTTCCATTCAAAGAACACATCATTTCATTCATAAAACACAGGGTTCTATTCATAGAACACAGGGTTCCATTTATAGAACACTGGGTTCTATTCATAGAACACAAGGTTTTATTCATAGAACACATGGTTATATTTATAGATCACGGGTGGTTTCCATTCAGAGAACACATAATTTCATTCATAAAACACAGGGTTCTATTCATAGAACACAGGGTTCCATTTATAGAACACAGGGTTCTATTCATAGAACACAAGGTTTTATTCATAGAACACATGGTTATATTTATAGATCACGGGTGGTTTCCATTCAGAGAACACATAATTTTATTCATAAAACACAGGGTTCTATTCATAGAACACAGGGTTCCATTTATAGAACACAGGGTTCTATTCATAGAACTCAAGGTTTTATTCATAGAACAGATGGTTATATTTATAGATCACGGGTGGTTTCCATTCAGAGAACACATAATTGCATTCATAAAACACAGGGTTCTATTCATAGAACACAGGGTTCCATTTATAGAACACAGGGTTCTATTCATAGAACACAAGGTTTTATTCATAGAACACATGGCTATATTTATAGATCACAGGTGGTTTCCATTCAGAGAACACATGGTTTCATTCATAAAACACAGGGTTCTATTCATAGAACACAGGGTTCCATTCATAGAACACAGGGTTCTATTAATAGAACACAAGGTTTTATTCATAAAACACATGGTTATATTTATAGGTCACGGGTGGTTTCCATTCAGAGAACACATAATTTCATTCATAAAACACAGGGTTCTATTCATAGAACACAGGGTTCCATTTATAGAACACAGGGTTCTATTCATAGAACACAAGGTTTTTTTCATAGAACACATGGTTATATTTATAGATCACGGGTGGTTTCCATTCAGAGAACACATGGTTTCATTCATAAAACACAGGGTTCTATTTATAGAACACAGGGTTCCATTCATAGAACAAAGGGTTCTATTAATAGAACACAAGGTTTTATTCATAAAACACATGGTTATATTTATAGATCACGGGTGGTTTCCATTCAGAGAACACATGGTTTCATTCATAAAACACAGGGTTATATTCATAGAACACAGGGTTCTATTCATAGAACACAGGGTTCTATTAAGAGAACACAAGGTTTTATTCATAAAACACATGGTTATATTTATAGATCACGGGTGGTTTCCATTCAAAGAACACATCATTTCATTCATAAAACACAGGGTTCTATTCATAGAACACAGGGTTCCATTTATAGAACACTGGGTTCTATTCATAGAACACAAGGTTTTATTCATAGAACACATGGTTATATTTATAGATCACGGGTGGTTTCCATTCAGAGAACACATAATTTCATTCATAAAACACAGGGTTCTATTCATAGAACACAGGGTTCCATTTATAGAACACAGGGTTCTATTCATAGAACACAAGGTTTTATTCATAGAACACATGGTTATATTTATAGATCACGGGTGGTTTCCATTCAGAGAACACATAATTTTATTCATAAAACACAGGGTTCTATTCATAGAACACAGGGTTCCATTTATAGAACACAGGGTTCTATTCATAGAACTCAAGGTTTTATTCATAGAACAGATGGTTATATTTATAGATCACGGGTGGTTTCCATTCAGAGAACACATAATTGCATTCATAAAACACAGGGTTCTATTCATAGAACACAGGGTTCCATTTATAGAACACAGGGTTCTATTCATAGAACACAAGGTTTTATTCATAGAACACATGGCTATATTTATAGATCACGGGTGGTTTCCATTCAGAGAACACATGGTTTCATTCATAAAACACAGGGTTCTATTTATAGAACACAGGGTTCCATTCATATAAAACAGGGTTCTATTAATAGAACACAAGGTTTTATTCATAAAACACATGGTTATATTTATAGATCACGGGTGGTTTCCATTCAGAGAACACATGGTTTCATTCATAAAACACAGGGTTCTATTCATAGAACACAGGGTTCCATTCATAGAACACAGGGTTCTATTAAGAGAACACAAGGTTTTATTCATAGAACACATGGCTATATTTATAGATCACGGGTGGTTTCCATTCAGAGAACACATGGTTTCATTCATAAAACACAGGGTTCTATTTATAGAACACAGGGTTCCATTCATAGAACACAGGGTTCTATTAATAGAACACAAGGTTTTATTCATAAAACACATGGTTATATTTATAGATCACGGGTGGTTTCCATTCAGAGAACACATCATTTCATTCATAAAACACAGGGTTCTATTCATAGAACACAGGGTTCCATTTATAGAACACTGGGTTCTATTCATAGACCACAAGGTTTTATTCATAGAACACATGGTTATATTTATAGATCACGGGTGGTTTTCATTCAGAGAACACATAATTTTATTCATAAAACACAGGGTTCTATTCATAGAACACAGGGTTCCATTTATAGAACACAGGGTTCTATTCATAGAACACAAGGTTTTATTCATAGAACACATGGCTATATTTATAGATCACGGGTGGTTTCCATTCAGAGAACACATGGTTTCATTCATAAAACACAGGGTTCTATTTATAGAACACAGGGTTCCATTCACAGAAAACAGGGTTCTATTAATAGAACACAAGGTTTTATTCATAAAACACATGGTTATATTTATAGATCACGGGTGGTTTCCATTCAGAGAACACATGGTTTCATTCATAAAACACAGGGTTCTATTCATAGCACACAGGGTTCCATTCATAGAACACAGGGTTCTATTAATAGAACACAAGGTTGCATTCATAAAACACATGGTTATATTTATAGATCACGCGTGGTTTCCATTCAGAGAACACATCATTTCATTCATAAAACACAGGGTTCTATTCATAGAACACAGGGTTCCATTTATAGAACACTGGGTTATATTCATAGACCACAAGGTTTTATTCATAGAACACATGGTTATATTTATAGATCACGGGTGGTTTCCATTCAGAGAACACATAATTTTATTCATAAAACACAGGGTTCAATTCATAGAACACAGGGTTCCATTTATAGAACACAGGGTTCTATTCATAGAACTCAAGGTTTTATTCATAGAACAGATGGTTATATTTATAGATCACGGGTGGTTTCCATTCAGAGAACACATAATTGCATTCATAAAACACAGGGTTCTATTCATAGAACACAGGGTTCCATTTATAGAACACAGGGTTCTATTCATAGAAAACAAGGTTTTATTCATAGAACACATGGCTATATTTATAGATCACGGGTGGTTTCCATTCAGAGAACACATGGTTTCATTCATAAAACACAGGGTTCTATTTATAGAACACAGGGTTCCATTCATAGAACACAGGGTTCTATTAATAAAACACAAGGTTTTATTCATAAAACACATGGTTATATTTATAGATCACGGGTGGTTTCCATTCAGAGAACACATGGTTTCATTCATAAAACACAGGGTTCTATTCATAGAACACAGGATTCCATTCATAGAACACAGGGTTCTATTAATAGAACACAAGGTTTTATTCATAAAACACATGGTTATATTTATAGATCACGGGTGGTTTTCAGTCAGAGAACACATGGTTTCATTCATAAAACACAGGGTTCTATTCATAGAACACAGGATTCCATTCATAGAACACAGGGTTCTATTAATAGAACACAAGGTTTTATTCATAAAACACATGGTTATATTTATAGATCACGGGTGGTTTCCATTCAGAGAACACATCATTTCATTCATAAAACACAGGGTTCTATTCATAGAACACAGGGTTCCTTTTATAGAACACTGGGTTCTATTCATAGACCACAAGGTTTTATTCATAGAACACATGGTTATATTTATAGATCACAGGTGGTTTCCATTCAGAGAACACATGGTTTCATTCATAAAACACAGGGTTCTATTCATGGAATACAGGGTTCCATTCATAGAACACAGGGTTCTATTAATAGAACACAATGTTTTAATCATAAAACACATGGTTATATTTATAGATCACGGGTGGTTTCCATTCAGAGAACACATCATTTCATTCATAAAACACAGGGTTCTATTCATAGAACACAGGGTTCCTTTTATAGAACACTGGGTTCTATTCATAGACCACAAGGTTTTATTCATAGAACACATGGTTATATTTATAGATCACGGGTGGTTTCCATTCAGAGAACACATGGTTTCATTCATAAAACACAGGGTTCTATTCATGGAATACAGGGTTCCATTCATAGAACACAGGGTTCTATTAATAGAACACAATGTTTTAATCATAAAACACATGGTTATATTTATAGATCACGGGTGGTTTCCATTCAGAGAACACATAATTTCATTCATAAAACACAGGGTTCTATTCATAGAACACAAGGTTTTATTCATAGAACACATGGCTATATTTATAGATCATGGGTGGTTTCCATTCAGAGAACACATGGTTTCATTAATAAAACACATGGTTCTATTCATAGAACACAGGGTTCCATTCATAGAACACTGGGTTCTATTCATAGAACACAATATTTTATTCATAGAACACATGGTTATATTTATAGATCACGGGTGGTTTCCATTCAGAGAACACATAATTTTATTCATAAAACACAGGGTTCTATTCATAGAACACAGGGTTCCATTTATAGAACACAGGGTTCTATTCATAGAACTCAAGGTTTTATTCATAGAACAGATGGTTATATTTATAGATCACGGGTGGTTTCCATTCAGAGAACACATAATTTCATTCATAAAACACAGGGTTCTATTCATAGAACACAGGGTTCCATTTATAGAACACGGGGTTCTATTCATAGAACACAAGGTTTATTCATAGAACAGATGGTTATATTTATAGATCACGGGTGGTTTCCATTCAGAGAACACATGGTTTCATTCATAAAACACAGGGTTCTATTCATGGAACACAGGGTTCCATTCATAGAACACAGGGTTCTATTAATAGAACACAAGGTTTTATTCATAGAACACATGGTTATATTTATAGATCACGGGTGGTTTCCATTCAGAGAACACATAATTTCATTCATAAAACACAGGGTTCTATTCATAGAACACAAGGTTCCAATTATAGAACACAGGGTTCTATTCATAGAACACAAGGTTTTATTCATAGAACAGATGGGTATATTTATAGATCACGGGTGGTTTCCATTCAGAGAACACATGGTTTCATTCATAAAACACAGGGTTCTATTCATAAAACACAGGGTTCCATTCATAAAACACAGGGTTCTATTAATAGAACACATGGTTTTATTCATAGAACACATGGTTATATTTATAGATCACGGGAGGTTTCCATTCAGAGAACACATGATTTCATTCATAAAACACAGGGTTCTATTTATAGAACACAGGGTTCCATTCATAGAACACAGGGTTCTATTAATAGAACACAAGGTTTTATTCATAAAACACATGGTTATATTTATAGATCACGGGTGGTTTCCATTCAGAGAACACATGGTTTCATTCATAAAACACAGGGTTCTATTCATAGAACACAGGGTTCCATTCATAGAACACAGGGTTCTATTAATAGAACACAAGGTTTTATTCATAAAACACATGGTTATATTTATAGATCACGGGTGGTTTCCATTCAGAGAACACATGGTTTCATTCATAAAACACAGGGTTCTATTCATAGAACACAGGGTTCCATTCATAGAACACAGGGTTCTATTAATAGAACACAAGGTTTTATTCATAAAACACATGGTTATATTTATAGATCACGGGTGGTTTCCATTCAGAGAACACATCATTTCATTCATAAAACACAGGGTTCTATTCATAGAACACAGGGTTCCATTTATAGAACACTGGGTTCTATTCATAGAACACAAGGTTTTATTCATAGAACACATGGTTATATTTATAGATCACGGGTGGTTTCCATTCAGAGAACACATAATTTTATTCATAAAACACAGGGTTCTATTCATAGAACACAGGGTTCCATTTATAGAACACAGGGTTCTATTCATAGAACTCAAGGTTTTATTCATAGAACAGATGGTTATATTTATAGATCACGGGTGGTTTCCATTCAGAGAACACATAATTTCATTCATAAAACACAGGGTTCTATTCATAGAACACAGGGTTCCATTTATAGAACACGGGGTTCTATTCATAGAACACAAGGTTTATTCATAGAACAGATTGTTATATTTATAGATCACGGGTGGTTTCCATTCAGAGAACACATGGTTTCATTCATAAAACACAGGGTTCTATTCATGGAACACAGGGTTCCATTCATAGAACACATGGCTATATTTATAGATCACGGGTGGTTTCCATTCAGAGAACACATGGTTTCATTAATAAAACACAGGGTTCTATTTATAGAACACAGGGTTCCATTCATAGAACACAGGGTTATATTTATAGATCACAGGTGGTTTCCATTCAGATAACACATCATTTCATTCATAAAACACAGGGTTCTATTCATAGAACACAGGGTTCCATTTATAGAACACTGGGTTCTATTCATAGAACACAAGGTTTTATTCATAGAACACATGGTTATATTTATAGATCGCGGGTGGTTTCCATTCAGAGAACACATAATTTTATTCATAAAACACAGGGTTCTATTCATAGAACACAGGGTTCCAATTATAGAACACAGGGTTCTATTCATAGAACACAAGGTTTTATTCATAGAACAGATGGGTATATTTATAGATCACGGGTGGTTTCCATTCAGAGAACACATGGTTTCATTCATAAAACACAGGGTTCTATTCATAAAACACAGGGTTCCATTCATAAAACACAGGGTTCTATTAATAGAACACATGGTTTTATTCATAGAACACATGGTTATATTTATAGATCACGGGAGGTTTCCATTCAGAGAACACATGATTTCATTCATAAAACACAGGGTTCTATTTATAGAACACAGGGTTCCATTCATAGAACACAGGGTTCTATTAATAGAACACAAGGTTTTATTCATAAAACACATGGTTATATTTATAGATCACGGGTGGTTTCCATTCAGAGAACACATGGTTTCATTCATAAAACACAGGGTTCTATTCATAGAACACAGGGTTCCATTCATAGAACACAGGGTTCTATTAATAGAACACAAGGTTTTATTCATAAAACACATGGTTATATTTATAGATCACGGGTGGTTTCCATTCAGAGAACACATGGTTTCATTCATAAAACACAGGGTTCTATTCATAGAACACAGGGTTCCATTCATAGAACACAGGGTTCTATTAATAGAACACAAGGTTTTATTCATAAAACACATGGTTATATTTATAGATCACGGGTGGTTTCCATTCAGAGAACACATCATTTCATTCATAAAACACAGGGTTCTATTCATAGAACACAGGGTTCCATTTATAGAACACTGGGTTCTATTCATAGAACACAAGGTAATATTCATAGAACACATGGTTATATTTATAGATCACGGGTGGTTTCCATTCAGAGAACACATAATTTTATTCATAAAACACAGGGTTCTATTCATAGAACACAGGGTTCCATTTATAGAACACAGGGTTCTATTCATAGAACTCAAGGTTTTATTCATAGAACAGATGGTTATATTTATAGATCACGGGTGGTTTCCATTCAGAGAACACATAATTTCATTCATAAAACACAGGGTTCTATTCATAGAACACAGGGTTCCATTTATAGAACACGGGGTTCTATTCATAGAACACAAGGTTTATTCATAGAACAGATTGTTATATTTATAGATCACGGGTGGTTTCCATTCAGAGAACACATGGTTTCATTCATAAAACACAGGGTTCTATTCATGGAACACAGGGTTCCATTCATAGAACACATGGCTATATTTATAGATCACGGGTGGTTTCCATTCAGAGAACACATGGTTTCATTAATAAAACACAGGGTTCTATTTATAGAACACAGGGTTCCATTCATAGAACACAGGGTTCTATTAATAGAACACAAGGTTTTATTCATAGAACACATGGTTATATTTATAGATCACAGGTGGTTTCCATTCAGATAACACATCATTTCATTCATAAAACACAGGGTTCTATTCATAGAACACAGGGTTCCATTTATAGAACACTGGGTTCTATTCATAGAACACAAGGTTTTATTCATAGAACACATGGTTATATTTATAGATCGCGGGTGGTTTCCATTCAGAGAACACATAATTTTATTCATAATACACAGGGTTCTATTCATAGAACACAGGGTTCCATTTATAGAACACAGGGTTCTATTCATAGAACTCAAGGTTTTATTCATAGAACAGATGGTTATATTTATAGATCACGGGTGGTTTCCATTCAGAGAACACATAATTTCATTCATAAAACACAGGGTTCTATTCATAGAACACAGGGTTCCATTTATAGAACACGGGGTTCTATTCATAGAATACAAGGTTTATTCATAGAACAGATGGTTATATTTATAGATCACGGGTGGTTTCCATTCAGAGAACACATGGTTTCATTCATAAAACACAGGGTTCTATTCATGGAACACAGGGTTCCATTCATAGAACACAGGGTTCTATTAATACAACACAAGGTTTTATTCATAGAACACATGGTTATATTTATAGATCACGGGTGGTTTCCATTCAGAGAACACATAATTTCATTCATAAAACACAGGGTTCTATTCATAGAACACAAGGTTCCAATTATAGAACACAGGGTTCTATTCATAGAACACAAGGTTTTATTCATAGAACAGATGGGTATATTTATAGATCACGGGTGGTTTCCATTCAGAGAACACATAATTTTATTCATAAAACACAGGGTTCTATTCATAGAACACAGGGTTCCATTTATAGAACACAGGGTTCTATTCATAGAACTCAAGGTTTTATTCATAGAACAGATGGTTATATTTATAGATCACGGGTGGTTTCCATTCAGAGAACACATAATTTCATTCATAAAACACAGGGTTCTATTCATAGAACACAGGGTTCCATCTATAGAACACGGGGTTCTATTCATAGAACACAAGGTTTATTCATAGAACAGATGGTTATATTTATAGATCACGGGTGGTTTCCATTCAGAGAACACATGGTTTCATTCATAAAACACAGGGTTCTATTCATGGAACACAGGGTTCCATTCATAGAACACAGGGTTCTATTAATAGAACACAAGGTTTTATTCATAGAACACATGGTTATATTTATAGATCACGGGTGGTTTCCATTCAGAGAACACATAATTTCATTCATAAAACACAGGGTTCTATTCATAGAACACAAGGTTCCAATTATAGAACACAGGGTTCTATTCATAGAACACAAGGTTTTATTCATAGAACAGATGGGTATATTTATAGATCACGGGTGGTTTCCATTCAGAGAACACATGGTTTCATTCATAAAACACAGGGTTCTATTCATAAAACACAGGGTTCCATTCATAAAACACAGGGTTCTATTAATAGAACACAAGGTTTTATTCATAGAACACATGGTTATATTTATAGATCACGGGAGGTTTCCATTCAGAGAACACATGATTTCATTCATAAAACACAGGGTTCTATTTATAGAACACAGGGTTCCATTCATAGAACACAGGGTTCTATTAATAGAACACAAGGTTTTATTCATAAAACACATGGTTATATTTATAGATCACGGGTGGTTTCCATTCAGAGAACACATGGTTTCATTCATAAAACACAGGGTTCTAT
Source organism: Crinia signifera (assembly GCF_055691185.1). Classification (NCBI taxonomy): domain Eukaryota; kingdom Metazoa; phylum Chordata; class Amphibia; order Anura; family Myobatrachidae; genus Crinia; species Crinia signifera. The sequence continues at coordinate 234,885,520 of NC_139217.1, read as the reverse complement.
TCATAGAACACAGGGTTCCATTCATAGAACACAGGGTTCTATTAATAGAACACAAGGTTTTATTCATAAAACACATGGTTATATTTATAGATCACGGGTGGTTTCCATTCAGAGAACACATGGTTTCATTCATAAAACACAGGGTTCTATTCATAGAACACAGGGTTACATTCATAGAACACAGGGTTCTATTAATAGAACACAAGGTTTTATTCATAAAACACATGGTTATATTTATAGATCAAGGGTGGTTTCCATTCAGAGAACACATCATTTCATTCATAAAACACAGGGTTCTATTCATAGAACACAGGGTTCCATTTATAGAACACTGGGTTCTATTCATAGAACACAAGGTTTTATGCATAGAACACATGGTTATATTTATAGATCACGGGTGGTTTCCATTCAGAGAACACATAATTTTATTCATAAAACACAGGGTTCTATTCATAGAACACAGGGTTCCATTTATAGAACACAGGGTTCTATTCATAGAACTCAAGGTTTTATTCATAGAACAGATGGTTATATTTATAGATTACGGGTGGTTTCCATTCAGAGAACACATAATTTCATTCATAAAACACAGGGTTCTATTCATAGAACACAGGGTTCCATTTATAGAACACGGGGTTCTATTCATAGAACACAAGGTTTATTCATAGAACAGATGGTTATATTTATAGATCACGGGTGGTTTCCATTCAGAGAACACATAATTTCATTCATAAAACACAGGGTTCTATTCATGGAACACAGGGTTCCATTCATAGAACACAGGGTTCAATTAATAGAACACAATGTTTTATTCATAAAACACATGGTTATATTTATAGATCACGGGTGGTTTCCATTCAGAGAACACATAATTTCATTCATAAAACACAGGGTTCTATTCATAGAACACAAGGTTTTATTCATAGAACACATGGCTATATTTATAGATCACGGGTGGTTTCCATTCAGAGAACACATGGTTTCATTAATAAAACACAGGGTTCTATTTATAGAACACAGGGTTCCATTCATAGAACACAGGGTTCTATTAATAGAACACAAGGTTTTATTCATAAAACACATGGTTATATTTATAGATCACGGGTGGTTTCCATTCAGAGAACACATGGTTTCATTCATAAAACACATGGTTCTATTCATAGAACACAGGGTTCCATTCATAGAACACAGGGTTCTATTAATAGAACACAAGGTTTTATTCATAAAACACATGGTTATATTTATAGATCACGGGTGGTTTCCATTCAGATAACACATCATTTCATTCATAAAACACAGGGTTCTATTCATAGAATACAGGGTTCCATTTATAGAACACTGGGTTCTATTCATAGAACACAAGGTTTTATTCATAGAACACATGGTTATATTTATAGATCACGGGTGGTTTCCATTCAGAGAACACATAATTTTATTCATAAAACACAGGGTTCTATTCATAGAACACGGGGTTCCATTTATAGAACACAGGGTTCTATTCATAGAACTCAAGGTTTTATTCATAGAACAGATGGTTATATTTATAGATCACGGGTGGTTTCCATTCAGAGAACACATAATTTCATTCATAAAACACAGGGTTCTATTCATAGAACACAGGGTTCCATTTATAGAACACAGGGTTCTATTAATAGAACACAAGGTTTTATTCATAAAACACATGGTTATATTTATAGATCACGGGTGGTTTCCATTCAGAGAACACATGGTTTCATTCATAAAACACAGGGTTCTATTCATAGAACACAGGGTTCCATTCATAGAACACAGGGTTCTATTAATAGAACACAAGGTTTTATTCATAGAACACATGGTTATATTTATAGATCACGGGTGGTTTCCATTCAGAGAACACATAATTTCATTCATAAAACACAGGGTTCTATTCATAGAACACAAGGTTCCAATTATAGAACACAGGGTTCTATTCATAGAACACAAGGTTTTATTCATAGAACAGATGGGTATATTTATAGATCACAGGTGGTTTCCATTCAGAGAACACATGGTTTCATTCATAAAACACAGGGTTCTATTCATAAAACACAGGGTTCCATTCATAAAACACAGGGTTCTATTAATAGAACACAAGGTTTTATTCATAGAACACATGGTTATATTTATAGATCACGGGAGGTTTCCATTCAGAGATCACATGATTTCATTCATAAAACACAGGGTTCTATTTATAGAACACAGGGTTCCATTCATAGAACACAGGGTTCTATTAATAGAACACAAGGTTTTATTCATAAAACACATGGTTATATTTATAGATCACGGGTGGTTTCCATTCAGAGAACAAATGGTTTCATTCATAAAACACAGGGTTCTATATATTGAACACAGGGTTCCATTCATAGAACACAGGGTTCTATTAATAGAACACAAGGTTTTATTCATAAAACACATGGTTATATTTATAGATCACGGGTGGTTTCCATTCAGAGAACACATGGTTTCATTCATAAAACACAGGGTTCTATTCATAGAACACAGGGTTCCATTCATAGAACGCAGGGTTCTATTAATAGAACACAAGGTTTTATTCATAAAACACATGGTTATATTTATAGATCACGGGTGGTTTCCATTCAGAGAACACATCATTTCATTCATAAAACACAGGGTTCTATTCATAGAACACAGGGTTCCATTTATAGAACACTGGGTTCTATTCATAGAACACAAGGTTTTATTCATAGAACACATGGTTATATTTATAGATCACGGGTGGTTTCCATTCAGAGAACACATAATTTTATTCATAAAACACAGGGTTCTATTCATAGAACACAGGGTTCCATTTATAGAACACAGGGTTCTATTCATAGAACTCAAGGTTTTATTCATAGAACAGATGGTTATATTTATAGATTACGGGTGGTTTCCATTCAGAGAACACATAATTTCATTCATAAAACACAGGGTTCTATTCATAGAACACAGGGTTCCATTTATAGAACACGGGGTTCTATTCATAGAACACAAGGTTTATTCATAGAACAGATGGTTATATTTATAGATCACGGGTGGTTTCCATTCAGAGAACACATGGTTTCATTCATAAAACACAGGGTTCTATTCATGGAACACAGGGTTCCATTCATAGAACACAGGGTTCAATTAATAGAACACAATGTTTTAATCATAAAACACATGGTTATATTTATAGATCACAGGTGGTTTCCATTCAGAGAACACATAATTTCATTCATAAAACACAGGGTTCTATTCATAGAACACAAGGTTTTATTCATAGAACACATGGCTATATTTATAGATCACGGGTGGTTTCCATTCAGAGAACACATGGTTTCATTAATAAAACACAGGGTTCTATTTATAGAACACAGGGTTCTATTAATAGAACACAAGGTTTTATTCATAAAACACATGGTTATATTTATAGATCACGGGTGGTTTCCATTCAGAGAACACATGGTTTCATTCATAAAACACATGGTTCTATTCATAGAACACAGGGTTCCATTCATAGAACACAGGGTTCTATTAATAGAACACAAGGTTTTATTCATAAAACACATGGTTATATTTATAGATCACGAGTGGTTTCCATTCAGATAACACATCATTTCATTCATAAAACACAGGGTTCTATTCATAGAATACAGGGTTCCATTTATAGAACACTGGGTTCTATTCATAGAACACAAGGTTTTATTCATAGAACACATGGTTATATTTATAGATCACGGGTGGTTTCCATTCAGAGAACACATAATTTTATTCATAAAACACAGGGTTCTATTCATAGAACACAGGGTTCCATTTATAGCACACAGGGTTCTATTCATAGAACTCAAGGTTTTATTCATAGAACAGATGGTTATATTTATAGATCACGGGTGGTTTCCATTCAGAGAACACATAATTTCATTCATAAAACACAGGGTTCTATTCATAGAACACAGGGTTCCATTTATAGAACACGGGGTTCTATTCATAGAACACAAGGTTTATTCATAGAACAGATGGTTATATTTATAGATCACGGGTGGTTTCCATTCAGAGAACACATAATTTTATTCATAAAACACAGGGTTCTATTCATAGAACACAGGGTTCCATTTATAGCACACAGGGTTCTATTCATAGAACTCAAGGTTTTATTCATAGAACAGATGGTTATATTTATAGATCACGGGTGGTTTCCATTCAGAGAACACATAATTTCATTCATAAAACACAGGGTTCTATTCATAGAACACAGGGTTCCATTTATAGAACACGGGGTTCTATTCATAGAACACAAGGTTTATTCATAGAACAGATGGTTATATTTATAGATCACGGGTGGTTTCCATTCAGAGAACACATGGTTTCATTCATAAAACACAGGGTTCTATTCATGGAACACAGGGTTCCATTCATAGAACACAGGGTTCTATTAATAGAACACAAGGTTTTATTCATAGAACACATGGTTATATTTATAGATCACGGGTGGTTTCCATTCAGAGAACACATAATTTCATTCATAAAACACAGGGTTCTATTCATAGAACACAAGGTTCCAATTATAGAACACAGGGTTCTATTCATAGAACACAAGGTTTTATTCATAGAACAGATGGGTATATTTATAGATCATGGGTGGTTTCCATTCAGAGAACACATGGTTTCATTCATAAAACACAGGGTTCTATTCATAAAACACAGGGTTCCATTCATAGAACACAGTGTTCTATTAATAGAACACAAGGTTTTATTCATAGAACACATGGTTATATTTATAGATCACGGGAGGTTTCCATTCAGAGAACACATGATTTCATTCATAAAACACAGGGTTCTATTTATAGAACACAGGGTTCCATTCAAAGAACACAGGGTTCTATTAATAGAACACAAGGTTTTATTCATAAAACACATGGTTATATTTATAGATCACGGGTGGTTTCCATTCAGAGAACACATGGTTTCATTCATAAAACACAGGGTTCTATATATTGAACACAGGGTTCCATTAATAGAACACAGGGTTCTATTAATAGAACACAAGGTTTTATTCATAAAACACATGGTTATATTTATAGATCACGGGTGGTTTCCATTCAGAGAACACATGGTTTCATTCATAAAACACAGGGTTCTATTCATAGAACACAGGGTTCCATTCATAGAACACAGGGTTCTATTAATAGAACACAAGGTTTTATTCATAAAACACATGGTTATATTTATAGATCACGGGTGGTTTCCATTCAGAGAACACATCATTTCATTCATAAAACACAGGGTTCTATTCATAGAACACAGGGTTCCATTTATAGAACACGGGGTTCTATTCATAGAACACAAGGTTTATTCATAGAACAGATGGTTATATTTATAGATCACGGGTGGTTTCCATTCAGAGAACACATGGTTTCATTCATAAAACACAGGGTTCTATTCATGGAACACAGGGTTCCATTCATAGAACACAGGGTTCAATTAATAGAACACAATGTTTTAATCATAAAACACATGGTTATATTTATAGATCACGGGTGGTTTCCATTCAGAGAACACATAATTTCATTCATAAAACACAGGGTTCTATTCATAGAACACAAGGTTTTATTCATAGAACACATGGCTATATTTATAGATCACGGGTGGTTTCCATTCAGAGAACACATGGTTTCATTAATAAAACACAGGGTTCTATTTATAGAACACAGGGTTCCATTCATAGAACACAGGGTTCTATTAATAGAACACAAGGTTTTATTCATAAAACACATGGTTATATTTATAGATCACGGGTGGTTTCCATTCAGATAACACATCATTTCATTCATAAAACACAGGGTTCTATTCATAGAATACAGGGTTCCATTTATAGAACACTGGGTTCTATTCATAGAACACAAGGTTTTATTCATAGAACACATGGTTATATTTATAGATCACGGGTGGTTTCCATTCAGAGAACACATAATTTTATTCATAAAACACAGGGTTCTATTCATAGAACACAGGGTTCCATTTATAGAACACAGGGTTCTATTCATAGAACTCAAGGTTTTATTCATAGAACAGATGGTTATATTTATAGATCACGGGTGGTTTCCATTCAGAGAACACATAATTTCATTCATAAAACACAGGGTTCTATTCATAGAACACAGGGTTCCATTTATAGAACACGGGGTTCTATTCATAGAACACAAGGTTTATTCATAGAACAGATGGTTATATTTATAGATCACGGGTGGTTTCCATTCAGAGAACACATGGTTTCATTCATAAAACACAGGGTTCTATTCATGGAACACAGGGTCCATTCATAGAACACAGGGTTCTATTAATAGAACACAAGGTTTTATTCATAGAACACATGGTTATATTTATAGATCACGGGTGGTTTCCATTCAGAGAACACATAATTTCATTCATAAAACACAGGGTTCTATTCATAGAACACAAGGTTCCAATTATAGAACACAGGGTTCTATTCATAGAACACAAGGTTTTATTCATAGAACAGATGGGTATATTTATAGATCATGGGTGGTTTCCATTCAGAGAACACATGGTTTCATTCATAAAACACAGGGTTCTATTCATAAAACACAGGGTTCAATTCATAGAACACAGGGTTCTATTAATAGAACACAAGGTTTTATTCATAGAACACATGGTTATATTTATAGATCACGGGAGGTTTCCATTCAGAGAACACATGATTTCATTAATAAAACACAGGGTTCTATTTATAGAACACAGGGTTCCATTCATAGAACACAGGGTTCTATTAATAGAACACAAGGTTTTATTCATAAAACACATGGTTATATTTATAGATCACGGGTGGTTTCCATTCAGAGAACACATGGTTTCATTCATAAAACACAGGGTTCTATATATTGAACACAGGGTTCCATTCATAGAACACAGGGTTCTATTAATAGAACACAAGGTTTTATTCATAAAACACATGGTTATATTTATAGATCACGGGTGGTTTCCATTCAGAGAACACATGGTTTAATTCATAAAACACAGGGTTCTATTCATAGAACACAGGGTTCCATTCATAGAACACAGGGTTCTATTAAGAGAACACAAGGTTTTATTCATAAAACACATGGTTATATTTATAGATCACGGGTGGTTTCCATTCAAAGAACACATCATTTCATTCATAAAACACAGGGTTCTATTCATAGAACACAGGGTTCCATTTATAGAACACTGGGTTCTATTCATAGAACACAAGGTTTTATTCATAGAACACATGGTTATATTTATAGATCACGGGTGGTTTCCATTCAGAGAACACATAATTTCATTCATAAAACACAGGGTTCTATTCATAGAACACAGGGTTCCATTTATAGAACACAGGGTTCTATTCATAGAACACAAGGTTTTATTCATAGAACACATGGTTATATTTATAGATCACGGGTGGTTTCCATTCAGAGAACACATAATTTTATTCATAAAACACAGGGTTCTATTCATAGAACACAGGGTTCCATTTATAGAACACAGGGTTCTATTCATAGAACTCAAGGTTTTATTCATAGAACAGATGGTTATATTTATAGATCACGGGTGGTTTCCATTCAGAGAACACATAATTGCATTCATAAAACACAGGGTTCTATTCATAGAACACAGGGTTCCATTTATAGAACACAGGGTTCTATTCATAGAACACAAGGTTTTAATCATAGAACACATGGCTATATTTATAGATCACAGGTGGTTTCCATTCAGAGAACACATGGTTTCATTCATAAAACACAGGGTTCTATTCATAGAACACAGGGTTCCATTCATAGAACACAGGGTTCTATTAATAGAACACAAGGTTTTATTCATAGAACAGATGGTTATATTTATAGATCACGGGTGGTTTCCATTCAGAGAACACATGGTTTCATTCATAAAACACAGGGTTCTATTCATGGAACACAGTGTTCCATTCATAGAACACAGGGTTCAATTAATAGAACACAATGTTTTAATCATAAAACACATGGTTATATTTATAGATCACGGGTGGTTTCCATTCAGAGAACACATAATTTCATTCATAAAACACAGGGTTCTATTCATAGAACACAAGGTTTTATTCATAGAACACATGGCTATATTTATAGATCACATGTGGTTTCCATTCAGAGAACACATGGTTTCATTAATAAAACACAGGGTTCTATTTATAGAACACAGGGTTCCATTCATAGAACACAGGGTTCTATTAATAGAACACAAGGTTTTATTCATAAAACACATGGTTATATTTATAGATCACGGGTGGTTTCCATTCAGAGAACACATGGTTTCATTCATAAAACACATGGTTCTATTCATAGAACACAGGGTTCCATTCATAGAACACAGGGTTCTATTAATAGAACACAAGGTTTTATTCATAAAACACATGGTTATATTTATAGATCACGGGTGGTTTCCATTCAGATAACACATCATTTCATTCATAAAACACAGGGTTCTATTCATAGAATACAGGGTTCCATTTATAGAACACTGGGTTCTATTCATAGAACACAAGGTTTTATTCATAGAACACATGGTTATATTTATAGATCACGGGTGGTTTCCATTCAGAGAACACATAATTTTATTCATAAAACACAGGGTTCTATTCATAGAACACAGGGTTCCATTTATAGAACACAGGGTTCTATTCATAGAACTCAAGGTTTTATTCATAGAACAGATGGTTATATTTATAGATCACGGGTGGTTTCCATTCAGAGAACACATAATTTCATTCATAAAACACAGGGTTCTATTCATAGAACACAGGGTTCCATTTATAGAACACGGGGTTCTATTCATAGAACACAAGGTTTATTCATAGAACAGATGGTTATATTTATAGATCACGGGTGGTTTCCATTCAGAGAACACATGGTTTCATTCATAAAACACAGGGTTCTATTCATGGAACACAGGGTTCCATTCATAGAACACAGGGTTCTATTAATAGAACACAAGGTTTTATTCATAGAACACATGGTTATATTTATAGATCACGGGTGGTTTCCATTCAGAGAACACATAATTTCATTCATAAAACACAGGGTTCTATTCATAGAACACAAGGTTCCAATTATAGAACACAGGGTTCTATTCATAGAACACAAGGTTTTATTCATAGAACAGATGGGTATATTTATAGATCATGGGTGGTTTCCATTCAGAGAACACATGGTTTCATTCATAAAACACAGGGTTCTATTCATAAAACACAGGGTTCCATTCATAGAACACAGGGTTCTATTAATAGAACACAAGGTTTTATTCATAGAACACAAGGTTATATTTATAGATCACGGGAGGTTTCCATTCAGAGAACACATGATTTCATTAATAAAACACAGGGTTATATTTATAGAACACAGGGTTCCATTCATAGAACACAGGGTTCTATTAATAGAACACAAGGTTTTATTCATAAAACACATGGTTATATTTATAGATCACGGGTGGTTTCCATTCAGAGAACACATGGTTTCATTCATAAAACACAGGGTTCTATATATTGAACACAGGGTTCCATTCATAGAACACAGGGTTCTATTAATAGAACACAAGGTTTTATTCATAAAACACATGGTTATATTTATAGATCACGGGTGGTTTCCATTCAGAGAACACATGGTTTAATTCATAAAACACAGGGTTCTATTCATAGAACACAGGGTTCCATTCATAGAACACAGGGTTCTATTAAGAGAACACAAGGTTTTATTCATAAAACACATGGTTATATTTATAGATCACGGGTGGTTTCCATTCAAAGAACACATCATTTCATTCATAAAACACAGGGTTCTATTCATAGAACACAGGGTTCCATTTATAGAACACTGGGTTCTATTCATAGAACACAAGGTTTTATTCATAGAACACATGGTTATATTTATAGATCACGGGTGGTTTCCATTCAGAGAACACATAATTTCATTCATAAAACACAGGGTTCTATTCATAGAACACAGGGTTCCATTTATAGAACACAGGGTTCTATTCATAGAACACAAGGTTTTATTCATAGAACACATGGTTATATTTATAGATCACGGGTGGTTTCCATTCAGAGAACACATAATTTTATTCATAAAACACAGGGTTCTATTCATAGAACACATGGTTCCATTTATAGAACACAGGGTTCTATTCATAGAACTCAAGGTTTTATTCATAGAACAGATGGTTATATTTATAGATCACGGGTGGTTTCCATTCAGAGAACACATAATTGCATTCATAAAACACAGGGTTCTATTCATAGAACACAGGGTTCCATTTATAGAACACAGGGTTCTATTCATAGAACACAAGGTTTTAATCATAGAACACATGGCTATATTTATAGATCACAGGTGGTTTCCATTCAGAGAACACATGGTTTCATTCATAAAACACAGGGTTCTATTCATAGAACACAGGGTTCCATTCATAGAACACAGGGTTCTATTAATAGAACACAAGGTTTTATTCATAAAACACATGGTTATATTTATAGATCACGGGTGGTTTCCATTCAGAGAACACATAATTTCATTCATAAAACACAGGGTTCTATTCATAGAACACAGGGTTCCATTTATAGAACACAGGGTTCTATTCATAGAACACAAGGTTTTATTCATAGAACACATGGTTATATTTATAGATCACGGGTGGTTTCCATTCAGAGAACACATGGTTTCATTCATAAAACACAGGGTTCTATTTATAGAACACAGGGTTCCATTCATAGAACAAAGGGTTCTATCAATAGAACACAAGGTTTTATTCATAAAACACATGGTTATATTTATAGATCACGGGTGGTTTCCATTCAGAGAACACATGGTTTCATTCATAAAACACAGGGTTATATTCATAGAACACAGGGTTCCATTCATAGAACACAGGGTTCTATTAAGAGAACACAAGGTTTTATTCATAAAACACATGGTTATATTTATAGATCACGGGTGGTTTCCATTCAAAGAACACATCATTTCATTCATAAAACACAGGGTTCTATTCATAGAACACAGGGTTCCATTTATAGAACACTGGTTTCTATTCATAGAACACAAGGTTTTATTCATAGAACACATGGTTATATTTATAGATCACGGGTGGTTTCCATTCAGAGAACACATAATTTCATTCATAAAACACAGGGTTCTATTCATAGAACACAGGGTTCCATTTATAGAACACAGGGTTCTATTCATAGAACACAAGGTTTTATTCATAGAACACATGGTTATATTTATAGATCACGGGTGGTTTCCATTCAGAGAACACATAATTTTATTCATAAAACACAGGGTTCTATTCATAGAACACAGGGTTCCATTTATAGAACACAGGGTTCTATTCATAGAACTCAAGGTTTTATTCATAGAACAGATGGTTATATTTATAGATCACGGGTGGTTTCCATTCAGAGAACACATAATTGCATTCATAAAACACAGGGTTCTATTCATAGAACACAGGGTTCCATTTATAGAACACAGGGTTCTATTCATAGAACACAAGGTTTTAATCATAGAACACATGGCTATATTTATAGATCACAGGTGGTTTCCATTCAGAGAACACATGGTTTCATTCATAAAACACAGGGTTCTATTCATAGAACACAGGGTTCCATTCATAGAACACAGGGTTCTATTAATAGAACACAAGGTTTTATTCATAGAACAGATGGTTATATTTATAGATCATGGGTGGTTTCCATTCAGAGAACACATGGTTTCATTCATAAAACACAGGGTTCTATTCATGGAACACAGGGTTCCATTCATAGAACACAGGGTTCAATTAATAGAACACAATGTTTTAATCATAAAACACATGGTTATATTTATAGATCACGGGTGGTTTCCATTCAGAGAACACATAATTTCATTCATAAAACACAGGGTTCTATTCATAGAACACAAGGTTTTATTCATAGAACACATGGCTATATTTATAGATCACAGGTGGTTTCCATTCAGAGAACACATGGTTTCATTAATAAAACACAGGGTTCTATTTATAGAACACAGGGTTCCATTCATAGAACACAGGGTTCTATTAATAGAACACAAGGTTTTATTCATAAAACACATGGTTATATTTATAGACCACGGGTGGTTTCCATTCAGAGAACACATGGTTTCATTCATAAAACACATGGTTCTATTCATAGAACACAGGGTTCCATTCATAGAACACAGGGTTCTATTAATAGAACACAAGGTTTTATTCATAAAACACATGGTTATATTTATAGATCACGGGTGGTTTCCATTCAGATAACACATCATTTCATTCATAAAACACAGGGTTCTATTCATAGAATACAGGGTTCCATTTATAGAACACTGGGTTCTATTCATAGAACACAAGGTTTTATTCATAGAACACATGGTTATATTTATAGATCACGGGTGGTTTCCATTCAGAGAACACATAATTTTATTCATAAAACACAGGGTTCTATTCATAGAACACAGGGTTCCATTTATAGAACACAGGGTTCTATTCATAGAACTCAAGGTTTTATTCATAGAACAGATGGTTATATTTATAGATCACGGGTGGTTTCCATTCAGAGAACACATAATTTCATTCATAAAACACAGGGTTCTATTCATAGAACACAGGGTTCCATTTATAGAACACGGGGTTCTATTCATAGAACACAAGGTTTATTCATAGAACAGATGGTTATATTTATAGATCACGGGTGGTTTCCATTCAGAGAACACATGGTTTCATTCATAAAACACAGGGTTCTATTCATGGAACACAGGGTTCCATTCATAGAACACAGGGTTCTATTAATAGAACACAAGGTTTTATTCATAGAACACATGGTTATATTTATAGATCACGGGTGGTTTCCATTCAGAGAACACATAATTTCATTCATAAAACACAGGGTTCTATTCATAGAACACAAGGTTCCAATTATAGAACACAGGGTTCTATTCATAGAACACAAGGTTTTATTCATAGAACAGATGGGTATATTTATAGATCATGGGTGGTTTCCATTCAGAGAACACATGGTTTCATTCATAAAACACAGGGTTCTATTCATAAAACACAGGGTTCCATTCATAGAACACAGGGTTCTATTAATAGAACACAAGGTTTTATTCATAGAACACATGGTTATATTTATAGATCACGGGAGGTTTCCATTCAGAGAACACATGATTTCATTAATAAAACACAGGGTTCTATTTATAGAACACAGGGTTCCATTCATAGAACACAGGGTTCTATTAATAGAACACAAGGTTTTATTCATAAAACACATGGTTATATTTATAGATCACGGGTGGTTTCCATTCAGAGAACACATGGTTTCATTCATAAAACACAGGGTTCTATATATTGAACACAGGGTTCCATTCATAGAACACAGGGTTCTATTAATAGAACACAAGGTTTTATTCATAAAACACATGGTTATATTTATAGATCACGGGTGGTTTCCATTCAGAGAACACATGGTTTAATTCATAAAACACAGGGTTCTATTCATAGAACACAGGGTTCCATTCATAGAACACAGGGTTCTATTAAGAGAACACAAGGTTTTATTCATAAAACACATGGTTATATTTATAGATCACGGGTGGTTTCCATTCAAAGAACACATCATTTCATTCATAAAACACAGGGTTCTATTCATAGAACACAGGGTTCCATTTATAGAACACTGGGTTCTATTCATAGAACACAAGGTTTTATTCATAGAACACATGGTTATATTTATAGATCACGGGTGGTTTCCATTCAGAGAACACATAATTTCATTCATAAAACACAGGGTTCTATTCATAGAACACAGGGTTCCATTTATAGAACACAGGGTTCTATTCATAGAACACAAGGTTTTATTCATAGAACACATGGTTATATTTATAGATCACGGGTGGTTTCCATTCAGAGAACACATAATTTTATTCATAAAACACAGGGTTCTATTCATAGAACACAGGGTTCCATTTATAGAACACAGGGTTCTATTCATAGAACTCAAGGTTTTATTCATAGAACAGATGGTTATATTTATAGATCACGGGTGGTTTCCATTCAGAGAACACATAATTGCATTCATAAAACACAGGGTTCTATTCATAGAACACAGGGTTCCATTTATAGAACACAGGGTTCTATTCATAGAACACAAGGTTTTAATCATAGAACACATGGCTATATTTATAGATCACAGGTGGTTTCCATTCAGAGAACACATGGTTTCATTCATAAAACACAGGGTTCTATTCATAGAACACAGGGTTCCATTCATAGAACACAGGGTTCTATTAATAGAACACAAGGTTTTATTCATAAAACACATGGTTATATTTATAGATCACGGGTGGTTTCCATTCAGAGAACACATAATTTCATTCATAAAACACAGGGTTCTATTCATAGAACACAGGGTTCCATTTATAGAACACAGGGTTCTATTCATAGAACACAATGTTTTATTCATAGAACACATGGTTATATTTATAGATCACGGGTGGTTTCCATTCAGAGAACACATGGTTTCATTCATAAAACACAGGGTTCTATTTATAGAACACAGGGTTCCATTCATAGAACAAAGGGTTCTATCAATAGAACACAAGGTTTTATTCATAAAACACATGGTTATATTTATAGATCACGGGTGGTTTCCATTCAGAGAACACATGGTTTCATTCATAAAACACAGGGTTATATTCATAGAACACAGGGTTCCATTCATAGAACACAGGGTTCTATTAAGAGAACACAAGGTTTTATTCATAAAACACATGGTTATATTTATAGATCACGGGTGGTTTCCATTCAAAGAACACATCATTTCATTCATAAAACACAGGGTTCTATTCATAGAACACAGGGTTCCATTTATAGAACACTGGTTTCTATTCATAGAACACAAGGTTTTATTCATAGAACACATGGTTATATTTATAGATCACGGGTGGTTTCCATTCAGAGAACACATAATTTCATTCATAAAACACAGGGTTCTATTCATAGAACACAGGGTTCCATTTATAGAACACAGGGTTCTATTCATAGAACACAAGGTTTTATTCATAGAACACATGGTTATATTTATAGATCACGGGTGGTTTCCATTCAGAGAACACATAATTTTATTCATAAAACACAGGGTTCTATTCATAGAACACAGGGTTCCATTTATAGAACACAGGGTTCTATTCATAGAACTCAAGGTTTTATTCATAGAACAGATGGTTATATTTATAGATCACGGGTGGTTTCCATTCAGAGAACACATAATTGCATTCATAAAACACAGGGTTCTATTCATAGAACACAGGGTTCCATTTATAGAACACAGGGTTCTATTCATAGAACACAAGGTTTTATTCATAGAACACATGGCTATATTTATAGATCACAGGTGGTTTCCATTCAGAGAACACATGGTTTCATTCATAAAACACAGGGTTCTATTCATAGAACACAGGGTTCCATTCATAGAACACAGGGTTCTATTAATAGAACACAAGGTTTTATTCATAAAACACATGGTTATATTTATAGATCACGGGTGGTTTCCATTCAGAGAACACATAATTTCATTCATAAAACACAGGGTTCTATTCATAGAACACAGGGTTCCATTTATAGAACACAGGGTTCTATTCATAGAACACAAGGTTTTATTCATAGAACACATGGTTATATTTATAGATCACGGGTGGTTTCCATTCAGAGAACACATAATTTTATTCATAAAACACAGGGTTCTATTCATAGAACACAGGGTTCCATTTATAGAACACAGGGTTCTATTCATAGAACTCAAGGTTTTATTCATAGAACAGATGGTTATATTTATAGATCACGGGTGGTTTCCATTCAGAGAACACATAATTGCATTCATAAAACACAGGGTTCTATTCATAGAACACAGGGTTCCATTTATAGAACACAGGGTTCAATTCATAGAACACAAGGTTTTATTCATAGAACACATGGCTATATTTATAGATCACGGGTGGTTTCCATTCAGAGAACACATGGTTTCATTCATAAAACACAGGGTTCTATTTATAGAACACAGGGTTCCATTCATATAAAACAGGGTTCTATTAATAGAACACAAGGTTTTATTCATAAAACACATGGTTATATTTATAGATCACGGGTGGTTTCCATTCAGAGAACACATGGTTTCATTCATAAAACACAGGGTTCTATTCATAGAACACAGGGTTCCATTCATAGAACACAGGGTTCTATTAAGAGAACACAAGGTTTTATTCATAGAACACATGGCTATATTTATAGATCACGGGTGGTTTCCATTCAGAAAACACATGGTTTCATTCATAAAACACAGGGTTCTATTCATAGAACACAGGGTTCCATTTATAGAACACAGGGTTCTATTCATAGAACACAAGGTTTTATTCATAGAACACATGGTTATATTTATAGATCACGGGTGGTTTCCATTCAGAGAACACATAATTTTATTCATAAAACACAGGGTTCTATTCATAGAACACAGGGTTCCATTTATAGAACACAGGGTTCTATTCATAGAACTCAAGGTTTTATTCATAGAACAGATGGTTATATTTATAGATCACGGGTGGTTTCCATTCAGAGAACACATAATTGCATTCATAAAACACAGGGTTCTATTCATAGAACACAGGGTTCCATTTATAGACCACAGGGTTCTATTCATAGAACACAAGGTTTTATTCATAGAACACATGGCTATATTTATAGATCACGGGTGGTTTCCATTCAGAGAACACATGGTTTCATTCATAAAACACAGGGTTCTATTTATAGAACACAGGGTTCCATTCATATAACACAGGGTTCTATTAATAGAACACAAGGTTTTATTCATAAAACACATGGTTATATTTATAGATCACGGGTGGTTTCCATTCAGAGAACACATGGTTTCATTCATAAAACACAGGGTTCTATTCATAGAACACAGGGTTCCATTCATAGAACACAGGGTTCTATTAAGAGAACACAAGGTTTTATTCATAGAACACATGGCTATATTTATAGATCACGGGTGGTTTCCATTCAGAGAACACATGGTTTCATTCATAAAACACAGGGTTCTATTTATAGAACACAGGGTTCCATTCATAGAACACAGGGTTCTATTAATAGAACACAAGGTTTTATTCATAAAACACATGGTTATATTTATAGATCACGGGTGGTTTCCATTCAGAGAACACATCATTTCATTCATAAAACACAGGGTTCTATTCATAGAACACAGGGTTCCATTTATAGAACACTGGGTTCTATTCATAGACCACAAGGTTTTATTCATAGAACACATGTTTATATTTATAGATCACGGGTGGTTTTCATTCAGAGAACACATAATTTTATTCATAAAACACAGGGTTCTATTCATAGAACACAGGGTTCCATTTATAGAACACAGGGTTCTATTCATAGAACACAAGGTTTTATTCATAGAACACATGGCTATATTTATAGATCACGGGTGGTTTCCATTCAGAGAACACATGGTTTCATTCATAAAACACAAGGTTCTATTTATAGAACACAGGGTTCCATTCATAGAACAAAGGGTTCTATTAATAGAACACAAGGTTTTATTCATAAAACACATGGTTATATTTATAGATCACGGGTGGTTTCCATTCAGAGAACACATGGTTTCATTCATAAAACACTGGGTTATATTCATAGAACACAGGGTTCCATTCATAGAACACAGGGTTCTATTAAGAGAACACAAGGTTTTATTCATAAAACACATGGTTATATTTATAGATCACGGGTGGTTTCCATTCAAAGAACACATCATTTCATTCATAAAACACAGGGTTCTATTCATAGAACACAAGGTTTTATTCATAGAACACATGGTTATATTTATAGATCACGGGTGGTTTTCATTCAGAGAACACATAATTTCATTCATAAAACACAGGGTTCTATTCATAGAACACAGGGTTCCATTTATAGAACACAGGGTTCTATTCATAGAACACAAGGTTTTATTCATAGAACACATGGTTATATTTATAGATCACGGGTGGTTTCCATTCAGAGAACACATAATTTTATTCATAAAACACAGGGTTCTATTCATAGAACACAGGGTTCCATTTATAGAACACAGGGTTCTATTCATAGAACTCAAGGTTTTATTCATAGAACAGATGGTTATATTTATAGATCACGGGTGGTTTCCATTCAGAGAACACATAATTGCATTCATAAAACACAGGGTTCTATTCATAGAACACAGGGTTCCATTTATAGAACACAGGGTTCTATTCATAGAACACAAGGTTTTATTCATAGAACACATGGCTATATTTATAGATCACAGGTGGTTTCCATTCAGAGAACACATGGTTTCATTCATAAAACACAGGGTTCTATTCATAGAACACAGGGTTCCATTCATAGAACACAGGGTTCTATTAATAGAACACAAGGTTTTATTCATAAAACACATGGTTATATTTATAGGTCACGGGTGGTTTCCATTCAGAGAACACATAATTTCATTCATAAAACACAGGGTTCTATTCATAGAACACAGGGTTCCATTTATAGAACACAGGGTTCTATTCATAGAACACAAGGTTTTATTCATAGAACACATGGTTATATTTATAGATCACGGGTGGTTTCCATTCAGAGAACACATGGTTTCATTCATAAAACACAGGGTTCTATTTATAGAACACAGGGTTCCATTCATAGAACAAAGGGTTCTATTAATAGAACACAAGGTTTTATTCATAAAACACATGGTTATATTTATAGATCACGGGTGGTTTCCATTCAGAGAACACATGGTTTCATTCATAAAACACAGGGTTATATTCATAGAACACAGGGTTCCATTCATAGAACACAGGGTTCTATTAAGAGAACACAAGGTTTTATTCATAAAACACATGGTTATATTTATAGATCACGGGTGGTTTCCATTCAAAGAACACATCATTTCATTCATAAAACACAGGGTTCTATTCATAGAACACAGGGTTCCATTTATAGAACACTGGGTTCTATTCATAGAACACTAGGTTTTATTCATAGAACACATGGTTATATTTATAGATCACGGGTGGTTTCCATTCAGAGAACACATAATTTCATTCATAAAACACAGGGTTCTATTCATAGAACACAGGGTTCCATTTATAGAACACAGGGTTCTATTCATAGAACACAAGGTTTTATTCATAGAACACATGGTTATATTTATAGATCACGGGTGGTTTCCATTCAGAGAACACATAATTTTATTCATAAAACACAGGGTTCTATTCATAGAACACAGGGTTCCATTTATAGAACACAGGGTTCTATTCATAGAACTCAAGGTTTTATTCATAGAACAGATTGTTATATTTATAGATCACGGGTGGTTTCCATTCAGAGAACACATAATTGCATTCATAAAACACAGGGTTCTATTCATAGAACACAGGGTTCCATTTATAGAACACAGGGTTCTATTCATAGAACACAAGGTTTTATTCATAGAACACATGGCTATATTTATAGATCACAGGTGGTTTCCATTCAGAGAACACATGGTTTCATTCATAAAACACAGGGTTCTATTCATAGAACACAGGGTTCCATTCATAGAACACAGGGTTCTATTAATAGAACACAAGGTTTTATTCATAAAACACATGGTTATATTTATAGATCACGGGTGGTTTCCATTCAGAGAACACATAATTTCATTCATAAAACACAGGGTTCTATTCATAGAACACAGGGTTCTATTCATAGAACACAAGGTTTTATTCATAGAACACATGGTTATATTTATAGATCACGGGTGGTTTCCATTCAGAGAACACATAATTTTATTCATAAAACACAGGGTTCTATTCATAGAACACAGGGTTCCATTTATAGAACACAGGGTTCTATTCATAGAACACAAGGTTTTATTCATAGAACACATGGCTATATTTATAGATCACGGGTGGTTTCCATTCAGAGAACACATGGTTTCATTCATAAAACACAGGGTTCTATTTATAGAACACAGGGTTCCATTCATATAAAACAGGGTTCTATTAATAGAACACAAGGTTTTATTCATAAAACACATGGTTATATTTATAGATCACGGGTGGTTTCCATTCAGAGAACACATGGTTTCATTCATAAAACACAGGGTTCTATTCATAGAACACAGGGTTCCATTCATAGAACACAGGGTTCTATTAATAGAACACAAGGTTTTATTCATAAAACACATGGTTATATTTATAGATCACGGGTGGTTTCCATTCAGAGAACACATCATTTCATTCATAAAACACAGGGTTCTATTCATAGAACACAGGGTTCCATTTATAGAACACTGGGTTCTATTTATAGACCACAAGGTTTTATTCATAGAACACATGGTTATATTTATAGATCACGGGTGGTTTTCATTCAGAGAACACATAATTTTATTCATAAAACACAGGGTTCTATTCATAGAACACAGGGTTCCATTTATAGAACACAGGGTTCTATTCATAGAACACAAGGTTTTATTCATAGAACACATGGCTATATTTATAGATCACGGGTGGTTTCCATTCAGAGAACACATGGTTTCATTCATAAAACACAGGGTTTTATTTATAGAACACAGGGTTCCATTCATAGAACACAGGGTTCTATTAATAGAACACAAGGTTTTATTCATAAAACACATGGTTATATTTATAGATCACGGGTGGTTTCCATTCAGAGAACACATGGTTTCATTCATAAAACACAGGGTTCTATTCATAGAACACAGGGTTCCATTCATAGAACACAGGGTTCTATTAATAGAACACAAGGTTGTATTCATAAAACACATGGTTATATTTATAGATCACGGGTGGTTTCCATTCAGAGAACACATCATTTCATTCATAAAACACAGGGTTCTATTCATAGAACACAGGGTTCCATTTATAGAACACTGGGTTCTATTCATAGACCACAAGGTTTTATTCATAGAACACATGGTTATATTTATAGATCACGGGTGGTTTCCATTCAGAGAACACATAATTTTATTCATAAAACACAGGGTTCAATTCATAGAACACAGGGTTCCATTTATAGAACACAGGGTTCTATTCATAGAACTCAAGGTTTTATTCATAGAACAGATGGTTATATTTATAGATCACGGGTGGTTTCCATTCAGAGAACACATAATTGCATTCATAAAACACAGGGTTCTATTCATAGAACACAGGGTTCCATTTATAGAACACAGGGTTCTATTCATAGAAAACAAGGTTTTATTCATAGAACACATGGCTATATTTATAGATCACAGGTGGTTTCCATTCAGAGAACACATGGTTTCATTCATAAAACACAGGGTTCTATTTATAGAACACAGGGTTCCATTCATAGAACACAGGGTTCTATTAATAAAACACAAGGTTTTATTCATAAAACACATGGTTATATTTATAGATCACGGGTGGTTTCCATTCAGAGAACACATGGTTTCATTCATAAAACACAGGGTTCTATTCATAGAACACAGGGTTCCATTCATAGAACACAGGGTTCTATTCATAGAACACAAGGTTTTATTCATAAAACACATGGTTATATTTATAGATCACGGGTGGTTTCCATTCAGATAACACATCATTTCATTCATAAAACACAGGGTTCTATTTATAGAACACAGGGTTCCATTCATAGAACACAGGGTTCTATTAATAGAACACAAGGTTTTATTCATAAAACACATGGTTATATTTATAGATCACGGGTGGTTTCCAGTCAGAGAACACATGGTTTCATTCATAAAACACAGGGTTCTATTCATAGAACACAGGATTCCATTCATAGAACACAGGGTTCTATTAATAGAACACAAGGTTTTATTCATAAAACACATGGTTATATTTATAGATCACGGGTGGTTTCCATTCAGAGAACACATAATTTCATTCATAAAACACAGGGTTCTATTCATAGAACACAGGGTTCCATTCATAGAACACAGGGTTCTATTCATAGAACACAAGGTTTTATTCATAGAACACATGGTTATATTTATAGATCACGGGTGGTTTCCATTCAGAGAACACATCATTTCATTCATAAAACACAGGGTTCTATTCATAGAACACAGGGTTCCTTTTATAGAACACTGGGTTCTATTCATAGACCACAAGGTTTTATTCATAGAACACATGGTTATATTTATAGATCACGGGTGGTTTCCATTCAGAGAACACATGGTTTCATTTATAAAACACAGGGTTCTATTCATGGAATACAGGGTTCCATTCATAGAACACAGGGTTCTATTAATAGAACACAATGTTTTAATCATAAAACACATGGTTATATTTATAGATCACGGGTGGTTTCCATTCAGAGAACACATAATTTCATTCATAAAACACAGGGTTCTATTCATAGAACACAAGGTTTTATTCATAGAACACATGGCTATATTTATAGATCACGGGTGGTTTCCATTCAGAGAACACATGGTTTCATTAATAAAACACAGGGTTCTATTTATAGAACACAGCGTTCCATTCATAGAACACAGGGTTCTATTAATAGAACACAAGGTTTTATTCATAAAACACATGGTTATATTTATAGATCACGGGTGGTTTCCATTCAGAGAACACATGGTTTCATTCATAAAACACATGGTTCTATTCATAGAACACAGGGTTCCATTCATAGAACACAGGGTTCTATTAATAGAACACAAGGTTTTATTCATAAAACACATGGTTATATTTATAGATCACGGGTGGTTTCCATTCAGATAACACATCATTTCATTCATAAAACACAGGGTTCTATTCATAGAACACAGGGTTCCATTTATAGAACACTGGGTTCTATTCATAGAACACAAGGTTTTATTCATAGAACACATGGTTATATTTATAGATCACGGGTGGTTTCCATTCAGAGAACACATAATTTTATTCATAAAACACAGGGTTCTATTCATAGAACACAGGGTTCCATTTATAGAACACAGGGTTCTATTCATAGAACTCAAGGTTTTATTCATAGAACAGATGGTTATATTTATAGATCACGGGTGGTTTCCATTCAGAGAACACATAATTTCATTCATAAAACACAGGGTTCTATTCATAGAACACAGGGTTCCATTTATAGAACACGGGGTTCTATTCATAGAACACAAGGTTTATTCATAGAACAGATGGTTATATTTATAGATCACGGGTGGTTTCCATTCAGAGAACACATGGTTTCATTCATAAAACACAGGGTTCTATTTATAGAACACAGGGTTCCATTCATAGAACACAGGGTTCTATTCATAGAACACAAGGTTTTATTCATAAAACACATGGTTATATTTATAGATCACGGGTGGTTTCCATTCAGATAACACATCATTTCATTCATAAAACACAGGGTTCTATTTATAGAACACAGGGTTCCATTCATAGAACACAGGGTTCTATTAATAGAACACAAGGTTTTATTCATAAAACACATGGTTATATTTATAGATCACGGGTGGTTTCCAGTCAGAGAACACATGGTTTCATTCATAAAACACAGGGTTCTATTCATAGAACACAGGATTCCATTCATAGAACACAGGGTTCTATTAATAGAACACAAGGTTTTATTCATAAAACACATGGTTATATTTATAGATCACGGGTGGTTTCCATTCAGAGAACACATAATTTCATTCATAAAACACAGGGTTCTATTCATAGAACACAGGGTTCCATTCATAGAACACAGGGTTCTATTCATAGAACACAAGGTTTTATTCATAGAACACATGGTTATATTTATAGATCACGGGTGGTTTCCATTCAGAGAACACATCATTTCATTCATAAAACACAGGGTTCTATTCATAGAACACAGGGTTCCTTTTATAGAACACTGGGTTCTATTCATAGACCACAAGGTTTTATTCATAGAACACATGGTTATATTTATAGATCACGGGTGGTTTCCATTCAGAGAACACATGGTTTCATTTATAAAACACAGGGTTCTATTCATGGAATACAGGGTTCCATTCATAGAACACAGGGTTCTATTAATAGAACACAATGTTTTAATCATAAAACACATGGTTATATTTATAGATCACGGGTGGTTTCCATTCAGAGAACACATAATTTCATTCATAAAACACAGGGTTCTATTCATAGAACACAAGGTTTTATTCATAGAACACATGGCTATATTTATAGATCACGGGTGGTTTCCATTCAGAGAACACATGGTTTCATTAATAAAACACAGGGTTCTATTTATAGAACACAGCGTTCCATTCATAGAACACAGGGTTCTATTAATAGAACACAAGGTTTTATTCATAAAACACATGGTTATATTTATAGATCACGGGTGGTTTCCATTCAGAGAACACATGGTTTCATTCATAAAACACATGGTTCTATTCATAGAACACAGGGTTCCATTCATAGAACACAGGGTTCTATTAATAGAACACAAGGTTTTATTCATAAAACACATGGTTATATTTATAGATCACGGGTGGTTTCCATTCAGATAACACATCATTTCATTCATAAAACACAGGGTTCTATTCATAGAACAAAGGGTTCCATTTATAGAACACTGGGTTCTATTCATAGAACACAAGGTTTTATTCATAGAACACATGGTTATATTTATAGATCACGTGTGGTTTCCATTCAGAGAACACATAATTTTATTCATAAAACACAGGGTTCTATTCATAGAACACAGGGTTCCATTTATAGAACACAGGGTTCTATTCATAGAACTCAAGGTTTTATTCATAGAACAGATGGTTATATTTATAGATCACGGGTGGTTTCCATTCAGAGAACACATAATTTCATTCATAAAACACAGGGTTCTATTCATAGAACACAGGGTTCCATTTATAGAACACGGGGTTCTATTCATAGAACACAAGGTTTATTCATAGAACAGATGGTTATATTTATAGATCACGGGTGGTTTCCATTCAGAGAACACATGGTTTCATTCATAAAACACAGGGTTCTATTCATGGAACACAGGGTTCCATTCATAGAACACAGGGTTCTATTAATAGAACACAAGGTTTTATTCATAGAACACATGGTTATATTTATAGATCACGGGTGGTTTCCATTCAGAGAACACATAATTTCATTCATAAAACACAGGGTTCTATTCATAGAACACAAGGTTCCAATTATAGAACACAGGGTTCTATTCATAGAACACAAGGTTTTATTCATAGAACAGATGGGTATATTTATAGATCACGGGTGGTTTCCATTCAGAGAACACATGGTTTCATTCATAAAACACAGGGTTCTATTCATAAAACACAGGGTTCCATTCATAAAACACAGGGTTCTATTAATAGAACACATGGTTTTATTCATAGAACACATGGTTATATTTATAGATCACGGGAGGTTTCCATTCAGAGAACACATGATTTCATTCATAAAACACAGGGTTCTATTTATAGAACACAGGGTTCCATTCATAGAACACAGGGTTCTATTAATAGAACACAAGGTTTTATTCATAAAACACATGGTTATATTTATAGATCACGGGTGGTTTCCATTCAGAGAACACATGGTTTCATTCATAAAACACAGGGTTCTATTCAAAGAACACAGGGTTCCATTCATAGAACACAGGGTTCTATTAATAGAACACAAGGTTTTATTCATAAAACACATGGTTATATTTATAGATCACGGGTGGTTTCCATTCAGAGAACACATGGTTTCATTCATAAAACACAGGGTTCTATTCATAGAACACAGGGTTCCATTCATAGAACACAGGGTTCTATTAATAGAACACAAGGTTTTATTCATAAAACACATGGTTATATTTATAGATAACGGGTGGTTTCCATTCAGAGAACACATCATTTCATTCATAAAACACAGGGTTCTATTCATAGAACACAGGGTTCCATTTATAGAACACTGGGTTCTATTCATAGAACACAAGGTTTTATTCATAGAACACATGGTTATATTTATAGATCACGGGTGGTTTCCATTCAAAGAACACATAATTTTATTCATAAAACACAGGGTTCTATTCATAGAACACAGGGTTCCATTTATAGAACACAGGGTTCTATTCATAGAACTCAAGGTTTTATTCATAGAACAGATGGTTATATTTATAGATCACGGGTGGTTTCCATTCAGAGAACACATAATTTCATTCATAAAACACAGGGTTCTATTCATAGAACACAGGGTTCCATTTATAGAACACGGGGTTCTATTCATAGACCACAAGGTTTTATTCATAGAACACATGGTTATATTTATAGATCACGGGTGGTTTCCATTCAGAGAACACATAATTTTATTCATAAAACACAGGGTTCAATTCATAGAACACAGGGTTCCATTTATAGAACACAGGGTTCTATTCATAGAACTCAAGGTTTTATTCATAGAACAGATGGTTATATTTATAGATCACGGGTGGTTTCCATTCAGAGAACACATAATTGCATTCATAAAACACAGGGTTCTATTCATAGAACACAGGGTTCCATTTATAGAACACAGGGTTCTATTCATAGAAAACAAGGTTTTATTCATAGAACACATGGCTATATTTATAGATCACGGGTGGTTTCCATTCAGAGAACACATGGTTTCATTCATAAAACACAGGGTTCTATTTATAGAACACAGGGTTCCATTCATAGAACACAGGGTTCTATTAATAAAACACAAGGTTTTATTCATAAAACACATGGTTATATTTATAGATCACGGGTGGTTTCCATTCAGAGAACACATGGTTTCATTCATAAAACACAGGGTTCTATTCATAGAACACAGGGTTCCATTCATAGAACACAGGGTTCTATTCATAGAACACAAGGTTTTATTCATAAAACACATGGTTATATTTATAGATCACGGGTGGTTTCCATTCAGATAACACATCATTTCATTCATAAAACACAGGGTTCTATTTATAGAACACAGGGTTCCATTCATAGAACACAGGGTTCTATTAATAGAACACAAGGTTTTATTCATAAAACACATGGTTATATTTATAGATCACGGGTGGTTTCCAGTCAGAGAACACATGGTTTCATTCATAAAACACAGGGTTCTATTCATAGAACACAGGATTCCATTCATAGAACACAGGGTTCTATTAATAGAACACAAGGTTTTATTCATAAAACACATGGTTATATTTATAGATCACGGGTGGTTTCCATTCAGAGAACACATAATTTCATTCATAAAACACAGGGTTCTATTCATAGAACACAGGGTTCCATTCATAGAACACAGGGTTCTATTCATAGAACACAAGGTTTTATTCATAGAACACATGGTTATATTTATAGATCACGGGTGGTTTCCATTCAGAGAACACATCATTTCATTCATAAAACACAGGGTTCTATTCATAGAACACAGGGTTCCTTTTATAGAACACTGGGTTCTATTCATAGACCACAAGGTTTTATTCATAGAACACATGGTTATATTTATAGATCACGGGTGGTTTCCATTCAGAGAACACATGGTTTCATTTATAAAACACAGGGTTCTATTCATGGAATACAGGGTTCCATTCATAGAACACAGGGTTCTATTAATAGAACACAATGTTTTAATCATAAAACACATGGTTATATTTATAGATCACGGGTGGTTTCCATTCAGAGAACACATAATTTCATTCATAAAACACAGGGTTCTATTCATAGAACACAAGGTTTTATTCATAGAACACATGGCTATATTTATAGATCACGGGTGGTTTCCATTCAGAGAACACATGGTTTCATTAATAAAACACAGGGTTCTATTTATAGAACACAGCGTTCCATTCATAGAACACAGGGTTCTATTAATAGAACACAAGGTTTTATTCATAAAACACATGGTTATATTTATAGATCACGGGTGGTTTCCAGTCAGAGAACACATGGTTTCATTCATAAAACACAGGGTTCTATTCATAGAACACAGGATTCCATTCATAGAACACAGGGTTCTATTAATAGAACACAAGGTTTTATTCATAAAACACATGGTTATATTTATAGATCACGGGTGGTTTCCATTCAGAGAACACATAATTTCATTCATAAAACACAGGGTTCTATTCATAGAACACAGGGTTCCATTCATAGAACACAGGGTTCTATTCATAGAACACAAGGTTTTATTCATAGAACACATGGTTATATTTATAGATCACGGGTGGTTTCCATTCAGAGAACACATCATTTCATTCATAAAACACAGGGTTCTATTCATAGAACACAGGGTTCCTTTTATAGAACACTGGGTTCTATTCATAGACCACAAGGTTTTATTCATAGAACACATGGTTATATTTATAGATCACGGGTGGTTTCCATTCAGAGAACACATGGTTTCATTTATAAAACACAGGGTTCTATTCATGGAATACAGGGTTCCATTCATAGAACACAGGGTTCTATTAATAGAACACAATGTTTTAATCATAAAACACATGGTTATATTTATAGATCACGGGTGGTTTCCATTCAGAGAACACATAATTTCATTCATAAAACACAGGGTTCTATTCATAGAACACAAGGTTTTATTCATAGAACACATGGCTATATTTATAGATCACGGGTGGTTTCCATTCAGAGAACACATGGTTTCATTAATAAAACACAGGGTTCTATTTATAGAACACAGCGTTCCATTCATAGAACACAGGGTTCTATTAATAGAACACAAGGTTTTATTCATAAAACACATGGTTATATTTATAGATCACGGGTGGTTTCCATTCAGAGAACACATGGTTTCATTCATAAAACACATGGTTCTATTCATAGAACACAGGGTTCCATTCATAGAACACAGGGTTCTATTAATAGAACACAAGGTTTTATTCATAAAACACATGGTTATATTTATAGATCACGGGTGGTTTCCATTCAGAGAACACATCATTTCATTCATAAAACACAGGGTTCTATTCATAGAACACAGGGTTCCATTTATAGAACACTGGGTTCTATTCATAGACCACAAGGTTTTATTCATAGAACACATGTTTATATTTATAGATCACGGGTGGTTTTCATTCAGAGAACACATAATTTTATTCATAAAACACAGGGTTCTATTCATAGAACACAGGGTTCCATTTATAGAACACAGGGTTCTATTCATAGAACACAAGGTTTTATTCATAGAACACATGGCTATATTTATAGATCACGGGTGGTTTCCATTCAGAGAACACATGGTTTCATTCATAAAACACAGGGTTCTATTTATAGAACACAGGGTTCCATTCATAGAACAAAGGGTTCTATTAATAGAACACAAGGTTTTATTCATAAAACACATGGTTATATTTATAGATCACGGGTGGTTTCCATTCAGAGAACACATGGTTTCATTCATAAAACACAGGGTTATATTCATAGAACACAGGGTTCCATTCATAGAACACAGGGTTCTATTAAGAGAACACAAGGTTTTATTCATAAAACACATGGTTATATTTATAGATCACGGGTGGTTTCCATTCAAAGAACACATCATTTCATTCATAAAACACAGGGTTCTATTCATAGAACACAGGGTTCCATTTATAGAACACTGGGTTCTATTCATAGAACACAAGGTTTTATTCATAGAACACATGGTTATATTTATAGATCACGGGTGGTTTCCATTCAGAGAACACATAATTTCATTCATAAAACACAGGGTTCTATTCATAGAACACAGGGTTCCATTTATAGAACACAGGGTTCTATTCATAGAACACAAGGTTTTATTCATAGAACACATGGTTATATTTATAGATCACGGGTGGTTTCCATTCAGAGAACACATGGTTTCATTCATAAAACACAGGGTTCTATTCATAGAACACAGGGTTCCATTCATAGAACACAGGGTTCTATTAAGAGAACACAAGGTTTTATTCATAGAACACATGGCTATATTTATAGATCACGGGTGGTTTCCATTCAGAGAACACATGGTTTCATTCATAAAACACAGGGTTCTATTTATAGAACACAGGGTTCCATTCATAGAACACAGGGTTCTATTAATAGAACACAAGGTTTTATTCATAAAACACATGGTTATATTTATAGATCATGGGTGGTTTCCATTCAGAGAACACATCATTTCATTCATAAAACACAGGGTTCTATTCATAGAACACAGGGTTCCATTTATAGAACAATGGGTTCTATTCATAGACCACAAGGTTTTATTCATAGAACACATGGTTATATTTATAGATCACGGGTGGTTTTCATTCAGAGAACACATAATTTTATTCATAAAACACAGGGTTCTATTCATAGAACACAGGGTTCCATTTATAGAACACAGGGTTCTATTCATAGAACACAAGGTTTTATTCATAGAACACATGGCTATATTTATAGATCACGGGTGGTTTCCATTCAGAGAACACATGGTTTCATTCATAAAACACAGGGTTCTATTTATAGAACACAGGGTTCCATTCATAGAACACAGGGTTCTATTAATAGAACACAAGGTTTTATTCATAAAACACATGGTTATATTTATAGATCACGGGTGGTTTCCATTCAGAGAACACATCATTTCATTCATAAAACACAGGGTTCTATTCATAGAACACAGGGTTCCATTTATAGAACACTGGGTTATATTCATAGACCACAAGGTTTTATTCATAGAACACATGGTTATATTTATAGATCACGGGTGGTTTCCATTCAGAGAACACATAATTGCATTCATAAAACACAGGGTTCTATTCATAGAACACAGGGTTCCATTTATAGAACACAGGGTTCTATTCATAGAAAACAAGGTTTTATTCATAGAACACATGGCTATATTTATAGATCACGGGTGGTTTCCATTCAGAGAACACATCATTTCATTCATAAAACACAGGGTTCTATTCATAGAACACAGGGTTCCATTTATAGAACACTGGGTTCTATTCATAGAACACAAGGTTTTATTCATAGAACACATGGTTATATTTATAGATCACGGGTGGTTTCCATTCAAAGAACACATAATTTTATTCATAAAACACAGGGTTCTATTCATAGAACACAGGGTTCCATTTATAGAACACAGGGTTCTATTCATAGAACTCAAGGTTTTATTCATAGAACAGATGGTTATATTTATAGATCACGGGTGGTTTCCATTCAGAGAACACATAATTTCATTCATAAAACACAGGGTTCTATTCATAGAACACAGGGTTCCATTTATAGAACACGGGGTTCTATTCATAGACCACAAGGTTTTATTCATAGAACACATGGTTATATTTATAGATCACGGGTGGTTTCCATTCAGAGAACACATAATTTTATTCATAAAACACAGGGTTCAATTCATAGAACACAGGGTTCCATTTATAGAACACAGGGTTCTATTCATAGAACTCAAGGTTTTATTCATAGAACAGATGGTTATATTTATAGATCACGGGTGGTTTCCATTCAGAGAACACATAATTGCATTCATAAAACACAGGGTTCTATTCATAGAACACAGGGTTCCATTTATAGAACACAGGGTTCTATTCATAGAAAACAAGGTTTTATTCATAGAACACATGGCTATATTTATAGATCACGGGTGGTTTCCATTCAGAGAACACATGGTTTCATTCATAAAACACAGGGTTCTATTTATAGAACACAGGGTTCCATTCATAGAACACAGGGTTCTATTAATAAAACACAAGGTTTTATTCATAAAACACATGGTTATATTTATAGATCACGGGTGGTTTCCATTCAGAGAACACATGGTTTCATTCATAAAACACAGGGTTCTATTCATAGAACACAGGGTTCCATTCATAGAACACAGGGTTCTATTCATAGAACACAAGGTTTTATTCATAAAACACATGGTTATATTTATAGATCACGGGTGGTTTCCATTCAGATAACACATCATTTCATTCATAAAACACAGGGTTCTATTTATAGAACACAGGGTTCCATTCATAGAACACAGGGTTCTATTAATAGAACACAAGGTTTTATTCATAAAACACATGGTTATATTTATAGATCACGGGTGGTTTCCAGTCAGAGAACACATGGTTTCATTCATAAAACACAGGGTTCTATTCATAGAACACAGGATTCCATTCATAGAACACAGGGTTCTATTAATAGAACACAAGGTTTTATTCATAAAACACATGGTTATATTTATAGATCACGGGTGGTTTCCATTCAGAGAACACATAATTTCATTCATAAAACACAGGGTTCTATTCATAGAACACAGGGTTCCATTCATAGAACACAGGGTTCTATTCATAGAACACAAGGTTTTATTCATAGAACACATGGTTATATTTATAGATCACGGGTGGTTTCCATTCAGAGAACACATCATTTCATTCATAAAACACAGGGTTCTATTCATAGAACACAGGGTTCCTTTTATAGAACACTGGGTTCTATTCATAGACCACAAGGTTTTATTCATAGAACACATGGTTATATTTATAGATCACGGGTGGTTTCCATTCAGAGAACACATGGTTTCATTTATAAAACACAGGGTTCTATTCATGGAATACAGGGTTCCATTCATAGAACACAGGGTTCTATTAATAGAACACAATGTTTTAATCATAAAACACATGGTTATATTTATAGATCACGGGTGGTTTCCATTCAGAGAACACATAATTTCATTCATAAAACACAGGGTTCTATTCATAGAACACAAGGTTTTATTCATAGAACACATGGCTATATTTATAGATCACGGGTGGTTTCCATTCAGAGAACACATGGTTTCATTAATAAAACACAGGGTTCTATTTATAGAACACAGCGTTCCATTCATAGAACACAGGGTTCTATTAATAGAACACAAGGTTTTATTCATAAAACACATGGTTATATTTATAGATCACGGGTGGTTTCCAGTCAGAGAACACATGGTTTCATTCATAAAACACAGGGTTCTATTCATAGAACACAGGATTCCATTCATAGAACACAGGGTTCTATTAATAGAACACAAGGTTTTATTCATAAAACACATGGTTATATTTATAGATCACGGGTGGTTTCCATTCAGAGAACACATAATTTCATTCATAAAACACAGGGTTCTATTCATAGAACACAGGGTTCCATTCATAGAACACAGGGTTCTATTCATAGAACACAAGGTTTTATTCATAGAACACATGGTTATATTTATAGATCACGGGTGGTTTCCATTCAGAGAACACATCATTTCATTCATAAAACACAGGGTTCTATTCATAGAACACAGGGTTCCTTTTATAGAACACTGGGTTCTATTCATAGACCACAAGGTTTTATTCATAGAACACATGGTTATATTTATAGATCACGGGTGGTTTCCATTCAGAGAACACATGGTTTCATTTATAAAACACAGGGTTCTATTCATGGAATACAGGGTTCCATTCATAGAACACAGGGTTCTATTAATAGAACACAATGTTTTAATCATAAAACACATGGTTATATTTATAGATCACGGGTGGTTTCCATTCAGAGAACACATAATTTCATTCATAAAACACAGGGTTCTATTCATAGAACACAAGGTTTTATTCATAGAACACATGGCTATATTTATAGATCACGGGTGGTTTCCATTCAGAGAACACATGGTTTCATTAATAAAACACAGGGTTCTATTTATAGAACACAGCGTTCCATTCATAGAACACAGGGTTCTATTAATAGAACACAAGGTTTTATTCATAAAACACATGGTTATATTTATAGATCACGGGTGGTTTCCATTCAGAGAACACATGGTTTCATTCATAAAACACATGGTTCTATTCATAGAACACAGGGTTCCATTCATAGAACACAGGGTTCTATTAATAGAACACAAGGTTTTATTCATAAAACACATGGTTATATTTATAGATCACGGGTGGTTTCCATTCAGAGAACACATCATTTCATTCATAAAACACAGGGTTCTATTCATAGAACACAGGGTTCCATTTATAGAACACTGGGTTCTATTCATAGACCACAAGGTTTTATTCATAGAACACATGTTTATATTTATAGATCACGGGTGGTTTTCATTCAGAGAACACATAATTTTATTCATAAAACACAGGGTTCTATTCATAGAACACAGGGTTCCATTTATAGAACACAGGGTTCTATTCATAGAACACAAGGTTTTATTCATAGAACACATGGCTATATTTATAGATCACGGGTGGTTTCCATTCAGAGAACACATGGTTTCATTCATAAAACACAGGGTTCTATTTATAGAACACAGGGTTCCATTCATAGAACAAAGGGTTCTATTAATAGAACACAAGGTTTTATTCATAAAACACATGGTTATATTTATAGATCACGGGTGGTTTCCATTCAGAGAACACATGGTTTCATTCATAAAACACAGGGTTATATTCATAGAACACAGGGTTCCATTCATAGAACACAGGGTTCTATTAAGAGAACACAAGGTTTTATTCATAAAACACATGGTTATATTTATAGATCACGGGTGGTTTCCATTCAAAGAACACATCATTTCATTCATAAAACACAGGGTTCTATTCATAGAACACAGGGTTCCATTTATAGAACACTGGGTTCTATTCATAGAACACAAGGTTTTATTCATAGAACACATGGTTATATTTATAGATCACGGGTGGTTTCCATTCAGAGAACACATAATTTCATTCATAAAACACAGGGTTCTATTCATAGAACACAGGGTTCCATTTATAGAACACAGGGTTCTATTCATAGAACACAAGGTTTTATTCATAGAACACATGGTTATATTTATAGATCACGGGTGGTTTCCATTCAGAGAACACATGGTTTCATTCATAAAACACAGGGTTCTATTCATAGAACACAGGGTTCCATTCATAGAACACAGGGTTCTATTAAGAGAACACAAGGTTTTATTCATAGAACACATGGCTATATTTATAGATCACGGGTGGTTTCCATTCAGAGAACACATGGTTTCATTCATAAAACACAGGGTTCTATTTATAGAACACAGGGTTCCATTCATAGAACACAGGGTTCTATTAATAGAACACAAGGTTTTATTCATAAAACACATGGTTATATTTATAGATCATGGGTGGTTTCCATTCAGAGAACACATCATTTCATTCATAAAACACAGGGTTCTATTCATAGAACACAGGGTTCCATTTATAGAACAATGGGTTCTATTCATAGACCACAAGGTTTTATTCATAGAACACATGGTTATATTTATAGATCACGGGTGGTTTTCATTCAGAGAACACATAATTTTATTCATAAAACACAGGGTTCTATTCATAGAACACAGGGTTCCATTTATAGAACACAGGGTTCTATTCATAGAACACAAGGTTTTATTCATAGAACACATGGCTATATTTATAGATCACGGGTGGTTTCCATTCAGAGAACACATGGTTTCATTCATAAAACACAGGGTTCTATTTATAGAACACAGGGTTCCATTCATAGAACACAGGGTTCTATTAATAGAACACAAGGTTTTATTCATAAAACACATGGTTATATTTATAGATCACGGGTGGTTTCCATTCAGAGAACACATCATTTCATTCATAAAACACAGGGTTCTATTCATAGAACACAGGGTTCCATTTATAGAACACTGGGTTATATTCATAGACCACAAGGTTTTATTCATAGAACACATGGTTATATTTATAGATCACGGGTGGTTTCCATTCAGAGAACACATAATTGCATTCATAAAACACAGGGTTCTATTCATAGAACACAGGGTTCCATTTATAGAACACAGGGTTCTATTCATAGAAAACAAGGTTTTATTCATAGAACACATGGCTATATTTATAGATCACGGGTGGTTTCCATTCAGAGAACACATGGTTTCATTCATAAAACACAGGGTTCTATTTATAGAACACAGGGTTCCATTCATAGAACACAGGGTTCTATTAATAAAACACAAGGTTTTATTCATAAAACACATGGTTATATTTATAGATCACGGGTGGTTTCCATTCAGAGAACACATGGTTTCATTCATAAAACACAGGGTTCTATTCATAGAACACAGGGTTCCATTCATAGAACACAGGGTTCTATTAATAGAACACAAGGTTTTATTCATAAAACACATGGTTATATTTATAGATCACGGGTGGTTTCCATTCAGATAACACATTATTTCATTCATAAAACACAGGGTTCTATTTATAGAACACAGGGTTCCATTCATAGAACACAGGGTTCTATTAATAGAACACAAGGTTTTTTTCATAAAACACATGGTTATATTTATAGATCACGGGTGGTTTTCAGTCAGAGAACACATGGTTTCATTCATAAAACACAGGGTTCTATTCATAGAACACAGGATTCCATTCATAGAACACAGGGTTCTATTAATAGAACACAAGGTTTTATTCATAAAACACATGGTTATATTTATAGATCACGGGTGGTTTCCATTCAGAGAACACATAATTTCATTCATAAAACACAGGGTTCTATTCATAGAACACAGGGTTCCATTCATAGAACACAGGGTTCTATTCATAGAACACAAGGTTTTATTCATAGAACACATGGTTATATTTATAGATCACGGGTGGTTTCCATTCAGAGAACACATCATTTCATTCATAAAACACAGGGTTCTATTCATAGAACACAGGGTTCCTTTTATAGAACACTGGGTTCTATTCATAGACCACAAGGTTTTATTCATAGAACACATGGTTATATTTATAGATCACGGGTGGTTTCCATTCAGAGAACACATGGTTTCATTCATAAAACACAGGGTTCTATTCATGGAATACAGGGTTCCATTCATAGAACACAGGGTTCTATTAATAGAACACAATGTTTTAATCATAAAACACATGGTTATATTTATAGATCACGGGTGGTTTCCATTCAGAGAACACATAATTTCATTCATAAAACACAGGGTTCTATTCATAGAACACAAGGTTTTATTCATAGAACACATGGCTATATTTATAGATCACGGGTGGTTTCCATTCAGAGAACACATGGTTTCATTAATAAAACACAGGGTTCTATTTATAGAACACAGGGTTCCATTCATAGAACACAGGGTTCTATTAATAGAACACAAGGTTTTATTCATAAAACACATGGTTATATTTATAGATCACGGGTGGTTTCCATTCAGAGAACACATGGTTTCATTCATAAAACACATGGTTCTATTCATAGAACACAGGGTTCCATTCATAGAACACAGGGTTCTATTAATAGAACACAAGGTTTTATTCATAAAACACATGGTTATATTTATAGATCACGGGTGGTTTCCATTCAGATAACACATCATTTCATTCATAAAACACAGGGTTCTATTCATAGAACACAGGGTTCCATTTATAGAACACTGGGTTCTATTCATAGAACACAAGATTTTATTCATAGAACACATGGTTATATTTATAGATCACGGGTGGTTTCCATTCAGAGAACACATAATTTTATTCATAAAACACAGGGTTCTATTCATAGAACACAGGGTTCCATTTATAGAACACAGGGTTCTATTCATAGAACTCAAGGTTTTATTCATAGAACAGATGGTTATATTTATAGATCACGGGTGGTTTCCATTCAGAGAACACAAAATTTCATTCATAAAACACAGGGTTCTATTCATAGAACACAGGGTTCCATTTATAGAATACGGGGTTCTATTCATAGAACACAAGGTTTATTCATAGAACAGATGGTTATATTTATAGATCACGGGTGGTTTCCATTCAGAGAACACATGGTTTCATTCATAAAACACAGGGTTC
Organism: Crinia signifera; assembly: GCF_055691185.1. NCBI lineage: Eukaryota > Metazoa > Chordata > Amphibia > Anura > Myobatrachidae > Crinia > Crinia signifera. The sequence goes on along the minus strand of NC_139217.1, from coordinate 234,847,573 downwards.
TATTCATGGAACACAGGGTTCCATTCATAGAACACAGGGTTCTATTAATAGAACACAAGGTTTTATTCATAGAACACATGGTTATATTTATAGATCACGGGTGGTTTCCATTCAGAGAACACATAATTTTATTCATAAAACACAGGGTTCTATTCATAGAACACAGGGTTCCATTTATAGAACACAGGGTTCTATTCATAGAACTCAAGGTTTTATTCATAGAACAGATGGTTATATTTATAGATCACGGGTGGTTTCCATTCAGAGAACACATGGTTTCATTCATAAAACACAGGGTTCTATTTATAGAACACAGGGTTCCATTCATAGAACACAGGGTTCTATTAATAGAACACAAGGTTTTATTCATAAAACACATGGTTATATTTATAGATCACGGGTGGTTTCCATTCAGAGAACACATGGTTTCATTCATAAAACACAGGGTTCTATTCATAGAACACAGGGTTCCATTCATAGAACACAGGGTTCTATTAATAGAACACAAGGTTGTATTCATAAAACACATGGTTATATTTATAGATCACGGGTGGTTTCCATTCAGAGAACACATCATTTCATTCATAAAACACAGGGTTCTATTCATAGAACACAGGGTTCCATTTATAGAACACTGGGTTCTATTCATAGACCACAAGGTTTTATTCATAGAACACATGGTTATATTTATAGATCACGGGTGGTTTCCATTCAGAGAACACAATTTTATTCATAAAACACAGGGTTCAATTCATAGAACACAGGGTTCCATTTATAGAACACAGGGTTCTATTCATAGAACTCAAGGTTTTATTCATAGAACAGATGGTTATATTTATAGATCACGGGTGGTTTCCATTCAGAGAACACATAATTGCATTCATAAAACACAGGGTTCTATTCATAGAACACAGGGTTCCATTTATAGAACACTGGGTTATATTCATAGACCACAAGGTTTTATTCATAAAACACATGGTTATATTTATAGATCACGGGTGGTTTCCATTCAGAGAACACATCATTTCATTCATAAAACACAGGGTTCTATTAATAGAACACAGGGTTCCATTTATAGAACACAGGGTTCTATTCATAGAACACAAGGTTTTATTCATAGAACACATGGCTATATTTATAGATCACGGGTGGTTTCCATTCAGAGAACACATGGTTTCATTCATAAAACACAGGGTTCTATTTATAGAACACAGGGTTCCATTCATAGAACACAGGGTTCTATTAATAGAACACAAGGTTTTATTCATAAAACACATGGTTATATTTATAGATCACGGGTGGTTTCCCTTCAGAGAACACATGGTTTCATTCATAAAACACAGGGTTCTATTCATAGAACACAGGGTTCCATTCATAGAACACAGGGTTCTATTCATAGAACTCAAGGTTTTATTCATAGAACAGATGGTTATATTTATAGATCACGGGTGGTTTCCATTCAGAGAACACATCATTGCATTCATAAAACACAGGGTTCTATTCATAGAACACAGGGTTCCATTTATAGAACACAGGGTTCTATTCATAGAACACAAGGTTTTATTCATAGAACACATGGTTATATTTATAGATCACGGGTGGTTTCCATTCAGAGAACACATAATTTTATTCATAAAACACAGGGTTCTATTCATAGAACACAGGGTTCCATTTATAGTACACAGGGTTCTATTCATAGAACTCAAGGTTTTATTCATAGAACAAATGGTTATATTTATAGATCACGGGTGGTTTCCATTCAGAGAACACATAATTGCATTCATTAAACAAAGGGTTATTCATAGAACACAGGGTTCCATTTATAGAACACAGGGTTCTATTCATAGAAAACAAGGTTTTATTCATAGAACACATGGCTATATTTATAGATCACGGGTGGTTTCCATTCAGAGAACACATAATTGCATTCATAAAACACAGGGTTCTATTCATAGAACACAGGGTTCCATTTATAGAACACAGGGTTCTATTCATAGAACACAAGGTTTTATTCATAGAACACATGGTTATATTTATAGATCAAGGGTGGTTTCCATTCAGAGAACACATGGTTTCATTCATAAAACACAGGGTTCTATTTATAGAACACAGGGTTCCATTCATAGAACACAGGGTTCTATTAATAAAACACAAGGTTTTATTCATAAAACACATGGTTATATTTATAGATCACGGGTGGTTTCCATTCAGAGAACACATGGTTTCATTCATAAATCACAGGGTTCTATTCATAGAACACAGGGTTCCATTCATAGAACACAGGGTTCTATTAATAGAACACAAGGTTTTATTCATAAAACACATGGTTATATTTATAGATCACGGGTGGTTTCCATTCAGAGAACACATGATTTCATTCATAAAACACAGGGTTCTATTTATAGAACACAGGGTTCCATTCATAGAACACAGGGTTCTATTAATAGAACACAAGGTTTTATTCATAAAACACATGGTTATATTTATAGATCACGGGTGGTTTCCAGTCAGAGAACACATGGTTTCATTCATAAAACACAGGGTTCTATTCATAGAACACAGGGTTCCATTCATAGAACACAGGGTTCTATTAATAGAACACAAGGTTGTATTCATAAAACACATGGTTATATTTATAGATCACGGGTGGTTTCCATTCAGAGAACACATAATTTCATTCATAAAACACAGGGTTCTATTCATAGAACACAGGGTTCCATTTATAGAACACAGGGTTCTATTCATAGAACACAAGGTTTTATTCATAGAACACATGGTTATATTTATAGATCACGGGTGGTTTCCATTCAGAGAACACATAATTGTATTCATAAAACACAGGGTTCTATTCATAGAAAACAGGGTTCCATTTATAGAACACAGGGTTCTATTCATAGAACTCAAGGTTTTATTCATAGAACAGATGGTTATATTTATAGATCACGGGTGGTTTCCATTCAGAGAACACATAATTGCATTCATAAAACACAGGGTTCTATTCATAGAACACAGGGTTCCATTTATAGAACACAGGGTTCTATTCATAGAACACAAGGTTTTATTCATAGAACACATGGCTATATTTATAGATCACGGGTGGTTTCCATTCAGAGAACACATGGTTTCATTCATAAAACACAGGGTTCTATTTATAGAACACAGGGTTCCATTCATAGAACACAGGGTTCTATTAATAGAACACAAGGTTTTATTCATAAAACACATGGTTATATTTATAGATCACGGGTGGTTTCCATTCAGAGAACACATGGTTTCATTCATAAAACACAGGGTTCTATTCATAGAACACAGGGTTCCATTCATAGAACACAGGGTTCTATTAAGAGAACACAAGGTTTTATTCATAAAACACATGGTTATATTTATAGATCACGGGTGGTTTCCATTCAGAGAACACATCATTTCATTCATAAAACACAGGGTTCTATTCATAGAACACAGGGTTCCATTTATAGAACACTGGGTTCTATTCATAGACCACAAGGTTTTATTCATAGAACACATGTTTATATTTATAGATCACGGGTGGTTTTCATTCAGAGAACACATAATTTTATTCATAAAACACAGGGTTCTATTCATAGAACACAGGGTTCCATTTATAGAACACAGGGTTCTATTCATAGAACACAAGGTTTTATTCATAGAACACATGGCTATATTTATAGATCACGGGTGGTTTCCATTCAGAGAACACATGGTTTCATTCATAAAACACAGGGTTCTATTTATAGAACACAGGGTTCCATTCATAGAACAAAGGGTTCTATTAATAGAACACAAGGTTTTATTCATAAAACACATGGTTATATTTATAGATCACGGGTGGTTTCCATTCAGAGAACACATGGTTTCATTCATAAAACACAGGGTTATATTCATAGAACACAGGGTTCCATTCATAGAACACAGGGTTCTATTAAGAGAACACAAGGTTTTATTCATAAAACACATGGTTATATTTATAGATCACGGGTGGTTTCCATTCAAAGAACACATCATTTCATTCATAAAACACAGGGTTCTATTCATAGAACACAGGGTTCCATTTATAGAACACTGGGTTCTATTCATAGAACACAAGGTTTTATTCATAGAACACATGGTTATATTTATAGATCACGGGTGGTTTCCATTCAGAGAACACATAATTTCATTCATAAAACACAGGGTTCTATTCATAGAACACAGGGTTCCATTTATAGAACACAGGGTTCTATTCATAGAACACAAGGTTTTATTCATAGAACACATGGTTATATTTATAGATCACGGGTGGTTTCCATTCAGAGAACACATAATTTTATTCATAAAACACAGGGTTCTATTCATAGAACACAGGGTTCCATTTATAGAACACAGGGTTCTATTCATAGAACTCAAGGTTTTATTCATAGAACAGATGGTTATATTTATAGATCACGGGTGGTTTCCATTCAGAGAACACATAATTGCATTCATAAAACACAGGGTTCTATTCATAGAACACAGGGTTCCATTTATAGAACACAGGGTTCTATTCATAGAACACAAGGTTTTATTCATAGAACACATGGCTATATTTATAGATCACGGGTGGTTTCCATTCAGAGAACACATGGTTTCATTCATAAAACACAGGGTTCTATTTATAGAACACAGGGTTCCATTCATATAAAACAGGGTTCTATTAATAGAACACAAGGTTTTATTCATAAAACACATGGTTATATTTATAGATCACGGGTGGTTTCCATTCAGAGAACACATGGTTTCATTCATAAAACACAGGGTTCTATTCATAGAACACAGGGTTCCATTCATAGAACACAGGGTTCTATTAAGAGAACACAAGGTTTTATTCATAGAACACATGGCTATATTTATAGATCACGGGTGGTTTCCATTCAGAGAACACATGGTTTCATTCATAAAACACAGGGTTCTATTTATAGAACACAGGGTTCCATTCATAGAACACAGGGTTCTATTAATAGAACACAAGGTTTTATTCATAAAACACATGGTTATATTTATAGATCATGGGTGGTTTCCATTCAGAGAACACATCATTTCATTCATAAAACACAGGGTTCTATTCATAGAACACAGGGTTCCATTTATAGAACAATGGGTTCTATTCATAGACCACAAGGTTTTATTCATAGAACACATGGTTATATTTATAGATCACGGGTGGTTTTCATTCAGAGAACACATAATTTTATTCATAAAACACAGGGTTCTATTCATAGAACACAGGGTTCCATTTATAGAACACAGGGTTCTATTCATAGAACACAAGGTTTTATTCATAGAACACATGGCTATATTTATAGATCACGGGTGGTTTCCATTCAGAGAACACATGGTTTCATTCATAAAACACAGGGTTCTATTTATAGAACACAGGGTTCCATTCATAGAACACAGGGTTCTATTAATAGAACACAAGGTTTTATTCATAAAACACATGGTTATATTTATAGATCACGGGTGGTTTCCATTCAGAGAACACATCATTTCATTCATAAAACACAGGGTTCTATTCATAGAACACAGGGTTCCATTTATAGAACACTGGGTTATATTCATAGACCACAAGGTTTTATTCATAGAACACATGGTTATATTTATAGATCACGGGTGGTTTCCATTCAGAGAACACATAATTGCATTCATAAAACACAGGGTTCTATTCATAGAACACAGGGTTCCATTTATAGAACACAGGGTTCTATTCATAGAAAACAAGGTTTTATTCATAGAACACATGGCTATATTTATAGATCACGGGTGGTTTCCATTCAGAGAACACATGGTTTCATTCATAAAACACAGGGTTCTATTTATAGAACACAGGGTTCCATTCATAGAACACAGGGTTCTATTAATAAAACACAAGGTTTTATTCATAAAACACATGGTTATATTTATAGATCACGGGTGGTTTCCATTCAGAGAACACATGGTTTCATTCATAAAACACAGGGTTCTATTCATAGAACACAGGGTTCCATTCATAGAACACAGGGTTCTATTAATAGAACACAAGGTTTTATTCATAAAACACATGGTTATATTTATAGATCACGGGTGGTTTCCATTCAGATAACACATTATTTCATTCATAAAACACAGGGTTCTATTTATAGAACACAGGGTTCCATTCATAGAACACAGGGTTCTATTAATAGAACACAAGGTTTTTTTCATAAAACACATGGTTATATTTATAGATCACGGGTGGTTTTCAGTCAGAGAACACATGGTTTCATTCATAAAACACAGGGTTCTATTCATAGAACACAGGATTCCATTCATAGAACACAGGGTTCTATTAATAGAACACAAGGTTTTATTCATAAAACACATGGTTATATTTATAGATCACGGGTGGTTTCCATTCAGAGAACACATAATTTCATTCATAAAACACAGGGTTCTATTCATAGAACACAGGGTTCCATTCATAGAACACAGGGTTCTATTCATAGAACACAAGGTTTTATTCATAGAACACATGGTTATATTTATAGATCACGGGTGGTTTCCATTCAGAGAACACATCATTTCATTCATAAAACACAGGGTTCTATTCATAGAACACAGGGTTCCTTTTATAGAACACTGGGTTCTATTCATAGACCACAAGGTTTTATTCATAGAACACATGGTTATATTTATAGATCACGGGTGGTTTCCATTCAGAGAACACATGGTTTCATTCATAAAACACAGGGTTCTATTCATGGAATACAGGGTTCCATTCATAGAACACAGGGTTCTATTAATAGAACACAATGTTTTAATCATAAAACACATGGTTATATTTATAGATCACGGGTGGTTTCCATTCAGAGAACACATAATTTCATTCATAAAACACAGGGTTCTATTCATAGAACACAAGGTTTTATTCATAGAACACATGGCTATATTTATAGATCACGGGTGGTTTCCATTCAGAGAACACATGGTTTCATTAATAAAACACAGGGTTCTATTTATAGAACACAGGGTTCCATTCATAGAACACAGGGTTCTATTAATAGAACACAAGGTTTTATTCATAAAACACATGGTTATATTTATAGATCACGGGTGGTTTCCATTCAGAGAACACATGGTTTCATTCATAAAACACATGGTTCTATTCATAGAACACAGGGTTCCATTCATAGAACACAGGGTTCTATTAATAGAACACAAGGTTTTATTCATAAAACACATGGTTATATTTATAGATCACGGGTGGTTTCCATTCAGATAACACATCATTTCATTCATAAAACACAGGGTTCTATTCATAGAACACAGGGTTCCATTTATAGAACACTGGGTTCTATTCATAGAACACAAGATTTTATTCATAGAACACATGGTTATATTTATAGATCACGGGTGGTTTCCATTCAGAGAACACATAATTTTATTCATAAAACACAGGGTTCTATTCATAGAACACAGGGTTCCATTTATAGAACACAGGGTTCTATTCATAGAACTCAAGGTTTTATTCATAGAACAGATGGTTATATTTATAGATCACGGGTGGTTTCCATTCAGAGAACACATAATTTCATTCATAAAACACAGGGTTCTATTCATAGAACACAGGGTTCCATTTATAGAATACGGGGTTCTATTCATAGAACACAAGGTTTATTCATAGAACAGATGGTTATATTTATAGATCACGGGTGGTTTCCATTCAGAGAACACATGGTTTCATTCATAAAACACAGGGTTCTATTCATGGAACACAGGGTTCCATTCATAGAACACAGGGTTCTATTAATAGAACACAAGGTTTTATTCATAGAACACATGGTTATATTTATAGATCACGGGTGGTTTCCATTCAGAGAACACATAATTTCATTCATAAAACACAGGGTTCTATTCATAGAACACAGGGTTCCATTTATAGAACACAGGGTTCTATTCATAGAACTCAAGGTTTTATTCATAGAACAGATGGTTATATTTATAGATCACGGGTGGTTTCCATTCAGAGAACACATAATTTTATTCATAAAACACAGGGTTCTATTCATAGAACACAGGGTTCCATTTATAGAACACAGGGTTCTATTCATAGAACTCAAGGTTTTATTCATAGAACAGATGGTTATATTTATAGATCACGGGTGGTTTCCATTCAGAGAACACATGGTTTCATTCATAAAACACAGGGTTCTATTTATAGAACACAGGGTTCCATTCATAGAACACAGGGTTCTATTAATAGAACACAAGGTTTTATTCATAAAACACATGGTTATATTTATAGATCACGGGTGGTTTCCATTCAGAGAACACATGGTTTCATTCATAAAACACAGGGTTCTATTCATAGAACACAGGGTTCCATTCATAGAACACAGGGTTCTATTAATAGAACACAAGGTTGTATTCATAAAACACATGGTTATATTTATAGATCACGGGTGGTTTCCATTCAGAGAACACATCATTTCATTCATAAAACACAGGGTTCTATTCATAGAACACAGGGTTCCATTTATAGAACACTGGGTTCTATTCATAGACCACAAGGTTTTATTCATAGAACACATGGTTATATTTATAGATCACGGGTGGTTTCCATTCAGAGAACACAATTTTATTCATAAAACACAGGGTTCAATTCATAGAACACAGGGTTCCATTTATAGAACACAGGGTTCTATTCATAGAACTCAAGGTTTTATTCATAGAACAGATGGTTATATTTATAGATCACGGGTGGTTTCCATTCAGAGAACACATAATTGCATTCATAAAACACAGGGTTCTATTCATAGAACACAGGGTTCCATTTATAGAACACTGGGTTATATTCATAGACCACAAGGTTTTATTCATAAAACACATGGTTATATTTATAGATCACGGGTGGTTTCCATTCAGAGAACACATCATTTCATTCATAAAACACAGGGTTCTATTAATAGAACACAGGGTTCCATTTATAGAACACAGGGTTCTATTCATAGAACACAAGGTTTTATTCATAGAACACATGGCTATATTTATAGATCACGGGTGGTTTCCATTCAGAGAACACATGGTTTCATTCATAAAACACAGGGTTCTATTTATAGAACACAGGGTTCCATTCATAGAACACAGGGTTCTATTAATAGAACACAAGGTTTTATTCATAAAACACATGGTTATATTTATAGATCACGGGTGGTTTCCCTTCAGAGAACACATGGTTTCATTCATAAAACACAGGGTTCTATTCATAGAACACAGGGTTCCATTCATAGAACACAGGGTTCTATTCATAGAACTCAAGGTTTTATTCATAGAACAGATGGTTATATTTATAGATCACGGGTGGTTTCCATTCAGAGAACACATCATTGCATTCATAAAACACAGGGTTCTATTCATAGAACACAGGGTTCCATTTATAGAACACAGGGTTCTATTCATAGAACACAAGGTTTTATTCATAGAACACATGGTTATATTTATAGATCACGGGTGGTTTCCATTCAGAGAACACATAATTGCATTCATTAAACAAAGGGTTATTCATAGAACACAGGGTTCCATTTATAGAACACAGGGTTCTATTCATAGAAAACAAGGTTTTATTCATAGAACACATGGCTATATTTATAGATCACGGGTGGTTTCCATTCAGAGAACACATAATTGCATTCATAAAACACAGGGTTCTATTCATAGAACACAGGGTTCCATTTATAGAACACAGGGTTCTATTCATAGAACACAAGGTTTTATTCATAGAACACATGGTTATATTTATAGATCAAGGGTGGTTTCCATTCAGAGAACACATGGTTTCATTCATAAAACACAGGGTTCTATTTATAGAACACAGGGTTCCATTCATAGAACACAGGGTTCTATTAATAAAACACAAGGTTTTATTCATAAAACACATGGTTATATTTATAGATCACGGGTGGTTTCCATTCAGAGAACACATGGTTTCATTCATAAATCACAGGGTTCTATTCATAGAACACAGGGTTCCATTCATAGAACACAGGGTTCTATTAATAGAACACAAGGTTTTATTCATAAAACACATGGTTATATTTATAGATCACGGGTGGTTTCCATTCAGAGAACACATGATTTCATTCATAAAACACAGGGTTCTATTTATAGAACACAGGGTTCCATTCATAGAACACAGGGTTCTATTAATAGAACACAAGGTTTTATTCATAAAACACATGGTTATATTTATAGATCACGGGTGGTTTCCAGTCAGAGAACACATGGTTTCATTCATAAAACACAGGGTTCTATTCATAGAACACAGGGTTCCATTCATAGAACACAGGGTTCTATTAATAGAACACAAGGTTGTATTCATAAAACACATGGTTATATTTATAGATCACGGGTGGTTTCCATTCAGAGAACACATAATTTCATTCATAAAACACAGGGTTCTATTCATAGAACACAGGGTTCCATTTATAGAACACAGGGTTCTATTCATAGAACACAAGGTTTTATTCATAGAACACATGGTTATATTTATAGATCACGGGTGGTTTCCATTCAGAGAACACATAATTGTATTCATAAAACACAGGGTTCTATTCATAGAACACAGGGTTCCATTTATAGAACACAGGGTTCTATTCATAGAACTCAAGGTTTTATTCATAGAACAGATGGTTATATTTATAGATCACGGGTGGTTTCCATTCAGAGAACACATAATTGCATTCATAAAACACAGGGTTCTATTCATAGAACACAGGGTTCCATTTATAGAACACAGGGTTCTATTCATAGAACACAAGGTTTTATTCATAGAACACATGGCTATATTTATAGATCACGGGTGGTTTCCATTCAGAGAACACATGGTTTCATTCATAAAACACAGGGTTCTATTTATAGAACACAGGGTTCCATTCATAGAACACAGGGTTCTATTAATAGAACACAAGGTTTTATTCATAAAACACATGGTTATATTTATAGATCACGGGTGGTTTCCATTCAGAGAACACATGGTTTCATTCATAAAACACAGGGTTCTATTCATAGAACACAGGGTTCCATTCATAGAACACAGGGTTCTATTAAGAGAACACAAGGTTTTATTCATAGAACACATGGCTATATTTATAGATCACGGGTGGTTTCCATTCAGAGAACACATGGTTTCATTCATAAAACACAGGGTTCTATTTGTAGAACACAGGGTTCCATTCATAGAACACAGGGTTCTATTAAGAGAACACAAGGTTTTATTCATAGAACACATGGCTATATTTATAGATCACGGGTGGTTTCCATTCAGAGAACACATCATTTCATTCATAAAACACAGGGTTTTATTCATAGAACACAGGGTTCCATTTATAGAACACAGGGTTCTATTCATAGAACACAAGGTTTTATTCATAGAACACATGGCTATATTTATAGATCACGGGTGGTTTCCATTCAGAGAACACATGGTTTCATTCATAAAACACAGGGTTCTATTTATAGAACACAGGGTTCCATTCATAGAACACAGGGTTCTATTAATAGAACACAAGGTTTTATTCATAAAACACATGGTTATATTTATAGATCACGGGTGGTTTCCATTCAGAGAACACATGGTTTCATTCATAAAACACAGGGTTCTATTCATAGAACACAGGGTTCCATTCATAGAACACAGGGTTCTATTAAGAGAACACAAGGTTTTATTCATAGAACACATGGCTATATTTATAGATCACGGGTGGTTTCCATTCAGAGAACACATGGTTTCATTCATAAAACACAGGGTTCTATTTGTAGAACACAGGGTTCCATTCATAGAACACAGGGTTCTATTAAGAGAACACAAGGTTTTATTCATAGAACACATGGCTATATTTATAGATCACGGGTGGTTTCCATTCAGAGAACACATCATTTCATTCATAAAACACAGGGTTCTATTCATAGAACACAGGGTTCCATTTATAGAACACAGGGTTCTATTCATAGAACACAAGGTTTTATTCATAGAACACATGGCTATATTTATAGATCACGGGTGGTTTCCATTCAGAGAACACATGGTTTCATTCATAAAACACAGGGTTCTATTTATAGAACACAGGGTTCCATTTATAGAACACAGGGTTCTATTAATAGAACACAAGGTTTTATTCATAAAACACATGGTTATATTTATAGATCACGGGTGGTTTCCATTCAGAGAACACATGTTTTCATTCATAAAACACAGGGTTCTATTCATAGAACACAGGGTTTCATTCATAGAACACAGGGTTCTATTAATAGAACACAAGGTTTTATTCATAAAACACATGGTTATATTTATAGATCACGGGTGGTTTCCATTCAGAGAACACATGGTTTCATTCATAAAACACAGGGTTCTATTTATAGAACACAGGGTTCCATTCATAGAACACAGGGTTCTATTAATAGAACACAAGGTTTTATTCATAAAACACATGGTTATGTTTATAGATCACGGGTGGTTTCCATTCAGAGAACACATGGTTTCGTTCATAAAACACAGGGTTCTATTCATAGAACACAGGGTTCCATTCATAGAACACAGGGTTCTATTAAGAGAACACAAGGTTTTATTCATAGAACACATGGCTATATTTATAGATCACGGGTGGTTTCCATTCAGAGAACACATGGTTTCATTCATAAAACACAGGGTTCTATTTGTAGAACACAGGGTTCCATTCATAGAACACAGGGTTCTATTAAGAGAACACAAGGTTTTATTCATAGAACACATGGCTATATTTATAGATCACGGGTGGTTTCCATTCAGAGAACACATCATTTCATTCATAAAACACAGGGTTCTATTCATAGAACACAGGGTTCCATTTATAGAACACAGGATTCTATTCATAGAACACAAGGTTTTATTCATAGAACACATGGCTATATTTATAGATCACGGGTGGTTTCCATTCAGAGAACACATGGTTTCATTCATAAAACACAGGGTTCTATTTATAGAACACAGGGTTCCATTCATAGAACACAGGGTTCTATTAATAGAACACAAGGTTTTATTCATAAAACACATGGTTATATTTATAGATCACGGGTGGTTTCCATTCAGAGAACACATGGTTTCATTCATAAAACACAGGGTTCTATTCATAGAACACAGGGTTCCATTCATAGAACACAGGGTTCTATTAAGAGAACACAAGGTTTTATTCATAGAACACATGGCTATATTTATAGATCACGGGTGGTTTCCATTCAGAGAACACATGGTTTCATTCATAAAACACAGGGTTCTATTTGTAGAACACAGGGTTCCATTCATAGAACACAGGGTTCTATTAAGAGAACACAAGGTTTTATTCATAGAACACATGGCTATATTTATAGATCACGGGTGGTTTCCATTCAGAGAACACATCATTTCATTCATAAAACACAGGGTTCTATTCATAGAACACAGGGTTCCATTCATAGAACACAGGGTTCTATTAAGAGAACACAAGGTTTTATTCATAGAACACATGGCTATATTTATAGATCACGGGTGGTTTCCATTCAGAGAACACATGGTTTCATTCATAAAACACAGGGTTCTATTTGTAGAACACAGGGTTCCATTCATAGAACACAGGGTTCTATTAAGAGAACACAAGGTTTTATTCATAGAACACATGGCTATATTTATAGATCACGGGTGGTTTCCATTCAGAGAACACATCATTTCATTCATAAAACACAGGGTTCTATTCATAGAACACAGGGTTCCATTTATAGAACACAGGGTTCTATTCATAGAACACAAGGTTTTATTCATAGAACACATGGCTATATTTATAGATCACGGGTGGTTTCCATTCAGAGAACACATGGTTTCATTCATAAAACACAGGGTTCTATTTGTAGAACACAGGGTTCCATTCATAGAACACAGGGTTCTATTAAGAGAACACAAGGTTTTATTCATAGAACACATGGCTATATTTATAGATCACGGGTGGTTTCCATTCAGAGAACACATCATTTCATTCATAAAACACAGGGTTCTATTCATAGAACACAGGGTTCCATTTATAGAACACAGGGTTCTATTCATAGAACACAAGGTTTTATTCATAGAACACATGGCTATATTTATAGATCACGGGTGGTTTCTATTCAGAGAACACATGGTTTCATTCATAAAACACAGGGTTCTATTTATAGAACACAGGGTTCCATTCATAGAACACAGGGTTCTATTAATAGAACACAAGGTTTTATTCATAAAACACATGGTTATATTTATAGATCACGGGTGGTTTCCATTCAGAGAACACATGGTTTCATTCATAAATCACAGGGTTCTATTCATAGAACACAGGGTTCCATTCATAGAACACAGGGTTCTATTAATAGAACACAAGGTTTTATTCATAAAACACATGGTTATATTTATAGATCACGGGTGGTTTCCATTCAGAGAACACATGATTTCATTCATAAAACACAGGGTTCTATTTATAGAACACAGGGTTCCATTCATAGAACACAGGGTTCTATTAATAGAACACAAGGTTTTATTCATAAAACACATGGTTATATTTATAGATCACGGGTGGTTTCCAGTCAGAGAACACATGGTTTCATTCATAAAACACAGGGTTCTATTCATAGAACACAGGGTTCCATTCATAGAACACAGGGTTCTATTAATAGAACACAAGGTTGTATTCATAAAACACATGGTTATATTTATAGATCACGGGTGATTTCCATTTAGAGAACACATAATTTCATTCATAAAACACAGGGTTCTATTCATAGAACACAGGGTTCCATTTATAGAACACAGGGTTCTATTCATAGAACACAAGGTTTTATTCATAAAACACATGGTTATATTTATAGATCACGGGTGGTTTCCAGTCAGAGAACACATGGTTTCATTCATAAAACACAGGGTTCTATTCATAGAACACAGGGTTCCATTCATAGAACACAGGGTTCTATTAATAGAACACAAGGTTGTATTCATAAAACACATGGTTATATTTATAGATCACGGGTGATTTCCATTTAGAGAACACATAATTTCATTCATAAAACACAGGGTTCTATTCATAGAACACAGGGTTCCATTTATAGAACACAGGGTTCTATTCATAGAACACAAGGTTTTATTCATAGAACACATGGTTATATTTATAGATCACGGGTGGTTTCCATTCAGAGAACACATAATTTTATTCATAAAACACAGGGTTCTATTCATAGAACACAGGGTTCCATTTATAGAACACAGGGTTCTATTCATAGAACTCAAGGTTTTATTCATAGAACAGATGGTTATATTTATAGATCACGGGTGGTTTCCATTCAGAGAACACATAATTGCATTCATAAAACACAGGGTTCTATTCATAGAACACAGGGTTCCATTTATAGAACACAGGGTTCTATTCATAGAACACAAGGTTTTATTCATAGAACACATGGCTATATTTATAGATCACGGGTGGTTTCCATTCAGAGAACACATGGTTTCATTCATAAAACACAGGGTTCTATTTATAGAACACAGGGTTCCATTCATAGAACACAGGGTTCTATTAATAGAACACAAGGTTTTATTCATAAAACACATGGTTATATTTATAGATCACGGGTGGTTTCCATTCAGAGAACACATGGTTTCATTCATAAAACACAGGGTTCTATTCATAGAACACAGGGTTCCATTCATAGAACACAGGGTTCTATTAAGAGAACACAAGGTTTTATTCATAGAACACATGGCTATATTTATAGATCACGGGTGGTTTCCATTCAGAGAACACATGGTTTCATTCATAAAACACAGGGTTCTATTTGTAGAACACAGGGTTCCATTCATAGAACACAGGGTTCTATTAAGAGAACACAAGGTTTTATTCATAGAACACATGGCTATATTTATAGATCACGGGTGGTTTCCATTCAGAGAACACATCATTTCATTCATAAAACACAGGGTTTTATTCATAGAACACAGGGTTCCATTTATAGAACACAGGGTTCTATTCATAGAACACAAGGTTTTATTCATAGAACACATGGCTATATTTATAGATCACGGGTGGTTTCCATTCAGAGAACACATGGTTTCATTCATAAAACACAGGGTTCTATTTATAGAACACAGGGTTCCATTCATAGAACACAGGGTTCTATTAATAGAACACAAGGTTTTATTCATAAAACACATGGTTATATTTATAGATCACGGGTGGTTTCCATTCAGAGAACACATGGTTTCATTCATAAAACACAGGGTTCTATTCATAGAACACAGGGTTCCATTCATAGAACACAGGGTTCTATTAAGAGAACACAAGGTTTTATTCATAGAACACATGGCTATATTTATAGATCACGGGTGGTTTCCATTCAGAGAACACATGGTTTCATTAATAAAACACAGGGTTCTATTTGTAGAACACAGGGTTCCATTCATAGAACACAGGGTTCTATTAAGAGAACACAAGGTTTTATTCATAGAACACATGGCTATATTTATAGATCACGGGTGGTTTCCATTCAGAGAACACATCATTTCATTCATAAAACACAGGGTTCTATTCATAGAACACAGGGTTCCATTTATAGAACACAGGGTTCTATTCATAGAACACAAGGTTTTATTCATAGAACACATGGCTATATTTATAGATCACGGGTGGTTTCCATTCAGAGAACACATGGTTTCATTCATAAAACACAGGGTTCTATTTATAGAACACAGGGTTCCATTTATAGAACACAGGGTTCTATTAATAGAACACAAGGTTTTATTCATAAAACACATGGTTATATTTATAGATCACGGGTGGTTTCCATTCAGAGAACACATAATTTCATTCATAAAACACAGGGTTCTATTCATAGAACACAGGGTTCCATTTATAGAACACAGGGTTCTATTCATAGAACACAAGGTTTTATTCATAGAACACATGGTTATATTTATAGATCACGGGTGGTTTCCATTCAGAGAACACATAATTGTATTCATAAAACACAGGGTTCTATTCATAGAACACAGGGTTCCATTTATAGAACACAGGGTTCTATTCATAGAACTCAAGGTTTTATTCATAGAACAGATGGTTATATTTATAGATCACGGGTGGTTTCCATTCAGAGAACACATAATTGCATTCATAAAACACAGGGTTCTATTCATAGAACACAGGGTTCCATTTATAGAACACAGGGTTCTATTCATAGAACACAAGGTTTTATTCATAGAACACATGGCTATATTTATAGATCACGGATGGTTTCCATTCAGAGAACACATGGTTTCATTCATAAAACACAGGGTTCTATTTATAGAACACAGGGTTCCATTCATAGAACACAGGGTTCTATTAATAGAACACAAGGTTTTATTCATAAAACACATGGTTATATTTATAGATCACGGGTGGTTTCCATTCAGAGAACACATGGTTTCATTCATAAAACACAGGGTTCTATTCATAGAACACAGGGTTCCATTCATAGAACACAGGGTTCTATTAAGAGAACACAAGGTTTTATTCATAGAACACATGGCTATATTTATAGATCACGGGTGGTTTCCATTCAGAGAACACATGGTTTCATTCATAAAACACAGGGTTCTATTTGTAGAACACAGGGTTCCATTCATAGAACACAGGGTTCTATTAAGAGAACACAAGGTTTTATTCATAGAACACATGGCTATATTTATAGATCACGGGTGGTTTCCATTCAGAGAACACATCATTTCATTCATAAAACACAGGGTTTTATTCATAGAACACAGGGTTCCATTTATAGAACACAGGGTTCTATTCATAGAACACAAGGTTTTATTCATAGAACACATGGCTATATTTATAGATCACGGGTGGTTTCCATTCAGAGAACACATGGTTTCATTCATAAAACACAGGGTTCTATTTATAGAACACAGGGTTCCATTCATAGAACACAGGGTTCTATTAATAGAACACAAGGTTTTATTCATAAAACACATGGTTATATTTATAGATCACGGGTGGTTTCCATTCAGAGAACACATGGTTTCATTCATAAAACACAGGGTTCTATTCATAGAACACAGGGTTCCATTCATAGAACACAGGGTTCTATTAAGAGAACACAAGGTTTTATTCATAGAACACATGGCTATATTTATAGATCACGGGTGGTTTCCATTCAGAGAACACATGGTTTCATTCATAAAACACAGGGTTCTATTTGTAGAACACAGGGTTCCATTCATAGAACACAGGGTTCTATTAAGAGAACACAAGGTTTTATTCATAGAACACATGGCTATATTTATAGATCACGGGTGGTTTCCATTCAGAGAACACATCATTTCATTCATAAAACACAGGGTTCTATTCATAGAACACAGGGTTCCATTTATAGAACACAGGGTTCTATTCATAGAACACAAGGTTTTATTCATAGAACACATGGCTATATTTATAGATCACGGGTGGTTTCCATTCAGAGAACACATGGTTTCATTCATAAAACACAGGGTTCTATTTATAGAACACAGGGTTCCATTTATAGAACACAGGGTTCTATTAATAGAACACAAGGTTTTATTCATAAAACACATGGTTATATTTATAGATCACGGGTGGTTTCCATTCAGAGAACACATGTTTTCATTCATAAAACACAGGGTTCTATTCATAGAACACAGGGTTTCATTCATAGAACACAGGGTTCTATTAATAGAACACAAGGTTTTATTCATAAAACACATGGTTATATTTATAGATCACGGGTGGTTTCCATTCAGAGAACACATGGTTTCATTCATAAAACACAGGGTTCTATTTATAGAACACAGGGTTCCATTCATAGAACACAGGGTTCTATTAATAGAACACAAGGTTTTATTCATAAAACACATGGTTATGTTTATAGATCACGGGTGGTTTCCATTCAGAGAACACATGGTTTCGTTCATAAAACACAGGGTTCTATTCATAGAACACAGGGTTCCATTCATAGAACACAGGGTTCTATTAAGAGAACACAAGGTTTTATTCATAGAACACATGGCTATATTTATAGATCACGGGTGGTTTCCATTCAGAGAACACATGGTTTCATTCATAAAACACAGGGTTCTATTTGTAGAACACAGGGTTCCATTCATAGAACACAGGGTTCTATTAAGAGAACACAAGGTTTTATTCATAGAACACATGGCTATATTTATAGATCACGGGTGGTTTCCATTCAGAGAACACATCATTTCATTCATAAAACACAGGGTTCTATTCATAGAACACAGGGTTCCATTCATAGAACACAGGGTTCTATTAAGAGAACACAAGGTTTTATTCATAGAACACATGGCTATATTTATAGATCACGGGTGGTTTCCATTCAGAGAACACATGGTTTCATTCATAAAACACAGGGTTCTATTAAGAGAACACAAGGTTTTATTCATAGAACACATGGCTATATTTATAGATCACGGGTGGTTTCCATTCAGAGAACACATCATTTCATTCATAAAACACAGGGTTCTATTCATAGAACACAGGGTTCCATTTATAGAACACAGGGTTCTATTCATAGAACACAAGGTTTTATTCATAGAACACATGGCTATATTTATAGATCACGGGTGGTTTCCATTCAGAGAACACATGGTTTCATTCATAAAACACAGGGTTCTATTTGTAGAACACAGGGTTCCATTCATAGAACACAGGGTTCTATTAAGAGAACACAAGGTTTTATTCATAGAACACATGGCTATATTTATAGATCACGGGTGGTTTCCATTCAGAGAACACATCATTTCATTCATAAAACACAGGGTTCTATTCATAGAACACAGGGTTCCATTTATAGAACACAGGGTTCTATTCATAGAACACAAGGTTTTATTCATAGAACACATGGCTATATTTATAGATCACGGGTGGTTTCTATTCAGAGAACACATGGTTTCATTCATAAAACACAGGGTTCTATTTATAGAACACAGGGTTCCATTCATAGAACACAGGGTTCTATTAATAGAACACAAGGTTTTATTCATAAAACACATGGTTATATTTATAGATCACGGGTGGTTTCCATTCAGAGAACACATGGTTTCATTCATAAATCACAGGGTTCTATTCATAGAACACAGGGTTCCATTCATAGAACACAGGGTTCTATTAATAGAACACAAGGTTTTATTCATAAAACACATGGTTATATTTATAGATCACGGGTGGTTTCCATTCAGAGAACACATGATTTCATTCATAAAACACAGGGTTCTATTTATAGAACACAGGGTTCCATTCATAGAACACAGGGTTCTATTAATAGAACACAAGGTTTTATTCATAAAACACATGGTTATATTTATAGATCACGGGTGGTTTCCAGTCAGAGAACACATGGTTTCATTCATAAAACACAGGGTTCTATTCATAGAACACAGGGTTCCATTCATAGAACACAGGGTTCTATTAATAGAACACAAGGTTGTATTCATAAAACACATGGTTATATTTATAGATCACGGGTGGTTTCCATTCAGAGAACACATAATTTCATTCATAAAACACAGGGTTCTATTCATAGAACACAGGGTTCCATTTATAGAACACAGGGTTCTATTCATAGAACACAAGGTTTTATTCATAGAACACATGGTTATATTTATAGATCACGGGTGGTTTCCATTCAGAGAACACATAATTTTATTCATAAAACACAGGGTTCTATTCATAGAACACAGGGTTCCATTTATAGAACACAGGGTTCTATTCATAGAACTCAAGGTTTTATTCATAGAACAGATGGTTATATTTATAGATCACGGGTGGTTTCCATTCAGAGAACACATAATTGCATTCATAAAACACAGGGTTCTATTCATAGAACACAGGGTTCCATTTATAGAACACAGGGTTCTATTCATAGAACACAAGGTTTTATTCATAGAACACATGGCTATATTTATAGATCACGGGTGGTTTCCATTCAGAGAACACATGGTTTCATTCATAAAACACAGGGTTCTATTTATAGAACACAGGGTTCCATTCATAGAACACAGGGTTCTATTAATAGAACACAAGGTTTTATTCATAAAACACATGGTTATATTTATAGATCACGGGTGGTTTCCATTCAGAGAACACATGGTTTCATTCATAAAACACAGGGTTCTATTCATAGAACACAGGGTTCCATTCATAGAACACAGGGTTCTATTAAGAGAACACAAGGTTTTATTCATAGAACACATGGCTATATTTATAGATCACGGGTGGTTTCCATTCAGAGAACACATGGTTTCATTCATAAAACACAGGGTTCTATTTGTAGAACACAGGGTTCCATTCATAGAACACAGGGTTCTATTAAGAGAACACAAGGTTTTATTCATAGAACACATGGCTATATTTATAGATCACGGGTGGTTTCCATTCAGAGAACACATCATTTCATTCATAAAACACAGGGTTTTATTCATAGAACACAGGGTTCCATTTATAGAACACAGGGTTCTATTCATAGAACACAAGGTTTTATTCATAGAACACATGGCTATATTTATAGATCACGGGTGGTTTCCATTCAGAGAACACATGGTTTCATTCATAAAACACAGGGTTCTATTTATAGAACACAGGGTTCCATTCATAGAACACAGGGTTCTATTAATAGAACACAAGGTTTTATTCATAAAACACATGGTTATATTTATAGATCACGGGTGGTTTCCATTCAGAGAACACATGGTTTCATTCATAAAACACAGGGTTCTATTCATAGAACACAGGGTTCCATTCATAGAACACAGGGTTCTATTAAGAGAACACAAGGTTTTATTCATAGAACACATGGCTATATTTATAGATCACGGGTGGTTTCCATTCAGAGAACACATGGTTTCATTCATAAAACACAGGGTTCTATTTGTAGAACACAGGGTTCCATTCATAGAACACAGGGTTCTATTAAGAGAACACAAGGTTTTATTCATAGAACACATGGCTATATTTATAGATCACGGGTGGTTTCCATTCAGAGAACACATCATTTCATTCATAAAACACAGGGTTCTATTCATAGAACACAGGGTTCCATTTATAGAACACAGGGTTCTATTCATAGAACACAAGGTTTTATTCATAGAACACATGGCTATATTTATAGATCACGGGTGGTTTCCATTCAGAGAACACATGGTTTCATTCATAAAACACAGGGTTCTATTTATAGAACACAGGGTTCCATTTATAGAACACAGGGTTCTATTAATAGAACACAAGGTTTTATTCATAAAACACATGGTTATATTTATAGATCACGGGTGGTTTCCATTCAGAGAACACATGTTTTCATTCATAAAACACAGGGTTCTATTCATAGAACACAGGGTTTCATTCATAGAACACAGGGTTCTATTAATAGAACACAAGGTTTTATTCATAAAACACATGGTTATATTTATAGATCACGGGTGGTTTCCATTCAGAGAACACATGGTTTCATTCATAAAACACAGGGTTCTATTTATAGAACACAGGGTTCCATTCATAGAACACAGGGTTCTATTAATAGAACACAAGGTTTTATTCATAAAACACATGGTTATGTTTATAGATCACGGGTGGTTTCCATTCAGAGAACACATGGTTTCGTTCATAAAACACAGGGTTCTATTCATAGAACACAGGGTTCCATTCATAGAACACAGGGTTCTATTAAGAGAACACAAGGTTTTATTCATAGAACACATGGCTATATTTATAGATCACGGGTGGTTTCCATTCAGAGAACACATGGTTTCATTCATAAAACACAGGGTTCTATTTGTAGAACACAGGGTTCCATTCATAGAACACAGGGTTCTATTAAGAGAACACAAGGTTTTATTCATAGAACACATGGCTATATTTATAGATCACGGGTGGTTTCCATTCAGAGAACACATCATTTCATTCATAAAACACAGGGTTCTATTCATAGAACACAGGGTTCCATTTATAGAACACAGGATTCTATTCATAGAACACAAGGTTTTATTCATAGAACACATGGCTATATTTATAGATCACGGGTGGTTTCCATTCAGAGAACACATGGTTTCATTCATAAAACACAGGGTTCTATTTATAGAACACAGGGTTCCATTCATAGAACACAGGGTTCTATTAATAGAACACAAGGTTTTATTCATAAAACACATGGTTATATTTATAGATCACGGGTGGTTTCCATTCAGAGAACACATGGTTTCATTCATAAAACACAGGGTTCTATTCATAGAACACAGGGTTCCATTCATAGAACACAGGGTTCTATTAAGAGAACACAAGGTTTTATTCATAGAACACATGGCTATATTTATAGATCACGGGTGGTTTCCATTCAGAGAACACATGGTTTCATTCATAAAACACAGGGTTCTATTTGTAGAACACAGGGTTCCATTCATAGAACACAGGGTTCTATTAAGAGAACACAAGGTTTTATTCATAGAACACATGGCTATATTTATAGATCACGGGTGGTTTCCATTCAGAGAACACATCATTTCATTCATAAAACACAGGGTTCTATTCATAGAACACAGGGTTCCATTCATAGAACACAGGGTTCTATTAAGAGAACACAAGGTTTTATTCATAGAACACATGGCTATATTTATAGATCACGGGTGGTTTCCATTCAGAGAACACATGGTTTCATTCATAAAACACAGGGTTCTATTTGTAGAACACAGGGTTCCATTCATAGAACACAGGGTTCTATTCATAGAACACAAGGTTTTATTCATAGAACACATGGCTATATTTATAGATCACGGGTGGTTTCCATTCAGAGAACACATCATTTCATTCATAAAACACAGGGTTCTATTCATAGAACACAGGGTTCCATTTATAGAACACAGGGTTCTATTCATAGAACACAAGGTTTTATTCATAGAACACATGGCTATATTTATAGATCACGGGTGGTTTCCATTCAGAGAACACATGGTTTCATTCATAAAACACAGGGTTCTATTTATAGAACACAGGGTTCCATTCATAGAACACAGGGTTCTATTAAGAGAACACAAGGTTTTATTCATAGAACACATGGCTATATTTATAGATCACGGGTGGTTTCCATTCAGAGAACACATGGTTTCATTCATAAAACACAGGGTTCTATTTGTAGAACACAGGGTTCCATTCATAGAACACAGGGTTCTATTAAGAGAACACAAGGTTTTATTCATAGAACACATGGCTATATTTATAGATCATGGGTGGTTTCCATTCAGAGAACACATCATTTCATTCATAAAACACAGGGTTCTATTCATAGAACACAGGGTTCCATTTATAGAACACAGGGTTCTTTTCATAGAACACAAGGTTTTATTCATAGAACACATGGCTATATTTATAGATCACGGGTGGTTTCCATTCAGAGAACACATGGTTTCATTCATAAAACACAGGGTTCTATTTGTAGAACACAGGGTTCCATTCATAGAACACAGGGTTCTATTAAGAGAACACAAGGTTTTATTCATAGAACACATGGCTATATTTATAGATCACGGGTGGTTTCCATTCAGAGAACACATCATTTCATTCATAAAACACAGGGTTCTATTCATAGAACACAGGGTTCCATTTATAGAACACAGGGTTCTATTCATAGAACACAAGGTTTTATTCATAGAACACATGGCTATATTTATAGATCACGGGTGGTTTCCATTCAGAGAACAAATGGTTTCATTCATAAATTACAGGGTTCTATTTATAGAACACAGGGTTCCATTCATAGAACACAGGGTTCTATTAATAGAACACAAGGTTTTATTCATAAAACACATGGTTATATTTATAGATCACGGGTGGTTTCCATTCAGAGAACACATGGTTTCATTCATAAAACACAGGGTTCTATTTGTAGAACACAGGGTTCCATTCATAGAACACAGGGTTCTATTAAGAGAACACAAGGTTTTATTCATAGAACACATGGCTATATTTATAGATCACGGGTGGTTTCCATTCAGAGAACACATGGTTTCATTCATAAAACACAGGGTTCTATTTGTAGAACACAGGGTTCCATTCATAGAACACAGGGTTCTATTAAGAGAACACAAGGTTTTATTCATAGAACACATGGCTATATTTATAGATCACGGGTGGTTTCCATTCAGAGAACACATCATTTCATTCATAAAACACAGGGTTCTATTCATAGAACACAGGGTTCCATTTATAGAACACAGGGTTCTATTCATAGAACACAAGGTTTTATTCATAGAACACATGGCTATATTTATAGATCACGGGTGGTTTCCATTCAGAGAACACATGGTTTCATTCATAAAACACAGGGTTCTATTTATAGAACACAGGGTTCCATTCATAGAACACAGGGTTCTATTAATAGAACACAAGGTTTTATTCATAAAACACATGGTTATATTTATAGATCACGGGTGGTTTCCATTCAGAGAACACATGGTTTCATTCATAAAACACAGGGTTCTATTCATAGAACACAGGGTTCCATTCATAGAACACAGGGTTCTATTAAGAGAACACAAGGTTTTATTCATAGAACACATGGCTATATTTATAGATCACGGGTGGTTTCCATTCAGAGAACACATGGTTTCATTCATAAAACACAGGGTTCTATTTGTAGAACACAGGGTTCCATTTATAGAACACAGGGTTCTATTCATAGAACACAAGGTTTTATTCATAGAACACATGGCTATATTTATAGATCACGGGTGGTTTCCATTCAGAGAACACATGGTTTCATTCATAAAACACAGGGTTCTATTTATAGAACACAGGGTTCCATTCATGGAACACAGGGTTCTATTAATAGAACACAAGGTTTTATTCATAAAACACATGGTTATATTTATAGATCACGGGTGGTTTCCATTCAGAGAACACATGTTTTCATTCATAAAACACAGGGTTCTATTCATAGAACACAGGGTTTCATTCATAGAACACAGGGTTCTATTAATAGAACACAAGGTTTTATTCATAAAACACATGGTTATATTTATAGATCACGGGTGGTTTCCATTCAGAGAACACATCATTTCATTCATAAAACACAGGGTTCTATTCATAGAACACAGGGTTCCATTTATAGAACACAGGGTTCTTTTCATAGAACACAAGGTTTTATTCATAAAACACATGGTTATATTTATAGATCATGGGTGGTTTCCATTCAGAGAACACATCATTTCATTCATAAAACACAGGGTTCTATTCATAGAACACAGGGTTCCATTTATAGAACACTGGGTTCTATTCATAGACCACAAGGTTTTATTCATAGAACACATGGTTATATTTATAGATCACGGGTGGTTTCCATTCAGAGAACACATAATTTTATTCATAAAACACAGGGTTCTATTCATAGAACACAGGGTTCCATTTATAGAACACAGGGTTCTATTCATAGAACTCAAGGTTTTATTCATAGAACAAATGGTTATATTTATAGATCACGGGTGATTTCCATTCAGAGAACACATAATTGCATTCATTAAACAAAGGGTTATTCATAGAACACAGGGTTCCATTTATAGAACACAGGGTTCTATTCATAGAAAACAAGGTTTTATTCATAGAACACATGGCTATATTTATAGATCACGGGTGGTTTCCATTCAGAGAACACATAATTGCATTCATAAAACACAGGGTTCTATTCATAGAACACAGGGTTCCATTTATAGAACACAGGGTTCTATTCATAGAACACAAGGTTTTATTCATAGAACACATGGTTATATTTATAGATCACGGGTGGTTTCCATTCAGAGAACACATGGTTTCATTCATAAAACACAGGGTTCTATTTATAGAACACAGGGATCCATTCATAGAACACAGGGTTCTATTAATAAAACACAAGGTTTTATTCATAAAACACATGGTTATATTTATAGATCACGGGTGGTTTCCATTCAGAGAACACATGGTTTCATTCATAAATCACAGGGTTCTATTCATAGAACACAGGGTTCCATTCATAGAACACAGGGTTCTATTAATAGAACACAAGGTTTTATTCATAAAACCCATGGTTATATTTATAGATCACGGGTGGTTTCCATTCAGAGAACACATGATTTCATTCATAAAACACAGGGTTCTATTTATAGAACACAGGGTTCCATTCATAGAACACAGGGTTCTATTAATAGAACACAAGGTTTTATTCATAAAACACATGGTTATATGTATAGATCACGGGTGGTTTCCAGTCAGAGAACACATGGTTTCATTCATAAAACACAGGGTTCTATTCATAGAACACAGGGTTCCATTCATAGAACACAGGGTTCTATTAATAGAACACAAGGTTGTATTCATAAAACACATGGTTATATTTATAGATCATGGGTGGTTTCCATTCAGAGAACACATAATTTCATTCATAAAACACAGGGTTCTATTCATAGAACACAGGGTTCCATTTATAGAACACAGGGTTCTATTCATAGAACACAAGGTTTTATTCATAGAACACATGGTTATATTTATAGATCACGGGTGGTTTCCATTCAGAGAACACATAATTTTATTCATAAAACACAGGGTTCTATTCATAGAACACAGGGTTCCATTTATAGAACACAGGGTTCTATTCATAGAACTCAAGGTTTTATTCATAGAACAGATGGTTATATTTATAGATCACGGGTGGTTTCCATTCAGAGAACACATCATTTCATTCATAAAACACAGGGTTCTATTCATAGAACACAGGGTTCCATTTATAGAACACTGGGTTCTATTCATAGACCACAAGGTTTTATTCATAGAACACATGGTTATATTTATAGATCACGGGTGGTTTTCATTCAGAGAACACATAATTTTATTCATAAAACACAGGGTTCTATTCATAGAACACAGGGTTCCATTTATAGAACACAGGGTTCCATTTATAGAACACTGGGTTCTATTCATAGACCACAAGGTTTTATTCATAGAACACATGGTTATATTTATAGATCATGGGTGGTTTTCATTCAGAGAACACATAATTTTATTAATAAAACACAGGGTTCTATTCATAGAACACAGGGTTCCATTTATAGAACACAGGGTTCTATTCATAGAACACAAGGTTTTATTCATAGAACACATGGCTATATTTATAGATCACGGGTGGTTTCCATTCAGAGAACACATGGTTTCATTCATAAAACACAGGGTTCTATTTATAGAACACAGGGTTCCATTCATAGAACACAAGGTTTTATTCATAAAACACATGGTTATATTTATAGATCACGGGTGGTTTCCATTCAGAGAACACATGGTTTCATTCATAAAACACAGGGTTCTATTCATAGAACACAGGGTTCCATTCATAGAACACAGGGTTCTATTAAGAGAACACAAGGTTTTATTCATAAAACACATGGTTATATTTATAGATCACGGGTGGTTTCCATTCAGGGAACACATCATTTCATTCATAAAACACAGGGTTCTATTCATAGAACACAGGGTTCCATTTATAGAACACTGGGTTCTATTCATAGAACACAAGGTTTTATTCATAGAACACAAGGTTTTATTCATAGAACACATGGTTATATTTATAGATCACGGGTGGTTTCCATTCAGAGAACACATAATTTTATTCATAAAACACAGGGTTCTATTCATAGAACACAGGGTTCCATTTATAGAACACAGGGTTCTATTCATAGAACTCAAGGTTTTATTCATAGAACAGATGGTTATATTTATAGATCACGGGTGGTTTCCATTCAGAGAACACATAATTGCATTCATAAAACACAGGGTTCTATTCATAGAACACAGGGTTCCATTTATAGAACACAGGGTTCTATTCATAGAACACAAGGTTTTATTCATAGAACACATGGCTATATTTATAGATCACGGGTGGTTTCCATTCAGAGAACACATGGTTTCATTCATAAAACACAGGGTTCTATTTATAGAACACAGGGTTCCATTCATAGAACACAGGGTTCTATTAATAGAACACAAGGTTTTATTCATAAAACACATGGTTATATTTATAGATCACGGGTGGTTTCAATTCAGAGAACACATGGTTTCATTCATAAAACACAGGGTTCTATTCATAGAACACAGGGTTCCATTCATAGAACACAGGGTTCTATTAAGAGAACACAAGGTTTTATTCATAGAACACATGACTATATTTATAGATCACGGGTGGTTTCCATTCAGAGAACACATGGTTTCATTCATAAAACACAGGGTTCTATTTGTAGAACACAGGGTTCCATTCATAGAACACAGGGTTCTATTAAGAGAACACAAGGTTTTATTCATAGAACACATGGCTATATTTATAGATCACGGGTGGTTTCCATTCAGAGAACACATCATTTCATTCATAAAACACAGGGTTCTATTCATAGAACACAGGGTTCCATTTATAGAACACAGGGTTCTATTCATAGAACACAAGGTTTTATTCATAGAACACATGGCTATATTTATAGATCACGGGTGGTTTCCATTCAGAGAACACATGGTTTCATTCATAAAACACAGGGTTCTATTTATAGAACACAGGGTTCCATTCATAGAACACAGGGTTCTATTAATAGAACACAAGGTTTTATTCATAAAACACATGGTTATATTTATAGATCACGGGTGGTTTCCATTCAGAGAACACATGGTTTCATTCATAAAACACAGGGTTCTATTCATAGAACACAGGGTTCCATTCATAGAACACAGGGTTCTATTAATAGAACACAAGGTTTTATTCATAAAACACATGGTTATATTTATAGATCACGGGTGGTTTCCATTAAGAGAACACATCATTTCATTCATAAAACACAGGGTTCTATTCATAGAACACAGGGTTCCATTTATAGAACACAGGGTTCTATTCATAGAACACAAGGTTTTATTCATAGAACACATGGCTATATTTATAGATCACGGGTGGTTTCCATTCAGAGAACACATGGTTTCATTCATAAAACACAGGGTTCTATTTATAGAACACAGGGTTCCATTCATAGAACACATGGTTCTATTAATAGAACACAAGGTTTTATTCATAAAACACATGGTTATATTTATAGATCACGGGTGGTTTCCCTTCAGAGAACACATGGTTTCATTCATAAAACACAGGGTTCTATTCATAGAACACAGGGTTATATTTATAGATCACGGGTGGTTTCCATTCAGAGAACACATAATTTTATTCATAAAACACAGGGTTCTATTCATAGAACACAGGGTTCCATTTATAGAACACAGGGTTCTATTCATAGAACTCAAGGTTTTATTCATAGAACAAATGGTTATATTTATAGATCACGGGTGGTTTCCATTCAGAGAACACATAATTGCATTCATTAAACAAAGGGTTATTCATAGAACACAGGGTTCCATTTATAGAACACAGGGTTCTATTCATAGAAAACAAGGTTTTATTCATAGAACACATGGCTATATTTATAGATCACGGGTGGTTTCCATTCAGAGAACACATAATTGCATTCATAAAACACAGGGTTCTATTCATAGAACACAGGGTTCCATTTATAGAACACAGGGTTCTATTCATAGAACACAAGGTTTTATTCATAGAACACATGGTTATATTTATAGATCACGGGTGGTTTCCATTCAGAGAACACATGGTTTCATTCATAAAACACAGGGTTCTATTTATAGAACACAGGGTTCCATTCATAGAACACAGGGTTCTATTAATAAAACACAAGGTTTTATTCATAAAACACATGGTTATATTTATAGATCACGGGTGGTTTCCATTCAGAGAACACATGGTTTCATTCATAAATCACAGGGTTCTATTCATAGAACACAGGGTTCCATTCATAGAACACAGGGTTCTATTAATAGAACACAAGGTTTTATTCATAAAACACATGGTTATATTTATAGATCACGGGTGGTTTCCATTCAGAGAACACATGATTTCATTCATAAAACACAGGGTTCTATTTATAGAACACAGGGTTCCATTCATAGAACACAGGGTTCTATTAATAGAACACAAGGTTTTATTCATAAAACACATGGTTACATTTATAGATCACGGGTGGTTTCCAGTCAGAGAACACATGGTTTCATTCATAAAACACAGGGTTCTATTCATAGAACACAGGGTTCCATTCATAGAACACAGGGTTCTATTAATAGAACACAAGGTTGTATTCATAAAACACATGGTTATATTTATAGATCACGGGTGGTTTCCATTCAGAGAACACATAATTTCATTCATTAAACACAGGGTTCTATTCATAGAACACAGGGTTCCATTTATAGAACACAGGGTTCTATTCATAGAACACAAGGTTTTATTCATAGAACACATGGTTATATTTATAGATCACGGGTGGTTTCCATTCAGAGAACACATAATTGTATTCATAAAACACAGGGTTCTATTCATAGAACACAGGGTTCCATTTATAGAACACAGGGTTCTATTTATAGAACTCAAGGTTTTATTCATAGAACAGATGGTTATATTTATAGATCACGGGTGGTTTCCATTCAGAGAACACATCATTTCATTCATAAAACACAGGGTTCTATTCATAGAACACAGGGTTCCATTTATAGAACACTGGGTTCTATTCATAGACCACAAGGTTTTATTCATAGAACACATGGTTATATTTATAGATCACGGGTGGTTTTCATTCAGAGAACACATAATTTTATTCATAAAACACAGGGTTCTATTTATAGAACACAGGGTTCCATTCATAGAACACAGGGTTCTATTAATAGAACACAAGGTTTTATTCATAAAACACATGGTTATATTTATAGATCACGGGTGGTTTCCATTCAGAGAACACATGGTTTCATTCATAAAACACAGGGTTCTATTCATAGAACACAGGGTTCCATTCATAGAACACAGGGTTCTATTAATAGAACACAAGGTTTTATTCATAAAACACATGGTTATATTTATAGATCACGGGTGGTTTCCATTCAGAGAACACATCATTTCATTCATAAAACACAGGGTTCTATTCATAGAACACAGGGTTCCATTTATAGAACACTGGGTTCTATTCATAGACCACAAGGTTTTATTCATAGAACACATGGTTATATTTATAGATCATGGGTGGTTTTCATTCAGAGAACACATAATTTTATTCATAAAACACAGGGTTCTATTCATAGAACACAGGGTTCCATTTATAGAACACAGGGTTCTATTCATAGAACACAAGGTTTTATTCATAGAACACATGGCTATATTTATAGATCACGGGTGGTTTCCATTCAGAGAACACATGGTTTCATTCATAAAACACAGGGTTCTATTTATAGAACACAGGGTTCCATTCATAGAACACAGGGTTCTATTAATAGAACACAAGGTTTTATTCATAAAACACATGGTTATATTTATAGATCACGGGTGGTTTCCATTCAGAGAACACATGGTTTCATTCATAAAACACAGGGTTCTATTCATAGAACACAGGGTTCCATTCATAGAACACAGGGTTCTATTAAGAGAACACAAGGTTTTATTCATAAAACACATGGTTATATTTATAGATCACGGGTGGTTTCCATTCAGGGAACACATCATTTCATTCATAAAACACAGGGTTCTATTCATAGAACACAGGGTTCCATTTATAGAACACTGGGTTCCATTTATAGAACACAGGGTTCTATTCATAGAACACATGGTTATATTTATAGATCACGGGTGGTTTCCATTCAGAGAACACATAATTTCATTCATAAAACACAGGGTTCTATTCATAGAACACAGGGTTCCATTTATAGAACAAAGGGTTCTATTCATAGAACACAAGGTTTTATTCATAGAACACATGGTTATATTTATAGATCACGGGTGGTTTCCATTCAGAGAACACATAATTTTATTCACAAAACACAGGGTTCTATTCATAGAACACAAGGTTCCATTTATAGAACACAGGGTTCTATTCATAGAACTCAAGGTTTTATTCATAGAACAGATGGTTATATTTATAGATCACGGGTGGTTTCCATTCAGAGAACACATAATTGCATTCATAAAACACAGGGTTCTATTCATAGAACACAGGGTTCCATTTATAGAACACAGGGTTCTATTCATAGAACACAAGGTTTTATTCATAGAACACATGGCTATATTTATAGATCACGGGTGGTTTCCATTCAGAGAACACATGGTTTCATTCATAAAACACAGGGTTCTATTTATAGAACACAGGGTTCCATTCATAGAACACAGGGTTCTATTAATAGAACACAAGGTTTTATTCATAAAACACATGGTTATATTTATAGATCACGGGTGGTTTCCATTCAGAGAACACATGGTTTCATTCATAAAACACAGGGTTCTATTCATAGAACACAGGGTTCCATTCATAGAACACAGGGTTCTATTAATAGAACACAAGGTTGTATTCATAAAACACATGGTTATATTTATAGATCACGGGTGGTTTCCATTCAGAGAACACATCATTTCATTCATAAAACACAGGGTTCTATTCATAGAACACAGGGTTCCATTTATAGAACACTGGGTTCTATTCATAGACCACAAGGTTTTATTCATAGAACACATGGTTATATTTATAGATCACGGGTGATTTCCATTCAGAGAACACATAATTTTATTCATAAAACACAGGGTTCAATTCATAGAACACAGGGTTCCATTTATAGAACACAGGGTTCTATTCATAGAACTCAAGGTTTTATTCATAGAACAGATGGTTATATTTATAGATCACGGGTGGTTTCCATTCAGAGAACACATAATTGCATTCATAAAACACAGGGTTCTATTCATAGAACACAGGGTTCCATTTATAGAACACAGGGTTCTATTCATAGAACACAAGGTTTTATTCATAGAACACATGGCTATATTTATAGATCACGGGTGGATTCCATTCAGAGAACACATGGTTTCATTCATAAAACACAGGGTTCTATTTATAGAACACAGGGTTCCATTCATAGAACACAGGGTTCTATTAATAGAACACAAGGTTTTATTCATAAAACACATGGTTATATTTATAGATCACGGGTGGTTTCCATTCAGAGAACACATGGTTTCATTCATAAAACACAGGGTTCTATTCATAGAACACAGGGTTCCATTTATAGAACACTGGGTTCTATTCATAGACCACAAGGTTTTATTCATAGAACACATGGTTATATTTATAGATCACGGGTGGTTTCCATTCAGAGAACACATAATTTTATTCATAAAACACAGGGTTCTATTCATAGAACACAGGGTTCCATTTATAGAACACAGGGTTCTATTCATAGAACTCAAGGTTTTATTCATAGAACAAATGGTTATATTTATAGATCACGGGTGGTTTCCATTCAGAGAACACATAATTGCATTCATTAAACAAAGGGTTATTCATAGAACACAGGGTTCCATTTATAGAACACAGGGTTCTATTCATAGAAAACAAGGTTTTATTCATAGAACACATGGCTATATTTATAGATCACGGGTGGTTTCCATTCAGAGAACACATAATTGCATTCATAAAACACAGGGTTCTATTCATAGAACACAGGGTTCCATTTATAGAACACAGGGTTCTATTCATAGAACACAAGGTTTTATTCATAGAACACATGGTTATATTTATAGATCACGGGTGGTTTCCATTCAGAGAACACATGGTTTCATTCATAAAACACAGGGTTCTATTTATAGAACACAGGGTTCCATTCATAGAACACAGGGTTCTATTAATAAAACACAAGGTTTTATTCATAAAACACATGGTTATATTTATAGATCACGGGTGGTTTCCATTCAGAGAACACATGGTTTCATTCATAAATCACAGGGTTCTATTCATAGAACACAGGGTTCCATTCATAGAACACAGGGTTCTATTAATAGAACACAAGGTTTTATTCATAAAACACATGGTTATATTTATAGATCACGGGTGGTTTCCATTCAGAGAACACATGATTTCATTCATAAAACACAGGGTTCTATTTATAGAACACAGGGTTCCATTCATAGAACACAGGGTTCTATTAATAGAACACAAGGTTTTATTCATAAAACACATGGTTATATTTATAGATCACGGGTGGTTTCCAGTCAGAGAACACATGGTTTCATTCATAAAACACAGGGTTCTATTCATAGAACACAGGGTTCCATTCATAGAACACAGGGTTCTATTAATAGAACACAAGGTTGTATTCATAAAACACATGGTTATATTTATAGATCACGGGTGGTTTCCATTCAGAGAACACATAATTTCATTCATAAAACACAGGGTTCTATTCATAGAACACAGGGTTCCATTTATAGAACACAGGGTTCTATTCATAGAACACAAGGTTTTATTCATAGAACACATGGTTATATTTATAGATCACGGGTGGTTTCCATTCAGAGAACACATAATTTTATTCATAAAACACAGGGTTCTATTCATAGAACACAGGGTTCCATTTATAGAACACAGGGTTCTATTCATAGAACTCAAGGTTTTATTCATAGAACAGATGGTTATATTTATAGATCACGGGTGGTTTCCATTCAGAGAACACATAATTGCATTCATAAAACACAGGGTTCTATTCATAGAACACAGGGTTCCATTTATAGAACACAGGGTTCTATTCATAGAACACAAGGTTTTATTCATAGAACACATGGCTATATTTATAGATCACGGGTGGTTTCCATTCAGAGAACACATGGTTTCATTCATAAAACACAGGGTTCTATTTATAGAACACAGGGTTCCATTCATAGAACACAGGGTTCTATTAATAGAACACAAGGTTTTATTCATAAAACACATGGTTATATTTATAGATCACGGGTGGTTTCCATTCAGAGAACACATGATTTCATTCATAAAACACAGGGTTCTATTTATAGAACACAGGGTTCCATTCATAGAACACAGGGTTCTATTAATAGAACACAAGGTTTTATTCATAAAACACATGGTTATATTTATAGATCACGGGTGGTTTCCAGTCAGAGAACACATGGTTTCATTCATAAAACACAGGGTTCTATTCATAGAACACAGGGTTCCATTCATAGAACACAGGGTTCTATTAATAGAACACAAGGTTGTATTCATAAAACACATGGTTATATTTATAGATCACGGGTGGTTTCCATTCAGAGAACACATAATTTCATTCATAAAACACAGGGTTCTATTCATAGAACACAGGGTTCCATTTATAGAACACAGGGTTCTATTCATAGAACACAAGGTTTTATTCATAGAACACATGGTTATATTTATAGATCACGGGTGGTTTCCATTCAGAGAACACATAATTTTATTCATAAAACACAGGGTTCTATTCATAGAACACAGGGTTCCATTTATAGAACACAGGGTTCTATTCATAGAACTCAAGGTTTTATTCATAGAACAGATGGTTATATTTATAGATCACGGGTGGTTTCCATTCAGAGAACACATAATTGCATTCATAAAACACAGGGTTCTATTCATAGAACACAGGGTTCCATTTATAGAACACAGGGTTCTATTCATAGAACACAAGGTTTTATTCATAGAACACATGGCTATATTTATAGATCACGGGTGGTTTCCATTCAGAGAACACATGGTTTCATTCATAAAACACAGGGTTCTATTTATAGAACACAGGGTTCCATTCATAGAACACAGGGTTCTATTAATAGAACACAAGGTTTTATTCATAAAACACATGGTTATATTTATAGATCACGGGTGGTTTCCATTCAGAGAACACATGGTTTCATTCATAAAACACAGGGTTCTATTCATAGAACACAGGGTTCCATTCATAGAACACAGGGTTCTATTAAGAGAACACAAGGTTTTATTCATAGAACACATGGCTATATTTATAGATCACGGGTGGTTTCCATTCAGAGAACACATGGTTTCATTCATAAAACACAGGGTTCTATTTGTAGAACACAGGGTTCCATTCATAGAACACAGGGTTCTATTAAGAGAACACAAGGTTTTATTCATAGAACACATGGCTATATTTATAGATCACGGGTGGTTTCCATTCAGAGAACACATCATTTCATTCATAAAACACAGGGTTCTATTCATAGAACACAGGGTTCCATTTATAGAACACTGGGTTCTATTCATAGACCACAAGGTTTTATTCATAGAACACATGGTTATATTTATAGATCACGGGTGGTTTTCATTCAGAGAACACATAATTTTATTCATAAAACACAGGGTTCTATTCATAGAACACAGGGTTCCATTTATAGAACACAGGGTTCTATTCATAGAACACAAGGTTTTATTCATAGAACACATGGCTATATTTATAGATCACGGGTGGTTTCCATTCAGAGAACACATGGTTTCATTCATAAAACACAGGGTTCTATTTATAGAACACAGGGTTCCATTCATAGAACACAGGGTTCTATTAATAGAACACAAGGTTTTATTCATAAAACACATGGTTATATTTATAGATCACGGGTGGTTTCCATTCAGAGAACACATGGTTTCATTCATAAAACACAGGGTTCTATTCATAGAACACAGGGTTCCATTCATAGAACACAGGGTTCTATTAATAGAACACAAGGTTTTATTCATAAAACACATGGTTATATTTATAGATCACGGGTGGTTTCCATTCAGAGAACACATGGTTTCATTCATAAAACACAGGGTTATATTCATAGAACACAGGGTTCCATTCATAGAACACAGGGTTCTATTAATAGAACACAAGGTTTTATTCATAAAACACATGGTTATATTTATAGATCATGGGTGGTTTCCATTCAGAGAACACATCATTTCATTCATAAAACACAGGGTTCTATTCATAGAACACAGGGTTCCATTTATAGAACACTGGGTTCTATTCATAGACCACAAGGTTTTATTCATAGAACACATGGTTATATTTATAGATCACGGGTGGTTTCCATTCAGAGAACACATAATTTTATTCATAAAACACAGGGTTCTATTCATAGAACACAGGGTTCCATTTATAGAACACAGGGTTCTATTCATAGAACTCAAGGTTTTATTCATAGAACAGATGGTTATATTTATAGATCACGGGTGGTTTCCATTCAGAGAACACATAATTGCATTCATAAAACACAGGGTTCTATTCATAGAACACAGGGTTCCATTTATAGAACACAGGGTTCTATTCATAGAACACAAGGTTTTATTCATAAAACACATGGTTATATTTATAGATCACGGGTGGTTTCCATTCAGAGAACACATGGTTTCATTCATAAAACACAGGGTTCTATTTATAGAACACAGGGTTCCATGCATAGAACACAGGGTTCTATTAATAGAACACAAGGTTTTATTCATAAAACACATGGTTATATTTATAGATCACGGGTGGTTTCCATTCAGAGAACACATGGTTTCATTCATAAAACACAGGGTTCTATTCATAGAACACAGGGTTCCATTCATAGAACACAGGGTTCTATTAATAGAACACAAGGTTTTATTCATAAAACACATGGTTATATTTATAGATCACGGGTGGTTTCCATTCAGAGAACACATGGTTTCATTCATAAAACACAGGGTTATATTCATAGAACACAGGGTTCCATTCATAGAACACAGGGTTCTATTAATAGAACACAAGGTTTTATTCATAAAACACATGGTTATATTTATAGATCATGGGTGGTTTCCATTCAGAGAACACATCATTTCATTCATAAAACACAGGGTTCTATTCATAGAACACAGGGTTCCATTTATAGAACACTGGGTTCTATTCATAGACCACAAGGTTTTATTCATAGAACACATGGTTATATTTATAGATCACGGGTGGTTTCCATTCAGAGAACACATAATTTTATTCATAAAACACAGGGTTCTATTCATAGAACACAGGGTTCCATTTATAGAACACAGGGTTCTATTCATAGAACTCAAGGTTTTATTCATAGAACAGATGGTTATATTTATAGATCACGGGTGGTTTCCATTCAGAGAACACATAATTGCATTCATAAAACACAGGGTTCTATTCATAGAACACAGGGTTCCATTTATAGAACACAGGGTTCTATTCATAGAACACAAGGTTTTATTCATAGAACACATGGCTATATTTATAGATCACGGGTGGTTTCCATTCAGAGAACACATGGTTTCATTCATAAAACACAGGGTTCTATTTATAGAACACAGGGTTCCATTCATAGAACACAGGGTTCTATTAATAGAACACAAGGTTTTATTCATAAAACACATGGTTATATTTATAGATCACGGGTGGTTTCCATTCAGAGAACACATGGTTTCATTCATAAAACACAGGGTTCTATTCATAGAACACAGGGTTCCATTCATAGAACACAGGGTTCTATTAAGAGAACACAAGGTTTTATTCATAGAACACATGGCTATATTTATAGATCACGGGTGGTTTCCATTCAGAAAACACATGGTTTCATTCATAAAACACAGGGTTCTATTTGTAGAACACAGGGTTCCATTCATAGAACACAGGGTTCTATTAAGAGAACACAAGGTTTTATTCATAGAACACATGGCTATATTTATAGATCACGGGTGGTTTCCATTCAGAGAACACATCATTTCATTCATAAAACACAGGGTTCTATTCATAGAACACAGGGTTCCATTTATAGAACACTGGGTTCTATTCATAGACCACAAGGTTTTATTCATAGAACACATGGTTATATTTATAGATCACGGGTGGTTTTCATTCAGAGAACACATAATTTTATTCATAAAACACAGGGTTCTATTCATAGAACACAGGGTTCCATTTATAGAACACAGGGTTCTATTCATAGAACACAAGGTTTTATTCATAGAACACATGGCTATATTTATAGATCACGGGTGGTTTCCATTCAGAGAACACATGGTTTCATTCATAAAACACAGGGTTCTATTTATAGAACACAGGGTTCCATTCATAGAACACAGGGTTCTATTAATAGAACACAAGGTTTTATTCATAAAACACATGGTTATATTTATAGATCACGGGTGGTTTCCATTCAGAGAACACATGGTTTCATTCATAAAACACAGGGTTCTATTCATAGAACACAGGGTTCCATTCATAGAACACAGGGTTCTATTAATAGAACACAAGGTTTTATTCATAAAACACATGGTTATATTTATAGATCACGGGTGGTTTCCATTCAGAGAACACATGGTTTCATTCATAAAACACAGGGTTATATTCATAGAACACAGGGTTCCATTTATAGAACACTGGGTTCTATTCATAGACCACAAGGTTTTATTTATAGAACACATGGTTATATTTATAGATCACGGGTGGTTTCCATTCAGAGAACACATAATTTTATTCATAAAACACAGGGTTCAATTCATAGAACACAGGGTTCCATTTATAGAACACAGGGTTCTATTCATAGAACTCAAGGTTTTATTCATAGAACTCAAGGTTATATTTATAGATCACGGGTGGTTTCCATTCAGAGAACACATAATTGCATTCATAAAACACAGGGTTCTATTCATAGAACACAGGGTTCCATTTATAGAACACAGGGTTCTATTCATAGAACACAAGGTTTTATTCATAGAACACATGGCTATATTTATAGATCACGGGTGGTTTCCATTCAGAGAACACATGGTTTCATTCATAAAACACAGGGTTCTATTTATAGAACACAGGGTTCCATTCATAGAACACAGGGTTCTATTAATAGAACACAAGGTTTTATTCATAAAACACATGGTTATATTTATAGATCACGGGTGGTTTCCATTCAGAGAACACATGGTTTCATTCATAAAACACAGGGTTCTATTCATAGAACACAGGGTTCCATTCATAGAACACAGGGTTCTATTAAGAGAACACAAGGTTTTATTCATAGAACACATGGCTATATTTATAGATCACGGGTGGTTTCCATTCAGAGAACACATGGTTTCATTCATAAAACACAGGGTTCTATTTGTAGAACACAGGGTTCCATTCATAGAACACAGGGTTCTATTTAGAGAACACAAGGTTTTATTCATAGAACACATGGCTATATTTATAGATCACGGGTGGTTTCCATTCAGAGAACACATCATTTCATTCATAAAACACAGGGTTCTATTCATAGAACACAGGGTTCCATTTATAGAACACTGGGTTCTATTCATAGACCACAAGGTTTTATTCATAGAACACATGGTTATATTTATAGATCACGGGTGGTTTTCATTCAGAGAACACATAATTTTATTCATAAAACACAGGGTTCTATTCATAGAACACAGGGTTCCATTTATAGAACACAGGGTTCTCTTCATAGAACACAAGGTTTTATTCATAGAACACATGGCTATATTTATAGATCACGGGTGGTTTCCATTCAGAGAACACATGGTTTCATTCATAAAACACAGGGTTCTATTTATAGAACACAGGGTTCCATTCATAGAACACAGGGTTCTATTAATAGAACACAAGGTTTTATTCATAAAACACATGGTTATATTTATAGATCACGGGTGGTTTCCATTCAGAGAACACATGGTTTCATTCATAAAACACATGGTTATATTTATAGATCACGGGTGGTTTCCATTCAGAGAACACATGGTTTCATTCATAAAACACAGGGTTATATTCATAGAACACAGGGTTCCATTCATAGAACACAGGGTTCTATTAATAGAACACAAGGTTTTATTCATAAAACACATGGTTATATTTATAGATCATGGGTGGTTTCCATTCAGAGAACACAACATTTCATTCATAAAACACAGGGTTCTATTCATAGAACACAGGGTTCCATTTATAGAACACTGGGTTCTATTCATAGACCACAAGGTTTTATTCATAGAACACATGGTTATATTTATAGATCACGGGTGGTTTCCATTCAGAGAACACATAATTTTATTCATAAAACACAGGGTTCTATTCATAGAACACAGGGTTCCATTTATAGAACACAGGGTTCTATTCATAGAACACAAGGTTTTATTCATAGAACAAATGGTTATATTTATAGATCACGGGTGGTTTCCATTCAGAGAACACATAATTGCATTCATTAAACAAAGGGTTATTCATAGAACACAGGGTTCCATTTATAGAACACAGGGTTCTATTCATAGAAAACAAGGTTTTATTCATAGAACACATGGCTATATTTATAGATCACGGGTGGTTTCCATTCAGAGAACACATAATTGCATTCATAAAACACAGGGTTCTATTTATAGAACACAGGGTTCCATTTATAGAACACAGGGTTCTATTAATAGAACACAAGGTTTTATTCATAAAACACATGGTTATATTTATAGATCACGGGTGGTTTCCATTCAGAGAACACATGGTTTCATTCATAAAACACAGGGTTCTATTCATAGAACACAGGGTTCCATTCATAGAACACAGGGTTCTATTAAGAGAACACAAGGTTTTATTCATAGAACACATGGCTATATTTATAGATCACGGGTGGTTTCCATTCAGAGAACACATGGTTTCATTCATAAAACACAGGGTTCTATTTGTAGAACACAGGGTTCCATTCATAGAACACAGGGTTCTATTAAGAGAACACAAGGTTTTATTCATAGAACACATGGCTATATTTATAGATCACGGGTGGTTTCCATTCAGAGAACACATCATTTCATTCATAAAACACAGGGTTCTATTCATAGAACACAGGGTTCCATTTATAGAACACTGGGTTCTATTCATAGACCACAAGGTTTTATTCATAGAACACATGGTTATATTTATAGATCACGGGTGGTTTTCATTCAGAGAACACATAATTTTATTCATAAAACACAGGGTTCTATTCATAGAACACAGGGTTCCATTTATAGAACACAGGGTTCTCTTCATAGAACACAAGGTTTTATTCATAGAACACATGGCTATATTTATAGATCACGGGTGGTTTCCATTCAGAGAACACATGGTTTCATTCATAAAACACAGGGTTCTATTTATAGAACACAGGGTTCCATTCATAGAACACAGGGTTCTATTAATAGAACACAAGGTTTTATTCATAAAACACATGGTTATATTTATAGATCACGGGTGGTTTCCATTCAGAGAACACATGGTTTCATTCATAAAACACATGGTTATATTTATAGATCACGGGTGGTTTCCATTCAGAGAACACATGGTT
The DNA here is from genome assembly GCF_055691185.1 of Crinia signifera. Lineage (NCBI taxonomy): Eukaryota > Metazoa > Chordata > Amphibia > Anura > Myobatrachidae > Crinia > Crinia signifera. The sequence goes on along the minus strand of NC_139217.1, from coordinate 234,804,256 downwards.
TCATTCATAAAACACAGGGTTATATTCATAGAACACAGGGTTCCATTCATAGAACACAGGGTTCTATTAATAGAACACAAGGTTTTATTCATAAAACACATGGTTATATTTATAGATCATGGGTGGTTTCCATTCAGAGAACACAACATTTCATTCATAAAACACAGGGTTCTATTCATAGAACACAGGGTTCCATTTATAGATAACTGGGTTCTATTCATAGACCACAAGGTTTTATTCATAGAACACATGGTTATATTTATAGATCACGGGTGGTTTCCATTCAGAGAACACATAATTTTATTCATAAAACACAGGGTTCTATTCATAGAACACAGGGTTCCATTTATAGAACACAGGGTTCTATTCATAGAACTCAAGGTTTTATTCATAGAACAAATGGTTATATTTATAGATCACGGGTGGTTTCCATTCAGAGAACACATAATTGCATTCATTAAACAAAGGGTTATTCATAGAACACAGGGTTCCATTTATAGAACACAGGGTTCTATTCATAGAAAACAAGGTTTTATTCATAGAACACATGGCTATATTTATAGATCACGGGTGGTTTCCATTCAGAGAACACATAATTGCATTCATAAAACACAGGGTTCTATTCATAGAACACAGGGTTCCATTTATAGAACACAGGGTTCTATTCATAGAACACAAGGTTTTATTCATAGAACACATGGTTATATTTATAGATCAAGGGTGGTTTCCATTCAGAGAACACATGGTTTCATTCATAAAACACAGGGTTCTATTTATAGAACACAGGGTTCCATTCATAGAACACAGGGTTCTATTAATAAAACACAAGGTTTTATTCATAAAACACATGGTTATATTTATAGATCACGGGTGGTTTCCATTCAGAGAACACATGGTTTCATTCATAAATCACAGGGTTCTATTCATAGAACACAGGGTTCCATTCATAGAACACAGGGTTCTATTAATAGAACACAAGGTTTTATTCATAAAACACATGGTTATATTTATAGATCACGGGTGGTTTCCATTCAGAGAACACATGATTTCATTCATAAAAGACAGGGTTCTATTTATAGAACACAGGGTTCCATTCATAGAACACAGGGTTCTATTAATAGAACACAAGGTTTTATTCATAAAACACATGGTTATATTTATAGATCACGGGTGGTTTCCAGTCAGAGAACACATGGTTTCATTCATAAAACACAGGGTTCTATTCATAGAACACAGGGTTCCATTCATAGAACACAGGGTTCTATTAATAGAACACAAGGTTTTATTCATAAAACACATGGTTATATTTATAGATCACGGGTGGTTTCCATTCAGAGAACACATGGTTTCATTCATAAATCACAGGGTTCTATTCATAGAACACAGGGTTCCATTCATAGAACACAGGGTTCTATTAATAGAACACAAGGTTTTATTCATAAAACACATGGTTATATTTATAGATCACGGGTGGTTTCCATTCAGAGAACACATGATTTCATTCATAAAACACAGGGTTCTATTTATAGAACACAGGGTTCCATTCATAGAACACAGGGTTCTATTAATAGAACACAAGGTTTTATTCATAGAACACATGGCTATATTTATAGATCACGGGTGGTTTCCATTCAGAGAACACATCATTTAATTCATAAAACACAGGGTTCTATTCATAGAACACAGGGTTCCATTTATAGAACACTGGGTTCTATTCATAGACCACAAGGTTTTATTCATAGAACACATGGTTATATTTATAGATCACGGGTGGTTTTCATTCAGAGAACACATAATTTTATTCATAAAACACAGGGTTCTATTCATAGAACACAGGGTTCCATTTATAGAACACAGGGTTCTATTCATAGAACACAAGGTTTTATTCATAGAACACATGGCTATATTTATAGATCACGGGTGGTTTCCATTCAGAGAACACATGGTTTCATTCATAAAACACAGGGTTCTATTTATAGAACACAGGGTTCCATTCATAGAACACAGGGTTCTATTAATAGAACACAAGGTTTTATTCATAAAACACATGGTTATATTTATAGATCACGGGTGGTTTCCATTCAGAGAACACATGGTTTCATTCATAAAACACAGCGTTTTATTCATAGAACACAGGGTTTCATTCATAGAACACAGGGTTCTATTAAGAGAACACAAGGTTTTATTCATAAAACACATGGTTATATTTATAGATCACGGGTGGTTTCCATTCAGAGAACACATCATTTCATTCATAAAACACAGGGTTCTATTCATAGAACACAGGGTTCCATTTATAGAACACTGGGTTCTATTAATAGAACACAAGGTTTTATTCATAGAACACATGGTTATATATAAAGATCACGGGTGGTTTCCATTCAGAGAACACATCATTTCATTCATAAAACACAGGGTTCTATTCATAGAACACAGGGTTCCATTTATAGAACACAGGGTTCTATTCATAGAACACAAGGTTTTATTCATAGAACACATGGTTATATTTATAGATCACGGGTGGTTTCCATTCAGAGAACACATAATTTTATTCATAAAACACAGGGTTCTATTCATAGAACACAGGGTTCCATTTATAGAACACAGGGTTCTATTCATAGAACACAAGGTTTTATTCATAGAACACATGGCTATATTTATAGATCACGGGTGGTTTCCATTCAGAGAACACATGGTTTCATTCATAAAACACAGGGTTCTATTCATAGAACACAGGGTTCCATTCATAGAACACAGGGTTCTATTAATAGAACACAAGGTTTTATTCATAAAACACATGGTTATATTTATAGATCACGGGTGGTTTCCATTCAGAGAACACATAATTTCATTCATAAAACACAGGGTTCTATTCATAGAACACAGGGTTCCATTTATAGAACACAGGGTTCTATTCATAGAACACAAGGTTTTATTCATAGAACACATGGTTATATTTATAGATCACGGGTGGTTTCCATTCAGAGAACACATAATTTTATTCATAAAACACAGGATTCTATTCATAGAACACAGGGTTCCATTTATAGAACACAGGGTTCTATTCATAGAACTCAAGGTTTTATTCATAGAACAGATGGTTATATTTATAGATCACGGGTGGTTTCCATTCAGAGAACACATAATTGCATTCATAAAACACAGGGTTCTATTCATAGAACACAGGGTTCCATTTATAGAACACAGGGTTCTATTCATAGAACACAAGGTTTTATTCATAGAACACATGGCTATATTTATAGATCACGGGTGGTTTACATTCAGAGAACACATGGTTTCATTCATAAAACACAGGGTTCTATTTATAGAACACAGGGTTCCATTCATAGAACACAGGGTTCTATTAATAGAACACAAGGTTTTATTCATAAAACACATGGTTATATTTATAGATCACGGGTGGTTTCCATTCAGAGAACACATGGTTTCATTCATAAAACACAGGGTTCTATTTATAGAACACAGGGTTCCATTCATAGAACACAGGGTTCTATTAATAGAACACAAGGTTTTATTCATAAAACACATGGTTATATTTATAGATCACGGGTGGTTTCCATTCAGAGAACACATGGTTTCATTCATAAAACACAGGGTTCTATTCATAGAACACAGGGTTCCATTCATAGAACACAGGGTTCTATTAAGAGAACACAAGGTTTTATTCATAGAACACATGGCTATATTTATAGATCACGGGTGGTTTCCATTCAGAGAACACATCATTTCATTCATAAAACACAGGGTTCTATTCATAGAACACAGGGTTCCATTTATAGAACACTGGGTTCTATTCATAGACCACAAGGTTTTATTCATAGAACACATGGTTATATTTATAGATCACGGGTGGTTTTCATTCAGAGAACACATAATTTTATTCATAAAACACAGGGTTCTATTCATAGAACACAGGGTTCCATTTATAGAACACAGGGTTCTATTCATAGAACACAAGGTTTTATTCATAGAACACATGGCTATATTTATAGATCACGGGTGGTTTCCATTCAGAGAACACATGGTTTCATTCATAAAACACAGGGTTCTATTTATAGAACACAGGGTTCCATTCATAGAACACAGGGTTCTATTAATAGAACACAAGGTTTTATTCATAAAACACATGGTTATATTTATAGATCACGGGTGGTTTCCATTCAGAGAACACATGGTTTCATTCATAAAACACAGGGTTCTATTCATAGAACACAGGGTTAAATTCATAGAACACAGGGTTCTATTAAGAGAACACAAGGTTTTATTCATAGAACACATGGTTATATATAAAGATCACGGGTGGTTTCCATTCAGAGAACACATAATTTCATTCATAAAACACAGGGTTCTATTCATAGAACACAGGGTTCCATTTATAGAACACATGGTTCTATTCATAGAACACAAGGTTTTATTCATAGAACACATGGTTATATTTATAGATCACGGGTGGTTTCCATTCAGAGAACACATAATTTTATTCATAAAACACAGGGTTCTATTCATAGAACACAGGGTTCCATTTATAGAACACAGGGTTCTATTCATAGAACTCAAGGTTTTATTCATAGAACAGATTGTTATATTTATAGATCACGGGTGGTTTCCATTCAGAGAACACATAATTGCATTCATAAAACACAGGGTTCTATTCATAGAACACAGGGTTCCATTTATAGAACACAGGGTTCTATTCATAGAACACAAGGTTTTATTCATAGAACACATGGCTATATTTATAGATCACGGGTGGTTTCCATTCAGAGAACACATGGTTTCATTCATAAAACACAGGGTTCTATTCATAGAACACAGGGTTCCATTCATAGAACACAGGGTTCTATTAATAGAACACAAGGTTTTATTCATAAAACACATGGTTATATTTATAGATCATGGGTGGTTTCCATTCAGAGAACACATAATTTCATTCATAAAACACAGGGTTCTATTAATAGAACACAGGGTTCCATTTATAGAACACAGGGTTCTATTCATAGAACACAAGGTTTTATTCATAGAACACATGGTTATATTTATAGATCACGGGTGGTTTTCATTCAGAGAACACATAATTTTATTCATAAAACACAGGGTTCTATTCATAGAACACAGGGTTCCATTTATAGAACACAGGGTTCTATTCATAGAACACAAGGTTTTATTCATAGAACACATGGCTATATTTATAGATCACGGGTGGTTTCCATTCAGAGAACACATGGTTTCATTCATAAAACACAGGGTTCTATTTATAGAACACAGGGTTCCATTCATAGAACACAGGGTTCTATTAATAGAACACAAGGTTTTATTCATAAAACACATGGTTATATTTATAGATCACGGGTGGTTTCCATTCAGAGAACACATGGTTTCATTCATAAAACACAGCGTTTTATTCATAGAACACAGGGTTTCATTCATAGAACACAGGGTTCTATTAAGAGAACACAAGGTTTTATTCATAAAACACATGGTTATATTTATAGATCACGGGTGGTTTCCATTCAGAGAACACATCATTTCATTCATAAAACACAGGGTTCTATTCATAGAACACAGGGTTCCATTTATAGAACACTGGGTTCTATTAATAGAACACAAGGTTTTATTCATAGAACACATGGTTATATATAAAGATCACGGGTGGTTTCCATTCAGAGAACACATCATTTCATTCATAAAACACAGGGTTCTATTCATAGAACACAGGGTTCCATTTATAGAACACAGGGTTCTATTCATAGAACACAAGGTTTTATTCATAGAACACATGGTTATATTTATAGATCACGGGTGGTTTCCATTCAGAGAACACATAATTTTATTCATAAAACACAGGGTTCTATTCATAGAACACAGGGTTCCATTTATAGAACACAGGGTTCTATTCATAGAACACAAGGTTTTATTCATAGAACACATGGCTATATTTATAGATCACGGGTGGTTTCCATTCAGAGAACACATGGTTTCATTCATAAAACACAGGGTTCTATTCATAGAACACAGGGTTCCATTCATAGAACACAGGGTTCTATTAATAGAACACAAGGTTTTATTCATAAAACACATGGTTATATTTATAGATCACGGGTGGTTTCCATTCAGAGAACACATCATTTCATTCATAAAACACAGGGTTCTATTCATAGAACACAGGGTTCCATTTATAGAACACAGGGTTCTATTCATAGAACACAAGGTTTTATTCATAGAACACATGGTTATATTTATAGATCACGGGTGGTTTCCATTCAGAGAACACATAATTTTATTCATAAAACACAGGATTCTATTCATAGAACACAGGGTTCCATTTATAGAACACAGGGTTCTATTCATAGAACTCAAGGTTTTATTCATAGAACAGATGGTTATATTTATAGATCACGGGTGGTTTCCATTCAGAGAACACATAATTGCATTCATAAAACACAGGGTTCTATTCATAGAACACAGGGTTCCATTTATAGAACACAGGGTTCTATTCATAGAACACAAGGTTTTATTCATAGAACACATGGCTATATTTATAGATCACGGGTGGTTTCCATTCAGAGAACACATGGTTTCATTCATAAAACACAGGGTTCTATTTATAGAACACAGGGTTCCATTCATAGAACACAGGGTTCTATTAATAGAACACAAGGTTTTATTCATAAAACACATGGTTATATTTATAGATCACGGGTGGTTTCCATTCAGAGAACACATGGTTTCATTCATAAAACACAGGGTTCTATTTATAGAACACAGGGTTCCATTCATAGAACACAGGGTTCTATTAATAGAACACAAGGTTTTATTCATAAAACACATGGTTATATTTATAGATCACGGGTGGTTTCCATTCAGAGAACACATGGTTTCATTCATAAAACACAGGGTTCTATTCATAGAACACAGGGTTCCATTCATAGAACACAGGGTTCTATTAAGAGAACACAAGGTTTTATTCATAGAACACATGGCTATATTTATAGATCACGGGTGGTTTCCATTCAGAGAACACATCATTTCATTCATAAAACACAGGGTTCTATTCATAGAACACAGGGTTCCATTTATAGAACACTGGGTTCTATTCATAGACCACAAGGTTTTATTCATAGAACACATGGTTATATTTATAGATCACGGGTGGTTTTCATTCAGAGAACACATAATTTTATTCATAAAACACAGGGTTCTATTCATAGAACACAGGGTTCCATTTATAGAACACAGGGTTCTATTTATAGAACACAGGGTTCCATTCATAGAACACAGGGTTCTATTAAGAGAACACAAGGTTTTATTCATAGAACACATGGCTATATTTATAGATCACGGGTGGTTTCCATTCAGAGAACACATCATTTCATTCATAAAACACAGGGTTCTATTCATAGAACACAGGGTTCCATTTATAGAACACTGGGTTCTATTCATAGACCACAAGGTTTTATTCATAGAACACATGGTTATATTTATAGATCACGGGTGGTTTTCATTCAGAGAACACATAATTTTATTCATAAAACACAGGGTTCTATTCATAGAACACAGGGTTCCATTTATAGAACACAGGGTTCTATTTATAGAACACATGGTTTCATTCATAAAACACAGGGTTCTATTTATAGAACACAGGGTTCCATTCATAGAACACAGGGTTCTATTAATAGAACACAAGGTTTTATTCATAAAACACATGGTTATATTTATAGATCACGGGTGGTTTCCATTCAGAGAACACATGGTTTCATTCATAAAACACAGGGTTCTATTCATAGAACACAGGGTTCCATTCATAGAACACAGGGTTCTATTAAGAGAACACAAGGTTTTATTCATAGAACACATGGCTATATTTATAGATCACGGGTGGTTTCCATTCAGAGAACACATCATTTCATTCATAAAACACAGGGTTCTATTCATAGAACACAGGGTTCCATTTATAGAACACTGGGTTCTATTCATAGACCACAAGGTTTTATTCATAGAACACATGGTTATATTTATAGATCACGGGTGGTTTTCATTCAGAGAACACATAATTTTATTCATAAAACACAGGGTTCTATTCATAGAACACAGGGTTCCATTTATAGAACACAGGGTTCTATTTATAGAACACAGGGTTCCATTCATAGAACACAGGGTTCTATTAATAGAACACAAGGTTTTATTCATAAAACACATGGTTATATTTATAGATCACGGGTGGTTTCCATTCAGAGAACACATGGTTTCATTCATAAAACACAGGGTTCTATTCATAGAACACAGGGTTAAATTCATAGAACACAGGGTTCTATTAAGAGAACACAAGGTTTTATTCATAGAACACATGGTTATATATAAAGATCACGGGTGGTTTCCATTCAGAGAACACATAATTTCATTCATAAAACACAGGGTTTTATTCATAGAACACAGGGTTCCATTTATAGAACACATGGTTCTATTCATAGAACACAAGGTTTTATTCATAGAACACATGGTTATATTTATAGATCACGGGTGGTTTCCATTCAGAGAACACATAATTTTATTCATAAAACACAGGGTTCTATTCATAGAACACAGGGTTCCATTTATAGAACACAGGGTTCTATTCATAGAACTCAAGGTTTTATTCATAGAACAGATTGTTATATTTATAGATCACGGGTGGTTTCCATTCAGAGAACACATAATTGCATTCATAAAACACAGGGTTCTATTCATAGAACACAGGGTTCCATTTATAGAACACAGGGTTCTATTCATAGAACACAAGGTTTTATTCATAGAACACATGGCTATATTTATAGATCACGGGTGGTTTCCATTCAGAGAACACATGGTTTCATTCATAAAACACAGGGTTCTATTCATAGAACACAGGGTTCCATTCATAGAACACAGGGTTCTATTAATAGAACACAAGGTTTTATTCATAAAACACATGGTTATATTTATAGATCATGGGTGGTTTCCATTCAGAGAACACATAATTTCATTCATAAAACACAGGGTTCTATTAATAGAACACAGGGTTCCATTTATAGAACACAGGGTTCTATTCATAGAACACAAGGTTTTATTCATAGAACACATGGTTATATTTATAGATCACGGGTGGTTTCCATTCAGAGAACACATAATTTTATTCATAAAACACAGGGTTCTATTCATAGAACACAGGGTTCCATTTATAGAACACAGGGTTCTATTCATAGAACTCAAGGTTTTATTCATAGAACAGATGGTTATATTTATAGATCACGGGTGGTTTCCATTCAGAGAACACATAATTGCATTCATAAAACACAGGGTTCTATTCATAGAACACAGGGTTCCATTTATAGAACACAGGGTTCTATTCATAGAACACAAGGTTTTATTCATAGAACACATGGCTATATTTATAGATCACGGGTGGTTTCCATTCAGAGAACACATAATTTCATTCATAAAACACAGGGTTCTATTTATAGAACACAGGGTTCCATTCATAGAACACAGGGTTCTATTAATAGAACACAAGGTTTTATTCATAAAACACATGGTTATATTTATAGATCACGGGTGGTTTCCATTCAGAGAACACATGGTTTCATTCATAAAACACAGGGTTCTATTCATAGAACACAGGGTTTCATTCATAGAACACAGGGTTCTATTAAGAGAACACAAGGTTTTATTCATAGAACACATGGCTATATTTATAGATCACGGGTGGTTTCCATTCAGAGAACACATGGTTTCATTCATAAAACACAGGGTTCTATTTATAGAACACAGGGTTCCATTCATAGAACACAGGGTTCTATTAATAGAACACAAGGTTTTATTCATAAAACACATGGTTATATTTATAGATCACGGGTGGTTTCCATTCAGAGAACACATCATTTCATTCATAAAACACAGGGTTCTATTCATAGAACACAGGGTTCCATTTATAGAACACTGGGTTCTATTCATAGACCACAAGGTTTTATTCATAGAACACATGGTTATATTTATAGATCACGGGTGGTTTTCATTCAGAGAACACATAATTTTATTCATAAAACACAGGGTTCTATTCATAGAACACAGGGTTCCATTTATAGAACACAGGGTTCTATTCATAGAACACAAGGTTTTATTCATAGAACACATGGCTATATTTATAGATCACGGGTGGTTTCCATTCAGAGAACACATGGTTTCATTCATAAAACACAGGGTTCTATTTATAGAACACAGGGTTCCATTCATAGAACACAGGGTTCTATTAATAGAACACAAGGTTTTATTCATAAAACACATGGTTATATTTATAGATCACGGGTGGTTTCCATTCAGAGAACACATAATTTTATTCATAAAACACAGGGTTCTATTCATAGAACATAGGGTTCCATTTATAGAACACAGGATTCTATTCATAGAACTCAAGGTTTTATTCATAGAACAGATGGTTATATTTATAGATCACGGGTGGTTTCCATTCAGAGAACACATAATTGCATTCATAAAACACAGGGTTCTATTCATAGAACACAGGGTTCCATTTATAGAACACAGGGTTCTATTCATAGAACACAAGGTTTTATTCATAGAACACATGGCTATATTTATAGATCACGGGTGGTTTCCATTCAGAGAACACATGGTTTCATTCATAAAACACAGGGTTCTATTTATAGAACACAGGGTTCCATTCATAGAACACAGGGTTCTATTAATAAAACACAAAGTTTTATTCATAAAACACATGGTTATATTTATAGATCACGGGTGGTTTCCATTCAGAGAACACATGGTTTCATTCATAAATCACAGGGTTCTATTCATAGAACACAGGGTTCCATTCATAGAACACAGGGTTCTATTAATAGAACACAAGGTTTTATTCATAAAACACATGGTTATATTTATAGATCACGGGTGGTTTCCATTCAGAGAACACATGATTTCATTCATAAAACACAGGGTTCTATTTATAGAACACAGGGTTCCATTCATAGAACACAGGGTTCTATTAATAGAACACAAGGTTTTATTCATAAAACACATGGTTATATTTATAGATCATGGGTGGTTTCCATTCAGAGAACACATAATTTCATTCATAAAACAAAGGGTTCTATTAATAGAACACAGGGTTCCATTTATAGAACACAGGGTTCTATTCATAGAACACAAGGTTTTATTCATAGAACACATGGTTATATTTATAGATCACGGGTGGTTTCCATTCAGAGAACACATAATTTTATTCATAAAACACAGGGTTCTATTCATAGAACACAGGGTTCCATTTATAGAACACAGGGTTCTATTCATAGAACTCAAGGTTTTATTCATAGAACAGATGGTTATATTTATAGATCACGGGTGGTTTCCATTCAGAGAACACATAATTGCATTCATAAAACACAGGGTTCTATTCATAGAACACAGGGTTCCATTTATAGAACACAGGGTTCTATTCATAGAACACAAGGTTTTATTCATAGAACACATGGCTATATTTATAGATCACGGGTGGTTTCCATTCAGAGAACACATAATTTCATTCATAAAACACAGGGTTCTATTTATAGAACACAGGGTTCCATTCATAGAACACAGGGTTCTATTAATAGAACACAAGGTTTTATTCATAAAACACATGGTTATATTTATAGATCACGGGTGGTTTCCATTCAGAGAACACATGGTTTCATTCATAAAACACAGGGTTCTATTCATAGAACACAGGGTTTCATTCATAGAACACAGGGTTCTATTAAGAGAACACAAGGTTTTATTCATAGAACACATGGCTATATTTATAGATCACGGGTGGTTTCCATTCAGAGAACACATGGTTTCATTCATAAAACACAGGGTTCTATTTATAGAACACAGGGTTCCATTCATAGAACACAGGGTTCTATTAATAGAACACAAGGTTTTATTCATAAAACACATGGTTATATTTATAGATCACGGGTGGTTTCCATTCAGAGAACACATCATTTCATTCATAAAACACAGGGTTCTATTCATAGAACACAGGGTTCCATTTATAGAACACTGGGTTCTATTCATAGACCACAAGGTTTTATTCATAGAACACATGGTTATATTTATAGATCACGGGTGGTTTTCATTCAGAGAACACATAATTTTATTCATAAAACACAGGGTTCTATTCATAGAACACAGGGTTCCATTTATAGAACACAGGGTTCTATTCATAGAACTCAAGGTTTTATTCATAGAACAGATGGTTATATTTATAGATCACGGGTGGTTTCCATTCAGAGAACACATGGTTTCATTCATAAAACACAGGGTTCTATTCATAGAACACAGGGTTCCATTTATAGAACACAGGGTTCTATTCATAGAACACAAGGTTTTATTCATAGAACACATGGCTATATTTATAGATCACGGGTGGTTTCCATTCAGAGAACACATAATTTCATTCATAAAACACAGGGTTCTATTTATAGAACACAGGGTTCCATTCATAGAACACAGGGTTCTATTAATAGAACACAAGGTTTTATTCATAAAACACATGGTTATATTTATAGATCACGGGTGGTTTCCATTCAGAGAACACATGGTTTCATTCATAAAACACAGGGTTCTATTCATAGAACACAGGGTTTCATTCATAGAACACAGGGTTCTATTAAGAGAACACAAGGTTTTATTCATAGAACACATGGCTATATTTATAGATCACGGGTGGTTTCCATTCAGAGAACACATGGTTTCATTCATAAAACACAGGGTTCTATTTATAGAACACAGGGTTCCATTCATAGAACACAGGGTTCTATTAATAGAACACAAGGTTTTATTCATAAAACACATGGTTATATTTATAGATCACGGGTGGTTTCCATTCAGAGAACACATCATTTCATTCATAAAACACAGGGTTCTATTCATAGAACACAGGGTTCCATTTATAGAACACTGGGTTCTATTCATAGACCACAAGGTTTTATTCATAGAACACATGGTTATATTTATAGATCACGGGTGGTTTTCATTCAGAGAACACATAATTTTATTCATAAAACACAGGGTTCTATTCATAGAACACAGGGTTCCATTTATAGAACACAGGGTTCTATTCATAGAACTCAAGGTTTTATTCATAGAACAGATGGTTATATTTATAGATCACGGGTGGTTTCCATTCAGAGAACACATAATTGCATTCATAAAACACAGGGTTCTATTCATAGAACACAGGGTTCCATTTATAGAACACAGGGTTCTATTCATAGAACACAAGGTTTTATTCATAGAACACATGGCTATATTTATAGATCACGGGTGGTTTCCATTCAGAGAACACATGGTTTCATTCATAAAACACAGGGTTCTATTTATAGAACACAGGGTTCCATTCATAGAACACAGGGTTCTATTAATAAAACACAAAGTTTTATTCATAAAACACATGGTTATATTTATAGATCACGGGTGGTTTCCATTCAGAGAACACATGGTTTCATTCATAAATCACAGGGTTCTATTCATAGAACACAGGGTTCCATTCATAGAACACAGGGTTCTATTAATAGAACACAAGGTTTTATTCATAAAACACATGGTTATATTTATAGATCACGGGTGGTTTCCATTCAGAGAACACATGATTTCATTCATAAAACACAGGGTTCTATTTATAGAACACAGGGTTCCATTCATAGAACACAGGGTTCTATTAATAGAACACAAGGTTTTATTCATAAAACACATGGTTATATTTATAGATCACGGGTGGTTTCCAGTCAGAGAACACATGGTTTCATTCATAAAACACAGGGTTCTATTCATAGAACACAGGGTTCCATTCATAGAACACAGGGTTCTATTAATAGAACACAAGGTTTTATTCATAAAACACATGGTTATATTTATAGATCACGGGTGGTTTCCATTCAGAGAACACATGGTTTCATTCATAAATCACAGGGTTCTATTCATAGAACACAGGGTTCCATTCATAGAACACAGGGTTCTATTAATAGAACACAAGGTTTTATTCATAAAACACATGGTTATATTTATAGATCACGGGTGGTTTCCATTCAGAGAACACATGATTTCATTCATAAAACACAGGGTTCTATTTATAGAACACAGGGTTCCATTCATAGAACACAGGGTTCTATTAATAGAACACAAGGTTTTATTCATAGAACACATGGCTATATTTATAGATCACGGGTGGTTTCCATTCAGAGAACACATCATTTCATTCATAAAACACAGGGTTCTATTCATAGAACACAGGGTTCCATTTATAGAACACTGGGTTCTATTCATAGACCACAAGGTTTTATTCATAGAACACATGGTTATATTTATAGATCACGGGTGGTTTTCATTCAGAGAACACATAATTTTATTCATAAAACACAGGGTTCTATTCATAGAACACAGGGTTCCATTTATAGAACACAGGGTTCTATTCATAGAACACAAGGTTTTATTCATAGAACACATGGCTATATTTATAGATCACGGGTGGTTTCCATTCAGAGAACACATGGTTTCATTCATAAAACACAGGGTTCTATTCATAGAACACAGGGTTCCATTCATAGAACACAGGGTTCTATTAATAGAACACAAGGTTTTATTCATAAAACACATGCTTATATTTATAGATCACGGGTGGTTTCCATTCAGAGAACACATAATTTCATTCATAAAACACAGGGTTCTATTCATAGAACACAGGGTTCCATTTATAGAACACAGGGTTCTATTCATAGAACACAAGGTTTTATTCATAGAACACATGGTTATATTTATAGATCACGGGTGGTTTCCATTCAGAGAACACATAATTTTATTCATAAAACACAGGGTTCTATTCATAGAACACAGGGTTCCATTTATAGAACACAGGGTTCTATTCATAGAACTCAAGGTTTTATTCATAGAACAGATGGTTATATTTATAGATCACGGGTGGTTTCCATTCAGAGAACACATAATTGCATTCATAAAACACAGGGTTCTATTCATAGAACACAGGGTTCCATTTATAGAACACAGGGTTCTATTCATAGAACACAAGGTTTTATTCATAGAACACATGGCTATATTTATAGATCACGGGTGGTTTCCATTCAGAGAACACATGGTTTCATTCATAAAACACAGGGTTCTATTTATAGAACACAGGGTTCCATTCATAGAACACAGGGTTCTATTAATAGAACACAAGGTTTTATTCATAAAACACATAATTATATTTATAGATCACGGGTGGTTTCCATTCAGAGAACACATGGTTTCATTCATAAAACACAGGGTTCTATTTATAGAACACAGGGTTCCATTCATAGAACACAGGGTTCTATTAATAGAACACAAGGTTTTATTCATAAAACACATGGTTATATTTATAGATCACGGGTGGTTTCCATTCAGAGAACACATGGTTTCATTCATAAAACACAGGGTTCTATTCATAGAACACAGGGTTCCATTCATAGAACACAGGGTTCTATTAAGAGAACACAAGGTTTTATTCATAGAACACATGGCTATATTTATAGATCACGGGTGGTTTCCATTCAGAGAACACATCATTTCATTCATAAAACACAGGGTTCTATTCATAGAACACAGGGTTCCATTTATAGAACACTGGGTTCTATTCATAGACCACAAGGTTTTATTCATAGAACACATGGTTATATTTATAGATCACGGGTGGTTTTCATTCAGAGAACACATAATTTTATTCATAAAACACAGGGTTCTATTCATAGAACACAGGGTTCCATTTATAGAACACAGGGTTCTATTCATAGAACACAAGGTTTTATTCATAGAACACATGGCTATATTTATAGATCACGGGTGGTTTCCATTCAGAGAACACATGGTTTCATTCATAAAACACAGGGTTCTATTTATAGAACACAGGGTTCCATTCATAGAACACAGGGTTCTATTAATAGAACACAAGGTTTTATTCATAAAACACATGGTTATATTTATAGATCACGGGTGGTTTCCATTCAGAGAACACATGGTTTCATTCATAAAACACAGGGTTCTATTCATAGAACACAGGGTTCCATTCATGGAACACAGGGTTCTATTAAGAGAACACAAGGTTTTATTCATAGAACACATGGTTATATATAAAGATCACAGGTGGTTTCCATTCAGAGAACACATAGGGGGAAATTTACTAAAGGAAATTTGTAAAAAATAGGTGTATTTGTATCCAGAAATACACTTATTTTTGACATTTACTATCCCGAAAATACGGCAATTCGTATTTATATTGATAGCACATCAATACGAATACGAATTGCTGTATTTTCGGGATAGTAAATGTCAAAAATAAGTGTATTTCTGGATACAAATACACCTATTTTTTTACAAATTTCCTTTAGTAAATTTCCCCCATAATTTCATTCATAAAACACAGGGTTCTATTCATAGAACACAGGGTTCCATTTATAGAACACAGGGTTCTATTCATAGAACTCAAGGTTTTATTCATAGAACAGATTGTTATATTTATAGATCACGGGTGGTTTCCATTCAGAGAACACATAATTGCATTCATAAAACACAGGGTTCTATTCATAGAACACAGGGTTCCATTTATAGAACACAGGGTTCTATTCATAGAACACAAGGTTTTATTCATAGAACACATGGCTATATTTATAGATCACGGGTGGTTTCCATTCAGAGAACACATGGTTTCATTCATAAAACACAGGGTTCTATTCATAGAACACAGGGTTCCATTCATAGAACACAGGGTTCTATTAATAGAACACAAGGTTTTATTCATAAAACACATGGTTATATTTATAGATCATGGGTGGTTTCCATTCAGAGAACACATAATTTCATTCATAAAACACAGGGTTCTATTCATAGAACACAGGGTTCCATTTATAGAACACAGGGTTCTATTCATAGAACACAAGGTTTTATTCATAGAACACATGGTTATATTTATAGATCACGGGTGGTTTCCATTCAGAGAACACATAATTTTATTCATAAAACACAGGGTTCTATTCATAGAACACAGGGTTCCATTTATAGAACACAGGGTTCTATTCATAGAACTCAAGGTTTTATTCATAGAACAGATGGTTATATTTATAGATCACGGGTGGTTTCCATTCAGAGAACACATAATTGCATTCATAAAACACAGGGTTCTATTCATAGAACACAGGGTTCCATTTATAGAACACAGGGTTCTATTCATAGAACACAAGGTTTTATTCATAGAACACATGGCTATATTTATAGATCACGGGTGGTTTCCATTCAGAGAACACATAATTTCATTCATAAAACACAGAGTTCTATTTATAGAACACAGGGTTCCATTCATAGAACACAGGGTTCTATTAATAGAACACAAGGTTTTATTCATAAAACACATGGTTATATTTATAGATCACGGGTGGTTTCCATTCAGAGAACACATGGTTTCATTCATAAAACACAGGGTTCTATTCATAGAACACAGGGTTCCATTCATAGAACACAGGGTTCTATTAAGAGAACACAAGGTTTTATTCATAGAACACATGGCTATATTTATAGATCACGGGTGGTTTCCATTCAGAGAACACATGGTTTCATTCATAAAACACAGGGTTCTATTTATAGAACACAGGGTTCCATTCATAGAACACAGGGTTCTATTAATAGAACACAAGGTTTTATTCATAAAACACATGGTTATATTTATAGATCACGGGTGGTTTCCATTCAGAGAACACATCATTTCATTCATAAAACACAGGGTTCTATTCATAGAACACAGGGTTCCATTTATAGAACACTGGGTTCTATTCATAGACCACAAGGTTTTATTCATAGAACACATGGTTATATTTATAGATCACGGGTGGTTTTCATTCAGAGAACACATAATTTTATTCATAAAACACAGGGTTCTATTCATAGAACACAGGGTTCCATTTATAGAACACAGGGTTCTATTCATAGAACACAAGGTTTTATTCATAGAACACATGGCTATATTTATAGATCACGGGTGGTTTCCATTCAGAGAACACATGGTTTCATTCATAAAACACAGGGTTCTATTTATAGAACACAGGGTTCCATTCATAGAACACAGGGTTCTATTAATAGAACACAAGGTTTTATTCATAAAACACATGGTTATATTTATAGATCACGGGTGGTTTCCATTCAGAGAACACATGGTTTCATTCATAAAACACAGGGTTCTATTCATAGAACACAGGGTTCCATTCATAGAACACAGGGTTCTATTAAGAGAACACAAGGTTTTATTCATAAAACACATGGTTATATTTATAGATCACGGGTGGTTTCCATTCAGGGAACACATCATTTCATTCATAAAACACAGGGTTCTATTCATAGAACACAGGGTTCCATTTATAGAACACTGGGTTCTATTCATAGAACACAAGGTTTTATTCATAGAACACATGGTTATATTTATAGATCACGGGTGGTTTCCATTCAGAGAACACATAATTTCATTCATAAAACACAGGGTTCTATTCATAGAACACAGGGTTCCATTTATAGAACACAGGGTTCTATTCATAGAACACAAGGTTTTATTCATAGAACACATGGTTATATTTATAGATCACGGGTGGTTTCCATTCAGAGAACACATAATTTTATTCATAAAACACAGGGTTCTATTCATAGAACATAGGGTTCCATTTATAGAACACAGGATTCTATTCATAGAACTCTAGGTTTTATTCATAGAACAGATGGTTATATTTATAGATCACGGGTGGTTTCCATTCAGAGAACACATAATTGCATTCATAAAACACAGGGTTCTATTCATAGAACACAGGGTTCCATTTATAGAACACAGGGTTCTATTCATAGAACACAAGGTTTTATTCATAGAACACATGGCTATATTTATAGATCACAGGTGGTTTCCATTCAGAGAACACATGGTTTCATTCATAAAACACAGGGTTCTATTCATAGAACACAGGGTTCCATTCATAGAACACAGGGTTCTATTAATAGAACACAAGGTTTTATTCATAAAACACATGGTTATATTTATAGATCATGGGTGGTTTCCATTCAGAGAACACATAATTTCATTCATAAAACACAGGGTTCTATTCATAGAACACAGGGTTCCATTTATAGAACACAGGGTTCTATTCATAGAACACAAGGTTTTATTCATAGAACACATGGTTATATTTATAGATCACGGGTGGTTTCCATTCAGAGAACACATAATTTTATTCATAAAACACAGGGTTCTATTCATAGAACACAGGGTTCCATTTATAGAACACAGGGTTCTATTCATAGAACTCAAGGTTTTATTCATAGAACAGATGGTTATATTTATAGATCACGGGTGGTTTCCATTCAGAGAACACATAATTGCATTCATAAAACACAGGGTTCTATTCATAGAACACAGGGTTCCATTTATAGAACACAGGGTTCTATTCATAGAACACAAGGTTTTATTCATAGAACACATGGCTATATTTATAGATCACGGGTGGTTTCCATTCAGAGAACACATAATTTCATTCATAAAACACAGAGTTCTATTTATAGAACACAGGGTTCCATTCATAGAACACAGGGTTCTATTAATAGAACACAAGGTTTTATTCATAAAACACATGGTTATATTTATAGATCACGGGTGGTTTCCATTCAGAGAACACATGGTTTCATTCATAAAACACAGGGTTCTATTCATAGAACACAGGGTTCCATTCATAGAACACAGGGTTCTATTAAGAGAACACAAGGTTTTATTCATAGAACACATGGCTATATTTATAGATCACGGGTGGTTTCCATTCAGAGAACACATGGTTTCATTCATAAAACACAGGGTTCTATTTATAGAACACAGGGTTCCATTCATAGAACACAGGGTTCTATTAATAGAACACAAGGTTTTATTCATAAAACACATGGTTATATTTATAGATCACGGGTGGTTTCCATTCAGAGAACACATCATTTCATTCATAAAACACAGGGTTCTATTCATAGAACACAGGGTTCCATTTATAGAACACTGGGTTCTATTCATAGACCACAAGGTTTTATTCATAGAACACATGGTTATATTTATAGATCACGGGTGGTTTTCATTCAGAGAACACATAATTTTATTCATAAAACACAGGGTTCTATTCATAGAACACAGGGTTCCATTTATAGAACACAGGGTTCTATTCATAGAACACAAGGTTTTATTCATAGAACACATGGCTATATTTATAGATCACGGGTGGTTTCCATTCAGAGAACACATGGTTTCATTCATAAAACACAGGGTTCTATTTATAGAACACAGGGTTCCATTCATAGAACACAGGGTTCTATTAATAGAACACAAGGTTTTATTCATAAAACACATGGTTATATTTATAGATCACGGGTGGTTTCCATTCAGAGAACACATGGTTTCATTCATAAAACACAGGGTTCTATTCATAGAACACAGGGTTCCATTCATAGAACACAGGGTTCTATTAAGAGAACACAAGGTTTTATTCATAAAACACATGGTTATATTTATAGATCACGGGTGGTTTCCATTCAGGGAACACATCATTTCATTCATAAAACACAGGGTTCTATTCATAGAACACAGGGTTCCATTTATAGAACACTGGGTTCTATTCATAGAACACAAGGTTTTATTCATAGAACACATGGTTATATTTATAGATCACGGGTGGTTTCCATTCAGAGAACACATAATTTCATTCATAAAACACAGGGTTCTATTCATAGAACACAGGGTTCCATTTATAGAACACAGGGTTCTATTCATAGAACACAAGGTTTTATTCATAGAACACATGGTTATATTTATAGATCACGGGTGGTTTCCATTCAGAGAACACATAATTTTATTCATAAAACACAGGGTTCTATTCATAGAACATAGGGTTCCATTTATAGAACACAGGATTCTATTCATAGAACTCTAGGTTTTATTCATAGAACAGATGGTTATATTTATAGATCACGGGTGGTTTCCATTCAGAGAACACATAATTGCATTCATAAAACACAGGGTTCTATTCATAGAACACAGGGTTCCATTTATAGAACACAGGGTTCTATTCATAGAACACAAGGTTTTATTCATAGAACACATGGCTATATTTATAGATCACGGGTGGTTTCCATTCAGAGAACACATGGTTTCATTCATAAAACACAGGGTTCTATTTATAGAACACAGGGTTCCATTCATAGAACACTGGGTTCTATTAATAGAACACAAGGTTTTATTCATAAAACACATGGTTATATTTATAGATCACGGGTGGTTTCCATTCAGAGAACACATGGTTTCATTCATAAAACACAGGGTTCAATTCATAGAACACAGGGTTCCATTTATAGAACACAGGGTTCTATTCATAGAAAACAAGGTTTTATTCATAGAACACATGGCTATATTTATAGATCACGGGTGGTTTCCATTCAGAGAACACATGGTTTCATTCATAAAACACAGGGTTCTATTTATAGAACACAGGGTTCCATTCATAGAACACAGGGTTCTATTAATAAAACACAAGGTTTTATTCATAAAACACATGGTTATATTTATAGATCACGGGTGGTTTCCATTCAGAGAACACATGGTTTCATTCATAAAACACAGGGTTCTATTTATAGAACACAGGGTTCCATTCATAGAACACAGGGTTCTATTAATAAAACACAAGGTTTTATTCATAAAACACATGGTTATATTTATAGATCACGGGTGGTTTCCATTCAGAGAACACATGATTTCATTCATAAAACACAGGGTTCTATTTATAGAACACAGGGTTCCATTCATAGAACACAGGGTTCTATTAATAGAACACAAGGATTTATTCATAAAACACATGGTTATATTTATAGATCACGGGTGGTTTCCAGTCAGAGAACACATGGTTTCATTCATAAAACACAGGGTTCTATTCATAGAACACAGGATTCCATTAATAGAACACAGGGTTCTATTAATAGAACACAAGGTTGTATTCATAAAACACATGGTTATATTTATAGATCACGGGTGGTTTCCATTCAGAGAACACATCATTTCATTCATAAAACACAGGGTTCTATTCATAGAACACAGGGTTCCATTTATAGAACACAGGGTTCTATTCATAGAACACAAGGTTTTATTCATAAAACACATGGTTATATTTATAGATCACGGGTGGTTTCCATTCAGAGAACACATAATTTCATTCATAAAACACAGGGTTCTATTCATAGAACACAGGGTTCCATTTATAGAACACAGGGTTCTATTCATAGAACTCAAGGTTTTATTCATAGAACAGATGGTTATATTTATAGATCACGGGTGGTTTCCATTCAGAGAACACATAATTGCATTCATAAAACACAGGGTTCTATTCATAGAACACAGGGTTCCATTTATAGAACACAGGGTTCTATTCATAGAACACAAGGTTTTATTCATAAAACACATGGTTATATTTATAGATCGCGGGTGGTTTCCATTCAGAGAACACATGGTTTCATTCATAAAACACAGGGTTCTATTCATAGAACACAGGGTTCCATTCATAGAACACAGGGTTCTATTAATAGAACACAAGGTTTTATTCATAAAACACATGGTTATATTTATAGATCACGGGTGGTTTCCATTCAGAGAACACATCATTTCATTCATAAAACACAGGGTTCTATTCATAGAACACAGGGTTACATTTATAGAACACTGGGTTCTATTCATAGACCACAAGGTTTTATTCATAGAACACATGGTTATATTTATAGATCACGGGTGGTTTTCATTCAGAGAACACATAATTTTATTCATAAAACACAGGGTTCTATTCATAGAACACAGGGTTCCATTTATAGAACACAGGGTTCTATTCATAGAACACAAGGTTTTATTCATAGAACACATGGCTATATTTATAGATCACGGGTGGTTTCCATTCAGAGAACACATGGTTTCATTCAAAAAACACAGGGTTCTATTTATAGAACACATGGTTCCATTCATAGAACACAGGGTTCTATTAATAGAACACAAGGTTTTATTCATAAAACACATGGTTATATTTATAGATCACGGGTGGTTTCCATTCAGAGAACACATGGTTTCATTCATAAAACACAGGGTTCTATTCATAGAACACAGTGTTCCATTCATAGAACACAGGGTTCTATTAAGAGAACACAAGGTTTTATTCATAAAACACATGGTTATATTTATAGATCACGGGTGGTTTCCATTCAGGGAACACATCATTTCATTCATAAAACACAGGGTTCTATTCATAGAACACAGGGTTCCATTTATAGAACACTGGGTTCTATTCATAGAACACAAGGTTTTATTCATAGAACACATGGTTATATTTATAGATCACGGGTGGTTTCCATTCAGAGAACACATAATTTCATTCATAAAACACAGGGTTCTATTCATAGAACACAGGGTTCCATTTATAGAACACAGGGTTCTATTCATAGAACACAAGGTTTTATTCATAGAACACATGGTTATATTTATAGATCACGGGTGGTTTCCATTCAGAGAACACATAATTTTATTCATAAAACACAGGGTTCTATTCATAGAACACAGGGTTCCATTTATAGAATACAGGGTTCTATTCATAGAACTCAAGGTTTTATTCATAGAACAGATGGTTATATTTATAGATCACGGGTGGTTTCCATTCAGAGAACACATAATTGCATTCATAAAACACAGGGTTCTATTCATAGAACACAGGGCTCCATTTATAGAACACAGGGTTCTATTCATAGAACACAAGGTTTTATTCATAGAACACATGGCTATATTTATAGATCACGGGTGGTTTCCATTCAGAGAACACATGGTTTCATTCATAAAACACAGGGTTCTATATATTGAACACAGGGTTCCATTCATAGAACACAGGGTTCTATTAATAGAACACAAGGTTTTATTCATAAAACACATGGTTATATTTATAGATCACGGGTGGTTTCCATTCAGAGAACACATAATTTTATTCATAAAACACAGGGTTCTATTCATAGAACATAGGGTTCCATTTATAGAACACAGGATTCTATTCATAGAACTCTAGGTTTTATTCATAGAACAGATGGTTATATTTATAGATCACGGGTGGTTTCCATTCAGAGAACACATAATTGCATTCATAAAACACAGGGTTCTATTCATAGAACACAGGGTTCCATTTATAGAACACAGGGTTCTATTCATAGAACACAAGGTTTTATTCATAGAACACATGGCTATATTTATAGATCACGGGTGGTTTCCATTCAGAGAACACATGGTTTCATTCATAAAACACAGGGTTCTATTTATAGAACACAGGGTTCCATTCATAGAACACTGGGTTCTATTAATAGAACACAAGGTTTTATTCATAAAACACATGGTTATATTTATAGATCACGGGTGGTTTCCATTCAGAGAACACATGGTTTCATTCATAAAACACAGGGTTCAATTCATAGAACACAGGGTTCCATTTATAGAACACAGGGTTCTATTCATAGAAAACAAGGTTTTATTCATAGAACACATGGCTATATTTATAGATCACGGGTGGTTTCCATTCAGAGAACACATGGTTTCATTCATAAAACACAGGGTTCTATTTATAGAACACAGGGTTCCATTCATAGAACACAGGGTTCTATTAATAAAACACAAGGTTTTATTCATAAAACACATGGTTATATTTATAGATCACGGGTGTTTTCCATTCAGAGAACACATGGTTTCATTCATAAAACACAGGGTTCTATTCATAGAACACAGGGTTCCATTCATAGAACACAGGGTTCTATTAATAGAACACAAGGTTTTATTCATAAAACACATGGTTATATTTATAGATCACGGGTGGTTTCCATTCAGAGAACACATGATTTCATTCATAAAACACAGGGTTCTATTTATAGAACACAGGGTTCCATTCATAGAACACAGGGTTCTATTAATAGAACACAAGGATTTATTCATAAAACACATGGTTATATTTATAGATCACGGGTGGTTTCCAGTCAGAGAACACATGGTTTCATTCATAAAACACAGGGTTCTATTCATAGAACACAGGATTCCATTAATAGAACACAGGGTTCTATTAATAGAACACAAGGTTGTATTCATAAAACACATGGTTATATTTATAGATCACGGGTGGTTTCCATTCAGAGAACACATCATTTCATTCATAAAACACAGGGTTCTATTCATAGAACACAGGGTTCCATTTATAGAACACAGGGTTCTATTCATAGAACACAAGGTTTTATTCATAAAACACATGGTTATATTTATAGATCACGGGTGGTTTCCATTCAGAGAACACATAATTTCATTCATAAAACACAGGGTTCTATTCATAGAACACAGGGTTCCATTTATAGAACACAGGGTTCTATTCATAGAACTCAAGGTTTTATTCATAGAACAGATGGTTATATTTATAGATCACGGGTGGTTTCCATTCAGAGAACACATAATTGCATTCATAAAACACAGGGTTCTATTCATAGAACACAGGGTTCCATTTATAGAACACAGGGTTCTATTCATAGAACACAAGGTTTTATTCATAAAACACATGGTTATATTTATAGATCGCGGGTGGTTTCCATTCAGAGAACACATGGTTTCATTCATAAAACACAGGGTTCTATTCATAGAACACAGGGTTCCATTCATAGAACACAGGGTTATATTAATAGAACACAAGGTTTTATTCATAAAACACATGGTTATATTTATAGATCACGGGTGGTTTCCATTCAGAGAACACATCATTTCATTCATAAAACACAGGGTTCTATTCATAGAACACAGGGTTCCATTTATAGAACACTGGGTTCTATTCATAGACCACAAGGTTTTATTCATAGAACACATGGTTATATTTATAGATCACGGGTGGTTTTCATTCAGAGAACACATAATTTTATTCATAAAACACAGGGTTCTATTCATAGAACACAGGGTTCCATTTATAGAACACAGGGTTCTATTCATAGAACACAAGGTTTTATTCATAGAACACATGGCTATATTTATAGATCACGGGTGGTTTCCATTCAGAGAACACATGGTTTCATTCAAAAAACACAGGGTTCTATTTATAGAACACATGGTTCCATTCATAGAACACAGGGTTCTATTAATAGAACACAAGGTTTTATTCATAAAACACATGGTTATATTTATAGATCACGGGTGGTTTCCATTCAGAGAACACATGGTTTCATTCATAAAACACAGGGTTCTATTCATAGAACACAGTGTTCCATTCATAGAACACAGGGTTCTATTAAGAGAACACAAGGTTTTATTCATAAAACACATGGTTATATTTATAGATCACGGGTGGTTTCCATTCAGGGAACACATCATTTCATTCATAAAACACAGGGTTCTATTCATAGAACACAGGGTTCCATTTATAGAACACTGGGTTCTATTCATAGAACACAAGGTTTTATTCATAGAACACATGGTTATATTTATAGATCACGGGTGGTTTCCATTCAGAGAACACATAATTTCATTCATAAAACACAGGGTTCTATTCATAGAACACAGGGTTCCATTTATAGAACACAGGGTTCTATTCATAGAACACAAGGTTTTATTCATAGAACACATGGTTATATTTATAGATCACGGGTGGTTTCCATTCAGAGAACACATAATTTTATTCATAAAACACAGGGTTCTATTCATAGAACACAGGGTTCCATTTATAGAATACAGGGTTCTATTCATAGAACTCAAGGTTTTATTCATAGAACAGATGGTTATATTTATAGATCACGGGTGGTTTCCATTCAGAGAACACATAATTGCATTCATAAAACACAGGGTTCTATTCATAGAACACAGGGCTCCATTTATAGAACACAGGGTTCTATTCATAGAACACAAGGTTTTATTCATAGAACACATGGCTATATTTATAGATCACGGGTGGTTTCCATTCAGAGAACACATGGTTTCATTCATAAAACACAGGGTTCTATATATTGAACACAGGGTTCCATTCATAGAACACAGGGTTCTATTAATAGAACACAAGGTTTTATTCATAAAACACATGGTTATATTTATAGATCACGGGTGGTTTCCATTCAGAGAACACATGGTTTCATTCATAAAACACAGGGTTCTATTTATAGAACACAGGGTTCCATTCATATAAAACAGGGTTCTATTAATAGAACACAAGGTTTTATTCATAAAACACATGGTTATATTTATAGATCACGGGTGGTTTCCATTCAGAGAACACATGGTTTCATTCATAAAACACAGGGTTCTATTCATAGAACACAGGGTTCCATTTATAGAACACAGGGTTCTATTCATAGAACTCAAGGTTTTATTTATAGAACAGATGGTTATATTTATAGATCACGGGTGGTTTCCATTCAGAGAACACATAATTGCATTCATAAAACACAGGGTTCTATTCATAGAACACAGGGTTCCATTTATAGAACACATTGTTCTATTCATAGAACACAAGGTTTTATTCATAGAACACATGGCTATATTTATAGATCACGGGTGGTTTCCATTCAGAGAACACATGGTTTCATTCATAAAACACAGGGTTCTATTCATAGAACACAGGGTTCCATTCATAGAACACAGGGTTCTATTAAGAGAACACAAGGTTTTATTCATAGAACACATGGCTATATTTATAGATCACGGGTGGTTTCCATTCAGAGAACACATGGTTTCATTCATAAAACACAGGGTTCTATTTATAGAACACAGGGTTCCATTCATAGAACACAGGGTTCTATTAATAGAACACAAGGTTTTATTCATAAAACACATGGTTATATTTATAGATCACGGGTGGTTTCCATTCAGAGAACACATCATTTCATTCATAAAACACAGGGTTCTATTCATAGAACACAGGGTTCCATTTATAGAACACTGGGTTCTATTCATAGACCACAAGGTTTTATTCATAGAACACATGTTTATATTTATAGATCACGGGTGGTTTTCATTCAGAGAACACATAATTTTATTCATAAAACACAGGGTTCTATTCATAGAACACAGGGTTCCATTTATAGAACACAGGGTTCTATTCATAGAACACAAGGTTTTATTCATAGAACACATGGCTATATTTATAGATCACGGGTGGTTTCCATTCAGAGAACACATGGTTTCATTCATAAAACACAGGGTTCTATTTATAGAACACAGGGTTCCATTCATAGAACAAAGGGTTCTATTAATAGAACACAAGGTTTTATTCATAAAACACATGGTTATATTTATAGATCACGGGTGGTTTCCATTCAGAGAACACATGGTTTCATTCATAAAACACAGGGTTATATTCATAGAACACAGGGTTCCATTCATAGAACACAGGGTTCTATTAAGAGAACACAAGGTTTTATTCATAAAACACATGGTTATATTTATAGATCACGGGTGGTTTCCATTCAAAGAACACATCATTTCATTCATAAAACACAGGGTTCTATTCATAGAACACAGGGTTCCATTTATAGAACACTGGGTTCTATTCATAGAACACAAGGTTTTATTCATAGAACACATGGTTATATTTATAGATCACGGGTGGTTTCCATTCAGAGAACACATAATTTCATTCATAAAACACAGGGTTCTATTCATAGAACACAGGGTTCCATTTATAGAACACAGGGTTCTATTCATAGAACACAAGGTTTTATTCATAGAACACATGGTTATATTTATAGATCACGGGTGGTTTCCATTCAGAGAACACATAATTTTATTCATAAAACACAGGGTTCTATTCATAGAACACAGGGTTTCATTTATAGAACACAGGGTTCTATTCATAGAACTCAAGGTTTTATTCATAGAACAGATGGTTATATTTATAGATCACGGGTGGTTTCCATTCAGAGAACACATAATTGCATTCATAAAACACAGGGTTCTATTCATAGAACACAGGGTTCCATTTATAGAACACAGGGTTCTATTCATAGAACACAAGGTTTTATTCATAGAACACATGGCTATATTTATAGATCACAGGTGGTTTCCATTCAGAGAACACATGGTTTCATTCATAAAACACAGGGTTCTATTCATAGAACACAGGGTTCCATTCATAGAACACAGGGTTCTATTAATAGAACACAAGGTTTTATTCATAAAACACATGGTTATATTTATAGGTCACGGGTGGTTTCCATTCAGAGAACACATAATTTCATTCATAAAACACAGGGTTCTATTCATAGAACACAGGGTTCCATTTATAGAACACAGGGTTCTATTCATAGAACACAAGGTTTTATTCATAGAACACATGGTTATATTTATAGATCACGGGTGGTTTCCATTCAGAGAACACATGGTTTCATTCATAAAACACAGGGTTCTATTTATAGAACACAGGGTTCCATTCATAGAACAAAGGGTTCTATTAATAGAACACAAGGTTTTATTCATAAAACACATGGTTATATTTATAGATCACGGGTGGTTTCCATTCAGAGAACACATGGTTTCATTCATAAAACACAGGGTTATATTCATAGAACACAGGGTTCCATTCATAGAACACAGGGTTCTATTAAGAGAACACAAGGTTTTATTCATAAAACACATGGTTATATTTATAGATCACGGGTGGTTTCCATTCAAAGAACACATCATTTCATTCATAAAACACAGGGTTCTATTCATAGAACACAGGGTTCCATTTATAGAACACTGGGTTCTATTCATAGAACACAAGGTTTTATTCATAGAACACATGGTTATATTTATAGATCACGGGTGGTTTCCATTCAGAGAACACATAATTTCATTCATAAAACACAGGGTTCTATTCATAGAACACAGGGTTCCATTTATAGAACACAGGGTTCTATTCATAGAACACAAGGTTTTATTCATAGAACACATGGTTATATTTATAGATCACGGGTGGTTTCCATTCAGAGAACACATAATTTTATTCATAAAACACAGTGTTCTATTCATAGAACACAGGGATCCATTTATAGAACACAGGGTTCTATTCATAGAACTCAAGGTTTTATTCATAGAACAGATGGTTATATTTATAGATCACGGGTGGTTTCCATTCAGAGAACACATAATTGCATTCATAAAACACAGGGTTCTATTCATAGAACACAGGGTTCCATTTATAGAACACAGGGTTCTATTCATAGAACACAAGGTTTTATTCATAGAACACATGGCTATATTTATAGATCACAGGTGGTTTCCATTCAGAGAACACATGGTTTCATTCATAAAACACAGGGTTCTATTCATAGAACACAGGGTTCCATTCATAGAACACAGGGTTCTATTAATAGAACACAAGGTTTTATTCATAAAACACATGGTTATATTTATAGATCACGGGTGGTTTCCATTCAGAGAACACATAATTTCATTCATAAAACACAGGGTTCTATTCATAGAACACAGGGTTCCATTTATAGAACACAGGGTTCTATTCATAGAACACAAGGTTTTATTCATAGAACACATGGTTATATTTATAGATCACGGGTGGTTTCCATTCAGAGAACACATAATTTTATTCATAAAACACAGGGTTCTATTCATAGAACACAGGGTTCCATTTATAGAACACAGGGTTCTATTCATAGAACTCAAGGTTTTATTCATAGAACAGATGGTTATATTTATAGATCACGGGTGGTTTCCATTCAGAGAACACATAATTGCATTCATAAAACACAGGGTTCTATTCATAGAACACAGGGTTCCATTTATAGAACACAGGGTTCTATTCATAGAACACAAGGTTTTATTCATAGAACACATGGCTATATTTATAGATCACGGGTGGTTTCCATTCAGAGAACACATGGTTTCATTCATAAAACACAGGGTTCTATTTATAGAACACAGGGTTCCATTCATATAAAACAGGGTTCTATTAATAGAACACAAGGTTTTATTCATAAAACACATGGTTATATTTATAGATCACGGGTGGTTTCCATTCAGAGAACACATGGTTTCATTCATAAAACACAGGGTTCTATTCATAGAACACAGGGTTCCATTCATAGAACACAGGGTTCTATTAAGAGAACACAAGGTTTTATTCATAGAACACATGGCTATATTTATAGATCACGGGTGGTTTCCATTCAGAGAACACATGGTTTCATTCATAAAACACAGGGTTCTATTTATAGAACACAGGGTTCCATTCATAGAACACAGGGTTCTATTAATAGAACACAAGGTTTTATTCATAAAACACATGGTTATATTTATAGATCACGGGTGGTTTCCATTCAGAGAACACATCATTTCATTCATAAAACACAGGGTTCTATTCATAGAACACAGGGTTCCATTTATAGAACACTGGGTTCTATTCATAGACCACAAGGTTTTATTCATAGAACACATGGTTATATTTATAGATCACGGGTGGTTTCCATTCAGAGAACACATGGTTTCATTCATAAAACACAGGGTTCTATTCATAGAACACAGGGTTCCATTCATAGAACACAGGGTTCTATTAAGAGAACACAAGGTTTTATTCATAGAACACATGGCTATATTTATAGATCACGGGTGGTTTCCATTCAGAGAACACATGGTTTCATTCATAAAACACAGGGTTCTATTTATAGAACACAGGGTTCCATTCATAGAACACAGGGTTCTATTAATAGAACACAAGGTTTTATTCATAAAACACATGGTTATATTTATAGATCACGGGTGGTTTCCATTCAGAGAACACATCATTTCATTCATAAAACACAGGGTTCTATTCATAGAACACAGGGTTCCATTTATAGAACACTGGGTTCTATTCATAGACCACAAGGTTTTATTCATAGAACACATGGTTATATTTATAGATCACGGGTGGTTTTCATTCAGAGAACACATAATTTTATTCATAAAACACAGGGTTCTATTCATAGAACACAGGGTTCCATTTATAGAACACAGGGTTCTATTCATAGAACACAAGGTTTTATTCATAGAACACATGGCTATATTTATAGATCACGGGTGGTTTCCATTCAGAGAACACATGGTTTCATTCATAAAACACAGGGTTCTATTTATAGAACACAGGGTTCCATTCATAGAACACAGGGTTCTATTAATAGAACACAAGGTTTTATTCATAAAACACATGGTTATATTTATAGATCACGGGTGGTTTCCATTCAGAGAACACATGGTTTCATTCATAAAACACAGGGTTCTATTCATAGCACACAGGGTTCCATTCATAGAACACAGGGTTCTATTAATAGAACACAAGGTTGCATTCATAAAACACATGGTTATATTTATAGATCACGGGTGGTTTCCATTCAGAGAACACATCATTTCATTCATAAAACACAGGGTTCTATTCATAGAACACAGGGTTCCATTTATAGAACACTGGGTTATATTCATAGACCACAAGGTTTTATTCATAGAACACATGGTTATATTTATAGATCACGGGTGGTTTCCATTCAGAGAACACATAATTTTATTCATAAAACACAGGGTTCAATTCATAGAACACAGGGTTCCATTTATAGAACACAGGGTTCTATTCATAGAACTCAAGGTTTTATTCATAGAACAGATGGTTATATTTATAGATCACGGGTGGTTTCCATTCAGAGAACACATAATTGCATTCATAAAACACAGGGTTCTATTCATA
This sequence comes from Crinia signifera, assembly GCF_055691185.1. Taxonomy (NCBI): domain Eukaryota; kingdom Metazoa; phylum Chordata; class Amphibia; order Anura; family Myobatrachidae; genus Crinia; species Crinia signifera. The sequence continues at coordinate 234,771,425 of NC_139217.1, read as the reverse complement.
GAACACAGGGTTCCATTTATAGAACACAGGGTTCTATTCATAGAAAACAAGGTTTTATTCATAGAACACATGGCTATATTTATAGATCACGGGTGGTTTCCATTCAGAGAACACATGGTTTCATTCATAAAACACAGGGTTCTATTTATAGAACACAGGGTTCCATTCATAGAACACAGGGTTCTATTAATAAAACATAAGGTTTTATTCATAAAACACATGGTTATATTTATAGATCACGGGTGGTTTCCATTCAGAGAACACATGGTTTCATTCATAAAACACAGGGTTCTATTCATAGAACACAGGGTTCCATTCATAGAACACAGGGTTCTATTAATAGAACACAAGGTTTTATTCATAAAACACATGGTTATATTTATAGATCACGGGTGGTTTCCATTCAGAGAACACATGATTTCATTCATAAAACACAGGGTTCTATTTATAGAACACAGGGTTCCATTCATAGAACACAGGGTTCTATTAATAGAACACAAGGATTTATTCATAAAACACATGGTTATATTTATAGATCACGGGTGGTTTCCAGTCAGAGAACACATGGTTTCATTCATAAAACACAGGGTTCTATTCATAGAACACAGGATTCCATTAATAGAACACAGGGTTCTATTAATAGAACACAAGGTTGTATTCATAAAACACATGGTTATATTTATAGATCACGGGTGGTTTCCATTCAGAGAACACATCATTTCATTCATAAAACACAGGGTTCTATTCATAGAACACAGGGTTCCATTTATAGAACACAGGGTTCTATTCATAGAACACAAGGTTTTATTCATAAAACACATGGTTATATTTATAGATCACGGGTGGTTTCCATTCAGAGAACACATAATTTCATTCATAAAACACAGGGTTCTATTCATAGAACACAGGGTTCCATTTATAGAACACAGGGTTCTATTCATAGAACTCAAGGTTTTATTCATAGAACAGATGGTTATATTTATAGATCACGGGTGGTTTCCATTCAGAGAACACATAATTGCATTCATAAAACACAGGGTTCTATTCATAGAACACAGGGTTCCATTTATAGAACACAGGGTTCTATTCATAGAACACAAGGTTTTATTCATAAAACACATGGTTATATTTATAGATCGCGGGTGGTTTCCATTCAGAGAACACATGGTTTCATTCATAAAACACAGGGTTCTATTCATAGAACACAGGGTTCCATTCATAGAACACAGGGTTATATTAATAGAACACAAGGTTTTATTCATAAAACACATGGTTATATTTATAGATCACGGGTGGTTTCCATTCAGAGAACACATCATTTCATTCATAAAACACAGGGTTCTATTCATAGAACACAGGGTTCCATTTATAGAACACTGGGTTCTATTCATAGACCACAAGGTTTTATTCATAGAACACATGGTTATATTTATAGATCACGGGTGGTTTTCATTCAGAGAACACATAATTTTATTCATAAAACACAGGGTTCTATTCATAGAACACAGGGTTCCATTTATAGAACACAGGGTTCTATTCATAGAACACAAGGTTTTATTCATAGAACACATGGCTATATTTATAGATCACGGGTGGTTTCCATTCAGAGAACACATGGTTTCATTCAAAAAACACAGGGTTCTATTTATAGAACACATGGTTCCATTCATAGAACACAGGGTTCTATTAATAGAACACAAGGTTTTATTCATAAAACACATGGTTATATTTATAGATCACGGGTGGTTTCCATTCAGAGAACACATGGTTTCATTCATAAAACACAGGGTTCTATTCATAGAACACAGTGTTCCATTCATAGAACACAGGGTTCTATTAAGAGAACACAAGGTTTTATTCATAAAACACATGGTTATATTTATAGATCACGGGTGGTTTCCATTCAGGGAACACATCATTTCATTCATAAAACACAGGGTTCTATTCATAGAACACAGGGTTCCATTTATAGAACACTGGGTTCTATTCATAGAACACAAGGTTTTATTCATAGAACACATGGTTATATTTATAGATCACGGGTGGTTTCCATTCAGAGAACACATAATTTCATTCATAAAACACAGGGTTCTATTCATAGAACACAGGGTTCCATTTATAGAACACAGGGTTCTATTCATAGAACACAAGGTTTTATTCATAGAACACATGGTTATATTTATAGATCACGGGTGGTTTCCATTCAGAGAACACATAATTTTATTCATAAAACACAGGGTTCTATTCATAGAACACAGGGTTCCATTTATAGAATACAGGGTTCTATTCATAGAACTCAAGGTTTTATTCATAGAACAGATGGTTATATTTATAGATCACGGGTGGTTTCCATTCAGAGAACACATAATTGCATTCATAAAACACAGGGTTCTATTCATAGAACACAGGGCTCCATTTATAGAACACAGGGTTCTATTCATAGAACACAAGGTTTTATTCATAGAACACATGGCTATATTTATAGATCACGGGTGGTTTCCATTCAGAGAACACATGGTTTCATTCATAAAACACAGGGTTCTATATATTGAACACAGGGTTCCATTCATAGAACACAGGGTTCTATTAATAGAACACAAGGTTTTATTCATAAAACACATGGTTATATTTATAGATCACGGGTGGTTTCCATTCAGAGAACACATGGTTTCATTCATAAAACACAGGGTTCTATTTATAGAACACAGGGTTCCATTCATATAAAACAGGGTTCTATTAATAGAACACAAGGTTTTATTCATAAAACACATGGTTATATTTATAGATCACGGGTGGTTTCCATTCAGAGAACACATGGTTTCATTCATAAAACACAGGGTTCTATTCATAGAACACAGGGTTCCATTTATAGAACACAGGGTTCTATTCATAGAACTCAAGGTTTTATTTATAGAACAGATGGTTATATTTATAGATCACGGGTGGTTTCCATTCAGAGAACACATAATTGCATTCATAAAACACAGGGTTCTATTCATAGAACACAGGGTTCCATTTATAGAACACATTGTTCTATTCATAGAACACAAGGTTTTATTCATAGAACACATGGCTATATTTATAGATCACGGGTGGTTTCCATTCAGAGAACACATGGTTTCATTCATAAAACACAGGGTTCTATTCATAGAACACAGGGTTCCATTCATAGAACACAGGGTTCTATTAAGAGAACACAAGGTTTTATTCATAGAACACATGGCTATATTTATAGATCACGGGTGGTTTCCATTCAGAGAACACATGGTTTCATTCATAAAACACAGGGTTCTATTTATAGAACACAGGGTTCCATTCATAGAACACAGGGTTCTATTAATAGAACACAAGGTTTTATTCATAAAACACATGGTTATATTTATAGATCACGGGTGGTTTCCATTCAGAGAACACATCATTTCATTCATAAAACACAGGGTTCTATTCATAGAACACAGGGTTCCATTTATAGAACACTGGGTTCTATTCATAGACCACAAGGTTTTATTCATAGAACACATGTTTATATTTATAGATCACGGGTGGTTTTCATTCAGAGAACACATAATTTTATTCATAAAACACAGGGTTCTATTCATAGAACACAGGGTTCCATTTATAGAACACAGGGTTCTATTCATAGAACACAAGGTTTTATTCATAGAACACATGGCTATATTTATAGATCACGGGTGGTTTCCATTCAGAGAACACATGGTTTCATTCATAAAACACAGGGTTCTATTTATAGAACACAGGGTTCCATTCATAGAACAAAGGGTTCTATTAATAGAACACAAGGTTTTATTCATAAAACACATGGTTATATTTATAGATCACGGGTGGTTTCCATTCAGAGAACACATGGTTTCATTCATAAAACACAGGGTTATATTCATAGAACACAGGGTTCCATTCATAGAACACAGGGTTCTATTAAGAGAACACAAGGTTTTATTCATAAAACACATGGTTATATTTATAGATCACGGGTGGTTTCCATTCAAAGAACACATCATTTCATTCATAAAACACAGGGTTCTATTCATAGAACACAGGGTTCCATTTATAGAACACTGGGTTCTATTCATAGAACACAAGGTTTTATTCATAGAACACATGGTTATATTTATAGATCACGGGTGGTTTCCATTCAGAGAACACATAATTTCATTCATAAAACACAGGGTTCTATTCATAGAACACAGGGTTCCATTTATAGAACACAGGGTTCTATTCATAGAACACAAGGTTTTATTCATAGAACACATGGTTATATTTATAGATCACGGGTGGTTTCCATTCAGAGAACACATAATTTTATTCATAAAACACAGGGTTCTATTCATAGAACACAGGGTTCCATTTATAGAACACAGGGTTCTATTCATAGAACTCAAGGTTTTATTCATAGAACAGATGGTTATATTTATAGATCACGGGTGGTTTCCATTCAGAGAACACATAATTGCATTCATAAAACACAGGGTTCTATTCATAGAACACAGGGTTCCATTTATAGAACACAGGGTTCTATTCATAGAACACAAGGTTTTATTCATAGAACACATGGCTATATTTATAGATCACAGGTGGTTTCCATTCAGAGAACACATGGTTTCATTCATAAAACACAGGGTTCTATATATTGAACACAGGGTTCCATTCATAGAACACAGGGTTCTATTAATAGAACACAAGGTTTTATTCATAAAACACATGGTTATATTTATAGATCACGGGTGGTTTCCATTCAGAGAACACATGGTTTCATTCATAAAACACAGGGTTCTATTTATAGAACACAGGGTTCCATTCATATAAAACAGGGTTCTATTAATAGAACACAAGGTTTTATTCATAAAACACATGGTTATATTTATAGATCACGGGTGGTTTCCATTCAGAGAACACATGGTTTCATTCATAAAACACAGGGTTCTATTCATAGAACACAGGGTTCCATTTATAGAACACAGGGTTCTATTCATAGAACTCAAGGTTTTATTTATAGAACAGATGGTTATATTTATAGATCACGGGTGGTTTCCATTCAGAGAACACATAATTGCATTCATAAAACACAGGGTTCTATTCATAGAACACAGGGTTCCATTTATAGAACACATTGTTCTATTCATAGAACACAAGGTTTTATTCATAGAACACATGGCTATATTTATAGATCACGGGTGGTTTCCATTCAGAGAACACATGGTTTCATTCATAAAACACAGGGTTCTATTTATAGAACACAGGGTTCCATTCATAGAACACAGGGTTCTATTAATAGAACACAAGGTTTTATTCATAAAACACATGGTTATATTTATAGATCACGGGTGGTTTCCATTCAGAGAACACATCATTTCATTCATAAAACACAGGGTTCTATTCATAGAACACAGGGTTCCATTTATAGAACACTGGGTTCTATTCATAGACCACAAGGTTTTATTCATAGAACACATGTTTATATTTATAGATCACGGGTGGTTTTCATTCAGAGAACACATAATTTTATTCATAAAACACAGGGTTCTATTCATAGAACACAGGGTTCCATTTATAGAACACAGGGTTCTATTCATAGAACACAAGGTTTTATTCATAGAACACATGGCTATATTTATAGATCACGGGTGGTTTCCATTCAGAGAACACATGGTTTCATTCATAAAACACAGGGTTCTATTTATAGAACACAGGGTTCCATTCATAGAACAAAGGGTTCTATTAATAGAACACAAGGTTTTATTCATAAAACACATGGTTATATTTATAGATCACGGGTGGTTTCCATTCAGAGAACACATGGTTTCATTCATAAAACACAGGGTTATATTCATAGAACACAGGGTTCCATTCATAGAACACAGGGTTCTATTAAGAGAACACAAGGTTTTATTCATAAAACACATGGTTATATTTATAGATCACGGGTGGTTTCCATTCAAAGAACACATCATTTCATTCATAAAACACAGGGTTCTATTCATAGAACACAGGGTTCCATTTATAGAACACTGGGTTCTATTCATAGAACACAAGGTTTTATTCATAGAACACATGGTTATATTTATAGATCACGGGTGGTTTCCATTCAGAGAACACATAATTTCATTCATAAAACACAGGGTTCTATTCATAGAACACAGGGTTCCATTTATAGAACACAGGGTTCTATTCATAGAACACAAGGTTTTATTCATAGAACACATGGTTATATTTATAGATCACGGGTGGTTTCCATTCAGAGAACACATAATTTTATTCATAAAACACAGGGTTCTATTCATAGAACACAGGGTTCCATTTATAGAACACAGGGTTCTATTCATAGAACTCAAGGTTTTATTCATAGAACAGATGGTTATATTTATAGATCACGGGTGGTTTCCATTCAGAGAACACATAATTGCATTCATAAAACACAGGGTTCTATTCATAGAACACAGGGTTCCATTTATAGAACACAGGGTTCTATTCATAGAACACAAGGTTTTATTCATAGAACACATGGCTATATTTATAGATCACAGGTGGTTTCCATTCAGAGAACACATGGTTTCATTCATAAAACACAGGGTTCTATTCATAGAACACAGGGTTCCATTCATAGAACACAGGGTTCTATTAATAGAACACAAGGTTTTATTCATAAAACACATGGTTATATTTATAGGTCACGGGTGGTTTCCATTCAGAGAACACATAATTTCATTCATAAAACACAGGGTTCTATTCATAGAACACAGGGTTCCATTTATAGAACACAGGGTTCTATTCATAGAACACAAGGTTTTATTCATAGAACACATGGTTATATTTATAGATCACGGGTGGTTTCCATTCAGAGAACACATGGTTTCATTCATAAAACACAGGGTTCTATTTATAGAACACAGGGTTCCATTCATAGAACAAAGGGTTCTATTAATAGAACACAAGGTTTTATTCATAAAACACATGGTTATATTTATAGATCACGGGTGGTTTCCATTCAGAGAACACATGGTTTCATTCATAAAACACAGGGTTATATTCATAGAACACAGGGTTCCATTCATAGAACACAGGGTTCTATTAAGAGAACACAAGGTTTTATTCATAAAACACATGGTTATATTTATAGATCACGGGTGGTTTCCATTCAAAGAACACATCATTTCATTCATAAAACACAGGGTTCTATTCATAGAACACAGGGTTCCATTTATAGAACACTGGGTTCTATTCATAGAACACAAGGTTTTATTCATAGAACACATGGTTATATTTATAGATCACGGGTGGTTTCCATTCAGAGAACACATAATTTCATTCATAAAACACAGGGTTCTATTCATAGAACACAGGGTTCCATTTATAGAACACAGGGTTCTATTCATAGAACACAAGGTTTTATTCATAGAACACATGGTTATATTTATAGATCACGGGTGGTTTCCATTCAGAGAACACATAATTTTATTCATAAAACACAGTGTTCTATTCATAGAACACAGGGATCCATTTATAGAACACAGGGTTCTATTCATAGAACTCAAGGTTTTATTCATAGAACAGATGGTTATATTTATAGATCACGGGTGGTTTCCATTCAGAGAACACATAATTGCATTCATAAAACACAGGGTTCTATTCATAGAACACAGGGTTCCATTTATAGAACACAGGGTTCTATTCATAGAACACAAGGTTTTATTCATAGAACACATGGCTATATTTATAGATCACAGGTGGTTTCCATTCAGAGAACACATGGTTTCATTCATAAAACACAGGGTTCTATTCATAGAACACAGGGTTCCATTCATAGAACACAGGGTTCTATTAATAGAACACAAGGTTTTATTCATAAAACACATGGTTATATTTATAGATCACGGGTGGTTTCCATTCAGAGAACACATAATTTCATTCATAAAACACAGGGTTCTATTCATAGAACACAGGGTTCCATTTATAGAACACAGGGTTCTATTCATAGAACACAAGGTTTTATTCATAGAACACATGGTTATATTTATAGATCACGGGTGGTTTCCATTCAGAGAACACATAATTTTATTCATAAAACACAGGGTTCTATTCATAGAACACAGGGTTCCATTTATAGAACACAGGGTTCTATTCATAGAACTCAAGGTTTTATTCATAGAACAGATGGTTATATTTATAGATCACGGGTGGTTTCCATTCAGAGAACACATAATTGCATTCATAAAACACAGGGTTCTATTCATAGAACACAGGGTTCCATTTATAGAACACAGGGTTCTATTCATAGAACACAAGGTTTTATTCATAGAACACATGGCTATATTTATAGATCACGGGTGGTTTCCATTCAGAGAACACATGGTTTCATTCATAAAACACAGGGTTCTATTTATAGAACACAGGGTTCCATTCATATAAAACAGGGTTCTATTAATAGAACACAAGGTTTTATTCATAAAACACATGGTTATATTTATAGATCACGGGTGGTTTCCATTCAGAGAACACATGGTTTCATTCATAAAACACAGGGTTCTATTCATAGAACACAGGGTTCCATTCATAGAACACAGGGTTCTATTAAGAGAACACAAGGTTTTATTCATAGAACACATGGCTATATTTATAGATCACGGGTGGTTTCCATTCAGAGAACACATGGTTTCATTCATAAAACACAGGGTTCTATTTATAGAACACAGGGTTCCATTCATAGAACACAGGGTTCTATTAATAGAACACAAGGTTTTATTCATAAAACACATGGTTATATTTATAGATCACGGGTGGTTTCCATTCAGAGAACACATCATTTCATTCATAAAACACAGGGTTCTATTCATAGAACACAGGGTTCCATTTATAGAACACTGGGTTCTATTCATAGACCACAAGGTTTTATTCATAGAACACATGGTTATATTTATAGATCACGGGTGGTTTTCATTCAGAGAACACATAATTTTATTCATAAAACACAGGGTTCTATTCATAGAACACAGGGTTCCATTTATAGAACACAGGGTTCTATTCATAGAACACAAGGTTTTATTCATAGAACACATGGCTATATTTATAGATCACGGGTGGTTTCCATTCAGAGAACACATGGTTTCATTCATAAAACACAGGGTTCTATTTATAGAACACAGGGTTCCATTCATAGAACACAGGGTTCTATTAATAGAACACAAGGTTTTATTCATAAAACACATGGTTATATTTATAGATCACGGGTGGTTTCCATTCAGAGAACACATGGTTTCATTCATAAAACACAGGGTTCTATTCATAGCACACAGGGTTCCATTCATAGAACACAGGGTTCTATTAATAGAACACAAGGTTGCATTCATAAAACACATGGTTATATTTATAGATCACGGGTGGTTTCCATTCAGAGAACACATCATTTCATTCATAAAACACAGGGTTCTATTCATAGAACACAGGGTTCCATTTATAGAACACTGGGTTATATTCATAGACCACAAGGTTTTATTCATAGAACACATGGTTATATTTATAGATCACGGGTGGTTTCCATTCAGAGAACACATAATTTTATTCATAAAACACAGGGTTCAATTCATAGAACACAGGGTTCCATTTATAGAACACAGGGTTCTATTCATAGAACTCAAGGTTTTATTCATAGAACAGATGGTTATATTTATAGATCACGGGTGGTTTCCATTCAGAGAACACATAATTGCATTCATAAAACACAGGGTTCTATTCATAGAACACAGGGTTCCATTTATAGAACACAGGGTTCTATTCATAGAAAACAAGGTTTTATTCATAGAACACATGGCTATATTTATAGATCACGGGTGGTTTCCATTCAGAGAACACATGGTTTCATTCATAAAACACAGGGTTCTATTTATAGAACACAGGGTTCCATTCATAGAACACAGGGTTCTATTAATAAAACATAAGGTTTTATTCATAAAACACATGGTTATATTTATAGATCACGGGTGGTTTCCATTCAGAGAACACATGGTTTCATTCATAAAACACAGGGTTCTATTCATAGAACACAGGGTTCCATTCATAGAACACAGGGTTCTATTAATAGAACACAAGGTTTTATTCATAAAACACATGGTTATATTTATAGATCACGGGTGGTTTCCATTCAGATAACACATCATTTCATTCATAAAACACAGGGTTCTATTTATAGAACACAGGGTTCCATTCATAGAACACAGGGTTCTATTAATAGAACACAAGTTTTTTTTCATAAAACACATGGTTATATTTATAGATCACGGGTGGTTTTCAGTCAGAGAACACATGGTTTCATTCATAAAACACAGGGTTCTATTCATAGAACACAGGATTCCATTCATAGAACACAGGGTTCTATTAATAGAACACAAAGTTTTATTCATAAAACACATGGTTATATTTATAGATCACGGGTGGTTTCCATTCAGAGAACACATAATTTCATTCATAAAACACAGGGTTCTATTCATAGAACACAGGGTTCCATTCATAGAACACAGGGTTCTATTCATAGAACACAAGGTTTTATTCATAGAACACATGGTTATATTTATAGATCACGGGTGGTTTCCATTCAGAGAACACATCATTTCATTCATAAAACACAGGGTTCTATTCATAGAACACAGGGTTCCTTTTATAGAACACTGGGTTCTATTCATAGACCACAAGGTTTTATTCATAGAACACATGGTTATATTTATAGATCACGGGTGGTTTCCATTCAGAGAACACATGGTTTCATTCATAAAACACAGGGTTCTATTCATGGAATACAGGGTTCCATTCATAGAACACAGGGTTCTATTAATAGAACACAATGTTTTAATCATAAAACACATGGTTATATTTATAGATCACGGGTGGTTTCCATTCAGAGAACACATAATTTCATTCATAAAACACAGGGTTCTATTCATAGAACACAAGGTTTTATTCATAGAACACATGGCTATATTTATAGATCACGGGTGGTTTCCATTCAGAGAACACATGGTTTCATTAATAAAACACATGGTTCTATTCATAGAACACAGGGTTCCATTCATAGAACACTGGGTTCTATTCATAGAACACAATATTTTATTCATAGAACACATGGTTATATTTATAGATCACGGGTGGTTTCCATTCAGAGAACACATAATTTTATTCATAGAACACAGGGTTCCATTTATAGAACACAGGGTTCTATTCATAGAACTCAAGGTTTTATTCATAGAACAGATGGTTATATTTATAGATCACGGGTGGTTTCCATTCAGAGAACACATAATTTCATTCATAAAACACAGGGTTCTATTCATAGAACACAGGGTTCCATTTATAGAACACGGGGTTCTATTCATAGAACACAAGGTTTATTCATAGAACAGATGGTTATATTTATAGATCACGGGTGGTTTCCATTCAGAGAACACATGGTTTCATTCATAAAACACAGGGTTCTATTCATGGAACACAGGGTTCCATTCATAGAACACAGGGTTCTATTAATAGAACACAAGGTTTTATTCATAGAACACATGGTTATATTTATAGATCACGGGTGGTTTCCATTCAGAGAACACATAATTTCATTCATAAAACACAGGGTTCTATTCATAGAACACAAGGTTCCAATTATAGAACACAGGGTTCTATTCATAGAACACAAGGTTTTATTCATAGAACAGATGGGTATATTTATAGATCACGGGTGGTTTCCATTCAGAGAACACATGGTTTCATTCATAAAACACAGGGTTCTATTCATAAAACACAGGGTTCCATTCATAAAACACAGGGTTCTATTAATAGAACACATGGTTATATTTATAGATCACAGGTGGTTTCCATTCAGATAACACATCATTTCATTCATAAAACACAGGGTTCTATTCATAGAACACAGGGTTCCATTTATAGAACACTGGGTTCTATTCATAGAACACAAGGTTTTATTCATAGAACACATGGTTATATTTATAGATCGCGGGTGGTTTCCATTCAGAGAACACATAATTTTATTCATAATACACAGGGTTCTATTCATAGAACACAGGGTTCCATTTATAGAACACAGGGTTCTATTCATAGAACTCAAGGTTTTATTCATAGAACAGATGGTTATATTTATAGATCACGGGTGGTTTCCATTCAGAGAACACATAATTTCATTCATAAAACACAGGGTTCTATTCATAGAACACAGGGTTCCATTTATAGAACACGGGGTTCTATTCATAGAATACAAGGTTTATTCATAGAACAGATGGTTATATTTATAGATCACGGGTGGTTTCCATTCAGAGAACACATGGTTTCATTCATAAAACACAGGGTTCTATTCATGGAACACAGGGTTCCATTCATAGAACACAGGGTTCTATTAATAGAACACAAGGTTTTATTCATAGAACACATGGTTATATTTATAGATCACGGGTGGTTTCCATTCAGAGAACACATAATTTCATTCATAAAACACAGGGTTCTATTCATAGAACACAAGGTTCCAATTATAGAACACAGGGTTCTATTCATAGAACACAAGGTTTTATTCATAGAACAGATGGGTATATTTATAGATCACGGGTGGTTTCCATTCAGAGAACACATAATTTTATTCATAAAACACAGGGTTCTATTCATAGAACAGAGGGTTCCATTTATAGAACACAGGGTTCTATTCATAGAACTCAAGGTTTTATTCATAGAACAGATGGTTATATTTATAGATCACGGGTGGTTTCCATTCAGAGAACACATAATTTCATTCATAAAACACAGGGTTCTATTCATAGAACACAGGGTTCCATCTATAGAACACGGGGTTCTATTCATAGAACACAAGGTTTATTCATAGAACAGATGGTTATATTTATAGATCACGGGTGGTTTCCATTCAGAGAACACATGGTTTCATTCATAAAACACAGGGTTCTATTCATGGAACACAGGGTTCCATTCATAGAACATAGGGTTCTATTAATAGAACACAAGGTTTTATTCATAGAACACATGGTTATATTTATAGATCACGGGTGGTTTCCATTCAGAGAACACATAATTTCATTCATAAAACACAGGGTTCTATTCATAGAACACAAGGTTCCAATTATAGAACACAGGGTTCTATTCATAGAACACAAGGTTTTATTCATAGAACAGATGGGTATATTTATAGATCACGGGTGGTTTCCATTCAGAGAACACATGGTTTCATTCATAAAACACAGGGTTCTATTCATAAAACACAGGGTTCCATTCATAAAACACAGGGTTCTATTAATAGAACACAAGGTTTTATTCATAGAACACATGGTTATATTTATAGATCACGGGAGGTTTCCATTCAGAGAACACATGATTTCATTCATAAAACACAGGGTTCTATTTATAGAACACAGGGTTCCATTCATAGAACACAGGGTTCTATTAATAGAACACAAGGTTTTATTCATAAAACACATGGTTATATTTATAGATCACGGGTGGTTTCCATTCAGAGAACACATGGTTTCATTCATAAAACACAGGGTTCTATTCATAGAACACAGGGTTCCATTCATAGAACACAGGGTTCTATTAATAGAACACAAGGTTTTATTCATAAAACACATGGTTATATTTATAGATCACGGGTGGTTTCCATTCAGAGAACACATGGTTTCATTCATAAAACACAGGGTTCTATTCATAGAACACAGGGTTCCATTCATAGAACACAGGGTTCTATTAATAGAACACAAGGTTTTATTCATAAAACACATGGTTATATTTATAGATCACGGGTGGTTTCCATTCAGAGAACACATCATTTCATTCATAAAACACAGGGTTCTATTCATAGAACACAGGGTTCCATTTATAGAACACTGGGTTCTATTCATAGAACACAAGGTTTTATTCATAGAACACATGGTTATATTTATAGATCACGGGTGGTTTCCATTCAGAGAACACATAATTTTATTCATAAAACACAGGGTTCTATTCATAGAACACAGGGTTCCATTTATAGAATACAGGGTTCTATTCATAGAACTCAAGGTTTTATTCATAGAACAGATGGTTATATTTATAGATTACGGGTGGTTTCCATTCAGAGAACACATAATTTCATTCATAAAACACAGGGTTCTATTCATAGAACACAGGGTTCCATTTATAGAACACGGGGTTCTATTCATAGAACACAAGGTTTATTCATAGAACAGATGGTTATATTTATAGATCACGGGTGGTTTCCATTCAGAGAACACATGGTTTAATTCATAAAACACAGGGTTCTATTCATGGAACACAGGGTTCCATTCATAGAACACAGGGTTCAATTAATAGAACACAATGTTTTAATCATAAAACACATGGTTATATTTATAGATCACGGGTGGTTTCCATTCAGAGAACACATAATTTCATTCATAAAACACAGGGTTCTATTCATAGAACACAAGGTTTTATTCATAGAACACATGGCTATATTTATAGATCACGGGTGGTTTCCATTCAGAGAACACATGGTTTCATTAATAAAACACAGGGTTCTATTTATAGAACACAGGGTTCCATTCATAGAACACAGGGTTCTATTAATAGAACACAAGGTTTTATTCATAAAACACATGGTTATATTTATAGATCACGGGTGGTTTCCATTCAGAGAACACATGGTTTCATTCATAAAACACATGGTTCTATTCATAGAACACAGGGTTCCATTAATAGAACACAGGGTTCTATTAATAGAACACAAGGTTTTATTCATAAAACACATGGTTATATTTATAGATCACGGGTGGTTTCCATTCAGATAACACATCATTTCATTCATAAAACACAGGGTTCTATTCATAGAATACAGGGTTCCATTTATAGAACACTGGGTTCTATTCATAGAACACAAGGTTTTATTCATAGAACACATGGTTATATTTATAGATCACGGGTGGTTTCCATTCAGAGAACACATAATTTTATTCATAAAACACAGGGTTCTATTCATAGAACACAGGGTTCCATTTATAGAACACAGGGTTCTATTCATAGAACTCAAGGTTTTATTCATAGAACAGATGGTTATATTTATAGATCACGGGTGGTTTCCATTCAGAGAACACATAATTTCATTCATAAAACACAGGGTTCTATTCATAGAACACAGGGTTCCATTTATAGAACACGGGGTTCTATTCATAGAACACAAGGTTTATTCATAGAACAGATGGTTATATTTATAGATCACGGGTGGTTTCCATTCAGAGAACACATGGTTTCATTCATAAAACACAGGGTTCTATTCATGGAACACAGGGTTCCATTCATAGAACACAGGGTTCTATTAATAGAACACAAGGTTTTATTCATAGAACACATGGTTATATTTATAGATCACGGGTGGTTTCCATTCAGAGAACACATAATTTCATTCATAAAACACAGGGTTCTATACATAGAACACAAGGTTCCAATTATAGAACACAGGGTTCTATTCATAGAACACAAGGTTTTATTCATAGAACAGATGGGTATATTTATAGATCATGGGTGGTTTCCATTCAGAGAACACATGGTTTCATTCATAAAACACAGGGTTCTATTCATAAAACACAGGGTTCCATTCATAGAACACAGGGTTCTATTAATAGAACACAAGGTTTTATTCATAGAACACATGGTTATATTTATAGATCACGGGAGGTTTCCATTCAGAGAACACATGATTTCATTAATAAAACACAGGGTTCTATTTATAGAACACAGGGTTCCATTCATAGAACACAGGGTTCTATTAATAGAACACAAGGTTTTATTCATAAAACACATGGTTATATTTATAGATCACGGGTGGTTTCCATTCAGAGAACACATGGTTTCATTCATAAAACACAGGGTTCTATTCATAGAACACAGGGTTCCATTCATAGAACACAGGGTTCTATTAATAGAACACAAGGTTTTATTCATAGAACACATGGTTATATTTATAGATCACGGGTGGTTTCCATTCAGAGAACACATAATTTCATTCATAAAACACAGGGTTCTATTCATAGAACACAAGGTTCCAATTATAGAACACAGGGTTCTATTCATAGAACACAAGGTTTTATTCATAGAACAGATGGGTATATTTATAGATCACGGGTGGTTTCCATTCAGAGAACACATGGTTTCATTCATAAAACACAGGGTTCTATTCATAAAACACAGGGTTCCATTCATAAAACACAGGGTTCTATTAATAGAACACAAGGTTTTATTCATAGAACACATGGTTATATTTATAGATCACGGGAGGTTTCCATTCAGAGAACACATGATTTCATTCATAAAACACAGGGTTCTATTTATAGAACACAGGGTTCCATTCATAGAACACAGGGTTCTATTAATAGAACACAAGGTTTTATTCATAAAACACATGGTTATATTTATAGATCACGGGTGGTTTCCATTCAGAGAACACATGGTTTCATTCATAAAACACAGGGTTCTATATATTGAACACAGGGTTCCATTCATAGAACACAGGGTTCTATTAATAGAACACAAGGTTTTATTCATAAAACACATGGTTATATTTATAGATCACGGGTGGTTTCCATTCAGAGAACACATGGTTTCATTCATAAAACACAGGGTTCTATTCATAGAACACAGGGTTCCATTCATAGAACGCAGGGTTCTATTAATAGAACACAAGGTTTTATTCATAAAACACATGGTTATATTTATAGATCACGGGTGGTTTCCATTCAGAGAACACATCATTTCATTCATAAAACACAGGGTTCTATTCATAGAACACAGGGTTCCATTTATAGAACACTGGGTTCTATTCATAGAACACAAGGTTTTATTCATAGAACACATGGTTATATTTATAGATCACGGGTGGTTTCCATTCAGAGAACACATAATTTTATTCATAAAACACAGGGTTCTATTCATAGAACACAGGGTTCCATTTATAGAACACAGGGTTCTATTCATAGAACTCAAGGTTTTATTCATAGAACAGATGGTTATATTTATAGATTACGGGTGGTTTCCATTCAGAGAACACATAATTTCATTCATAAAACACAGGGTTCTATTCATAGAACACAGGGTTCCATTTATAGAACACGGGGTTCTATTCATAGAACACAAGGTTTATTCATAGAACAGATGGTTATATTTATAGATCACGGGTGGTTTCCATTCAGAGAACACATGGTTTCATTCATAAAACACAGTGTTCTATTCATGGAACACAGGGTTCCATTCATAGAACACAGGGTTCAATTAATAGAACACAATGTTTTAATCATAAAACACATGGGCCCTTATTCTGATCTGTGCGGAAATTCCCGCATTCTTACGGAGCGGTCCGCACGCCACGGTGTTTTGCCGCATGCGGCCATCGTCCGTAGAAACGCCCACGTGTCCTCCGCATTCGGACGGACTCACTCTTTAAGAACAGGGCGTGTTTACGGACGACATACAAAGCATGCGTATGCGGGAGAAACACTCCGATTCGGCACGGTATTACAGAGTATTACAGTGTTATGCTCGGGAATACCGCATCCGAACGGGAGCCAAGCGGTGCTACCGCACGTAAGCGGAGTATTTACGCCAAACAACCCACTATGAAGTATCTTCTGCAATACATCACATGACCCACTTATTCAATTACCTATCCTCAGAAAAAACAGCTTATTTGGAATTGGAATCAATTAGATTCCAATATATCCTTACAAGCATGCCTAACACATGCATTGCACACATTAATCCTTACAGCAATTGAAGTGCAATGGTTTCTATTAAAGCACTGACAAGCGTCCTATTAGTGAGTAATGAGTAAAGGAGTCGATTCTATTGGGTTCAGGTGTTAATGGTTGTAGTCATTAGGCGTACGTTCGCCTACCGCATGAACGAGTGGTGTCCGCAAAGCAATAGTACACTTGTGGACACCGCACATTTCTGCCCTTTTTGATCGCGTGCATTCGGAGTGGTTTCCGAATGTACGCCCCCCAACATAAGTGTACTCCCCCGTGTCCGCCCATGTTTCCGCCCCGTTTTGCCCACTTTGAAACTACGCCCATGTGTCATTCCGCATGACGCCCATAATACGCCCCTATTTCCCGACTGATAGCGGTGAACAGTTTTGGACGGGATTTGGCCGAACTGGTACCGAGTCAAGGCGTGGCACATGCGCGTAGCGTTCTCCACGCATGCGCAGACGCAATAAAGACGCGATCCGTAAGTACGCGGTAAAGTCCGCGTCAATCAGAATAAGGGCCATGGTTATATTTATAGATCACGGGTGGTTTCCATTCAGAGAACACATAATTTCATTCATAAAACACAGGGTTCTATTCATAGAACACAAGGTTTTATTCATAGAACACATGGCTATATTTATAGATCACGGGTGGTTTCCATTCAGAGAACACATGGTTTCATTAATAAAACACAGGGTTCTATTTATAGAACACAGGGTTCTATTAATAGAACACAAGGTTTTATTCATAAAACACATGGTTATATTTATAGATCACGGGTGGTTTCCATTCAGAGAACACATGGTTTCATTCATAAAACACATGGTTCTATTCATAGAACACAGGGTTCCATTCATAGAACACAGGGTTCTATTAATAGAACACAAGGTTTTATTCATAAAACACATGGTTATATTTATAGATCACGGGTGGTTTCCATTCAGATAACACATCATTTCATTCATAAAACACAGGGTTCTATTCATAGAATACAGGGTTCCATTTATAGAACACTGGGTTCTATTCATAGAACACAAGGTTTTATTCATAGAACACATGGTTATATTTATAGATCTCTGGTGGTTTCCATTCAGAGAACACATAATTTTATTCATAAAACACAGGGTTCTATTCATAGAACACAGGGTTCCATTTATAGAACACAGGGTTCTATTCATAGAACTCAAGGTTTTATTCATAGAACAGATGGTTATATTTATAGATCACGGGTGGTTTCCATTCAGAGAACACATAATTTCATTCATAAAACACAGGGTTCTATTCATAGAACACAGGGTTCCATTTATAGAACACGGGGTTCTATTCATAGAACACAAGGTTTATTCATAGAACAGATGGTTATATTTATAGATCACGGGTGGTTTCCATTCAGAGAACACATGGTTTCATTCATAAAACACAGGGTTCTATTCATGGAACACAGGGTTCCATTCATAGAACACAGGGTTCTATTAATAGAACACAAGGTTTTATTCATAGAACACATGGTTATATTTATAGATCACGGGTGGTTTCCATTCAGAGAACACATAATTTCATTCATAAAACACAGGGTTCTATTCATAGAACACAAGGTTCCAATTATAGAACACAGGGTTCTATTCATAGAACACAAGGTTTTATTCATAGAACAGATGGGTATATTTATAGATCATGGGTGGTTTCCATTCAGAGAACACATGGTTTCATTCATAAAACACAGGGTTCTATTCATAAAACACAGGGTTCCATTCATAGAACACAGTGTTCTATTAATAGAACACAAGGTTTTATTCATAGAACACATGGTTATATTTATAGATCACGGGAGGTTTCCATTCAGAGAACACATGATTTCATTCATAAAACACAGGGTTCTATTTATAGAACACAGGGTTCCATTCAAAGAACACAGGGTTCTATTAATAGAACACAAGGTTTTATTCATAAAACACATGGTTATATTTATAGATCACGGGTGGTTTCCATTCAGAGAACACATGGTTTCATTCATAAAACACAGGGTTCTATATATTGAACACAGGGTTCCATTCATAGAACACAGGGTTCTATTAATAGAACACAAGGTTTTATTCATAAAACACATGGTTATATTTATAGATCACGGGTGGTTTCCATTCAGAGAACACATGGTTTCATTCATAAAACACAGGGTTCTATTCATAGAACACAGGGTTCCATTCATAGAACACAGGGTTCTATTAATAGAACACAAGGTTTTATTCATAAAACACATGGTTATATTTATAGATCACGGGTGGTTTCCATTCAGAGAACACATCATTTCATTCATAAAACACAGGGTTCTATTCATAGAACACAGGGTTCCATTTATAGAACACTGGGTTCTATTCATAGAACACAAGGTTTTATTCATAGAACACATGGTTATATTTATAGATCACGGGTGGTTTCCATTCAGAGAACACATAATTTTATTCATAAAACACAGGGTTCTATTCATAGAACACAGGGTTCCATTTATAGAACACAGGGTTCTATTCATAGAACTCAAGGTTTTATTCATAGAACAGATGGTTATATTTATAGATTACGGGTGGTTTCCATTCAGAGAACACATAATTTCATTCATAAAACACAGGGTTCTATTCATAGAACACAGGGTTCCATTTATAGAACACGGGGTTCTATTCATAGAACACAAGGTTTATTCATAGAACAGATGGTTATATTTATAGATCACGGGTGGTTTCCATTCAGAGAACACATGGTTTCATTCATAAAACACAGGGTTCTATTCATGGAACACAGGGTTCCATTCATAGAACACAGGGTTCAATTAATAGAACACAATGTTTTAATCATAAAACACATGGTTATATTTATAGATCACGGGTGGTTTCCATTCAGAGAACACATAATTTCATTCATAAAACACAGGGTTCTATTCATAGAACACAAGGTTTTATTCATAGAACACATGGCTATATTTATAGATCACGGGTGGTTTCCATTCAGAGAACACATGGTTTCATTAATAAAACACAGGGTTCTATTTATAGAACACAGGGTTCCATTCATAGAACACAGGGTTCTATTAATAGAACACAAGGTTTTATTCATAAAACACATGGTTATATTTATAGATCACGGGTGGTTTCCATTCAGAGAACACATGGTTTCATTCATAAAACACATGGTTCTATTCATAGAACACAGGGTTCCATTCATAGAACACAGGGTTCTATTAATAGAACACAAGGTTTTATTCATAAAACACATGGTTATATTTATAGATCACGGGTGGTTTCCATTCAGATAACACATCATTTCATTCATAAAACACAGGGTTCTATTCATAGAATACAGGGTTCCATTTATAGAACACTGGGTTCTATTCATAGAACACAAGGTTTTATTCATAGAACACATGGTTATATTTATAGATCACGGGTGGTTTCCATTCAGAGAACACATAATTTTATTCATAAAACACAGGGTTCTATTCATAGAACACAGGGTTCCATTTATAGAACACAGGGTTCTATTCATAGAACTCAAGGTTTTATTCATAGAACAGATGGTTATATTTATAGATCACGGGTGGTTTCCATTCAGAGAACACATAATTTCATTCATAAAACACAGGGTTCTATTCATAGAACACAGGGTTCCATTTATAGAACACGGGGTTCTATTCATAGAACACAAGGTTTATTCATAGAACAGATGGTTATATTTATAGATCACGGGTGGTTTCCATTCAGAGAACACATGGTTTCATTCATAAAACACAGGGTTCTATTCATGGAACACAGGGTTCCATTCATAGAACACAGGGTTCTATTAATAGAACACAAGGTTTTATTCATAGAACACATGGTTATATTTATAGATCACGGGTGGTTTCCATTCAGAGAACACATAATTTCATTCATAAAACACAGGGTTCTATTCATAGAACACAAGGTTCCAATTATAGAACACAGGGTTCTATTCATAGAACACAAGGTTTTATTCATAGAACAGATGGGTATATTTATAGATCATGGGTGGTTTCCATTCAGAGAACACATGGTTTCATTCATAAAACACAGGGTTCTATTCATAAAACACAGGGTTCCATTCATAGAACACAGGGTTCTATTAATAGAACACAAGGTTTTATTCATAGAACACATGGTTATATTTATAGATCACGGGAGGTTTCCATTCAGAGAACACATGATTTCATTAATAAAACACAGGGTTCTATTTATAGAACACAGGGTTCCATTCATAGAACACAGGGTTCTATTAATAGAACACAAGGTTTTATTCATAAAACACATGGTTATATTTATAGATCACGGGTGGTTTCCATTCAGAGAACACATGGTTTCATTCATAAAACACAGGGTTCTATTCATAGAACACAGGGTTCCATTCATAGAACACAGGGTTCTATTAATAGAACACAAGGTTTTATTCATAGAACACATGGTTATATTTATAGATCACGGGTGGTTTCCATTCAGAGAACACATAATTTCATTCATAAAACACAGGGTTCTATTCATAGAACACAAGGTTCCAATTATAGAACACAGGGTTCTATTCATAGAACACAAGGTTTTATTCATAGAACAGATGGGTATATTTATAGATCACGGGTGGTTTCCATTCAGAGAACACATGGTTTCATTCATAAAACACAGGGTTCTATTCATAAAACACAGGGTTCCATTCATAAAACACAGGGTTCTATTAATAGAACACAAGGTTTTATTCATAGAACACATGGTTATATTTATAGATCACGGGAGGTTTCCATTCAGAGAACACATGATTTCATTCATAAAACACAGGGTTCTATTTATAGAACACAGGGTTCCATTCATAGAACACAGGGTTCTATTAATAGAACACAAGGTTTTATTCATAAAACACATGGTTATATTTATAGATCACGGGTGGTTTCCATTCAGAGAACACATGGTTTCATTCATAAAACACAGGGTTCTATATATTGAACACAGGGTTCCATTCATAGAACACAGGGTTCTATTAATAGAACACAAGGTTTTATTCATAAAACACATGGTTATATTTATAGATCACGGGTGGTTTCCATTCAGAGAACACATGGTTTCATTCATAAAACACAGGGTTCTATTCATAGAACACAGGGTTCCATTCATAGAACGCAGGGTTCTATTAATAGAACACAAGGTTTTATTCATAAAACACATGGTTATATTTATAGATCACGGGTGGTTTCCATTCAGAGAACACATCATTTCATTCATAAAACACAGGGTTCTATTCATAGAACACAGGGTTCCATTTATAGAACACTGGGTTCTATTCATAGAACACAAGGTTTTATTCATAGAACACATGGTTATATTTATAGATCACGGGTGGTTTCCATTCAGAGAACACATAATTTTATTCATAAAACACAGGGTTCTATTCATAGAACACAGGGTTCCATTTATAGAACACAGGGTTCTATTCATAGAACTCAAGGTTTTATTCATAGAACAGATGGTTATATTTATAGATTACGGGTGGTTTCCATTCAGAGAACACATAATTTCATTCATAAAACACAGGGTTCTATTCATAGAACACAGGGTTCCATTTATAGAACACGGGGTTCTATTCATAGAACACAAGGTTTATTCATAGAACAGATGGTTATATTTATAGATCACGGGTGGTTTCCATTCAGAGAACACATGGTTTCATTCATAAAACACAGGGTTCTATTCATGGAACACAGGGTTCCATTCATAGAACACAGGGTTCAATTAATAGAACACAATGTTTTAATCATAAAACACATGGTTATATTTATAGATCACGGGTGGTTTCCATTCAGAGAACACATAATTTCATTCATAAAACACAGGGTTCTATTCATAGAACACAAGGTTTTATTCATAGAACACATGGCTATATTTATAGATCACGGGTGGTTTCCATTCAGAGAACACATGGTTTCATTAATAAAACACAGGGTTCTATTTATAGAACACAGGGTTCCATTCATAGAACACAGGGTTCTATTAATAGAACACAAGGTTTTATTCATAAAACACATGGTTATATTTATAGATCACGGGTGGTTTCCATTCAGAGAACACATGGTTTCATTCATAAAACACAGGGTTCTATATATTGAACACAGGGTTCCATTCATAGAACACAGGGTTCTATTAATAGAACACAAGGTTTTATTCATAAAACACATGGTTATATTTATAGATCACGGGTGGTTTCCATTCAGAGAACACATGGTTTCATTCATAAAACACAGGGTTCTATTCATAGAACACAGGGTTCCATTCATAGAACGCAGGGTTCTATTAATAGAACACAAGGTTTTATTCATAAAACACATGGTTATATTTATAGATCACGGGTGGTTTCCATTCAGAGAACACATCATTTCATTCATAAAACACAGGGTTCTATTCATAGAACACAGGGTTCCATTTATAGAACACTGGGTTCTATTCATAGAACACAAGGTTTTATTCATAGAACACATGGTTATATTTATAGATCACGGGTGGTTTCCATTCAGAGAACACATAATTTTATTCATAAAACACAGGGTTCTATTCATAGAACACAGGGTTCCATTTATAGAACACAGGGTTCTATTCATAGAACTCAAGGTTTTATTCATAGAACAGATGGTTATATTTATAGATTACGGGTGGTTTCCATTCAGAGAACACATAATTTCATTCATAAAACACAGGGTTCTATTCATAGAACACAGGGTTCCATTTATAGAACACGGGGTTCTATTCATAGAACACAAGGTTTATTCATAGAACAGATGGTTATATTTATAGATCACGGGTGGTTTCCATTCAGAGAACACATGGTTTCATTCATAAAACACAGGGTTCTATTCATGGAACACAGGGTTCCATTCATAGAACACAGGGTTCAATTAATAGAACACAATGTTTTAATCATAAAACACATGGGCCCTTATTCTGATCTGTGCGGAAATTCCCGCATTCTTACGGAGCGGTCCGCACGCCACGGTGTTTTGCCGCATGCGGCCATCGTCCGTAGAAACGCCCACGTGTCCTCCGCATTCGGACGGACTCACTCTTTAAGAACAGGGCGTGTTTACGGACGACATACAAAGCATGCGTATGCGGGAGAAACACTCCGATTCGGCACGGTATTACAGAGTATTACAGTGTTATGCTCGGGAATACCGCATCCGAACGGGAGCCAAGCGGTGCTACCGCACGTAAGCGGAGTATTTACGCCAAACAACCCACTATGAAGTATCTTCTGCAATACATCACATGACCCACTTATTCAATTACCTATCCTCAGAAAAAACAGCTTATTTGGAATTGGAATCAATTAGATTCCAATATATCCTTACAAGCATGCCTAACACATGCATTGCACACATTAATCCTTACAGCAATTGAAGTGCAATGGTTTCTATTAAAGCACTGACAAGCGTCCTATTAGTGAGTAATGAGTAAAGGAGTCGATTCTATTGGGTTCAGGTGTTAATGGTTGTAGTCATTAGGCGTACGTTCGCCTACCGCATGAACGAGTGGTGTCCGCAAAGCAATAGTACACTTGTGGACACCGCACATTTCTGCCCTTTTTGATCGCGTGCATTCGGAGTGGTTTCCGAATGTACGCCCCCCAACATAAGTGTACTCCCCCGTGTCCGCCCATGTTTCCGCCCCGTTTTGCCCACTTTGAAACTACGCCCATGTGTCATTCCGCATGACGCCCATAATACGCCCCTATTTCCCGACTGATAGCGGTGAACAGTTTTGGACGGGATTTGGCCGAACTGGTACCGAGTCAAGGCGTGGCACATGCGCGTAGCGTTCTCCACGCATGCGCAGACGCAATAAAGACGCGATCCGTAAGTACGCGGTAAAGTCCGCGTCAATCAGAATAAGGGCCATGGTTATATTTATAGATCACGGGTGGTTTCCATTCAGAGAACACATAATTTCATTCATAAAACACAGGGTTCTATTCATAGAACACAAGGTTTTATTCATAGAACACATGGCTATATTTATAGATCACGGGTGGTTTCCATTCAGAGAACACATGGTTTCATTAATAAAACACAGGGTTCTATTTATAGAACACAGGGTTCTATTAATAGAACACAAGGTTTTATTCATAAAACACATGGTTATATTTATAGATCACGGGTGGTTTCCATTCAGAGAACACATGGTTTCATTCATAAAACACATGGTTCTATTCATAGAACACAGGGTTCCATTCATAGAACACAGGGTTCTATTAATAGAACACAAGGTTTTATTCATAAAACACATGGTTATATTTATAGATCACGGGTGGTTTCCATTCAGATAACACATCATTTCATTCATAAAACACAGGGTTCTATTCATAGAATACAGGGTTCCATTTATAGAACACTGGGTTCTATTCATAGAACACAAGGTTTTATTCATAGAACACATGGTTATATTTATAGATCTCTGGTGGTTTCCATTCAGAGAACACATAATTTTATTCATAAAACACAGGGTTCTATTCATAGAACACAGGGTTCCATTTATAGAACACAGGGTTCTATTCATAGAACTCAAGGTTTTATTCATAGAACAGATGGTTATATTTATAGATCACGGGTGGTTTCCATTCAGAGAACACATAATTTCATTCATAAAACACAGGGTTCTATTCATAGAACACAGGGTTCCATTTATAGAACACGGGGTTCTATTCATAGAACACAAGGTTTATTCATAGAACAGATGGTTATATTTATAGATCACGGGTGGTTTCCATTCAGAGAACACATGGTTTCATTCATAAAACACAGGGTTCTATTCATGGAACACAGGGTTCCATTCATAGAACACAGGGTTCTATTAATAGAACACAAGGTTTTATTCATAGAACACATGGTTATATTTATAGATCACGGGTGGTTTCCATTCAGAGAACACATAATTTCATTCATAAAACACAGGGTTCTATTCATAGAACACAAGGTTCCAATTATAGAACACAGGGTTCTATTCATAGAACACAAGGTTTTATTCATAGAACAGATGGGTATATTTATAGATCATGGGTGGTTTCCATTCAGAGAACACATGGTTTCATTCATAAAACACAGGGTTCTATTCATAAAACACAGGGTTCCATTCATAGAACACAGTGTTCTATTAATAGAACACAAGGTTTTATTCATAGAACACATGGTTATATTTATAGATCACGGGAGGTTTCCATTCAGAGAACACATGATTTCATTCATAAAACACAGGGTTCTATTTATAGAACACAGGGTTCCATTCAAAGAACACAGGGTTCTATTAATAGAACACAAGGTTTTATTCATAAAACACATGGTTATATTTATAGATCACGGGTGGTTTCCATTCAGAGAACACATGGTTTCATTCATAAAACACAGGGTTCTATATATTGAACACAGGGTTCCATTCATAGAACACAGGGTTCTATTAATAGAACACAAGGTTTTATTCATAAAACACATGGTTATATTTATAGATCACGGGTGGTTTCCATTCAGAGAACACATGGTTTCATTCATAAAACACAGGGTTCTATTCATAGAACACAGGGTTCCATTCATAGAACACAGGGTTCTATTAATAGAACACAAGGTTTTATTCATAAAACACATGGTTATATTTATAGATCACGGGTGGTTTCCATTCAGAGAACACATCATTTCATTCATAAAAAACACAGGGTTCTATTCATAGAACACAGGGTTCCATTTATAGAACACTGGGTTCTATTCATAGAACACAAGGTTTTATTCATAGAACACATGGTTATATTTATAGATCACGGGTGGTTTCCATTCAGAGAACACATAATTTTATTCATAAAACACAGGGTTCTATTCATAGAACACAGGGTTCCATTTATAGAACACAGGGTTCTATTCATAGAACTCAAGGTTTTATTCATAGAACAGATGGTTATATTTATAGATTACGGGTGGTTTCCATTCAGAGAACACATAATTTCATTCATAAAACACAGGGTTCTATTCATAGAACACAGGGTTCCATTTATAGAACACGGGGTTCTATTCATAGAACACAAGGTTTATTCATAGAACAGATGGTTATATTTATAGATCACGGGTGGTTTCCATTCAGAGAACACATGGTTTCATTCATAAAACACAGGGTTCTATTCATGGAACACAGGGTTCCATTCATAGAACACAGGGTTCAATTAATAGAACACAATGTTTTAATCATAAAACACATGGTTATATTTATAGATCACGGGTGGTTTCCATTCAGAGAACACATAATTTCATTCATAAAACACAGGGTTCTATTCATAGAACACAAGGTTTTATTCATAGAACACATGGCTATATTTATAGATCACGGGTGGTTTCCATTCAGAGAACACATGGTTTCATTAATAAAACACAGGGTTCTATTTATAGAACACAGGGTTCCATTCATAGAACACAGGGTTCTATTAATAGAACACAAGGTTTTATTCATAAAACACATGGTTATATTTATAGATCACGGGTGGTTTCCATTCAGAGAACACATGGTTTCATTCATAAAACACATGGTTCTATTCATAGAACACAGGGTTCCATTCATAGAACACAGGGTTCTATTAATAGAACACAAGGTTTTATTCATAAAACACATGGTTATATTTATAGATCACGGGTGGTTTCCATTCAGATAACACATCATTTCATTCATAAAACACAGGGTTCTATTCATAGAATACAGGGTTCCATTTATAGAACACTGGGTTCTATTCATAGAACACAAGGTTTTATTCATAGAACACATGGTTATATTTATAGATCACGGGTGGTTTCCATTCAGAGAACACATAATTTTATTCATAAAACACAGGGTTCTATTCATAGAACACAGGGTTCCATTTATAGAACACGGGGTTCTATTCATAGAACACAAGGTTTATTCATAGAACAGATGGTTATATTTATAGATCACGGGTGGTTTCCATTCAGAGAACACATGGTTTCATTCATAAAACACAGGGTTCTATTCATGGAACACAGGGTTCCATTCATAGAACACAGGGTTCAATTAATAGAACACAATGTTTTAATCATAAAACACATGGTTATATTTATAGATCACGGGTGGTTTCCATTCAGAGAACACATAATTTCATTCATAAAACACAGGGTTCTATTCATAGAACACAAGGTTTTATTCATAGAACACATGGCTATATTTATAGATCACGGGTGGTTTCCATTCAGAGAACACATGGTTTCATTAATAAAACACAGGGTTCTATTCATAGAATACAGGGTTCCATTTATAGAACACTGGGTTCTATTCATAGAACACAAGGTTTTATTCATAAAACACATGGTTATATTTATAGATCACGGGTGGTTTCCATTCAGAGAACACATAATTTTATTCATAAAACACAGGGTTCTATTCATAGAACACAGGGTTCCATTTATAGAACACAGGGTTCTATTCATAGAACTCAAGGTTTTATTCATAGAACAGATGGTTATATTTATAGATCACGGGTGGTTTCCATTCAGAGAACACATAATTTCATTCATAAAACACAGGGTTCTATTCATAGAACACAGGGTTCCATTTATAGAACACGGGGTTCTATTCATAGAACACAAGGTTTATTCATAGAACAGATGGTTATATTTATAGATCACGGGTGGTTTCCATTCAGAGAACACATGGTTTCATTCATAAAACACAGGGTTCTATTCATGGAACACAGGGTTCCATTCATAGAACACAGGGTTCTATTAATAGAACACAAGGTTTTATTCATAGAACACATGGTTATATTTATAGATCACGGGTGGTTTCCATTCAGAGAACACATAATTTCATTCATAAAACACAGGGTTCTATTCATAGAACACAAGGTTCCAATTATAGAACACAGGGTTCTATTCATAGAACACAAGGTTTTATTCATAGAACAGATGGGTATATTTATAGATCATGGGTGGTTTCCATTCAGAGAACACATGGTTTCATTCATAAAACACAGGGTTCTATTCATAAAACACAGGGTTCCATTCATAGAACACAGGGTTCTATTAATAGAACACAAGGTTTTATTCATAGAACACATGGTTATATTTATAGATCACGGGAGGTTTCCATTCAGAGAACACATGATTTCATTAATAAAACACAGGGTTCTATTTATAGAACACAGGGTTCCATTCATAGAACACAGGGTTCTATTAATAGAACACAAGGTTTTATTCATAAAACACATGGTTATATTTATAGATCACGGGTGGTTTCCATTCAGAGAACACATGGTTTCATTCATAAAACACAGGGTTCTATTCATAGAACACAGGGTTCCATTCATAGAACACAGGGTTCTATTAATAGAACACAAGGTTTTATTCATAGAACACATGGTTATATTTATAGATCACGGGTGGTTTCCATTCAGAGAACACATAATTTCATTCATAAAACACAGGGTTCTATTCATAGAACACAAGGTTCCAATTATAGAACACAGGGTTCTATTCATAGAACACAAGGTTTTATTCATAGAACAGATGGGTATATTTATAGATCACGGGTGGTTTCCATTCAGAGAACACATGGTTTCATTCATAAAACACAGGGTTCTATTCATAAAACACAGGGTTCCATTCATAAAACACAGGGTTCTATTAATAGAACACAAGGTTTTATTCATAGAACACATGGTTATATTTATAGATCACGGGAGGTTTCCATTCAGAGAACACATGATTTCATTCATAAAACACAGGGTTCTATTTATAGAACACAGGGTTCCATTCATAGAACACAGGGTTCTATTAATAGAACACAAGGTTTTATTCATAAAACACATGGTTATATTTATAGATCACGGGTGGTTTCCATTCAGAGAACACATGGTTTCATTCATAAAACACAGGGTTCTATATATTGAACACAGGGTTCCATTCATAGAACACAGGGTTCTATTAATAGAACACAAGGTTTTATTCATAAAACACATGGTTCTATTTATAGATCACGGGTGGTTTCCATTCAGAGAACACATGGTTTCATTCATAAAACACAGGGTTCTATTCATAGAACACAGGGTTCCATTCATAGAACGCAGGGTTCTATTAATAGAACACAAGGTTTTATTCATAAAACACATGGTTATATTTATAGATCACGGGTGGTTTCCATTCAGAGAACACATCATTTCATTCATAAAACACAGGGTTCTATTCATAGAACACAGGGTTCCATTTATAGAACACTGGGTTCTATTCATAGAACACAAGGTTTTATTCATAGAACACATGGTTATATTTATAGATCACGGGTGGTTTCCATTCAGAGAACACATAATTTTATTCATAAAACACAGGGTTCTATTCATAGAACACAGGGTTCCATTTATAGAACACAGGGTTCTATTCATAGAACTCAAGGTTTTATTCATAGAACAGATGGTTATATTTATAGATTACGGGTGGTTTCCATTCAGAGAACACATAATTTCATTCATAAAACACAGGGTTCTATTCATAGAACACAGGGTTCCATTTATAGAACACGGGGTTCTATTCATAGAACACAAGGTTTATTCATAGAACAGATGGTTATATTTATAGATCACGGGTGGTTTCCATTCAGAGAACACATGGTTTCATTCATAAAACACAGGGTTCTATTCATGGAACACAGGGTTCCATTCATAGAACACAGGGTTCAATTAATAGAACACAATGTTTTAATCATAAAACACATGGTTATATTTATAGATCACGGGTGGTTTCCATTCAGAGAACACATAATTTCATTCATAAAACACAGGGTTCTATTCATAGAACACAAGGTTTTATTCATAGAACACATGGCTATATTTATAGATCACGGGTGGTTTCCATTCAGAGAACACATGGTTTCATTAATAAAACACAGGGTTCTATTTATAGAACACAGGGTTCTATTAATAGAACACAAGGTTTTATTCATAAAACACATGGTTATATTTATAGATCACGGGTGGTTTCCATTCAGAGAACACATGGTTTCATTCATAAAACACATGGTTCTATTCATAGAACACAGGGTTCCATTCATAGAACACAGGGTTCTATTAATAGAACACAAGGTTTTATTCATAAAACACATGGTTATATTTATAGATCACGGGTGGTTTCCATTCAGATAACACATCATTTCATTCATAAAACACAGGGTTCTATTCATAGAATACAGGGTTCCATTTATAGAACACTGGGTTCTATTCATAGAACACAAGGTTTTATTCATAGAACACATGGTTATATTTATAGATCACGGGTGGTTTCCATTCAGAGAACACATAATTTTATTCATAAAACACAGGGTTCTATTCATAGAACACAGGGTTCCATTTATAGAACACAGGGTTCTATTCATAGAACTCAAGGTTTTATTCATAGAACAGATGGTTATATTTATAGATCACGGGTGGTTTCCATTCAGAGAACACATAATTTCATTCATAAAACACAGGGTTCTATTCATAGAACACAGGGTTCCATTTATAGAACAAGGGGTTCTATTCACAGAACACAAGGTTTATTCATAGAACAGATGGTTATATTTATAGATCACGGGTGGTTTCCATTCAGAGAACACATGGTTTCATTCATAAAACACAGGGTTCTATTCATGGAACACAGGGTTCCATTCATAGAACACAGGGTTCTATTAATAGAACACAAGGTTTTATTCATAGAACACATGGTTATATTTATAGATCACGGGTGGTTTCCATTCAGAGAACACATAATTTCATTCATAAAACACAGGGTTCTATTCATAGAACACAAGGTTCCAATTATAGAACACAGGGTTCTATTCATAGAACACAAGGTTTTATTCATAGAACAGATGGGTATATTTATAGATCATGGGTGGTTTCCATTCAGAGAACACATGGTTTCATTCATAAAACACAGGGTTCTATTCATAAAACACAGGGTTCCATTCATAGAACACAGTGTTCTATTAATAGAACACAAGGTTTTATTCATAGAACACATGGTTATATTTATAGATCACGGGAGGTTTCCATTCAGAGAACACATGATTTCATTCATAAAACACAGGGTTCTATTTATAGAACACAGGGTTCCATTCAAAGAACACAGGGTTCTATTAATAGAACACAAGGTTTTATTCATAAAACACATGGTTATATTTATAGATCACGGGTGGTTTCCATTCAGAGAACACATGGTTTCATTCATAAAACACAGGGTTCTATATATTGAACACAGGGTTCCATTCATAGAACACAGGGTTCTATTAATAGAACACAAGGTTTTATTCATAAAACACATGGTTATATTTATAGATCACGGGTTGTTTCCATTCAGAGAACACATCATTTCATTCATAAAACACAGGGTTCTATTCATAGAACACAGGGTTCCATTTATAGAACACTGGGTTCTATTCATAGAACACAAGGTTTTATTCATAGAACACATGGTTATATTTATAGATCACGGGTGGTTTCCATTCAGAGAACACATAATTTTATTCATAAAACACAGGGTTCTATTCATAGAACACAGGGTTCCATTTATAGAACACAGGGTTCTATTCATAGAACTCAAGGTTTTATTCATAGAACAGATGGTTATATTTATAGATTACGGGTGGTTTCCATTCAGAGAACACATAATTTCATTCATAAAACACAGGGTTCTATTCATAGAACACAGGGTTCCATTTATAGAACACGGGGTTCTATTCATAGAACACAAGGTTTATTCATAGAACAGATGGTTATATTTATAGATCACGGGTGGTTTCCATTCAGAGAACACATGGTTTCATTCATAAAACACAGGGTTCTATTCATGGAACACAGGGTTCCATTCATAGAACACAGGGTTCAATTAATAGAACACAATGTTTTAATCATAAAACACATGGTTATATTTATAGATCACGGGTGGTTTCCATTCAGAGAACACATAATTTCATTCATAAAACACAGGGTTCTATTCATAGAACACAAGGTTTTATTCATAGAACACATGGCTATATTTATAGATCACGGGTGGTTTCCATTCAGAGAACACATGGTTTCATTAATAAAACACAGGGTTCTATTTATAGAACACAGGGTTCCATTCATAGAACACAGGGTTCTATTAATAGAACACAAGGTTTTATTCATAAAACACATGGTTATATTTATAGATCACGGGTGGTTTCCATTCAGAGAACACATGGTTTCATTCATAAAACACATGGTTCTATTCATAGAACACAGGGTTCCATTCATAGAACACAGGGTTCTATTAATAGAACACAAGGTTTTATTCATAAAACACATGGTTATATTTATAGATCACGGGTGGTTTCCATTCAGATAACACATCATTTCATTCATAAAACACAGGGTTCTATTCATAGAATACAGGGTTCCATTTATAGAACACTGGGTTCTATTCATAGAACACAAGGTTTTATTCATAGAACACATGGTTATATTTATAGATCACGGGTGGTTTCCATTCAGAGAACACATAATTTTATTCATAAAACACAGGGTTCTATTCATAGAACACAGGGTTCCATTTATAGAACACAGGGTTCTATTCATAGAACTCAAGGTTTTATTCATAGAACAGATGGTTATATTTATAGATCACGGGTGGTTTCCATTCAGAGAACACATAATTTCATTCATAAAACACAGGGTTCTATTCATAGAACACAGGGTTCCATTTATAGAACACGGGGTTCTATTCATAGAAAACAAGGTTTATTCATAGAACAGATGGTTATATTTATAGATCACGGGTGGTTTCCATTCAGAGAACACATGGTTTCATTCATAAAACACAGGGTTCTATTCATGGAACACAGGGTTCCATTCATAGAACACAGGGTTCTATTAATAGAACACAAGGTTTTATTCATAGAACACATGGTTATATTTATAGATCACGGGTGGTTTCCATTCAGAGAACACATAATTTCATTCATAAAACACAGGGTTCTATTCATAGAACACAAGGTTCCAATTATAGAACACAGGGTTCTATTCATAGAACACAAGGTTTTATTCATAGAACAGATGGGTATATTTATAGATCATGGGTGGTTTCCATTCAGAGAACACATGGTTTCATTCATAAAACACAGGGTTCTATTCATAAAACACAGGGTTCCATTCATAGAACACAGGGTTCTATTAATAGAACACAAGGTTTTATTCATAGAACACATGGTTATATTTATAGATCACGGGAGGTTTCCATTCAGAGAACACATGATTTCATTAATAAAACACAGGGTTCTATTTATAGAACACAGGGTTCCATTCATAGAACACAGGGTTCTATTAATAGAACACAAGGTTTTATTCATAAAACACATGGTTATATTTATAGATCACGGGTGGTTTCCATTCAGAGAACACATGGTTTCATTCATAAAACACAGGGTTCTATATATTGAACACAGGGTTCCATTCATAGAACACAGGGTTCTATTAATAGAACACAAGGTTTTATTCATAAAACACATGGTTATATTTATAGATCACGGGTGGTTTCCATTCAGAGAACACATGGTTTCATTCATAAAACACAGGGTTCTATTCATAGAACACAGGGTTCCATTCATAGAACACAGGGTTCTATTAAGAGAACACAAGGTTTTATTCATAAAACACATGGTTATATTTATAGATCACGGGTGGTTTCCATTCAAAGAACACATCATTTCATTCATAAAACACAGGGTTCTATTCATAGAACACAGGGTTCCATTTATAGAACACTGGGTTCTATTCATAGAACACAAGGTTTTATTCATAGAACACATGGTTATATTTATAGATCACGGGTGGTTTCCATTCAGAGAACACATAATTTCATTCATAAAACACAGGGTTCTATTCATAGAACACAGGGTTCCATTTATAGAACACAGGGTTCTATTCATAGAACACAAGGTTTTATTCATAGAACACATGGTTATATTTATAGATCACGGGTGGTTTCCATTCAGAGAACACATAATTTTATTCATAAAACACAGGGTTCTATTCATAGAACACAGGGTTCCATTTATAGAACACAGGGTTCTATTCATAGAACTCAAGGTTTTATTCATAGAACAGATGGTTATATTTATAGATCACGGGTGGTTTCCATTCAGAGAACACATAATTGCATTCATAAAACACAGGGTTCTATTCATAGAACACAGGGTTCTATTTATAGAACACAGGGTTCTATTCATAGAACACAAGGTTTTAATCATAGAACACATGGCTATATTTATAGATCACAGGTGGTTTCCATTCAGAGAACACATGGTTTCATTCATAAAACACAGGGTTCTATTCATAGAACACAGGGTTCCATTCATAGAACACAGGGTTCTATTAATAGAACACAAGGTTTTATTCATAAAACACATGGTTATATTTATAGATCACGGGTGGTTTCCATTCAGAGAACACATAATTTCATTCATAAAACACAGGGTTCTATTCATAGAACACAGGGTTCCATTTATAGAACACAGGGTTCTATTCATAGAACACAAGGTTTTATTCATAGAACACATGGTTATATTTATAGATCAAGGGTGGTTTCCATTCAGAGAACACATGGTTTCATTCATAAAACACAGGGTTCTATTTATAGAACACAGGGTTCCATTCATAGAACAAAGGGTTCTATCAATAGAACACAAGGTTTTATTCATAAAACACATGGTTATATTTATAGATCACGGGTGGTTTCCATTCAGAGAACACATGGTTTCATTCATAAAACACAGGGTTATATTCATAGAACACAGGGTTCCATTCATAGAACACAGGGTTCTATTAAGAGAACACAAGGTTTTATTCATAAAACACATGGTTATATTTATAGATCACGGGTGGTTTCCATTCAAAGAACACATCATTTCATTCATAAAACACAGGGTTCTATTCATAGAACACAGGGTTCCATTTATAGAACACTGGGTTCTATTCATAGAACACAAGGTTTTATTCATAGAACACATGGTTATATTTATAGATCACGGGTGGTTTCCATTCAGAGAACACATAATTTCATTCATAAAACACAGGGTTCTATTCATAGAACACAGGGTTCCATTTATAGAACACAGGGTTCTATTCATAGAACACAAGGTTTTATTCATAGAACACATGGTTATATTTATAGATCACGGGTGGTTTCCATTCAGAGAACACATAATTTTATTCATAAAACACAGGGTTCTATTCATAGAACACAGGGTTCCATTTATAGAACACAGGGTTCTATTCATAGAACTCAAGGTTTTATTCATAGAACAGATGGTTATATTTATAGATCACGGGTGGTTTCCATTCAGAGAACACATAATTGCATTCATAAAACACAGGGTTCTATTCATAGAACACAGGGTTCCATTTATAGAACACAGGGTTCTATTCATAGAACACAAGGTTTTATTCATAGAACACATGGCTATATTTATAGATCACAGGTGGTTTCCATTCAGAGAACACATGGTTTCATTCATAAAACACAGGGTTCTATTCATAGAACACAGGGTTCCATTCATAGAACACAGGGTTCTATTAATAGAACACAAGGTTTTATTCATAAAACACATGGTTATATTTATAGATCACGGGTGGTTTCCATTCAGAGAACACATAATTTCATTCATAAAACACAGGGTTCTATTCATAGAACACAGGGTTCCATTTATAGAACACAGGGTTATATTCATAGAACACAAGGTTTTATTCATAGAACACATGGTTATATTTATAGATCACGGGTGGTTTCCATTCAGAGAACACATAATTTTATTCATAAAACACAGGGTTCTATTCATAGAACACAGGGTTCCATTTATAGAACACAGGGTTCTATTCATAGAACTCAAGGTTTTATTCATAGAACAGATGGTTATATTTATAGATCACGGGTGGTTTCCATTCAGAGAACACATAATTGCATTCATAAAACACAGGGTTCTATTCATAGAACACAGGGTTCCATTTATAGAACACAGGGTTCTATTCATAGAACACAAGGTTTTATTCATAGAACACATGGCTATATTTATAGATCACGGGTGGTTTCCATTCAGAGAACACATGGTTTCATTCATAAAACACAGGGTTCTATTTATAGAACACAGGGTTCCATTCATATAAAACAGGGTTCTATTAATAGAACACAAGGTTTTATTCATAAAACACATGGTTATATTTATAGATCACGGGTGGTTTCCATTCAGAGAACACATGGTTTCATTCATAAAACACAGGGTTCTATTCATAGAACACAGGGTTCCATTCATAGAACACAGGGTTCTATTAAGAGAACACAAGGTTTTATTCATAGAACACATGGCTATATTTATAGATCACGGGTGGTTTCCATTCAGAAAACACATGGTTTCATTCATAAAACACAGGGTTCTATTCATAGAACACAGGGTTCCATTTATAGAACACAGGGTTCTATTCATAGAACACAAGGTTTTATTCATAGAACACATGGTTATATTTATAGATCACGGGTGGTTTCCATTCAGAGAACACATAATTTTATTCATAAAACACAGGGTTCTATTCATAGAACACAGGGTTCCATTTATAGAACACAGGGTTCTATTCATAGAACTCAAGGTTTTATTCATAGAACAGATGGTTATATTTATAGATCACGGGTGGTTTCCATTCAGAGAACACATAATTGCATTCATAAAACACAGGGTTCTATTCATAGAACACAGGGTTCCATTTATAGAACACAGGGTTCTATTCATAGAACACAAGGTTTTATTCATAGAACACATGGCTATATTTATAGATCACGGGTGGTTTCCATTCAGAGAACACATGGTTTCATTCATAAAACACAGGGTTCTATTTATAGAACACAGGGTTCCATTCATATAACACAGGGTTCTATTAATAGAACACAAGGTTTTATTCATAAAACACATTGTTATATTTATAGATCACGGGTGGTTTCCATTCAGAGAACACATGGTTTCATTCATAAAACACAGGGTTCTATTCATAGAACACAGGGTTCCATTCATAGAACACAGGGTTCTATTAAGAGAACACAAGGTTTTATTCATAGAACACATGGCTATATTTATAGATCACGGGTGGTTTCCATTCAGAGAACACATGGTTTCATTCATAAAACACAGGGTTCTATTTATAGAACACAGGGTTCCATTCATAGAACACAGGGTTCTATTAATAGAACACAAGGTTTTATTCATAAAACACATGGTTATATTTATAGATCACGGGTGGTTTCCATTCAGAGAACACATCATTTCATTCATAAAACACAGGGTTCTATTCATAGAACACAGGGTTCCATTTATAGAACACTGGGTTCTATTCATAGACCACAAGGTTTTATTCATAGAACACATGTTTATATTTATAGATCACGGGTGGTTTTCATTCAGAGAACACATAATTTTATTCATAAAACACAGGGTTCTATTCATAGAACACAGGGTTCCATTTATAGAACACAGGGTTCTATTCATAGAACACAAGGTTTTATTCATAGAACACATGGCTATATTTATAGATCACGGGTGGTTTCCATTCAGAGAACACATGGTTTCATTAATAAAACACAAGGTTCTATTTATAGAACACAGGGTTCCATTCATAGAACAAAGGGTTCTATTAATAGAACACAAGGTTTTATTCATAAAACACATGGTTATATTTATAGATCACGGGTGGTTTCCATTCAGAGAACACATGGTTTCATTCATAAAACACAGGGTTATATTCATAGAACACAGGGTTCCATTCATAGAACACAGGGTTCTATTAAGAGAACACAAGGTTTTATTCATAAAACACATGGTTATATTTATAGATCACGGGTGGTTTCCATTCAAAGAACACATCATTTCATTCATAAAACACAGGGTTCTATTCATAGAACACAAGGTTTTATTCATAGAACACATGGTTATATTTATAGATCACGGGTGGTTTTCATTCAGAGAACACATAATTTCATTCATAAAACACAGGGTTCTATTCATAGAACACAGGGTTCCATTTATAGAACACAGGGTTCTATTCATAGAACACAAGGTTTTATTCATAGAACACATGGTTATATTTATAGATCACGGGTGGTTTCCATTCAGAGAACACATAATTTTATTCATAAAACACAGGGTTCTATTCATAGAACACAGGGTTCCATTTATAGAACACAGGGTTCTATTCATAGAACTCAAGGTTTTATTCATAGAACAGATGGTTATATTTATAGATCACGGGTGGTTTCCATTCAGAGAACACATAATTGCATTCATAAAACACAGGGTTCTATTCATAGAACACAGGGTTCCATTTATAGAACACAGGGTTCTATTCATAGAACACAAGGTTTTATTCATAGAACACATGGCTATATTTATAGATCACAGGTGGTTTCCATTCAGAGAACACATGGTTTCATTCATAAAACACAGGGTTCTATTCATAGAACACAGGGTTCCATTCATAGAACACAGGGTTCTATTAATAGAACACAAGGTTTTATTCATAAAACACATGGTTATATTTATAGGTCACGGGTGGTTTCCATTCAGAGAACACATAATTTAATTCATAAAACACAGGGTTCTATTCATAGAACACAGGGTTCCATTTATAGAACACAGGGTTCTATTCATAGAACACAAGGTTTTATTCATAGAACACATGGTTATATTTATAGATCACGGGTGGTTTCCATTCAGAGAACACATGGTTTCATTCATAAAACACAGGGTTCTATTTATAGAACACAGGGTTCCATTCATAGAACAAAGGGTTCTATTAATAGAACACAAGGTTTTATTCATAAAACACATGGTTATATTTATAGATCACGGGTGGTTTCCATTCAGAGAACACATGGTTTCATTCATAAAACACAGGGTTATATTCATAGAACACAGGGTTCCATTCATAGAACACAGGGTTCTATTAAGAGAACACAAGGTTTTATTCATAAAACACATGGTTATATTTATAGATCACGGGTGGTTTCCATTCAAAGAACACATCATTTCATTCATAAAACACAGGGTTCTATTCATAGAACACAGGGTTCCATTTATAGAACACTGGGTTCTATTCATAGAACACAAGGTTTTATTCATAGAACACATGGTTATATTTATAGATCACGGGTGGTTTCCATTCAGAGAACACATAATTTCATTCATAAAACACAGGGTTCTATTCATAGAACACAGGGTTCCATTTATAGAACACAGGGTTCTATTCATAGAACACAAGGTTTTATTCATAGAACACATGGTTATATTTATAGATCACGGGTGGTTTCCATTCAGAGAACACATAATTTTATTCATAAAACACAGGGTTCTATTCATAGAACACAGGGTTCCATTTATAGAACACAGGGTTCTATTCATAGAACTCAAGGTTTTATTCATAGAACAGATGGTTATATTTATAGATCACGGGTGGTTTCCATTCAGAGAACACATAATTGCATTCATAAAACACAGGGTTCTATTCATAGAACACAGGGTTCCATTTATAGAACACAGGGTTCTATTCATAGAACACAAGGTTTTATTCATAGAACACATGGCTATATTTATAGATCACAGGTGGTTTCCATTCAGAGAACACATGGTTTCATTCATAAAACACAGGGTTCTATTCATAGAACACAGGGTTCCATTCATAGAACACAGGGTTCTATTAATAGAACACAAGGTTTTATTCATAAAACACATGGTTATATTTATAGATCACGGGTGGTTTCCATTCAGAGAACACATAATTTCATTCATAAAACACAGGGTTCTATTCATAGAACACAGGGTTCTATTCATAGAACACAAGGTTTTATTCATAGAACACAAGGTTTTATTCATAGAACACATGGTTATATTTATAGATCACGGGTGGTTTCCATTCAGAGAACACATAATTTTATTCATAAAACACAGGGTTCTATTCATAGAACACAGGGTTCCATTTATAGAACACAGGGTTCTATTCATAGAACTCAAGGTTTTATTCATAGAACAGATGGTTATATTTATAGATCACGGGTGGTTTCCATTCAGAGAACACATAATTGCATTCATAAAACACAGGGTTCTATTCATAGAACACAGGGTTCCATTTATAGAACACAGGGTTCTATTCATAGAACACAAGGTTTTATTCATAGAACACATGGCTATATTTATAGATCACGGGTGGTTTCCATTCAGAGAACACATGGTTTCATTCATAAAACACAGGGTTCTATTTATAGAACACAGGGTTCCATTCATATAAAACAGGGTTCTATTAATAGAACACAAGGTTTTATTCATAAAACACATGGTTATATTTATAGATCACGGGTGGTTTCCATTCAGAGAACACATGGTTTCATTCATAAAACACAGGGTTCTATTCATAGAACACAGGGTTCCATTCATAGAACACAGGGTTCTATTAAGAGAACACAAGGTTTTATTCATAGAACACATGGCTATATTTATAGATCACGGGTGGTTTCCATTCAGAGAACACATGGTTTCATTCATAAAACACAGGGTTCTATTTATAGAACACAGGGTTCCATTCATAGAACACAGGGTTCTATTAATAGAACACAAGGTTTTATTCATAAAACACATGGTTATATTTATAGATCACGGGTGGTTTCCATTCAGAGAACACATCATTTCATTCATAAAACACAGGGTTCTATTCATAGAACACAGGGTTCCATTTATAGAACACTGGGTTCTATTCATAGACCACAAGGTTTTATTCATAGAACACATGGTTATATTTATAGATCACGGGTGGTTTTCATTCAGAGAACACATAATTTTATTCATAAAACACAGGGTTCTATTCATAGAACACAGGGTTCCATTTATAGAACACTGGGTTCTATTCATAGACCACAAGGTTTTATTCATAGAACACATGGTTATATTTATAGATCACGGGTGGTTTCCATTCAGAGAACACATAATTTTATTCATAAAACACAGGGTTCAATTCATAGAACACAGGGTTCCATTTATAGAACACAGGGTTCTATTCATAGAACACAGGGTTCCATTCATAGAACACAGGGTTCTATTAAGAGAACACAAGGTTTTATTCATAGAACACATGGCTATATTTATAGATCACGGGTGGTTTCCATTCAGAGAACACATGGTTTCATTCATAAAACACAGGGTTTTATTTATAGAACACAGGGTTCCATTCATAGAACACAGGGTTCTATTAATAGAACACAAGGTTTTATTCATAAAACACATGGTTATATTTATAGATCACGGGTGGTTTCCATTCAGAGAACACATGGTTTCATTCATAAAACACAGGGTTCTATTCATAGAACACAGGGTTCCATTCATAGAACACAGGGTTCTATTAATAGAACACAAGGTTGTATTCATAAAACACATGGTTATATTTATAGATCACGGGTGGTTTCCATTCAGAGAACACATCATTTCATTCATAAAACACAGGGTTCTATTCATAGAACACAGGGTTCCATTTATAGAACACTGGGTTCTATTCATAGACCACAAGGTTTTATTCATAGAACACATGGTTATATTTATAGATCACGGGTGGTTTCCATTCAGAGAACACATAATTTTATTCATAAAACACAGGGTTCAATTCATAGAACACAGGGTTCCATTTATAGAACACAGGGTTCTATTCATAGAACTCAAGGTTTTATTCATAGAACAGATGGTTATATTTATAGATCACGGGTGGTTTCCATTCAGAGAACACATAATTGCATTCATAAAACACAGGGTTCTATTCATAGAACACAGGGTTCCATTTATAGAACACAGGGTTCTATTCATAGAAAACAAGGTTTTATTCATAGAACACATGGCTATATTTATAGATCACGGGTGGTTTCCATTCAGAGAACACATGGTTTCATTCATAAAACACAGGGTTCTATTTATAGAACACAGGGTTCCATTCATAGAACACA
This sequence comes from Crinia signifera, assembly GCF_055691185.1. Taxonomy (NCBI): domain Eukaryota; kingdom Metazoa; phylum Chordata; class Amphibia; order Anura; family Myobatrachidae; genus Crinia; species Crinia signifera. The sequence continues at coordinate 234,727,559 of NC_139217.1, read as the reverse complement.
GGGTTCTATTAATAAAACACAAGGTTTTATTCATAAAACACATGGTTATATTTATAGATCACGGGTGGTTTCCATTCAGAGAACACATGGTTTCATTCATAAAACACAGGGTTCTATTCATAGAACACAGGGTTCTATTCATAGAACACAGGGTTCTATTCATAGAACACAAGGTTTTATTCATAAAACACATGGTTATATTTATAGATCACGGGTGGTTTCCATTCAGATAACACATCATTTCATTCATAAAACACAGGGTTCTATTTATAGAACACAGGGTTCCATTCATAGAACACAGGGTTCTATTAATAGAACACAAGGTTTTATTCATAAAACACATGGTTATATTTATAGATCACGGGTGGTTTCCAGTCAGAGAACACATGGTTTCATTCATAAAACACAGGGTTCTATTCATAGAACACAGGATTCCATTCATAGAACACAGGGTTCTATTAATAGAACACAAGGTTTTATTCATAAAACACATGGTTATATTTATAGATCACGGGTGGTTTCCATTCAGAGAACACATAATTTCATTCATAAAACACAGGGTTCTATTCATAGAACACAGGGTTCCATTCATAGAACACAGGGTTCTATTCATAGAACACAAGGTTTTATTCATAGAACACATGGTTATATTTATAGATCACGGGTGGTTTCCATTCAGAGAACACATCATTTCATTCATAAAACACAGGGTTCTATTCATAGAACACAGGGTTCCTTTTATAGAACACTGGGTTCTATTCATAGACCACAAGGTTTTATTCATAGAACACATGGTTATATTTATAGATCACGGGTGGTTTCCATTCAGAGAACACATGGTTTCATTTATAAAACACAGGGTTCTATTCATGGAATACAGGGTTCCATTCATAGAACACAGGGTTCTATTAATAGAACACAATGTTTTAATCATAAAACACATGGTTATATTTATAGATCACGGGTGGTTTCCATTCAGAGAACACATAATTTCATTCATAAAACACAGGGTTCTATTCATAGAACACAAGGTTTTATTCATAGAACACATGGCTATATTTATAGATCACGGGTGGTTTCCATTCAGAGAACACATGATTTCATTCATAAAACACAGGGTTCTATTCATAGAACACAGGGTTCCATTTATAGAACACTGGGTTCTATTCATAGAACACAAGGTTTTATTCATAAAACACATGGTTATATTTATAGATCACGGGTGGTTTCCATTCAGATAACACATCATTTCATTCATAAAACACAGGGTTCTATTCATAGAACAAAGGGTTCCATTTATAGAACACTGGGTTCTATTCATAGAACACAAGGTTTTATTCATAGAACACATGGTTATATTTATAGATCACGGGTGGTTTCCATTCAGAGAACACATAATTTTATTCATAAAACACAGGGTTCTATTCATAGAACACAGGGTTCCATTTATAGAACACAGGGTTCTATTCATAGAACTCAAGGTTTTATTCATAGAACACATGGCTATATTTATAGATCACGGGTGGTTTCCATTCAGAAAACACATGGTTTCATTCATAAAACACAGGGTTCTATTCATAGAACACAGGGTTCCATTTATAGAACACAGGGTTCTATTCATAGAACACAAGGTTTTATTCATAAAACACATGGTTATATTTATAGATCACGGGTGGTTTCCATTCAGAGAACACATGGTTTCATTCATAAAACACAGGGTTCTATTCATAGAACACAGGGTTCCATTCATAGAACACAGGGTTCTATTAATAGAACACAAGGTTTTATTCATAGAACACATGGCTATATTTATAGATCACGGGTGGTTTCCATTCAGAAAACACATGGTTTCATTCATAAAACACAGGGTTCTATTCATAGAACACAGGGTTCCATTTATAGAACACAGGGTTCTATTCATAGAACACAAGGTTTTATTCATAGAACACATGGTTATATTTATAGATCACGGGTGGTTTCCATTCAGAGAACACATAATTTTATTCATAAAACACAGGGTTCTATTCATAGAACACAGGGTTCCATTTATAGAACATGGGGTTCTATTCATAGAACACAAGGTTTATTCATAGAACAGATGGTTATATTTATAGATCACGGGTGGTTTCCATTCAGAGAACACATGGTTTCATTCATAAAACACAGGGTTCTATTCATGGAACACAGGGTTCCATTCATAGAACACAGGGTTCTATTAATAGAACACAAGGTTTTATTCATAGAACACATGGTTATATTTATAGATCACGGGTGGTTTCCATTCAGAGAACACATAATTTCATTCATAAAACACAGGGTTCTATTCATAGAACACAAGGTTCCAATTATAGAACACAGGGTTCTATTCATAGAACACAAGGTTTTATTCATAGAACAGATGGGTATATTTATAGATCACGGGTGGTTTCCATTCAGAGAACACATGGTTTCATTCATAAAACACAGGGTTCTATTCATAAAACACAGGGTTCCATTCATAAAACACAGGGTTCTATTAATAGAACACATGGTTTTATTCATAGAACACATGGTTATATTTATAGATCACGGGAGGTTTCCATTCAGAGAACACATGATTTCATTCATAAAACACAGGGTTCTATTTATAGAACACAGGGTTCCATTCATAGAACACAGGGTTCTATTAATAGAACACAAGGTTTTATTCATAAAACACATGGTTATATTTATAGATCACGGGTGGTTTCCATTCAGAGAACACATGGTTTCATTCATAAAACACAGGGTTCTATTCATAGAACACAGGGTTCCATTCATAGAACACAGGGTTCTATTAATAGAACACAAGGTTTTATTCATAGAACACATGGCTATATTTATAGATCACGGGTGGTTTCCATTCAGAAAACACATGGTTTCATTCATAAAACACAGGGTTCTATTCATAGAACACAGGGTTCCATTTATAGAACACAGGGTTCTATTCATAGAACACAAGGTTTTATTCATAGAACACATGGTTATATTTATAGATCACGGGTGGTTTCCATTCAGAGAACACATAATTTTATTCATAAAACACAGGGTTCTATTCATAGAACACAGGGTTCCATTTATAGAACACAGGGTTCTATTCATAGAACTCAAGGTTTTATTCATAGAACAGATGGTTATATTTATAGATCACGGGTGGTTTCCATTCAGAGAACACATAATTGCATTCATAAAACACAGGGTTCTATTCATAGAACACAGGGTTCCATTTATAGAACACAGGGTTCTATTCATAGAACACAAGGTTTTATTCATAGAACACATGGCTATATTTATAGATCACGGGTGGTTTCCATTCAGAGAACACATGGTTTCATTCATAAAACACAGGGTTCTATTTATAGAACACAGGGTTCCATTCATATAACACAGGGTTCTATTAATAGAACACAAGGTTTTTATTCATAAAACACATGGTTATATTTATAGATCACGGGTGGTTTCCATTCAGAGAACACATGGTTTCATTCATAAAACACAGGGTTCTATTCATAGAACACAGGGTTCCATTCATAGAACACAGGGTTCTATTAAGAGAACACAAGGTTTTATTCATAGAACACATGGCTATATTTATAGATCACGGCTGGTTTCCATTCAGAGAACACATGGTTTCATTCATAAAACACAGGGTTCTATTTATAGAACACAGGGTTCCATTCATAGAACACAGGGTTCTATTAATAGAACACAAGGTTTTATTCATAAAACACATGGTTATATTTATAGATCACGGGTGGTTTCCATTCAGAGAACACATCATTTCATTCATAAAACACAGGGTTCTATTCATAGAACACAGGGTTCCATTTATAGAACACTGGGTTCTATTCATAGACCACAAGGTTTTATTCATAGAACACATGTTTATATTTATAGATCACGGGTGGTTTTCATTCAGAGAACACATAATTTTATTCATAAAACACAGGGTTCTATTCATAGAACACAGGGTTCCATTTATAGAACACAGGGTTCTATTCATAGAACACAAGGTTTTATTCATAGAACACATGGCTATATTTATAGATCACGGGTGGTTTCCATTCAGAGAACACATGGTTTCATTCATAAAACACAAGGTTCTATTTATAGAACAGAGGGTTCCATTCATAGAACAAAGGGTTCTATTAATAGAACACAAGGTTTTATTCATAAAACACATGGTTATATTTATAGATCACGGGTGGTTTCCATTCAGAGAACACATGGTTTCATTCATAAAACACAGGGTTATATTCATAGAACACAGGGTTCCATTCATAGAACACAGGGTTCTATTAAGAGAACACAAGGTTTTATTCATAAAACACATGGTTATATTTATAGATCACGGGTGGTTTCCATTCAAAGAACACATCATTTCATTCATAAAACACAGGGTTCTATTCATAGAACACAAGGTTTTATTCATAGAACACATGGTTATATTTATAGATCACGGGTGGTTTTCATTCAGAGAACACATAATTTCATTCATAAAACACAGGGTTCTATTCATAGAACACAGGGTTCCATTTATAGAACACAGGGTTCTATTCATAGAACACAAGGTTTTATTCATAGAACACATGGTTATATTTATAGATCACGGGTGGTTTCCATTCAGAGAACACATAATTTTATTCATAAAACACAGGGTTCTATTCATAGAACACAGGGTTCCATTTATAGAACACAGGGTTCTATTCATAGAACTCAAGGTTGTATTCATAGAACAGATGGTTATATTTATAGATCACGGGTGGTTTCCATTCAGAGAACACATAATTGCATTCATAAAACACAGGGTTCTATTCATAGAACACAAGGTTTTATTCATAGAACACATTTCTATATTTATAGATCACAGGTGGTTTCCATTCAGAGAACACATGGTTTCATTCATAAAACACAGGGTTCTATTCATAGAACACAGGGTTCCATTCATAGAACACAGGGTTCTATTAATAGAACACAAGGTTTTATTCATAAAACACATGGTTATATTTATAGGTCACGGGTGGTTTCCATTCAGAGAACACATAATTTCATTCATAAAACACAGGGTTCTATTCATAGAACACAGGGTTCCATTTATAGAACACAGGGTTCTATTCATAGAACACAAGGTTTTATTCATAGAACACATGGTTATATTTATAGATCACGGGTGGTTTCCATTCAGAGAACACATGGTTTCATTCATAAAACACAGGGTTCTATTTATAGAACACAGGGTTCCATTCATAGAACAAAGGGTTCTATTAATAGAACACAAGGTTTTATTCATAAAACACATGGTTATATTTATAGATCACGGGTGGTTTCCATTCAGAGAACACATGGTTTCATTCATAAAACACAGGGTTATATTCATAGAACACAGGGTTCCATTCATAGAACACAGGGTTCTATTAAGAGAACACAAGGTTTTATTCATAAAACACATGGTTATATTTATAGATCACGGGTGGTTTCCATTCAAAGAACACATCATTTCATTCATAAAACACAGGGTTCTATTCATAGAACACAGGGTTCCATTTATAGAACACTGGGTTCTATTCATAGAACACAAGGTTTTATTCATAGAACACATGGTTATATTTATAGATCACGGGTGGTTTCCATTCAGAGAACACATAATTTCATTCATAAAACACAGGGTTCTATTCATAGAACACAGGGTTCCATTTATAGAACACAGGGTTCTATTCATAGAACACAAGGTTTTATTCATAGAACACATGTTTATATTTATAGATCACCGGTGGTTTCCATTCAGAGAACACATAATTTTATTCATAAAACACAGGGTTCTATTCATAGAACACAGGGTTCCATTTATAGAACACAGGGTTCTATTCATAGAACTCAAGGTTTTATTCATAGAACAGATGGTTATATTTATAGATCACGGGTGGTTTCCATTCAGAGAACACATAATTGCATTCATAAAACACAGGGTTCTATTCATAGAACACAGGGTTCCATTTATAGAACACAGGGTTCTATTCATAGAACACAAGGTTTTATTCATAGAACACATGGCTATATTTATAGATCACAGGTGGTTTCCATTCAGAGAACACATGGTTTCATTCATAAAACACAGGGTTCTATTCATAGAACACAGGGTTCCATTCATAGAACACAGGGTTCTATTAATAGAACACAAGGTTTTATTCATAAAACACATGGTTATATTTATAGATCACGGGTGGTTTCCATTCAGAGAACACATAATTTCATTCATAAAACACAGGGTTCTATTCATAGAACACAGGGTTCCATTTATAGAACACAGGGTTCTATTCATAGAACACAAGGTTTTATTCATAGAACACATGGTTATATTTATAGATCAAGGGTGGTTTCCATTCAGAGAACACATGGTTTCATTCATAAAACACAGGGTTCTATTTATAGAACACAGGGTTCCATTCATAGAACAAAGGGTTCTATCAATAGAACACAAGGTTTTATTCATAAAACACATGGTTATATTTATAGATCACGGGTGGTTTCCATTCAGAGAACACATGGTTTCATTCATAAAACACAGGGTTATATTCATAGAACACAGGGTTCCATTCATAGAACACAGGGTTCTATTAAGAGAACACAAGGTTTTATTCATAAAACACATGGTTATATTTATAGATCACGGGTGGTTTCCATTCAAAGAACACATCATTTCATTCATAAAACACAGGGTTCTATTCATAGAACACAGGGTTCCATTTATAGAACACTGGGTTCTATTCATAGAACACAAGGTTTTATTCATAGAACACATGGTTATATTTATAGATCACGGGTGGTTTCCATTCAGAGAACACATAATTTCATTCATAAAACACAGGGTTCTATTCATAGAACACAGGGTTCCATTTATAGAACACAGGGTTCTATTCATAGAACACAAGGTTTTATTCATAGAACACATGGTTATATTTATAGATCACGGGTGGTTTCCATTCAGAGAACACATAATTTTATTCATAAAACACAGGGTTCTATTCATAGAACACAGGGTTCCATTTATAGAACACAGGGTTCTATTCATAGAACTCAAGGTTTTATTCATAGAACAGATGGTTATATTTATAGATCACGGGTGGTTTCCATTCAGAGAACACATAATTGCATTCATAAAACACAGGGTTCTATTCATAGAACACAGGGTTCCATTTATAGAACACAGGGTTCTATTCATAGAACACAAGGTTTTATTCATAGAACACATGGCTATATTTATAGATCACAGGTGGTTTCCATTCAGAGAACACATGGTTTCATTCATAAAACACAGGGTTCTATTCATAGAACACAGGGTTCCATTCATAGAACACAGGGTTCTATTAATAGAACACAAGGTTTTATTCATAAAACACATGGTTATATTTATAGATCACGGGTGGTTTCCATTCAGAGAACACATAATTTCATTCATAAAACACAGGGTTCTATTCATAGAACACAGGGTTCCATTTATAGAACACAGGGTTCTATTCATAGAACACAAGGTTTTATTCATAGAACACATGGTTATATTTATAGATCACGGGTGGTTTCCATTCAGAGAACACATAATTTTATTCATAAAACATAGGGTTCTATTCATAGAACACAGGGTTCCATTTATAGAACACAGGGTTCTATTCATAGAACTCAAGGTTTTATTCATAGAACAGAAGGTTATATTTATAGATCACGGGTGGTTTCCATTCAGAGAACACATAATTGCATTCATAAAACACAGGGTTCTATTCATAGAACACAGGGTTCCATTTATAGAACACAGGGTTCTATTCATAGAACACAAGGTTTTATTCATAGAACACATGGCTATATTTATAGATCACGGGTGGTTTCCATTCAGAGAACACATGGTTTCATTCATAAAACACAGGGTTCTATTTATAGAACACAGGGTTCCATTCATATAAAACAGGGTTCTATTAATAGAACACAAGGTTTTATTCATAAAACACATGGTTATATTTATAGATCACGGGTGGTTTCCATTCAGAGAACACATGGTTTCATTCATAAAACACAGGGTTCTATTCATAGAACACAGGGTTCCATTCATAGAACAAAGGGTTCTATTAAGAGAACACAAGGTTTTATTCATAGAACACATGGCTATATTTATAGATCACGGGTGGTTTCCATTCAGAAAACACATGGTTTCATTCATAAAACACAGGGTTCTATTCATAGAACACAGGGTTCCATTTATAGAACACAGGGTTCTATTCATAGAACACAAGGTTTTATTCATAGAACACATGGTTATATTTATAGATCACGGGTGGTTTCCATTCGGAGAACACATAATTTTATTCATAAAACACAGGGTTCTATTCATAGAACACAGGGTTCCATTTATAGAACACAGGGTTCTATTCATAGAACTCAAGGTTTTATTCATAGAACAGATGGTTATATTTATAGATCACGGGTGGTTTCCATTCAGAGAACACATAATTGCATTCATAAAACACAGGGTTCTATTCATAGAACACAGGGTTCCATTTATAGAACACAGGGTTCTATTCATAGAACACAAGGTTTTATTCATAGAACACATGGCTATATTTATAGATCACGGGTGGTTTCCATTCAGAGAACACATGGTTTCATTCATAAAACACAGGGTTCTATTTATAGAACACAGGGTTCCATTCATATAACACAGGGTTCTATTAATAGAACACAAGGTTTTATTCATAAAACACATTGTTATATTTATAGATCACGGGTGGTTTCCATTCAGAGAACACATGGTTTCATTCATAAAACACAGGGTTCTATTCATAGAACACAGGGTTCCATTCATAGAACACAGGGTTCTATTAAGAGAACACAAGGTTTTATTCATAGAACACATGGCTATATTTATAGATCACGGGTGGTTTCCATTCAGAGAACACATGGTTTCATTCATAAAACACAGGGTTCTATTTATAGAACACAGGGTTCCATTCATAGAACACAGGGTTCTATTAATAGAACACAAGGTTTTATTCATAAAACACATGGTTATATTTATAGATCACGGGTGGTTTCCATTCAGAGAACACATCATTTCATTCATAAAACACAGGGTTCTATTCATAGAACACAGGGTTCCATTTATAGAACACTGGGTTCTATTCATAGACCACAAGGTTTTATTCATAGAACACATGTTTATATTTATAGATCACGAGTGGTTTTCATTCAGAGAACACATAATTTTATTCATAAAACACAGGGTTCTATTCATAGAACACAGGGTTCCATTTATAGAACACAGGGTTCTATTCATAGAACACAAGGTTTTATTCATAGAACACATGGCTATATTTATAGATCACGGGTGGTTTCCATTCAGAGAACACATGGTTTCATTAATAAAACACAAGGTTCTATTTATAGAACACAGGGTTCCATTCATAGAACAAAGGGTTCTATTAATAGAACACAAGGTTTTATTCATAAAACACATGGTTATATTTATAGATCACGGGTGGTTTCCATTCAGAGAACACATGGTTTCATTCATAAAACACAGGGTTATATTCATAGAACACAGGGTTCCATTCATAGAACACAGGGTTCTATTAAGAGAACACAAGGTTTTATTCATAAAACACATGGTTATATTTATAGATCACGGGTGGTTTCCATTCAAAGAACACATCATTTCATTCATAAAACACAGGGTTCTATTCATAGAACACAAGGTTTTATTCATAGAACACATGGTTATATTTATAGATCACGGGTGGTTTTCATTCAGAGAACACATAATTTCATTCATAAAACACAGGGTTCTATTCATAGAACACAGGGTTCCATTTATAGAACACAGGGTTCTATTCATAGAACACAAGGTTTTATTCATAGAACACATGGTTATATTTATAGATCACGGGTGGTTTCCATTCAGAGAACACATAATTTTATTCATAAAACACAGGGTTCTATTCATAGAACACAGGGTTCCATTTATAGAACACAGGGTTCTATTCATAGAACTCAAGGTTTTATTCATAGAACAGATGGTTATATTTATAGATCACGGGTGGTTTCCATTCAGAGAACACATGGTTTCATTCATAAAACACAGGGTTCTATTTATAGAACACAGGGTTCCATTCATAGAACAAAGGGTTCTATTAATAGAACACAAGGTTTTATTCATAAAACACATGGTTATATTTATAGATCACGGGTGGTTTCCATTCAGAGAACACATGGTTTCATTCATAAAACACAGGGTTATATTCATAGAACACAGGGTTCCATTCATAGAACACAGGGTTCTATTAAGAGAACACAAGGTTTTATTCATAAAACACATGGTTATATTTATAGATCACGGGTGGTTTCCATTCAAAGAACACATCATTTCATTCATAAAACACAGGGTTCTATTCATAGAACACAGGGTTCCATTTATAGAACACTGGGTTCTATTCATAGAACACAAGGTTTTATTCATAGAACACATGGTTATATTTATAGATCACGGGTGGTTTCCATTCAGAGAACACATAATTTCATTCATAAAACACAGGGTTCTATTCATAGAACACAGGGTTCCATTTATAGAACACAGGGTTCTATTCATAGAACACAAGGTTTTATTCATAGAACACATGGTTATATTTATAGATCACGGGTGGTTTCCATTCAGAGAACACATAATTTTATTCATAAAACACAGGGTTCTATTCATAGAACACAGGGTTCCATTTATAGAACACAGGGTTCTATTCATAGAACTCAAGGTTTTATTCATAGAACAGATGGTTATATTTATAGATCACGGGTGGTTTCCATTCAGAGAACACATAATTGCATTCATAAAACACAGGGTTCTATTCATAGAACACAGGGTTCCATTTATAGAACACAGGGTTCTATTCATAGAACACAAGGTTTTATTCATAGAACACATGGCTATATTTATAGATCACAGGTGGTTTCCATTCAGAGAACACATGGTTTCATTCATAAAACACAGGGTTCTATTCATAGAACACAGGGTTCCATTCATAGAACACAGGGTTATATTAATAGAACACAAGGTTTTATTCATAAAACACATGGTTATATTTATAGATCACGGGTGGTTTCCATTCAGAGAACACATAATTTCATTCATAAAACACAGGGTTCTATTCATAGAACACAGGGTTCTATTCATAGAACACAAGGTTTTATTCATAGAACACAAGGTTTTATTCATAGAACACATGGTTATATTTATAGATCACGGGTGGTTTCCATTCAGAGAACACATAATTTTATTCATAAAACACAGGGTTCTATTCATAGAACACAGGGTTCCATTTATAGAACACAGGGTTCTATTCATAGAACTCAAGGTTTTATTCATAGAACAGATGGTTATATTTATAGATCACGGGTGGTTTCCATTCAGAGAACACATAATTGCATTCATAAAACACAGGGTTCTATTCATAGAACACAGGGTTCCATTTATAGAACACAGGGTTCTATTCATAGAACACAAGGTTTTATTCATAGAACACATGGCTATATTTATAGATCACGGGTGGTTTCCATTCAGAGAACACATGGTTTCATTCATAAAACACAGGGTTCTATTTATAGAACACAGGGTTCCATTCATATAAAACAGGGTTCTATTAATAGAACACAAGGTTTTATTCATAAAACACATGGTTATATTTATAGATCACGGGTGGTTTCCATTCAGAGAACACATGGTTTCATTCATAAAACACAGGGTTCTATTCATAGAACACAGGGTTCCATTCATAGAACACAGGGTTCTATTAAGAGAACACAAGGTTTTATTCATAGAACACATGGCTATATTTATAGATCACGGGTGGTTTCCATTCAGAGAACACATGGTTTCATTCATAAAACACAGGGTTCTATTTATAGAACACAGGGTTCCATTCATAGAACACAGGGTTCTATTAATAGAACACAAGGTTTTATTCATAAAACACATGGTTATATTTATAGATCACGGGTGGTTTCCATTCAGAGAACACATCATTTCATTCATAAAACACAGGGTTCTATTCATAGAACACAGGGTTCCATTTATAGAACACTGGGTTCTATTCATAGACCACAAGGTTTTATTCATAGAACACATGGTTATATTTATAGATCACGGGTGGTTTTCATTCAGAGAACACGTAATTTTATTCATAAAACACAGGGTTCTATTCATAGAACACAGGGTTCCATTTATAGAACACAGGGTTCTATTCATAGAACACAAGGTTTTATTCATAGAACACATGGCTATATTTATAGATCACGGGTGGTTTCCATTCAGAGAACACATGGTTTCATTCATAAAACACAGGGTTTTATTTATAGAACACAGGGTTCCATTCATAGAACACAGGGTTCTATTAATAGAACACAAGGTTTTATTCATAAAACACATGGTTATATTTATAGATCACGGGTGGTTTCCATTCAGAGAACACATGGTTTCATTCATAAAACACAGGGTTCTATTCATAGAACACAGGGTTCCATTCATAGAACACAGGGTTCTATTAATAGAACACAAGGTTGTATTCATAAAACACATGGTTATATTTATAGATCACGGGTGGTTTCCATTCAGAGAACACATCATTTCATTCATAAAACACAGGGTTCTATTCATAGAAAACAGGGTTCCATTTATAGAACACTGGGTTCTATTCATAGACCACAAGGTTTTATTCATAGAACACATGGTTATATTTATAGATCACGGGTGGTTTCCATTCAGAGAACACATAATTTTATTCATAAAACACAGGGTTCAATTCATAGAACACAGGGTTCCATTTATAGAACACAGGGTTCTATTCATAGAACTCAAGGTTTTATTCATAGAACAGATGGTTATATTTATAGATCACGGGTGGTTTCCATTCAGAGAACACATAATTGCATTCATAAAACACAGGGTTCTATTCATAGAACACAGGGTTCCATTTATAGAACACAGGGTTCTATTCATAGAAAACAAGGTTTTATTCATAGAACACATGGCTATATTTATAGATCACGGGTGGTTTCCATTCAGAGAACACATGGTTTCATTCATAAAACACAGGGTTCTATTTATAGAACACAGGGTTCCATTCATAGAACACAGGGTTCTATTAATAAAACACAAGGTTTTATTCATAAAACACATGGTTATATTTATAGATCACGGGTGGTTTCCATTCAGAGAACACATGGTTTCATTCATAAAACACAGGGTTCTATTCATAGAACACAGGGTTCTATTCATAGAACACAGGGTTCTATTCATAGAACACAAGGTTTTATTCATAAAACACATGGTTATATTTATAGATCACGGGTGGTTTCCATTCAGATAACACATCATTTCATTCATAAAACACAGGGTTCTATTTATAGAACACAGGGTTCCATTCATAGAACACAGGGTTCTATTAATAGAACACAAGGTTTTATTCATAAAACACATGGTTATATTTATAGATCACGGGTGGTTTCCAGTCAGAGAACACATGGTTTCATTCATAAAACACAGGGTTCTATTCATAGAACACAGGATTCCATTCATAGAACACAGGGTTCTATTAATAGAACACAAGGTTTTATTCATAAAACACATGGTTATATTTATAGATCACGGGTGGTTTCCATTCAGAGAACACATAATTTCATTCATAAAACACAGGGTTCTATTCATAGAACACAGGGTTCCATTCATAGAACACAGGGTTCTATTCATAGAACACAAGGTTTTATTCATAGAACACATGGTTATATTTATAGATCACGGGTGGTTTCCATTCAGAGAACACATCATTTCATTCATAAAACACAGGGTTCTATTCATAGAACACAGGGTTCCTTTTATAGAACACTGGGTTCTATTCATAGACCACAAGGTTTTATTCATAGAACACATGGTTATATTTATAGATCACGGGTGGTTTCCATTCAGAGAACACATGGTTTCATTTATAAAACACAGGGTTCTATTCATGGAATACAGGGTTCCATTCATAGAACACAGGGTTCTATTAATAGAACACAATGTTTTAATCATAAAACACATGGTTATATTTATAGATCACGGGTGGTTTCCATTCAGAGAACACATAATTTCATTCATAAAACACAGGGTTCTATTCATAGAACACAAGGTTTTATTCATAGAACACATGGCTATATTTATAGATCACGGGTGGTTTCCATTCAGAGAACACATGATTTCATTCATAAAACACAGGGTTCTATTCATAGAACACAGGGTTCCATTTATAGAACACTGGGTTCTATTCATAGAACACAAGGTTTTATTCATAAAACACATGGTTATATTTATAGATCACGGGTGGTTTCCATTCAGATAACACATCATTTCATTCATAAAACACAGGGTTCTATTCATAGAACAAAGGGTTCCATTTATAGAACACTGGGTTCTATTCATAGAACACAAGGTTTTATTCATAGAACACATGGTTATATTTATAGATCACGGGTGGTTTCCATTCAGAGAACACATAATTTTATTCATAAAACACAGGGTTCTATTCATAGAACACAGGGTTCCATTTATAGAACACAGGGTTCTATTCATAGAACTCAAGGTTTTATTCATAGAACAGATGGTTATATTTATAGATCACGGGTGGTTTCCATTCAGAGAACACATAATTTCATTCATAAAACACAGGGTTCTATTCATAGAACACAGGGTTCCATTTATAGAACACGGGGTTCTATTCATAGAACACAAGGTTTATTCATAGAACAGATGGTTATATTTATAGATCACGGGTGGTTTCCATTCAGAGAACACATGGTTTCATTCATAAAACACAGGGTTCTATTCATGGAACACAGGGTTCCATTCATAGAACACAGGGTTCTATTAATAGAACACAAGGTTTTATTCATAGAACACATGGTTATATTTATAGATCACGGGTGGTTTCCATTCAGAGAACACATAATTTCATTCATAAAACACAGGGTTCTATTCATAGAACACAAGGTTCCAATTATAGAACACAGGGTTCTATTCATAGAACACAAGGTTTTATTCATAGAACAGATGGGTATATTTATAGATCACGGGTGGTTTCCATTCAGAGAACACATGGTTTCATTCATAAAACACAGGGTTCTATTCATAAAACACAGGGTTCCATTCATAAAACACAGGGTTCTATTAATAGAACACATGGTTTTATTCATAGAACACATGGTTATATTTATAGATCACGGGAGGTTTCCATTCAGAGAACACATGATTTCATTCATAAAACACAGGGTTCTATTTATAGAACACAGGGTTCCATTCATAGAACACAGGGTTCTATTAATAGAACACAAGGTTTTATTCATAAAACACATGGTTATATTTATAGATCACGGGTGGTTTCCATTCAGAGAACACATGGTTTCATTCATAAAACACAGGGTTCTATTCATAGAACACAGGGTTCCATTCATAGAACACAGGGTTCTATTAATAGAACACAAGGTTTTATTCATAGAACACATGGCTATATTTATAGATCACGGGTGGTTTCCATTCAGAAAACACATGGTTTCATTCATAAAACACAGGGTTCTATTCATAGAACACAGGGTTCCATTTATAGAACACAGGGTTCTACTCATAGAACACAAGGTTTTATTCATAGAACACATGGTTATATTTATAGATCACGGGTGGTTTCCATTCAGAGAACACATAATTTTATTCATAAAACACAGGGTTCTATTCATAGAACACAGGGTTCCATTTATAGAACACAGGGTTCTATTCATAGAACTCAAGGTTTTATTCATAGAACAGATGGTTATATTTATAGATCACGGGTGGTTTCCATTCAGAGAACACATAATTGCATTCATAAAACACAGGGTTCTATTCATAGAACACAGGGTTCCATTTATAGAACACAGGGTTCTATTCATAGAACACAAGGTTTTATTCATAGAACACATGGCTATATTTATAGATCACGGGTGGTTTCCATTCAGAGAACACATGGTTTCATTCATAAAACACAGGGTTCTATTTATAGAACACAGGGTTCCATTCATATAACACAGGGTTCTATTAATAGAACACAAGGTTTTATTCATAAAACACATGGTTATATTTATAGATCACGGGTGGTTTCCATTCAGAGAACACATGGTTTCATTCATAAAACACAGGGTTCTATTCATAGAACACAGGGTTCCATTCATAGAACACAGGGTTCTATTAAGAGAACACAAGGTTTTATTCATAGAACACATGGCTATATTTATAGATCACGGGTGGTTTCCATTCAGAGAACACATGGTTTCATTCATAAAACACAGGGTTCTATTTATAGAACACAGGGTTCCATTCATAGAACACAGGGTTCTATTAATAGAACACAAGGTTTTATTCATAAAACACATGGTTATATTTATAGATCACGGGTGGTTTCCATTCAGAGAACACATCATTTCATTCATAAAACACAGGGTTCTATTCATAGAACACAGGGTTCCATTTATAGAACACTGGGTTCTATTCATAGACCACAAGGTTTTATTCATAGAACACATGTTTATATTTATAGATCACGGGTGGTTTTCATTCAGAGAACACATAATTTTATTCATAAAACACAGGGTTCTATTCATAGAACACAGGGTTCCATTTATAGAACACAGGGTTCTATTCATAGAACACAAGGTTTTATTCATAGAACACATGGCTATATTTATAGATCACGGGTGGTTTCCATTCAGAGAACACATGGTTTCATTCATAAAACACAAGGTTCTATTTATAGAACACAGGGTTCCATTCATAGAACAAAGGGTTCTATTAATAGAACACAAGGTTTTATTCATAAAACACATGGTTATATTTATAGATCACGGGTGGTTTCCATTCAGAGAACACATGGTTTCATTCATAAAACACAGGGTTATATTCATAGAACACAGGGTTCCATTCATAGAACACAGGGTTCTATTAAGAGAACACAAGGTTTTATTCATAAAACACATGGTTATATTTATAGATCACGGGTGGTTTCCATTCAAAGAACACATCATTTCATTCATAAAACACAGGGTTCTATTCATAGAACACAAGGTTTTATTCATAGAACACATGGTTATATTTATAGATCACGGGTGGTTTTCATTCAGAGAACACATAATTTCATTCATAAAACACAGGGTTCTATTCATAGAACACAGGGTTCCATTTATAGAACACAGGGTTCTATTCATAGAACACAAGGTTTTATTCATAGAACACATGGTTATATTTATAGATCACGGGTGGTTTCCATTCAGAGAACACATAATTTTATTCATAAAACACAGGGTTCTATTCATAGAACACAGGGTTCCATTTATAGAACACAGGGTTCTATTCATAGAACTCAAGGTTTTATTCATAGAACAGATGGTTATATTTATAGATCACGGGTGGTTTCCATTCAGAGAACACATAATTGCATTCATAAAACACAGGGTTCTATTCATAGAACACAGGGTTCCATTTATAGAACACAGGGTTCTATTCATAGAACACAAGGTTTTATTCATAGAACACATGGCTATATTTATAGATCACAGGTGGTTTCCATTCAGAGAACACATGGTTTCATTCATAAAACACAGGGTTCTATTCATAGAACACAGGGTTCCATTCATAGAACACAGGGTTCTATTAATAGAACACAAGGTTTTATTCATAAAACACATGGTTATATTTATAGGTCACGGGTGGTTTCCATTCAGAGAACACATAATTTCATTCATAAAACACAGGGTTCTATTCATAGAACACAGGGTTCCATTTATAGAACACAGGGTTCTATTCATAGAACACAAGGTTTTATTCATAGAACACATGGTTATATTTATAGATCACGGGTGGTTTCCATTCAGAGAACACATGGTTTCATTCATAAAACACAGGGTTCTATTTATAGAACACAGGGTTCCATTCATAGAACAAAGGGTTCTATTAATAGAACACAAGGTTTTATTCATAAAACACATGGTTATATTTATAGATCACGGGTGGTTTCCATTCAGAGAACACATGGTTTCATTCATAAAACACAGGGTTATATTCATAGAACACAGGGTTCCATTCATAGAACACAGGGTTCTATTAAGAGAACACAAGGTTTTATTCATAAAACACATGGTTATATTTATAGATCACGGGTGGTTTCCATTCAAAGAACACATCATTTCATTCATAAAACACAGGGTTCTATTCATAGAACACAGGGTTCCATTTATAGAACACTGGGTTCTATTCATAGAACACAAGGTTTTATTCATAGAACACATGGTTATATTTATAGATCACGGGTGGTTTCCATTCAGAGAACACATAATTTCATTCATAAAACACAGGGTTCTATTCATAGAACACAGGGTTCCATTTATAGAACACAGGGTTCTATTCATAGAACTCAAGGTTTTATTCATAGAACAGATGGTTATATTTATAGATCACGGGTGGTTTCCATTCAGAGAACACATAATTGCATTCATAAAACACAGGGTTCTATTCATAGAACACAGGGTTCCATTTATACAACACAGGGTTCTATTCATAGAACACAAGGTTTTATTCATAGAACACATGGCTATATTTATAGATCACAGGTGATTTCCATTCAGAGAACACATGGTTTCATTCATAAAACACAGGGTTCTATTCATAGAACACAGGGTTCCATTCATAGAACACAGGGTTCTATTAATAGAACACAAGGTTTTATTCATAAAACACATGGTTATATTTATAGATCACGGGTGGTTTCCATTCAGAGAACACATAATTTCATTCATAAAACACAGGGTTCTATTCATAGAACACAGGGTTCTATTCATAGAACACAAGGTTTTATTCATAGAACACATGGTTATATTTATAGATCACGGGTGGTTTCCATTCAGAGAACACATAATTTTATTCATAAAACACAGGGTTCTATTCATAGAACACAGGGTTCCATTTATAGAACACAGGGTTCTATTCATAGAACTCAAGGTTTTATTCATAGAACAGATGGTTATATTTATAGATCACGGGTGGTTTCCATTCAGAGAACACATAATTGCATTCATAAAACACAGGGTTCTATTCATAGAACACAGGGTTCCATTTATAGAACACAGGGTTCTATTCATAGAACACAAGGTTTTATTCATAGAACACATGGCTATATTTATAGATCACGGGTGGTTTCCATTCAGAGAACACATGGTTTCATTCATAAAACACAGGGTTCTATTTATAGAACACAGGGTTCCATTCATATAAAACAGGGTTCTATTAATAGAACACAAGGTTTTATTCATAAAACACATGGTTATATTTATAGATCACGGGTGGTTTCCATTCAGAGAACACATGGTTTCATTCATAAAACACAGGGTTCTATTCATAGAACACAGGGTTCCATTCATAGAACACAGGGTTCTATTAAGAGAACACAAGGTTTTATTCATAGAACACATGGCTATATTTATAGATCACGGGTGGTTTCCATTCAGAGAACACATGGTTTCATTCATAAAACACAGGGTTCTATTTATAGAACACAGGGTTCCATTCATAGAACACAGGGTTCTATTAATAGAACACAAGGTTTTATTCATAAAACACATGGTTATATTTATAGATCACGGGTGGTTTCCATTCAGAGAACACATCATTTCATTCATAAAACACAGGGTTCTATTCATAGAACACAGGGTTCCATTTATAGAACACTGGGTTCTATTCATAGACCACAAGGTTTTATTCATAGAACACATGGTTATATTTATAGATCACGGGTGGTTTTCATTCAGAGAACACATAATTTTATTCATAAAACACAGGGTTCTATTCATAGAACACAGGGTTCCATTTATAGAACACAGGGTTCTATTCATAGAACACAAGGTTTTATTCATAGAACACATGGCTATATTTATAGATCACGGGTGGTTTCCATTCAGAGAACACATGGTTTCATTCATAAAACACAGGGTTTTATTTATAGAACACAGGGTTCCATTCATAGAACACAGGGTTCTATTAATAGAACACAAGGTTTTATTCATAAAACACATGGTTATATTTATAGATCACGGGTGGTTTCCATTCAGAGAACACATGGTTTCATTCATAAAACACAGGGTTCTATTCATAGAACACAGGGTTCCATTCATAGAACACAGGGTTCTATTAATAGAACACAAGGTTGTATTCATAAAACACATGGTTATATTTATAGATCACGGGTGGTTTCCATTCAGAGAACACATCATTTCATTCATAAAACACAGGGTTCTATTCATAGAACACAGGGTTCCATTTATAGAACACTGGGTTCTATTCATAGACCACAAGGTTTTATTCATAGAACACATGGTTATATTTATAGATCACGGGTGGTTTCCATTCAGAGAACACATAATTTTATTCATAAAACACAGGGTTCAATTCATAGAACACAGGGTTCCATTTATAGAACACAGGGTTCTATTCATAGAACTCAAGGTTTTATTCATAGAACAGATGGTTATATTTATAGATCACGGGTGGTTTCCATTCAGAGAACACATAATTGCATTCATAAAACACAGGGTTCTATTCATAGAACACAGGGTTCCATTTATAGAACACAGGGTTCTATTCATAGAAAACAAGGTTTTATTCATAGAACACATGGCTATATTTATAGATCACGGGTGGTTTCCATTCAGAGAACACATGGTTTCATTCATAAAACACAGGGTTCTATTTATAGAACACAGGGTTCCATTCATAGAACACAGGGTTCTATTAATAAAACACAAGGTTTTATTCATAAAACACATGGTTATATTTATAGATCACGGGTGGTTTCCATTCAGAGAACACATGGTTTCATTCATAAAACACAGGGTTCTATTCATAGAACACAGGGTTCCATTCATAGAACACAGGGTTCTATTCATAGAACACAAGGTTTTATTCATAAAACACATGGTTATATTTATAGATCACGGGTGGTTTCCATTCAGATAACACATCATTTCATTCATAAAACACAGGGTTCTATTTATAGAACACAGGGTTCCATTCATAGAACACAGGGTTCTATTAATAGAACACAAGGTTTTATTCATAAAACACATGGTTATATTTATAGATCACGGGTGGTTTCCAGTCAGAGAACACATGGTTTCATTCATAAAACACAGGGTTCTATTCATAGAACACAGGATTCCATTCATAGAACACAGGGTTCTATTAATAGAACACAAGGTTTTATTCATAAAACACATGGTTATATTTATAGATCACGGGTGGTTTCCATTCAGAGAACACATAATTTCATTCATAAAACACAGGGTTCTATTCATAGAACACAGGGTTCCATTCATAGAACACAGGGTTCTATTCATAGAACACAAGGTTTTATTCATAGAACACATGGTTATATTTATAGATCACGGGTGGTTTCCATTCAGAGAACACATCATTTCATTCATAAAACACAGGGTTCTATTCATAGAACACAGGGTTCCTTTTATAGAACACTGGGTTCTATTCATAGACCACAAGGTTTTATTCATAGAACACATGGTTATATTTATAGATCACGGGTGGTTTCCATTCAGAGAACACATGGTTTCATTTATAAAACACAGGGTTCTATTCATGGAATACAGGGTTCCATTCATAGAACACAGGGTTCTATTAATAGAACACAATGTTTTAATCATAAAACACATGGTTATATTTATAGATCACGGGTGGTTTCCATTCAGAGAACACATAATTTCATTCATAAAACACAGGGTTCTATTCATAGAACACAAGGTTTTATTCATAGAACACATGGCTATATTTATAGATCACGGGTGGTTTCCATTCAGAGAACACATGATTTCATTCATAAAACACAGGGTTCTATTCATAGAACACAGGGTTCCATTTATAGAACACTGGGTTCTATTCATAGAACACAAGGTTTTATTCATAAAACACATGGTTATATTTATAGATCACGGGTGGTTTCCATTCAGATAACACATCATTTCATTCATAAAACACAGGGTTCTATTCATAGAACAAAGGGTTCCATTTATAGAACACTGGGTTCTATTCATAGAACACAAGGTTTTATTCATAGAACACATGGTTATATTTATAGATCACGGGTGGTTTCCATTCAGAGAACACATAATTTTATTCATAAAACACAGGGTTCTATTCATAGAACACAGGGTTCCATTTATAGAACACAGGGTTCTATTCATAGAACTCAAGGTTTTATTCATAGAACAGATGGTTATATTTATAGATCACGGGTGGTTTCCATTCAGAGAACACATAATTTCATTCATAAAACACAGGGTTCTATTCATAGAACACAGGGTTCCATTTATAGAACACGGGGTTCTATTCATAGAACACAAGGTTTATTCATAGAACAGATGGTTATATTTATAGATCACGGGTGGTTTCCATTCAGAGAACACATGGTTTCATTCATAAAACACAGGGTTCTATTCATGGAACACAGGGTTCCATTCATAGAACACAGGGTTCTATTAATAGAACACAAGGTTTTATTCATAGAACACATGGTTATATTTATAGATCACGGGTGGTTTCCATTCAGAGAACACATAATTTCATTCATAAAACACAGGGTTCTATTCATAGAACACAAGGTTCCAATTATAGAACACAGGGTTCTATTCATAGAACACAAGGTTTTATTCATAGAACAGATGGGTATATTTATAGATCACGGGTGGTTTCCATTCAGAGAACACATGGTTTCATTCATAAAACACAGGGTTCTATTCATAAAACACAGGGTTCCATTCATAAAACACAGGGTTCTATTAATAGAACACATGGTTTTATTCATAGAACACATGGTTATATTTATAGATCACGGGAGGTTTCCATTCAGAGAACACATGATTTCATTCATAAAACACAGGGTTCTATTTATAGAACACAGGGTTCCATTCATAGAACACAGGGTTCTATTAATAGAACACAAGGTTTTATTCATAAAACACATGGTTATATTTATAGATCACGGGTGGTTTCCATTCAGAGAACACATGGTTTCATTCATAAAACACAGGGTTCTATTCATAGAACACAGGGTTCCATTCATAGAACACAGGGTTCTATTAATAGAACACAAGGTTTTATTCATAAAACACATGGTTATATTTATAGATCACGGGTGGTTTCCATTCAGAGAACACATGGTTTCATTCATAAAACACAGGGTTCTATTCATAGAACACAGGGTTCCATTCATAGAACACAGGGTTCTATTAATAGAACACAAGGTTTTATTCATAAAACACATGGTTATATTTATAGATAACGGGTGGTTTCCATTCAGAGAACACATCATTTCATTCATAAAACACAGGGTTCTATTCATAGAACACAGGGTTCCATTTATAGAACACTGGGTTCTATTCATAGAACACAAGGTTTTATTCATAGAACACATGGTTATATTTATAGATCACGGGTGGTTTCCATTCAGAGAACACATAATTTTATTCATAAAACACAGGGTTCTATTCATAGAACACAGGGTTCCATTTATAGAACACAGGGTTCTATTCATAGAACTCAAGGTTTTATTCATAGAACAGATGGTTATATTTATAGATCACGGGTGGTTTCCATTCAGAGAACACATAATTTCATTCATAAAACACAGGGTTCTATTCATAGAACACAGGGTTCCATTTATAGAACACGGGGTTCTATTCATAGACCACAAGGTTTTATTCATAGAACACATGGTTATATTTATAGATCACGGGTGGTTTCCATTCAGAGAACACATAATTTTATTCATAAAACACAGGGTTCAATTCATAGAACACAGGGTTTCATTTATAGAACACAGGGTTCTATTCATAGAACTCAAGGTTTTATTCATAGAACAGATGGTTATATTTATAGATCACGGGTGGTTTCCATTCAGAGAACACATAATTGCATTCATAAAACACAGGGTTCTATTCATAGAACACAGGGTTCCATTTATAGAACACAGGGTTCTATTCATAGAAAACAAGGTTTTATTCATAGAACACATGGCTATATTTATAGATCACGGGTGGTTTCCATTCAGAGAACACATGGTTTCATTCATAAAACACAGGGTTCTATTTATAGAACACAGGGTTCCATTCATAGAACACAGGGTTCTATTAATAAAACACAAGGTTTTATTCATAAAACACATGGTTATATTTATAGATCACGGGTGGTTTCCATTCAGAGAACACATGGTTTCATTCATAAAACACAGGGTTCTATTCATAGAACACAGGGTTCCATTCATAGAACACAGGGTTCTATTCATAGAACACAAGGTTTTATTCATAAAACACATGGTTATATTTATAGATCACGGGTGGTTTCCATTCAGATAACACATCATTTCATTCATAAAACACAGGGTTCTATTTATAGAACACAGGGTTCCATTCATAGAACACAGGGTTCTATTAATAGAACACAAGGTTTTATTCATAAAACACATGGTTATATTTATAGATCACGGGTGGTTTCCAGTCAGAGAACACATGGTTTCATTCATAAAACACAGGGTTCTATTCATAGAACACAGGATTCCATTCATAGAACACAGGGTTCTATTAATAGAACACAAGGTTTTATTCATAAAACACATGGTTATATTTATAGATCACGGGTGGTTTCCATTCAGAGAACACATAATTTCATTCATAAAACACAGGGTTCTATTCATAGAACACAGGGTTCCATTCATAGAACACAGGGTTCTATTCATAGAACACAAGGTTTTATTCATAGAACACATGGTTATATTTATAGATCACGGGTGGTTTCCATTCAGAGAACACATCATTTCATTCATAAAACACAGGGTTCTATTCATAGAACACAGGGTTCCTTTTATAGAACACTGGGTTCTATTCATAGACCACAAGGTTTTATTCATAGAACACATGGTTATATTTATAGATCACGGGTGGTTTCCATTCAGAGAACACATGGTTTCATTTATAAAACACAGGGTTCTATTCATGGAATACAGGGTTCCATTCATAGAACACAGGGTTCTATTAATAGAACACAATGTTTTAATCATAAAACACATGGTTATATTTATAGATCACGGGTGGTTTCCATTCAGAGAACACATAATTTCATTCATAAAACACAGGGTTCTATTCATAGAACACAAGGTTTTATTCATAGAACACATGGCTATATTTATAGATCACGGGTGGTTTCCATTCAGAGAACACATGGTTTCATTAATAAAACACAGGGTTCTATTTATAGAACACAGCGTTCCATTCATAGAACACAGGGTTCTATTAATAGAACACAAGGTTTTATTCATAAAACACATGGTTATATTTATAGATCACGGGTGGTTTCCATTCAGAGAACACATGGTTTCATTCATAAAACACATGGTTCTATTCATAGAACACAGGGTTCCATTCATAGAACACAGGGTTCTATTAATAGAACACAAGGTTTTATTCATAAAACACATGGTTATATTTATAGATCACGGGTGGTTTCCATTCAGATAACACATCATTTCATTCATAAAACACAGGGTTCTATTCATAGAACACAGGGTTCCATTTATAGAACACTGGGTTCTATTCATAGAACACAAGGTTTTATTCATAGAACACATGGTTATATTTATAGATCACGGGTGGTTTCCATTCAGAGAACACATAATTTTATTCATAAAACACAGGGTTCTATTCATAGAACACAGGGTTCCATTTATAGAACACAGGGTTCTATTCATAGAACTCAAGGTTTTATTCATAGAACAGATGGTTATATTTATAGATCACGGGTGGTTTCCATTCAGAGAACACATAATTTCATTCATAAAACACAGGGTTCTATTCATAGAACACAGGGTTCCATTTATAGAACACGGGGTTCTATTCATAGAACACAAGGTTTATTCATAGAACAGATGGTTATATTTATAGATCACGGGTGGTTTCCATTCAGAGAACACATGGTTTCATTCATAAAACACAGGGTTCTATTCATAGAACACAGGGTTCCATTCATAGAACACAGGGTTCTATTCATAGAACACAAGGTTTTATTCATAAAACACATGGTTATATTTATAGATCACGGGTGGTTTCCATTCAGATAACACATCATTTCATTCATAAAACACAGGGTTCTATTTATAGAACACAGGGTTCCATTCATAGAACACAGGGTTCTATTAATAGAACACAAGGTTTTATTCATAAAACACATGGTTATATTTATAGATCACGGGTGGTTTCCAGTCAGAGAACACATGGTTTCATTCATAAAACACAGGGTTCTATTCATAGAACACAGGATTCCATTCATAGAACACAGGGTTCTATTAATAGAACACAAGGTTTTATTCATAAAACACATGGTTATATTTATAGATCACGGGTGGTTTCCATTCAGAGAACACATCATTTCATTCATAAAACACAGGGTTCTATTCATAGAACACAGGGTTCCTTTTATAGAACACTGGGTTCTATTCATAGACCACAAGGTTTTATTCATAGAACACATGGTTATATTTATAGATCACGGGTGGTTTCCATTCAGAGAACACATGGTTTCATTTATAAAACACAGGGTTCTATTCATGGAATACAGGGTTCCATTCATAGAACACAGGGTTCTATTAATAGAACACAATGTTTTAATCATAAAACACATGGTTATATTTATAGATCACGGGTGGTTTCCATTCAGAGAACACATAATTTCATTCATAAAACACAGGGTTCTATTCATAGAACACAAGGTTTTATTCATAGAACACATGGCTATATTTATAGATCACGGGTGGTTTCCATTCAGAGAACACATGGTTTCATTAAAAAAACACAGGGTTCTATTTATAGAACACAGCGTTCCATTCATAGAACACAGGGTTCTATTAATAGAACACAAGGTTTTATTCATAAAACACATGGTTATATTTATAGATCACGGGTGGTTTCCATTCAGAGAACACATGGTTTCATTCATAAAACACATGGTTCTATTCATAGAACACAGGGTTCCATTCATAGAACACAGGGTTCTATTAATAGAACACAAGGTTTTATTCATAAAACACATGGTTATATTTATAGATCACGGGTGGTTTCCATTCAGATAACACATCATTTCATTCATAAAACACAGGGTTCTATTCATAGAACAAAGGGTTCCATTTATAGAACACTGGGTTCTATTCATAGAACACAAGGTTTTATTCATAGAACACATGGTTATATTTATAGATCACGGGTGGTTTCCATTCAGAGAACACATAATTTTATTCATAAAACACAGGGTTCTATTCATAGAACACAGGGTTCCATTTATAGAACACAGGGTTCTATTCATAGAACTCAAGGTTTTATTCATAGAACAGATGGTTATATTTATAGATCACGGGTGGTTTCCATTCAGAGAACACATAATTTCATTCATAAAACACAGGGTTCTATTCATAGAACACAGGGTTCCATTTATAGAACACGGGGTTCTATTCATAGAACACAAGGTTTATTCATAGAACAGATGGTTATATTTATAGATCACGGGTGGTTTCCATTCAGAGAACACATGGTTTCATTCATAAAACACAGGGTTCTATTCATGGAACACAGGGTTCCATTCATAGAACACAGGGTTCTATTAATAGAACACAAGGTTTTATTCATAGAACACATGGTTATATTTATAGATCACGGGTGGTTTCCATTCAGAGAACACATAATTTCATTCATAAAACACAGGGTTCTATTCATAGAACACAAGGTTCCAATTATAGAACACAGGGTTCTATTCATAGAACACAAGGTTTTATTCATAGAACAGATGGGTATATTTATAGATCACGGGTGGTTTCCATTCAGAGAACACATGGTTTCATTCATAAAACACAGGGTTCTATTCATAAAACACAGGGTTCCATTCATAAAACACAGGGTTCTATTAATAGAACACATGGTTTTATTCATAGAACACATGGTTATATTTATAGATCACGGGAGGTTTCCATTCAGAGAACACATGATTTCATTCATAAAACACAGGGTTCTATTTATAGAACACAGGGTTCCATTCATAGAACACAGGGTTCTATTAATAGAACACAAGGTTTTATTCATAAAACACATGGTTATATTTATAGATCACGGGTGGTTTCCATTCAGAGAACACATGGTTTCATTCATAAAACACAGGGTTCTATTCATAGAACACAGGGTTCCATTCATAGAACACAGGGTTCTATTAATAGAACACAAGGTTTTATTCATAAAACACATGGTTATATTTATAGATCACGGGTGGTTTCCATTCAGAGAACACATGGTTTCATTCATAAAACACAGGGTTCTATTCATAGAACACAGGGTTCCATTCATAGAACACAGGGTTCTATTAATAGAACACAAGGTTTTATTCATAAAACACATGGTTATATTTATAGATCACGGGTGGTTTCCATTCAGAGAACACATCATTTCATTCATAAAACACAGGGTTCTATTCATAGAACACAGGGTTCCATTTATAGAACACTGGGTTCTATTCATAGAACACAAGGTTTTATTCATAGAACACATGGTTATATTTATAGATCACGGGTGGTTTCCATTCAGAGAACACATAATTTTATTCATAAAACACAGGGTTCTATTCATAGAACACAGGGTTCCATTTATAGAACACAGGGTTCTATTCATAGAACTCAAGGTTTTATTCATAAAACACATGGTTATATTTATAGATCACGGGTGGTTTCCATTCAGAGAACACATCATTTCATTCATAAAACACAGGGTTCTATTCATAGAACACAGGGTTCCATTTATAGAACACTGGGTTCTATTCATAGAACACAAGGTTTTATTCATAGAACACATGGTTATATTTATAGATCACGGGTGGTTTCCATTCAGAGAACACATAATTTTATTCATAAAACACAGGGTTCTATTCATAGAACACAGGGTTCCATTTATAGAACACGGGGTTCTATTCATAGAACACAAGGTTTATTCATAGAACAGATTGTTATATTTATAGATCACGGGTGGTTTCCATTCAGAGAACACATGGTTTCATTCATAAAACACAGGGTTCTATTCATGGAACACAGGGTTCCATTCATAGAACACATGGCTATATTTATAGATCACGGGTGGTTTCCATTCAGAGAACACATGGTTTCATTAATAAAACACAGGGTTCTATTTATAGAACACAGGGTTCCATTCATAGAACACAGGGTTCTATTAATAGAACACAAGGTTTTATTCATAGAACACATGGTTATATTTATAGATCACAGGTGGTTTCCATTCAGATAACACATCATTTCATTCATAAAACACAGGGTTCTATTCATAGAACACAGGGTTCCATTTATAGAACACAGGGTTCTATTCATAGAACTCAAGGTTTTATTCATAGAACAGATGGTTATATTTATAGATCACGGGTGGTTTCCATTCAGAGAACACATAATTTCATTCATAAAACACAGGGTTCTATTCATAGAACACAGGGTTCCATTTATAGAACACGGGGTTCTATTCATAGAATACAAGGTTTATTCATAGAACAGATGGTTATATTTATAGATCACGGGTGGTTTCCATTCAGAGAACACATGGTTTCATTCATAAAACACAGGGTTCTATTCATGGAACACAGGGTTCCATTCATAGAACACAGGGTTCTATTAATAGAACACAAGGTTTTATTCATAGAACACATGGTTATATTTATAGATCACGGGTGGTTTCCATTCAGAGAACACATAATTTCATTCATAAAACACAGGGTTCTATTCATAGAACACAAGGTTCCAATTATAGAACACAGGGTTCTATTCATAGAACACAAGGTTTTATTCATAGAACAGATGGGTATATTTATAGATCACGGGTGGTTTCCATTCAGAGAACACATAATTGTATTCATAAAACACAGGGTTCTATTCATAGAACACAGGGTTCCATTTATAGAACACAGGGTTCTATTCATAGAACTCAAGGTTTTATTCATAGAACAGATGGTTATATTTATAGATCACGGGTGGTTTCCATTCAGAGAACACATAATTTCATTCATAAAACACAGGGTTCTATTCATAGAACACAGGGTTCCATCTATAGAACACGGGGTTCTATTCATAGAACACAAGGTTTATTCATAGAACAGATGGTTATATTTATAGATCACGGGTGGTTTCCATTCAGAGAACACATGGTTTCATTCATAAAACACAGGGTTCTATTCATGGAACACAGGGTTCCATTCATAGAACACAGGGTTCTATTAATAGAACACAAGGTTTTATTCATAGAACACATGGTTATATTTATAGATCACGGGTGGTTTCCATTCAGAGAACACATAATTTCATTCATAAAACACAGGGTTCTATTCATAGAACACAAGGTTCCAATTATAGAACACAGGGTTCTATTCATAGAACACAAGGTTTTATTCATAGAACAGATGGGTATATTTATAGATCACGGGTGGTTTCCATTCAGAGAACACATGGTTTCATTCATAAAACACAGGGTTCTATTCATAAAACACAGGGTTCCATTCATAAAACACAGGGTTCTATTAATAGAACACAAGGATTTATTCATAGAACACATGGTTATATTTATAGATCACGGGAGGTTTCCATTCAGAGAACACATGATTTCATTCATAAAACACAGGGTTCTATTTATAGAACACAGGGTTCCATTCATAGAACACAGGGTTCTATTAATAGAACACAAGGTTTTATTCATAAAACACATGGTTATATTTATAGATCACGGGTGGTTTCCATTCAGAGAACACATGGTTTCATTCATAAAACACAGGGTTCTATTCATAGAACACAGGGTTCCATTCATAGAACACAGGGTTCTATTAATAGAACACAAGGTTTTATTCATAGAACACATGGCTATATTTATAGATCACGGGTGGTTTCCATTCAGAGAACACATGGTTTCATTCATAAAACACAAGGTTCTATTTATAGAACACAGGGTTCCATTCATAGAACAAAGGGTTCTATTAATAGAACACAAGGTTTTATTCATAAAACACATGGTTATATTTATAGATCACGGGTGGTTTCCATTCAGAGAACACATGGTTTCATTCATAAAACACAGGGTTATATTCATAGAACACAGGGTTCCATTCATAGAACACAGGGTTCTATTAAGAGAACACAAGGTTTTATTCATAAAACACATGGTTATATTTATAGATCACGGGTGGTTTCCATTCAAAGAACACATCATTTCATTCATAAAACACAGGGTTCTATTCATAGAACACAAGGTTTTATTCATAGAACACATGGTTATATTTATAGATCACGGGTGGTTTTCATTCAGAGAACACATAATTTCATTCATAAAACACAGGGTTCTATTCATAGAACACAGGGTTCCATTTATAGAACACAGGGTTCTATTCATAGAACACAAGGTTTTATTCATAGAACACATGGTTATATTTATAGATCACGGGTGGTTTCCATTCAGAGAACACATAATTTTATTCATAAAACACAGGGTTCTATTCATAGAACACAGGGTTCCATTTATAGAACACAGGGTTCTATTCATAGAACTCAAGGTTTTATTCATAGAACAGATGGTTATATTTATAGATCACGGGTGGTTTCCATTCAGAGAACACATAATTGCATTCATAAAACACAGGGTTCTATTCATAGAACACAGGGTTCCATTTATAGAACACAGGGTTCTATTCATAGAACACAAGGTTTTATTCATAGAACACATGGCTATATTTATAGATCACGGGTGGTTTCCATTCAGAGAACACATGGTTTCATTCATAAAACACAAGGTTCTATTTATAGAACACAGGGTTCCATTCATAGAACAAAGGGTTCTATTAATAGAACACAAGGTTTTATTCATAAAACACATGGTTATATTTATAGATCACGGGTGGTTTCCATTCAGAGAACACATGGTTTCATTCATAAAACACAGGGTTATATTCATAGAACACAGGGTTCCATTCATAGAACACAGGGTTCTATTAAGAGAACACAAGGTTTTATTCATAAAACACATGGTTATATTTATAGATCACGGGTGGTTTCCATTCAAAGAACACATCATTTCATTCATAAAACACAGGGTTCTATTCATAGAACACAAGGTTTTATTCATAGAACACATGGTTATATTTATAGATCACGGGTGGTTTTCATTCAGAGAACACATAATTTCATTCATAAAACACAGGGTTCTATTCATAGAACACAGGGTTCTATTTATAGAACACAGGGTTCTATTCATAGAACACAAGGTTTTATTCATAGAACACATGGTTATATTTATAGATCACGGGTGGTTTCCATTCAGAGAACACATAATTTTATTCATAAAACACAGGGTTCTATTCATAGAACACAGGGTTCCATTTATAGAACACAGGGTTCTATTCATAGAACTCAAGGTTTTATTCATAGAACAGATGGTTATATTTATAGATCACGGGTGGTTTCCATTCAGAGAACACATAATTGCATTCATAAAACACAGGGTTCTATTCATAGAACACAGGGTTCCATTTATAGAACACAGGGTTCTATTCATAGAACACAAGGTTTTATTCATAGAACACATGGCTATATTTATAGATCACAGGTGGTTTCCATTCAGAGAACACATGGTTTCATTCATAAAACACAGGGTTCTATTCATAGAACACAGGGTTCCATTCATAGAACACAGGGTTCTATTAATAGAACACAAGGTTTTATTCATAAAACACATGGTTATATTTATAGGTCACGGGTGGTTTCCATTCAGAGAACACATAATTTCATTCATAAAACACAGGGTTCTATTCATAGAACACAGGGTTCCATTTATAGAACACGGGGTTCTATTCATAGAATACAAGGTTTATTCATAGAACAGATGGTTATATTTATAGATCACGGGTGGTTTCCATTCAGAGAACACATGGTTTCATTCATAAAACACAGGGTTCTATTCATGGAACACAGGGTTCCATTCATAGAACACAGGGTTCTATTAATAGAACACAAGGTTTTATTCATAGAACACATGGTTATATTTATAGATCACGGGTGGTTTCCATTCAGAGAACACATAATTTCATTCATAAAACACAGGGTTCTATTCATAGAACACAAGGTTCCAATTATAGAACACAGGGTTCTATTCATAGAACACAAGGTTTTATTCATAGAACAGATGGGTATATTTATAGATCACGGGTGGTTTCCATTCAGAGAACACATAATTGTATTCATAAAACACAGGGTTCTATTCATAGAACACAGGGTTCCATTTATAGAACACAGGGTTCTATTCATAGAACTCAAGGTTTTATTCATAGAACAGATGGTTATATTTATAGATCACGGGTGGTTTCCATTCAGAGAACACATAATTTCATTCATAAAACACAGGGTTCTATTCATAGAACACAGGGTTCCATCTATAGAACACGGGGTTCTATTCATAGAACACAAGGTTTATTCATAGAACAGATGGTTATATTTATAGATCACGGGTGGTTTCCATTCAGAGAACACATGGTTTCATTCATAAAACACAGGGTTCTATTCATGGAACACAGGGTTCCATTCATAGAACACAGGGTTCTATTAATAGAACACAAGGTTTTATTCATAGAACACATGGTTATATTTATAGATCACGGGTGGTTTCCATTCAGAGAACACATAATTTCATTCATAAAACACAGGGTTCTATTCATAGAACACAAGGTTCCAATTATAGAACACAGGGTTCTATTCATAGAACACAAGGTTTTATTCATAGAACAGATGGGTATATTTATAGATCACGGGTGGTTTCCATTCAGAGAACACATGGTTTCATTCATAAAACACAGGGTTCTATTCATAAAACACAGGGTTCCATTCATAAAACACAGGGTTCTATTAATAGAACACAAGGATTTATTCATAGAACACATGGTTATATTTATAGATCACGGGAGGTTTCCATTCAGAGAACACATGATTTCATTCATAAAACACAGGGTTCTATTTATAGAACACAGGGTTCCATTCATAGAACACAGGGTTCTATTAATAGAACACAAGGTTTTATTCATAAAACACATGGTTATATTTATAGATCACGGGTGGTTTCCATTCAGAGAACACATGGTTTCATTCATAAAACACAGGGTTCTATTCATAGAACACAGGGTTCCATTCATAGAACACAGGGTTCTATTAATAGAACACAAGGTTTTATTCATAGAACACATGGCTATATTTATAGATCACGGGTGGTTTCCATTCAGAGAACACATG
Organism: Crinia signifera; assembly: GCF_055691185.1. NCBI lineage: Eukaryota > Metazoa > Chordata > Amphibia > Anura > Myobatrachidae > Crinia > Crinia signifera. Next base: position 234,693,054 of record NC_139217.1, on the reverse strand, counting down.
GTTTCATTCATAAAACACAAGGTTCTATTTATAGAACACAGGGTTCCATTCATAGAACAAAGGGTTCTATTAATAGAACACAAGGTTTTATTCATAAAACACATGGTTATATTTATAGATCACGGGTGGTTTCCATTCAGAGAACACATGGTTTCATTCATAAAACACAGGGTTATATTCATAGAACACAGGGTTCCATTCATAGAACACAGGGTTCTATTAAGAGAACACAAGGTTTTATTCATAAAACACATGGTTATATTTATAGATCACGGGTGGTTTCCATTCAAAGAACACATCATTTCATTCATAAAACACAGGGTTCTATTCATAGAACACAAGGTTTTATTCATAGAACACATGGTTATATTTATAGATCACGGGTGGTTTTCATTCAGAGAACACATAATTTCATTCATAAAACACAGGGTTCTATTCATAGAACACAGGGTTCCATTTATAGAACACAGGGTTCTATTCATAGAACACAAGGTTTTATTCATAGAACACATGGTTATATTTATAGATCACGGGTGGTTTCCATTCAGAGAACACATAATTTTATTCATAAAACACAGGGTTCTATTCATAGAACACAGGGTTCCATTTATAGAACACAGGGTTCTATTCATAGAACTCAAGGTTTTATTCATAGAACAGATGGTTATATTTATAGATCACGGGTGGTTTCCATTCAGAGAACACATAATTGCATTCATAAAACACAGGGTTCTATTCATAGAACACAGGGTTCCATTTATAGAACACAGGGTTCTATTCATAGAACACAAGGTTTTATTCATAGAACACATGGCTATATTTATAGATCACGGGTGGTTTCCATTCAGAGAACACATGGTTTCATTCATAAAACACAAGGTTCTATTTATAGAACACAGGGTTCCATTCATAGAACAAAGGGTTCTATTAATAGAACACAAGGTTTTATTCATAAAACACATGGTTATATTTATAGATCACGGGTGGTTTCCATTCAGAGAACACATGGTTTCATTCATAAAACACAGGGTTATATTCATAGAACACAGGGTTCCATTCATAGAACACAGGGTTCTATTAAGAGAACACAAGGTTTTATTCATAAAACACATGGTTATATTTATAGATCACGGGTGGTTTCCATTCAAAGAACACATCATTTCATTCATAAAACACAGGGTTCTATTCATAGAACACAAGGTTTTATTCATAGAACACATGGTTATATTTATAGATCACGGGTGGTTTTCATTCAGAGAACACATAATTTCATTCATAAAACACAGGGTTCTATTCATAGAACACAGGGTTCTATTTATAGAACACAGGGTTCTATTCATAGAACACAAGGTTTTATTCATAGAACACATGGTTATATTTATAGATCACGGGTGGTTTCCATTCAGAGAACACATAATTTTATTCATAAAACACAGGGTTCTATTCATAGAACACAGGGTTCCATTTATAGAACACAGGGTTCTATTCATAGAACTCAAGGTTTTATTCATAGAACAGATGGTTATATTTATAGATCACGGGTGGTTTCCATTCAGAGAACACATAATTGCATTCATAAAACACAGGGTTCTATTCATAGAACACAGGGTTCCATTTATAGAACACAGGGTTCTATTCATAGAACACAAGGTTTTATTCATAGAACACATGGCTATATTTATAGATCACAGGTGGTTTCCATTCAGAGAACACATGGTTTCATTCATAAAACACAGGGTTCTATTCATAGAACACAGGGTTCCATTCATAGAACACAGGGTTCTATTAATAGAACACAAGGTTTTATTCATAAAACACATGGTTATATTTATAGGTCACGGGTGGTTTCCATTCAGAGAACACATAATTTCATTCATAAAACACAGGGTTCTATTCATAGAACACAGGGTTCCATTTATAGAACACAGGGTTCTATTCATAGAACACAAGGTTTTATTCATAGAACACATGGTTATATTTATAGATCACGGGTGGTTTCCATTCAGAGAACACATGGTTTCATTCATAAAACACAGGGTTCTATTTATAGAACACAGGGTTCCATTCATAGAACAAAGGGTTCTATTAATAGAACACAAGGTTTTATTCATAAAACACATGGTTATATTTATAGATCACGGGTGGTTTCCATTCAGAGAACACATGGTTTCATTCATAAAACACAGGGTTATATTCATAGAACACAGGGTTCCATTCATAGAACACAGGGTTCTATTAAGAGAACACAAGGTTTTATTCATAAAACACATGGTTATATTTATAGATCACGGGTGGTTTCCATTCAAAGAACACATCATTTCATTCATAAAACACAGGGTTCTATTCATAGAACACAGGGTTCCATTTATAGAACACTGGGTTCTATTCATAGAACACAAGGTTTTATTCATAGAACACATGGTTATATTTATAGATCACGGGTGGTTTCCATTCAGAGAACACATAATTTCATTCATAAAACACAGGGTTCTATTCATAGAACACAGGGTTCCATTTATAGAACACAGGGTTCTATTCATAGAACACAAGGTTTTATTCATAGAACACATGGTTATATTTATAGATCACGGGTGGTTTCCATTCAGAGAACACATAATTTTATTCATAAAACACAGGGTTCTATTCATAGAACACAGGGTTCCATTTATAGAACACAGGGTTCTATTCATAGAACTCAAGGTTTTATTCATAGAACAGATGGTTATATTTATAGATCACGGGTGGTTTCCATTCAGAGAACACATAATTGCATTCATAAAACACAGGGTTCTATTCATAGAACACAGGGTTCCATTTATACAACACAGGGTTCTATTCATAGAACACAAGGTTTTATTCATAGAACACATGGCTATATTTATAGATCACAGGTGGTTTCCATTCAGAGAACACATGGTTTCATTCATAAAACACAGGGTTCTATTCATAGAACACAGGGTTCCATTCATAGAACACAGGGTTCTATTAATAGAACACAAGGTTTTATTCATAAAACACATGGTTATATTTATAGATCACGGGTGGTTTCCATTCAGAGAACACATAATTTCATTCATAAAACACAGGGTTCTATTCATAGAACACAGGGTTCTATTCATAGAACACAAGGTTTTATTCATAGAACACATGGTTATATTTATAGATCACGGGTGGTTTCCATTCAGAGAACACATAATTTTATTCATAAAACACAGGGTTCTATTCATAGAACACAGGGTTCCATTTATAGAACACAGGGTTCTATTCATAGAACTCAAGGTTTTATTCATAGAACAGATGGTTATATTTATAGATCACGGGTGGTTTCCATTCAGAGAACACATAATTGCATTCATAAAACACAGGGTTCTATTCATAGAACACAGGGTTCCATTTATAGAACACAGGGTTCTATTCATAGAACACAAGGTTTTATTCATAGAACACATGGCTATATTTATAGATCACGGGTGGTTTCCATTCAGAGAACACATGGTTTCATTCATAAAACACAGGGTTCTATTTATAGAACACAGGGTTCCATTCATATAAAACAGGGTTCTATTAATAGAACACAAGGTTTTATTCATAAAACACATGGTTATATTTATAGATCACGGGTGGTTTCCATTCAGAGAACACATGGTTTCATTCATAAAACACAGGGTTCTATTCATAGAACACAGGGTTCCATTCATAGAACACAGGGTTCTATTAAGAGAACACAAGGTTTTATTCATAGAACACATGGCTATATTTATAGATCACGGGTGGTTTCCATTCAGAGAACACATGGTTTCATTCATAAAACACAGGGTTCTATTTATAGAACACAGGGTTCCATTCATAGAACACAGGGTTCTATTAATAGAACACAAGGTTTTATTCATAAAACACATGGTTATATTTATAGATCACGGGTGGTTTCCATTCAGAGAACACATCATTTCATTCATAAAACACAGGGTTCTATTCATAGAACACAGGGTTCCATTTATAGAACACTGGGTTCTATTCATAGACCACAAGGTTTTATTCATAGAACACATGGTTATATTTATAGATCACGGGTGGTTTTCATTCAGAGAACACATAATTTTATTCATAAAACACAGGGTTCTATTCATAGAACACAGGGTTCCATTTATAGAACACAGGGTTCTATTCATAGAACACAAGGTTTTATTCATAGAACACATGGCTATATTTATAGATCACGGGTGGTTTCCATTCAGAGAACACATGGTTTCATTCATAAAACACAGGGTTTTATTTATAGAACACAGGGTTCCATTCATAGAACACAGGGTTCTATTAATAGAACACAAGGTTTTATTCATAAAACACATGGTTATATTTATAGATCACGGGTGGTTTCCATTCAGAGAACACATGGTTTCATTCATAAAACACAGGGTTCTATTCATAGAACACAGGGTTCCATTCATAGAACACAGGGTTCTATTAATAGAACACAAGGTTGTATTCATAAAACACATGGTTATATTTATAGATCACGGGTGGTTTCCATTCAGAGAACACATCATTTCATTCATAAAACACAGGGTTCTATTCATAGAACACAGGGTTCCATTTATAGAACACTGGGTTCTATTCATAGACCACAAGGTTTTATTCATAGAACACATGGTTATATTTATAGATCACGGGTGGTTTCCATTCAGAGAACACATAATTTTATTCATAAAACACAGGGTTCAATTCATAGAACACAGGGTTCCATTTATAGAACACAGGGTTCTATTCATAGAACTCAAGGTTTTATTCATAGAACAGATGGTTATATTTATAGATCACGGGTGGTTTCCATTCAGAGAACACATAATTGCATTCATAAAACACAGGGTTCTATTCATAGAACACAGGGTTCCATTTATAGAACACAGGGTTCTATTCATAGAAAACAAGGTTTTATTCATAGAACACATGGCTATATTTATAGATCACGGGTGGTTTCCATTCAGAGAACACATGGTTTCATTCATAAAACACAGGGTTCTATTTATAGAACACAGGGTTCCATTCATAGAACACAGGGTTCTATTAATAAAACACAAGGTTTTATTCATAAAACACATGGTTATATTTATAGATCACGGGTGGTTTCCATTCAGAGAACACATGGTTTCATTCATAAAACACAGGGTTCTATTCATAGAACACAGGGTTCCATTCATAGAACACAGGGTTCTATTCATAGAACACAAGGTTTTATTCATAAAACACATGGTTATATTTATAGATCACGGGTGGTTTCCATTCAGATAACACATCATTTCATTCATAAAACACAGGGTTCTATTTATAGAACACAGGGTTCCATTCATAGAACACAGGGTTCTATTAATAGAACACAAGGTTTTATTCATAAAACACATGGTTATATTTATAGATCACGGGTGGTTTCCAGTCAGAGAACACATGGTTTCATTCATAAAACACAGGGTTCTATTCATAGAACACAGGATTCCATTCATAGAACACAGGGTTCTATTAATAGAACACAAGGTTTTATTCATAAAACACATGGTTATATTTATAGATCACGGGTGGTTTCCATTCAGAGAACACATAATTTCATTCATAAAACACAGGGTTCTATTCATAGAACACAGGGTTCCATTCATAGAACACAGGGTTCTATTCATAGAACACAAGGTTTTATTCATAGAACACATGGTTATATTTATAGATCACGGGTGGTTTCCATTCAGAGAACACATCATTTCATTCATAAAACACAGGGTTCTATTCATAGAACACAGGGTTCCTTTTATAGAACACTGGGTTCTATTCATAGACCACAAGGTTTTATTCATAGAACACATGGTTATATTTATAGATCACGGGTGGTTTCCATTCAGAGAACACATGGTTTCATTTATAAAACACAGGGTTCTATTCATGGAATACAGGGTTCCATTCATAGAACACAGGGTTCTATTAATAGAACACAATGTTTTAATCATAAAACACATGGTTATATTTATAGATCACGGGTGGTTTCCATTCAGAGAACACATAATTTCATTCATAAAACACAGGGTTCTATTCATAGAACACAAGGTTTTATTCATAGAACACATGGCTATATTTATAGATCACGGGTGGTTTCCATTCAGAGAACACATGATTTCATTCATAAAACACAGGGTTCTATTCATAGAACACAGGGTTCCATTTATAGAACACTGGGTTCTATTCATAGAACACAAGGTTTTATTCATAAAACACATGGTTATATTTATAGATCACGGGTGGTTTCCATTCAGATAACACATCATTTCATTCATAAAACACAGGGTTCTATTCATAGAACAAAGGGTTCCATTTATAGAACACTGGGTTCTATTCATAGAACACAAGGTTTTATTCATAGAACACATGGTTATATTTATAGATCACGGGTGGTTTCCATTCAGAGAACACATAATTTTATTCATAAAACACAGGGTTCTATTCATAGAACACAGGGTTCCATTTATAGAACACAGGGTTCTATTCATAGAACTCAAGGTTTTATTCATAGAACAGATGGTTATATTTATAGATCACGGGTGGTTTCCATTCAGAGAACACATAATTTCATTCATAAAACACAGGGTTCTATTCATAGAACACAGGGTTCCATTTATAGAACACGGGGTTCTATTCATAGAACACAAGGTTTATTCATAGAACAGATGGTTATATTTATAGATCACGGGTGGTTTCCATTCAGAGAACACATGGTTTCATTCATAAAACACAGGGTTCTATTCATGGAACACAGGGTTCCATTCATAGAACACAGGGTTCTATTAATAGAACACAAGGTTTTATTCATAGAACACATGGTTATATTTATAGATCACGGGTGGTTTCCATTCAGAGAACACATAATTTCATTCATAAAACACAGGGTTCTATTCATAGAACACAAGGTTCCAATTATAGAACACAGGGTTCTATTCATAGAACACAAGGTTTTATTCATAGAACAGATGGGTATATTTATAGATCACGGGTGGTTTCCATTCAGAGAACACATGGTTTCATTCATAAAACACAGGGTTCTATTCATAAAACACAGGGTTCCATTCATAAAACACAGGGTTCTATTAATAGAACACATGGTTTTATTCATAGAACACATGGTTATATTTATAGATCACGGGAGGTTTCCATTCAGAGAACACATGATTTCATTCATAAAACACAGGGTTCTATTTATAGAACACAGGGTTCCATTCATAGAACACAGGGTTCTATTAATAGAACACAAGGTTTTATTCATAAAACACATGGTTATATTTATAGATCACGGGTGGTTTCCATTCAGAGAACACATGGTTTCATTCATAAAACACAGGGTTCTATTCATAGAACACAGGGTTCCATTCATAGAACACAGGGTTCTATTAATAGAACACAAGGTTTTATTCATAAAACACATGGTTATATTTATAGATCACGGGTGGTTTCCATTCAGAGAACACATGGTTTCATTCATAAAACACAGGGTTCTATTCATAGAACACAGGGTTCCATTCATAGAACACAGGGTTCTATTAATAGAACACAAGGTTTTATTCATAAAACACATGGTTATATTTATAGATAACGGGTGGTTTCCATTCAGAGAACACATCATTTCATTCATAAAACACAGGGTTCTATTCATAGAACACAGGGTTCCATTTATAGAACACTGGGTTCTATTCATAGAACACAAGGTTTTATTCATAGAACACATGGTTATATTTATAGATCACGGGTGGTTTCCATTCAGAGAACACATAATTTTATTCATAAAACACAGGGTTCTATTCATAGAACACAGGGTTCCATTTATAGAACACAGGGTTCTATTCATAGAACTCAAGGTTTTATTCATAGAACAGATGGTTATATTTATAGATCACGGGTGGTTTCCATTCAGAGAACACATAATTTCATTCATAAAACACAGGGTTCTATTCATAGAACACAGGGTTCCATTTATAGAACACGGGGTTCTATTCATAGACCACAAGGTTTTATTCATAGAACACATGGTTATATTTATAGATCACGGGTGGTTTCCATTCAGAGAACACATAATTTTATTCATAAAACACAGGGTTCAATTCATAGAACACAGGGTTTCATTTATAGAACACAGGGTTCTATTCATAGAACTCAAGGTTTTATTCATAGAACAGATGGTTATATTTATAGATCACGGGTGGTTTCCATTCAGAGAACACATAATTGCATTCATAAAACACAGGGTTCTATTCATAGAACACAGGGTTCCATTTATAGAACACAGGGTTCTATTCATAGAAAACAAGGTTTTATTCATAGAACACATGGCTATATTTATAGATCACGGGTGGTTTCCATTCAGAGAACACATGGTTTCATTCATAAAACACAGGGTTCTATTTATAGAACACAGGGTTCCATTCATAGAACACAGGGTTCTATTAATAAAACACAAGGTTTTATTCATAAAACACATGGTTATATTTATAGATCACGGGTGGTTTCCATTCAGAGAACACATGGTTTCATTCATAAAACACAGGGTTCTATTCATAGAACACAGGGTTCCATTCATAGAACACAGGGTTCTATTCATAGAACACAAGGTTTTATTCATAAAACACATGGTTATATTTATAGATCACGGGTGGTTTCCATTCAGATAACACATCATTTCATTCATAAAACACAGGGTTCTATTTATAGAACACAGGGTTCCATTCATAGAACACAGGGTTCTATTAATAGAACACAAGGTTTTATTCATAAAACACATGGTTATATTTATAGATCACGGGTGGTTTCCAGTCAGAGAACACATGGTTTCATTCATAAAACACAGGGTTCTATTCATAGAACACAGGATTCCATTCATAGAACACAGGGTTCTATTAATAGAACACAAGGTTTTATTCATAAAACACATGGTTATATTTATAGATCACGGGTGGTTTCCATTCAGAGAACACATAATTTCATTCATAAAACACAGGGTTCTATTCATAGAACACAGGGTTCCATTCATAGAACACAGGGTTCTATTCATAGAACACAAGGTTTTATTCATAGAACACATGGTTATATTTATAGATCACGGGTGGTTTCCATTCAGAGAACACATCATTTCATTCATAAAACACAGGGTTCTATTCATAGAACACAGGGTTCCTTTTATAGAACACTGGGTTCTATTCATAGACCACAAGGTTTTATTCATAGAACACATGGTTATATTTATAGATCACGGGTGGTTTCCATTCAGAGAACACATGGTTTCATTTATAAAACACAGGGTTCTATTCATGGAATACAGGGTTCCATTCATAGAACACAGGGTTCTATTAATAGAACACAATGTTTTAATCATAAAACACATGGTTATATTTATAGATCACGGGTGGTTTCCATTCAGAGAACACATAATTTCATTCATAAAACACAGGGTTCTATTCATAGAACACAAGGTTTTATTCATAGAACACATGGCTATATTTATAGATCACGGGTGGTTTCCATTCAGAGAACACATGGTTTCATTAATAAAACACAGGGTTCTATTTATAGAACACAGCGTTCCATTCATAGAACACAGGGTTCTATTAATAGAACACAAGGTTTTATTCATAAAACACATGGTTATATTTATAGATCACGGGTGGTTTCCATTCAGAGAACACATGGTTTCATTCATAAAACACATGGTTCTATTCATAGAACACAGGGTTCCATTCATAGAACACAGGGTTCTATTAATAGAACACAAGGTTTTATTCATAAAACACATGGTTATATTTATAGATCACGGGTGGTTTCCATTCAGATAACACATCATTTCATTCATAAAACACAGGGTTCTATTCATAGAACACAGGGTTCCATTTATAGAACACTGGGTTCTATTCATAGAACACAAGGTTTTATTCATAGAACACATGGTTATATTTATAGATCACGGGTGGTTTCCATTCAGAGAACACATAATTTTATTCATAAAACACAGGGTTCTATTCATAGAACACAGGGTTCCATTTATAGAACACAGGGTTCTATTCATAGAACTCAAGGTTTTATTCATAGAACAGATGGTTATATTTATAGATCACGGGTGGTTTCCATTCAGAGAACACATAATTTCATTCATAAAACACAGGGTTCTATTCATAGAACACAGGGTTCCATTTATAGAACACGGGGTTCTATTCATAGAACACAAGGTTTATTCATAGAACAGATGGTTATATTTATAGATCACGGGTGGTTTCCATTCAGAGAACACATGGTTTCATTCATAAAACACAGGGTTCTATTCATAGAACACAGGGTTCCATTCATAGAACACAGGGTTCTATTCATAGAACACAAGGTTTTATTCATAAAACACATGGTTATATTTATAGATCACGGGTGGTTTCCATTCAGATAACACATCATTTCATTCATAAAACACAGGGTTCTATTTATAGAACACAGGGTTCCATTCATAGAACACAGGGTTCTATTAATAGAACACAAGGTTTTATTCATAAAACACATGGTTATATTTATAGATCACGGGTGGTTTCCAGTCAGAGAACACATGGTTTCATTCATAAAACACAGGGTTCTATTCATAGAACACAGGATTCCATTCATAGAACACAGGGTTCTATTAATAGAACACAAGGTTTTATTCATAAAACACATGGTTATATTTATAGATCACGGGTGGTTTCCATTCAGAGAACACATCATTTCATTCATAAAACACAGGGTTCTATTCATAGAACACAGGGTTCCTTTTATAGAACACAGGGTTCTATTAATAGAACACAATGTTTTAATCATAAAACACATGGTTATATTTATAGATCACGGGTGGTTTCCATTCAGAGAACACATAATTTCATTCATAAAACACAGGGTTCTATTCATAGAACACAAGGTTTTATTCATAGAACACATGGCTATATTTATAGATCACGGGTGGTTTCCATTCAGAGAACACATGGTTTCATTAAAAAAACACAGGGTTCTATTTATAGAACACAGCGTTCCATTCATAGAACACAGGGTTCTATTAATAGAACACAAGGTTTTATTCATAAAACACATGGTTATATTTATAGATCACGGGTGGTTTCCATTCAGAGAACACATGGTTTCATTCATAAAACACATGGTTCTATTCATAGAACACAGGGTTCCATTCATAGAACACAGGGTTCTATTAATAGAACACAAGGTTTTATTCATAAAACACATGGTTATATTTATAGATCACGGGTGGTTTCCATTCAGATAACACATCATTTCATTCATAAAACACAGGGTTCTATTCATAGAACAAAGGGTTCCATTTATAGAACACTGGGTTCTATTCATAGAACACAAGGTTTTATTCATAGAACACATGGTTATATTTATAGATCACGGGTGGTTTCCATTCAGAGAACACATAATTTTATTCATAAAACACAGGGTTCTATTCATAGAACACAGGGTTCCATTTATAGAACACAGGGTTCTATTCATAGAACTCAAGGTTTTATTCATAGAACAGATGGTTATATTTATAGATCACGGGTGGTTTCCATTCAGAGAACACATAATTTCATTCATAAAACACAGGGTTCTATTCATAGAACACAGGGTTCCATTTATAGAACACGGGGTTCTATTCATAGAACACAAGGTTTATTCATAGAACAGATGGTTATATTTATAGATCACGGGTGGTTTCCATTCAGAGAACACATGGTTTCATTCATAAAACACAGGGTTCTATTCATGGAACACAGGGTTCCATTCATAGAACACAGGGTTCTATTAATAGAACACAAGGTTTTATTCATAGAACACATGGTTATATTTATAGATCACGGGTGGTTTCCATTCAGAGAACACATAATTTCATTCATAAAACACAGGGTTCTATTCATAGAACACAAGGTTCCAATTATAGAACACAGGGTTCTATTCATAGAACACAAGGTTTTATTCATAGAACAGATGGGTATATTTATAGATCACGGGTGGTTTCCATTCAGAGAACACATGGTTTCATTCATAAAACACAGGGTTCTATTCATAAAACACAGGGTTCCATTCATAAAACACAGGGTTCTATTAATAGAACACATGGTTTTATTCATAGAACACATGGTTATATTTATAGATCACGGGAGGTTTCCATTCAGAGAACACATGATTTCATTCATAAAACACAGGGTTCTATTTATAGAACACAGGGTTCCATTCATAGAACACAGGGTTCTATTAATAGAACACAAGGTTTTATTCATAAAACACATGGTTATATTTATAGATCACGGGTGGTTTCCATTCAGAGAACACATGGTTTCATTCATAAAACACAGGGTTCTATTCATAGAACACAGGGTTCCATTCATAGAACACAGGGTTCTATTAATAGAACACAAGGTTTTATTCATAAAACACATGGTTATATTTATAGATCACGGGTGGTTTCCATTCAGAGAACACATGGTTTCATTCATAAAACACAGGGTTCTATTCATAGAACACAGGGTTCCATTCATAGAACACAGGGTTCTATTAATAGAACACAAGGTTTTATTCATAAAACACATGGTTATATTTATAGATCACGGGTGGTTTCCATTCAGAGAACACATCATTTCATTCATAAAACACAGGGTTCTATTCATAGAACACAGGGTTCCATTTATAGAACACTGGGTTCTATTCATAGAACACAAGGTTTTATTCATAGAACACATGGTTATATTTATAGATCACGGGTGGTTTCCATTCAGAGAACACATAATTTTATTCATAAAACACAGGGTTCTATTCATAGAACACAGGGTTCCATTTATAGAACACAGGGTTCTATTCATAGAACTCAAGGTTTTATTCATAAAACACATGGTTATATTTATAGATCACGGGTGGTTTCCATTCAGAGAACACACCATTTCATTCATAAAACACAGGGTTCTATTCATAGAACACAGGGTTCCATTTATAGAACACTGGGTTCTATTCATAGAACACAAGGTTTTATTCATAGAACACATGGTTATATTTATAGATCACGGGTGGTTTCCATTCAGAGAACACATAATTTTATTCATAAAACACAGGGTTCTATTCATAGAACACAGGGTTCCATTTATAGAACACGGGGTTCTATTCATAGAACACAAGGTTTATTCATAGAACAGATTGTTATATTTATAGATCACGGGTGGTTTCCATTCAGAGAACACATGGTTTCATTCATAAAACACAGGGTTCTATTCATGGAACACAGGGTTCCATTCATAGAACACATGGCTATATTTATAGATCACGGGTGGTTTCCATTCAGAGAACACATGGTTTCATTAATAAAACACAGGGTTCTATTTATAGAACACAGGGTTCCATTCATAGAACACAGGGTTCTATTAATAGAACACAAGGTTTTATTCATAGAACACATGGTTATATTTATAGATCACAGGTGGTTTCCATTCAGATAACACATCATTTCATTCATAAAACACAGGGTTCTATTCATAGAACACAGGGTTCCATTTATAGAACACAGGGTTCTATTCATAGAACTCAAGGTTTTATTCATAGAACAGATGGTTATATTTATAGATCACGGGTGGTTTCCATTCAGAGAACACATAATTTCATTCATAAAACACAGGGTTCTATTCATAGAACACAGGGTTCCATTTATAGAACACGGGGTTCTATTCATAGAATACAAGGTTTATTCATAGAACAGATGGTTATATTTATAGATCACGGGTGGTTTCCATTCAGAGAACACATGGTTTCATTCATAAAACACAGGGTTCTATTCATGGAACACAGGGTTCCATTCATAGAACACAGGGTTCTATTAATAGAACACAAGGTTTTATTCATAGAACACATGGTTATATTTATAGATCACGGGTGGTTTCCATTCAGAGAACACATAATTTCATTCATAAAACACAGGGTTCTATTCATAGAACACAAGGTTCCAATTATAGAACACAGGGTTCTATTCATAGAACACAAGGTTTTATTCATAGAACAGATGGGTATATTTATAGATCACGGGTGGTTTCCATTCAGAGAACACATAATTGTATTCATAAAACACAGGGTTCTATTCATAGAACACAGGGTTCCATTTATAGAACACAGGGTTCTATTCATAGAACTCAAGGTTTTATTCATAGAACAGATGGTTATATTTATAGATCACGGGTGGTTTCCATTCAGAGAACACATAATTTCATTCATAAAACACAGGGTTCTATTCATAGAACACAGGGTTCCATCTATAGAACACGGGGTTCTATTCATAGAACACAAGGTTTATTCATAGAACAGATGGTTATATTTATAGATCACGGGTGGTTTCCATTCAGAGAACACATGGTTTCATTCATAAAACACAGGGTTCTATTCATGGAACACAGGGTTCCATTCATAGAACACAGGGTTCTATTAATAGAACACAAGGTTTTATTCATAGAACACATGGTTATATTTATAGATCACGGGTGGTTTCCATTCAGAGAACACATAATTTCATTCATAAAACACAGGGTTCTATTCATAGAACACAAGGTTCCAATTATAGAACACAGGGTTCTATTCATAGAACACAAGGTTTTATTCATAGAACAGATGGGTATATTTATAGATCACGGGTGGTTTCCATTCAGAGAACACATGGTTTCATTCATAAAACACAGGGTTCTATTCATAAAACACAGGGTTCCATTCATAAAACACAGGGTTCTATTAATAGAACACAAGGATTTATTCATAGAACACATGGTTATATTTATAGATCACGGGAGGTTTCCATTCAGAGAACACATGATTTCATTCATAAAACACAGGGTTCTATTTATAGAACACAGGGTTCCATTCATAGAACACAGGGTTCTATTAATAGAACACAAGGTTTTATTCATAAAACACATGGTTATATTTATAGATCACGGGTGGTTTCCATTCAGAGAACACATGGTTTCATTCATAAAACACAGGGTTCTATTCATAGAACACAGGGTTCCATTCATAGAACACAGGGTTCTATTAATAGAACACAAGGTTTTATTCATAAAACACATGGTTATATTTATAGATCACGGGTGGTTTCCATTCAGAGAACACATGGTTTCATTCATAAAACACAGGGTTCTATTCATAGAACACAGGGTTCCATTCATAGAACACAGGGTTCTATTAATAGAACACAAGGTTTTATTCATAAAACACATGGTTATATTTATAGATCACGGGTGGTTTCCATTCAGAGAACACATCATTTCATTCATAAAACACAGGGTTCTATTCATAGAACACAGGGTTCCATTTATAGAACACTGGGTTCTATTCATAGAACACAAGGTTTTATTCATAGAACACATGGTTATATTTATAGATCACGGGTGGTTTCCATTCAGAGAACACATAATTTTATTCATAAAACACAGGGTTCTATTCATAGAACACAGGGTTCCATTTATAGAACACAGGGTTCTATTCATAGAACTCAAGGTTTTATTCATAGAACAGATGGTTATATTTATAGATTACGGGTGGTTTCCATTCAGAGAACACATAATTTCATTCATAAAACACAGGGTTCTATTCATAGAACACAGGGTTCCATTTATAGAACACGGGGTTCTATTCATAGAACACAAGGTTTATTCATAGAACAGATGGTTATATTTATAGATCACGGGTGGTTTCCATTCAGAGAACACATGGTTTCATTCATAAAACACAGGGTTCTATTCATGGAACACAGGGTTCCATTCATAGAACAAAGGGTTCAATTAATAGAACACAATGTTTTAATCATAAAACACATGGTTATATTTATAGATCACGGGTGGTTTCCATTCAGAGAACACATAATTTCATTCATAAAACACAGGGTTCTATTCATAGAACACAAGGTTTTATTCATAGAACACATGGCTATATTTATAGATCACGGGTGGTTTCCATTCAGAGAACACATGGTTTCATTAATAAAACACAGGGTTCTATTTATAGAACACAGGGTTCCATTCATAGAACACAGGGTTCTATTAATAGAACACAAGGTTTTATTCATAAAACACATGGTTATATTTATAGATCACGGGTGGTTTCCATTCAGAGAACACATGGTTTCATTCATAAAACACATGGTTCTATTCATAGAACACAGAATTCCATTCATAGAACACAGGGTTCTATTAATAGAACACAAGGTTTTATTCATAAAACACATGGTTATATTTATAGATCACGGGTGGTTTCCATTCAGATAACACATCATTTCATTCATAAAACACAGGGTTCTATTCATAGAATACAGGGTTCCATTTATAGAACACTGGGTTCTATTCATAGAACACAAGGTTTTATTCATAGAACACATGGTTATATTTATAGATCACGGGTTGTTTCCATTCAGAGAACACATAATTTTATTCATAAAACACAGGGTTCTATTCATAGAACACAGGGTTCCATTCATAAAACACAGGGTTCTATTAATAGAACACAAGGTTTTATTCATAGAACACATGGTTATATTTATAGATCACGGGAGGTTTCCATTCAGAGAACACATGATTTCATTCATAAAACACAGGGTTCTATTTATAGAACACAGGGTTCCATTCATAGAACACAGGGTTCTATTAATAGAACACAAGGTTTTATTCATAAAACACATGGTTATATTTATAGATCACGGGTGGTTTCCATTCAGAGAACACATGGTTTCATTCATAAAACACAGGGTTCTATATATTGAACACAGGGTTCCATTCATAGAACACAGGGTTCTATTAATAGAACACAAGGTTTTATTCATAAAACACATGGTTATATTTATAGATCACGGGTGGTTTCCATTCAGAGAACACATGGTTTCATTCATAAAACACAGGGTTCTATTCATAGAACACAGGGTTCCATTCATAGAACACAGGGTTCTATTAATAGAACACAAGGTTTTATTCATAAAACACATGGTTATATTTATAGATCACGGGTGGTTTCCATTCAGAGAACACATCATTTCATTCATAAAACACAGGGTTCTATTCATAGAACACAGGGTTCCATTTATAGAACACTGGGTTCTATTCATAGAACACAAGGTTTTATTCATAGAACACATGGTTATATTTATAGATCACGGGTGGTTTCCATTCAGAGAACACATAATTTTATTCATAAAACACAGGGTTCTATTCATAGAACACAGGGTTCCATTTATAGAACACAGGGTTCTATTCATAGAACTCAAGGTTTTATTCATAGAACAGATGGTTATATTTATAGATCACGGGTGGTTTCCATTCAGAGAACACATAATTTCATTCATAAAACACAGGGTTCTATTTATAGAACTCAAGGTTTTATTCATAGAACAGATGGTTATATTTATAGATCACGGGAGGTTTCCATTCAGAGAACACATGATTTCATTAATAAAACACAGGGTTCTATTTATAGAACACAGGGTTCCATTCATAGAACACAGGGTTCTATTAATAGAACACAAGGTTTTATTCATAAAACACATGGTTATATTTATAGATCACGGGCGGTTTCCATTCAGAGGACACATGGTTTCATTCATAAAACACAGGGTTCTATTCATGGAACACAGGGTTCCATTCATAGAACACAGGGTTCTATTAATAGAACACAAGGTTTTATTCATAGAACACATGGTTATATTTATAGATCACGGGTGGTTTCCATTCAGAGAACACATAATTTCATTCATAAAACACAGGGTTCTATTCATAGAACACAAGGTTCCAATTATAGAACACAGGGTTCTATTCATAGAACACAAGGTTTTATTCATAGAACAGATGGGTATATTTATAGATCATGGGTGGTTTCCATTCAGAGAACACATGGTTTCATTCATAAAACACAGGGTTCTAATCATAAAACACAGGGTTCCATTCATAGAACACAGTTTTCTATTAATAGAACACAAGGTTTTATTCATAGAACGCATGGTTATATTTATAGATCACGGGAGGTTTCCATTCAGAGAACACATGATTTCATTAATAAAACACAGGGTTCTATTTATAGAACACAGGGTTCCATTCATAGAACACAGGGTTCTATTAATAGAACACAAGGTTTTATTCATAAAACACATGGTTATATTTATAGATCACGGGTGGTTTCCATTCAGAGAACACATGGTTTCATTCATAAAACACAGGGTTCTATTCATAGAACACAGGGTTCCATTTATAGAACACGGGGTTCTATTCATAGAACACAAGGTTTATTCATAGAACAGATGGTTATATTTATAGATCACGGGTGGTTTCCATTCAGAGAACACATGGTTTCATTCATAAAACACAGGGTTCTATTCATGGAACACAGGGTTCCATTCATAGAACACAGGGTTCTATTAATAGAACACAAGGTTTTATTCATAGAACACATGGTTATATTTATAGATCACGGGTGGTTTCCATTCAGAGAACACATAATTTCATTCATAAAACACAGGGTTCTATTCATAGAACACAAGGTTCCAATTATAGAACACAGGGTTCTATTCATAGAACACAAGGTTTTATTCATAGAACAGATGGGTATATTTATAGATCACGGGTGGTTTCCATTCAGAGAACACATGGTTTCATTCATAAAACACAGGGTTCTATTCATAAAACACAGGGTTCCATTCATAAAACACAGGGTTCTATTAATAGAACACATGGTTTTATTCATAGAACACATGGTTATATTTATAGATCACGGGAGGTTTCCATTCAGAGAACACATGATTTCATTCATAAAACACAGGGTTCTATTTATAGAACACAGGGTTCCATTCATAGAACACAGGGTTCTATTAATAGAACACAAGGTTTTATTCATAAAACACATGGTTATATTTATAGATCACGGGTGGTTTCCATTCAGAGAACACATGGTTTCATTCATAAAACACAGGGTTCTATTCATAGAACACAGGGTTCCATTCATAGAACACAGGGTTCTATTAATAGAACACAAGGTTTTATTCATAAAACACATGGTTATATTTATAGATCACGGGTGGTTTCCATTCAGAGAACACATGGTTTCATTCATAAAACACAGGGTTCTATTCATAGAACACAGGGTTCCATTCATAGAACACAGGGTTCTATTAATAGAACACAAGGTTTTATTCATAAAACACATGGTTATATTTATAGATCACGGGTGGTTTCCATTCAGAGAACACATCATTTCATTCATAAAACACAGGGTTCTATTCATAGAACACATGGTTCCATTTATAGAACACTGGGTTCTATTCATAGAACACAAGGTTTTATTCATAGAACACATGGTTATATTTATAGATCACGGGTGGTTTCCATTCAGAGAACACATAATTTTATTCATAAAACACAGGGTTCTATTCATAGAACACAGGGTTCCATTTATAGAACACAGGGTTCTATTCATAGAACTCAAGGTTTTATTCATAGAACAGATGGTTATATTTATAGATCACGGGTGGTTCCCATTCAGAGAACACATAATTTCATTCATAAAACACAGGGTTCTATTCATAGAACACAGGGTTCCATTTATAGAACACGGGGTTCTATTCATAGAACACAAGGTTTATTCATAGAACAGATTGTTATATTTATAGATCACGGGTGGTTTCCATTCAGAGAACACATGGTTTCATTCATAAAACACAGGGTTCTATTCATGGAACACAGGGTTCCATTCATAGAACACATGGCTATATTTATAGATCACTGGTGGTTTCCATTCAGAGAACACATGGTTTCATTAATAAAACACAGGGTTCTATTTATAGAACACAGGGTTCCATTCATAGAACACAGGGTTCTATTAATAGAACACAAGGTTTTATTCATAGAACACATGGTTATATTTATAGATCACAGGTGGTTTCCATTCAGATAACACATCATTTCATTCATAAAACACAGGGTTCTATTCATAGAACACAGGGTTCCATTTATAGAACACTGGGTTCTATTCATAGAACACAAGGTTTTATTCATAGAACACATGGTTATATTTATAGATCGCGGGTGGTTTCCATTCAGAGAACACATAATTTTATTCATAAAACACAGGGTTCTATTCATAGAACACAAGGTTCCAATTATAGAACACAGGGTTCTATTCATAGAACACAAGGTTTTATTCATAGAACAGATGGGTATATTTATAGATCACGGGTGGTTTCCATTCAGAGAACACATAATTGTATTCATAAAACACAGGGTTCTATTCATAGAACACAGGGTTCCATTTATAGAACACAGGGTTCTATTCATAGAACTCAAGGTTTTATTCATAGAACAGATGGTTATATTTATAGATCACGGGTGGTTTCCATTCAGAGAACACATAATTTTATTCATAAAACACAGGGTTCTATTCATAGAACACAGGGTTCCATTTATAGAACACAGGGTTCTATTCATAGAACTCAAGGTTTTATTCATAGAACAGATGGTTATATTTATAGATCACGGGTGGTTTCCATTCAGAGAACACATGGTTTCATTCATAAAACACAGGGTTCTATTCATGGAACACAGGGTTCCATTCATAGAACACAGGGTTCTATTAATAGAACACAAGGTTTTATTCATAGAACACATGGTTATATTTATAGATCACGGGTGGTTTCCATTCAGAGAACACATAATTTCATTCATAAAACACAGGGTTCTATTCATAGAACACAAGGTTCCAATTATAGAACACAGGGTTCTATTCATAGAACACAAGGTTTTATTCATAGAACAGATGGGTATATTTATAGATCATGGGTGGTTTCCATTCAGAGAACACATGGTTTCATTCATAAAACACAGGGTTCTATTCATAAAACACAGGGTTCCATTCATAGAACACAGGGTTCTATTAATAGAACACAAGGTTTTATTCATAGAACACATGGTTATATTTATAGATCACGGGAGGTTTCCATTCAGAGAACACATGATTTCATTAATAAAACACAGGGTTCTATTTATAGAACACAGGGTTCCATTCATAGAACACAGGGTTCTATTAATAGAACACAAGGTTTTATTCATAAAACACATGGTTTTATTTATAGATCACGGGTGGTTTCCATTCAGAGAACACATGGTTTCATTCATAAAACACAGGGTTCTATTCATAGAACACAAGGTTCCAATTATAGAACACAGGGTTCTATTCATAGAACACAAGGTTTTATTCATAGAACAGATGGGTATATTTATAGATCACGGGTGGTTTCCATTCAGAGAACACATGGTTTCATTCATAAAACACAGGGTTCTATTCATAAAACACAGGGTTCCATTCATAAAACACAGGGTTCTATTAATAGAACACAAGGTTTTATTCATAGAACACATGGTTATATTTATAGATCACGGGAGGTTTCCATTCAGAGAACACATGATTTCATTCATAAAACACAGGGTTCTATTTATAGAACACAGGGTTCCATTCATAGAACACAGGGTTCTATTAATAGAACACAAGGTTTTATTCATAAAACACATGGTTATATTTATAGATCACGTGTGGTTTCCATTCAGAGAACACATGGTTTCATTCATAAAACACAGGGTTCTATATATTGAACACAGGGTTCCATTCATAGAACACAGGGTTCTATTAATAGAACACAAGGTTTTATTCATAAAACACATGGTTATATTTATAGATCACGGGTGGTTTCCATTCAGAGAACACATGGTTTCATTCATAAAACACAGGGTTCTATTCATAGAACACAGGGTTCCATTCATAGAACACAGGGTTCTATTAATAGAACACAAGGTTTTATTCATAAAACACATGGTTATATTTATAGATCACGGGTGGTTTCCATTCAGAGAACACATCATTTCATTCATAAAACACAGGGTTCTATTCATAGAACACAGGGTTCCATTTATAGAACACTGGGTTCTATTCATAGAACACAAGGTTTTATTCATAGAACACATGGTTATATTTATAGATCACGGGTGGTTTCCATTCAGAGAACACATAATTTTATTCATAAAACACAGGGTTCTATTCATAGAACACAGGGTTCCATTTATAGAACACAGGGTTCTATTCATAGAACTCAAGGTTTTATTCATAGAACAGATGGTTATATTTATAGATCACGGGTGGTTTCCATTCAGAGAACACATAATTTCATTCATAAAACACAGGGTTCTATTCATAGAACACAGGGTTCCATTTATAGAACACGGGGTTCTATTCATAGAACACAAGGTTTATTCATAGAACAGATGGTTATATTTATAGATCACGGGTGGTTTCCATTCAGAGAACACATGGTTTCATTCATAAAACACAGGGTTCTATTCATGGAACACAGGGTTCCATTCATAGAACACAGGGTTCTATTAATAGAACACAAGGTTTTATTCATAGAACACATGGTTATATTTATAGATCACGGGTGGTTTCCATTCAGAGAACACATAATTTAATTCATAAAACACAGGGTTCTATTCATAGAACACAAGGTTCCAATTATAGAACACAGGGTTCTATTCATAGAACACAAGGTTTTATTCATAGAACAGATGGGTATATTTATAGATCACGGGTGGTTTCCATTCAGAGAACACATGGTTTCATTCATAAAACACAGGGTTCTATTCATAAAACACAGGGTTCCATTCATAAAACACAGGGTTCTATTAATAGAACACATGGTTTTATTCATAGAACACATGGTTATATTTATAGATCACGGGAGGTTTCCATTCAGAGAACACATGATTTCATTCATAAAACACAGGGTTCTATTTATAGAACACATGGTTCCATTCATAGAACACAGGGTTCTATTAATAGAACACAAGGTTTTATTCATAAAACACATGGTTATATTTATAGATCACGGGTGGTTTCCATTCAGAGAACACATGGTTTCATTCATAAAACACAGGGTTCTATTCATAGAACACAGGGTTCCATTCATAGAACACAGGGTTCTATTAATAGAACACAAGGTTTTATTCATAAAACACATGGTTATATTTATAGATCACGGGTGGTTTCCATTCAGAGAACACATGGTTTCATTCATAAAACACAGGGTTCTATTCATAGAACACAGGGTTCCATTCATAGAACACAGGGTTCTATTAATAGAACACAAGGTTTTATTCATAAAACACATGGTTATATTTATAGATCACGGGTGGTTTCCATTCAGAGAACACATCATTTCATTCATAAAACACAGGGTTCTATTCATAGAACACATGGTTCCATTTATAGAACACTGGGTTCTATTCATAGAACACAAGGTTTTATTCATAGAACACATGGTTATATTTATAGATCACGGGTGGTTTCCATTCAGAGAACACATAATTTCATTCATAAAACACAGGGTTCTATTCATAGAACACAGGGTTCCATTTATAGAACACAGGGTTCTATTCATAGAACTCAAGGTTTTATTCATAGAACAGATGGTTATATTTATAGATCACGGGTGGTTTCCATTCAGAGAACACATAATTCCATTCATAAAACACAGGGTTCTATTCATAGAACACAGGGTTCCATTTATAGAACACGGGGTTCTATTCATAGAACACAAGGTTTATTCATAGAACAGATTGTTATATTTATAGATCACGGGTGGTTTCCATTCAGAGAACACATGGTTTCATTCATAAAACACAGGGTTCTATTCATGGAACACAGGGTTCCATTCATAGAACACATGGCTATATTTATAGATCACTGGTGGTTTCCATTCAGAGAACACATGGTTTCATTAATAAAACACAGGGTTCTATTTATAGAACACAGGGTTCCATTCAAAGAACACAGGGTTCTATTAATAGAACACAAGGTTTTATTCATAGAACACATGGTTATATTTATAGATCACAGGTGGTTTCCATTCAGATAACACATCATTTCATTCATAAAACACAGGGTTCTATTCATAGAACACAGGGTTCCATTTATAGAACACTGGGTTCTATTCATAGAACACAAGGTTTTATTCATAGAACACATGGTTATATTTATAGATCGCGGGTGGTTTCCATTCAGAGAACACATAATTTTATTCATAAAACACAGGGTTCTATTCATAGAACACAGGGTTCCATTTATAGAACACAGGGTTCTATTCATAGAACTCAAGGTTTTATTCATAGAACAGATGGTTATATTTATAGATCACGGGTGGTTTCCATTCAGAGAACACATAATTTCATTCATAAAACACAGGGTTCTATTCATAGAACACAGGGTTCCATTTATAGAACACGGGGTTCTATTCATAGAATACAAGGTTTATTCATAGAACAGATGGTTATATTTATAGATCACGGGTGGTTTCCATTCAGAGAACACATGGTTTCATTCATAAAACACAGGGTTCTATTCATGGAACACAGGGTTCCATTCATAGAACACAGGGTTCTATTAATAGAACACAAGGTTTTATTCATAGAACACATGGTTATATTTATAGATCACGGGTGGTTTCCATTCAGAGAACACATAATTTCATTCATAAAACACAGGGTTCTATTCATAGAACACAAGGTTCCAATTATAGAACACAGGGTTCTATTCATAGAACACAATGTTTTATTCATAGAACAGATGGGTATATTTATAGATCACGGGTGGTTTCCATTCAGAGAACACATAATTGTATTCATAAAACACAGGGTTCTATTCATAGAACACAGGGTTCCATTTATAGAACACAGGGTTCTATTCATAGAACTCAAGGTTTTATTCATAGAACAGATGGTTATATTTATAGATCACGGGTGGTTTCCATTCAGAGAACACATAATTTCATTCATAAAACACAGGGTTCTATTCATAGAACACAGGGTTCCATCTATAGAACACGGGGTTCTATTCATAGAACACAAGGTTTATTCATAGAACAGATGGTTATATTTATAGATCACGGGTGGTTTCCATTCAGAGAACACATGGTTTCATTCATAAAACACAGGGTTCTATTCATGGAACACAGGGTTCCATTCATAGAACACAGGGTTCTATTAATAGAACACAAGGTTTTATTCATAGAACACATGGTTATATTTATAGATCACGGGTGGTTTCCATTCAGAGAACACATAATTTCATTCATAAAACACAGGGTTCTATTCATAGAACACAAGGTTCCAATTATAGAACACAGGGTTCTATTCATAGAACACAAGGTTTTATTCATAGAACAGATGGGTATATTTATAGATCACGGGTGGTTTCCATTCAGAGAACACATGGTTTCATTCATAAAACACAGGGTTCTATTCATAAAACACAGGGTTCCATTCATAAAACACAGGGTTCTATTAATAGAACACAAGGATTTATTCATAGAACACATGGTTATATTTATAGATCACGGGAGGTTTCCATTCAGAGAACACATGATTTCATTCATAAAACACAGGGTTCTATTTATAGAACACAGGGTTCCATTCATAGAACACAGGGTTCTATTAATAGAACACAAGGTTTTATTCATAAAACACATGGTTATATTTATAGATCACGGGTGGTTTCCATTCAGAGAACACATGGTTTCATTCATAAAACACAGGGTTCTATTCATAGAACACAGGGTTCCATTCATAGAACACAGGGTTCTATTAATAGAACACAAGGTTTTATTCATAAAACACATGGTTATATTTATAGATCACGGGTGGTTTCCATTCAGAGAACACATGGTTTCATTCATAAAACACAGGGTTCTATTCATAGAACACAGGGTTCCATTCATAGAACACAGGGTTCTATTAATAGAACACAAGGTTTTATTCATAAAACACATGGTTATATTTATAGATCACGGGTGGTTTCCATTCAGAGAACACATCATTTCATTCATAAAACACAGGGTTCTATTCATAGAACACAGGGTTCCATTTATAGAACACTGGGTTCTATTCATAGAACACAAGGTTTTATTCATAGAACACATGGTTATATTTATAGATCACGGGTGGTTTCCATTCAGAGAACACATAATTTTATTCATAAAACACAGGGTTCTATTCATAGAACACAGGGTTCCATTTATAGAACACAGGGTTCTATTCATAGAACTCAAGGTTTATTCATAGAACAGATGGTTATATTTATAGATCACGGGTGGTTTCCATTCAGAGAACACATGGTTTCATTCATAAAACACAGGGTTCTATTCATGGAACACAGGGTTCCATTCATAGAACACAGGGTTCAATTAATAGAACACAATGTTTTAATCATAAAACACATGGTTATATTTATAGATCACGGGTGGTTTCCATTCAGAGAACACATAATTTCATTCATAAAACACAGGGTTCTATTCATAGAACACAAGGTTTTATTCATAGAACACATGGCTATATTTATAGATCACGGGTGGTTTCCATTCAGAGAACACATGGTTTCATTAATAAAACACAGGGTTCTATTTATAGAACACAGGGTTCCATTCATAGAACACAGGGTTCTATTAATAGAACACAAGGTTTTATTCATAAAACACATGGTTATATTTATAGATCACGGGTGGTTTCCATTCAGAGAACACATGGTTTCATTCATAAAACACATGGTTCTATTCATAGAACACAGGGTTCCATTCATAGAACACAGGGTTCTATTAATAGAACACAAGGTTTTATTCATAAAACACATGGTTATATTTATAGATCACGGGTGGTTTCCATTCAGATAACACATCATTTCATTCATAAAACACAGGGTTCTATTCATAGAATACAGGGTTCCATTTATAGAACACTGGGTTCTATTCATAGAACACAAGGTTTTATTCATAGAACACATGGTTATATTTATAGATCACGGGTTGTTTCCATTCAGAGAACACATCATTTTATTCATAAAACACAGGGTTCTATTCATAGAACACAGGGTTCCATTTATAGAACACAGGGTTCTATTCATAGAACTCAAGGTTTTATTCATAGAACAGATGGTTATATTTATAGATCACGGGTGGTTTCCATTCAGAGAACACATAATTTCATTCATAAAACACAGGGTTCTATTCATAGAACACAAGGTTCCAATTATAGAACACAGGGTTCTATTCATAGAACACAAGGTTTTATTCATAGAACAGATGGGTATATTTATAGATCATGGGTGGTTTCCATTCAGAGAACACATGGTTTCATTCATAAAACACAGGGTTCTATTCATAAAACACAGGGTTCCATTCATAGAACACAGGGTTCTATTAATAGAACACAAGGTTTTATTCATAGAACACATGGTTATATTTATAGATCACGGGAGGTTTCCATTCAGAGAACACATGATTTCATTAATAAAACACAGGGTTCTATTTATAGAACACAGGGTTCCATTCATAGAACACAGGGTTCTATTAATAGAACACAAGGTTTTATTCATAAAACACATGGTTATATTTATAGATCACGGGTGGTTTCCATTCAGAGAACACATGGTTTCATTCATAAAACACAGGGTTCTATTCATAGAACACAGCGTTCCATTCATAGAACACAGGGTTCTATTAATAGAACACAAGGTTTTATTCATAGAACACATGGTTATATTTATAGATCACGGGTGGTTTCCATTCAGAGAACACATAATTTCATTCATAAAACACAGGGTTCTATTCATAGAACACAAGGTTCCAATTATAGAACACAGGGTTCTATTCATAGAACACAAGGTTTTATTCATAGAACAGATGGGTATATTTATAGATCACGGGTGGTTTCCATTCAGAGAACACATGGTTTCATTCATAAAACACAGGGTTCTATTCATAAAACACAGGGTTCCATTCATAAAACACAGGGTTCTATTAATAGAACACAAGGTTTTATTCATAGAACACATGGTTATATTTATAGATCACGGGAGGTTTCCATTCAGAGAACACATGATTTCATTCATAAAACACAGGGTTCTATTTATAGAACACAGGGTTCCATTCATAGAACACAGGGTTCTATTAATAGAACACAAGGTTTTATTCATAAAACACATGGTTATATTTATAGATCACGGGTGGTTTCCATTCAGAGAACACATGGTTTCATTCATAAAACACAGGGTTCTATTCATAGAACACAGGGTTCCATTCATAGAACACAGGGTTCTATTAATAGAACACAAGGTTTTATTCATAGAACATATGGTTATATTTATAGATCACGGGTGGTTTCCATTCAGAGAACACATAATTTCATTCATAAAACACAGGGTTCTATTCATAGAACACAAGGTTCCAATTATAGAACACAGGGTTCTATTCATAGAACACAAGGTTTTATTCATAGAACAGATGGGTATATTTATAGATCACGGGTGGTTTCCATTCAGAGAACACATGGTTTCATTCATAAAACACAGGGTTCTATTCATAAAACACAGGGTTCCATTCATAAAACACAGGGTTCTATTAATAGAACACAAGGTTTTATTCATAGAACACATGGTTATATTTATAGATCACGGGAGGTTTCCATTCAGAGAACACATGATTTCATTCATAAAACACAGGGTTCTATTTATAGAACACAGGGTTCCATTCATAGAACACAGGGTTCTATTAATAGAACACAAGGTTTTATTCATAAAACACATGGTTATATTTATAGATCACGGGTGGTTTCCATTCAGAGAACACATGGTTTCATTCATAAAACACAGGGTTCTATATATTGAACACAGGGTTCCATTCATAGAACACAGGGTTCTATTAATAGAACACAAGGTTTTATTCATAAAACACATGGTTATATTTATAGATCACGGGTGGTTTCCATTCAGAGAACACATGGTGTCATTCATAAAACACAGGGTTCTATTCATAGAACACAGGGTTCCATTCATAGAACACAGGGTTCTATTAATAGAACACAAGGTTTTATTCATAAAACACATGGTTATATTTATAGATCACGGGTGGTTTCCATTCAGAGAACACATCATTTCATTCATAAAACACAGGGTTCTATTCATAGAACACAGGGTTCCATTTATAGAACACTGGGTTCTATTCATAGAACACAAGGTTTTATTCATAGAACACATGGTTATATTTATAGATCACGGGTGGTTTCCATTCAGAGAACACATAATTTTATTCATAAAACACAGGGTTCTATTCATAGAACACAGGGTTCCATTTATAGAACACAGGGTTCTATTCATAGAACTCAAGGTTTTATTCATAGAACAGATGGTTATATTTATAGATTACGGGTGGTTTCCATTCAGAGAACACATAATTTCATTCATAAAACACAGGGTTCTATTCATAGAACACAGGGTTCCATTTATAGAACACAGGGTTCTATTCATAGAACACAAGGTTTATTCATAGAACAGATGGTTATATTTATAGATCACGGGTGGTTTCCATTCAGAGAACACATGGTTTCATTCATAAAACACAGGGTTCTATTCATGGAACACAGGGTTCCATTCATAGAACACAGGGTTCAATTAATAGAACACAATGTTTTAATCATAAAACACATGGTTATATTTATAGATCACGGGTGGTTTCCATTCAGAGAACACATAATTTCATTCATAAAACACAGGGTTCTATTCATAGAACACAAGGTTTTATTCATAGAACACATGGCTATATTTATAGATCACGGGTGGTTTCCATTCAGAGAACACATGGTTTCATTAATAAAACACAGGGTTCTATTTATAGAACACAGGGTTCCATTCATAGAACACAGGGTTCTATTAATAGAACACAAGGTTTTATTCATAAAACACATGGTTATATTTATAGATCACGGGTGGTTTCCATTCAGAGAACACATGGTTTCATTCATAAAACACATGGTTCTATTCATAGAACACAGGGTTCCATTCATAGAACACAGGGTTCTATTAATAGAACACAAGGTTTTATTCATAAAACACATGGTTATATTTATAGATCACGGGTGGTTTCCATTCAGATAACACATCATTTCATTCATAAAACACAGGGTTCTATTCATAGAATACAGGGTTCCATTTATAGAACACTGGGTTCTATTCATAGAACACAAGGTTTTATTCATAGAACACATGGTTATATTTATAGATCACGGGAGGTTTCCATTCAGAGAACACATGATTTCATTCATAAAACACAGGGTTCTATTTATAGAACACAGGGTTCCATTCATAGAACACAGGGTTCTATTAATAGAACACAAGGTTTTATTCATAAAACACATGGTTATATTTATAGATCACGGGTGGTTTCCATTCAGAGAACACATGGTTTCATTCATAAAACACAGGGTTCTATATATTGAACACAGGGTTCCATTCATAGAACACAGGGTTCTATTCATAGAACTCAAGGTTTTATTCATAGAACAGATGGTTATATTTATAGATCACGGGTGGTTTCCATTCAGAGAACACATAATTTCATTCATAAAACACAGGGTTCTATTCATAGAACACAGGGTTCCATTTATAGAACACAGGGTTCTATTCATAGAACACAAGGTTTTATTCATAGAACACATGGTTATATTTATAGATCACGGGAGGTTTCCATTCAGAGAACACATGATTTCATTAATAAAACACAGGGTTCTATTTATAGAACACAGGGTTCCATTCATAGAACACAGGGTTCTATTAATAGAACACAAGGTTTTATTCATAAAACACATGGTTATATTTATAGATCACGGGCGGTTTCCATTCAGAGGACACATGGTTTCATTCATAAAACACAGGGTTCTATTCATGGAACACAGGGTTCCATTCATAGAACACAGGGTTCTATTAATAGAACACAAGGTTTTATTCATAGAACACATGGTTATATTTATAGATCACGGGTGGTTTCCATTCAGAGAACACATAATTTCATTCATAAAACACAGGGTTCTATTCATAGAACACAAGGTTCCAATTATAGAACACAGGGTTCTATTCATAGAACACAAGGTTTTATTCATAGAACAGATGGGTATATTTATAGATCATGGGTGGTTTCCATTCAGAGAACACATGGTTTCATTCATAAAACACAGGGTTCTAATCATAAAACACAGGGTTCCATTCATAGAACACAGTTTTCTATTAATAGAACACAAGGTTTTATTCATAGAACGCATGGTTATATTTATAGATCACGGGAGGTTTCCATTCAGAGAACACATGATTTCATTAATAAAACACAGGGTTCTATTTATAGAACACAGGGTTCCATTCATAGAACACAGGGTTCTATTAATAGAACACAAGGTTTTATTCATAAAACACATGGTTATATTTATAGATCACGGGTGGTTTCCATTCAGAGAACACATGGTTTCATTCATAAAACACAGGGTTCTATTCATAGAACACAGGGTTCCATTCATAGAACACAGGGTTCTATTAATAGAACACAAGGTTTTATTCATAAAACACATGGTTATATTTATAGATCACGGGTGGTTTCCATTCAGAGAACACATAATTTCATTCATAAAACACAGGGTTCTATTCATAGAACACAGGGTTCCATTTATAGAACACAGGGTTCTATTCATAGAACACAAGGTTTTATTCATAGAGCAGATGGTTATATTTATAGATCACGGGTGGTTTCCATTCAGAGAACACATAATTGCATTCATAAAACACAGGGTTCTATTCATAGAACACAGGGTTCCATTTATAGAACACAGGGTTCTATTCATAGAACACAAGGTTTTATTCATAGAACACATGGCTATATTTATAGATCACAGGTGGTTTCCATTCAGAGAACACATAATTTTATTCATAAAACACAGGGTTCTATTCATAGAACACAGGGTTCCATTTATAGAACACAGGGTTCTATTCATAGAACTCAAGGTTTTATTCATAGAACAGATGGTTATATTTATAGATCACGGGTGGTTTCCATTCAGAGAACACATAATTTCATTCATAAAACACAGGGTTCTATTCATAGAACACAGGGTTCCATTTATAGAACACGGTGTTCTATTCATAGAACACAAGGTTTATTCATAGAACAGATTGTTATATTTATAGATCACGGGTGGTTTCCATTCAGAGAACACATGGTTTCATTCATAAAACACAGGGTTCTATTCATGGAACACAGGGTTCCATTCATAGAACACATGGCTATATTTATAGATCACGGGTGGTTTCCATTCAGAGAACACATGGTTTCATTAATAAAACACAGGGTTCTATTTATAGAACACAGGGTTCCATTCATAGAACACAGGGTTCTATTAATAGAACACAAGGTTTTATTCATAGAACACATGGTTATATTTATAGATCACAGGTGGTTTCCATTCAGATAACACATCATTTCATTCATAAAACACAGGGTTCTATTTATAGAACACAGGGTTCCATTTATAGAACACTGGGTTCTATTCATAGAATACAAGGTTTTATTCATAGAACACATGGTTATATTTATAGATCACGGGTGGTTTCCATTCAGAGAACACATAATTTTATTCATAAAACACAGGGTTCTATTCATAGAACACAGGGTTCCATTTATAGAACACAGGGTTCTATTCATAGAACTCAAGGTTTTATTCATAGAACAGATGGTTATATTTATAGATCACGGGTGGTTTCCATTCAGAGAACACATAATTTCATTCATAAAACACAGGGTTCTATTCATAGAACACAGGGTTCCATTTATAGAACACGGGGTTCTATTCATAGAACACAAGGTTTTTTCATAGAACAGATGGTTATATTTATAGATCACGGGTGGTTTCCATTCAGAGAACACATGGTTTCATTCATAAAACACAGGGTTCTATTCATGGAACACAGGGTTCCATTCATAGAACACAGGGTTCTATTAATAGAACACAAGGTTTTATTCATAGAACACATGGTTATATTTATAGATCACGGGTGGTTTCCATTCAGAGAACACATAATTTCATTCATAAAACACAGGGTTCTATTCATAGAACACAAGGTTCCAATTATAGAACACAGGGTTCTATTCATAGAACACAAGGTTTTATTCATAGAACAGATGGGTATATTTATAGATCATGGGTGGTTTCCATTCAGAGAACACATGGTTTCATTCATAAAACACAGGGTTCTATTCATAAAACACAGGGTTCCATTCATAGAACACAGGGTTCTATTAATAGAACACAAGGTTTTATTCATAGAACACATGGTTATATTTATAGATCACGGGAGGTTTCCATTCAGAGAACACATGATTTCATTAATAAAACACAGGGTTCTATTTATAGAACACAGGGTTCCATTCATAGAACACAGGGTTCTATTAATAGAACACAAGGTTTTATTCATAAAACACATGGTTATATTTATAGATCACGGGTGGTTTCCATTCAGAGAACACATGGTTTCATTCATAAAACACAGGGTTCTATTCATAGAACACAGGGTTCCATTCATAGAACACAGGGTTCTATTAATAGAACACAATGTTTTATTCATAAAACACATGGTTATATTTATAGATCACGGGTGGTTTCCATTCAGAGAACACATGGTTTCATTCATAAAACACAGGGTTCTATTCATAGAACACAGGGTTCCATTTATAGAACACAGGGTTCTATTCATAGAACTCAAGGTTTTATTCATAGAACAGATGGTTATATTTATAGATTATGGGTGGTTTCCATTCAGAGAACACATAATTTCATTCATAAAACACAGGGTTCTATTCATAGAACACAGGGTTCCATTTATAGAACACGGGGTTCTATTCATAGAACACAAGGTTTATTCATAGAACAGATGGTTATATTTATAGATCACGGGTGGTTTCCATTCAGAGAACACATGGTTTCATTCATAAAACACAGGGTTCTATTCATGGAACACAGGGTTCCATTCATAGAACACAGGGTTCAATTAATAGAACACAATGTTTTAATCATAAAACACATGGTTATATTTATAGATCACGGGTGGTTTCCATTCAGAGAACACATAATTTCATTCATAAAACACAGGGTTCTATTCATAGAACACAAGGTTTTATTCATAGAACACATGGCTATATTTATAGATCACGGGTGGTTTCCATTCAGAGAACACATGGTTTCATTAATAAAACACAGGGTTCTATTTATAGAACACAGGGTTCCATTCATAGAACACAGGGTTCTATTAATAGAACACAAGGTTTTATTCATAAAACACATGGTTATATTTATAGATCACGGGTGGTTTCCATTCAGAGAACACATGGTTTCATTCATAAAACACATGGTTCTATTCATAGAACACAGGGTTCCATTCATAGAACACAGGGTTCTATTAATAGAACACAAGGTTTTATTCATAAAACACATGGTTATATTTATAGATCACGGGTGGTTTCCATTCAGATAACACATCATTTCATTCATAAAACACAGGGTTCTATTCATAGAATACAGGGTTCCATTTATAGAACACTGGGTTCTATTCATAGAACACAATGTTTTATTCATAGAACACATGGTTATATTTATAGATCACGGGTTGTTTCCATTCAGAGAACACATAATTTTATTCATAAAACACAGGGTTCTATTCATAGAACACAGGGTTCCATTTATAGAACACAGGGTTCTATTTATAGAACTCAAGGTTTTATTCATAGAACAGATGGTTATATTTATAGATCACGGGTGGTTTCCATTCAGAGAACACATAATTTCATTCATAAAACACAGGGTTCTATTCATAGAACACAAGGTTCCAATTATAGAACACAGGGTTCTATTCATAGAACACAAGGTTTTATTCATAGAACAGATGGGTATATTTATAGATCATGGGTGGTTTCCATTCAGAGAACACATGGTTTCATTCATAAAACACAGGGTTCTATTCATAAAACACAGGGTTCCATTCATAGAACACAGGGTTCTATTAATAGAACACAAGGTTTTATTCATAGAACACATGGTTATATTTATAGATCACGGGAGGTTTCCATTCAGAGAACACATGATTTCATTAATAAAACACAGGGTTCTATTTATAGAACACAGGGTTCCATTCATAGAACACAGGGTTCTATTCATAGAACTCAAG
Organism: Crinia signifera; assembly: GCF_055691185.1. Classification (NCBI taxonomy): domain Eukaryota; kingdom Metazoa; phylum Chordata; class Amphibia; order Anura; family Myobatrachidae; genus Crinia; species Crinia signifera. Next base: position 234,657,897 of record NC_139217.1, on the reverse strand, counting down.
GTTTTATTCATAGAACAGATGGTTATATTTATAGATCACGGGTGGTTTCCATTCAGAGAACACATAATTTCATTCATAAAACACAGGGTTCTATTCATAGAACACAGGGTTCCATTTATAGAACACGGGGTTCTATTCATAGAACACAAGGTTTTATTCATAGAACACATGGTTATATTTATAGATCACGGGAGGTTTCCATTCAGAGAACACATGATTTCATTAATAAAACACAGGGTTCTATTTATAGAACACAGGGTTCCATTCATAGAACACAGGGTTCTATTAATAGAACACAAGGTTTTATTCATAAAACACATGGTTATATTTATAGATCACGGGCGGTTTCCATTCAGAGGACACATGGTTTCATTCATAAAACACAGGGTTCTATTCATGGAACACAGGGTTCCATTCATAGAACACAGGGTTCTATTAATAGAACACAAGGTTTTATTCATAGAACACATGGTTATATTTATAGATCACGGGTGGTTTCCATTCAGAGAACACATAATTTCATTCATAAAACACAGGGTTCTATTCATAGAACACAAGGTTCCAATTATAGAACACAGGGTTCTATTCATAGAACACAAGGTTTTATTCATAGAACAGATGGGTATATTTATAGATCATGGGTGGTTTCCATTCAGAGAACACATGGTTTCATTCATAAAACACAGGGTTCTAATCATAAAACACAGGGTTCCATTCATAGAACACAGTTTTCTATTAATAGAACACAAGGTTTTATTCATAGAACGCATGGTTATATTTATAGATCACGGGAGGTTTCCATTCAGAGAACACATGATTTCATTAATAAAACACAGGGTTCTATTTATAGAACACAGGGTTCCATTCATAGAACACAGGGTTCTATTAATAGAACACAAGGTTTTATTCATAAAACACATGGTTATATTTATAGATCACGGGTGGTTTCCATTCAGAGAACACATGGTTTCATTCATAAAACACAGGGTTCTATTCATAGAACACAGGGTTCCATTCATAGAACACAGGGTTCTATTAATAGAACACAAGGTTTTATTCATAAAACACATGGTTATATTTATAGATCACGGGTGGTTTCCATTCAGAGAACACATAATTTCATTCATAAAACACAGGGTTCTATTCATAGAACACAGGGTTCCATTTATAGAACACAGGGTTCTATTCATAGAACACAAGGTTTTATTCATAGAGCAGATGGTTATATTTATAGATCACGGGTGGTTTCCATTCAGAGAACACATAATTGCATTCATAAAACACAGGGTTCTATTCATAGAACACAGGGTTCCATTTATAGAACACAGGGTTCTATTCATAGAACACAAGGTTTTATTCATAGAACACATGGCTATATTTATAGATCACAGGTGGTTTCCATTCAGAGAACACATAATTTTATTCATAAAACACAGGGTTCTATTCATAGAACACAGGGTTCCATTTATAGAACACAGGGTTCTATTCATAGAACTCAAGGTTTTATTCATAGAACAGATGGTTATATTTATAGATCACGGGTGGTTTCCATTCAGAGAACACATAATTTCATTCATAAAACACAGGGTTCTATTCATAGAACACAGGGTTCCATTTATAGAACACGGTGTTCTATTCATAGAACACAAGGTTTATTCATAGAACAGATTGTTATATTTATAGATCACGGGTGGTTTCCATTCAGAGAACACATGGTTTCATTCATAAAACACAGGGTTCTATTCATGGAACACAGGGTTCCATTCATAGAACACATGGCTATATTTATAGATCACGGGTGGTTTCCATTCAGAGAACACATGGTTTCATTAATAAAACACAGGGTTCTATTTATAGAACACAGGGTTCCATTCATAGAACACAGGGTTCTATTAATAGAACACAAGGTTTTATTCATAGAACACATGGTTATATTTATAGATCACAGGTGGTTTCCATTCAGATAACACATCATTTCATTCATAAAACACAGGGTTCTATTTATAGAACACAGGGTTCCATTTATAGAACACTGGGTTCTATTCATAGAATACAAGGTTTTATTCATAGAACACATGGTTATATTTATAGATCACGGGTGGTTTCCATTCAGAGAACACATAATTTTATTCATAAAACACAGGGTTCTATTCATAGAACACAGGGTTCCATTTATAGAACACAGGGTTCTATTCATAGAACTCAAGGTTTTATTCATAGAACAGATGGTTATATTTATAGATCACGGGTGGTTTCCATTCAGAGAACACATAATTTCATTCATAAAACACAGGGTTCTATTCATAGAACACAGGGTTCCATTTATAGAACACGGGGTTCTATTCATAGAACACAAGGTTTTTTCATAGAACAGATGGTTATATTTATAGATCACGGGTGGTTTCCATTCAGAGAACACATGGTTTCATTCATAAAACACAGGGTTCTATTCATGGAACACAGGGTTCCATTCATAGAACACAGGGTTCTATTAATAGAACACAAGGTTTTATTCATAGAACACATGGTTATATTTATAGATCACGGGTGGTTTCCATTCAGAGAACACATAATTTCATTCATAAAACACAGGGTTCTATTCATAGAACACAAGGTTCCAATTATAGAACACAGGGTTCTATTCATAGAACACAAGGTTTTATTCATAGAACAGATGGGTATATTTATAGATCATGGGTGGTTTCCATTCAGAGAACACATGGTTTCATTCATAAAACACAGGGTTCTATTCATAAAACACAGGGTTCCATTCATAGAACACAGGGTTCTATTAATAGAACACAAGGTTTTATTCATAGAACACATGGTTATATTTATAGATCACGGGAGGTTTCCATTCAGAGAACACATGATTTCATTAATAAAACACAGGGTTCTATTTATAGAACACAGGGTTCCATTCATAGAACACAGGGTTCTATTAATAGAACACAAGGTTTTATTCATAAAACACATGGTTATATTTATAGATCACGGGTGGTTTCCATTCAGAGAACACATGGTTTCATTCATAAAACACAGGGTTCTATTCATAGAACACAGGGTTCCATTCATAGAACACAGGGTTCTATTAATAGAACACAATGTTTTATTCATAAAACACATGGTTATATTTATAGATCACGGGTGGTTTCCATTCAGAGAACACATGGTTTCATTCATAAAACACAGGGTTCTATTCATAGAACACAGGGTTCCATTTATAGAACACAGGGTTCTATTCATAGAACTCAAGGTTTTATTCATAGAACAGATGGTTATATTTATAGATTATGGGTGGTTTCCATTCAGAGAACACATAATTTCATTCATAAAACACAGGGTTCTATTCATAGAACACAGGGTTCCATTTATAGAACACGGGGTTCTATTCATAGAACACAAGGTTTATTCATAGAACAGATGGTTATATTTATAGATCACGGGTGGTTTCCATTCAGAGAACACATGGTTTCATTCATAAAACACAGGGTTCTATTCATGGAACACAGGGTTCCATTCATAGAACACAGGGTTCAATTAATAGAACACAAGGTTTTATTCATAAAACACATGGTTATATTTATAGATCATGGGTGGTTTCCATTCAGAGAACACATGGTTTCATTCATAAAACACATGGTTCTATTCATAGAACACAGGGTTCCATTCATAGAACACAGGGTTCTATTAATAGAACACAAGGTTTTATTCATAAAACACATGGTTATATTTATAGATCACGGGTGGTTTCCATTCAGATAACACATCATTTCATTCATAAAACACAGGGTTCTATTCATAGAATACAGGGTTCCATTTATAGAACACTGGGTTCTATTCATAGAACACAATGTTTTATTCATAGAACACATGGTTATATTTATAGATCACGGGTTGTTTCCATTCAGAGAACACATAATTTTATTCATAAAACACAGGGTTCTATTCATAGAACACAGGGTTCCATTTATAGAACACATGGTTCTATTCATAGAACTCAAGGTTTTATTCATAGAACAGATGGTTATATTTATAGATCACGGGTGGTTTCCATTCAGAGAACACATAATTTCATTCATAAAACACAGGGTTCTATTCATAGAACACAAGGTTCCAATTATAGAACACAGGGTTCTATTCATAGAACACAAGGTTTTATTCATAGAACAGATGGGTATATTTATAGATCATGGGTGGTTTCCATTCAGAGAACACATGGTTTCATTCATAAAACACAGGGTTCTATTCATAAAACACAGGGTTCCATTCATAGAACACAGGGTTCTATTAATAGAACACAAGGTTTTATTCATAGAACACATGGTTATATTTATAGATCACGGGAGGTTTCCATTCAGAGAACACATGATTTCATTAATAAAACACAGGGTTCTATTTATAGAACACAGGGTTCCATTCATAGAACACAGGGTTCTATTAATAGAACATAAAGTTTTATTCATAAAACACATGGTTATATTTATAGATCACGGGTGGTTTCCATTCAGAGAACACATGGTTTCATTCATAAAACACAGGGTTCTATTCATAGAACACAGGGTTCTATTCATAGAACACAGGGTTCTATTAATAGAACACAAGGTTTTATTCATAGAACATATGGTTATATTTATAGATCACGGGTGGTTTCCATTCAGAGAACACATAATTTCATTCATAAAACACAGGGTTCTATTCATAGAACACAAGGTTCCAATTATAGAACACAGGGTTCTATTCATAGAACACAAGGTTTTATTCATAGAACAGATGGGTATATTTATAGATCACGGGTGGTTTCCATTCAGAGAACACATGGTTTCATTCATAAAACACAGGGTTCTATTCATAAAACACAGGGTTCCATTCATAAAACACAGGGTTCTATTAATAGAACACAAGGTTTTATTCATAGAACACATGGTTATATTTATAGATCACGGGAGGTTTCCATTCAGAGAACACATGATTTCATTCATAAAACACAGGGTTCTATTTATAGAACACAGGGTTCCATTCATAGAACACAGGGTTCTATTAATAGAACACAAGGTTTTATTCATAAAACACATGGTTATATTTATAGATCACGGGTGGTTTCCATTCAGAGAACACATGGTTTCATTCATAAAACACAGGGTTCTATTCATAGAACACAGGGTTCCATTCATAGAACACAGGGTTCTATTAATAGAACACAAGGTTTTATTCATAGAACATATGGTTATATTTATAGATCACGGGTGGTTTCCATTCAGAGAACACATAATTTCATTCATAAAACACAGGGTTCTATTCATAGAACACAAGGTTCCAATTATAGAACACAGGGTTCTATTCATAGAACACAAGGTTTTATTCATAGAACAGATGGGTATATTTATAGATCACGGGTGGTTTCCATTCAGAGAACACATGGTTTCATTCATAAAACACAGGGTTCTATTCATAAAACACAGGGTTCCATTCATAAAACACAGGGTTCTATTAATAGAACACAAGGTTTTATTCATAGAACACATGGTTATATTTATAGATCACGGGAGGTTTCCATTCAGAGAACACATGATTTCATTCATAAAACACAGGGTTCTATTTATAGAACACAGGGTTCCATTCATAGAACACAGGGTTCTATTAATAGAACACAAGGTTTTATTCATAAAACACATGGTTATATTTATAGATCACGGGTGGTTTCCATTCAGAGAACACATGGTTTCATTCATAAAACACAGGGTTCTATATATTGAACACAGGGTTCCATTCATAGAACACAGGGTTCTATTAATAGAACACAAGGTTTTATTCATAAAACACATGGTTATATTTATAGATCACGGGTGGTTTCCATTCAGAGAACACATGGTGTCATTCATAAAACACAGGGTTCTATTCATAGAACACAGGGTTCCATTCATAGAACACAGGGTTCTATTAATAGAACACAAGGTTTTATTCATAAAACACATGGTTATATTTATAGATCACGGGTGGTTTCCATTCAGAGAACACATCATTTCATTCATAAAACACAGGGTTCTATTCATAGAACACAGGGTTCCATTTATAGAACACTGGGTTCTATTCATAGAACACAAGGTTTTATTCATAGAACACATGGTTATATTTATAGATCACGGGTGGTTTCCATTCAGAGAACACATAATTTTATTCATAAAACACAGGGTTCTATTCATAGAACACAGGGTTCCATTTATAGAACACAGGGTTCTATTCATAGAACTCAAGGTTTTATTCATAGAACAGATGGTTATATTTATAGATTACGGGTGGTTTCCATTCAGAGAACACATAATTTCATTCATAAAACACAGGGTTCTATTCATAGAACACAGGGTTCCATTTATAGAACACGGGGTTCTATTCATAGAACACAAGGTTTATTCATAGAACAGATGGTTATATTTATAGATCACGGGTGGTTTCCATTCAGAGAACACATGGTTTCATTCATAAAACACAGGGTTCTATTCATGGAACACAGGGTTCCATTCATAGAACACAGGGTTCAATTTATAGAACACAATGTTTTAATCATAAAACACATGGTTATATTTATAGATCACGGGTGGTTTCCATTCAGAGAACACATAATTTCATTCATAAAACACAGGGTTCTATTCATAGAACACAAGGTTTTATTCATAGAACACATGGCTATATTTATAGATCACGGGTGGTTTCCATTCAGAGAACACATGGTTTCATTAATAAAACACAGGGTTCTATTTATAGAACACAGGGTTCCATTCATAGAACACAGGGTTCTATTAATAGAACACAAGGTTTTATTCATAAAACACATGGTTATATTTATAGATCACGGGTGGTTTCCATTCAGAGAACACATGGTTTCATTCATAAAACACATGGTTCTATTCATAGAACACAGGGTTCCATTCATAGAACACAGGGTTCTATTAATAGAACACAAGGTTTTATTCATAAAACACATGGTTATATTTATAGATCACGGGTGGTTTCCATTCAGATAACACATCATTTCATTCATAAAATACAGGGTTCTATTCATAGAATACAGTGTTCCATTTATAGAACACTGGGTTCTATTCATAGAACACAAGGTTTTATTCATAGAACACATGGTTATATTTATAGATCACGGGAGGTTTCCATTCAGAGAACACATGATTTCATTCATAAAACACAGGGTTCTATTTATAGAACACAGGGTTCCATTCATAGAACACAGGGTTCTATTAATAGAACACAAGGTTTTATTCATAAAACACATGGTTATATTTATAGATCACGGGTGGTTTCCATTCAGAGAACACATGGTTTCATTCATAAAACACAGGGTTCTATATATTGAACACAGGGTTCCATTCATAGAACACAGGGTTCTATTAATAGAACACAAGGTTTTATTCATAAAACACATGGTTATATTTATAGATCACGGGTGGTTTCCATTCAGAGAACACATGGTGTCATTCATAAAACACAGGGTTCTATTCATAGAACACAGGGTTCCATTCATAGAACACAGGGTTCTATTAATAGAACACAAGGTTTTATTCATAAAACACATGGTTATATTTATAGATCACGGGTGGTTTCCATTCAGAGAACACATCATTTCATTCATAAAACACAGGGTTCTATTCATAGAACACAGGGTTCCATTTATAGAACACTGGGTTCTATTCATAGAACACAAGGTTTTATTCATAGAACACATGGTTATATTTATAGATCACGGGTGGTTTCCATTCAGAGAACACATAATTTTATTCATAAAACACAGGGTTCTATTCATAGAACACAGGGTTCCATTTATAGAACACAGGGTTCTATTCATAGAACTCAAGGTTTTATTCATAGAACAGATGGTTATATTTATAGATTACGGGTGGTTTCCATTCAGAGAACACATAATTTCATTCATAAAACACAGGGTTCTATTCATAGAACACAGGGTTCCATTTATAGAACACGGGGTTCTATTCATAGAACACAAGGTTTATTCATAGAACAGATGGTTATATTTATAGATCACGGGTGGTTTCCATTCAGAGAACACATGGTTTCATTCATAAAACACAGGGTTCTATTCATGGAACACAGGGTTCCATTCATAGATCACAGGGTTCAATTAATAGAACACAATGTTTTAATCATAAAACACATGGTTATATTTATAGATCACGGGTGGTTTCCATTCAGAGAACACATAATTTCATTCATAAAACACAGGGTTCTATTCATAGAACACAAGGTTTTATTCATAGAACACATGGCTATATTTATAGATCACGGGTGGTTTCCATTCAGAGAACACATGGTTTCATTAATAAAACACAGGGTTCTATTTATAGAACACAGGGTTCCATTCATAGAACACAGGGTTCTATTAATAGAACACAAGGTTTTATTCATAAAACACATGGTTATATTTATAGATCACGGGTGGTTTCCATTCAGAGAACACATGGTTTCATTCATAAAACACAGGGTTCTATATATTGAACACAGGGTTCCATTCATAGAAAACAGGGTTCTATTAATAGAACACAAGGTTTTATTCATAAAACACATGGTTATATTTATAGATCACGGGTGGTTTCCATTCAGAGAACACATGGTGTCATTCATAAAACACAGGGTTCTATTCATAGAACACAGGGTTCCATTCATAGAACACAGGGTTCTATTAATAGAACACAAGGTTTTATTCATAAAACACATGGTTATATTTATAGATCACGGGTGGTTTCCATTCAGAGAACACATCATTTCATTCATAAAACACAGGGTTCTATTCATAGAACACAGGGTTCCATTCATAGAACACAGGGTTCAATTAATAGAACACAATGTTTTAATCATAAAACACATGGTTATATTTATAGATCACGGGTGGTTTCCATTCAGAGAACACATAATTTCATTCATAAAACACAGGGTTCTATTCATAGAACACAAGGTTTTATTCATAGAACACATGGCTATATTTATAGATCACGGGTGGTTTCCATTCAGAGAACACATGGTTTCATTAATAAAACACAGGGTTCTATTTATAGAACACAGGGTTCCATTCATAGAACACAGGGTTCTATTAATAGAACACAAGGTTTTATTCATAAAACACATGGTTATATTTATAGATCACGGGTGGTTTCCATTCAGAGAACACATGGTTTCATTCATAAAACACATGGTTCTATTCATAGAATACAGGGTTCCATTCATAGAACACAGGGTTCTATTAATAGAACACAAGGTTTTATTCATAAAACACATGGTTATATTTATAGATCACGGGTGGTTTCCATTCAGATAACACATCATTTCATTCATAAAACACAGGGTTCTATTCATAGAATACAGGGTTCCATTTATAGAACACTGGGTTCTATTCATAGAACACAAGGTTTTATTCATAGAACACATGGTTATATTTATAGATCACGGGTTGTTTCCATTCAGAGAACACATAATTTTATTCATAAAACACAGGGTTCTATTCATAGAACACAGGGTTCCATTTATAGAACACAGGGTTCTATTCATAGAACTCAAGGTTTTATTCATAGAACAGATGGTTATATTTATAGATCACGAGTGGTTTCCATTCAGAGAACACATAATTTCATTCATAAAACACAGGGTTCTATTCATAGAACACAAGGTTCCAATTATAGAACACAAGGTTTTATTCATAGAACAGATGGGTATATTTATAGATCATGGGTGGTTTCCATTCAGAGAACACATGGTTTCATTCATAAAACACAGGGTTCTATTCATAAAACACAGGGTTCCATTCATAGAACACAGGGTTCTATTAATAGAACACAAGGTTTTATTCATAGAACACATGGTTATATTTATAGATCACGGGAGGTTTCCATTCAGAGAACACATGATTTCATTAATAAAACACAGGGTTCTATTTATAGAACACAGGGTTCCATTCATAGAACACAGGGTTCTATTAATAGAACACAAGGTTTTATTCATAAAACACATGGTTATATTTATAGATCACGGGTGGTTTCCATTCAGAGAACACATGGTTTCATTCATAAAACACAGGGTTCTATTCATAGAACACAGGGTTCCATTCATAGAACACAGGGTTCTATTAATAGAACACAAGGTTTTATTCATAGAACATATGGTTATATTTATAGATCACGGGTGGTTTCCATTCAGAGAACACATAATTTCATTCATAAAACACAGGGTTCTATTCATAGAACACAAGGTTCCAATTATAGAACACAGGGTTCTATTCATAGAACACAAGGTTTTATTCATAGAACAGATGGGTATATTTATAGATCACGGGTGGTTTCCATTCAGAGAACACATGGTTTCATTCATAAAACACAGGGTTCTATTCATAAAACACAGGGTTCCATTCATAAAACACAGGGTTCTATTAATAGAACACAAGGTTTTATTCATAGAACACATGGTTATATTTATAGATCACGGGAGGTTTCCATTCAGAGAACACATGATTTCATTCATAAAACACAGGGTTCTATTTATAGAACACAGGGTTCCATTCATAGAACACAGGGTTCTATTAATAGAACACAAGGTTTTATTCATAAAACACATGGTTATATTTATAGATCACGGGTGGTTTCCATTCAGAGAACACATGGTTTCATTCATAAAACACAGGGTTCTATTCATAGAACACAGGGTTCCATTCATAGAACACAGGGTTCTATTAATAGAACACAAGGTTTTATTCATAGAACATATGGTTATATTTATAGATCACGGGTGGTTTCCATTCAGAGAACACATAATTTCATTCATAAAACACAGGGTTCTATTCATAGAACACAAGGTTCCAATTATAGAACACAGGGTTCTATTCATAGAACACAGGGTTCTATTCATAGAACACAAGGTTTTATTCATAGAACAGATGGGTATATTTATAGATCACGGGTGGTTTCCATTCAGAGAACACATGGTTTCATTCATAAAACACAGGGTTCTATTCATAAAACACAGGGTTCCATTCATAAAACACAGGGTTCTATTAATAGAACACAAGGTTTTATTCATAGAACACATGGTTATATTTATAGATCACGGGAGGTTTCCATTCAGAGAACACATGATTTCATTCATAAAACACAGGGTTCTATTTATAGAACACATGGTTCCATTCATAGAACACAGGGTTCTATTAATAGAACACAAGGTTTTATTCATAAAACACATGGTTATATTTATAGATCACGGGTGGTTTCCATTCAGAGAACACATGGTTTCATTCATAAAACACAGGGTTCTATATATTGAACACAGGGTTCCATTCATAGAACACAGGGTTCTATTAATAGAACACAAGGTTTTATTCATAAAACACATGGTTATATTTATAGATCACGGGTGGTTTCCATTCAGAGAACACATGGTGTCATTCATAAAACACAGGGTTCTATTCATAGAACACAGGGTTCCATTCATAGAACACAGGGTTCTATTAATAGAACACAAGGTTTTATTCATAAAACACATGGTTATATTTATAGATCACGGGTGGTTTCCATTCAGAGAACACATCATTTCATTCATAAAACACAGGGTTCTATTCATAGAACACAGGGTTCCATTTATAGAACACTGGGTTCTATTCATAGAACACAAGGTTTTATTCATAGAACACATGGTTATATTTATAGATCACGGGTGGTTTCCATTCAGAGAACACATAATTTTATTCATAAAACACAGGGTTCTATTCATAGAACACAGGGTTCCATTTATAGAACACAGGGTTCTATTCATAGAACTCAAGGTTTTATTCATAGAACAGATGGTTATATTTATAGATTACGGGTGGTTTCCATTCAGAGAACACATAATTTCATTCATAAAACACAGGGTTCTATTCATAGAACACAGGGTTCCATTTATAGAACACGGGGTTCTATTCATAGAACACAAGGTTTATTCATAGAACAGATGGTTATATTTATAGATCACGGGTGGTTTCCATTCAGAGAACACATGGTTTCATTCATAAAACACAGGGTTCTATTCATGGAACACAGGGTTCCATTCATAGAACACAGGGTTCAATTAATAGAACACAATGTTTTAATCATAAAACACATGGTTATATTTATAGATCACGGGTGGTTTCCATTCAGAGAACACATAATTTCATTCATAAAACACAGGGTTCTATTCATAGAACACAAGGTTTTATTCATAGAACACATGGCTATATTTATAGATCACGGGTGGTTTCCATTCAGAGAACACATGGTTTCATTAATAAAACACAGGGTTCTATTTATAGAACACAGGGTTCCATTCATAGAACACAGGGTTCTATTAATAGAACACAAGGTTTTATTCATAAAACACATGGTTATATTTATAGATCACGGGTGGTTTCCATTCAGAGAACACATGGTTTCATTCATAAAACACATGGTTCTATTCATAGAACACAGGGTTCCATTCATAGAACACAGGGTTCTATTAATAGAACACAAGGTTTTATTCCTAAAACACATGGTTATATTTATAGATCACGGGTGGTTTCCATTCAGATAACACATCATTTCATTCATAAAACACAGGGTTCTATTCATAGAATACAGGGTTCCATTTATAGAACACTGGGTTCTATTCATAGAACACAAGGTTTTATTCATAGAACACATGGTTATATTTATAGATCACGGGAGGTTTCCATTCAGAGAAAACATGATTTCATTCATAAAACACAGGGTTCTATTTATAGAACACAGGGTTCCATTCATAGAACACAGGGTTCTATTAATAGAACACAAGGTTTTATTCATAAAACACATGGTTATATTTATAGATCACGGGTGGTTTCCATTCAGAGAACACATGGTTTCATTCATAAAACACAGGGTTCTATATATTGAACACAGGGTTCCATTCATAGAACACAGGGTTCTATTAATAGAACACAAGGTTTTATTCATAAAACACATGGTTATATTTATAGATCACGGGTGGTTTCCATTCAGAGAACACATGGTGTCATTCATAAAACACAGGGTTCTATTCATAGAACACAGGGTTCCATTCATAGAACACAGGGTTCTATTAATAGAACACAAGGTTTTATTCATAAAACACATGGTTATATTTATAGATCACGGGTGGTTTCCATTCAGAGAACACATCATTTCATTCATAAAACACAGGGTTCTATTCATAGAACACAGGGTTCCATTTATAGAACACTGGGTTCTATTCATAGAACACAAGGTTTTATTCATAGAACACATGGTTATATTTATAGATCACGGGTGGTTTCCATTCAGAGAACACATAATTTTATTCATAAAACACAGGGTTCTATTCATAGAACACAGGGTTCCATTTATAGAACACAGGGTTCTATTCATAGAACTCAAGGTTTTATTCATAGAACAGATGGTTATATTTATAGATTACGGGTGGTTTCCATTCAGAGAACACATAATTTCATTCATAAAACACAGGGTTCTATTCATAGAACACAGGGTTCCATTTATAGAACACGGGGTTCTATTCATAGAACACAAGGTTTATTCATAGAACAGATGGTTATATTTATAGATCACGGGTGGTTTCCATTCAGAGAACACATGGTTTCATTCATAAAACACAGGGTTCTATTCATGGAACACAGGGTTCCATTCATAGAACACAGGGTTCAATTAATAGAACACAATGTTTTAATCATAAAACACATGGTTATATTTATAGATCACGGGTGGTTTCCATTCAGAGAACACATAATTTCATTCATAAAACACAGGGTTCTATTCATAGAACACAAGGTTTTATTCATAGAACACATGGCTATATTTATAGATCACGGGTGGTTTCCATTCAGAGAACACATGGTTTCATTAATAAAACACAGGGTTCTATTTATAGAACACAGGGTTCCATTCATAGAACACAGGGTTCTATTAATAGAACACAAGGTTTTTTTCATAAAACACATGGTTATATTTATAGATCACGGGTGGTTTCCATTCAGAGAACACATGGTTTCATTCATAAAACACAGGGTTCTATATATTGAACACAGGGTTCCATTCATAGAACACAGGGTTCTATTAATAGAACACAAGGTTTTATTCATAAAACACATGGTTATATTTATAGATCACGGGTGGTTTCCATTCAGAGAACACATGGTGTCATTCATAAAACACAGGGTTCTATTCATAGAACACAGGGTTCCATTCATAGAACACAGGGTTCTATTAATAGAACACAAGGTTTTATTCATAAAACACATGGTTATATTTATAGATCACGGGTGGTTTCCATTCAGAGAACACATCATTTCATTCATAAAACACAGGGTTCTATTCATAGAACACAGGGTTCCATTCATAGAACACAGGGTTCAATTAATAGAACACAATGTTTTAATCATAAAACACATGGTTATATTTATAGATCACGGGTGGTTTCCATTCAGAGAACACATAATTTCATTCATAAAACACAGGGTTCTATTCATAGAACACAAGGTTTTATTCATAGAACACATGGCTATATTTATAGATCACGGGTGGTTTCCATTCAGAGAACACATGGTTTCATTAATAAAACACAGGGTTCTATTTATAGAACACAGGGTTCCATTCATAGAACACAGGGTTCTATTAATAGAACACAAGGTTTTATTCATAAAACACATGGTTATATTTATAGATCACGGGTGGTTTCCATTCAGAGAACACATGGTTTCATTCATAAAACACATGGTTCTATTCATAGAATACAGGGTTCCATTCATAGAACACAGGGTTCTATTAATAGAACACAAGGTTTTATTCATAAAACACATGGTTATATTTATAGATCACGGGTGGTTTCCATTCAGATAACACATCATTTCATTCATAAAACACAGGGTTCTATTCATAGAATACAGGGTTCCATTTATAGAACACTGGGTTCTATTCATAGAACACAAGGTTTTATTCATAGAACACATGGTTATATTTATAGATCACGGGTTGTTTCCATTCAGAGAACACATAATTTTATTCATAAAACACAGGGTTCTATTCATAGAACACAGGGTTCCATTTATAGAACACAGGGTTCTATTCATAGAACTCAAGGTTTTATTCATAGAACAGATGGTTATATTTATAGATCACGAGTGGTTTCCATTCAGAGAACACATAATTTCATTCATAAAACACAGGGTTCTATTCATAGAACACAAGGTTCCAATTATAGAACACAAGGTTTTATTCATAGAACAGATGGGTATATTTATAGATCATGGGTGGTTTCCATTCAGAGAACACATGGTTTCATTCATAAAACACAGGGTTCTATTCATAAAACACAGGGTTCCATTCATAGAACACAGGGTTCTATTAATAGAACACAAGGTTTTATTCATAGAACACATGGTTATATTTATAGATCACGGGAGGTTTCCATTCAGAGAACACATGATTTCATTAATAAAACACAGGGTTCTATTTATAGAACACAGGGTTCCATTCATAGAACACAGGGTTCTATTAATAGAACACAAGGTTTTATTCATAAAACACATGGTTATATTTATAGATCACGGGTGGTTTCCATTCAGAGAACACATGGTTTCATTCATAAAACACAGGGTTCTATTCATAGAACACAGGGTTCCATTCATAGAACACAGGGTTCTATTAATAGAACACAAGGTTTTATTCATAGAACATATGGTTATATTTATAGATCACGGGTGGTTTCCATTCAGAGAACACATAATTTCATTCATAAAACACAGGGTTCTATTCATAGAACACAAGGTTCCAATTATAGAACACAGGGTTCTATTCATAGAACACAAGGTTTTATTCATAGAACAGATGGGTATATTTATAGATCACGGGTGGTTTCCATTCAGAGAACACATGGTTTCATTCATAAAACACAGGGTTCTATTCATAAAACACAGGGTTCCATTCATAAAACACAGGGTTCTATTAATAGAACACAAGGTTTTATTCATAGAACACATGGTTATATTTATAGATCACGGGAGGTTTCCATTCAGAGAACACATGATTTCATTCATAAAACACAGGGTTCTATTTATAGAACACAGGGTTCCATTCATAGAACACAGGGTTCTATTAATAGAACACAAGGTTTTATTCATAAAACACATGGTTATATTTATAGATCACGGGTGGTTTCCATTCAGAGAACACATGGTTTCATTCATAAAACACAGGGTTCTATTCATAGAACACAGGGTTCCATTCATAGAACACAGGGTTCTATTAATAGAACACAAGGTTTTATTCATAGAACATATGGTTATATTTATAGATCACGGGTGGTTTCCATTCAGAGAACACATAATTTCATTCATAAAACACAGGGTTCTATTCATAGAACACAAGGTTCCAATTATAGAACACAGGGTTCTATTCATAGAACACAAGGTTTTATTCATAGAACAGATGGGTATATTTATAGATCACGGGTGGTTTCCATTCAGAGAACACATGGTTTCATTCATAAAACACAGGGTTCTATTCATAAAACACAGGGTTCCATTCATAAAACACAGGGTTCTATTAATAGAACACAAGGTTTTATTCATAGAACACATGGTTATATTTATAGATCACGGGAGGTTTCCATTCAGAGAACACATGATTTCATTCATAAAACACAGGGTTCTATTTATAGAACACATGGTTCCATTCATAGAACACAGGGTTCTATTAATAGAACACAAGGTTTTATTCATAAAACACATGGTTATATTTATAGATCACGGGTGGTTTCCATTCAGAGAACACATGGTTTCATTCATAAAACACAGGGTTCTATATATTGAACACAGGGTTCCATTCATAGAACACAGGGTTCTATTAATAGAACACAAGGTTTTATTCATAAAACACATGGTTATATTTATAGATCACGGGTGGTTTCCATTCAGAGAACACATGGTGTCATTCATAAAACACAGGGTTCTATTCATAGAACACAGGGTTCCATTCATAGAACACAGGGTTCTATTAATAGAACACAAGGTTTTATTCATAAAACACATGGTTATATTTATAGATCACGGGTGGTTTCCATTCAGAGAACACATCATTTCATTCATAAAACACAGGGTTCTATTCATAGAACACAGGGTTCCATTTATAGAACACTGGGTTCTATTCATAGAACACAAGGTTTTATTCATAGAACACATGGTTATATTTATAGATCACGGGTGGTTTCCATTCAGAGAACACATAATTTTATTCATAAAACACAGGGTTCTATTCATAGAACACAGGGTTCCATTTATAGAACACAGGGTTCTATTCATAGAACTCAAGGTTTTATTCATAGAACAGATGGTTATATTTATAGATTACGGGTGGTTTCCATTCAGAGAACACATAATTTCATTCATAAAACACAGGGTTCTATTCATAGAACACAGGGTTCCATTTATAGAACACGGGGTTCTATTCATAGAACACAAGGTTTATTCATAGAACAGATGGTTATATTTATAGATCACGGGTGGTTTCCATTCAGAGAACACATGGTTTCATTCATAAAACACAGGGTTCTATTCATGGAACACAGGGTTCCATTCATAGAACACAGGGTTCAATTAATAGAACACAATGTTTTAATCATAAAACACATGGTTATATTTATAGATCACGGGTGGTTTCCATTCAGAGAACACATAATTTTATTCATAAAACACAGGGTTCTATTCATAGAACACAAGGTTTTATTCATAGAACACATGGCTATATTTATAGATCACGGGTGGTTTCCATTCAGAGAACACATGGTTTCATTAATAAAACACAGGGTTCTATTTATAGAACACAGGGTTCCATTCATAGAACACAGGGTTCTATTAATAGAACACAAGGTTTTATTCATAAAACACATGGTTATATTTATAGATCACGGGTGGTTTCCATTCAGAGAACACATAATTTCATTCATAAAACACAGGGTTCTATTCATAGAACACAAGGTTTTATTCATAGAACACATGGCTATATTTATAGATCACGGGTGGTTTCCATTCAGAGAACACATGGTTTCATTAATAAAACACAGGGTTCTATTTATAGAACACAGGGTTCCATTCATAGAACACAGGGTTCTATTAATAGAACACAAGGTTTTATTCATAAAACACATGGTTATATTTATAGATCACGGGTGGTTTCCATTCAGAGAACACATGGTTTCATTCATAAAACACATGGTTCTATTCATAGAATACAGGGTTCCATTCATAGAACACAGGGTTCTATTAATAGAACACAAGGTTTTATTCATAAAACACATGGTTATATTTATAGATCACGGGTGGTTTCCATTCAGATAACACATCATTTCATTCATAAAACACAGGGTTCTATTCATAGAATACAGGGTTCCATTTATAGAACACTGGGTTCTATTCATAGAACACAAGGTTTTATTCATAGAACACATGGTTATATTTATAGATCACGGGTTGTTTCCATTCAGAGAACACATAATTTTATTCATAAAACACAGGGTTCTATTCATAGAACACAGGGTTCCATTTATAGAACACAGGGTTCTATTCATAGAACTCAAGGTTTTATTCATAGAACAGATGGTTATATTTATAGATCACGAGTGGTTTCCATTCAGAGAACACATAATTTCATTCATAAAACACAGGGTTCTATTCATAGAACACAAGGTTCCAATTATAGAACACAAGGTTTTATTCATAGAACAGATGGGTATATTTATAGATCATGGGTGGTTTCCATTCAGAGAACACATGGTTTCATTCATAAAACACAGGGTTCTATTCATAAAACACAGGGTTCCATTCATAGAACACAGGGTTCTATTAATAGAACACAAGGTTTTATTCATAGAACACATGGTTATATTTATAGATCACGGGAGGTTTCCATTCAGAGAACACATGATTTCATTAATAAAACACAGGGTTCTATTTATAGAACACAGGGTTCCATTCATAGAACACAGGGTTCTATTAATAGAACACAAGGTTTTATTCATAAAACACATGGTTATATTTATAGATCACGGGTGGTTTCCATTCAGAGAACACATGGTTTCATTCATAAAACACAGGGTTCTATTCATAGAACACAGGGTTCCATTCATAGAACACAGGGTTCTATTAATAGAACACAAGGTTTTATTCATAGAACATATGGTTATATTTATAGATCACGGGTGGTTTCCATTCAGAGAACACATAATTTCATTCATAAAACACAGGGTTCTATTCATAGAACACAAGGTTCCAATTATAGAACACAGGGTTCTATTCATAGAACACAAGGTTTTATTCATAGAACAGATGGGTATATTTATAGATCACGGGTGGTTTCCATTCAGAGAACACATGGTTTCATTCATAAAACACAGGGTTCTATTCATAAAACACAGGGTTCCATTCATAAAACACAGGGTTCTATTAATAGAACACAAGGTTTTATTCATAGAACACATGGTTATATTTATAGATCACGGGAGGTTTCCATTCAGAGAACACATGATTTCATTCATAAAACACAGGGTTCTATTTATAGAACACAGGGTTCCATTCATAGAACACAGGGTTCTATTAATAGAACACAAGGTTTTATTCATAAAACACATGGTTATATTTATAGATCACGGGTGGTTTCCATTCAGAGAACACATGGTTTCATTCATAAAACACAGGGTTCTATTCATAGAACACAGGGTTCCATTCATAGAACACAGGGTTCTATTAATAGAACACAAGGTTTTATTCATAGAACATATGGTTATATTTATAGATCACGGGTGGTTTCCATTCAGAGAACACATAATTTCATTCATAAAACACAGGGTTCTATTCATAGAACACAAGGTTCCAATTATAGAACACAGGGTTCTATTCATAGAACACAAGGTTTTATTCATAGAACAGATGGGTATATTTATAGATCACGGGTGGTTTCCATTCAGAGAACACATGGTTTCATTCATAAAACACAGGGTTCTATTCATAAAACACAGGGTTCCATTCATAAAACACAGGGTTCTATTAATAGAACACAAGGTTTTATTCATAGAACACATGGTTATATTTATAGATCACGGGAGGTTTCCATTCAGAGAACACATGATTTCATTCATAAAACACAGGGTTCTATTTATAGAACACATGGTTCCATTCATAGAACACAGGGTTCTATTAATAGAACACAAGGTTTTATTCATAAAACACATGGTTATATTTATAGATCACGGGTGGTTTCCATTCAGAGAACACATGGTTTCATTCATAAAACACAGGGTTCTATATATTGAACACAGGGTTCCATTCATAGAACACAGGGTTCTATTAATAGAACACAAGGTTTTATTCATAAAACACATGGTTATATTTATAGATCACGGGTGGTTTCCATTCAGAGAACACATGGTGTCATTCATAAAACACAGGGTTCTATTCATAGAACACAGGGTTCCATTCATAGAACACAGGGTTCTATTAATAGAACACAAGGTTTTATTCATAAAACACATGGTTATATTTATAGATCACGGGTGGTTTCCATTCAGAGAACACATCATTTCATTCATAAAACACAGGGTTCTATTCATAGAACACAGGGTTCCATTTATAGAACACTGGGTTCTATTCATAGAACACAAGGTTTTATTCATAGAACACATGGTTATATTTATAGATCACGGGTGGTTTCCATTCAGAGAACACATAATTTTATTCATAAAACACAGGGTTCTATTCATAGAACACAGGGTTCCATTTATAGAACACAGGGTTCTATTCATAGAACTCAAGGTTTTATTCATAGAACAGATGGTTATATTTATAGATTACGGGTGGTTTCCATTCAGAGAACACATAATTTCATTCATAAAACACAGGGTTCTATTCATAGAACACAGGGTTCCATTTATAGAACACGGGGTTCTATTCATAGAACACAAGGTTTATTCATAGAACAGATGGTTATATTTATAGATCACGGGTGGTTTCCATTCAGAGAACACATGGTTTCATTCATAAAACACAGGGTTCTATTCATGGAACACAGGGTTCCATTCATAGAACACAGGGTTCAATTAATAGAACACAATGTTTTAATCATAAAACACATGGTTATATTTATAGATCACGGGTGGTTTCCATTCAGAGAACACATAATTTCATTCATAAAACACAGGGTTCTATTCATAGAACACAAGGTTTTATTCATAGAACACATGGCTATATTTATAGATCACGGGTGGTTTCCATTCAGAGAACACATGGTTTCATTAATAAAACACAGGGTTCTATTTATAGAACACAGGGTTCCATTCATAGAACACAGGGTTCTATTAATAGAACACAAGGTTTTATTCATAAAACACATGGTTATATTTATAGATCACGGGTGGTTTCCATTCAGAGAACACATGGTTTCATTCATAAAACACATGGTTCTATTCATAGAACACAGGGTTCCATTCATAGAACACAGGGTTCTATTAATAGAACACAAGGTTTTATTCCTAAAACACATGGTTATATTTATAGATCACGGGTGGTTTCCATTCAGATAACACATCATTTCATTCATAAAACACAGGGTTCTATTCATAGAATACAGGGTTCCATTTATAGAACACTGGGTTCTATTCATAGAACACAAGGTTTTATTCATAGAACACATGGTTATATTTATAGATCACGGGAGGTTTCCATTCAGAGAACACATGATTTCATTCATAAAACACAGGGTTCTATTTATAGAACACAGGGTTCCATTCATAGAACACAGGGTTCTATTAATAGAACACAAGGTTTTATTCATAAAACACATGGTTATATTTATAGATCACGGGTGGTTTCCATTCAGAGAACACATGGTTTCATTCATAAAACACAGGGTTCTATATATTGAACACAGGGTTCCATTCATAGAACACAGGGTTCTATTAATAGAACACAAGGTTTTATTCATAAAACACATGGTTATATTTATAGATCACGGGTGGTTTCCATTCAGAGAACACATGGTGTCATTCATAAAACACAGGGTTCTATTCATAGAACACAGGGTTCCATTCATAGAACACAGGGTTCTATTAATAGAACACAAGGTTTTATTCATAAAACACATGGTTATATTTATAGATCACGGGTGGTTTCCATTCAGAGAACACATCATTTCATTCATAAAACACAGGGTTCTATTCATAGAACACAGGGTTCCATTTATAGAACACTGGGTTCTATTCATAGAACACAAGGTTTTATTCATAGAACACATGGTTATATTTATAGATCACGGGTGGTTTCCATTCAGAGAACACATAATTTTATTCATAAAACACAGGGTTCTATTCATAGAACACAGGGTTCCATTTATAGAACACAGGGTTCTATTCATAGAACTCAAGGTTTTATTCATAGAACAGATGGTTATATTTATAGATTACGGGTGGTTTCAATTCAGAGAACACATAATTTCATTCATAAAACACAGGGTTCTATTCATAGAACACAGGGTTCCATTTATAGAACACGGGGTTCTATTCATAGAACACAAGGTTTATTCATAGAACAGATGGTTATATTTATAGATCACGGGTGGTTTCCATTCAGAGAACACATGGTTTCATTCATAAAACACAGGGTTCTATTCATGGAACACAGGGTTCCATTCATAGAACACAGGGTTCAATTAATAGAACACAATGTTTTAATCATAAAACACATGGTTATATTTATAGATCACGGGTGGTTTCCATTCAGAGAACACATAATTTCATTCATAAAACACAGGGTTCTATTCATAGAACACAAGGTTTTATTCATAGAACGCATGGCTATATTTATAGATCACGGGTGGTTTCCATTCAGAGAACACATGGTTTCATTAATAAAACACAGGGTTCTATTTATAGAACACAGGGTTCCATTCATAGAACACAGGGTTCTATTAATAGAACACAAGGTTTTATTCATAAAACACATGGTTATATTTATAGATCACGGGTGGTTTCCATTCAGAGAACACATGGTTTCATTCATAAAACACAGGGTTCTATATATTGAACACAGGGTTCCATTCATAGAACACAGGGTTCTATTAATAGAACACAAGGTTTTATTCATAAAACACATGGTTATATTTATAGATCACGGGTGGTTTCCATTCAGAGAACACATGGTGTCATTCATAAAACACAGGGTTCTATTCATAGAACACAGGGTTCCATTCATAGAACACAGGGTTCTATTAATAGAACACAAGGTTTTATTCATAAAACACATGGTTATATTTATAGATCACGGGTGGTTTCCATTCAGAGAACACATCATTTCATTCATAAAACACAGGGTTCTATTCATAGAACACAGGGTTCCATTCATAGAACACAGGGTTCAATTAATAGAACACAATGTTTTAATCATAAAACACATGGTTATATTTATAGATCACGGGTGGTTTCCATTCAGAGAACACATAATTTCATTCATAAAACACAGGGTTCTATTCATAGAACACAAGGTTTTATTCATAGAACACATGGCTATATTTATAGATCACGGGTGGTTTCCATTCAGAGAACACATGGTTTCATTAATAAAACACAGGGTTCTATTTATAGAACACAGGGTTCCATTCGTAGAACACAGGGTTCTATTAATAGAACACAAGGTTTTATTCATAAAACACATGGTTATATTTATAGATCACGGGTGGTTTCCATTCAGAGAACACATGGTTTCATTCATAAAACACATGGTTCTATTCATAGAATACAGGGTTCCATTCATAGAACACAGGGTTCTATTAATAGAACACAAGGTTTTATTCATAAAACACATGGTTATATTTATAGATCACGGGTGGTTTCCATTCAGATAACACATCATTTCATTCATAAAACACAGGGTTCTATTCATAGAATACAGGGTTCCATTTATAGAACACTGGGTTCTATTCATAGAACACAAGGTTTTATTCATAGAACACATGGTTATATTTATAGATCACGGGTTGTTTCCATTCAGAGAACACATAATTTTATTCATAAAACACAGGGTTCTATTCATAGAACACAGGGTTCCATTTATAGAACACAGGGTTCTATTCATAGAACTCAAGGTTTTATTCATAGAACAGATGGTTATATTTATAGATCACGAGTGGTTTCCATTCAGAGAACACATAATTTCATTCATAAAACACAGGGTTCTATTCATAGAACACAAGGTTCCAATTATAGAACACAAGGTTTTATTCATAGAACAGATGGGTATATTTATAGATCATGGGTGGTTTCCATTCAGAGAACACATGGTTTCATTCATAAAACACAGGGTTCTATTCATAAAACACAGGGTTCCATTCATAGAACACAGGGTTCTATTAATAGAACACAAGGTTTTATTCATAGAACACATGGTTATATTTATAGATCACGGGAGGTTTCCATTCAGAGAACACATGATTTCATTAATAAAACACAGGGTTCTATTTATAGAACACAGGGTTCCATTCATAGAACACAGGGTTCTATTAATAGAACACAAGGTTTTATTCATAAAACACATGGTTATATTTATAGATCACGGGTGGTTCCCATTCAGAGAACACATGGTTTCATTCATAAAACACAGGGTTCTATTCATAGAACACAGGGTTCCATTCATAGAACACAGGGTTCTATTAATAGAACACAAGGTTTTATTCATAGAACATATGGTTATATTTATAGATCACGGGTGGTTTCCATTCAGAGAACACATAATTTCATTCATAAAACACAGGGTTCTATTCATAGAACACAAGGTTCCAATTATAGAACACAGGGTTCTATTCATAGAACACAAGGTTTTATTCATAGAACAGATGGGTATATTTATAGATCACGGGTGGTTTCCATTCAGAGAACACATGGTTTCATTCATAAAACACAGGGTTCTATTCATAAAACACAGGGTTCCATTCATAAAACACAGGGTTCTATTAATAGAACACAAGGTTTTATTCATAGAACACATGGTTATATTTATAGATCACGGGAGGTTTCCATTCAGAGAACACATGATTTCATTCATAAAACACAGGGTTCTATTTATAGAACACAGGGTTCCATTCATAGAACACAGGGTTCTATTAATAGAACACAAGGTTTTATTCATAAAACACATGGTTATATTTATAGATCACGGGTGGTTTCCATTCAGAGAACACATGGTTTCATTCATAAAACACAGGGTTCTATTCATAGAACACAGGGTTCCATTCATAGAACACAGGGTTCTATTAATAGAACACAAGGTTTTATTCATAGAACATATGGTTATATTTATAGATCACGGGTGGTTTCCATTCAGAGAACACATAATTTCATTCATAAAACACAGGGTTCTATTCATAGAACACAAGGTTCCAATTATAGAACACAGGGTTCTATTCATAGAACACAAGGTTTTATTCATAGAACAGATGGGTATATTTATAGATCACGGGTGGTTTCCATTCAGAGAACACATGGTTTCATTCATAAAACACAGGGTTCTATTCATAAAACACAGGGTTCCATTCATAAAACACAGGGTTCTATTAATAGAACACAAGGTTTTATTCATAGAACACATGGTTATATTTATAGATCACGGGAGGTTTCCATTCAGAGAACACATGATTTCATTCATAAAACACAGGGTTCTATTTATAGAACACATGGTTCCATTCATAGAACACAGGGTTCTATTAATAGAACACAAGGTTTTATTCATAAAACACATGGTTATATTTATAGATCACGGGTGGTTTCCATTCAGAGAACACATGGTTTCATTCATAAAACACAGGGTTCTATATATTGAACACAGGGTTCCATTCATAGAACACAGGGTTCTATTAATAGAACACAAGGTTTTATTCATAAAACACATGGTTATATTTATAGATCACGGGTGGTTTCCATTCAGAGAACACATGGTGTCATTCATAAAACACAGGGTTCTATTCATAGAACACAGGGTTCCATTCATAGAACACAGGGTTCTATTAATAGAACACAAGGTTTTATTCATAAAACACATGGTTATATTTATAGATCACGGGTGGTTTCCATTCAGAGAACACATCATTTCATTCATAAAACACAGGGTTCTATTCATAGAACACAGGGTTCCATTTATAGAACACTGGGTTCTATTCATAGAACACAAGGTTTTATTCATAGAACACATGGTTATATTTATAGATCACGGGTGGTTTCCATTCAGAGAACACATAATTTTATTCATAAAACACAGGGTTCTATTCATAGAACACAGGGTTCCATTTATAGAACACAGGGTTCTATTCATAGAACTCAAGGTTTTATTCATAGAACAGATGGTTATATTTATAGATTACGGGTGGTTTCCATTCAGAGAACACATAATTTCATTCATAAAACACAGGGTTCTATTCATAGAACACAGGGTTCCATTTATAGAACACGGGGTTCTATTCATAGAACACAAGGTTTATTCATAGAACAGATGGTTATATTTATAGATCACGGGTGGTTTCCATTCAGAGAACACATGGTTTCATTCATAAAACACAGGGTTCTATTCATGGAACACAGGGTTCCATTCATAGAACACAGGGTTCAATTAATAGAACACAATGTTTTAATCATAAAACACATGGTTATATTTATAGATCACGGGTGGTTTCCATTCAGAGAACACATAATTTCATTCATAAAACACAGGGTTCTATTCATAGAACACAAGGTTTTATTCATAGAACACATGGCTATATTTATAGATCACGGGTGGTTTCCATTCAGAGAACACATGGTTTCATTAATAAAACACAGGGTTCTATTTATAGAACACAGGGTTCCATTCATAGAACACAGGGTTCTATTAATAGAACACAAGGTTTTATTCATAAAACACATGGTTATATTTATAGATCACGGGTGGTTTCCATTCAGAGAACACATGGTTTCATTCATAAAACACATGGTTCTATTCATAGAACACAGGGTTCCATTCATAGAACACAGGGTTCTATTAATAGAACACAAGGTTTTATTCCTAAAACACATGGTTATATTTATAGATCACGGGTGGTTTCCATTCAGATAACACATCATTTCATTCATAAAACACAGGGTTCTATTCATAGAATACAGGGTTCCATTTATAGAACACTGGGTTCTATTCATAGAACACAAGGTTTTATTCATAGAACACATGGTTATATTTATAGATCACGGGAGGTTTCCATTCAGAGAACACATGATTTCATTCATAAAACACAGGGTTCTATTTATAGAACACAGGGTTCCATTCATAGAACACAGGGTTCTATTAATAGAACACAAGGTTTTATTCATAAAACACATGGTTATATTTATAGATCACGGGTGGTTTCCATTCAGAGAACACATGGTTTCATTCATAAAACACAGGGTTCTATATATTGAACACAGGGTTCCATTCATAGAACACAGGGTTCTATTAATAGAACACAAGGTTTTATTCATAAAACACATGGTTATATTTATAGATCACGGGTGGTTTCCATTCAGAGAACACATGGTGTCATTCATAAAACACAGGGTTCTATTCATAGAACACAGGGTTCCATTCATAGAACACAGGGTTCTATTAATAGAACACAAGGTTTTATTCATAAAACACATGGTTATATTTATAGATCACGGGTGGTTTCCATTCAGAGAACACATCATTTCATTCATAAAACACAGGGTTCTATTCATAGAACACAGGGTTCCATTTATAGAACACTGGGTTCTATTCATAGAACACAAGGTTTTATTCATAGAACACATGGTTATATTTATAGATCACGGGTGGTTTCCATTCAGAGAACACATAATTGTATTCATAAAACACAGGGTTCTATTCATAGAACACAGGGTTCCATTTATAGAACACAGGGTTCTATTCATAGAACTCAAGGTTTTATTCATAGAACAGATGGTTATATTTATAGATTACGGGTGGTTTCCATTCAGAGAACACATAATTTCATTCATAAAACACAGGGTTCTATTCATAGAACACAGGGTTCCATTTATAGAACACGGGGTTCTATTCATAGAACACAAGGTTTATTTATAGAACAGATGGTTATATTTATAGATCACGGGTGGTTTCCATTCAGAGAACACATGGTTTCATTCATAAAACACAGGGTTCTATTCATGGAACACAGGGTTCCATTCATAGAACACAGGGTTCAATTAATAGAACACAATGTTTTAATCATAAAACACATGGTTATATTTATAGATCACGGGTGGTTTCCATTCAGAGAACACATAATTTCATTCATAAAACACAGGGTTCTATTCATAGAACACAAGGTTTTATTCATAGAACACATGGCTATATTTATAGATCACGGGTGGTTTCCATTCAGAGAACACATGGTTTCATTAATAAAACACAGGGTTCTATTTATAGAACACAGGGTTCCATTCATAGAACACAGGGTTCTATTAATAGAACACAAGGTTTTATTCATAAAACACATGGTTATATTTATAGATCACGGGTGGTTTCCATTCAGAGAACACATGGTTTCATTCATAAAACACATGGTTCTATTCATAGAACACAGGGTTCCATTCATAGAACACAGGGTTCTATTAATAGAACACAAGGTTTTATTCATAAAACACATGGTTATATTTATAGATCACGGGTGGTTTCCATTCAGATAACACATCATTTCATTCATAAAACACAGGGTTCTATTCATAGAATACAGGGTTCCATTTATAGAACACTGGGTTCTATTCATAGAACACAAGGTTTTATTCATAGAACACATGGTTATATTTATAGATCACGGGTGGTTTCCATTCAGAGAACACATAATTTTATTCATAAAACACAGGGTTCTATTCATAGAACACAGGGTTCCATTTATAGAACACAGGGTTCTATTCATAGAACTCAAGGTTTTATTCATAGAACAGATGGTTATATTTATAGGTCACGGGTGGTTTCCATTCAGAGAACACATAATTTCATTCATAAAACACAGGGTTCTATTCATAGAACACAGGGTTCCATTTATAGAACACGGGGTTCTATTCATAGAACACAAGGTTTTATTCATAGAACACATGGTTATATTTATAGATCACGGGAGGTTTCCATTCAGAGAACACATGATTTCATTAATAAAACACAGGGTTCTATTTATAGAACACAGGGTTCCATTCATAGAACACAGGGTTCTATTAATAGAACACAAGGTTTTATTCATAAAACACATGGTTATATTTATAGATCACGGGTGGTTTCCATTCAGAGAACACATGGTTTCATTCATAAAACACAGGGTTCTATTCATGGAACACAGGGTTCCATTCATAGAACACAGGGTTCTATTAATAGAACACAAGGTTTTATTCATAGAACACATGGTTATATTTATAGATCACGGGTGGTTTCCATTCAGAGAACACATAATTTCATTCATAAAACACAGGGTTCTATTCATAGAACACAAGGTTCCAATTATAGAACACAGGGTTCTATTCATAGAACACAAGGTTTTATTCATAGAACAGATGGGTATATTTATAGATCATGGGTGGTTTCCATTCAGAGAACACATGGTTTCATTCATAAAACACAGGGTTCTAATCATAAAACACAGGTTTCCATTCATAGAACACAGTTTTCTATTAATAGAACACAAGGTTTTATTCATAGAACACATGGTTATATTTATAGATCACGGGAGGTTTCCATTCAGAGAACACATGATTTCATTAATAAAACACAGGGTTCTATTTATAGAACACAGGGTTCCATTCATAGAACACAGGGTTCTATTAATAGAACACAAGGTTTTATTCATAAAACACATGGTTATATTTATAGATCACGGGTGGTTTCCATTCAGAGAACACATGGTTTCATTCATAAAACACAGGGTTCTATTCATAGAACACAGGGTTCCATTCATAGAACACAGGGTTCTATTAATAGAACACAAGGTTTTATTCATAAAACACATGGTTATATTTATAGATCACGGGTGGTTTCCATTCAGAGAACACATAATTTCATTCATAAAACACAGGGTTCTATTCATAGAACACAGGGTTCCATTTATAGAACACAGGGTTCTATTCATAGAACACAAGGTTTTATTCATAGAACAGATGGTTATATTTATAGATCACGGGTGGTTTCCATTCAGAGAACACATAATTTTATTCATAAAACACAGGGTTCTATTCATAGAACACAGGGTTCCATTTATAGAACACAGGGTTCTATTCATAGAACTCAAGGTTTTATTCATAGAACAGATGGTTATATTTATAGATCACAGGTGGTTTCCATTCAGAGAACACATAATTTCATTCATAAAACACAGGGTTCTATTCATAGAACACAGGGTTCCATTTATAGAACACGGGGTTCTATTCATAGAACACAAGGTTTTATTCATAGAACACATGGTTATATTTATAGATCACGGGTGGTTTCCATTCAGAGAACACATAATTTTATTCATAAAACACAGGGTTCTATTCATAGAACACAGGGTTCCATTTATAGAACACAGGGTTCTATTCATAGAACACAGGGTTCCATTTATAGAACATGGGGTTCTATTCATAGAACACAAGGTTTATTCATAGAACAGATTGTTATATTTATAGATCACGGGTGGTTTCCATTCAGAGAACACATGGTTTCATTCATAAAACACAGGGTTCTATTCATGGAACACAGGGTTCCATTCATAGAACACATGGCTATATTTATAGATCACGGGTGGTTTCCATTCAGAGAACACATGGTTTCATTAATAAAACACAGGGTTCTATTTATAGAACACAGGGTTCCATTCATAGAACACAGGGTTCTATTAATAGAACACAAGGTTTTATTCATAGAACACATGGTTATATTTATAGATCACAGGTGGTTTCCATTCAGATAACACATCATTTCATTCATAAAACACAGGGTTCTATTTATAGAACACAGGGTTCCATTTATAGAACACTGGGTTCTATTCATAGAACACAAGGTTTTATTCATAGAACACATGGTTATATTTATAGATCACGGGTGGTTTCCATTCAGAGAACACATAATTTTATTCATAAAACACAGGGTTCTATTCATAGAACACAGGGTTCCATTTATAGAACACAGGGTTCTATTCATAGAACTCAAGGTTTTATTCATAGAACAGATGGTTATATTTATAGATCACGGGTGGTTTCCATTCAGAGAACACATAATTTCATTCATAAAACACAGGGTTCTATTCATAGAACACAGGGTTCCATTTATAGAACACGGGGTTCTATTCATAGAACACAAGGTTTTTTCATAGAACAGATGGTTATATTTATAGATCACGGGTGGTTTCCATTCAGAGAACACATGGTTTCATTCATAAAACACAGGGTTCTATTCATGGAACACAGGGTTCCATTCATAGAACACAGGGTTCTATTAATAGAACACAAGGTTTTATTCATAGAACACATGGTTATATTTATAGATCACGGGTGGTTTCCATTCAGAGAACACATAATTTCATTCATAAAACACAGGGTTCTATTCATAGAACACAAGGTTCCAATTATAGAACACAGGGTTCTATTCATAGAACACAAGGTTTTATTCATAGAACAGATGGGTATATTTATAGATCATGGGTGGTTTCCATTCAGAGAACACATGGTTTCATTCATAAAACACAGGGTTCTATTCATAAAACACAGGGTTCCATTCATAGAACACAGGGTTCTATTAATAGAACACAAGGTTTTATTCATAGAACATATGGTTATATTTATAGATCACGGGAGGTTTCCATTCAGAGAACACATGATTTCATTAATAAAACACAGGGTTCTATTTATAGAACACAGGGTTTTATTCATAGAACACAGGGTTCTATTAATAGAACACAAGGTTTTATTCATAAAACACATGGTTATATTTATAGATCACGGGTGGTTTCCATTCAGAGAACACATGGTTTCATTCATAAAACACAGGGTTCTATTCATAGAACACAGGGTTCCATTCATAGAACACAGGGTTCTATTAATAGAACACAATGTTTTATTCATAAAACACATGGTTATATTTATAGATCACGGGTGGTTTCCATTCAGAGAACACATGGTTTCATTCATAAAACACAGGGTTCTATTCATAGAACACAGGGTTCCATTCATAGAACACAGGGTTCTATTAATAGAACACAAGGTTTTATTCATAAAACACATGGTTATATTTATAGATCACGGGTGGTTTCCATTCAGAGAACACATCATTTCATTCATAAAACACAGGGTTCTATTCATAGAACACAGGGTTCCATTTATAGAACACTGGGTTCTATTCATAGAACACAAGGTTTTATTCATAGAACACATGGTTATATTTATAGATCACGGGTGGTTTCCATTCAGAGAACACATAATTTTATTCATAAAACACAGGGTTCTATTCATAGAACACAGGGTTCCATTTATAGAACACAGGGTTCTATTCATAGAACTCAAGGTTTTATTCATAGAACAGATGGTTATATTTATAGATCACGGGTGGTTTCCATTCAGAGAACACATAATTTCATTCATAAAACACAGGGTTCTATTCATAGAACACAGGGTTCCATTTATAGAACACGGGGTTCTATTCATAGAACACAAGGTTTATTCATAGAACAGATTGTTATATTTATAGATCACGGGTGGTTTCCATTCAGAGAACACATGGTTTCATTCATAAAACACAGGGTTCTATTCATGGAACACAGGGTTCCATTCATAGAACACATGGCTATATTTATAGATCACGGGTGGTTTCCATTCAGAGAACACATGGTTTCATTAATAAAACACAGGGTTCTATTTATAGAACACAGGGTTCCATTCATAGAACACAGGGTTCTATTAATAGAACACAAGGTTTTATTCATAGAACACATGGTTATATTTATAGATCACAGGTGGTTTCCATTCAGATAACACATCATTTCATTCATAAAACACAGGGTTCTATTCATAGAACACAGGGTTCCATTTATAGAACACTGGGTTCTATTCATAGAACACAAGGTTTTATTCATAGAACACATGGTTATATTTATAGATCGCGGGTGGTTTCCATTCAGAGAACACATAATTTTATTCATAAACACAGGGTTCTATTCATAGAACACAGGGTTCCATTTATAGAACACAGGGTTCTATTCATAGAACTCAAGGTTTTATTCATAGAACAGATGGTTATATTTATAGATCACGGGTGGTTTCCATTCAGAGAACACATAATTTCATTCATAAAACACAGGGTTCTATTCATAGAACACAGGGTTCCATTTATAGAACACGGGGTTCTATTCATAGAATACAAGGTTTATTCATAGAACAGATGGTTATATTTATAGATCACGGGTGGTTTCCATTCAGAGAACACATGGTTTCATTCATAAAACACAGGGTTCTATTCATGGAACACAGGGTTCCATTCATAGAACACAGGGTTCTATTAATAGAACACAAGGTTTTATTCATAGAACACATGGTTATATTTATAGATCACGGGTGGTTTCCATTCAGAGAACACATAATTTCATTCATAAAACACAGGGTTCTATTCATAGAACACAAGGTTCCAATTATAGAACACAAGGTTCTATTCATAGAACACAAGGTTTTATTCATAGAACAGATGGGTATATTTATAGATCACGGGTGGTTTCCATTCAGAGAACACATAATTTTATTCATAAAACACAGGGTTCTATTCATAGAACACAGGGTTCCATTTATAGAACACAGGGTTCTATTCATAGAACTCAAGGTTTTATTCATAGAACAGATGGTTATATTTATAGATCACGGGTGGTTTCCATTCAGAGAACACATCATTTCATTCATAAAACACAGGGTTCTATTCATAGAACACAGGGTTCCATCTATAGAACACGGGGTTCTATTCATAGAACACAAGGTTTATTCATAGAACAGATGGTTATATTTATAGATCACGGGTGGTTTCCATTCAGAGAACACATGGTTTCATTCATAAAACACAGGGTTCTATTCATGGAACACAGGGTTCCATTCATAGAACACAGGGTTCTATTAATAGAACACAAGGTTTTATTCATAGAACACATGGTTATATTTATAGATCACGGGTGGTTTCCATTCAGAGAACACATAATTTCATTCATAAAACACAGGGTTCTATTCATAGAACACAAGGTTCCAATTATAGAACACAGGGTTCTATTCATAGAACACAAGGTTCCAATTATAGAACACAGGGTTCTATTCATAGAACACAAGGTTTTATTCATAGAACAGATGGGTATATTTATAGATCACGGGTGGTTTCCATTCAGAGAACACATAATTTTATTCATAAAACACAGGGTTCTATTCATAGAACACAGGGTTCCATTTATAGAACACAGGGTTCTATTCATAGAACTCAAGGTTTTATTCATAGAACAGATGGTTATATTTATAGATCACGGGTGGTTTCCATTCAGAGAACACATAATTTCATTCATAAAACACAGGGTTCTATTCATAGAACACAGGGTTCCATCTATAGAACACGGGGTTCTATTCATAAAACACAAGGTTTATTCATAGAACAGATGGTTATATTTATAGATCACGGGTGGTTTCCATTCAGAGAACACATGGTTTCATTCATAAAACACAGGGTTCTATTCATGGAACACAGGGTTCCATTCATAGAACACAGGGTTCTATTAATAGAACACAAGGTTTTATTCATAGAACACATGGTTATATTTATAGATCACGGGTGGTTTCCATTCAGAGAACACATAATTTCATTCATAAAACACAGGGTTCTATTCATAGAACACAAGGTTCCAATTATAGAACACAGGGTTCTATTCATAGAACACAAGGTTTTATTCATAGAACAGATGGGTATATTTATAGATCACGGGTGGTTTCCATTCAGAGAACACATGGTTTCATTCATAAAACACAGGGTTCTATTCATAAAACACAGGGTTCCATTCATAAAACACAGGGTTCTATTAATAGAACACAAGGTTTTATTCATAGAACACATGGTTATATTTATAGATCACGGGAGGTTTCCATTCAGAGAACACATGATTTCATTCATAAAACACAGGGTTCTATTTATAGAACACAGGGTTCCATTCATAGAACACAGGGTTCTATTAATAGAACACAAGGTTTTATTCATAAAACACATGGTTATATTTATAGATCACGGGTGGTTTCCATTCAATGAACACATGGTTTCATTCATAAAACACAGGGTTCTATTCATAGAACACAGGGTTCCATTCATAGAACACAGGGTTCTATTAATAGAACACAAGGTTTTATTCATAAAACACATGGTTATATTTATAGATCACGGGTGGTTTCCATTCAGAGAACACATGGTTTCATTCATAAAACACAGGGTTCTATTCATAGAACACAGGGTTCCATTCATAGAACACAGGGTTCTATTAATAGAACACAAGGTTTTATTCATAAAACACATGGTTATATTTATAGATCACGGGTGGTTTCCATTCAGAGAACACATCATTTCATTCATAAAACACAGGGTTCTATTCATAGAACACAGGGTTCCATTTATAGAACACTGGGTTCTATTCATAGAACACAAGGTTTTATTCATAGAACACATGGTTATATTTATAGATCACGGGTGGTTTCCATTCAGAGAACACATAATTTTATTCATAAAACACAGGGTTCTATTCATAGAACACAGGGTTCCATTTATAGAACACAGGGTTCTATTCATAGAACTCAAGGTTTTATTCATAGAACAGATGGTTATATTTATAGATTACGGGTGGTTTCCATTCAGAGAACACATAATTTCATTCATAAAACACAGGGTTCTATTCATAGAACACAGGGTTCCATTTATAGAACACGGGGTTCTATTCATAGAACACAAGGTTTATTCATAGAACAGATGGTTATATTTATAGATCACGGGTGGTTTCCATTCAGAGAACACATGGTTTCATTCATAAAACACAGGGTTCTATTCATGGAACACAGGGTTCCATTCATAGAACACAGGGTTCAATTAATAGAACACAATGTTTTAATCATAAAACACATGGTTATATTTATAGATCACGGGTGGTTTCCATTCAGAGAACACATAATTTCATTCATAAAACACAGGGTTCTATTCATAGAACACAAGGTTTTATTCATAGAACACATGGCTATATTTATAGATCACGGGTGGTTTCCATTCAGAGAACACATGGTTTCATTAATAAAACACAGGTTTCTATTTATAGAACACAGGGTTCCATTCATAGAACACAGGGTTCTATTAATAGAACACAAGGTTTTATTCATAAAACACATGGTTATATTTATAGATCACGGGTGGTTTCCATTCAGAGAACACATGGTTTCATTCATAAAACACATGGTTCTATTCATAGAACACAGGGTTCCATTCATAGAACACAGGGTTCTATTAATAGAACACAAGGTTTTATTCATAAAACACATGGTTATATTTATAGATCACGGGTGGTTTCCATTCAGATAACACATCATTTCATTCATAAAACACAGGGTTCTATTCATAGAATACAGGGTTCCATTTATAGAACACTGGGTTCTATTCATAGAACACAAGGTTTTATTCATAGAACACATGGTTATATTTATAGATCACGGGTGGTTTCCATTCAGAGAACACATAATTTTATTCATAAAACACAGGGTTCTATTCATAGAACACAGGGTTCCATTTATAGAACACAGGGTTCTATTCATAGAACTCAAGGTTTTATTCATAGAACAGATGGTTATATTTATAGATCACGGGTGGTTTCCATTCAGAGAACACATAATTTCATTCATAAAACACAGGGTTCTATTCATAGAACACAGGGTTCCATTTATAGAACACGGGGTTCTATTCATAGAACACAAGGTTTATTCATAGAACAGATGGTTATATTTATAGATCACGGGTGGTTTCCATTCAGAGAACACATGGTTTCATTCATAAAACACAGGGTTCTATTCATGGAACACAGGGTTCCATTCATAGAACACAGGGTTCTATTAATAGAACACAAGGTTTTATTCATAAAACACATGGTTATATTTATAGATCACGGGTGGTTTCCATTCAGAGAACACATGGTTTCATTCATAAAACACAGGGTTCTATTCATAGAACACAGGGTTCCATTCATAGAACACAGGGTTCTATTAATAGAACACAAGGTTTTATTCATAGAACA
Source organism: Crinia signifera (assembly GCF_055691185.1). Lineage (NCBI taxonomy): Eukaryota > Metazoa > Chordata > Amphibia > Anura > Myobatrachidae > Crinia > Crinia signifera. Next base: position 234,620,494 of record NC_139217.1, on the reverse strand, counting down.
CATGGTTATATGTATAGATCACGGGTGGTTTCCATTCAGAGAACACATAATTTCATTCATAAAACACAGGGTTCTATTCATAGAACACAAGGTTCCAATTATAGAACACAGGGTTCTATTTATAGAACACAAGGTTTTATTCATAGAACAGATGGGTATATTTATAGATCACGGGTGGTTTCCATTCAGAGAACACATGGTTTCATTCATAAAACACAGGGTTCTATTCATAAAACACAGGGTTCCATTCATAAAACACAGGGTTCTATTAATAGAACACAAGGTTTTATTCATAGAACACATGGTTATATTTATAGATCACGGGAGGTTTCCATTCAGAGAACACATGATTTCATTCATAAAACACAGGGTTCTATTTATAGAACACAGGGTTCCATTCATAGAACACAGGGTTCTATTAATAGAACACAAGGTTTTATTCATAAAACACATGGTTTTATTTATAGATCACGGGTGGTTTCCATTCAGAGAACACATGGTTTCATTCATAAAACACAGGGTTCTATATATTGAACACAGGGTTCCATTCATAGAACACAGGGTTCTATTAATAGAACACAAGGTTTTATTCATAAAACACATGGTTATATTTATAGATCACGGGTGGTTTCCATTCAGAGAACACATGGTTTCATTCATAAAACACAGGGTTCTATTCATAGAACACAGGGTTCCATTCATAGAACACAGGGTTCTATTAATAGAACACAAGGTTTTATTCATAAAACACATGGTTATATTTATAGATCACGGGTGGTTTCCATTCAGAGAACACATCATTTCATTCATAAAACACAGGGTTCTATTCATAGAACACAGGGTTCCATTTATAGAACACTGGGTTCTATTCATAGAACACAAGGTTTTATTCATAGAACACATGGTTATATTTATAGATCACGGGTGGTTTCCATTCAGAGAACACATACTTTTATTCATAAAACACAGGGTTCTATTCATAGAACACAGGGTTCCATTTATAGAACACAGGGTTCTATTCATAGAACTCAAGGTTTTATTCATAGAACAGATGGTTATATTTATAGATTACGGGTGGTTTCCATTCAGAGAACACATAATTTCATTCATAAAACACAGGGTTCTATTCATAGAACACAGGGTTCCATTTATAGAACACGGGGTTCTATTCATAGAACACAAGGTTTATTCATAGAACAGATGGTTATATTTATAGATCACGGGTGGTTTCCATTCAGAGAACACATGGTTTCATTAATAAAACACAGGGTTCTATTTATAGAACACAGGGTTCCATTCATAGAACACAGGGTTCTATTAATAGAACACAAGGTTTTATTCATAAAACACATGGTTATATTTATAGATCACGGGTGGTTTCCATTCAGAGAACACATGGTTTCATTCATAAAACACATGGTTCTATTCATAGAACACAGGGTTCCATTCATAGAACACAGGGTTCTATTAATAGAACACAAGGTTTTATTCATAAAACACATGGTTATATTTATAGATCACGGGTGGTTTCCATTCAGAGAACACATGGTTTCATTCATAAAACACTTGGTTCTATTCATGGAACACAGGGTTCCATTCATAGAACACAGGGTTCTATTAATAGAACACAAGGTTTTATTCATAGAACACATGGTTATATTTATAGATCACGGGTGGTTTCCATTCAGAGAACACATAATTTCATTCATAAAACACAGGGTTCTATTCATAGAACACAGGGTTCCATTTATAGAACACGGGGTTCTATTCATAGAACACAAGGTTTATTCATAGAACAGATGGTTATATTTATAGATCACGGGTGGTTTCCATTCAGAGAACACATGGTTTCATTCATAAAACACAGGGTTCTATTCATGGAACACAGGGTTCCATTCATAGAACACAGGGTTCTATTAATAGAACACAAGGTTTTATTCATAGAACACATGGTTATATTTATAGATCACGGGTGGTTTCCATTCAGAGAACACATAATTTCATTCATAAAACACAGGGTTCTATTCATAGAACACAAGGTTCCAATTATAGAACACAGGGTTCTATTCATAGAACACAAGGTTTTATTCATAGAACAGATGGGTATATTTATAGATCATGGGTGGTTTCCATTCAGAGAACACATGGTTTCATTCATAAAACACAGGGTTCTATTCATAAAACACAGGGTTCCATTCATAGAACACAGGGTTCTATTAATAGAACACAAGGTTTTATTCATAGAACACATGGTTATATTTATAGATCACGGGAGGTTTCCATTCAGAGAACACATGATTTCATTAATAAAACACAGGGTTCTATTTATAGGACACAGGGTTCCATTCATAGAACACAAGGTTCTATTAATAGAACACAAGGTTTTATTCATAAAACACATGGTTATATTTATAGATCACGGGTGGTTTCCATTCAGAGAACACATGGTTTCATTCATAAAACACAGGGTTCTATTCATAGAACACAGGGTTCCATTCATAGAACACAGGGTTCTATTAATAGAACACAAGGTTTTATTCATAGAACACATGGTTATATTTATAGATCACGGGTGGTTTCCATTCAGAGAACACATAATTTCATTCATAAAACACAGGGTTCTATTCATAGAACACAAGGTTCCAATTATAGAACACAGGGTTCTATTCATAGAACACAAGGTTTTATTCATAGAACAGATGGGTATATTTATAGATCACGGGTGGTTTCCATTCAGAGAACACATGGTTTCATTCATAAAACACATTGTTCTATTCATAAAACACAGGGTTCCATTCATAAAACACAGGGTTCTATTAATAGAACACAAGGTTTTATTCATAGAACACATGGTTATATTTATAGATCACGGGAGGTTTCCATTCAGAGAACACATGATTTCATTCATAAAACACAGGGTTCTATTTATAGAACACAGGGTTCCATTCATAGAACACAGGGTTCTATTAATAGAACACAAGGTTTTATTCATAAAACACATGGTTATATTTATAGATCACGGGTGGTTTCCATTCAGAGAACACATAATTTCATTCATAAAACACAGGGTTCTATTCATAGAACACAGGGTTCCATTTATAGAACACGGGGTTCTATTCATAGAACACAAGGTTTATTCATAGAACAGATGGTTATATTTATAGATCACGGGTGGTTTCCATTCAGAGAACACATGGTTTCATTCATAAAACACAGGGTTCTATTCATAGAACACAGGGTTCCATTCATAGAACACAGGGTTCTATTAATAGAACACAAGGTTTTATTCATAGAACACATGGTTATATTTATAGATCACGGGTGGTTTCCATTCAGAGAACACATAATTTCATTCATAAAACACAGGGTTCTATTCATAGAACACAAGGTTCCAATTATAGAACACAGGGTTCTATTCATAGAACACAAGGTTTTATTCATAGAACAGATGGGTATATTTATAGATCACGGGTGGTTTCCATTCAGAGAACACATGGTTTCATTCATAAAACACAGGGTTCTATTCATAAAACACAGGGTTCCATTCATAGAACACAGGGTTCTATTAATAGAACACAAGGTTTTATTCATAGAACACATGGTTATATTTATAGATCTCGGGTGGTTTCCATTCAGAGAACACATGATTTCATTCATAAAACACAGGGTTCTATTTATAGAACACAGGGTTCCATTCATAGAACACAGGGTTCTATTAATAGAACACAAGGTTTTATTCATAAAACACATGGTTATATTTATAGATCACGGGTGGTTTCCATTCAGAGAACACATGGTTTCATTCATAAAACACAGGGTTCTATATATTGAACACAGGGTTCCATTCATAGAACACAGGGTTCTATTAATAGAACACAAGGTTTTATTCATAAAACACATGGTTATATTTATAGATCACGGGTGGTTTCCATTCAGAGAACACATGGTTTCATTCATAAAACACAGGGTTCTATTCATAGAACACAGGGTTCCATTCATAGAACACAGGGTTCTATTAATAGAACACAAGGTTTTATTCATAAAACACATGGTTATATTTATAGATCACGGGTGGTTTCCATTCAGAGAACACATCATTTCATTCATAAAACACAGGGTTCTATTCATAGAACACAGGGTTCCATTTATAGAACACTGGGTTCTATTCATAGAACACAAGGTTTTATTCATAGAACACATGGTTATATTTATAGATCACGGGTGGTTTCCATTCAGAGAACACATAATTTTATTCATAAAACACAGGGTTCTATTCATAGAACACAGGGTTCCATTTATAGAACACAGGGTTATATTCATAGAACTCAAGGTTTTATTCATAGAACAGATGGTTATATTTATAGATTACGGGTGGTTTCCATTCAGAGAACACATAATTTCATTCATAAAACACAGGGTTCTATTCATAGAACACAGGGTTCCATTTATAGAACACGGGGTTCTATTCATAGAACACAAGGTTTATTCATAGAACAGATGGTTATATTTATAGATCACGGGTGGTTTCCATTCAGAGAACACATGGTTTCACTCATAAAACACAGGGTTCTATTCATGGAACACAGGGTTCCATTCATAGAACACAGGGTTCAATTAATAGAACACAATGTTTTAATCATAAAACACATGGTTATATTTATAGATCACGGGTGGTTTCCATTCAGAGAACACATAATTTCATTCATAAAACACAGGGTTCTATTCATAGAACACAAGGTTTTATTCATAGAACACATGGCTATATTTATAGATCACGGGTGGTTTCCATTCAGAGAACACATGGTTTCATTAATAAAACACAGGGTTCTATTTATAGAACACAGGGTTCCATTCATAGAACACAGGGTTCTATTAATAGAACACAAGGTTTTATTCATAAAACACATGGTTATATTTATAGATCACGGGTGGTTTCCATTCAGAGAACACATGGTTTTATTCATAAAACACATGGTTCTATTCATAGAACACTGGGTTCCATTCATAGAACACAGGGTTCTATTAATAGAACACAAGGTTTTATTCATAAAACACATGGTTATATTTATAGATCACGGGTGGTTTCCATTCAGATAACACATCATTTCATTCATAAAACACAGCGTTCTATTCATAGAATACAGGGTTCCATTTATAGAACACTGGGTTCTATTCATAGAACACAAGGTTTTATTCATAGAACACATGGTTATATTTATAGATCACGGGTGGTTTCCATTCAGAGAACACATAATTTTATTCATAAAACACAGGGTTCTATTCATAGAACACAGGGTTCCATTTATAGAACACAGGGTTCTATTCATAGAACTCAAGGTTTTATTCATAGAACAGATGGTTATATTTATAGATCACGGGTGGTTTCCATTCAGAGAACACATAATTTCATTCATAAAACACAGGGTTCTATTCATAGAACACAGGGTTCCATTTATAGAACACGGGGTTCTATTCATAGAACACAAGGTTTATTCATAGAACAGATGGTTATATTTATAGATCACGGGTGGTTTCCATTCAGAGAACACATGGTTTCATTCATAAAACACAGGGTTCTATTCATGGAACACAGGGTTCCATTCATAGAACACAGGGTTCTATTAATAGAACACAAGGTTTTATTCATAGAACACATGGTTATATTTATAGATCACGGGTGGTTTCCATTCAGAGAACACATAATTTCATTCATAAAACACAGGGTTCTATTCATAGAACACAAGGTTCCAATTATAGAACACAGGGTTCTATTCATAGAACACAAGGTTTTATTCATAGAACAGATGGGTATATTTATAGATCATGGGTGGTTTCCATTCAGAGAACACATGGTTTCATTCATAAAACACAGGGTTCTATTCATAAAACACAGGGTTCCATTCATAGAACACAGGGTTCTATTAATAGAACACAAGGTTTTATTCATAGAACACATGGTTATATTTATAGATCACGGGAGGTTTCCATTCAGAGAACACATGATTTCATTAATAAAACACAGGGTTCTATTTATAGAACACAGGGTTCCATTCATAGAACACAGGGTTCTATTAATAGAACACAAGGTTTTATTCATAAAACACATGGTTATATTTATAGATCACGGGTGGTTTCCATTCAGAGAACACATGGTTTCATTCATAAAACACAGGGTTCTATTCATAGAACACAGGGTTCCATTCATAGAACACAGGGTTCTATTAATAGAACACAAGGTTTTATTCATAAAACACATGGTTATATTTATAGATCACGGGTGGTTTCCATTCAGAGAACACATAATTTCATTCATAAAACACAGGGTTCTATTCATAGAACACAGGGTTCCATTTATAGAACACAGGGTTCTATTCATAGAACACAAGGTTTTATTCATAGAACAGATGGTTATATTTATAGATCACGGGTGGTTTCCATTCAGAGAACACATAATTGCATTCATAAAACACAGGGTTCTATTCATAGAACACAGGGTTCCATTTATAGAACACAGGGTTCTATTCATAGAACACAAGGTTTTATTCATAGAACACATGGCTATATTTATAGATCACAGGTGGTTTCCATTCAGAGAACACATGGTTTCATTCATAAAACACAGGGCTCTATTTATAGAACACAGGGTTCCATTCATAGAACACAGGGTTCTATTAATAGAACACAAGGTTTTATTCATAAAACACATGGTTATATTTATAGATCACGGGTGGTTTCCATTCAGAGAACACATGGTTTCATTCATAAAACACAGGGTTCTATTCATAGAACACAGGGTTCCATTCATAGAACACAGGGTTCTATTAATAGAACACAAGGTTTTATTCATAAAACACATGGTTATATTTATAGATCACGGGTGGTTTCCATTCAGAGAACACATCATTTCATTCATAAAACACAGGGTTCTATTCATAGAACACAGGGTTCCATTTATAGAACACTGGGTTCTATTCATAGAACACAAGGTTTTATTCATAGAACACATGGTTATATTTATAGATCACGGGTGGTTTCCTTTCAGAGAACACATAATTTTATTCATAAAACACAGGGTTCTATTCATAGAACACAGGGTTCCATTTATAGAACACAGGGTTCTATTCATAGAACTCAAGGTTTTATTCATAGAACAGATGGTTATATTTATAGATCACGGGTGGTTTCCATTCAGAGAACACATAATTTCATTCATAAAACACAGGGTTCTATTCATAGAACACAGGGTTCCATTTATAGAACACGGGGTTCTATTCATAGAACACAAGGTTTATTCATAGAACAGATGGTTATATTTATAGATCACGGGTGGTTTCCATTCAGAGAACACATGGTTTCATTCATAAAACACAGGGTTCTATTCATAGAACACAGGGTTCCATTCATAGAACACAGGGTTCTATTAATAGAACACAAGGTTTTATTCATAGAACACATGGTTATATTTATAGATCACGGGTGGTTTCCATTCAGAGAACACATAATTTCATTCATAAAACACAGGGTTCTATTCATAGAACACAAGGTTCCAATTATAGAACACAGGGTTCTATTCATAGAACACAAGGTTTTATTCATAGAACAGATGGGTATATTTATAGATCACGGGTGGTTTCCATTCAGAGAACACATGGTTTCATTCATAAAACACAGGGTTCTATTCATAAAACACAGGGTTCCATTCATAGAACACAGGGTTCTATTAATAGAACACAAGGTTTTATTCATAGAACACATGGTTATATTTATAGATCTCGGGTGGTTTCCATTCAGAGAACACATGATTTCATTCATAAAACACAGGGTTCTATTTATAGAACACAGGGTTCCATTCATAGAACACAGGGTTCTATTAATAGAACACAAGGTTTTATTCATAAAACACATGGTTATATTTATAGATCACGGGTGGTTTCCATTCAGAGAACACATGGTTTCATTCATAAAACACAGGGTTCTATATATTGAACACAGGGTTCCATTCATAGAACACAGGGTTCTATTAATAGAACACAAGGTTTTATTCATAAAACACATGGTTATATTTATAGATCACGGGTGGTTTCCATTCAGAGAACACATGGTTTCATTCATAAAACACAGGGTTCTATTCATAGAACACAGGGTTCCATTCATAGAACACAGGGTTCTATTAATAGAACACAAGGTTTTATTCATAAAACACATGGTTATATTTATAGATCACGGGTGGTTTCCATTCAGAGAACACATCATTTCATTCATAAAACACAGGGTTCTATTCATAGAACACAGGGTTCCATTTATAGAACACTGGGTTCTATTCATAGAACACAAGGTTTTATTCATAGAACACATGGTTATATTTATAGATCACGGGTGGTTTCCATTCAGAGAACACATAATTTTATTCATAAAACACAGGGTTCTATTCATAGAACACAGGGTTCCATTTATAGAACACAGGGTTATATTCATAGAACTCAAGGTTTTATTCATAGAACAGATGGTTATATTTATAGATTACGGGTGGTTTCCATTCAGAGAACACATAATTTCATTCATAAAACACAGGGTTCTATTCATAGAACACAGGGTTCCATTTATAGAACACGGGGTTCTATTCATAGAACACAAGGTTTATTCATAGAACAGATGGTTATATTTATAGATCACGGGTGGTTTCCATTCAGAGAACACATGGTTTCATTCATAAAACACAGGGTTCTATTCATGGAACACAGGGTTCCATTCATAGAACACAGGGTTCAATTAATAGAACACAATGTTTTAATCATAAAACACATGGTTATATTTATAGATCACGGGTGGTTTCCATTCAGAGAACACATAATTTCATTCATAAAACACAGGGTTCTATTCATAGAACACAAGGTTTTATTCATAGAACACATGGCTATATTTATAGATCACGGGTGGTTTCCATTCAGAGAACACATGGTTTCATTAATAAAACACAGGGTTCTATTTATAGAACACAGGGTTCCATTCATAGAACACAGGGTTCTATTAATAGAACACAAGGTTTTATTCATAAAACACATGGTTATATTTATAGATCACGGGTGGTTTCCATTCAGAGAACACATGGTTTTATTCATAAAACACATGGTTCTATTCATAGAACACTGGGTTCCATTCATAGAACACAGGGTTCTATTAATAGAACACAAGGTTTTATTCATAAAACACATGGTTATATTTATAGATCACGGGTGGTTTCCATTCAGATAACACATCATTTCATTCATAAAACACAGGGTTCTATTCATAGAATACAGGGTTCCATTTATAGAACACTGGGTTCTATTCATAGAACACAAGGTTTTATTCATAGAACACATGGTTATATTTATAGATCACGGGTGGTTTCCATTCAGAGAACACATAATTTTATTCATAAAACACAGGGTTCTATTCATAGAACACAGGGTTCCATTTATAGAACACAGGGTTCTATTCATAGAACTCAAGGTTTTATTCATAGAACAGATGGTTATATTTATAGATCACGGGTGGTTTCCATTCAGAGAACACATAATTTCATTCATAAAACACAGGGTTCTATTCATAGAACACAGGGTTCCATTTATAGAACACGGGGTTCTATTCATAGAACACAAGGTTTATTCATAGAACAGATGGTTATATTTATAGATCACGGGTGGTTTCCATTCAGAGAACACATGGTTTCATTCATAAAACACAGGGTTCTATTCATGGAACACAGGGTTCCATTCATAGAACACAGGGTTCTATTAATAGAACACAAGGTTTTATTCATAGAACACATGGTTATATTTATAGATCACGGGTGGTTTCCATTCAGAGAACACATAATTTCATTCATAAAACACAGGGTTCTATTCATAGAACACAAGGTTCCAATTATAGAACACAGGGTTCTATTCATAGAACACAAGGTTTTATTCATAGAACAGATGGGTATATTTATAGATCATGGGTGGTTTCCATTCAGAGAACACATGGTTTCATTCATAAAACACAGGGTTCTATTCATAAAACACAGGGTTCCATTCATAGAACACAGGGTTCTATTAATAGAACACAAGGTTTTATTCATAGAACACATGGTTATATTTATAGATCACGGGAGGTTTCCATTCAGAGAACACATGATTTCATTAATAAAACACAGGGTTCTATTTATAGAACACAGGGTTCCATTCATAGAACACAGGGTTCTATTAATAGAACACAAGGTTTTATTCATAAAACACATGGTTATATTTATAGATCACGGGTGGTTTCCATTCAGAGAACACATGGTTTCATTCATAAAACACAGGGTTCTATTCATAGAACACAGGGTTCCATTCATAGAACACAGGGTTCTATTAATAGAACACAAGGTTTTATTCATAAAACACATGGTTATATTTATAGATCACGGGTGGTTTCCATTCAGAGAACACATAATTTCATTCATAAAACACAGGGTTCTATTCATAGAACACAGGGTTCCATTTATAGAACACAGGGTTCTATTCATAGAACACAAGGTTTTATTCATAGAACAGATGGTTATATTTATAGATCACGGGTGGTTTCCATTCAGAGAACACATAATTGCATTCATAAAACACAGGGTTCTATTCATAGAACACAGGGTTCCATTTATAGAACACAGGGTTCTATTCATAGAACACAAGGTTTTATTCATAGAACACATGGCTATATTTATAGATCACAGGTGGTTTCCATTCAGAGAACACATGGTTTCCTTCATAAAACACAGGGCTCTATTTATAGAACACAGGGTTCCATTCATAGAACACAGGGTTCTATTAATAGAACACAAGGTTTTATTCATAAAACACATGGTTATATTTATAGATCACGGGTGGTTTCCATTCAGAGAACACATGGTTTCATTCATAAAACACAGGGTTCTATTCATAGAACACAGGGTTCCATTCATAGAACACAGGGTTCTATTAATAGAACACAAGGTTTTATTCATAAAACACATGGTTATATTTATAGATCACGGGTGGTTTCCATTCAGAGAACACATCATTTCATTCATAAAACACAGGGTTCTATTCATAGAACACAGGGTTCCATTTATAGAACACTGGGTTCTATTCATAGAACACAAGGTTTTATTCATAGAACACATGGTTATATTTATAGATCACGGGTGGTTTCCTTTCAGAGAACACATAATTTTATTCATAAAACACAGGGTTCTATTCATAGAACACAGGGTTCCATTTATAGAACACAGGGTTCTATTCATAGAACTCAAGGTTTTATTCATAGAACAGATGGTTATATTTATAGATCACGGGTGGTTTCCATTCAGAGAACACATAATTTCATTCATAAAACACAGGGTTCTATTCATAGAACACAGGGTTCCATTTATAGAACACGGGGTTCTATTCATAGAACACAAGGTTTATTCATAGAACAGATGGTTATATTTATAGATCACGGGTGGTTTCCATTCAGAGAACACATGGTTTCATTCATAAAACACAGGGTTCTATTCATAGAACACAGGGTTCCATTCATAGAACACAGGGTTCTATTAATAGAACACAAGGTTTTATTCATAGAACACATGGTTATATTTATAGATCACGGGTGGTTTCCATTCAGAGAACACATAATTTCATTCATAAAACACAGGGTTCTATTCATAGAACACAAGGTTCCAATTATAGAACACAGGGTTCTATTCATAGAACACAAGGTTTTATTCATAGAACAGATGGGTATATTTATAGATCACGGGTGGTTTCCATTCAGAGAACACATGGTTTCATTCATAAAACACAGGGTTCTATTCATAAAACACAGGGTTCCATTCATAGAACACAGGGTTCTATTAATAGAACACAAGGTTTTATTCATAGAACACATGGTTATATTTATAGATCTCGGGTGGTTTCCATTCAGAGAACACATGATTTCATTCATAAAACACAGGGTTCTATTTATAGAACACAGGGTTCCATTCATAGAACACAGGGTTCTATTAATAGAACACAAGGTTTTATTCATAAAACACATGGTTATATTTATAGATCACGGGTGGTTTCCATTCAGAGAACACATGGTTTCATTCATAAAACACAGGGTTCTATATATTGAACACAGGGTTCCATTCATAGAACACAGGGTTCTATTAATAGAACACAAGGTTTTATTCATAAAACACATGGTTATATTTATAGATCACGGGTGGTTTCCATTCAGAGAACACATGGTTTCATTCATAAAACACAGGGTTCTATTCATAGAACACAGGGTTCCATTCATAGAACACAGGGTTCTATTAATAGAACACAAGGTTTTATTCATAAAACACATGGTTATATTTATAGATCACGGGTGGTTTCCATTCAGAGAACACATCATTTCATTCATAAAACACAGGGTTCTATTCATAGAACACAGGGTTCCATTTATAGAACACTGGGTTCTATTCATAGAACACAAGGTTTTATTCATAGAACACATGGTTATATTTATAGATCACGGGTGGTTTCCATTCAGAGAACACATAATTTTATTCATAAAACACAGGGTTCTATTCATAGAACACAGGGTTCCATTTATAGAACACAGGGTTATATTCATAGAACTCAAGGTTTTATTCATAGAACAGATGGTTATATTTATAGATTACGGGTGGTTTCCATTCAGAGAACACATAATTTCATTCATAAAACACAGGGTTCTATTCATAGAACACAGGGTTCCATTTATAGAACACGGGGTTCTATTCATAGAACACAAGGTTTATTCATAGAACAGATGGTTATATTTATAGATCACGGGTGGTTTCCATTCAGAGAACACATGGTTTCATTCATAAAACACAGGGTTCTATTCATGGAACACAGGGTTCCATTCATAGAACACAGGGTTCAATTAATAGAACACAATGTTTTAATCATAAAACACATGGTTATATTTATAGATCACGGGTGGTTTCCATTCAGAGAACACATAATTTCATTCATAAAACACAGGGTTCTATTCATAGAACACAAGGTTTTATTCATAGAACACATGGCTATATTTATAGATCACGGGTGGTTTCCATTCAGAGAACACATGGTTTCATTAATAAAACACAGGGTTCTATTTATAGAACACAGGGTTCCATTCATAGAACACAGGGTTCTATTAATAGAACACAAGGTTTTATTCATAAAACACATGGTTATATTTATAGATCACGGGTGGTTTCCATTCAGAGAACACATGGTTTTATTCATAAAACACATGGTTCTATTCATAGAACACAGGGTTCCATTCATAGAACACAGGGTTCTATTAATAGAACACAAGGTTTTATTCATAAAACACATGGTTATATTTATAGATCACGGGTGGTTTCCATTCAGATAACACATCATTTCATTCATAAAACACAGGGTTCTATTCATAGAATACAGGGTTCCATTTATAGAACACTGGGTTCTATTCATAGAACACAAGGTTTTATTCATAGAACACATGGTTATATTTATAGATCACGGGTGGTTTCCATTCAGAGAACACATAATTTTATTCATAAAACACAGGGTTCTATTCATAGAACACAGGGTTCCATTTATAGAACACAGGGTTCTATTCATAGAACTCAAGGTTTTATTCATAGAACAGATGGTTATATTTATAGATCACGGGTGGTTTCCATTCAGAGAACACATAATTTCATTCATAAAACACAGGGTTCTATTCATAGAACACAGGGTTCCATTTATAAAACACGGGGTTCTATTCATAGAACACAAGGTTTATTCATAGAACAGATGGTTATATTTATAGATCACGGGTGGTTTCCATTCAGAGAACACATGGTTTCATTCATAAAACACAGGGTTCTATTCATGGAACACAGGGTTCCATTCATAGAACACAGGGTTCTATTAATAGAACACAAGGTTTTATTCATAGAACACATGGTTATATTTATAGATCACGGGTGGTTTCCATTCAGAGAACACATAATTTCATTCATAAAACACAGGGTTCTATTCATAGAACACAAGGTTCCAATTATAGAACACAGGGTTCTATTCATAGAACACAAGGTTTTATTCATAGAACAGATGGGTATATTTATAGATCATGGGTGGTTTCCATTCAGAGAACACATGGTTTCATTCATAAAACACAGGGTTCTATTCATAAAACACAGGGTTCCATTCATAGAACACAGGGTTCTATTAATAGAACACAAGGTTTTATTCATAGAACACATGGTTATATTTATAGATCACGGGAGGTTTCCATTCAGAGAACACATGATTTCATTAATAAAATACAGGGTTCTATTTATAGAACACAGGGTTCCATTCATAGAACACAGGGTTCTATTAATAGAACACAAGGTTTTATTCATAAAACACATGGTTATATTTATAGATCACGGGTGGTTTCCATTCAGAGAACACATGGTTTCATTCATAAAACACAGGGTTCTATTCATAGAACACAGGGTTCCATTCATAGAACACAGGGTTCTATTAATAGAACACAAGGTTTTATTCATAAAACACATGGTTATATTTATAGATCACGGGTGGTTTCCATTCAGAGAACACATAATTTCATTCATAAAACACAGGGTTCTATTCATAGAACACAGGGTTCCATTTATAGAACACAGGGTTCTATTCATAGAACACAAGGTTTTATTCATAGAACAGATGGTTATATTTATAGATCACGGGTGGTTTCCATTCAGAGAACACATAATTGCATTCATAAAACACAGGGTTCTATTCATAGAACACAGGGTTCCATTTATAGAACACAGGGTTCTATTCATAGAACACAAGGTTTTATTCATAGAATACATGGCTATATTTATAGATCACAGGTGGTTTCCATTCAGAGAACACATGGTTTCATTCATAAAACACAGGGCTCTATTTATAGAACACAGGGTTCCATTCATAGAACACAGGGTTCTATTAATAGAACACAAGGTTTTATTCATAAAACACATGGTTATATTTATAGATCACGGGTGGTTTCCATTCAGAGAACACATGGTTTCATTCATAAAACACAGGGTTCTATTCATAGAACACAGGGTTCCATTCATAGAACACAGGGTTCTATTAATAGAACACAAGGTTTTATTCATAAAACACATGGTTATATTTATAGATCACGGGTGGTTTCCATTCAGAGAACACATCATTTCATTCATAAAACACAGGGTTCTATTCATAGAACACAGGGTTCCATTTATAGAACACTGGGTTCTATTCATAGAACACAAGGTTTTATTCATAGAACACATGGTTATATTTATAGATCACGGGTGGTTTCCATTCAGAGAACACATAATTTTATTCATAAAACACAGGGTTCTATTCATAGAACACAGGGTTCCATTTATAGAACACAGGGTTCTATTCATAGAACTCAAGGTTTTATTCATAGAACAGATGGTTATATTTATAGATCACGGGTGGTTTCCATTCAGAGAACACATAATTTCATTCATAAAACACAGGGTTCTATTCATAGAACACAGGGTTCCATTTATAGAACACGGGGTTCTATTCATAGAACACAAGGTTTATTCATAGAACAGATGGTTATATTTATAGATCACGGGTGGTTTCCATTCAGAGAACACATAATTTTATTCATAAAACACAGGGTTCTATTCATAGAACACAGGGTTCCATTTATAGAACACAGGGTTCTATTCATAGAACTCAAGGTTTTATTCATAGAACAGATGGTTATATTTATAGATCACGGGTGGTTTCCATTCAGAGAACACATAATTTCATTCATAAAACACAGGGTTCTATTCATAGAACACAGGGTTCCATTTATAAAACACGGGGTTCTATTCATAGAACACAAGGTTTATTCATAGAACAGATGGTTATATTTATAGATCACGGGTGGTTTCCATTCAGAGAACACATGGTTTCATTCATAAAACACAGGGTTCTATTCATGGAACACAGGGTTCCATTCATAGAACACAGGGTTCTATTAATAGAACACAAGGTTTTATTCATAGAACACATGGTTATATTTATAGATCACGGGTGGTTTCCATTCAGAGAACACATAATTTCATTCATAAAACACAGGGTTCTATTCATAGAACACAAGGTTCCAATTATAGAACACAGGGTTCTATTCATAGAACACAAGGTTTTATTCATAGAACAGATGGGTATATTTATAGATCATGGGTGGTTTCCATTCAGAGAACACATGGTTTCATTCATAAAACACAGGGTTCTATTCATAAAACACAGGGTTCCATTCATAGAACACAGGGTTCTATTAATAGAACACAAGGTTTTATTCATAGAACACATGGTTATATTTATAGATCACGGGAGGTTTCCATTCAGAGAACACATGATTTCATTAATAAAATACAGGGTTCTATTTATAGAACACAGGGTTCCATTCATAGAACACAGGGTTCTATTAATAGAACACAAGGTTTTATTCATAAAACACATGGTTATATTTATAGATCACGGGTGGTTTCCATTCAGAGAACACATGGTTTCATTCATAAAACACAGGGTTCTATTCATAGAACACAGGGTTCCATTCATAGAACACAGGGTTCTATTAATAGAACACAAGGTTTTATTCATAAAACACATGGTTATATTTATAGATCACGGGTGGTTTCCATTCAGAGAACACATAATTTCATTCATAAAACACAGGGTTCTATTCATAGAACACAGGGTTCCATTTATAGAACACAGGGTTCTATTCATAGAACACAAGGTTTTATTCATAGAACAGATGGTTATATTTATAGATCACGGGTGGTTTCCATTCAGAGAACACATAATTGCATTCATAAAACACAGGGTTCTATTCATAGAACACAGGGTTCCATTTATAGAACACAGGGTTCTATTCATAGAACACAAGGTTTTATTCATAGAATACATGGCTATATTTATAGATCACAGGTGGTTTCCATTCAGAGAACACATGGTTTCATTCATAAAACACAGGGCTCTATTTATAGAACACAGGGTTCCATTCATAGAACACAGGGTTCTATTAATAGAACACAAGGTTTTATTCATAAAACACATGGTTATATTTATAGATCACGGGTGGTTTCCATTCAGAGAACACATGGTTTCATTCATAAAACACAGGGTTCTATTCATAGAACACAGGGTTCCATTCATAGAACACAGGGTTCTATTAATAGAACACAAGGTTTTATTCATAAAACACATGGTTATATTTATAGATCACGGGTGGTTTCCATTCAGAGAACACATCATTTCATTCATAAAACACAGGGTTCTATTCATAGAACACAGGGTTCCATTTATAGAACACTGGGTTCTATTCATAGAACACAAGGTTTTATTCATAGAACACATGGTTATATTTATAGATCACGGGTGGTTTCCATTCAGAGAACACATAATTTTATTCATAAAACACAGGGTTCTATTCATAGAACACAGGGTTCCATTTATAGAACACAGGGTTCTATTCATAGAACTCAAGGTTTTATTCATAGAACAGATGGTTATATTTATAGATCACGGGTGGTTTCCATTCAGAGAACACATAATTTCATTCATAAAACACAGGGTTCTATTCATAGAACACAGGGTTCCATTTATAGAACACGGGGTTCTATTCATAGAACACAAGGTTTATTCATAGAACAGATGGTTATATTTATAGATCACGGGTGGTTTCCATTCAGAGAACACATGGTTTCATTCATAAAACACAGGGTTCTATTCATAGAACACAGGGTTCCATTCATAGAACACAGGGTTCTATTAATAGAACACAAGGTTTTATTCATAGAACACATGGTTATATTTATAGATCACGGGTGGTTTCCATTCAGAGAACACATAATTTCATTCATAAAACACAGGGTTCTATTCATAGAACACAAGGTTCCAATTATAGAACACAGGGTTCTATTCATAGAACACAAGGTTTTATTCATAGAACAGATGGGTATATTTATAGATCACGGGTGGTTTCCATTCAGAGAACACATGGTTTCATTCATAAAACACAGGGTTCTATTCATAAAACACAGGGTTCCATTCATAGAACACAGGGTTCTATTAATAGAACACAAGGTTTTATTCATAGAACACATGGTTATATTTATAGATCTCGGGTGGTTTCCATTCAGAGAACACATGATTTCATTCATAAAACACAGGGTTCTATTTATAGAACACAGGGTTCCATTCATAGAACACAGGGTTCTATTAATAGAACACAAGGTTTTATTCATAAAACACATGGTTATATTTATAGATCACGGGTGGTTTCCATTCATAGAACACATGGTTTCATTCATAAATCACAGGGTTCTATTCATAGAACACAGGGTTCCATTTATAAAACACAGGGTTCTATTCATAGAACTCAAGGTTTTATTCATAGAACAGATGGTTATATTTATAGATCACGGGTGGTTTCCATTCAGAGAACACATAATTTCATTCATAAAACACAGGGTTCTATTCATAGAACACAGGGTTCCATTTATAGAACACGGGGTTCTATTCATAGAACACAAGGTTTTATTCATAGAACACATGGTTATATTTATAGATCACGGGTGGTTTCCATTCAGATAACACATGGTTTCATTCATAAAACACAGGGTTCTATTCATGGAACACAGGGTTCCATTCATAGAACACAGGGTTCTATTAATAGAACACAAGGTTTTATTCATAGAACACATGGTTATATTTATAGATCACGGGTGGTTTCCATTCAGAGAACACATAATTTCATTCATAAAACACAGGGTTCTATTCATAGAACACAAGGTTCCAATTATAGAACACAGGGTTCTATTCATAGAACACAAGGTTTTATTCATAGAACAGATGGGTATATTTATAGATCACGGGTGGTTTCCATTCAGAGAACACATGGTTTCATTCATAAAACACAGGGTTCTATTCATAAAACACAGGGTTCCATTCATAGAACACAGGGTTCTATTAATAGAACACAAGGTTTTATTCATAAAACACATGGTTATATTTATAGATCACGGGTGGTTTCCATTCAGAGAACACATAATTGCATTCATAAAACACAGGGTTCTATTCATAGAACACAGGGTTCCATTTATAGAACACAGGGTTCTATTCATAGAACACAAGGTTCCAATTATAGAACACAGGGTTCTATTCATAGAACACAAGGTTTTATTCATAGAACACATGGCTATATTTATAGATCACGGGTGGTTTCCATTTAGAGAACACATGGTTTCATTCATAAAACACAGGGTTCTATTCATGGAACACAGGGTTCCATTTATAGAACACAGGGTTCTATTAATAGAACACAATGTTTTATTCATAAAACACATGGTTATATTTATAGATCACGGGTGGTTTCCATTCAGAGAACACATGGTTTCATTCATAAAAAACATGGTTCTATTCATAGAACACAGTTTTCCATTCATAGAACACAGGGTTCTATTAATAGAACACAAGGTTTTATTCATAAAACACATGGTTATATTTATAGATCACGGGTGGTTTCCATTCAGATAACACATCATTTCATTCATAAAACACAGGGTTCTATTCATAGAACACAAGGTTTTATTCATAAAACACATGGCTATATTTATAGATCACGGGTGGTTTCCATTCAGAGAACACATGGTTTCATTAATAAAACACAGGGTTCTATTTATAGAACACAGGGTTCCATTCATAGAACACAGGGTTCTATTAATAGAACACAAGGTTTTATTCATAAAACACATGGTTATATTTATAGATCACGGGTGGTTTCCATTCAGAGAACACATGGTTTCATTCATAAAACACATGGTTCTATTCATAGAACACAGGGTTCCATTCATAGAACACAGGGTTCTATTAATAGAACACAAGGTTTTATTCATAAAACACATGGTTATATTTATAGATCACGGGTGGTTTCCATTCAGATAACACATCATTTCATTCATAAAACACAGGGTTCTATTCATAGAACACAGGGTTCCATTTATAGAACACTGGGTTCTATTCATAGAACACAAGGTTTTATTCATAGAACACATGGTTATATTTATAGATCACGGGTGGTTTCCATTCAGAGAACACATAATTTTATTCATAAAACACAGGGTTCTATTCATAGAACACAGGGTTCCATTTATAGAACACAGGGTTCTATTCATAGAACTCAAGGTTTTATTCATAGAACAGATGGTTATATTTATAGATCACGGGTGGTTTCCATTCAGAGAACACATAATTTCATTCATAAAACACAGGGTTCTATTCATAGAACACAGGGTTCCATTTATAGAACACAGGGTTCTATTCATAGAACACAAGGTTTATTCATAGAACAGATGGTTATATTTATAGATCACGGGTGGTTTCCATTCAGAGAACACATGGTTTCATTCATAAAACACAGGGTTCTATTCATGGAACACAGGGTTCCATTCATAGAACACAGGGTTCTATTAATAGAACACTAGGTTTTATTCATAAAACACATGGTTATATTTATAGATCACGGGTGGTTTCCATTCAGAGAACACATGGTTTCATTCATAAAACACAGGGTTCTATTCATAGAACACAGGGTTCCATTCATAGAACACAGGGTTCTATTAATAGAACACAAGGTTTTATTCATAAAACACATGGTTATATTTATAGATCACGGGTGGTTTCCATTCAGAGAACACATAATTTTATTAATAAAACACAGGGTTCTATTCATAGAACACAGGGTTCCATTTATAGAACACAGGGTTCTATTAATAGAACACAAGGTTTTATTCATAGAACACATGGTTATATTTATAGATCACGGGAGGTTTCCATTCAGAGAACACATGATTTCATTCTTAAACACAGGGTTCTAATTATAGAACACAGGGTTTCATTCATAGAACACAGGGTTCTATTAATAGAACACAAGGTTTTATTCATAAAACACATGGTTATATTTATAGATCACGGGTGGTTTCCATTCAGAGAACACATAATTTCATTCATAAAACACAGGCTTCTATTCATAGAACACAGGGTTCCATTTATAGAACACAGGGTTCTATTCATAGAACACAAGGTTTTATTCATAGAACACATGGTTATATTTATAGATCACGGGTGGTTTCCATTCATAGAACACATAATTTTATTCATAAAACACAGGATTCTATTCATAGAACACAGGGTTCCATTTATAGAACACAGGGTTCCATTCATATAAAACAGGGTTCTATTAATAGAACACAAGGTTTTATTCATAAAACACATGGTTATATTTATAGATCACGGGTGGTTTCCATTCAGAGAACACATGGTTTCATTCATAAAACACAGGGTTCTATTCATAGAACACAGGGTTCCATTCATAGAACACAGGGTTCTATTAAGAGAACACAAGGTTTTATTCATAGAACACATGGCTATATTTATAGATCACGGGTGGTTTCCATTCAGAGAACACATGGTTTCATTCATAAAACACAGGGTTCTATTTATAGAACACAGGGTTCCATTCATAGAACACAGGGTTCTATTAATAGAACACAAGGTTTTATTCATAAAACACATGGTTATATTTATAGATCACGGGTGGTTTCCATTCAGAGAACACATCATTTCATTCATAAAACACAGGGTTCTATTCATAGAACACAGGGTTCCATTTATAGAACACTGGGTTCTATTCATAGACCACAAGGTTTTATTCATAGAACACATGGTTATATTTATAGATCACGGGTGGTTTTCATTCAGAGAACACATAATTTTATTCATAAAACACAGGGTTCTATTCATAGAACACAGGGTTTTATTCATAGAACACATGGCTATATTTATAGATCACGGGTGGTTTCCATTCAGAGAACACATGGTTTCATTCATAAAACACAGGGTTCTATTTATAGAACACAGGGTTCCATTCATAGAACACAGGGTTCTATTAATAGAACACAAGGTTTTATTCATAAAACACATGGTTATATTTATAGATCACGGGTGGTTTCCATTCAGAGAACACATGGTTTCATTCATAAAACACAGGGTTCTATTCATAGAACACAGGGTTCCATTCATAGAACACAGGGTTCTATTAATAGAACACAAGGTTGTATTCATAAAACACATGGTTATATTTATAGATCACGGGTGGTTTCCATTCAGAGAACACATCATTTCATTCATAAAACACAGGGTTCTATTCATCGAACACAGGGTTCCATTTATAGAACACTGGGTTCTATTCATAGACCACAAGGTTTTATTCATAGAACACATGGTTATATTTATAGATCACGGGTGGTTTCCATTCAGAGAACACATAATTTTATTCATAAAACACAGGGTTCAATTCATAGAACACAGGGTTCCATTTATAGAACACAGGGTTCTATTCATAGAACTCAAGGTTTTATTCATAGAACAGATGGTTATATTTATAGATCACGGGTGGTTTCCATTCAGAGAACACATAATTGCATTCATAAAACACAGGGTTCTATTCATAGAACACAGGGTTCCATTTATAGAACACAGGGTTCTATTCATAGAAAACAAGGTTTTATTCATAGAACACATGGCTATATTTATAGATCACGGGTGGTTTCCATTCAGAGAACACATGGTTTCATTCATAAAACACAGGGTTCTATTTATAGAACACAGGGTTCCATTCATAGAACAGAGGGTTCTATTAATAAAACACAAGGTTTTATTCATAAAACACATGGTTATATTTATAGATCACGGGTTGTTTCCATTCAGAGAACACATGGTTTCATTCATAAAACACAGGGTTCTATTCATAGAACACAGGGTTCCATTCATAGAACACAGGGTTCTATTAATAGAACACAAGGTTTTATTCATAAAACACATGGTTATATTTATAGATCACGGGTGGTTTCCATTCAGATAACACATCATTTCATTCATAAAACACAGGGTTCTATTTATAGAACACAGGGTTCCATTCATAGAACACAGGGTTCTATTAATAGAACACAAGGTTTTATTCATAAAACACATGGTTATATTTATAGATCACGGGTGGTTTCCAGTCAGAGAACACATGGTTTCATTCATAAAACACAGGGTTCTATTCATAGAACACAGGATTCCATTCATAGAACACAGGGTTCTATTAATAGAACACAAGGTTTTATTCATAAAACACATGGTTATATTTATAGATCACGGGTGGTTTCCATTCAGAGAACACATAATTTCATTCATAAAACACAGGGTTCTATTCATAGAACACAGGGTTCCATTCATAGAACACAGGGTTCTATTCATAGAACACAAGGTTTTATTCATAGAACACATGGTTATATTTATAGATCACGGGTGGTTTCCATTCAGAGAACACATCATTTCATTCATAAAACACAGGGTTCTATTCATAGAACACAGGGTTCCTTTTATAGAACACTGGGTTCTATTCATAGACCACAAGGTTTTATTCATAGAACACATGGTTATATTTATAGATCACGGGTGGTTTCCATTCAGAGAACACATGGTTTCATTTATAAAACACAGGGTTCTATTCATGGAATACAGGGTTCCATTCATAGAACACAGGGTTCTATTAATAGAACACAATGTTTTAATCATAAAACACATGGTTATATTTATAGATCACGGGTGGTTTCCATTCAGAGAACACATAATTTCATTCATAAAACACAGGGTTCTATTCATAGAACACAAGGTTTTATTCATAGAACACATGGCTATATTTATAGATCACGGGTGGTTTCCATTCAGAGAACACATGGTTTCATTAATAAAACACAGGGTTCTATTTATAGAACACAGGGTTCCATTCATAGAACACAGGGTTCTATTAATAGAACACAAGGTTTTATTCATAAAACACATGGTTATATTTATAGATCACGGGTGGTTTCCATTCAGAGAACACATGGTTTCATTCATAAAACACATGGTTCTATTCATAGAACACAGGGTTCCATTCATAGAACACAGGGTTCTATTAATAGAACACAAGGTTTTATTCATAAAACACATGGTTATATTTATAGATCACGGGTGGTTTCCATTCAGATAACACATCATTTCATTCATAAAACACAGGGTTCTATTCATAGAACACAGGGTTCCATTTATAGAACACTGGGTTCTATTCATAGAACACAAGGTTTTATTCATAGAACACATGGTTATATTTATAGATCACGGGTGGTTTCCATTCAGAGAACACATAATTTTATTCATAAAACACAGGGTTCTATTCATAGAACACAGGGTTCCATTTATAGAACACAGGGTTCTATTCATAGAACTCAAGGTTTTATTCATAGAACAGATGGTTATATTTATAGATCACGGGTGGTTTCCATTCAGAGAACACATAATTTCATTCATAAAACACAGGGTTCTATTCATAGAACACAGGGTTCCATTTATAGAACACGGGGTTCTATTCATAGAACACAAGGTTTATTCATAGAACAGATGGTTATATTTATAGATCACGGGTGGTTTCCATTCAGAGAACACATGGTTTCATTCATAAAACACAGGGTTCTATTCATGGAACACAGGGTTCCATTCATAGAACACAGGGTTCTATTAATAGAACACAAGGTTTTATTCATAGAACACATGGTTATATTTATAGATCACGGGTGGTTTCCATTCAGAGAACACATAATTTCATTCATAAAACACAGGGTTCTATTCATAGAACACAAGGTTCCAATTATAGAACACAGGGTTCTATTCATAGAACACAAGGTTTTATTCATAGAACAGATGGGTATATTTATAGATCACGGGTGGTTTCCATTCAGAGAACACATGGTTTCATTCATAAAACACAGGGTTCTATTCATAAAACACAGGGTTCCATTCATAAAACACAGGGTTCTATTAATAGAACACATGGTTTTATTCATAGAACACATGGTTATATTTATAGATCACGGGAGGTTTCCATTCAGAGAACACATGATTTCATTCATAAAACACAGGGTTCTATTTATAGAACACAGGGTTCCATTCATAGAACACAGGGTTCTATTAATAGAACACAAGGTTTTATTCATAAAACACATGGTTATATTTATAGATCACGGGTGGTTTCCATTCAGAGAACACATGGTTTCATTCATAAAACACAGGGTTCTATTCATAGAACACAGGGTTCCATTCATAGAACACAGGGTTCTATTAATAGAACACAAGGTTTTATTCATAAAACACATGGTTATATTTATAGATCACGGGTGGTTTCCATTCAGAGAACACATGGTTTCATTCATAAAACACAGGGTTCTATTCATAGAACACAGGGTTCCATTCATAGAACACAGGGTTCTATTAATAGAACACAAGGTTTTATTCATAAAACACATGGTTATATTTATAGATCACGGGTGGTTTCCATTCAGAGAACACATCATTTCATTCATAAAACACAGGGTTCTATTCATAGAACACAGGGTTCCATTTATAGAACACTGGGTTCTATTCATAGAACACAAGGTTTTATTCATAGAACACATGGTTATATTTATAGATCACGGGTGGTTTCCATTCAGAGAACACATAATTTTATTCATAAAACACAGGGTTCTATTCATAGAACACAGGGTTCCATTTATAGAACACAGGGTTCTATTCATAGAACTCAAGGTTTTATTCATAGAACAGATGGTTATATTTATAGATTACGGGTGGTTTCCATTCAGAGAACACATAATTTCATTCATAAAACACAGGGTTCTATTCATAGAACACAGGGTTCCATTTATAGAACACGGGGTTCTATTCATAGAACACAAGGTTTATTCATAGAACAGATGGTTATATTTATAGATCACGGGTGGTTTCCATTCAGAGAACACATGGTTTCATTCATAAAACACAGGGTTCTATTCATGGAACACAGGGTTCCATTCATAGAACACAGGGTTCAATTAATAGAACACAATGTTTTAATCATAAAACACATGGTTATATTTATAGATCACGGGTGGTTTCCATTCAGAGAACACATAATTTCATTCATAAAACACAGGGTTCTATTCATAGAACACAAGGTTTTATTCATAGAACACATGGCTATATTTATAGATCACGGGTGGTTTCCATTCAGAGAACACATGGTTTCATTAATAAAACACAGGGTTCTATTTATAGAACACAGGGTTCCATTCATAGAACACAGGGTTCTATTAATAGAACACAAGGTTTTATTCATAAAACACATGGTTATATTTATAGATCACGGGTGGTTTCCATTCAGAGAACACATGGTTTCATTCATAAAACACATGGTTCTATTCATAGAACACAGGGTTCCATTCATAGAACACAGGGTTCTATTAATAGAACACAAGGTTTTATTCATAAAACACATGGTTATATTTATAGATCACGGGTGGTTTCCATTCAGATAACACATCATTTCATTCATAAAACACAGGGTTCTATTCATAGAATACAGGGTTCCATTTATAGAACACTGGTTTCTATTCATAGAACACAAGGTTTTATTCATAGAACACATGGTTATATTTATAGATCACGGGTGGTTTCCATTCAGAGAACACATAATTTTATTCATAAAACACAGGGTTCTATTCATAGAACACAGGGTTCCATTTATAGAACACAGGGTTCTATTCATAGAACTCAAGGTTTTATTCATAGAACAGATGGTTATATTTATAGATCACGGGTGGTTTCCATTCAGAGAACACATAATTTCATTCATAAAACACAGGGTTCTATTCATAGAACACAGGGTTCCATTTATAGAACACGGGGTTCTATTCATAGAACACAAGGTTTATTCATAGAACAGATGGTTATATTTATAGATCACGGGTGGTTTCCATTCAGAGAACACATGGTTTCATTCATAAAACACAGGGTTCTATTCATGGAACACAGGGTTCCATTCATAGAACACAGGGTTCTATTAATAGAACACAAGGTTTTATTCATAGAACACATGGTTATATTTATAGATCACGGGTGGTTTCCATTCAGAGAACACATAATTTCATTCATAAAACACAGGGTTCAATTCATAGAACACAAGGTTCCAATTATAGAACACAGGGTTCTATTCATAGAACACAAGGTTTTATTCATAGAACAGATGGGTATATTTATAGATCATGGGTGGTTTCCATTCAGAGAACACATGGTTTCATTCATAAAACACAGGGTTCTATTCATAAAACACAGGGTTCCATTCATAGAACACAGGGTTCTATTAATAGAACACAAGGTTTTATTCATAGAACACATGGTTATATTTATAGATCACGGGAGGTTTCCATTCAGAGAACACATGATTTCATTAATAAAAAACAGGGTTCTATTTATAGAACACAGGGTTCCATTCATAGAACACAGGGTTCTATTAATAGAACACAAGGTTTTATTCATAAAACACATGGTTATATTTATAGATCACGGGTGGTTTCCATTCAGAGAACACATGGTTTCATTCATAAAACACAGGGTTCTATTCATAGAACACAGGGTTCCATTCATAGAACACAGGGTTCTATTAATAGAACACAAGGTTTTATTCATAAAACACATGGTTATATTTATAGATCACGGGTGGTTTCCATTCAGAGAACACATAATTTCATTCATAAAACACAGGGTTCTATTCATAGAACACAGGGTTCCATTTATAGAACACAGGGTTCTATTCATAGAACACAAGGTTTTATTCATAGAACAGATGGTTATATTTATAGATCACGGGTGGTTTCCATTCAGAGAACACATAATTGCATTCATAAAACACAGGGTTCTATTCATAGAACACAGGGTTCCATTTATAGAACACAGGGTTCTATTCATAGAACACAAGGTTTTATTCATAGAACACATGGCTATATTTATAGATCACAGGTGGTTTCCATTCAGAGAACACATGGTTTCATTCATAAAACACAGGGTTCTATTTATAGAACACAGGGTTCCATTCATAGAACACAGGGTTCTATTAATAGAACACAAGGTTTTATTCATAAAACACATGGTTATATTTATAGATCACGGGTGGTTTCCATTCAGAGAACACATGGTTTCATTCATAAAACACAGGGTTCTATTCATAGAACACAGGGTTCCATTCATAGAACACAGGGTTCTATTAATAGAACACAAGGTTTTATTCATAAAACACATGGTTATATTTATAGATCACGGGTGGTTTCCATTCAGAGAACACATCATTTCATTCATAAAACACAGGGTTCTATTCATAGAACACAGGGTTCCATTTATAGAACACTGGGTTCTATTCATAGAACACAAGGTTTTATTCATAGAACACATGGTTATATTTATAGATCACGGGTGGTTTCCATTCAGAGAACACATAATTTCATTCATAAAACACAGGGTTCTATTCATAGAACACAAGGTTCCAATTATAGAACACAGGGTTCTATTCATAGAACACAAGGTATTATTCATAGAACAGATGGGTATATTTATAGATCACGGGTGGTTTCCATTCAGAGAACACATGGTTTCATTCATAAAACACAGGGTTCTATTCATAAAACACAGGGTTCCATTCATAGAACACAGGGTTCTATTAATAGAACACAAGGTTTTATTCATAGAACACATGGTTATATTTATAGATCTCGGGTGGTTTCCATTCAGAGAACACATGATTTCATTCATAAAACACAGGGTTCTATTTATAGAACACAGGGTTCCATTCATAGAACACAGGGTTCTATTAATAGAACACAAGGTTTTATTCATAAAACACATGGTTATATTTATAGATAACGGGTGGTTTCCATTCAGAGAACACATGGTTTCATTCATAAAACACAGGGTTCTATTCATAGAACACAGGGTTCCATTCATAGAATACAGTGTTCTATTAATAGAACACAAGGTTTTATTCATAAAACACATGGTCATATTTATAGATCACGGGTGGTTTCCATTCAGAGAACACATCATTCCATTCATAAAACACAGGGTTCTATTCATAGAACACAGGGTTCCATTTATAGAACACTGGGTTCTATTCATAGCACACAAGGTTTTATTCATAGAACACATGGTTATATTTATAGATCACGGGTGGTTTCCATTCAGAGAACACATAATTTTAATCATAAAACACAGGGTTCTATTCATAGAACACAGGGTTCCATTTATAAAACACAGGGTTCTATTCATAGAACACAGGGTTCCATTTATAAAACACAGGGTTCTATTCATAGAACTCAAGGTTTTATTCATAGAACAGATGGTTATATTTATAGATCACGGGTGGTTTCCATTCAGAGAACAAATAATTTCATTCATAAAACACAGGGTTCTATTCATAGAACACAGGGTTCCATTTATAGAACACGGGGTTCTATTCATAGAACACAAGGTTTATTCATAGAACAGATGGTTATATTTATAGATCACGGGTGGTTTCCATTCAGATAACACATGGTTTCATTCATAAAACACAGGGTTCTATTCATGGAACACAGGGTTCCATTCATAGAACACAGGGTTCTATTAATAGAACACAAGGTTTTATTCATAGAACACATGGTTATATTTATAGATCACGGGTGGTTTCCATTCAGAGAACACATAATTTCATTCATAAAACACAGGGTTCTATTCATAGAACACAAGGTTCCAATTATAGAACACAGGGTTCTATTCATAGAACACAAGGTTTTATTCATAGAACAGATGGGTATATTTATAGATCACGGGTGGTTTCCATTCAGAGAACACATGGTTTCATTCATAAAACACAGGGTTCTATTCATAAAACACAGGGTTCCATTCATAGAACACAGGGTTCTATTAATAGAACACAAGGTTTTATTCATAAAACACATGGTTATATTTATAGATCACGGGTGGTTTCCATTCAGAGAACACATAATTGCATTCATAAAACACAGGGTTCTATTCATAGAATACAGGGTTCCATTTATAGAACACTGGGTTCTATTCATAGAACACAAGGTTTTATTCATAGAACACATGGTTATATTTATAGATCACGGGTGGTTTCCATTCAGAGAACACATGGTTTCATTCATAAAACACAGGGTTCTATTCATAGAACACAGGGTTCCATTCATAGAACACAGGGTTCTATTAATAGAACACAAGGTTTTATTCATAAAACACATGGTTATATTTATAGATCACGGGTGGTTTCCATTCAGAGAACACATAATTTCATTCATAAAACACAGGGTTCTATTCATAGAACACAGGGTTCCATTTATAGAACACAGGGTTCTATTCATAGAACACAAGGTTTTATTCATAGAACAGATGGTTATATTTATAGATCACGGGTGGTTTCCATTCAGAGAACACATAATTGCATTCATAAAACACAGGGTTCTATTCATAGAACACAGGGTTCCATTTATAGAACACAGGGTTCTATTCATAGAACACAAGGTTTTATTCATAGAACACATGGCTATATTTATAGATCACAGGTGGTTTCCATTCAGAGAACACATGGTTTCATTCATAAAACACAGGGCTCTATTTATAGAACACAGGGTTCCATTCATAGAACACAGGGTTCTATTAATAGAACACAAGGTTTTATTCATAAAACACATGGTTATATTTATAGATCACGGGTGGTTTCCATTCAGAGAACACATGGTTTCATTCATAAAACACAGGGTTCTATTCATAGAACACAGGGTTCCATTCATAGAACACAGGGTTCTATTAATAGAACACAAGGTTTTATTCATAAAACACATGGTTATATTTATAGATCACGGGTGGTTTCCATTCAGAGAACACATCATTTCATTCATAAAACACAGGGTTCTATTCATAGAACACAGGGTTCCATTTATAGAACACTGGGTTCTATTCATAGAACACAAGGTTTTATTCATAGAACACATGGTTATATTTATAGATCACGGGTGGTTTCCATTCAGAGAACACATAATTTTATTCATAAAACACAGGGTTCTATTCATAGAACACAGGGTTCCATTTATAGAACACAGGGTTCTATTCATAGAACTCAAGGTTTTATTCATAGAACAGATGGTTATATTTATAGATCACGGGTGGTTTCCATTCAGAGAACACATAATTTCATTCATAAAACACAGGGTTCTATTCATAGAACACAGGGTTCCATTTATAGAACACGGGGTTCTATTCATAGAACACAAGGTTTATTCATAGAACAGATGGTTATATTTATAGATCACGGGTGGTTTCCATTCAGAGAACACATGGTTTCATTCATAAAACACAGGGTTCTATTCATAGAACACAGGGTTCCATTCATAGAACACAGGGTTCTATTAATAGAACACAAGGTTTTATTCATAGAACACATGGTTATATTTATAGATCACGGGTGGTTTCCATTCAGAGAACACATAATTTCATTCATAAAACACAGGGTTCTATTCATAGAACACAAGGTTCCAATTATAGAACACAGGGTTCTATTCATAGAACACAAGGTTTTATTCATAGAACAGATGGGTATATTTATAGATCACGGGTGGTTTCCATTCAGAGAACACATGGTTTCATTCATAAAACACAGGGTTCTATTCATAAAACACAGGGTTCCATTCATAGAACACAGGGTTCTATTAATAGAACACAAGGTTTTATTCATAGAACACATGGTTATATTTATAGATCTCGGGTGGTTTCCATTCAGAGAACACATGATTTCATTCATAAAACACAGGGTTCTATTTATAGAACACAGGGTTCCATTCATAGAACACAGGGTTCTATTAATAGAACACAAGGTTTTATTCATAAAACACATGGTTATATTTATAGATCACGGGTGGTTTCCATTCATAGAACACATGGTTTCATTCATAAATCACAGGGTTCTATTCATAGAACACAGGGTTCCATTTATAAAACACAGGGTTCTATTCATAGAACTCAAGGTTTTATTCATAGAACAGATGGTTATATTTATAGATCACGGGTGGTTTCCATTCAGAGAACACATAATTTCATTCATAAAACACAGGGTTCTATTCATAGAACACAGGGTTCCATTTATAGAACACGGGGTTCTATTCATAGAACACAAGGTTTTATTCATAGAACACATGGTTATATTTATAGATCACGGGTGGTTTCCATTCAGATAACACATGGTTTCATTCATAAAACACAGGGTTCTATTCATGGAACACAGGGTTCCATTCATAGAACACAGGGTTCTATTAATAGAACACAAGGTTTTATTCATAGAACACATGGTTATATTTATAGATCACGGGTGGTTTCCATTCAGAGAACACATAATTTCATTCATAAAACACAGGGTTCTATTCATAGAACACAAGGTTCCAATTATAGAACACAGGGTTCTATTCATAGAACACAAGGTTTTATTCATAGAACAGATGGGTATATTTATAGATCACGGGTGGTTTCCATTCAGAGAACACATGGTTTCATTCATAAAACACAGGGTTCTATTCATAAAACACAGGGTTCCATTCATAGAACACAGGGTTCTATTAATAGAACACAAGGTTTTATTCATAAAACACATGGTTATATTTATAGATCACGGGTGGTTTCCATTCAGAGAACACATAATTGCATTCATAAAACACAGGGTTCTATTCATAGAACACAGGGTTCCATTTATAGAACACAGGGTTCTATTCATAGAACACAAGGTTCCAATTATAGAACACAGGGTTCTATTCATAGAACACAAGGTTTTATTCATAGAACACATGGCTATATTTATAGATCACGGGTGGTTTCCATTTAGAGAACACATGGTTTCATTCATAAAACACAGGGTTCTATTCATGGAACACAGGGTTCCATTTATAGAACACAGGGTTCTATTAATAGAACACAATGTTTTATTCATAAAACACATGGTTATATTTATAGATCACGGGTGGTTTCCATTCAGAGAACACATGGTTTCATTCATAAAAAACATGGTTCTATTCATAGAACACAGTTTTCCATTCATAGAACACAGGGTTCTATTAATAGAACACAAGGTTTTATTCATAAAACACATGGTTATATTTATAGATCACGGGTGGTTTCCATTCAGATAACACATCATTTCATTCATAAAACACAGGGTTCTATTCATAGAACACAAGGTTTTATTCATAAAACACATGGCTATATTTATAGATCACGGGTGGTTTCCATTCAGAGAACACATGGTTTCATTAATAAAACACAGGGTTCTATTTATAGAACACAGGGTTCCATTCATAGAACACAGGGTTCTATTAATAGAACACAAGGTTTTATTCATAAAACACATGGTTATATTTATAGATCACGGGTGGTTTCCATTCAGAGAACACATGGTTTCATTCATAAAACACATGGTTCTATTCATAGAACACAGGGTTCCATTCATAGAACACAGGGTTCTATTCATAGAACACAAGGTTTTATTCATAGAACACATGGTTATATTTATAGATCACGGGTGGTTTCCATTCAGAGAACACATAATTTTATTCATAAAACACAGGGTTCTATTCATAGAACACAGGGTTCCATTTATAGAACACAGGGTTCTATTCATAGAACTCAAGGTTTTATTCATAGAACAGATGGTTATATTTATAGATCACGGGTGGTTTCCATTCAGAGAACACATAATTTCATTCATAAAACACAGGGTTCTATTCATAGAACACAGGGTTCCATTTATAGAACACAGGGTTCTATTCATAGAACACAAGGTTTATTCATAGAACAGATGGTTATATTTATAGATCACGGGTGGTTTCCATTCAGAGAACACATGGTTTCATTCATAAAACACAGGGTTCTATTCATGGAACACAGGGTTCCATTCATAGAACACAGGGTTCTATTAATAGAACACTAGGTTTTATTCATAAAACACATGGTTATATTTATAGATCACGGGTGGTTTCCATTCAGAGAACACATGGTTTCATTCATAAAACACAGGGTTCTATTCATAGAACACAGGGTTCCATTCATAGAACACAGGGTTCTATTAATAGAACACAAGGTTTTATTCATAAAACACATGGTTATATTTATAGATCACGGGTGGTTTCCATTCAGAGAACACATAATTTTATTAATAAAACACAGGGTTCTATTCATAGAACACAGGGTTCCATTTATAGAACACAGGGTTCTATTAATAGAACACAAGGTTTTATTCATAGAACACATGGTTATATTTATAGATCACGGGAGGTTTCCATTCAGAGAACACATGATTTAATTCTTAAACACAGGGTTCTAATTATAGAACACAGGGTTCCATTCATAGAACACAGGGTTCTATTAATAGAACACAAGGTTTTATTCATAAAACACATGGTTATATTTATAGATCACGGGTGGTTTCCATTCAGAGAACACATAATTTCATTCATAAAACACAGGCTTCTATTCATAGAACACAGGGTTCCATTTATAGAACACAGGGTTCTATTCATAGAACACAAGGTTTTATTCATAGAACACATGGTTATATTTATAGATCACGGGTGGTTTCCATTCATAGAACACATAATTTTATTCATAAAACACAGGATTCTATTCATAGAACACAGGGTTCCATTTATAGAACACAGGGTTCCATTCATATAAAACAGGGTTCTATTAATAGAACACAAGGTTTTATTCATAAAACACATGGTTATATTTATAGATCACGGGTGGTTTCCATTCAGAGAACACATGGTTTCATTCATAAAACACAGGGTTCTATTCATAGAACACAGGGTTCCATTCATAGAACACAGGGTTCTATTAAGAGAACACAAGGTTTTATTCATAGAACACATGGCTATATTTATAGATCACGGGTGGTTTCCATTCAGAGAACACATGGTTTCATTCATAAAACACAGGGTTCTATTTATAGAACACAGGGTTCCATTCATAGAACACAGGGTTCTATTAATAGAACACAAGGTTTTATTCATAAAACACATGGTTATATTTATAGATCACGGGTGGTTTCCATTCAGAGAACACATCATTTCATTCATAAAACACAGGGTTCTATTCATAGAACACAGGGTTCCATTTATAGAACACTGGGTTCTATTCATAGACCACAAGGTTTTATTCATAGAACACATGGTTATATTTATAGATCACGGGTGGTTTTCATTCAGAGAACACATAATTTTATTCATAAAACACAGGGTTCTATTCATAGAACACAGGGTTTTATTCATAGAACACATGGCTATATTTATAGATCACGGGTGGTTTCCATTCAGAGAACACATGGTTTCATTCATAAAACACAGGGTTCTATTTATAGAACACAGGGTTCCATTCATAGAACACAGGGTTCTATTAATAGAACACAAGGTTTTATTCATAAAACACATGGTTATATTTATAGATCACGGGTGGTTTCCATTCAGAGAACACATGGTTTCATTCATAAAACACAGGGTTCTATTCATAGAACACAGGGTTCCATTCATAGAACACAGGGTTCTATTAATAGAACACAAGGTTGTATTCATAAAACACATGGTTATATTTATAGATCACGGGTGGTTTCCATTCAGAGAACACATCATTTCATTCATAAAACACAGGGTTCTATTCATCGAACACAGGGTTCCATTTATAGAACACTGGGTTCTATTCATAGACCACAAGGTTTTATTCATAGAACACATGGTTATATTTATAGATCACGGGTGGTTTCCATTCAGAGAACACATAATTTTATTCATAAAACACAGGGTTCAATTCATAGAACACAGGGTTCCATTTATAGAACACAGGGTTCTATTCATAGAACTCAAGGTTTTATTCATAGAACAGATGGTTATATTTATAGATCACGGGTGGTTTCCATTCAGAGAACACATAATTGCATTCATAAAACACAGGGTTCTATTCATAGAACACAGGGTTCCATTTATAGAACACAGGGTTCTATTCATAGAAAACAAGGTTTTATTCATAGAACACATGGCTATATTTATAGATCACGGGTGGTTTCCATTCAGAGAACACATGGTTTCATTCATAAAACACAGGGTTCTATTTATAGAACACAGGGTTCCATTCATAGAACACAGGGTTCTATTAATAAAACACAAGGTTTTATTCATAAAACACATGGTTATATTTATAGATCACGGGTTGTTTCCATTCAGAGAACACATGGTTTCATTCATAAAACACAGGGTTCTATTCATAGAACACAGGGTTCCATTCATAGAACACAGGGTTCTATTAATAGAACACAAGGTTTTATTCATAAAACACATGGTTATATTTATAGATCACGGGTGGTTTCCATTCAGATAACACATCATTTCATTCATAAAACACAGGGTTCTATTTATAGAACACAGGGTTCCATTCATAGAACACAGGGTTCTATTAATAGAACACAAGGTTTTATTCATAAAACACATGGTTATATTTATAGATCACGGGTGGTTTCCAGTCAGAGAACACATGGTTTCATTCATAAAACACAGGGTTCTATTCATAGAACACAGGATTCCATTCATAGAACACAGGGTTCTATTAATAGAACACAAGGTTTTATTCATAAAACACATGGTTATATTTATAGATCACGGGTGGTTTCCATTCAGAGAACACATAATTTCATTCATAAAACACAGGGTTCTATTCATAGAACACAGGGTTCCATTCATAGAACACAGGGTTCTATTCATAGAACACAAGGTTTTATTCATAGAACACATGGTTATATTTATAGATCACGGGTGGTTTCCATTCAGAGAACACATCATTTCATTCATAAAACACAGGGTTCTATTCATAGAACACAGGGTTCCTTTTATAGAACACTGGGTTCTATTCATAGACCACAAGGTTTTATTCATAGAACACATGGTTATATTTATAGATCACGGGTGGTTTCCATTCAGAGAACACATGGTTTCATTTATAAAACACAGGGTTCTATTCATGGAATACAGGGTTCCATTCATAGAACACAGGGTTCTATTAATAGAACACAATGTTTTAATCATAAAACACATGGTTATATTTATAGATCACGGGTGGTTTCCATTCAGAGAACACATAATTTCATTCATAAAACACAGGGTTCTATTCATAGAACACAAGGTTTTATTCATAGAACACATGGCTATATTTATAGATCACGGGTGGTTTCCATTCAGAGAACACATGGTTTCATTAATAAAACACAGGGTTCTATTTATAGAACACAGGGTTCCATTCATAGAACACAGGGTTCTATTAATAGAACACAAGGTTTTATTCATAAAACACATGGTTATATTTATAGATCACGGGTGGTTTCCATTCAGATAACACATCATTTCATTCATAAAACACAGGGTTCTATTCATAGAACACAGGGTTCCATTTATAGAACACTGGGTTCTATTCATAGAACACAAGGTTTTATTCATAGAACACATGGTTATATTTATAGATCACGGGTGGTTTCCATTCAGAGAACACATAATTTTATTCATAAAACACAGGGTTCTATTCATAGAACACAGGGTTCCATTTATAGAACACAGGGTTCTATTCATAGAACTCAAGGTTTTATTCATAGAACAGATGGTTATATTTATAGATCACGGGTGGTTTCCATTCAGAGAACACATAATTTCATTCATAAAACACAGGGTTCTATTCATAGAACACAGGGTTCCATTTATAGAACACGGGGTTCTATTCATAGAACACAAGGTTTATTCATAGAACAGATGGTTATATTTATAGATCACGGGTGGTTTCCATTCAGAGAACACATGGTTTCATTCATAAAACACAGGGTTCTATTCATGGAACACAGGGTTCCATTCATAGAACACAGGGTTCTATTAATAGAACACAAGGTTTTATTCATAGAACACATGGTTATATTTATAGATCACGGGTGGTTTCCATTCAGAGAACACATAATTTCATTCATAAAACACAGGGTTCTATTCATAGAACACAAGGTTCCAATTATAGAACACAGGGTTCTATTCATAGAACACAAGGTTTTATTCATAGAACAGATGGGTATATTTATAGATCACGGGTGGTTTCCATTCAGAGAACACATGGTTTCATTCATAAAACACAGGGTTCTATTCATAAAACACAGGGTTCCATTCATAAAACACAGGGTTCTATTAATAGAACACATGGTTTTATTCATAGAACACATGGTTATATTTATAGATCACGGGAGGTTTCCATTCAGAGAACACATGATTTCATTCATAAAACACAGGGTTCTATTTATAGAACACAGGGTTCCATTCATAGAACACAGGGTTCTATTAATAGAACACAAGGTTTTATTCATAAAACACATGGTTATATTTATAGATCACGGGTGGTTTCCATTCAGAGAACACATGGTTTCATTCATAAAACACAGGGTTCTATTCATAGAACACAGGGTTCCATTCATAGAACACAGGGTTCTATTAATAGAACACAAGGTTTTATTCATAAAACACATGGTTATATTTATAGATCACGGGTGGTTTCCATTCAGAGAACACATGGTTTCATTCATAAAACACAGGGTTCTATTCATAGAACACAGGGTTCCATTCATAGAACACAGGGTTCTATTAATAGAACACAAGGTTTTATTCATAAAACACATGGTTATATTTATAGATCACGGGTGGTTTCCATTCAGAGAACACATCATTTCATTCATAAAACATAGGGTTCTATTCATAGAACACAGGGTTCCATTTATAGAACACTGGGTTCTATTCATAGAACACAAGGTTTTATTCATAGAACACATGGTTATATTTATAGATCACGGGTGGTTTCCATTCAGAGAACACATAATTTTATTCATAAAACACAGGGTTCTATTCATAGAACACAGGGTTCCATTTATAGAACACAGGGTTCTATTCATAGAACTCAAGGTTTTATTCATAGAACAGATGGTTATATTTATAGATTACGGGTGGTTTCCATTCAGAGAACACATAATTTCATTCATAAAACACAGGGTTCTATTCATAGAACACAGGGTTCCATTTATAGAACACGGGGTTCTATTCATAGAACACAAGGTTTATTCATAGAACAGATGGTTATATTTATAGATCACGGGTGGTTTCCATTCAGAGAACACATGGTTTCATTCATAAAACACAGGGTTCTATTCATGGAACACAGGGTTCCATTCATAGAACACAGGGTTCAATTAATAGAACACAATGTTTTAATCATAAAACACATGGTTATATTTATAGATCACGGGTGGTTTCCATTCAGAGAACACATAATTTCATTCATAAAACACAGGGTTCTATTCATAGAACACAAGGTTTTATTCATAGAACACATGGCTATATTTATAGATCACGGGTGGTTTCCATTCAGAGAACACATGGTTTCATTAATAAAACACAGGGTTCTATTTATAGAACACAGGGTTCCATTCATAGAACACAGGGTTCTATTAATAGAACACAAGGTTTTATTCATAAAACACATGGTTATATTTATAGATCACGGGTGGTTTCCATTCAGAGAACACATGGTTTCATTCATAAAACACATGGTTCTATTCATAGAACACAGGGTTCCATTCATAGAACACAGGGTTCTATTAATAGAACACAAGGTTTTATTCATAAAACACATGGTTATATTTATAGATCACGGGTGGTTTCCATTCAGATAACACATCATTTCATTCATAAAACACAGGGTTCTATTCATAGAATACAGGGTTCCATTTATAGAACACTGGTTTCTATTCATAGAACACAAGGTTTTATTCATAGAACACATGGTTATATTTATAGATCACGGGTGGTTTCCATTCAGAGAACACATAATTTTATTCATAAAACACAGGGTTCTATTCATAGAACACAGGGTTCCATTTATAGAACACAGGGTTCTATTCATAGAACTCAAGGTTTTATTCATAGAACAGATGGTTATATTTATAGATCACGGGTGGTTTCCATTCAGAGAACACATAATTTCATTCATAAAACACAGGGTTCTATTCATAGAATACAGGGTTCCATTTATAGAACACGGGGTTCTATTCATAGAACACAAGGTTTATTCATAGAACAGATGGTTATATTTATAGATCACGGGTGGTTTCCATTCAGAGAACACATGGTTTCATTCATAAAACACAGGGTTCTATTCATGGAACACAGGGTTCCATTCATAGAACACAGGGTTCTATTAATAGAACACAAGGTTTTATTCATAGAACACATGGTTATATTTATAGATCACGGGTGGTTTCCATTCAGAGAACACATAATTTCATTCATAAAACACAGGGTTCTATTCATAGAACACAAGGTTCCAATTATAGAACACAGGGTTCTATTCATAGAACACAAGGTTTTATTCATAGAACAGATGGGTATATTTATAGATCATGGGTGGTTTCCATTCAGAGAACACATGGTTTCATTCATAAAACACAGGGTTCTATTCATAAAACACAGGGTTCCATTCATAGAACACAGGGTTCTATTAATAGAACACAAGGTTTTATTCATAGAACACATGGTTATATTTATAGATCACGGGAGGTTTCCATTCAGAGAACACGTGATTTCATTAATAAAAAACAGGGTTCTATTTATAGAACACAGGGTTCCATTCATAGAACACAGGGTTCTATTAATAGAACACAAGGTTTTATTCATAAAACACATGGTTATATTTATAGATCACGGGTGGTTTCCATTCAGAGAACACATGGTTTCATTCATAAAACACAGGGTTCTATTCATAGAACACAGGGTTCCATTCATAGAACACAGGGTTCTATTAATAGAACACAAGGTTTTATTCATAAAACACATGGTTATATTTATAGATCACGGGTGGTTTCCATTCAGAGAACACATAATTTCATTCATAAAACACAGGGTTCTATTCATAGAACACAGGGTTCCATTTATAGAACACAGGGTTCTATTCATAGAACACAAGGTTTTATTCATAGAACAGATGGTTATATTTATAGATCACGGGTGGTTTCCATTCAGAGAACACATAATTGCATTCATAAAACACAGGGTTCTATTCATAGAACACAGGGTTCCATTTATAGAACACAGGGTTCTATTCATAGAACACAAGGTTTTATTCATAGAACACATGGCTATATTTATAGATCACAGGTGGTTTCCATTCAGAGAACACATGGTTTCATTCATAAAACACAGGGTTCTATTTATAGAACACAGGGTTCCATTCATAGAACACAGGGTTCTATTAATAGAACACAAGGTTTTATTCATAAAACACATGGTTATATTTATAGATCACGGGTGGTTTCCATTCAGAGAACACATGGTTTCATTCATAAAACACAGGGTTCTATTCATAGAACACAGGGTTCCATTCATAGAACACAGGGTTCTATTAATAGAACACAAGGTTTTATTCATAAAACACATGGTTATATTTATAGATCACGGGTGGTTTCCATTCAGAGAACACATCATTTCATTCATAAAACACAGGGTTCTATTCATAGAACACAGGGTTCCATTTATAGAACACTGGGTTCTATTCATAGAACACAAGGTTTTATTCATAGAACACATGGTTATATTTATAGATCACGGGTGGTTTCCATTCAGAGAACACATAATTTCATTCATAAAACACAGGGTTCTATTCATAGAACACAAGGTTCCAATTATAGAACACAGGGTTCTATTCATAGAACACAAGGTATTATTCATAGAACAGATGGGTATATTTATAGATCACGGGTGGTTTCCATTCAGAGAACACATGGTTTCATTCATAAAACACAGGGTTCTATTCATAAAACACAGGGTTCCATTCATAGAACACAGGGTTCTATTAATAGAACACAAGGTTTTATTCATAGAACACATGGTTATATTTATAGATCTCGGGTGGTTTCCATTCAGAGAACACATGATTTCATTCATAAAACACAGGGTTCTATTTATAGAACACAGGGTTCCATTCATAGAACACAGGGTTCTATTAATAGAACACAAGGTTTTATTCATAAAACACATGGTTATATTTATAGATAACGGGTGGTTTCCATTCAGAGAACACATGGTTTCATTCATAAAACACAGGGTTCTATTCATAGAACACAGGGTTCCATTCATAGAATACAGTGTTCTATTAATAGAACACAAGGTTTTATTCATAAAACACATGGTCATATTTATAGATCACGGGTGGTTTC
This sequence comes from Crinia signifera, assembly GCF_055691185.1. NCBI lineage: Eukaryota > Metazoa > Chordata > Amphibia > Anura > Myobatrachidae > Crinia > Crinia signifera. Next base: position 234,578,182 of record NC_139217.1, on the reverse strand, counting down.
CATTCAGAGAACACATCATTCCATTCATAAAACACAGGGTTCTATTCATAGAACACAGGGTTCCATTTATAGAACACTGGGTTCTATTCATAGCACACAAGGTTTTATTCATAGAACACATGGTTATATTTATAGATCACGGGTGGTTTCCATTCAGAGAACACATAATTTTAATCATAAAACACAGGGTTCTATTCATAGAACACAGGGTTCCATTTATAAAACACAGGGTTCTATTCATAGAACACAGGGTTCCATTTATAAAACACAGGGTTCTATTCATAGAACTCAAGGTTTTATTCATAGAACAGATGGTTATATTTATAGATCACGGGTGGTTTCCATTCAGAGAACAAATAATTTCATTCATAAAACACAGGGTTCTATTCATAGAACACAGGGTTCCATTTATAGAACACGGGGTTCTATTCATAGAACACAAGGTTTATTCATAGAACAGATGGTTATATTTATAGATCACGGGTGGTTTCCATTCAGATAACACATGGTTTCATTCATAAAACACAGGGTTCTATTCATGGAACACAGGGTTCCATTCATAGAACACAGGGTTCTATTAATAGAACACAAGGTTTTATTCATAGAACACATGGTTATATTTATAGATCACGGGTGGTTTCCATTCAGAGAACACATAATTTCATTCATAAAACACAGGGTTCTATTCATAGAACACAAGGTTCCAATTATAGAACACAGGGTTCTATTCATAGAACACAAGGTTTTATTCATAGAACAGATGGGTATATTTATAGATCACGGGTGGTTTCCATTCAGAGAACACATGGTTTCATTCATAAAACACAGGGTTCTATTCATAAAACACAGGGTTCCATTCATAGAACACAGGGTTCTATTAATAGAACACAAGGTTTTATTCATAAAACACATGGTTATATTTATAGATCACGGGTGGTTTCCATTCAGAGAACACATAATTGCATTCATAAAACACAGGGTTCTATTCATAGAATACAGGGTTCCATTTATAGAACACTGGGTTCTATTCATAGAACACAAGGTTTTATTCATAGAACACATGGTTATATTTATAGATCACGGGTGGTTTCCATTCAGAGAACACATAATTTTATTCATAAAACACAGGGTTCTATTCATAGAACACAGGGTTCCATTTATAGAACACAGGGTTCTATTCATAGAACTCAAGGTTTTATTCATAGAACAGATGGTTATATTTATAGATCACGGGTGGTTTCCATTTAGAGAACACATGGTTTCATTCATAAAACACAGGGTTCTATTCATGGAACACAGGGTTCCATTTATAGAACACAGGGTTCTATTAATAGAACACAATGTTTTATTCATAGAACACATGGTTATATTTATAGATCACGGGTGGTTTCCATTCAGAGAACACATGGTTTCATTCATAAAACACATGGTTCTATTCATAGAACACAGTTTTCCATTCATAGAACACAGGGTTCTATTAATAGAACACAAGGTTTTATTCATAAAACACATGGTTATATTTATAGATCACGGGTGGTTTCCATTCAGATAACACATCATTTCATTCATAAAACACAGGGTTCTATTCATAGAACACAAGGTTTTATTCATAAAACACATGGCTATATTTATAGATCACGGGTGGTTTCCATTCAGAGAACACATGGTTTCATTAATAAAACACAGGGTTCTATTTATAGAACACAGGGTTCCATTCATAGAACACAGGGTTCTATTAATAGAACACAAGGTTTTATTCATAAAACACATGGTTATATTTATAGATCACGGGTGGTTTCCATTCAGAGAACACATGGTTTCATTCATAAAACACATGGTTCTATTCATAGAACACAGGGTTCCATTCATAGAACACAGGGTTCTATTAATAGAACACAAGGTTTTATTCATAAAACACATGGTTATATTTATAGATCACGGGTGGTTTCCATTCAGATAACACATCATTTCATTCATAAAACACAGGGTTCTATTCATAGAACACAGGGTTCCATTTATAGAACACTGGGTTCTATTCATAGAACACAAGGTTTTATTCATAGAACACATGGTTATATTTATAGATCACGGGTGGTTTCCATTCAGAGAACACATAATTTTATTCATAAAACACAGGGTTCTATTCATAGAACACAGGGTTCCATTTATAGAACACAGGGTTCTATTCATAGAACTCAAGGTTTTATTCATAGAACAGATGGTTATATTTATAGATCACGGGTGGTTTCCATTCAGAGAACACATAATTTCATTCATAAAACACAGGGTTCTATTCATAGAACACAGGGTTCCATTTATAGAACACAGGGTTCTATTCATAGAACACAAGGTTTATTCATAGAACAGTTGGTTATATTTATAGATCACGGGTGGTTTCCATTCAGAGAACACATGGTTTCATTCATAAAACACAGGGTTCTATTCATGGAACACAGGGTTCCATTCATAGAACACAGGGTTCTATTAATAGAACACTAGGTTTTATTCATAAAACACATGGTTATATTTATAGATCACGGGTGGTTTCCATTCAGAGAACACATGGTTTCATTCATAAAACACAGGGTTCTATTCATAGAACACAGGGTTCCATTCATAGAACACAGGGTTCTATTAATAGAACACAAGGTTTTATTCATAAAACACATGGTTATATTTATAGATCACGGGTGGTTTCCATTCAGAGAACACATAATTTCATTCATAAAACACAGGGTTCTATTCATAGAACACAGGGTTCCATTTATAGAACACTGGGTTCTATTCATAGAACACAAGGTTTTATTCATAGAACACATGGTTATATTTATAGATCACGGGTGGTTTCCATTCAGAGAACACATAATTTTATTCATAAAACACAGGGTTCTATTCATAGAACACAGGGTTCCATTTATAGAACACAGGGTTCTATTAATAGAACACAAGGTTTTATTCATAGAACACATGGTTATATTTATAGATCACGGGAGGTTTCCATTCAGAGAACACATGATTTCATTCTTAAACACAGGGTTCTAATTATAGAACACAGGGTTCCATTCATAGAACACAGGGTTCTATTAATAGAACACAAGGTTTTATTCATAAAACACATGGTTATATTTATAGATCACGGGTGGTTTCCATTCAGAGAACACATGGTTTCATTCATAAAACACAGGGTTCTATTCATAGAACACAGGGTTCCATTCATAGAACACAGGGTTCTATTAATAGAACACAAGGTTTTATTCATAAAACACATGGTTATATTTATAGATCACGGGTGGTTTCCATTCAGAGAACACATAATTTCATTCATAAAACACAGGGTTCTATTCATAGAACACAGGGTTCCATTTATAGAACACAGGGTTCTATTCATAGAACACAAGGTTTTATTCATAGAACACATGGTTATATTTATAGATCACGGGTGGTTTCCATTCAGAGAACACATAATTTTATTCATAAAACACAGGATTCTATTCATAGAACACAGGGTTCCATTTATAGAACACAGGGTTCCATTCATATAAAACAGGGTTCTATTAATAGAACACAAGGTTTTATTCATAAAACACATGGTTATATTTATAGATCACGGGTGGTTTCCATTCAGAGAACACATGGTTTCATTCATAAAACACAGGGTTCTATTCATAGAACACAGGGTTCCATTCATAGAACACAGGGTTCTATTAAGAGAACACAAGGTTTTATTCATAGAACACATGGCTATATTTATAGATCACGGGTGGTTTCCATTCAGAGAACACATGGTTTCATTCATAAAACACAGGGTTCTATTTATAGAACACAGGGTTCCATTCATAGAACACAGGGTCCTATTAATAGAACACAAGGTTTTATTCATAAAACACATGGTTATATTTATAGATCACGGGTGGTTTCCATTCAGATAACACATGGTTTCATTCATAAAACACAGGGTTCTATTCATGGAACACAGGGTTCCATTCATAGAACACAGGGTTCTATTAATAGAACACAAGGTTTTATTCATAGAACACATGGTTATATTTATAGATCACGGGTGGTTTCCATTCAGAGAACACATAATTTTATTCATAAAACACAGGGTTCTATTCATAGAACACAAGGTTCCAATTATAGAACACAGGGTTCTATTCATAGAACACAAGGTTTTATTCATAGAACAGATGGGTATATTTATAGATCACGGGTGGTTTCCATTCAGAGAACACATGGTTTCATTCATAAAACACAGGGTTCTATTTATAGAACACAGGGTTCCATTCATAGAACACAGGGTTCTATTAATAGAACACAAGGTTTTATTCATAAAACACATGGTTATATTTATAGATCACGGGTGGTTTCCATTCAGAGAACACATAATTGCATTCATAAAACACAGGGTTCTATTCATAGAACACAGGGTTCCATTTATAGAACACAGGGTTCGATTCATAGAACACAAGTTTTATTCATAGAACACATGGTTATATTTATAGATCACGGGTGGTTTCCATTCAGAGAACACATAATTTCATTCATAAAACACAGGGTTCTATTCATAGAACACAAGGTTCCAATTATAGAACACAGGGTTCTATTCATAGAACACAAGGTTTTATTCATAGAACACATGGCTATATTTATAGATCACGGGTGGTTTCCATTTAGAGAACACATGGTTTCATTCATAAAACACAGGGTTCTATTCATGGAACACAGGGTTCCATTTATAGAACACAAGGTTCTATTAATAGAACACAATGTTTTATTCATAGAACACATGGTTATATTTATAGATCACGGGTGGTTTCCATTCAGAGAACACATGGTTTCATTCATAAAACACATGGTTCTATTCATAGAACACAGTTTTCCATTCATAGAACACAGGGTTCTATTAATAGAACACAAGGTTTTATTCATAAAACACATGGTTATATTTATAGATCACGGGTGGTTTCCATTCAGATAACACATCATTTCATTCATAAAACACAGGGTTCTATTCATAGAACACAAGGTTTTATTCATAAAACACATGGCTATATTTATAGATCACGGGTGGTTTCCATTCAGAGAACACATGGTTTCATTAATAAAACACAGGGTTCTATTTATAGAACACAGGGTTCCATTCATAGAACACAGGGTTCTATTAATAGAACACAAGGTTTTATTCATAAAACACATGGTTATATTTATAGATCACGGGTGGTTTCCATTCAGAGAACACATGGTTTCATTCATAAAACACATGGTTCTATTCATAGAACACAGGGTTCCATTCATAGAACACAGGGTTCTATTAATAGAACACAAGGTTTTATTCATAAAACACATGATTATATTTATAGATCACGGGTGGTTTCCATTCAGATAACACATCATTTCATTCATAAAACACAGGGTTCTATTCATAGAACACAGGGTTCCATTTATAGAACACTGGGTTCTATTCATAGAACACAAGGTTTTATTCATAGAACACATGGTTATATTTATAGATCACGGGTGGTTTCCATTCAGAGAACACATAATTTTATTCATAAAACACAGGGTTCTATTCATAGAACACAGGGTTCCATTTATAGAACACAGGGTTCTATTCATAGAACTCAAGGTTTTATTCATAGAACAGATGGTTATATTTATAGATCACGGGTGGTTTCCATTCAGAGAACACATAATTTCATTCATAAAACACAGGGTTCTATTCATAGAACACAGGGTTCCATTTATAGAACACAGGGTTCTATTCATAGAACACAAGGTTTATTCATAGAACAGATGGTTATATTTATAGATCACGGGTGGTTTCCATTCAGAGAACACATGGTTTCATTCATAAAACACAGGGTTCTATTCATGGAACACAGGGTTCCATTCATAGAACACAGGGTTCTATTAATAGAACACTAGGTTTTATTCATAAAACACATGGTTATATTTATAGATCACGGGTGGTTTCCATTCAGAGAACACATGGTTTCATTCATAAAACACAGGGTTCTATTCATAGAACACAGGGTTCCATTCATAGAACACAGGGTTCTATTAATAGAACACAAGGTTTTATTCATAAAACACATGGTTATATTTATAGATCACGGGTGGTTTCCATTCAGAGAACACATAATTTCATTCATAAAACACAGGGTTCTATTCATAGAACACAGGGTTCCATTTATAGAACACTGGGTTCTATTCATAGAACACAAGGTTTTATTCATAGAACACATGGTTATATTTATAGATCACGGGTGGTTTCCATTCAGAGAACACATAATTTTATTCATAAAACACAGGGTTCTATTCATAGAACACAGGGTTCCATTTATAGAACACAGGGTTCTATTAATAGAACACAAGGTTTTATTCATAGAACACATGGTTATATTTATAGATCACGGGAGGTTTCCATTCAGAGAACACATGATTTCATTCTTAAACACAGGGTTCTAATTATAGAACACAGGGTTCCATTCATAGAACACAGGGTTCTATTAATAGAACACAAGGTTTTATTCATAAAACACATGGTTATATTTATAGATCACGGGTGGTTTCCATTCAGAGAACACATGGTTTCATTCATAAAACACAGGGTTCTATTCATAGAACACAGGGTTCCATTCATAGAACACAGGGTTCTATTAATAGAACACAAGGTTTTATTCATAAAACACATGGTTATATTTATAGATCACGGGTGGTTTCCATTCAGAGAACACATAATTTCATTCATAAAACACAGGGTTCTATTCATAGAACACAGGGTTCCATTTATAGAACACAGGGTTCTATTCATAGAACACAAGGTTTTATTCATAGAACACATGGTTATATTTATAGATCACGGGTGGTTTCCATTCAGAGAACACATAATTTTATTCATAAAACACAGGATTCTATTCATAGAACACAGGGTTCCATTTATAGAACACAGGGTTCCATTCATATAAAACAGGGTTCTATTAATAGAACACAAGGTTTTATTCATAAAACACATGGTTATATTTATAGATCACGGGTGGTTTCCATTCAGAGAACACATGGTTTCATTCATAAAACACAGGGTTCTATTCATAGAACACAGGGTTCCATTCATAGAACACATGGTTCTATTAAGAGAACACAAGGTTTTATTCATAGAACACATGGCTATATTTATAGATCACGGGTGGTTTCCATTCAGAGAACACATGGTTTCATTCATAAAACACAGGGTTCTATTTATAGAACACAGGGTTCCATTCATAGAACACAGGGTCCTATTAATAGAACACAAGGTTTTATTCATAAAACACATGGTTATATTTATAGATCACGGGTGGTTTCCATTCAAAGAACACATCATTTCATTCATAAAACACAGGGTTCTATTCATAGAACACAGGGTTCCATTTATAGAACACTGGGTTCTATTCATAGACCACAAGGTTTTATTCATAGAACACATGGTTATATTTATAGATCACGGGTGGTTTTCATTCAGAGAACACATAATTTTATTCATAAAACACAGGGTTCTATTCATAGAACACAGGGTTCCATTTATAGAACACAGGGTTCTATTCATAGAACACAAGGTTTTATTCATAGAACACATGGCTATATTTATAGATCACGGGTGGTTTCCATTCAGAGAACACATGGTTTCATTCATAAAACACAGGGTTCTATTTATAGAACACAGGGTTCCATTCATAGAACACAGGGTTCTATTAATAGAACACAAGGTTTTATTCATAAAACACATGGTTATATTTATAGATCACGGGTGGTTTCCATTCAGAGAACACATGGTTTCATTCAAAAAACACAGGGTTCTATTCATAGAACACAGGGTTCCATTCATAGAACACAGGGTTCTATTAATAGAACACAAGGTTGTATTCATAAAACACATGGTTATATTTATAGATCACGGGTGGTTTCCATTCAGAGAACACATCATTTCATTCATAAAACACAGGGTTCTATTCATAGAACACAGGGTTCCATTTATAGAACACTGGGTTCTATTCATAGACCACAAGGTTTTATTCATAGAACACATGGTTATATTTATAGATCACGGGTGGTTTCCATTCAGAGAACACATAATTTTATTCATAAAACACAGGGTTCAATTCATAGAACACAGGGTTCCATTTATAGAACACAGGGTTCTATTCATAGAACTCAAGGTTTTATTCATAGAACAGATGGTTATATTTATAGATCACGGGTGGTTTCCATTCAGAGAACACATAATTGCATTCATAAAACACAGGGTTCTATTCATAGAACACAGGGTTCCATTTATAGAACACAGGGTTCTATTCATAGAAAACAAGGTTTTATTCATAGAACACATGGCTATATTTATAGATCACGGGTGGTTTCCATTCAGAGAACACATGGTTTCATTCATAAAACACAGGGTTCTATTTATAGAACACAGGGTTCCATTCATAGAACACAGGGTTCTATTAATAAAACACAAGGTTTTATTCATAAAACACATGGTTATATTTATAGATCACGGGTGGTTTCCATTCAGAGAACACATGGTTTCATTCATAAAACACAGGGTTCTATTCATAGAACACAGGGTTCCATTCATAGAACACAGGGTTCTATTAATAGAACACAAGGTTTTATTCATAAAACACATGGTTATATTTATAGATCACGGGTGGTTTCCATTCAGATAACACATCATTTCATTCATAAAACACAGGGTTCTATTTATAGAACACAGGGTTCCATTCATAGAACACAGGGTTCTATTAATAGAACACAAGGTTTTATTCATAAAACACATGGTTATATTTATAGATCACGGGTGGTTTCCAGTCAGAGAACACATGGTTTCATTCATAAAACACAGGGTTCTATTCATAGAACACAGGATTCCATTCATAGAACACAGGGTTCTATTAATAGAACACAAGGTTTTATTCATAAAACACATGGTTATATTTATAGATCACGGGTGGTTTCCATTCAGAGAACACATAATTTCATTCATAAAACACAGGGTTCTATTCATAGAACACAGGGTTCCATTCATAGAACACAGGGTTCTATTCATAGAACACAAGGTTTTATTCATAGAACACATGGTTATATTTATAGATCACGGGTGGTTTCCATTCAGAGAACACATCATTTCATTCATAAAAAACAGGGTTCTATTCATAGAACACAGGGTTCCTTTTATAGAACACTGGGTTCTATTCATAGACCACAAGGTTTTATTCATAGAACACATGGTTATATTTATAGATCACGGGTGGTTTCCATTCAGAGAACACATGGTTTCATTTATAAAACACAGGGTTCTATTCATGGACTACAGGGTTCCATTCATAGAACACAGGGTTCTATTAATAGAACACAATGTTTTAATCATAAAACACATGGTTATATTTATAGATCACGGGTGGTTTCCATTCAGAGAACACATAATTTCATTCATAAAACACAGGGTTCTATTCATAGAACACAAGGTTTTATTCATAGAACACATGGCTATATTTATAGATCACGGGTGGTTTCCATTCAGAGAACACATGGTTTCATTAATAAAACACAGGGTTCTATTTATAGAACACAGGGTTCCATTCATAGAACACAGGGTTCTATTAATAGAACACAAGGTTTTATTCATAAAACACATGGTTATATTTATAGATCACGGGTGGTTTCCATTCAGAGAACACATAGTTTCATTCATAAAACACATGGTTCTATTCATAGAACACAGGGTTCCATTCATAGAACACAGGGTTCTATTAATAGAACACAAGGTTTTATTCATAAAACACATGGTTATATTTATAGATCACGGGTGGTTTCCATTCAGATAACACATCATTTCATTCATAAAACACAGGGTTCTATTCATAGAACACAGGGTTCCATTTATAGAACACTGGGTTCTATTCATAGAACACAAGGTTTTATTCATAGAACACATGGTTATATTTATAGATCACGGGTGGTTTCCATTCAGAGAACACATAATTTTATTCATAAAACACAGGGTACTATTCATAGAACACAGGGTTCCATTTATAGAACACAGGGTTCTATTCATAGAACTCAAGGTTTTATTCATAGAACAGATGGTTATATTTATAGATCACGGGTGGTTTCCATTCAGAGAACACATAATTTCATTCATAAAACACAGGGTTCTATTCATAGAACACAGGGTTCCATTTATAGAACACGGGGTTCTATTCATAGAACACAAGGTTTATTCATAGAACAGATGGTTATATTTATAGATCACGGTGGTTTCCATTCAGAGAACACATGGTTTCATTCATAAAACACAGGGTTCTATTCATGGAACACAGGGTTCCATTCATAGAACACAGGGTTCTATTAATAGAACACAAGGTTGTATTCATAGAACACATGGTTATATTTATAGATCACGGGTGGTTTCCATTCAGAGAACACATAATTTCATTCATAAAACACAGGGTTCTATTCATAGAACACAAGGTTCCAATTATAGAACACAGAGTTCTATTCATAGAACACAAGGTTTTATTCATAGAACAGATGGGTATATTTATAGATCACGGGTGGTTTCCATTCAGAGAACACATGGTTTCATTCATAAAACACAGGGTTCTATTCATAAAACACAGGGTTCCATTCATAAAACACAGGGTTCTATTAATAGAACACATGGTTTTATTCATAGAACACATGGTTATATTTATAGATCACGGGAGGTTTCCATTCAGAGAACACATGATTTCATTCATAAAACACAGGGTTCTATTTATAGAACACAGGGTTCCATTCATAAACACAGGGTTCTATTAATAGAACACAAGGTTTTATTCATAAAACACATGGTTATATTTATAGATCACGGGTGGTTTCCATTCAGAGAACACATGGTTTCATTCATAAAACACAGGGTTCTATTCATAGAACACAGGGTTCCATTCATAGAACACAGGGTTCTATTAATAGAACACAAGGTTTTATTCATAAAACACATGGTTATATTTATAGATCACGGGTGGTTTCCATTCAGAGAACACATGGTTTCATTCATAAAACACAGGGTTCTATTCATAGAACACAGGGTTCCATTCATAGAACACATGGTTCTATTAATAGAACACAAGGTTTTATTAATAAAACACATGGTTATATTTATAGATCACGGGTGGTTTCCATTCAGAGAACACATCATTTCATTCATAAAACACAGGGTTCTATTCATAGAACACAGGGTTCCATTTATAGAACACTGGGTTCTATTCATAGAACACAAGGTTTTATTCATAGAACACATGGTTATATTTATAGATCACGGGTGGTTTCCATTCAGAGAACACATAATTTTATTCATAAAACACAGGGTTCTATTCATAGAACACAGGGTTCCATTTATAGAACACAGGGTTCTATTCATAGAACTCAAGGTTTTATTCATAGAACAGATGGTTATATTTATAGATCACGGGTGGTTTCCATTCAGAGAACACATAATTTCATTCATAAAACACAGGGTTCTATTCATAGAACACAGGGTTCCATTTATAGAACACGGGGTTCTATTCATAGAACACAAGGTTTATTCATAGAACAGATTGTTATATTTATAGATCACGGGTGGTTTCCATTCAGAGAACACACGGTTTCATTCATAAAACACAGGGTTCTATTCATGGAACACAGGGTTCCATTCATAGAACACATGGCTATATTTATAGATCACGGGTGGTTTCCATTCAGAGAACACATGGTTTCATTAATAAAACACAGGGTTCTATTTATAGAACACAGGGTTCCATTCATAGAACACAGGGTTCTATTAATAGAACACAAGGTTTTATTCATAGAACACATGGTTATATTTATAGATCACAGGTGGTTTCCATTCAGATAACACATCATTTCATTCATAAAACACAGGGTTCTATTCATAGAACACAGGGTTCCATTTATAGAACACTGGGTTCTATTCATAGAACACAAGGTTTTATTCATAGAACACATGGTTATATTTATAGATCGCGGGTGGTTTCCATTCAGAGAACACATAATTTTATTCATAAAACACAGGGTTCTATTCATAGAACACAGGGTTCCATTTATAGAACACAGGGTTCTATTCATAGAACTCAAGGTTTTATTCATAGAACAGATGGTTATATTTATAGATCACGGGTGGTTTCCATTCAGAGAACACATAATTTCATTCATAAAACACAGGGTTCTATTCATAGAACACAGGGTTCCATCTATAGAACACGGGGTTCTATTCATAGAACACAAGGTTTATTCATAGAACAGTTGGTTATATTTATAGATCACGGGTGGTTTCCATTCAGAGAACACATGGTTTCATTCATAAAACACAGGGTTCTATTCATGGAACACAGGGTTCCATTCATAGAACACAGGGTTCTATTCATAGAACACAAGGTTTTATTCATAGAACACATGGTTATATTTATAGATCACGGGTGGTTTCCATTCAGAGAACACATAATTTTATTCATAAAACACAGGGTTCTATTCATAGAACACAGGGTTCCATTTATAGAACACAGGGTTCTATTCATAGAACACAAGGTTTTATTCATAGAACAGATGGTTATATTTATAGATCACGGGTGGTTTCCATTCAGAGAACACATAATTTCATTCATAAAACACAGGGTTCTATTCATAGAACACAGGGTTCCATTTATAGAACACGGGGTTCTATTCATAGAACACAAGGTTTATTCATAGAACAGATTGTTATATTTATAGATCACGGGTGGTTTCCATTCAGAGAACACATGGTTTCATTCATAAAACACAGGGTTCTATTCATGGAACACAGGGTTCCATTCATAGAACACATGGCTATATTTATAGATCACGGGTGGTTTCCATTCAGAGAACACATGGTTTCATTAATAAAACACAGGGTTCTATTTATAGAACACAGGGTTCCATTCATAGAACACAGGGTTCTATTAATAGAACACAAGGTTTTATTCATAGAACACATGGTTATATTTATAGATCACAGGTGGTTTCCATTCAGATAACACATCATTTCATTCATAAAACACAGGGTTCTATTCATAGAACACAGGGTTCCATTTATAGAACACTGGGTTCTATTCATAGAACACAAGGTTTTATTCATAGAACACATGGTTATATTTATAGATCGCGGGTGGTTTCCATTCAGAGAACACATAATTTTATTCATAAAACACAGGGTTCTATTCATAGAACACAGGGTTCCATTTATAGAACACAGGGTTCTATTCATAGAACTCAAGGTTTTATTCATAGAACAGATGGTTATATTTATAGATCACGGGTGGTTTCCATTCAGAGAACACATAATTTCATTCATAAAACACAGGGTTCTATTCATAGAACACAGGGTTCCATTTATAGAACACGGGGTTCTATTCATAGAATACAAGGTTTATTCATAGAACAGATGGTTATATTTATAGATCACGGGTGGTTTCCATTCAGAGAACACATGGTTTCATTCATAAAACACAGGGTTCTATTCATGGAACACAGGGTTCCATTCATAGAACACAGGGTTCTATTAATAGAACACAAGGTTTTATTCATAGAACACATGGTTATATTTATAGATCACGGGTGGTTTCCATTCAGAGAACACATAATTTCATTCATAAAACACAGGGTTCTATTCATAGAACACAAGGTTCCAATTATAGAACACAGGGTTCTATTCATAGAACACAAGGTTTTATTCATAGAACAGATGGGTATATTTATAGATCACGGGTGGTTTCCATTCAGAGAACACATAATTTTATTCATAAAACACAGGGTTCTATTCATAGAACACAGGGTTCCATTTATAGAACACAGGGTTCTATTCATAGAACTCAAGGTTTTATTCATAGAACAGATGGTTATATTTATAGATCACGGGTGGTTTCCATTCAGAGAACACATAATTTCATTCATAAAACACAGGGTTCTATTCATAGAACACAGGGTTCCATCTATAGAACACGGGGTTCTATTCATAGAACACAAGGTTTATTCATAGAACAGATGGTTATATTTATAGATCACGGGTGGTTTCCATTCAGAGAACACATGGTTTCATTCATAAAACACAGGGTTCTATTCATGGAACACAGGGTTCCATTCATAGAACACAGGGTTCTATTAATAGAACACAAGGTTTTATTCATAGAACACATGGTTATATTTATAGATCACGGGTGGTTTCCATTCAGAGAACACATAATTTCATTCATAAAACACAGGGTTATATTCATAGAACACAAGGTTCCAATTATAGAACACAGGGTTCTATTCATAGAACACAAGGTTTTATTCATAGAACAGATGGGTATATTTATAGATCACGGGTGGTTTCCATTCAGAGAACACATGGTTTCATTCATAAAACACAGGGTTCTATTCATAAAACACAGGGTTCCATTCATAAAACACAGGGTTCTATTAATAGAACACAAGGTTTTATTCATAGAACACATGGTTATATTTATAGATCACGGGAGGTTTCCATTCAGAGAACACATGATTTCATTCATAAAACACAGGGTTCTATTTATAGAACACAGGGTTCCATTCATAGAACACAGGGTTCTATTAATAGAACACAAGGTTTTATTCATAAAACACATGGTTATATTTATAGATCACGGGTGGTTTCCATTCAGAGAACACATGGTTTCATTCATAAAACACAGGGTTCTATTCATAGAACACAGGGTTCCATTCATAGAACACAGGGTTCTATTAATAGAACACAAGGTTTTATTCATAAAACACATGGTTATATTTATAGATCACGGGTGGTTTCCATTCAGAGAACACATGGTTTCATTCATAAAACACAGGGTTCTAATCATAGAACACAGTATTCCATTCATAGAACACAGGGTTCTATTAATAGAACACAAGGTTTTATTCATAAAACACATGGTTATATTTATAGATCACGGGTGGTTTCCATTCAGAGAACACATCATTTCATTCATAAAACACAGGGTTCTATTCATAGAACACAGGGTTCCATTTATAGAACACTGGGTTCTATTCATAGAACACAAGGTTTTATTCATAGAACACATGGTTATATTTATAGATCACGGGTGGTTTCCATTCAGAGAACACATAATTTTATTCATAAAACACAGGGTTCTATTCATAGAACACAGGGTTCCATTTATAGAACACAGGGTTCTATTCATAGAACTCAAGGTTTTATTCATAGAACAGATGGTTATATTTATAGATTACGGGTGGTTTCCATTCAGAGAACACATAATTTCATTCATAAAACACAGGGTTCTATTCATAGAACACAGGGTTCCATTTATAGAACACGGGGTTCTATTCATAGAACACAAGGTTTATTCATAGAACAGATGGTTATATTTATAGATCACGGGTGGTTTCCATTCAGAGAACACATGGTTTCATTCATAAAACACAGGGTTCTATTCATGGAACACAGGGTTCCATTCATAGAACACAGGGTTCTATTAATAGAACACAAGGTTTTATTCATAGAACACATGGTTATATTTATAGATCACGGGTGGTTTCCATTCAGAGAACACATAATTTCATTCATAAAACACAGGGTTCTATTCATAGAACACAAGGTTCCAATTATAGAACACAGGGTTCTATTCATAGAACACAAGGTTTTATTCATAGAACAGATGGGTATATTTATAGATCATGGGTGGTTTCCATTCAGAGAACACATGGTTTCATTCATAAAACACAGGGTTCTATTCATAAAACACAGGGTTCCATTCATAGAACACAGGGTTCTATTAATAGAACACAAGGTTTTATTCATAGAACACATGGTTATATTTATAGATCACGGGAGGTTTCCATTCAGAGAACACATGATTTCATTAATAAAACACAGGGTTCTATTTATAGAACACAGGTTTCCATTCATAGAACACAGGGTTCTATTAATAGAACACAAGGTTTTATTCATAAAACACATGGTTATATTTATAGATCACGGGTGGTTTCCATTCAGAGAACACATGGTTTCATTCATAAAACACAGGGTTCTATTCATAGAACACAGGGTTCCATTCATAGAACACAGGGTTCTATTAATAGAACACAAGGTTTTATTCATAGAACACATGGTTATATTTATAGATCACGGGTGGTTTCCATTCAGAGAACACATAATTTCATTCATAAAACACAGGGTTCTATTCATAGAACACAAGGTTCCAATTATAGAACACAGGGTTCTATTCATAGAACACAAGGTTTTATTCATAGAACAGATGGGTATATTTATAGATCACGGGTGGTTTCCATTCAGAGAACACATGGTTTCATTCATAAAACACAGGGTTCTATTCATAAAACACAGGGTTCCATTCATAAAACACAGGGTTCTATTAATAGAACACAAGGTTTTATTCATAGAACACATGGTTATATTTATAGATCACGGGAGGTTTCCATTCAGAGAACACATGATTTCATTCATAAAACACAGGGTTCTATTTATAGAACACAGGGTTCCATTCATAGAACACAGGGTTCTATTAATAGAACACAAGGTTTTATTCATAAAACACATGGTTATATTTATAGATCACGGGTGGTTTCCATTCAGAGAACACATGGTTTCATTCATAAAACACAGGGTTCTATATATTGAACACAGGGTTCCATTCATAGAACACAGGGTTCTATTAATAGAACACAAGGTTTTATTCATAAAACACATGGTTATATTTATAGATCACGGGTGGTTTCCATTCAGAGAACACATGGTTTCATTCATAAAACACAGGGTTCTATTCATAGAACACAGGGTTCCATTCATAGAACACAGGGTTCTATTAATAGAACACAAGGTTTTATTCATAAAACACATGGTTATATTTATAGATCACGGGTGGTTTCCATTCAGAGAACACATCATTTCATTCATAAAACACAGGGTTCTATTCATAGAACACAGGGTTCCATTTATAGAACACTGGGTTCTATTCATAGAACACAAGGTTTTATTCATAGAACACATGGTTATATTTATAGATCACGGGTGGTTTCCATTCAGAGAACACATAATTTTATTCATAAAACACAGGGTTCTATTCATAGAACACAGGGTTCCATTTATAGAACACAGGGTTCTATTCATAGAACTCAAGGTTTTATTCATAGAACAGATGGTTATATTTATAGATTACGGGTGGTTTCCATTCAGAGAACACATAATTTCATTCATAAAACACAGGGTTCTATTCATAGAACACAGGGTTCCATTTATAGAACACGGGGTTCTATTCATAGAACACAAGGTTTATTCATAGAACAGATGGTTATATTTATAGATCACGGGTGGTTTCCATTCAGAGAACACATGGTTTCATTCATAAAACACAGGGTTCTATTCATGGAACACAGGGTTCCATTCATAGAACACAGGGTTCAATTAATAGAACACAATGTTTTAATCATAAAACACATGGTTATATTTATAGATCACGGGTGGTTTCCATTCAGAGAACACATAATTTCATTCATAAAACACAGGGTTCTATTCATAGAACACAAGGTTTTATTCATAGAACACATGGCTATATTTATAGATCACGGGTGGTTTCCATTCAGAGAACACATGGTTTCATTAATAAAACACAGGGTTC
Source organism: Crinia signifera (assembly GCF_055691185.1). Taxonomy (NCBI): domain Eukaryota; kingdom Metazoa; phylum Chordata; class Amphibia; order Anura; family Myobatrachidae; genus Crinia; species Crinia signifera. The sequence goes on along the minus strand of NC_139217.1, from coordinate 234,560,474 downwards.
TATTTATAGAACACAGGGTTCCATTCATAGAACACAGGGTTCTATTAATAGAACACAAGGTTTTATTCATAAAACACATGGTTATATTTATAGATCACGGGTGGTTTCCATTCAGAGAACACATGGTTTCATTCATAAAACACATGGTTCTATTCATAGAACACAGGGTTCCATTCATAGAACACAGGGTTCTATTAATAGAACACAAGGTTTTATTCATAAAACACATGGTTATATTTATAGATCACGGGTGGTTTCCATTCAGATAACACATCATTTCATTCATAAAACACAGGGTTCTATTCATAGAATACAGGGTTCCATTTATAGAACACTGGGTTCTATTCATAGAACACAAGGTTTTATTCATAGAACACATGGTTATATTTATAGATCACGGGTGGTTTCCATTCAGAGAACACATCATTTCATTCATAAAACACAGGGTTCTATTCATAGAACACAGGGTTCCATTTATAGAACACTGGGTTCTATTCATAGAACACAGGGTTCTATTAATAGAACACAAGGTTTTATTCATAAAACACATGGTTATATTTATAGATCACGGGTGGTTTCCATTCAGAGAACACATGGTTTCATTCATAAAACACAGGGTTCTATTCATAGAACACAGGGTTCCATTCATAGAACACAGGGTTCTATTAATAGAACACAAGGTTTTATTCATAAAACACATGATTATATTTATAGATCACGGGTGGTTTCCATTCAGAGAACACATCATTTCATTCATAAAACACAGGGTTCTATTCATAGAACACAGGGTTCCATTTATAGAACACTGGGTTCTATTCATAGAACACAAGGTTTTATTCATAGAACACATGGTTATATTTATAGATCACGGGTGGTTTCCATTCAGAGAACACATAATTTTATTCATAAAACACAGGGTTCTATTCATAGAACACAGGGTTCCATTTATAGAACACAGGGTTCTATTCATAGAACTCAAGGTTTTATTCATAGAACAGATGGTTATATTTATAGATTACGGGTGGTTTCCATTCAGAGAACACATAATTTCATTCATAAAACACAGGGTTCTATTCATAGAACACAGGGTTCCATTTATAGAACACGGGGTTCTATTCATAGAACACAAGGTTTATTCATAGAACAGATGGTTATATTTATAGATCACGGGTGGTTTCCATTCAGAGAACACATGGTTTCATTCATAAAACACAGGGTTCTATTCATGGAACACAGGGTTCCATTCATAGAACACAGGGTTCAATTAATAGAACACAATGTTTTAATCATAAAACACATGGTTATATTTATAGATCACGGGTGGTTTCCATTCAGAGAACACATAATTTCATTCATAAAACACAGGGTTCTATTCATAGAACACAAGGTTTTATTCATAGAACACATGGCTATATTTATAGATCACGGGTGGTTTCCATTCATAGAACACATGGTTTCATTAATAAAACACAGGGTTCTATTTATAGAACACAGGGTTCCATTCATAGAACACAGGGTTCTATTAATAGAACACAAGGTTTTATTCATAAAACACATGGTTATATTTATAGATCACGGGTGGTTTCCATTCAGAGAACACATGGTTTCATTCATAAAACACATGGTTCTATTCATAGAACACAGGGTTCCATTCATAGAACACAGGGTTCTATTAATAGAACACAAGGTTTTATTCATAAAACACATGGTTATATTTATAGATCACGGGTGGTTTCCATTCAGATAACACATCATTTCATTCATAAAACACAGGGTTCTATTCATAGAATACAGGGTTCCATTTATAGAACACTGGGTTCTATTCATAGAACACAAGGTTTTATTCATAGAACACATGGTTATATTTATAGATCACGGGTGGTTTCCATTCAGAGAACACATAATTTTATTCATAAAACAAAGGGTTCTATTCATAGAACACAGGGTTCCATTTATAGAACACAGGGTTCTATTCATAGAACTCAAGGTTTTATTCATAGAACAGATGGTTATATTTATAGATCACGGGTGGTTTCCATTCAGAGAACACATAATTTCATTCATAAAACACAGGGTTCTATTCATAGAACACAGGGTTCCATTTATAGAACACGGGGTTCTATTCATAGAACACAAGGTTTGTTCATAGAACAGATGGTTATATTTATAGATCACGGGTGGTTTCCATTCAGAGAACACATGGTTTCATTCATAAAACACAGGGTTCTATTCATGGAACACAGGGTTCCATTCATAGAACACAGGGTTCTATTTATAGAACACAAGGTTTTATTCATAGAACACATGGTTATATTTATAGATCACGGGTGGTTTCCATTCAGAGAACACATAATTTCATTCATAAAACACAGGGTTCTATTCATAGAACACAAGGTTCCAATTATAGAACACAGGGTTCTATTCATAGAACACAAGGTTGTATTCATAGAACAGATGGGTATATTTATAGATCATGGGTGGTTTCCATTCAGAGAACACATGGTTTCATTCATAAAACACAGGGTTCTATTCATAAAACACAGGGTTCCATTCATAGAACACAGGGTTCTATTAATAGAACACAAGGTTTTATTCATAGAACACATGGTTATATTTATAGATCACGGGAGGTTTCCATTCAGAGAACACATGATTTCATTAATAAAACACAGGGTTCTATTTATAGAACACAGGGTTCCATTCATAGAACACAGGGTTCTATTAATAGAACACAAGGTTTTATTCATAAAACACATGGTTATATTTATAGATCACGGGTGGTTTCCATTCAGAGAACACATGGTTTCATTCATAAAACACAGGGTTCTATTCATAGAACACAGGGTTCCATTCATAGAACACAGGGTTCTATTAATAGAACACAAGGTTTTATTCATAAAACACATGGTTATATTTATAGATCACGGGTGGTTTCCATTCAGAGAACACATCATTTCATTCATAAAACACAGGGTTCTATTCATAGAACACAAGGTTCCATTTATAGAACACAGGGTTCTATTCATAGAACACAAGGTTTTATTCATAGAACAGATGGTTATATTTATAGATCACGGGTGGTTTCCATTCAGAGAACACATAATTGCATTCATAAAACACAGGGTTCTATTCATAGAACACAGGGTTCCATTTATAGAACACAGGGTTCTATTCATAGAACACAAGGTTTTATTCATAGAACACATGGCTATATTTATAGATCACAGGTGGTTTCCATTCAGAGAACACATGGTTTCATTCATAAAACACAGGGTTCTATTTATAGAACACAGGGTTCCATTCATAGAACACAGGGTTCTATTAATAGAACACAAGGTTTTATTCATAAAACACATGGTTATATTTATAGATCACGGGTGGTTTCCATTCAGAGAACACATGGTTTCATTCATAAAACACAGGGTTCTATTCATAGAACACAGGGTTCCATTCATAGAACACAGGGTTCTATTAATAGAACACAAGGTTTTATTCATAAAACACATGGTTATATTTATAGATCACGGGTGGTTTCCATTCAGAGAACACATGGTTTCATTCATAAAACACAGGGTTCTAATCATAGAACACAGTATTCCATTCATAGAACACAGGGTTCTATTAATAGAACACAAGGTTTTATTCATAAAACACATGGTTATATTTATAGATCACGGGTGGTTTCCATTCAGAGAACACATCATTTCATTCATAAAACACAGGGTTCTATTCATAGAACACAGGGTTCCATTTATAGAACACTGGGTTCTATTCATAGAACACAAGGTTTTATTCATAGAACACATGGTTATATTTATAGATCACGGGTGGTTTCCATTCAGAGAACACATAATTTTATTCATAAAACACAGGGTTCTATTCATAGAACACAGGGTTCCATTTATAGAACACAGGGTTCTATTCATAGAACTCAAGGTTTTATTCATAGAACAGATGGTTATATTTATAGATTACGGGTGGTTTCCATTCAGAGAACACATAATTTCATTCATAAAACACAGGGTTCTATTCATAGAACACAGGGTTCCATTTATAGAACACGGGGTTCTATTCATAGAACACAAGGTTTATTCATAGAACAGATGGTTATATTTATAGATCACGGGTGGTTTCCATTCAGAGAACACATGGTTTCATTCATAAAACACAGGGTTCTATTCATGGAACACAGGGTTCCATTCATAGAACACAGGGTTCTATTAATAGAACACAAGGTTTTATTCATAGAACACATGGTTATATTTATAGATCACGGGTGGTTTCCATTCAGAGAACACATAATTTCATTCATAAAACACAGGGTTCTATTCATAGAACACAAGGTTCCAATTATAGAACACAGGGTTCTATTCATAGAACACAAGGTTTTATTCATAGAACAGATGGGTATATTTATAGATCATGGGTGGTTTCCATTCAGAGAACACATGGTTTCATTCATAAAACACAGGGTTCTATTCATAAAACACAGGGTTCCATTCATAGAACACAGGGTTCTATTAATAGAACACAAGGTTTTATTCATAGAACACATGGTTATATTTATAGATCACGGGAGGTTTCCATTCAGAGAACACATGATTTCATTAATAAAACACAGGGTTCTATTTATAGAACACAGGTTTCCATTCATAGAACACAGGGTTCTATTAATAGAACACAAGGTTTTATTCATAAAACACATGGTTATATTTATAGATCACGGGTGGTTTCCATTCAGAGAACACATGGTTTCATTCATAAAACACAGGGTTCTATTCATAGAACACAGGGTTCCATTCATAGAACACAGGGTTCTATTAATAGAACACAAGGTTTTATTCATAGAACACATGGTTATATTTATAGATCACGGGTGGTTTCCATTCAGAGAACACATAATTTCATTCATAAAACACAGGGTTCTATTCATAGAACACAAGGTTCCAATTATAGAACACAGGGTTCTATTCATAGAACACAAGGTTTTATTCATAGAACAGATGGGTATATTTATAGATCACGGGTGGTTTCCATTCAGAGAACACATGGTTTCATTCATAAAACACAGGGTTCTATTCATAAAACACAGGGTTCCATTCATAAAACACAGGGTTCTATTAATAGAACACAAGGTTTTATTCATAGAACACATGGTTATATTTATAGATCACGGGAGGTTTCCATTCAGAGAACACATGATTTCATTCATAAAACACAGGGTTCTATTTATAGAACACAGGGTTCCATTCATAGAACACAGGGTTCTATTAATAGAACACAAGGTTTTATTCATAAAACACATGGTTATATTTATAGATCACGGGTGGTTTCCATTCAGAGAACACATGGTTTCATTCATAAAACACAGGGTTCTATATATTGAACACAGGGTTCCATTCATAGAACACAGGGTTCTATTAATAGAACACAAGGTTTTATTCATAAAACACATGGTTATATTTATAGATCACGGGTGGTTTCCATTCAGAGAACACATGGTTTCATTCATAAAACACAGGGTTCTATTCATAGAACACAGGGTTCCATTCATAGAACACAGGGTTCTATTAATAGAACACAAGGTTTTATTCATAAAACACATGGTTATATTTATAGATCACGGGTGGTTTCCATTCAGAGAACACATCATTTCATTCATAAAACACAGGGTTCTATTCATAGAACACAGGGTTCCATTTATAGAACACTGGGTTCTATTCATAGAACACAAGGTTTTATTCATAGAACACATGGTTATATTTATAGATCACGGGTGGTTTCCATTCAGAGAACACATAATTTTATTCATAAAACACAGGGTTCTATTCATAGAACACAGGGTTCCATTTATAGAACACAGGGTTCTATTCATAGAACTCAAGGTTTTATTCATAGAACAGATGGTTATATTTATAGATTACGGGTGGTTTCCATTCAGAGAACACATAATTTCATTCATAAAACACAGGGTTCTATTCATAGAACACAGGGTTCCATTTATAGAACACGGGGTTCTATTCATAGAACACAAGGTTTATTCATAGAACAGATGGTTATATTTATAGATCACGGGTGGTTTCCATTCAGAGAACACATGGTTTCATTCATAAAACACAGGGTTCTATTCATGGAACACAGGGTTCCATTCATAGAACACAGGGTTCAATTAATAGAACACAATGTTTTAATCATAAAACACATGGTTATATTTATAGATCACGGGTGGTTTCCATTCAGAGAACACATAATTTCATTCATAAAACACAGGGTTCTATTCATAGAACACAAGGTTTTATTCATAGAACACATGGCTATATTTATAGATCACGGGTGGTTTCCATTCAGAGAACACATGGTTTCATTAATAAAACACAGGGTTCTATTTATAGAACACAGGGTTCCATTCATAGAACACAGGGTTCTATTAATAGAACACAAGGTTTTATTCATAAAACACATGGTTATATTTATAGATCACGGGTGGTTTCCATTCAGAGAACACATGGTTTCATTCATAAAACACATGGTTCTATTCATAGAACACAGGGTTCCATTCATAGAACACAGGGTTCTATTAATAGAACACAAGGTTTTATTCATAAAACACATGGTTATATTTATAGATCACGGGTGGTTTCCATTCAGATAACACATCATTTCATTCATAAAACACAGGGTTCTATTCATAGAATACAGGGTTCCATTTATAGAACACTGGGTTCTATTCATAGAACACAAGGTTTTATTCATAGAACACATGGTTATATTTATAGATCACGGGTGGTTTCCATTCAGAGAACACATCATTTCATTCATAAAACACAGGGTTCTATTCATAGAACACAGGGTTCCATTTATAGAACACTGGGTTCTATTCATAGAACACAGGGTTCTATTAATAGAACACAAGGTTTTATTCATAAAACACATGGTTATATTTATAGATCACGGGTGGTTTCCATTCAGAGAACACATGGTTTCATTCATAAAACACAGGGTTCTATTCATAGAACACAGGGTTCCATTCATAGAACACAGGGTTCTATTAATAGAACACAAGGTTTTATTCATAAAACACATGATTATATTTATAGATCACGGGTGGTTTCCATTCAGAGAACACATCATTTCATTCATAAAACACAGGGTTCTATTCATAGAACACAGGGTTCCATTTATAGAACACTGGGTTCTATTCATAGAACACAAGGTTTTATTCATAGAACACATGGTTATATTTATAGATCACGGGTGGTTTCCATTCAGAGAACACATAATTTTATTCATAAAACACAGGGTTCTATTCATAGAACACAGGGTTCCATTTATAGAACACAGGGTTCTATTCATAGAACTCAAGGTTTTATTCATAGAACAGATGGTTATATTTATAGATTACGGGTGGTTTCCATTCAGAGAACACATAATTTCATTCATAAAACACAGGGTTCTATTCATAGAACACAGGGTTCCATTTATAGAACACGGGGTTCTATTCATAGAACACAAGGTTTATTCATAGAACAGATGGTTATATTTATAGATCACGGGTGGTTTCCATTCAGAGAACACATGGTTTCATTCATAAAACACAGGGTTCTATTCATGGAACACAGGGTTCCATTCATAGAACACAGGGTTCAATTAATAGAACACAATGTTTTAATCATAAAACACATGGTTATATTTATAGATCACGGGTGGTTTCCATTCAGAGAACACATAATTTCATTCATAAAACACAGGGTTCTATTCATAGAACACAAGGTTTTATTCATAGAACACATGGCTATATTTATAGATCACGGGTGGTTTCCATTCATAGAACACATGGTTTCATTAATAAAACACAGGGTTCTATTTATAGAACACAGGGTTCCATTCATAGAACACAGGGTTCTATTAATAGAACACAAGGTTTTATTCATAAAACACATGGTTATATTTATAGATCACGGGTGGTTTCCATTCAGAGAACACATGGTTTCATTCATAAAACACATGGTTCTATTCATAGAACACAGGGTTCCATTCATAGAACACAGGGTTCTATTAATAGAACACAAGGTTTTATTCATAAAACACATGGTTATATTTATAGATCACGGGTGGTTTCCATTCAGATAACACATCATTTCATTCATAAAACACAGGGTTCTATTCATAGAATACAGGGTTCCATTTATAGAACACTGGGTTCTATTCATAGAACACAAGGTTTTATTCATAGAACACATGGTTATATTTATAGATCACGGGTGGTTTCCATTCAGAGAACACATAATTTCATTCATAAAACACAGGGTTCTATTCATAGAACACAGGGTTCCATTTATAGAACACGGGGTTCTATTCATAGAACACAAGGTTTATTCATAGAACAGATGGTTATATTTATAGATCACGGTGGTTTCCATTCAGAGAACACATGGTTTCATTCATAAAACACAGGGTTCTATTCATGGAACACAGGGTTCCATTCATAGAACACAGGGTTCTATTAATAGAACACAAGGTTGTATTCATAGAACACATGGTTATATTTATAGATCACGGGTGGTTTCCATTCAGAGAACACATAATTTCATTCATAAAACACAGGGTTCTATTCATAGAACACAAGGTTCCAATTATAGAACACAGAGTTCTATTCATAGAACACAAGGTTTTATTCATAGAACAGATGGGTATATTTATAGATCACGGGTGGTTTCCATTCAGAGAACACATGGTTTCATTCATAAAACACAGGGTTCTATTCATAAAACACAGGGTTCCATTCATAAAACACAGGGTTCTATTAATAGAACACATGGTTTTATTCATAGAACACATGGTTATATTTATAGATCACGGGAGGTTTCCATTCAGAGAACACATGATTTCATTCATAAAACACAGGGTTCTATTTATAGAACACAGGGTTCCATTCATAAACACAGGGTTCTATTAATAGAACACAAGGTTTTATTCATAGAACACATGGTTATATTTATAGATCACAGGTGGTTTCCATTCAGATAACACATCATTTCATTCATAAAACACAGGGTTCTATTCATAGAACACAGGGTTCCATTTATAGAACACTGGGTTCTATTCATAGAACACAAGGTTTTATTCATAGAACACATGGTTATATTTATAGATCGCGGGTGGTTTCCATTCAGAGAACACATAATTTTATTCATAAAACACAGGGTTCTATTCATAGAACACAGGGTTCCATTTATAGAACACAGGGTTCTATTCATAGAACTCAAGGTTTTATTCATAGAACAGATGGTTATATTTATAGATCACGGGTGGTTTCCATTCAGAGAACACATAATTTCATTCATAAAACACAGGGTTCTATTCATAGAACACAGGGTTCCATCTATAGAACACGGGGTTCTATTCATAGAACACAAGGTTTATTCATAGAACAGTTGGTTATATTTATAGATCACGGGTGGTTTCCATTCAGAGAACACATGGTTTCATTCATAAAACACAGGGTTCTATTCATGGAACACAGGGTTCCATTCATAGAACACAGGGTTCTATTCATAGAACACAAGGTTTTATTCATAGAACACATGGTTATATTTATAGATCACGGGTGGTTTCCATTCAGAGAACACATAATTTTATTCATAAAACACAGGGTTCTATTCATAGAACACAGGGTTCCATTTATAGAACACAGGGTTCTATTCATAGAACACAAGGTTTTATTCATAGAACAGATGGTTATATTTATAGATCACGGGTGGTTTCCATTCAGAGAACACATAATTTCATTCATAAAACACAGGGTTCTATTCATAGAACACAGGGTTCCATTTATAGAACACGGGGTTCTATTCATAGAACACAAGGTTTATTCATAGAACAGATTGTTATATTTATAGATCACGGGTGGTTTCCATTCAGAGAACACATGGTTTCATTCATAAAACACAGGGTTCTATTCATGGAACACAGGGTTCCATTCATAGAACACATGGCTATATTTATAGATCACGGGTGGTTTCCATTCAGAGAACACATGGTTTCATTAATAAAACACAGGGTTCTATTTATAGAACACAGGGTTCCATTCATAGAACACAGGGTTCTATTAATAGAACACAAGGTTTTATTCATAGAACACATGGTTATATTTATAGATCACAGGTGGTTTCCATTCAGATAACACATCATTTCATTCATAAAACACAGGGTTCTATTCATAGAACACAGGGTTCCATTTATAGAACACTGGGTTCTATTCATAGAACACAAGGTTTTATTCATAGAACACATGGTTATATTTATAGATCGCGGGTGGTTTCCATTCAGAGAACACATAATTTTATTCATAAAACACAGGGTTCTATTCATAGAACACAGGGTTCCATTTATAGAACACAGGGTTCTATTCATAGAACTCAAGGTTTTATTCATAGAACAGATGGTTATATTTATAGATCACGGGTGGTTTCCATTCAGAGAACACATAATTTCATTCATAAAACACAGGGTTCTATTCATAGAACACAGGGTTCCATTTATAGAACACGGGGTTCTATTCATAGAATACAAGGTTTATTCATAGAACAGATGGTTATATTTATAGATCACGGGTGGTTTCCATTCAGAGAACACATGGTTTCATTCATAAAACACAGGGTTCTATTCATGGAACACAGGGTTCCATTCATAGAACACAGGGTTCTATTAATAGAACACAAGGTTTTATTCATAGAACACATGGTTATATTTATAGATCACGGGTGGTTTCCATTCAGAGAACACATAATTTCATTCATAAAACACAGGGTTCTATTCATAGAACACAAGGTTCCAATTATAGAACACAGGGTTCTATTCATAGAACACAAGGTTTTATTCATAGAACAGATGGGTATATTTATAGATCACGGGTGGTTTCCATTCAGAGAACACATAATTTTATTCATAAAACACAGGGTTCTATTCATAGAACACAGGGTTCCATTTATAGAACACAGGGTTCTATTCATAGAACTCAAGGTTTTATTCATAGAACAGATGGTTATATTTATAGATCACGGGTGGTTTCCATTCAGAGAACACATAATTTCATTCATAAAACACAGGGTTCTATTCATAGAACACAGGGTTCCATCTATAGAACACGGGGTTCTATTCATAGAACACAAGGTTTATTCATAGAACAGATGGTTATATTTATAGATCACGGGTGGTTTCCATTCAGAGAACACATGGTTTCATTCATAAAACACAGGGTTCTATTCATGGAACACAGGGTTCCATTCATAGAACACAGGGTTCTATTAATAGAACACAAGGTTTTATTCATAGAACACATGGTTATATTTATAGATCACGGGTGGTTTCCATTCAGAGAACACATAATTTCATTCATAAAACACAGGGTTATATTCATAGAACACAAGGTTCCAATTATAGAACACAGGGTTCTATTCATAGAACACAAGGTTTTATTCATAGAACAGATGGGTATATTTATAGATCACGGGTGGTTTCCATTCAGAGAACACATGGTTTCATTCATAAAACACAGGGTTCTATTCATAAAACACAGGGTTCCATTCATAAAACACAGGGTTCTATTAATAGAACACAAGGTTTTATTCATAGAACACATGGTTATATTTATAGATCACGGGAGGTTTCCATTCAGAGAACACATGATTTCATTCATAAAACACAGGGTTCTATTTATAGAACACAGGGTTCCATTCATAGAACACAGGGTTCTATTAATAGAACACAAGGTTTTATTCATAAAACACATGGTTATATTTATAGATCACGGGTGGTTTCCATTCAGAGAACACATGGTTTCATTCATAAAACACAGGGTTCTATTCATAGAACACAGGGTTCCATTCATAGAACACAGGGTTCTATTAATAGAACACAAGGTTTTATTCATAAAACACATGGTTATATTTATAGATCACGGGTGGTTTCCATTCAGAGAACACATGGTTTCATTCATAAAACACAGGGTTCTAATCATAGAACACAGTATTCCATTCATAGAACACAGGGTTCTATTAATAGAACACAAGGTTTTATTCATAAAACACATGGTTATATTTATAGATCACGGGTGGTTTCCATTCAGAGAACACATCATTTCATTCATAAAACACAGGGTTCTATTCATAGAACACAGGGTTCCATTTATAGAACACTGGGTTCTATTCATAGAACACAAGGTTTTATTCATAGAACACATGGTTATATTTATAGATCACGGGTGGTTTCCATTCAGAGAACACATAATTTTATTCATAAAACACAGGGTTCTATTCATAGAACACAGGGTTCCATTTATAGAACACAGGGTTCTATTCATAGAACTCAAGGTTTTATTCATAGAACAGATGGTTATATTTATAGATTACGGGTGGTTTCCATTCAGAGAACACATAATTTCATTCATAAAACACAGGGTTCTATTCATAGAACACAGGGTTCCATTTATAGAACACGGGGTTCTATTCATAGAACACAAGGTTTATTCATAGAACAGATGGTTATATTTATAGATCACGGGTGGTTTCCATTCAGAGAACACATGGTTTCATTCATAAAACACAGGGTTCTATTCATGGAACACAGGGTTCCATTCATAGAACACAGGGTTCTATTAATAGAACACAAGGTTTTATTCATAGAACACATGGTTATATTTATAGATCACGGGTGGTTTCCATTCAGAGAACACATAATTTCATTCATAAAACACAGGGTTCTATTCATAGAACACAAGGTTCCAATTATAGAACACAGGGTTCTATTCATAGAACACAAGGTTTTATTCATAGAACAGATGGGTATATTTATAGATCATGGGTGGTTTCCATTCAGAGAACACATGGTTTCATTCATAAAACACAGGGTTCTATTCATAAAACACAGGGTTCCATTCATAGAACACAGGGTTCTATTAATAGAACACAAGGTTTTATTCATAGAACACATGGTTATATTTATAGATCACGGGAGGTTTCCATTCAGAGAACACATGATTTCATTAATAAAACACAGGGTTCTATTTATAGAACACAGGTTTCCATTCATAGAACACAGGGTTCTATTAATAGAACACAAGGTTTTATTCATAAAACACATGGTTATATTTATAGATCACGGGTGGTTTCCATTCAGAGAACACATGGTTTCATTCATAAAACACAGGGTTCTATTCATAGAACACAGGGTTCCATTCATAGAACACAGGGTTCTATTAATAGAACACAAGGTTTTATTCATAGAACACATGGTTATATTTATAGATCACGGGTGGTTTCCATTCAGAGAACACATAATTTCATTCATAAAACACAGGGTTCTATTCATAGAACACAAGGTTCCAATTATAGAACACAGGGTTCTATTCATAGAACACAAGGTTTTATTCATAGAACAGATGGGTATATTTATAGATCACGGGTGGTTTCCATTCAGAGAACACATGGTTTCATTCATAAAACACAGGGTTCTATTCATAAAACACAGGGTTCCATTCATAAAACACAGGGTTCTATTAATAGAACACAAGGTTTTATTCATAGAACACATGGTTATATTTATAGATCACGGGAGGTTTCCATTCAGAGAACACATGATTTCATTCATAAAACACAGGGTTCTATTTATAGAACACAGGGTTCCATTCATAGAACACAGGGTTCTATTAATAGAACACAAGGTTTTATTCATAAAACACATGGTTATATTTATAGATCACGGGTGGTTTCCATTCAGAGAACACATGGTTTCATTCATAAAACACAGGGTTCTATATATTGAACACAGGGTTCCATTCATAGAACACAGGGTTCTATTAATAGAACACAAGGTTTTATTCATAAAACACATGGTTATATTTATAGATCACGGGTGGTTTCCATTCAGAGAACACATGGTTTCATTCATAAAACACAGGGTTCTATTCATAGAACACAGGGTTCCATTCATAGAACACAGGGTTCTATTAATAGAACACAAGGTTTTATTCATAAAACACATGGTTATATTTATAGATCACGGGTGGTTTCCATTCAGAGAACACATCATTTCATTCATAAAACACAGGGTTCTATTCATAGAACACAGGGTTCCATTTATAGAACACTGGGTTCTATTCATAGAACACAAGGTTTTATTCATAGAACACATGGTTATATTTATAGATCACGGGTGGTTTCCATTCAGAGAACACATAATTTTATTCATAAAACACAGGGTTCTATTCATAGAACACAGGGTTCCATTTATAGAACACAGGGTTCTATTCATAGAACTCAAGGTTTTATTCATAGAACAGATGGTTATATTTATAGATTACGGGTGGTTTCCATTCAGAGAACACATAATTTCATTCATAAAACACAGGGTTCTATTCATAGAACACAGGGTTCCATTTATAGAACACGGGGTTCTATTCATAGAACACAAGGTTTATTCATAGAACAGATGGTTATATTTATAGATCACGGGTGGTTTCCATTCAGAGAACACATGGTTTCATTCATAAAACACAGGGTTCTATTCATGGAACACAGGGTTCCATTCATAGAACACAGGGTTCAATTAATAGAACACAATGTTTTAATCATAAAACACATGGTTATATTTATAGATCACGGGTGGTTTCCATTCAGAGAACACATAATTTCATTCATAAAACACAGGGTTCTATTCATAGAACACAAGGTTTTATTCATAGAACACATGGCTATATTTATAGATCACGGGTGGTTTCCATTCAGAGAACACATGGTTTCATTAATAAAACACAGGGTTCTATTTATAGAACACAGGGTTCCATTCATAGAACACAGGGTTCTATTAATAGAACACAAGGTTTTATTCATAAAACACATGGTTATATTTATAGATCACGGGTGGTTTCCATTCAGAGAACACATGGTTTCATTCATAAAACACATGGTTCTATTCATAGAACACAGGGTTCCATTCATAGAACACAGGGTTCTATTAATAGAACACAAGGTTTTATTCATAAAACACATGGTTATATTTATAGATCACGGGTGGTTTCCATTCAGATAACACATCATTTCATTCATAAAACACAGGGTTCTATTCATAGAATACAGGGTTCCATTTATAGAACACTGGGTTCTATTCATAGAACACAAGGTTTTATTCATAGAACACATGGTTATATTTATAGATCACGGGTGGTTTCCATTCAGAGAACACATCATTTCATTCATAAAACACAGGGTTCTATTCATAGAACACAGGGTTCCATTTATAGAACACTGGGTTCTATTCATAGAACACAGGGTTCTATTAATAGAACACAAGGTTTTATTCATAAAACACATGGTTATATTTATAGATCACGGGTGGTTTCCATTCAGAGAACACATGGTTTCATTCATAAAACACAGGGTTCTATTCATAGAACACAGGGTTCCATTCATAGAACACAGGGTTCTATTAATAGAACACAAGGTTTTATTCATAAAACACATGATTATATTTATAGATCACGGGTGGTTTCCATTCAGAGAACACATCATTTCATTCATAAAACACAGGGTTCTATTCATAGAACACAGGGTTCCATTTATAGAACACTGGGTTCTATTCATAGAACACAAGGTTTTATTCATAGAACACATGGTTATATTTATAGATCACGGGTGGTTTCCATTCAGAGAACACATAATTTTATTCATAAAACACAGGGTTCTATTCATAGAACACAGGGTTCCATTTATAGAACACAGGGTTCTATTCATAGAACTCAAGGTTTTATTCATAGAACAGATGGTTATATTTATAGATTACGGGTGGTTTCCATTCAGAGAACACATAATTTCATTCATAAAACACAGGGTTCTATTCATAGAACACAGGGTTCCATTTATAGAACACGGGGTTCTATTCATAGAACACAAGGTTTATTCATAGAACAGATGGTTATATTTATAGATCACGGGTGGTTTCCATTCAGAGAACACATGGTTTCATTCATAAAACACAGGGTTCTATTCATGGAACACAGGGTTCCATTCATAGAACACAGGGTTCAATTAATAGAACACAATGTTTTAATCATAAAACACATGGTTATATTTATAGATCACGGGTGGTTTCCATTCAGAGAACACATAATTTCATTCATAAAACACAGGGTTCTATTCATAGAACACAAGGTTTTATTCATAGAACACATGGCTATATTTATAGATCACGGGTGGTTTCCATTCATAGAACACATGGTTTCATTAATAAAACACAGGGTTCTATTTATAGAACACAGGGTTCCATTCATAGAACACAGGGTTCTATTAATAGAACACAAGGTTTTATTCATAAAACACATGGTTATATTTATAGATCACGGGTGGTTTCCATTCAGAGAACACATGGTTTCATTCATAAAACACATGGTTCTATTCATAGAACACAGGGTTCCATTCATAGAACACAGGGTTCTATTAATAGAACACAAGGTTTTATTCATAAAACACATGGTTATATTTATAGATCACGGGTGGTTTCCATTCAGATAACACATCATTTCATTCATAAAACACAGGGTTCTATTCATAGAATACAGGGTTCCATTTATAGAACACTGGGTTCTATTCATAGAACACAAGGTTTTATTCATAGAACACATGGTTATATTTATAGATCACGGGTGGTTTCCATTCAGAGAACACATAATTTTATTCATAAAACAAAGGGTTCTATTCATAGAACACAGGGTTCCATTTATAGAACACAGGGTTCTATTCATAGAACTCAAGGTTTTATTCATAGAACAGATGGTTATATTTATAGATCACGGGTGGTTTCCATTCAGAGAACACATAATTTCATTCATAAAACACAGGGTTCTATTCATAGAACACAGGGTTCCATTTATAGAACACGGGGTTCTATTCATAGAACACAAGGTTTGTTCATAGAACAGATGGTTATATTTATAGATCACGGGTGGTTTCCATTCAGAGAACACATGGTTTCATTCATAAAACACAGGGTTCTATTCATGGAACACAGGGTTCCATTCATAGAACACAGGGTTCTATTTATAGAACACAAGGTTTTATTCATAGAACACATGGTTATATTTATAGATCACGGGTGGTTTCCATTCAGAGAACACATAATTTCATTCATAAAACACAGGGTTCTATTCATAGAACACAAGGTTCCAATTATAGAACACAGGGTTCTATTCATAGAACACAAGGTTGTATTCATAGAACAGATGGGTATATTTATAGATCATGGGTGGTTTCCATTCAGAGAACACATGGTTTCATTCATAAAACACAGGGTTCTATTCATAAAACACAGGGTTCCATTCATAGAACACAGGGTTCTATTAATAGAACACAAGGTTTTATTCATAGAACACATGGTTATATTTATAGATCACGGGAGGTTTCCATTCAGAGAACACATGATTTCATTAATAAAACACAGGGTTCTATTTATAGAACACAGGGTTCCATTCATAGAACACAGGGTTCTATTAATAGAACACAAGGTTTTATTCATAAAACACATGGTTATATTTATAGATCACGGGTGGTTTCCATTCAGAGAACACATGGTTTCATTCATAAAACACAGGGTTCTATTCATAGAACACAGGGTTCCATTCATAGAACACAGGGTTCTATTAATAGAACACAAGGTTTTATTCATAAAACACATGGTTATATTTATAGATCACGGGTGGTTTCCATTCAGAGAACACATCATTTCATTCATAAAACACAGGGTTCTATTCATAGAACACAAGGTTCCATTTATAGAACACAGGGTTCTATTCATAGAACACAAGGTTTTATTCATAGAACAGATGGTTATATTTATAGATCACGGGTGGTTTCCATTCAGAGAACACATAATTGCATTCATAAAACACAGGGTTCTATTCATAGAACACAGGGTTCCATTTATAGAACACAGGGTTCTATTCATAGAACACAAGGTTTTATTCATAGAACACATGGCTATATTTATAGATCACAGGTGGTTTCCATTCAGAGAACACATGGTTTCATTCATAAAACACAGGGTTCTATTTATAGAACACAGGGTTCCATTCATAGAACACAGGGTTCTATTAATAGAACACAAGGTTTTATTCATAAAACACATGGTTATATTTATAGATCACGGGTGGTTTCCATTCAGAGAACACATGGTTTCATTCATAAAACACAGGGTTCTATTCATAGAACACAGGGTTCCATTCATAGAACACAGGGTTCTATTAATAGAACACAAGGTTTTATTCATAAAACACATGGTTATATTTATAGATCACGGGTGGTTTCCATTCAGAGAACACATCATTTCATTCATAAAACACAGGGTTCTATTCATAGAACACAGGGTTCCATTTATAGAACACTGGGTTCTATTCATAGAACACAAGGTTTTATTCATAGAACACATGGTTATATTTATAGATCACGGGTGGTTTCCATTCAGAGAACACATAATTTTATTCATAAAACACAGGGTTCTATTCATAGAACACAGGGTTCCATTTATAGAACACAGGGTTCTATTCATAGAACTCAAGGTTTTATTCATAGAACAGATGGTTATATTTATAGATTACGGGTGGTTTCCATTCAGAGAACACATAATTTCATTCATAAAACACAGGGTTCTATTCATAGAACACAGGGTTCCATTTATAGAACACGGGGTTCTATTCATAGAACACAAGGTTTATTCATAGAACAGATGGTTATATTTATAGATCACGGGTGGTTTCCATTCAGAGAACACATGGTTTCATTCATAAAACACAGGGTTCTATTCATGGAACACAGGGTTCCATTCATAGAACACAGGGTTCTATTAATAGAACACAAGGTTTTATTCATAGAACACATGGTTATATTTATAGATCACGGGTGGTTTCCATTCAGAGAACACATAATTTCATTCATAAAACACAGGGTTCTATTCATAGAACACAAGGTTCCAATTATAGAACACAGGGTTCTATTCATAGAACACAAGGTTTTATTCATAGAACAGATGGGTATATTTATAGATCATGGGTGGTTTCCATTCAGAGAACACATGGTTTCATTCATAAAACACAGGGTTCTATTCATAAAACACAGGGTTCCATTCATAGAACACAGGGTTCTATTAATAGAACACAAGGTTTTATTCATAGAACACATGGTTATATTTATAGATCACGGGAGGTTTCCATTCAGAGAACACATGATTTCATTAATAAAACACAGGGTTCTATTTATAGAACACAGGTTTCCATTCATAGAACACAGGGTTCTATTAATAGAACACAAGGTTTTATTCATAAAACACATGGTTATATTTATAGATCACGGGTGGTTTCCATTCAGAGAACACATGGTTTCATTCATAAAACACAGGGTTCTATTCATAGAACACAGGGTTCCATTCATAGAACACAGGGTTCTATTAATAGAACACAAGGTTTTATTCATAGAACACATGGTTATATTTATAGATCACGGGTGGTTTCCATTCAGAGAACACATAATTTCATTCATAAAACACAGGGTTCTATTCATAGAACACAAGGTTCCAATTATAGAACACAGGGTTCTATTCATAGAACACAAGGTTTTATTCATAGAACAGATGGGTATATTTATAGATCACGGGTGGTTTCCATTCAGAGAACACATGGTTTCATTCATAAAACACAGGGTTCTATTCATAAAACACAGGGTTCCATTCATAAAACACAGGGTTCTATTAATAGAACACAAGGTTTTATTCATAGAACACATGGTTATATTTATAGATCACGGGAGGTTTCCATTCAGAGAACACATGATTTCATTCATAAAACACAGGGTTCTATTTATAGAACACAGGGTTCCATTCATAGAACACAGGGTTCTATTAATAGAACACAAGGTTTTATTCATAAAACACATGGTTATATTTATAGATCACGGGTGGTTTCCATTCAGAGAACACATGGTTTCATTCATAAAACACAGGGTTCTATATATTGAACACAGGGTTCCATTCATAGAACACAGGGTTCTATTAATAGAACACAAGGTTTTATTCATAAAACACATGGTTATATTTATAGATCACGGGTGGTTTCCATTCAGAGAACACATGGTTTCATTCATAAAACACAGGGTTCTATTCATAGAACACAGGGTTCCATTCATAGAACACAGGGTTCTATTAATAGAACACAAGGTTTTATTCATAAAACACATGGTTATATTTATAGATCACGGGTGGTTTCCATTCAGAGAACACATCATTTCATTCATAAAACACAGGGTTCTATTCATAGAACACAGGGTTCCATTTATAGAACACTGGGTTCTATTCATAGAACACAAGGTTTTATTCATAGAACACATGGTTATATTTATAGATCACGGGTGGTTTCCATTCAGAGAACACATAATTTTATTCATAAAACACAGGGTTCTATTCATAGAACACAGGGTTCCATTTATAGAACACAGGGTTCTATTCATAGAACTCAAGGTTTTATTCATAGAACAGATGGTTATATTTATAGATTACGGGTGGTTTCCATTCAGAGAACACATAATTTCATTCATAAAACACAGGGTTCTATTCATAGAACACAGGGTTCCATTTATAGAACACGGGGTTCTATTCATAGAACACAAGGTTTATTCATAGAACAGATGGTTATATTTATAGATCACGGGTGGTTTCCATTCAGAGAACACATGGTTTCATTCATAAAACACAGGGTTCTATTCATGGAACACAGGGTTCCATTCATAGAACACAGGGTTCAATTAATAGAACACAATGTTTTAATCATAAAACACATGGTTATATTTATAGATCACGGGTGGTTTCCATTCAGAGAACACATAATTTCATTCATAAAACACAGGGTTCTATTCATAGAACACAAGGTTTTATTCATAGAACACATGGCTATATTTATAGATCACGGGTGGTTTCCATTCAGAGAACACATGGTTTCATTAATAAAACACAGGGTTCTATTTATAGAACACAGGGTTCCATTCATAGAACACAGGGTTCTATTAATAGAACACAAGGTTTTATTCATAAAACACATGGTTATATTTATAGATCACGGGTGGTTTCCATTCAGAGAACACATGGTTTCATTCATAAAACACATGGTTCTATTCATAGAACACAGGGTTCCATTCATAGAACACAGGGTTCTATTAATAGAACACAAGGTTTTATTCATAAAACACATGGTTATATTTATAGATCACGGGTGGTTTCCATTCAGATAACACATCATTTCATTCATAAAACACAGGGTTCTATTCATAGAATACAGGGTTCCATTTATAGAACACTGGGTTCTATTCATAGAACACAAGGTTTTATTCATAGAACACATGGTTATATTTATAGATCACGGGTGGTTTCCATTCAGAGAACACATCATTTCATTCATAAAACACAGGGTTCTATTCATAGAACACAGGGTTCCATTTATAGAACACTGGGTTCTATTCATAGAACACAGGGTTCTATTAATAGAACACAAGGTTTTATTCATAAAACACATGGTTATATTTATAGATCACGGGTGGTTTCCATTCAGAGAACACATGGTTTCATTCATAAAACACAGGGTTCTATTCATAGAACACAGGGTTCCATTCATAGAACACAGGGTTCTATTAATAGAACACAAGGTTTTATTCATAAAACACATGGTTATATTTATAGATCACGGGTGGTTTCCATTCAGAGAACACATCATTTCATTCATAAAACACAGGGTTCTATTCATAGAACACAGGGTTCCATTTATAGAACACTGGGTTCTATTCATAGAACACAAGGTTTTATTCATAGAACACATGGTTATATTTATAGATCACGGGTGGTTTCCATTCAGAGAACACATAATTTTATTCATAAAACACAGGGTTCTATTCATAGAACACAGGGTTCCATTTATAGAACACAGGGTTCTATTCATAGAACTCAAGGTTTTATTCATAGAACAGATGGTTATATTTATAGATTACGGGTGGTTTCCATTCAGAGAACACATAATTTCATTCATAAAACACAGGGTTCTATTCATAGAACACAGGGTTCCATTTATAGAACACGGGGTTCTATTCATAGAACACAAGGTTTATTCATAGAACAGATGGTTATATTTATAGATCACGGGTGGTTTCCATTCAGAGAACACATGGTTTCATTCATAAAACACAGGGTTCTATTCATGGAACACAGGGTTCCATTCATAGAACACAGGGTTCAATTAATAGAACACAATGTTTTAATCATAAAACACATGGTTATATTTATAGATCACGGGTGGTTTCCATTCAGAGAACACATAATTTCATTCATAAAACACAGGGTTCTATTCATAGAACACAAGGTTTTATTCATAGAACACATGGCTATATTTATAGATCACGGGTGGTTTCCATTCAGAGAACACATGGTTTCATTAATAAAACACAGGGTTCTATTTATAGAACACAGGGTTCCATTCATAGAACACAGGGTTCTATTAATAGAACACAAGGTTTTATTCATAAAACACATGGTTATATTTATAGATCACGGGTGGTTTCCATTCAGAGAACACATGGTTTCATTCATAAAACACATGGTTCTATTCATAGAACACAGGGTTCCATTCATAGAACACAGGGTTCTATTAATAGAACACAAGGTTTTATTCATAAAACACATGGTTATATTTATAGATCACGGGTGGTTTCCATTCAGATAACACATCATTTCATTCATAAAACACAGGGTTCTATTCATAGAATACAGGGTTCCATTTATAGAACACTGGGTTCTATTCATAGAACACAAGGTTTTATTCATAGAACACATGGTTATATTTATAGATCACGGGTGGTTTCCATTCAGAGAACACATCATTTCATTCATAAAACACAGGGTTCTATTCATAGAACACAGGGTTCCATTTATAGAACACTGGGTTCTATTCATAGAACACAGGGTTCTATTAATAGAACACAAGGTTTTATTCATAAAACACATGGTTATATTTATAGATCACGGGTGGTTTCCATTCAGAGAACACATGGTTTCATTCATAAAACACAGGGTTCTATTCATAGAACACAGGGTTCCATTCATAGAACACAGGGTTCTATTAATAGAACACAAGGTTTTATTCATAAAACACATGATTATATTTATAGATCACGGGTGGTTTCCATTCAGAGAACACATCATTTCATTCATAAAACACAGGGTTCTATTCATAGAACACAGGGTTCCATTTATAGAACACTGGGTTCTATTCATAGAACACAAGGTTTTATTCATAGAACACATGGTTATATTTATAGATCACGGGTGGTTTCCATTCAGAGAACACATAATTTTATTCATAAAACACAGGGTTCTATTCATAGAACACAGGGTTCCATTTATAGAACACAGGGTTCTATTCATAGAACTCAAGGTTTTATTCATAGAACAGATGGTTATATTTATAGATTACGGGTGGTTTCCATTCAGAGAACACATAATTTCATTCATAAAACACAGGGTTCTATTCATAGAACACAGGGTTCCATTTATAGAACACGGGGTTCTATTCATAGAACACAAGGTTTATTCATAGAACAGATGGTTATATTTATAGATCACGGGTGGTTTCCATTCAGAGAACACATGGTTTCATTCATAAAACACAGGGTTCTATTCATGGAACACAGGGTTCCATTCATAGAACACAGGGTTCAATTAATAGAACACAATGTTTTAATCATAAAACACATGGTTATATTTATAGATCACGGGTGGTTTCCATTCAGAGAACACATAATTTCATTCATAAAACACAGGGTTCTATTCATAGAACACAAGGTTTTATTCATAGAACACATGGCTATATTTATAGATCACGGGTGGTT
Organism: Crinia signifera; assembly: GCF_055691185.1. Taxonomy (NCBI): domain Eukaryota; kingdom Metazoa; phylum Chordata; class Amphibia; order Anura; family Myobatrachidae; genus Crinia; species Crinia signifera. Next base: position 234,536,511 of record NC_139217.1, on the reverse strand, counting down.
TCCATTCATAGAACACATGGTTTCATTAATAAAACACAGGGTTCTATTTATAGAACACAGGGTTCCATTCATAGAACACAGGGTTCTATTAATAGAACACAAGGTTTTATTCATAAAACACATGGTTATATTTATAGATCACGGGTGGTTTCCATTCAGAGAACACATGGTTTCATTCATAAAACACATGGTTCTATTCATAGAACACAGGGTTCCATTCATAGAACACAGGGTTCTATTAATAGAACACAAGGTTTTATTCATAAAACACATGGTTATATTTATAGATCACGGGTGGTTTCCATTCAGATAACACATCATTTCATTCATAAAACACAGGGTTCTATTCATAGAATACAGGGTTCCATTTATAGAACACTGGGTTCTATTCATAGAACACAAGGTTTTATTCATAGAACACATGGTTATATTTATAGATCACGGGTGGTTTCCATTCAGAGAACACATAATTTTATTCATAAAACAAAGGGTTCTATTCATAGAACACAGGGTTCCATTTATAGAACACAGGGTTCTATTCATAGAACTCAAGGTTTTATTCATAGAACAGATGGTTATATTTATAGATCACGGGTGGTTTCCATTCAGAGAACACATAATTTCATTCATAAAACACAGGGTTCTATTCATAGAACACAGGGTTCCATTTATAGAACACGGGGTTCTATTCATAGAACACAAGGTTTATTCATAGAACAGATGGTTATATTTATAGATCACGGGTGGTTTCCATTCAGAGAACACATGGTTTCATTCATAAAACACAGGGTTCTATTCATGGAACACAGGGTTCCATTCATAGAACACAGGGTTCTATTTATAGAACACAAGGTTTTATTCATAGAACACATGGTTATATTTATAGATCACGGGTGGTTTCCATTCAGAGAACACATAATTTCATTCATAAAACACAGGGTTCTATTCATAGAACACAAGGTTCCAATTATAGAACACAGGGTTCTATTCATAGAACACAAGGTTGTATTCATAGAACAGATGGGTATATTTATAGATCATGGGTGGTTTCCATTCAGAGAACACATGGTTTCATTCATAAAACACAGGGTTCTATTCATAAAACACAGGGTTCCATTCATAGAACACAGGGTTCTATTAATAGAACACAAGGTTTTATTCATAGAACACATGGTTATATTTATAGATCACGGGAGGTTTCCATTCAGAGAACACATGATTTCATTAATAAAACACAGGGTTCTATTTATAGAACACAGGGTTCCATTCATAGAACACAGGGTTCTATTAATAGAACACAAGGTTTTATTCATAAAACACATGGTTATATTTATAGATCACGGGTGGTTTCCATTCAGAGAACACATGGTTTCATTCATAAAACACAGGGTTCTATTCATAGAACACAGGGTTCCATTCATAGAACACAGGGTTCTATTAATAGAACACAAGGTTTTATTCATAAAACACATGGTTATATTTATAGATCACGGGTGGTTTCCATTCAGAGAACACATCATTTCATTCATAAAACACAGGGTTCTATTCATAGAACACAAGGTTCCATTTATAGAACACAGGGTTCTATTCATAGAACACAAGGTTTTATTCATAGAACAGATGGTTATATTTATAGATCACGGGTGGTTTCCATTCAGAGAACACATAATTGCATTCATAAAACACAGGGTTCTATTCATAGAACACAGGGTTCCATTTATAGAACACAGGGTTCTATTCATAGAACACAAGGTTTTATTCATAGAACACATGGCTATATTTATAGATCACAGGTGGTTTCCATTCAGAGAACACATGGTTTCATTCATAAAACACAGGGTTCTATTTATAGAACACAGGGTTCCATTCATAGAACACAGGGTTCTATTAATAGAACACAAGGTTTTATTCATAAAACACATGGTTATATTTATAGATCACGGGTGGTTTCCATTCAGAGAACACATGGTTTCATTCATAAAACACAGGGTTCTATTCATAGAACACAGGGTTCCATTCATAGAACACAGGGTTCTATTAATAGAACACAAGGTTTTATTCATAAAACACATGGTTATATTTATAGATCACGGGTGGTTTCCATTCAGAGAACACATCATTTCATTCATAAAACACAGGGTTCTATTCATAGAACACAGGGTTCCATTTATAGAACACTGGGTTCTATTCATAGAACACAAGGTTTTATTCATAGAACACATGGTTATATTTATAGATCACGGGTGGTTTCCATTCAGAGAACACATAATTTTATTCATAAAACACAGGGTTCTATTCATAGAACACAGGGTTCCATTTATAGAACACAGGGTTCTATTCATAGAACTCAAGGTTTTATTCATAGAACAGATGGTTATATTTATAGATCACGGGTGGTTTCCATTCAGAGAACACATAATTTCATTCATAAAACACAGGGTTCTATTCATAGAACACAGGGTTCCATTTATAGAACACGGGGTTCTATTCATAGAACACAAGGTTTATTCATAGAACAGATGGTTATATTTATAGATCACGGGTGGTTTCCATTCAGAGAACACATGGTTTCATTCATAAAACACAGGGTTCTATTCATAGAACACAGGGTTCCATTCATAGAACACAGGGTTCTATTAATAGAACACAAGGTTTTATTCATAGAACACATGGTTATATTTATAGATCACGGGTGGTTTCCATTCAGAGAACACATAATTTCATTCATAAAACACAGGGTTCTATTCATAGAACACAAGGTTCCAATTATAGAACACAGGGTTCTATTCATAGAACACAAGGTTTTATTCATAGAACAGATGGGTATATTTATAGATCACGGGTGGTTTCCATTCAGAGAACACATGGTTTCATTCATAAAACACAGGGTTCTATTCATAAAACACAGGGTTCCATTCATAAAACACAGGGTTCTATTAATAGAACACATGGTTTTATTCATAGAACACATGGTTATATTTATAGATCACGGGAGGTTTCCATTCAGAGAACACATGATTTCATTCATAAAACACAGGGTTCTATTTATAGAACACAGGGTTCCATTCATAGAACACAGGGTTCTATTAATAGAACACAAGGTTTTATTCATAAAACACATGGTTATATTTATAGATCACGGGTGGTTTCCATTCAGAGAACACATGGATTCATTCATAAAACACAGGGTTCTATTCATAAAACACAGGGTTCTATTCATAGAACACAGGGTTCCATTCATAGAACACAGGGTTCTATTAATAGAACACAAGGTTTTATTCATAAAACACATGGTTATATTTATAGATCACGGGTGGTTTCCATTCAGAGAACACATGGTTTCATTCATAAAACACAGGGTTCTATTCATAGAACACAGGGTTCCATTCATAGAACACAGGGTTCTATTAATAGAACACAAGGTTTTATTCATAAAACACATGATTATATTTATAGATCACGGGTGGTTTCCATTCAGAGAACACATCATTTCATTCATAAAACACAGGGTTCTATTCATAGAACACAGGGTTCCATTTATAGAACACTGGGTTCTATTCATAGAACACAAGGTTTTATTCATAGAACACATGGTTATATTTATAGATCACGGGTGGTTTCCATTCAGAGAACACATAATTTTATTCATAAAACACAGGGTTCTATTCATAGAACACAGGGTTCCATTTATAGAACACAGGGTTCTATTCATAGAACTCAAGGTTTTATTCATAGAACAGATGGTTATATTTATAGATCACGGGTGGTTTCCATTCAGAGAACACATAATTTCATTCATAAAACACAGGGTTCTATTCATAGAACACAGGGTTCCATTTATAGAACACGGGGTTCTATTCATAGAACACAAGGTTTATTCATAGAACAGATTGTTATATTTATAGATCACGGGTGGTTTCCATTCAGAGAACACATGGTTTCATTCATAAAACACAGGGTTCTATTCATGGAACACAGGGTTCCATTCATAGAACACATGGCTATATTTATAGATCACGGGTGGTTTCCATTCAGAGAACACATGGTTTCATTAATAAAACACAGGGTTCTATTTATAGAACACAGGGTTCCATTCATAGAACACAGGGTTCTATTAATAGAACACAAGGTTTTATTCATAGAACACATGGTTATATTTATAGATCACAGGTGGTTTCCATTCAGATAACACATCATTTCATTCATAAAACACAGGGTTCTATTCATAGAACACAGGGTTCCATTTATAGAACACTGGGTTCTATTCATAGAACACAAGGTTTTATTCATAGAACACATGGTTATATTTATAGATCGCGGGTGGTTTCCATTCAGAGAACACATAATTTTATTCATAAAACACAGGGTTCTATTCATAGAACACAGGGTTCCATTTATAGAACACAGGGTTCTATTCATAGAACTCAAGGTTTTATTCATAGAACAGATGGTTATATTTATAGATCACGGGTGGTTTCCATTCAGAGAACACATAATTTCATTCATAAAACACAGGGTTCTATTCATAGAACACAGGGTTCCATTTATAGAACACGGGGTTCTATTCATAGAATACAAGGTTTATTCATAGAACAGATGGTTATATTTATAGATCACGGGTGGTTTCCATTCAGAGAACACATGGTTTCATTCATAAAACACAGGGTTCTATTCATGGAACACAGGGTTCCATTCATAGAACACAGGGTTCTATTAATAGAACACAAGGTTTTATTCATAGAACACATGGTTATATTTATAGATCACGGGTGGTTTCCATTCAGAGAACACATAATTTCATTAATAAAACACAGGGTTCTATTCATAGAACACAAGGTTCCAATTATAGAACACAGGGTTCTATTCATAGAACACAAGGTTTTATTCATAGAACAGATGGGTATATTTATAGATCACGGGTGGTTTCCATTCAGAGAACACATAATTTTATTCATAAAACACAGGGTTCTATTCATAGAACACAGGGTTCCATTTATAGAACACAGGGTTCTATTCATAGAACTCAAGGTTTTATTCATAGAACAGATGGTTATATTTATAGATCACGGGTGGTTTCCATTCAGAGAACACATAATTTCATTCATAAAACACAGGGTTCTATTCATAGAACACAGGGTTCCATCTATAGAACACGGGGTTCTATTCATAGAACACAAGGTTTATTCATAGAACAGATGGTTATATTTATAGATCACGGGTGGTTTCCATTCAGAGAACACATGGTTTCATTCATAAAACACAGGGTTCTATTCATGGAACACAGGGTTCCATTCATAGAACACAGGGTTCTATTAATAGAACACAAGGTTTTATTCATAGAACACATGGTTATATTTATAGATCACGGGTGGTTTCCATTCAGAGAACACATAATTTCATTCATAAAACACAGGGTTCTATTCATAGAACACAAGGTTCCAATTATAGAACACAGGGTTCTATTCATAGAACACAAGGTTTTATTCATAGAACAGATGGGTATATTTATAGATCACGGGTGGTTTCCATTCAGAGAACACATGGTTTCATTCATAAAACACAGGGTTCTATTCATAAAAAACAGGGTTCCATTCATAAAACACAGGGTTCTATTAATAGAACACAAGGTTTTATTCATAGAACACATGGTTATATTTATAGATCACGGGAGGTTTCCATTCAGAGAACACATGATTTCATTCATAAAACACAGGGTTCTATTTATAGAACACAGGGTTCCATTCATAGAACACAGGGTTCTATTAATAGAACACAAGGTTTTATTCATAAAACACATGGTTATATTTATAGATCACGGGTGGTTTCCATTCAGAGAACACATGGTTTCATTCATAAAACACAGGGTTCTATTCATAGAACACAGGGTTCCATTCATAGAACACAGGGTTCTATTAATAGAACACAAGGTTTTATTCATAAAACACATGGTTATATTTATAGATCACGGGTGGTTTCCATTCAGAGAACACATGGTTTCATTCATAAAACACAGGGTTCTATTCATAGAACACAGGGTTCCATTCATAGAACACAGGGTTCTATTAATAGAACACAAGGTTTTATTCATAAAACACATGGTTATATTTATAGATCACGGGTGGTTTCCATTCAGAGAACACATCATTTCATTCATAAAACACAGGGTTCTATTCATAGAACACAGGGTTCCATTTATAGAACACTGGGTTCTATTCATAGAACACAAGGTTTTATTCATAGAACACATGGTTATATTTATAGATCACGGGTGGTTTCCATTCAGAGAACACATAATTTTATTCATAAAACACAGGGTTCTATTCATAGAACACAGGGTTCCATTTATAGAACACAGGGTTCTATTCATAGAACTCAAGGTTTTATTCATAGAACAGATGGTTATATTTATAGATTACGGGTGGTTTCCATTCAGAGAACACATAATTTCATTCATAAAACACAGGGTTCTATTCATAGAACACAGGGTTCCATTTATAGAACACGGGGTTCTATTCATAGAACACAAGGTTTATTCATAGAACAGATGGTTATATTTATAGATCACGGGTGGTTTCCATTCAGAGAACACATGGTTTCATTCATAAAACACAGGGTTCTATTCATGGAACACAGGGTTCCATTCATAGAACACAGGGTTCAATTAATAGAACACAATGTTTTAATAATAAAACACATGGTTATATTCATAGATCACGGGTGGTTTCCATTCAGAGAACACATAATTTCATTCATAAAACACAGGGTTCTATTCATAGAACACAAGGTTTTATTCATAGAACACATGGCTATATTTATAGATCACGGGTGGTTTCCATTCAGAGAACACATGGTTTCATTAATAAAACACAGGGTTCTATTTATAGAACACAGGGTTCCATTCATAGAACACAGGGTTCTATTAATAGAACACAAGGTTTTATTCATAAAACACATGGTTATATTTATAGATCACGGGTGGTTTCCATTCAGAGAACACATGGTTTCATTCATAAAACACATGGTTCTATTCATAGAACACAGGGTTCCATTCATAGAACACAGGGTTCTATTAATAGAACACAAGGTTTTATTCATAAAACACATGGTTATATTTATAGATCACGGGTGGTTTCCATTCAGATAACACATCATTTCATTCATAAAACACAGGGTTCTATTCATAGAATACAGGGTTCCATTTATAGAACACTGGGTTCTATTCATAGAACACAAGGTTTTATTCATAGAACACATGGTTATATTTATAGATCACGGGTGGTTTCCATTCAGAGAACACATAATTTTATTCATAAAACACAGGGTTCTATTCATAGAACACAGGGTTCCATTTATAGAACACAGGGTTCTATTCATAGAACTCAAGGTTTTATTCATAGAACAGATGGTTATATTTATAGATCACGGGTGGTTTCCATTCAGAGAACACATGGTTTCATTAATAAAACACAGGGTTCTATTTATAGAACACAGGGTTCCATTCATAGAACACAGGGTTCTATTAATAGAACACAAGGTTTTATTCATAAAACACATGGTTATATTTATAGATCACGGGTGGTTTCCATTCAGAGAACACATGGTTTCATTCATAAAACACATGGTTCTATTCATAGAACACAGGGTTCCATTCATAGAACACAGGGTTCTATTAATAGAACACAAGGTTTTATTCATAAAACACATGGTTATATTTATAGATCACGGGTGGTTTCCATTCAGATAACACATCATTTCATTCATAAAACACAGGGTTCTATTCATAGAATACAGGGTTCCATTTATAGAACACTGGGTTCTATTCATAGAACACAAGGTTTTATTCATAGAACACATGGTTATATTTATAGATCATGGGTGGTTTCCATTCAGAGAACACATAATTTTATTCATAAAACACAGGGTTCTATTCATAGAACACAGGGTTCCATTTATAGAACACAGGGTTCTATTCATAGAACTCAAGGTTTTATTCATAGAACACATGGTTATATTTATAGATCACGGGTGGTTTCCATTCAGAGAACACATGGTTTCATTCATAAAACACATGGTTCTATTCATAGAACACAGGGTTCCATTCATAGAACACAGGGTTCTATTAATAGAACACAAGGTTTTATTCATAAAACACATGGTTATATTTATAGATCACGGGTGGTTTCCATTCAGATAACACATCATTTCATTCATAAAACACAGGGTTCTATTCATAGAATACAGGGTTCCATTTATAGAACACTGGGTTCTATTCATAGAACACAAGGTTTTATTCATAGAACACATGGTTATATTTATAGATCACGGGTGGTTTCCATTCAGAGAACACATAATTTTATTCATAAAACACAGGGTTCTATTCATAGAACACAGGGTTCCATTTATAGAACACAGGGTTCTATTCATAGAACTCAAGGTTTTATTCATAGAACAGATGGTTATATTTATAGATCACGGGTGGTTTCCATTCAGAGAACACATGGTTTCATTAATAAAACACAGGGTTCTATTTATAGAACACAGGGTTCCATTCATAGAACACAGGGTTCTATTAATAGAACACAAGGTTTTATTCATAAAACACATGGTTATATTTATAGATCACGGGTGGTTTCCATTCAGAGAACCCATGGTTTCATTCATAAAACACATGGTTCTATTCATAGAACACAGGGTTCCATTCATAGAACACAGGGTTCTATTAATAGAACACAAGGTTTTATTCATAAAACACATGGTTATATTTATAGATCACGGGTGGTTTCCATTCAGATAACACATCATTTCATTCATAAAACACAGGGTTCTATTCATAGAATACAGGGTTCCATTTATAGAACACTGGGTTCTATTCATATAACACAAGGTTTTATTCATAGAACACATGGTTATATTTATAGATCACGGGTGGTTTCCATTCAGAGAACACATAATTTTATTCATAAAACACAGGGTTCTATTCATAGAACACAGGGTTCCATTTATAGAACACAGGGTTCTATTCATAGAACTCAAGGTTTTATTCATAGAACAGATGGTTATATTTATAGATCACGGGTGGTTTCCATTCAGAGAACACATAATTTCATTCATAAAACACAGGGTTCTATTCATAGAACACAGGGTTCCATTTATAGAACACGGGGTTCTATTCATAGAACACAAGGTTTATTCATAGAACAGATGGTTATATTTATAGATCACGGGTGGTTTCCATTCAGAGAACACATGGTTTAATTCATAAAACACAGGGTTCTATTCATGGAACACAGGGTTCCATTCATAGAACACAGGGTTCTATTAATAGAACACAAGGTTTTATTCATAGAACACATGGTTATATTTATAGATCACGGGTGGTTTCCATTCAGAGAACACATAATTTCATTCATAAAACACAGGGTTCTATTCATAGAACACAAGGTTCCAATTATAGAACACAGGGTTCTATTCATAGAACACAAGGTTTTATTCATAGAACAGATGGGTATATTTATAGATCATGGGTGGTTTCCATTCAGAGAACACATGGTTTCATTCATAAAACACATGGTTCTATTCATAAAACACAGGGTTCCATTCATAGAACACAGGGTTCTATTAATAGAACACAAGGTTTTATTCATAGAACACATGGTTATATTTATAGATCACGGGAGGTTTCCATTCAGAGAACACATGATTTCATTAATAAAACACAGGGTTCTATTTATAGAACACAGGGTTCCATTCATAGAACACAGGGTTCTATTAATAGAACACAAGGTTTTATTCATAAAACACATGGTTATATTTATAGATCACGGGTGGTTTCCATTCAGAGAACACATGGTTTCATTCATAAAACACAGGGTTCTATTCATAGAACACAGGGTTCCATTCATAGAACACAGGGTTCTATTAATAGAACACAAGGTTTTATTCATAGAACACATGGTTATATTTATAGATCACGGGTGGTTTCCATTCAGAGAACACATAATTTCATTCATAAAACACAGGGTTCTATTCATAGAACACAAGGTTCCAATTATAGAACACAGGGTTCTATTCATAGAACACAAGGTTTTATTCATAGAACAGATGGGTATATTTATAGATCACGGGTGGTTTCCATTCAGAGAACACATGGTTTCATTCATAAAACACAGGGTTCTATTCATAAAACACAGGGTTCCATTCATAGAACACAGGGTTCTATTAATAGAACACAAGGTTTTATTCATAGAACACATGGTTATATTTATAGATCACGGGAGGTTTCCATTCAGAGAACACATGATTTCATTAATAAAACACAGGGTTCTATTTATAGAACACAGGGTTCCATTCATAGAACACAGGGTTCTATTAATAGAACACAAGGTTTTATTCATAGAACACATGGTTATATTTATAGATCACGGGTGGTTTCCATTCAGAGAACACATAATTTTATTCATAAAACACAGGGTTCTATTCATAGAACACAGGGTTCCATTTATAGAACACAGGGTTCTATTCATAGAACTAAAGGTTTTATTCATAGAACAGATGGTTATATTTATAGATTACGGGTGGTTTCCATTCAGAGAACACATAATTTCATTCATAAAACACAGGGTTCTATTCATAGAACACAGGGTTCCATTTATAGAACACGGGGTTCTATTCATAGAACACAAGGTTTATTCATAGAACAGATGGTTATATTTATAGATCACGGGTGGTTTCCATTCAGAGAACACATGATTTCATTCATAAAACACAGGGTTCTATTCATGGAACACAGGGTTCCATTCATAGAACACAGGGTTCAATTAATAGAACACAATGTTTTAATCATAAAACACATGGTTATATTTATAGATCACGGGTGGTTTCCATTCAGAGAACACATAATTTCATTCATAAAACACAGGGTTCTATTCATAGAACACAAGGTTTTATTCATAGAACACATGGCTATATTTATAGATCACGGGTGGTTTCCATTCAGAGAACACATGGTTTCATTAATAAAACACAGGGTTCTATTTATAGAACACAGGGTTCCATTCATAGAACACAGGGTTCTATTAATAGAACACAAGGTTTTATTCATAAAACACATGGTTATATTTATAGATCACGGGTGGTTTCCATTCAGAGAACACATGGTTTCATTCATAAAACACAGGGTTCTATTCATAGAACACAGGGTTCCATTCATAGAACACAGGGTTCTATTAATAGAACACAAGGTTTTATTCATAGAACACATGGTTATATTTATAGATCACGGGTGGTTTCCATTCAGAGAACACATAATTTCATTCATAAAACACAGGGTTCTATTCATAGAACACAGGGTTCCATTTATAGAACACAGGGTTCTATTCATAGAACACAAGGTTTTATTCATAGAACAGATGGTTATATTTATAGATCACGGGTGGTTTCCATTCAGAGAACACATAATTGCATTCATAAAACACAGGGTTCTATTCATAGAACACAGGGTTCCATTTATAGAACACAGGGTTCTATTCATAGAACACAAGGTTTTATTCATAGAACACATGGCTATATTTATAGATCACAGGTGGTTTCCATTCAGAGAACACATGGTTTCATTCATAAAACACAGGGTTCTATTTATAGAACACAGGGTTCCATTCATAGAACACAGGGTTCTATTAATAGAACACAAGGTTTTATTCATAAAACACATGGTTATATTTATAGATCACGGGTGGTTTCCATTCAGAGAACACATCATTTCATTCATAAAACACAGGGTTCTATTCATAGAACACAGGGTTCCATTTATAGAACACTGGGTTCTATTCATAGAACACAAGGTTTTATTCATAGAACACATGGTTATATTTATAGATCACGGGTGGTTTCCATTCAGAGAACACATAATTTTATTCATAAAACACAGGGTTCTATTCATAGAACACAGGGTTCCATTTATAGAACACAGGGTTCTATTCATAGAACTCAAGGTTTTATTCATAGAACAGATGGTTATATTTATAGATCACGGGTGGTTTCCATTCAGAGAACACATAATTTCATTCATAAAACACAGGGTTCTATTCATAGAACACAAGGTTCCAATTATAGAACACAGGGTTCTATTCATAGAACACAAGGTTTTATTCATAGAACAGATGGGTATATTTATAGATCACGGGTGGTTTCCATTCAGAGAACACATGGTTTCATTCATAAAACACAGGGTTCTATTCATAAAACACAGGGTTCCATTCATAGAACACAGGGTTCTATTAATAGAACACAAGGTTTTATTCATAGAACACATGGTTATATTTATAGATCTCGGGTGGTTTCCATTCAGAGAACACATGATTTCATTCATAAAACACAGGGTTCTATTTATAGAACACAGGGTTCCATTCATAGAACACAGGGTTCTATTAATAGAACACAAGGTTTTATTCATAAAACACATGGTTATATTTATAGATCACGGGTGGTTTCCATTCAGAGAACACATGGTTTCATTCATAAAACACAGGGTTCTATTCATAGAACACAGGGTTCCATTCATAGAATACAGTGTTCTATTAATAGAACACAAGGTTTTATTCATAAAACACATGGTTATATTTATAGATCACGGGTGGTTTCCATTCAGAGAACACATCATTCCATTCATAAAACACAGGGTTCTATTCATAGAACACAGGGTTCCATTTATAGAACACTGGGTTCTATTCATAGAACACAAGGTTTTATTCATAGAACACATGGTTATATTTATAGATCACGGGTGGTTTCCATTCAGAGAACACATAATTTTAATCATAAAACACAGGGTTCTATTCATAGAACACAGGGTTCCATTTATAAAACACAGGGTTCTATTCATAGAACACAGGGTTCCATTTATAAAACACAGGGTTCTATTCATAGAACTCAAGGTTTTATTCATAGAACAGATGGTTATATTTATAGATCACGGGTGGTTTCCATTCAGAGAACACATAATTTCATTCATAAAACACAGGGTTCTATTCATAGAACACAGGGTTCCATTTATAGAACACGGGGTTCTATTCATAGAACACAAGGTTTATTCATAGAACAGATGGTTATATTTATAGATCACGGGTGGTTTCCATTCAGATAACACATGGTTTCATTCATAAAACACAGGGTTCTATTCATGGAACACAGGGTTCCATTCATAGAACACAGGGTTCTATTAATAGAACACAAGGTTTTATTCATAGAACACATGGTTATATTTATAGATCACGGGTGGTTTCCATTCAGAGAACACATAATTTCATTCATAAAACACAGGGTTCTATTCATAGAACACAAGGTTCCAATTATAGAACACAGGGTTCTATTCATAGAACACAAGGTTTTATTCATAGAACAGATGGGTATATTTATAGATCACGGGTGGTTTCCATTCAGAGAACACATGGTTTCATTCATAAAACACAGGGTTCTATTCATAAAACACAGGGTTCCATTCATAGAACACAGGGTTCTATTAATAGAACACAAGGTTTTATTCATAAAACACATGGTTATATTTATAGATCACGGGTGGTTTCCATTCAGAGAACACATAATTGCATTCATAAAACACAGGGTTATATTCATAGAACACAGGGTTCCATTTATAGAACACAGGGTTCTATTCATAGAACACAAGGTTTTATTCATAGAACACATGGTTATATTTATAGATCACGGGTGGTTTCCATTCAGAGAACACATAATTTCATTCATAAAACACAGGGTTCTATTCATGGAACACAGGGTTCCATTTATAGAACACAGGGTTCTATTAATAGAACACAATGTTTTATTCATAGAACACATGGTTATATTTATAGATCACGGGTGGTTTCCATTCAGAGAACACATGGTTTCATTCATAAAACACATGGTTCTATTCATAGAACACAGTTTTCCATTCATAGAACACAGGGTTCTATTAATAGAACACAAGGTTTTATTCATAAAACACATGGTTATATTTATAGATCACGGGTGGTTTCCATTCAGATAACACATCATTTCATTCATAAAACACAGGGTTCTATTCATAGAACACAAGGTTTTATTCATAAAACACATGGCTATATTTATAGATCACGGGTGGTTTCCATTCAGAGAACACATGGTTTCATTAATAAAACACAGGGTTCTATTTATAGAACACAGGGTTCCATTCATAGAACACAGGGTTCTATTAATAGAACACAAGGTTTTATTCATAAAACACATGGTTATATTTATAGATCACAGGTGGTTTCCATTCAGAGAACACATGGTTTCATTCATAAAACACATGGTTCTATTCATAGAACACAGGGTTCCATTCATAGAACACAGGGTTCTATTAATAGAACACAATGTTTTATTCATAAAACACATGGTTATATTTATAGATCACGGGTGGTTTCCATTCAGATAACACATCATTTCATTCATAAAACACAGGGTTCTATTCATAGAACACAGGGTTCCATTTATAGAACACTGGGTTCTATTCATAGAACACAAGGTTTTATTCATAGAACACATGGTTATATTTATAGATCACGGGTGGTTTCCATTCAGAGAACACATAATTGTATTCATAAAACACAGGGTTCTATTCATAGAACACAGGGTTCCATTTATAGAACACAGGGTTCTATTCATAGAACTCAAGGTTTTATTCATAGAACAGATGGTTATATTTATAGATCACGGGTGGTTTCCATTCAGAGAACACATAATTTCATTCATAAAACACAGGGTTCTATTCATAGAACACAGGGTTCCATTTATAGAACACAGGGTTCTATTCATAGAACACAAGGTTTATTCATAGAACAGATGGTTATATTTATAGATCACGGGTGGTTTCCATTCAGAGAACACATGGTTTCATTCATAAAACACAGGGTTCTATTCATGGAACACAGGGTTCCATTCATAGAACACAGGGTTCTATTAATAGAACACTAGGTTTTATTCATAAAACACATGGTTATATTTATAGATCACGGGTGGTTTCCATTCAGAGAACACATGGTTTCATTCATAAAACACAGGGTTCTATTCATAGAACACAGGGTTCCATTCATAGAACACAGGGTTCTATTAATAATACACAAGGTTTTATTCATAAAACACATGGTTATATTTATAGATCACGGGTGGTTTCCATTCAGAGAACACATAATTTCATTCATAAAACACAGGGTTCTATTCATAGAACACAGGGTTCCATTTATAGAACACTGGGTTCTATTCATAGAACACAAGGTTTTATTCATAGAACACATGGTTATATTTATAGATCATGGGTGGTTTCCATTCAGAGAACACATGGTTTCATTCATAAAACACAGGGTTCTATTCATAAAACACAGGGTTCCATTCATAGAACACAGGGTTCTATTAATAGAACACAAGGTTTTATTCATAGAACACATGGTTATATTTATAGATCACGGGAGGTTTCCATTCAGAGAACACATGATTTCATTAATAAAACACAGGGTTCTATTTATAGAACACAGGGTTCCATTCATAGAACACAGGGTTCTATTAATAGAACACAAGGTTTTATTCATAAAACACATGGTTATATTTATAGATCACGGGTGGTTTCCATTCAGAGAACACATGGTTTCATTCATAAAACACAGGGTTCTATTCATAGAACACAGGGTTCCATTCATAGAACACAGGGTTCTATTAATAGAACACAAGGTTTTATTCATAAAACACATGGTTATATTTATAGATCACGGGTGGTTTCCATTCAGAGAACACATAATTTCATTCATAAAACACAGGGTTCTATTCATAGAACACAAGGTTCCATTTATAGAACACAGGGTTCTATTCATAGAACACAAGGTTTTATTCATAGAACAGATGGTTATATTTATAGATCACGGGTGGTTTCCATTCAGAGAACACATAATTGCATTCATAAAACACAGGGTTCTATTCATAGAACACAGGGTTCCATTTATAGAACACAGGGTTCTATTCATAGAACACAAGGTTTTATTCATAGAACACATGGCTATATTTATAGATCACAGGTGGTTTCCATTCAGAGAACACATGGTTTCATTCATAAAACACAGGGTTCTATTTATAGAACACAGGGTTCCATTCATAGAACACAGGGTTCTATTAATAGAACACAAGGTTTTATTCATAAAACACATGGTTATATCTATAGATCACGGGTGGTTTCCATTCAGAGAACACATGGTTTCATTCATAAAACACAGGGTTCTATTCATAGAACACAGGGTTCCATTCATAGAACACAGGGTTCTATTAATAGAACACAAGGTTTTATTCATAAAACACATGGTTATATTTATAGATCACGGGTGGTTTCCATTCAGAGAACACATCATTTCATTCATAAAACACAGGGTTCTATTCATAGAACACAGGGTTCCATTTATAGAACACTGGGTTCTATTCATAGAACACAAGGTTTTATTCATAGAACACATGGTTATATTTATAGATCACGGGTGGTTTCCATTCAGAGAACACATAATTTTATTCATAAAACACAGGGTTCTATTCATAGAACACAGGGTTCCATTTATAGAACACAGGGTTCTATTCATAGAACTCAAGGTTTTATTCATAGAACAGATGGTTATATTTATAGATCACGGGTGGTTTCCATTCAGAGAACACATAATTTCATTCATAAAACACAGGGTTCTATTCATAGAACACAGGGTTCCATTTATAGAACACGGGGTTCTATTCATAGAACACAAGGTTTATTCATAGAACAGATGGTTATATTTATAGATCACGGGTGGTTTCCATTCAGAGAACACATGGTTTCATTCATAAAACACAGGGTTCTATTTATAGAACACAGGGTTCCATTCATAGAACACAGGGTTCTATTAATAGAACACAAGGTTTTATTCATAAAACACATGGTTATATTTATAGATCACGGGTTGTTTCCATTCAGAGAACACATGGTTTCATTCATAAAACACAGGGTTCTATTCATAGAACACAGGGTTCCATTCATAGAACACAGGGTTCTATTAATAGAACACAAGGTTTTATTCATAAAACACATGGTTATATTTATAGATCACGGGTGGTTTCCATTCAGAGAACACATCATTTCATTCATAAAACACAGGGTTCTATTCATAGAACACAAGGTTCCAATTATAGAACACAGGGTTCTATTCATAGAACACAAGGTTTTATTCATAGAACAGATGGGTATATTTATAGATCACGGGTGGTTTCCATTCAGAGAACACATGGTTTCATTCATAAAACACAGGGTTCTATTCATAAAACACAGGGTTCCATTCATAAAACACAGGGTTCTATTAATAGAACACATGGTTTTATTCATAGAACACATGGTTATATTTATAGATCACGGGAGGTTTCCATTCAGAGAACACATGATTTCATTCATAAAACACAGGGTTCTATTTATAGAACACAGGGTTCCATTCATAGAACACAGGGTTCTATTAATAGAACACAAGGTTTTATTCATAAAACACATGGTTATATTTATAGATCACGGGTGGTTTCCATTCAGAGAACACATGGATTCATTCATAAAACACAGGGTTCTATTCATAAAACACAGGGTTCTATTCATAGAACACAGGGTTCCATTCATAGAACACAGGGTTCTATTAATAGAACACAAGGTTTTATTCATAAAACACATGGTTATATTTATAGATCACGGGTGGTTTCCATTCAGAGAACACATGGTTTCATTCATAAAACACAGGGTTCTATTCATAGAACACAGGGTTCCATTCATAGAACACAGGGTTCTATTAATAGAACACAAGGTTTTATTCATAAAACACATGATTATATTTATAGATCACGGGTGGTTTCCATTCAGAGAACACATCATTTCATTCATAAAACACAGGGTTCTATTCATAGAACACAGGGTTCCATTTATAGAACACTGGGTTCTATTCATAGAACACAAGGTTTTATTCATAGAACACATGGTTATATTTATAGATCACGGGTGGTTTCCATTCAGAGAACACATAATTTTATTCATAAAACACAGGGTTCTATTCATAGAACACAGGGTTCCATTTATAGAACACAGGGTTCTATTCATAGAACTCAAGGTTTTATTCATAGAACAGATGGTTATATTTATAGATCACGGGTGGTTTCCATTCAGAGAACACATAATTTCATTCATAAAACACAGGGTTCTATTCATAGAACACAGGGTTCCATTTATAGAACACGGGGTTCTATTCATAGAACACAAGGTTTATTCATAGAACAGATTGTTATATTTATAGATCACGGGTGGTTTCCATTCAGAGAACACATGGTTTCATTCATAAAACACAGGGTTCTATTCATGGAACACAGGGTTCCATTCATAGAACACATGGCTATATTTATAGATCACGGGTGGTTTCCATTCAGAGAACACATGGTTTCATTAATAAAACACAGGGTTCTATTTATAGAACACAGGGTTCCATTCATAGAACACAGGGTTCTATTAATAGAACACAAGGTATTATTCATAGAACACATGGTTATATTTATAGATCACAGGTGGTTTCCATTCAGATAACACATCATTTCATTCATAAAACACAGGGTTCTATTCATAGAACACAGGGTTCCATTTATAGAACACTGGGTTCTATTCATAGAACACAAGGTTTTATTCATAGAACACATGGTTATATTTATAGATCGCGGGTGGTTTCCATTCAGAGAACACATCATTTTATTCATAAAACACAGGGTTCTATTCATAGAACACAGGGTTCCATTTATAGAACACAGGGTTCTATTCATAGAACTCAAGGTTTTATTCATAGAACAGATGGTTATATTTATAGATCACGGGTGGTTTCCATTCAGAGAACACATAATTTCATTCATAAAACACAGGGTTCTATTCATAGAACACAGGGTTCCATTTATAGAACACGGGGTTCTATTCATAGAATACAAGGTTTATTCATAGAACAGATGGTTATATTTATAGATCACGGGTGGTTTCCATTCAGAGAACACATGGTTTCATTCATAAAACACAGGGTTCTATTCATGGAACACAGGGTTCCATTCATAGAACACAGGGTTCTATTAATAGAACACAAGGTTTTATTCATAGAACACATGGTTATATTTATAGATCACGGGTGGTTTCCATTCAGAGAACACATAATTTCATTCATAAAACACAGGGTTCTATTCATAGAACACAAGGTTCCAATTATAGAACACAGGGTTCTATTCATAGAACACAAGGTTTTATTCATAGAACAGATGGGTATATTTATAGATCACGGGTGGTTTCCATTCAGAGAACACATAATTTTATTCATAAAACACAGGGTTCTATTCATAGAACACAGGGTTCCATTTATAGAACACAGGGTTCTATTCATAGAACTCAAGGTTTTATTCATAGAACAGATGGTTATATTTATAGATCACGGGTGGTTTCCATTCAGAGAACACATAATTTCATTCATAAAACACAGGGTTCTATTCATAGAACACAGGGTTCCATCTATAGAACACGGGGTTCTATTCATAGAACACAAGGTTTATTCATAGAACAGATGGTTATATTTATAGATCACGGGTGGTTTCCATTCAGAGAACACATGGTTTCATTCATAAAACACAGGGTTCTATTCATGGAACACAGGGTTCCATTCATAGAACACAGGGTTCTATTAATAGAACACAAGGTTTTATTCATAGAACACATGGTTATATTTATAGATCATGGGTGGTTTCCATTCAGAGAACACATAATTTCATTCATAAAACACAGGGTTCTATTCATAGAACACAAGGTTCCAATTATAGAACACAGGGTTCTATTCATAGAACACAAGGTTTTATTCATAGAACAGATGGGTATATTTATAGATCACGGGTGGTTTCCATTCAGAGAACACATGGTTTCATTCATAAAACACAGGGTTCTATTCATAAAAAACAGGGTTCCATTCATAAAACACAGGGTTCTATTAATAGAACACAAGGTTTTATTCATAGAACACATGGTTATATTTATAGATCACGGGAGGTTTCCATTCAGAGAACACATGATTTCATTCATAAAACACAGGGTTCTATTTATAGAACACAGGGTTCCATTCATAGAACACAGGGTTCTATTAATAGAACACAAGGTTTTATTCATAAAACACATGGTTATATTTATAGATCACGGGTGGTTTCCATTCAGAGAACACATGGTTTCATTCATAAAACACAGGGTTCTATTCATAGAACACAGGGTTCTATTCATAGAACACAGGGTTCCATTCATAGAACACAGGGTTCTATTAATAGAACACAAGGTTTTATTCATAAAACACATGGTTATATTTATAGATCACGGGTGGTTTCCATTCAGAGAACACATGGTTTCATTCATAAAACACAGGGTTCTATTCATAGAACACAGGGTTCCATTCATAGAACACAGGGTTCTATTAATAGAACACAAGGTTTTATTCATAAAACACATGGTTATATTTATAGATCACGGGTGGTTTCCATTCAGAGAACACATCATTTCATTCATAAAACACAGGGTTCTATTCATAGAACACAGGGTTCCATTTATAGAACACTGGGTTCTATTCATAGAACACAAGGTTTTATTCATAGAACACATGGTTATATTTATAGATCACGGGTGGTTTCCATTCAGAGAACACATAATTTTATTCATAAAACACAGGGTTCTATTCATAGAACACAGGGTTCCATTTATAGAACACAGGGTTCTATTCATAGAACTCAAGGTTTTATTCATAGAACAGATGGTTATATTTATAGATTACGGGTGGTTTCCATTCAGAGAACACATAATTTCATTCATAAAACACAGGGTTCTATTCATAGAACACAGGGTTCCATTTATAGAACACGGGGTTCTATTCATAGAACACAAGGTTTATTCATAGAACAGATGGTTATATTTATAGATCACGGGTGGTTTCCATTCAGAGAACACATGGTTTCATTCATAAAACACAGGGTTCTATTCATGGAACACAGGGTTCCATTCATAGAACACAGGGTTCAATTAATAGAACACAATGTTTTAATCATAAAACACATGGTTATATTTATAGATCACGGGTGGTTTCCATTCAGAGAACACATAATTTCATTCATAAAACACAGGGTTCTATTCATAGAACACAAGGTTTTATTCATAGAACACATGGCTATATTTATAGATCACGGGTGGTTTCCATTCAGAGAACACATGGTTTCATTAATAAAACACAGGGTTCTATTTATAGAACACAGGGTTCCATTCATAGAACACAGGGTTCTATTAATAGAACACAAGGTTTTATTCATAAAACACATGGTTATATGTATAGATCACGGGTGGTTTCCATTCAGAGAACACATGGTTTCATTCATAAAACACATGGTTCTATTCATAGAACACAGGGTTCCATTCATAGAACACAGGGTTCTATTAATAGAACACAAGGTTTTATTCATAAAACACATGGTTATATTTATAGATCACGGGTGGTTTCCATTCAGATAACACATCATTTCATTCATAAAACACAGGGTTCTATTCATAGAATACAGGGTTCCATTTATAGAACACTGGGTTCTATTCATAGAACACAAGGTTTTATTCATAGAACACATGGTTATATTTATAGATCACGGGTGGTTTCCATTCAGAGAACACATAATTTTATTCATAAAACACAGGGTTCTATTCATAGAACACAGGGTTCCATTTATAGAACACAGGGTTCTATTCATAGAACTCAAGGTTTTATTCATAGAACAGATGGTTATATTTATAGATCACGGGTGGTTTCCATTCAGAGAACACATAATTTCATTCATAAAACACAGGGTTCTATTCATAGAACACAGGGTTCCATTTATAGAACACGGGGTTCTATTCATAGAACACAAGGTTTATTCATAGAACAGATGGTTATATTTATAGATCACGGGTGGTTTCCATTCAGAGAACACATGGTTTCATTCATAAAACACAGGGTTCTATTCATGGAACACAGGGTTCCATTCATAGAACACAGGGTTCTATTAATAGAACACAAGGTTTTATTCATAGAACACATGGTTATATTTATAGATCACGGGTGGTTTCCATTCAGAGAACACATAATTTCATTCATAAAACACAGGGTTCTATTCATAGAACACAAGGTTCCAATTATAGAACACAGGGTTCTATTCATAGAACACAAGGTTTTATTCATAGAACAGATGGGTATATTTATAGATCATGGGTGGTTTCCATTCAGAGAACACATGGTTTCATTCATAAAACACAGGGTTCTATTCATAAAACACAGGGTTCCATTCATAGAACACAGGGTTCTATTAATAGAAC
This sequence comes from Crinia signifera, assembly GCF_055691185.1. Lineage (NCBI taxonomy): Eukaryota > Metazoa > Chordata > Amphibia > Anura > Myobatrachidae > Crinia > Crinia signifera. The sequence goes on along the minus strand of NC_139217.1, from coordinate 234,514,076 downwards.
ACAAGGTTTTATTCATAGAACACATGGTTATATTTATAGATCACGGGAGGTTTCCATTCAGAGAACACATGATTTCATTAATAAAACACAGGGTTCCATTCATAGAACACAGGGTTCCATTCATAGAACACAGGGTTCTATTAATAGAACACAAGGTTTTATTCATAAAACACATGGTTATATTTATAGATCACGGGTGGTTTCCATTCAGAGAACACATGGTTTCATTCATAAAACACAGGGTTCTATTCATAGAACACAGGGTTCCATTCATAGAACACAGGGTTCTATTAATAGAACACAAGGTTTTATTCATAGAACACATGGTTATATTTATAGATCACGGGTGGTTTCCATTCCGAGAACACATAATTTCATTCATAAAACACAGGGTTCTATTCATAGAACACAAGGTTCCAATTATAGAACACAGGGTTCTATTCATAGAACACAAGGTTTTATTCATAGAACAGATGGGTATATTTATAGATCACGGGTGGTTTCCATTCAGAGAACACATGGTTTCATTCATAAAACACAGGGTTCTATTCATAAAACACAGGGTTCCATTCATAAAACACAGGGTTCTATTAATAGAATACAAGGTTTTATTCATAGAACACATGGTTATATTTATAGATCACGGGAGGTTTCCATTCAGAGAACACATGATTTCATTCATAAAACACAGGGTTCTATTTATAGAACACAGGGTTCCATTCATAGAACACAGGGTTCTATTAATAGAACACAAGGTTTTATTCATAAAACACATGGTTATATTTATAGATCACGGGTGGTTTCCATTCAGAGAACACATGGTTTCATTCATAAAACACAGGGTTCTATGTATTGAACACAGGGTTCCATTCATAGAACACAGGGTTCTATTAATAGAACACAAGGTTTTATTCATAAAACACATGGTTATATTTATAGATCACGGGTGGTTTCCATTCAGAGAACACATGGTTTCATTCATAAAACACAGGGTTCTATTCATAGAACACAGGGTTCCATTCATAGAACACAGGGTTCTATTAATAGAACACAAGGTTTTATTCATAAAACACATGGTTATATTTATAGATCACGGGTGGTTTCCATTCAGAGAACACATCATTTCATTCATAAAACACAGGGTTCTATTCATAGAACACAGGGTTCCATTTATAGAACACTGGGTTCTATTCATAGAACACAAGGTTTTATTCATAGAACACATGGTTATATTTATAGATCACGGGTGGTTTCCATTCAGAGAACACATAATTTTATTCATAAAACACAGGGTTCTATTCATAGAACACAGGGTTCCATTTATAGAACACAGGGTTCTATTCATAGAACTCAAGGTTTTATTCATAGAACAGATGGTTATATTTATAGATTACGGGTGGTTTCCATTCAGAGAACACATAATTTCATTCATAAAACACAGGGTTCTATTCATAGAACACAGGGTTCCATTTATAGAACACGGGGTTCTATTCATAGAACACAAGGTTTATTCATAGAACAGATGGTTATATTTATAGATCACGGGTGGTTTCCATTCAGAGAACACATAATTTCATTCATAAAACACAGGGTTCTATTCATAGAACACAAGGTTTTATTCATAGAACACATGGCTATATTTATAGATCACGGGTGGTTTCCATTCAGAGAACACATGGTTTCATTAATAAAACACAGGGTTCTATTTATAGAACACAGGGTTCCATTCATAGAACACAGGGTTCTATTAATAGAACACAAGGTTTTATTCATAAAACACATGGTTATATTTATAGATCACGGGTGGTTTCCATTCAGAGAACACATGGTTTCATTCATAAAACACAGGGTTCTATTCATAGAACACAGGGTTCCATTCATAGAACACAGGGTTCTATTAATAGAACACAAGGTTTTATTCATAGAACACATGGTTATATTTATAGATCACGGGTGGTTTCCATTCAGTGAACACATAATTTCATTCATAAAACACAGGGTTCTATTCATAGAACACAGGGTTCCATTTATAGAACACAGGGTTCTATTCATAGAACACAAGGTTTTATTCATAGAACAGATGGTTATATTTATAGATCACGGGTGGTTTCCATTCAGAGAACACATAATTGCATTCATAAAACACAGGGTTCTATTCATAGAACACAGGGTTCCATTTATAGAACACAGGGTTCTATTCATAGAACACAAGGTTTTATTCATAGAACACATGGCTATATTTATAGATCACAGGTGGTTTCCATTCAGAGAACACATGGTTTCATTCATAAAACACAGGGTTCTATTTATAGAACACAGGGTTCCATTCATAGAACACAGGGTTCTATTAATAGAACACAAGGTTTTATTCATAAAACACATGGTTATATTTATAGATCACGGGTGGTTTCCATTCAGAGAACACATGGTTTCATTCATAAAACACAGGGTTCTATTCATAGAACACAGGGTTCCATTCATAGAACACAGGGTTCTATTAATAGAACACAAGGTTTTATTCATAAAACACATGGTTATATTTATAGATCACGGGTGGTTTCCATTCAGAGAACACATCATTTCATTCATAAAACACAGGGTTCTATTCATAGAACACAGGGTTCCATTTATAGAACACTGGGTTCTATTCATAGAACACAAGGTTTTATTCATAGAACACATGGTTATATTTATAGATCACGGGTGGTTTCCATTCAGAGAACACATAATTTTATTCATAAAACACAGGGTTCTATTCATAGAACACAGGGTTCCATTTATAGAACACAGGGTTCTATTCATAGAACTCAAGGTTTTATTCATAGAACAGATGGTTATATTTATAGATCACGGGTGGTTTCCATTCAGAGAACACATAATTTCATTCATAAAACACAGGGTTCTATTCATAGAACACAAGGTTCCAATTATAGAACACAGGGTTCTATTCATAGAACACAAGGTTTTATTCATAGAACAGATGGGTATATTTATAGATCACGGGTGGTTTCCATTCAGAGAACACATGGTTTCATTCATAAAACACAGGGTTCTATTCATAAAACACAGGGTTCCATTCATAGAACACAGGGTTCTATTAATAGAACACAAGGTTTTATTCATAGAACACATGGTTATATTTATAGATCTCGGGTGGTTTCCATTCAGAGAACACATGATTTCATTCATAAAACACAGGGTTCTATTTATAGAACACAGGGTTCCATTCATAGAACACAGGGTTCTATTAATAGAACACAAGGTTTTATTCATAAAACACATGGTTATATTTATAGATCACGGGTGGTTTCCATTCAGAGAACACATGGTTTCATTCATAAAACACAGGGTTCTATTCATAGAACACAGGGTTCCATTCATAGAATACAGTGTTCTATTAATAGAACACAAGGTTTTATTCATAAAACACATGGTTATATTTATAGATCACGGGTGGTTTCCATTCAGAGAACACATCATTCCATTCATAAAACACAGGGTTCTATTCATAGAACACAGGGTTCCATTTATAGAACACTGGGTTCTATTCATAGAACACAAGGTTTTATTCATAGAACAGATGGTTATATTTATAGATCACGGGTGGTTTCCATTCAGAGAACACATAATTTTAATCATAAAACACAGGGTTCTATTCATAGAACACAGGGTTCCATTTATAAAACACAGGGTTCTATTCATAGAACACAGGGTTCCATTTATAAAACACAGGGTTCTATTCATAGAACTCAAGGTTTTATTCATAAAACAGATGGTTATATTTATAGATCACGGGTGGTTTCCATTCAGAGAACACATAATTTCATTCATAAAACACAGGGTTCTATTCATAGAACACAGGGTTCCATTTATAGAACACGGGGTTCTATTCATAGAACACAAGGTTTATTCATAGAACAGATGGTTATATTTATAGATCACGGGTGGTTTCCATTCAGATAACACATGGTTTCATTCATAAAACACAGGGTTCTATTCATGGAACACAGGGTTCCATTCATAGAACACAGGGTTCTATTAATAGAACACAAGGTTTTATTCATAGAACACATGGTTATATTTATAGATCACGGGTGGTTTCCATTCAGAGAACACATAATTTCATTCATAAAACACAGGGTTCTATTCATAGAACACAAGGTTCCAATTATAGAACACAGGGTTCTATTCATAGAACACAAGGTTTTATTCATAGAACAGATGGGTATATTTATAGATCACGGGTGGTTTCCATTCAGAGAACACATGGTTTCATTCATAAAACACAGGGTTCTATTCATAAAACACAGGGTTCCATTCATAGAACACAGGGTTCTATTAATAGAAAACAAGGTTTTATTCATAAAACACATGGTTATATTTATAGATCACGGGTGGTTTCCATTCAGAGAACACATAATTGCATTCATAAAACACAGGGTTCTATTCATAGAACACAGGGTTCCATTTATAGAACACAGGGTTCTATTCATAGAACACAAGGTTTTATTCATAGAACACATGGTTATATTTATAGATCACGGGTGGTTTTCATTCATAGAACACATAATTTCATTCATAAAACACAGGGTTCTATTCATAGAACACAAGGTTCCAATTATAGAACACAGGGTTCTATTCATAGAACACAAGGTTTTATTCATAGAACACATGGCTATATTTATAGATCACGGGTGGTTTCCATTTAGAGAACACATGGTTTCATTCATAAAACACAGGGTTCTATTCATGGAACACAGGGTTCCATTTATAGAACACAGGGTTCTATTAATAGAACACAATGTTTTATTCATAGAACACATGGTTATATTTATAGATCACGGTTGGTTTCCATTCAGAGAACACATGGTTTCATTCATAAAACACATGGTTCTATTCATAGAACACAGTTTTCCATTCATAGAACACAGGGTTCTATTGTTAGAACACAAGGTTTTATTCATAAAACACATGGTTATATTTATAGATCACGGGTGGTTTCCATTCAGATAACACATCATTTCATTCATAAAACACAGGGTTCTATTCATAGAACACAAGGTTTTATTCATAAAACACATGGCTATATTTATAGATCACGGGTGGTTTCCATTCAGAGAACACATGGTTTCATTAATAAAACACAGGGTTCTATTTATAGAACACAGGGTTCCATTCATAGAACACAGGGTTCTATTAATAGAACACAAGGTTTTATTCATAAAACACATGGTTATATTTATAGATCACAGGTGGTTTCCATTCAGAGAACACATGGTTTCATTCATAAAACACATGGTTCTATTCATAGAACACAGGGTTCCATTCATAGAACACAGGGTTCTATTAATAGAACACAATGTTTTATTCATAAAACACATGGTTATATTTATAGATCACGGGTGGTTTCCATTCAGAGAACACATAATTTTATTCATAAAACACAGGGTTCTATTCATAGAACACAGGGTTCCATTTATAGAACACAGGGTTCTATTCATAGAACTCAAGGTTTTATTCATAGAACAGATGGTTATATTTATAGATCACGGGTGGTTTCCATTCAGAGAACACATAATTTCATTCATAAAACACAGGGTTCTATTCATAGAACACAGGGTTCCATTTATAGAACACAGGGTTCTATTCATAGAACACAAGGTTTATTCATAGAACAGATGGTTATATTTATAGATCACGGGTGGTTTCCATTCAGAGAACACATGGTTTCATTCATAAAACACAGGGTTCTATTCATGGAACACAGTGGTTCCATTCATAGAACACAGGGTTCTATTAATAGAACACTAGGTTTTATTCATAAAACACATGGTTATATTTATAGATCACGGGTGGTTTCCATTCAGAGAACACATGGTTTCATTCATAAAACACAGGGTTCTATTCATAGAACACAGGGTTCCATTCATAGAACACAGGGTTCTATTAATAGAACACAAGGTTTTATTCATAAAACACATGGTTATATTTATAGATCACGGGTGGTTTCCATTCAGAGAACACATAATTTCATTCATAAAACACAGGGTTCTATTCATAGAACACAGGGTTCCATTTATAGAACACTGGGTTCTATTCATAGAACACAAGGTTTTATTCATAGAACACATGGTTATATTTATAGATCATGGGTGGTTTCCATTCAGAGAACACATGGTTTCATTCATAAAACACAGGGTTCTATTCATAAAACACAGGGTTCCATTCATAGAACACAGGGTTCTATTAATAGAACACAAGGTTTTATTCATAGAACACATGGTTATATTTATAGATCACGGGAGGTTTCCATTCAGAGAACACATGATTTCATTAATAAAACACAGGGTTCTATTTATAGAACACAGGGTTCCATTCATAGAACACAGGGTTCTATTAATAGAACACAAGGTTTTATTCATAAAACACATGGTTATATTTATAGATCACGGGTGGTTTCCATTCAGAGAACACATGGTTTCATTCATAAAACACAGGGTTCTATTCATAGAACACAGGGTTCCATTCATAGAACACAGGGTTCTATTAATAGAACACAAGGTTTTATTCATAAAACACATGGTTATATTTATAGATCACGGGTGGTTTCCATTCAGAGAACACATAATTTCATTCATAAAACACAGGGTTCTATTCATAGAACACAAGGTTCCATTTATAGAACACAGGGTTCTATTCATAGAACACAAGGTTTTATTCATAGAACAGATGGTTATATTTATAGATCACGGGTGGTTTCCATTCAGAGAACACATAATTGCATTCATAAAACACAGGGTTCTATTCATAGAACACAGGGTTCCATTTATAGAACACAGGGTTCTATTCATAGAACACAAGGTTTTATTCATAAAACACATGGTTATATTTATAGATCACGGGTGGTTTCCATTCAGATAACACATCATTTCATTCATAAAACACAGGGTTCTATTCATAGAACACAAGGTTTTATTCATAAAACACATGGCTATATTTATAGATCACGGGTGGTTTCCATTCAGAGAACACATGGTTTCATTAATAAAACACAGGGTTCTATTTATAGAACACAGGGTTCCATTCATAGAACACAGGGTTCTATTAATAGAACACAAGGTTTTATTCATAAAACACATGGTTATATTTATAGATCACAGGTGGTTTCCATTCAGAGAACACATGGTTTCATTCATAAAACACATGGTTCTATTCATAGAACACAGGGTTCCATTCATAGAACACAGGGTTCTATTAATAGAACACAATGTTTTATTCATAAAACACATGGTTATATTTATAGATCACGGGTGGTTTCCATTCAGATAACACATCATTTCATTCATAAAACACAGGGTTCTATTCATAGAACACAGGGTTCCATTTATAGAACACTGGGTTCTATTCATAGAACACAAGGTTTTATTCATAGAACACATGGTTATATTTATAGATCACGGGTGGTTTCCATTCAGAGAACACATAATTTTATTCATAAAACACAGGGTTCTATTCATAGAACACAGGGTTCCATTTATAGAACACAGGGTTCTATTCATAGAACTCAAGGTTTTATTCATAGAACAGATGGTTATATTTATAGATCACGGGTGGTTTCCATTCAGAGAACACATAATTTCATTCATAAAACACAGGGTTCTATTCATAGAACACAGGGTTCCATTTATAGAACACAGGGTTCTATTCATAGAACACAAGGTTTATTCATAGAACAGATGGTTATATTTATAGATCACGGGTGGTTTCCATTCAGAGAACACATGGTTTCATTCATAAAACACAGGGTTCTATTCATGGAACACAAGGTTCCATTCATAGAACACAGGGTTCTATTAATAGAACACTAGGTTTTATTCATAAAACACATGGTTATATTTATAGATCACGGGTGGTTTCCATTCAGAGAACACATGGTTTCATTCATAAAACACAGGGTTCTATTCATAGAACACAGGGTTCCATTCATAGAACACAGGGTTCTATTAATAGAACACAAGGTTTTATTCATAAAACACATGGTTATATTTATAGATCACGGGTGGTTTCCATTCAGAGAACACATAATTTCATTCATAAAACACAGGGTTCTATTCATAGAACACAGGGTTCCATTTATAGAACACTGGGTTCTATTCATAGAACACAAGGTTTTATTCATAGAACACATGGTTATATTTATAGATCATGGGTGGTTTCCATTCAGAGAACACATGGTTTCATTCATAAAACACAGGGTTCTATTCATAAAACACAGGGTTCCATTCATAGAACACAGGGTTCTATTAATAGAACACAAGGTTTTATTCATAGAACACATGGTTATATTTATAGATCACGGGAGGTTTCCATTCAGAGAACACATGATTTCATTAATAAAACACAGGGTTCTATTTATAGAACACAGGGTTCCATTCATAGAACACAGGGTTCTATTAATAGAACACAAGGTTTTATTCATAAAACACATGGTTATATTTATAGATCACGGGTGGTTTCCATTCAGAGAACACATGGTTTCATTCATAAAACACAGGGTTCAATTCATAGAACACAGGGTTCCATTCATAGAACACAGGGTTCTATTAATAGAACACAAGGTTTTATTCATAAAACACATGGTTATATTTATAGATCACGGGTGGTTTCCATTCAGAGAACACATAATTTCATTCATAAAACACAGGGTTCTATTCATAGAACACAAGGTTCCATTTATAGAACACAGGGTTCTATTCATAGAACACAAGGTTTTATTCATAGAACAGATGGTTATATTTATAGATCACGGGTGGTTTCCATTCAGAGAACACATAATTGCATTCATAAAACACAGGGTTCTATTCATAGAACACAGGGTTCCATTTATAGAACACAGGGTTCTATTCATAGAACACAAGGTTTTATTCATAGAACACATGGCTATATTTATAGATCACAGGTGGTTTCCATTCAGAGAACACATGGTTTCATTCATAAAACACAGGGTTCTATTCATGGAACACAGGGTTCCATTCATAGAACACAGGGTTCAATTAATAGAACACAATGTTTTAATCATAAAACACATGGTTATATTTATAGATCACGGGTGGTTTCTATTCAGAGAACACATAATTTCATTCATAAAACACAGGGTTCTATTCATAGAACACAAGGTTTTATTCATAGAACACATGGCTATATTTATAGATCACGGGTGGTTTCCATTCAGAGAACACATGGTTTCATTAATAAAACACAGGGTTCTATTTATAGAACACAGGGTTCCATTCATAGAACACAGGGTTCTATTAATAGAACACAAGGTTTTATTCATAAAACACATGGTTATATTTATAGATCACGGGTGGTTTCCATTCAGATAACACATCATTTCATTCATAAAACACAGGGTTCTATTCATAGAATACAGGGTTCCATTTATAGAACACTGGGTTCTATTCATAGAACACAAGGTTTTATTCATAGAACACATGGTTATATTTATAGATCACGGGTGGTTTCCATTCAGAGAACACATAATTTTATTCATAAAACACAGGGTTCTATTCATAGAACACAGGGTTCCATTTATAGAACACAGGGTTCTATTCATAGAACTCAAGGTTTTATTCATAGAACAGATGGTTATATTTATAGATCACGGGTGGTTTCCATTCAGAGAACACATAATTTCATTCATAAAACACAGGGTTCTATTCATAGAACACAGGGTTCCATTTATAGAACACGGGGTTCTATTCATAGAACACAAGGTTTATTCATAGAACAGATGGTTATATTTATAGATCACGGGTGGTTTCCATTCAGAGAACACATGGTTTAATTCATAAAACACAGGGTTCTATTCATGGAACACAGGGTTCCATTCATAGAACACAGGGTTCTATTAATAGAACACAAGGTTTTATTCATAGAACACATGGTTATATTTATAGATCACGGGTGGTTTCCATTCAGAGAACACATAATTTCATTCATAAAACACAGGGTTCTATTCATAGAACACAAGGTTCCAATTATAGAACACAGGGTTCTATTCATAGAACACAAGGTTTTATTCATAGAACAGATGGGTATATTTATAGATCACGGGTGGTTTCCATTCAGAGAACACATGGTTTCATTCATAAAACACAGGGTTCTATTCATAAAACACAGGGTTCCATTCATAAAACACAGGGTTCTATTAATAGAATACAAGGTTTTATTCATAGAACACATGGTTATATTTATAGATCACGGGAGGTTTCCATTCAGAGAACACATGATTTCATTCATAAAACACAGGGTTCTATTTATAGAACACAGGGTTCCATTCATAGAACACAGGGTTCTATTAATAGAACACAAGGTTTTATTCATAAAACACATGGTTATATTTATAGATCACGGGTGGTTTCCATTCAGAGAACACATGGTTTCATTCATAAAACACAGGGTTCTATATATTGAACACAGGGTTCCATTCATAGAACACAGGGTTCTATTAATAGAACACAAGGTTTTATTCATAAAACACATGGTTATATTTATAGATCACGGGTGGTTTCCATTCAGAGAACACATGGTTTCATTCATAAAACACAGGGTTCTATTCATAGAACACAGGGTTCCATTCATAGAACACAGGGTTCTATTAAAAGAACACAAGGTTTTATTCATAAAACACATGGTTATATTTATAGATCACGGGTGGTTTCCATTTAGAGAACACATCATTTCATTCATAAAACACAGGGTTCTATTCATAGAACACAGGGTTCCATTTATAGAACACTGGGTTCTATTCATAGAACACAAGGTTTTATTCATAGAACACATGGTTATATTTATAGATCACGGGTGGTTTCCATTCAGAGAACACATAATTTTATTCATAAAACACAGGGTTCTATTCATAGAACACAGGGTTCCATTTATAGAACACAGGGTTCTATTCATAGAACTCAAGGTTTTATTCATAGAACAGATGGTTATATTTATAGATTACGGGTGGTTTCCATTCAGAGAACACATAATTTCATTCATAAAACACAGGGTTCTATTCATAGAACACAGGGTTCCATTTATAGAACACGGGGTTCTATTCATAGAACACAAGGTTTATTCATAGAACAGATGGTTATATTTATAGATCACGGGTGGTTTCCATTCAGAGAACACATGATTTCATTCATAAAACACAGGGTTCTATTCATGGAACACAGGGTTCCATTCATAGAACACAGGGTTCAATTAATAGAACACAATGTTTTAATCATAAAACACATGGTTATATTTATAGATCACGGGTGGTTTCCATTCAGAGAACACATAATTTCATTCATAAAACACAGGGTTCTATTCATAGAACACAAGGTTTTATTCATAGAACACATGGCTATATTTATAGATCACGGGTGGTTTCCATTCAGAGAACACATGGTTTCATTAATAAAACACAGGGTTCTATTTATAGAACACAGGGTTCCATTCATAGAACACAGGGTTCTATTAATAGAACACAAGGTTTTATTCATAAAACACATGGTTATATTTATAGATCACGGGTGGTTTCCATTCAGAGAACACATGGTTTCATTCATAAAACACAGGGTTCTATTCATAGAACACAGGGTTCCATTCATAGAACACAGGGTTCTATTAATAGAACACAAGGTTTTATTCATAGAACACATGGTTATATTTATAGATCACGGGTGGTTTCCATTCAGAGAACACATAATTTCATTCATAAAACACAGGGTTCTATTCATAGAACACAGGGTTCCATTTATAGAACACAGGGTTCTATTCATAGAACACAAGGTTTTATTCATAGAACAGATGGTTATATTTATAGATCACGGGTGGTTTCCATTCAGAGAACACATAATTGCATTCATAAAACACAGGGTTCTATTCATAGAACACAGGGTTCCATTTATAGAACACAGGGTTCTATTCATAGAACACAAGGTTTTATTCATAGAACACATGGCTATATTTATAGATCACAGGTGGTTTCCATTCAGAGAACACATGGTTTCATTCATAAAACACAGGGTTCTATTTATAGAACACAGGGTTCCATTCATAGAACACAGGGTTCTATTAATAGAACACAAGGTTTTATTCATAAAACACATGGTTATATTTATAGATCACGGGTGGTTTCCATTCAGAGAACACATGGTTTCATTCATAAAACACAGGGTTCTATTCATAGAACACAGGGTTCCATTCATAGAACACAGGGTTCTATTAATAGAACACAAGGTTTTATTCATAAAACACATGGTTATATTTATAGATCACGGGTGGTTTCCATTCAGAGAACACATCATTTCATTCATAAAACACAGGGTTCTATTCATAGAACACAGGGTTCCATTTATAGAACACTGGGTTCTATTCATAGAACACAAGGTTTTATTCATAGAACACATGGTTATATTTATAGATCACGGGTGGTTTCCATTCAGAGAACACATAATTTTATTCATAAAACACAGGGTTCTATTCATAGAACACAGGGTTCCATTTATAGAACACAGGGTTCTATTCATAGAACTCAAGGTTTTATTCATAGAACAGATGGTTATATTTATAGATCACGGGTGGTTTCCATTCAGAGAACACATAATTTCATTCATAAAACACAGGGTTCTATTCATAGAACACAAGGTTCCAATTATAGAACACAGGGTTCTATTCATAGAACACAAGGTTTTATTCATAGAACAGATGGGTATATTTATAGATCACGGGTGGTTTCCATTCAGAGAACACATGGTTTCATTCATAAAACACAGGGTTCTATTCATAAAACACAGGGTTCCATTCATAGAACACAGGGTTCTATTAATAGAACACAAGGTTTTATTCATAGAACACATGGTTATATTTATAGATCTCGGGTGGTTTCCATTCAGAGAACACATGATTTCATTCATAAAACACAGGGTTCTATTTATAGAACACAGGGTTCCATTCATAGAACACAGGGTTCTATTAATAGAACACAAGGTTTTATTCATAAAACACATGGTTATATTTATAGATCACGGGTGGTTTCCATTCAGAGAACACATGGTTTCATTCATAAAACACAGGGTTCTATTCATAGAACACAGGGTTCCATTCATAGAATACAGTGTTCTATTAATAGAACACAAGGTTTTATTCATAAAACACATGGTTATATTTATAGATCACGGGTGGTTTGCATTCAGAGAACACATCATTCCATTCATAAAACACAGGGTTCTATTCATAGAACACAGGGTTCCATTTATAGAACACTGGGTTCTATTCATAGAACACAAGGTTTTATTCATAGAACACATGGTTATATTTATAGATCACGGGTGGTTTCCATTCAGAGAACACATAATTTTAATCATAAAACACAGGGTTCTATTCATAGAACACAGGGTTCCATTTATAAAACACAGGGTTCTATTCATAGAACACAGGGTTCCATTTATAAAACACAGGGTTCTATTCATAGAACTCAAGGTTTTATTCATAGAACAGATGGTTATATTTATAGATCACGGGTGGTTTCCATTCAGAGAACACATAATTTCATTCATAAAACACAGGGTTCTATTCATAGAACACAGGGTTCCATTTATAGAACACGGGGTTCTATTCATAGAACACAAGGTTTATTCATAGAACAGATGGTTATATTTATAGATCACGGGTGGTTTCCATTCAGAGAACACATAATTTCATTCATAAAACACAGGGTTCTATTCATAGAACACAAGGTTCCATTTATAGAACACTGGGTTCTATTCATAGAACACAAGGTTTTATTCATAGAACACATGGTTATATTTATAGATCACGGGTGGTTTCCATTCAGAGAACACATAATTCCATTCATAAAACACAGGGTTCTATTCATAGAACACAGGGTTCCATTTATAGAACACTGGGTTCTATTCATAGAACACAAGGTTTTATTCATAGAACACATGGTTATATTTATAGATCACGGGTGGTTTCCATTCAGAGAACACATAATTTTAATCATAAAACACAGGGTTCTATTCATAGAACACAGGGTTCCATTTATAAAACACAGGGTTCTATTCATAGAACACAGGGTTCCATTTATAAAACACAGGGTTCTATTCATAGAACTCAAGGTTTTATTCATAGAACAGATGGTTATATTTATAGATCACGGGTGGTTTCCATTCAGAGAACACATAATTTCATTCATAAAACACAGGGTTCTATTCATAGAACACAGGGTTCCATTTATAGAACACGGGGTTCTATTCATAGAACACAAGGTTTATTCATAGAACAGATGGTTATATTTATAGATCACGGGTGGTTTCCATTCAGATAACACATGGTTTCATTCATAAAACACAGGGTTCTATTCATGGAACACAGGGTTCCATTCATAGAACACAGGGTTCTATTAATAGAACACAAGGTTTTATTCATAGAACACATGGTTATATTTATAGATCACGGGTGGTTTCCATTCAGAGAACACATAATTTCATTCATAAAACACAGGGTTCTATTCATAGAACACAAGGTTCCAATTATAGAACACAGGGTTCTATTCATAGAACACAAGGTTTTATTCATAGAACAGATGGGTATATTTATAGATCACGGGTGGTTTCCATTCAGAGAACACATGGTTTCATTCATAAAACACAGGGTTCTATTCATAAAACACAGGGTTCCATTCATAGAACACAGGGTTCTATTAATAGAACACAAGGTTTTATTCATAAAACACATGGTTATATTTATAGATCACGGGTGGTTTCCATTCAGAGAACACATAATTGCATTCATAAAACACAGGGTTATATTCATAGAACACAGGGTTCCATTTATAGAACACAGGGTTCTATTCATAGAACACAAGGTTTTATTCATAGAACACATGGTTATATTTATAGATCACGGGTGGTTTCCATTCAGAGAACACATAATTTCATTCATAAAACACAGGGTTCTATTCATAGAACACAAGGTTCCAATTATAGAACACAGGGTTCTATTCATAGAACACAAGGTTTTATTCATAGAACACATGGCTATATTTATAGATCACGGGTGGTTTCCATTTAGAGAACACATGGTTTCATTCATAAAACACAGGGTTCTATTCATGGAACACAGGGTTCCATTTATAGAACACAGGGTTCTATTAATAGAACACAATGTTTTATTCATAGAACACATGGTTATATTTATAGATCACGGGTGGTTTCCATTCAGAGAACACATGGTTTCATTCATAAAACACATGGTTCTATTCATAGAACACAGTTTTCCATTCATAGAACACAGGGTTCTATTAATAGAACACAAGGTTTTATTCATAAAACACATGGTTATATTTATAGATCACGGGTGGTTTCCATTCAGATAACACATCATTTCATTCATAAAACACAGGGTTCTATTCATAGAACACAAGGTTTTATTCATAAAACACATGGCTATATTTATAGATCACGGGTGGTTTCCATTCAGAGAACACATGGTTTCATTAATAAAACACAGGGTTCTATTTATAGAACACAGGGTTCCATTCATAGAACACAGGGTTCTATTAATAGAACACAAGGTTTTATTCATAAAACACATGGTTATATTTATAGATCACAGGTGGTTTCCATTCAGAGAACACATGGTTTCATTCATAAAACACATGGTTCTATTCATAGAACACAGGGTTCCATTCATAGAACACAGGGTTCTATTAATAGAACACAATGTTTTATTCATAAAACACATGGTTATATTTATAGATCACGGGTGGTTTCCATTCAGATAACACATCATTTCATTCATAAAACACAGGGTTCTATTCATAGAACACAGGGTTCCATTTATAGAACACTGGGTTCTATTCATAGAACACAAGGTTTTATTCATAGAACACATGGTTATATTTATAGATCACGGGTGGTTTCCATTCAGAGAACACATAATTTTATTCATAAAACACAGGGTTCTATTCATAGAACACAGGGTTCCATTTATAGAACACAGGGTTCTATTCATAGAACTCAAGGTTTTATTCATAGAACAGATGGTTATATTTATAGATCACGGGTGGTTTCCATTCAGAGAACACATAATTTCATTCATAAAACACAGGGTTCTATTCATAGAACACAGGGTTCCATTCATAGAACACAGGGTTCTATTAATAGAACACAAGGTTTTATTCATAAAACACATGGTTATATTTATAGATCACGGGTGGTTTCCATTCAGAGAACACATAATTTCATTCATAAAACACAGGGTTCTATTCATAGAACACAAGGTTCCATTTATAGAACACAGGGTTCTATTCATAGAACACAAGGTTTTATTCATAGAACAGATGGTTATATTTATAGATCACGGGTGGTTTCCATTCAGAGAACACATAATTGCATTCATAAAACACAGGGTTCTATTCATAGAACACAGGGTTCCATTTATAGAACACAGGGTTCTATTCATAGAACACAAGGTTTTATTCATAGAACACATGGCTATATTTATAGATCACAGGTGGTTTCCATTCAGAGAACACATGGTTTCATTCATAAAACACAGGGTTCTATTTATAGAACACAGGGTTCCATTCATAGAACACAGGGTTCTATTAATAGAACACAAGGTTTTATTCATAAAACACATGGTTATATCTATAGATCACGGGTGGTTTCCATTCAGAGAACACATGGTTTCATTCATAAAACACAGGGTTCTATTCATAGAACACAGGGTTCCATTCATAGAACACAGGGTTCTATTAATAGAACACAAGGTTTTATTCATAAAACACATGGTTATATTTATAGATCACGGGTGGTTTCCATTCAGAGAACACATCATTTCATTCATAAAACACAGGGTTCTATTCATAGAACACAGGGTTCCATTTATAGAACACTGGGTTCTATTCATAGAACACAAGGTTTTATTCATAGAACACATGGTTATATTTATAGATCACGGGTGGTTTCCATTCAGAGAACACATAATTTTATTCATAAAACACAGGGTTCTATTCATAGAACACAGGGTTCCATTTATAGAACACAGGGTTCTATTCATAGAACTCAAGGTTTTATTCATAGAACAGATGGTTATATTTATAGATCACGGGTGGTTTCCATTCAGAGAACACATAATTTCATTCATAAAACACAGGGTTCTATTCATAGAACACAGGGTTCCATTTATAGAACACGGGGTTCTATTCATAGAACACAAGGTTTATTCATAGAACAGATGGTTATATTTATAGATCACGGGTGGTTTCCATTCAGAGAACACATGGTTTCATTCATAAAACACAGGGTTCTATTTATAGAACACAGGGTTCCATTCATAGAACACAGGGTTCTATTAATAGAACACAAGGTTTTATTCATAAAACACATGGTTATATTTATAGATCACGGGTGGTTTCCATTCAGAGAACACATGGTTTCATTCATAAAACACAGGGTTCTATTCATAGAACACAGGGTTCCATTCATAGAACACAGGGTTCTATTAATAGAACACAAGGTTTTATTCATAAAACACATGGTTATATTTATAGATCACGGGTGGTTTCCATTCAGAGAACACATGGATTCATTCATAAAACACAGGGTTCTATTCATAAAACACAGGGTTCTATTCATAGAACACAGGGTTCCATTCATAGAACACAGGGTTCTATTAATAGAACACAAGGTTTTATTCATAAAACACATGGTTATATTTATAGATCACGGGTGGTTTCCATTCAGAGAACACATGGTTTCATTCATAAAACACAGGGTTCTATTCATAGAACACAGGGTTCCATTCATAGAACACAGGGTTCTATTAATAGAACACAAGGTTTTATTCATAAAACACATGATTATATTTATAGATCACGGGTGGTTTCCATTCAGAGAACACATCATTTCATTCATAAAACACAGGGTTCTATTCATAGAACACAGGGTTCCATTTATAGAACACTGGGTTCTATTCATAGAACACAAGGTTTTATTCATAGAACACATGGTTATATTTATAGATCACGGGTGGTTTCCATTCAGAGAACACATAATTTTATTCATAAAACACAGGGTTCTATTCATAGAACACAGGGTTCCATTTATAGAACACAGGGTTCTATTCATAGAACTCAAGGTTTTATTCATAGAACAGATGGTTATATTTATAGATCACGGGTGGTTTCCATTCAGAGAACACATAATTTCATTCATAAAACACAGGGTTCTATTCATAGAACACAGGGTTCCATTTATAGAACACGGGGTTCTATTCATAGAACACAAGGTTTATTCATAGAACAGATTGTTATATTTATAGATCACGGGTGGTTTCCATTCAGAGAACACATGGTTTCATTCATAAAACACAGGGTTCTATTCATGGAACACAGGGTTCCATTCATAGAACACATGGCTATATTTATAGATCACGGGTGGTTTCCATTCAGAGAACACATGGTTTCATTAATAAAACACAGGGTTCTATTTATAGAACACAGGGTTCCATTCATAGAACACAGGGTTCTATTAATAGAACACAAGGTTTTATTCATAGAACACATGGTTATATTTATAGATCACAGGTGGTTTCCATTCAGATAACACATCATTTCATTCATAAAACACAGGGTTCTATTCATAGAACACAGGGTTCCATTTATAGAACACTGGGTTCTATTCATAGAACACAAGGTTTTATTCATAGAACACATGGTTATATTTATAGATCGCGGGTGGTTTCCATTCAGAGAACACATAATTTTATTCATAAAACACAGGGTTCTATTCATAGAACACAGGGTTCCATTTATAGAACACAGGGTTCTATTCATAGAACTCAAGGTTTTATTCATAGAACAGATGGTTATATTTATAGATCACGGGTGGTTTCCATTCAGAGAACACATAATTTCATTCATAAAACACAGGGTTCTATTCATAGAACACAGGGTTCCATTTATAGAACACGTATTTCTATTCATAGAATACAAGGTTTATTCATAGAACAGATGGTTATATTTATAGATCACGGGTGGTTTCCATTCAGAGAACACATGGTTTCATTCATAAAACACAGGGTTCTATTCATGGAACACAGGGTTCCATTCATAGAACACAGGGTTCTATTAATAGAACACAAGGTTTTATTCATAGAACACATGGTTATATTTATAGATCACGGGTGGTTTCCATTCAGAGAACACATAATTTCATTCATAAAACACAGGGTTCTATTCATAGAACACAAGGTTCCAATTATAGAACACAGGGTTCTATTCATAGAACACAAGGTTTTATTCATAGAACAGATGGGTATAATTATAGATCACGGGTGGTTTCCATTCAGAGAACACATAATTTTATTCATAAAACACAGGGTTCTATTCATAGAACACAGGGTTCCATTTATAGAACACAGGGTTCTATTCATAGAAATCAAGGTTTTATTCATAGAACAGATGGTTATATTTATAGATCACAGGTGGTTTCCATTCAGAGAACACATAATTTCATTCATAAAACACAGGGTTCTATTCATAGAACACAGGGTTCCATCTATAGAACACGGGGTTCTATTCATAGAACACAAGGTTTATTCATAGAACAGATGGTTATATTTATAGATCACGGGTGGTTTCCATTCAGAGAACACATGGTTTCATTCATAAAACACAGGGTTCTATTCATGGAACACAGGGTTCCATTCATAGAACACAGGGTTCTATTAATAGAACACAAGGTTTTATTCATAGAACACATGGTTATATTTATAGATCACGGGTGGTTTCCATTCAGAGAACACATAATTTCATTCATAAAACACAGGGTTCTATTCATAGAACACAAGGTTCCAATTATAGAACACAGGGTTCTATTCATAGAACACAAGGTTTTATTCATAGAACAGATGGGTATATTTATAGATCACGGGTGGTTTCCATTCAGAGAACACATGGTTTCATTCATAAAACACAGGGTTCTATTCATAAAAAACAGGGTTCCATTCATAAAACACAGGGTTCTATTAATAGAACACAAGGTTTTATTCATAGAACACATGGTTATATTTATAGATCACGGGAGGTTTCCATTCAGAGAACACATGATTTCATTCATAAAACACAGGGTTCTATTTATAGAACACAGGGTTCCATTCATAGAACACAGGGTTCTATTAATAGAACACAAGGTTTTATTCATAAAACACATGGTTATATTTATAGATCACGGGTGGTTTCCATTCAGAGAACACATGGTTTCATTCATAAAACACAGGGTTCTATTCATAGAACACAGGGTTCCATTCATAGAACACAGGGTTCTATTAATAGAACACAAGGTTTTATTCATAAAACACATGGTTATATTTATAGATCACGGGTGGTTTCCATTCAGAGAACACATGGTTTCATTCATAAAACACAGGGTTCTATTCATAGAACACAGGGTTCCATTCATAGAACACAGGGTTCTATTAATAGAACACAAGGTTTTATTCATAAAACACATGGTTATATTTATAGATCACGGGTGGTTTCCATTCAGAGAACACATCATTTCATTCATAAAACACAGGGTTCTATTCATAGAACACAGGGTTCCATTTATAGAACACTGGGTTCTATTCATAGAACACAAGGTTTTATTCATAGAACACATGGTTATATTTATAGATCACGGGTGGTTTCCATTCAGAGAACACATAATTTTATTCATAAAACACAGGGTTCTATTCATAGAACACAGGGTTCCATTTATAGAACACAGGGTTCTATTCATAGAACTCAAGGTTTTATTCATAGAACAGATGGTTATATTTATAGATTACGGGTGGTTTCCATTCAGAGAACACATAATTTCATTCATAAAACACAGGGTTCTATTCATAGAACACAGGGTTCCATTTATAGAACACGGGGTTCTATTCATAGAACACAAGGTTTATTCATAGAACAGATGGTTATATTTATAGATCACGGGTGGTTTCCATTCAGAGAACACATGGTTTCATTCATAAAACACAGGGTTCTATTCATGGAACACAGGGTTCCATTCATAGAACACAGGGTTCAATTAATAGAACACAATGTTTTAATCATAAAACACATGGTTATATTTATAGATCACGGGTGGTTTCCATTCAGAGAACACATAATTTCATTCATAAAACACAGGGTTCTATTCATAGAACACAAGGTTTTATTCATAGAACACATGGCTATATTTATAGATCACGGGTGGTTTCCATTCAGAGAACACATGGTTTCATTAATAAAACACAGGGTTCTATTTATAGAACACAGGGTTCCATTCATAGAACACAGGGTTCTATTAATAGAACACAAGGTTTTATTCATAAAACACATGGTTATATTTATAGATCACGGGTGGTTTCCATTCAGAGAACACATGGTTTCATTCATAAAACACATGGTTCTATTCATAGAACACAGGGTTCCATTCATAGAACACAGGGTTCTATTAATAGAACACAAGGTTTTATTCATAAAACACATGGTTATATTTATAGATCACGGGTGGTTTCCATTCAGATAACACATCATTTCATTCATAAAACACAGGGTTCTATTCATAGAATACAGGGTTCCATTTATAGAACACTGGGTTCTATTCATAGAACACAAGGTTTTATTCATAGAACACATGGTTATATTTATAGATCACGGGTGGTTTCCATTCAGAGAACACATAATTTTATTCATAAAACACAGGGTTCTATTCATAGAACACAGGGTTCCATTTATAGAACACAGGGTTCTATTCATAGAACTCAAGGTTTTATTCATAGAACAGATGGTTATATTTATAGATCACGGGTGGTTTCCATTCAGAGAACACATAATTTAATTCATAAAACACAGGGTTCTATTCATAGAACACAGGGTTCCATTTATAGAACACGGGGTTCTATTCATAGAACACAAGGTTTATTCATAGAACAGATGGTTATATTTATAGATCACGGGTGGTTTCCATTCAGAGAACACATGGTTTCATTCATAAAACACAGGGTTCTATTCATGGAACACAGGGTTACATTCATAGAACACAGGGTTCTATTAATAGAACACAAGGTTTTATTCATAGAACACATGGTTATATTTATAGATCACGGGTGGTTTCCATTCAGAGAACACATAATTTCATTCATAAAACACAGGGTTCTATTCATAGAACACAAGGTTCCAATTATAGAACACAGGGTTCTATTCATAGAACACAAGGTTTTATTCATAGAACAGATGGGTATATTTATAGATCACGGGTGGTTTCCATTCAGAGAACACATGGTTTCATTCATAAAACACAGGGTTCTATTCATAAAACACAGGGTTCCATTCATAGAACACAGGGTTCTATTAATAGAACACAAGGTTTTATTCATAAAACACATGGTTATATTTATAGATCACGGGTGGTTTCCATTCAGAGAACACATAATTGCATTCATAAAACACAGGGTTCTATTCATAGAACACAGGGTTCCATTTATAGAACACAGGGTTCTATTCATAGAACACAAGGTTTTATTCATAGAACACATGGTTATATTTATAGATCACGGGTGGTTTCCATTCAGAGAACACATAATTTCATTCATAAAACACAGGGTTCTATTCATAGAACACAAGGTTCCAATTATAGAACACAGGGTTCTATTCATAGAACACAAGGTTTTATTCATAGAACACATGGCTATATTTATAGATCACGGGTGGTTTCCATTTAGAGAACACATGGTTTCATTCATAAAACACAGGGTTCTATTCATGGAACACAGGGTTCCATTTATAGAACACAGGGTTCTATTAATAGAACACAATGTTTTATTCATAGAACACATGGTTATATTTATAGATCACGGTTGGTTTCCATTCAGAGAACACATGGTTTCATTCATAAAACACATGGTTCTATTCATAGAACACAGTTTTCCATTCATAGAACACAGGGTTCTATTAATAGAACACAAGGTTTTATTCATAAAGCACATGGTTATA
Source organism: Crinia signifera (assembly GCF_055691185.1). NCBI lineage: Eukaryota > Metazoa > Chordata > Amphibia > Anura > Myobatrachidae > Crinia > Crinia signifera. The sequence goes on along the minus strand of NC_139217.1, from coordinate 234,490,996 downwards.
TTTATAGATCACGGGTGGTTTCCATTCAGATAACACATCATTTCATTCATAAAACACAGGGTTCTATTCATAGAACACAAGGTTTTATTCATAAAACACATGGCTATATTTATAGATCACGGGTGGTTTCCATTCAGAGAACACATGGTTTCATTAATAAAACACAGGGTTCTATTTATAGAACACAGGGTTCCATTCATAGAACACAGGGTTCTATTAATAGAACACAAGGTTTTATTCATAAAACACATGGTTATATTTATAGATCACAGGTGGTTTCCATTCAGAGAACACATGGTTTCATTCATAAAACACATGGTTCTATTCATAGAACACAGGGTTCCATTCATAGAACACAGGGTTCTATTAATAGAACACAATGTTTTATTCATAAAACACATGGTTATATTTATAGATCACGGGTGGTTTCCATTCAGATAACACATCATTTCATTCATAAAACACAGGGTTCTATTCATAGAACACAGGGTTCCATTTATAGAACACTGGGTTCTATTCATAGAACACAAGGTTTTATTCATAGAACACATGGTTATATTTATAGATCACGGGTGGTTTCCATTCAGAGAACACATAATTTTATTCATAAAACACAGGGTTCTATTCATAGAACACAGGGTTCCATTTATAGAACACAGGGTTCTATTCATAGAACTCAAGGTTTTATTCATAGAACAGATGGTTATATTTATAGATCACGGGTGGTTTCCATTCAGAGAACACATAATTTCATTCATAAAACACAGGGTTCTATTCATAGAACACAGGGTTCCATTTATAGAACACAGGGTTCTATTCATAGAACACAAGGTTTATTCATAGAACAGATGGTTATATTTATAGATCACGGGTGGTTTCCATTCAGAGAACACATGGTTTCATTCATAAAACACAGGGTTCTATTCATGGAACACAAGGTTCCATTCATAGAACACAGGGTTCTATTAATAGAACACTAGGTTTTATTCATAAAACACATGGTTATATTTATAGATCACGGGTGGTTTCCATTCAGAGAACACATGGTTTCATTCATAAAACACAGGGTTCTATTCATAGAACACAGGGTTCCATTCATAGAACACAGGGTTCTATTAATAGAACACAAGGTTTTATTCATAAAACACATGGTTATATTTATAGATCACGGGTGGTTTCCATTCAGAGAACACATAATTTCATTCATAAAACACAGGGTTCTATTCATAGAACACAGGGTTCCATTTATAGAACACTGGGTTCTATTCATAGAACACAAGGTTTTATTCATAGAACACATGGTTATATTTATAGATCATGGGTGGTTTCCATTCAGAGAACACATGGTTTCATTCATAAAACACAGGGTTCCATTCATAGAACACAGGGTTCCATTCATAGAACACAGGGTTCTATTAATAGAACACAAGGTTTTATTCATAAAACACATGGTTATATTTATAGATCACGGGTGGTTTCCATTCAGAGAACACATGGTTTCATTCATAAAACACAGGGTTCTATTCATAGAACACAGGGTTCCATTTATAGAACACAGGGTTCTATTCATAGAACACAAGGTTTTATTCATAGAACACATGGCTATATTTATAGATCACAGGTGGTTTCCATTCAGAGAACACATGGTTTCATTCATAAAACACAGGGTTCTATTTATAGAACACAGGGTTCCATTCATAGAACACAGGGTTCTATTAATAGAACACAAGGTTTTATTCATAAAACACATGGTTATATTTATAGATCACGGGTGGTTTCCATTCAGAGAACACATGGTTTCATTCATAAAACACAGGGTTCTATTCATAGAACACAGGGTTCCATTCATAGAACACAGGGTTCTATTAATAGAACACAAGGTTTTATTCATAAAACACATGGTTATATTTATAGATCACGGGTGGTTTCCATTCAGAGAACACATCATTTCATTCATAAAACACAGGGTTCTATTCATAGAACACAGGGTTCCATTTATAGAACACTGGGTTCTATTCATAGAACACAAGGTTTTATTCATAGAACACATGGTTATATTTATAGATCACGGGTGGTTTCCATTCAGAGAACACATAATTTTATTCATAAAACACAGGGTTCTATTCATAGAACACAGGGTTCCATTTATAGAACACAGGGTTCTATTCATAGAACTCAAGGTTTTATTCATAGAACAGATGGTTATATTTATAGATCACGGGTGGTTTCCATTCAGAGAATACATAATTTCATTCATAAAACACAGGGTTCTATTCATAGAACACAAGGTTCCAATTATAGAACACAGGGTTCTATTCATAGAACACAAGGTTTTATTCATAGAACAGATGGGTATATTTATAGATCACGGGTGGTTTCCATTCAGAGAACACATGGTTTCATTCATAAAACACAGGGTTCTATTCATAAAACACAGGGTTCCATTCATAGAACACAGGGTTCTATTAATAGAACACAAGGTTTTATTCATAGAACACATGGTTATATTTATAGATCTCGGGTGGTTTCCATTCAGAGAACACATGATTTCATTCATAAAACACAGGGTTCTATTTATAGAACACAGGGTTCCATTCATAGAACACAGGGTTCTATTAATAGAACACAAGGTTTTATTCATAAAACACATGGTTATATTTATAGATCACGGGTGGTTTCCATTCAGAGAACACATGGTTTCATTCATAAAACACAGGGTTCTATTCATAGAACACAGGGTTCCATTCATAGAATACAGTGTTCTATTAATAGAACACAAGGTTTTATTCATAAAACACATGGTTATATTTATAGATCACGGGTGGTTTCCATTCAGAGAACACATCATTCCATTCATAAAACACAGGGTTCTATTCATAGAACACAGGGTTCCATTTATAGAACACTGGGTTCTATTCATAGAACACAAGGTTTTATTCATAGAACACATGGTTATATTTATAGATCACGGGTGGTTTCCATTCAGAGAACACATAATTTTAATCATAAAACACAGGGTTCTATTCATAGAACACAGGGTTCCATTTATAAAACACAGGGTTCTATTCATAGAACACAGGGTTCCATTTATAAAACACAGGGTTCTATTCATAGAACTCAAGGTTTTATTCATAGAACAGATGGTTATATTTATAGATCACGGGTGGTTTCCATTCAGAGAACACATAATTTCATTCATAAAACACAGGGTTCTATTCATAGAACACAGGGTTCCATTTATAGAACACGGGGTTCTATTCATAGAACACAAGGTTTATTCATAGAACAGATGGTTATATTTATAGATCACGGGTGGTTTCCATTCAGATAACACATGGTTTCATTCATAAAACACAGGGTTCTATTCATGGAACACAGGGTTCCATTCATAGAACACAGGGTTCTATTAATAGAACACAAGGTTTTATTCATAGAACACATGGTTATATTTATAGATCACGGGTGGTTTCCATTCAGAGAACACATAATTTCATTCATAAAACACAGGGTTCTATTCATAGAACACAAGGTTCCAATTATAGAACACAGGGTTCTATTCATAGAACACAAGGTTTTATTCATAGAACAGATGGGTATATTTATAGATCACGGGTGGTTTCCATTCAGAGAACACATGGTTTCATTCATAAAACACAGGGTTCTATTCATAAAACACAGGGTTCCATTCATAGAACACAGGGTTCTATTAATAGAACACAAGGTTTTATTCATAAAACACATGGTTATATTTATAGATCACGGGTGGTTTCCATTCAGAGAACACATAATTGCATTCATAAAACACAGGGTTCTATTCATAGAACACAGGGTTCCATTTATAGAACACAGGGTTCTATTCATAGAACACAAGGTTTTATTCATAGAACACATGGTTATATTTATAGATCACGGGTGAACAAAGCAAAAAGAATAAGTCCCAAGGCGCAAAGCCCTCCTTCAGCCGGATCCACAAAGATGGGTCACCACTCAACCCAAACGTAGGAAAACTTGTTCTGCAGAAAATGGACCAATGGGCGCTGGAGGGTAGTATACACAAATTCACCGATGTTCCTCTCCTATATGAGAGGTATAGACGTGCCCATAAAGGTTTCTTTTTTATAGGTTCACCCCACGTGCGATCACAAGAACATATGGATGCGTACCGTACTCACAAGGGTATACGTAGATACAGACGCATCTGGGTATCTTTCACTTTGAAACGGTGGGAATGCTCTAATGTGGATATCACAACTCCAAATGGATATATAAAAACAAGAGAGCCCACTTTCAACGATACATATACTTTTATTCTGAACGGATACATAAAATAATAACTGGGATAGGCTGGATGGAACAAAGCACGGTACCTTGAGGCTGGGGTATTGGCCTTATACCCCAGTCTATAACCGTCCGTCAGCACAAAAATCCCAGTCAAATGACAGCAATAGTCCGCTCCTCTCCTGCCAACGCGTTTCGACAGGGGACCTGTCTTCTTCAAGGCTTGGAGAGGAGTGATCTTAAGCACATATTTATACCTATGCACATTGTCAATTAGGCATACTTCCGCCGGAAGTGATCATAGGGCGGAAGTACCCATGAATTACATCTGCGTATTGTAATGGCAGATATAGGGGCATAACTGAATAGAAATTAATAGAGCAATGGACTCTACCTGCTTGTTATGCAGGAGAGTCAAACTGGGTGCCATTTCGCCGTGTATAGAGCGCGTTCCGGGTCTCCGTTACCCGTGGAACGCACGGCTTATGGCGCGTGGAACGCATGACAGCTTCCGGAAACGTCACTTCCGGAAGCAGTCTATTTACTGGCATAGGTAAATATCGCGCGTCCCGTTCGGGATGCTGGAAAGCAGCCGCGTCATCAGCTGTGACGTCAAGACGGCGCTGTGCGTGTAATGGAACGCACAGACGCCGGGTGTGTGAACCGCATGGACTGCTTCCGGAGGGGCCTGATTCAATGCTGTAACGTTAGCGTTTACAGCATAATAGACTGTGTCCGGAAAGGCCTGATGCATTGATATGTTTAAAGTGCCCAAAGATTAATTAAAGTGACATGTGCATCCGGAGGGGCCTGATTCAGTGCTGCAAAGCAAGATGCATTGATGTGCTTAAAGTGCCCAAAGGTTAATTAAAGTGACATGTGCATAGGAAAAATATTGCTTTTACAAAATATTTGTATTAAAAATATATAAAGGTACAATAGGAAATTAAAAATGGATAATCCAGGGAATAAAAACTGTTTAAAAAACTCATAAAAACCACTTAAGTTCAAAGTCTGCGTTAAGTCCATGAGGGGTCAGAGAATTGAGGTCATATATCCACCTCATTTCCTTTTTCGCCAGATTTTGTTCTTTATTTTTATGTCTCCAGTTGTCTTTGACGAGTTCAAGACCCCAAAAACCTTTTATATGTTTGGGGGAACATTGATGGAGCTCTTTAAAGTGCAACGAAAAAGGATGGTCTGGATTACCCTTTTTTATGTTCCGAATGTGTTCAGACCACCGGATTTTTAAAGTCCTGGTGGTCTTTCCCACATACAATTTATCACAGGAACACATAATGGCATAAATTGCATACTTTGAATTACATGTCATGAAGTGATTCAATTTGAATTGGTGATTGTTCAACATGAGTTCAACAGTTTTTTTAGCAGTATTGGTGCAGGATTTGCACATTGCGCAATCCCCGCACCGATGAAACCCTTTATTTCTGATAATGCCACCTAGTGGTTTCTCTATGAATGCACTTGAAACCAGTTTATCTTTAATACTAGGGGCTCTTTTATAAATAAATTTCGGTTTATTGGGTAAAATCTCTGTTAAAATGGGGTCACGTAAAAGCAGGTTCCAATTTTGATTAAAAATCCTCTCAATTTGGCGATGGTGACTGCTATAGTTAGAAATGAAGGCGAGATTGGCCCCAGTTTCTTTAATCTCCTTTGGCTTGTTTACAAGGAGACTCTCCCTGGGGATCGCATCGACTTCTTCTATAGCTTTGATTAATGTAGCTGGCTTATAGCCCTTATGCAGAAATTTCGATTTGAGAGTCTGAACACTCCTATTGTATTCTTCGGGCTTGGAGCAATTACGTTTCATCCTAATGAATTGCCCCTTAGGAACATTTGTAAGCCAGCGACTCAGATGATTACTTTTGCTGTCAATATAAGTGTTCGAGTCTGACGGTTTGGTATACACCGACGTTTGTAGTGTATTGTTCTCGACATAAATATTTAAATCCAGAAAGTTAATGCTGGATTTACTAATAGCAAAAGTAAGTTTTATATTTAATAAATTAGTATTTAAAAAACTACAAAAATCATTGAGCAGAGATTCCTCACCACGCCAAATAAATAAAATATCATCAATGTAGCGCCACCACTGGACCAGGTTCGCACCCCACTCATGGCAAAACGAAATTCCTTCCAGTATAAAAGTTTGTATACTGGAAGGAATTTCGTTTATTTTAACTAACAATTATTTTAATTTTGATGGTTCCTTTTATCTTCAGCAAGTCGGCACCGCCATGGGGACCAGGTTCGCCCCCAGTTATGCAAATATCTTCATGGCCAGATGGGAGGACACCATGGTATGGTCTGGCCATGAGTGGGGTGCGAACCTGGTCCAGTGGTGGCGCTACATTGATGATATTTTATTTATTTGGCGTGGTGAGGAATCTCTGCTCAATGATTTTTGTAGTTTTTTAAATACTAATTTATTAAATATAAAACTTACTTTTGCTATTAGTAAATCCAGCATTAACTTTCTGGATTTAAATATTTATGTCGAGAACAATACACTACAAACGTCGGTGTATACCAAACCGTCAGACTCGAACACTTATATTGACAGCAAAAGTAATCATCTGAGTCGCTGGCTTACAAATGTTCCTAAGGGGCAATTCATTAGGATGAAACGTAATTGCTCCAAGCCCGAAGAATACAATAGGAGTGTTCAGACTCTCAAATCGAAATTTCTGCATAAGGGCTATAAGCCAGCTACATTAATCAAAGCTATAGAAGAAGTCGATGCGATCCCCAGGGAGAGTCTCCTTGTAAACAAGCCAAAGGAGATTAAAGAAACTGGGGCCAATCTCGCCTTCATTTCTAACTATAGCAGTCACCATCGCCAAATTGAGAGGATTTTTAATCAAAATTGGAACCTGCTTTTACGTGACCCCATTTTAACAGAGATTTTACCCAATAAACCGAAATTTATTTATAAAAGAGCCCCTAGTATTAAAGATAAACTGGTTTCAAGTGCATTCATAGAGAAACCACTAGGTGGCATTATCAGAAATAAAGGGTTTCATCGGTGCGGGGATTGCGCAATGTGCAAATCCTGCACCAATACTGCTAAAAAAACTGTTGAACTCATGTTGAACAATCACCAATTCAAATTGAATCACTTCATGACATGTAATTCAAAGTATGCAATTTATGCCATTATGTGTTCCTGTGATAAATTGTATGTGGGAAAGACCACCAGGACTTTAAAAATCCGGTGGTCTGAACACATTCGGAACATAAAAAAGGGTAATCCAGACCATCCTTTTTCGTTGCACTTTAAAGAGCTCCATCAATGTTCCCCCAAACATATAAAAGGTTTTTGGGGTCTTGAACTCGTCAAAGACAACTGGAGACATAAAAATAAAGAACAAAATCTGGCGAAAAAGGAAATGAGGTGGATATATGACCTCAATTCTCTGACCCCTCATGGACTTAACGCAGACTTTGAACTTAAGTGGTTTTTATGAGTTTTTTAAACAGTTTTTATTCCCTGGATTATCCATTTTTAATTTCCTATTGTACCTTTATATATTTTTAATACAAATATTTTGTAAAAGCAATATTTTTCCTATGCACATGTCACTTTAATTAACCTTTGGGCACTTTAAGCACATCAATGCATCTTGCTTTGCAGCACTGAATCAGGCCCCTCCGGATGCACATGTCACTTTAATTAATCTTTGGGCACTTTAAACATATCAATGCATCAGGCCTTTCCGGACACAGTCTATTATGCTGTAAACGCTAACGTTACAGCATTGAATCAGGCCCCTCCGGAAGCAGTCCATGCGGTTCACACACCCGGCGTCTGTGCGTTCCATTACACGCACAGCGCCGTCTTGACGTCACAGCTGATGACGCGGCTGCTTTCCAGCATCCCGAACGGGACGCGCGATATTTACCTATGCCAGTAAATAGACTGCTTCCGGAAGTGACGTTTCCGGAAGCTGTCATGCGTTCCACGCGCCATAAGCCGTGCGTTCCACGGGTAACGGAGACCCGGAACGCGCTCTATACACGGCGAAATGGCACCCAGTTTGACTCTCCTGCATAACAAGCAGGTAGAGTCCATTGCTCTATTAATTTCTATTCAGTTATGCCCCTATATCTGCCATTACAATACGCAGATGTAATTCATGGGTACTTCCGCCCTATGATCACTTCCGGCGGAAGTATGCCTAATTGACAATGTGCATAGGTATAAATATGTGCTTAAGATCACTCCTCTCCAAGCCTTGAAGAAGACAGGTCCCCTGTCGAAACGCGTTGGCAGGAGAGGAGCGGACTATTGCTGTCATTTGACTGGGATTTTTGTGCTGACGGACGGTTATAGACTGGGGTATAAGGCCAATACCCCAGCCTCAAGGTACCGTGCTTTGTTCCATCCAGCCTATCCCAGTTATTATTTTATGTATCCGTTCAGAATAAAAGTATATGTATCGTTGAAAGTGGGCTCTCTTGTTTTTATATATCCATTTGGAGTTGTGATATCCACATTAGAGCATTCCCACCGTTTCAAAGTGAAAGATACCCAGATGCGTCTGTATCTACGTATACCCTTGTGAGTACGGTACGCATCCATATGTTCTTGTGATCGCACGTGGGGTGAACCTATAAAAAAGAAACCTTTATGGGCACGTCTATACCTCTCATATAGGAGAGGAACATCGGTGAATTTGTGTATACTACCCTCCAGCGCCCATTGGTCCATTTTCTGCAGAACATAGATCACGGGTGGTTTCCATTCAGAGAACACATAATTTCATTCATAAAACACAGGGTTCTATTCATAGAACACAAGGTTCCAATTATAGAACACAGGGTTCTATTCATAGAACACAAGGTTTTATTCATAGAACACATGGCTATATTTATAGATCACGGGTGGTTTCCATTTAGAGAACACATGGTTTCATTCATAAAACACAGGGTTCTATTCATGGAACACAGGGTTCCATTTATAGAACACAGGGTTCTATTAATAGAACACAATGTTTTATTCATAGAACACATGGTTATATTTATAGATCACGGTTGGTTTCCATTCAGAGAACACATGGTTTCATTCATAAAACACATGGTTCTATTCATAGAACACAGTTTTCCATTCATAGAACACAGGGTTCTATTAATAGAACACAAGGTTTTATTCATAAAACACATGGTTATATTTATAGATCACGGGTGGTTTCCATTCAGATAACACATCATTTCATTCATAAAACACAGGGTTCTATTCATAGAACACAAGGTTTTATTCATAAAACACATGGCTATATTTATAGATCACGGGTGGTTTCCATTCAGAGAACACATGGTTTCATTAATAAAACACAGGGTTCTATTTATAGAACACAGGGTTCCATTCATAGAACACAGGGTTCTATTAATAGAACACAAGGTTTTATTCATAAAACACATGGTTATATTTATAGATCACAGGTGGTTTCCATTCAGAGAACACATGGTTTCATTCATAAAACACATGGTTCTATTCATAGAACACAGGGTTCCATTCATAGAACACAGGGTTCTATTAATAGAACACAATGTTTTATTCATAAAACACATGGTTATATTTATAGATCACGGGTGGTTTCCATTCAGATAACACATCATTTCATTCATAAAACACAGGGTTCTATTCATAGAACACAGGGTTCCATTTATAGAACACTGGGTTCTATTCATAGAACACAAGGTTTTATTCATAGAACACATGGTTATATTTATAGATCACGGGTGGTTTCCATTCAGAGAACACATAATTTTATTCATAAAACACAGGGTTCTATTCATAGAACACAGGGTTCCATTTATAGAACACAGGGTTCTATTCATAGAACTCAAGGTTTTATTCATAGAACAGATGGTTATATTTATAGATCACGGGTGGTTTCCATTCAGAGAACACATAATTTCATTCATAAAACACAGGGTTCTATTCATAGAACACAGGGTTCCATTTATAGAACACAGGGTTCTATTCATAGAACACAAGGTTTATTCATAGAACAGATGGTTATATTTATAGATCACGGGTGGTTTCCATTCAGAGAACACATGGTTTCATTCATAAAACACAGGGTTCTATTCATGGAACACAAGGTTCCATTCATAGAACACAGGGTTCTATTAATAGAACACTAGGTTTTATTCATAAAACACATGGTTATATTTATAGATCACGGGTGGTTTCCATTCAGAGAACACATGGTTTCATTCATAAAACACAGGGTTCTATTCATAGAACACAGGGTTCCATTCATAGAACACAGGGTTCTATTAATAGAACACAAGGTTTTATTCATAAAACACATGGTTATATTTATAGATCACGGGTGGTTTCCATTCAGAGAACACATAATTTCATTCATAAAACACAGGGTTCTATTAATAGAACACAGGGTTCCATTTATAGAACACTGGGTTCTATTCATAGAACACAAGGTTTTATTCATAGAACACATGGTTATATTTATAGATCATGGGTGGTTTCCATTCAGAGAACACATGGTTTCATTCATAAAACACAGGGTTCTATTCATAAAACACAGGGTTCCATTCATAGAACACAGGGTTCTATTAATAGAACACAAGGTTTTATTCATAGAACACATGGTTATATTTATAGATCACGGGAGGTTTCCATTCAGAGAACACATGATTTCATTAATAAAACACAGGGTTCTATTCATAGAACACAGGGTTCCATTCATAGAACACAGGGTTCTATTAATAGAACACAAGGTTTTATTCATAAAACACATGGTTATATTTATAGATCACGGGTGGTTTCCATTCAGAGAACACATAATTTCATTCATAAAACACAGGGTTCTATTCATAGAACACAGGGTTCCATTTATAGAACACTGGGTTCTATTCATAGAACACAAGGTTTTATTCATAGAACACATGGTTATATTTATAGATCATGGGTGGTTTCCATTCAGAGAACACATGGTTTCATTCATAAAACACAGGGTTCTATTCATAAAACACAGGGTTCCATTCATAGAACACAGGGTTCTATTAATAGAACACAAGGTTTTATTCATAGAACACATGGTTATATTTATAGATCACGGGAGGTTTCCATTCAGAGAACACATGATTTCATTAATAAAACACAGGGTTCTATTTATAGAACACAGGGTTCCATTCATAGAACACAGGGTTCTATTAATAGAACACAAGGTTTTATTCATAAAACACATGGTTATATTTATAGATCACGGGTGGTTTCCATTCAGAGAACACATGGTTTCATTCATAAAACACAGGGTTCTATTCATAGAACACAGGGTTCCATTCATAGAACACAGGGTTCTATTAATAGAACACAAGGTTTTATTCATAAAACACATGGTTATATTTATAGATCACGGGTGGTTTCCATTCAGAGAACACATGGTTTCATTCATAAAACACAGGGTTCTATTCATAGAACACAGGGTTCCATTCATAGAATACAGTGTTCTATTAATAGAACACAAGGTTTTATTCATAAAACACATGGTTATATTTATAGATCACGGGTGGTTTCCATTCAGAGAACACATCATTCCATTCATAAAACACAGGGTTCTATTCATAGAACACAGGGTTCCATTTATAGAACACTGGGTTCTATTCATAGAACACAAGGTTTTATTCATAGAACACATGGTTATATTTATAGATCACGGGTGGTTTCCATTCAGAGAACACATAATTTTAATCATAAAACACAGGGTTCTATTCATAGAACACAGGGTTCCATTTATAAAACACAGGGTTCTATTCATAGAACACAGGGTTCCATTTATAAAACACAGGGTTCTATTCATAGAACTCAAGGTTTTATTCATAGAACAGATGGTTATATTTATAGATCACGGGTGGTTTCCATTCAGAGAACACATAATTTCATTCATAAAACACAGGGTTCTATTCATAGAACACAGGGTTCCATTTATAGAACACGGGGTTCTATTCATAGAACACAAGGTTTATTCATAGAACAGATGGTTATATTTATAGATCACGGGTGGTTTCCATTCAGATAACACATGGTTTCATTCATAAAACACAGGGTTCTATTCATGGAACACAGGGTTCCATTCATAGAACACAGGGTTCTATTAATAGAACACAAGGTTTTATTCATAGAACACATGGTTATATTTATAGATCACGGGTGGTTTCCATTCAGAGAACACATAATTTCATTCATAAAACACAGGGTTCTATTCATAGAACACAAGGTTCCAATTATAGAACACAGGGTTCTATTCATAGAACACAAGGTTTTATTCATAGAACAGATGGGTATATTTATAGATCACGGGTGGTTTCCATTCAGAGAACACATGGTTTCATTCATAAAACACAAGGTTCTATTCATAAAACACAGGGTTCCATTCATAGAACACAGGGTTCTATTAATAGAACACAAGGTTTTATTCATAAAACACATGGTTATATTTATAGATCACGGGTGGTTTCCATTCAGAGAACACATAATTGCATTCATAAAACACAGGGTTCTATTCATAGAACACAGGGTTCCATTTATAGAACACAGGGTTCTATTCATAGAACACAAGGTTTTATTCATAGAACACATGGTTATATTTATAGATCACGGGTGGTTTCCATTCAGAGAACACATCATTTCATTCATAAAACACAGGGTTCTATTCATAGAACACAAGGTTCCAATTATAGAACACAGGGTTCTATTCATAGAACACAAGGTTTTATTCATAGAACAGATGGTTATATTTATAGATCACGGGTGGTTTCCATTCAGAGAACACATAATTGCATTCATAAAACACAGGGTTCTATTCATAGAACACAGGGTTCCATTTATAGAACACAGGGTTCTATTCATAGAACACAAGGTTTTATTCATAGAACACATGGCTATATTTATAGATCACGGGTGGTTTCCATTCAGAGAACACATGGTTTCATTCATAAAACACAGGGTTCTATTTATAGAACACAGGGTTCCATTCATAGAACACAGGGTTCTATTAATAGAACACAAGGTTTTATTCATAAAACACATGGTTATATTTATAGATCACGGGTGGTTTCCATTCAGAGAACACATGGTTTCATTCATAAAACACAGGGTTCTATTCATAGAACACAGGGTTCCATTCATAGAACACAGGGTTCTATTAATAGAACACAAGGTTTTATTCATAAAACACATGGTTATATTTATAGATCACGGGTGGTTTCCATTCAGAGAACACATGGTTTCATTCATAAAACACAGGGTTCTATTCATAGAACACAGGGTTCCATTCATAGAACACAGGGTTCTATTAATAGAACACAAGGTTTTATTCATAAAACACATGGTTATATTTATAGATCACGGGTGGTTTCCATTCAGAGAACACATCATTTCATTCATAAAACACAGGGTTCTATTCATAGAACACAGGGTTCCATTTATAGAACACTGGGTTCTATTCCTAGAACACAAGGTTTTATTCATAGAACACATGGTCATATTTATAGATCACGGGTGGTTTCCATTCAGAGAACACATGATTTTATTCATAAAACACAGGGTTCTATTCATAGAACACAGGGTTCCATTTATAGAACACAGGGTTCTATTCATAGAACTCAAGGTTTTATTCATAGAACAGATGGTTATATTTATAGATCACGGGTGGTTTCCATTCAGAGAACACATAATTTCATTCATAAAACACAGGGTTCTATTCATAGAACACAGGGTTCCATTTATAGAACACGGGGTTCTATTTATAGAACACAAGGTTTATTCATAGAACAGATGGTTATATTTATAGATCATGGGTGGTTTCCATTCAGAGAACACATGGTTTCATTCATAAAACACAGGGTTCTATTCATGGAACACAGGGTTCCTTTTATAGAACACAGGGTTCTATTAATAGAACACAAGGTTTTATTCATAGAACACATGGTTATATTTATAGATCACGGGTGGTTTCCATTCAGAGAACACATAATTTCATTCATAAAACACAGGGTTCTATTCATAGAACACAAGGTTCCAATTATAGAACACAGGGTTCTATTCATAGAACACAAGGTTTTATTCATAGAACAGATGGGTATATTTATAGATCACGGGTGGTTTCCATTCAGAGAACACATGGTTTCATTCATAAAACACAGGGTTCTATTCATAGAACACAGGGTTCCATTTATAGAACACAGGGTTCTATTCATAGAACTCAAGGTTTTATTCATAGAACAGATGGTTATATTTATAGATCACGCGTGGTTTCCATTCAGAGAACACATAATTTCATTCATAAAACACAGGGTTCTATTCATAGAACACAGGGTTCCATTTATAGAACACGGGGTTCAATATATAGAACACAAGGTTTATTCATAGAACAGATGGTTATATTTATAGATCACGGGTGGTTTCCATTCAGAGAACACATGGTTTCATTCATAAAACACAGGGTTCTATTCATGGAACACAGGGTTCCATTCATAGAACACAGGGTTCTATTAATAGAACACAAGGTTTTATTCATAGAACACATGGTTATATTTATAGATCACGGGTGGTTTCCATTCAGAGAACACATCATTTCATTCATAAAACACAGGGTTCTATTCATAGAACACAGGGTTCCATTTATAGAACACTGGGTTCTATTCATAGAACACAAGGTTTTATTCATAGAACACATGGTTATATTTGTAGTTCACGGGTGGTTTCCATTCAGAGAACACATAATTTCATTCATAAAACACAGGGTTCTATTCATAGAACACAGGGTTCCATTTATAGAACACGGGGTTCTATTCATAGAACACAAGGTTTATTCATAGAACAGATGGTTATATTTATAGATCACGGGTGGTTTCCATTCAGAGAACACATGGTTTCATTCATAAAACACAGGGTTCTATTCATGGAACACAGGGTTCCATTCATAGAACACAGGGTTCTATTAATAGAACACAAGGTTTTATTCATAGAACACATGGTTATATTTATAGATCACGGGTGGTTTCCATTCAGAGAACACATAATTTCATTCATAAAACACAGGGTTCTATTCATAGAACACAAGATTCCAATTATAGAACACAGGGTTCTATTCATAGAACACAAGGTTTTATTCATAGAACAGATGGGTTTATTTATAGATCACGGGTGGTTTCCATTCAGAGAACACATGGTTTCATTCATAAAACACAGGGTTCTATTCATAAAACACAGGGTTCCATTCATAGAACACAGGGTTCTATTAATAGAACACAAGGTTTTATTCATAGAACACATGGCTATATTTATAGATCACGGGTTGTTTCCATTCAGAGAACACATGGTTTCATTCATAAAATACAGGGTTCTATTTATAGAACACAGGGTTCCATTTATAGAACACAGGTTTCTATTCATAGAACACAAGGTTTTATTCATAGAACACATGGCTATATTTGTAGATCACGGGTGGTTTCCATTCAGAGAACACATAATTGTATTCATAAAACACAGGGTTCTATTCATAGAACACAGGGTTCCATTTATAGAACACAGGGTTCTATTCATAGAACTCAAGGTTTTATTTATAGAACAGATGGTTATATTTATAGATCACGGGTGGTTTCCATTCAGAGAACACATAATTGCATTCATAAAACACAGGGTTCTATTCATAGAACACAGAGTTCCATTTATAGAACACAGGGTTCTATTCATAGAACACAAGGTTTTATTCATAGAACACATGGCTATATTTATAGATCACGGGTGGTTTCCATTCAGAGAACACATGGTTTCATTCATAAAACACAGGGTTCTATTTATAGAACACAGGGTTCCATTCATAGAACACAGGGTTCTATTAATAGAACACAAGGTTTTATTCATAAAACACATGGTTATATTTATAGATCACGGGTGGTTTCCATTCAGAGAACACATGGTTTCATTCATAAAACACAGGGTTCTATTCATAGAACACAGGGTTCCATTCATAGAACACAGGGTTCTATTAATAGAACACAAGGTTTTATTCATAAAACACATGGTTATATTTATAGATCACGGGTGGTTTCCATTCAGAGAACACATCATTTCATTCATAAAACACAGGGTTCTATTCATAGAACACAGGGTTCCATTTATAGAACACTGGGTTCTATTCATAGAACACAAGGTTTTATTCATAGAACACATGGTCATATTTATAGATCACGGGTGGTTTCCATTCAGAGAACACATAATTTTATTCATAAAACACAGGGTTCTATTCATAGAACACAGGGTTCCATTTATAGAACACAGGGTTCTATTCATAGAACTCAAGGTTTTATTCATAGAACAGATGGTTATATTTATAGATCACGGGTGGTTTCCATTCAGAGAACACATAATTTCATTCATAAAACACAGGGTTCTATTCATAGAACACAGGGTTCCATTTATAGAACAAGGGGTTCTATTTATAGAACACAAGGTTTATTCATAGAACAGATGGTTATATTTATAGATCACGGGTGGTTTCCATTCAGAGAACACATGGTTTCATTCATAAAACACAGGGTTCTATTCATGGAACACAGGGTTCCTTTCATAGAACACAGGGTTCTATTAATAGAACACAAGGTTTTATTCATAGAACACATGGTTATATTTATAGATCACGGGTGGTTTTCATTCAGAGAACACATAATTTCATTCATAAAACACAGGGTTCTATTCATAGAACACAAGGTTCCAATTATAGAACACAGGGTTCTATTCATAGAACACAAGGTTTTATTCATAGAACAGATGGGTATATTTATAGATCACGGGTGGTTTCCATTCAGAGAACACATGGTTTCATTCATAAAACACAGGGTTCTATTCATAGAACACATGGTTCCATTTATAGAACACAAGGTTTTATTCATAGAACAGATGGTTATATTTATAGATCACGGGTGGTTTCCATTCAGAGAACACATAATTTCATTCATAAAACACAGGGTTCTATTCATAGAACACAGGGTTCCATTTATAGAACACAGGGTTCTATTCATAGAACACAAGGTTTTATTCATAGAACACATGGCTATATTTATAGATCACGGGTGGTTTCCATTCAGAGAACACATGGTTTCATTCATAAAACACAGGGTTCTATTTATAGAACACAGGGTTCCATTCATAGAACACAGGGTTCTATTAATAGAACGCAAGGTTTTATTCATAAAACACATGGTTATATTTATAGATCACGGGTGGTTTCCATTCAGAGAACACATAATTTAATTCATAAAACACAGGGTTCTATTCATAGAACACAGGGTTCCATTTATAGAACACAGGGTTCTATTCATAGAACACAAGGTTTTATTCATAGAACAGATGGTTATATTTATAGATCACGGGTGGTTTCCATTCAGAGAACACATAATTGCATTCATAAAACACAGGGTTTTATTCATAGAACACAGGGTTCCATTTATAGAACACAGGGTTCTATTCATAGAACACAAGGTTTTATTCATAGAACACATGGCTATATTTATAGATCACGAGTGGTTTCCATTCAGAGAACACATGGTTTCATTCATAAAACACAGGGTTCTATTCATAGAACACAGGGTTCCATTCATAGAACACAGGGTTCTATTTATAGAACACAAGGTTTTATTCATAAAACACATGGTTATATTTATAGATCACGGGTGGTTTCCATTCAGAGAACACATGGTTTCATTCAAAAAAACACAGGGTTCTATTCATAGAACACAGGGTTCCATTTATAGAACACTGGGTTCTATTCCTAGAACACAAGGTTTTATTCATAGAACACATGGTCATATTTATAGATCACGGGTGGTTTCCATTCAGAGAACACATAATTTAATTCATAAAACACAGGGTTCTATTCATAGAACACAGGGTTCCATTTATAGAACACAGGGTTCTATTCATAGAACACAAGGTTTTATTCATAGAACACATGGTTATATTTATAGATCACGGGTGGTTTCCATTCAGAGAACACATGGTTTCATTCATAAAACACAGGGTTCTATTTATAGAACACAGGGTTCCATTCATAGAACACAGGGTTCTATTAATAGAACACAAGGTTTTATTCATAAAACACATGGTTATATTTATAGATCACGGGTGGTTTCCATTCAGAGAACACATGGTTTCATTCATAAAACACAGGGTTCTATTCATAGAACACAGGGTTCCATTCATAGAACACAGGGTTCTATTTATAGAACACAAGGTTTTATTCATAAAACACATGGTTATATTTATAGATCACGGGTGGTTTCCATTCAGAGAACACATGGTTTCATTCAAAAAAACACAGGGTTCTATTCATAGAACACAGGGTTCCATTCATAGAACACAGGGTTCTATTAATAGAACACAAGGTTTTATTCATAAAACACATGGTTATATTTTTAGATCACGGGTGGTTTCCATTCAGAGAACACATAATTTCATTCATAAAACACAGGGTTCTATTCATAGAACACAGGGTTCCATTTATAGAACACAGGGTTCCATTCATAGAACACAGGGTTCTATTCATAGAACAGATGGTTATATTTATAGATCATGGGTGGTTTCCATTCAGAGAACACATAATTTCATTCATAAAACACAGGGTTCTATTCATATAACACAGGGTTCCATTTATAGAACACAGGGTTCTATTCATAGAACACAAGGTTTTATTCATAGAACAGATGGTTATATTTATAGATCACGGGTGGTTTCCATTCAGAGAACACATAATTGCATTCATAAAACACAGGGTTCTATTCATAGAACACAGGGTTCTATTCATAGAACACAGGGTTCCATTTATAGAACACAGGGTTCTATTAATAGAACACAAGGTTTTATTCATAGAACACATGGCTATATTTATAGATCACGGGTGGTTTCCATTCAGAGAACACATGGTTTCATTCATAAAACACAGGGTTCTATTTATAGAACACAGGGTTCCATTCATAGAACACAGGGTTCTATTAATAGAACACAAGGTTTTATTCATAAAACACATGGTTATATTTATAGATCACGGGTGGTTTCCATTCAGAGAACACATCATTTCATTCATAAAACACAGGGTTCTATTCATAGAACACAGGGTTCCATTTATAGAACAAGGGGTTCTATTCATAGAACACAAGGTTTTATTCATAGAACACATGGTTATATTTATAGATCACGGGTGGTTTCCATTCAGAGAACACATAATTTTATTCATAAAACACAGGGTTCTATTCATAGAACACAGGGTTCCATTTATAGAACACAGGGTTCTATTCATAGAACTCAAGGTTTTATTCATAGAACAGATGGTTATATTTATAGATCACGGGTGGTTTCCATTCAGAGAACACATAATTTCATTCATAAAACACAGGGTTCTATTCATAGAACACAGGGTTCCATTTATAGAACACGGGGTTCTATTCATAGAACACAAGGTTTATTCATAGAACAGATGGTTATATTTATAGATCACGGGTGGTTTCCATTCAGAGAACACATGGTTTCATTCATAAAACACCGGGTTCTATTCATAGAACACAGGGTTCCATTCATAGAACACAGGGTTCTATTAATAGAACACAAGGTTTTATTCATAAAACACATGGTTATATTTTTAGATCACGGGTGGTTTCCATTCAGAGAACACATAATTTCATTCATAAAACACAGGGTTCTATTCATAGAACACAGGGTTCCATTCATAGAACACAGGGTTCCATTCATAGAACACAGGGTTCTATTAATAGAACACAAGGTTTTATTCATAAAACACATGGTTATATTTATAGATCACGGGTGGTTTCCATTCAGAGAACACATAATTGCATTCATAAAACACAGGGTTCTATTCATAGAACACAGGGTTCCATTTATAGAACACAGGGTTCTATTCATAGAACACAAGGTTTTATTCATAGAACACATGGCTATATTTATAGATCACGGGTGGTTTCCATTCAGAGAACACATGGTTTCATTCATAAAACACAGGGTTCTATTTATAGAACACAGGGTTCCATTCATAGAACACAGGGTTCTATTAATAGAACACAAGGTTTTATTCATAAAACACATGGTTATATTTATAGATCACGGGTGGTTTCCATTCAGAGAACACATGGTTTCATTCATAAAACACAGGGTTCTATTCATAGAACACAGGGTTCCATTCATAGAACACAGGGTTCTATTAATAGAACACAAGGTTTTATTCATAAAACACATGGTTATATTTATAGATCACGGGTGGTTTCCATTCAGAGAACACATCATTTCATTCATAAAACACAGGGTTCTATTCATAGAACACAGGGTTCCATTTATAGAACACTGGGTTCTATTCATAGAACACAAGGTTTTATTCATAGAACACATGGTTATATTTATAGATCACGGGTGGTTTCCATTCAGAGAACACATAATTGTATTCATAAAACACAGGGTTCTATTCATAGAACACAGGGTTCCATTTATAGAACACAGGGTTCTTTTCATAGAACTCAAGGTTTTATTTATAGAACAGATGGTTATATTTATAGATCACGGGTGGTTTCCATTCAGAGAACACATAATTTCATTCATAAAACACAGGGTTCTATTCATAGAACACAGGGTTCCATTTATAGAACACGGGGTTCTATTCATAGAACACAAGGTTTATTCATAGAACAGATGGTTATATTTATAGATCACGGGTGGTTTCCATTCAGAGAACACATCATTTCATTCATAAAACACAGGGTTCTATTCATAGAACACAGGGTTCCATTTATAGAACAAGGGGTTCTATTCATAGAACACAAGGTTTTATTCATAGAACACATGGTTATATTTATAGATCACGGGTGGTTTCCATTCAGAGAACACATAATTTTATTCATAAAACACAGGGTTCTATTCATAGAACACAGGGTTCCATTTATAGAACACAGGGTTCTATTCATAGAACTCAAGGTTTTATTCATAGAACAGATGGTTATATTTATAGATCACGGGTGGTTTCCATTCAGAGAACACATAATTTCATTCATAAAACACAGGGTTCTATTCATAGAACACAGGGTTCCATTTATAGAACACGGGGTTCTATTCATAGAACACAAGGTTTATTCATAGAACAGATGGTTATATTTATAGATCACGGGTGGTTTCCATTCAGAGAACACATGGTTTCATTCATAAAACACCGGGTTCTATTCATAGAACACAGGGTTCCATTCATAGAACACAGGGTTCTATTAATAGAACACAAGGTTTTATTCATAAAACACATGGTTATATTTATAGATCACGGGTGGTTTCCATTCAGAGAACACATAATTTCATTCATAAAACACAGGGTTCTATTCATAGAACACAAGGTTCCAATTATAGAACACAGGGTTCTATTCATAGAACACAAGGTTTTATTCATAGAACAGATGGGTATATACATAGATCACGGGTGGTTTCCATTCAGAGAACACATGGTTCTATTAATAGAACACAAGGTTTTATTCATAGAACACATGGTTATATTTGTAGATCACAGGTGGTTTCAATTCAGAGAACACATGATTTCATTCATAAAACACGGGGTTCTATTTATAGAACACAGGGTTCCATTCATAGAACACAGGGTTCTATTAATAGAACACAAGGTTTTATTCATAAAACACATGGTTATATTTATAGATCACGGGTGGTTTCCATTCAGAGAACACATAATTTCATTCATAAAACACAGGGTTCTATTCATAGAACACAGGGTTCCATTTATAGAACACAGGGTTCTATTCATAGAACACAAGGTTTTATTCATAAAACACATGGTTATATTTATACATCACGGGTGGTTTCCATTCAGAGAACACATAATTTCATTCATAAAACACAGGGTTCTATTCATAGAACACAGGGTTCCATTTATAGAACACAGGGTTCTATTAATAAAACACAAGGTTTTATTCATGAAACACATGGTTATATGTATAGATCACGGGTGGTTTCCATTCAGAGAACACATGGTTTCATTCATAAAACACCGGGTTCTATTCATAGAACACAGGGTTCCATTCATAGAACACAGGGTTCTATTAATAGAACACAAGGTTTTATTCATAAAACACATGGTTATATTTATAGATCACGGGTGGTTTCCATTCAGAGAACACATCATTTCATTCATAAAACACAGGGTTCTATTCATAGAACACAGGGTTCCATTTATAGAACACTGGGTTCTATTCATAGAACACAAGGTTTTATTCATAGAACACATGGTTATATTTGTAGTTCACGGGTGGTTTCCATTCAGAGAACACATAATTTCATTCATAAAACACAGGGTTCTATTCATAGAACACAGGGTTCCATTTATAGAACACGGGGTTCTATTCATAGAACACAAGGTTTATTCATAGAACAGATGGTTATATTTATAGATCACGGGTGGTTTCCATTCAGAGAACACATGGTTTCATTCATAAAACACAGGGTTCTATTCATGGAACACAGGGTTCCATTCATAGAACACAGGGTTCTATTAATAGAACACAAGGTTTTATTCATAGAACACATGGTTATATTTATAGATCACGGATGGTTTCCATTCAGAGAACACATAATTTCATTCATAAAACACAGGGTTCTATTCATAGAACACAAGATTCCAATTATAGAACACAGGGTTCTATTCATAGAACACAAGGTTTTATTCATAGAACAGATGGGTTTATTTATAGATCACGGGTGGTTTCCATTCAGAGAACACATGGTTTCATTCATAAAACACAGGGTTCTATTCATAAAACACAGTGTTCCATTCATAGAACACAGGGTTCTATTAATAGAACACAAGGTTTTATTCATAGAACACATGGCTATATTTATAGATCACGGGTGGTTTCCATTCAGAGAACACATGGTTTCATTCATAAAACACAGGGTTCTATTTATAGAACACAGGGTTCCATTTATAGAACACAGGTTTCTATTCATAGAACACAAGGTTTTATTCATAGAACACATGGCTATATTTGTAGATCACGGGTGGTTTCCATTCAGAGAACACATAATTGTATTCATAAAACACAGGGTTCTATTCATAGAACACAGGGTTCCATTTATAGAACACAGGGTTCTATTCATAGAACTCAAGGTTTTATTTATAGAACAGATGGTTATATTTATAGATCACGGGTGGTTTCCATTCAGAGAACACATAATTGCATTCATAAAACACAGGGTTCTATTCATAGAACACAGAGTTCCATTTATAGAACACAGGGTTCTATTCATAGAACACAAGGTTTTATTCATAGAACACATGGCTATATTTATAGATCACGGGTGGTTTCCATTCAGAGAACACATGGTTTCATTCATAAAACACAGGGTTCTATTTATAGAACACAGGGTTCCATTCATAGAACACAGGGTTCTATTAATAGAACACAAGGTTTTATTCATAAAACACATGGTTATATTTATAGATCACGGGTGGTTTCCATTCAGAGAACACATGGTTTCATTCATAAAACACAGGGTTCTATTCATAGAACACAGGGTTCCATTCATAGAACACAGGGTTCTATTAATAGAACACAAGGTTTTATTCATAAAACACATGGTTATATTTATAGATCACGGGTGGTTTCCATTCAGAGAACACATCATTTCATTCATAAAACACAGGGTTCTATTCATAGAACACAGGGTTCCATTTATAGAACACGGGGTTCTATTTATAGAACACAAGGTTTATTCATAGAACAGATGGTTATATTTATAGATAACGGGTGGTTTCCATTCAGAGAACACATGGTTTCATTCATAAAACACAGGGTTCTATTCATGGAACACAGGGTTCCTTTCATAGAACACAGGGTTCTATTAATAGAACACAAGGTTTTATTCATAGAACACATGGTTATATTTATAGATCACGGGTGGTTTTCATTCAGAGAACACATAATTTCATTCATAAAACACAGGGTTCTATTCATAGAACACAAGGTTCCAATTATAGAACACAGGGTTCTATTCATAGAACACAAGGTTTTATTCATAGAACAGATGGGTATATTTATAGATCACGGGTGGTTTCCATTCAGAGAACACATAATTTCATTCATAAAACACAGGGTTCTATTCATAGAACACAGGGTTCCATTTATAGAACACGGGGTTCTATTCATAGAACACAAGGTTTATTCATAGAACAGATGGTTATATTTATAGATCACGGGTGGTTTCCATTCAGAGAACACATGGTTTCATTCATAAAACACAGGGTTCTATTCATGGAACACAGGGTTCCATTCATAGAACACAGGGTTCTATTAATAGAACACAAGGTTTTATTCATAGAACACATGGTTATATTTATAGATCACGGGTGGTTTCCATTCAGAGAACACATAATTTCATTCATAAAACACAGGGTTCTATTCATAGAACACAAGGTTCCAATTATAGAACACAGGGTTCTATTCATAGAACACAAGGTTTTATTCATAGAACAGATGGGTATATTTATAGATCACGGGTGGTTTCCATTCAGAGAACACATAATTTCATTCATAAAACACAGGGTTCTATTCATAGAACACAAGGTTCCAATTATAGAACACAGGGTTCTATTCATAGAACACAAGGTTTTATTCATAGAACAGATGGGTATATTTATAGATCACGGGTGGTTTCCATTCAGAGAACACATGGTTTCATTCATAAAACACAGGGTTCTATTCATAAAACATAGGGTTCCATTCATAGAACACAGGGTTCTATTAATAGAACACAAGGTTTTATTCATAAAACACATGGTTATATTTATAGATCACGGGTGGTTTCCATTCAGAGAACACATGGTTTCATTCATAAAACACAGGGTTCTATTCATAGAACACAGGGTTCCATTCATAGAACACAAGGTTCTATTAATAGAACACAAAGTTTTATTCATAAAACACATGGTTATATTTATAGATCACGGGTGGTTTCCATTCAGAGAACACATAATTTCATTCATAAAACACAGGGTTCTATTCATAGAACACAGGGTTCCATTTATAGAACACAGGGTTCTATTCATAGAACACAAGGTTTTATTCATAGAACAGATGGTTATATTTATAGATCATGGGTGGTTTCCATTCAGAGAACACATAATTTCATTCATAAAACACAGGGTTCTATTCATAGAACACAGGGTTCCATTTATAGAACACAGGGTTCTATTCATAGAACACAAGGTTTTATTCATAGAACAGATGGTTATATTTATAGATCACGGGTGGTTTCCATTCAGAGAACACATAATTGCATTCATAAAACACAGGGTTCTATTCATAGAACACAGGGTTCCATTTATAGAACACAGGGTTCTATTCATAGAACACAAGGTTTTATTCATAGAACACATGGCTATATTTATAGATCATGGGTGGTTTTCATTCAGAGAACACATGGTTTCATTCATAAAACACAGGGTTCTATTTATAGAACACAGGGTTCCATTCATAGAACACAGGGTTCTATTAATAGAACACAAGGTTTTATTCATAAAACACATGGTTATATTTATAGATCACGGGTGGTTTCCATTCAGAGAACACATGGTTTCATTCAAAAAAACACAGGGTTCTATTCATAGAACACAGGGTTCCATTCATAGAACACAGGGTTCTATTAATAGAACACAAGGTTTTATTCATAAAACACATGGTTATATTTTTAGATCACGGGTGGTTTCCATTCAGAGAACACATAATTTCATTCATAAAACACAGGGTTCTATTCATAGAACACAGGGTTCCATTTATAGAACACAGGGTTCCATTCATAGAACACAGGGTTCTATTCATAGAACAGATGGTTATATTTATAGATCATGGGTGGTTTCCATTCAGAGAACACATAATTTCATTCATAAAACACAGGGTTCTTTTCATAGAACACAGGGTTCCATTTATAGAACACAGGGTTCTATTCATAGAACACAAGGTTTTATTCATAGAACAGATGGTTATATTTATAGATCACGGGTGGTTTCCATTCAGAGAACACATAATTGCATTCATAAAACACAGGGTTCTATTCATAGAACACAGGGTTCTATTCATAGAACACAGGGTTCCATTTATAGAACACAGGGTTCTATTCATAGAACACAAGGTTTTATTCATAAAACACATGGTTATATTTATAGATCACGGGTGGTTTCCATTCAGAGAACACATAATTTCATTCATAAAACACAGGGTTCTATTCATAGAACACAGGGTTCCATTTATAGAACACAGGGTTCCATTCATAGAACACAGGGTTCTATTCATAGAACAGATGGTTATATTTATAGATCATGGGTGGTTTCCATTCAGAGAACACATAATTTCATTCATAAAACACAGGGTTCTATTCATAGAACACAGGGTTCCATTTATAGAACACAGGGTTCTATTCATAGAACACAAGGTTTTATTCATAAAACACATGGTTATATTTATAGATCACGGGTGGTTTCCATTCAGAGAACACATAATTTCATTCATAAAACACAGGGTTCTATTCATAGAACACAGGGTTCCATTTATAGAACACAGGGTTCTATTAATAAAACACAAGGTTTTATTCATGAAACACATGGTTATATGTATAGATCACGGGTGGTTTCCATTCAGAGAACACATGGTTTCATTCATAAAACACCGGGTTCTATTCATAAAACACAGGGTTCCATTCATAGAACACAGGGTTCTATTAATAGAACACAAGGTTTTATTCATAAAACACATGGTTATATTTATAGATCACGGGTGGTTTCCATTCAGAGAACACATCATTTCATTCATAAAACACAGGGTTCTATTCATAGAACACAGGGTTCCATTTATAGAACACGGGGTTCTATTCATAGAACACAAGGTTTATTCATAGAACAGATGGTTATATTTATAGATCACGGGTGGTTTCCATTCAGAGAACACATAGTTTCATTCATAAAACACAGGGTTCTATTCATGGAACACAGGGTTCCATTCATAGAACACAGGGTTCTATTAATAGAACACAAGGTTTTATTCATAGAACACATGGTTATATTTATAGATCACGGGTGGTTTCCATTCAGAGAACACATAATTTCATTCATAAAAAACACAGGGTTCTATTCATAGAACACAAGGTTCCAATTATAGAACACAGGGTTCTATTCATAGAACACAAGGTTTTATTCATAGAACAGATGGGTTTATTTATAGATCACGGGTGGTTTCCATTCAGAGAACACATGGTTTCATTCATAAAACACAGGGTTCTATTCATAAAACACAGGGTTCCATTCATAGAACACAGGGTTCTATTAATAGAACACAAGGTTTTATTCATAGAACACATGGTTATATTTATAGAACACGGGTGGTTTCCATTCAGAGAACACATGATTTCATTCATAAAACACAGGTTTCTATTTATAGAACACAGGGTTCCATTCATAGAACACAGGGTTCTATTAATAGAACACAAGGTTTTATTCATAAAACACATGGTTATATTTATAGATCATGGGTGGTTTCCATTCAGAGAACACATAATTTCATTCATAAAACACAGGGTTCTATTCATAGAACACAGGGTTCCATTTATAGAACACAGGTTCTATTCATAGAACACAAGGTTTTATTCATAAAACACATGGTTATATTTATAGATCACGGGTGGTTTCCATTCAGAGAACACATCATTTCATTCATAAAACACAGGGTTCTATTCATAGAACACAGGGTTCCATTTATAGAACACTGGGTTCTATTCATAGAACACAAGGTTTTATTCATAGAACACATGGTTATATTTGTAGTTCACGGGTGGTTTCCATTCAGAGAACACATAATTTCATTCATAAAACACAGGGTTCTATTCATAGAACACAGGGTTCCATTTATAGAACACAGGTTTCTATTCATAGAACACAAGGTTTTATTCATAGAACACATGGCTATATTTGTAGATCACGGGTGGTTTCCATTCAGAGAACACATAATTGTATTCATAAAACACAGGGTTCTATTCATAGAACACAGGGTTCCATTTATAGAACACAGGGTTCTATTCATAGAACTCAAGGTTTTATTTATAGAACAGATGGTTATATTTATAGATCACGGGTGGTTTCCATTCAGAGAACACATAATTGCATTCATAAAACACAGTGTTCTATTCATAGAACACAGAGTTCCATTTATAGAACACAGGGTTCTATTCATAGAACACAAGGTTTTATTCATAGAACACATGGTTATATTTATAGATCACGGGTGGTTTCCATTCAGAGAACACATGGTTTCATTCATAAAACACAGGGTTCTATTCATAGAACACAGGGTTCCATTCATAGAACACAGGGTTCTATTAATAGAACACAAGGTTTTATTCATAAAACACATGGTTATATTTATAGATCACGGGTGGTTTCCATTCAGAGAACACATCATTTCATTCATAAAACACAGGGTTCTATTCATAGAACACAGGGTTCCATTTATAGAACACTGGGTTCTATTCATAGAACACAAGGTTTTATTCATAGAACACATGGTCATATTTATAGATCACGGGTGGTTTCCATTCAGAGAACACATAATTTTATTCATAAAACACAGGGTTCTATTCATAGAACACAGGGTTCCATTTATAGAACACAGGGTTCTATTCATAGAACTCAAGGTTTTATTCATAGAACAGATGGTTATATTTATAGATCACGGGTGGTTTCCATTCAGAGAACACATGGTTTCATTCATAAAACACAGGGTTCTATTTATAGAACACAGGGTTCCATTCATAGAACACAGGGTTCTATTAATAGAACACAAGGTTTTATTCATAAAACACATGGTCATATTTATAGATCACGGGTGGTTTCCATTCAGAGAACACATGGTTTCATTCATAAAACACAGGGTTCTATTCATAGAACACAGGGTTCCATTCATAGAACACAGGGTTCTATTAATAGAACACAAGGTTTTATTCATAGAACAGATGGTTATATTTATAGATCACGGGTGGTTTCCATTCAGAGAACACATAATTTCATTCATAAAACACAGGGTTCTATTCATAGAACACAGGGTTCCATTTATAGAACACGGGGTTCTATTTATAGAACACAAGGTTTATTCATAGAACAGATGGTTATATTTATAGATCACGGGTGGTTTCCATTCAGAGAACACATGGTTTCATTCATAAAACACAGGGTTCTATTCATGGAACACAGGGTTCCTTTTATAGAACACAGGGTTCTATTAATAGAACACAAGGTTTTATTCATAGAACACATGGTTATATTTATAGATCACGGGTGGTTTTCATTCAGAGAACACATAATTTCATTCATAAAACACAGGGTTCTATTCATAGAACACAAGGTTCCAATTATAGAACACAGGGTTCTATTCATAGAACACAAGGTTTTATTCATAGAAAAGATGGGTATATTTATAGATCACGGGTGGTTTCCATTCAGAGAACACATAATTTCATTCATAAAACACAGGGTTCTATTCATAGAACACAGGGTTCCATTTATAGAACACGGGGTTCTATTCATAGAACACAAGGTTTATTCATAGAACAGATGGTTATATTTATAGATCACGGGTGGTTTCCATTCAGAGAACACATCATTTCATTCATAAAACACAGGGTTCTATTCATAGAACACAGGGTTCCATTTATAGAACACGGGGTTCTATTCATAGAACACAAGGTTTATTCATAGAACAGATGGTTATATTTATAGATCACGGGTGGTTTCTATTCAGAGAACACATGGTTTCATTCATAAAACACAGGGTTCTATTCATGGAACACAGGGTTCCATTCATAGAACACAGGGTTCTATTAATAGAACACAAGGTTTTATTCATAGAACACATGGTTATATTTATAGATCACGGGTGGTTTCCATTCAGAGAACACATAATTTCATTCATAAAACACAGGGTTCTATTCATAGAACACAAGGTTCCAATTATAGAACACAGGGTTCTATTCATAGAACACAAGGTTTTATTCATAGAACAGATGGGTATATTTATAGATCACGGGTGGTTTCCATTCAGAGAACACATCATTTCATTCATAAAACACAGGGTTCTATACATAGAACACAGGGTTCCATTTATAGAACAAGGGGTTCTATTCATAGAACACAAGGTTTTATTCATAGAACACATGGTTATATTTATAGATCACGGGTGGTTTCCATTCAGAGAACACATAATTTTATTCATAAAACACAGGGTTCTATTCATAGAACACAGGGTTCCATTTATAGAACACAGGGTTCTATTCATAGAACTCAAGGTTTTATTCATAGAACAGATGGTTATATTTATAGATCACGGGTGGTTTCCATTCAGAGAACACATGGTTTCATTCATAAAACACAGGGTTCTATTCATAGAACACAGGGTTCCATTCATAGAACACAGGGTTCTATTAATAGAACACAAGGTTTTATTCATAAAACACATGGTTATATTTATAGATCACGGGTGGTTTCCATTCAGAGAACACATAATTTAATTCATAAAACACAGGGTTCTATTCATAGAACACAGGGTTCCATTTATAGAACACAGGGTTCTATTCATAGAACACAAGGTTTTATTCATAGAACAGATGGTTATATTTATAGATCACGGTTGGTTTCCATTCAGAGAACACATAATTGCATTCATAAAACACAGGGTTCTATTCATAGAACACAGGGTTCCATTTATAGAACACAGGGTTCTATTCATAGAACACAAGGTTTTATT
The DNA here is from genome assembly GCF_055691185.1 of Crinia signifera. Taxonomy (NCBI): domain Eukaryota; kingdom Metazoa; phylum Chordata; class Amphibia; order Anura; family Myobatrachidae; genus Crinia; species Crinia signifera. The sequence goes on along the minus strand of NC_139217.1, from coordinate 234,459,826 downwards.
CATAGAACACATGGCTATATTTATAGATCACGGGTGGTTTCCATTCAGAGAACACATGGTTTCATTCATAAAACACAGGGTTCTATTTATAGAACACAGGGTTCCATTCATAGAACACAGGGTTCTATTAATAGAACGCAAGGTTTTATTCATAAAACACATGGTTATATTTATAGATCACGGGTGGTTTCCATTCAGAGAACACATAATTTAATTCATAAAACACAGGGTTCTATTCATAGAACACAGGGTTCCATTTATAGAACACAGGGTTCTATTCATAGAACACAAGGTTTTATTCATAGAACAGATGGTTATATTTATAGATCACGGGTGGTTTCCATTCAGAGAACACATAATTGCATTCATAAAACACAGGGTTCTATTCATAGAACACAGGGTTCCATTTATAGAACACAGGGTTCTATTCATAGAACACAAGGTTTTATTCATAGAACACATGGCTATATTTATAGATCACGGGTGGTTTCCATTCAGAGAACACATGGTTTCATTCATAAAACACAGGGTTCTATTTATAGAACACAGGGTTCCATTCATAGAACACAGGGTTCTATTAATAGAACACAAGGTTTTATTCATAAAACACATGGTTATATTTATAGATCACGGGTGGTTTCCATTCAGAGAACACATGGTTTCATTCATAAAACACAGGGTTCTATTCATAGAACACAGGGTTCCATTCATAGAACACAGGGTTCTATTAATAGAACACAAGGTTTTATTCATAAAACACATGGTTATATTTATAGATCACGGGTGGTTTCCATTCAGAGAACACATGGTTTCATTCATAAAACACAGGGTTCTATTCATAGAACACAGGGTTCCATTCATAGAACACAGGGTTCTATTAATAGAACACAAGGTTTTATTCATAAAACACATGGTTATATTTATAGATCACGGGTGGTTTCCATTCAGAGAACACATCATTTCATTCATAAAACACATGGTTCTATTCATAGAACACAGGGTTCCATTTATAGAACACTGGGTTCTATTCCTAGAACACAAGGTTTTATTCATAGAACACATGGTCATATTTATAGATCACGGGTGGTTTCCATTCAGAGAACACATGATTTTATTCATAAAACACAGGGTTCTATTCATAGAACACAGGGTTCCATTTATAGAACACAGGGTTCTATTCATAGAACTCAAGGTTTTATTCATAGAACAGATGGTTATATTTATAGATCACGGGTGGTTTCCATTCAGAGAACACATAATTTCATTCATAAAACACAGGGTTCTATTCATAGAACACAGGGTTCCATTTATAGAACACGGGGTTCTATTTATAGAACACAAGGTTTATTCATAGAACAGATGGTTATATTTATAGATCATGGGTGGTTTCCATTCAGAGAACACATGGTTTCATTCATAAAACACAGGGTTCTATTCATGGAACACAGGGTTCCTTTTATAGAACACAGGGTTCTATTAATAGAACACAAGGTTTTATTCATAGAACACATGGTTATATTTATAGATCACGGGTGGTTTCCATTCAGAGAACACATAATTTCATTCATAAAACACAGGGTTCTATTCATAGAACACAAGGTTCCAATTATAGAACACAGGGTTCTATTCATAGAACACAAGGTTTTATTCATAGAACAGATGGGTATATTTATAGATCACGGGTGGTTTCCATTCAGAGAACACATGGTTTCATTCATAAAACACAGGGTTCTATTCATAGAACACAGGGTTCCATTTATAGAACACAGTGTTCTATTCATAGAACTCAAGGTTTTATTCATAGAACAGATGGTTATATTTATAGATCACGCGTGGTTTCCATTCAGAGAACACATAATTTCATTCATAAAACACAGGGTTCTATTCATAGAACACAGGGTTCCATTTATAGAACACGGGGTTCTATTCATAGAACACAAGGTTTATTCATAGAACAGATGGTTATATTTATAGATCACGGGTGGTTTCCATTCAGAGAACAAATGGTTTCATTCATAAAACACAGGGTTCTATTCATGGAACACAGGGTTCCATTCATAGAACACAGGGTTCTATTAATAGAACACAAGGTTTTATTCATAGAACACATGGTTATATTTATAGATCACGGGTGGTTTCCATTCAGAGAACACATCATTTCATTCATAAAACACAGGGTTCTATTCATAGAACACAGGGTTCCATTTATAGAACACTGGGTTCTATTCATAGAACACAAGGTTTTATTCATAGAACACATGGTTATATTTGTAGTTCACGGGTGGTTTCCATTCAGAGAACACATAATTTCATTCATAAAACACAGGGTTCTATTCATAGAACACAGGGTTCCATTTATAGAACACGGGGTTCTATTCATAGAACACAAGGTTTATTCATAGAACAGATGGTTATATTTATAGATCACGGGTGGTTTCCATTCAGAGAACACATGGTTTCATTCATAAAACACAGGGTTCTATTCATGGAACACAGGGTTCCATTCATAGAACACAGGGTTCTATTAATAGAACACAAGGTTTTATTCATAGAACACATGGTTATATTTATAGATCACGGGTGGTTTCCATTCAGAGAACACATAATTTCATTCATAAAACACAGGGTTCTATTCATAGAACACAAGATTCCAATTATAGAACACAGGGTTCTATTCATAGAACACAAGGTTTTATTCATAGAACAGATGGGTTTATTTATAGATCACGGGTGGTTTCCATTCAGAGAACACATGGTTTCATTCATAAAACACAGGGTTCTATTCATAAAACACAGGGTTCCATTCATAGAACACAGGGTTCTATTAATAGAACACAAGGTTTTATTCATAGAACACATGGCTATATTTATAGATCACGGGTTGTTTCCATTCAGAGAACACATGGTTTCATTCATAAAATACAGGGTTCTATTTATAGAACACAGGGTTCCATTTATAGAACACAGGTTTCTATTCATAGAACACAAGGTTTTATTCATAGAACACATGGCTATATTTGTAGATCACGGGTGGTTTCCATTCAGAGAACACATAATTGTATTCATAAAACACAGGGTTCTATTCATAGAACACAGGGTTCCATTTATAGAACACAGGGTTCTATTCATAGAACTCAAGGTTTTATTTATAGAACAGATGGTTATATTTATAGATCACGGGTGGTTTCCATTCAGAGAACACATAATTGCATTCATAAAACACAGGGTTCTATTCATAGAACACAGAGTTCCATTTATAGAACACAGGGTTCTATTCATAGAACACAAGGTTTTATTCATAGAACACATGGCTATATTTATAGATCACGGGTGGTTTCCATTCAGAGAACACATGGTTTCATTCATAAAACACAGGGTTCTATTTATAGAACACAGGGTTCCATTCATAGAACACAGGGTTCTATTAATAGAACACAAGGTTTTATTCATAAAACACATGGTTATATTTATAGATCACGGGTGGTTTCCATTCAGAGAACACATGGTTTCATTCATAAAACACAGGGTTCTATTCATAGAACACAGGGTTCCATTCATAGAACACAGGGTTCTATTAATAGAACACAAGGTTTTATTCATAAAACACATGGTTATATTTATAGATCACGGGTGGTTTCCATTCAGAGAACACATCATTTCATTCATAAAACACAGGGTTCTATTCATAGAACACAGGGTTCCATTTATAGAACACTGGGTTCTATTCATAGAACACAAGGTTTTATTCATAGAACACATGGTCATATTTATAGATCACGGGTGGTTTCCATTCAGAGAACACATAATTTTATTCATAAAACACAGGGTTCTATTCATGGAACACAGGGTTCCTTTCATAGAACACAGGGTTCTATTAATAGAACACAAGGTTTTATTCATAGAACACATGGTTATATTTATAGATCACGGGTGGTTTTCATTCAGAGAACACATAATTTCATTCATAAAACACAGGGTTCTATTCATAGAACACAAGGTTCCAATTATAGAACACAGGGTTCTATTCATAGAACACAAGGTTTTATTCATAGAACAGATGGGTATATTTATAGATCACGGGTGGTTTCCATTCAGAGAACACATGGTTTCATTCATAAAACACAGGGTTCTATTCATAGAACACATGGTTCCATTTATAGAACACAGGGTTCTATTCATAGAACTCAAGGTTTTATTCATAGAACAGATGGTTATATTTATAGATCACGGGTGGTTTCCATTCAGAGAACACATAATTGCATTCATAAAACACAGGGTTCTATTCATAGAACACAGGGTTCCATTTATAGAACACAGGGTTCTATTCATAGAACACAAGGTTTTATTCATAGAACACATGGCTATATTTATAGATCAAGGGTGGTTTCCATTCAGAGAACACATGGTTTCATTCATAAAACACAGGGTTCTATTTATAGAACACAGGGTTCCATTCATAGAACACAGGGTTCTATTAATAGAACACTAGGTTTTATTCATAAAACACATGGTTATATTTATAGATCACGGGTGGTTTCCATTCAGAGAACACATGGTTTCATTCATAAAACACAGGGTTCTATTCATAGAACACAGGGTTCCATTCATAGAACACAGGGTTCTATTAATAGAACAAAAGGTTTTATTCATAAAACACATGGTTATATTTATAGATCACGGGTGGTTTCCATTAAGAGAACACATCATTTCATTCATAAAACACAGGGTTCTATTCATAGAACACAGGGTTCCATTTATAGAACACTGGGTTCTATTCATAGAACACAAGGTTTTATTCATAGAACACATGGTTATATTTATAGATGACGGGTGGTTTCCATTCAGAGAACACATAATTTTATTCATAAAACACAGGGTTCTATTCATAGAACACAGGGTTCCATTTATAGAACACAGGGTTCTATTCATAGAACTCAAGGTTTTATTCATAGAACAGATGGTTATATTTATAGATCACGGGTGGTTTCCATTCAGAGAACACATAATTTCATTCATAAAACACAGGGTTCTATTCATAGAACACAGGGTTCCATTTATAGAACACAGGGTTCTATTCATAGAACACAAGGTTTTATTCATAGAACACATGGCTATATTTATAGATCACGGGTGGTTTCCATTCAGAGAACACATGGTTTCATTCATAAAACACAGGGTTCTATTTATAGAACACAGGGTTCCATTCATAGAACACAGGGTTCTATTAATAGAACGCAAGGTTTTATTCATAAAACACATGGTTATATTTATAGATCACGGGTGGTTTCCATTCAGAGAACACATAATTTAATTCATAAAACACAGGGTTCTATTCATAGAACACAGGGTTCCATTTATAGAACACAGGGTTCTATTCATAGAACACAAGGTTTTATTCATAGAACAGATGGTTATATTTATAGATCACGGGTGGTTTCCATTCAGAGAACACATAATTGCATTCATAAAACACAGGGTTTTATTCATAGAACACAGGGTTCCATTTATAGAACACAGGGTTCTATTCATAGAACACAAGGTTTTATTCATAGAACACATGGCTATATTTATAGATCACGAGTGGTTTCCATTCAGAGAACACATGGTTTCATTCATAAAACACAGGGTTCTATTTATAGAACACAGGGTTCCATTCATAGAACACAGGGTTCTATTAATAGAACACAAGGTTTTATTCATAAAACACATGGTTATATTTATAGATCACGGGTGGTTTCCATTCAGAGAACACATGGTTTCATTCATAAAACACAGGGTTCTATTCATAGAACACAGGGTTCCATTCATAGAACACAGGGTTCTATTTATAGAACACAAGGTTTTATTCATAAAACACATGGTTATATTTATAGATCACGGGTGGTTTCCATTCAGAGAACACATGGTTTCATTCAAAAAAACACAGGGTTCTATTCATAGAACACAGGGTTCCATTCATAGAACACAGGGTTCTATTAATAGAACACAAGGTTTTATTCATAAAACACATGGTTATATTTTTAGATCACGGGTGGTTTCCATTCAGAGAACACATAATTTCATTCATAAAACACAGGGTTCTATTCATAGAACACAGGGTTCCATTTATAGAACACAGGGTTCCATTCATAGAACACAGGGTTCTATTCATAGAACAGATGGTTATATTTATAGATCATGGGTGGTTTCCATTCAGAGAACACATAATTTCATTCATAAAACACAGGGTTCTATTCATATAACACAGGGTTCCATTTATAGAACACAGGGTTCTATTCATAGAACACAAGGTTTTATTCATAGAACAGATGGTTATATTTATAGATCACGGGTGGTTTCCATTCAGAGAACACATAATTGCATTCATAAAACACAGGGTTCTATTCATAGAACACAGGGTTCTATTCATAGAACACAGGGTTCCATTTATAGAACACAGGGTTCTATTAATAGAACACAAGGTTTTATTCATAGAACACATGGCTATATTTATAGATCACGGGTGGTTTCCATTCAGAGAACACATGGTTTCATTCATAAAACACAGGGTTCTATTTATAGAACACAGGGTTCCATTCATAGAACACAGGGTTCTATTAATAGAACACAAGGTTTTATTCATAAAACACATGGTTATATTTATAGATCACGGGTGGTTTCCATTCAGAGAACACATCATTTCATTCATAAAACACAGGGTTCTATTCATAGAACACAGGGTTCCATTTATAGAACAAGGGGTTCTATTCATAGAACACAAGGTTTTATTCATAGAACACATGGTTATATTTATAGATCACGGGTGGTTTCCATTCAGAGAACACATAATTTTATTCATAAAACACAGGGTTCTATTCATAGAACACAGGGTTCCATTTATAGAACACAGGGTTCTATTCATAGAACTCAAGGTTTTATTCATAGAACAGATGGTTATATTTATAGATCACGGGTGGTTTCCATTCAGAGAACACATAATTTCATTCATAAAACACAGGGTTCTATTCATAGAACACAGGGTTCCATTTATAGAACACGGGGTTCTATTCATAGAACACAAGGTTTATTCATAGAACAGATGGTTATATTTATAGATCACGGGTGGTTTCCATTCAGAGAACACATGGTTTCATTCATAAAACACCGGGTTCTATTCATAGAACACAGGGTTCCATTCATAGAACACAGGGTTCTATTAATAGAACACAAGGTTTTATTCATAAAACACATGGTTATATTTATAGATCACGGGTGGTTTCCATTCAGAGAACACATAATTTCATTCATAAAACACAGGGTTCTATTCATAGAACACAAGGTTCCAATTATAGAACACAGGGTTCTATTCATAGAACACAAGGTTTTATTCATAGAACAGATGGGTATATACATAGATCACGGGTGGTTTCCATTCAGAGAACACATGGTTTCATTCATAAAACACAGGGTTCTATTCATAAAACACAGGGTTTCATTCATAGAACACAGGGTTCTATTAATAGAACACAAGGTTTTATTCATAGAACACATGGTTATATTTGTAGATCACAGGTGGTTTCAATTCAGAGAACACATGATTTCATTCATAAAACACCGGGTTCTATTTATAGAACACAGGGTTCCATTCATAGAACACAGGGTTCTATTAATAGAACACAAGGTTTTATTCATAAAACACATGGTTATATTTATAGATCACGGGTGGTTTCCATTCAGAGAACACATAATTTCATTCATAAAACACAGGGTTCTATTCATAGAACACAGGGTTCCATTTATAGAACACAGGGTTCTATTCATAGAACACAAGGTTTTATTCATAAAACACATGGTTATATTTATACATCACGGGTGGTTTCCATTCAGAGAACACATAATTTCATTCATAAAACACAGGGTTCTATTCATAGAACACAGGGTTCCATTTATAGAACACAGGGTTCTATTAATAAAACACAAGGTTTTATTCATGAAACACATGGTTATATGTATAGATCACGGGTGGTTTCCATTCAGAGAACACATGGTTTCATTCATAAAACACCGGGTTCTATTCATAGAACACAGGGTTCCATTCATAGAACACAGGGTTCTATTAATAGAACACAAGGTTTTATTCATAAAACACATGGTTATATTTATAGATCACGGGTGGTTTCCATTCAGAGAACACATCATTTCATTCATAAAACACAGGGTTCTATTCATAGAACACAGGGTTCCATTTATAGAACACTGGGTTCTATTCATAGAACACAAGGTTTTATTCATAGAACACATGGTAATATTTGTAGTTCACGGGTGGTTTCCATTCAGAGAACACATAATTTCATTCATAAAACACAGGGTTCTATTCATAGAACACAGGGTTCCATTTATAGAACACGGGGTTCTATTCATAGAACACAAGGTTTATTCATAGAACAGATGGTTATATTTATATATCACGGGTGGTTTCCATTCAGAGAACACATGGTTTCATTCATAAAACACAGGGTTCTATTCATGGAACACAGGGTTCCATTCATAGAACACAGGGTTCTATTAATAGAACACAAGGTTTTATTTATAGAACACATGGTTATATTTATAGATCACGGATGGTTTCCATTCAGAGAACACATAATTTCATTCATAAAACACAGGGTTCTATTCATAGAACACAAGATTCCAATTATAGAACACAGGGTTCTATTCATAGAACACAAGGTTTTATTCATAGAACAGATGGGTTTATTTATAGATCACGGGTGGTTTCCATTCAGAGAACACATGGTTTCATTCATAAAACACAGGGTTCTATTCATAAAACACAGGGTTCCATTCATAGAACACAGGGTTCTATTAATAGAACACAAGGTTTTATTCATAGAACACATGGCTATATTTATAGATCACGGGTGGTTTCCATTCAGAGAACACATGGTTTCATTCATAAAACACAGGGTTCTATTTATAGAACACAGGGTTCCATTTATAGAACACAGGTTTCTATTCATAGAACACAAGGTTTTATTCATAGAACACATGGCTATATTTGTAGATCACGGGTGGTTTCCATTCAGAGAACACATAATTGTATTCATAAAACACAGGGTTCTATTCATGGAACACAGGGTTCCATTCATAGAACACAGGGTTCTATTAATAGAACACAAGGTTTTATTCATAGAACACATGGTTATATTTATAGATCACGGATGGTTTCCATTCAGAGAACACATAATTGTATTCATAAAACACAGGGTTCTATTCATAGAACACAGGGTTCCATTTATAGAACACAGGGTTCTATTCATAGAACACAAGGTTTTATTCATAGAACACATGGCTATATTTATAGATCACGGGTGGTTTCCATTCAGAGAACACATGGTTTCATTCATAAAACACAGGGTTCTATTTATAGAACACAGGGTTCCATTCATAGAACACAGGGTTCTATTAATAGAACACAAGGTTTTATTCATAAAACACATGGTTATATTTATAGATCACGTGTGGTTTCCATTCAGAGAACACATGGTTTCATTCATAAAACACAGGGTTCTATTCATAGAACACAGGGTTCCATTCATAGAACACAGGGTTCTATTAATAGAACACAAGGTTTTATTCATAAAACACATGGTTATATTTATAGATCACGGGTGGTTTCCATTCAGAGAACACATCATTTCATTCATAAAACACAGGGTTCTATTCATAGAACACAGGGTTCCATTTATAGAACACGGGGTTCTATTTATAGAACACAAGGTTTATTCATAGAACAGATGGTTATATTTATAGATAACGGGTGGTTTCCATTCAGAGAACACATGGTTTCATTCATAAAACACAGGGTTCTATTCATGGAACACAGGGTTCCTTTCATAGAACACAGGGTTCTATTAATAGAACACAAGGTTTTATTCATAGAACACATGGTTATATTTATAGATCACGGGTGGTTTTCATTCAGAGAACACATAATTTCATTCATAAAACACAGGGTTCTATTCATAGAACACAAGGTTCCAATTATAGAACACAGGGTTCTATTCATAGAACACAAGGTTTTATTCATAGAACAGATGGGTATATTTATAGATCACGGGTGGTTTCCATTCAGAGAACACATGGTTTCATTCATAAAACACAGGGTTCTATTCATAGAACACAGGGTTCCATTTATAGAACACAGGGTTCTATTCATAGAACTCAAGGTTTTATTCATAGAACAGATGGTTATATTTATAGATCACGGGTGGTTTCCATTCAGAGAACACATAATTTCATTCATAAAACACAGGGTTCTATTCATAGAACACAGGGTTCCATTTATAGAACACGGGGTTCTATTCATAGAACACAAGGTTTATTCATAGAACAGATGGTTATATTTATAGATCACGGGTGGTTTCCATTCAGAGAACACATGGTTTCATTCATAAAACACAGGGTTCTATTCATGGAACACAGGGTTCCATTCATAGAACACAGGGTTCTATTAATAGAACACAAGGTTTTATTCATAGAACACATGGTTATATTTATAGATCACGGGTGGTTTCCATTCAGAGAACACATAATTTCATTCATAAAACACAGGGTTCTATTCATAGAACACAAGGTTCCAATTATAGAACACAGGGTTCTATTCATAGAACACAAGGTTTTATTCATAGAACAGATGGGTATATTTATAGATCACGGGTGGTTTCCATTCAGAGAACACATAATTTCATTCATAAAACACAGGGTTCTATTCATAGAACACAAGGTTCCAATTATAGAACACAGGGTTCTATTCATAGAACACAAGGTTTTATTCATAGAACAGATGGGTATATTTATAGATCACGGGTGGTTTCCATTCAGAGAACACATGGTTTCATTCATAAAACACAGGGTTCTATTCATAAAACATAGGGTTCCATTCATAGAACACAGGGTTCTATTAATAGAACACAAGGTTTTATTCATAAAACACATGGTTATATTTATAGATCACGGGTGGTTTCCATTCAGAGAACACATGGTTTCATTCATAAAACACAGGGTTCTATTCATAGAACACAAGGTTCTATTAATAGAACACAAGGTTTTATTCATAAAACACATGGTTATATTTATAGATCACGGGTGGTTTCCATTCAGAGAACACATAATTTCATTCATAAAACACAGGGTTCTATTCATAGAACACAGGGTTCCATTTATAGAACACAGGGTTCTATTCATAGAACACAAGGTTTTATTCATAGAACAGATGGTTATATTTATAGATCATGGGTGGTTTCCATTCAGAGAACACATAATTTCATTCATAAAACACAGGGTTCTATTCATAGAACACAGGGTTCCATTTATAGAACACAGGGTTCTATTCATAGAACACAAGGTTTTATTCATAGAACAGATGGTTATATTTATAGATCACGGGTGGTTTCCATTCAGAGAACACATAATTGCATTCATAAAACACAGGGTTCTATTCATAGAACACAGGGTTCCATTTATAGAACACAGGGTTCTATTCATAGAACACAAGGTTTTATTCATAGAACACATGGCTACATTTATAGATCACGGGTGGTTTCCATTCAGAGAACACATGGTTTCATTCATAAAACACAGGGTTCTATTTATAGAACACAGGGTTCCAGTCATAGAACACAGGGTTCTATTAATAGAACACAAGGTTTTATTCATAAAACACATGGTTATATTTATAGATCACGGGTGGTTTCCATTCAGAGAACACATGGTTTCATTCATAAAACACAGGGTTCTATTCATAGAACACAGGGTTCCATTCATAGAACACAGGGTTCTATTAATAGAACACAAGGTTTTATTCATAAAACACATGGTTATATTTATAGATCACGGGTGGTTTCCATTTAGAGAACACATGGTTTCATTCAAAAAAACACAGGGTTCTATTCATAGAACACAGGGTTCCATTCATAGAACACAGGGTTCTATTAATAGAACACAAGGTTTTATTCATAAAACACATGGTTATATTTTTAGATAACGGGTGGTTTCTATTCAGAGAACACATAATTTCATTCATAAAACACAGGGTTCTATTCATAGAACACAGGGTTCCATTTATAGAACACAGGGTTCCATTCATAGAACACAGGGTTCTATTCATAGAACAGATGGTTATATTTATAGATCATGGGTGGTTTCCATTCAGAGAACACATAATTTCATTCATAAAACACAGGGTTCTATTCATAGAACACAGGGTTCCATTTATAGAACACAGGGTTCTATTCATAGAGCACAAGGTTTTATTCATAGAACAGATGGTTATATTTATAGATCACGGGTGGTTTCCATTCAGAGAACACATAATTGCATTCATAAAACACAGGGTTCTATTCATAGAACACAGGGTTCTATTCATAGAACACAGGGTTCCATTTATAGAACACAGGGTTCTATTCATAGAACACAAGGTTTTATTCATAGAACACATGGCTATATTTATAGATCACGGGTGGTTTCCATTCAGAGAACACATGGTTTCATTCATAAAACACAGGGTTCTATTTATAGAACACAGGGTTCCATTCATAGAACACAGGGTTCTATTAATAGAACACAAGGTTTTATTCATAAAACACATGGTTATATTTATAGATCACGGGTGGTTTCCATTTAGAGAACACATGGTTTCATTCAAAAAAACACAGGGTTCTATTCATAGAACACAGGGTTCCATTCATAGAACACAGGGTTCTATTAATAGAACACAAGGTTTTATTCATAAAACACATGGTTATATTTTTAGATAACGGGTGGTTTCTATTCAGAGAACACATAATTTCATTCATAAAACACAGGGTTCTATTCATAGAACACAGGGTTCCATTTATAGAACACAGGGTTCCATTCATAGAACACAGGGTTCTATTCATAGAACAGATGGTTATATTTATAGATCATGGGTGGTTTCCATTCAGAGAACACATAATTTCATTCATAAAACACAGGGTTCTATTCATAGAACACAGGGTTCCATTTATAGAACACAGGGTTCTATTCATAGAGCACAAGGTTTTATTCATAGAACAGATGGTTATATTTATAGATCACGGGTGGTTTCCATTCAGAGAACACATAATTGCATTCATAAAACACAGGGTTCTATTCATAGAACACAGGGTTCTATTCATAGAACACAGGGTTCCATTTATAGAACACAGGGTTCTATTCATAGAACACAAGGTTTTATTCATAGAACACATGGCTATATTTATAGATCACGGGTGGTTTCCATTCAGAGAACACATGGTTTCATTCATAAAACACAGGGTTCTATTTATAGAACACAGGGTTCCATTCATAGAACACAGGGTTCTATTAATAGAACACAAGGTTTTATTCATAAAACACATGGTTATATTTATAGATCACGGGTGGTTTCCATTCAGAAAACACATGGTTTCATTCTTAAAACACAGGGTTCTATTCATATAACACAGGGTTCCATTCATAGAACACAGGGTTCTATGCATAGAACAAAAGGTTTTATTCATAAAACACATGGTTATATTTATAGATCACAGGCGGTTTCCATTCAGAGAACACATCATTTCATTCATAAAACACAGGGTTCTATACACAGAACACAGGGTTCCATTTATAGAACAAGGGGTTCTATTCATAGAACACAAGGTTTTATTCATAGAACACATGGTTATATTTATAGATCACGGGTGGTTTCCATTCAGAGAACACATAATTTTATTCATAAAACACAGGGTTCTATTCATAGAACACAGGGTTCCATTTATAGAACACAGGGTTCTATTCATAGAACTCAAGGTTTTATTCATAGAACAGATGGTTATATTTATAGATCACGGGTGGTTTCCATTCAGAGAACACATGGTTTCATTCATAAAACACAGGGTTCTATTCATAGAACACAGGGTTCCATTCATAGAACACAGGGTTCTATTAATAGAACACAAGGTTTTATTCATAAAACACATGGTTATATTTATAGATCACGGGTGGTTTCCATTCAGAGATCACATAATTTTATTCATAAAACACAGGGTTCTATTCATAGAACACAGGGTTCCATTTATAGAACACAGGGTTCTATTCATAGAACTCAAGGTTTTATTCATAGAACAGATGGTTATATTTATAGATCACGGGTGGTTTCCATTCAGAGAACACATAATTTCATTCATAAAACACAGGGTTCTATTCATAGAACACAGGGTTCCATTTATAGAACACGGGGTTCTATTTATAGAACACAAGGTTTATTCATAGAACAGATGGTTATATTTATAGATCACGGGTGGTTTCCATTCAGAGAACACATGGTTTCATTCATAAAACACAGGGTTCTATTCATAGAACACAAGGTTCCAATTATAGAACACAGGGTTCTATTCATAGAACTCAAGGTTTTATTCATAGAACAGATGGTTATATTTATAGATCACGGGTGGTTTCCATTCAGAGAACACATGGTTTCATTCATAAAACACAGGGTTCTATTCATAGAACACAGGGTTCCATTCATAGAACACAGGGTTCTATTAATAGAACACAAGGTTTTATTCATAAAACACATGGTTATATTTATAGATCACGGGTGGTTTCCATTCAGAGATCACATAATTTTATTCATAAAACACAGGGTTCTATTCATAGAACACAGGGTTCCATTTATAGAACACAGGGTTCTATTCATAGAACTCAAGGTTTTATTCATAGAACAGATGGTTATATTTATAGATCACGGGTGGTTTCCATTCAGAGAACACATAATTTCATTCATAAAACACAGGGTTCTATTCATAGAACACAGGGTTCCATTTATAGAACACAGGGTTCTATTAATAGAACACAAGGTTTTATTCATAGAACACATGGTTATATTTATAGATCACGGGTGGTTTCCATTCAGAGAACACATGGTTTCATTCATAAAACACAGGGTTCTATTCATGGAACACAGAGTTCCATTTATAGAACACAGGGTTCTATTCATAGAACACAAGGTTTTATTCATAGAACACATGGCTATATTTATAGATCACGGGTGGTTTCCATTCAGAGAACACATGGTTTCATTCATAAAACACAGGGTTCTATTTATAGAACACAGGGTTCCATTCATAGAACACAGGGTTCTATTAATAGAACACAAGGTTTTATTCATAAAACACATGGTTATATTTATAGATCACGGGTGGTTTCCATTCAGAGAACACATAATTTAATTCATAAAACACAGGGTTCTATTCATAGAACACAGGGTTCCATTTATAGAACACAGGGTTCTATTCATAGAACACAAGGTTTTATTCATAGAACAGATGGTTATATTTATAGATCACGGGTGGTTTCCATTCAGAGAACACATAATTGCATTCATAAAACACAGCGTTCTATTCATAGAACACAGGGTTCCATTTATAGAACACAGGGTTCTATTCATAGAACACAAGGTTTTATTCATAGAACACATGGCTATATTTATAGATCACGAGTGGTTTCCATTCAGAGAACACATGGTTTCATTCATAAAACACAGGGTTCTATTTATAGAACACAGGGTTCCATTCATAGAACACAGGGTTCTATTAATAGAACACAAGGTTTTATTCATAAAACACATGGTTATATTTATAGATCACGGGTGGTTTCCATTCAGAAAACACATGGTTTCATTCATAAAACACAGGGTTCTATTCATAGAACACAGGGTTCCATTCATAGAACACAGGGTTCTATTAATAGAACACAAGGTTTTATTCATAAAACACATGGTTATATTTATAGATCACGGGTGGTTTCCATTCAGAGAACACATGGTTTCATTCAAAAAAACACAGGGTTCTATTCATAGAACACAGGGTTCCATTCATAGAACACAGGGTTCTATTAATAGAACACAAGGTTTTATTCATAAAACACATGGTTATATTTTTAGATCACGGGTGGTTTCCATTCAGAGAACACATAATTTCATTCATAAAACACAGGGTTCTATTCATAGAACACAGGGTTCCATTTATAGAACACAGGGTTCCATTCATAGAACACAGGGTTCTATTCATAGAACAGATGGTTATATTTATAGATCATGGGTGGTTTCCATTCAGAGAACACATAATTTCATTCATAAAACACAGGGTTCTATTCATATAACACAGGGTTCCATTTATAGAACACAGGGTTCTATTCATAGAACACAAGGTTTTATTCATAGAACAGATGGTTATATTTATAGATCACGGGTGGTTTCTATTCAGAGAACACATAATTGCATTCATAAAACACAGGGTTCTATTCATAGAACACAGGGTTCTATTCATAGAACACAGGGTTTTATTCATAGAACACATGGCTATATTTATAGATCACGGGTGGTTTCCATTCAGAGAACACATGGTTTCATTCATAAAACACAGGGTTCTATTTATAGAACACAGGGTTCCATTCATAGAACACAGGGTTCTATTAATAGAACACAAGGTTTTATTCATAAAACACATGGTTATATTTATAGATCACGGGTGGTTTCCATTCAGAGAACACATCATTTCATTCATAAAACACAGGGTTCTATTCATAGAACACAGGGTTCCATTTATAGAACAAGGGGTTCTATTCATAGAACACAAGGTTTTATTCATAGAACACATGGTTATATTTATAGATCACGGGTGGTTTCCATTCAGAGAACACATAATTTTATTCATAAAACACAGGGTTCTATTCATAGAACACAGGGTTCCATTTATAGAACACAGGGTTCTATTCATAGAACTCAAGGTTTTATTCATAGAACAGATGGTTATATTTATAGATCACGGGTGGTTTCCATTCAGAGAACACATAATTTCATTCATAAAACACAGGGTTCTATTCATAGAACACAGGGTTCCATTTATAGAACACGGGGTTCTATTCATAGAACACAAGGTTTTTTCATAGAACAGATGGTTATATTTATAGATCACGGGTGGTTTCCATTCAGAGAACACATGGTTTCATTCATAAAACACCGGGTTCTATTCATAGAACACAGGGTTCCATTCATAGAACACAGGGTTCTATTAATAGAACACAAGGTTTTATTCATAAAACACATGGTTATATTTATAGATCACGGGTGGTTTCCATTCAGAGAACACATAATTTCATTCATAAAACACAGGGTTCTATTCATAGAACACAAGGTTCCAATTATAGAACACAGGGTTCTATTCATAGAACACAAGGTTTTATTCATAGAACAGATGGGTATATACATAGATCACTGGGGGTTTCCATTCAGAGAACACATGGTTTCATTCATAAAACACAGGGTTCTATTCATAAAACACAGGGTTTCATTCATAGAACACAGGGTTATATTAATAGAACACAAGGTTTTATTCATAGAACACATGGTTATATTTGTAGATCACAGGTGGTTTCAATTCAGAGAACACATGATTTCATTCATAAAACACCAGGTTCTATTTATAGAACACAGGGTTCCATTCATAGAACACAGGGTTCTATTAATAGAACACAAGGTTTTATTCATAAAACACATGGTTATATTTATAGATCACGGGTGGTTTCCATTCAGAGAACACATAATTTCATTCATAAAACACAGGGTTCTATTCATAGAACACAGGGTTCCATTTATAGAACACAGGGTTCTATTCATAGAACACAAGGTTTTATTCATAAAACACATGGTTATATTTATACATCACGGGTGGTTTCCATTCAGAGAACACATAATTTCATTCATAAAACACAGGGTTCTATTCATAGAACACAGGGTTCCATTTATAGAACACAGGGTTCTATTAATAAAACACAAGGTTTTATTCATGAAACACATGGTTATATGTATAGATCACGGGTGGTTTCCATTCAGAGAACACATGGTTTCATTCATAAAACACCGGGTTCTATTCATAGAACACAGGGTTCCATTCATAGAACACAGGGTTCTATTAATAGAACACAAGGTTTTATTCATAAAACACATGGTTATATTTATAGATCACGGGTGGTTTCCATTCAGAGAAAACATCATTTCATTCATAAAACACAGGGTTCTATTCATAGAACACAGGCTTCCATTTATAGAACACTGGGTTCTATTCATAGAACACAAGGTTTTATTCATAGAACACATGGTTATATTTGTAGTTCACGGGTGGTTTCCATTCAGAGAACACATAATTTCATTCATAAAACACAGGGTTCTATTCATAGAACACAGGGTTCCATTTATAGAACACAGGGTTCTATTCATAGAACACAAGGTTTATTCATAGAACAGATGGTTATATTTATAGATCACGGGTGGTTTCCATTCAGAGAACACATGGTTTCATTCATAAAACACAGGGTTCTATTCATGGAACACAGGGTTCCATTCATAGAACACAGGGTTCTATTAATAGAACACAAGGTTTTATTCATAGAACACATGGTTATATTTATAGATCACGGATGGTTTCCATTCAGAGAACACATAATTTCATTCATAAAACACAGGGTTCTATTCATAGAACACAAGATTCCAATTATAGAACACAGGGTTCTATTCATAGAACACAAGGTTTTATTCATAGAACAGATGGGTTTATTTATAGATCACGGGTGGTTTCCATTCAGAGAACACATGGTTTCATTCATAAAACACAGGGTTCTATTCATAAAACACAGGGTTCCATTCATAGAACACAGGGTTCTATTAATAGAACACAAGTTTTTATTCATAGAACACATGGCTATATTTATAGATCACGGGTGGTTTCCATTCAGAGAACACATGGTTTCATTCATAAAACACAGGGTTCTATTTATAGAACACAGGGTTCCATTTATAGAACACAGGTTTCTATTCATAGAACACAAGGTTTTATTCATAGAACACATGGCTATATTTGTAGATCACGGGTGGTTTCCATTCAGAGAACACATAATTGTATTCATAAAACACAGGGTTCTATTCATAGAACACAGGGTTCCATTTATAGAACACAGGGTTCTATTCATAGAACTCAAGGTTTTATTTATAGAACAGATGGTTATATTTATAGATCACGGGTGGTTTCCATTCAGAGAACACATAATTGCATTCATAAAACACAGGGTTCTATTCATAGAACACAGAGTTCCATTTATAGAACACAGGGTTCTATTCATAGAACACAAGGTTTTATTCATAGAACACATGGCTATATTTATAGATCACGGGTGGTTTCCATTCCGAGAACACATGGTTTCATTCATAAAACACAGGGTTCTATTTATAGAACACATGGTTCCATTCATAGAACACAGGGTTCTATTAATAGAACACAAGGTTTTATTCATAAAACACATGGTTATATTTATAGATCACGGGTGGTTTCCATTCAGAGAACACATGGTTTCATTCATAAAACACAGGGTTCTATTCATAGAACACAGGGTTCCATTCATAGAACACAGGGTTCTATTAATAGAACACAAGGTTTTATTCATAAAACACATGGTTATATTTATAGATCACGGGTGGTTTCCATTCAGAGAACACATCATTTCATTCATAAAACACAGGGTTCTATTCATAGAACACAGGGTTCCATTTATAGAACACGGGGTTCTATTTATAGAACACAAGGTTTATTCATAGAACAGATGGTTATATTTATAGATAACGGGTGGTTTCCATTCAGAGAACACATGGTTTCATTCATAAAACACAGGGTTCTATTCATGGAACACAGGGTTCCTTTCATAGAACACAGGGTTCTATTAATAGAACACAAGGTTTTATTCATAGAACACATGGTTATATTTATAGATCACGGGTGGTTTTCATTCAGAGAACACATAATTTCATTCATAAAACACAGGGTTCTATTCATAGAACACAAGGTTCCAATTATAGAACACAGGGTTCTATTCATAGAACACAAGGTTTTATTCATAGAACAGATGGGTATATTTATAGATCACGGGTGGTTTCCATTCAGAGAACACATGGTTTCATTCATAAAACACAGGGTTCTATTCATAGAACACAGGGTTCCATTTATAGAACACAGGGTTCTATTCATAGAACTCAAGGTTTTATTCATAGAACAGATGGTTATATTTATAGATCACGGGTGGTTTATATTCAGAGAACACATAATTTCATTCATAAAACACAGGGTTCTATTCATAGAACACAGGGTTCCATTTATAGAACACGGGGTTCTATTCATAGAACACAAGGTTTATTCATAGAACAGATGGTTATATTTATAGATCACGGGTGGTTTCCATTCAGAGAACACATGGTTTCATTCATAAAACACAGGGTTCTATTCATGGAACACAGGGTTCCATTCATAGAACACAGGGTTCTATTAATAGAACACAAGGTTTTATTCATAGAACACATGGTTATATTTATAGATCACGGGTGGTTTCCATTCAGAGAACACATAATTTCATTCATAAAACACAGGGTTCTATTCATAGAACACAAGGTTCCAATTATAGAACACAGGGTTCTATTCATAGAACACAAGGTTTTATTCATAGAACAGATGGGTATATTTATAGATCACGGGTGGTTTCCATTCAGAGAACACATAATTTCATTCATAAAACACAGGGTTCTATTCATAGAACACAAGGTTCCAATTATAGAACACAGGGTTCTATTCATAGAACACAAGGTTTTATTCATAGAACAGATGGGTATATTTATAGATCACGGGTGGTTTCCATTCAGAGAACACATGGTTTCATTCATAAAACACAGGGTTCTATTCATAAAACATAGGGTTCCATTCATAGAACACAGGGTTCTATTAATAGAACACAAGGTTTTATTCATAAAACACATGGTTATATTTATAGATCACGGGTGGTTTCCATTCAGAGAACACATGGTTTCATTCATAAAACACAGGGTTCTATTCATAGAACACAGGGTTCCATTCATAGAACACAGGGTTCTATTAATAGAACACAAGGTTTTATTCATAAAACACATGGTTATATTTATAGATCACGGGTGGTTTCCATTCAGAGAACACATAATTTCATTCATAAAACACAGGGTTCTATTCATAGAACACAGGGTTCCATTTATAGAACACAGGGTTCTATTCATAGAACACAAGGTTTTATTCATAGAACAGATGGTTATATTTATAGATCATGGGTGGTTTCCATTCAGAGAACACATAATTTCATTCATAAAACACAGGGTTCTATTCATAGAACACAAGGTTCCAATTATAGAACACAGGGTTCTATTCATAGAACACAAGGTTTTATTCATAGAACAGATGGGTATATTTATAGATCACAGGTGGTTTCCATTCAGAGAACACATGGTTTCATTCATAAAACACAGGGTTCTATTCATAAAACATAGGGTTCCATTCATAGAACACAGGGTTCTATTAATAGAACACAAGGTTTTATTCATAAAACACATGGTTATATTTATAGATCACGGGTGGTTTCCATTCAGAGAACACATGGTTTCATTCATAAAACACAGGGTTCTATTTATAGAACACAGGGTTCCAGTCATAGAACACAGGGTTCTATTAATAGAACACAAGGTTTTATTCATAAAACACATGGTTATATTTATAGATCACGGGTGGTTTCCATTCAGAGAACACATGGTTTCATTCATAAAACACAGGGTTCTATTCATAGAACACAGGGTTCCATTCATAGAACACAGGGTTCTATTAATAGAACACAAGGTTTTATTCATAAAACACATGGTTATATTTATAGATCACGGGTGGTTTCCATTCAGAGAACACATGGTTTCATTCAAAAAAACACAGGGTTCTATTCAGAGAACACAGGGTTCCATTTATAGAACACAGGGTTCTATTCATAGAACACAAGGTTTTATTCATAGAACACATGGTTATATTTATAGATCACGGATGGTTTCCATTCAGAGAACACATAATTTCATTCATAAAACACAGGGTTCTATTCATAGAACACAAGATTCCAATTATAGAACACAGGGTTCTATTCATAGAACACAAGGTTTTATTCATAGAACAGATGGGTTTATTTATAGATCACGGGTGGTTTCCATTCAGAGAACACATGGTTTCATTCATAAAACACAGGGTTCTATTCATAGAACACAGGGTTCCATTTATAGAACACAGGGTTCTATTCATAGAACTCAAGGTTTTATTCATAGAACAGATGGTTATATTTATAGATCACGGGTGGTTTATATTCAGAGAACACATAATTTCATTCATAAAACACAGGGTTCTATTCATAGAACACAGGGTTCCATTTATAGAACACGGGGTTCTATTCATAGAACACAAGGTTTATTCATAGAACAGATGGTTATATTTATAGATCACGGGTGGTTTCCATTCAGAGAACACATGGTTTCATTCATAAAACACAGGGTTCTATTCATGGAACACAGGGTTCCATTCATAGAACACAGGGTTCTATTAATAGAACACAAGGTTTTATTCATAGAACACATGGTTATATTTATAGATCACGGGTGGTTTCCATTCAGAGAACACATAATTTCATTCATAAAACACAGGGTTCTATTCATAGAACACAAGGTTCCAATTATAGAACACAGGGTTCTATTCATAGAACACAAGGTTTTATTCATAGAACAGATGGGTATATTTATAGATCACGGGTGGTTTCCATTCAGAGAACACATAATTTCATTCATAAAACACAGGGTTCTATTCATAGAACACAAGGTTCCAATTATAGAACACAGGGTTCTATTCATAGAACACAAGGTTTTATTCATAGAACAGATGGGTATATTTATAGATCACGGGTGGTTTCCATTCAGAGAACACATGGTTTCATTCATAAAACACAGGGTTCTATTCATAAAACATAGGGTTCCATTCATAGAACACAGGGTTCTATTAATAGAACACAAGGTTTTATTCATAAAACACATGGTTATATTTATAGATCACGGGTGGTTTCCATTCAGAGAACACATGGTTTCATTCATAAAACACAGGGTTCTATTCATAGAACACAGGGTTCCATTCATAGAACACAGGGTTCTATTAATAGAACACAAGGTTTTATTCATAAAACACATGGTTATATTTATAGATCACGGGTGGTTTCCATTCAGAGAACACATAATTTCATTCATAAAACACAGGGTTCTATTCATAGAACACAGGGTTCCATTTATAGAACACAGGGTTCTATTCATAGAACACAAGGTTTTATTCATAGAACAGATGGTTATATTTATAGATCATGGGTGGTTTCCATTCAGAGAACACATAATTTCATTCATAAAACACAGGGTTCTATTCATAGAACACAAGGTTCCAATTATAGAACACAGGGTTCTATTCATAGAACACAAGGTTTTATTCATAGAACAGATGGGTATATTTATAGATCACAGGTGGTTTCCATTCAGAGAACACATGGTTTCATTCATAAAACACAGGGTTCTATTCATAAAACATAGGGTTCCATTCATAGAACACAGGGTTCTATTAATAGAACACAAGGTTTTATTCATAAAACACATGGTTATATTTATAGATCACGGGTGGTTTCCATTCAGAGAACACATGGTTTCATTCATAAAACACAGGGTTCTATTTATAGAACACAGGGTTCCAGTCATAGAACACAGGGTTCTATTAATAGAACACAAGGTTTTATTCATAAAACACATGGTTATATTTATAGATCACGGGTGGTTTCCATTCAGAGAACACATGGTTTCATTCATAAAACACAGGGTTCTATTCATAGAACACAGGGTTCCATTCATAGAACACAGGGTTCTATTAATAGAACACAAGGTTTTATTCATAAAACACATGGTTATATTTATAGATCACGGGTGGTTTCCATTCAGAGAACACATGGTTTCATTCAAAAAAACACAGGGTTCTATTCAGAGAACACAGGGTTCCATTTATAGAACACAGGGTTCTATTCATAGAACACAAGGTTTTATTCATAGAACACATGGTTATATTTATAGATCACGGATGGTTTCCATTCAGAGAACACATAATTTCATTCATAAAACACAGGGTTCTATTCATAGAACACAAGATTCCAATTATAGAACACAGGGTTCTATTCATAGAACACAAGGTTTTATTCATAGAACAGATGGGTTTATTTATAGATCACGGGTGGTTTCCATTCAGAGAACACATGGTTTCATTCATAAAACACAGGGTTCTATTCATAAAACACAGGGTTCCATTCATAGAACACAGGGTTCTATTAATAGAACACAAGGTTTTATTCATAGAACACATGGCTATATTTATAGATCACGGGTGGTTTCCATTCAGAGAACACATGGTTTCATTCATAAAACACAGGGTTCTATTTATAGAACACAGGGTTCCATTTATAGAACACAGGTTTCTATTCATAGAACACAAGGTTTTATTCATAGAACACATGGCTATATTTGTAGATCACGGGTGGTTTCCATTCAGAGAACACATAATTGTATTCATAAAACACAGGGTTCTATTCATAGAACACAGGGTTCCATTTATAGAACACAGGGTTCTATTCATAGAACTCAAGGTTTTATTTATAGAACAGATGGTTATATTTATAGATCACGGGTGGTTTCCATTCAGAGAACACATAATTGCATTCATAAAACACAGGGTTCTATTCATAGAACACAGAGTTCCATTTATAGAACACAGGGTTCTATTCATAGAACACAAGGTTTTATTCATAGAACACATGGCTATATTTATAGATCACGGGTGGTTTCCATTCAGAGAACACATGGTTTCATTCATAAAACACAGGGTTCTAATTATAGAACACAGGGTTCCATTCATAGAACACAGGGTTCTATTAATAGAACACAAGGTTTTATTCATAAAACACATGGTTATATTTATAGATCACGGGTGGTTTCCATTCAGAGAACACATGGTTTCATTCATAAAACACAGGGTTCTATTCATAGAACACAGGGTTCCATTCATAGAACACAGGGTTCTATTAATAGAACACAAGGTTTTATTCATAAAACACATGGTTATATTTATAGATCACGGGTGGTTTCCATTCAGAGAACACATCATTTCATTCATAAAACACAGGGTTCTATTCATAGAACACAGAGTTCCATTTATAGAACACAGGGTTCTATTCATAGAACACAGGGTTCCATTTATAGAACACGGGGTTCTATTTATAGAACACAAGGTTTATTCATAGAACAGATGGTTATATTTATAGATAACGGGTGGTTTCCATTCAGAGAACACATGGTTTCATTCATAAAACACAGGGTTCTATTCATGGAACACAGGGTTCCTTTCATAGAACACAGGGTTCTATTAATAGAACACAAGGTTTTATTCATAGAACACATGGTTATATTTATAGATCACGGGTGGTTTTCATTCAGAGAACACATAATTTCATTCATAAAACACAGGGTTCTATTCATAGAACACAAGGTTCCAATTATAGAACACAGGGTTCTATTCATAGAACACAAGGTTTTATTCATAGAACAGATGGGTATATTTATAGATCACGGGTGGTTTCCATTCAGAGAACACATGGTTTCATTCATAAAACACAGGGTTTTATTCATAGAACACAGGGTTCCATTTATAGAACACAGGGTTCTATTCATAGAACTCAAGGTTTTATTCATAGAACAGATGGTTATATTTATAGATCACGGGTGGTTTCCATTCAGAGAACACATAATTTCATTCATAAAACACAGGGTTCTATTCATAGAACACAGGGTTCCATTTATAGAACACGGGGTTCTATTCTTAGAACACAAGGTTTATTCATAGAACAGATGGTTATATTTATAGATCACGGGTGGTTTCCATTCAGAGAACACATGGTTTCATTCATAAAACACAGGGTTCTATTCATGGAACACAGGGTTCCATTCATAGAACACAGGGTTCTATTAATAGAACACAAGGTTTTATTCATAGAACACATGGTTATATTTATAGATCACGGGTGGTTTCCATTCAGAGAACACATAATTTCATTCATAAAACACAGGGTTCTATTCATAGAACACAAGGTTCCAATTATAGAACACAGGGTTC
This sequence comes from Crinia signifera, assembly GCF_055691185.1. Taxonomy (NCBI): domain Eukaryota; kingdom Metazoa; phylum Chordata; class Amphibia; order Anura; family Myobatrachidae; genus Crinia; species Crinia signifera. Next base: position 234,433,697 of record NC_139217.1, on the reverse strand, counting down.
TATTCATAGAACACAAGGTTTTATTCATAGAACAGATGGTTATATTTATAGATCACGGGTGGTTTCCATTCAGAGAACACATAATTGCATTCATAAAACACAGGGTTCTATTCATAGAACACAGGGTTCTATTCATAGAACACAGGGTTCCATTTATAGAACACAGGGTTCTATTCATAGAACACAAGGTTTTATTCATAGAACACATGGCTATATTTATAGATCACGGGTGGTTTCCATTCAGAGAACACATGGTTTCATTCATAAAACACAGGGTTCTATGTATAGAACACAGGGTTCCATTCATAGAACACAGGGTTCTATTAATAGAACACAAGGTTTTATTCATAAAACACATGGTTATATTTATAGATCACGGGTGGTTTCCATTCAGAGAACACATCATTTCATTCATAAAACACAGGGTTCTATTCATAGAACACAGGGTTCCATTTATAGAACAAGGGGTTCTATTCATAGAACACAAGGTTTTATTCATAGAACACATGGTTATATTTATAGATCACGGGTGGTTTCCATTCAGAGAACACATAATTTTATTCATAAAACACAGGGTTCTATTCATAGAACACAGGGTTCCATTTATAGAACACAGGGTTCTATTCATAGAACTCAAGGTTTTATTCATAGAACAGATGGTTATATTTATAGATCACGGGTGGTTTCCATTCAGAGAACACATAATTTCATTCATAAAACACAGGGTTCTATTCATAGAACACAGGGTTCCATTTATAGAACACGGGGTTCTATTCATAGAACACAAGGTTTATTCATAGAACAGATGGTTATATTTATAGATCACGGGTGGTTTCCATTCAGAGAACACATGGTTTCATTCATAAAACACCGGGTTCTATTCATAGAACACAGGGTTCCATTCATAGAACACAGGGTTCTATTAATAGAACACAAGGTTTTATTCATAAAACACATGGTTATATTTATAGATCACGGGTGGTTTCCATTCAGAGAACACATAATTTCATTCATAAAACACAGGGTTCTATTCATAGAACACAAGGTTCCAATTATAGAACACAGGGTTCTATTCATAGAACACAAGGTTTTATTCATAGAACAGATGGGTATATACATAGATCACGGGTGGTTTCCATTCAGAGAACACATGGTTTCATTCATAAAACACAGGGTTCTATTCATAAAACACAGGGTTTCATTCATAGAACACAGGGTTCTATTAATAGAACACAAGGTTTTATTCATAGAACACATGGTTATATTTGTAGATCACAGGTGGTTTCAATTCAGAGAACACATGATTTCATTCATAAAACACCAGGTTCTATTTATAGAACACAGGGTTCCATTCATAGAACACAGGGTTCTATTAATAGAACACAAGGTTTTATTCATAAAACACATGGTTATATTTATAGATCACGGGTGGTTTCCATTCAGAGAACACATAATTTCATTCATAAAACACAGGGTTCTATTCATAGAACACAGGGTTCCATTTATAGAACACAGGGTTCTATTCATAGAACACAAGGTTTTATTCATAAAACACATGGTTATATTTATACATCACGGGTGGTTTCCATTCAGAGAACACATAATTTCATTCATAAAACACAGGGTTCTATTCATAGAACACAGGGTTCCATTTATAGAACACAGGGTTCTATTAATAAAACACAAGGTTTTATTCATGAAACACATGGTTATATGTATAGATCACGGGTGGTTTCCATTCAGAGAACACATGGTTTCATTCATAAAACACCGGGTTCTATTCATAGAACACAGGGTTCCATTCATAGAACACAGGGTTCTATTAATAGAACACAAGGTTTTATTCATAAAACACATGGTTATATTTATAGATCACGGGTGGTTTCCATTCAGAGAACACATCATTTCATTCATAAAACACAGGGTTCTATTCATAGAACACAGGGTTCCATTTATAGAACACTGGGTTCTATTCATAGAACACAAGGTTTTATTCATAGAACACATGGTTATATTTGTAGTTCACGGGTGGTTTCCATTCAGAGAACACATAATTTCATTCATAAAACACAGGGTTCTATTCATAGAACACAGGGTTCCATTTATAGAACACGGGGTTCTATTCATAGAACACAAGGTTTATTCATAGAACAGATGGTTATATTTATAGATCACGGGTGGTTTCCATTCAGAGAACACATGGTTTCATTCATAAAACACAGGGTTCTATTCATGGAACACAGGGTTCCATTCATAGAACACAGGGTTCTATTAATAGAACACAAGGTTTTATTCATAGAACACATGGTTATATTTATAGATCACGGATGGTTTCCATTCAGAGAACACATAATTTCATTCATAAAACACAGGGTTCTATTCATAGAACACAAGATTCCAATTATAGAACACAGGGTTCTATTCATAGAACACAAGGTTTTATTCATAGAACAGATGGGTTTATTTATAGATCACGGGTGGTTTCCATTCAGAGAACACATGGTTTCATTCATAAAACACAGGGTTCTATTCATAAAACACAGGGTTCCATTCATAGAACACAGGGTTCTATTAATAGAACACAAGGTTTTATTCATAGAACACATGGCTATATTTATAGATCACGGGTGGTTTCCATTCAGAGAACACATGGTTTCATTCATAAAACACAGGGTTCTATTTATAGAACACAGGGTTCCATTTATAGAACACAGGTTTCTATTCATAGAACACAAGGTTTTATTCATAGAACACATGGCTATATTTGTAGATCACGGGTGGTTTCCATTCAGAGAACACATAATTGTATTCATAAAACACAGGGTTCTATTCATAGAACACAGGGTTCCATTTATAGAACACAGGGTTCTATTCATAGAACTCAAGGTTTTATTTATAGAACAGATGGTTATATTTATAGATCACGGGTGGTTTCCATTCAGAGAACACATAATTGCATTCATAAAACACAGGGTTCTATTCATAGAACACAGAGTTCCATTTATAGAACACAGGGTTCTATTCATAGAACACAAGGTTTTATTCATAGAACACATGGCTATATTTATAGATCACGGGTGGTTTCCATTCAGAGAACACATGGTTTCATTCATAAAACACAGGGTTCTATTCATAGAACACAGGGTTCCATTCATAGAACACAGGGTTCTATTAATAGAACACAAGGTTTTATTCATAAAACACATGGTTATATTTATAGATCACGGGTGGTTTCCATTCAGAGAACACATCATTTCATTCATAAAACACAGGGTTCTATTCATAGAACACAGGGTTCCATTTATAGAACACGGGGTTCTATTTATAGAACACAAGGTTTATTCATAGAACAGATGGTTATATTTATAGATAACGGGTGGTTTCCATTCAGAGAACACATGGTTTCATTCATAAAACACAGGGTTCTATTCATGGAACACAGGGTTCCTTTCATAGAACACAGGGTTCTATTAATAGAACACAAGGTTTTATTCATAGAACACATGGTTATATTTATAGATCACGGGTGGTTTTCATTCAGAGAACACATAATTTCATTCATAAAACACAGGGTTCTATTCATAGAACACAAGGTTCCAATTATAGAACACAGGGTTCTATTCATAGAACACAAGGTTTTATTCATAGAACAGATGGGTATATTTATAGATCACGGGTGGTTTCCATTCAGAGAACACATGGTTTCATTCATAAAACACAGGGTTCTATTCATAGAACACAGGGTTCCATTTATAGAACACAGGGTTCTATTCATAGAACTCAAGGTTTTATTCATAGAACAGATGGTTATATTTATAGATCACGGGTGGTTTCCATTCAGAGAACACATAATTTCATTCATAAAACACAGGGTTCTATTCATAGAACACAGGGTTCCATTTATAGAACACGGGGTTCTATTCATAGAACACAAGGTTTATTCATAGAACAGATGGTTATATTTATAGATCACGGGTGGTTTCCATTCAGAGAACACATGGTTTCATTCATAAAACACAGGGTTCTATTCATGGAACACAGGGTTCCATTCATAGAACACAGGGTTCTATTAATAGAACACAAGGTTTTATTCATAGAACACATGGTTATATTTATAGATCACGGGTGGTTTCCATTCAGAGAACACATAATTTCATTCATAAAACACAGGGTTCTATTCATAGAACACAAGGTTCCAATTATAGAACACAGGGTTCTATTCATAGAACACAAGGTTTTATTCATAGAACAGATGGGTATATTTATAGATCACGGGTGGTTTCCATTCAGAGAACACATAATTTCATTCATAAAACACAGGGTTCTATTCATAGAACACAAGGTTCCAATTCTAGAACACAGGGTTCTATTCATAGAACACAAGGTTTTATTCATAGAACAGATGGGTATATTTATAGATCACGGGTGGTTTCCATTCAGAGAACACATGGTTTCATTCATAAAACACAGGGTTCTATTCATAAAACATAGGGTTCCATTCATAGAACACAGGGTTCTATTAATAGAACACAAGGTTTTATTCATAAAACACATGGTTATATTTATAGATCACGGGTGGTTTCCATTCAGAGAACACATGGTTTCATTCATAAAACACAGGGTTCTATTCATAGAACACAGGGTTCCATTCATAGAACACAGGGTTCTATTAATAGAACACAAGGTTTTATTCATAAAACACATGGTTATATTTATAGATCACGGGTGGTTTCCATTCAGAGAACACATAATTTCATTCATAAAACACAGGGTTCTATTCATAGAACACAGGGTTCCATTTATAGAACACAGGGTTCTATTCATAGAACACAAGGTTTTATTCATAGAACAGATGGTTATATTTATAGATCATGGGTGGTTTCCATTCAGAGAACACATAATTTCATTCATAAAACACAGGGTTCTATTCATAGAACACAGGGTTCCATTTATAGAACACAGGGTTCTATTCATAGAACACAAGGTTTTATTCATAGAACAGATGGTTATATTTATAGATCACGGGTGGTTTCCATTCAGAGAACACATAATTGCATTCATAAAACACAGGGTTCTATTCATAGAACACAGGGTTCCATTTATAGAACACAGGGTTCTATTCATAGAACACAAGGTTTTATTCATAGAACACATGGCTATATTTATAGATCACTGGTGGTTTCCATTCAGAGAACACATGGTTTCATTCATAAAACACAGGGTTCTATTTATAGAACACAGGGTTCCAGTCATAGAACACAGGGTTCTATTAATAGAACACAAGGTTTTATTCATAAAACACATGGTTATATTTATAGATCACGGGTGGTTTCCATTCAGAGAACACATGGTTTCATTCATAAAACACAGGGTTCTATTCATAGAACACAGGGTTCCATTCATAGAACACAGGGTTCTATTAATAGAACACAAGGTTTTATTCATAAAACACATGGTTATATTTATAGATCACGGGTGGTTTCCATTCAGAGAACACATGGTTTCATTCAAAAAAACACAGGGTTCTATTCATAGAACACAGGGTTCCATTCATAGAACACAGGGTTTTATTAATAGAACACAAGGTTTTATTCATAAAACACATGGTTATATTTTTAGATAACGGGTGTTTTCTATTCAGAGAACACATAATTTCATTCATAAAACACAGGGTTCTATTCATAGAACACAGGGTTCCATTTATAGAACACAGGGTTCCATTCATAGAACACAGGGTTCTATTCATAGAACAGATGGTTATATTTATAGATCATGGGTGGTTTCCATTCAGAGAACACATAATTTCATTTATAAAACACAGGGTTCTATTCATAGAACACAGGGTTCCATTTATAGAACACAGGGTTCTATTCATAGAACACAAGGTTTTATTCATAGAACAGATGGTTATATTTATAGATCACGGGTGGTTTCCATTCAGAGAACACATAATTGCATTCATAAAACACAGGGTTCTATTCATAGAACACAGGGTTCTATTCATAGAACACAGGGTTCCATTTATAGAACACAGGGTTCTATTCATAGAACACAAGGTTTTATTCATAGAACACATGGCTATATTTATAGATCACGGGTGGTTTCCATTCAGAGAACACATGGTTTCATTCATAAAACACAGGGTTCTATTTATAGAACACAGGGTTCCATTCATAGAACACAGGGTTCTATTAATAGAACACAAGGTTTTATTCATAAAACACATGGTTATATTTATAGATCACGGGTGGTTTCCATTCAGAAAACACATGGTTTCATTCTTAAAACACAGGGTTCTATTCATATAACACAGGGTTCCATTCATAGAACACAGGGTTCTATGCATAGAACACAAGGTTTTATTCATAAAACACATGGTTATATTTATAGATCACAGGCGGTTTTCATTCAGAGAACACATCATTTCATTCATAAAACACAGGGTTCTATACACAGAACACAGGGTTCCATTTATAGAACAAGGGGTTCGATTCATAGAACACAAGGTTTTATTCATAGAACACATGGTTATATTTATAGATCACGGGTGGTTTCCATTCAGAGAACACATAATTTTATTCATAAAACACAGGGTTCTATTCATAGAACACAGGGTTCCATTTATAGAACACAGGGTTCTATTCATAGAACTCAAGGTTTTATTCATAGAACAGATGGTTATATTTATAGATCACGGGTGGTTTCCATTCAGAGAACACATGGTTTCATTCATAAAACACAGGGTTCTATTCATAGAACACAGGGTTCCATTCATAGAACACAGGGTTCTATTAATAGAACACAAGGTTTTATTCATAAAACACATGGTTATATTTATAGATCACGGGTGGTTTCCATTCAGAGAACACATAATTTTATTCATAAAACACAGGGTTCTATTCATAGAACACAGGGTTCCATTTATAGAACACAGGGTTCTATTCATAGAACTCAAGGTTTTATTCATAGAACAGATGGTTATATTTATAGATCACGGGTGGTTTCCATTCAGAGAACACATAATTTCATTCATAAAACACAGGGTTCTATTCATAGAACACAGGGTTCCATTTATAGAACACGGGGTTCTATTTATAGAACACAAGGTTTATTCATAGAACAGATGGTTATATTTATAGATCACGGGTGGTTTCCATTCAGAGAACACATGGTTTCATTCATAAAACACAGGGTTCTATTCATGGAACACAGGGTTCCTTTCATAGAACACAGGGTTCTATTAATAGAACACAAGGTTTTATTCATAGAACACATGGTTATATTTATAGATCACGGGTGGTTTTCATTCAGAGAACACATAATTTCATTCATAAAACACAGGGTTCTATTCATAGAACACAAGGTTCCAATTATAGAACACAGGGTTCTATTCATAGAACACAAGGTTTTATTCATAGAACAGATGGGTATATTTATAGATCACGGGTGGTTTCCATTCAGAGAACACATGGTTTCATTCATAAAACACAGGGTTCTATTCATAGAACACAGGGTTCCATTTATAGAACACAGGGTTCTATTCATAGAACTCAAGGTTTTATTCATAGAACAGATGGTTATATTTATAGATCACGGGTGGTTTCCATTCAGAGAACACATAATTTCATTCATAAAACACAGGGTTCTATTCATAGAACACAGGGTTCCATTTATAGAACACGGGGTTCTATTCATAGAACACAAGGTTTATTCATAGAACAGATGGTTATATTTATAGATCACGGGTGGTTTCCATTCAGAGAACACATGGTTTCATTCATAAAACACAGGGTTCTATTCATATAACACAGGGTTCCATTCATAGAACACAGGGTTCTATGCATAGAACACAAGGTTTTATTCATAAAACACATGGTTATATTTATAGATCACAGGCGGTTTCCATTCAGAGAACACATCATTTCATTCATAAAACACAGGGTTCTATACACAGAACACAGGGTTCCATTTATAGAACAAGGGGTTCTATTCATAGAACACAAGGTTTTATTCATAGAACACATGGTTATATTTATAGATCACGGGTGGTTTCCATTCAGAGAACACATAATTTTATTCATAAAACACAGGGTTCTATTCATAGAACACAGGGTTCCATTTATAGAACACAGGGTTCTATTCATAGAACTCAAGGTTTTATTCATAGAACAGATGGTTATATTTATAGATCACGGGTGGTTTCCATTCAGAGAACACATAATTTCATTCATAAAACACAGGGTTCTATTCATAGAACACAGGGTTCCATTTATAGAACACGGGGTTCTATTTATAGAACACAAGGTTTATTCATAGAACAGATGGTTATATTTATAGATCACGGGTGGTTTCCATTCAGAGAACACATGGTTTCATTCATAAAACACAGGGTTCTATTCATGGAACACAGGGTTCCTTTCATAGAACACAGGGTTCTATTAATAGAACACAAGGTTTTATTCATAGAACACATGGTTATATTTATAGATCACGGGTGGTTTTCATTCAGAGAACACATAATTTCATTCATAAAACACAGGGTTCTATTCATAGAACACAAGGTTCCAATTATAGAACACAGGGTTCTATTCATAGAACACAAGGTTTTATTCATAGAACAGATGGGTATATTTATAGATCACGGGTGGTTTCCATTCAGAGAACACATGGTTTCATTCATAAAACACAGGGTTCTATTCATAGAACACAGGGTTCCATTTATAGAACACAGGGTTCTATTCATAGAACTCAAGGTTTTATTCATAGAACAGATGGTTATATTTATAGATCACGGGTGGTTTCCATTCAGAGAACACATAATTTCATTCATAAAACACAGGGTTCTATTCATAGAACACAGGGTTCCATTTATAGAACACGGGGTTCTATTCATAGAACACAAGGTTTATTCATAGAACAGATGGTTATATTTATAGATCACGGGTGGTTTCCATTCAGAGAACACATGGTTTCATTCATAAAAAACAGGGTTCTATTCATGGAACACAGGGTTCCATTCATAGAACACAGGGTTCTATTAATAGAACACAAGGTTTTATTCATAGAACACATGGTTATATTTATAGATCACGGGTGGTTTCCATTCAGAGAACACATAATTTCATTCATAAAACACAGGGTTCTATTCATAGAACACAAGGTTCCAATTATAGAACACAGGGTTCTATTCATAGAACACAAGGTTTTATTCATAGAACAGATGGGTATATTTTTAGATCACGGGTGGTTTCCATTCAGAGAACACATCATTTCATTCATAAAACACAGGGTTCTATTCATAGAACACAGGGTTCCATTTATAGAACACTGGGTTCTATTCATAGAACACAAGGTTTTATTCATAGAACACATGGTCATATTTATAGATCACGGGTGGTTTCCATTCAGAGAACACATAATTTTATTCATAAAACACAGGGTTCTATTCATAGAACACAGGGTTCCATTTATAGAACACAGGGTTCTATTCATAGAACTCAAGGTTTTATTCATAGAACAGATGGTTATATTTATAGATCACGGGTGGTTTCCATTCAGAGAACACATCATTTCATTCATAAAACACAGGGTTCTATTCATAGAACACAGGGTTCCATTTATAGAACACGGGGTTCTATTTATAGAACACAAGGTTTATTCATAGAACAGATGGTTATATTTATAGATCACGGGTGGTTTCCATTCAGAGAACACATGGTTTCATTCATAAAACACAGGGTTCTATTCATGGAACACAGGGTTCCTTTCATAGAACACAGGGTTCTATTAATAGAACACAAGGTTTTATTCATAGAACACATGGTTATATTTATAGATCACGGGTGGTTTTCATTCAGAGAACACATAATTTCATTCATAAAACACAGGGTTATATTCATAGAACACAAGGTTCCAATTATAGAACACAGGGTTCTATTCATAGAACACAAGGTTTTATTCATAGAACAGATGGGTATATTTATAGATCACGGGTGGTTTCCATTCAGAGAACACATGGTTTCATTCATAAAACACAGGGTTCTATTCATAGAACACAGGGTTCCATTTATAGAACACAGGGTTCTATTCATAGAACTCAAGGTTTTATTCATAGAACAGATGGTTGTATTTATAGATCACGGGTGGTTTCCATTCAGAGAACACATAATTTCATTCATAAAACACAGGGTTCTATTCATAGAACACAGGGTTCCATTTATAGAACACGGGGTTCTATTCATAGAACACAAGGTTTATTCATAGAACAGATGGTTATATTTATAGATCACGGGTGGTTTATATTCAGAGAACACATGGTTTCATTCATAAAACACAGGGTTCTATTCATGGAACACAGGGTTCCATTCATAGAACACAGGGTTCTATTAATAGAACACAAGGTTTTATTCATAGAACACATGGTTATATTTATAGATCACGGGTGGTTTCCATTCAGAGAACACATAATTTCATTCATAAAACACAGGGTTCTATTCATAGAACACAAGGTTCCAATTATAGAACACAGGGTTCTATTCATAGAACACAAGGTTTTATTCATAGAACAGATGGGTATATTTATAGATCACGGGTGGTTTCCATTCAGAGAACACATAATTTCATTCATAAAACACAGGGTTCTATTCATAGAACACAAGGTTCCAATTATTGAACACAGGGTTCTATTCATAGAACACAAGGTTTTATTCATAGAACAGATGGGTATATTTATAGATCACGGGTGGTTTCCATTCAGAGAACACATGGTTTCATTCATAAAACACAGGGTTCTATTCATAAAACATAGGGTTCCATTCATAGAACACAGGGTTCTATTAATAGAACACAAGGTTTTATTCATAAAACACATGGTTATATTTATAGATCACGGGTGGTTTCCATTCAGAGAACACATGGTTTCATTCATAAAACACAGGGTTCTATTCATAGAACACAGGGTTCCATTCATAGAACACAGGGTTCTATTAATAGAACACAAGGTTTTATTCATAAAACACATGGTTATATTTATAGATCACGGGTGGTTTCCATTCAGAGAACACATAATTTCATTCATAAAACACAGGGTTCTATTAATAGAACACAGGGTTCCATTTATAGAACACAGGGTTCTATTCATAGAACACAAGGTTTTATTCATAGAACAGATGGTTATATTTATAGATCATGGGTGGTTTCCATTCAGAGAACACATAATTTCATTCATAAAACACAGGGTTCTATTCATAGAACACAGGGTTCCATTTATAGAACACAGGGTTCTATTCATAGAACACAAGGTTTTATTCATAGAACAGATGGTTATATTTATAGATCACGGGTGGTTTCCATTCAGAGAACACATAATTGCATTCATAAAACACAGGGTTCTATTCATAGAACACAGGGTTCCATTTATAGAACACAGGGTTCTATTCATAGAACACAAGGTTTTATTCATAGAACACATGGCTATATTTATAGATCACGGGTGGTTTCCATTCAGAGAACACATGGTTTCATTCATAAAACACAGGGTTCTATTTATAGAACACAGGGTTCCATTCATAGAACACAGGGTTCTATTAATAGAACACAAGGTTTTATTCATAAAACACATGGTTATATTTATAGATCACGGGTGGTTTCCATTCAGAGAACACATGGTTTCATTCATAAAACACAGGGTTCTATTCATAGAACACAGGGTTCCATTCATAGAACACAGGGTTCTATTAATAGAACACAAGGTTTTATTCATAAAACACATGGTTATATTTATAGATCACGGGTGGTTTCCATTCAGAGAACACATGGTTTCATTCAAAAAAACACAGGGTTCTATTCATAGAACACAGGGTTCCATTCATAGAACACAGGGTTCTATTAATAGAACACAAGGTTTTATTCATAAAACACATGGTTATATTTTTAGATAACGGGTGGTTTCCATTCAGAATACACATAATTTCATTCATAAAACACAGGGTTCTATTCATAGAACACAGGGTTCCATTTATAGAACACAGGGTTCCATTCATAGAACACAGGGTTCTATTCATAGAACAGATGGTTATATTTATAGATCACGGGTGGTTTCCATTCAGAGAACACATAATTTCATTCATAAAACACAGGGTTCTATTCATAGAACACAAGGTTCCAATTATAGAACACAGGGTTCTATTCATAGAACACAAGGTTTTATTCATAGAACAGATGGGTATATTTATAGATCACGGGTGGTTTCCATTCAGAGAACACATAATTTCATTCATAAAACACAGGGTTCTATTCATAGAACACAAGGTTCCAATTATAGAACACAGGGTTCTATTCATAGAACACAAGGTTTTATTCATAGAACAGATGGGTATATTTATAGATCACGGGTGGTTTCCATTCAGAGAACACATGGTTTCATTCATAAAACACAGGGTTCTATTCATAAAACATAGGGTTCCATTCATAGAACACAGGGTTCTATTAATAGAACACAAGGTTTTATTCATAAAACACATGGTTATATTTATAGATCACGGGTGGTTTCCATTCAGAGAACACATGGTTTCATTCATAAAACACAGGGTTCTATTCATAGAACACAGGGTTCCATTCATAGAACACAGGGTTCTATTAATAGAACACAAGGTTTTATTCATAAAACACATGGTTATATTTATAGATCACGGGTGGTTTCCATTCAGAGAACACATAATTTCATTCATAAAACACAGGGTTCTATTCATAGAACACAGGGTTCCATTTAAAGAACACAGGGTTCTATTCATAGAACACAAGGTTTTATTCATAGAACAGATGGTTATATTTATAGATCATGGGTGGTTTCCATTCAGAGAACACATAATTTCATTCATAAAACACAGGGTTCTATTCATAGAACACAGGGTTCCATTTATAGAACACAGGGTTCTATTCATAGAACACAAGGTTTTATTCATAGAACAGATGGTTATATTTATAGATCACGGGTGGTTTCCATTCAGAGAACACATAATTGCATTCATAAAACACAGGGTTCTATTCATAGAACACAGGGTTCCATTTATAGAACACAGGGTTCTATTTATAGAACACAAGGTTTTATTCATAGAACACATGGCTATATTTATAGATCACGGGTGGTTTCCATTCAGAGAACACATGGTTTCATTCATAAAACACAGGGTTCTATTTATAGAACACAGGGTTCCAGTCATAGAACACAGGGTTCCAGTCATAGAACACAGGGTTCTATTAATAGAACACAAGGTTTTATTCATAAAACACATGGTTATATTTATAGATCACGGGTGGTTTCCATTCAGAGAACACATGGTTTCATTCATAAAACACAGGGTTCTATTCATAGAACACAGGGTTCCATTCATAGAACACAGGGTTCTATTAATAGAACACAAGGTTTTATTCATAAAACACATGGTTATATTTATAGATCACGGGTGGTTTCCATTCAGAGAACACATGGTTTCATTCAAAAAAACACAGGGTTCTATTCATAGAACACAGGGTTCCATTCATAGAACACAGGGTTCTATTAATAGAACACAAGGTTTTATTCATAAAACACATGGTTATATTTTTAGATAACGGGTGGTTTCTATTCAGAGAACACATAATTTCATTCATAAAACACAGGGTTCTATTCATAGAACACAAGGTTCCAATTATAGAACACAGGGTTCTATTCATAGAACACAAGGTTTTATTCATAGTACAGATGGGTATATTTATAGATCACGGGTGGTTTCCATTCAGAGAACACATGGTTTCATTCATAAAACACAGGGTTCTATTCATAGAACACAGGGTTCCATTTATAGAACACAGGGTTCTATTCATAGAACTCAAGGTTTTATTCATAGAACAGATGGTTATATTTATAGATCACGGGTGGTTTCCATTCAGAGAACACATAATTTCATTCATAAAACACAGGGTTCTATTCATAGAACACAGGGTTCCATTTATAGAACACGGGGTTCTATTCATAGAACACAAGGTTTATTCATAGAACAGATGGTTATATTTATAGATCACGGGTGGTTTCCATTCAGAGAACACATGGTTTCATTCATAAAACACAGGGTTCTATTCATGGAACACAGGGTTCCATTCATAGAACACAGGGTTCTATTAATAGAACACAAGGTTTTATTCATAGAACACATGGTTATATTTATAGATCACGGGTGGTTTCCATTCAGAGAACACATAATTTCATTCATAAAACACAGGGTTCTATTCATAGAACACAAGGTTCCAATTATAGAACACAGGGTTCTATTCATAGAACACAAGGTTTTATTCATAGAACAGATGGGTATATTTATAGATCACGGGTGGTTTCCATTCAGAGAACACATCATTTCATTCATAAAACACAGGGTTCTATTCATAGAACACAGGGTTCCATTTATAGAACACTGGGTTCTATTCATAGAACACAAGGTTTTATTCATAGAACACATGGTCATATTTATAGATCACGGGTGGTTTCCATTCAGAGAACACATAATTTTATCCATAAAACACAGGGTTCTATTCATAGAACACAAGGTTCCAATTATAGAACACAGGGTTCTATTCATAGAACACAAGGTTTTATTCATAGAACAGATGGGTATATTTATAGATCACGGGTGGTTTCCATTCAGAGAACACATAATTTCATTCATAAAACACAGGGTTCTATTCATAGAACACAAGGTTCCAATTATAGAACACAGGGTTCTATTCATAGAACACAAGGTTTTATTCATAGAACAGATGGGTATATTTATAGATCACGGGTGGTTTCCATTCAGAGAACACATGGTTTCATTCATAAAACACAGGGTTCTATTCATAAAACATAGGGTTCCATTCATAGAACACAGGGTTCTATTAATAGAACACAAGGTTTTATTCATAAAACACATGGTTATATTTATAGATCACGGGTGGTTTCCATTCAGAGAACACATGGTTTCATTCATAAAACACAGGGTTCTATTCATAGAACACAGGGTTCCATTCATAGAACACAGGGTTCTATTAATAGAACACAAGGTTTTATTCATAAAACACATGGTTATATTTATAGATCACGGGTGGTTTCCATTCAGAGAACACATAATTTCATTCATAAAACACAGGGTTCTATTCATAGAACACAGGGTTCCATTTAAAGAACACAGGGTTCTATTCATAGAACACAAGGTTTTATTCATAGAACAGATGGTTATATTTATAGATCATGGGTGGTTTCCATTCAGAGAACACATAATTTCATTCATAAAACACAGGGTTCTATTCATAGAACACAGGGTTCCATTTATAGAACACAGGGTTCTATTCATAGAACACAAGGTTTTATTCATAGAACAGATGGTTATATTTATAGATCACGGGTGGTTTCCATTCAGAGAACACATAATTGCATTCATAAAACACAGGGTTCTATTCATAGAACACAGGGTTCCATTTATAGAACACAGGGTTCTATTTATAGAACACAAGGTTTTATTCATAGAACACATGGCTATATTTATAGATCACGGGTGGTTTCCATTCAGAGAACACATGGTTTCATTCATAAAACACAGGGTTCTATTTATAGAACACAGGGTTCCAGTCATAGAACACAGGGTTCTATTAATAGAACACAAGGTTTTATTCATAAAACACATGGTTATATTTATAGATCACGGGTGGTTTCCATTCAGAGAACACATGGTTTCATTCATAAAACACAGGGTTCTATTCATAGAACACAGGGTTCCATTCATAGAACACAGGGTTCTATTAATAGAACACAAGGTTTTATTCATAAAACACATGGTTATATTTATAGATCACGGGTGGTTTCCATTCAGAGAACACATGGTTTCATTCAAAAAAACACAGGGTTCTATTCATAGAACACAGGGTTCCATTCATAGAACACAGGGTTCTATTAATAGAACACAAGGTTTTATTCATAAAACACATGGTTATATTTTTAGATAACGGGTGGTTTCTATTCAGAGAACACATAATTTCATTCATAAAACACAGGGTTCTATTCATAGAACACAAGGTTCCAATTATAGAACACAGGGTTCTATTCATAGAACACAAGGTTTTATTCATAGTACAGATGGGTATATTTATAGATCACGGGTGGTTTCCATTCAGAGAACACATGGTTTCATTCATAAAACACAGGGTTCTATTCATAGAACACAGGGTTCCATTTATAGAACACAGGGTTCTATTCATAGAACTCAAGGTTTTATTCATAGAACAGATGGTTATATTTATAGATCACGGGTGGTTTCCATTCAGAGAACACATAATTTCATTCATAAAACACAGGGTTCTATTCATAGAACACAGGGTTCCATTTATAGAACACGGGGTTCTATTCATAGAACACAAGGTTTATTCATAGAACAGATGGTTATATTTATAGATCACGGGTGGTTTCCATTCAGAGAACACATGGTTTCATTCATAAAACACAGGGTTCTATTCATGGAACACAGGGTTCCATTCATAGAACACAGGGTTCTATTAATAGAACACAAGGTTTTATTCATAGAACACATGGTTATATTTATAGATCACGGGTGGTTTCCATTCAGAGAACACATAATTTCATTCATAAAACACAGGGTTCTATTCATAGAACACAAGGTTCCAATTATAGAACACAGGGTTCTATTCATAGAACACAAGGTTTTATTCATAGAACAGATGGGTATATTTATAGATCACGGGTGGTTTCCATTCAGAGAACACATCATTTCATTCATAAAACACAGGGTTCTATTCATAGAACACAGGGTTCCATTTATAGAACACTGGGTTCTATTCATAGAACACAAGGTTTTATTCATAGAACACATGGTCATATTTATAGATCACGGGTGGTTTCCATTCAGAGAACACATAATTTTATCCATAAAACAGAGGGTTCTATTCATAGAACACAGGGTTCCATTTATAGAACACAGGGTTCTATTCATAGAACTCAAGGTTTTATTCATAGAACAGATGGTTATATTTATAGATCACGGGTGGTTTCCATTCAGAGAACACTTCATTTCATTCATAAAACACAGGGTTCTATTCATAGAACACAGGGTTCCATTTATAGAACACGGGGTTCTATTTATAGAACACAAGGTTTATTCATAGAACAGATGGTTATATTTATAGATCACGGATGGTTTTCATTCAGAGAACACATAATTTCATTCATAAAACACAGGGTTCTATTCATAGAACACAAGGTTCCAATTATAGAACACAGGGTTCTATTCATAGAACACAAGGTTTTATTCATAGAACAGATGGGTATATTTATAGATCACGGGTGGTTTCCATTCAGAGAACACATGGTTTCATTCATAAAACACAGGGTTCTATTCATAGAACACAGGGTTCCATTTATAGAACACAGGGTTCTATTCATAGAACTCAAGGTTTTATTCATAGAACAGATGGTTATATTTATAGATCACGGGTGGTTTCCATTCAGAAAACACATAATTTCATTCATAAAACACAGGGTTCTATTCATAGAACACAGGGTTCCATTTATAGAACACGGGGTTCTATTCATAGAACACAAGGTTTATTCATAGAACAGATGGTTATATTTATAGATCACGGGTGGTTTATATTCAGAGAACACATGGTTTCATTCATAAAACACAGGGTTCTATTCATGGAACACAGGGTTCCATTCATAGAACACAGGGTTCTATTAATAGAACACAAGGTTTTATTCATAGAACACATGGTTATATTTATAGATCACGGGTGGTTTCCATTCAGAGAACACATAATTTCATTCATAAAACACAGGGTTCTATTCATAGAACACAAGGTTCCAATTATAGAACACAGGGTTCTATTCATAGAACACAAGGTTTTATTCATAGAACAGATGGGTATATTTATAGATCACGGGTGGTTTCCATTCAGAGAACACATAATTTCATTCATAAAACACAGGGTTCTATTCATAGAACACAAGGTTCCAATTATAGAACACAGGGTTCTATTCATAGAACACAAGGTTTTATTCATAGAACAGATGGGTATATTTATAGATCACGGGTGGTTTCCATTCAGAGAACACATGGTTTCATTCATAAAACACAGGGTTCTATTCATAAAACATAGGGTTCCATTCATAGAACACAGGGTTCTATTAATAGAACACAAGGTTTTATTCATAAAACACATGGTTATATTTATAGATCACGGGTGGTTTCCATTCAGAGAACACATGGTTTCATTCATAAAACACAGGGTTCTATTCATAGAACACAGGGTTCCATTCATAGAACACAGGGTTCTATTAATAGAACACAAGGTTTTATTCATAAAACACATGGTTATATTTATAGATCACGGGTGTTTTCCATTCAGAGAACACATAATTTCATTCATAAAACACAGGGTTCTATTCATAGAACACAGGGTTCCATTTATAGAACACAGGGTTCTATTCATAGAACACAAGGTTTTATTCATAGAACAGATGGTTATATTTATAGATCATGGGTGGTTTCCATTCAGAGAACACATAATTTCATTCATAAAACACAGGGTTCTATTCATAGAACACAGGGTTCCATTTATAGAACACAGGGTTCTATTCATAGAACACAAGGTTTTATTCATAGAACAGATGGTTATATTTATAGATCACGGGTGGTTTCCATTCAGAGAACACATAATTGCATTCATAAAACACAGGGTTCTATTCATAGAACACAGGGTTCCATTTATAGAACACAGGGTTCTATTCATAGAACACAAGGTTTTATTCATAGAACACATGGCTATATTTATAGATCACTGGTGGTTTCCATTCAGAGAACACATGGTTTCATTCATAAAACACAGGGTTCTATTTATAGAACACAGGGTTCCATTCATAGAACACAGGGTTCTATTAATAGAACACAAGGTTTTATTCATAAAACACATGGTTATATTTATAGATCACGGGTGGTTTCCATTCAGAGAACACATGGTTTCATTCATAAAACACAGGGTTCTATTCATAGAACACAGGGTTCCATTCATAGAACACAGGGTTCTATTAATAGAACACAAGGTTTTATTCATAAAACACATGGTTATATTTATAGATCACGGGTGGTTTCCATTCAGAGAACACATGGTTTCATTCAAAAAAACACAGGGTTCTATTCATAGAACACAGGGTTCCATTCATAGAACACAGGGTTCTATTAATAGAACACAAGGTTTTATTCATAAAACACATGGTTATATTTTTAGATAACGGGTGGTTTCTATTCAGAGAACACATAATTTCATTCATAAAACACAGGGTTCTATTCATAGAACACAAGGTTCCAATTATAGAACACAGGGTTCTATTCATAGAACACAAGGTTTTATTCATAGTACAGATGGGTATATTTATAGATCACGGGTGGTTTCCATTCAGAGAACACATGGTTTCATTCATAAAACACAGGGTTCTATTCATAGAACACAGGGTTCCATTTATAGAACACAGGGTTCTATTCATAGAACTCAAGGTTTTATTCATAGAACAGATGGTTATATTTATAGATCACGGGTGGTTTATATTCAGAGAACACATAATTTCATTCATAAAACACAGGGTTCTATTCATAGAACACAGGGTTCCATTTATAGAACACGGGGTTCTATTCATAGAACACAAGGTTTATTCATAGAACAGATGGTTATATTTATAGATCACGGGTGGTTTCCATTCAGAGAACACATGGTTTCATTCATAAAACACAGGGTTCTATTCATGGAACACAGGGTTCCATTCATAGAACACAGGGTTCTATTAATAGAACACAAGGTTTTATTCATAGAACACATGGTTATATTTATAGATCACGGGTGGTTTCCATTCAGAGAACACATAATTTCATTCATAAAACACAGGGTTCTATTCATAGAACACAAGGTTCCAATTATAGAACACAGGGTTCTATTCATAGAACACAAGGTTTTATTCATAGAACAGATGGGTATATTTATAGATCACGGGTGGTTTCCATTCAGAGAACACATCATTTCATTCATAAAACACAGGGTTCTATTCATAGAACACAGGGTTCCATTTATAGAACACTGGGTTCTATTCATAGAACACAAGGTTTTATTCATAGAACACATGGTCATATTTATAGATCACGGGTGGTTTCCATTCAGAGAACACATAATTTTATCCATAAAACACAGGGTTCTATTCATAGAACACAGGGTTCCATTTATAGAACACAGGGTTCTATTCATAGAACTCAAGGTTTTATTCATAGAACAGATGGTTATATTTATAGATCACGGGTGGTTTCCATTCAGAGAACACATAATTTCATTCATAAAACACAGGGTTCTATTCATAGAACACAGGGTTCCATTTATAGAACACGGGGTTCTATTTATAGAACACAAGGTTTATTCATAGAACAGATGGTTATATTTATAGATCACGGGTGGTTTCCATTCAGAGAACACATGGTTTCATTCATAAAACACAGGGTTCTATTCATGGAACACAGGGTTCCTTTCATAGAACACAGGGTTCTATTAATAGAACACAAGGTTTTATTCATAGAACACATGGTTATATTTATAGATCACGGATGGTTTTCATTCAGAGAACACATAATTTCATTCATAAAACACAGGGTTCTATTCATAGAACACAAGGTTCCAATTATAGAACACAGGGTTCTATTCATAGAACACAAGGTTTTATTCATAGAACAGATGGGTATATTTATAGATCACGGGTGGTTTCCATTCAGAGAACACATGGTTTCATTCATAAAACACAGGGTTCTATTCATAGAACACAGGGTTCCATTTATAGAACACAGGGTTCTATTCATAGAACTCAAGGTTTTATTCATAGAACAGATGGTTATATTTATAGATCACGGGTGGTTTCCATTCAGAGAACACATAATTTCATTCATAAAACACAGGGTTCTATTCATAGAACACAGGGTTCCATTTATAGAACACGGGGTTCTATTCATAGAACACAAGGTTTATTCATAGAACAGATGGTTATATTTATAGATCACGGGTGGTTTATATTCAGAGAACACATGGTTTCATTCATAAAACACAGGGTTCTATTCATGGAACACAGGGTTCCATTCATAGAACACAGGGTTCTATTAATAGAACACAAGGTTTTATTCATAGAACACATGGTTATATTTATAGATCACGGGTGGTTTCCATTCAGAGAACACATAATTTCATTCATAAAACACAGGGTTCTATTCATAGAACACAAGGTTCCAATTATAGAACACAGGGTTCTATTCATAGAACACAAGGTTTTATTCATAGAACAGATGGGTATATTTATAGATCACGGGTGGTTTCCATTCAGAGAACACATAATTTCATTCATAAAACACAGGGTTCTATTCATAGAACACAAGGTTCCAATTATAGAACACAGGGTTCTATTCATAGAACACAAGGTTTTATTCATAGAACAGATGGGTATATTTATAGATCACGGGTGGTTTCCATTCAGAGAACACATGGTTTCATTCATAAAACACAGGGTTCTATTCATAAAACATAGGGTTCCATTCATAGAACACAGGGTTCTATTAATAGAACACAAGGTTTTATTCATAAAACACATGGTTATATTTATAGATCACGGGTGGTTTCCATTCAGAGAACACATGGTTTCATTCATAAAACACAGGGTTCTATTCATAGAACACAGGGTTCCATTCATAGAACACAGGGTTCTATTAATAGAACACAAGGTTTTATTCATAAAACACATGGTTATATTTATAGATCACGGGTGGTTTCCATTCAGAGAACACATAATTTCATTCATAAAACACAGGGTTCTATTCATAGAACACAGGGTTCCATTTATAGAACACAGGGTTCTATTCATAGAACACAAGGTTTTATTCATAGAACAGATGGTTATATTTATAGATCATGGGTGGTTTCCATTCAGAGAACACATAATTTCATTCATAAAACACAGGGTTCTATTCATAGAACACAGGGTTCCATTTATAGAACACAGGGTTCTATTCATAGAACACAAGGTTTTATTCATAGAACAGATGGTTATATTTATAGATCACGGGTGGTTTCCATTCAGAGAACACATAATTGCATTCATAAAACACAGGGTTCTATTCATAGAACACAGGGTTCCATTTATAGAACACATGGTTCTATTCATAGAACACAAGGTTTTATTCATAGAACACATGGCTATATTTATAGATCACGGGTGGTTTCCATTCAGAGAACACATGGTTTCATTCATAAAACACAGGGTTCTATTTATAGAACACAGGGTTCCATTCATAGAACACAGGGTTCTATTAATAGAACACAAGGTTTTATTCATAAAACACATGGTTATATTTATAGATCACGGGTGGTTTCCATTCAGAGAACACATGGTTTCATTCATAAAACACAGGGTTCTATTTATAGAACACAGGGTTCCATTCATAGAACACAGGGTTCTATTAATAGAACACAAGGTTTTATTCATAAAACACATGGTTATATTTATAGATCACGGGTGGTTTCCATTCAGAGAACACATGGTTTCATTCAAAAAAACACAGGGTTCTATTCATAGAACACAGGGTTCCATTCATAGAACACAGGGTTCTATTAATAGAACACAAGGTTTTATTCATAAAACACATGGTTATATTTTTAGATAACGGGTGGTTTCCATTCAGAGAACACATAATTTCATTCATAAAACACAGGGTTCTATTCATAGAACACAGGGTTCCATTTATAGAACACAGGGTTCCATTCATAGAACACAGGGTTCTATTCATAGAACAGATGGTTATATTTATAGATCACGGGTATTTTCCATTCAGAGAACACATAATTTCATTCATAAAACACAGGGTTCTATTCATAGAACACAAGGTTCCAATTATAGAACACAGGGTTCTATTCATAGAACACAAGGTTTTATTCATAGAACAGATGGGTATATTTATAGATCACGGGTGGTTTCCATTCAGAGAACACATAATTTCATTCATAAAACACAGGGTTCTATTCATAGAACACAAGGTTCCAATTATAGAACACTGGGTTCTATTCATAGAACACAAGGTTTTATTCATAGAACAGATGGGTATATTTATAGATCATGGGTGGTTTCCATTCAGAGAACACATGGTTTCATTCATAAAACACAGGGTTCTATTCATAAAACATAGGGTTCCATTCATAGAACACAGGGTTCTATTAATAGAACACAAGGTTTTATTCATAAAACACATGGTTATATTTATAGATCACGGGTGGTTTCCATTCAGAGAACACATGGTTTCATTCATAAAACACAGGGTTCTATTCATAGAACACAGGGTTCCATTCATAGAACACAGGGTTCTATTAATAGAACACAAGGTTTTATTCATAAAACACATGGTTATATTTATAGATCACGGGTGGTTTCCATTCAGAGAACACATAATTTCATTCATAAAACACAGGGTTCTATTCATAGAACACAGGGTTCCATTTATAGAACACAGGGTTCTATTCATAGAACACAAGGTTTTATTCATAGAACAGATGGTTATATTTATAGATCATGGGTGGTTTCCATTCAGAGAACACATAATTTCATTCATAAAACACAGGGTTCTATTCATAGAACACAGGGTTCCATTTATAGAACACAGGGTTCTATTCATAGAACACAAGGTTTTATTCATAGAACAGATGGGTATATTTATAGATCACGGGTGGTTTCCATTCAGAGAACACATGGTTTCATTCATAAAACACAGGGTTCTATTCATAGAACACAGGGTTCCATTTATAGAACACAGGGTTCTATTCATAGAACTCAAGGTTTTATTCATAGAACAGATGGTTATATTTATAGATCACGGGTGGTTTCCATTCAGAGAACACATAATTTCATTCATAAAACACAGGGTTCTATTCATAGAACACAGGGTTCCATTTATAGAACACGGGGTTCTATTCATAGAACACAAGGTTTATTCATAGAACAGATGGTTATATTTATAGATCACGGGTGGTTTCCATTCAGAGAACACATGGTTTCATTCATAAAACACAGGGTTCTATTCATGGAACACAGGGTTCCATTCATAGAACACAGGGTTCTATTAATAGAACACAAGGTTTTATTCATAGAACACATGGTTATATTTATAGATCACGGGTGGTTTCCATTCAGAGAACACATAATTTCATTCATAAAACACAGGGTTCTATTCATAGAACACAAGGTTCCAATTATAGAACACAGGGTTCTATTCATAGAACACAAGGTTTTATTCATAGAACAGATGGGTATATTTATAGATCACGGGTGGTTTCCATTCAGAGAACACATCATTTCATTCATAAAACACAGGGTTCTATTCATAGAACACAGGGTTCCATTTATAGAACACTGGGTTCTATTCATAGAACACAAGGTTTTATTCATAGAACACATGGTCATATTTATAGATCACGGGTGGTTTCCATTCAGAGAACACATAATTTTATCCATAAAACACAGGGTTCTATTCATAGAACACAGGGTTCCATTTATAGAACACAGGGTTCTATTCATAGAACTCAAGGTTTTATTCATAGAACAGATGGTTATATTTATAGATCACGGGTGGTTTCCATTCAGAGAACACTTCATTTCATTCATAAAACACAGGGTTCTATTCATAGAACACAGGGTTCCATTTATAGAACACGGGGTTCTATTTATAGAACACAAGGTTTATTCATAGAACAGATGGTTATATTTATAGATCACGGGTGGTTTCCATTCAGAGAACACATGGTTTCATTCATAAAACACAGGGTTCTATTCATGGAACACAGGGTTCCTTTCATAGAACACAGGGTTCTATTAATAGAACACAAGGTTTTATTCATAGAACACATGGTTATATTTATAGATCACGGATGGTTTTCATTCAGAGAACACATAATTTCATTCATAAAACACAGGGTTCTATTCATAGAACACAAGGTTCCAATTATAGAACACAGGGTTCTATTCATAGAACACAAGGTTTTATTCATAGAACAGATGGGTATATTTATAGATCACGGGTGGTTTCCATTCAGAGAACACATGGTTTCATTCATAAAACACAGGGTTCTATTCATAGAACACAGGGTTCCATTTATAGAACACAGGGTTCTATTCATAGAACTCAAGGTTTTATTCATAGAACAGATGGTTATATTTATAGATCACGGGTGGTTTCCATTCAGAGAACACATAATTTCATTCATAAAACACAGGGTTCTATTCATAGAACACAGGGTTCCATTTATAGAACACGGGGTTCTATTCATAGAACACAAGGTTTATTCATAGAACAGATGGTTATATTTATAGATCACGGGTGGTTTATATTCAGAGAACACATGGTTTCATTCATAAAACACAGGGTTCTATTCATGGAACACAGGGTTCCATTCATAGAACACAGGGTTCTATTAATAGAACACAAGGTTTTATTCATAGAACACATGGTTATATTTATAGATCACGGGTGGTTTCCATTCAGAGAACACATAATTTCATTCATAAAACACAGGGTTCTATTCATAGAACACAAGGTTCCAATTATAGAACACAGGGTTCTATTCATAGAACACAAGGTTTTATTCATAGAACAGATGGGTATATTTATAGATCACGGGTGGTTTCCATTCAGAGAACACATAATTTCATTCATAAAACACAGGGTTCTATTCATAGAACACAAGGTTCCAATTATAGAACACAGGGTTCTATTCATAGAACACAAGGTTTTATTCATAGAACAGATGGGTATATTTATAGATCACGGGTGGTTTCCATTCAGAGAACACATGGTTTCATTCATAAAACACAGGGTTCTATTCATAAAACATAGGGTTCCATTCATAGAACACAGGGTTCTATTAATAGAACACAAGGTTTTATTCATAAAACACATGGTTATATTTATAGATCACGGGTGGTTTCCATTCAGAGAACACATGAGAACACAGGGTTCTATTCATAGAACACAGGGTTCCATTCATAGAACACAGGGTTCTATTAATAGAACACAAGGTTTTATTCATAAAACACATGGTTATATTTATAGATCACGGGTGTTTTCCATTCAGAGAACACATAATTTCATTCATAAAACACAGGGTTCTATTCATAGAACACAGGGTTCCATTTATAGAACACAGGGTTCTATTCATAGAACACAAGGTTTTATTCATAGAACAGATGGTTATATTTATAGATCATGGGTGGTTTCCATTCAGAGAACACATAATTTCATTCATAAAACACAGGGTTCTATTCATAGAACACAGGGTTCCATTTATAGAACACAGGGTTCTATTCATAGAACACAAGGTTTTATTCATAGAACAGATGGTTATATTTATAGATCACGGGTGGTTTCCATTCAGAGAACACATAATTGCATTCATAAAACACAGGGTTCTATTCATAGAACACAGGGTTCCATTTATAGAACACAGGGTTCTATTCATAGAACACAAGGTTTTATTCATAGAACACATGGCTATATTTATAGATCACGGGTGGTTTCCATTCAGAGAACACATGGTTTCATTCATAAAACACAGGGTTCTATTTATAGAACACAGGGTTCCATTCATAGAACACAGGGTTCTATTAATAGAACACAAGGTTTTATTCATAAAACACATGGTTATATTTATAGATCACGGGTGGTTTCCATTCAGAGAACACATGGTTTCATTCATAAAACACAGGGTTCTATTCATAGAACACAGGGTTCCATTCATAGAACACAGGGTTCTATTAATAGAACACAAGGTTTTATTCATAAAACACATGGTTATATTTATAGATCACGGGTGGTTTCCATTCAGAGAACACATGGTTTCATTCAAAAAAACACAGGGTTCTATTCATAGAACACAGGGTTCCATTCATAGAACACAGGGTTCTATTAATAGAACACAAGGTTTTATTCATAAAACACATGGTTATATTTTTAGATAACGGGTGGTTTCTATTCAGAGAACACATAATTTCATTCATAAAACACAGGGTTCTATTCATAGAACACAAGGTTCCAATTATAGAACACAGGGTTCTATTCATAGAACACAAGGTTTTATTCATAGTACAGATGGGTATATTTATAGATCACGGGTGGTTTCCATTCAGAGAACACATGGTTTCATTCATAAAACACAGGGTTCTATTCATAGAACACAGGGTTCCATTTATAGAACACAGGGTTCTATTCATAGAACTCAAGGTTTTATTCATAGAACAGATGGTTATATTTATAGATCACGGGTGGTTTATATTCAGAGAACACATAATTTCATTCATAAAACACAGGGTTCTATTCATAGAACACAGGGTTCCATTTATAGAACACGGGGTTCTATTCATAGAACACAAGGTTTATTCATAGAACAGATGGTTATATTTATAGATCACGGGTGGTTTCCATTCAGAGAACACATGGTTTCATTCATAAAACACAGGGTTCTATTCATGGAACACAGGGTTCCATTCATAGAACACAGGGTTCTATTAATAGAACACAAGGTTTTATTCATAGAACACATGGTTATATTTATAGATCACGGGTGGTTTCCATTCAGAGAACACATAATTTCATTCATAAAACACAGGGTTCTATTCATAGAACACAAGGTTCCAATTATAGAACACAGGGTTCTATTCATAGAACACAAGGTTTTATTCATAGAACAGATGGGTATATTTATAGATCACGGGTGGTTTCCATTCAGAGAACACATCATTTCATTCATAAAACACAGGGTTCTATTCATAGAACACAGGGTTCCATTTATAGAACACTGGGTTCTATTCATAGAACACAAGGTTTTATTCATAGAACACATGGTCATATTTATAGATCACGGGTGGTTTCCATTCAGAGAACACATAATTTTATCCATAAAACACAGGGTTCTATTCATAGAACACAGGGTTCCATTTATAGAACACAGGGTTCTATTCATAGAACTCAAGGTTTTATTCATAGAACAGATGGTTATATTTATAGATCACGGGTGGTTTCCATTCAGAGAACACATCATTTCATTCATAAAACACAGGGTTCTATTCATAGAACACAGGGTTCCATTTATAGAACACGGGGTTCTATTTATAGAACACAAGGTTTATTCATAGAACAGATGGTTATATTTATAGATCACGGGTGGTTTCCATTCAGAGAACACATGGTTTCATTCATAAAACACAGGGTTCTATTCATGGAACACAGGGTTCCTTTCATAGAACACAGGGTTCTATTAATAGAACACAAGGTTTTATTCATAGAACACATGGTTATATTTATAGATCACGGATGGTTTTCATTCAGAGAACACATAATTTCATTCATAAAACACAGGGTTCTATTCATAGAACACAAGGTTCCAATTATAGAACACAGGGTTCTATTCATAGAACACAAGGTTTTATTCATAGAACAGATGGGTATATTTATAGATCACGGGTGGTTTCCATTCAGAGAACACATGGTTTCATTCATAAAACACAGGGTTCTATTCATAGAACACAGGGTTCCATTTATAGAACACAGGGTTCTATTCATAGAACTCAAGGTTTTATTCATAGAACAGATGGTTATATTTATAGATCACGGGTGGTTTCCATTCAGAGAACACATAATTTCATTCATAAAACACAGGGTTCTATTCATAGAACACAGGGTTCCATTTATAGAACACGGGGTTCTATTCATAGAACACAAGGTTTATTCATAGAACAGATGGTTATATTTATAGATCACGGGTGGTTTATATTCAGAGAACACATGGTTTCATTCATAAAACACAGGGTTCTATTCATGGAACACAGGGTTCCATTCATAGAACACAGGGTTCTATTAATAGAACACAAGGTTTTATTCATAGAACACATGGTTATATTTATAGATCACGGGTGGTTTCCATTCAGAGAACACATAATTTCATTCATAAAACACAGGGTTCTATTCATAGAACACAAGGTTCCAATTATAGAACACAGGGTTCTATTC
The DNA here is from genome assembly GCF_055691185.1 of Crinia signifera. NCBI lineage: Eukaryota > Metazoa > Chordata > Amphibia > Anura > Myobatrachidae > Crinia > Crinia signifera. The sequence continues at coordinate 234,404,556 of NC_139217.1, read as the reverse complement.
ATAGAACACAAGGTTTTATTCATAGAACAGATGGGTATATTTATAGATCACGGGTGGTTTCCATTCAGAGAACACATAATTTCATTCATAAAACACAGGGTTCTATTCATAGAACACAAGGTTCCAATTATAGAACACAGGGTTCTATTCATAGAACACAAGGTTTTATTCATAGAACAGATGGGTATATTTATAGATCACGGGTGGTTTCCATTCAGAGAACACATGGTTTCATTCATAAAACACAGGGTTCTATTCATAAAACATAGGGTTCCATTCATAGAACACAGGGTTCTATTAATAGAACACAAGGTTTTATTCATAAAACACATGGTTATATTTATAGATCACGGGTGGTTTCCATTCAGAGAACACATGGTTTCATTCATAAAACACAGGGTTCTATTCATAGAACACAGGGTTCCATTCATAGAACACAGGGTTCTATTAATAGAACACAAGGTTTTATTCATAAAACACATGGTTATATTTATAGATCACGGGTGGTTTCCATTCAGAGAACACATAATTTCATTCATAAAACACAGGGTTCTATTCATAGAACACAGGGTTCCATTTATAGAACACAGGGTTCTATTCATAGAACACAAGGTTTTATTCATAGAACAGATGGTTATATTTATAGATCATGGGTGGTTTCCATTCAGAGAACACATAATTTCATTCATAAAACACAGGGTTCTATTCATAGAACACAGGGTTCCATTTATAGAACACAGGGTTCTATTCATAGAACACAAGGTTTTATTCATAGAACAGATGGTTATATTTATAGATCACGGGTGGTTTCCATTCAGAGAACACATAATTGCATTCATAAAACACAGGGTTCTATTCATAGAACACAGGGTTCCATTCATAGAACACAGGGTTCTATTAATAGAACACAAGGTTTTATTCATAAAACACATGGTTATATTTATAGATCACGGGTGGTTTCCATTCAGAGAACACATGGTTTCATTCATAAAACACAGGGTTCTATTCATAGAACACAGGGTTCCATTCATAGAACACAGGGTTCTATTAATAGAACACAAGGTTTTATTCATAAAACACATGGTTATATTTATAGATCACGGGTGGTTTCCATTCAGAGAACACATGGTTTCATTCAAAAAAACACAGGGTTCTATTCATAGAACACAGGGTTCCATTCATAGAACACAGGGTTCTATTAATAGAACACAAGGTTTTATTCATAAAACACATGGTTATATTTATAGATCACGGGTGGTTTCCATTCAGAGAACACATGGTTTCATTCATAAAACACAGGGTTCTATTCATAGAACACAGGGTTCCATTCATAGAACACAGGGTTCTATTAATAGAACACAAGGTTTTATTCATAAAACACATGGTTATATTTATAGATCACGGGTGGTTTCCATTCAGAGAACACATGGTTTCATTCAAAAAAACACAGGGTTCTATTCATAGAACACAGGGTTCCATTCATAGAACACAGGGTTCTATTAATAGAACACAAGGTTTTATTCATAAAACACATGGTTATATTTTTAGATAACGGGTGGTTTCCATTCAGAGAACACATAATTTCATTCATAAAACACAGGGTTCTATTCATAGAACACAGGGTTCCATTTATAGAACATAGGGTTCCATTCATAGAACACAGGGTTCTATTCATAGAACAGATGGTTATATTTATAGATCACGGGTATTTTCCATTCAGAGAACACATAATTTCATTCATAAAACACAGGGTTCTATTCATAGAACACAAGGTTCCAATTATAGAACACAGGGTTCTATTCATAGAACACAAGGTTTTATTCATAGAACAGATGGGTATATTTATAGATCACGGGTGGTTTCCATTCAGAGAACACATAATTTCATTCATAAAACACAGGGTTCTATTCATAGAACACAAGGTTCCAATTATAGAACACTGGGTTCTATTCATAGAACACAAGGTTTTATTCATAGAACAGATGGGTATATTTATAGATCATGGGTGGTTTCCATTCAGAGAACACATGGTTTCATTCATAAAACACAGGGTTCTATTCATAAAACATAGGGTTCCATTCATAGAACACAGGGTTCTATTAATAGAACACAAGGTTTTATTCATAAAACACATGGTTATATTTATAGATCACGGGTGGTTTCCATTCAGAGAACACATGGTTTCATTCATAAAACACAGGGTTCTATTCATAGAACACAGGGTTCCATTCATAGAACACAGGGTTCTATTAATAGAACACAAGGTTTTATTCATAAAACACATGGTTATATTTATAGATCACGGGTGGTTTCCATTCAGAGAACACATAATTTCATTCATAAAACACAGGGTTCTATTCATAGAACACAGGGTTCCATTTATAGAACACAGGGTTCTATTCATAGAACACAAGGTTTTATTCATAGAACAGATGGTTATATTTATAGATCATGGGTGGTTTCCATTCAGAGAACACATAATTTCATTCATAAAACACAGGGTTCTATTCATAGAACACAGGGTTCCATTTATAGAACACAGGGTTCTATTCATAGAACACAAGGTTTTATTCATAGAACAGATGGTTATATTTATAGATCACGGGTGGTTTCCATTCAGAGAACACATAATTGCATTCATAAAACACAGGGTTCTATTCATAGAACACAGGGTTCCATTTATAGAACACAGGGTTCTATTCATAGAACACAAGGTTTTATTCATAGAACACATGGCTATATTTATAGATCACGGGTGGTTTCCATTCAGAGAACACATGGTTTCATTCATAAAACACAGGGTTCTATTTATAGAACACAGGGTTCCAGTCATAGAACACAGGGTTCTATTAATAGAACACAAGGTTTTATTCATAAAACACATGGTTATATTTATAGATCACGGGTGGTTTCCATTCAGAGAACACATGGTTTCATTCATAAAACACAGGGTTCTATTCATAGAACACAGGGTTCCATTCATAGAACACAGGGTTCTATTAATAGAACACAAGGTTTTATTCATAAAACACATGGTTATATTTATAGATCACGGGTGGTTTCCATTCAGAGAACACATCATTTCATTCATAAAACACAGGGTTCTATTCATAGAACACAGGGTTCCATTTATAGAACACGGGGTTCTATTTATAGAACACAAGGTTTATTCATAGAACAGATGGTTATATTTATAGATCACGGGTGGTTTCCATTCAGAGAACACATGGTTTCATTCATAAAACACAGGGTTCTATTCATGGAACACAGGGTTCCTTTCATAGAACACAGGGTTCTATTAATAGAACACAAGGTTTTATTCATAGAACACATGGTTATATTTATAGATCACGGATGGTTTTCATTCAGAGAACACATAATTTCATTCATAAAACACAGGGTTCTATTCATAGAACAGATGGTTATATTTATAGATCACGGGTGGTTTCCATTCAGAGAACACATAATTGCATTCATAAAACACAGGGTTCTATTCATAGAACACAGGGTTCCATTTATAGAACACAGGGTTCTATTCATAGAACACAAGGTTTTATTCATAGAACACATGGCTATATTTATAGATCACGGGTGGTTTCCATTCAGAGAACACATGGTTTCATTCATAAAACACAGGGTTCTATTTATAGAACACAGGGTTCCAGTCATAGAACACAGGGTTCTATTAATAGAACACAAGGTTTTATTCATAAAACACATGGTTATATTTATAGATCACGGGTGGTTTCCATTCAGAGAACACATAATTTTATCCATAAAACGCAGGGTTCTATTCATAGAACACAGGGTTCCATTTATAGAACACAGGGTTCTATTCATAGAACTCAAGGTTTTATTCATAGAACAGATGGTTATATTTATAGATCACGGGTGGTTTCCATTCAGAGAACACATCATTTCATTCATAAAACACAGGGTTCTATTCATAGAACACAGGGTTCCATTTATAGAACACGGGGTTCTATTTATAGAACACAAGGTTTATTCATAGAACAGATGGTTATATTTATAGATCACGGGTGGTTTCCATTCAGAGAACACATGGTTTCATTCATAAAACACAGGGTTCTATTCATGGAACACAGGGTTCCTTTCATAGAACACAGGGTTCTATTAATAGAACACAAGGTTTTATTCATAGAACACATGGTTATATTTATAGATCACGGATGGTTTTCATTCAGAGAACACATAATTTCATTCATAAAACACAGGGTTCTATTCATAGAACACAAGGTTCCAATTATAGAACACAGGGTTCTATTCATAGAACACAAGGTTTTATTCATAGAACAGATGGGTATATTTATAGATCACGGGTGGTTTCCATTCAGAGAACACATGGTTTCATTCATAAAACACAGGGTTCTATTCATAGAACACAGGGTTCCATTTATAGAACACAGGGTTCTATTCATAGAACTCAAGGTTTTATTCATAGAACAGATGGTTATATTTATAGATCACGGGTGGTTTCCATTCAGAGAACACATGGTTTCATTCATAAAACACAGGGTTCTATTCATAGAACACAAGGTTCCAATTATTGAACACAGGGTTCTATTCATAGAACACAAGGTTTTATTCATAGAACAGATGGGTATATTTATAGATCATGGGTGGTTTCCATTCAGAGAACACATGGTTTCATTCATAAAACACAGGGTTCTATTCATAAAACATAGGGTTCCATTCATAGAACACAGGGTTCTATTAATAGAACACAAGGTTTTATTCATAAAACACATGGTTATATTTATAGATCACGGGTGGTTTCCATTCAGAGAACACATGGTTTCATTCATAAAACACAGGGTTCTATTCATAGAACACAGGGTTCCATTCATAGAACACAGGGTTCTATTAATAGAACACAAGGTTTTATTCATAAAACACATGGTTATATTTATAGATCACGGGTGGTTTCCATTCAGAGAACACATCATTTCATTCATAAAACACAGGGTTCTATTCATAGAACACAGGGTTCCATTTATAGAACACAGGGTTCTATTCATAGAACACAAGGTTTTATTCATAGAACAGATGGTTATATTTATAGATCATGGGTGGTTTCCATTCAGAGAACACATAATTTCATTCATAAAACACAGGGTTCTATTCATAGAACACAGGGTTCCATTTATAGAACACATTGTTCTATTCATAGAACACAAGGTTTTATTCATAGAACAGATGGTTATATTTATAGATCACGGGTGGTTTCCATTCAGAGAACACATAATTGCATTCATAAAACACAGGGTTCTATTCATAGAACACAGGGTTCCATTTATAGAACACAGGGTTCTATTCATAGAACACAAGGTTTTATTCATAGAACACATGGCTATATTTATAGATCACGGGTGGTTTCCATTCAGAGAACACATGGTTTCATTCATAAAACACAGGGTTCTATTTATAGAACACAGGGTTCCATTCATAGAACACAGGGTTCTATTAATAGAACACAAGGTTTTATTCATAAAACACATGGTTATATTTATAGATCACGGGTGGTTTCCATTCAGAGAACACATGGTTTCATTCATAAAACACAGGGTTCTATTCATAGAACACAGGGTTCCATTCATAGAACACAGGGTTCTATTAATAGAACACAAGGTTTTATTCATAAAACGCATGGTTATATTTATAGATCACGGGTGGTTTCCATTCATAGAACACATGGTTTCATTCAAAAAAACACAGGGTTCTATTCATAGAACACAGGGTTCCATTCATAGAACACAGGGTTCTATTAATAGAACACAAGGTTTTATTCATAAAACACATGGTTATATTTTTAGATAACGGGTGGTTTCCATTCAGAATACACATAATTTCATTCATAAAACACAGGGTTCTATTCATAGAACACAGGGTTCCATTTATAGAACACAGGGTTCCATTCATAGAACACAGGGTTCTATTCATAGAACAGATGGTTATATTTATAGATCACGGGTGGTTTCCATTCAGAGAACACATAATTTCATTCATAAAACACAGGGTTCTATTCATAGAACACAAGGTTCCAATTATAGAACACAGGGTTCTATTCATAGAACACAAGGTTTTATTCATAGAACAGATGGGTATATTTATAGATCACGGGTGGTTTCCATTCAGAGAACACATAATTGCATTCATAAAACACAGGGTTCTATTCATAGAACACAGGGTTCCATTTATAGAACACAGGGTTCTATTCATAGAACACAAGGTTTTATTCATAGAACACATGGCTATATTTATAGATCACGGGTGGTTTCCATTCAGAGAACACATGGTTTCATTCATAAAACACAGGGTTCTATTTATAGAACACAGGGTTCCAGTCATAGAACACAGGGTTCTATTAATAGAACACAAGGTTTTATTCATAAAACACATGGTTATATTTATAGATCACGGGTGGTTTCCATTCAGAGAACACATGGTTTCATTCATAAAACACAGGGTTCTATTCATAGAACACAGGGTTCCATTCATAGAACACAGGGTTCTATTAATAGAACACAAGGTTTTATTCATAAAACACATGGTTATATTTATAGATCACGGGTGGTTTCCATTCAGAGAACACATGGTTTCATTCAAAAAAACACAGGGTTCTATTCATAGAACACAGGGTTCCATTCATAGAACACAGGGTTCTATTAATAGAACACAAGGTTTTATTCATAAAACACATGGTTATATTTTTAGATAACGGGTGGTTTCTATTCAGAGAACACATAATTTCATTCATAAAACACAGGGTTCTATTCATAGAACACAAGGTTCCAATTATAGAACACAGGGTTCTATTCATAGAACACAAGGTTTTATTCATAGTACAGATGGGTATATTTATAGATCACGGGTGGTTTCCATTCAGAGAACACATGGTTTCATTCATAAAACACAGGGTTCTATTCATAGAACACAGGGTTCCATTTATAGAACACAGGGTTCTATTCATAGAACTCAAGGTTTTATTCATAGAACAGATGGTTATATTTATAGATCACGGGTGGTTTCCATTCAGAGAACACATAATTTCATTCATAAAACACAGGGTTCTATTCATAGAACACAAGGTTCCAATTATAGAACACAGGGTTCTATTCATAGAACACAAGGTTTTATTCATAGAACAGATGGGTATATTTATAGATCACGGGTGGTTTCCATTCAGAGAACACATCATTTCATTCATAAAACACAGGGTTCTATTCATAGAACACAGGGTTCCATTTATAGAACACTGGGTTCTATTCATAGAACACAAGGTTTTATTCATAGAACACATGGTCATATTTATAGATCACGGGTGGTTTCCATTCAGAGAACACATAATTTTATCCATAAAACACAGGGTTCTATTCATAGAACACAGGGTTCCATTTATAGAACACAGGGTTCTATTCATAGAACTCAAGGTTTTATTCATAGAACAGATGGTTATATTTATAGATCACGGGTGGTTTCCATTCAGAGAACACTTCATTTCATTCATAAAACACAGGGTTCTATTCATAGAACACAGGGTTCCATTTATAGAACACGGGGTTCTATTTATAGAACACAAGGTTTATTCATAGAACAGATGGTTATATTTATAGATCACGGGTGGTTTCCATTCAGAGAACACATGGTTTCATTCATAAAACACAGGGTTCTATTCATGGAACACAGGGTTCCTTTCATAGAACACAGGGTTCTATTAATAGAACACAAGGTTTTATTCATAGAACACATGGTTATATTTATAGATCACGGATGGTTTTCATTCAGAGAAAACATAATTTCATTCATAAAACACAGGGTTCTATTCATAGAACACAAGGTTCCAATTATAGAACACAGGGTTCTATTCATAGAACACAAGGTTTTATTCATAGAACAGATGGGTATATTTATAGATCACGGGTGGTTTCCATTCAGAGAACACATGGTTTCATTCATAAAACACAGGGTTCTATTCATAGAACACAGGGTTCCATTTATAGAACACAGGGTTCTATTCATAGAACTCAAGGTTTTATTCATAGAACAGATGGTTATATTTATAGATCACGGGTGGTTTCCATTCAGAGAACACATAATTTCATTCATAAAACACAGGGTTCTATTCATAGAACACAGGGTTCCATTTATAGAACACGGGGTTCTATTCATAGAACACAAGGTTTATTCATAGAACAGATGGTTATATTTATAGATCACGGGTGGTTTATATTCAGAGAACACATGGTTTCATTCATAAAACACAGGGTTCTATTCATGGAACACAGGGTTCCATTCATAGAACACAGGGTTCTATTAATAGAACACAAGGTTTTATTCATAAAACACATGGTTATATTTATAGATCACGGGTGGTTTCCATTCAGAGAACACATGGTTTCATTCATAAAACACAGGGTTCTATTCATAGAACACAGGGTTCCATTCATAGAACACAGGGTTCTATTAATAGAACACAAGGTTTTATTCATAAAACACATGGTTATATTTATAGATCACGGGTGGTTTCCATTCAGAGAACACATAATTTCATTCATAAAACACAGGGTTCTATTCATAGAACACAGGGTTCCATTTATAGAACACAGGGTTCTATTCATAGAACACAAGGTTTTATTCATAGAACAGATGGTTATATTTATAGATCATGGGTGGTTTCCATTCAGAGAACACATAATTTCATTCATAAAACACAGGGTTCTATTCATAGAACACAGGGTTCCATTTATAGAACACAGGGTTCTATTCATAGAACACAAGGTTTTATTCATAGAACAGATGGTTATATTTATAGATCACGGGTGGTTTCCATTCAGAGAACACATAATTGCATTCATAAAACACAGGGTTCTATTCATAGAACACAGGGTTCCATTCATAGAACACAGGGTTCTATTAATAGAACACAAGGTTTTATTCATAAAACACATGGTTATATTTATAGATCACGGGTGGTTTCCATTCAGAGAACACATGGTTTCATTCATAAAACACAGGGTTCTATTCATAGAACACAGGGTTCCATTCATAGAACACAGGGTTCTATTAATAGAACACAAGGTTTTATTCATAAAACACATGGTTATATTTATAGATCACGGGTGGTTTCCATTCAGAGAACACATGGTTTCATTCAAAAAAACACAGGGTTCTATTCATAGAACACAGGGTTCCATTCATAGAACACAGGGTTCTATTAATAGAACACAAGGTTTTATTCATAAAACACATGGTTATATTTATAGATCACGGGTGGTTTTCCATTCAGAGAACACATGGTTTCATTCATAAAACACAGGGTTCTATTCATAGAACACAGGGTTCCATTCATAGAACACAGGGTTCTATTAATAGAACACAAGGTTTTATTCATAAAACACATGGTTATATTTATAGATCACGGGTGGTTTCCATTCAGAGAACACATGGTTTCATTCAAAAAAACACAGGGTTCTATTCATAGAACACAGGGTTCCATTCATAGAACACAGGGTTCTATTAATAGAACACAAGGTTTTATTCATAAAACACATGGTTATATTTTTAGATAACGGGTGGTTTCCATTCAGAGAACACATAATTTCATTCATAAAACACAGGGTTCTATTCATAGAACACAGGGTTCCATTTATAGAACACAGGGTTCCATTCATAGAACACAGGGTTCTATTCATAGAACAGATGGTTATATTTATAGATCACGGGTATTTTCCATTCAGAGAACACATAATTTCATTCATAAAACACAGGGTTCTATTCATAGAACACAAGGTTCCAATTATAGAACACAGGGTTCTATTCATAGAACACAAGGTTTTATTCATAGAACAGATGGGTATATTTATAGATCACGGGTGGTTTCCATTCAGAGAACACATAATTTCATTCATAAAACACAGGGTTCTATTCATAGAACACAAGGTTCCAATTATAGAACACTGGGTTCTATTCATAGAACACAAGGTTTTATTCATAGAACAGATGGGTATATTTATAGATCATGGGTGGTTTCCATTCAGAGAACACATGGTTTCATTCATAAAACACAGGGTTCTATTCATAAAACATAGGGTTCCATTCATAGAACACAGGGTTCTATTAATAGAACACAAGGTTTTATTCATAAAACACATGGTTATATTTATAGATCACGGGTGGTTTCCATTCAGAGAACACATGGTTTCATTCATAAAACACAGGGTTCTATTCATAGAACACAGGGTTCCATTCATAGAACACAGGGTTCTATTAATAGAACACAAGGTTTTATTCATAAAACACATGGTTATATTTATAGATCACGGGTGGTTTCCATTCAGAGAACACATAATTTCATTCATAAAACACAGGGTTCTATTCATAGAACACAGGGTTCCATTTATAGAACACAGGGTTCTATTCATAGAACACAAGGTTTTATTCATAGAACAGATGGTTATATTTATAGATCATGGGTGGTTTCCATTCAGAGAACACATAATTTCATTCATAAAACACAGGGTTCTATTCATAGAACACAGGGTTCCATTTATAGAACACAGGGTTCTATTCATAGAACACAAGGTTTTATTCATAGAACAGATGGTTATATTTATAGATCACGGGTGGTTTCCATTCAGAGAACACATAATTGCATTCATAAAACACAGGGTTCTATTCATAGAACACAGGGTTCCATTTATAGAACACAGGGTTCTATTCATAGAACACAAGGTTTTATTCATAGAACACATGGCTATATTTATAGATCACGGGTGGTTTCCATTCAGAGAACACATGGTTTCATTCATAAAACACAGGGTTCTATTTATAGAACACAGGGTTCCAGTCATAGAACACAGGGTTCTATTAATAGAACACAAGGTTTTATTCATAAAACACATGGTTATATTTATAGATCACGGGTGGTTTCCATTCAGAGAACACATGGTTTCATTCATAAAACACAGGGTTCTATTCATAGAACACAGGGTTCCATTCATAGAACACAGGGTTCTATTAATAGAACACAAGGTTTTATTCATAAAACACATGGTTATATTTATAGATCACGGGTGGTTTCCATTCAGAGAACACATCATTTCATTCATAAAACACAGGGTTCTATTCATAGAACACAGGGTTCCATTTATAGAACACGGGGTTCTATTTATAGAACACAAGGTTTATTCATAGAACAGATGGTTATATTTATAGATCACGGGTGGTTTCCATTCAGAGAACACATGGTTTCATTCATAAAACACAGGGTTCTATTCATGGAACACAGGGTTCCTTTCATAGAACACAGGGTTCTATTAATAGAACACAAGGTTTTATTCATAGAACACATGGTTATATTTATAGATCACGGATGGTTTTCATTCAGAGAACACATAATTTCATTCATAAAACACAGGGTTCTATTCATAGAACAGATGGTTATATTTATAGATCACGGGTGGTTTCCATTCAGAGAACACATAATTGCATTCATAAAACACAGGGTTCTATTCATAGAACACAGGGTTCCATTTATAGAACACAGGGTTCTATTCATAGAACACAAGGTTTTATTCATAGAACACATGGCTATATTTATAGATCACGGGTGGTTTCCATTCAGAGAACACATGGTTTCATTCATAAAACACAGGGTTCTATTTATAGAACACAGGGTTCCAGTCATAGAACACAGGGTTCTATTAATAGAACACAAGGTTTTATTCATAAAACACATGGTTATATTTATAGATCACGGGTGGTTTCCATTCAGAGAACACATAATTTTATCCATAAAACGCAGGGTTCTATTCATAGAACACAGGGTTCCATTTATAGAACACAGGGTTCTATTCATAGAACTCAAGGTTTTATTCATAGAACAGATGGTTATATTTATAGATCACGGGTGGTTTCCATTCAGAGAACACATCATTTCATTCATAAAACACAGGGTTCTATTCATAGAACACAGGGTTCCATTTATAGAACACGGGGTTCTATTTATAGAACACAAGGTTTATTCATAGAACAGATGGTTATATTTATAGATCACGGGTGGTTTCCATTCAGAGAACACATGGTTTCATTCATAAAACACAGGGTTCTATTCATGGAACACAGGGTTCCTTTCATAGAACACAGGGTTCTATTAATAGAACACAAGGTTTTATTCATAGAACACATGGTTATATTTATAGATCACGGATGGTTTTCATTCAGAGAACACATAATTTCATTCATAAAACACAGGGTTCTATTCATAGAACACAAGGTTCCAATTATAGAACACAGGGTTCTATTCATAGAACACAAGGTTTTATTCATAGAACAGATGGGTATATTTATAGATCACGGGTGGTTTCCATTCAGAGAACACATGGTTTCATTCATAAAACACAGGGTTCTATTCATAGAACACAGGGTTCCATTTATAGAACACAGGGTTCTATTCATAGAACTCAAGGTTTTATTCATAGAACAGATGGTTATATTTATAGATCACGGGTGGTTTCCATTCAGAGAACACATGGTTTCATTCATAAAACACAGGGTTCTATTCATAGAACACAAGGTTCCAATTATTGAACACAGGGTTCTATTCATAGAACACAAGGTTTTATTCATAGAACAGATGGGTATATTTATAGATCACGGGTGGTTTCCATTCAGAGAACACATGGTTTCATTCATAAAACACAGGGTTCTATTCATAAAACATAGGGTTCCATTCATAGAACACAGGGTTCTATTAATAGAACACAAGGTTTTATTCATAAAACACATGGTTATATTTATAGATCACGGGTTGTTTCCATTCAGAGAACACATGGTTTCATTCATAAAACACAGGGTTCTATTCATAGAACACAGGGTTCCATTCATAGAACACAGGGTTCTATTAATAGAACACAAGGTTTTATTCATAAAACACATGGTTATATTTATAGATCACGGGTGGTTTCCATTCAGAGAACACATCATTTCATTCATAAAACACAGGGTTCTATTCATAGAACACAGGGTTCCATTTATAGAACACAGGGTTCTATTCATAGAACACAAGGTTTTATTCATAGAACAGATGGTTATATTTATAGATCATGGGTGGTTTCCATTCAGAGAACACATAATTTCATTCATAAAACACAGGGTTCTATTCATAGAACACAGGGTTCCATTTATAGAACACAGGGTTCTATTCATAGAACACAAGGTTTTATTCATAGAACAGATGGTTATATTTATAGATCACGGGTGGTTTCCATTCAGAGAACACATAATTGCATTCATAAAACACAGGGTTCTATTCATAGAACACAGGGTTCCATTTATAGAACACAGGGTTCTATTCATAGAACACAAGGTTTTATTCATAGAACACATGGTTATATTTATAGATCACGGGTGGTTTCCATTCAGAGAACACATAATTTCATTCATAAAACACAGGGTTCTATTCATAGAACACAAGGTTCCAATTATAGAACACAGGGTTCTATTCATAGAACACAAGGTTTTATTCATAGAACAGATGGGTATATTTATAGATCACGGGTGGTTTCCATTCAGAGAACACATGGTTTCATTCATAAAACACAGGGTTCTATTTATAGAACACAGGGTTCCATTCATAGAACACAGGGTTCTATTAATAGAACACAAGGTTTTATTCATAAAACACATGGTTATATTTATAGATCACGGGTGGTTTCCATTCAGAGAACACATGGTTTCATTCATAAAACACAGGGTTCTATTCATAGAACACAGGGTTCCATTCATAGAACACAGGGTTCTATTAATAGAACACAAGGTTTTATTCATAAAACACATGGTTATATTTATAGATCACGGGTGGTTTCCATTCATAGAACACATGGTTTCATTCAAAAAAACACAGGGTTCTATTCATAGAACACAGGGTTCCATTCATAGAACACAGGGTTCTATTAATAGAACACAAGGTTTTATTCATAAAACACATGGTTATATTTTTAGATAACGGGTGGTTTCCATTCAGAATACACATAATTTCATTCATAAAACACAGGGTTCTATTCATAGAACACAGGGTTCCATTTATAGAACACAGGGTTCCATTCATAGAACACAGGGTTCTATTCATAGAACAGATTGTTATATTTATAGATCACGGGTGGTTTCCATTCAGAGAACACATAATTTCATTCATAAAACACAGGGTTCTATTCATAGAACACAAGGTTCCAATTATAGAACACAGGGTTCTATTCATAGAACACAAGGTTTTATTCATAGAACAGATGGGTATATTTATAGATCACGGGTGGTTTCCATTCAGAGAACACATAATTGCATTCATAAAACACAGGGTTCTATTCATAGAACACAGGGTTCCATTTATAGAACACAGGGTTCTATTCATAGAACACAAGGTTTTATTCATAGAACACATGGCTATATTTATAGATCACGGGTGGTTTCCATTCAGAGAACACATGGTTTCATTCATAAAACACAGGGTTCTATTTATAGAACACAGGGTTCCAGTCATAGAACACAGGGTTCTATTAATAGAACACAAGGTTTTATTCATAAAACACATGGTTATATTTATAGATCACGGGTGGTTTCCATTCAGAGAACACATGGTTTCATTCATAAAACACAGGGTTCTATTCATAGAACACAGGGTTCCATTCATAGAACACAGGGTTCTATTAATAGAACACAAGGTTTTATTCATAAAACACATGGTTATATTTATAGATCACGGGTAGTTTCCATTCAGAGAACACATGGTTTCATTCAAAAAAACACAGGGTTCTATTCATAGAACACAGGGTTCCATTCATAGAACACAGGGTTCTATTAATAGAACACAAGGTTTTATTCATAAAACACATGGTTATATTTTTAGATAACGGGTGGTTTCTATTCAGAGAACACATAATTTCATTCATAAAACACAGGGTTCTATTCATAGAACACAAGGTTCCAATTATAGAACACAGGGTTCTATTCATAGAACACAAGGTTTTATTCATAGTACAGATGGGTATATTTATAGATCACGGGTGGTTTCCATTCAGAGAACACATGGTTTCATTCATAAAACACAGGGTTCTATTCATAGAACACAGGGTTCCATTTATAGAACACAGGGTTCTATTCATAGAACTCAAGGTTTTATTCATAGAACAGATGGTTATATTTATAGATCACGGGTGGTTTCCATTCAGAGAACACATAATTTCATTCATAAAACACAGGGTTCTATTCATAGAACACAAGGTTCCAATTATAGAACACAGGGTTCTATTCATAGAACACAAGGTTTTATTCATAGAACAGATGGGTATATTTATAGATCACGGGTGGTTTCCATTCAGAGAACACATCATTTCATTCATAAAACACAGGGTTCTATTCATAGAACACAGGGTTCCATTTATAGAACACTGGGTTCTATTCATAGAACACAAGGTTTTATTCATAGAACACATGGTCATATTTATAGATCACGGGTGGTTTCCATTCAGAGAACACATAATTTTATCCATAAAACACAGGGTTCTATTCATAGAACACAGGGTTCCATTTATAGAACACAGGGTTCTATTCATAGAACTCAAGGTTTTATTCATAGAACAGATGGTTATATTTATAGATCACGGGTGGTTTCCATTCAGAGAACACTTCATTTCATTCATAAAACACAGGGTTCTATTCATAGAACACAGGGTTCCATTTATAGAACACGGGGTTCTATTTATAGAACACAAGGTTTATTCATAGAACAGATGGTTATATTTATAGATCACGGGTGGTTTCCATTCAGAGAACACATGGTTTCATTCATAAAACACAGGGTTCTATTCATGGAACACAGGGTTCCTTTCATAGAACACAGGGTTCTATTAATAGAACACAAGGTTTTATTCATAGAACACATGGTTATATTTATAGATCACGGATGGTTTTCATTCAGAGAACACATAATTTCATTCATAAAACACAGGGTTCTATTCATAGAACACAAGGTTCCAATTATAGAACACAGGGTTCTATTCATAGAACACAAGGTTTTATTCATAGAACAGATGGGTATATTTATAGATCACGGGTGGTTTCCATTCAGAGAACACATGGTTTCATTCATAAAACACAGGGTTCTATTCATAGAACACAGGGTTCCATTTATAGAACACAGGGTTCTATTCATAGAACTCAAGGTTTTATTCATAGAACAGATGGTTATATTTATAGATCACGGGTGGTTTCCATTCAGAGAACACATAATTTCATTCATAAAACACAGGGTTCTATTCATAGAACACAGGGTTCCATTTATAGAACACGGGGTTCTATTCATAGAACACAAGGTTTATTCATAGAACAGATGGTTATATTTATAGATCACGGGTGGTTTATATTCAGAGAACACATGGTTTCATTCATAAAACACAGGGTTCTATTCATGGAACACAGGGTTCCATTCATAGAACACAGGGTTCTATTAATAGAACACAAGGTTTTATTCATAGAACACATGGTTATATTTATAGATCACGGGTGGTTTCCATTCAGAGAACACATAATTTCATTCATAAAACACAGGGTTCTATTCATAGAACACAAGGTTCCAATTATAGAACACAGGGTTCTATTCATAGAACACAAGGTTTTATTCATAGAACAGATGGGTATATTTATAGATCACGGGTGGTTTCCATTCAGAGAACACATAATTTCATTCATAAAACACAGGGTTCTATTCATAGAACACAAGGTTCCAATTATAGAACACAGGGTTCTATTCATAGAACACAAGGTTTTATTCATAGAACAGATGGGTATATTTATAGATCACGGGTGGTTTCCATTCAGAGAACACATGGTTTCATTCATAAAACACAGGGTTCTATTCATAAAACATAGGGTTCCATTCATAGAACACAGGGTTCTATTAATAGAACACAAGGTTTTATTCATAAAACACATGGTTATATTTATAGATCACGGGTGGTTTCCATTCAGAGAACACATGGTTTCATTCATAAAACACAGGGTTCTATTCATAGAACACAGGGTTCCATTCATAGAACACAGGGTTCTATTAATAGAACACAAGGTTTTATTCATAAAACACATGGTTATATTTATAGATCACGGGTGTTTTCCATTCAGAGAACACATAATTTCATTCATAAAACACAGGGTTCTATTCATAGAACACAGGGTTCCATTTATAGAACACAGGGTTCTATTCATAGAACACAAGGTTTTATTCATAGAACAGATGGTTATATTTATAGATCATGGGTGGTTTCCATTCAGAGAACACATAATTTCATTCATAAAACACAGGGTTCTATTCATAGAACACAGGGTTCCATTTATAGAACACAGGGTTCTATTCATAGAACACAAGGTTTTATTCATAGAACAGATGGTTATATTTATAGATCACGGGTGGTTTCCATTCAGAGAACACATAATTGCATTCATAAAACACAGGGTTCTATTCATAGAACACAGGGTTCCATTTATAGAACACAGGGTTCTATTCATAGAACACAAGGTTTTATTCATAGAACACATGGCTATATTTATAGATCACGGGTGGTTTCCATTCAGAGAACACATGGTTTCATTCATAAAACACAGGGTTCTATTTATAGAACACAGGGTTCCATTCATAGAACACAGGGTTCTATTAATAGAACACAAGGTTTTATTCATAAAACACATGGTTATATTTATAGATCACGGGTGGTTTCCATTCAGAGAACACATGGTTTCATTCATAAAACACAGGGTTCTATTCATAGAACACAGGGTTCCATTCATAGAACACAGGGTTCTATTAATAGAACACAAGGTTTTATTCATAAAACACATGGTTATATTTATAGATCACGGGTGGTTTCCATTCAGAGAACACATGGTTTCATTCAAAAAAACACAGGGTTCTATTCATAGAACACAGGGTTCCATTCATAGAACACAGGGTTCTATTAATAGAACACAAGGTTTTATTCATAAAACACATGGTTATATTTTTAGATAACGGGTGGTTTCTATTCAGAGAACACATAATTTCATTCATAAAACACAGGGTTCTATTCATAGAACACAAGGTTCCAATTATAGAACACAGGGTTCTATTCATAGAACACAAGGTTTTATTCATAGTACAGATGGGTATATTTATAGATCACGGGTGGTTTCCATTCAGAGAACACATGGTTTCATTCATAAAACACAGGGTTCTATTCATAGAACACAGGGTTCCATTTATAGAACACAGGGTTCTATTCATAGAACTCAAGGTTTTATTCATAGAACAGATGGTTATATTTATAGATCACGGGTGGTTTATATTCAGAGAACACATAATTTCATTCATAAAACACAGGGTTCTATTCATAGAACACAGGGTTCCATTTATAGAACACGGGGTTCTATTCATAGAACACAAGGTTTATTCATAGAACAGATGGTTATATTTATAGATCACGGGTGGTTTACATTCAGAGAACACATGGTTTCATTCATAAAACACAGGGTTCTATTCATGGAACACAGGGTTCCATTCATAGAACACAGGGTTCTATTAATAGAACACAAGGTTTTATTCATAGAACACATGGTTATATTTATAGATCACGGGTGGTTTCCATTCAGAGAACACATAATTTCATTCATAAAACACAGGGTTCTATTCATAGAACACAAGGTTCCAATTATAGAACACAGGGTTCTATTCATAGAACACAAGGTTTTATTCATAGAACAGATGGGTATATTTATAGATCACGGGTGGTTTCCATTCAGAGAACACATCATTTCATTCATAAAACACAGGGTTCTATTCATAGAACACAGGGTTCTATTCATAGAACACAGGGTTCCATTTATAGAACACTGGGTTCTATTCATAGAACACAAGGTTTTATTCATAGAACACATGGTCATATTTATAGATCACGGGTGGTTTCCATTCAGAGAACACATAATTTTATCCATAAAACACAGGGTTCTATTCATAGAACACAGGGTTCCATTTATAGAACACAGGGTTCTATTCATAGAACTCAAGGTTTTATTCATAGAACAGATGGTTATATTTATAGATCACGGGTGGTTTCCATTCAGAGAACACATCATTTCATTCATAAAACACAGGGTTCTATTCATAGAACACAGGGTTCCATTTATAGAACACGGGGTTCTATTTATAGAACACAAGGTTTATTCATAGAACAGATGGTTATATTTATAGATCACGGGTGGTTTCCATTCAGAGAACACATGGTTTCATTCATAAAACACAGGGTTCTATTCATGGAACACAGGGTTCCTTTCATAGAACACAGGGTTCTATTAATAGAACACAAGGTTTTATTCATAGAACACATGGTTATATTTATAGATCACGGATGGTTTTCATTCAGAGAACACATAATTTCATTCATAAAACACAGGGTTCTATTCATAGAACACAAGGTTCCAATTATAGAACACAGGGTTCTATTCATAGAACACAAGGTTTTATTCATAGAACAGATGGGTATATTTATAGATCACGGGTGGTTTCCATTCAGAGAACACATGGTTTCATTCATAAAACACAGGGTTCTATTCATAGAACACAGGGTTCCATTTATAGAACACAGGGTTCTATTCATAGAACTCAAGGTTTTATTCATAGAACAGATGGTTATATTTATAGATCACGGGTGGTTTCCATTCAGAGAACACATAATTTCATTCATAAAACACAGGGTTCTATTCATAGAACACAGGGTTCCATTTATAGAACACGGGGTTCTATTCATAGAACACAAGGTTTATTCATAGAACAGATGGTTATATTTATAGATCACGGGTGGTTTATATTCAGAGAACACATGGTTTCATTCATAAAACACAGGGTTCTATTCATGGAACACAGGGTTCCATTCATAGAACACAGGGTTCTATTAATAGAACACAAGGTTTTATTCATAGAACACATGGTTATATTTATAGATCACGGGTGGTTTCCATTCAGAGAACACATAATTTCATTCATAAAACACAGGGTTCTATTCATAGAACACAAGGTTCCAATTATAGAACACAGGGTTCTATTCATAGAACACAAGGTTTTATTCATAGAACAGATGGGTATATTTATAGATCACGGGTGGTTTCCATTCAGAGAACACATAATTTCATTCATAAAACACAGGGTTCTATTCATAGAACACAAGGTTCCAATTATAGAACACAGGGTTCTATTCATAGAACACAAGGTTTTATTCATAGAACAGATGGGTATATTTATAGATCACGGGTGGTTTCCATTCAGAGAACACATGGTTTCATTCATAAAACACAGGGTTCTATTCATAAAACATAGGGTTCCATTCATAGAACACAGGGTTCTATTAATAGAACACAAGGTTTTATTCATAAAACACATGGTTATATTTATAGATCACGGGTGGTTTCCATTCAGAGAACACATGGTTTCATTCATAAAACACAGGGTTCTATTCATAGAACACAGGGTTCCATTCATAGAACACAGGGTTCTATTAATAGAACACAAGGTTTTATTCATAAAACACATGGTTATATTTATAGATCACGGGTGGTTACCATTCAGAGAACACATAATTTCATTCATAAAACACAGGGTTCTATTCATAGAACACAGGGTTCCATTTATAGAACACAGGGTTCTATTCATAGAACACAAGGTTTTATTCATAGAACAGATGGTTATATTTATAGATCATGGGTGGTTTCCATTCAGAGAACACATAATTTCATTCATAAAACACAGGGTTCTATTCATAGAACACAGGGTTCCATTTATAGAACACAGGGTTCTATTCATAGAACACAAGGTTTTATTCATAGAACAGATGGTTATATTTATAGATCACGGGTGGTTTCCATTCAGAGAACACATAATTGCATTCATAAAACACAGGGTTCTATTCATAGAACACAGGGTTCCATTTATAGAACACAGGGTTCTATTCATAGAACACAAGGTTTTATTCATAGAACACATGGCTATATTTATAGATCACGGGTGGTTTCCATTCAGAGAACACATGGTTTCATTCATAAAACACAGGGTTCTATTTATAGAACACAGGGTTCCATTCATAGAACACAGGGTTCTATTAATAGAACACAAGGTTTTATTCATAAAACACATGGTTATATTTATAGATCACGGGTGGTTTCCATTCAGAGAACACATGGTTTCATTCATAAAACACAGGGTTCTATTCATAGAACACAGGGTTCCATTCATAGAACACAGGGTTCTATTAATAGAACACAAGGTTTTATTCATAAAACACATGGTTATATTTATAGATCACGGGTGGTTTCCATTCAGAGAACACATGGTTTCATTCAAAAAAACACAGGGTTCTATTCATAGAACACAGGGTTCCATTCATAGAACACAGGGTTCTATTAATAGAACACAAGGTTTTATTCATAAAACACATGGTTATATTTTTAGATAACGGGTGGTTTCCATTCAGAGAACACATAATTTCATTCATAAAACACAGGGTTCTATTCATAGAACACAGGGTTCCATTTATAGAACACAGGGTTCCATTCATAGAACACAGGGTTCTATTCATAGAACAGATGGTTATATTTATAGATCATGGGTGGTTTCCATTCAGAGAACACATAATTTCATTCATAAAACACAGGGTTCTATTCATAGAACACAGGGTTCCATTTATAGAACACAGGGTTCTATTCATAGAACACAAGGTTTTATTCATAGAACAGATGGTTATATTTATAGATCACGGGTGGTTTCCATTCAGAGAACACATAATTGCATTCATAAAACACAGGGTTCTATTCATAGAACACAGGGTTCCATTCATAGAACACAGGGTTCCATTTATAGAACACAGGGTTCTATTCATAGAACACAAGGTTTTATTCATAGAACACATGGCTATATTTATAGATCACGGGTGGTTTCCATTCAGAGAACACATGGTTTCATTCATAAAACACAGGGTTCTATTTATAGAACACAGGGTTCCATTCATAGAACACAGGGTTCTATTAATAGAACACAAGGTTTTATTCATAAAACACATGGTTATATTTATAGATCACGGGTGGTTTCCATTCAGAAAACACATGGTTTCATTCTTAAAACACAGGGTTCTATTCATATAACACAGGGTTCTATTCATAGAACACAGGGTTCTATGCATAGAACACAAGGTGTTATTCATAAAACACATGGTTATATTTATAGATCACAGGTGGTTTCCATTCAGAGAACACATCATTTCATTCATAAAACACAGGATTCTATACATAGAACACAGGGTTCCATTTATAGAACACGGGGTTCTATTCATAGAACACAAGGTTTATTCATAGAACAGATGGTTATATTTATAGATCACGGGTGGTTTATATTCAGAGAACACATGGTTTCATTCATAAAACACAGGGTTCTATTCATGGAACACAGGGTTCCATTCATAGAACACAGGGTTCTATTAATAGAACACAAGGTTTTATTCATAGAACACATGGTTATATTTATAGATCACGGGTGGTTTCCATTCAGAGAACACATAATTTCATTCATAAAACACAGGGTTCTATTCATAGAACACAAGGTTCCAATTATAGAACACAGGGTTCTATTCATAGAACACAAGGTTTTATTCATAGAACAGATGGGTATATTTATAGATCACGGGTGGTTTCCATTCAGAGAACACATAATTTCATTCATAAAACACAGGGTTCTATTCATAGAACACAAGGTTCCAATTATAGAACACAGGGTTCTATTCATAGAACACAAGGTTTTATTCATAGAACAGATGGGTATATTTATAGATCACGGGTGGTTTCCATTCAGAGAACACATGGTTTCATTCATAAAACACAGGGTTCTATACATAAAACATAGGGTTCCATTCATAGAACACAGGGTTCTATTAATAGAACACAAGGTTTTATTCATAAAACACATGGTTATATTTATAGATCACGGGTGGTTTCCATTCAGAGAACACATGGTTTCATTCATAAAACACAGGGTTCTATTCATAGAACACAGGGTTCCATTCATAGAACACAGGGTTCTATTAATAGAACACAAGGTTTTATTCATAAAACACATGGTTATATTTATAGATCACGGGTGGTTTCCATTCAGAGAACACATAATTTCATTCATAAAACACAGGGTTCTATTCATAGAACACAGGGTTCCATTTATAGAACACAGGGTTCTATTCATAGAACACAAGGTTTTATTCATAGAACAGATGGTTATATTTATAGATCATGGGTGGTTTCCATTCAGAGAACACATAATTTCATTCATAAAACACAGGGTTCTATTCATAGAACACAGGGTTCCATTTATAGAACACAGGGTTCTATTCATAGAACACAAGGTTTTATTCATAGAACAGATGGTTATATTTATAGATCACGGGTGGTTTCCATTCAGAGAACACATAATTGCATTCATAAAACACAGGGTTCTATTCATAGAACACAGGGTTCCATTTATAGAACACAGGGTTCTATTCATAGAACACAAGGTTTTATTCATAGAACACATGGCTATATTTATAGATCACGGGTGGTTTCCATTCAGAGAACACATGGTTTCATTCATAAAACACAGGGTTCTATTTATAGAACACAGGGTTCCATTCATAGAACACAGGGTTCTATTAATAGAACACAAGGTTTTATTCATAAAACACATGGTTATATTTATAGATCACGGGTGGTTTCCATTCAGAGAACACATGGTTTCATTCATAAAACACAGGGTTCTATTCATAGAACACAGGGTTCCATTCATAGAACACAGGGTTCTATTAATAGAACACAAGGTTTTATTCATAAAACACATGGTTATATTTATAGATCACGGGTGGTTTCCATTCAGAGAACACATGGTTTCATTCAAAAAAACACAGGGTTCTATTCATAGAACACAGGGTTCCATTCATAGAACACAGGGTTCTATTAATAGAACACAAGGTTTTATTCATAAAACACATGGTTATATTTTTAGATAACGGGTGGTTTCCATTCAGAGAACACATAATTTCATTCATAAAACACAGGGTTCTATTCATAGAACACAGTGTTCCATTTATAGAACACAGGGTTCCATTCATAGAACACAGGGTTCTATTCATAGAACAGATGGTTATATTTATAGATCATGGGTGGTTTCCATTCAGAGAACACATAATTTCATTCATAAAACACAGGGTTCTATTCATAGAACACAGGGTTCCATTTATAGAACACAGGGTTCTATTCATAGAACACAAGGTTTTATTCATAGAACAGATGGTTATATTTATAGATCACGGGTGGTTTCCATTCAGAGAACACATAATTGCATTCATAAAACACAGGGTTCTATTCATAGAACACAGGGTTCTATTCATAGAACACAGGGTTCCATTTATAGAACACAGGGTTATATTCATAGAACACAAGGTTTTATTCATAGAACACATGGCTATATTTATAGATCACGGGTGGTTTCCATTCAGAGAACACATGGTTTCATTCATAAAACACAGGGTTCTATTCATGGAACACAGGGTTCCATTCATATAACACAGGGTTCTATTAATAGAACACAAGGTTTTATTCATAGAACACATGGTTATATTTATAGATCACGGGTGGTTTCCATTCAGAGAACACATAATTTCAGTCATAAAACACAGGGTTCTATTCATAGAACACAAGGTTCCAATTATAGAACACAGGGTTCTATTCATAGAACACAAGGTTTTATTCATAGAACAGATGGGTATATTTATAGATCACGGGTGGTTTCCATTCAGAGAACACATGGTTTCATTCATAAAACACAGGGTTCTATTCATAAAACATAGGGTTCCATTCATAGAACAAAGGGTTCTATTAATAGAACACAAGGTTTTATTCATAAAACACATGGTGATATTTATAGATCACGGGTGGTTTCCATTCAGAGAACACATGGTTTCATTCATAAAACACAGGGTTCTATTCATAGAACACAGGGTTCCATTCATAGAACACAGGGTTCTATTAATAGAACACAAGGTTTTATTCATAAAACACATGGTTATATTTATAGATCACGGGTGGTTACCATTCAGAGAACACATAATTTCATTCATAAAACACAGGGTTCTATTCATAGAACACAGGGTTCCATTTATAGAACACAGGGTTCTATTCATAGAACACAAGGTTTTATTCATAGAACAGATGGTTATATTTATAGATCATGGGTGGTTTCCATTCAGAGAACACATAATTTCATTCATAAAACACAGGGTTCTATTCATAGAACACAGGGTTCCATTTATAGAACACAGGGTTCTATTCATAGAACACAAGGTTTTATTCATAGAACAGATGGTTATATTTATAGATCACGGGTGGTTTCCATTCAGAGAACACATAATTGCATTCATAAAACACAGGGTTCTATTCATAGAACACAGGGTTCCATTTATAGAACACAGGGTTCTATTCATAGAACACAAGGTTTTATTCATAGAACACATGGCTATATTTATAGATCACGGGTGGTTTCCATTCAGAGAACACATGGTTTCATTCATAAAACACAGGGTTCTATTTATAGAACACAGGGTTCCATTCATAGAACACAGGGTTCTATTAATAGAACACAAGGTTTTATTCATAAAACACATGGTTATATTTATAGATCACGGGTGGTTTCCATTCAGAGAACACATGGTTTCATTCATAAAACACAGGGTTCTATTCATAGAACACAGGGTTCCATTCATAGAACACAGGGTTCTATTAATAGAACACAAGGTTTTATTCATAAAACACATGGTTATATTTATAGATCACGGGTGGTTTCCATTCAGAGAACACATGGTTTCATTCAAAAAAACACAGGGTTCTATTCATAGAACACAGGGTTCCATTCATAGAACACAGGGTTCTATTAATAGAACACAAGGTTTTATTCATAAAACACATGGTTATATTTTTAGATAACGGGTGGTTTCCATTCAGAGAACACATAATTTCATTCATAAAACACAGGGTTCTATTCATAGAACACAGGGTTCCATTTATAGAACACAGGGTTCCATTCATAGAACACAGGGTTCTATTCATAGAACAGATGGTTATATTTATAGATCATGGGTGGTTTCCATTCAGAGAACACATAATTTCATTCATAAAACACAGGGTTCTATTCATAGAACACAGGGTTCCATTTATAGAACACAGGGTTCTATTCATAGAACACAAGGTTTTATTCATAGTACAGATGGTTATATTTATAGATCACGGGTGGTTTCCATTCAGAGAACACATAATTGCATTCATAAAACACAGGGTTCTATTCATAGAACACAGGGTTCTATTCATAGAACACAGGGTTCCATTTATAGAACACAGGGTTATATTCATAGAACACAAGGTTTTATTCATAGAACACATGGCTATATTTATAGATCACGGGTGGTTTCCATTCAGAGAACACATGGTTTAATTCATAAAACACAGGGTTCTATTTATAGAACACAGGGTTCCATTCATAGAACACAGGGTTCTATTAATAGAACACAAGGTTTTATTCATAAAACACATGGTTATATTTATAGATCACGGGTGGTTTCCATTCAGAAAACACATGGTTTCATTCTTAAAACACAGGGTTCTATTCATATAACACAGGGTTCCATTCATAGAACACAGGGTTCTATGCATAGAACACAAGGTTTTATTCATAAAACACATGGTTATATTTATAGATCACAGGTGGTTTCCATTCAGAGAACACATCATTTCATTCATAAAACACAGGGTTTTATACATAGAACACAGGGTTCCATTTATAGAACAAGGGGTTCTATTCATAGAACACAAGGTTTTATTCATAGAACACATGGTTATATTTATAGATCACGGGTGGTTTCCATTCAGAGAACACATAATTTTATTCATAAAACACAGGGTTCTATTCATAGAACACAGGGTTCCATTTATAGAACACAGGGTTATATTCATAGAACTCAAGGTTTTATTCATAGAACAGATGGTTATATTTATAGATCACGGGTGGTTTCCATTCAGAGAACACATGGTTTCATTCATAAAACACAGGGTTCTATTCATAGAACACAGGGTTCCATTCATAGAACACAGGGTTCTATTAATAGAACACAAGGTTTTATTCATAAAACACATGGTTATATTTATAGATCACGGGTGGTTTCCATTCAGAGAACACATCATTTCATTCATAAAACACAGGGTTCTATTCATAGAACACAGGGTTCCATTTATAGAACACTGGGTTCTATTCATAGAACACAAGGTTTTATTCATAGAACACATGGTCATATTTATAGATCACGGGTGGTTTCCATTCAGAGAACACATAATTTCATTCATAAAACACAGGGTTCTATTCATAGAACACAGGGTTCCATTTATAGAACACAGGGTTCTATTCATAGAACTCAAGGTTTTATTCATAGAACAGATGGTTATATTTATAGATCACGGGTGGTTTCCATTCAGAGAACACATAATTTCATTCATAAAACACAGGGTTCTATTCATAGAACACAGGGTTCCATTTATAGAACACGGGGTTCTATTTATAGAACACAAGGTTTATTCATAGAACAGATGGTTATATTTATAGATCACGGGTGGTTTCCATTCAGAGAACACATGGTTTCATTCATAAAACACAGGGTTCTATTCATGGAACACAGGGTTCCTTTCATAGAACACAGGGTTCTATTAATAGAACACAAGGTTTTATTCATAGAACACATGGTTATATTTATAGATCACGGGTGGTTTTCATTCAGAGAACACATAATTTCATTCATAAAACACAGGGTTCTATTCATAGAACACAAGGTTCCAATTATAGAACACAGGGTTCTATTCATAGAACACAAGGTTTTATTCATAGAACAGATGGGTATATTTATAGATCACGGGTGGTTTCCATTCAGAGAACACATGGTTTCATTCATAAAACACAGGGTTCTATTCATAGAACACAGGGTTCCATTTATAGAACACAGGGTTCTATTCATAGAACTCAAGGTTTTATTCATAGAACAGATGGTTATATTTATAGATCACGGGTGGTTTCCATTCAGAGAACACATAATTTCATTCATAAAACACAGGGTTCTATTCATAGAACACAGGGTTCCATTTATAGAACACGGGGTTCTATTCATAGAACACAAGGTTTTATCATAGAACAGATGGTTATATTTATAGATCACGGGTGGTTTCCATTCAGAGAACACATGGTTTCATTCATAAAACACAGGGTTCTATTCATGGAACACAGGGTTCCATTCATAGAACACAGGGTTCTATTAATAGAACACAAGGTTTTATTCATAGAACACATGGTTATATTTATAGATCACGGGTGGTTTCCATTCAGAGAACACATAATTTCATTCATAAAACACAGGGTTCTATTCATAGAACACAAGGTTCCAATTATAGAACACAGGGTTCTATTCATAGAACACAAGGTTTTATTCATAGAACAGATGGGTATATTTATAGATCACGGGTGGTTTCCATTCAGAGAACACATAATTTCATTCATAAAACACAGGGTTCTATTCATAGAACACAAGGTTCCAATTATAGAACACAGGGTTCTATTCATAGAACACAAGGTTTTATTCATAGAACAGATGGGTATATTTATAGATCACGGGTGGTTTCCATTCAGAGAACACATGGTTTCATTCATAAAACACAGGGTTCTATTCATAGAACACAGGGTTCCATTCATAGAACACAGGGTTCTATTAATAGAACACAAGGTTTTATTCATAAAACACATGGTTATATTTATAGATCACGGGTGGTTTCCATTCAGAGAACACATAATTTCATTCATAAAACACAGGGTTCTATTCATAGAACACAGGGTTCCATTTATAGAACACAGGGTTATATTCATAGAACACAAGGTTTTATTCATAGAACAGATGGTTATATTTATAGATCATGGGTGGTTTCCATTCAGAGAACACATAATTTCATTCATAAAACACAGGGTTCTATTCATAGAACACAGGGTTCCATTTATAGAACACAGGGTTCTATTCATAGAACACAAGGTTTTATTCATAGAACAGATGGTTATATTTATAGATCACGGGTGGTTTCCATTCAGAGAACACATAATTGCATTCATAAAACACAGGGTTCTATTCATAGAACACAGGGTTCCATTTATAGAACACAGGGTTCTATTCATAGAACACAAGGTTTTATTCATAGAACACATGGCTATATTTATAGATCACGGGTGGTTTCCATTCAGAGAACACATGGTTTCATTCATAAAACACAGGGTTCTTTTTATAGAACACAGGGTTCCATTCATAGAACACAGGGTTCTATTAATAGAACACAAGGTTTTATTCATAAAACACATGGTTATATTTATAGATCACGGGTGGTTTCCATTCAGAGAACACATGGTTTCATTCATAAAACACAGGGTTCTATTCATAGAACACAGGGTTCCATTCATAGAACACAGGGTTCTATTAATAGAACACAAGGTTTTATTCATAAAACACATGGTTATATTTATAGATCACGGGTGGTTTCCATTCAGAGAACACATGGTTTCATTCAAAAAAACACAGGGTTCTATTCATAGAACACAGGGTTCCATTCATAGAACACAGGGTTCTATTAATAGAACACAAGGTTTTATTCATAAAACACATGGTTATATTTTAGATAACGGGTGGTTTCCATTCAGAGAACACATAATTTCATTCATAAAACACAGGGTTCTATTCATAGAACACAGGGTTCCATTTATAGAACACAGGGTTCCATTCATAGAACACAGGGTTCTATTCATAGAACAGATGGTTATATTTATAGATCATGGGTGGTTTCCATTCAGAGAACACATAATTTCATTCATAAAACACAGGGTTCTATTCATAGAACACAGGGTTCCATTTATAGAACACAGGGTTCTATTCATAGAACACAAGGTTTTATTCATAGAACAGATGGTTATATTTATAGATCACGGGTGGTTTCCATTCAGAGAACACATAATTGCATTCATAAAACACAGGGTTCTATTCATAGAACACAGGGTTCTATTCATAGAACACAGGGTTCAATTTATAGAACACAGGGTTCTATTCATAGAACACAAGGTTTTATTCATAAAACACATGGTTATATTTATAGATCACGGGTGGTTTCCATTCAGAGAACACATCATTTCATTCATAAAACACAGGGTTCTATTCATAGAACACAGGGTTCCATTTATAGAACACTGGGTTCTATTCATAGAACACAAGGTTTTATTCATAGAACACATGGTCATATTTATAGATCACGGGTGGTTTCCATTCAGAGAACACATAATTTCATTCATAAAACACAGGGTTCTATTCATAGAACACAGGGTTCCATTTATAGAACACAGGGTTCTATTCATAGAACTCAAGGTTTTATTCATAGAACAGATGGTTATATTTATAGATCACGGGTGGTTTCCATTCAGAGAACACATAATTTCATTCATAAAACACAGGGTTCTATTCATAGAACACAGGGTTCCATTTATAGAACACGGGGTTCTATTTATAGAACACAAGGTTTATTCATAGAACAGATGGTTATATTTATAGATCACGGGTGGTTTCCATTCAGAGAACACATGGTTTCATTCATAAAACACAGGGTTCTATTCATGGAACACAGGGTTCCTTTCATAGAACACAGGGTTCTATTAATAGAACACAAGGTTTTATTCATAGAACACATGGTTATATTTATAGATCACGGGTGGTTTTCATTCAGAGAACACATAATTTCATTCATAAAACACAGGGTTCTATTCATAGAACACAAGGTTCCAATTATAGAACACAGGGTTCTATTCATAGAACACAAGGTTTTATTCATAGAACAGATGGGTATATTTATAGATCACGGGTGGTTTCCATTCAGAGAACACATGGTTTCATTCATAAAACACAGGGTTCTATTCATAGAACACAGGGTTCCATTTATAGAACACAGGGTTCTATTCATAGAACTCAAGGTTTTATTCATAGAACAGATGGTTATATTTATAGATCACGGGTGGTTTCCATTCAGAGAACACATAATTTCATTCATAAAACACAGGGTTCTATTCATAGAACACAGGGTTCCATTTATAGAACACGGGGTTCTATTCATAGAACACAAGGTTTTATCATAGAACAGATGGTTATATTTATAGATCACGGGTGGTTTCCATTCAGAGAACACATGGTTTCATTCATAAAACACAGGGTTCTATTCATGGAACACAGGGTTCCATTCATAGAACACAGGGTTCTATTAATAGAACACAAGGTTTTATTCATAGAACACATGGTTATATTTATAGATCACGGGTGGTTTCCATTCAGAGAACACATAATTTCATTCATAAAACACAGGGTTCTATTCATAGAACACAAGGTTCCAATTATAGAACACAGGGTTCTATTCATAGAACACAAGGTTTTATTCATAGAACAGATGGGTATATTTATAGATCACGGGTGGTTTCCATTCAGAGAACACATAATTTCATTCATAAAACACAGGGTTCTATTCATAGAACACAAGGTTCCAATTATAGAACACAGGGTTCTATTCATAGAACACAAGGTTTTATTCATAGAACAGATGGGTATATTTATAGATCACGGGTGGTTTCCATTCAGAGAACACATGGTTTCATTCATAAAACACAGGGTTCTATTCATAGAACACAGGGTTCCATTCATAGAACACAGGGTTCTATTAATAGAACACAAGGTTTTATTCATAAAACACATGGTTATATTTATAGATCACGGGTGGTTTCCATTCAGAGAACACATAATTTCATTCATAAAACACAGGGTTCTATTCATAGAACACAGGGTTCCATTTATAGAACACAGGGTTATATTCATAGAACACAAGGTTTTATTCATAGAACAGATGGTTATATTTATAGATCATGGGTGGTTTCCATTCAGAGAACACATAATTTCATTCATAAAACACAGGGTTCTATTCATAGAACACAGGGTTCCATTTATAGAACACAGGGTTCTATTCATAGAACACAAGGTTTTATTCATAGAACAGATGGTTATATTTATAGATCACGGGTGGTTTCCATTCAGAGAACACATAATTGCATTCATAAAACACAGGGTTCTATTCATAGAACACAGGGTTCCATTTATAGAACACAGGGTTCTATTCATAGAACACAAGGTTTTATTCATAGAACACATGGCTATATTTATAGATCACGGGTGGTTTCCATTCAGAGAACACATGGTTTCATTCATAAAACACAGGGTTCTTTTTATAGAACACAGGGTTCCATTCATAGAACACAGGGTTCTATTAATAGAACACAAGGTTTTATTCATAAAACACATGGTTATATTTATAGATCACGGGTGGTTTCCATTCAGAGAACACATGGTTTCATTCATAAAACACAGGGTTCTATTCATAGAACACAGGGTTCCATTCATAGAACACAGGGTTCTATTAATAGAACACAAGGTTTTATTCATAAAACACATGGTTATATTTATAGATCACGGGTGGTTTCCATTCAGAGAACACATGGTTTCATTCAAAAAAACACAGGGTTCTATTCATAGAACACAGGGTTCCATTCATAGAACACAGGGTTCTATTAATAGAACACAAGGTTTTATTCATAAAACACATGGTTATATTTTTAGATAACGGGTGGTTTCCATTCAGAGAACACATAATTTCATTCATAAAACACAGGGTTCTATTCAAGGAACACAGGGTTCCATTTATAGAACACAGGGTTCCATTCATAGAACACAGGGTTCTATTCATAGAACAGATGGTTATATTTATAGATCATGGGTGGTTTCCATTCAGAGAACACATAATTTCATTCATAAAACACAGGGTTCTATTCATAGAACACAGGGTTCCATTTATAGAACACAGGGTTCTATTCATAGAACACAAGGTTTTATTCATAGAACAGATGGTTATATTTATAGATCACGGGTGGTTTCCATTCAGAGAACACATAATTGCATTCATAAAACACAGGGTTCTATTCATAGAACACAGGGTTCTATTCATAGAACACAGGGTTCAATTTATAGAACACAGGGTTCTATTCATAGAACACAAGGTTTTATTCATAGAACACATGGCTATATTTATAGATCACGGGTGGTTTCCATTCAGAGAACACATGGTTTCATTCATAAAACACAGGGTTCTATTTATAGAACACAGGGTTCCATTCATAGAACACAGGGTTCTATTAATAGAACACAAGGTTTTATTCATAAAACACATGGTTATATTTATAGATCACGCGTGGTTTCCATTCAGAAAACACATGGTTTCATTCTTAAAACACAGGGTTCTATTCATATAACACAGGGTTCCATTCATAGAACACAGGGTTCTATGCATAGAACACAAGGTTTTATTCATAAAACACATGGTTATATTTATAGATCACAGGTGGTTTCCATTCAGAGAACACATCATTTCATTCATAAAACACAGGGTTCTATACATAGAACACAGGGTTCCATTTATAGAACAAGGGGTTCTATTCATAGAACACAAGGTTTTATTCATAGAACACATGGTTATATTTATAGATCACGGGTGGTTTCCATTCAGAGAACACATAATTTTATTCATAAAACACAGGGTTCTATTCATAGAACACAGGGTTCCATTTATAGAACACAGGGTTCTATTCATAGAACTCAAGGTTTTATTCATAGAACAGATGGTTATATTTATAGATCACGGGTGGTTTCCATTCAGAGAACACATGGTTTCATTCATAAAACACAGGGTTCTATTCATAGAACACAGGGTTCCATTCATAGAACACAGGGTTCTATTAATAGAACTCAAGGTTTTATTCATAAAACACATGGTTATATTTATAGATCACGGGTGGTTTCCATTCAGAGAACACATAATTTAATTCATAAAACACAGGGTTCTATTCATAGAACACAGGGTTCCATTTATAGAACACAGGGTTCTATTCATAGAACACAAGGTTTTATTCATAGAACAGATGGTTATATTTATAGATCACGGTTGGTTTCCATTCAGAGAACACATAATTGCATTCATAAAACACAGGGTTCTATTCATAGAACACAGGGTTCCATTTATAGAACACAGGGTTCTATTCATAGAACACAAGGTTTTATTCATAGAACAGATGGTTATATTTATAGATCACGGGTGGTTTCCATTCAGAGAACACATAATTGCATTCATAAAACACAGGGTTCTATTCATAGAACACAGGGTTCCATTTATAGAACACAGGGTTCTATTCATAGAACACAAGGTTTTATTCATAGAACACATGGCTATATTTATAGATCACGGGTGGTTTCCATTCAGAGAACACATGGTTTCATTCATAAAACACAGGGTTCTATTTATAGAACACAGGGTTCCATTCATTAAACACAGGGTTCTATTAATAGAACACAAGGTTTTATTCATAAAACACATGGTTATATTTATAGATCACGGGTGGTTTCCATTCAGAGAACACATGGTTTCATTCATGAAACACAGGGTTCTATTCATAGAACACAGGGTTCCATTCATAGAACACAGGGTTCTATTAATAGAACACAAGGTTTTATTCATAAAACACATGGTTATATTTATAGATCACGGGTTGTTTCCATTCAGAGAACACATGGTTTCATTCAAAAAAACACAGGGTTCTATTCATAGAACACAGGGTTCCATTTATAGAACACAGGGTTCCATTCATAGAACACAGGGTTCTATTCATAGAACAGTTTGTTATATTTATAGATCATGGGTGGTTTCCATTCAGAGAACACATAATTTCATTCATAAAACACAGGGTTCTATTCATAGAACACAGGGTTCCATTTATAGAACACAGGGTTCTATTCATAGAACACAAGGTTTTATTCATAGAACAGATGGTTATATTTATAGATCACGGGTGGTTTCCATTCAGAGAACACATAATTGCATTCATAAAACACAGGGTTCTATTCATAGAACACAGGGTTCTATTCATAGAACACAGGGTTCCATTTATAGAACACAGGGTTCTATTCATAGAACACAAGGTTTTATTCATAGAACACATGGCTATATTTATAGATCACGGGTGGTTTCCATTCAGAGAACACATGGTTTCATTCATAAAACACAGGGTTCTATTTATAGAACACAGGGTTCCATTCATAGAACACAGGGTTCTATTAATAGAACACAAGGTTTTATTCATAAAACACATGGTTATATTTATAGATCACGGGTGGTTTCCATTCAGAAAACACATGGTTTCATTCTTAAAACACAGGGTTCTATTCATATAACACAGGGTTCCATTCATAGAACACAGGGTTCTATGCATAGAACACAAGGTTTTATTCATAAAACACATGGTTATATTTATAGATCACAGGCGGTTTCCATTCAGAGAACACATCATTTCATTCATAAAACACAGGGTTCTATACACAGAACACAGGGTTCCATTTATAGAACAAGGGGTTCTATTCATAGAACACAAGGTTTTATTCATAGAACACATGGTTATATTTATAGATCACGGGTGGTTTCCATTCAGAGAACACATAATTTTATTCATAAAACACAGGGTTCTATTCATAGAACACAGGGTTCCATTTATAGAACACAGGGTTCTATTCATAGAACTCAAGGTTTTATTCATAGAACAGATGGTTATATTTATAGATCACGGGTGGTTTCCATTCAGAGAACACATGGTTTCATTCATAAAACACAGGGTTCTATTCATAGAACACAGGGTTCCATTCATAGAACACAGGGTTCTATTAATAGAACACAAGGTTTTATTCATAAAACACATGGTTATATTTATAGATCACGGGTGGTTTCCATTCAGAGAACACATAATTTTATTCATAAAACACAGGGTTCTATTCATAGAACACAGGGTTCCATTTATAGAACACAGGGTTCTATTCATAGAACTCAAGGTTTTATTCATAGAACAGATGGTTATATTTATAGATCACGGGTGGTTTCCATTCAGAGAACACATAATTTCATTCATAAAACACAGGGTTCTATTCATAGAACACAGGGTTCCATTTATAGAACACGGGGTTCTATTTATAGAACACAAGGTTTATTCATAGAACAGATGGTTATATTTATAGATCACGGGTGGTTTCCATTCAGAGAACACATGGTTTCATTCATAAAACACAGGGTTCTATTCATGGAACACAGGGTTCCTTTCATAGAACACAGGGTTCTATTAATAGAACACAAGGTTTTATTCATAGAACACATGGTTATATTTATAGATCACGGGTGGTTTTCATTCAGAGAACACATAATTTCATTCATAAAACACAGGGTTCAATTCATAGAACACAAGGTTCCAATTATAGAACACAGGGTTCTATTCATAGAACACAAGGTTTTATTCATAGAACAGATGGGTATATTTATAGATCACGGGTGGTTTCCATTCAGAGAACACATGGTTTCATTCATAAAACACAGGGTTCTATTTATAGAACACAGGGTTCCATTCATAGAACACAGGGTTCTATTAATAGAACACAAGGTTTTATTCATAAAACACATGGTTATATTTATAGATCACGGGTGGTTTCCATTCAGAGAACACATGGTTTCATTCATAAAACACAGGGTTCTATTCATAGAACACAGGGTTCCATTCATAGAACACAGGGTTCTATTAATAGAACACAAGGTTTTATTCATAAAACACATGGTTATATTTATAGATCACGGGTTGTTTCCATTCAGAGAACACATGGTTTCATTCAAAAAAACACAGGGTTCTATTCATAGAACACAGGGTTCCATTTATAGAACACAGGGTTCCATTCATAGAACACAGGGTTCTATTCATAGAACAGTTTGTTATATTTATAGATCATGGGTGGTTTCCATTCAGAGAACACATAATTTCATTCATAAAACACAGGGTTCTATTCATAGAACACAGGGTTCCATTTATAGAACACAGGGTTCTATTCATAGAACACAAGGTTTTATTCATAGAACAGATGGTTATATTTATAGATCACGGGTGGTTTCCATTCAGAGAACACATAATTGCATTCATAAAACACAGGGTTCTATTCATAGAACACAGGGTTCTATTCATAGAACACAGGGTTCCATTTATAGAACACAGGGTTCTATTCATAGAACACAAGGTTTTATTCATAGAACACATGGCTATATTTATAGATCACGGGTGGTTTCCATTCAGAGAACACATGGTTTCATTCATAAAACACAGGGTTCTATTTATAGAACACAGGGTTCCATTCATAGAACACAGGGTTCTATTAATAGAACACAAGGTTTTATTCATAAAACACATGGTTATATTTATAGATCACGGGTGGTTTCCATTCAGAAAACACATGGTTTCATTCTTAAAACACAGGGTTCTATTCATATAACACAGGGTTCCATTCATAGAACACAGGGTTCTATGCATAGAACACAAGGTTTTATTCATAAAACACATGGTTATATTTATAGATCACAGGCGGTTTCCATTCAGAGAACACATCATTTCATTCATAAAACACAGGGTTCTATACACAGAACACAGGGTTCCATTTATAGAACAAGGGGTTCTATTCATAGAACACAAGGTTTTATTCATAGAACACATGGTTATATTTATAGATCACGGGTGGTTTCCATTCAGAGAACACATAATTTTATTCATAAAACACAGGGTTCTATTCATAGAACACAGGGTTCCATTTATAGAACACAGGGTTCTATTCATAGAACTCAAGGTTTTATTCATAGAACAGATGGTTATATTTATAGATCACGGGTGGTTTCCATTCAGAGAACACATGGTTTCATTCATAAAACACAGGGTTCTATTCATAGAACACAGGGTTCCATTCATAGAACACAGGGTTCTATTAATAGAACACAAGGTTTTATTCATAAAACACATGGTTATATTTATAGATCACGGGTGGTTTCCATTCAGAGAACACATAATTTTATTCATAAAACACAGGGTTCTATTCATAGAACACAGGGTTCCATTTATAGAACACAGGGTTCTATTCATAGAACTCAAGGTTTTATTCATAGAACAGATGGTTATATTTATAGATCACGGGTGGTTTCCATTCAGAGAACACATAATTTCATTCATAAAACACAGGGTTCTATTCATAGAACACAGGGTTCCATTTATAGAACACGGGGTTCTATTTATAGAACACAAGGTTTATTCATAGAACAGATGGTTATATTTATAGATCACGGGTGGTTTCCATTCAGAGAACACATGGTTTCATTCATAAAACACAGGGTTCTATTCATGGAACACAGGGTTCCTTTCATAGAACACAGGGTTCTATTAATAGAACACAAGGTTTTATTCATAGAACACATGGTTATATTTATAGATCACGGGTGGTTTTCATTCAGAGAACACATAATTTCATTCATAAAACACAGGGTTCAATTCATAGAACACAAGGTTCCAATTATAGAACACAGGGTTCTATTCATAGAACACAAGGTTTTATTCATAGAACAGATGGGTATATTTATAGATCACGGGTGGTTTCCATTCAGAGAACACATGGTTTCATTCATAAAACACAGGGTTCTATTTATAGAACACAGGGTTCCATTCATAGAACACAGGGTTCTATTAATAGAACACAAGGTTTTATTCATAAAACACATGGTTATATTTATAGATCACGGGTGGTTTCCATTCAGAGAACACATGGTTTCATTCATAAAACACAGGGTTCTATTCATAGAACACAGGGTTCCATTCATAGAACACAGGGTTCTATTAATAGAACACAAGGTTTTATTCATAAAACACATGGTTATATTTATAGATCACGGGTTGTTTCCATTCAGAGAACACATGGTTTCATTCAAAAAAACACAGGGTTCTATTCATAGAACACAGGGTTCCATTTATAGAACACAGGGTTCCATTCATAGAACACAGGGTTCTATTCATAGAACAGTTTGTTATATTTATAGATCATGGGTGGTTTCCATTCAGAGAACACATAATTTCATTCATAAAACACAGGGTTCTATTCATAGAACACAGGGTTCCATTTATAGAACACAGGGTTCTATTCATAGAACACAAGGTTTTATTCATAGAACAGATGGTTATATTTATAGATCACGGGTGGTTTCCATTCAGAGAACACATAATTGCATTCATAAAACACAGGGTTCTATTCATAGAACACAGGGTTCTATTCATAGAACACAGGGTTCCATTTATAGAACACAGGGTTCTATTCATAGAACACAAGGTTTTATTCATAGAACACATGGCTATATTTATAGATCACGGGTGGTTTCCATTCAGAGAACACATGGTTTCATTCATAAAACACAGGGTTCTATTTATAGAACACAGGGTTCCATTCATAGAACACAGGGTTCTATTAATAGAACACAAGGTTTTATTCATAAAACACATGGTTATATTTATAGATCACGGGTGGTTTCCATTCAGAAAACACATGGTTTCATTCTTAAAACACAGGGTTCTATTCATATAACACAGGGTTCCATTCATAGAACACAGGGTTCTATGCATAGAACACAAGGTTTTATTCATAAAACACATGGTTATATTTATAGATCACAGGCGGTTTCCATTCAGAGAACACATCATTTCATTCATAAAACACAGGGTTCTATACACAGAACACAGGGTTCCATTTATAGAACAAGGGGTTCTATTCAT
This sequence comes from Crinia signifera, assembly GCF_055691185.1. Taxonomy (NCBI): domain Eukaryota; kingdom Metazoa; phylum Chordata; class Amphibia; order Anura; family Myobatrachidae; genus Crinia; species Crinia signifera. Next base: position 234,364,592 of record NC_139217.1, on the reverse strand, counting down.
AGAACACAAGGTTTTATTCATAGAACACATGGTTATATTTATAGATCACGGGTGGTTTCCATTCAGAGAACACATAATTTTATTCATAAAACACAGGGTTCTATTCATAGAACACAGGGTTCCATTTATAGAACACAGGGTTCTATTCATAGAACTCAAGGTTTTATTCATAGAACAGATGGTTATATTTATAGATCACGGGTGGTTTCCATTCAGAGAACACATAATTTCATTCATAAAACACAGGGTTCTATTCATAGAACACAGGGTTCCATTTATAGAACACGGGGTTCTATTTATAGAACACAAGGTTTATTCATAGAACAGATGGTTATATTTATAGATCACGGGTGGTTTCCATTCAGAGAACACATGGTTTCATTCATAAAACACAGGGTTCTATTCATGGAACACAGGGTTCCTTTCATAGAACACAGGGTTCTATTAATAGAACACAAGGTTTTATTCATAGAACACATGGTTATATTTATAGATCACGGGTGGTTTTCATTCAGAGAACACATAATTTCATTCATAAAACACAGGGTTCAATTCATAGAACACAAGGTTCCAATTATAGAACACAGGGTTCTATTCATAGAACACAAGGTTTTATTCATAGAACAGATGGGTATATTTATAGATCACGGGTGGTTTCCATTCAGAGAACACATGGTTTCATTCATAAAACACAGGGTTCTATTCATAGAACACAGGGTTCCATTTATAGAACACAGGGTTCTATTAATAGAACACAAGGTTTTATTCATAGAACACATGGTTATATTTATAGATCACGGGTGGTTATCTATTCAGAGAACACATAATTTCATTCATAAAACACAGGGTTCTATTCATAGAACACAAGGTTCCAATTATAGAACACAGGGTTCTATTCATAGAACACAAGGTTTATTCATAGAACAGATGGTTATATTTATAGATCACGGGTGGTTTCCATTCAGAGAACACATGGTTTCATTCATAAAACACAGGGTTCTATTCATGGAACACAGGGTTCCATTCATAGAACACAGGGTTCTATTAATAGAACACAAGGTTTTATTCATAGAACACATGGTTATATTTATAGATCACGGGTGGTTTCCATTCAGAGAACACATAATTTCATTCATAAAACACAGGGTTCTATTCATAGAACACAAGGTTCCAATTATAGAACACAGGGTTCTATTCATAGAACACAAGGTTTTATTCATAGAACAGATGGGTATATTTATAGATCACGGGTGGTTTCCATTCAGAGAACACATCATTTCATTCATAAAACACAGGGTTCTATTCATAGAACACAGGGTTCCATTTATAGAACACTGGGTTCTATTCATAGAACACAAGGTTTTATTCATAGAACACATGGTCATATTTATAGATCACGGGTGGTTTCCATTCAGAGAACACATAATTTTATTCATAAAACACAGGGTTCTATTCATAGAACACAGGGTTCCATTTATAGAACACAGGGTTCTATTCATAGAACTCAAGGTTTTATTCATAGAACAGATGGTTATATTTATAGATCACGGGTGGTTTCCATTCAGAGAACACATAATTTCATTCATAAAACACAGGGTTCTATTCATAGAACACAGGGTTCTATTTATAGAACACGGGGTTCTATTTATAGAACACAAGGTTTATTCATAGAACAGATGGTTATATTTATAGATCACGGGTGGTTTCCATTCAGAGAACACATGGTTTCATTCATAAAACACAGGGTTCTATTCATGGAACACAGGGTTCCTTTCATAGAACACAGGGTTCTATTAATAGAACACAAGGTTTTATTCATAGAACACATGGTTATATTTATAGATCACGGGTGGTTTTCATTCAGAGAACACATAATTTCATTCATAAAACACAGGGTTCTATTCATAGAACACAAGGTTCCAATTATAGAACACAGGGTTCTATTCATAGAACACAAGGTTTTATTCATAGAACAGATGGGTATATTTATAGATCACGGGTGGTTTCCATTCAGAGAACACATGGTTTCATTCATAAAACACAGGGTTCTATTCATAGAACACAGGGTTCCATTTATAGAACACAGGGTTCTATTCATAGAACTCAAGGTTTTATTCATAGAACAAATGGTTATATTTATAGATCACGGGTGGTTTCCATTCAGAGAACACATAATTTCATTCATAAAACACAGGGTTCTATTCATAGAACACAGGGTTCCATTTATAGAACACGGGGTTCTATTCATAGAACACAAGGTTTATTCATAGAACAGATGGTTATATTTATAGATCACGGGTGGTTTCCATTCAGAGAACACATGGTTTCATTCATAAAACACAGGGTTCTATTCATGGAACACAGGGTTCCATTCATAGAACACAGGGTTCTATTAATAGAACACAAGGTTTTATTCATAGAACACATGGTTATATTTATAGATCACGGGTGGTTTCCATTCAGAGAACACATAATTTCATTCATAAAACACAGGGTTCTATTCATAGAACACAAGGTTCCAATTATAGAACACAGGGTTCTATTCATAGAACACAAGGTTTTATTCATAGAACAGATGGGTATATTTATAGATCACGGGTGGTTTCCATTCAGAGAACACATGGTTTCATTCATAAAACACAGGGTTCTATTCATAGAACACAGGGTTCTATTAATAGAACACAAGGTTTTATTCATAGAACACATGGTTATATTTATAGATCACGGGTGGTTTCCATTCAGAGAACACATAATTTCATTCATAAAACACAGGGTTCTATTCATAGAACACAAGGTTCCAATTATAGAACACAGGGTTCTATTCATAGAACACAAGGTTTTATTCATAGAACAGATGGGTATATTTATAGATCACGGGTGGTTTCCATTCAGAGAACACATCATTTCATTCATAAAACACAGGGTTCTATTCATAGAACACAGGGTTCCATTTATAGAACACTGGGTTCTATTCATAGAACACAAGGTTTTATTCATAGAACACATGGTCATATTTATAGATCACGGGTGGTTTCCATTCAGAGAACACATAATTTTATTCATAAAACACAGGGTTCTATTCATAGAACACAGGGTTCCATTTATAGAACACAGGGTTCTATTAATAGAACACAAGGTTTTATTCATAGAACACATGGTTATATTTATAGATCACGGGTGGTTTCCATTCAGAGAACACATAATTTCATTCATAAAACACAGGGTTCTATTCATAGAACACAAGGTTCCAATTATAGAACACAGGGTTCTATTCATAGAACACAAGGTTCCAATTATAGAACACAGGGTTCTATTCATAGAACACAAGGTTTTATTCATAGAACAGATGGGTATATTTATAGATCACGGGTGGTTTCCATTCAGAGAACACATCATTTCATTCATAAAACACAGGGTTCTATTCATAGAACACAGGGTTCCATTTATAGAACACTGGGTTCTATTCATAGAACACAAGGTTTTATTCATAGAACACATGGTCATATTTATAGATCACTGGTGGTTTCCATTCAGAGAACACATAATTTGATTCATAAAACACAGGGTTCTATTCATAGAACACAGGGTTCCATTTATAGAACACAGGGTTCTATTCATAGAACACAATGTTTTATTCATAGAACAGATGGGTATATTTATAGATCACGGGTGGTTTCCATTCAGAGAACACATCATTTCATTCATAAAACACAGGGTTCTATTCATAGAACACAGGGTTCCATTTATAGAACACTGGGTTCTATTCATAGAACACAAGGTTTTATTCATAGAACACATGGTCATATTTATAGATCACGGGTGGTTTCCATTCAGAGAACACATAATTTTATTCATAAAACACAGGGTTCTATTCATAGAACACAGGGTTCCATTTATAGAACACAGGGTTCTATTCATAGAACTCAAGGTTTTATTCATAGAACAGATGGTTATATTTATAGATCACGGGTGGTTTCCATTCAGAGAACACATAATTTCATTCATAAAACACAGGGTTCTATTCATAGAACACAGGGTTCCATTTATAGAACACAGGGTTCTATTTATAGAACACAAGGTTTATTTATAGAACAGATGGTTATATTTATAGATCATGGGTGGTTTCCATTCAGAGAACACATAATTTCATTCATAAAACACAGGGTTCTATTCATAGAACACAGGGTTCCATTTATAGAACACAGGGTTCTATTCATAGAACACAAGGTTTTATTCATAGAACAGATGGTTATATTTATAGATCACGGGTGGTTTCCATTCAGAGAACACATAATTGCATTCATAAAACACAGGGTTCTATTCATAGAACACAGGGTTCTATTCATAGAACACAGGGTTCCATTTATAGAACACAGGGTTCTATTCATAGAACACAAGGTTTTATTCATAGAACACATGGCTATATTTATAGATCACGGGTGGTTTCCATTCAGAGAACACATGGTTTCATTCATAAAACACAGGGTTCTATTTATAGAACACAGGGTTCCATTCATAGAACACAGGGTTCTATTAATAGAACACAAGGTTTTATTCATAAAACACATGGTTATATTTATAGATCACGGGTGGTTTCCATTCAGAAAACACATGGTTTCATTCTTAAAACACAGGGTTCTATTCATATAACACAGGGTTCCATTCATAGAACACAGGGTTCTATGCATAGAACACAAGGTTTTATTCATAAAACACATGGTTATATTTATAGATCACAGGCGGTTTCCATTCAGAGAACACATCATTTCATTCATAAAACACAGGGTTCTATACACAGAACACAGGGTTCCATTTATAGAACAAGGGGTTCTATTCATAGAACACAAGGTTTTATTCATAGAACACATGGTTATATTTATAGATCACGGGTGGTTTCCATTCAGAGAACACATAATTTTATTCATAAAACACAGGGTTCTATTCATAGAACACAGGGTTCCATTTATAGAACACAGGGTTCTATTCATAGAACTCAAGGTTTTATTCATAGAACAGATGGTTATATTTATAGATCACGGGTGGTTTCCATTCAGAGAACACATAATTTCATTCATAAAACACAGGGTTCTATTCATAGAACACAGGGTTCCATTTATAGAACACGGGGTTCTATTTATAGAACACAAGGTTTATTCATAGAACAGATGGTTATATTTATAGATCACGGGTGGTTTCCATTCAGAGAACACATGGTTTCATTCATAAAACACAGGGTTCTATTCATGGAACACAGGGTTCCTTTCATAGAACACAGGGTTCTATTAATAGAACACAAGGTTTTATTCATAGAACACATGGTTATATTTATAGATCACGGGTGGTTTTCATTCAGAGAACACATAATTTCATTCATAAAACACAGGGTTCAATTCATAGAACACAAGGTTCCAATTATAGAACACAGGGTTCTATTCATAGAACACAAGGTTTTATTCATAGAACAGATGGGTATATTTATAGATCACGGGTGGTTTCCATTCAGAGAACACATGGTTTCATTCATAAAACACAGGGTTCTATTCATAGAACACAGGGTTCCATTTATAGAACACAGGGTTCTATTAATAGAACACAAGGTTTTATTCATAGAACACATGGTTATATTTATAGATCACGGGTGGTTATCTATTCAGAGAACACATAATTTCATTCATAAAACACAGGGTTCTATTCATAGAACACAAGGTTCCAATTATAGAACACAGGGTTCTATTCATAGAACACAAGGTTTATTCATAGAACAGATGGTTATATTTATAGATCACGGGTGGTTTCCATTCAGAGAACACATGGTTTCATTCATAAAACACAGGGTTCTATTCATGGAACACAGGGTTCCATTCATAGAACACAGGGTTCTATTAATAGAACACAAGGTTTTATTCATAGAACACATGGTTATATTTATAGATCACGGGTGGTTTCCATTCAGAGAACACATAATTTCATTCATAAAACACAGGGTTCTATTCATAGAACACAAGGTTCCAATTATAGAACACAGGGTTCTATTCATAGAACACAAGGTTTTATTCATAGAACAGATGGGTATATTTATAGATCACGGGTGGTTTCCATTCAGAGAACACATCATTTCATTCATAAAACACAGGGTTCTATTCATAGAACACAGGGTTCCATTTATAGAACACTGGGTTCTATTCATAGAACACAAGGTTTTATTCATAGAACACATGGTCATATTTATAGATCACGGGTGGTTTCCATTCAGAGAACACATAATTTTATTCATAAAACACAGGGTTCTATTCATAGAACACAGGGTTCCATTTATAGAACACAGGGTTCTATTCATAGAACTCAAGGTTTTATTCATAGAACAGATGGTTATATTTATAGATCACGGGTGGTTTCCATTCAGAGAACACATAATTTCATTCATAAAACACAGGGTTCTATTCATAGAACACAGGGTTCTATTTATAGAACACGGGGTTCTATTTATAGAACACAAGGTTTATTCATAGAACAGATGGTTATATTTATAGAACACGGGTGGTTTCCATTCAGAGAACACATGGTTTCATTCATAAAACACAGGGTTCTATTCATGGAACACAGGGTTCCTTTCATAGAACACAGGGTTCTATTAATAGAACACAAGGTTTTATTCATAGAACACATGGTTATATTTATAGATCACGGGTGGTTTTCATTCAGAGAACACATAATTTCATTCATAAAACACAGGGTTCTATTCATAGAACACAAGGTTCCAATTATAGAACACAGGGTTCTATTCATAGAACACAAGGTTTTATTCATAGAACAGATGGGTATATTTATAGATCACGGGTGGTTTCCATTCAGAGAACACATGGTTTCATTCATAAAACACAGGGTTCTATTCATAGAACACAGGGTTCCATTTATAGAACACAGGGTTCTATTCATAGAACTCAAGGTTTTATTCATAGAACAGATGGTTATATTTATAGATCACGGGTGGTTTCCATTCAGAGAACACATAATTTCATTCATAAAACACAGGGTTCTATTCATAGAACACAGGGTTCCATTTATAGAACACAGGGTTCTATTAATAGAACACAAGGTTTTATTCATAGAACACATGGTTATATTTATAGATCACGGGTGGTTATCTATTCAGAGAACACATAATTTCATTCATAAAACACAGGGTTCTATTCATAGAACACAAGGTTCCAATTATAGAACACAGGGTTCTATTCATAGAACACAAGGTTTATTCATAGAACAGATGGTTATATTTATAGATCACGGGTGGTTTCCATTCAGAGAACACATGGTTTCATTCATAAAACACAGGGTTCTATTCATGGAACACAGGGTTCCATTCATAGAACACAGGGTTCTATTAATAGAACACAAGGTTTTATTCATAGAACACATGGTTATATTTATAGATCACGGGTGGTTTCCATTCAGAGAACACATAATTTCATTCATAAAACACAGGGTTCTATTCATAGAACACAAGGTTCCAATTATAGAACACAGGGTTCTATTCATAGAACACAAGGTTTTATTCATAGAACAGATGGGTATATTTATAGATCACGGGTGGTTTCCATTCAGAGAACACATCATTTCATTCATAAAACACAGGGTTCTATTCATAGAACACAGGGTTCCATTTATAGAACACTGGGTTCTATTCATAGAACACAAGGTTTTATTCATAGAACACATGGTCATATTTATAGATCACGGGTGGTTTCCATTCAGAGAACACATAATTTTATTCATAAAACACAGGGTTCTATTCATAGAACACAGGGTTCTATTTATAGAACACGGGGTTCTATTTATAGAACACAAGGTTTATTCATAGAACAGATGGTTATATTTATAGAACACGGGTGGTTTCCATTCAGAGAACACATGGTTTCATTCATAAAACACAGGGTTCTATTCATGGAACACAGGGTTCCTTTCATAGAACACAGGGTTCTATTAATAGAACACAAGGTTTTATTCATAGAACACATGGTTATATTTATAGATCACGGGTGGTTTTCATTCAGAGAACACATAATTTCATTCATAAAACACAGGGTTCTATTCATAGAACACAAGGTTCCAATTATAGAACACAGGGTTCTATTCATAGAACACAAGGTTTTATTCATAGAACAGATGGGTATATTTATAGATCACGGGTGGTTTCCATTCAGAGAACACATGGTTTCATTCATAAAACACAGGGTTCTATTCATAGAACACAGGGTTCCATTTATAGAACACAGGGTTCTATTCATAGAACTCAAGGTTTTATTCATAGAACAGATGGTTATATTTATAGATCACGGGTGGTTTCCATTCAGAGAACACATAATTTCATTCATAAAACACAGGGTTCTATTCATAGAACACAGGGTTCCATTTATAGAACACGGGGTTCTATTCATAGAACACAAGGTTTATTCATAGAACAGATGGTTATATTTATAGATCACGGGTGGTTTCCATTCAGAGAACACATGGTTTCATTCATAAAACACAGGGTTCTATTCATGGAACACAGGGTTCCATTCATAGAACACAGGGTTCTATTAATAGAACACAAGGTTTTATTCATAGAACACATGGTTATATTTATAGATCACGGGTGGTTTCCATTCAGAGAACACATAATTTCATTCATAAAACACAGGGTTCTATTCATAGAACACAAGGTTCCAATTATAGAACACAGGGTTCTATTCATAGAACACAAGGTTTTATTCATAGAACAGATGGGTATATTTATAGATCACGGGTGGTTTCCATTCAGAGAACACATGGTTTCATTCATAAAACACAGGGTTCTATTCATAGAACACAGGGTTCTATTAATAGAACACAAGGTTTTATTCATAGAACACATGGTTATATTTATAGATCACGGGTGGTTTCCATTCAGAGAACACATAATTTCATTCATAAAACACAGGGTTCTATTCATAGAACACAAGGTTACAATTATAGAACACAGGGTTCTATTCATAGAACACAAGGTTTTATTCATAGAACAGATGGGTATATTTATAGATCACGGGTGGTTTCCATTCAGAGAACACATCATTTCATTCATAAAACACAGGGTTCTATTCATAGAACACAGGGTTCCATTTATAGAACACTGGGTTCTATTCATAGAACACAAGGTTTTATTCATAGAACACATGGTCATATTTATAGATCACGGGTGGTTTCCATTCAGAGAACACATAATTTTATTCATAAAACACAGGGTTCTATTCATAGAACACAGGGTTCCATTTATAGAACACAGGGTTCTATTAATAGAACACAAGGTTTTATTCATAGAACACATGGTTATATTTATAGATCACGGGTGGTTTCCATTCAGAGAACACATAATTTCATTCATAAAACACAGGGTTCTATTCATAGAACACAAGGTTCCAATTATAGAACACAGGGTTCTATTCATAGAACACAAGGTTCCAATTATAGAACACAGGGTTCTATTCATAGAACACAAGGTTTTATTCATAGAACAGATGGGTATATTTATAGATCACGGGTGGTTTCCATTCAGAGAACACATCATTTCATTCATAAAACACAGGGTTCTATTCATAGAACACAGGGTTCCATTTATAGAACACTGGGTTCTATTCATAGAACACAAGGTTTTATTCATAGAACACATGGTCATATTTATAGATCACTGGTGGTTTCCATTCAGAGAACACATAATTTGATTCATAAAACACAGGGTTCTATTCATAGAACACAGGGTTCCATTTATAGAACACAGGGTTCTATTCATAGAACACAAGGTTTTATTCATAGAACAGATGGGTATATTTATAGATCACGGGTGGTTTCCATTCAGAGAACACATCATTTCATTCATAAAACACAGGGTTCTATTCATAGAACACAGGGTTCCATTTATAGAACACTGGGTTCTATTCATAGAACACAAGGTTTTATTCATAGAACACATGGTCATATTTATAGATCACGGGTGGTTTCCATTCAGAGAACACATAATTTTATTCATAAAACACAGGGTTCTATTCATAGAACACAGGGTTCCATTTATAGAACACAGGGTTCTATTCATAGAACTCAAGGTTTTATTCATAGAACAGATGGTTATATTTATAGATCACGGGTGGTTTCCATTCAGAGAACACATAATTTCATTCATAAAACACAGGGTTCTATTCATAGAACACAGGGTTCCATTTATAGAACACGGGGTTCTATTTATAGAACACAAGGTTTATTCATAGAACAGATGGTTATATTTATAGATCACGGGTGGTTTCCATTCAGAGAACACATGGTTTCATTCATAAAACACAGGGTTCTATTCATGGAACACAGGGTTCCTTTCATAGAACACAGGGTTCTATTAATAGAACACAAGGTTTTATTCATAGAACACATGGTTATATTTATAGATCACGGGTGGTTTTCATTCAGAGAACACATAATTTCATTCATAAAACACAGGGTTCTATTCATAGAACACAAGGTTCCAATTATAGAACACAGGGTTCTATTCATAGAACACAAGGTTTTATTCATAGAACAGATGGGTATATTTATAGATCACGGGTGGTTTCCATTCAGAGAACACATGGTTTCATTCATAAAACACAGGGTTCTATTCATAGAACACAGGGTTCCATTTATAGAACACAGGGTTCTATTCATAGAACTCAAGGTTTTATTCATAGAACAGATGGTTATATTTATAGATCACGGGTGGTTTCCATTCAGAGAACACATAATTTCATTCATAAAACACAGGGTTCTATTCATAGAACACAGGGTTCCATTTATAGAACACGGGGTTCTATTCATAGAACACAAGGTTTATTCATAGAACAGATGGTTATATTTATAGATCACGGGTGGTTTCCATTCAGAGAACACATGGTTTCATTCATAAAACACAGGGTTCTATTCATGGAACACAGGGTTCCATTCATAGAACACAGGGTTCTATTAATAGAACACAAGGTTTTATTCATAGAACACATGGTTATATTTATAGATCACGGGTGGTTTCCATTCAGAGAACACATAATTTCATTCATAAAACACAGGGTTCTATTCATAGAACACAAGGTTCCAATTATAGAACACAGGGTTCTATTCATAGAACACAAGGTTTTATTCATAGAACAGATGGGTATATTTATAGATCACGGGTGGTTTCCATTCAGAGAACACATGGTTTCATTCATAAAACACAGGGTTCTATTCATGGAACACAGGGTTCCATTCATAGAACACAGGGTTCTATTAATAGAACACAAGGTTTTATTCATAGAACACATGGTTATATTTATAGATCACGGGTGGTTTCCATTCAGAGAACACATAATTTCATTCATAAAACACAGGGTTCTATTCATAGAACACAAGGTTCCAATTATAGAACACAGGGTTCTATTCATAGAACACAAGGTTTTATTCATAGAACAGATGGGTATATTTATATATCACGGGTGGTTTCCATTCAGAGAACACATCATTTCATTCATAAAACACAGGGTTCTATTCATAGAACACAGGGTTCCATTTATAGAACACTGGGTTCTATTCATAGAACACAAGGTTTTATTCATAGAACACATGGTCATATTTATAGATCACGGGTGGTTTCCATTCAGAGAACACATAATTTTATTCATAAAACACAGGGTTCTATTCATAGAACACAGGGTTCCATTTATAGAACACAGGGTTCTATTAATAGAACACAAGGTTTTATTCATAGAACACATGGTTATATTTATAGATCACGGGTGGTTTCCATTCAGAGAACACATAATTTCATTCATAAAACACAGGGTTCTATTCATAGAACACAAGGTTCCAATTATAGAACACAGGGTTCTATTCATAGAACACAAGGTTCCAATTATAGAACACAGGGTTCTATTCATAGAACACAAGGTTTTATTCATAGAACAGATATGTATATTTATAGATCACGGGTGGTTTCCATTCAGAGAACACATCATTTCATTCATAAAACACAGGGTTCTATTCATAGAACACAGGGTTCCATTTATAGAACACTGGGTTCTATTCATAGAACACAAGGTTTTATTCATAGAACACATGGTCATATTTATAGATCACGGGTGGTTTCCATTCAGAGAACACATAATTTGATTCATAAAACACAGGGTTCTATTCATAGAACACAGGGTTCCATTTATAGAACACAGGGTTCTATTCATAGAACTCCAGGTTTTATTTATAGAACAGATGGTTATATTTATAGATCACGGGTGGTTTCCATTCAGAGAACACATAATTGCATTCATAAAACACAGGGTTCTATTCATAGAACACAGAGTTCCATTTATAGAACACAGGGTTCTATTCATAGAACACAAGGTTTTATTCATAGAACACATGGCTATATTTATAGATCACGGGTGGTTTCCATTCAGAGAACACATGGTTTCATTCATAAAACACCGGGTTCTATTCATAGAACACAGGGTTCCATTCATAGAACACAGGGTTCTATTAATAGAACACAAGGTTTTATTCATAAAACACATGGTTATATTTATAGATCACGGGTGGTTTCCATTCAGAGAACACATAATTTCATTCATAAAACACAGGGTTCTATTCATAGAACACAGGGTTCCATTCATAGAACACTGGGTTCTATTCATAGAACACAAGGTTTTATTCATAGAACACATGGTTATATTTATAGATCACGGGTGGTTTCCATTCAGAGAACACATAATTTTATTCATAAAACACAGGGTTCTATTCATAGAACACAGGGTTCCATTTATAGAACACAGGGTTCTATTCATAGAACTCAAGGTTTTATTCATAGAACAGATGGTTATGTTTATAGATCACGGGTGGTTTCCATTCAGAGAACACATAATTTCATTCATAAAACACAGGGTTCTATTCATAGAACACAGGGTTCCATTTATAGAACACGGGGTTCTATTCATAGAACACAAGGTTTATTCATAGAACAGATGGTTATATTTATAGATCACGGGTGGTTTCCATTCAGAGAACACATGGTTTCATTCATAAAACACCGGGTTCTATTCATAGAACACAGGGTTCCATTCATAGAACACAGGGTTCTATTAATAGAACACAAGGTTTTATTCATAAAACACATGGTTATATTTATAGATCACGGGTGGTTTCCATTCAGAGAACACATAATTTAATTCATAAAACACAGGGTTCTATTTATAGAACACAGGGTTCCATTTATAGAACACTGGGTTCTATTCATAGAACACAAGGTTTTATTCATAGAACACATGGTTATATTTATAGATCACGGGTGGTTTCCATTCAGAGAACACATAATTTTATTCATAAAACACAGGGTTCTATTCATAGAACACAGGGTTCCATTTATAGAACACAGGGTTCTATTCATAGAACTCAAGGTTTTATTCATAGAACAGATGGTTATGTTTATAGATCACGGGTGGTTTCCATTCAGAGAACACATAATTTCATTCATAAAACACAGGGTTCTATTCATAGAACACAGGGTTCCATTTATAGAACACAGGGTTCTATTCATAGAACACAAGGTTTTTTTCATAGAACAGATGGGTATATACATAGACCACGGGTGGTTTCCATTCAGAGAACACATGGTTTCATTCATAAAACACAGGGTTCTATTCATAAAACACAGGGTTCCATTCATAGAACACAGGGTTCTATTAATAGAACACAAGGTTTTATTCATAGAACACATGGTTATATTTGTAGATCACAGGTGGTTTCCATTCAGAGAACACATGATTTCATTCATAAAACACAGGGTTCTATTTATAGAACACAGGGTTCCATTCATAGAACACAGGGTTCTATTAATAGAACACAAGGTTTTATTCATAAAACACATGGTTATATTTATAGATCACGGGTGGTTTCCATTCAGAGAACACATAATTTAATTCATAAAACACAGGGTTCTATTTATAGAACACAGGGTTCCATTTATAGAACACAGGGTTCTATTCATAGAACACAAGGTTTTATTCATAAAACACATGGTTATATTTATAGATCACGGGTGGTTTCCATTCAGAGAACACATAATTTCATTCATAAAACACAGGGTTCTATTCATAGAACACAGGGTTCCATTTATAGAACACAGGGTTCTATTAATAAAACACAAGGTTTTATTCATGAAACACATGGTTATATGTATAGATCACGGGTGGTTTCCATTCAGAGAACACATGGTTTCATTCATAAAACACAGGGTTCCATTCATAGAACACAGGGTTCCATTCATAGAACACAGGGTTCTATTAATAGAACACAAGGTTTTATTCATAAAACACATGGTTATATTTATAGATCACGGGTGGTTTCCATTCAGAGAACACATAATTTCATTCATAAAACACAGGGTTCTATTCATAGAACACAGGGTTCCATTTATAGAACACTGGGTTCTATTCATAGAACACAAGGTTTTATTCATAGAACACATGGTTATATTTGTAGTTCACGGGTGGTTTCCATTCAGAGAACACATAATTTCATTCATAAAACACAGGGTTCTATTCATAGAACACAGGGTTCCATTTATAGAACACGGGGTTCTATTCATAGAACACAAGGTTTATTCATAGAACAGATGGTTATATTTATAGATCACGGGTGGTTTCCATTCAGAGAACACATGGTTTCATTCATAAAACACAGGGTTCTATTCATGGAACACAGGGTTCAATTCATAGAACACAGGGTTCTATTAATAGAACACAAGGTTTTATTCATAGAACACATGGTTATATTTATAGATCACGGGTGGTTTCCATTCAGAGAACACATAATTTCATTCATAAAACACAGGGTTCTATTCATAGAACACAAGGTTCCAATTATAGAACACAGGGTTCTATTCATAGAACACAAGGTTTTATTCATAGAACAGATGGGTTTATTTATAGATCACGGGTGGTTTCCATTCAGAGAACACATGGTTTCATTTATAAAACACAGGGTTCTATTCATAAAACACAGGGTTCCATTCATAGAACACAGGGTTCTATTAATAGAACACAAGGTTTTATTCATAGAACACATGGTTATATTTATAGATCACGGGTGGTTTCCATTCAGAGAACACATGATTTCATTCATAAAACACAGGTTTCTTTTTATAGAACACAGGGTTCCATTCATAGAACACAGGGTTCTATTAATAGAACACAAGGTTTTATTCATAGAACAGATGGTTATATTTATAGATCACGGGTGGTTTCCATTCAGAGAACACATGGTTTCATTCATAAAACACCGGGTTCTATTCATAGAACACAGGGTTCCATTCATAGAACACAGGGTTCTATTAATAGAACACAAGGTTTTATTCATAAAACACATGGTTATATTTATAGATCACGGGTGGTTTCCATTCAGAGAACACACAATTTCATTCATAAAACACAGGGTTCTATTCATAGAACACAAGGTTCCAATTATAGAACACAGGGTTCTATTCATAGAACACAAGGTTTTTTTCATAGAACAGATGGGTATATACATAGACCACGGGTGGTTTCCATTCAGAGAACACATGGTTTCATTCATAAAACACAGGGTTCTATTCATAAAACACAGGGTTCCATTCATAGAACACAGGGTTCTATTAATAGAACACAAGGTTTTATTCATAGAACACATGGTTATATTTGTAGATCACAGGTGGTTTCCATTCAGAGAACACATGATTTCATTCATAAAACACAGGGTTCTATTTATAGAACACAGGGTTCCATTCATAGAACACAGGGTTCTATTAATAGAACACAAGGTTTTATTCATAAAACACATGGTTATATTTATAGATCACGGGTGGTTTCCATTCAGAGAACACATAATTTAATTCATAAAACACAGGGTTCTATTTATAGAACACAGGGTTCCATTTATAGAACACAGGGTTCTATTCATAGAACACAAGGTTTTATTCATAAAACACATGGTTATATTTATAGATCACGGGTGGTTTCCATTCAGAGAACACATAATTTCATTCATAAAACACAGGGTTCTATTCATAGAACACAGGGTTCCATTTATAGAACACAGGGTTCTATTAATAAAACACAAGGTTTTATTCATGAAACACATGGTTATATGTATAGATCACAGGTGGTTTCCATTCAGAGAACACATGGTTTCATTCATAAAACACGGGTTCTATTCATAGAACACAGGGTTCCATTCATAGAACACAGGGTTCTATTAATAGAACACAAGGTTTTATTCATAAAACACATGGTTATATTTATAGATCACGGGTGGTTTCCATTCAGAGAACACATAATTTCATTCATAAAACACAGGGTTCTATTCATAGAACACAGGGTTCCATTTATAGAACACTGGGTTCTATTCATAGAACACAAGGTTTTATTCATAGAACACATGGTTATATTTGTAGTTCACGGGTGGTTTCCATTCAGAGAACACATAATTTCATTCATAAAACACAGGGTTCTATTCATAGAACACAGGGTTCCATTTATAGAACACGGGGTTCTATTCATAGAACACAAGGTTTATTCATAGAACAGATGGTTATATTTATAGATCACGGGTGGTTTCCATTCAGAGAACACATGGTTTCATTCATAAAACACAGGGTTCTATTCATGGAACACAGGGTTCAATTCATAGAACACAGGGTTCTATTAATAGAACACAAGGTTTTATTCATAGAACACATGGTTATATTTATAGATCACGGGTGGTTTCCATTCAGAGAACACATAATTTCATTCATAAAACACAGGGTTCTATTCATAGAACACAAGGTTCCAATTATAGAACACAGGGTTCTATTCATAGAACACAAGGTTTTATTCATAGAACAGATGGGTTTATTTATAGATCACGGGTGGTTTCCATTCAGAGAACACATGGTTTCATTTATAAAACACAGGGTTCTATTCATAAAACACAGGGTTCCATTCATAGAACACAGGGTTCTATTAATAGAACACAAGGTTTTATTCATAGAACACATGGTTATATTTATAGATCACGGGTGGTTTCCATTCAGAGAACACATGATTTCATTCATAAAACACAGGTTTCTTTTTATAGAACACAGGGTTCCATTCATAGAACACAGGGTTCTATTAATAGAACACAAGGTTTTATTCATAAAACACATGGTTATATTTATAGATCACGGGTGGTTTCCATTCAGAGAACACATAATTTCATTCATAAAACACAGGGTTCTATTCATAGAACACAGGGTTCCATTTATAGAACACAGGGTTCTATTCATAGAACACAAGGTTTTATTCATAGAACACATGGCTATATTTATAGATCACGGGTGGTTTCCATTCAGAGAACACATGGTTTCATTCATAAAACACAGGGTTCTATTTATAGAACACAGGGTTCCATTTATAGAACACAGGTTTCTATTCATAGAACACAAGGTTTTATTCATAGAACACATGGCTATATTTGTAGATCACGGGTGGTTTCCATTCAGAGAACACATAATTTTATTCATAAAACACAGGGTTCTATTCATAGAACACAGGGTTCCATTTATAGAACACAGGGTTCTATTCATAGAACTCAAGGTTTTATTTATAGAACAGATGGTTATATTTATAGATCACGGGTGGTTTCCATTCAGAGAACACATAATTGCATTCATAAAACACAGGGTTCTATTCATAGAACACAGAGTTCCATTTATAGAACACAGGGTTCTATTCATAGAACACAAGGTTTTATTCATAGAACACATGGCTATATTTATAGATCACGGGTGGTTTCCATTCAGAGAACACATGGTTTCATTCATAAAACACAGGGTTCTATTTATAGAACACAGGGTTCCATTCATAGAACACAGGGTTCTATTAATAGAACACAAGGTTTTATTCATAAAACACATGGTTATATTTATAGATCACGGGTGGTTTCCATTCAGAGAACACATAATTTCATTCATAAAACACAGGGTTCTATTCATAGAACACAGGGTTCCATTTATAGAACACAGGGTTCTATTCATAGAACACAAGGTTTTATTCATAGAACACATGGCTATATTTATAGATCACGGGTGGTTTCCATTCAGAGAACACATGGTTTCATTCATAAAACACAGGGTTCTATTTATAAAACACAGGGTTCTATTCATAGAACACAGGGTTCCATTTATAGAACACGGGGTTCTATTCATAGAACACAAGGTTTATTCATAGAACAGATGGTTATATTTATAGATCACGGGTGGTTTCCATTCAGAGAACACATGGTTTCATTCATAAAACACAGGGTTCTATTCATGGAACACAGGGTTCAATTCATAGAACACAGGGTTCTAT
The DNA here is from genome assembly GCF_055691185.1 of Crinia signifera. Classification (NCBI taxonomy): domain Eukaryota; kingdom Metazoa; phylum Chordata; class Amphibia; order Anura; family Myobatrachidae; genus Crinia; species Crinia signifera. The sequence continues at coordinate 234,346,185 of NC_139217.1, read as the reverse complement.
TAATAGAACACAAGGTTTTATTCATAGAACACATGGTTATATTTATAGATCACGGGTGGTTTCCATTCAGAGAACACATAATTTCATTCATAAAACACAGGGTTCTATTCATAGAACACAAGGTTCCAATTATAGAACACAGGGTTCTATTCATAGAACACAAGGTTTTATTCATAGAACAGATGGGTTTATTTATAGATCACGGGTGGTTTCCATTCAGAGAACACATGGTTTCATTTATAAAACACAGGGTTCTATTCATAAAACACAGGGTTCCATTCATAGAACACAGGGTTCTATTAATAGAACACAAGGTTTTATTCATAGAACACATGGTTATATTTATAGATCACGGGTGGTTTCCATTCAGAGAACACATGATTTCATTCATAAAACACAGGTTTCTTTTTATAGAACACAGGGTTCCATTCATAGAACACAGGGTTCTATTAATAGAACACAAGGTTTTATTCATAAAACACATGGTTATATTTATAGATCACGGGTGGTTTCCATTCAGAGAACACATAATTTCATTCATAAAACACAGGGTTCTATTCATAGAACACAGGGTTCCATTTATAGAACACAGGGTTCTATTCATAGAACACAAGGTTTTATTCATAGAACACATGGCTATATTTATAGATCACGGGTGGTTTCCATTCAGAGAACACATGGTTTCATTCATAAAACACAGGGTTCTATTTATAGAACACAGGGTTCCATTTATAGAACACAGGTTTCTATTCATAGAACACAAGGTTTTATTCATAGAACACATGGCTATATTTGTAGATCACGGGTGGTTTCCATTCAGAGAACACATAATTTTATTCATAAAACACAGGGTTCTATTCATAGAACACAGGGTTCCATTTATAGAACACAGGGTTCTATTCATAGAACTCAAGGTTTTATTTATAGAACAGATGGTTATATTTATAGATCACGGGTGGTTTCCATTCAGAGAACACATAATTGCATTCATAAAACACAGGGTTCTATTCATAGAACACAGAGTTCCATTTATAGAACACAGGGTTCTATTCATAGAACACAAGGTTTTATTCATAGAACACATGGCTATATTTATAGATCACGGGTGGTTTCCATTCAGAGAACACATGGTTTCATTCATAAAACACAGGGTTCTATTTATAGAACACAGGGTTCCATTCATAGAACACAGGGTTCTATTAATAGAACACAAGGTTTTATTCATAAAACACATGGTTATATTTATAGATCACGGGTGGTTTCCATTCAGAGAACACATGGTTTCATTCATAAAACACAGGGTTCTATTCATAGAACACAGGGTTCCATTCATAGAACACAGGGTTCTATTAATAGAACACAAGGTTTTATTCATAAAACACATGGTTATATTTATAGATCACGGGTGGTTTCCATTCAGAGAACACATCATTTCATTCATAAAACACAGGGTTCTATTCATAGAACACAGGGTTCCATTTATAGAACACTGGGTTCTATTCATAGAACACAAGGTTTTATTCATAGAACACATGGTCATATTTATAGATCACGGGTGGTTTCCATTCAGAGAACACATAATTTTATTCATAAAACACAGGGTTCTATTCATAGAACACAGGGTTCCATTTATAGAACACAGGGTTCTATTCATAGAACTCAAGGTTTTATTCATAGAACAGATGGTTATATTTATAGATCACGGGTGGTTTCCATTCAGAGAACACATAATTTCATTCATAAAACACAGGGTTCTATTCATAGAACACAGGGTTCCATTTATAGAACACGGGGTTCTATTTATAGAACACAAGGTTTATTCATAGAACAGATGGTTATATTTATAGATCACGGGTGGTTTCCATTCAGAGAACACATGGTTTCATTCATAAAACACAGGGTTCTATTCATGGAACACAGGGTTCCTTTCATAGAACACAGGGTTCTATTAATAGAACACAAGGTTTTATTCATAGAACACATGGTTATATTTATAGATCACGGGTGGTTTTCATTCAGAGAACACATAATTTCATTCATAAAACACAGGGTTCTATTCATATATCACAAGGTTCCAATTATAGAACACAGGGTTCTATTCATAGAACACAAGGTTTTATTCATAGAACAGATGGGTATATTTATAGATCACGGGTGGTTTCCATTCAGAGAACACATGGTTTCATTCATAAAACACAGGGTTCTATTCATAAAACACAGGGTTCCATTCATAGAACACAGGGTTCTATTAATAGAACACAAGGTTTTATTCATAGAACACATGGTTATATTTATAGATCACGGGTGGTTTCCATTCAGAGAACACATGATTTCATTCATAAAACACAGGGTTCTATTTATAGAACACAGGGTTCCATTCATAGAACACAGGGTTCTATTAATAGAACACAAGGTTTTATTCATAAAACACATGGTTATATTTATAGATCACGGGTGGTTTCCAATCAGAGGACACATGGTTTCATTCATAAAACACAGGGTTCTATTCATAGAACACAGGGTTCCATTCATAGAACACAGGGTTCTATTAATAGAACACAAGGTTTTATTCATAAAACACATGGTTATATTTATAGATCACGGGTGGTTTCCATTCAGAGAACACATGATTTCATTCATAAAACACAGGGTTCTATTCATAGAACACAGGGTTCCATTTATAGAACACAGGGTTCTATTCATAGAACACAAGGTTTTATTCATAGAACAGATGGTTATATTTATAGATCACGGGTGGTTTCCATTCAGAGAACACATAATTGCATTCATAAAACACAGGGTTCTATTCATAGAACACAGGGTTCCATTTATAGAACACAGGGTTCTATTCATAGAACACAAGGTTTTATTCATAAAACACATGGTTATATTTATAGATCACGGGTGGTTTCCATTCAGAGAACACATGGTTTCATTCATAAAACACAGGGTTCTATTCATAGAACACAGGGTTCCATTCATAGAACACAGGGTTCTATTCATAGAACACAAGGTTTTATTCATAAAACACATGGTTATATTTATAGATCACGGGTGGTTTCCATTCAGAGAACACATAATTGCATTCATAAAACACAGGGTTCTATTCATAGAACACAGGGTTCCATTTATAGAACACAGGGTTCTATTCATAGAACACAAGGTTTTATTCATAGAACACATGGCTATATTTATAGATCACGGGTGGTTTCCATTCAGAGAACACATGGTTTCATTCATAAAACACCGGGTTCTATTTATAGAACACAGGGTTCCATTTATAGAACACGGGGTTCTATTCATAGAACACAAGGTTTTATTCATAGAACACATGGTCATATTTATAGATCACGGGTGGTTTCCATTCAGAGAACACATAATTTTATTCATAAAACACAGGGTTCTATTCATAGAACACAGGGTTCCATTTATAGAACACAGGGTTCTATTCATAGAACTCAAGGTTTTATTCATAGAACAGATGGTTATATTTATAGATCACGGGTGGTTTCCATTCAGAGAACACATAATTTCATTCATAAAACACAGGGTTCTATTCATAGAACACAGGGTTCCATTTATAGAACACGGGGTTCTATTTATAGAACACAAGGTTTATTCATAGAACAGATGGTTATATTTATAGATCACGGGTGGTTTCCATTCAGAGAACACATGGTTTCATTCATAAAACACAGGGTTCTATTCATGGAACACAGGGTTCCTTTCATAGAACACAGGGTTCTATTAATAGAACACAAGGTTTTATTCATAGAACACATGGTTATATTTATAGATCACGGGTGGTTTTCATTCAGAGAACACATAATTTCATTCATAAAACACAGGGTTCTATTCATAGAACACAAGGTTCCAATTATAGAACACAGGGTTCTATTCATAGAACACAAGGTTTTATTCATAGAACAGATGGGTATATTTATAGATCACGGGTGGTTTCCATTCAGAGAACACATGGTTTCATTCATAAAACACAGGGTTCTATTCATAGAACACAGGGTTCCATTTATAGAACACAGGGTTCTATTCATAGAACTCAAGGTTTTATTCATAGAACAGATGGTTATATTTATAGATCACGGGTGGTTTCCATTCAGAGAACACATAATTTCATTCATAAAACACAGGGTTCTATTCATAGAACACAGGGTTCCATTTATAGAACACGGGGTTCTATTCATAGAACACAAGGTTTATTCATAGAACAGATGGTTATATTTATAGATCACGGGTGGTTTCCATTCAGAGAACACATGGTTTCATTCATAAAACACAGGGTTCTATTCATGGAACACAGGGTTCCATTCATAGAACACAAGGTTCTATTAATAGAACACAAGGTTTTATTCATAGAACACATGGTTATATTTATAGATCACGGGTGGTTTCCATTCAGAGAACACATAATTTCATTCATAAAACACAGGGTTCTATTCATAGAACACAAGGTTCCAATTATAGAACACAGGGTTCTATTCATAGAACACAAGGTTTTATTCATAGAACAGATGGGTATATTTATAGATCACGGGTGGTTTCCATTCAGAGAACACATGGTTTCATTCATAAAACACAGGGTTCTATTCATGGAACACAGGGTTCCATTCATAGAACACAGGGTTCTATTAATAGAACACAAGGTTTTATTCATAGAACACATGGTTATATTTATAGATCACGGGTGGTTTCCATTCAGAGAACACATAATTTCATTCATAAAACACAGGGTTCTATTCATAGAACACAAGGTTCCAATTATAGAACACAGGGTTCTATTCATAGAACACAAGGTTTTATTCATAGAACAGATGGGTATATTTATAGATCACGGGTGGTTTCCATTCAGAGAACACATCATTTCATTCATAAAACACAGGGTTCTATTCATAGAACACAGGGTTCCATTTATAGAACACTGGGTTCTATTCATAGAACACAAGGTTTTATTCATAGAACACATGGTCATATTTATAGATCACGGGTGGTTTCCATTCAGAGAACACATAATTTTATTCATAAAACACAGGGTTCTATTCATAGAACACAGGGTTCCATTTATAGAACACAGGGTTCTATTAATAGAACACAAGGTTTTATTCATAGAACACATGGTTATATTTATAGATCACGGGTGGTTTCCATTCAGAGAACACATAATTTCATTCATAAAACACAGGGTTCTATTCATAGAACACAAGGTTCCAATTATAGAACACAGGGTTCTATTCATAGAACACAAGGTTCCAATTATAGAACACAGGGTTCTATTCATAGAACACAAGGTTTTATTCATAGAACAGATATGTATATTTATAGATCACGGGTGGTTTCCATTCAGAGAACACATCATTTCATTCATAAAACACAGGGTTCTATTCATAGAACACAGGGTTCCATTTATAGAACACTGGGTTCTATTCATAGAACACAAGGTTTTATTCATAGAACACATGGTCATATTTATAGATCACGGGTGGTTTCCATTCAGAGAACACATAATTTGATTCATAAAACACAGGGTTCTATTCATAGAACACAGGGTTCCATTTATAGAACACAGGGTTCTATTCATAGAACTCCAGGTTTTATTTATAGAACAGATGGTTATATTTATAGATCACGGGTGGTTTCCATTCAGAGAACACATAATTGCATTCATAAAACACAGGGTTCTATTCATAGAACACAGAGTTCCATTTATAGAACACAGGGTTCTATTCATAGAACACAAGGTTTTATTCATAGAACACATGGCTATATTTATAGATCACGGGTGGTTTCCATTCAGAGAACACATGGTTTCATTCATAAAACACCGGGTTCTATTCATAGAACACAGGGTTCCATTCATAGAACACAGGGTTCTATTAATAGAACACAAGGTTTTATTCATAAAACACATGGTTATATTTATAGATCACGGGTGGTTTCCATTCAGAGAACACATAATTTCATTCATAAAACACAGGGTTCTATTCATAGAACACAGGGTTCCATTCATAGAACACTGGGTTCTATTCATAGAACACAAGGTTTTATTCATAGAACACATGGTTATATTTATAGATCACGGGTGGTTTCCATTCAGAGAACACATAATTTTATTCATAAAACACAGGGTTCTATTCATAGAACACAGGGTTCCATTTATAGAACACAGGGTTCTATTCATAGAACTCAAGGTTTTATTCATAGAACAGATGGTTATGTTTATAGATCACGGGTGGTTTCCATTCAGAGAACACATAATTTCATTCATAAAACACAGGGTTCTATTCATAGAACACAGGGTTCCATTTATAGAACACGGGGTTCTATTCATAGAACACAAGGTTTATTCATAGAACAGATGGTTATATTTATAGATCACGGGTGGTTTCCATTCAGAGAACACATGGTTTCATTCATAAAACACCGGGTTCTATTCATAGAACACAGGGTTCCATTCATAGAACACAGGGTTCTATTAATAGAACACAAGGTTTTATTCATAAAACACATGGTTATATTTATAGATCACGGGTGGTTTCCATTCAGAGAACACATAATTTAATTCATAAAACACAGGGTTCTATTTATAGAACACAGGGTTCCATTTATAGAACACTGGGTTCTATTCATAGAACACAAGGTTTTATTCATAGAACACATGGTTATATTTATAGATCACGGGTGGTTTCCATTCAGAGAACACATAATTTTATTCATAAAACACAGGGTTCTATTCATAGAACACAGGGTTCCATTTATAGAACACAGGGTTCTATTCATAGAACTCAAGGTTTTATTCATAGAACAGATGGTTATGTTTATAGATCACGGGTGGTTTCCATTCAGAGAACACATAATTTCATTCATAAAACACAGGGTTCTATTCATAGAACACAGGGTTCCATTTATAGAACACAGGGTTCTATTCATAGAACACAAGGTTTTTTTCATAGAACAGATGGGTATATACATAGACCACGGGTGGTTTCCATTCAGAGAACACATGGTTTCATTCATAAAACACAGGGTTCTATTCATAAAACACAGGGTTCCATTCATAGAACACAGGGTTCTATTAATAGAACACAAGGTTTTATTCATAGAACACATGGTTATATTTGTAGATCACAGGTGGTTTCCATTCAGAGAACACATGATTTCATTCATAAAACACAGGGTTCTATTTATAGAACACAGGGTTCCATTCATAGAACACAGGGTTCTATTAATAGAACACAAGGTTTTATTCATAAAACACATGGTTATATTTATAGATCACGGGTGGTTTCCATTCAGAGAACACATAATTTAATTCATAAAACACAGGGTTCTATTTATAGAACACAGGGTTCCATTTATAGAACACAGGGTTCTATTCATAGAACACAAGGTTTTATTCATAAAACACATGGTTATATTTATAGATCACGGGTGGTTTCCATTCAGAGAACACATCATTTCATTCATAAAACACAGGGTTCTATTCATAGAACACAGGGTTCCATTTATAGAACACAGGGTTATATTAATAAAACACAAGGTTTTATTCATGAAACACATGGTTATATGTATAGATCACGGGTGGTTTCCATTCAGAGAACACATGGTTTCATTCATAAAACACAGGGTTCCATTCATAGAACACAGGGTTCCATTCATAGAACACAGGGTTCTATTAATAGAACACAAGGTTTTATTCATAAAACACATGGTTATATTTATAGATCACGGGTGGTTTCCATTCAGAGAACACATAATTTCATTCATAAAACACAGGGTTCTATTCATAGAACACAGGGTTCCATTTATAGAACACTGGGTTCTATTCATAGAACACAAGGTTTTATTCATAGAACACATGGTTATATTTGTAGTTCACGGGTGGTTTCCATTCAGAGAACACATAATTTCATTCATAAAACACAGGGTTCTATTCATAGAACACAGGGTTCCATTTATAGAACACGGGGTTCTATTCATAGAACACAAGGTTTATTCATAGAACAGATGGTTATATTTATAGATCACGGGTGGTTTCCATTCAGAGAACACATGGTTTCATTCATAAAACACAGGGTTCTATTCATGGAACACAGGGTTCAATTCATAGAACACAGGGTTCTATTAATAGAACACAAGGTTTTATTCATAGAACACATGGTTATATTTATAGATCACGGGTGGTTTCCATTCAGAGAACACATAATTTCATTCATAAAACACAGGGTTCTATTCATAGAACACAAGGTTCCAATTATAGAACACAGGGTTCTATTCATAGAACACAAGGTTTTATTCATAGAACAGATGGGTTTATTTATAGATCACGGGTGGTTTCCATTCAGAGAACACATGGTTTCATTTATAAAACACAGGGTTCTATTCATAAAACACAGGGTTCCATTCATAGAACACAGGGTTCTATTAATAGAACACAAGGTTTTATTCATAGAACACATGGTTATATTTATAGATCACGGGTGGTTTCCATTCAGAGAACACATGATTTCATTCATAAAACACAGGTTTCTTTTTATAGAACACAGGGTTCCATTCATAGAACACAGGGTTCTATTAATAGAACACAAGGTTTTATTCATAGAACAGATGGTTATATTTATAGATCACGGGTGGTTTCCATTCAGAGAACACATGGTTTCATTCATAAAACACCGGGTTCTATTCATAGAACACAGGGTTCCATTCATAGAACACAGGGTTCTATTAATAGAACACAAGGTTTTATTCATAAAACACATGGTTATATTTATAGATCACGGGTGGTTTCCATTCAGAGAACACACAATTTCATTCATAAAACACAGGGTTCTATTCATAGAACACAAGGTTCCAATTATAGAACACAGGGTTCTATTCATAGAACACAAGGTTTTTTTCATAGAACAGATGGGTATATACATAGACCACGGGTGGTTTCCATTCAGAGAACACATGGTTTCATTCATAAAACACAGGGTTCTATTCATAAAACACAGGGTTCCATTCATAGAACACAGGGTTCTATTAATAGAACACAAGGTTTTATTCATAGAACACATGGTTATATTTGTAGATCACAGGTGGTTTCCATTCAGAGAACACATGATTTCATTCATAAAACACAGGGTTCTATTTATAGAACACAGGGTTCCATTCATAGAACACAGGGTTCTATTAATAGAACACAAGGTTTTATTCATAAAACACATGGTTATATTTATAGATCACGGGTGGTTTCCATTCAGAGAACACATAATTTAATTCATAAAACACAGGGTTCTATTTATAGAACACAGGGTTCCATTTATAGAACACAGGGTTCTATTCATAGAACACAAGGTTTTATTCATAAAACACATGGTTATATTTATAGATCACGGGTGGTTTCCATTCAGAGAACACATAATTTCATTCATAAAACACAGGGTTCTATTCATAGAACACAGGGTTCCATTTATAGAACACAGGGTTCTATTAATAAAACACAAGGTTTTATTCATGAAACACATGGTTATATGTATAGATCACAGGTGGTTTCCATTCAGAGAACACATGGTTTCATTCATAAAACACGGGTTCTATTCATAGAACACAGGGTTCCATTCATAGAACACAGGGTTCTATTAATAGAACACAAGGTTTTATTCATAAAACACATGGTTATATTTATAGATCACGGGTGGTTTCCATTCAGAGAACACATAATTTCATTCATAAAACACAGGGTTCTATTCATAGAACACAGGGTTCCATTTATAGAACACTGGGTTCTATTCATAGAACACAAGGTTTTATTCATAGAACACATGGTTATATTTGTAGTTCACGGGTGGTTTCCATTCAGAGAACACATAATTTCATTCATAAAACACAGGGTTCTATTCATAGAACACAGGGTTCCATTTATAGAACACGGGGTTCTATTCATAGAACACAAGGTTTATTCATAGAACAGATGGTTATATTTATAGATCACGGGTGGTTTCCATTCAGAGAACACATGGTTTCATTCATAAAACACAGGGTTCTATTCATGGAACACAGGGTTCAATTCATAGAACACAGGGTTCTATTAATAGAACACAAGGTTTTATTCATAGAACACATGGTTATATTTATAGATCACGGGTGGTTTCCATTCAGAGAACACATAATTTCATTCATAAAACACAGGGTTCTATTCATAGAACACAAGGTTCCAATTATAGAACACAGGGTTCTATTCATAGAACACAAGGTTTTATTCATAGAACAGATGGGTTTATTTATAGATCACGGGTGGTTTCCATTCAGAGAACACATGGTTTCATTTATAAAACACAGGGTTCTATTCATAAAACACAGGGTTCCATTCATAGAACACAGGGTTCTATTAATAGAACACAAGGTTTTATTCATAGAACACATGGTTATATTTATAGATCACGGGTGGTTTCCATTCAGAGAACACATGATTTCATTCATAAAACACAGGTTTCTTTTTATAGAACACAGGGTTCCATTCATAGAACACAGGGTTCTATTAATAGAACACAAGGTTTTATTCATAAAACACATGGTTATATTTATAGATCACGGGTGGTTTCCATTCAGAGAACACATAATTTCATTCATAAAACACAGGGTTCTATTCATAGAACACAGGGTTCCATTTATAGAACACAGGGTTCTATTCATAGAACACAAGGTTTTATTCATAGAACACATGGCTATATTTATAGATCACGGGTGGTTTCCATTCAGAGAACACATGGTTTCATTCATAAAACACAGGGTTCTATTTATAGAACACAGGGTTCCATTTATAGAACACAGGTTTCTATTCATAGAACACAAGGTTTTATTCATAGAACACATGGCTATATTTGTAGATCACGGGTGGTTTCCATTCAGAGAACACATAATTTTATTCATAAAACACAGGGTTCTATTCATAGAACACAGGGTTCCATTTATAGAACACAGGGTTCTATTCATAGAACTCAAGGTTTTATTTATAGAACAGATGGTTATATTTATAGATCACGGGTGGTTTCCATTCAGAGAACACATAATTGCATTCATAAAACACAGGGTTCTATTCATAGAACACAGAGTTCCATTTATAGAACACAGGGTTCTATTCATAGAACACAAGGTTTTATTCATAGAACACATGGCTATATTTATAGATCACGGGTGGTTTCCATTCAGAGAACACATGGTTTCATTCATAAAACACAGGGTTCTATTTATAGAACACAGGGTTCCATTCATAGAACACAGGGTTCTATTAATAGAACACAAGGTTTTATTCATAAAACACATGGTTATATTTATAGATCACGGGTGGTTTCCATTCAGAGAACACATGGTTTCATTCATAAAACACAGGGTTCTATTCATAGAACACAGGGTTCCATTCATAGAACACAGGGTTCTATTAATAGAACACAAGGTTTTATTCATAAAACACATGGTTATATTTATAGATCACGGGTGGTTTCCATTCAGAGAACACATCATTTCATTCATAAAACACAGGGTTCTATTCATAGAACACAGGGTTCCATTTATAGAACACTGGGTTCTATTCATAGAACACAAGGTTTTATTCATAGAACACATGGTCATATTTATAGATCACGGGTGGTTTCCATTCAGAGAACACATAATTTTATTCATAAAACACAGGGTTCTATTCATAGAACACAGGGTTCCATTTATAGAACACAGGGTTCTATTCATAGAACTCAAGGTTTTATTCATAGAACAGATGGTTATATTTATAGATCACGGGTGGTTTCCATTCAGAGAACACATAATTTCATTCATAAAACACAGGGTTCTATTCATAGAACACAGGGTTCCATTTATAGAACACGGGGTTCTATTTATAGAACACAAGGTTTATTCATAGAACAGATGGTTATATTTATAGATCACGGGTGGTTTCCATTCAGAGAACACATGGTTTCATTCATAAAACACAGGGTTCTATTCATGGAACACAGGGTTCCTTTCATAGAACACAGGGTTCTATTAATAGAACACAAGGTTTTATTCATAGAACACATGGTTATATTTATAGATCACGGGTGGTTTTCATTCAGAGAACACATAATTTCATTCATAAAACACAGGGTTCTATTCATATATCACAAGGTTCCAATTATAGAACACAGGGTTCTATTCATAGAACACAAGGTTTTATTCATAGAACAGATGGGTATATTTATAGATCACGGGTGGTTTCCATTCAGAGAACACATGGTTTCATTCATAAAACACAGGGTTCTATTCATAAAACACAGGGTTCCATTCATAGAACACAGGGTTCTATTAATAGAACACAAGGTTTTATTCATAGAACACATGGTTATATTTATAGATCACGGGTGGTTTCCATTCAGAGAACACATGATTTCATTCATAAAACACAGGGTTCTATTTATAGAACACAGGGTTCCATTCATAGAACACAGGGTTCTATTAATAGAACACAAGGTTTTATTCATAAAACACATGGTTATATTTATAGATCACGGGTGGTTTCCAATCAGAGGACACAAGGTTTCATTCATAAAACACAGGGTTCTATTCATAGAACACAGGGTTCCATTCATAGAACACAGGGTTCTATTAATAGAACACAAGGTTTTATTCATAAAACACATGGTTATATTTATAGATCACGGGTGGTTTCCATTCAGAGAACACATAATTGCATTCATAAAACACAGGGTTCTATTCATAGAACACAGGGTTCCATTTATAGAACACAGGGTTCTATTCATAGAACACAAGGTTTTATTCATAAAACACATGGTTATATTTATAGATCACGGGTGGTTTCCATTCAGAGAACACATAATTGCATTCATAAAACACAGGGTTCTATTCATAGAACACAGGGTTCCATTTATAGAACACAGGGTTCTATTCATAGAACACAAGGTTTTATTCATAGAACACATGGCTATATTTATAGATCACGGGTGGTTTCCATTCAGAGAACACATGGTTTCATTCATAAAACACCGGGTTCTATTTATAGAACACAGGGTTCCATTTATAGAACACGGGGTTCTATTTATAGAACACAAGGTTTATTCATAGAACAGATGGTTATATTTATAGATCACGGGTGGTTTCCATTCAGAGAACACATGGTTTCATTCATAAAACACAGGGTTCTATTCATGGAACACAGGGTTCCTTTCATAGAACACAGGGTTCTATTAATAGAACACAAGGTTTTATTCATAGAACACATGGTTATATTTATAGATCAAGGGTGGTTTTCATTCAGAGAACACATAATTTCATTCATAAAACACAGGGTTCTATTCATATATCACAAGGTTCCAATTATAGAACACAGGGTTCTATTCATAGAACACAAGGTTTTATTCATAGAACAGATGGGTATATTTATAGATCACGGGTGGTTTCCATTCAGAGAACACATGGTTTCATTCATAAAACACAGGGTTCTATTCATAAAACACAGGGTTCCATTCATAGAACACAGGGTTCTATTAATAGAACACAAGGTTTTATTCATAGAACACAGGGTTCTATTTATAGATCACGGGTGGTTTCTATTCAGAGAACACATGATTTCATTCATAAAACACAGGGTTCTATTTATAGAACACAGGGTTCCATTCATAGAACACAGGGTTCTATTAATAGAACACAAGGTTTTATTCATAAAACACATGGTTATATTTATAGATCACGGGTGGTTTCCAATCAGAGGACACATGGTTTCATTCATAAAACACAGGGTTCTATTCATAGAACACAGGGTTCCATTCATAGAACACAGGGTTCTATTAATAGAACACAAGGTTTTATTCATAAAACACATGGTTATATTTATAGATCACGGGTGGTTTCCATTCAGAGAACACATGATTTCATTCATAAAACACAGGGTTCTATTCATAGAACACAGGGTTCCATTTATAGAACACAGGGTTCTATTCATAGAACACAAGGTTTTATTCATAGAACAGATGGTTATATTTATAGATCACGGGTGGTTTCCATTCAGAGAACACATGGTTTCATTCATAAAACACAGGGTTCTATTCATAGAACACAGGGTTCCATTCATAGAACACAGGGTTCTATTCATAGAACACAAGGTTTTATTCATAAAACACATGGTTATATTTATAGATCACGGGTGGTTTCCATTCAGAGAACACATGATTTCATTCATAAAACACAGGGTTCTATTCATAGAACACAGGGTTCCATTTATAGAACACAGGGTTCTATTCATAGAACACAAGGTTTTATTCATAGAACAGATGGTTATATTTATAGATCACGGGTGGTTTCCATTCAGAGAACACATGGTTTCATTCATAAAACACAGGGTTCTATTCATAGAACACAGGGTTCCATTCATAGAACACAGGGTTCTATTCATAGAACACAAGGTTTTATTCATAAAACACATGGTTATATTTATAGATCACGGGTGGTTTCCATTCAGAGAACACATAATTGCATTCATAAAACACAGGGTTCTATTCATAGAACACAGGGTTCCATTTATAGAACACAGGGTTCTATTCATAGAACACAAGGTTTTATTCATAGAACACATGGCTATATTTATAGATCACGGGTGGTTTCCATTCAGAGAACACATGGTTTCATTCATAAAACACCGGGTTCTATTTATAGAACACAGGGTTCCATTCATAGAACACAGGGTTCTATTAATAGAACACAAGGTTTTATTCATAAAACACATGGTTATATTTATAGATCACGGGTGGTTTCCATTCAGAGAACACATCATTTCATTCATAAAACACAGGGTTCTATTCATAGAACACAGGGTTCCATTTATAGAACACTGGGTTCTATTCATAGAAGACAAGGTTTTATTCATAGAACACATGGTTATATTTATAGATCACGGGTGGTTTCCATTCAGAGAACACATAATTTTATTCATAAAACACAGGGTTCTATTCATAGAACACAGGGTTCCATTTATAGAACACAGGGTTCTATTCATAGAACTCAAGGTTTTATTCATAGAACAGATGGTTATATTTATAGATCACGGGTGGTTTCCATTCAGAGAACACATAATTTCATTCATAAAACACAGGGTTCTATTCATAGAACACAGGGTTCCATTTATAGAACACGGGGTTCTATTTATAGAACACAAGGTTTTATTCATAGAACAGATGGTTATATTTATAGATCACGGGTGGTTTCCATTCAGAGAACACATGGTTTCATTCATAAAACACAGGGTTCTATTCATGGAACACAGGGTTCCTTTCATAGAACACAGGGTTCTATTAATAGAACACAAGGTTTTATTCATAGAACACATGGTTATATTTATAGATCACGGGTGGTTTTCATTCAGAGAACACATAATTTCATTCATAAAACACAGGGTTCTATTCATAGAACACAAGGTTCCAATTATAGAACACAGGGTTCTATTCATAGAACACAAGGTTTTATTCATAGAACAGATGGGTATATTTATAGATCACGGGTGGTTTCCATTCAGAGAACACATGGTTTCATTCATAAAACACAGGGTTCTATTCATAGAAAACAGGGTTCCATTTATAGAACACAGGGTTCTATTCATAGAACTCAAGGTTTTATTCATAGAACAGATGGTTATATTTATAGATCACGGGTGGTTTCCATTCAGAGAACACATAATTTCATTCATAAAACACAGGGTTCTATTCATAGAACACAGGGTTCCATTTATAGAACACGGGGTTCTATTCATAGAACACAAGGTTTATTCATAGAACAGATGGTTATATTTATAGATCACGGGTGGTTTCCATTCAGAGAACACATGGTTTCATTCATAAAACACAGGGTTCTATTCATGGAACACAGGGTTCCATTCATAGAACACAGGGTTCTATTAATAGAACACAAGGTTTTATTCATAGAACACATGGTTATATTTATAGATCACGGGTGGTTTCCATTCAGAGAACACATAATTTCATTCATAAAACACAGGGTTCTATTCATAGAACACAAGGTTCCAATTATAGAACACAGGGTTCTATTCATAGAACACAAGGTTTTATTCATAGAACAGATGGGTATATTTATAGATCACGGGTGGTTTCCATTCAGAGAACACATGGTTTCATTCATAAAACACAGGGTTCTATTCATGGAACACAGGGTTCCATTCATAGAACACAGGGTTCTATTAATAGAACACAAGGTTTTATTCATAGAACACATGGTTATATTTATAGATCACGGGTGGTTTCCATTCAGAGAACACATAATTTCATTCATAAAACACAGGGTTCTATTCATAGAACACAAGGTTCCAATTATAGAACACAGGGTTCTATTCATAGAACACAAGGTTTTATTCATAGAACAGATGGGTATATTTATAGATCACGGGTGGTTTCCATTCAGAGAACACATCATTTCATTCATAAAACACAGGGTTCTATTCATAGAACACAGGGTTCCATTTATAGAACACTGGGTTCTATTCATAGAACACAAGGTTTTATTCATAGAACACATGGTCATATTTATAGATCACGGGTGGTTTCCATTCAGAGAACACATAATTTTATTCATAAAACACAGGGTTCTATTCATAGAACACAGGGTTCCATTTATAGAACACAGGGTTCTATTAATAGAACACAAGGTTTTATTCATAGAACACATGGTTATATTTATAGATCACGGGTGGTTTCCATTCAGAGAACACATAATTTCATTCATAAAACACAGGGTTCTATTCATAGAACACAAGGTTCCAATTATAGAACACAGGGTTCTATTCATAGAACACAAGGTTCCAATTATAGAACACAGGGTTCTATTCATAGAACACAAGGTTTTATTCATAGAACAGATGGGTATATTTATAGATCACGGGTGGTTTCCATTCAGAGAACACATCATTTCATTCATAAAACACGGGGTTCTATTCATAGAACACAGGGTTCCATTTATAGAACACTGGGTTCTATTCATAGAACACAAGGTTTTATTCATAGAACACATGGTCATATTTATAGATCACGGGTGGTTTCCATTCAGAGAACACATAATTTGATTCATAAAACACAGGGTTCTATTCATAGAACACAGGGTTCCATTTATAGAACACAGGGTTCTATTCATAGAACTCCAGGTTTTATTTATAGAACAGATGGTTATATTTATAGATCACGGGTGGTTTCCATTCAGAGAACACATAATTGCATTCATAAAACACAGGGTTCTATTCATAGAACACAGAGTTCCATTTATAGAACACAGGGTTCTATTCATAGAACACAAGGTTTTATTCATAGAACACATGGCTATATTTATAGATCACGGGTGGTTTCCATTCAGAGAACACATGGTTTCATTCATAAAACACAGGGTTCTATTTATAGAACACAGGGTTCCATTCATAGAACACAGGGTTCTATTAATAGAACACAAGGTTTTATTCATAAAACACATGGTTATATTTATAGATCACGGGTGGTTTCCATTCAGAGAACACATGGTTTCTTTCATAAAACATAGGGTTCTATTCATAGAACACAGGGTTCCATTCATAGAACACTGGGTTCTATTCATAGAACACAAGGTTTTATTCATAGAACACATGGTTATATTTATAGATCACGGGTGGTTTCCATTCAGAGAACACATAATTTTATTCATAAAACACAGGGTTCTATTCATAGAACACAGGGTTCCATTTATAGAACTCAGGGTTCTATTCATAGAACTCAAGGTTTTATTCATAGAACAGATGGTTATGTTTATAGATCACGGGTGGTTTCCATTCAGAGAACACATAATTTCATTCATAAAACACAGGGTTCTATTCATAGAACACAGGGTTCCATTTATAGAACACGGGGTTCTATTCATAGAACACAAGGTTTATTCATAGAACAGATGGTTATATTTATAGATCACGGGTGGTTTCCATTCAGAGAACACATGGTTTCATTCATAAAACACCGGGTTCTATTCATAGAACACA
Source organism: Crinia signifera (assembly GCF_055691185.1). Classification (NCBI taxonomy): domain Eukaryota; kingdom Metazoa; phylum Chordata; class Amphibia; order Anura; family Myobatrachidae; genus Crinia; species Crinia signifera. Next base: position 234,328,142 of record NC_139217.1, on the reverse strand, counting down.
GGGTTCCATTCATAGAACACAGGGTTCTATTAATAGAACACAAGGTTTTATTCATAAAACACATGGTTATATTTATAGATCACGGGTGGTTTCCATTCAGAGAACACACAATTTCATTCATAAAACACAGGGTTCTATTTATAGAACACAAGGTTCCAATTATAGAACACAGGGTTCTATTCATAGAACACAAGGTTTTTTTCATAGAACAGATGGGTATATACATAGACCACGGGTGGTTTCCATTCAGAGAACACATGGTTTCATTCATAAAACACAGGGTTCTATTCATAAAACACAGGGTTCCATTCATAGAACACAGGGTTCTATTAATAGAACACAAGGTTTTATTCATAGAACACATGGTTATATTTGTAGATCACAGGTGGTTTCCATTCAGAGAACACATGATTTCATTTATAAAACACAGGGTTCTATTTATAGAACACAGGGTTCCATTCATAGAACACAGGGTTCTATTAATAGAACACAAGGTTTTATTCATAAAACACATGGTTATATTTATAGATCACGGGTGGTTTCCATTCAGAGAACACATAATTTCATTCATAAAACACAGGGTTCTATTTATAGAACACAGGGTTCCATTTATAGAACACAGGGTTCTATTCATAGAACACAAGGTTTTATTCATAAAACACATGGTTATATTTATAGATCACGGGTGGTTTCCATTCAGAGAACACATAATTTCATTCATAAAACACAGGGTTCTATTCATAGAACACAGGGTTCCATTTATAGAACACAGGGTTCTATTAATAAAACACAAGGTTTTATTCATGAAACACATGGTTATATGTATAGATCACGGGTGGTTTCCATTCAGAGAACACATGGTTTCATTCATAAAACACGGGTTCTATTCATAGAACACAGGGTTCCATTCATAGAACACAGGGTTCTATTAATAGAACACAAGGTTTTATTCATAAAACACATGGTTATATTTATAGATCACGGGTGGTTTCCATTCAGAGAACACATAATTTCATTCATAAAACACAGGGTTCTATTCATAGAACACAGGGTTCCATTTATAGAACACTGGGTTCTATTCATAGAACACAAGGTTTTATTCATAGAACACATGGTTATATTTGTAGTTCACGGGTGGTTTCCATTCAGAGAACACATAATTTCATTCATAAAACACAGGGTTCTATTCATAGAACACCGGGTTCCATTTATAGAACACGGGGTTCTATTCATAGAACACAAGGTTTATTCATAGAACAGATGGTTATATTTATAGATCACGGGTCGTTTCCATTCAGAGAACACATAATTGCATTCATAAAACACAGGGTTCTATTCATAGAACACAGGGTTCCATTTATAGAACACTGGGTTCTATTCATAGAACACAAGGTTTTATTCATAGAACACATGGTTATATTTGTAGTTCACGGGTGGTTTCCATTCAGAGAACACATAATTTCATTCATAAAACACAGGGTTCTATTCATAGAACACAGGGTTCCATTTATAGAACACGGGGTTCTATTCATAGAACACAAGGTTTATTCATAGAACAGATGGTTATATTTATAGATCACGGGTCGTTTCCATTCAGAGAACACATGGTTTCATTCATAAAACACAGGGTTCTATTCATGGAACACAGGGTTCAATTCATAGAACACAGGGTTCTATTAATAGAACACAAGGTTTTATTCATAGAACACATGGTTATATTTATAGATCACGGGTGGTTTCCATTCAGAGAACACATAATTTCATTCATAAAACACAGGGTTCTATTCATAGAACACAAGGTTCCAATTATAGAACACAGGGTTCTATTCATAGAACACAAGGTTTTATTCATAGAACAGATGGGTTTATTTATAGATCACGGGTGGTTTCCATTCAGAGAACACATGGTTTCATTTATAAAACACAGGGTTCTTTTCATAAAACACAGGGTTCCATTCATAGAACACAGGGTTCTATTAATAGAACACAAGGTTTTATTCATAGAACACATGGTTATATTTATAGATCACGGGTGGTTTCCATTCAGAGAACACATGATTTCATTCATAAAACACAGGTTTCTTTTTATAGAACACAGGGTTCCATTCATAGAACACAGGGTTCTATTAATAGAACACAAGGTTTTATTCATAAAACACATGGTTATATTTATAGATCACGGGTGGTTTCCATTCAGAGAACACATGGTTTCATTCATAAAACACAGGGTTCTATTTATAGAACACAGGGTTCCATTTATAGAACACAGGTTTCTATTCATAGAACACAAGGTTTTATTCATAGAACACATGGCTATATTTGTAGATCACGGGTGGTTTCCATTCAGAGAACACATAATTTTATTCATAAAACACAGGGTTCTATTCATAGAACACATGGTTCCATTTATAGAACACAGGGTTCTATTCATAGAACTCAAGGTTTTATTTATAGAACAGATGGTTATATTTATAGATCACGGGTGGTTTCCATTCAGAGAACACATAATTGCATTCATAAAACACAGGGTTCTATTCATAGAACACAGAGTTCCATTTATAGAACACAGGGTTCTATTCATAGAACACAAGGTTTTATTCATAGAACACATGGCTATATTTATAGATCACGGGTGGTTTCCATTCAGAGAACACATGGTTTCATTCATAAAACACAGGGTTCTATTAATAGAAAACAGGGTTCCATTCATAGAACACAGGGTTCTATTAATAGAACACAAGGTTTTATTCATAAAACACATGGTTATATTTATAGATCACGGGTGGTTTCCATTCAGAGAACACATGGTTTCATTCATAAAACACAGGGTTCTATTCATAGAACACAGGGTTCCATTCATAGAACACAGGGTTCTATTAATAGAACACAAGGTTTTATTCATAAAACACATGGTTATATTTATAGATCACGGGTGGTTTCCATTCAGAGAACACATCATTTCATTCATAAAACACAGGGTTCTATTCATAGAACACAGGGTTCCATTTATAGAACACTGGGTTCTATTCATAGAACACAAGGTTTTATTCATAGAACACATGGTCATATTTATAGATCACGGGTGGTTTCCATTCAGAGAACACATAATTTTATTCATAAAACACAGGGTTCTATTCATAGAACACAGGGTTCCATTTATAGAACACAGGGTTCTATTCATAGAACTCAAGGTTTTATTCATAGAACAGATGGTTATATTTATAGATCACGGGTGGTTTCCATTCAGAGAACACATAATTTCATTCATAAAACACAGGGTTCTATTCATAGAACACAGGGTTCCATTTATAGAACACGGGGTTCTATTTATAGAACACAAGGTTTATTCATAGAACAGATGGTTATATTTATAGATCACGGGTGGTTTCCATTCAGAGAACACATGGTTTCATTCATAAAACACAGGGTTCTATTCATGGAACACAGGGTTCCTTTCATAGAACACAGGGTTCTATTAATAGAACACAAGGTTTTATTCATAGAACACATGGTTATATTTATAGATCACGGGTGGTTTTCATTCAGAGAACACATAATTTCATTCATAAAACACAGGGTTCTATTCATATATCACAAGGTTCCAATTATAGAACACAGGGTTCTATTCATAGAACACAAGGTTTTATTCATAGAACAGATGGGTATATTTATAGATCACGGGTGGTTTCCATTCAGAGAACACATGCTTTCATTTATAAAACACAGGGTTCTATTCATAAAACACAGGGTTCCATTCATAGAACACAGGGTTCTATTAATAGAACACAAGGTTTTATTCATAGAACACATGGTTATATTTATAGATCACGGGTGGTTTCCATTCAGAGAACACATGATTTCATTCATAAAACACAGGGTTCTATTTATAGAACACAGGGTTCCATTCATAGAACACAGGTTTCTATTAATAGAACACAAGGTTTTATTCATAAAACACATGGTTATATTTATAGATCACGGGTGGTTTCCAATCAGAGGACACATGGTTTCATTCATAAAACACAGGGTTCTATTCATAGAACACAGGGTTCCATTCATAGAACACAGGGTTCTATTAATAGAACACAAGGTTTTATTCATAAAACACATGATTATATTTATAGATCACGGGTGGTTTCCATTCAGAGAACACATGATTTCATTCATAAAACACAGGGTTCTATTCATAGAACACAGGGTTCCATTTATAGAACACAGGGTTCTATTCATAGAACACAAGGTTTTATTCATAGAACAGATGGTTATATTTATAGATCACGGGTGGTTTCCATTCAGAGAACACATAATTGCATTCATAAAACACAGGGTTCTATTCATAGAACACAGGGTTCCATTTATAGAACACAGGGTTCTATTCATAGAACACAAGGTTTTATTCATAAAACACATGGTTATATTTATAGATCACGGGTGGTTTCCATTCAGAGAACACATGGTTTCATTCATAAAACACAGGGTTCTATTCATAGAACACAGGGTTCCATTCATAGAACACAGGGTTCTATTCATAGAACACAAGGTTTTATTCATAAAACACATGGTTATATTTATAGATCACGGGTGGTTTCCATTCAGAGAACACATAATTGCATTCATAAAACACAGGGTTCTATTCATAGAACACAGGGTTCCATTTATAGAACACAGGGTTCTATTCATAGAACACAAGGTTTTATTCATAGAACACATGGCTATATTTATAGATCACGGGTGGTTTCCATTCAGAGAACACATGGTTTCATTCATAAAACACCGGGTTCTATTTATAGAACACAGGGTTCCATTCATAGAACACAGGGTTCTATTAATAGAACACAAGGTTTTATTCATAAAACACATGGTTATATTTATAGATCACGGGTGGTTTCCATTCAGAGAACACATCATTTCATTCATAAAACACAGGGTTCTATTCATAGAACACAGGGTTCCATTTATAGAACACTGGGTTCTATTCATAGAAGACAAGGTTTTATTCATAGAACACATGGTTATATTTATAGATCACAGGTGGTTTTCATTCAGAGAACACATAATTTTATTCATAAAACACAGGGTTCTATTCATAGAACATAGGGTTCCATTTATAGAACACAGGGTTCTATTCATAGAACTCAAGGTTTTATTCATAGAACAGATGGTTATATTTAAAGATCACGGGTGGTTTCCATTCAGAGAACACATAATTTCATTCATAAAACACAGGGTTCTATTCATAGAACACAGGGTTCCATTTATAGAACACGGGGTTCTATTCATAGAACACAAGGTTTATTCATAGAACAGATGGTTATATTTATAGATCACGGGTGGTTTCCATTCAGAGAACACATGGTTTCATTCATAAAACACAGGGTTCTATTCATGGAACACAGGGTTCCATTCATAGAACACAGGGTTCTATTAATAGAACACAAGGTTTTATTCATAGAACACATGGTTATATTTATAGATCACGGGTGGTTTCCATTCAGAGAACACATAATTTCATTCATAAAACACAGGGTTCTATTCATAGAACACAAGGTTCCAATTATAGAACACAGGGTTCTATTCATAGAACACAAGGTTTTATTCATAGAACAGATGGGTATATTTATAGATCACGGGTGGTTTCCATTCAGAGAACACATGGTTTCATTCATAAAACACAGGGTTCTATTCATAGAACACAGGGTTCCATTCATAGAACACAGGGTTCTATTAATAGAACACAAGGTTTTTTTCATAAAACACATGGTTATATTTATAGATCACGGGTGGTTTCCATTCAGAGAACACATAATTTCATTCATAAAACACAGGGTTCTATTCATAGAACACAAGGTTCCAATTATAGAACACAGGGTTCTATTCATAGTACACAAGGTTTTATTCATAGAACAGATGGGTATATTTATAGATCACGGGTGGTTTCCATTCAGAGAACACATGGTTTCATTCATAAAACACAGGGTTCTATTCATAGAACACAGGGTTCCATTCATGGAACACAGGGTTCCATTAATAGAACACAAGGTTTTATTCATAAAACACATGGTTATATTTATAGATCACGGGTGGTTTCCATTCAGAGAACACATAATTTCATTCATAAAACACAGGGTTCTATTCATAGAACACAGGGTTCCATTTATAGAACACAGGGTTCTATTCATAGAACACAAGGTTTTATTCATAGAACAGATGGTTATATTTATAGATCACGGGTGGTTTCCATTCAGAGAACACATAATTTTATTCATAAAACACAGGGTTCTATTCATAGAACACAGGGTTCCATTTATAGAACACAGGGTTCTATTCATAGAACTCAAGGTTTTATTCATAGAACAGATGGTTATATTTATAGATCACGGGTGGTTTCCATTCAGAGAACACATAATTGCATTCATAAAACACAGGGTTCTATTCATAAAACACAGGGTTCCATTTATAGAACACGGGGTTCTATTCATTGAACACAAGGTTTATTCATAGAACAGATGGTTATATTTATAGCTCACGGGTGGTTTCAATTCAGAGAACACATGGTTTCATTCATAAAACACAGGGTTCTATTCATAGAACACAGGGTTCCATTCATAGAACACAGGGTTCTATTAATAGAACACAAGGTTTTATTCATAGAACACATGGTTATATTTATAGATCACGGGTGGTTTCCATTCAGAGAACACATAATTTCATTCATAAAACACAGGGTTCTATTCATAGAACACAAGGTTCCAATTATAGAACACAGGGTTCTATTCATAGAACACAAGGTTTTATTCATAGAACAGATGGGTATATTTATAGATCACGGGTGGTTTCCATTCAGAGAACACATGGTTTCATTCATAAAACACAGGGTTCTATTCATAAAACACAGGGTTCCATTCATAGAACACAGGGTTCTATTAATAGAACACAAGGTTTTATTCATAAAACACATGGTTATATTTTTAGATCACGGGTGGTTTCCATTCAGAGAACACATAATTTCATTCATAAAACACAGGGTTCTATTCATAGAACACAGGGTTCCATTTATAGAACACAGGGTTCTATTCATAGAACACAAGGTTTTATTCATAGAACAGATGGTTATATTTATAGATCACGGGTGGTTTCCATTCAGAGAACACATAATTGCATTCATAAAACACAGGGTTCTATTCATAGAACACAGGGTTCCATTTATAGAACACAGGGTTCTATTCATAGAACACAAGGTTTTATTCATAAAACACATGGTTATATTTATAGATCACGGGTGGTTTCCATTCAGAGAACACATGGTTTCATTCATAAAACACAGGGTTCTATTCATAGAACACAGGGTTCCATTCATAGAACACAGGGTTCTATTCATAGAACACAAGGTTTTATTCATAAAACACATGGTTATATTTATAGATCACGGGTGGTTTCCATTCAGAGAACACATAATTGCATTCATAAAACACAGGGTTCTATTCATAGAACACAGGGTTCCATTTATAGAACACGGGGTTCTATTTATAGAACACAAGGTTTATTCATAGAACAGATGGTTATATTTATAGATCACGGGTGGTTTCCATTCAGAGAACACATGGTTTCATTCATAAAACACAGGGTTCTATTCATGGAACACAGGGTTCCTTTCATAGAACACAGGGTTCTATTAATAGAACACAAGGTTTTATTCATAAAACACATGGTTATATTTATAGATCACGGGTGGTTTCCATTCAGAGAACACATCATTTCATTCATAAAACACAGGGTTCTATTCATAGAACACAGGGTTCCATTTATAGAACACTGGGTTCTATTCATAGAAGACAAGGTTTTATTCATAGAACACATGGTTATATTTATAGATCACGGGTGGTTTTCATTCAGAGAACACATAATTTTATTCATAAAACACAGGGTTCTATTCATAGAACATAGGGTTCCATTTATAGAACACAGGGTTCTATTCATAGAACTCAAGGTTTTATTCATAGAACAGATGGTTATATTTAAAGATCACGGGTGGTTTCCATTCAGAGAACACATAATTTCATTCATAAAACACAGGGTTCTATTCATAGAACACAGGGTTCCATTTATAGAACACGGGGTTCTATTCATAGAACACAAGGTTTATTCATAGAACAGATGGTTATATTTATAGATCACGGGTGGTTTCCATTCAGAGAACACATGGTTTCATTCATAAAACACAGGGTTCTATTCATGGAACACAGGGTTCCATTCATAGAACACAGGGTTCTATTAATAGAACACAAGGTTTTATTCATAGAACACATGGTTATATTTATAGATCACGGGTGGTTTCCATTCAGAGAACACATAATTTCATTAATAAAACACAGGGTTCTATTCATAGAACACAAGGTTCCAATTATAGAACACAGGGTTCTATTCATAGAACACAAGGTTTTATTCATAGAACAGATGGGTATATTTATAGATCACGGGTGGTTTCCATTCAGAGAACACATGGTTTCATTCATAAAACACAGGGTTCTATTCATAGAACACAGGGTTCCATTCATAGAACACAGGGTTCTATTAATAGAACACAAGGTTTTTTTCATAAAACACATGGTTATATTTATAGATCACGGGTGGTTTCCATTCAGAGAACACATAATTTCATTCATAAAACACAGGGTTCTATTCATAGAACACAAGGTTCCAATTATAGAACACAGGGTTCTATTCATAGTACACAAGGTTTTATTCATAGAACAGATGGGAATATTTATAGATCACGGGTGGTTTCCATTCAGAGAACACATGGTTTCATTCATAAAACACAGGGTTCTATTCATAGAACACAGGGTTCCATTCATGGAACACAGGGTTCCATTAATAGAACACAAGGTTTTATTCATAAAACACATGGTTATATTTATAGATCACGGGTGGTTTCCATTCAGAGAACACATAATTTCATTCATAAAACACAGGGTTCTATTCATAGAACACAGGGTTCCATTTATAGAACACAGGGTTCTATTCATAGAACACAAGGTTTTATTCATAGAACAGATGGTTATATTTATAGATCACGGGTGGTTTCCATTCAGAGAACACATAATTTTATTCATAAAACACAGGGTTCTATTCATAGAACACAGGGTTCCATTTATAGAACACAGGGTTCTATTCATAGAACTCAAGGTTTTATTCATAGAACAGATGGTTATATTTATAGATCACGGGTGGTTTCCATTCAGAGAACACATAATTGCATTCATAAAACACAGGGTTCTATTCATAAAACACAGGGTTCCATTTATAGAACACGGGGTTCTATTCATTGAACACAAGGTTTATTCATAGAACAGATGGTTATATTTATAGCTCACGGGTGGTTTCAATTCAGAGAACACATGGTTTCATTCATAAAACACAGGGTTCTATTCATGGAACACAGGGTTCCATTCATAGAACACAGGGTTCTATTAATAGAACACAAGGTTTTATTCATAGAACACATGGTTATATTTATAGATCACGGGTGGTTTCCATTCAGAGAACACATAATTTCATTCATAAAACACAGGGTTCTATTCATAGAACACAAGGTTCCAATTATAGAACACAGGGTTCTATTCATAGAACACAAGGTTTTATTCATAGAACAGATGGGTATATTTATAGATCACGGGTGGTTTCCATTCAGAGAACACATGGTTTCATTCATAAAACACAGGGTTCTATTCATAGAACACAGGGTTCCATTCATGGAACACAGGGTTCCATTAATAGAACACAAGGTTTTATTCATAAAACACATGGTTATATTTATAGATCACGGGTGGTTTCCATTCAGAGAACACATGGTTTCATTCATAAAACACAGGGTTCTATTCATAGAACACAGGGTTCCATTCATAGAACACAGGGTTCTATTAATAGAACACAAGGTTTTATTCATAAAACACATGGTTATATTTATAGATCACGGGTGGTTTCCATTCAAAGAACACAGAATTTCATTCATAAAACACAGGGTTCTATTCATAGAACACAGGGTTCCATTTATAGAACACAGGGTTCTATTCATAGAACACAAGGTTTTATTCATAGAACAGATGGTTATATTTATAGATCACGGGTGGTTTCCATTCAGAGAACACATAATTGCATTCATAAAACACAGGGTTCTATTCATAGAACACAGGGTTCCATTTATAGAACACAGGGTTCTATTCATAGAACACAAGGTTTTATTCATAGAACACATGGCTATATTTATAGATCACGGGTGGTTTCCATTCAGAGAACACATGGTTTCATTCATAAAACACAGGGTTCTATTCATAGAACACAGGGTTCCATTTATAGAACACAGGGTTCTATTCATAGAACACAAGGTTTTATTCATAGAACACATGGCTATATTTATAGATCACGGGTGGTTTCCATTCAGAGAACACATGGTTTCATTCATAAAACACAGGGTTCTATTCATAGAACACAGGGTTCCATTCATAGAACACAGGGTTCTATTAATAGAACACAAGGTTTTTTTCATAAAACACATGGTTATATTTATAGATCACGGGTGGTTTCCATTCAGAGAACACATCATTTCATTCATAAAACACAGGGTTTTATTCATAGAACACAGGGTTCCATTTATAGAACACTGGGTTCTATTCATAGAACACAAGGTTTTATTCATAGAACACATGGTTATATTTATAGATCACGGGTGGTTTCCATTCAGAGAACACATAATTTTATTCATAAAACACAGGGTTCTATTCATAGAACACAGGGTTCCATTTATAGAACACAGGGTTCTATTCATAGAACTCAAGGTTTTATTCATAGAACAGATGGTTATATTTATAGATCACGGGTGGTTTCCATTCAGAGAACACATAATTTCATTCATAAAACACAGGGTTCTATTCATAGAACACAGGGTTCCATTTATAGAACACGGGGTTCTATTCATAGAACACAAGGTTTATTCATAGAACAGATGGTTATATTTATAGATCACGGGTGGTTTCCATTCAGAGAACACATGGTTTCATTCATAAAACACAGGGTTCTATTCATGGAACACAGGGTTCCATTCATAGAACACAGGGTTCTATTAATAGAACACAAGGTTTTATTCATAGAACACATGGTTATATTTATAGATCACGGGTGGTTTCCATTCAGAGAACACATAATTTCATTCATAAAACACAGGGTTCTATTCATAGAACACAAGGTTCCAATTATAGAACACAGGGTTCTATTCATAGAACACAAGGTTTTATTCATAGAACAGATGGGTATATTTATAGATCACGGGTGGTTTCCATTCAGAGAACACATGGTTTCATTCATAAAACACAGGGTTCTATTCATAAAACACAGGGTTGCATTCATAGAACACAGGGTTCTATTAATAGAACACAAGGTTTTATTCATAAAACACATGGTTATATTTATAGATCACGGGTGGTTAATATTCAGAGAACACATCATTTCATTCATTAAACACAGGGTTCTATTCATAGAACACAGGGTTCCATTTATAGAACACTGGGTTCTATTCATAGAACACAAGGTTTTATTCATAGAACACATGGTTATATTTATAGATCACGGGTGGTTTGCATTCAGAGAACACATAATTTTATTCATAAAACACAGGGTTCTATTCATAGAACACAGGGTTCCATTTATAGAACACAGGGTTCTATTCATAGAACTCAAGATTTTATTCATAGAACAGATGGTTATATTTATAGATCACTGGTGGTTTCCATTCAGAGAACACATAATTTAATTCATAAAACACAGGGTTCTATTTATAGAACACAGGGTTCCATTCATAGAACACAGGGTTCTATTAATAAAACACAAGGTTTTATTCATAGAACACATGGTTATATTTATAGATCACGGGTGGTTTCCATTCAGAGAACACATAATTTCATTCATAAAACACAGGGTTCTATTCATAGAACACAGGGTTCCATTTATAGAACACGGGGTTCTATTCATAGAATACAAGGTTTATTCATAGAACAGGTGGTTATATTTATAGATCACGGGTGGTTTCCATTCAGAGAACACATGGTTTCATTCATAAAACACAGGGTTCCATTCATAGAACACAGGGTTCTATTAATAGAACACAAGGTTTTATTCATAGAACACATGGTTATATTTATAGATCATGGGTGGTTTCCATTCAGAGAACACATAATTTCATTAATAAAACACAGGGTTCTATTCATAGAACACAAGGTTCCAATTATAGAACACAGGGTTCTATTCATAGAACACAAGGTTTTATTCATAGAACAGATGGGTATATTTATAGATCACGGGTGGTTTCCATTCAGAGAACACATGGTTTCATTCATAAAACACAGGGTTCTATTCATAAAACACAGGGTTCCATTCATAGAACACAGGGTTCTATTAATAGAACACAAGGTTTTATTCATAGAACACATGGTTATATTTATAGATCACGGGTGGTTTCCATTCAGAGAATACATGATTTCATTTATAAAACACAGGGTTCTATTTATAGAACACAGGGTTTCATTCATAGAACACAGGGTTCTATTAATAGAACACAAGGTTTTATTCATAAAACACATGGTTATATTTATAGATCACGGGTGGTTTCCATTCAGAGAACACATGGTTTCATTCATAAAACACAGGGTTCTATTCATAGAACACAGGGTTCCATTCATAGAACACAGGGTTCTATTAATAGAACACAAGGTTTTATTCATAAAACACATGGTTATATTTATAGATAACGGGTGGTTTCCATTCAGAGAACACATAATTTCATTCATAAAACACAGGGTTCTATTCATAGAACACAGGGTTCCATTTATAGAACACAGGGTTCTATTCATAGAACACAAGGTTTTATTCATAAAACACATGGTTATATTTATAGATCACGGGTGGTTTCCATTCAGAGAACACATAATTTCATTCATAAAACACAGGGTTCTATTCATAGAACACAGGGTTCCATTTATAGAACACAGGGTTCTATTCATAGAACACAAGGTTTTATTCATAGAACACATGGTTATATTTATAGATCACGGGTGGTTTCCATTCAGAGAACACATAATTTTATTCATAAAACACAGGGTTCTATTCATAGAACACAGGGTTCCATTTATAGAACACAGGGTTCTATTCATAGAACTCAATGTTTTATTCATAGAACAGATGGTTATATTTATAGATCACGGGTGGTTTCCATTCAGAGAACACATAATTTCATTCATAAAACACAGGGTTCTATTCATAGAACACAGGGTTCCATTTATAGAACACGGGGTTCTATTCATAGAATACAAGGTTTATTCATAGAACAGATGGTTATATTTATAGATCACGGGTGGTTTCCATTCAGAGAACACATGGTTTCATTCATAAAACACAGGGTTCCATTCATAGAACACAGGGTTCTATTTATAGAACACAAGGTTTTATTCATAGAACACATGGTTATATTTATAGATCATGGGTGGTTTCCATTCAGAGAACACATAATTTCATTAATAAAAAACATAGTGTTCTATTCATAGAACACAAGGTTCCAATTATAGAACACAGGGTTCTATTCATAGAACACATGGTTTTATTCATAGAACAGATGGGTATATTTATAGATCACGGGTGGTTTCCATTCAGAGAACACATGGTTTCATTCATAAAACACAGGGTTCTATTCATAAAACACAGGGTTCCATTCATAGAACACAGGGTTCTATTAATAGAACACAAGGTTTTATTCATAGAACACATGGTTATATTTTTAGATCACGGGTGGTTTCCATTCAGAGAACACATGATTTCATTCATAAAACACAGGGTTCTATTTATAGAACACAGGGTTCCATTCGTAGAACACAGGGTTCTATTAATAGAACACAAGGTTTTATTCATAAAACACATGGTTATATTTATAGATCACGGGTGGTTTCCATTCAGAGAACACATGGCTTCATTCATAAAACACAGGGTTCTATTCATAGAACACAGGGTTCCATTCATAGAACACAGGGTTCTATTAATAGAACACAAGGTTTTATTCATAAAACACATGGTTATATTTATAGATCACGGGTGGTTTCCATTCAGAGAACACATAATTTCAGGGTTCTATTCATAGAACACAGGGTTCCATTTATAGAACACAGGGTTCTATTCATAGAACACAAGGTTTTATTCATAGAACACATGGTTATATTTATAGATCACGGGTGGTTTCCATTCAGAGAACACATAATTTTATTCATAAAACACAGGGTTCTATTCATAGAACACAGGGTTCCATTTATAGAACACAGGGTTCTATTCATAGAACTCAAGGTTTTATTCATAGAACAGATGGTTATATTTATATATCACGGGTGGTTTCCATTCAGAGAACACATAATTGCATTCATAAAACACAGGGTTCTATTCATAGAACACAGGGTTCCATTTATAGAACACAGGGTTCTATTCATAGAACACAAGGTTTTATTCATAGAACACATGGCTATATTTATAGATCAAGGGTGGTTTCCATTCAGAGAACACATGGTTTCATTCATAAAACACAGGGTTCTATTTATAGAACACAGGGTTCCATTCATAGAACACAGGGTTCTATTAATAGAACACTAGGTTTTATTCATAAAACACATGGTTATATTTATAGATCACGGGTGGTTTCCATTCAGAGAACACATGGTTTCATTCATAAACCACAGGGTTCTATTCATAGAACACAGGGTTCCATTCATAGAACACAGGGTTCTATTAATAGAACACAAGGTTTTATTCATAAAACACATGGTTATATTTATAGATCACGGGTGGTTTCCATTCAGAGAACACATAATTTTATTCATAAAACACAGGGTTCTATTCATAGAAAACAGGGTTCCATTTATAGAACACAGGGTTCTATTCATAGAACTCAAGGTTTTATTCATAAAACACATGGTTATATTTATAGATCACGGGTGGTTTCCATTCAGAGAACACATAATTTCATTCATAAAACACAGGGTTCTATTCATAGAACACAGGGTTCCATTTATAGAACACAGGGTTCTATTCATAGAACACAAGGTTTTATTCATAGAACACATGGTTATATTTATAGATCACGGGTGGTTTCCATTCAGAGAACACATAATTTTATTCATAAAACACAGGGTTCTATTCATAGAACACAGGGTTCCATTTATAGAACACAGGGTTCTATTCATAGAACTCAATGTTTTATTCATAGAACAGATGGTTATATTTATAGATCACGGGTGGTTTCCATTCAGAGAACACATAATTTCATTCATAAAACACAGGTTCTATTCATAGAACACAGGGTTCCATTTATAGAACACGGGGTTCTATTCATAGAATACAAGGTTTATTCATAGAACAGATGGTTATATGTATAGATCACGGGTGGTTTCCATTCAGAGAACACATGGTTTCATTCATAAAACACAGGGTTCCATTCATAGAACACAGGGTTCTATTAATAGAACACAAGGTTTTATTCATAGAACACATGGTTATATTTATAGATCACGGGTGGTTTCCATTCAGAGAACACATAATTTTATTAATAAAAAACATAGTGTTCTATTCATAGAACACAAGGTTCCAATTATAGAACACAGGGTTCTATTCATAGAACACATGGTTTTATTCATAGAACAGATGGGTATATTTATAGATCACGGGTGGTTTCCATTCAGAGAACACATGGTTTCATTCATAAAACACAGGGTTCTATTCATAAAACACAGGGTTCCATTCATAGAACACAGGGTTCTATTAATAGAACACAAGGTTTTATTCATAGAACACATGGTTATATTTTTAGATCACGGGTGGTTTCCATTCAGAGAACACATGATTTCATTCATAAAACACAGGGTTCTATTTATAGAACACAGGGTTCCATTCGTAGAACACAGGGTTCTATTAATAGAACACAAGGTTTTATTCATAAAACACATGGTTATATTTATAGATCACGGGTGGTTTCCATTCAGAGAACACATGGCTTCATTCATAAAACACAGGGTTCTATTCATAGAACACAGGGTTCCATTCATAGAACACAGGGTTCTATTAATAGAACACAAGGTTTTATTCATAAAACACATGGTTATATTTATAGATCACGGGTGGTTTCCATTCAGAGAACACATAATTTCAGGGTTCTATTCATAGAACACAGGGTTCCATTTATAGAACACAGGGTTCTATTCATAGAACACAAGGTTTTATTCATAGAACACATGGTTATATTTATAGATCACGGGTGGTTTCCATTCAGAGAACACATAATTTTATTCATAAAACACAGGGTTCTATTCATAGAACACAGGGTTCCATTTATAGAACACAGGGTTCTATTCATAGAACTCAAGGTTTTATTCATAGAACAGATGGTTATATTTATATATCACGGGTGGTTTCCATTCAGAGAACACATAATTGCATTCATAAAACACAGGGTTCTATTCATAGAACACAGGGTTCCATTTATAGAACACAGGGTTCTATTCATAGAACACAAGGTTTTATTCATAGAACACATGGCTATATTTATAGATCAAGGGTGGTTTCCATTCAGAGAACACATGGTTTCATTCATAAAACACAGGGTTCTATTTATAGAACACAGGGTTCCATTCATAGAACACAGGGTTCTATTAATAGAACACTAGGTTTTATTCATAAAACACATGGTTATATTTATAGATCACGGGTGGTTTCCATTCAGAGAACACATGGTTTCATTCATAAACCACAGGGTTCTATTCATAGAACACAGGGTTCCATTCATAGAACACAGGGTTCTATTAATAGAACACAAGGTTTTATTCATAAAACACATGGTTATATTTATAGATCACGGGTGGTTTCCATTCAGAGAACACATAATTTTATTCATAAAACACAGGGTTCTATTCATAGAAAACAGGGTTCCATTTATAGAACACAGGGTTCTATTCATAGAACTCAAGGTTTTATTCATAAAACACATGGTTATATTTATAGATCACGGGTGGTTTCCATTCAGAGAACACATAATTTCATTCATAAAACACAGGGTTCTATTCATAGAACACAGGGTTCCATTTATAGAACACAGGGTTCTATTCATAGAACACAAGGTTTTATTCATAGAACACATGGTTATATTTATAGATCACGGGTGGTTTCCATTCAGAGAACACATAATTTTATTCATAAAACACAGGGTTCTATTCATAGAACACAGGGTTCCATTTATAGAACACAGGGTTCTATTCATAGAACTCAATGTTTTATTCATAGAACAGATGGTTATATTTATAGATCACGGGTGGTTTCCATTCAGAGAACACATAATTTCATTCATAAAACACAGGTTCTATTCATAGAACACAGGGTTCCATTTATAGAACACGGGGTTCTATTCATAGAATACAAGGTTTATTCATAGAACAGATGGTTATATGTATAGATCACGGGTGGTTTCCATTCAGAGAACACATGGTTTCATTCATAAAACACAGGGTTCCATTCATAGAACACAGGGTTCTATTAATAGAACACAAGGTTTTATTCATAGAACACATGGTTATATTTATAGATCACGGGTGGTTTCCATTCAGAGAACACATAATTTTATTAATAAAAAACATAGTGTTCTATTCATAGAACACAAGGTTCCAATTATAGAACACAGGGTTCTATTCATAGAACACATGGTTTTATTCATAGAACAGATGGGTATATTTATAGATCACGGGTGGTTTCCATTCAGAGAACACATGGTTTCATTCATAAAACACAGGGTTCTATTCATAAAACACAGGGTTCCATTCATAGAACACAGGGTTCTATTAATAGAACACAAGGTTTTATTCATAGAACACATGGTTATATTTATAGATCACGGGTGGTTTCCATTCAGAGAACACATGATTTCATTCATAAAACACAGGGTTCTATTTATAGAACACAGGGTTCTATTCATAGAACACAGGGTTCTATTAATAGAACACAAGGTTTTATTCATAAAACACATGGTTATATTTATAGATCACGGGTGGTTTCCATTCAGAGAATACATGGTTTCATTCATAAAACACAGGGTTCTATTCATAGAACACAGGGTTCCATTCATAGAACACAGGGTTCTATTAATAGAACACAAGGTTTTATTCATAAAACACATGGTTATATTTATAGATCACGGGTGGTTTCCATTCAGAGAACACATAATTTCATTCATAAAACACAGGGTTCTATTCATAGAACACAGGGTTCCATTTATAGAACACAGGGTTCTATTCATAGAACACAAGGTTTTATTCATAGAACACATGGTTATATTTATAGATCACGGGTGGTTTCCATTCAGAGAACACATAATTTTATTCATAAAACACAGGGTTCTATTCATAGAACACAGGGTTCCATTTATAGAACACAGGGTTCTATTCATAGAACTCAAGGTTTTATTCATAGAACAGATGGTTATATTTATAGATCACGGGTGGTTTCCATTCAGAGAACACATAATTGCATTCATAAAACACAGGGTTCTATTCATAGAACACAGGGTTCCATTTATAGAACACAGAGTTCTATTCATAGAACACAAGGTTTTATTCATAGAACACATGGCTATATTTATAGATCAAGGGTGGTTTCCATTCAGAGAACACATGGTTTCATTCATAAAACACAGGGTTCTATTAATAGAACACTAGGTTTTATTCATAAAACACATGGTTATATTTATAGATCACTGGTGGTTTCCATTCAGAGAACACATGGTTTCATTCATAAACCACAGGGTTCTATTCATAGAACACAGGGTTCCATTCATAGAACACAGGGTTCTATTAATAGAACACAAGGTTTTATTCATAAAACACATGGTTATATTTATAGATCACGGGTGGTTTCCATTCAGAGAACACATCATTTCATTCATAAAACACAGGGTTCTATTCATAGAACACAGGGTTCCATTTATAGAACACTGGGTTCTATTCATAGAACACAAGGTTTTATTCATAGAACACATGGTTATATTTATAGATGACGGGTGGTTTCCATTCAGAGAACACATAATTTTATTCATAAAACACAGGGTTCTATTCATAGAACACAGGGTTCCATTTATAGAACACAGGGTTCTATTCATGGAACTCAAGGTTTTATTCATAAAACACATGGTTATATTTATAGATCACGGGTGGTTTCCATTCAGAGAACACATAATTTCATTCATAAAACACAGGGTTCTATTCATAGAACACAGGGTTCCATTTATAGAACACAGGGTTCTATTCATAGAACACAAGGTTTTATTCATAGAACACATGGTTATATTTATAGATCACGGGTGGTTTCCATTCAGAGAACACATAATTTTATTCATAAAACACAGGGTTCTATTTATAGAACACAGGGTTCCATTTATAGAACACAGGGTTCTATTCATAGAACTCAATGTTTTATTCATAGAACAGATGGTTATATTTATAGATCACGGGTGGTTTCCATTCAGAGAACACATAATTTCATTCATAAAACACAGGGTTCTATTCATAGAACACAGGGTTCCATTTATAGAACACGGGGTTCTATTCATAGAATACAAGGTTTATTCATAGAACAGATGGTTATATTTATAGATCACGGGTGGTTTCCATTCAGAGAACACATGGTTTCATTCATAAAACACAGGGTTCCATTCATAGAACACAGGGTTCTATTAATAGAACACAAGGTTTTATTCATAGAACACATGGTTATATTTATAGATCACGGGTGGTTTCCATTCAGAGAACACATAATTTTATTAATAAAAAACATAGTGTTCTATTCATAGAACACAAGGTTCCAATTATAGAACACAGGGTTCTATTCATAGAACACATGGTTTTATTCATAGAACAGATGGGTATATTTATAGATCACGGGTGGTTTCCATTCAGAGAACACATGGTTTCATTCATAAAACACAGGGTTCTATTCATAAAACACAGGGTTCCATTCATAGAACACAGGGTTCTATTAATAGAACACAAGGTTTTATTCATAGAACACATGGTTATATTTATAGATCACGGGTGGTTTCCATTCAGAGAACACATGATTTCATTCATAAAACACAGGGTTCTATTTATAGAACACAGGGTTCCATTCATAGAACACAGGGTTCTATTAATAGAACACAAGGTTTTATTCATAAAACACATGGTTATATTTATAGATCACGGGTGGTTTCCATTCAGAGAACACATGGTTTCATTCATAAAACACAGGGTTCTATTCATAGAACACAGGGTTCCATTCATAGAACACAGGGTTCTATTAATAGAACACAAGGTTTTATTCATAAAACACATGGTTATATTTATAGATCACGGGTGGTTTCCATTCAGAGAACACATAATTTCATTCATAAAACACAGGGTTCTATTCATAGAAAACAGGGTTCCATTTATAGAACACAGGGTTCTATTCATAGAACACAAGGTTTTATTCATAGAACACATGGTTATATTTATAGATCACAGGTGGTTTCCATTCAGAGAACACATAATTTTATTCATAAAACACAGGGTTCTATTCATAGAACACAGGGTTCCATTTATAGAACACAGGGTTCTATTCATAGAACTCAAGGTTTTATTCATAGAACAGATGGTTATATTTATAGATCACGGGTGGTTTCCATTCAGAGAACACATAATTGCATTTATAAAACACAGGGTTCTATTCATAGAACACAGGGTTCCATTTATAGAACACAGAGTTCTATTCATAGAACACAAGGTTTTATTCATAGAACACATGGCTATATTTATAGATCAAGGGTGGTTTCCATTCAGAGAACACATGGTTTCATTCATAAAACACAGGGTTCTATTTATAGAACACAGGGTTCCATTCATAGAACACAGGGTTCTATTAATAGAACACTAGGTTTTATTCATAAAACACATGGTTATATTTATAGATCACGGGTGGTTTCCATTCAGAGAACACATGGTTTCATTCATAAACCACAGGGTTCTATTCATAGAACACAGGGTTCCATTCATAGAACACAGGGTTCTATTAATAGAACACAAGGTTTTATTCATAAAACACATGGTTATATTTATAGATCACGGGTGGTTTCCATTCAGAGAACACATCATTTCATTCATAAAACACAGGGTTCTATTCATAGAACACAGGGTTCCATTTATAGAACACTGGGTTCTATTCATAGAACACAAGGTTTTATTCATAGAACACATGGTTATATTTATAGATGACGGGTGGTTTCCATTCAGAGAACACATAATTTTATTCATAAAACACAGGGTTCTATTCATAGAACACAGGGTTCCATTTATAGAACACAGGGTTCTATTCATAGAACTCAAGGTTTTATTCATAGAACAGATGGTTATATTTATAGATCACGGGTGGTTTCCATTCAGAGAACACATAATTTCATTCATAAAACACAGGGTTCTATTCATAGAACACAGGGTTCCATTTATAGAACACGGGGTTCTAATCATAGAACACAAGGTTTATTCATAGAACAGATGGTTATATTTATAGATCACGGGTGGTTTCCATTCAGAGAACACATGGTTTCATTCATAAAACACAGGGTTCCATTCATAGAACACAGGGTTCTATTAATAGAACACAAGGTTTTATTCATAGAACACATGGTTATATTTATAGATCACGGGTGGTTTCCATTCAGAGAACACATAATTTCATTCATAAAACACAGGGTTCTATTCATAGAACACAAGGTTCCAATTATAGAACACAGGGTTCTATTCATAGAACACAAGGTTTTATTCATAGAACAGATGGGTATATTTATAGATCACGGGTGGTTTCCATTCAGAGAACACATGGTTTCATTCATAAAACACAGGGTTCTATTCATAAAACACAGGGTTCCATTCATAGAACACAGGGTTCTATTAATAGAACACAAGGTTTTATTCATAGAACACATGGTTATATTTATAGATCACGGGTGGTTTCCATTCAGAGAACACATGATTTCATTCATAAAACACAGGGTTCTATTTATAGAACACAGGGTTCCATTCATAGAACACAGGGTTCTATTAATAGAACACAAGGTTTTATTCATAAAACACATGGTTATATTTATAGATCACGGGTGGTTTCCATTCAGAGAACACATGGTTTCATTCATAAACCACAGGGTTCTATTCATAGAACACAGGGTTCCATTCATAGAACACAGGGTTCTATTAATAGAACACAAGGTTTTATTCATAAAACACATGGTTATATTTATAGATCACGGGTGGTTTCCATTCAGAGAACACATCATTTCATTCATAAAACACAGGGTTCTATTCATAGAACACAGGGTTCCATTTATAGAACACTGGGTTCTATTCATAGAACACAAGGTTTTATTCATAGAACACATGGTTATATTTATAGATGACGGGTGGTTTCCATTCAGAGAACACATAATTTTATTCATAAAACACAGGGTTCTATTCATAGAACACAGGGTTCCATTTATAGAACACAGGGTTCTATTCATAGAACTCAAGGTTTTATTCATAGAACAGATGGTTATATTTATAGATAACGGGTGGTTTCCATTCAGAGAACACATAATTTCATTCATAAAACACAGGGTTCTATTCATAGAACACAGGGTTCCATTTATAGAACACGGGGTTCTAATCATAGAACACAAGGTTTATTCATAGAACAGATGGTTATATTTATAGATCACGGGTGGTTTCCATTCAGAGAACACGTAATTTCATTCATAAAACACAGGGTTCTATTCATAGAACACAAGGTTCCAATTATAGAACACAGGGTTCTATTCATAGAACACAAGGTTTTATTCATAGAACAGATGGGTATATTTATAGATCACGGGTGGTTTCCATTCAGAGAACACATGGTTTCATTCATAAAACACAGGGTTCTATTCGTAAAACACAGGGTTCCATTCATAGAACACAGGGTTCTATTAATAGAACACAAGGTTTTATTCATAGAACACATGGTTATATTTATAGATCACGGGTGGTTTCCATTCAGAGAACACATGATTTCATTCATAAAACACAGGGTTCTATTTATAGAACACAGGGTTCCATTCATAGAACACAGGGTTCTATTAATAGAACACAAGGTTTTATTCATAAAACACATGGTTATATTTATAGATCACGGGTGGTTTCCATTCAGAGAACACATGGTTTCATTCATAAAACACAGGGTTCTATTCATAGAACACAGGGTTCCATTCATAGAACACAGGGTTCTATTAATAGAACACAAGGTTTTATTCATAAAACATATGGTTATATTTATAGATCACGGGTGGTTTCCATTCAGAGAACACATAATTTCATTCATAAAACACAGGGTTCTATTCATAGAACACAGGGTTCCATTTATAGAACACAGGGTTCTATTCATAGAACACAAGGTTTTATTCATAGAACACATGGTTATATTTATAGATCACGGGTGGTTTCCATTCAGAGAACACATAATTTTATTCATAAAACACAGGGTTCTATTTATAGAACACAGGGTTCTATTCATAGAACTCAAGGTTTTATTCATAGAACAGATGGTTATATTTATAGATCACGGGTGGTTTCCATTCAGAGAACACATAATTGCATTCATAAAACACAGGGTTCTATTCATAGAACACAGGGTTCCATTTATAGAACACAGGGTTCTATTCATAGAACACAAGGTTTTATTCATAGAACACATGGCTATATTTATAGATCACGGGTGGTTTCCATTCAGAGAACACATGGTTTCATTCATAAAACACAGGGTTCTATTCATGGAACACAGGGTTCCATTCATAGAACACAGGGTTCTATTAATAGAACACAAGGTTTTATTCATAGAACACATGGTTATATTTATAGATCACGGGTGGTTTCAATTCAGAGAACACATAATTTCATTCATAAAACACAGGTTTATGTTCATAGAACACAAGGTTCCAATTATAGAACACAGGGTTCTATTCATAGAACACAAGGTTTTATTCATAGAACAGATGGGTATATTTATAGATCACGGGTGGTTTCCATTCAGAGAACACATGGTTTCATTCATAAAACACAGGGTTCTATTCATAAAACACAGGGTTCCATTCATAGAACACAGGGTTCTATTAATAGAACACAAGGTTTTATTAATAGAACACATGGTTATATTTATAGATCACGGGTTGTTTCCATTCAGAGAACACATGATTTCATTCATAAAACACAGGGTTCTATTTATAGAACACAGGGTTCCATTCATAGAACACAGGGTTCTATTAATAGAACACAAGGTTTTATTCATAAAACACATGGTTATATTTATAGATCACGGGTGGTTTCCATTCAGAGAACACATGGTTTCATTCATAAAACACAGGGTTCTATTCATAGAACACAGGGTTCCATTCATAGAACACAGGGTTCTATTAATAGAACACAATGTTTTATTCATAAAACACATGGTTATATTTATAGATCACGGGTGGTTTCCATTCAGAGAACACATAATTTCATTCATAAAACACAGGGTTCTATTCATAGAACACAGGGTTCCATTTATAGAACACAGGGTTCTATTCATAGAACACAAGGTTTTATTCATAGAACACATGGTCATATTTATAGATCACGGGTGGTTTCCATTCAGAGAACACATAATTTTATTCATAAAACACAGGGTTCTATTCATAGAACACAGGGTTCCATTTATAGAACACAGGGTTCTATTCATAGAACTCAAGGTTTTATTCATAGAACAGATGGTTATATTTATAGATCACGGGTGGTTTCCATTCAGAGAACACATGGTTTCATTCATAAAACACAGGGTTCTATTCATGGAACACAGGGTTCCATTCATAGAACACAGGGTTCTATTAATAAAACACAAGGTTTTATTCATAGAACACATGGTTATATTTATAGATCACGGGTGGTTTCCATTCAGAGAACACATAATTTCATTCATAAAACACAGGGTTCTATTCATAGAACACAGGGTTACATTTATAGAACACAGGGTTCTATTCATAGAACTCAAGGTTTTATTCATAGAACAGATGGTTATATTTATAGATCACGGGTGGTTTCCATTCAGAGAACACATAATTTCATTCATAAAACACAGGGTTCTATTCATAGAACACAGGGTTCCATTTATAGAACACGGGGTTCTATTCATAGAACACAAGGTTTATTCATAGAACAGATGGTTATATTTATAGATCACGGGTGGTTTCCATTCAGAGAACACATGGTTTCATTCATAAAACACAGGGTTCTATTCATGGAACACAGGGTTCCATTCATAGAACACAGGGTTCTATTTATAGAACACAAGGTTTTATTCATAGAACACATGGTTATATTTATAGATCACGGGTGGTTTCCATTCAGAGAACACATAATTTCATTCATAAAACACAGGGTTCTATTCATAGAACACAAGGTTCCAATTATAGAACACAGGGTTCTATTCATAGAACACAAGGTTTTATTCATAGAACAGATGGGTATATTTATAGATCACAGGTGGTTTCCATTCAGAGAACACATGGTTTCATTCATAAAACACAGGGTTCTATTCATAAAACACAGGGTTCCATTCATAGAACACAGGGTTCTATTAATAGAACACAAGGTTTTATTCATAGAACACATGGTTATATTTATAGATCACGGGTGGTTTCCATTCAGAGAACACATGATTTCATTCATAAAACACAGGGTTCTATTTATAGAACACAGGGTTCCATTCATAGAACACAGGGTTCTATTAATAGAACACAAGGTTTTATTCATAAAACACATGGTTATATTTATAGATCACGGGTGGTTTCCATTCAGAGAACACATGGTTTCATTCATAAAACACAGGGTTCTATTCATAGAACACAGGGTTCCATTCATAGAACACAGGGTTCTATTAATAGAACACAAGGTTTTATTCATAAAACACATGGTTATATTTATAGATCACGGGTGGTTCCCATTCAGAGAACACAGAATTTCATTCATAAAACACAGGGTTCTATTCATAGAACACAGGGTTCCATTTATAGAACACAGGGTTCTATTCATAGAACACAAGGTTTTATTCATAGAACAGATGGTTATATTTATAGATCACGGGTGGTTTCCATTCAGAGAACACATAATTGCATTCATAAAACACAGGGTTCTATTCATAGAACACATGGTTCCATTTATAGAACACAGGTTTCTATTCATAGAACACAAGGTTTTATTCATAGAACACATGGCTATATTTATAGATCACGGGTGGTTTCCATTCAGAGAACACATGGTTTCATTCATAAAACACAGGGTTCTATTTATAGAACACAGGGTTCCATTCATAGAACACAGGGTTCTATTAATAGAACACAAGGTTTTATTCATAAAACACATGGTTATATTTATAGATCACGGGTGGTTTCCATTCAGAGAACACATGGTTTCATTCATAAAACACAGGGTTCTATTCATAGAACACAGGGTTCCATTCATAGAACACAGGGTTCTATTAATAGAACACAAGGTTTTATTCATAAAACACATGGTTATATTTATAGATCACGGGTGGTTTCCATTCAGAGAACACATGGTTTCATTCATAAAACACAGGGTTCTATTCATAAAACACAGGGTTCCATTCATAGAACACAGGGTTCTATTAATAGAACACAAGGTTTTATTCATAAAACACATGGTTATATTTATAGATCACGGGTGGTTTCCATTCAGAGAACACATGGTTTCATTCATAAAACACAGGGTTCTATTCATAGAACACAGGGTTCCATTCATAGAACACAGGGTTCTATTACTAGAACACAATGTTTTATTCATAAAACACATGGTTATATTTATAGATCACGGGTGGTTTCCATTCAGAGAACACATAATTTCATTCATAAAACACAGGGTTCTATTCATAGAACACAGGGTTCCATTTATAGAACACAGGGTTCTATTCATAGAACACAAGGTTTTATTCATAGAACACATGGTTATATTTATAGATCACGGGTGGTTTCCATTCAGAGAACACATAATTTTATTCATAAAACACAGGGTTCTATTCATAGAACACAGGGTTCCATTTATAGAACACAGGGTTCTATTCATAGAACTCAAGGTTTTATTCATAGAACAGATGGTTATATTTATAGATCACGGGTGGTTTCCATTCAGAGAACACATGGTTTCATTCATAAAACACAGGGTTCTATTCATGGAACACAGGGTTCCATTCATAGAACACAGGGTTCTATTAATAAAACACAAGGTTTTATTCATAGAACACATGGTTATATTTATAGATCACGGGTGGTTTCCATTCAGAGAACACATAATTTCATTCATAAAACACAGGGTTCTATTCATAGAACACAATTTCAAATTATAGAACACAGGGTTCTATTCATAGAACACAAGGTTTTATTCATAGAACAGATGGGTATATTTATAGATCACGGGTGGTTTCCATTCAGAGAACACATGGTTTCATTCATAAAACACAGGGTTCTATTCATAAAACACAGGGTTCCATTCATAGAACACAGGGTTCTATTAATAGAACACAAGGTTTTATTCATAAAACACATGGTTATATTTATAGATCACGGGTGGTTTCCATTCAGAGAACACATCATTTCATTCATAAAACACAGGGTTCTATTCATAGAACACAGGGTTCCATTTATAGAACACTGGGTTCTATTCATAGAACACAAGGTTTTATTCATAGAACACATGGTTATATTTATAGATCACGGGTGGTTTCCATTCAGAGAACACATAATTTTATTCATAAAACACAGGGTTCTATTCATAGAACACAGGGTTACATTTATAGAACACAGGGTTCTATTCATAGAACTCAAGGTTTTATTCATAGAACAGATGGTTATATTTATAGATCACGGGTGGTTTCCATTCAGAGAACACATAATTTCATTCATAAAACACAGGGTTCTATTCATAGAACACAGGGTTCCATTTATAGAACACTGAGTTTTATTCATAGAACACAAGGTTTATTCATAGGACAGATGGTTATATTTATAGATCACGGGTGGTTTCCATTCAGAGAACACATGGTTTCATTCATAAAACACAGGGTTCTATTCATGGAACACAGGGTTCCATTCATAGAACACAGGGTTCTATTTATAGAACACAAGGTTTTATTCATAGAACACATGGTTATATTTATAGATCACGGGTGGTTTCCATTCAGAGAACACATAATTTCATTCATAAAACACAGGGTTCTATTCATAGAACACAAGGTTCCAATTATAGAACACAGGGTTCTATTCATAGAACACAAGGTTTTATTCATAGAACAGATGGGTATATTTATAGATCACGGGTGGTTTCCATTCAGAGAACACATGATTTCATTCATAAAACACAGGGTTCTATTTATAGAACACAGGGTTCCATTCATAGAACACAGGGTTCTATTAATAGAACACAAGGTTTTATTCATAAAACACATGGTTATATTTATAGATCACGGGTGGTTTCCATTCAGAGAACACAGAATTTCATTCATAAAACACAGGGTTCTATTCATAGAACACAGGGTTCCATTTATAGAACACAGGGTTCTATTCATAGAACACAAGGTTTTATTCATAGAACAGATGGTTATATTTATAGATCACGGGTGGTTTCCATTCAGAGAACACATAATTGCATTCATAAAACACAGGGTTCTATTCATAGAACACAGGGTTCCATTTATAGAACACAGGTTTCTATTCATAGAACACAAGGTTTTATTCATAGAACACATGGCTATATTTATAGATCACGGGTGGTTTCCATTCAGAGAACACATGGTTTCATTCATAAAACACAGGGTTCTATTTATAGAACACAGGGTTCCATTCATAGAACACAGGGTTCTATTAATAGAACACAAGGTTTTATTCATAAAACACATGGTTATATTTATAGATCACGGGTGGTTTCCATTCAGAGAACACATCATTTCATTCATAAAACACAGGGTTCTATTCATAGAACACAGGGTTCCATTTATAGAACACTGGGTTCTATTCATAGAACACAAGGTTTTATTCATAGAACACATGGTTATATTTATAGATGACGGGTGGTTTCCATTCAGAGAACACATAATTTTATTCATAAAACACAGGGTTCTATTCATAGAACACAGGGTTCCATTTATAGAACACAGGGTTCTATTCATAGAACTCAAGGTTTTATTCATAGAACACATGGTTATATTTATAGATCACGGGTGGTTTCCATTCAGAGAACACATAATTTTATTCATAAAACACAGGGTTCTATTCATAGAACACAGGGTTCCATTTATAGAACACAGGGTTCTATTCATAGAACTCAATGTTTTATTCATAGAACAGATGGTTATATTTATAGATCACGGGTGGTTTCCATTCAGAGAACACATAATTTCATTCATAAAACACAGGGTTCTATTCATAGAACACAGGGTTCCATTTATAGAACACGGGGTTCTATTCATTGAATACAAGGTTTATTCATAGAACAGATGGTTATATTTATAGATCACGGGTGGTTTCCATTCAGAGAACACATGGTTTCATTCATAAAACACAGGGTTCCATTCATAGAACACAGGGTTCTATTAATAGAACACAAGGTTTTATTCATAGAACACATGGTTATATTTATAGATCACGGGTGGTTTCCATTCAGAGAACACATAATTTCATTAATAAAAAACATAGTGTTCTATTCATAGAACACAAGGTTCCAATTATAGAACACAGGGTTTTATTCATAGAACACATGGTTTTATTCATAGAACAGATGGGTATATTTATAGATCACGGGTGGTTTCCATTCAGAGAACACATGGTTTCATTCATAAAACACAGGGTTCTATTCATAAAACACAGGGTTCCATTCATAGAACACAGGGTTCTATTAATAGAACACAAGGTTTTATTCATAGAACACATGGTTATATTTATAGATCACGGGTGGTTTCCATTCAGAGAACACATGATTTCATTCATAAAACACAGGGTTCTATTTATAGAACACAGGGTTCCATTCATAGAACACAGGGTTCTATTAATAGAACACAAGGTTTTTTTCATAAAACACATGGTTATATTTATAGATCACGGGTGGTTTCCATTCAGAGAACACATGGTTTCATTCATAAAACACAGGGTTCTATTCATAGAACACAGGGTTCCATTCATAGAACACATGGTTATATTTATAGATCACGGGTGGTTTCCATTCAGAGAACACATAATTTCATTAATAAAAAACATAGTGTTCTATTCATAGAACACAAGGTTCCAATTATAGAACACAGGGTTTTATTCATAGAACACATGGTTTTATTCATAGAACAGATGGGTATATTTATAGATCACGGGTGGTTTCCATTCAGAGAACACATGGTTTCATTCATAAAACACAGGGTTCTATTCATAAAACACAGGGTTCCATTCATAGAACACAGGGTTCTATTAATAGAACACAAGGTTTTATTCATAGAACACATGGTTATATTTATAGATCACGGGTGGTTTCCATTCAGAGAACACATGATTTCATTCATAAAACACAGGGTTCTATTTATAGAACACAGGGTTCCATTCATAGAACACAGGGTTCTATTAATAGAACACAAGGTTTTTTTCATAAAACACATGGTTATATTTATAGATCACGGGTGGTTTCCATTCAGAGAACACATGGTTTCATTCATAAAACACAGGGTTCTATTCATAGAACACAGGGTTCCATTCATAGAACACAGGGTTCTATTAATAGAACACAAGGTTTTATTCATAAAACACATGGTTATATTTATAGATCACGGGTGGTTTCCATTCAGAGAACACATAATTTCATTCATAAAACACAGGGTTCTATTCATAGAACACAGGGTTCCATTTATAGAACACAGGGTTCTATTCATAGAACACAAGGTTTTATTCATAGAACACATGGTTATATTTATAGATCACGGGTGGTTTCCATTCAGAGAACACATAATTTTATTCATAAAACACAGGGTTCTATTCATAGAACACAGGGTTCCATTTATAGAACACAGGGTTCTATTCATAGAACTCAAGGTTTTATTCATAGAACAGATGGTTATATTTATAGATCACGGGTGGTTTCCATTCAGAGAACACATAATTGCATTCATAAAACACAGGGTTCTATTCATAGAACACAGGGTTCCATTTATAGAACACAGAGTTCTATTCATAGAACACAAGGTTTTATTCATAGAACACATGGCTATATTTATAGATCAAGGGTGGTTTCCATTCAGAGAACACATGGTTTCATTCATAAAACACAGGGTTCTATTTATAGAACACAGGGTTCCATTCATAGAACACAGGGTTCTATTAATAGAACACTAGGTTTTATTCATAAAACACATGGTTATATTTATAGATCACGGGTGGTTTCCATTCAGAGAACACATGGTTTAATTCATAAACCACAGGGTTATATTCATAGAACACAGGGTTCCATTCATAGAACACAGGGTTCTATTAATAGAACACAAGGTTTTATTCATAAAACACATGGTTATATTTATAGATCACGGGTGGTTTCCATTCAGAGAACACATCATTTCATTCATAAAACACAGGGTTCTATTCATAGAACACAGGGTTCCATTTATAGAACACTGGGTTCTATTCATAGAACACAAGGTTTTATTCATAGAACACATGGTTATATTTATAGATGACGGGTGGTTTCCATTCAGAGAACACATAATTTTATTCATAAAACACAGGGTTCTATTCATAGAACACAGGGTTCCATTTATAGAACACAGGGTCCTATTCATAGAACTCAAGGTTTTATTCATAGAACAGATGGTTATATTTATAGATCACGGGTGGTTTCCATTCAGAGAACACATAATTTCATTCATAAAACACAGGGTTCTATTCATAGAACACAGGGTTCCATTTATAGAACACAGGGTTCTATTCATAGAACTCAATGTTTTATTCATAGAACAGATGGTTATATTTATAGATCACGGGTGGTTTCCATTCAGAGAACACATGGTTTCATTCATAAAACACAGGGTTCCATTCATAGAACACAGGGTTCTATTAATAGAACACAAGGTTTTATTCATAGAACACATGGTTATATTTATAGATCACGGGTGGTTTCCATTCAGAGAACACATAATTTCATTAATAAAAAACATAGTGTTCTATTCATAGAACACAAGGTTCCAATTATAGAACACAGGGTTCTATTCATAGAACACATGGTTTTATTCATAGAACAGATGGGTATATTTATAGATCACGGGTGGTTTCCATTCAGAGAACACATGGTTTCATTCATAAAACACAGGGTTCTATTCATAAAACACAGGGTTCCATTCATAGAACACAGGGTTCTATTAATAGAACACAAGGTTTTATTCATAAAACACATGGTTATATTTATAGATCACGGGTGGTTTCCATTCAGAGAACACATGATTTCATTCATAAAACACAGGGTTCTATTTATAGAACACAGGGTTCCATTCATAGAACACAGGGTTCTATTAATAGAACACAAGGTTTTATTCATAAAACACATGGTTATATTTATAGATCACGGGTGGTTTCCATTCAGAGAACACATGGTTTCATTCATAAAACACAGGGTTCTATTCATAGAACACAGGGTTCCATTCATAGAACACAGGGTTCTATTAATAGAACACAAGGTTTTATTCATAAAACACATGGTTATATTTATAGATCACGGGTGGTTTCCATTCAGAGAACACATAATTTCATTCATAAAACACAGGGTTCTATTCATAGAACAAAGGGTTCCATTTATAGAACACAGGGTTCTATTCATAGAACACAAGGTTTTATTCATAGAACACATGGTTATATTTATAGATCACGGGTGGTTTCCATTCAGAGAACACATAATTTCATTCATAAAACACAGGGTTCTATTCATAGAACACAGGGTTCCATTTATAGAACACAGGGTTCTATTCATAGAACTCAAGGTTTTATTCATAGAACAGATGGTTATATTTATAGATCACGGGTGGTTTCCATTCAGAGAACACATAATTGCATTCATAAAACACAGGGTTCTATTCATAGAACACAGGGTTCCATTTATAGAACACAGAGTTCTATTCATAGAACACAAGGTTTTATTCATAGAACACATGGCTATATTTATAGATCAAGGGTGGTTTCCATTCAGAGAACACATGGTTTCATTCATAAAACACAGGGTTCTATTTATAGAACACAGGGTTCCATTCATAGAACACAGGGTTCTATTAATAGAACACTAGGTTTTATTCATAAAACACATGGTTATATTTATAGATCACGGGTGGTTTCCATTCAGAGAACACATGGTTTCATTCATAAACCACAGGGTTCTATTCATAGAACACAGGGTTCCATTCATAGAACACAGGGTTCTATTAATAGAACACAAGGTTTTATTCATAAAACACATGGTTATATTTATAGATCACGGGTGTTTTCCATTCAGAGAACACATCATTTCATTCATAAAACACAGGGTTCTCTTCATAGAACACAGGGTTCCATTTATAGAACACTGGGTTCTATTCATAGAACACAAGGTTTTATTCATAGAACACATGGTTATATTTATAGATGACGGGTGGTTTCCATTCAGAGAACACATAATTTTATTCATAAAACACAGGGTTCTATTCATAGAACACAGGGTTCCATTTATAGAACACAGGGTTCTATTCATAGAACTCAAGGTTTTATTCATAGAACAGATGGTTATATTTATAGATCACGGGTGGTTTCCATTCAGAGAACACATAATTTCATTCATAAAACACAGGGTTCTATTCATAGAACACAGGGTTCCATTTATAGAACACGGGGTTCTAATCATAGAACACAAGGTTTATTCATAGAACAGATGGTTATATTTATAGATCACGGGTGGTTTCCATTCAGAGAACACATGGTTTCATTCATAAAACACAGGGTTCCATTCATAGAACACAGGGTTCTATTAATAGAACACAAGGTTTTATTCATAGAACACATGGTTATATTTATAGATCACGGGTGGTTTCCATTCAGAGAACACATAATTTCATTCATAAAACACAGGGTTCTATTCATAGAAAACAAGGTTCCAATTATAGAACACAGGGTTCTATTCATAGAACACAAGGTTTTATTCATAGAACAGATGGGTATATTTATAGATCACGGGTGGTTTCCATTCAGAGAACACATGGTTTCATTCATAAAACACAGGGTTCTATTCATAAAACACAGGGTTCCATTCATAGAACACAGGGTTCTATTAATAGAACACAAGGTTTTATTCATAGAACACATGGTTATATTTATAGATCACGGGTGGTTTCCATTCAGAGAACACATGATTTCATTCATAAAACACAGGGTTCTATTTATAGAACACAGGGTTCCATTCATAGAACACAGGGTTCTATTAATAGAACACAAGGTTTTATTCATAAAACACATGGTTATATTTATAGATCACGGGTGGTTTCCATTCAGAGAACACATGGTT
This sequence comes from Crinia signifera, assembly GCF_055691185.1. Classification (NCBI taxonomy): domain Eukaryota; kingdom Metazoa; phylum Chordata; class Amphibia; order Anura; family Myobatrachidae; genus Crinia; species Crinia signifera. Next base: position 234,293,409 of record NC_139217.1, on the reverse strand, counting down.
TCATTCATAAAACACAGGGTTCTATTCATAGAACACAGGGTTCCATTCATAGAACACAGGGTTCTATTAATAGAACACAAGGTTTTATTCATAAAACACATGGTTATATTTATAGATCACGGGTGGTTTCCATTCAGAGAACACATAATTTCATTCATAAAACACAGGGTTCTATTCATAGAACACAGGGTTCCATTTATAGAACACAGGGTTCTATTCATAGAACACAAGGTTTTATTCATAGAACACATGGTTATATTTATAGATCACGGGTGGTTTCCATTCAGAGAACACATAATTTTATTCATAAAACACAGGGTTCTATTTATAGAACACAGGGTTCTATTCATAGAACTCAAGGTTTTATTCATAGAACAGATGGTTATATCTATAGATCACGGGTGGTTTCCATTCAGAGAACACATAATTGCATTCATAAAACACAGGGTTCTATTCATAGAACACAGGGTTCCATTTATAGAACACAGGGTTCTATTCATAGAACACAAGGTTTTATTCATAGAACACATGGCTATATTTATAGATCACGGGTGGTTTCCATTCAGAGAAAACATGGTTTCATTCATAAAACACAGGGTTCTATTCATGGAACACAGGGTTCCATTCATAGAACACAGGGTTCTATTAATAGAACACAAGGTTTTATTCATAGAACACATGGTTATATTTATAGATCACGGGTGGTTTCAATTCAGAGAACACATAATTTCATTCATAAAACACAGGGTTATGTTCATAGAACACAAGGTTCCAATTATAGAACACAGGGTTCTATTCATAGAACACAAGGTTTTATTCATAGAACAGATGGGTATATTTATAGATCACGGGTGGTTTCCATTCAGAGAACACATGGTTTCATTCATAAAACACAGGGTTCTATTCATAAAACACAGGGTTCCATTCATAGAACACAGGGTTCTATTAATAGAACACAAGGTTTTATTAATAGAACACATGGTTATATTTATAGATCACGGGTGGTTTCCATTCAGAGAACACATGATTTCATTCATAAAACACAGGGTTCTATTTATAGAACACAGGGTTCCATTCATAGAACACAGGGTTCTATTAATAGAACACAAGGTTTTATTCATAAAACACATGGTTATATTTATAGATCACGGGTGGTTTCCATTCAGAGAACACATGGTTTCATTCATAAAACACAGGGTTCTATTCATAGAACACAGGGTTCCATTCATAGAACACAGGGTTCTATTAATAGAACACAATGTTTTATTCATAAAACACATGGTTATATTTATAGATCACGGGTGGTTTCCATTCAGAGAACACATAATTTCATTCATAAAACACAGGGTTCTATTCATAGAACACAGGGTTCCATTTATAGAACACAAGGTTTATTCATAGAACAGATGGTTATATTTATAGATCACGGGTGGTTTCCATTCAGAGAACACATGGTTTCATTCATAAAACACAGGGTTCCATTCATAGAACACAGGGTTCTATTAATAGAACACAAGGTTTTATTCATAGAACACATGGTTATATTTATAGATCACGGGTGGTTTCCATTCAGAGAACACATAATTTCATTCATAAAACACAGGGTTCTATTCATAGAACACAAGGTTCCAATTATAGAACACAGGGTTCTATTCATAGAACACAAGGTTTTATTCATAGAACAGATGGGTATATTTATAGATCACGGGTGGTTTCCATTCAGAGAACACATGGTTTCATTCATAAAACACAGTGTTCTATTCATAAAACACAGGGTTCCATTCATAGAACACAGGGTTCTATAAATAGAACTCAAGGTTTTATTCATAGAACAGATGGTTATATTTATAGATCACGGGTGGTTTCCATTCAGAGAACACATAATTTCATTCATAAAACACAGGGTTCTATTCATAGAACACAGGGTTCCATTTATAGAACACGGGGTTCTATTCATAGAACACAAGGTTTATTCATAGAACAGATGGTTATATTTATAGATCACGGGTGGTTTCCATTCAGAGAACACATGGTTTCATTCATAAAACACAGGGTTCTATTCATAGAACACAGGGTTCCATTCATAGAACACAGGGTTCTATTAATAGAACACAAGGTTTTATTCATAAAACACATGGTTATATTTATAGATCACGGGTGGTTTCCATTCAGAGAACACATAATTTCATTCATAAAACACAGGGTTCTATTCATAGAACACAGGGTTCCATTTATAGAACACAGGGTTCTATTCATAGAACACAAGGTTTTATTCATAGAACACATGGTTATATTTATAGATCACGGGTGGTTTCCATTCAGAGAACACATAATTTTATTCATAAAACACAGGGTTCTATTTATAGAACACAGGGTTCTATTCATAGAACTCAAGGTTTTATTCATAGAACAGATGGTTATATTTATAGATCACGGGTGGTTTCCATTCAGAGAACACATAATTGCATTCATAAAACACAGGGTTCTATTCATAGAACACAGGGTTCCATTTATAGAACACAGGGTTCTATTCATAGAACACAAGGTTTTATTCATAGAACACATGGCTATATTTATAGATCACGGGTGGTTTCCATTCAGAGAACACATGGTTTCATTCATAAAACACAGGGTTCTATTCATGGAACACAGGGTTCCATTCATAGAACACAGGGTTCTATTAATAGAACACAAGGTTTTATTCATAGAACACATGGTTATATTTATAGATCACGGGTGGTTTCAATTCAGAGAACACATAATTTCATTCATAAAACACAGGGTTATGTTCATAGAACACAAGGTTCCAATTATAGAACACAGGGTTCTATTCATAGAACACAAGGTTTTATTCATAGAACAGATGGGTATATTTATAGATCACGGGTGGTTTCCATTCAGAGAACACATGGTTTCATTCATAAAACACAGGGTTCTATTCATAAAACACAGGGTTCCATTCATAGAACACAGGGTTCTATTAATAGAACACAAGGTTTTATTAATAGAACACATGGTTATATTTATAGATCACGGGTGGTTTCCATTCAGAGAACACATGATTTCATTCATAAAACACAGGGTTCTATTTATAGAACACAGGGTTCCATTCATAGAACACAGGGTTCTATTAATAGAACACAAGGTTTTATTCATAAAACACATGGTTATATTTATAGATCATGGGTGGTTTCCATTCAGAGAACACATGGTTTCATTCATAAAACACAGGGTTCTATTCATAGAACACAGGGTTCCATTCATAGAACACAGGGTTCTATTAATAGAACACAATGTTTTATTCATAAAACACATGGTTATATTTATAGATCACGGGTGGTTTCCATTCAGAGAACACATAATTTCATTCATAAAACACAGGGTTCTATTCATAGAACACAGGGTTCCATTTATAGAACACAGGGTTCTATTCATAGAACACAAGGTTTTATTCATAGAACACATGGTCATATTTATAGATCACGGGTGGTTTCCATTCAGAGAACACATAATTTTATTCATAAAACACAGGGTTCTATTCATAGAACACAGGGTTCCATTTATAGAACACAGGGTTCTATTCATAGAACTCAAGGTTTTATTCATAGAACAGATGGTTATATTTATAGATCACGGGTGGTTTCCATTCAGAGAACACATAATTTCATTCATAAAACACAGGGTTCTATTCATAGAACACAGGGTTCCATTTATAGAACACGGGGTTCTATTCATAGAACACAAGGTTTATTCATAGAACAGATGGTTATATTTATAGATCACGGGTGGTTTCCATTCAGAGAACACATGGTTTCATTCATAAAACACAGGGTTCTATTCATGGAACACAGGGTTCCATTCATAGAACACAGGGTTCTATTTATAGAACACAAGGTTTTATTCATAGAACACATGGTTATATTTATAGATCACGGGTGGTTTCCATTCAGAGAACACATAATTTCATTCATAAAACACAGGGTTCTATTCATAGAACACAAGGTTCCAATTATAGAACACAGGGTTCTATTCATAGAACACAAGGTTTTATTCATAGAACAGATGGGTATATTTATAGATCACAGGTGGTTTCCATTCAGAGAACACATGGTTTCATTCATAAAACACAGGGTTCTATTCATAAAACACAGGGTTCCATTCATAGAACACAGGGTTCTATTAATAGAACACAAGGTTTTATTCATAGAACACATGGTTATATTTATAGATCACGGGTGGTTTCCATTCAGAGAACACATGATTTCATTCATAAAACACAGGGTTCTATTTATAGAACACAGGGTTCCATTCATAGAACACAGGGTTCTATTAATAGAACACAAGGTTTTATTCATAAAACACATGGTTATATTTATAGATCACGGGTGGTTTCCATTCAGAGAACACATGGTTTCATTCATAAACCACAGGGTTCTATTCATAGAACACAGGGTTCCATTCATAGAACACAGGGTTCTATTAATAGAACACAAGGTTTTATTCATAAAACAGATGGTTATATTGATAGATCACGGGTGTTTTCCATTCAGAGAACACATCATTTCATTCATAAAACACAGGGTTCTCTTCATAGAACACAGGGTTCCATTTATAGAACACTGGGTTCTATTCATAGAACACAAGGTTTTATTCATAGAACACATGGTTATATTTATAGATGACGGGTGGTTTCCATTCAGAGAACACATAATTTTATTCATAAAACACAGGGTTCTATTCATAGAACACAGGGTTCCATTTATAGAACACAGGGTTCTATTCATAGAACTCAAGGTTTTATTCATAGAACAGATGGTTATATTTATAGATCACGGGTGGTTTCCATTCAGAGAACACATAATTTCATTCATAAAACACAGGGTTCTATTCATAGAACACAGGGTTCCATTTATAGAACACGGGGTTCTAATCATAGAACACAAGGTTTATTCATAGAACAGATGGTTATATTTATAGATCACGGGTGGTTTCCATTCAGAGAACACATGGTTTCATTCATAAAACACAGGGTTCCATTCATAGAACACAGGGTTCTATTAATAGAACACAAGGTTTTATTCATAGAACACATGGTTATATTTATAGATCACGGGTGGTTTCCATTCAGAGAACACATAATTTCATTCATAAAACACAGGGTTCTATTCATAGAAAACAAGGTTCCAATTATAGAACACAGGGTTCTATTCATAGAACACAAGGTTTTATTCATAGAACAGATGGGTATATTTATAGATCACGGGTGGTTTCCATTCAGAGAACACATGGTTTCATTCATAAAACACAGGGTTCTATTCATAAAACACAGGGTTCCATTCATAGAACACAGGGTTCTATTAATAGAACACAAGGTTTTATTCATAGAACACATGGTTATATTTATAGATCACGGGTGGTTTCCATTCAGAGAACACATGATTTCATTCATAAAACACAGGGTTCTATTTATAGAACACAGGGTTCCATTCATAGAACACAGGGTTCTATTAATAGAACACAAGGTTTTATTCATAAAACACATGGTTATATTTATAGATCACGGGTGGTTTCCATTCAGAGAACACATGGTTTCATTCATAAAACACAGGGTTCCATTCATAGAACACAGGGTTCCATTCATAGAACACAGGGTTCTATTAATAGAACACAAGGTTTTATTCATAAAACACATGGTTATATTTATAGATCACGGGTGGTTTCCATTCAGAGAACACATAATTTCATTCATAAAACACAGGGTTCTATTCATAGAACACAGGGTTCCATTTATAGAACACAGGGTTCTATTCATAGAACACAAGGTTTTATTCATAGAACACATGGTTATATTTATAGATCACGGGTGGTTTCCATTCAGAGAACACATAATTTTATTCATAAAACACAGGGTTCTATTTATAGAACACAGGGTTCTATTCATAGAACTCAAGGTTTTATTCATAGAACAGATGGTTATATCTATAGATCACGGGTGGTTTCCATTCAGAGAACACATAATTGCATTCATAAAACACAGGGTTCTATTCATAGAACACAGGGTTCCATTTATAGAACACAGGGTTCTATTCATAGAACACAAGGTTTTATTCATAGAACACATGGCTATATTTATAGATCACGGGTGGTTTCCATTCAGAGAAAACATGGTTTCATTCATAAAACACAGGGTTCTATTCATGGAACACAGGGTTCCATTCATAGAACACAGGGTTCTATTAATAGAACACAAGGTTTTATTCATAGAACACATGGTTATATTTATAGATCACGGGTGGTTTCAATTTAGAGAACACATAATTTCATTCATAAAACACAGGGTTATGTTCATAGAACACAAGGTTCCAATTATAGAACACAGGGTTCTATTCATAGAACACAAGGTTTTATTCATAGAACAGATGGGTATATTTATAGATCACGGGTGGTTTCCATTCAGAGAACACATGGTTTCATTCATAAAACACAGGGTTCTATTCATAAAACACAGGGTTCCATTCATAGAACACAGGGTTCTATTAATAGAACACAAGGTTTTATTAATAGAACACATGGTTATATTTATAGATCACGGGTGGTTTCCATTCAGAGAACACATGATTTCATTCATAAAACACAGGGTTCTATTTATAGAACACAGGGTTCCATTCATAGAACACAGGGTTCTATTAATAGAACACAAGGTTTTATTCATAAAACACATGGTTATATTTATAGATCACGGGTGGTTTCCATTCAGAGAACACATGGTTTCATTCATAAAACACAGGGTTCTATTCATAGAACACAGGGTTCCATTCATAGAACACAGGGTTCTATTAATAGAACACAATGTTTTATTCATAAAACACATGGTTATATTTATAGATCACGGGTGGTTTCCATTCAGAGAACACATAATTTCATTCATAAAACACAGGGTTCTATTCATAGAACACAGGGTTCCATTTATAGAACACAAGGTTTATTCATAGAACAGATGGTTATATTTATAGATCACGGGTGGTTTCCATTCAGAGAACACATGGTTTCATTCATAAAACACAGGGTTCCATTCATAGAACACAGGGTTCTATTAATAGAACACAAGGTTTTATTCATAGAACACATGGTTATATTTATAGATCACGGGTGGTTTCCATTCAGAGAACACATAATTTCATTCATAAAACACAGGGTTCTATTCATAGAACACAAGGTTCCAATTATAGAACACAGGGTTCTATTCATAGAACACAAGGTTTATTCATAGAACAGATGGTTATATTTATAGATCACGGGTGGTTTCCATTCAGAGAACACATGGTTTCATTCATAAAACACAGGGTTCTATTCATAGAACACAGGTTTCCATTCATAGAACACAGGGTTCTATTAATAGAACACAAGGTTTTATTCATAAAACACATGGTTATATTTATAGATCACGGGTGGTTTCCATTCAGAGAACACATAATTTCATTCATAAAACACAGGGTTCTATTCATAGAACACAGGGTTCCATTTATAGAACACAGGGTTCTATTCATAGAACACAAGGTTTTATTCATAGAACACATGGTTATATTTATAGATCACGGGTGGTTTCCATTCAGAGAACACATAATTTTATTCATAAAACACAGGGTTCTATTTATAGAACACAGGGTTCTATTCATAGAACTCAAGGTTTTATTCATAGAACAGATGGTTATATTTATAGATCACGGGTGGTTTCCATTCAGAGAACACATAATTGCATTCATAAAACACAGGGTTCTATTCATAGAACACAGGGTTCCATTTATAGAACACAGGGTTCTATTCATAGAACACAAGGTTTTATTCATAGAACACATGGCTATATTTATAGATCACGGGTGGTTTCCATTCAGAGAACACATGGTTTCATTCATAAAACACAGGGTTCTATTCATGGAACACAGGGTTCCATTCATAGAACACAGGGTTCTATTAATAGAACACAAGGTTTTATTCATAGAACACATGGTTATATTTATAGATCACGGGTGGTTTCAATTCAGAGAACACATAATTTCATTCATAAAACACAGGGTTATGTTCATAGAACACAAGGTTCCAATTATAGAACACAGGGTTCTATTCATAGAACACAAGGTTTTATTCATAGAACAGATGGGTATATTTATAGATCACGGGTGGTTTCCATTCAGAGAACACATGGTTTCATTCATAAAACACAGGGTTCTATTCATAAAACACAGGGTTCCATTCATAGAACACAGGGTTCTATTAATAGAACACAAGGTTTTATTAATAGAACACATGGTTATATTTATAGATCACGGGTGGTTTCCATTCAGAGAACACATGATTTCATTCATAAAACACAGGGTTCTATTTATAGAACACAGGGTTCCATTCATAGAACACAGGGTTCTATTAATAGAACACAAGGTTTTATTCATAAAACACATGGTTATATTTATAGATCATGGGTGGTTTCCATTCAGAGAACACATGGTTTCATTCATAAAACACAGGGTTCTATTCATAGAACACAGGGTTCCATTCATAGAACACAGGGTTCTATTAATAGAACACAATGTTTTATTCATAAAACACATGGTTATATTTATAGATCACGGGTGGTTTCCATTCAGAGAACACATAATTTCATTCATAAAACACAGGGTTCTATTCATAGAACACAGGGTTCCATTTATAGAACACAGGGTTCTATTCATAGAACACAAGGTTTTATTCATAGAACACATGGTCATATTTATAGATCACGGGTGGTTTCCATTCAGAGAACACATAATTTTATTCATAAAACACAGGGTTCTATTCATAGAACACAGGGTTCCATTTATAGAACACAGGGTTCTATTCATAGAACTCAAGGTTTTATTCATAGAACAGATGGTTATATTTATAGATCACGGGTCGTTTCCATTCAGAGAACACATGGTTTCATTCATAAAACACAGGGTTCTATTCATGGAACACAGGGTTCCATTCATAGAACACAGGGTTCTATTAATAAAACACAAGGTTTTATTCATAGAACACATGGTTATATTTATAGATCACGGGTGGTTTCCATTCAGAGAACACATAATTTCATTCATAAAACACAGGGTTCTATTCATAGAACACAGGGTTACATTTATAGAACACAGGGTTCTATTCATAGAACTCAAGGTTTTATTCATAGAACAGATGGTTATATTTATAGATCACGGGTGGTTTCCATTCAGAGAACACATAATTTCATTCATAAAACACAGGGTTCTATTCATAGAACACAGGGTTCCATTTATAGAACACGGGGTTCTATTCATAGAACACAAGGTTTATTCATAGAACAGATGGTTATATTTATAGATCACGGGTGGTTTCCATTCAGAGAACACATGGTTTCATTCATAAAACACAGGGTTCTATTCATGGAACACAGGGTTCCATTCATAGAACACAGGGTTCTATTTATAGAACACAAGGTTTTATTCATAGAACACATGGTTATATTTATAGATCACGGGTGGTTTCCATTCAGAGAACACATAATTTCATTCATAAAACACAGGGTTCTATTCATAGAACACAAGGTTCCAATTATAGAACACAGGGTTCTATTCATAGAACACAAGGTTTTATTCATAGAACAGATGGGTATATTTATAGATCACAGGTGGTTTCCATTCAGAGAACACATGGTTTCATTCATAAAACACAGGGTTCTATTCATAAAACACAGGGTTCCATTCATAGAACACAGGGTTCTATTAATAGAACACAAGGTTTTATTCATAGAACACATGGTTATATTTATAGATCACGGGTGGTTTCCATTCAGAGAACACATGATTTCATTCATAAAACACAGGGTTCTATTTATAGAACACAGGGTTCCATTCATAGAACACAGGGTTCTATTAATAGAACACAAGGTTTTATTCATAAAACACATGGTTATATTTATAGATCACGGGTGGTTTCCATTCAGAGAACACATGGTTTCATTCATAAAACACAGGGTTCTATTCATAGAACACAGGGTTCCATTCATAGAACACAGGGTTCTATTAATAGAACACAAGGTTTTATTCATAAAACACATGGTTATATTTATAGATCACGGGTGGTTCCCATTCAGAGAACACAGAATTTCATTCATAAAACACAGGGTTCTATTCATAGAACACAGGGTTCCATTTATAGAACACAGGGTTCTATTCATAGAACACAAGGTTTTATTCATAGAACAGATGGTTATATTTATAGATCACGGGTGGTTTCCATTCAGAGAACACATAATTGCATTCATAAAACACAGGGTTCTATTCATAGAACACAGGGTTCCATTTATAGAACACAGGGTTCTATTCATAGAACACAAGGTTTTATTCATAGAACACATGGCTATATTTATAGATCACGGGTGGTTTCCATTCAGAGAACACATGGTTTCATTCATAAAACACAGGGTTCTATTTATAGAACACAGGGTTCCATTCATAGAACACAGGGTTCTATTAATAGAACACAAGGTTTTATTCATAAAACACATGGTTATATTTATAGATCACGGGTGGTTTCCATTCAGAGAACACATGGTTTCATTCATAAAACACAGGGTTCTATTCATAGAACACAGGGTTCCATTCATAGAACACAGGGTTCTATTAATAGAACACAAGGTTTTATTCATAAAACACATGGTTATATTTATAGATCACGGGTGGTTTCCATTCAGAGAACACATGGTTTCATTCATAAAACACAGGGTTCTATTCATAAAACACAGGGTTCCATTCATAGAACACAGGGTTCTATTAATAGAACACAAGGTTTTATTCATAAAACACATGGTTATATTTATAGATCACGGGTGGTTTCCATTCAGAGAACACATGGTTTCATTCATAAAACACAGGGTTCTATTCATAGAACACAGGGTTCCATTCATAGAACACAGGGTTCTATTACTAGAACACAATGTTTTATTCATAAAACACATGGTTATATTTATAGATCACGGGTGGTTTCCATTCAGAGAACACATAATTTAATTCATAAAACACAGGGTTCTATTCATAGAACACAGGGTTCCATTTATAGAACACAGGGTTCTATTCATAGAACACAAGGTTTTATTCATAGAACACATGGTTATATTTATAGATCATGGGTGGTTTCCATTCAGAGAACACATAATTTTATTCATAAAACACAGGGTTCTATTCATAGAACACAGGGTTCCATTTATAGAACACAGGGTTCTATTCATAGAACTCAAGGTTTTATTCATAGAACAGATGGTTATATTTATAGATCACGGGTGGTTTCCATTCAGAGAACACATGGTTTCATTCATAAAACACAGGGTTCTATTCATGGAACACAGGGTTCCATTCATAGAACACAGGGTTCTATTAATAAAACACAAGGTTTTATTCATAGAACACATGGTTATATTTATAGATCACGGGTGGTTTCCATTCAGAGAACACATAATTTAATTCATAAAACACAGGGTTCTATTCATAGAACACAAGGTTCAAATTATAGAACACAGGGTTCTATTCATAGAACACAAGGTTTTATTCATAGAACAGATGGGTATATTTATAGATCACGGGTGGTTTCCATTCAGAGAACACATGGTTTCATTCATAAAACACAGGGTTCTATTCATAAAACACAGGGTTCCATTCATAGAACACAGGGTTCTATTAATAGAACACAAGGTTTTATTCATAAAACACATGGTTATATTTATAGATCACGGGTGGTTTCCATTCAGAGAACACATGGTTTCATTCATAAAACACAGGGTTCTATTCATAGAACACAGGGTTCCATTCATAGAACACAGGGTTCTATTAATAGAACACAAGGTTTTATTCATAAAACACATGGTTATATTTATAGATCACGGGTGGTTCCCATTCAGAGAACACAGAATTTCATTCATAAAACACAGGGTTCTATTCATAGAACACAGGGTTCCATTTATAGAACACAGGGTTCTATTCATAGAACACAAGGTTTTATTCATAGAACAGATGGTTATATTTATAGATCACGGGTGGTTTCCATTCAGAGAACACATAATTGCATTCATAAAACACAGGGTTCTATTCATAGAACACAGGGTTCCATTTATAGAACACAGGGTTCTATTCATAGAACACAAGGTTTTATTCATAGAACACATGGCTATATTTATAGATCACGGGTGGTTTCCATTCAGAGAACACATGGTTTCATTCATAAAACACAGGGTTCTATTTATAGAACACAGGGTTCCATTCATAGAACACAGGGTTCTATTAATAGAACACAAGGTTTTATTCATAAAACACATGGTTATATTTATAGATCACGGGTGGTTTCCATTCAGAGAACACATGGTTTCATTCATAAAACACAGGGTTCTATTCATAGAACACAGGGTTCCATTCATAGAACACAGGGTTCTATTAATAGAACACAAGGTTTTATTCATAAAACACATGGTTATATTTATAGATCACGGGTGGTTTCCATTCAGAGAACACATGGTTTCATTCATAAAACACAGGGTTCTATTCATAAAACACAGGGTTCCATTCATAGAACACAGGGTTCTATTAATAGAACACAAGGTTTTATTCATAAAACACATGGTTATATTTATAGATCACGGGTGGTTTCCATTCAGAGAACACATGGTTTCATTCATAAAACACAGGGTTCTATTCATAGAACACAGGGTTCCATTCATAGAACACAGGGTTCTATTACTAGAACACAATGTTTTATTCATAAAACACATGGTTATATTTATAGATCACGGGTGGTTTCCATTCAGAGAACACATAATTTCATTCATAAAACACAGGGTTCTATTCATAGAACACAGGGTTCCATTTATAGAACACAGGGTTCTATTCATAGAACACAAGGTTTTATTCATAGAACACATGGTTATATTTATAGATCATGGGTGGTTTCCATTCAGAGAACACATAATTTTATTCATAAAACACAGGGTTCTATTCATAGAACACAGGGTTCCATTTATAGAACACAGGGTTCTATTCATAGAACTCAAGGTTTTATTCATAGAACAGATGGTTATATTTATAGATCACGGGTGGTTTCCATTCAGAGAACACATGGTTTCATTCATAAAACACAGGGTTCTATTCATGGAACACAGGGTTCCATTCATAGAACACAGGGTTCTATTAATAAAACACAAGGTTTTATTCATAGAACACATGGTTATATTTATAGATCACGGGTGGTTTCCATTCAGAGAACACATAATTTAATTCATAAAACACAGGGTTCTATTCATAGAACACAAGGTTCCAATTATAGAACACAGGGTTCTATTCATAGAACACAAGGTTTTATTCATAGAACAGATGGGTATATTTATAGATCACGGGTGGTTTCCATTCAGAGAACACATGATTTCATTCATAAAACACAGGGTTCTATTTATAGAACACAGGGTTCCATTCATAGAACACAGGGTTCTATTAATAGAACACAAGGTTTTATTCATAAAACACATGGTTATATTTATAGATCACGGGTGGTTTCCATTCAGAGAACACATGGTTTCATTCATAAAACACAGGGTTCTATTCATAGAACACAGGGTTCCATTTATAGAACACAAGGTTTATTCATAGAACAGATGGTTATATTTATAGATCACGGGTGGTTTCCATTCAGAGAACACATGGTTTCATTCATAAAACACAGGGTTCCATTCATAGAACACAGGGTTCTATTAATAGAACACAAGGTTTTATTCATAGAACACATGGTTATATTTATAGATCACGGGTGGTTTCCATTCAGAGAACACATAATTTCATTCATAAAACACAGGGTTCTATTCATAGAACACAAGGTTCCAATTATAGAACACAGGGTTCTATTCATAGAACACAAGGTTTTATTCATAGAACAGATGGGTATATTTATAGATCACGGGTGGTTTCCATTCAGAGAACACATGGTTTCATTCATAAAACACAGGGTTCTATTCATAAAACACAGGGTTCCATTCATAGAACACAGGGTTCTATTAATAGAACTCAAGGTTTTATTCATAGAACAGATGGTTATATTTATAGATCACGGGTGGTTTCCATTCAGAGAACACATAATTTCATTCATAAAACACAGGGTTCTATTCATAGAACACAGGGTTCCATTTATAGAACACGGGGTTCTATTCATAGAACACAAGGTTTATTCATAGAACAGATGGTTATATTTATAGATCACGGGTGGTTTCCATTCAGAGAACACATGGTTTCATTCATAAAACACAGGGTTCTATTCATAGAACACAGGGTTCCATTCATAGAACACAGGGTTCTATTAATAGAACACAAGGTTTTATTCATAAAACACATGGTTATATTTATAGATCACGGGTGGTTTCCATTCAGAGAACACATAATTTCATTCATAAAACACAGGGTTCTATTCATAGAACACAGGGTTCCATTTATAGAACACAGGGTTCTATTCATAGAACACAAGGTTTTATTCATAGAACACATGGTTATATTTATAGATCACGGGTGGTTTCCATTCAGAGAACACATAATTTTATTCATAAAACACAGGGTTCTATTTATAGAACACAGGGTTCTATTCATAGAACTCAAGGTTTTATTCATAGAACAGATGGTTATATTTATAGATCACGGGTGGTTTCCATTCAGAGAACACATAATTGCATTCATAAAACACAGGGTTCTATTCATAGAACACAGGGTTCCATTTATAGAACACAGGGTTCTATTCATAGAACACAAGGTTTTATTCATAGAACACATGGCTATATTTATAGATCACGGGTGGTTTCCATTCAGAGAACACATGGTTTCATTCATAAAACACAGGGTTCTATTCATGAAACACAGGGTTCCATTCATAGAACACAGGGTTCTATTAATAGAACACAAGGTTTTATTCATAGAACACATGGTTATATTTATAGATCACGGGTGGTTTCAATTCAGAGAACACATAATTTCATTCATAAAACACAGGGTTATGTTCATAGAACACAAGGTTCCAATTATAGAACACAGGGTTCTATTTATAGAACACAAGGTTTTATTCATAGAACAGATGGGTATATTTATAGATCACGGGTGGTTTCCATTCAGAGAACACATGGTTTCATTCATAAAACACAGGGTTCTATTCATAAAACACAGGGTTCCATTCATAGAACACAGGGTTCTATTAATAGAACACAAGGTTTTATTAATAGAACACATGGTTATATTTATAGATCACGGGTGGTTTCCATTCAGAGAACACATGATTTCATTCATAAAACACAGGGTTCTATTTATAGAACACAGGGTTCCATTCATAGAACACAGGGTTCTATTAATAGAACACAAGGTTTTATTCATAAAACACATGGTTATATTTATAGATCATGGGTGGTTTCCATTCAGAGAACACATGGTTTCATTCATAAAACACAGGGTTCTATTCATAGAACACAGGGTTCCATTCATAGAACACAGGGTTCTATTAATAGAACACAATGTTTTATTCATAAAACACATGGTTATATTTATAGATCACGGGTGGTTTCCATTCAGAGAACACATAATTTCATTCATAAAACACAGGGTTCTATTCATAGAACACAGGGTTCCATTTATAGAACACAGGGTTCTATTCATAGAACACAAGGTTTTATTCATAGAACACATGGTCATATTTATAGATCACGGGTGGTTTCCATTCAGAGAACACATAATTTTATTCATAAAACACAGGGTTCTATTCATAGAACACAGGGTTCCATTTATAGAACACAGGGTTCTATTCATAGAACTCAAGGTTTTATTCATAGAACAGATGGTTATATTTATAGATCACGGGTCGTTTCCATTCAGAGAACACATGGTTTCATTCATAAAACACAGGGTTCTATTCATGGAACACAGGGTTCCATTCATAGAACACAGGGTTCTATTAATAAAACACAAGGTTTTATTCATAGAACACATGGTTATATTTATAGATCACGGGTGGTTTCCATTCAGAGAACACATAATTTCATTCATAAAACACAGGGTTCTATTCATAGAACACAGGGTTACATTTATAGAACACAGGGTTCTATTCATAGAACTCAAGGTTTTATTCATAGAACAGATGGTTATATTTATAGATCACGGGTGGTTTCCATTCAGAGAACACATAATTTCATTCATAAAACACAGGGTTCTATTCATAGAACACAGGGTTCCATTTATAGAACACGGGGTTCTATTCATAGAACACAAGGTTTATTCATAGAACAGATGGTTATATTTATAGATCACGGGTGGTTTCCATTCAGAGAACACATGGTTTCATTCATAAAACACAGGGTTCTATTCATGGAACACAGGGTTCCATTCATAGAACACAGGGTTCTATTTATAGAACACAAGGTTTTATTCATAGAACACATGGTTATATTTATAGATCACGGGTGGTTTCCATTCAGAGAACACATAATTTTATTCATAAAACACAGGGTTCTATTTATAGAACACAGGGTTCTATTCATAGAACTCAAGGTTTTATTCATAGAACAGATGGTTATATTTATAGATCACGGGTGGTTTCCATTCAGAGAACACATAATTGCATTCATAAAACACAGGGTTCTATTCATAGAACACAGGGTTCCATTTATAGAACACAGGGTTCTATTCATAGAACACAAGGTTTTATTCATAGAACACATGGCTATATTTATAGATCACGGGTGGTTTCCATTCAGAGAACACATGGTTTCATTCATAAAACACAGGGTTCTATTCATGAAACACAGGGTTCCATTCATAGAACACAGGGTTCTATTAATAGAACACAAGGTTTTATTCATAGAACACATGGTTATATTTATAGATCACGGGTGGTTTCAATTCAGAGAACACATAATTTCATTCATAAAACACAGGGTTATGTTCATAGAACACAAGGTTCCAATTATAGAACACAGGGTTCTATTTATAGAACACAAGGTTTTATTCATAGAACAGATGGGTATATTTATAGATCACGGGTGGTTTCCATTCAGAGAACACATGGTTTCATTCATAAAACACAGGGTTCTATTCATAAAACACAGGGTTCCATTCATAGAACACAGGGTTCTATTAATAGAACACAAGGTTTTATTAATAGAACACATGGTTATATTTATAGATCACGGGTGGTTTCCATTCAGAGAACACATGATTTCATTCATAAAACACAGGGTTCTATTTATAGAACACAGGGTTCCATTCATAGAACACAGGGTTCTATTAATAGAACACAAGGTTTTATTCATAAAACACATGGTTATATTTATAGATCATGGGTGGTTTCCATTCAGAGAACACATGGTTTCATTCATAAAACACAGGGTTCTATTCATAGAACACAGGGTTCCATTCATAGAACACAGGGTTCTATTAATAGAACACAATGTTTTATTCATAAAACACATGGTTATATTTATAGATCACGGGTGGTTTCCATTCAGAGAACACATAATTTCATTCATAAAACACAGGGTTCTATTCATAGAACACAGGGTTCCATTTATAGAACACAGGGTTCTATTCATAGAACACAAGGTTTTATTCATAGAACACATGGTCATATTTATAGATCACGGGTGGTTTCCATTCAGAGAACACATAATTTTATTCATAAAACACAGGGTTCTATTCATAGAACACAGGGTTCCATTTATAGAACACAGGGTTCTATTCATAGAACTCAAGGTTTTATTCATAGAACAGATGGTTATATTTATAGATCACGGGTCGTTTCCATTCAGAGAACACATGGTTTCATTCATAAAACACAGGGTTCTATTCATGGAACACAGGGTTCCATTCATAGAACACAGGGTTCTATTAATAAAACACAAGGTTTTATTCATAGAACACATGGTTATATTTATAGATCACGGGTGGTTTCCATTCAGAGAACACATAATTTCATTCATAAAACACAGGGTTCTATTCATAGAACACAGGGTTACATTTATAGAACACAGGGTTCTATTCATAGAACTCAAGGTTTTATTCATAGAACAGATGGTTATATTTATAGATCACGGGTGGTTTCCATTCAGAGAACACATAATTTCATTCATAAAACACAGGGTTCTATTCATAGAACACAGGGTTCCATTTATAGAACACGGGGTTCTATTCATAGAACACAAGGTTTATTCATAGAACAGATGGTTATATTTATAGATCACGGGTGGTTTCCATTCAGAGAACACATGGTTTCATTCATAAAACACAGGGTTCTATTCATGGAACACAGGGTTCCATTCATAGAACACAGGGTTCTATTTATAGAACACAAGGTTTTATTCATAGAACACATGGTTATATTTATAGATCACGGGTGGTTTCCATTCAGAGAACACATAATTTCATTCATAAAACACAGGGTTCTATTCATAGAACACAAGGTTCCAATTATAGAACACAGGGTTCTATTCATAGAACACAAGGTTTTATTCATAGAACAGATGGGTATATTTATAGATCACAGGTGGTTTCCATTCAGAGAACACATGGTTTCATTCATAAAACACAGGGTTCTATTCATAAAACACAGGGTTCCATTCATAGAACACAGGGTTCTATTAATAGAACACAAGGTTTTATTCATAGAACACATGGTTATATTTATAGATCACGGGTGGTTTCCATTCAGAGAACACATGATTTCATTCATAAAACACAGGGTTCTATTTATAGAACACAGGGTTCCATTCATAGAACACAGGGTTCTATTAATAGAACACAAGGTTTTATTCATAAAACACATGGTTATATTTATAGATCACGGGTGGTTTCCATTCAGAGAACACATGGTTTCATTCATAAAACACAGGGTTCTATTCATAGAACACAGGGTTCCATTCATAGAACACAGGGTTCTATTAATAGAACACAAGGTTTTATTCATAAAACACATGGTTATATTTATAGATCACGGGTGGTTCCCATTCAGAGAACACAGAATTTCATTCATAAAACACAGGGTTCTATTCATAGAACACAGGGTTCCATTTATAGAACACAGGGTTCTATTCATAGAACACAAGGTTTTATTCATAGAACAGATGGTTATATTTATAGATCACGGGTGGTTTCCATTCAGAGAACACATAATTGCATTCATAAAACACAGGGTTCTATTCATAGAACACAGGGTTCCATTTATAGAACACAGGTTTCTATTCATAGAACACAAGGTTTTATTCATAGAACACATGGCTATATTTATAGATCACGGGTGGTTTCCATTCAGAGAACACATGGTTTCATTCATAAAACACAGGGTTCTATTTATAGAACACAGGGTTCCATTCATAGAACACAGGGTTCTATTAATAGAACACAAGGTTTTATTCATAAAACACATGGTTATATTTATAGATCACGGGTGGTTTCCATTCAGAGAACACATGGTTTCATTCATAAAACACAGGGTTCTATTCATGGAACACAGGGTTCCATTCATAGAACACAGGGTTCTATTAATAGAACACAAGGTTTTATTCATAGAACACATGGTTATATTTATAGATCACGGGTGGTTTCAATTCAGAGAACACATAATTTCATTCATAAAACACAGGGTTATGTTCATAGAACACAAGGTTCCAATTATAGAACACAGGGTTCTATTCATAGAACACAAGGTTTTATTCATAGAACAGATGGGTATATTTATAGATCACGGGTGGTTTCCATTCAGAGAACACATGGTTTCATTCATAAAACACAGGGTTCTATTCATAAAACACAGGGTTCCATTCATAGAACACAGGGTTCTATTAATAGAACACAAGGTTTTATTAATAGAACACATGGTTATATTTATAGATCACGGGTGGTTTCCATTCAGAGAACACATGATTTCATTCATAAAACACAGGGTTCTATTTATAGAACACAGGGTTCCATTCATAGAACACAGGGTTCTATTAATAGAACACAAGGTTTTATTCATAAAACACATGGTTATATTTATAGATCATGGGTGGTTTCCATTCAGAGAACACATGGTTTCATTCATAAAACACAGGGTTCTATTCATAGAACACAGGGTTCCATTCATAGAACACAGGGTTCTATTAATAGAACACAATGTTTTATTCATAAAACACATGGTTATATTTATAGATCACGGGTGGTTTCCATTCAGAGAACACATAATTTCATTCATAAAACACAGGGTTCTATTCATAGAACACAGGGTTCCATTTATAGAACACAGGGTTCTATTCATAGAACACAAGGTTTTATTCATAGAACACATGGTCATATTTATAGATCACGGGTGGTTTCCATTCAGAGAACACATAATTTTATTCATAAAACACAGGGTTCTATTCATAGAACACAGGGTTCCATTTATAGAACACAGGGTTCTATTCATAGAACTCAAGGTTTTATTCATAGAACAGATGGTTATATTTATAGATCACGGGTCGTTTCCATTCAGAGAACACATGGTTTCATTCATAAAACACAGGGTTCTATTCATGGAACACAGGGTTCCATTCATAGAACACAGGGTTCTATTAATAAAACACAAGGTTTTATTCATAGAACACATGGTTATATTTATAGATCACGGGTGGTTTCCATTCAGAGAACACATAATTTCATTCATAAAACACAGGGTTCTATTCATAGAACACAGGGTTACATTTATAGAACACAGGGTTCTATTCATAGAACTCAAGGTTTTATTCATAGAACAGATGGTTATATTTATAGATCACGGGTGGTTTCCATTCAGAGAACACATAATTTCATTCATAAAACACAGGGTTCTATTCATAGAACACAGGGTTCCATTTATAGAACACGGGGTTCTATTCATAGAACACAAGGTTTATTCATAGAACAGATGGTTATATTTATAGATCACGGGTGGTTTCCATTCAGAGAACACATGGTTTCATTCATAAAACACAGGGTTCTATTCATGGAACACAGGGTTCCATTCATAGAACACAGGGTTCTATTTATAGAACACAAGGTTTTATTCATAGAACACATGGTTATATTTATAGATCACGGGTGGTTTCCATTCAGAGAACACATAATTTCATTCATAAAACACAGGGTTCTATTCATAGAACACAAGGTTCCAATTATAGAACACAGGGTTCTATTCATAGAACACAAGGTTTTATTCATAGAACAGATGGGTATATTTATAGATCACAGGTGGTTTCCATTCAGAGAACACATGGTTTCATTCATAAAACACAGGGTTCTATTCATAAAACACAGGGTTCCATTCATAGAACACAGGGTTCTATTAATAGAACACAAGGTTTTATTCATAGAACACATGGTTATATTTATAGATCACGGGTGGTTTCCATTCAGAGAACACATGATTTCATTCATAAAACACAGGGTTCTATTTATAGAACACAGGGTTCCATTCATAGAACACAGGGTTCTATTAATAGAACACAAGGTTTTATTCATAAAACACATGGTTATATTTATAGATCACGGGTGGTTTCCATTCAGAGAACACATGGTTTCATTCATAAAACACAGGGTTCTATTCATAGAACACAGGGTTCCATTCATAGAACACAGGGTTCTATTAATAGAACACAAGGTTTTATTCATAAAACACATGGTTATATTTATAGATCACGGGTGGTTCCCATTCAGAGAACACAGAATTTCATTCATAAAACACAGGGTTCTATTCATAGAACACAGGGTTCCATTTATAGAACACAGGGTTCTATTCATAGAACACAAGGTTTTATTCATAGAACAGATGGTTATATTTATAGATCACGGGTGGTTTCCATTCAGAGAACACATAATTGCATTCATAAAACACAGGGTTCTATTCATAGAACACAGGGTTCCATTTATAGAACACAGGTTTCTATTCATAGAACACAAGGTTTTATTCATAGAACACATGGCTATATTTATAGATCACGGGTGGTTTCCATTCAGAGAACACATGGTTTCATTCATAAAACACAGGGTTCTATTTATAGAACACAGGGTTCCATTCATAGAACACAGGGTTCTATTAATAGAACACAAGGTTTTATTCATAAAACACATGGTTATATTTATAGATCACGGGTGGTTTCCATTCAGAGAACACATGGTTTCATTCATAAAACACAGGGTTCTATTCATGGAACACAGGGTTCCATTCATAGAACACAGGGTTCTATTAATAGAACACAAGGTTTTATTCATAGAACACATGGTTATATTTATAGATCACGGGTGGTTTCAATTCAGAGAACACATAATTTCATTCATAAAACACAGGGTTATGTTCATAGAACACAAGGTTCCAATTATAGAACACAGGGTTCTATTCATAGAACACAAGGTTTTATTCATAGAACAGATGGGTATATTTATAGATCACGGGTGGTTTCCATTCAGAGAACACATGGTTTCATTCATAAAACACAGGGTTCTATTCATAAAACACAGGGTTCCATTCATAGAACACAGGGTTCTATTAATAGAACACAAGGTTTTATTAATAGAACACATGGTTATATTTATAGATCACGGGTGGTTTCCATTCAGAGAACACATGATTTCATTCATAAAACACAGGGTTCTATTTATAGAACACAGGGTTCCATTCATAGAACACAGGGTTCTATTAATAGAACACAAGGTTTTATTCATAAAACACATGGTTATATTTATAGATCATGGGTGGTTTCCATTCAGAGAACACATGGTTTCATTCATAAAACACAGGGTTCTATTCATAGAACACAGGGTTCCATTCATAGAACACAGGGTTCTATTAATAGAACACAATGTTTTATTCATAAAACACATGGTTATATTTATAGATCACGGGTGGTTTCCATTCAGAGAACACATAATTTCATTCATAAAACACAGGGTTCTATTCATAGAACACAGGGTTCCATTTATAGAACACAGGGTTCTATTCATAGAACACAAGGTTTTATTCATAGAACACATGGTCATATTTATAGATCACGGGTGGTTTCCATTCAGAGAACACATAATTTTATTCATAAAACACAGGGTTCTATTCATAGAACACAGGGTTCCATTTATAGAACACAGGGTTCTATTCATAGAACTCAAGGTTTTATTCATAGAACAGATGGTTATATTTATAGATCACGGGTCGTTTCCATTCAGAGAACACATGGTTTCATTCATAAAACACAGGGTTCTATTCATAGAACACAGGGTTACATTTATAGAACACAGGGTTCTATTCATAGAACTCAAGGTTTTATTCATAGAACAGATGGTTATATTTATAGATCACGGGTGGTTTCCATTCAGAGAACACATAATTTCATTCATAAAACACAGGGTTCTATTCATAGAACACAGGGTTCCATTTATAGAACACGGGGTTCTATTCATAGAACACAAGGTTTATTCATAGAACAGATGGTTATATTTATAGATCACGGGTGGTTTCCATTCAGAGAACACATGGTTTCATTCATAAAACACAGGGTTCTATTCATGGAACACAGGGTTCCATTCATAGAACACAGGGTTCTATTTATAGAACACAAGGTTTTATTCATAGAACACATGGTTATATTTATAGATCACGGGTGGTTTCCATTCAGAGAACACATAATTTCATTCATAAAACACAGGGTTCTATTCATAGAACACAAGGTTCCAATTATAGAACACAGGGTTCTATTCATAGAACACAAGGTTTTATTCATAGAACAGATGGGTATATTTATAGATCACAGGTGGTTTCCATTCAGAGAACACATGGTTTCATTCATAAAACACAGGGTTCTATTCATAAAACACAGGGTTCCATTCATAGAACACAGGGTTCTATTAATAGAACACAAGGTTTTATTCATAGAACACATGGTTATATTTATAGATCACGGGTGGTTTCCATTCAGAGAACACATGATTTCATTCATAAAACACAGGGTTCTATTTATAGAACACAGGGTTCCATTCATAGAACACAGGGTTCTATTAATAGAACACAAGGTTTTATTCATAAAACACATGGTTATATTTATAGATCACGGGTGGTTTCCATTCAGAGAACACATGGTTTCATTCATAAAACACAGGGTTCTATTCATAGAACACAGGGTTCCATTCATAGAACACAGGGTTCTATTAATAGAACACAAGGTTTTATTCATAAAACACATGGTTATATTTATAGATCACGGGTGGTTCCCATTCAGAGAACACAGAATTTCATTCATAAAACACAGGGTTCTATTCATAGAACACAGGGTTCCATTTATAGAACACAGGGTTCTATTCATAGAACTCAAGGTTTTATTCATAGAACAGATGGTTATATGTATAGATCACGGGTGGTTTCCATTCAGAGAACACATGGTTTCATTCATAAAACACAGGGTTCTATTCATGGAACACAGGGTTCCATTCATAGAACACAGGGTTCTATTAATAAAACACAAGGTTTTATTCATAGAACACATGGTTATATTTATAGATCACGGGTGGTTTCCATTCAGAGAACACATAATTTAATTCATAAAACACAGGGTTCTATTCATAGAACACAAGGTTCAAATTATAGAACACAGGGTTCTATTCATAGAACACAAGGTTTTATTCATAGAACAGATGGGTATATTTATAGATCACGGGTGGTTTCCATTCAGAGAACACATGGTTTCATTCATAAAACACAGGGTTCTATTCATAAAACACAGGGTTCCATTCATAGAACACAGGGTTCTATTAATAGAACACAAGGTTTTATTCATAAAACACATGGTTATATTTATAGATCACGGGTGGTTTCCATTCAGAGAACACATCATTTCATTCATAAAACACAGGGTTCTATTCATAGAACACAGGGTTCCATTTATAGAACACTGGGTTCTATTCATAGAACACAAGGTTTTATTCATAGAACACATGGTTATATTTATAGATCACGGGTGGTTTCCATTCAGAGAACACATAATTTTATTCATAAAACACAGGGTTCTATTCATAGAACACAGGGTTACATTTATAGAACACAGGGTTCTATTCATAGAACTCAAGGTTTTATTCATAGAACAGATGGTTATATTTATAGATCACGGGTGGTTTCCATTCAGAGAACACATAATTTCATTCATAAAACACAGGGTTCTATTCATAGAACACAAGGTTCCAATTATAGAACACAGGGTTCTATTCATAGAACACAAGGTTTTATTCATAGAACAGATGGGTATATTTATAGATCACGGGTGGTTTCCATTCAGAGAACACATGATTTCATTCATAAAACACAGGGTTCTATTTATAGAACACAGGGTTCCATTCATAGAACACAGGGTTCTATTAATAGAACACAAGGTTTTATTCATAAAACACATGGTTATATTTATAGATCACGGGTGGTTTCCATTCAGAGAACACATGGTTTCATTCATAAAACACAGGGTTCTATTCATAGAACACAGGGTTCCATTCATAGAACACAGGGTTCTATAAATAGAACACAAGGTTTTATTCATAAAACACATGGTTATATTTATAGATCACGGGTGGTTTCCATTCAGAGAACACATGGTTTCATTCATAAAACACAGGGTTCTATTCATAAAACACAGGGTTCCATTCATAGAACACAGGGTTCTATTAATAGAACACAAGGTTTTATTCATAAAACACATGGTTATATTTATAGATCACGGGTGGTTTCCAATCAGAGAACACATCATTTCATTCATAAAACACAGATTCTATTCATAGAACACAGGGTTCCATTTATAGAACACTGGGTTCTATTCATAGAACACAAGGTTTTATTCATAGAACACATGGTTATATTTATAGATCATGGGTGGTTTCCATTCAGAGAACACATAATCTTATTCATAAAACACAGGGTTCTATTCATAGAACACAGGGTTCCATTTATAGAACACAGGGTTCTATTCATAGAACTCAAGGTTTTATTCATAGAACAGATGGTTATATTTATAGATCACGGGTGGTTTCCATTCAGAGAACACATAATTTCATTCATAAAACACAGGGTTCTATTCATAGAACACAGGGTTCCATTTATAGAACACGGGGTTCTATTCATAGAACACAAGGTTTTATTCATAGAACAGATGGTTATATTTATAGATCACGGGTGGTTTCCATTCAGAGAACACATAATTTCATTCATAAAACACAGGGTTCTATTCATAGAACACAGGGTTCCATTTATAGAACACGGGGTTCTATTCATAGAACACAAGGTTTATTCATAGAACAGATGGTTATATTTATAGATCACGGGTGGTTTCCATTCAGAGAACACATGGTTTCATTCATAAAACACAGGGTTCTGTTCATGGAACACAGGGTTCCATTCATAGAACACAGGGTTCTATTTATAGAACACAAGGTTTTATTCATAGAACACATGGTTATATTTATAGATCACGGGTGGTTTCCATTCAGAGAACACATAATTTCATTCATAAAACACAGGGTTCTATTCATAGAACACAAGGTTCCAATTATAGAACACAGGGTTCTATTCATAGAACACAAGGTTTTATTCATAGAACAGATGGGTATATTTATAGATCACGGGTGGTTTCCATTCAGAGAACACATGGTTTCATTCATAAAACACAGGGTTCTATTCATAAAACACAGGGTTCAATTCATAGAACACAGGGTTCTATTAATAGAACACAAGGTTTTATTCATAGAACACATGGTTATATTTATAGATCACGGGTGGTTTCCATTCAGAGAACACATGTTTTTATTCATAAAACACAGGGTTCTATTTATAGAACACAGGGTTCCATTCATAGAACAAAGGGTTCTATTAATAGAACACAAGGTTTTATTCATAAAACACATGGTTATATTTATAGATCACGGGTTGTTTCCATTCAGAGAACACATGGTTTCATTCATAAAACACAGGGTTCTATTCATAGAACACAGGGTTCCATTCATAGAACACAGGGTTCTATTAATAGAACACAAGGTTTTATTCATAAAACACAGGGTTCTATTCATAGAACACAGGGTTACATTTATAGAACACAGGGTTCTATTCATAGAACTCAAGGTTTTATTCATAGAACAGATGGTTATATTTATAGATCACGGGTGGTTTCCATTCAGAGAACACATAATTTCATTCATAAAACACAGGGTTCTATTCATAGAACACAGGGTTCCATTTATAGAACACGGGGTTCTATTCATAGAACACAAGGTTTATTCATAGGACAGATGGTTATATTTATAGATCACGGGTGGTTTCCATTCAGAGAACACATGGTTTCATTCATAAAACACAGGGTTCTATTCATGGAACACAGGGTTCCATTCATAGAACACAGGGTTCTATTTATAGAACACAAGGTTTTATTCATAGAACACATGGTTATATTTATAGATCACGGGTGGTTTCCATTCAGAGAACACATAATTTCATTCATAAAACACAGGGTTCTATTCATAGAACACAAGGTTCCAATTATAGAACACAGGGTTCTATTCATAGAACACAAGGTTTTATTCATAGAACAGATGGGTATATTTATAGATCACGGGTGGTTTCCATTCAGAGAACACATGATTTCATTCATAAAACACAGGGTTCTATTTATAGAACACAGGGTTCCATTCATAGAACACAGGGTTCTATTAATAGAACACAAGGTTTTATTCATAAAACACATGGTTATATTTATAGATCACGGGTGGTTTCCATTCAGAGAACACATGGTTTCATTCATAAAACACAGGGTTCTATTCATAGAACACAGGGTTCCATTCATAGAACACAGGGTTCTATAAATAGAACACAAGGTTTTATTCATAAAACACATGGTTATATTTATAGATCACGGGTGGTTTCCATTCAGAGAACACATGGTTTCATTCATAAAACACAGGGTTCTATTCATAAAACACAGGGTTCCATTCATAGAACACAGGGTTCTATTAATAGAACACAAGGTTTTATTCATAAAACACATGGTTATATTTATAGATCACGGGTGGTTTCCAATCAGAGAACACATCATTTCATTCATAAAACACAGATTCTATTCATAGAACACAGGGTTCCATTTATAGAACACTGGGTTCTATTCATAGAACACAAGGTTTTATTCATAGAACACATGGTTATATTTATAGATCACGGGTGGTTTCCATTCAGAGAACACATAATCTTATTCATAAAACACAGGGTTCTATTCATAGAACACAGGGTTCCATTTATAGAACACAGGGTTCTATTCATAGAACTCAAGGTTTTATTCATAGAACAGATGGTTATATTTATAGATCACGGGTGGTTTCCATTCAGAGAACACATAATTTCATTCATAAAACACAGGGTTCTATTCATAGAACACAGGGTTCCATTTATAGAACACGGGGTTCTATTCATAGAACACAAGGTTTTATTCATAGAACAGATGGTTATATTTATAGATCACGGGTGGTTTCCATTCAGAGAACACATAATTTCATTCATAAAACACAGGGTTCTATTCATAAAACACAGGGTTCCATTCATAGAACACAGGGTTCTATTAATAGAACACAAGGTTTTATTCATAGAACACATGGTTATATTTATAGATCACGGGTGGTTTCCATTCAGAGAACACATAATTTCATTCATAAAACACAGGGTTCTATTCATAGAACACAGGGTTCCATTTATAGAACACAGGGTTCTATTAATAGAACACAAGGTTTTATTCATAGAACACATGGTTATATTTATAGATCACGGGTGGTTTCCATTCAGAGAACACATAATTTCATTCATAAAACACAGGGTTCTATTCATAGAACACAGGGTTCCATTTATAGAACACGGGGTTCTATTCATAGAACACAAGGTTTTATTCATAGAACAGATGGTTATATTTATAGATCACGGGTGGTTTCCATTCAGAGAACACATGGTTTCATTCATAAAACACAGGGTTCTATTCATAAAACACAGGGTTCCATTCATAGAACACAGGGTTCTATTAATAGAACACAAGGTTTTATTCATAAAACACATGGTTATATTTATAGATCACGGGTTGTTTCCATTCAGAGAACACATCATTTCATTCATAAAACACAGGGTTCTATTCATAGAACACAGGGTTCCATTTATAGAACACTGGGTTCTATTCATAGAACACAAGGTTTTATTCATAGAACACATGGTTATATTTATAGATCACGGGTGGTTTCCATTCAGAGAACACATAATTTTATTCATAAAACACAGGGTTCTATTCATAGAACACAGGGTTACATTTATAGAACACAGGGTTCTATTCATAGAACTCAAGGTTTTATTCATAGAACAGATGGTTATATTTATAGATCACGGGTGGTTTCCATTCAGAGAACACATAATTTCATTCATAAAACACAGGGTTCTATTCATAGAACACAGGGTTCCATTTATAGAACACGGGGTTCTATTCATAGAACACAAGGTTTATTCATAGAACAGATGGTTATATTTATAGATCACGGGTGGTTTCCATTCAGAGAACACATGGTTTCATTCATAAAACACAGGGTTCTGTTCATGGAACACAGGGTTCCATTCATAGAACACAGGGTTCTATTTATAGAACACAAGGTTTTATTCATAGAACACATGGTTATATTTATAGATCACGGGTGGTTTCCATTCAGAGAACACATAATTTCATTCATAAAACACAGGGTTCTATTCATAGAACACAAGGTTCCAATTATAGAACACAGGGTTCTATTCATAGAACACAAGGTTTTATTCATAGAACAGATGGGTATATTTATAGATCACGGGTGGTTTCCATTCAGAGAACACATGGTTTCATTCATAAAACACAGGGTTCTATTCATAAAACACAGGGTTCAATTCATAGAACACAGGGTTCTATTAATAGAACACAAGGTTTTATTCATAGAACACATGGTTATATTTATAGATCACGGGTGGTTTCCATTCAGAGAACACATGTTTTTATTCATAAAACACAGGGTTCTATTTATAGAACACAGGGTTCCATTCATAGAACAAAGGGTTCTATTAATAGAACACAAGGTTTTATTCATAAAACACATGGTTATATTTATAGATCACGGGTTGTTTCCATTCAGAGAACACATGGTTTCATTCATAAAACACAGGGTTCTATTCATAGAACACAGGGTTCCATTCATAGAACACAGGGTTCTATTAATAGAACACAAGGTTTTATTCATAAAACACATGGTTATATTTATAGATCACGGGTGGTTTCCATTCAGAGAACACATGGTTTCATTCATAAAACACAGGGTTCTATTCATAGAACACAGGGTTCCATTCATAGAACACAGGGTTCTATTAATAGAACACAAGTTTTTATTCATAAAACACATGGTTATATTTATAGATCACGGGTGGTTCCCATTCAGAGAACACAGAATTTCATTCATAAAACACAGGGTTCTATTCATAGAACACAGGGTTCCATTTATAGAACACAGGGTTCTATTCATAGAACTCAAGGTTTTATTCATAGAACAGATGGTTATATTTATAGATCACGGGTGGTTTCCATTCAGAGAACACATGGTTTCATTCATAAAACACAGGGTTCTATTCATGGAACACAGGGTTCCATTCATAGAACACAGGGTTCTATTAATAAAACACAAGGTTTTATTCATAGAACACATGGTTATATTTATAGATCACGGGTGGTTTCCATTCAGAGAACACATAATTTAATTCATAAAACACAGGGTTCTATTCATAGAACACAAGGTTCAAATTATAGAACACAGGGTTCTATTCATAGAACACAAGGTTTTATTCATAGAACAGATGGGTATATTTATAGATCACGGGTGGTTTCCATTCAGAGAACACATGGTTTCATTCATAAAACACAGGGTTCTATTCATAAAACACAGGGTTCCATTCATAGAACACAGGGTTCTATTAATAGAACACAAGGTTTTATTCATAAAACACATGGTTATATTTATAGATCACGGGTGGTTTCCATTCAGAGAACACATCATTTCATTCATAAAACACAGGGTTCTATTCATAGAACACAGGGTTCCATTTATAGAACACTGGGTTCTATTCATAGAACACAAGGTTTTATTCATAGAACACATGGTTATATTTATAGATCACGGGTGGTTTCCATTCAGAGAACACATAATTTTATTCATAAAACACAGGGTTCTATTCATAGAACACAGGGTTACATTTATAGAACACAGGGTTCTATTCATAGAACTCAAGGTTTTATTCATAGAACAGATGGTTATATTTATAGATCACGGGTGGTTTCCATTCAGAGAACACATAATTTCATTCATAAAACACAGGGTTCTATTCATAGAACACAGGGTTCCATTTAT
Source organism: Crinia signifera (assembly GCF_055691185.1). NCBI lineage: Eukaryota > Metazoa > Chordata > Amphibia > Anura > Myobatrachidae > Crinia > Crinia signifera. The sequence goes on along the minus strand of NC_139217.1, from coordinate 234,261,916 downwards.
AGAACACGGGGTTCTATTCATAGAACACAAGGTTTATTCATAGGACAGATGGTTATATTTATAGATCACGGGTGGTTTCCATTCAGAGAACACATGGTTTCATTCATAAAACACAGGGTTCTATTCATGGAACACAGGGTTCCATTCATAGAACACAGGGTTCTATTTATAGAACACAAGGTTTTATTCATAGAACACATGGTTATATTTATAGATCACGGGTGGTTTCCATTCAGAGAACACATAATTTCATTCATAAAACACAGGGTTCTATTCATAGAACACAAGGTTCCAATTATAGAACACAGGGTTCTATTCATAGAACACAAGGTTTTATTCATAGAACAGATGGGTATATTTATAGATCACGGGTGGTTTCCATTCAGAGAACACATGATTTCATTCATAAAACACAGGGTTCTATTTATAGAACACAGGGTTCCATTCATAGAACACAGGGTTCTATTAATAGAACACAAGGTTTTATTCATAAAACACATGGTTATATTTATAGATCACGGGTGGTTTCCATTCAGAGAACACATGGTTTCATTCATAAAACACAGGGTTCTATTCATAGAACACAGGGTTCCATTCATAGAACACAGGGTTCTATAAATAGAACACAAGGTTTTATTCATAAAACACATGGTTATATTTATAGATCACGGGTGGTTTCCATTCAGAGAACACATGGTTTCATTCATAAAACACAGGGTTCTATTCATAAAACACAGGGTTCCATTCATAGAACACAGGGTTCTATTAATAGAACACAAGGTTTTATTCATAAAACACATGGTTATATTTATAGATCACGGGTGGTTTCCAATCAGAGAACACATCATTTCATTCATAAAACACAGATTCTATTCATAGAACACAGGGTTCCATTTATAGAACACTGGGTTCTATTCATAGAACACAAGGTTTTATTCATAGAACACATGGTTATATTTATAGATCACGGGTGGTTTCCATTCAGAGAACACATAATCTTATTCATAAAACACAGGGTTCTATTCATAGAACACAGGGTTCCATTTATAGAACACAGGGTTCTATTCATAGAACTCAAGGTTTTATTCATAGAACAGATGGTTATATTTATAGATCACGGGTGGTTTCCATTCAGAGAACACATAATTTCATTCATAAAACACAGGGTTCTATTCATAGAACACAGGGTTCCATTTATAGAACACGGGGTTCTATTCATAGAACACAAGGTTTTATTCATAGAACAGATGGTTATATTTATAGATCACGGGTGGTTTCCATTCAGAGAACACATAATTTCATTCATAAAACACAGGGTTCTATTCATAGAACACAGGGTTCCATTTATAGAACACGGGGTTCTATTCATAGAACACAAGGTTTATTCATAGAACAGATGGTTATATTTATAGATCACGGGTGGTTTCCATTCAGAGAACACATGGTTTCATTCATAAAACACAGGGTTCTGTTCATGGAACACAGGGTTCCATTCATAGAACACAGGGTTCTATTTATAGAACACAAGGTTTTATTCATAGAACACATGGTTATATTTATAGATCACGGGTGGTTTCCATTCAGAGAACACATAATTTCATTCATAAAACACAGGGTTCTATTCATAGAACACAAGGTTCCAATTATAGAACACAGGGTTCTATTCATAGAACACAAGGTTTTATTCATAGAACAGATGGGTATATTTATAGATCACGGGTGGTTTCCATTCAGAGAACACATGGTTTCATTCATAAAACACAGGGTTCTATTCATAAAACACAGGGTTCAATTCATAGAACACAGGGTTCTATTAATAGAACACAAGGTTTTATTCATAGAACACATGGTTATATTTATAGATCACGGGTGGTTTCCATTCAGAGAACACATGTTTTTATTCATAAAACACAGGGTTCTATTTATAGAACACAGGGTTCCATTCATAGAACAAAGGGTTCTATTAATAGAACACAAGGTTTTATTCATAAAACACATGGTTATATTTATAGATCACGGGTTGTTTCCATTCAGAGAACACATGGTTTCATTCATAAAACACAGGGTTCTATTCATAGAACACAGGGTTCCATTCATAGAACACAGGGTTCTATTAATAGAACACAAGGTTTTATTCATAAAACACAGGGTTCTATTCATAGAACACAGGGTTACATTTATAGAACACAGGGTTCTATTCATAGAACTCAAGGTTTTATTCATAGAACAGATGGTTATATTTATAGATCACGGGTGGTTTCCATTCAGAGAACACATAATTTCATTCATAAAACACAGGGTTCTATTCATAGAACACAGGGTTCCATTTATAGAACACGGGGTTCTATTCATAGAACACAAGGTTTATTCATAGGACAGATGGTTATATTTATAGATCACGGGTGGTTTCCATTCAGAGAACACATGGTTTCATTCATAAAACACAGGGTTCTATTCATGGAACACAGGGTTCCATTCATAGAACACAGGGTTCTATTTATAGAACACAAGGTTTTATTCATAGAACACATGGTTATATTTATAGATCACGGGTGGTTTCCATTCAGAGAACACATAATTTCATTCATAAAACACAGGGTTCTATTCATAGAACACAAGGTTCCAATTATAGAACACAGGGTTCTATTCATAGAACACAAGGTTTTATTCATAGAACAGATGGGTATATTTATAGATCACGGGTGGTTTCCATTCAGAGAACACATGATTTCATTCATAAAACACAGGGTTCTATTTATAGAACACAGGGTTCCATTCATAGAACACAGGGTTCTATTAATAGAACACAAGGTTTTATTCATAAAACACATGGTTATATTTATAGATCACGGGTGGTTTCCATTCAGAGAACACATGGTTTCATTCATAAAACACAGGGTTCTATTCATAGAACACAGGGTTCCATTCATAGAACACAGGGTTCTATAAATAGAACACAAGGTTTTATTCATAAAACACATGGTTATATTTATAGATCACGGGTGGTTTCCATTCAGAGAACACATGGTTTCATTCATAAAACACAGGGTTCTATTCATAAAACACAGGGTTCCATTCATAGAACACAGGGTTCTATTAATAGAACACAAGGTTTTATTCATAAAACACATGGTTATATTTATAGATCACGGGTGGTTTCCAATCAGAGAACACATCATTTCATTCATAAAACACAGATTCTATTCATAGAACACAGGGTTCCATTTATAGAACACTGGGTTCTATTCATAGAACACAAGGTTTTATTCATAGAACACATGGTTATATTTATAGATCACGGGTGGTTTCCATTCAGAGAACACATAATCTTATTCATAAAACACAGGGTTCTATTCATAGAACACAGGGTTCCATTTATAGAACACAGGGTTCTATTCATAGAACTCAAGGTTTTATTCATAGAACAGATGGTTATATTTATAGATCACGGGTGGTTTCCATTCAGAGAACACATAATTTCATTCATAAAACACAGGGTTCTATTCATAGAACACAGGGTTCCATTTATAGAACACGGGGTTCTATTCATAGAACACAAGGTTTTATTCATAGAACAGATGGTTATATTTATAGATCACGGGTGGTTTCCATTCAGAGAACACATAATTTCATTCATAAAACACAGGGTTCTATTCATAAAACACAGGGTTCCATTCATAGAACACAGGGTTCTATTAATAGAACACAAGGTTTTATTCATAGAACACATGGTTATATTTATAGATCACGGGTGGTTTCCATTCAGAGAACACATAATTTCATTCATAAAACACAGGGTTCTATTCATAGAACACAGGGTTCCATTTATAGAACACAGGGTTCTATTAATAGAACACAAGGTTTTATTCATAGAACACATGGTTATATTTATAGATCACGGGTGGTTTCCATTCAGAGAACACATAATTTCATTCATAAAACACAGGGTTCTATTCATAGAACACAGGGTTCCATTTATAGAACACGGGGTTCTATTCATAGAACACAAGGTTTTATTCATAGAACAGATGGTTATATTTATAGATCACGGGTGGTTTCCATTCAGAGAACACATGGTTTCATTCATAAAACACAGGGTTCTATTCATAAAACACAGGGTTCCATTCATAGAACACAGGGTTCTATTAATAGAACACAAGGTTTTATTCATAAAACACATGGTTATATTTATAGATCACGGGTTGTTTCCATTCAGAGAACACATCATTTCATTCATAAAACACAGGGTTCTATTCATAGAACACAGGGTTCCATTTATAGAACACTGGGTTCTATTCATAGAACACAAGGTTTTATTCATAGAACACATGGTTATATTTATAGATCACGGGTGGTTTCCATTCAGAGAACACATAATTTTATTCATAAAACACAGGGTTCTATTCATAGAACACAGGGTTACATTTATAGAACACAGGGTTCTATTCATAGAACTCAAGGTTTTATTCATAGAACAGATGGTTATATTTATAGATCACGGGTGGTTTCCATTCAGAGAACACATAATTTCATTCATAAAACACAGGGTTCTATTCATAGAACACAGGGTTCCATTTATAGAACACGGGGTTCTATTCATAGAACACAAGGTTTATTCATAGAACAGATGGTTATATTTATAGATCACGGGTGGTTTCCATTCAGAGAACACATGGTTTCATTCATAAAACACAGGGTTCTGTTCATGGAACACAGGGTTCCATTCATAGAACACAGGGTTCTATTTATAGAACACAAGGTTTTATTCATAGAACACATGGTTATATTTATAGATCACGGGTGGTTTCCATTCAGAGAACACATAATTTCATTCATAAAACACAGGGTTCTATTCATAGAACACAAGGTTCCAATTATAGAACACAGGGTTCTATTCATAGAACACAAGGTTTTATTCATAGAACAGATGGGTATATTTATAGATCACGGGTGGTTTCCATTCAGAGAACACATGGTTTCATTCATAAAACACAGGGTTCTATTCATAAAACACAGGGTTCAATTCATAGAACACAGGGTTCTATTAATAAAACACAAGGTTTTATTCATAGAACACATGGTTATATTTATAGATCACGGGTGGTTTCCATTCAGAGAACACATGTTTTTATTCATAAAACACAGGGTTCTATTTATAGAACACAGGGTTCCATTCATAGAACAAAGGGTTCTATTAATAGAACACAAGGTTTTATTCATAAAACACATGGTTATATTTATAGATCACGGGTTGTTTCCATTCAGAGAACACATGGTTTCATTCATAAAACACAGGGTTCTATTCATAGAACACAGGGTTCCATTCATAGAACACAGGGTTCTATTAATAGAACACAAGGTTTTATTCATAAAACACATGGTTATATTTATAGATCACGGGTGGTTTCCATTCAGAGAACACAGAATTTTATTCATAAAACACAGGGTTCTATTCATAGAACACAGGGTTCCATTTATAAAACACAGGGTTCTATTCATAGAACACAAGGTTTTATTCATAGAACAGATGGTTATATTTATAGATCACGGGTGGTTTCCATTCAGAGAACACATAATTGCATTCATAAAACACAGGGTTCTATTCATAGAACACAGGGTTCCATTTATAGAACACAGGTTTCTATTCATAGAACACAAGGTTTTATTCATAGAACACATGGCTATATTTATAGATCACGGGTGGTTTCCATTCAGAGAACACATGGTTTCATTCATAAAACACAGGGTTCTATTCATAGAACACAGGGTTCCATTCATAGAACACAGGGTTCTATTAATAGAACACAAGGTTTTATTCATAAAACACATGGTTATATTTATAGATCACGGGTGGTTTCCATTCAGAGAACACATAATTTTATTCATAAAACACAGGGTTCTATTCATAGAACACAGGGTTCCATTTATAGAACACAGGGTTCTATTCATAGAACACAAGGTTTTATTCATAGAACAGATGGCTATATTTATAGATCACGGGTGGTTTCCATTCAGAGAACACATAATTTTATTCATAAAACACAGGGTTCTATTCATAGAACACAAGGTTCCAATTATAGAACACAGGGTTCTATTCATAGAACTCAAGGTTTTTTTCATAGAACAGATGGGTATATTTATAGATCACGGGTGGTTTCCATTCAGAGAACACATGGTTTCATTCATAAAACACAGGGTTCTATTCATAAAACACAGGGTTCCATTCATAGAACACAGGGTTCTATTAATAGAACACAAGGTTTTATTCATAGAACACATGGTTATATTTATAGATCACGGGTGGTTTCCATTCAGAGAACACATAATTTCATTCATAAAACACAGGGTTCTATTCATAGAACACAGGGTTCCATTTATAGAACACAGGGTTCTATTAATAGAACACAAGGTTTTATTCATAGAACACATGGTTATATTTATAGATCACGGGTGGTTTCCATTCAGAGAACACATAATTTCATTCATAAAACACAGGGTTCTATTCATAAAACACAGGGTTCCATTCATAGAACACAGGGTTCTATTAATAGAACACAAGGTTTTATTCATAGAACACATGGTTATATTTATAGATCACGGGTGGTTTCCATTCAGAGAACACATAATTTCATTCATAAAACACAGGGTTCTATTCATAGAACACAGGGTTCCATTTATAGAACACAGGGTTCTATTAATAGAACACAAGGTTTTATTCATAGAACACATGGTTATATTTATAGATCACGGGTGGTTTCCATTCAGAGAACACATAATTTCATTCATAAAACACAGGGTTCTATTCATAGAACACAGGGTTCCATTTATAGAACACGGGGTTCTATTCATAGAACACAAGGTTTTATTCATAGAACAGATGGTTATATTTATAGATCACGGGTGGTTTCCATTCAGAGAACACATGGTTTCATTCATAAAACACAGGGTTCTATTCATAAAACACAGGGTTCCATTCATAGAACACAGGGTTCTATTAATAGAACACAAGGTTTTATTCATAAAACACATGGTTATATTTATAGATCACGGGTTGTTTCCATTCAGAGAACACATCATTTCATTCATAAAACACAGGGTTCTATTCATAGAACACAGGGTTCCATTTATAGAACACTGGGTTCTATTCATAGAACACAAGGTTTTATTCATAGAACACATGGTTATATTTATAGATCACGGGTGGTTTCCATTCAGAGAACACATAATTTTATTCATAAAACACAGGGTTCTATTCATAGAACACAGGGTTACATTTATAGAACACAGGGTTCTATTCATAGAACTCAAGGTTTTATTCATAGAACAGATGGTTATATTTATAGATCACGGGTGGTTTCCATTCAGAGAACACATAATTTCATTCATAAAACACAGGGTTCTATTCATAGAACACAGGGTTCCATTTATAGAACACGGGGTTCTATTCATAGAACACAAGGTTTATTCATAGAACAGATGGTTATATTTATAGATCACGGGTGGTTTCCATTCAGAGAACACATGGTTTCATTCATAAAACACAGGGTTCTGTTCATGGAACACAGGGTTCCATTCATAGAACACAGGGTTCTATTTATAGAACACAAGGTTTTATTCATAGAACACATGGTTATATTTATAGATCACGGGTGGTTTCCATTCAGAGAACACATAATTTCATTCATAAAACACAGGGTTCTATTCATAGAACACAAGGTTCCAATTATAGAACACAGGGTTCTATTCATAGAACACAAGGTTTTATTCATAGAACAGATGGGTATATTTATAGATCACGGGTGGTTTCCATTCAGAGAACACATGGTTTCATTCATAAAACACAGGGTTCTATTCATAAAACACAGGGTTCAATTCATAGAACACAGGGTTCTATTAATAGAACACAAGGTTTTATTCATAGAACACATGGTTATATTTATAGATCACGGGTGGTTTCCATTCAGAGAACACATGTTTTTATTCATAAAACACAGGGTTCTATTTATAGAACACAGGGTTCCATTCATAGAACAAAGGGTTCTATTAATAGAACACAAGGTTTTATTCATAAAACACATGGTTATATTTATAGATCACGGGTTGTTTCCATTCAGAGAACACATGGTTTCATTCATAAAACACAGGGTTCTATTCATAGAACACAGGGTTCCATTCATAGAACACAGGGTTCTATTAATAGAACACAAGGTTTTATTCATAAAACACATGGTTATATTTATAGATCACGGGTGGTTTCCATTCAGAGAACACAGAATTTCATTCATAAAACACAGGGTTCTATTCATAGAACACAGGGTTCCATTTATAAAACACAGGGTTCTATTCATAGAACACAAGGTTTTATTCATAGAACAGATGGTTATATTTATAGATCACGGGTGGTTTCCATTCAGAGAACACATAATTGCATTCATAAAACACAGGGTTCTATTCATAGAACACAGGGTTCCATTTATAGAACACAGGTTTCTATTCATAGAACACAAGGTTTTATTCATAGAACACATGGCTATATTTATAGATCACGGGTGGTTTCCATTCAGAGAACACATGGTTTCATTCATAAAACACAGGGTTCTATTCATAGAACACAGGGTTCCATTCATAGAACACAGAGTTCTATTAATAGAACACAAGGTTTTATTCATAAAACACATGGTTATATTTATAGATCACGGGTGGTTTCCATTCAGAGAACACATAATTTTATTCATAAAACACAGGGTTCTATTCATAGAACACAGGGTTCCATTTATAGAACACAGGGTTCTATTCATAGAACACAAGGTTTTATTCATAGAACAGATGGCTATATTTATAGATCACGGGTGGTTTCCATTCAGAGAACACATAATTTTATTCATAAAACACAGGGTTCTATTCATAGAACACAAGGTTCCAATTATAGAACACAGGGTTCTATTCATAGAACTCAAGGTTTTTTTCATAGAACAGATGGGTATATTTATAGATCACGGGTGGTTTCCATTCAGAGAACACATGGTTTCATTCATAAAACACAGGGTTCTATTCATAAAACACAGGGTTCCATTCATAGAACACAGGGTTCTATTAATAGAACACAAGGTTTTATTCATAGAACACATGGTTATATTTATAGATCACGGGTGGTTTCCATTCAGAGAACACATAATTTCATTCATAAAACACAGGGTTCTATTCATAGAACACAGGGTTCCATTTATAGAACACAGGGTTCTATTAATAGAACACAAGGTTTTATTCATAGAACACATGGTTATATTTATAGATCACGGGTGGTTTCCATTCAGAGAACACATAATTTCATTCATAAAACACAGGGTTCTATTCATAGAACACAGGGTTCCATTTATAGAACACAAGGTTTTATTCATAGAACAGATGGTTATATTTATAGATCACGGGTGGTTTCCATTCAGAGAACACATGGTTTCATTCATAAAACACAGGGTTCTATTCATAAAACACAGGGTTCCATTCATAGAACACAGGGTTCTATTAATAGAACACAAGGTTTTATTCATAAAACACATGGTTATATTTATAGATCACGGGTTGTTTCCATTCAGAGAACACATCATTTCATTCATAAAACACAGGGTTCTATTCATAGAACACAGGGTTCCATTTATAGAACACTGGGTTCTATTCATAGAACACAAGGTTTTATTCATAGAACACATGGTTATATTTATAGATCACGGGTGGTTTCCATTCAGAGAACACATAATTTTATTCATAAAACACAGGGTTCTATTCATAGAACACAGGGTTACATTTATAGAACACAGGGTTCTATTCATAGAACTCAAGGTTTTATTCATAGAACAGATGGTTATATTTATAGATCACGGGTGGTTTCCATTCAGAGAACACATAATTTCATTCATAAAACACAGGGTTCTATTCATAGAACACAGGGTTCCATTTATAGAACACGGGGTTCTATTCATAGAACACAAGGTTTATTCATAGAACAGATGGTTATATTTATAGATCACGGGTGGTTTCCATTCAGAGAACACATGGTTTCATTCATAAAACACAGGGTTCTGATCATGGAACACAGGGTTCCATTCATAGAACACAGGGTTCTATTTATAGAACACAAGGTTTTATTCATAGAACACATGGTTATATTTATAGATCACGGGTGGTTTCCATTCAGAGAACACATAATTTCATTCATAAAACACAGGGTTCTATTCATAGAACACAAGGTTCCAATTATAGAACACAGGGTTCTATTCATAGAACACAAGGTTTTATTCATAGAACAGATGGGTATATTTATAGATCACGGGTGGTTTCCATTCAGAGAACACATGGTTTCATTCATAAAACACAGGGTTCTATTCATAAAACACAGGGTTCAATTCATAGAACACAGGGTTCTATTAATAGAACACAAGGTTTTATTCATAGAACACATGGTTATATTTATAGATCACGGGTGGTTTCCATTCAGAGAACACATGTTTTTATTCATAAAACACAGGGTTCTATTTATAGAACACAGGGTTCCATTCATAGAACAAAGGGTTCTATTAATAGAACACAAGGTTTTATTCATAAAACACATGGTTATATTTATAGATCACGGGTTGTTTCCATTCAGAGAACACATGGTTTCATTCATAAAACACAGGGTTCTATTCATAGAACACAGGGTTCCATTCATAGAACACAGGGTTCTATTAATAGAACACAAGGTTTTATTCCTAAAACACAGGGTTCTATTCATAGAACACAGGGTTACATTTATAGAACACAGGGTTCTATTCATAGAACTCAAGGTTTTATTCATAGAACAGATGGTTATATTTATAGATCACGGGTGGTTTCCATTCAGAGAACACATAATTTCATTCATAAAACACAGGGTTCTATTCATAGAACACAGGGTTCCATTTATAGAACACGGGGTTCTATTCATAGAACACAAGGTTTATTCATAGGACAGATGGTTATGTTTATAGATCACGGGTGGTTTCCATTCAGAGAACACATGGTTTCATTCATAAAACACAGGGTTCTATTCATGGAACACAGGGTTCCATTCATAGAACACAGGGTTCTATTTATAGAACACAAGGTTTTATTCATAGAACACATGGTTATATTTATAGATCACGGGTGGTTTCCATTCAGAGAACACATAATTTCATTCATAAAACACAGGGTTCTATTCATAGAACACAAGGTTCCAATTATAGAACACAGGGTTCTATTCATAGAACACAAGGTTTTATTCATAGAACAGATGGGTATATTTATAGATCACGGGTGGTTTCCATTCAGAGAACACATGATTTCATTCATAAAACACAGGGTTCTATTTATAGAACACAGGGTTCCATTCATAGAACACAGGGTTCTATTAATAGAACACAAGGTTTTATTCATAAAACACATGGTTATATTTATAGATCACGGGTGGTTTCCATTCAGAGAACACATGGTTTCATTCATAAAACACAGGGTTCTATTCATAGAACACAGGGTTCCATTCATAGAACACAGGGTTCTATTAATAGAACACAAGGTTTTATTCATAAAACACATGGTTATATTTATAGATCACGGGTGGTTTCCAATCAGAGAACACATCATTTCATTCATAAAACACAGATTCTATTCATAGAACACAGGGTTCCATTTATAGAACACTGGGTTCTATTCATAGAACACAAGGTTTTATTCATAGAACACATGGTTATATTTATAGATCACGGGTGGTTTCCATTCAGAGAACACATAATCTTATTCATAAAACACAGGGTTCTATTCATAGAACACAGGGTTCCATTTATAGAACACAGGGTTCTATTCATAGAACTCAAGGTTTTATTCATAGAACAGATGGTTATATTTATAGATCACGGGTGGTTTCCATTCAGAGAACACATAATTTCATTCATAAAACACAGGGTTCTATTCATAGAACACAGGGTTCCATTTATAGAACACGGGGTTCTATTCATAGAACACAAGGTTTTATTCATAGAACAGATGGTTATATTTATAGATCACGGGTGGTTTCCATTCAGAGAACACATAATTTCATTCATAAAACACAGGGTTCTATTCATAAAACACAGGGTTCCATTCATAGAACACAGGGTTCTATTAATAGAACACAAGGTTTTATTCATAGAACACATGGTTATATTTATAGATCACGGGTGGTTTCCATTCAGAGAACACATAATTTCATTCATAAAACACAGGGTTCTATTCATAGAACACAGGGTTCCATTTATAGAACACAGGGTTCTATTAATAGAACACAAGGTTTTATTCATAGAACACATGGTTATATTTATAGATCACGGGTGGTTTCCATTCAGAGAACACATAATTTCATTCATAAAACACAGGGTTCTATTCATAGAACACAGGGTTCCATTTATAGAACACGGGGTTCTATTCATAGAACACAAGGTTTTATTCATAGAACAGATGGTTATATTTATAGATCACGGGTGGTTTCCATTCAGAGAACACATGGTTTCATTCATAAAACACAGGGTTCTATTCATAAAACACAGGGTTCCATTCATAGAACACAGGGTTCTATTAATAGAACACAAGGTTTTATTCATAAAACACATGGTTATATTTATAGATCACGGGTTGTTTCCATTCAGAGAACACATCATTTCATTCATAAAACACAGGGTTCTATTCATAGAACACAGGGTTCCATTTATAGAACACTGGGTTCTATTCATAGAACACAAGGTTTTATTCATAGAACACATGGTTATATTTATAGATCACGGGTGGTTTCCATTCAGAGAACACATAATTTTATTCATAAAACACAGGGTTCTATTCATAGAACACAGGGTTACATTTATAGAACACAGGGTTCTATTCATAGAACTCAAGGTTTTATTCATAGAACAGATGGTTCTATTTATAGATCACGGGTTGTTTCCATTCAGAGAACACATCATTTCATTCATAAAACACAGGGTTCTATTCATAGAACACAGGGTTCCATTTATAGAACACTGGGTTCTATTCATAGAACACAAGGTTTTATTCATAGAACACATGGTTATATTTATAGATCACGGGTGGTTTCCATTCAGAGAACACATAATTTTATTCATAAAACACAGGGTTCTATTCATAGAACACAGGGTTCCATTTATAGAACACGGGGTTCTATTCATAGAACACAAGGTTTATTCATAGAACAGATGGTTATATTTATAGATCACGGGTGGTTTCCATTCAGAGAACACATGGTTTCATTCATAAAACACAGGGTTCTGATCATGGAACACAGGGTTCCATTCATAGAACACAGGGTTCTATTTATAGAACACAAGGTTTTATTCATAGAACACATGGTTATATTTATAGATCACGGGTGGTTTCCATTCAGAGAACACATAATTTCATTCATAAAACACAGGGTTCTATTCATAGAACACAAGGTTCCAATTATAGAACACAGGGTTCTATTCATAGAACACAAGGTTTTATTCATAGAACAGATGGGTATATTTATAGATCACGGGTGGTTTCCATTCAGAGAACACATGGTTTCATTCATAAAACACAGGGTTCTATTCATAAAACACAGGGTTCAATTCATAGAACACAGGGTTCTATTAATAGAACACAAGGTTTTATTCATAGAACACATGGTTATATTTATAGATCACGGGTGGTTTCCATTCAGAGAACACATGTTTTTATTCATAAAACACAGGGTTCTATTTATAGAACACAGGGTTCCATTCATAGAACAAAGGGTTCTATTAATAGAACACAAGGTTTTATTCATAAAACACATGGTTATATTTATAGATCACGGGTTGTTTCCATTCAGAGAACACATGGTTTCATTCATAAAACACAGGGTTCTATTCATAGAACACAGGGTTCCATTCATAGAACACAGGGTTCTATTAATAGAACACAAGGTTTTATTCCTAAAACACAGGGTTCTATTCATAGAACACAGGGTTACATTTATAGAACACAGGGTTCTATTCATAGAACTCAAGGTTTTATTCATAGAACAGATGGTTATATTTATAGATCACGGGTGGTTTCCATTCAGAGAACACATAATTTCATTCATAAAACACAGGGTTCTATTCATAGAACACAGGGTTCCATTTATAGAACACGGGGTTCTATTCATAGAACACAAGGTTTATTCATAGGACAGATGGTTATGTTTATAGATCACGGGTGGTTTCCATTCAGAGAACACATGGTTTCATTCATAAAACACAGGGTTCTATTCATGGAACACAGGGTTCCATTCATAGAACACAGGGTTCTATTTATAGAACACAAGGTTTTATTCATAGAACACATGGTTATATTTATAGATCACGGGTGGTTTCCATTCAGAGAACACATAATTTCATTCATAAAACACAGGGTTCTATTCATAGAACACAAGGTTCCAATTATAGAACACAGGGTTCTATTCATAGAACACAAGGTTTTATTCATAGAACAGATGGGTATATTTATAGATCACGGGTGGTTTCCATTCAGAGAACACATGATTTCATTCATAAAACACAGGGTTCTATTTATAGAACACAGGGTTCCATTCATAGAACACAGGGTTCTATTAATAGAACACAAGGTTTTATTCATAAAACACATGGTTATATTTATAGATCACGGGTGGTTTCCATTCAGAGAACACATGGTTTCATTCATAAAACACAGGGTTCTATTCATAGAACACAGGGTTCCATTCATAGAACACAGGGTTCTATAAATAGAACACAAGGTTTTATTCATAAAACACATGGTTATATTTATAGATCACGGGTGGTTTCCATTCAGAGAACACATGGTTTCATTCATAAAACACAGGGTTCTATTCATAAAACACAGGGTTCCATTCATAGAACACAGGGTTCTATTAATAGAACACAAGGTTTTATTCATAAAACACATGGTTATATTTATAGATCACGGGTGGTTTCCAATCAGAGAACACATCATTTCATTCATAAAACACAGATTCTATTCATAGAACACAGGGTTCCATTTATAGAACACTGGGTTCTATTCATAGAACACAAGGTTTTATTCATAGAACACATGGTTATATTTATAGATCACGGGTGGTTTCCATTCAGAGAACACATAATCTTATTCATAAAACACAGGGTTCTATTCATAGAACACAGGGTTCCATTTATAGAACACAGGGTTCTATTCATAGAACTCAAGGTTTTATTCATAGAACAGATGGTTATATTTATAGATCACGGGTGGTTTCCATTCAGAGAACACATAATTTCATTCATAAAACACAGGGTTCTATTCATAGAACACAGGGTTCCATTTATAGAACACGGGGTTCTATTCATAGAACACAAGGTTTTATTCATAGAACAGATGGTTATATTTATAGATCACGGGTGGTTTCCATTCAGAGAACACATAATTTCATTCATAAAACACAGGGTTCTATTCATAAAACACAGGGTTCCATTCATAGAACACAGGGTTCTATTAATAGAACACAAGGTTTTATTCATAGAACACATGGTTATATTTATAGATCACGGGTGGTTTCCATTCAGAGAACACATAATTTCATTCATAAAACACAGGGTTCTATTCATAGAACACAGGGTTCCATTTATAGAACACAGGGTTCTATTAATAGAACACAAGGTTTTATTCATAGAACACATGGTTATATTTATAGATCACGGGTGGTTTCCATTCAGAGAACACATAATTTCATTCATAAAACACAGGGTTCTATTCATAGAACACAGGGTTCCATTTATAGAACACGGGGTTCTATTCATAGAACACAAGGTTTTATTCATAGAACAGATGGTTATATTTATAGATCACGGGTGGTTTCCATTCAGAGAACACATGGTTTCATTCATAAAACACAGGGTTCTATTCATAAAACACAGGGTTCCATTCATAGAACACAGGGTTCTATTAATAGAACACAAGGTTTTATTCATAAAACACATGGTTATATTTATAGATCACGGGTTGTTTCCATTCAGAGAACACATCATTTCATTCATAAAACACAGGGTTCTATTCATAGAACACAAGGTTCCAATTATAGAACACAGGGTTCTATTCATAGAACACAAGGTTTTATTCATAGAACAGATGGGTATATTTATAGATCACGGGTGGTTTCCATTCAGAGAACACATGGTTTCATTCATAAAACACAGGGTTCTATTCATAAAACACAGGGTTCAATTCATAGAACACAGGGTTCTATTAATAGAACACAAGGTTTTATTCATAGAACACATGGTTATATTTATAGATCACGGGTGGTTTCCATTCAGAGAACACATGTTTTTATTCATAAAACACAGGGTTCTATTTATAGAACACAGGGTTCCATTCATAGAACAAAGGGTTCTATTAATAGAACACAAGGTTTTATTCATAAAACACATGGTTATATTTATAGATCACGGGTTGTTTCCATTCAGAGAACACATGGTTTCATTCATAAAACACAGGGTTCTATTCATAGAACACAGGGTTCCATTCATAGAACACAGGGTTCTATTAATAGAACACAAGGTTTTATTCATAAAACACATGGTTATATTTATAGATCACGGGTGGTTTCCATTCAGAGAACACAGAATTTCATTCATAAAACACAGGGTTCTATTCATAGAACACAGGGTTCCATTTATAAAACACAGGGTTCTATTCATAGAACACAAGGTTTTATTCATAGAACAGATGGTTATATTTATAGATCACGGGTGGTTTCCATTCAGAGAACACATAATTGCATTCATAAAACACAGGGTTCTATTCATAGAACACAGGGTTCCATTTATAGAACACAGGTTTCTATTCATAGAACACAAGGTTTTATTCATAGAACACATGGCTATATTTATAGATCACGGGTGGTTTCCATTCAGAGAACACATGGTTTCATTCATAAAACACAGGGTTCTATTCATAGAACACAGGGTTCCATTCATAGAACACAGGGTTCTATTAATAGAACACAAGGTTTTATTCATAAAACACATGGTTATATTTATAGATCACGGGTGGTTTCCATTCAGAGAACACATAATTTTATTCATAAAACACAGGGTTCTATTCATAGAACACAGGGTTCCATTTATAGAACACAGGGTTCTATTCATAGAACACAAGGTTTTATTCATAGAACAGATGGCTATATTTATAGATCACGGGTGGTTTCCATTCAGAGAACACATAATTTTATTCATAAAACACAGGGTTCTATTCATAGAACACAAGGTTCCAATTATAGAACACAGGGTTCTATTCATAGAACTCAAGGTTTTTTTCATAGAACAGATGGGTATATTTATAGATCACGGGTGGTTTCCATTCAGAGAACACATGGTTTCATTCATAAAACACAGGGTTCTATTCATAAAACACAGGGTTCCATTCATAGAACACAGGGTTCTATTAATAGAACACAAGGTTTTATGAATAGAACACATGGTTATATTTATAGATCACGGGTGGATTCCATTCAGAGAACACATGATTTCATTCATAAAACACAGGGTTCTATTTATAGAACACAGGGTTCCATTCATAGAACACAGGGTTCTATTAATAGAACACAAGGTTTTATTCATAAAACACATGGTTATATTTATAGATCACGTGTGGTTTCCATTCAGAGAACACATAATTTCATTCATAAAACACAGGGTTCTATTCATAGAACACAGGGTTCCATTTATAGAACACGGGGTTCTATTAATAGAACACAATGTTTTATTCATAAAACACATGGTTATATTTATAGATCACGGGTGGTTTCCATTCAGAGAACACATAATTTCATTCATAAAACACAGGGTTCTATTCATAGAACACAGGGTTCCATTTATAGAACACAGGGTTCTATTCATAGAACACAAGGTTTTATTCATAGAACACATGGTCATATTTATAGATCACGGGTGGTTTCCATTCAGAGAACACATAATTTTATTCATAAAACACAGGGTTCTATTCATAGAACACAGGGTTCCATTTATAGAACACAGGGTTCTATTCATAGAACTCAAGGTTTTATTCATAGAACAGATGGTTATATTTATAGATCACGGGTGGTTTCCATTCAGAGAACACATGGTTTCATTCATAAAACACAGGGTTCTATTCATGGAACACAGGGTTCCATTCATAGAACACAGGGTTCTATTAATAAAACACAAGGTTTTATTCATAGAACACATGGTTATATTTATAGATCACGGGTGGTTTCCATTCAGAGAACACATAATTTCATTCATAAAACACAGGGTTCTATTCATAGAACACAGGGTTACATTTATAGAACACAGGGTTCTATTCATAGAACTCAAGGTTTTATTCATAGAACAGATGGTTTTATTTATAGATCACGGGTGGTTTCCATTCAGAGAACACATAATATTATTCATAAAACACAGGGTTCTATTTATAGAACACAGGGTTCTATTCATAGAACTCAAGGTTTTATTCATAGAACAGATGGTTATATTTATAGATCACGGGTGGTTTCCATTCAGAGAACACATAATTGCATTCATAAAACACAGGGTTCTATTCATAGAACACAGGGTTCCATTTATAGAACACAGGGTTCTATTCATAGAACACAAGGTTTTATTCATAGAACACATGGCTATATTTATAGATCACGGGTGGTTTCCATTCAGAGAACACATGGTTTCATTCATAAAACACAGGGTTCTATTCATGGAACACAGGGTTCCATTCATAGAACACAGGGTTCTATTAATAGAACACAAGGTTTTATTCATAGAACACATGGTTATATTTATAGATCACGGGTGGTTTCAATTCAGAGAACACATAATTTCATTCATAAAACACAGGGTTATGTTCATAGAACACAAGGTTCCAATTATAGAACACAGGGTTCTATTCATAGAACACAAGGTTTTATTCATAGAACAGATGGGTATAGTTATAGATCACGGGTGGTTTCCATTCAGAGAACACATGGTTTCATTCATAAAACACAGGGTTCTATTCATAAAACACAGGGTTCCATTCATAGAACACAGGGTTCTATTAATAGAACACAAGGTTTTATTAATAGAACACATGGTTATATTTATAGATCACGGGTGGTTTCCATTCAGAGAACACATGATTTCATTCATAAAACACAGGGTTCTATTTATAGAACACAGGGTTCCATTCATAGAACACAGGGTTCTATTAATAGAACACAAGGTTTTATTCATAAAACACATGGTTATATTTATAGATCATGGGTGGTTTCCATTCAGAGAACACATGGTTTCATTCATAAAACACAGGGTTCTATTCATAGAACACAGGGTTCCATTCATAGAACACAGGGTTCTATTAATAGAACACAATGTTTTATTCATAAAACACATGGTTATATTTATAGATCACGGGTGGTTTCCATTCAGAGAACACATAATTTCATTCATAAAACACAGGGTTCTATTCATAGAACACAGGGTTCCATTTATAGAACACAGGGTTCTATTCATAGAACACAAGGTTTTATTCATAGAACACATGGTCATATTTATAGATCACGGGTGGTTTCCATTCAGAGAACACATAATTTTATTCATAAAACACAGGGTTCTATTCATAGAACACAGGGTTCCATTTATAGAACACAGGGTTCTATTCATAGAACTCAAGGTTTTATTCATAGAACAGATGGTTATATTTATAGATCACGGGTCGTTTCCATTCAGAGAACACATGGTTTCATTCATAAAACACAGGGTTCTATTCATGGAACACAGGGTTCCATTCATAGAACACAGGGTTCTATTAATAAAACACAAGGTTTTATTCATAGAACACATGGTTATATTTATAGATCACGGGTGGTTTCCATTCAGAGAACACATAATTTCATTCATAAAACACAGGGTTCTATTCATAGAACACAGGGTTACATTTATAGAACACAGGGTTCTATTCATAGAACTCAAGGTTTTATTCATAGAACAGATGGTTATATTTATAGATCACGGGTGGTTTCCATTCAGAGAACACATAATTTCATTCATAAAACACAGGGTTCTATTCATAGAACACAGGGTTCCATTTATAGAACACGGGGTTCTATTCATAGAACACAAGGTTTATTCATAGAACAGATGGTTATATTTATAGATCACGGGTGGTTTCCATTCAGAGAACACATGGTTTCATTCATAAAACACAGGGTTCTATTCATGGAACACAGGGTTCCATTCATAGAACACAGGGTTCTATTTATAGAACACAAGGTTTTATTCATAGAACACATGGTTATATTTATAGATCACGGGTGGTTTCCATTCAGAGAACACATAATTTCATTCATAAAACACAGGGTTCTATTCATAGAACACAAGGTTCCAATTATAGAACACAGGGTTCTATTCATAGAACACAAGGTTTTATTCATAGAACAGATGGGTATATTTATAGATCACAGGTGGTTTCCATTCAGAGAACACATGGTTTCATTCATAAAACACAGAGTTCTATTCATAAAACACAGGGTTCCATTCATAGAACACAGGGTTCTATTAATAGAACACAAGGTTTTATTCATAGAACACATGGTTATATTTATAGATCACGGGTGGTTTCCATTCAGAGAACACATGATTTCATTCATAAAACACAGGGTTCTATTTATAGAACACAGGGTTCCATTCATAGAACACAGGGTTCTATTAATAGAACACAAGGTTTTATTCATAAAACACATGGTTATATTTATAGATCACGGGTGGTTTCCATTCAGAGAACACATGGTTTCATTCATAAAACACAGGGTTCTATTCATAGAACACAGGGTTCCATTCATAGAACACAGGGTTCTATTAATAGAACACAAGGTTTTATTCATAAAACACATGGTTATATTTATAGATCACGGGTGGTTCCCATTCAGAGAACACAGAATTTCATTCATAAAACACAGGGTTCTATTCATAGAACACAGGGTTCCATTTATAGAACACAGGGTTCTATTCATAGAACACAAGGTTTTATTCATAGAACAGATGGTTATATTTATAGATCACGGGTGGTTTCCATTCAGAGAACACATAATTGCATTCATAAAACACAGGGTTCTATTCATAGAACACAGGGTTCCATTTATAGAACACAGGGTTCTATTCATAGAACACAAGGTTTTATTCATAGAACACATGGCTATATTTATAGATCACGGGTGGTTTCCATTCAGAGAACACATGGTTTCATTCATAAAACACAGGGTTCTATTTATAGAACACATGGTTCCATTCATAGAACACAGGGTTCTATTAATAGAACACAAGGTTTTATTCATAAAACACATGGTTATATTTATAGATCACGGGTGGTTTCCATTCAGAGAACACATGGTTTCATTCATAAAACACAGGGTTCTATTCATAGAACACAGGGTTCCATTCATAGAACACAGGGTTCTATTAATAGAACACAAGGTTTTATTCATAAAACACATGGTTATATTTATAGATCACGGGTGGTTTCCATTCAGAGAACACATGGTTTCATTCATAAAACACAGGGTTCTATTCATAAAACACAGGGTTCCATTCATAGAACACAGGGTTCTATTAATAGAACACAAGGTTTTATTCATAAAACACATGGTTATATTTATAGATCACGGGTGGTTTCCATTCAGAGAACACATGGTTTCATTCATAAAACACAGGGTTCTATTCATAGAACACAGGGTTCCATTCATAGAACACAGGGTTCTATTACTAGAACACAATGTTTTATTCATAAAACACATGGTTATATTTATAGATCACGGGTGGTTTCCATTCAGAGAACACATAATTTCATTCATAAAACACAGGGTTCTATTCATAGAACACAGGGTTCCATTTATAGAACACAGGGTTCTATTCATAGAACACAAGGTTTTATTCATAGAACACATGGTTATATTTATAGATCATGGGTGGTTTCCATTCAGAGAACACATAATTTTATTCATAAAACACAGGGTTCTATTCATAGAACACAGGGTTCCATTTATAGAACACAGGGTTCTATTCATAGAACTCAAGGTTTTATTCATAGAACAGATGGTTATATTTATAGATCACGGGTGGTTTCCATTCAGAGAACACATGGTTTCATTCATAAAACACAGGGTTCTATTCATGGAACACAGGGTTCCATTCATAGAACACAGGGTTCTATTAATAAAACACAAGGTTTTATTCATAGAACACATGGTTATATTTATAGATCACGGGTGGTTTCCATTCAGAGAACACATAATTTCATTCATAAAACACAGGGTTCTATTCATAGAACACAGGGTTACATTTATAGAACACAGGGTTCTATTCATAGAACTCAAGGTTTTATTCATAGAACAGATGGTTATATTTATAGATCACGGGTGGTTTCCATTCAGAGAACACATAATTTCATTCATAAAACACAGGGTTCTATTCATAGAACACAGGGTTCCATTTATAGAACACGGGGTTCTATTCATAGAACACAAGGTTTATTCATAGAACAGATGGTTATATTTATAGATCACGGGTGGTTTCCATTCAGAGAACACATGGTTTCATTCATAAAACACAGGGTTCTATTCATGGAACACAGGGTTCCATTCATAGAACACAGGGTTCTATTTATAGAACACAAGGTTTTATTCATAGAACACATGGTTATATTTATAGATCACGGGTGGTTTCCATTCAGAGAACACATAATTTCATTCATAAAACACAGGGTTCTATTCATAGAACACAAGGTTCCAATTATAGAACACAGGGTTCTATTCATAGAACACAAGGTTTTATTCATAGAACAGATGGGTATATTTATAGATCACAGGTGGTTTCCATTCAGAGAACACATGGTTTCATTCATAAAACACAGGGTTCTATTCATAAAACACAGGGTTCCATTCATAGAACACAGGGTTCTATTAATAGAACACAAGGTTTTATTCATAGAACACATGGTTATATTTATAGATCACGGGTGGTTTCCATTCAGAGAACACATGATTTCATTCATAAAACACAGGGTTCTATTTATAGAACACAGGGTTCCATTCATAGAACACAGGGTTCTATTAATAGAACACAAGGTTTTATTCATAAAACACATGGTTATATTTATAGATCACGGGTGGTTTCCATTCAGAGAACACATGGTTTCATTCATAAAACACAGGGTTCTATTCATAGAACACAGGGTTCCATTCATAGAACACAGGGTTCTATTAATAGAACACAAGGTTTTATTCATAAAACACATGGTTATATTTATAGATCACGGGTGGTTCCCATTCAGAGAACACAGAATTTCATTCATAAAACACAGGGTTCTATTCATAGAACACAGGGTTCCATTTATAGAACACAGGGTTCTATTCATAGAACACAAGGTTTTATTCATAGAACAGATGGTTATATTTATAGATCACGGGTGGTTTCCATTCAGAGAACACATAATTGCATTCATAAAACACAGGGTTCTATTCATAGAACACAGGGTTCCATTTATAGAACACAGGGTTCTATTCATAGAACACAAGGTTTTATTCATAGAACACATGGCTATATTTATAGATCACGGGTGGTTTCCATTCAGAGAACACATGGTTTCATTCATAAAACACAGGGTTCTATTTATAGAACACAGGGTTCCATTCATAGAACACAGGGTTCTATTAATAGAACACAAGGTTTTATTCATAAAACACATGGTTATATTTATAGATCACGGGTGGTTTCCAGTCAGAGAACACATGGTTTCATTCATAAAACACAGGGTTCTATTCATAGAACACAGGGTTCCATTCATAGAACACAGGGTTCTATTAATAGAACACAAGGTTTTATTCATAAAACACATGTTTATATTTATAGATCACGGGTGGTTTCCATTCAGAGAACACATGGTTTCATTCATAAAACACAGGGTTCTATTCATAAAACACAGGGTTCCATTCATAGAACACAGGGTTCTATTAATAGAACACAAGGTTTTATTCATAAAACACATGGTTATATTTATAGATCACGGGTGGTTTCCATTCAGAGAACACATGGTTTCATTCATAAAACACAGGGTTCTATTCATAGAACACAGGGTTCCATTCATAGAACACAGGGTTCTATTACTAGAACACAATGTTTTATTCATAAAACACATGGTTATATTTATAGATCACGGGTGGTTTCCATTCAGAGAACACATAATTTCATTCATAAAACACAGGGTTCTATTCATAGAACACAGGGTTCCATTTATAGAACACAGGGTTCTATTCATAGAACACAAGGTTTTATTCATAGAACACATGGTTATATTTATAGATCATGGGTGGTTTCCATTCAGAGAACACATAATTTTATTCATAAAACACAGGGTTCTATTCATAGAACACAGGGTTCCATTTATAGAACACAGGGTTATATTCATAGAACTCAAGGTTTTATTCATAGAACAGATAGTTATATTTATAGATCACGGGTGGTTTCCATTCAGAGAACACATGGTTTCATTCATAAAACACAGGGTTCTATTCATGGAACACAGGGTTCCATTCATAGAACACAGGGTTCTATTAATAAAACACAAGGTTTTATTCATAGAACACATGGTTATATTTATAGATCACGGGTGGTTTCCATTCAGAGAACACATAATTTAATTCATAAAACACAGGGTTCTATTCATAGAACACAAGGTTCAAATTATAGAACACAGGGTTCTATTCATAGAACACAAGGTTTTATTCATAGAACAGATGGGTATATTTATAGATCACGGGTGGTTTCCATTCAGAGAACACATGGTTTCATTCATAAAACACAGGGTTCTATTCATAAAACACAGGGTTCCATTCATAGAACACAGGGTTCTATTAATAGAACACAAGGTTTTATTCATAAAACACATGGTTATATTTATAGATCACGGGTGGTTTCCATTCAGAGAACACATCATTTCATTCATAAAACACAGGGTTCTATTCATAGAACACAGGGTTCCATTTATAGAACACTGGGTTCTATTCATAGAACACAAGGTTTTATTCATAGAACACATGGTTATATTTATAGATCACGGGTGGTTTCCATTCAGAGAACACATAATTTTATTCATAAAACACAGGGTTCTATTCATAGAACACAGGGTTACATTTATAGAACACAGGGTTCTATTCATAGAACTCAAGGTTTTATTCATAGAACAGATGGTTATATTTATAGATCACATGTGGTTTCCATTCAGAGAACACATAATTTCATTCATAAAACACAGGGTTCTATTCATAGAACACAGGGTTCCATTTATAGAACACGGGGTTCTATTCATAGAACACAAGGTTTATTCATAGGACAGATGGTTATATTTATAGATCACGGGTGGTTTCCATTCAGAGAACACATGGTTTCATTCATAAAACACAGGGTTCTATTCATGGAACACAGGGTTCCATTCATAGAACACAGGGTTCTATTTATAGAACACAAGGTTTTATTCATAGAACACATGGTTATATTTATAGATCACGGGTGGTTTCCATTCAGAGAACACATAATTTCATTCATAAAACACAGGGTTCTATTCATAGAACACAAGGTTCCAATTATAGAACACAGGGTTCTATTCATAGAACACAAGGTTTTATTCATAGAACAGATGGGTATATTTATAGATCACGGGTGGTATCCATTCAGAGAACACATGATTTCATTCATAAAACACAGGGTTCTATTTATAGAACACAGGGTTCCATTCATAGAACACAGGGTTCTATTAATAGAACACAAGGTTTTATTCATAAAACACATGGTTATATTTATAGATCACGGGTGGTTTCCATTCAGAGAACACATGGTTTCATTCATAAAACACAGGGTTCTATTCATAGAACACAGGGTTCCATTTATAGAACACAAGGTTTATTCATAGAACAGATGGTTATATTTATAGATCACGGGTGGTTTCCATTCAGAGAACACATGGTTTCATTCATAAAACACAGGGTTCCATTCATAGAACACAGGGTTCTATTAATAGAACACAAGGTTTTATTCATAGAACACATGGTTATATTTATAGATCACGTGTGGTTTCCATTCAGAGAACACATAATTTCATTCATAAAACACAGGGTTCTATTCATAGAACACAAGGTTCCAATTATAGAACACAGGGTTCTATTCATAGAACACAAGGTTTTATTCATAGAACAGATGGGTATATTTATAGATCACGGGTGGTTTCCATTCAGAGAACACATGGTTTCATTCATAAAACACAGGGTTCTATTCATAAAACACAGGGTTCCATTCATAGAACACAGGGTTCTATTAATAGAACTCAAGGTTTTATTCATAGAACAGATGGTTATATTTATAGATCACGGGTGGTTTCCATTCAGAGAACACATAATTTCATTCATAAAACACAGGGTTCTATTCATAGAACACAGGGTTCCATTTATAGAACACGGGGTTCTATTCATAGAACACAAGGTTTATTCATAGAACAGATGGTTATATTTATAGATCACGGGTGGTTTCCATTCAGAGAACACATGGTTTCATTCATAAAACACAGGGTTCTATTCATAGAACACAGGGTTCCATTCATAGAACACAGGGTTCTATTAATAGAACACAAGGTTTTATTCATAAAACACATGGTTATATTTATAGATCACGGGTGGTTTCCATTCAGAGAACACATAATTTCATTCATAAAACACAGGGTTCTATTCATAGAACACAGGGTTCCATTTATAGAACACAGGGTTCTATTCATAGAACACAAGGTTTTATTCATAGAACACATGGTTATATTTATAGATCACGGGTGGTTTCCATTCAGAGAACACATAATTTTATTCATAAAACACAGGGTTCTATTTATAGAACACAGGGTTCTATTCATAGAACTCAAGGTTTTATTCATAGAACAGATGGTTATATTTATAGATCACGGGTGGTTTCCATTCAGAGAACACATAATTGCATTCATAAAACACAGGGTTCTATTCATAGAACACAGGGTTCCATTTATAGAACACAGGGTTCTATTCAAAGAACACAAGGTTTTATTCATAGAACACATGGCTATATTTATAGATCACGGGTGGTTTCCATTCAGAGAACACATGGTTTCATTCATAAAACACAGGGTTCTATTCATGGAACACAGGGTTCCATTCATAGAACACAGGGTTCTATTAATAGAACACAAGGTTTTATTCATAGAACACATGGTTATATTTATAGATCACGGGTGGTTTCAATTCAGAGAACACATAATTTCATTCATAAAACACAGGGTTATGTTCATAGAACACAAGGTTCCAATTATAGAACACAGGGTTCTATTCATAGAACACAAGGTTTTATTCATAGAACAGATGGGTATATTTATAGATCACGGGTGGTTTCCATTCAGAGAACACATGGTTTCATTCATAAAACACAGGGTTCTATTCATAAAACACAGGGTTCCATTCATAGAACACAGGGTTCTATTAATAGAACACAAGGTTTTATTAATAGAACACATGGTTATATTTATAGATCACGGGTGGTTTCCATTCAGAGAACACATGATTTCATTCATAAAACACAGGGTTCTATTTATAGAACACAGGGTTCCATTCATAGAACACAGGGTTCTATTAATAGAACACAAGGTTTTATTCATAAAACACATGGTTATATTTATAGATCATGGGTGGTTTCCATTCAGAGAACACATGGTTTCATTCATAAAACACAGGGTTCTATTCATAGAACACAGGGTTCCATTCATAGAACACAGGGTTCTATTAATAGAACACAATGTTTTATTCATAAAACACATGGTTATATTTATAGATCACGGGTGGTTTCCATTCAGAGAACACATAATTTCATTCATAAAACACAGGGTTCTATTCATAGAACACAGGGTTCCATTTATAGAACACAGGGTTCTATTCATAGAACACAAGGTTTTATTCATAGAACACATGGTCATATTTATAGATCACGGGTGGTTTCCATTCAGAGAACACATAATTTTATTCATAAAACACAGGGTTCTATTCATAGAACACAGGGTTCCATTTATAGAACACAGGGTTCTATTCATAGAACTCAAGGTTTTATTCATAGAACAGATGGTTATATTTATAGATCACGGGTCGTTTCCATTCAGAGAACACATGGTTTCATTCATAAAACACAGGGTTCTATTCATGGAACACAGGGTTCCATTCATAGAACACAGGGTTCTATTAATAAAACACAAGGTTTTATTCATAGAACACATGGTTATATTTATAGATCACGGGTGGTTTCCATTCAGAGAACACATAATTTCATTCATAAAACACAGGGTTCTATTCATAGAACACAGGGTTACATTTATAGAACACAGGGTTCTATTCATAGAACTCAAGGTTTTATTCATAGAACAGATGGTTATATTTATAGATCACGGGTGGTTTCCATTCAGAGAACACATAATTTCATTCATAAAACACAGGGTTCTATTCATAGAACACAGGGTTCCATTTATAGAACACGGGGTTCTATTCATAGAACACAAGGTTTATTCATAGAACAGATGGTTATATTTATAGATCACGGGTGGTTTCCATTCAGAGAACACATGGTTTCATTCATAAAACACAGGGTTCTATTCATGGAACACAGGGTTCCATTCATAGAACACAGGGTTCTATTTATAGAACACAAGGTTTTATTCATAGAACACATGGTTATATTTATAGATCACGGGTGGTTTCCATTCAGAGAACACATAATTTCATTCATAAAACACAGGGTTCTATTCATAGAACACAAGGTTCCAATTATAGAACACAGGGTTCTATTCATAGAACACAAGGTTTTATTCATAGAACAGATGGGTATATTTATAGATCACAGGTGGTTTCCATTCAGAGAACACATGGTTTCATTCATAAAACACAGGGTTCTATTCATAAAACACAGGGTTCCATTCATAGAACACAGGGTTCTATTAATAGAACACAAGGTTTTATTCATAGAACACATGGTTATATTTATAGATCACGGGTGGTTTCCATTCAGAGAACACATGATTTCATTCATAAAACACAGGGTTCTATTTATAGAACACAGGGTTCCATTCATAGAACACAGGGTTCTATTAATAGAACACAAGGTTTTATTCATAAAACACATGGTTATATTTATAGATCACGGGTGGTTTCCATTCAGAGAACACATGGTTTCATTCATAAAACACAGGGTTCTATTCATAGAACACAGGGTTCCATTCATAGAACACAGGGTTCTATTAATAGAACACAAGGTTTTATTCATAAAACACATGGTTATATTTATAGATCACGGGTGGTTCCCATTCAGAGAACACAGAATTTCATTCATAAAACACAGGGTTCTATTCATAGAACACAGGGTTCCATTTATAGAACACAGGGTTCTATTCATAGAACACAAGGTTTTATTCATAGAACAGATGGTTATATTTATAGATCACGGGTGGTTTCCATTCAGAGAACACATAATTGCATTCATAAAACACAGGGTTCTATTCATAGAACACAGGGTTCCATTTATAGAACACAGGTTTCTATTCATAGAACACAAGGTTTTATTCATAGAACACATGGCTATATTTATAGATCACGGGTGGTTTCCATTCAGAGAACACATGGTTTCATTCATAAAACACAGGGTTCTATTTATAGAACACAGGGTTCCATTCATAGAACACAGGGTTCTATTAATAGAACACAAGGTTTTATTCATAAAACACATGGTTATATTTATAGATCACGGGTGGTTTCCATTCAGAGAACACATGGTTTCATTCATAAAACACAGGGTTCTATTCATAGAACACAGGGTTCCATTCATAGAACACAGGGTTCTATTAATAGAACACAAGGTTTTATTCATAAAACACATGGTTATATTTATAGATCACGGGTGGTTTCCATTCAGAGAACACATGGTTTCATTCATAAAACACAGGGTTCTATTCATAAAACACAGGGTTCCATTCATAGAACACAGGGTTCTATTAATAGAACACAAGGTTTTATTCATAAAACACATGGTTATATTTATAGATCACGGGTGGTTTCCATTCAGAGAACACATGGTTTCATTCATAAAACACAGGGTTCTATTCATAGAACACAGGGTTCCATTCATAGAACACAGGGTTCTATTACTAGAACACAATGTTTTATTCATAAAACACATGGTTATATTTATAGATCACGGGTGGTTTCCATTCAGAGAACACATAATTTCATTCATAAAACACAGGGTTCTATTCATAGAACACAGGGTTCCATTTATAGAACACAGGGTTCTATTCATAGAACACAAGGTTTTATTCATAGAACACATGGTTATATTTATAGATCATGGGTGGTTTCCATTCAGAGAACACATAATTTTATTCATAAAACACAGGGTTCTATTCATAGAACACAGGGTTCCATTTATAGAACACAGGGTTCTATTCATAGAACTCAAGGTTTTATTCATAGAACAGATGGTTATATTTATAGATCACGGGTGGTTTCCATTCAGAGAACACATGGTTTCATTCATAAAACACAGGGTTCTATTCATGGAACACAGGGTTCCATTCATAGAACACAGGGTTCTATTAATAAAACACAAGGTTTTATTCATAGAACACATGGTTATATTTATAGATCACGGGTGGTTTCCATTCAGAGAACACATAATTTAATTCATAAAACACAGGGTTCTATTCATAGAACACAAGGTTCAAATTATAGAACACAGGGTTCTATTCATAGAACACAAGGTTTTATTCATAGAACAGATGGGTATATTTATAGATCACGGGTGGTTTCCATTCAGAGAACACATGGTTTCATTCATAAAACACAGGGTTCTATTCATAAAACACAGGGTTCCATTCATAGAACACAGGGTTCTATTAATAGAACACAAGGTTTTATTCATAAAACACATGGTTATATTTATAGATCACGGGTGGTTTCCATTCAGAGAACACATCATTTCATTCATAAAACACAGGGTTCTATTCATAGAACACAGGGTTCCATTTATAGAACACTGGGTTCTATTCATAGAACACAAGGTTTTATTCATAGAACACATGGTTATATTTATAGATCACGGGTGGTTTCCATTCAGAGAACACATAATTTTATTCATAAAACACAGGGTTCTATTCATAGAACACAGGGTTACATTTATAGAACACAGGGTTCTATTCATAGAACTCAAGGTTTTATTCATAGAACAGATGGTTATATTTATAGATCACGGGTGGTTTCCATTCAGAGAACACATAATTTCATTCATAAAACACAGGGTTCTATTCATAGAACACAGGGTTCCATTTATAGAACACGGGGTTCTATTCATAGAACACAAGGTTTATTCATAGGACAGATGGTTATATTTATAGATCACGGGTGGTTTCCATTCAGAGAACACATGGTTTCATTCATAAAACACAGGGTTCTATTCATGGAACACAGGGTTCCATTCATAGAACACAGGGTTCTATTTATAGAACACAAGGTTTTATTCATAGAACACATGGTTATATTTATAGATCACGGGTGGTTTCCATTCAGAGAACACATAATTTCATTCATAAAACACAGGGTTCTATTCATAGAACACAAGGTTCCAATTATAGAACACAGGGTTCTATTCATAGAACACAAGGTTTTATTCATAGAACAGATGGGTATATTTATAGATCACGGGTGGTTTCCATTCAGAGAACACATGATTTCATTCATAAAACACAGGGTTCTATTTATAGAACACAGGGTTCCATTCATAGAACACAGGGTTCTATTAATAGAACACAAGGTTTTATTCATAAAACACATGGTTATATTTATAGATCACGGGTGGTTTCCATTCAGAGAACACATGGTTTCATTCATAAAACACAGGGTTCTATTCATAGAACACAGGGTTCCATTCATAGAACACAGGGTTCTATAAATAGAACACAAGGTTTTATTCATAAAACACATGGTTATATTTATAGATCACGGGTGGTTTCCATTCAGAGAACACATGGTTTCATTCATAAAACACAGGGTTCTATTCATAAAACACAGGGTTCCATTCATAGAACACAGGGTTCTATTAATAGAACACAAGGTTTTATTCATAAAACACATGGTTATATTTATAGATCACGGGTGGTTTCCAATCAGAGAACACATCATTTCATTCATAAAACACAGATTCTATTCATAGAACACAGGGTTCCATTTATAGAACACTGGGTTCTATTCATAGAACACAAGGTTTTATTCATAGAACACATGGTTATATTTATAGATCACGGGTGGTTTCCATTCAGAGAACACATAATCTTATTCATAAAACACAGGGTTCTATTCATAGAACACAGGGTTCCATTTATAGAACACAGGGTTCTATTCATAGAACTCAAGGTTTTATTCATAGAACAGATGGTTATATTTATAGATCACGGGTGGTTTCCATTCAGAGAACACATAATTTCATTCATAAAACACAGGGTTCTATTCATAGAACACAGGGTTCCATTTATAGAACACGGGGTTCTATTCATAGAACACAAGGTTTTATTCATAGAACAGATGGTTATATTTATAGATCACGGGTGGTTTCCATTCAGAGAACACATAATTTCATTCATAAAACACAGGGTTCTATTCATAAAACACAGGGTTCCATTCATAGAACACAGGGTTCTATTAATAGAACACAAGGTTTTATTCATAGAACACATGGTTATATTTATAGATCACGGGTGGTTTCCATTCAGAGAACACATAATTTCATTCATAAAACACAGGGTTCTATTCATAGAACACAGGGTTCCATTTATAGAACACAGGGTTCTATTAATAGAACACAAGGTTTTATTCATAGAACACATGGTTATATTTATAGATCACGGGTGGTTTCCATTCAGAGAACACATAATTTCATTCATAAAACACAGGGTTCTATTCATAGAACACAGGGTTCCATTTATAGAACACGAGGTTCTATTCATAGAACACAAGGTTTTATTCATAGAACAGATGGTTATATTTATAGATCACGGGTGGTTTCCATTCAGAGAACACATGGTTTCATTCATAAAACACAGGGTTCTATTCATAAAACACAGGGTTCCATTCATAGAACACAGGGTTCTATTAATAGAACACAAGGTTTTATTCATAAAACACATGGTTATATTTATAGATCACGGGTTGTTTCCATTCAGAGAACACATCATTTCATTCATAAAACACAGGGTTCTATTCATAGAACACAGGGTTCCATTTATAGAACACTGGGTTCTATTCATAGAACACAAGGTTTTATTCATAGAACACATGGTTATATTTATAGATCACGGGTGGTTTCCATTCAGAGAACACATAATTTTATTCATAAAACACAGGGTTCTATTCATAGAACACAGGGTTACATTTATAGAACACAGGGTTCTATTCATAGAACTCAAGGTTTTATTCATAGAACAGATGGTTATATTTATAGATCACGGGTGGTTTCCATTCAGAGAACACATAATTTCATTCATAAAACACAGGGTTCTATTCATAGAACACAGGGTTCCATTTATAGAACACGGGGTTCTATTCATAGAACACAAGGTTTATTCATAGAACAGATGGTTATATTTATAGATCACGGGTGGTTTCCATTCAGAGAACACATGGTTTCATTCATAAAACACAGGGTTCTGTTCATGGAACACAGGGTTCCATTCATAGAACACAGGGTTCTATTTATAGAACACAAGGTTTTATTCATAGAACACATGGTTATATTTATAGATCACGGGTGGTTTCCATTCAGAGAACACATAATTTCATTCATAAAACACAGGGTTCTATTCATAGAACACAAGGTTCCAATTATAGAACACAGGGTTCTATTCATAGAACACAAGGTTTTATTCATAGAACAGATGGGTATATTTATAGATCACGGGTGGTTTCCATTCAGAGAACACATGGTTTCATTCATAAAACACAGGGTTCTATTCATAAAACACAGGGTTCAATTCATAGAACACAGGGTTCTATTAATAGAACACAAGGTTTTATTCATAGAACACATGGTTATATTTATAGATCACGGGTGGTTTCCATTCAGAGAACACATGTTTTTATTCATAAAACACAGGGTTCTATTTATAGAACACAGGGTTCCATTCATAGAACAAAGGGTTCTATTAATAGAACACAAGGTTTTATTCATAAAACACATGGTTATATTTATAGATCACGGGTTGTTTCCATTCAGAGAACACATGGTTTCATTCATAAAACACAGGGTTCTATTCATAGAACACAGGGTTCCATTCATAGAACACAGGGTTCTATTAATAGAACACAAGGTTTTATTCATAAAACACATGGTTATATTTATAGATCACGGGTGGTTTCCATTCAGAGAACACAGAATTTCATTCATAAAACACAGGGTTCTATTCATAGAACACAGGGTTCCATTTATAAAACACAGGGTTCTATTCATAGAACACAAGGTTTTATTCATAGAACAGATGGTTATATTTATAGATCACGGGTGGTTTCCATTCAGAGAACACATAATTGCATTCATAAAACACAGGGTTCTATTCATAGAACACAAGGTTCCAATTATAGAACACAGGGTTCTATTCATAGAACACAAGGTTTTATTCATAGAACAGATGGGTATATTTATAGATCACAGGTGGTTTCCATTCAGAGAACACATGGTTTCATTCATAAAACACAGGGTTCTATTCATAAAACACAGGGTTCCATTCATAGAACACAGGGTTCTATTAATAGAACACAAGGTTTTATTCATAGAACACATGGTTATATTTATAGATCACGGGTGGTTTCCATTCAGAGAACACATGATTTCATTCATAAAACACAGGGTTCTATTTATAGAACACAGGGTTCCATTCATAGAACACAGGGTTCTATTAATAGAACACAAGGTTTTATTCATAAAACACATGGTTATATTTATAGATCACGGGTTGTTTCCATTCAGAGAACACATCATTTCATTCATAAAACACAGGGTTCTATTCATAGAACACAGGGTTCCATTTATAGAACACTGGGTTCTATTCATAGAACACAAGGTTTTATTCATAGAACACATGGTTATATTTATAGATCACGGGTGGTTTCCATTCAGAGAACACAGAATTTCATTCATAAAACACAGGGTTCTATTCATAGAACACAGGGTTCCATTTATAAAACACAGGGTTCTATTCATAGAACACAAGGTTTTATTCATAGAACAGATGGTTATATTTATAGATCACGGGTGGTTTCCATTCAGAGAACACATAATTGCATTCATAAAACACAGGGTTCTATTCATAGAACACAGGGTTCCATTTATAGAACACAGGTTTCTATTCATAGAACACAAGGTTTTATTCATAGAACACATGGCTATATTTATAGATCACGGGTG
The DNA here is from genome assembly GCF_055691185.1 of Crinia signifera. NCBI lineage: Eukaryota > Metazoa > Chordata > Amphibia > Anura > Myobatrachidae > Crinia > Crinia signifera. Next base: position 234,226,316 of record NC_139217.1, on the reverse strand, counting down.
GTTTCCATTCAGAGAACACATGGTTTCATTCATAAAACACAGGGTTCTATTCATAGAACACAGGGTTCCATTCATAGAACACAGAGTTCTATTAATAGAACACAAGGTTTTATTCATAAAACACATGGTTATATTTATAGATCACGGGTGGTTTCCATTCAGAGAACACATAATTTTATTCATAAAACACAGGGTTCTATTCATAGAACACAGGGTTCCATTTATAGAACACAGGGTTCTATTCATAGAACACAAGGTTTTATTCATAGAACAGATGGCTATATTTATAGATCACGGGTGGTTTCCATTCAGAGAACACATAATTTTATTCATAAAACACAGGGTTCTATTCATAGAACACAAGGTTCCAATTATAGAACACAGGGTTCTATTCATAGAACTCAAGGTTTTTTTCATAGAACAGATGGGTATATTTATAGATCACGGGTGGTTTCCATTCAGAGAACACATGGTTTCATTCATAAAACACAGGGTTCTATTCATAAAACACAGGGTTCCATTCATAGAACACAGGGTTCTATTAATAGAACACAAGGTTTTATTCATAGAACACATGGTTATATTTATAGATCACGGGTGGTTTCCATTCAGAGAACACATAATTTCATTCATAAAACACAGGGTTCTATTCATAGAACACAGGGTTCCATTTATAGAACACAGGGTTCTATTAATAGAACACAAGGTTTTATTCATAGAACACATGGTTATATTTATAGATCACGGGTGGTTTCCATTCAGAGAACACATAATTTCATTCATAAAACACAGGGTTCTATTCATAGAACACAGGGTTCCATTTATAGAACACAAGGTTTTATTCATAGAACAGATGGTTATATTTATAGATCACGGGTGGTTTCCATTCAGAGAACACATGGTTTCATTCATAAAACACAGGGTTCTATTCATAAAACACAGGGTTCCATTCATAGAACACAGGGTTCTATTAATAGAACACAAGGTTTTATTCATAAAACACATGGTTATATTTATAGATCACGGGTTGTTTCCATTCAGAGAACACATCATTTCATTCATAAAACACAGGGTTCTATTCATAGAACACAGGGTTCCATTTATAGAACACTGGGTTCTATTCATAGAACACAAGGTTTTATTCATAGAACACATGGTTATATTTATAGATCACGGGTGGTTTCCATTCAGAGAACACATAATTTTATTCATAAAACACAGGGTTCTATTCATAGAACACAGGGTTACATTTATAGAACACAGGGTTCTATTCATAGAACTCAAGGTTTTATTCATAGAACAGATGGTTATATTTATAGATCACGGGTGGTTTCCATTCAGAGAACACATAATTTCATTCATAAAACACAGGGTTCTATTCATAGAACACAGGGTTCCATTTATAGAACACGGGGTTCTATTCATAGAACACAAGGTTTATTCATAGAACAGATGGTTATATTTATAGATCACGGGTGGTTTCCATTCAGAGAACACATGGTTTCATTCATAAAACACAGGGTTCTGATCATGGAACACAGGGTTCCATTCATAGAACACAGGGTTCTATTTATAGAACACAAGGTTTTATTCATAGAACACATGGTTATATTTATAGATCACGGGTGGTTTCCATTCAGAGAACACATAATTTCATTCATAAAACACAGGGTTCTATTCATAGAACACAAGGTTCCAATTATAGAACACAGGGTTCTATTCATAGAACACAAGGTTTTATTCATAGAACAGATGGGTATATTTATAGATCACGGGTGGTTTCCATTCAGAGAACACATGGTTTCATTCATAAAACACAGGGTTCTATTCATAAAACACAGGGTTCAATTCATAGAACACAGGGTTCTATTAATAGAACACAAGGTTTTATTCATAGAACACATGGTTATATTTATAGATCACGGGTGGTTTCCATTCAGAGAACACATGTTTTTATTCATAAAACACAGGGTTCTATTTATAGAACACAGGGTTCCATTCATAGAACAAAGGGTTCTATTAATAGAACACAAGGTTTTATTCATAAAACACATGGTTATATTTATAGATCACGGGTTGTTTCCATTCAGAGAACACATGGTTTCATTCATAAAACACAGGGTTCTATTCATAGAACACAGGGTTCCATTCATAGAACACAGGGTTCTATTAATAGAACACAAGGTTTTATTCCTAAAACACAGGGTTCTATTCATAGAACACAGGGTTACATTTATAGAACACAGGGTTCTATTCATAGAACTCAAGGTTTTATTCATAGAACAGATGGTTATATTTATAGATCACGGGTGGTTTCCATTCAGAGAACACATAATTTCATTCATAAAACACAGGGTTCTATTCATAGAACACAGGGTTCCATTTATAGAACACGGGGTTCTATTCATAGAACACAAGGTTTATTCATAGGACAGATGGTTATGTTTATAGATCACGGGTGGTTTCCATTCAGAGAACACATGGTTTCATTCATAAAACACAGGGTTCTATTCATGGAACACAGGGTTCCATTCATAGAACACAGGGTTCTATTTATAGAACACAAGGTTTTATTCATAGAACACATGGTTATATTTATAGATCACGGGTGGTTTCCATTCAGAGAACACATAATTTCATTCATAAAACACAGGGTTCTATTCATAGAACACAAGGTTCCAATTATAGAACACAGGGTTCTATTCATAGAACACAAGGTTTTATTCATAGAACAGATGGGTATATTTATAGATCACGGGTGGTTTCCATTCAGAGAACACATGATTTCATTCATAAAACACAGGGTTCTATTTATAGAACACAGGGTTCCATTCATAGAACACAGGGTTCTATTAATAGAACACAAGGTTTTATTCATAAAACACATGGTTATATTTATAGATCACGGGTGGTTTCCATTCAGAGAACACATGGTTTCATTCATAAAACACAGGGTTCTATTCATAGAACACAGGGTTCCATTCATAGAACACAGGGTTCTATAAATAGAACACAAGGTTTTATTCATAAAACACATGGTTATATTTATAGATCACGGGTGGTTTCCATTCAGAGAACACATGGTTTCATTCATAAAACACAGGGTTCTATTCATAAAACACAGGGTTCCATTCATAGAACACAGGGTTCTATTAATAGAACACAAGGTTTTATTCATAAAACACATGGTTATATTTATAGATCACGGGTGGTTTCCAATCAGAGAACACATCATTTCATTCATAAAACACAGATTCTATTCATAGAACACAGGGTTCCATTTATAGAACACTGGGTTCTATTCATAGAACACAAGGTTTTATTCATAGAACACATGGTTATATTTATAGATCACGGGTGGTTTCCATTCAGAGAACACATAATCTTATTCATAAAACACAGGGTTCTATTCATAGAACACAGGGTTCCATTTATAGAACACAGGGTTCTATTCATAGAACTCAAGGTTTTATTCATAGAACAGATGGTTATATTTATAGATCACGGGTGGTTTCCATTCAGAGAACACATAATTTCATTCATAAAACACAGGGTTCTATTCATAGAACACAGGGTTCCATTTATAGAACACGGGGTTCTATTCATAGAACACAAGGTTTTATTCATAGAACAGATGGTTATATTTATAGATCACGGGTGGTTTCCATTCAGAGAACACATAATTTCATTCATAAAACACAGGGTTCTATTCATAAAACACAGGGTTCCATTCATAGAACACAGGGTTCTATTAATAGAACACAAGGTTTTATTCATAGAACACATGGTTATATTTATAGATCACGGGTGGTTTCCATTCAGAGAACACATAATTTCATTCATAAAACACAGGGTTCTATTCATAGAACACAGGGTTCCATTTATAGAACACAGGGTTCTATTAATAGAACACAAGGTTTTATTCATAGAACACATGGTTATATTTATAGATCACGGGTGGTTTCCATTCAGAGAACACATAATTTCATTCATAAAACACAGGGTTCTATTCATAGAACACAGGGTTCCATTTATAGAACACGGGGTTCTATTCATAGAACACAAGGTTTTATTCATAGAACAGATGGTTATATTTATAGATCACGGGTGGTTTCCATTCAGAGAACACATGGTTTCATTCATAAAACACAGGGTTCTATTCATAAAACACAGGGTTCCATTCATAGAACACAGGGTTCTATTAATAGAACACAAGGTTTTATTCATAAAACACATGGTTATATTTATAGATCACGGGTTGTTTCCATTCAGAGAACACATCATTTCATTCATAAAACACAGGGTTCTATTCATAGAACACAGGGTTCCATTTATAGAACACTGGGTTCTATTCATAGAACACAAGGTTTTATTCATAGAACACATGGTTATATTTATAGATCACGGGTGGTTTCCATTCAGAGAACACATAATTTTATTCATAAAACACAGGGTTCTATTCATAGAACACAGGGTTACATTTATAGAACACAGGGTTCTATTCATAGAACTCAAGGTTTTATTCATAGAACAGATGGTTATATTTATAGATCACGGGTTGTTTCCATTCAGAGAACACATCATTTCATTCATAAAACACAGGGTTCTATTCATAGAACACAGGGTTCCATTTATAGAACACTGGGTTCTATTCATAGAACACAAGGTTTTATTCATAGAACACATGGTTATATTTATAGATCACGGGTGGTTTCCATTCAGAGAACACATAATTTTATTCATAAAACACAGGGTTCTATTCATAGAACACAGGGTTCCATTTATAGAACACGGGGTTCTATTCATAGAACACAAGGTTTATTCATAGAACAGATGGTTATATTTATAGATCACGGGTGGTTTCCATTCAGAGAACACATGGTTTCATTCATAAAACACAGGGTTCTGATCATGGAACACAGGGTTCCATTCATAGAACACAGGGTTCTATTTATAGAACACAAGGTTTTATTCATAGAACACATGGTTATATTTATAGATCACGGGTGGTTTCCATTCAGAGAACACATAATTTCATTCATAAAACACAGGGTTCTATTCATAGAACACAAGGTTCCAATTATAGAACACAGGGTTCTATTCATAGAACACAAGGTTTTATTCATAGAACAGATGGGTATATTTATAGATCACGGGTGGTTTCCATTCAGAGAACACATGGTTTCATTCATAAAACACAGGGTTCTATTCATAAAACACAGGGTTCAATTCATAGAACACAGGGTTCTATTAATAGAACACAAGGTTTTATTCATAGAACACATGGTTATATTTATAGATCACGGGTGGTTTCCATTCAGAGAACACATGTTTTTATTCATAAAACACAGGGTTCTATTTATAGAACACAGGGTTCCATTCATAGAACAAAGGGTTCTATTAATAGAACACAAGGTTTTATTCATAAAACACATGGTTATATTTATAGATCACGGGTTGTTTCCATTCAGAGAACACATGGTTTCATTCATAAAACACAGGGTTCTATTCATAGAACACAGGGTTCCATTCATAGAACACAGGGTTCTATTAATAGAACACAAGGTTTTATTCCTAAAACACAGGGTTCTATTCATAGAACACAGGGTTACATTTATAGAACACAGGGTTCTATTCATAGAACTCAAGGTTTTATTCATAGAACAGATGGTTATATTTATAGATCACGGGTGGTTTCCATTCAGAGAACACATAATTTCATTCATAAAACACAGGGTTCTATTCATAGAACACAGGGTTCCATTTATAGAACACGGGGTTCTATTCATAGAACACAAGGTTTATTCATAGGACAGATGGTTATGTTTATAGATCACGGGTGGTTTCCATTCAGAGAACACATGGTTTCATTCATAAAACACAGGGTTCTATTCATGGAACACAGGGTTCCATTCATAGAACACAGGGTTCTATTTATAGAACACAAGGTTTTATTCATAGAACACATGGTTATATTTATAGATCACGGGTGGTTTCCATTCAGAGAACACATAATTTCATTCATAAAACACAGGGTTCTATTCATAGAACACAAGGTTCCAATTATAGAACACAGGGTTCTATTCATAGAACACAAGGTTTTATTCATAGAACAGATGGGTATATTTATAGATCACGGGTGGTTTCCATTCAGAGAACACATGATTTCATTCATAAAACACAGGGTTCTATTTATAGAACACAGGGTTCCATTCATAGAACACAGGGTTCTATTAATAGAACACAAGGTTTTATTCATAAAACACATGGTTATATTTATAGATCACGGGTGGTTTCCATTCAGAGAACACATGGTTTCATTCATAAAACACAGGGTTCTATTCATAGAACACAGGGTTCCATTCATAGAACACAGGGTTCTATAAATAGAACACAAGGTTTTATTCATAAAACACATGGTTATATTTATAGATCACGGGTGGTTTCCATTCAGAGAACACATGGTTTCATTCATAAAACACAGGGTTCTATTCATAAAACACAGGGTTCCATTCATAGAACACAGGGTTCTATTAATAGAACACAAGGTTTTATTCATAAAACACATGGTTATATTTATAGATCACGGGTGGTTTCCAATCAGAGAACACATCATTTCATTCATAAAACACAGATTCTATTCATAGAACACAGGGTTCCATTTATAGAACACTGGGTTCTATTCATAGAACACAAGGTTTTATTCATAGAACACATGGTTATATTTATAGATCACGGGTGGTTTCCATTCAGAGAACACATAATCTTATTCATAAAACACAGGGTTCTATTCATAGAACACAGGGTTCCATTTATAGAACACAGGGTTCTATTCATAGAACTCAAGGTTTTATTCATAGAACAGATGGTTATATTTATAGATCACGGGTGGTTTCCATTCAGAGAACACATAATTTCATTCATAAAACACAGGGTTCTATTCATAAAACACAGGGTTCCATTCATAGAACACAGGGTTCTATTAATAGAACACAAGGTTTTATTCATAGAACACATGGTTATATTTATAGATCACGGGTGGTTTCCATTCAGAGAACACATAATTTCATTCATAAAACACAGGGTTCTATTCATAGAACACAGGGTTCCATTTATAGAACACAGGGTTCTATTAATAGAACACAAGGTTTTATTCATAGAACACATGGTTATATTTATAGATCACGGGTGGTTTCCATTCAGAGAACACATAATTTCATTCATAAAACACAGGGTTCTATTCATAGAACACAGGGTTCCATTTATAGAACACGGGGTTCTATTCATAGAACACAAGGTTTTATTCATAGAACAGATGGTTATATTTATAGATCACGGGTGGTTTCCATTCAGAGAACACATGGTTTCATTCATAAAACACAGGGTTCTATTCATAAAACACAGGGTTCCATTCATAGAACACAGGGTTCTATTAATAGAACACAAGGTTTTATTCATAAAACACATGGTTATATTTATAGATCACGGGTTGTTTCCATTCAGAGAACACATCATTTCATTCATAAAACACAGGGTTCTATTCATAGAACACAGGGTTCCATTTATAGAACACTGGGTTCTATTCATAGAACACAAGGTTTTATTCATAGAACACATGGTTATATTTATAGATCACGGGTGGTTTCCATTCAGAGAACACATAATTTTATTCATAAAACACAGGGTTCTATTCATAGAACACAGGGTTACATTTATAGAACACAGGGTTCTATTCATAGAACTCAAGGTTTTATTCATAGAACAGATGGTTATATTTATAGATCACGGGTTGTTTCCATTCAGAGAACACATCATTTCATTCATAAAACACAGGGTTCTATTCATAGAACACAGGGTTCCATTTATAGAACACTGGGTTCTATTCATAGAACACAAGGTTTTATTCATAGAACACATGGTTATATTTATAGATCACGGGTGGTTTCCATTCAGAGAACACATAATTTTATTCATAAAACACAGGGTTCTATTCATAGAACACAGGGTTCCATTTATAGAACACGGGGTTCTATTCATAGAACACAAGGTTTATTCATAGAACAGATGGTTATATTTATAGATCACGGGTGGTTTCCATTCAGAGAACACATGGTTTCATTCATAAAACACAGGGTTCTGATCATGGAACACAGGGTTCCATTCATAGAACACAGGGTTCTATTTATAGAACACAAGGTTTTATTCATAGAACACATGGTTATATTTATAGATCACGGGTGGTTTCCATTCAGAGAACACATAATTTCATTCATAAAACACAGGGTTCTATTCATAGAACACAAGGTTCCAATTATAGAACACAGGGTTCTATTCATAGAACACAAGGTTTTATTCATAGAACAGATGGGTATATTTATAGATCACGGGTGGTTTCCATTCAGAGAACACATGGTTTCATTCATAAAACACAGGGTTCTATTCATAAAACACAGGGTTCAATTCATAGAACACAGGGTTCTATTAATAGAACACAAGGTTTTATTCATAGAACACATGGTTATATTTATAGATCACGGGTGGTTTCCATTCAGAGAACACATGTTTTTATTCATAAAACACAGGGTTCTATTTATAGAACACAGGGTTCCATTCATAGAACAAAGGGTTCTATTAATAGAACACAAGGTTTTATTCATAAAACACATGGTTATATTTATAGATCACGGGTTGTTTCCATTCAGAGAACACATGGTTTCATTCATAAAACACAGGGTTCTATTCATAGAACACAGGGTTCCATTCATAGAACACAGGGTTCTATTAATAGAACACAAGGTTTTATTCCTAAAACACAGGGTTCTATTCATAGAACACAGGGTTACATTTATAGAACACAGGGTTCTATTCATAGAACTCAAGGTTTTATTCATAGAACAGATGGTTATATTTATAGATCACGGGTGGTTTCCATTCAGAGAACACATAATTTCATTCATAAAACACAGGGTTCTATTCATAGAACACAGGGTTCCATTTATAGAACACGGGGTTCTATTCATAGAACACAAGGTTTATTCATAGGACAGATGGTTATGTTTATAGATCACGGGTGGTTTCCATTCAGAGAACACATGGTTTCATTCATAAAACACAGGGTTCTATTCATGGAACACAGGGTTCCATTCATAGAACACAGGGTTCTATTTATAGAACACAAGGTTTTATTCATAGAACACATGGTTATATTTATAGATCACGGGTGGTTTCCATTCAGAGAACACATAATTTCATTCATAAAACACAGGGTTCTATTCATAGAACACAAGGTTCCAATTATAGAACACAGGGTTCTATTCATAGAACACAAGGTTTTATTCATAGAACAGATGGGTATATTTATAGATCACGGGTGGTTTCCATTCAGAGAACACATGATTTCATTCATAAAACACAGGGTTCTATTTATAGAACACAGGGTTCCATTCATAGAACACAGGGTTCTATTAATAGAACACAAGGTTTTATTCATAAAACACATGGTTATATTTATAGATCACGGGTGGTTTCCATTCAGAGAACACATGGTTTCATTCATAAAACACAGGGTTCTATTCATAGAACACAGGGTTCCATTCATAGAACACAGGGTTCTATAAATAGAACACAAGGTTTTATTCATAAAACACATGGTTATATTTATAGATCACGGGTGGTTTCCATTCAGAGAACACATGGTTTCATTCATAAAACACAGGGTTCTATTCATAAAACACAGGGTTCCATTCATAGAACACAGGGTTCTATTAATAGAACACAAGGTTTTATTCATAAAACACATGGTTATATTTATAGATCACGGGTGGTTTCCAATCAGAGAACACATCATTTCATTCATAAAACACAGATTCTATTCATAGAACACAGGGTTCCATTTATAGAACACTGGGTTCTATTCATAGAACACAAGGTTTTATTCATAGAACACATGGTTATATTTATAGATCACGGGTGGTTTCCATTCAGAGAACACATAATCTTATTCATAAAACACAGGGTTCTATTCATAGAACACAGGGTTCCATTTATAGAACACAGGGTTCTATTCATAGAACTCAAGGTTTTATTCATAGAACAGATGGTTATATTTATAGATCACGGGTGGTTTCCATTCAGAGAACACATAATTTCATTCATAAAACACAGGGTTCTATTCATAGAACACAGGGTTCCATTTATAGAACACGGGGTTCTATTCATAGAACACAAGGTTTTATTCATAGAACAGATGGTTATATTTATAGATCACGGGTGGTTTCCATTCAGAGAACACATAATTTCATTCATAAAACACAGGGTTCTATTCATAAAACACAGGGTTCCATTCATAGAACACAGGGTTCTATTAATAGAACACAAGGTTTTATTCATAGAACACATGGTTATATTTATAGATCACGGGTGGTTTCCATTCAGAGAACACATAATTTCATTCATAAAACACAGGGTTCTATTCATAGAACACAGGGTTCCATTTATAGAACACAGGGTTCTATTAATAGAACACAAGGTTTTATTCATAGAACACATGGTTATATTTATAGATCACGGGTGGTTTCCATTCAGAGAACACATAATTTCATTCATAAAACACAGGGTTCTATTCATAGAACACAGGGTTCCATTTATAGAACACGGGGTTCTATTCATAGAACACAAGGTTTTATTCATAGAACAGATGGTTATATTTATAGATCACGGGTGGTTTCCATTCAGAGAACACATGGTTTCATTCATAAAACACAGGGTTCTATTCATAAAACACAGGGTTCCATTCATAGAACACAGGGTTCTATTAATAGAACACAAGGTTTTATTCATAAAACACATGGTTATATTTATAGATCACGGGTTGTTTCCATTCAGAGAACACATCATTTCATTCATAAAACACAGGGTTCTATTCATAGAACACAGGGTTCCATTTATAGAACACTGGGTTCTATTCATAGAACACAAGGTTTTATTCATAGAACACATGGTTATATTTATAGATCACGGGTGGTTTCCATTCAGAGAACACATAATTTTATTCATAAAACACAGGGTTCTATTCATAGAACACAGGGTTACATTTATAGAACACAGGGTTCTATTCATAGAACTCAAGGTTTTATTCATAGAACAGATGGTTATATTTATAGATCACGGGTGGTTTCCATTCAGAGAACACATAATTTCATTCATAAAACACAGGGTTCTATTCATAGAACACAGGGTTCCATTTATTGAACACGGGGTTCTATTCATAGAACACAAGGTTTATTCATAGAACAGATGGTTATATTTATAGATCACGGGTGGTTTCCATTCAGAGAACACATGGTTTCATTCATAAAACACAGGGTTCTGTTCATGGAACACAGGGTTCCATTCATAGAACACAGGGTTCTATTTATAGAACACAAGGTTTTATTCATAGAACACATGGTTATATTTATAGATCACGGGTGGTTTCCATTCAGAGAACACATAATTTCATTCATAAAACACAGGGTTCTATTCATAGAACACAAGGTTCCAATTATAGAACACAGGGTTCTATTCATAGAACACAAGGTTTTATTCATAGAACAGATGGGTATATTTATAGATCACGGGTGGTTTCCATTCAGAGAACACATGGTTTCATTCATAAAACACAGGGTTCTATTCATAAAACACAGGGTTCAATTCATAGAACACAGGGTTCTATTAATAGAACACAAGGTTTTATTCATAGAACACATGGTTATATTTATAGATCACGGGTGGTTTCCATTCAGAGAACACATGTTTTTATTCATAAAACACAGGGTTCTATTTATAGAACACAGGGTTCCATTCATAGAACAAAGGGTTCTATTAATAGAACACAAGGTTTTATTCATAAAACACATGGTTATATTTATAGATCACGGGTTGTTTCCATTCAGAGAACACATGGTTTCATTCATAAAACACAGGGTTCTATTCATAGAACACAGGGTTCCATTCATAGAACACAGGGTTCTATTAATAGAACACAAGGTTTTATTCATAAAACACATGGTTATATTTATAGATCACGGGTGGTTTCCATTCAGAGAACACAGAATTTCATTCATAAAACACAGGGTTCTATTCATAGAACACAGGGTTCCATTTATAAAACACAGGGTTCTATTCATAGAACACAAGGTTTTATTCATAGAACAGATGGTTATATTTATAGATCACGGGTGGTTTCCATTCAGAGAACACATAATTGCATTCATAAAACACAGGGTTCTATTCATAGAACACAGGGTTCCATTTATAGAACACAGGTTTCTATTCATAGAACACAAGGTTTTATTCATAGAACACATGGCTATATTTATAGATCACGGGTGGTTTCCATTCAGAGAACACATGGTTTCATTCATAAAACACAGGGTTCTATTCATAGAACACAGGGTTCCATTCATAGAACACAGGGTTCTATTAATAGAACACAAGGTTTTATTCATAAAACACATGGTTATATTTATAGATCACGGGTGGTTTCCATTCAGAGAACACATAATTTTATTCATAAAACACAGGGTTCTATTCATAGAACACAGGGTTCCATTTATAGAACACAGGGTTCTATTCATAGAACACAAGGTTTTATTCATAGAACAGATGGCTATATTTATAGATCACGGGTGGTTTCCATTCAGAGAACACATAATTTTATTCATAAAACACAGGGTTCTATTCATAGAACACAAGGTTCCAATTATAGAACACAGGGTTCTATTCATAGAACTCAAGGTTTTTTTCATAGAACAGATGGGTATATTTATAGATCACGGGTGGTTTCCATTCAGAGAACACATGGTTTCATTCATAAAACACAGGGTTCTATTCATAAAACACAGGGTTCCATTCATAGAACACAGGGTTCTATTAATAGAACACAAGGTTTTATGAATAGAACACATGGTTATATTTATAGATCACGGGTGGATTCCATTCAGAGAACACATGATTTCATTCATAAAACACAGGGTTCTATTTATAGAACACAGGGTTCCATTCATAGAACACAGGGTTCTATTAATAGAACACAAGGTTTTATTCATAAAACACATGGTTATATTTATAGATCACGTGTGGTTTCCATTCAGAGAACACATAATTTCATTCATAAAACACAGGGTTCTATTCATAGAACACAGGGTTCCATTTATAGAACACGGGGTTCTATTAATAGAACACAATGTTTTATTCATAAAACACATGGTTATATTTATAGATCACGGGTGGTTTCCATTCAGAGAACACATAATTTCATTCATAAAACACAGGGTTCTATTCATAGAACACAGGGTTCCATTTATAGAACACAGGGTTCTATTCATAGAACACAAGGTTTTATTCATAGAACACATGGTCATATTTATAGATCACGGGTGGTTTCCATTCAGAGAACACATAATTTTATTCATAAAACACAGGGTTCTATTCATAGAACACAGGGTTCCATTTATAGAACACAGGGTTCTATTCATAGAACTCAAGGTTTTATTCATAGAACAGATGGTTATATTTATAGATCACGGGTGGTTTCCATTCAGAGAACACATGGTTTCATTCATAAAACACAGGGTTCTATTCATGGAACACAGGGTTCCATTCATAGAACACAGGGTTCTATTAATAAAACACAAGGTTTTATTCATAGAACACATGGTTATATTTATAGATCACGGGTGGTTTCCATTCAGAGAACACATAATTTCATTCATAAAACACAGGGTTCTATTCATAGAACACAGGGTTACATTTATAGAACACAGGGTTCTATTCATAGAACTCAAGGTTTTATTCATAGAACAGATGGTTTTATTTATAGATCACGGGTGGTTTCCATTCAGAGAACACATAATATTATTCATAAAACACAGGGTTCTATTTATAGAACACAGGGTTCTATTCATAGAACTCAAGGTTTTATTCATAGAACAGATGGTTATATTTATAGATCACGGGTGGTTTCCATTCAGAGAACACATAATTGCATTCATAAAACACAGGGTTCTATTCATAGAACACAGGGTTCCATTTATAGAACACAGGGTTCTATTCATAGAACACAAGGTTTTATTCATAGAACACATGGCTATATTTATAGATCACGGGTGGTTTCCATTCAGAGAACACATGGTTTCATTCATAAAACACAGGGTTCTATTCATGGAACACAGGGTTCCATTCATAGAACACAGGGTTCTATTAATAGAACACAAGGTTTTATTCATAGAACACATGGTTATATTTATAGATCACGGGTGGTTTCAATTCAGAGAACACATAATTTCATTCATAAAACACAGGGTTATGTTCATAGAACACAAGGTTCCAATTATAGAACACAGGGTTCTATTCATAGAACACAAGGTTTTATTCATAGAACAGATGGGTATAGTTATAGATCACGGGTGGTTTCCATTCAGAGAACACATGGTTTCATTCATAAAACACAGGGTTCTATTCATAAAACACAGGGTTCCATTCATAGAACACAGGGTTCTATTAATAGAACACAAGGTTTTATTAATAGAACACATGGTTATATTTATAGATCACGGGTGGTTTCCATTCAGAGAACACATGATTTCATTCATAAAACACAGGGTTCTATTTATAGAACACAGGGTTCCATTCATAGAACACAGGGTTCTATTAATAGAACACAAGGTTTTATTCATAAAACACATGGTTATATTTATAGATCATGGGTGGTTTCCATTCAGAGAACACATGGTTTCATTCATAAAACACAGGGTTCTATTCATAGAACACAGGGTTCCATTCATAGAACACAGGGTTCTATTAATAGAACACAATGTTTTATTCATAAAACACATGGTTATATTTATAGATCACGGGTGGTTTCCATTCAGAGAACACATAATTTCATTCATAAAACACAGGGTTCTATTCATAGAACACAGGGTTCCATTTATAGAACACAGGGTTCTATTCATAGAACACAAGGTTTTATTCATAGAACACATGGTCATATTTATAGATCACGGGTGGTTTCCATTCAGAGAACACATAATTTTATTCATAAAACACAGGGTTCTATTCATAGAACACAGGGTTCCATTTATAGAACACAGGGTTCTATTCATAGAACTCAAGGTTTTATTCATAGAACAGATGGTTATATTTATAGATCACGGGTCGTTTCCATTCAGAGAACACATGGTTTCATTCATAAAACACAGGGTTCTATTCATGGAACACAGGGTTCCATTCATAGAACACAGGGTTCTATTAATAAAACACAAGGTTTTATTCATAGAACACATGGTTATATTTATAGATCACGGGTGGTTTCCATTCAGAGAACACATAATTTCATTCATAAAACACAGGGTTCTATTCATAGAACACAGGGTTACATTTATAGAACACAGGGTTCTATTCATAGAACTCAAGGTTTTATTCATAGAACAGATGGTTATATTTATAGATCACGGGTGGTTTCCATTCAGAGAACACATAATTTCATTCATAAAACACAGGGTTCTATTCATAGAACACAGGGTTCCATTTATAGAACACGGGGTTCTATTCATAGAACACAAGGTTTATTCATAGAACAGATGGTTATATTTATAGATCACGGGTGGTTTCCATTCAGAGAACACATGGTTTCATTCATAAAACACAGGGTTCTATTCATGGAACACAGGGTTCCATTCATAGAACACAGGGTTCTATTTATAGAACACAAGGTTTTATTCATAGAACACATGGTTATATTTATAGATCACGGGTGGTTTCCATTCAGAGAACACATAATTTCATTCATAAAACACAGGGTTCTATTCATAGAACACAAGGTTCCAATTATAGAACACAGGGTTCTATTCATAGAACACAAGGTTTTATTCATAGAACAGATGGGTATATTTATAGATCACAGGTGGTTTCCATTCAGAGAACACATGGTTTCATTCATAAAACACAGAGTTCTATTCATAAAACACAGGGTTCCATTCATAGAACACAGGGTTCTATTAATAGAACACAAGGTTTTATTCATAGAACACATGGTTATATTTATAGATCACGGGTGGTTTCCATTCAGAGAACACATGATTTCATTCATAAAACACAGGGTTCTATTTATAGAACACAGGGTTCCATTCATAGAACACAGGGTTCTATTAATAGAACACAAGGTTTTATTCATAAAACACATGGTTATATTTATAGATCACGGGTGGTTTCCATTCAGAGAACACATGGTTTCATTCATAAAACACAGGGTTCTATTCATAGAACACAGGGTTCCATTCATAGAACACAGGGTTCTATTAATAGAACACAAGGTTTTATTCATAAAACACATGGTTATATTTATAGATCACGGGTGGTTCCCATTCAGAGAACACAGAATTTCATTCATAAAACACAGGGTTCTATTCATAGAACACAGGGTTCCATTTATAGAACACAGGGTTCTATTCATAGAACACAAGGTTTTATTCATAGAACAGATGGTTATATTTATAGATCACGGGTGGTTTCCATTCAGAGAACACATAATTGCATTCATAAAACACAGGGTTCTATTCATAGAACACAGGGTTCCATTTATAGAACACAGGGTTCTATTCATAGAACACAAGGTTTTATTCATAGAACACATGGCTATATTTATAGATCACGGGTGGTTTCCATTCAGAGAACACATGGTTTCATTCATAAAACACAGGGTTCTATTTATAGAACACATGGTTCCATTCATAGAACACAGGGTTCTATTAATAGAACACAAGGTTTTATTCATAAAACACATGGTTATATTTATAGATCACGGGTGGTTTCCATTCAGAGAACACATGGTTTCATTCATAAAACACAGGGTTCTATTCATAGAACACAGGGTTCCATTCATAGAACACAGGGTTCTATTAATAGAACACAAGGTTTTATTCATAAAACACATGGTTATATTTATAGATCACGGGTGGTTTCCATTCAGAGAACACATGGTTTCATTCATAAAACACAGGGTTCTATTCATAAAACACAGGGTTCCATTCATAGAACACAGGGTTCTATTAATAGAACACAAGGTTTTATTCATAAAACACATGGTTATATTTATAGATCACGGGTGGTTTCCATTCAGAGAACACATGGTTTCATTCATAAAACACTGGGTTCTATTCATAGAACACAGGGTTCCATTCATAGAACACAGGGTTCTATTACTAGAACACAATGTTTTATTCATAAAACACATGGTTATATTTATAGATCACGGGTGGTTTCCATTCAGAGAACACATAATTTCATTCATAAAACACAGGGTTCTATTCATAGAACACAGGGTTCCATTTATAGAACACAGGGTTCTATTCATAGAACACAAGGTTTTATTCATAGAACACATGGTTATATTTATAGATCATGGGTGGTTTCCATTCAGAGAACACATAATTTTATTCATAAAACACAGGGTTCTATTCATAGAACACAGGGTTCCATTTATAGAACACAGGGTTCTATTCATAGAACTCAAGGTTTTATTCATAGAACAGATGGTTATATTTATAGATCACGGGTGGTTTCCATTCAGAGAACACATGGTTTCATTCATAAAACACAGGGTTCTATTCATGGAACACAGGGTTCCATTCATAGAACACAGGGTTCTATTAATAAAACACAAGGTTTTATTCATAGAACACATGGTTATATTTATAGATCACGGGTGGTTTCCATTCAGAGAACACATAATTTCATTCATAAAACACAGGGTTCTATTCATAGAACACAGGGTTACATTTATAGAACACAGGGTTCTATTCATAGAACTCAAGGTTTTATTCATAGAACAGATGGTTATATTTATAGATCACGGGTGGTTTCCATTCAGAGAACACATAATTTCATTCATAAAACACAGGGTTCTATTCATAGAACACAGGGTTCCATTTATAGAACACGGGGTTCTATTCATAGAACACAAGGTTTATTCATAGAACAGATGGTTATATTTATAGATCACGGGTGGTTTCCATTCAGAGAACACATGGTTTCATTCATAAAACACAGGGTTCTATTCATGGAACACAGGGTTCCATTCATAGAACACAGGGTTCTATTTATAGAACACAAGGTTTTATTCATAGAACACATGGTTATATTTATAGATCACGGGTGGTTTCCATTCAGAGAACACATAATTTCATTCATAAAACACAGGGTTCTATTCATAGAACACAAGGTTCCAATTATAGAACACAGGGTTCTATTCATAGAACACAAGGTTTTATTCATAGAACAGATGGGTATATTTATAGATCACAGGTGGTTTCCATTCAGAGAACACATGGTTTCATTCATAAAACACAGGGTTCTATTCATAAAACACAGGGTTCCATTCATAGAACACAGGGTTCTATTAATAGAACACAAGGTTTTATTCATAGAACACATGGTTATATTTATAGATCACGGGTGGTTTCCATTCAGAGAACACATGATTTCATTCATAAAACACAGGGTTCTATTTATAGAACACAGGGTTCCATTCATAGAACACAGGGTTCTATTAATAGAACACAAGGTTTTATTCATAAAACACATGGTTATATTTATAGATCACGGGTGGTTTCCATTCAGAGAACACATGGTTTCATTCATAAAACACAGGGTTCTATTCATAGAACACAGGGTTCCATTCATAGAACACAGGGTTCTATTAATAGAACACAAGGTTTTATTCATAAAACACATGGTTATATTTATAGATCACGGGTGGTTCCCATTCAGAGAACACAGAATTTCATTCATAAAACACAGGGTTCTATTCATAGAACACAGGGTTCCATTTATAGAACACAGGGTTCTATTCATAGAACACAAGGTTTTATTCATAGAACAGATGGTTATATTTATAGATCACGGGTGGTTTCCATTCAGAGAACACATAATTGCATTCATAAAACACAGGGTTCTATTCATAGAACACAGGGTTCCATTTATAGAACACAGGGTTCTATTCATAGAACACAAGGTTTTATTCATAGAACACATGGCTATATTTATAGATCACGGGTGGTTTCCATTCAGAGAACACATGGTTTCATTCATAAAACACAGGGTTCTATTTATAGAACACAGGGTTCCATTCATAGAACACAGGGTTCTATTAATAGAACACAAGGTTTTATTCATAAAACACATGGTTATATTTATAGATCACGGGTGGTTTCCAGTCAGAGAACACATGGTTTCATTCATAAAACACAGGGTTCTATTCATAGAACACAGGGTTCCATTCATAGAACACAGGGTTCTATTAATAGAACACAAGGTTTTATTCATAAAACACATGGTTATATTTATAGATCACGGGTGGTTTCCATTCAGAGAACACATGGTTTCATTCATAAAACACAGGGTTCTATTCATAAAACACAGGGTTCCATTCATAGAACACAGGGTTCTATTAATAGAACACAAGGTTTTATTCATAAAACACATGGTTATATTTATAGATCACGGGTGGTTTCCATTCAGAGAACACATGGTTTCATTCATAAAACACAGGGTTCTATTCATAGAACACAGGGTTCCATTCATAGAACACAGGGTTCTATTACTAGAACACAATGTTTTATTCATAAAACACATGGTTATATTTATAGATCACGGGTGGTTTCCATTCAGAGAACACATAATTTCATTCATAAAACACAGGGTTCTATTCATAGAACACAGGGTTCCATTTATAGAACACAGGGTTCTATTCATAGAACACAAGGTTTTATTCATAGAACACATGGTTATATTTATAGATCATGGGTGGTTTCCATTCAGAGAACACATAATTTTATTCATAAAACACAGGGTTCTATTCATAGAACACAGGGTTCCATTTATAGAACACAGGGTTATATTCATAGAACTCAAGGTTTTATTCATAGAACAGATGGTTATATTTATAGATCACGGGTGGTTTCCATTCAGAGAACACATGGTTTCATTCATAAAACACAGGGTTCTATTCATGGAACACAGGGTTCCATTCATAGAACACAGGGTTCTATTAATAAAACACAAGGTTTTATTCATAGAACACATGGTTATATTTATAGATCACGGGTGGTTTCCATTCAGAGAACACATAATTTAATTCATAAAACACAGGGTTCTATTCATAGAACACAAGGTTCAAATTATAGAACACAGGGTTCTATTCATAGAACACAAGGTTTTATTCATAGAACAGATGGGTATATTTATAGATCACGGGTGGTTTCCATTCAGAGAACACATGGTTTCATTCATAAAACACAGGGTTCTATTCATAAAACACAGGGTTCCATTCATAGAACACAGGGTTCTATTAATAGAACACAAGGTTTTATTCATAAAACACATGGTTATATTTATAGATCACGGGTGGTTTCCATTCAGAGAACACATCATTTCATTCATAAAACACAGGGTTCTATTCATAGAACACAGGGTTCCATTTATAGAACACTGGGTTCTATTCATAGAACACAAGGTTTTATTCATAGAACACATGGTTATATTTATAGATCACGGGTGGTTTCCATTCAGAGAACACATAATTTTATTCATAAAACACAGGGTTCTATTCATAGAACACAGGGTTCCATTTATAGAACACAGGTTTCTATTCATAGAACACAAGGTTTTATTCATAGAACACATGGCTATATTTATAGATCACGGGTGGTTTCCATTCAGAGAACACATGGTTTCATTCATAAAACACAGGGTTCTATTCATAGAACACAGGGTTCCATTCATAGAACACAGGGTTCTATTAATAGAACACAAGGTTTTATTCATAAAACACATGGTTATATTTATAGATCACGGGTGGTTTCCATTCAGAGAACACATAATTTTATTCATAAAACACAGGGTTCTATTCATAGAACACAGGGTTCCATTTATAGAACACAGGGTTCTATTCATAGAACACAAGGTTTTATTCATAGAACAGATGGCTATATTTATAGATCACGGGTGGTTTCCATTCAGAGAACACATAATTTTATTCATAAAACACAGGGTTCTATTCATAGAACACAAGGTTCCAATTATAGAACACAGGGTTCTATTCATAGAACTCAAGGTTTTTTTCATAGAACAGATGGGTATATTTATAGATCACGGGTGGTTTCCATTCAGAGAACACATGGTTTCATTCATAAAACACAGGGTTCTATTCATAAAACACAGGGTTCCATTCATAGAACACAGGGTTCTATTAATAGAACACAAGGTTTTATGAATAGAACACATGGTTATATTTATAGATCACGGGTGGATTCCATTCAGAGAACACATGATTTCATTCATAAAACACAGGGTTCTATTTATAGAACACAGGGTTCCATTCATAGAACACAGGGTTCTATTAATAGAACACAAGGTTTTATTCATAAAACACATGGTTATATTTATAGATCACGTGTGGTTTCCATTCAGAGAACACATAATTTCATTCATAAAACACAGGGTTCTATTCATAGAACACAGGGTTCCATTTATAGAACACGGGGTTCTATTAATAGAACACAATGTTTTATTCATAAAACACATGGTTATATTTATAGATCACGGGTGGTTTCCATTCAGAGAACACATAATTTCATTCATAAAACACAGGGTTCTATTCATAGAACACAGGGTTCCATTTATAGAACACAGGGTTCTATTCATAGAACACAAGGTTTTATTCATAGAACACATGGTCATATTTATAGATCACGGGTGGTTTCCATTCAGAGAACACATAATTTTATTCATAAAACACAGGGTTCTATTCATAGAACACAGGGTTCCATTTATAGAACACAGGGTTCTATTCATAGAACTCAAGGTTTTATTCATAGAACAGATGGTTATATTTATAGATCACGGGTGGTTTCCATTCAGAGAACACATGGTTTCATTCATAAAACACAGGGTTCTATTCATGGAACACAGGGTTCCATTCATAGAACACAGGGTTCTATTAATAAAACACAAGGTTTTATTCATAGAACACATGGTTATATTTATAGATCACGGGTGGTTTCCATTCAGAGAACACATAATTTCATTCATAAAACACAGGGTTCTATTCATAGAACACAGGGTTACATTTATAGAACACAGGGTTCTATTCATAGAACTCAAGGTTTTATTCATAGAACAGATGGTTTTATTTATAGATCACGGGTGGTTTCCATTCAGAGAACACATAATATTATTCATAAAACACAGGGTTCTATTTATAGAACACAGGGTTCTATTCATAGAACTCAAGGTTTTATTCATAGAACAGATGGTTATATTTATAGATCACGGGTGGTTTCCATTCAGAGAACACATAATTGCATTCATAAAACACAGGGTTCTATTCATAGAACACAGGGTTCCATTTATAGAACACAGGGTTCTATTCATAGAACACAAGGTTTTATTCATAGAACACATGGCTATATTTATAGATCACGGGTGGTTTCCATTCAGAGAACACATGGTTTCATTCATAAAACACAGGGTTCTATTCATGGAACACAGGGTTCCATTCATAGAACACAGGGTTCTATTAATAGAACACAAGGTTTTATTCATAGAACACATGGTTATATTTATAGATCACGGGTGGTTTCAATTCAGAGAACACATAATTTCATTCATAAAACACAGGGTTATGTTCATAGAACACAAGGTTCCAATTATAGAACACAGGGTTCTATTCATAGAACACAAGGTTTTATTCATAGAACAGATGGGTATAGTTATAGATCACGGGTGGTTTCCATTCAGAGAACACATGGTTTCATTCATAAAACACAGGGTTCTATTCATAAAACACAGGGTTCCATTCATAGAACACAGGGTTCTATTAATAGAACACAAGGTTTTATTAATAGAACACATGGTTATATTTATAGATCACGGGTGGTTTCCATTCAGAGAACACATGATTTCATTCATAAAACACAGGGTTCTATTTATAGAACACAGGGTTCCATTCATAGAACACAGGGTTCTATTAATAGAACACAAGGTTTTATTCATAAAACACATGGTTATATTTATAGATCATGGGTGGTTTCCATTCAGAGAACACATGGTTTCATTCATAAAACACAGGGTTCTATTCATAGAACACAGGGTTCCATTCATAGAACACAGGGTTCTATTAATAGAACACAATGTTTTATTCATAAAACACATGGTTATATTTATAGATCACGGGTGGTTTCCATTCAGAGAACACATAATTTCATTCATAAAACACAGGGTTCTATTCATAGAACACAGGGTTCCATTTATAGAACACAGGGTTCTATTCATAGAACACAAGGTTTTATTCATAGAACACATGGTCATATTTATAGATCACGGGTGGTTTCCATTCAGAGAACACATAATTTTATTCATAAAACACAGGGTTCTATTCATAGAACACAGGGTTCCATTTATAGAACACAGGGTTCTATTCATAGAACTCAAGGTTTTATTCATAGAACAGATGGTTATATTTATAGATCACGGGTCGTTTCCATTCAGAGAACACATGGTTTCATTCATAAAACACAGGGTTCTATTCATGGAACACAGGGTTCCATTCATAGAACACAGGGTTCTATTAATAAAACACAAGGTTTTATTCATAGAACACATGGTTATATTTATAGATCACGGGTGGTTTCCATTCAGAGAACACATAATTTCATTCATAAAACACAGGGTTCTATTCATAGAACACAGGGTTACATTTATAGAACACAGGGTTCTATTCATAGAACTCAAGGTTTTATTCATAGAACAGATGGTTATATTTATAGATCACGGGTGGTTTCCATTCAGAGAACACATAAT
Source organism: Crinia signifera (assembly GCF_055691185.1). NCBI lineage: Eukaryota > Metazoa > Chordata > Amphibia > Anura > Myobatrachidae > Crinia > Crinia signifera. Next base: position 234,202,415 of record NC_139217.1, on the reverse strand, counting down.
TTCATTCATAAAACACAGGGTTCTATTCATAGAACACAGGGTTCCATTTATAGAACACGGGGTTCTATTCATAGAACACAAGGTTTATTCATAGAACAGATGGTTATATTTATAGATCACGGGTGGTTTCCATTCAGAGAACACATGGTTTCATTCATAAAACACAGGGTTCTATTCATGGAACACAGGGTTCCATTCATAGAACACAGGGTTCTATTTATAGAACACAAGGTTTTATTCATAGAACACATGGTTATATTTATAGATCACGGGTGGTTTCCATTCAGAGAACACATAATTTCATTCATAAAACACAGGGTTCTATTCATAGAACACAAGGTTCCAATTATAGAACACAGGGTTCTATTCATAGAACACAAGGTTTTATTCATAGAACAGATGGGTATATTTATAGATCACAGGTGGTTTCCATTCAGAGAACACATGGTTTCATTCATAAAACACAGAGTTCTATTCATAAAACACAGGGTTCCATTCATAGAACACAGGGTTCTATTAATAGAACACAAGGTTTTATTCATAGAACACATGGTTATATTTATAGATCACGGGTGGTTTCCATTCAGAGAACACATGATTTCATTCATAAAACACAGGGTTCTATTTATAGAACACAGGGTTCCATTCATAGAACACAGGGTTCTATTAATAGAACACAAGGTTTTATTCATAAAACACATGGTTATATTTATAGATCACGGGTGGTTTCCATTCAGAGAACACATGGTTTCATTCATAAAACACAGGGTTCTATTCATAGAACACAGGGTTCCATTCATAGAACACAGGGTTCTATTAATAGAACACAAGGTTTTATTCATAAAACACATGGTTATATTTATAGATCACGGGTGGTTCCCATTCAGAGAACACAGAATTTCATTCATAAAACACAGGGTTCTATTCATAGAACACAGGGTTCCATTTATAGAACACAGGGTTCTATTCATAGAACACAAGGTTTTATTCATAGAACAGATGGTTATATTTATAGATCACGGGTGGTTTCCATTCAGAGAACACATAATTGCATTCATAAAACACAGGGTTCTATTCATAGAACACAGGGTTCCATTTATAGAACACAGGGTTCTATTCATAGAACACAAGGTTTTATTCATAGAACACATGGCTATATTTATAGATCACGGGTGGTTTCCATTCAGAGAACACATGGTTTCATTCATAAAACACAGGGTTCTATTTATAGAACACATGGTTCCATTCATAGAACACAGGGTTCTATTAATAGAACACAAGGTTTTATTCATAAAACACATGGTTATATTTATAGATCACGGGTGGTTTCCATTCAGAGAACACATGGTTTCATTCATAAAACACAGGGTTCTATTCATAGAACACAGGGTTCCATTCATAGAACACAGGGTTCTATTAATAGAACACAAGGTTTTATTCATAAAACACATGGTTATATTTATAGATCACGGGTGGTTTCCATTCAGAGAACACATGGTTTCATTCATAAAACACAGGGTTCTATTCATAAAACACAGGGTTCCATTCATAGAACACAGGGTTCTATTAATAGAACACAAGGTTTTATTCATAAAACACATGGTTATATTTATAGATCACGGGTGGTTTCCATTCAGAGAACACATGGTTTCATTCATAAAACACTGGGTTCTATTCATAGAACACAGGGTTCCATTCATAGAACACAGGGTTCTATTACTAGAACACAATGTTTTATTCATAAAACACATGGTTATATTTATAGATCACGGGTGGTTTCCATTCAGAGAACACATAATTTCATTCATAAAACACAGGGTTCTATTCATAGAACACAGGGTTCCATTTATAGAACACAGGGTTCTATTCATAGAACACAAGGTTTTATTCATAGAACACATGGTTATATTTATAGATCATGGGTGGTTTCCATTCAGAGAACACATAATTTTATTCATAAAACACAGGGTTCTATTCATAGAACACAGGGTTCCATTTATAGAACACAGGGTTCTATTCATAGAACTCAAGGTTTTATTCATAGAACAGATGGTTATATTTATAGATCACGGGTGGTTTCCATTCAGAGAACACATGGTTTCATTCATAAAACACAGGGTTCTATTCATGGAACACAGGGTTCCATTCATAGAACACAGGGTTCTATTAATAAAACACAAGGTTTTATTCATAGAACACATGGTTATATTTATAGATCACGGGTGGTTTCCATTCAGAGAACACATAATTTCATTCATAAAACACAGGGTTCTATTCATAGAACACAGGGTTACATTTATAGAACACAGGGTTCTATTCATAGAACTCAAGGTTTTATTCATAGAACAGATGGTTATATTTATAGATCACGGGTGGTTTCCATTCAGAGAACACATAATTTCATTCATAAAACACAGGGTTCTATTCATAGAACACAGGGTTCCATTTATAGAACACGGGGTTCTATTCATAGAACACAAGGTTTATTCATAGAACAGATGGTTATATTTATAGATCACGGGTGGTTTCCATTCAGAGAACACATGGTTTCATTCATAAAACACAGGGTTCTATTCATGGAACACAGGGTTCCATTCATAGAACACAGGGTTCTATTTATAGAACACAAGGTTTTATTCATAGAACACATGGTTATATTTATAGATCACGGGTGGTTTCCATTCAGAGAACACATAATTTCATTCATAAAACACAGGGTTCTATTCATAGAACACAAGGTTCCAATTATAGAACACAGGGTTCTATTCATAGAACACAAGGTTTTATTCATAGAACAGATGGGTATATTTATAGATCACAGGTGGTTTCCATTCAGAGAACACATGGTTTCATTCATAAAACACAGGGTTCTATTCATAAAACACAGGGTTCCATTCATAGAACACAGGGTTCTATTAATAGAACACAAGGTTTTATTCATAGAACACATGGTTATATTTATAGATCACGGGTGGTTTCCATTCAGAGAACACATGATTTCATTCATAAAACACAGGGTTCTATTTATAGAACACAGGGTTCCATTCATAGAACACAGGGTTCTATTAATAGAACACAAGGTTTTATTCATAAAACACATGGTTATATTTATAGATCACGGGTGGTTTCCATTCAGAGAACACATGGTTTCATTCATAAAACACAGGGTTCTATTCATAGAACACAGGGTTCCATTCATAGAACACAGGGTTCTATTAATAGAACACAAGGTTTTATTCATAAAACACATGGTTATATTTATAGATCACGGGTGGTTCCCATTCAGAGAACACAGAATTTCATTCATAAAACACAGGGTTCTATTCATAGAACACAGGGTTCCATTTATAGAACACAGGGTTCTATTCATAGAACACAAGGTTTTATTCATAGAACAGATGGTTATATTTATAGATCACGGGTGGTTTCCATTCAGAGAACACATAATTGCATTCATAAAACACAGGGTTCTATTCATAGAACACAGGGTTCCATTTATAGAACACAGGGTTCTATTCATAGAACACAAGGTTTTATTCATAGAACACATGGCTATATTTATAGATCACGGGTGGTTTCCATTCAGAGAACACATGGTTTCATTCATAAAACACAGGGTTCTATTTATAGAACACAGGGTTCCATTCATAGAACACAGGGTTCTATTAATAGAACACAAGGTTTTATTCATAAAACACATGGTTATATTTATAGATCACGGGTGGTTTCCAGTCAGAGAACACATGGTTTCATTCATAAAACACAGGGTTCTATTCATAGAACACAGGGTTCCATTCATAGAACACAGGGTTCTATTAATAGAACACAAGGTTTTATTCATAAAACACATGGTTATATTTATAGATCACGGGTGGTTTCCATTCAGAGAACACATGGTTTCATTCATAAAACACAGGGTTCTATTCATAAAACACAGGGTTCCATTCATAGAACACAGGGTTCTATTAATAGAACACAAGGTTTTATTCATAAAACACATGGTTATATTTATAGATCACGGGTGGTTTCCATTCAGAGAACACATGGTTTCATTCATAAAACACAGGGTTCTATTCATAGAACACAGGGTTCCATTCATAGAACACAGGGTTCTATTACTAGAACACAATGTTTTATTCATAAAACACATGGTTATATTTATAGATCACGGGTGGTTTCCATTCAGAGAACACATAATTTCATTCATAAAACACAGGGTTCTATTCATAGAACACAGGGTTCCATTTATAGAACACAGGGTTCTATTCATAGAACACAAGGTTTTATTCATAGAACACATGGTTATATTTATAGATCATGGGTGGTTTCCATTCAGAGAACACATAATTTTATTCATAAAACACAGGGTTCTATTCATAGAACACAGGGTTCCATTTATAGAACACAGGGTTATATTCATAGAACTCAAGGTTTTATTCATAGAACAGATGGTTATATTTATAGATCACGGGTGGTTTCCATTCAGAGAACACATGGTTTCATTCATAAAACACAGGGTTCTATTCATGGAACACAGGGTTCCATTCATAGAACACAGGGTTCTATTAATAAAACACAAGGTTTTATTCATAGAACACATGGTTATATTTATAGATCACGGGTGGTTTCCATTCAGAGAACACATAATTTAATTCATAAAACACAGGGTTCTATTCATAGAACACAAGGTTCAAATTATAGAACACAGGGTTCTATTCATAGAACACAAGGTTTTATTCATAGAACAGATGGGTATATTTATAGATCACGGGTGGTTTCCATTCAGAGAACACATGGTTTCATTCATAAAACACAGGGTTCTATTCATAAAACACAGGGTTCCATTCATAGAACACAGGGTTCTATTAATAGAACACAAGGTTTTATTCATAAAACACATGGTTATATTTATAGATCACGGGTGGTTTCCATTCAGAGAACACATCATTTCATTCATAAAACACAGGGTTCTATTCATAGAACACAGGGTTCCATTTATAGAACACTGGGTTCTATTCATAGAACACAAGGTTTTATTCATAAAACACATGGTTATATTTATAGATCACGGGTGGTTTCCATTCAGAGAACACATAATTTTATTCATAAAACACAGGGTTCTATTCATAGAACACAGGGTTACATTTATAGAACACAGGGTTCTATTCATAGAACTCAAGGTTTTATTCATAGAACAGATGGTTATATTTATAGATCACATGTGGTTTCCATTCAGAGAACACATAATTTCATTCATAAAACACAGGGTTCTATTCATAGAACACAGGGTTCCATTTATAGAACACGGGGTTCTATTCATAGAACACAAGGTTTATTCATAGGACAGATGGTTATATTTATAGATCACGGGTGGTTTCCATTCAGAGAACACATGGTTTCATTCATAAAACACAGGGTTCTATTCATGGAACACAGGGTTCCATTCATAGAACACAGGGTTCTATTTATAGAACACAAGGTTTTATTCATAGAACACATGGTTATATTTATAGATCACGGGTGGTTTCCATTCAGAGAACACATAATTTCATTCATAAAACACAGGGTTCTATTCATAGAACACAAGGTTCCAATTATAGAACACAGGGTTCTATTCATAGAACACAAGGTTTTATTCATAGAACAGATGGGTATATTTATAGATCACGGGTGGTATCCATTCAGAGAACACATGATTTCATTCATAAAACACAGGGTTCTATTTATAGAACACAGGGTTCCATTCATAGAACACAGGGTTCTATTAATAGAACACAAGGTTTTATTCATAAAACACATGGTTATATTTATAGATCACGGGTGGTTTCCATTCAGAGAACACATGGTTTCATTCATAAAACACAGGGTTCTATTCATAGAACACAGGGTTCCATTTATAGAACACAAGGTTTATTCATAGAACAGATGGTTATATTTATAGATCACGGGTGGTTTCCATTCAGAGAACACATGGTTTCATTCATAAAACACAGGGTTCCATTCATAGAACACAGGGTTCTATTAATAGAACACAAGGTTTTATTCATAGAACACATGGTTATATTTATAGATCACGGGTGGTTTCCATTCAGAGAACACATAATTTCATTCATAAAACACAGGGTTCTATTCATAGAACACAAGGTTCCAATTATAGAACACAGGGTTCTATTCATAGAACACAAGGTTTTATTCATAGAACAGATGGGTATATTTATAGATCACGGGTGGTTTCCATTCAGAGAACACATGGTTTCATTCATAAAACACAGGGTTCTATTCATAAAACACAGGGTTCCATTCATAGAACACAGGGTTCTATTAATAGAACTCAAGGTTTTATTCATAGAACAGATGGTTATATTTATAGATCACGGGTGGTTTCCATTCAGAGAACACATAATTTCATTCATAAAACACAGGGTTCTATTCATAGAACACAGGGTTCCATTTATAGAACACGGGGTTCTATTCATAGAACACAAGGTTTATTCATAGAACAGATGGTTATATTTATAGATCACGGGTGGTTTCCATTCAGAGAACACATGGTTTCATTCATAAAACACAGGGTTCTATTCATAGAACACAGGGTTCCATTCATAGAACACAGGGTTCTATTAATAGAACACAAGGTTTTATTCATAAAACACATGGTTATATTTATAGATCACGGGTGGTTTCCATTCAGAGAACACATAATTTCATTCATAAAACACAGGGTTCTATTCATAGAACACAGGGTTCCATTTATAGAACACAGGGTTCTATTCATAGAACACAAGGTTTTATTCATAGAACACATGGTTATATTTATAGATCACGGGTGGTTTCCATTCAGAGAACACATAATTTTATTCATAAAACACAGGGTTCTATTTATAGAACACAGGGTTCTATTCATAGAACTCAAGGTTTTATTCATAGAACAGATGGTTATATTTATAGATCACGGGTGGTTTCCATTCAGAGAACACATAATTGCATTCATAAAACACAGGGTTCTATTCATAGAACACAGGGTTCCATTTATAGAACACAGGGTTCTATTCATAGAACACAAGGTTTTATTCATAGAACACATGGCTATATTTATAGATCACGGGTGGTTTCCATTCAGAGAACACATGGTTTCATTCATAAAACACAGGGTTCTATTCATGGAACACAGGGTTCCATTCATAGAACACAGGGTTCTATTAATAGAACACAAGGTTTTATTCATAGAACACATGGTTATATTTATAGATCACGGGTGGTTTCAATTCAGAGAACACATAATTTCATTCATAAAACACAGGGTTATGTTCATAGAACACAAGGTTCCAATTATAGAACACAGGGTTCTATTCATAGAACACAAGGTTTTATTCATAGAACAGATGGGTATATTTATAGATCACGGGTGGTTTCCATTCAGAGAACACATGGTTTCATTCATAAAACACAGGGTTCTATTCATAAAACACAGGGTTCCATTCATAGAACACAGGGTTCTATTAATAGAACACAAGGTTTTATTAATAGAACACATGGTTATATTTATAGATCACGGGTGGTTTCCATTCAGAGAACACATGATTTCATTCATAAAACACAGGGTTCTATTTATAGAACACAGGGTTCCATTCATAGAACACAGGGTTCTATTAATAGAACACAAGGTTTTATTCATAAAACACATGGTTATATTTATAGATCATGGGTGGTTTCCATTCAGAGAACACATGGTTTCATTCATAAAACACAGGGTTCTATTCATAGAACACAGGGTTCCATTCATAGAACACAGGGTTCTATTAATAGAACACAATGTTTTATTCATAAAACACATGGTTATATTTATAGATCACGGGTGGTTTCCATTCAGAGAACACATAATTTCATTCATAAAACACAGGGTTCTATTCATAGAACACAGGGTTCCATTTATAGAACACAGGGTTCTATTCATAGAACACAAGGTTTTATTCATAGAACACATGGTCATATTTATAGATCACGGGTGGTTTCCATTCAGAGAACACATAATTTTATTCATAAAACACAGGGTTCTATTCATAGAACACAGGGTTCCATTTATAGAACACAGGGTTCTATTCATAGAACTCAAGGTTTTATTCATAGAACAGATGGTTATATTTATAGATCACGGGTCGTTTCCATTCAGAGAACACATGGTTTCATTCATAAAACACAGGGTTCTATTCATGGAACACAGGGTTCCATTCATAGAACACAGGGTTCTATTAATAAAACACAAGGTTTTATTCATAGAACACATGGTTATATTTATAGATCACGGGTGGTTTCCATTCAGAGAACACATAATTTCATTCATAAAACACAGGGTTCTATTCATAGAACACAGGGTTACATTTATAGAACACAGGGTTCTATTCATAGAACTCAAGGTTTTATTCATAGAACAGATGGTTATATTTATAGATCACGGGTGGTTTCCATTCAGAGAACACATAATTTCATTCATAAAACACAGGGTTCTATTCATAGAACACAGGGTTCCATTTATAGAACACGGGGTTCTATTCATAGAACACAAGGTTTATTCATAGAACAGATGGTTATATTTATAGATCACGGGTGGTTTCCATTCAGAGAACACATGGTTTCATTCATAAAACACAGGGTTCTATTCATGGAACACAGGGTTCCATTCATAGAACACAGGGTTCTATTTATAGAACACAAGGTTTTATTCATAGAACACATGGTTATATTTATAGATCACGGGTGGTTTCCATTCAGAGAACACATAATTTCATTCATAAAACACAGGGTTCTATTCATAGAACACAAGGTTCCAATTATAGAACACAGGGTTCTATTCATAGAACACAAGGTTTTATTCATAGAACAGATGGGTATATTTATAGATCACAGGTGGTTTCCATTCAGAGAACACATGGTTTCATTCATAAAACACAGGGTTCTATTCATAAAACACAGGGTTCCATTCATAGAACACAGGGTTCTATTAATAGAACACAAGGTTTTATTCATAGAACACATGGTTATATTTATAGATCACGGGTGGTTTCCATTCAGAGAACACATGATTTCATTCATAAAACACAGGGTTCTATTTATAGAACACAGGGTTCCATTCATAGAACACAGGGTTCTATTAATAGAACACAAGGTTTTATTCATAAAACACATGGTTATATTTATAGATCACGGGTGGTTTCCATTCAGAGAACACATGGTTTCATTCATAAAACACAGGGTTCTATTCATAGAACACAGGGTTCCATTCATAGAACACAGGGTTCTATTAATAGAACACAAGGTTTTATTCATAAAACACATGGTTATATTTATAGATCACGGGTGGTTCCCATTCAGAGAACACAGAATTTCATTCATAAAACACAGGGTTCTATTCATAGAACACAGGGTTCCATTTATAGAACACAGGGTTCTATTCATAGAACACAAGGTTTTATTCATAGAACAGATGGTTATATTTATAAATCACGGGTGGTTTCCATTCAGAGAACACATAATTGCATTCATAAAACACAGGGTTCTATTCATAGAACACAGGGTTCCATTTATAGAACACAGGTTTCTATTCATAGAACACAAGGTTTTATTCATAGAACACATGGCTATATTTATAGATCACGGGTGGTTTCCATTCAGAGAACACATGGTTTCATTCATAAAACACAGGGTTCTATTTATAGAACACAGGGTTCCATTCATAGAACACAGGGTTCTATTAATAGAACACAAGGTTTTATTCATAAAACACATGGTTATATTTATAGATCACGGGTGGTTTCCATTCAGAGAACACATGGTTTCATTCATAAAACACAGGGTTCTATTCATAGAACACAGGGTTCCATTCATAGAACACAGGGTTCTATTAATAGAACACAAGGTTTTATTCATAAAACACATGGTTATATTTATAGATCACGGGTGGTTTCCATTCAGAGAACACATGGTTTCATTCATAAAACACAGGGTTCTATTCATAAAACACAGGGTTCCATTCATAGAACACAGGGTTCTATTAATAGAACACAAGGTTTTATTCATAAAACACATGGTTATATTTATAGATCACGGGTGGTTTCCATTCAGAGAACACATGGTTTCATTCATAAAACACAGGGTTCTATTCATAGAACACAGGGTTCCATTCATAGAACACAGGGTTCTATTACTAGAACACAATGTTTTATTCATAAAACACATGGTTATATTTATAGATCACGGGTGGTTTCCATTCAGAGAACACATAATTTCATTCATAAAACACAGGGTTCTATTCATAGAACACAGGGTTCCATTTATAGAACACAGGGTTCTATTCATAGAACACAAGGTTTTATTCATAGAACACATGGTTATATTTATAGATCATGGGTGGTTTCCATTCAGAGAACACATAATTTTATTCATAAAACACAGGGTTCTATTCATAGAACACAGGGTTCCATTTATAGAACACAGGGTTCTATTCATAGAACTCAAGGTTTTATTCATAGAACAGATGGTTATATTTATAGATCACGGGTGGTTTCCATTCAGAGAACACATGGTTTCATTCATAAAACACAGGGTTCTATTCATGGAACACAGGGTTCCATTCATAGAACACAGGGTTCTATTAATAAAACACAAGGTTTTATTCATAGAACACATGGTTATATTTATAGATCACGGGTGGTTTCCATTCAGAGAACACATAATTTAATTCATAAAACACAGGGTTCTATTCATAGAACACAAGGTTCAAATTATAGAACACAGGGTTCTATTCATAGAACACAAGGTTTTATTCATAGAACAGATGGGTATATTTATAGATCACGGGTGGTTTCCATTCAGAGAACACATGGTTTCATTCATAAAACACAGGGTTCTATTCATAAAACACAGGGTTCCATTCATAGAACACAGGGTTCTATTAATAGAACACAAGGTTTTATTCATAAAACACATGGTTATATTTATAGATCACGGGTGGTTTCCATTCAGAGAACACATCATTTCATTCATAAAACACAGGGTTCTATTCATAGAACACAGGGTTCCATTTATAGAACACTGGGTTCTATTCATAGAACACAAGGTTTTATTCATAGAACACATGGTTATATTTATAGATCACGGGTGGTTTCCATTCAGAGAACACATAATTTTATTCATAAAACACAGGGTTCTATTCATAGAACACAGGGTTACATTTATAGAACACAGGGTTCTATTCATAGAACTCAAGGTTTTATTCATAGAACAGATGGTTATATTTATAGATCACGGGTGGTTTCCATTCAGAGAACACATAATTTCATTCATAAAACACAGGGTTCTATTCATAGAACACAGGGTTCCATTTATAGAACACGGGGTTCTATTCATAGAACACAAGGTTTATTCATAGGACAGATGGTTATATTTATAGATCACGGGTGGTTTCCATTCAGAGAACACATGGTTTCATTCATAAAACACAGGGTTCTATTCATGGAACACAGGGTTCCATTCATAGAACACAGGGTTCTATTTATAGAACACAAGGTTTTATTCATAGAACACATGGTTATATTTATAGATCACGGGTGGTTTCCATTCAGAGAACACATAATTTCATTCATAAAACACAGGGTTCTATTCATAGAACACAAGGTTCCAATTATAGAACACAGGGTTCTATTCATAGAACACAAGGTTTTATTCATAGAACAGATGGGTATATTTATAGATCACGGGTGGTTTCCATTCAGAGAACACATGATTTCATTCATAAAACACAGGGTTCTATTTATAGAACACAGGGTTCCATTCATAGAACACAGGGTTCTATTAATAGAACACAAGGTTTTATTCATAAAACACATGGTTATATTTATAGATCACGGGTGGTTTCCATTCAGAGAACACATGGTTTCATTCATAAAACACAGGGTTCTATTCATAGAACACAGGGTTCCATTCATAGAACACAGGGTTCTATAAATAGAACACAAGGTTTTATTCATAAAACACATGGTTATATTTATAGATCACGGGTGGTTTCCATTCAGAGAACACATGGTTTCATTCATAAAACACAGGGTTCTATTCATAAAACACAGGGTTCCATTCATAGAACACAGGGTTCTATTAATAGAACACAAGGTTTTATTCATAAAACACATGGTTATATTTATAGATCACGGGTGGTTTCCAATCAGAGAACACATCATTTCATTCATAAAACACAGATTCTATTCATAGAACACAGGGTTCCATTTATAGAACACTGGGTTCTATTCATAGAACACAAGGTTTTATTCATAGAACACATGGTTATATTTATAGATCACGGGTGGTTTCCATTCAGAGAACACATAATCTTATTCATAAAACACAGGGTTCTATTCATAGAACACAGGGTTCCATTTATAGAACACAGGGTTCTATTCATAGAACTCAAGGTTTTATTCATAGAACAGATGGTTATATTTATAGATCACGGGTGGTTTCCATTCAGAGAACACATAATTTCATTCATAAAACACAGGGTTCTATTCATAGAACACAGGGTTCCATTTATAGAACACGGGGTTCTATTCATAGAACACAAGGTTTTATTCATAGAACAGATGGTTATATTTATAGATCACGGGTGGTTTCCATTCAGAGAACACATAATTTCATTCATAAAACACAGGGTTCTATTCATAAAACACAGGGTTCCATTCATAGAACACAGGGTTCTATTAATAGAACACAAGGTTTTATTCATAGAACACATGGTTATATTTATAGATCACGGGTGGTTTCCATTCAGAGAACACATAATTTCATTCATAAAACACAGGGTTCTATTCATAGAACACAGGGTTCCATTTATAGAACACAGGGTTCTATTAATAGAACACAAGGTTTTATTCATAGAACACATGGTTATATTTATAGATCACGGGTGGTTTCCATTCAGAGAACACATAATTTCATTCATAAAACACAGGGTTCTATTCATAGAACACAGGGTTCCATTTATAGAACACGGGGTTCTATTCATAGAACACAAGGTTTTATTCATAGAACAGATGGTTATATTTATAGATCACGGGTGGTTTCCATTCAGAGAACACATGGTTTCATTCATAAAACACAGGGTTCTATTCATAAAACACAGGGTTCCATTCATAGAACACAGGGTTCTATTAATAGAACACAAGGTTTTATTCATAAAACACATGGTTATATTTATAGATCACGGGTTGTTTCCATTCAGAGAACACATCATTTCATTCATAAAACACAGGGTTCTATTCATAGAACACAGGGTTCCATTTATAGAACACTGGGTTTTATTCATAGAACACAAGGTTTTATTCATAGAACACATGGTTATATTTATAGATCACGGGTGGTTTCCATTCAGAGAACACATAATTTTATTCATAAAACACAGGGTTCTATTCATAGAACACAGGGTTACATTTATAGAACACAGGGTTCTATTCATAGAACTCAAGGTTTTATTCATAGAACAGATGGTTATATTTATAGATCACGGGTGGTTTCCATTCAGAGAACACATAATTTCATTCATAAAACACAGGGTTCTATTCATAGAACACAGGGTTCCATTTATAGAACACGGGGTTCTATTCATAGAACACAAGGTTTATTCATAGAACAGATGGTTATATTTATAGATCACGGGTGGTTTCCATTCAGAGAACACATGGTTTCATTCATAAAACACAGGGTTCTGTTCATGGAACACAGGGTTCCATTCATAGAACACAGGGTTCTATTTATAGAACACAAGGTTTTATTCATAGAACACATGGTTATATTTATAGATCACGGGTGGTTTCCATTCAGAGAACACATAATTTCATTCATAAAACACAGGGTTCTATTCATAGAACACAAGGTTCCAATTATAGAACACAGGGTTCTATTCATAGAACACAAGGTTTTATTCATAGAACAGATGGGTATATTTATAGATCACGGGTGGTTTCCATTCAGAGAACACATGGTTTCATTCATAAAACACAGGGTTCTATTCATAAAACACAGGGTTCAATTCATAGAACACAGGGTTCTATTAATAGAACACAAGGTTTTATTCATAGAACACATGGTTATATTTATAGATCACGGGTGGTTTCCATTCAGAGAACACATGTTTTTATTCATAAAACACAGGGTTCTATTTATAGAACACAGGGTTCCATTCATAGAACAAAGGGTTCTATTAATAGAACACAAGGTTTTATTCATAAAACACATGGTTATATTTATAGATCACGGGTTGTTTCCATTCAGAGAACACATGGTTTCATTCATAAAACACAGGGTTCTATTCATAGAACACAGGGTTCCATTCATAGAACACAGGGTTCTATTAATAGAACACAAGGTTTTATTCATAAAACACATGGTTATATTTATAGATCACGGGTGGTTTCCATTCAGAGAACACAGAATTTCATTCATAAAACACAGGGTTCTATTCATAGAACACAGGGTTCCATTTATAAAACACAGGGTTCTATTCATAGAACACAAGGTTTTATTCATAGAACAGATGGTTATATTTATAGATCACGGGTGGTTTCCATTCAGAGAACACATAATTGCATTCATAAAACACAGGGTTCTATTCATAGAACACAAGGTTCCAATTATAGAACACAGGGTTCTATTCATAGAACACAAGGTTTTATTCATAGAACAGATGGGTATATTTATAGATCACAGGTGGTTTCCATTCAGAGAACACATGGTTTCATTCATAAAACACAGGGTTCTATTCATAAAACACAGGGTTCCATTCATAGAACACAGGGTTCTATTAATAGAACACAAGGTTTTATTCATAGAACACATGGTTATATTTATAGATCACGGGTGGTTTCCATTCAGAGAACACATGATTTCATTCATAAAACACAGGGTTCTATTTATAGAACACAGGGTTCCATTCATAGAACACAGGGTTCTATTAATAGAACACAAGGTTTTATTCATAAAACACATGGTTATATTTATAGATCACGGGTGGTTTCCATTCAGAGAACACATGGTTTCATTCATAAAACACAGGGTTCTATTCATAGAACACAGGGTTCCATTCATAGAACACAGGGTTCTATTAATAGAACACAAGGTTTTATTCATAAAACACATGGTTATATTTATAGATCACGGGTGGTTCCCATTCAGAGAACACAGAATTTCATTCATAAAACACAGGGTTCTATTCATAGAACACAGGGTTCCATTTATAGAACACAGGGTTCTATTCATAGAACACAAGGTTTTATTCATAGAACAGATGGTTATATTTATAGATCACGGGTGGTTTCCATTCAGAGAACACATAATTGCATTCATAAAACACAGGGTTCTATTCATAGAACACAGGGTTCCATTTATAGAACACAGGTTTCTATTCATAGAACACAAGGTTTTATTCATAGAACACATGGCTATATTTATAGATCACGGGTGGTTTCCATTCAGAGAACACATGGTTTCATTCATAAAACACAGGGTTCTATTTATAGAACACAGGGTTCCATTCATAGAACACAGGGTTCTATTAATAGAACACAAGGTTTTATTCATAAAACACATGGTTATATTTATAGATCACGGGTGGTTTCCATTCAGAGAACACATGGTTTCATTCATAAAACACAGGGTTCTATTCATAGAACACAGGGTTCCATTCATAGAACACAGGGTTCTATTAATAGAACACAAGGTTTTATTCATAAAACACATGGTTATATTTATAGATCACGGGTGGTTTCCATTCAGAGAACACATGGTTTCATTCATAAAACACAGGGTTCTATTCATAAAACACAGGGTTCCATTCATAGAACACAGGGTTATATTAATAGAACACAAGGTTTTATTCATAAAACACATGGTTATATTTATAGATCACGGGTGGTTTCCATTCAGAGAACACATGGTTTCATTCATAAAACACAGGGTTCTATTCATAGAACACAGGGTTCCATTCATAGAACACAGGGTTCTATTACTAGAACACAATGTTTTATTCATAAAACACATGGTTATATTTATAGATCACGGGTGGTTTCCATTCAGAGAACACATAATTTCATTCATAAAACACAGGGTTCTATTCATAGAACACAGGGTTCCATTTATAGAACACAGGGTTCTATTCATAGAACACAAGGTTTTATTCATAGAACACATGGTTATATTTATAGATCATGGGTGGTTTCCATTCAGAGAACACATAATTTTATTCATAAAACACAGGGTTCTATTCATAGAACACAGGGTTCCATTTATAGAACACAGGGTTCTATTCATAGAACTCAAGGTTTTATTCATAGAACAGATGGTTATATTTATAGATCACGGGTGGTTTCCATTCAGAGAACACATGGTTTCATTCATAAAACACAGGGTTCTATTCATGGAACACAGGGTTCCATTCATAGAACACAGGGTTCTATTAATAAAACACAAGGTTTTATTCATAGAACACTTGGTTATATTTATAGATCACGGGTGGTTTCCATTCAGAGAACACATAATTTAATTCATAAAACACAGGGTTCTATTCATAGAACACAAGGTTCAAATTATAGAACACAGGGTTCTATTCATAGAACACAAGGTTTTATTCATAGAACAGATGGGTATATTTATAGATCACGGGTGGTTTCCATTCAGAGAACACATGGTTTCATTCATAAAACACAGGGTTCTATTCATAAAACACAGGGTTCCATTCATAGAACACAGGGTTCTATTAATAGAACACAAGGTTTTATTCATAAAACACATGGTTATATTTATAGATCACGGGTGGTTTCCATTCAGAGAACACATCATTTCATTCATAAAACACAGGGTTCTATTCATAGAACACAGGGTTCCATTTATAGAACACTGGGTTCTATTCATAGAACACAAGGTTTTATTCATAGAACACATGGTTATATTTATAGATCACGGGTGGTTTCCATTCAGAGAACACATAATTTTATTCATAAAACACAGGGTTCTATTCATAGAACACAGGGTTACATTTATAGAACACAGGGTTCTATTCATAGAACTCAAGGTTTTATTCATAGAACAGATGGTTATATTTATAGATCACGGGTGGTTTCCATTCAGAGAACACATAATTTCATTCATAAAACACAGGGTTCTATTCATAGAACACAGGGTTCCATTTATAGAACACGGGGTTCTATTCATAGAACACAAGGTTTATTCATAGGACAGATGGTTATATTTATAGATCACGGGTGGTTTCCATTCAGAGAACACATGGTTTCATTCATAAAACACAGGGTTCTATTCATGGAACACAGGGTTCCATTCATAGAACACAGGGTTCTATTTATAGAACACAAGGTTTTATTCATAGAACAGATGGTTATATTTATAGATCACGGGTGGTTTCCATTCAGAGAACACATAATTTCATTCATAAAACACAGGGTTCTATTCATAGAACACAAGGTTCCAATTATAGAACACAGGGTTCTATTCATAGAACACAAGGTTTTATTCATAGAACAGATGGGTATATTTATAGATCACGGGTGGTTTCCATTCAGAGAACACATGATTTCATTCATAAAACACAGGGTTCTATTTATAGAACACAGGGTTCCATTCATAGAACACAGGGTTCTATTAATAGAACACAAGGTTTTATTCATAAAACACATGGTTATATTTATAGATCACGGGTGGTTTCCATTCAGAGAACACATGGTTTCATTCATAAAACACAGGGTTCTATTCATAGAACACAGGGTTCCATTCATAGAACACAGGGTTCTATAAATAGAACACAAGGTTTTATTCATAAAACACATGGTTATATTTATAGATCACGGGTGGTTTCCATTCAGAGAACACATGGTTTCATTCATAAAACACAGGGTTCTATTCATAAAACACAGGGTTCCATTCATAGAACACAGGGTTCTATTAATAGAACACAAGGTTTTATTCATAAAACACATGGTTATATTTATAGATCACGGGTGGTTTCCAATCAGAGAACACATCATTTCATTCATAAAACACAGATTCTATTCATAGAACACAGGGTTCCATTTATAGAACACTGGGTTCTATTCATAGAACACAAGGTTTTATTCATAGAACACATGGTTATATTTATAGATCACGGGTGGTTTCCATTCAGAGAACACATAATCTTATTCATAAAACACAGGGTTCTATTCATAGAACACAGGGTTCCATTTATAGAACACAGGGTTCTATTCATAGAACTCAAGGTTTTATTCATAGAACAGATGGTTATATTTATAGATCACGGGTGGTTTCCATTCAGAGAACACATAATTTCATTCATAAAACACAGGGTTCTATTCATAGAACACAGGGTTCCATTTATAGAACACGGGGTTCTATTCATAGAACACAAGGTTTTATTCATAGAACAGATGGTTATATTTATAGATCACGGGTGGTTTCCATTCAGAGAACACATAATTTCATTCATAAAACACAGGGTTCTATTCATAAAACACAGGGTTCCATTCATAGAACACAGGGTTCTATTAATAGAACACAAGGTTTTATTCATAGAACACATGGTTATATTTATAGATCACGGGTGGTTTCCATTCAGAGAACACATAATTTCATTCATAAAACACAGGGTTCTATTCATAGAACACAGGGTTCCATTTATAGAACACAGGGTTCTATTAATAGAACACAAGGTTTTATTCATAGAACACATGGTTATATTTATAGATCACGGGTGGTTTCCATTCAGAGAACACATAATTTCATTCATAAAACACAGGGTTCTATTCATAGAACACAGGGTTCCATTTATAGAACACGGGGTTCTATTCATAGAACACAAGGTTTTATTCATAGAACAGATGGTTATATTTATAGATCACGGGTGGTTTCCATTCAGAGAACACATGGTTTCATTCATAAAACACAGGGTTCTATTCATAAAATACAGGGTTCCATTCATAGAACACAGGGTTCTATTAATAGAACACAAGGTTTTATTCATAAAACACATGGTTATATTTATAGATCACGGGTTGTTTCCATTCAGAGAACACATCATTTCATTCATAAAACACAGGGTTCTATTCATAGAACACAGGGTTCCATTTATAGAACACTGGGTTCTATTCATAGAACACAAGGTTTTATTCATAGAACACATGGTTATATTTATAGATCACGGGTGGTTTCCATTCAGAGAACACATAATTTTATTCATAAAACACAGGGTTCTATTCATAGAACACAGGGTTACATTTATAGAACACAGGGTTCTATTCATAGAACTCAAGGTTTTATTCATAGAACAGATGGTTATATTTATAGATCACGGGTGGTTTCCATTCAGAGAACACATAATTTCATTCATAAAACACAGGGTTCTATTCATAGAACACAGGGTTCCATTTATAGAACACGGGGTTCTATTCATAGAACACAAGGTTTATTCATAGAACAGATGGTTATATTTATAGATCACGGGTGGTTTCCATTCAGAGAACACATGGTTTCATTCATAAAACACAGGGTTCTGTTCATGGAACACAGGGTTCCATTCATAGAACACAGGGTTCTATTTATAGAACACAAGGTTTTATTCATAGAACACATGGTTATATTTATAGATCACGGGTGGTTTCCATTCAGAGAACACATAATTTCATTCATAAAACACAGGGTTCTATTCATAGAACACAAGGTTCCAATTATAGAACACAGGGTTCTATTCATAGAACACAAGGTTTTATTCATAGAACAGATGGGTATATTTATAGATCACGGGTGGTTTCCATTCAGAGAACACATGGTTTCATTCATAAAACACAGGGTTCTATTCATAAAACACAGGGTTCAATTCATAGAACACAGGGTTCTATTAATAGAACACAAGGTTTTATTCATAGAACACATGGTTATATTTATAGATCACGGGTGGTTTCCATTCAGAGAACACATGTTTTTATTCATAAAACACAGGGTTCTATTTATAGAACACATGGTTCCATTCATAGAACAAAGGGTTCTATTAATAGAACACACAGTTTTATTCATAAAACACATGGTTATATTTATAGATCACGGGTTGTTTCCATTCAGAGAACACATGGTTTCATTCATAAAACACAGGGTTCTATTCATAGAACACAGGGTTCCATTCATAGAACACAGGGTTCTATTAATAGAACACAAGGTTTTATTCATAAAACACATGGTTATATTTATAGATCACGGGTGGTTTCCATTCAGAGAACACAGAATTTCATTCATAAAACACAGGGTTCTATTCATAGAACACAGGGTTCCATTTATAAAACACAGGGTTCTATTCATAGAACACAAGGTTTTATTCATAGAACAGATGGTTATATTTATAGATCACGGGTGGTTTCCATTCAGAGAACACATAATTGCATTCATAAAACACAGGGTTCTATTCATAGAACACAGGGTTCCATTTATAGAACACAGGTTTCTATTCATAGAACACAAGGTTTTATTCATAGAACACATGGCTATATTTATAGATCACGGGTGGTTTCCATTCAGAGAACACATGGTTTCATTCATAAAACACAGGGTTCTATTCATAGAACACAGGGTTCCATTCATAGAACACAGGGTTCTATTAATAGAACACAAGGTTTTATTCATAAAACACATGGTTATATTTATAGATCACGGGTGGTTTCCATTCAGAGAACACATAATTTTATTCATAAAACACAGGGTTCTATTCATAGAACACAGGGTTCCATTTATAGAACACAGGGTTCTATTCATAGAACACAAGGTTTTATTCATAGAACAGATGGCTATATTTATAGATCACGGGTGGTTTCCATTCAGAGAACACATAATTTTATTCATAAAACACAGGGTTCTATTCATAGAACACAGGGTTCCATTTATAGAACACAGGTTTCTATTCATAGAACACAAGGTTTTATTCATAGAACACGTGGCTATATTTATAGATCACGGGTGGTTTCCATTCAGAGAACACATGGTTTCATTCATAAAACACAGGGTTCTATTCATAGAACACAAGGTTCCAATTATAGAACACTGGGTTCTATTCATAGAACACAAGGTTTTATTCATAAAACACATGGTTATATTTATAGATCACGGGTGGTTTCCATTCAGAGAACACAGAATTTCATTCATAAAACACAGGGTTCTATTCATAGAACACAGGGTTCCATTTATAAAACACAGGGTTCTATTCATAGAACACAAGGTTTTATTCATAGAACAGATGGTTATATTTATAGATCACGGGTGGTTTCCATTCAGAGAACACATAATTGCATTCATAAAACACAGGGTTCTATTCATAGAACACAGGGTTCCATTTATAGAACACAGGTTTCTATTCATAGAACACAAGGTTTTATTCATAGAACACATGGCTATATTTATAGATCACGGGTGGTTTCCATTCAGAGAACACATGGTTTCATTCATAAAACACAGGGTTCTATTCATAGAACACAGGGTTCCATTCATAGAACACAGGGTTCTATTAATAGAACACAAGGTTTTATTCATAAAACACATGGTTATATTTATAGATCACGGGTGGTTTCCATTCAGAGAACACATAATTTTATTCATAAAACACAGGGTTCTATTCATAGAACACAGGGTTCCATTTATAGAACACAGGGTTCTATTCATAGAACACAAGGTTTTATTCATAGAACAGATGGCTATATTTATAGATCACGGGTGGTTTCCATTCAGAGAACACATAATTTTATTCATAAAACACAGGGTTCTATTCATAGAACACAAGGTTCCAATTATAGAACACAGGGTTCTATTCATAGAACTCAAGGTTTTTTTCATAGAACAGATGGGTATATTTATAGATCACGGGTGGTTTCCATTCAGAGAACACATGGTTTCATTCATAAAACACAGGGTTCTATTCATAAAACACAGGGTTCCATTCATAGAACACAGGGTTCTATTAATAGAACACAAGGTTTTATGAATAGAACACATGGTTATATTTATAGATCACGGGTGGATTCCATTCAGAGAACACATGATTTCATTCATAAAACACAGGGTTCTATTTATAGAACACAGGGTTCCATTCATAGAACACAGGGTTCTATTAATAGAACACAAGGTTTTATTCATAAAACACATGGTTATATTTATAGATCACGTGTGGTTTCCATTCAGAGAACACATAATTTCATTCATAAAACACAGGGTTCTATTCATAGAACACAGGGTTCCATTTATAGAACACGGGGTTCTATTAATAGAACACAATGTTTTATTCATAAAACACATGGTTATATTTATAGATCACGGGTGGTTTCCATTCAGAGAACACATAATTTCATTCATAAAACACAGGGTTCTATTCATAGAACACAGGGTTCCATTTATAGAACACAGGGTTCTATTCATAGAACACAAGGTTTTATTCATAGAACACATGGTCATATTTATAGATCACGGGTGGTTTCCATTCAGAGAACACATAATTTTATTCATAAAACACAGGGTTCTATTCATAGAACACAGGGTTCCATTTATAGAACACAGGGTTCTATTCATAGAACTCAAGGTTTTATTCATAGAACAGATGGTTATATTTATAGATCACGGGTGGTTTCCATTCAGAGAACACATGGTTTCATTCATAAAACACAGGGTTCTATTCATGGAACACAGGGTTCCATTCATAGAACACAGGGTTCTATTAATAAAACACAAGGTTTTATTCATAGAACACATGGTTATATTTATAGATCACGGGTGGTTTCCATTCAGAGAACACATAATTTCATTCATAAAACACAGGGTTCTATTCATAGAACACAGGGTTACATTTATAGAACACAGGGTTCTATTCATAGAACTCAAGGTTTTATTCATAGAACAGATGGTTTTATTTATAGATCACGGGTGGTTTCCATTCAGAGAACACATAATATTATTCATAAAACACAGGGTTCTATTTATAGAACACAGGGTTCTATTCATAGAACTCAAGGTTTTATTCATAGAACAGATGGTTATATTTATAGATCACGGGTGGTTTCCATTCAGAGAACACATAATTGCATTCATAAAACACAGGGTTCTATTCATAGAACACAGGGTTCCATTTATAGAACACAGGGTTCTATTCATAGAACACAAGGTTTTATTCATAGAACACATGGCTATATTTATAGATCACGGGTGGTTTCCATTCAGAGAACACATGGTTTCATTCATAAAACACAGGGTTCTATTCATGGAACACAGGGTTCCATTCATAGAACACAGGGTTCTATTAATAGAACACAAGGTTTTATTCATAGAACACATGGTTATATTTATAGATCACGGGTGGTTTCAATTCAGAGAACACATAATTTCATTCATAAAACACAGGGTTATGTTCATAGAACACAAGGTTCCAATTATAGAACACAGGGTTCTATTAATAGAACACAAGGTTTTATTCATAAAACACATGGTTATATTTATAGATCATGGGTGGTTTCCATTCAGAGAACACATGGTTTCATTCATAAAACACAGGGTTCTATTCATAGAACACAGGGTTCCATTCATAGAACACAGGGTTCTATTAATAGAACACAATGTTTTATTCATAAAACACATGGTTATATTTATAGATCACGGGTGGTTTCCATTCAGAGAACACATAGGGGGAAATTTACCAATATGAAAAACCTAGTTTTTCGTATTGGTATTTTCCCTACGACTGCATACGACTGTTTAAGTCGTATGCAAAGTCGTGTTCCGGAGGATCAGTTACAAAGCAGTCATATACGACTGCTTTGTAACCCTCCGATGGTGTAATGATTCGTATTAGCGGCCGTATATACGGCTGCTAATACGAATTATTTCTAGCAGTCTGCACGGATCAGTCAGATCCGTGCAGGCTGCAAGGTGTAAAAAAAAATAGAAAAATAAATAAATAAAAAAAAAAACGGCGTGGGGTCCCCCCCACAGCTATAACCAGCACCAGGCTGAAGGAGCCGGGGCCGGTAATTAAAAATCAGGGAGCCCGACAAATAGGGGTTCCCCGATTTTTAACAACCAGCCCCAGGCTCCAGGTCCGGGGCTGGTTCCCAAAATACGGGGGACAAAATGAGTAGGGGTCCCCCGTATTTTAAGAACCAGCCCCAGGCACAACCAGCCGGCAGGGTAATGTCACAGCCGGGGGACACTTATAATATAAGGTCCCGCGGCCAAAACATTCTCCCTACCGACCAGTCAGCCTGGCCAGGGGCCCTGGGGGAGTGGGGACCCCCCCAATAAAGGGGTCCCCCCCCTCCAGGACTTACCTGACCAGGCTGAAGCCTGGTGCTGTCCTCGATGCCCCTGGGCGGTGGGCATCGAGCTGATAAATGTTGTAAAAAATAGATAAACCATTGTTTTTTACTGTGGCACTACAAGTGCCAGCAAGCCTCCCCAGCAAGCTGGGACTTGGAGAACCACAAGTCCCAGCCTGCTGGGCATTAAAGGGCCCGCTGGCACTTGTAGTTCTACAGTTAAAAAAATAGTGCACAAAACACACTGACACACTTTTAAAATAAAACTTTATTACACACAAAGCCCACACATACTAATACTTACCTATCTTCTCTCCGTAGGTAGCCCTGATGTCCTGTGTCGGCGTCTTCTGGTCCTGTGTCGTCTTCTTCCTCCATGTCAACCGTCGCTGTCGCCGTCCGGATCCGACGAAATCCATTTGGGAAGCTGTGGAAGGAAACCATACTCACCTGTCCCAGCGCGACGTAGTCCAGGTAAGTGTCTTTGCAAAACAACAAAACGCACACCCGAATCCAGCCGGACAAGCAGGGAGCCGCACGGTGTTTACATCGTGCGGCTCCGCCTCCCGAATGCCGCTATTGGCCGCCTTGCGGCCTAGCGGCTCCTGATTGGCCGCTAGGCCGCAAGGCGGCCAATAGCGGCATTCGGGAGGCGGAGCCGCACGATGTAAACAAACACACGTGTGTCTCCGTCGTGTCCGCTTGGATTCGGGTGTGCGTTTTGTTTTTTTGCAAAGACACTTACCTGGACTACGTCGCGCTGGGACAGGTGAGTATGGTTTCCTTCCACAGCTTCCCAAATGGATTTCGTCGGATCCGGACGGCGACAGCGACGGTCGACATGGAGGAAGAAGACGACACAGGACCAGAAGACGCCGACACAGGACATCAGGGCTACCTACGGAGAGAAGATAGGTAAGTATTAGTATGTGTGGGCTTTGTGTGTAATAAAGTTTTATTTTAAAAGTGTGTCAGTGTGTTTTGTGCACTATTTTTTTAACTGTAGAACTACAAGTGCCAGCGGGCCCTTTAATGCCCAGCAGGCTGGGACTTGTGGTTCTCCAAGTCCCAGCTTGCTGGGGAGGCTTGCTGGCACTTGTAGTGCCACAGTAAAAAACAATGGTTTATCTATTTTTTACAACATTTATCAGCTCGATGCCCACCGCCCAGGGGCATCGAGGACAGCACCAGGCTTCAGCCTGGTCAGGTAAGTCCTGGAGGGGGGGGACCCCTTTATTGGGGGGGTCCCCACTCCCCCAGGGCCCCTGGCCAGGCTGACTGGTCGGTAGGGAGAATGTTTTGGCCGCGGGACCTTATATTATAAGTGTCCCCCGGCTGTGACATTACCCTGCCGGCTGGTTGTGCCTGGGGCTGGTTCTTAAAATACGGGGGACCCCTACTCATTTTGTCCCCCGTATTTTGGGAACCAGCCCCGGACCTGGAGCCTGGGGCTGGTTGTTAAAAATCGGGGAACCCCTATTTGTCGGGCTCCCTGATTTTTAATTACCGGCCCCGGCTCCTTCAGCCTGGTGCTGGTTATGGCTGTGGGGGGGACCCCACGCCGTTTTTTTTTTTTATTTATTTATTTTTTCTATTTTTTTACACTGCAGCCTGCACGGATCTGACTGATCCGTGCAGGCTAAAACGCAAATAGAACAGGAAAATGGTGTTCTATTTTCCTGTCGTATTTGCGTGGGTGTTTCACACCAATAAGCAGCCGTATTGTCAGTACGGCTGCTTAGTAAATCAGAAACCACCATTCTTTTGAATGGTGATTTCTGTCGTATCCTATCGATGGTGTAGACATTCGTATTTGTAACTACAAATACGAATGTTCCATCTTTAGGACTACGAATTGTTGTATTTTTGGGATTGTAAATCCCGAAAATACAAATTCGTAAAAAAAAGGTGTATTTCTCCCTACGAATACACCTTTTTTCTACGAATCCATTTTGGTAAATGTCCCCCATAATTTCATTCATAAAACACAGGGTTCTATTCATAGAACACAGGGTTCCATTTATAGAACACAGGGTTCTATTCATAGAACACAAGGTTTTATTCATAGAACACATGGTCATATTTATAGATCACGGGTGGTTTCCATTCAGAGAACACATAATTTTATTCATAAAACACAGGGTTCTATTCATAGAACACAGGGTTCCATTTATAGAACACAGGGTTCTATTCATAGAACTCAAGGTTTTATTCATAGAACAGATGGTTATATTTATAGATCACGGGTCGTTTCCATTCAGAGAACACATGGTTTCATTCATAAAACACAGGGTTCTATTCATGGAACACAGGGTTCCATTCATAGAACACAGGGTTCTATTAATAAAACACAAGGTTTTATTCATAGAACACATGGTTATATTTATAGATCACGGGTGGTTTCCATTCAGAGAACACATAATTTCATTCATAAAACACAGGGTTCTATTCATAGAACACAGGGTTACATTTATAGAACACAGGGTTCTATTCATAGAACTCAAGGTTTTATTCATAGAACAGATGGTTATATTTATAGATCACGGGTGGTTTCCATTCAGAGAACACATAATTTCATTCATAAAACACAGGGTTCTATTCATAGAACACAGGGTTCCATTTATAGAACACGGGGTTCTATTCATAGAACACAAGGTTTATTCATAGAACAGATGGTTATATTTATAGATCACGGGTGGTTTCCATTCAGAGAACACATGGTTTCATTCATAAAACACAGGGTTCTATTCATGGAACACAGGGTTCCATTCATAGAACACAGGGTTCTATTTATAGAACACAAGGTTTTATTCATAGAACACATGGTTATATTTATAGATCACGGGTGGTTTCCATTCAGAGAACACATAATTTCATTCATAAAACACAGGGTTCTATTCATAGAACACAAGGTTCCAATTATAGAACACAGGGTTCTATTCATAGAACACAAGGTTTTATTCATAGAACAGATGGGTATATTTATAGATCACAGGTGGTTTCCATTCAGAGAACACATGGTTTCATTCATAAAACACAGGGTTCTATTCATAAAACACAGGGTTCCATTCATAGAACACAGGGTTCTATTAATAGAACACAAGGTTTTATTCATAGAACACATGGTTATATTTATAGATCACGGGTGGTTTCCATTCAGAGAACACATGATTTCATTCATAAAACACAGGGTTCTATTTATAGAACACAGGGTTCCATTCATAGAACACAGGGTTCTATTAATAGAACACAAGGTTTTATTCATAAAACACATGGTTATATTTATAGATCACGGGTGGTTTCCATTCAGAGAACACATGGTTTCATTCATAAAACACAGGGTTCTATTCATAGAACACAGGGTTCCATTCATAGAACACAGGGTTCTATTAATAGAACACAAGGTTTTATTCATAGAACAGATGGTTATATTTATAGATCACGGGTGGTTTCCATTCAGAGAACACATAATTGCATTCATAAAACACAGGGTTCTATTCATAGAACACAGGGTTCCATTTATAGAACACAGGGTTCTATTCATAGAACACAAGGTTTTATTCATAGAACAGATGGTTATATTTATAGATCACGGGTGGTTTCCATTCAGAGAACACATAATTGCATTCATAAAACACAGGGTTCTATTCATAGAACACAGGGTTCCATTTATAGAACACAGGGTTCTATTCATAGAACACAAGGTTTTATTCATAGAACACATGGCTATATTTATAGATCACGGGTGGTTTCCATTCAGAGAACACATGGTTTCATTCATAAAACACAGGGTTCTATTTATAGAACACAGGGTTCCATTCATAGAACACAGGGTTCTATTAATAGAACACAAGGTTTTATTCATAAAACACATGGTTATATTTATAGATCACGGGTGGTTTCCATTCAGAGAACACATGGTTTCATTCATAAAACACAGGGTTCTATTCATAGAACACAGGGTTCCATTCATAGAACACAGGGTTCTATTAATAGAACACAAGGTTTTATTCATAAAACACATGGTTATATTTATAGATCACGGGTGGTTTCCATTCAGAGAACACATGGTTTCATTCATAAAACACAGGGTTCTATTCATAAAACACAGGGTTCCATTCATAGAACACAGGGTTCTATTAATAGAACACAAGGTTTTATTCATAAAACACATGGTTATATTTATAGATCACGGGTGGTTTCCATTCAGAGAACACATGGTTTCATTCATAAAACACAGGGTTCTATTCATAGAACACAGGGTTCCATTCATAGAACACAGGGTTCTATTACTAGAACACAATGTTTTATTCATAAAACACATGGTTATATTTATAGATCACGGGTGGTTTCCATTCAGAGAACACATAATTTCATTCATAAAACACAGGGTTCTATTCATAGAACACAGGGTTCCATTTATAGAACACAGGGTTCTATTCATAGAACACAAGGTTTTATTCATAGAACACATGGTTATATTTATAGATCATGGGTGGTTTCCATTCAGAGAACACATAATTTTATTCATAAAACACAGGGTTCTATTCATAGAACACAGGGTTCCATTTATAGAACACAGGGTTCTATTCATAGAACTCAAGGTTTTATTCATAGAACAGATGGTTATATTTATAGATCACGGGTGGTTTCCATTCAGAGAACACATGGTTTCATTCATAAAACACAGGGTTCTATTCATGGAACACAGGGTTCCATTCATAGAACACAGGGTTCTATTAATAAAACACAAGGTTTTATTCATAGAACACATGGTTATATTTATAGATCACGGGTGGTTTCCATTCAGAGAACACATAATTTAATTCATAAAACACAGGGTTCTATCCATAGAACACAAGGTTCAAATTATAGAACACAGGGTTCTATTCATAGAACACAAGGTTTTATTCATAGAACAGATGGGTATATTTATAGATCACGGGTGGTTTCCATTCAGAGAACACATGGTTTCATTCATAAAACACAGGGTTCTATTCATAAAACACAGGGTTCCATTCATAGAACACAGGGTTCTATTAATAGAACACAAGGTTTTATTCATAAAACACATGGTTATATTTATAGATCACGGGTGGTTTCCATTCAGAGAACACATCATTTCATTCATAAAACACAGGGTTCTATTCATAGAACACAGGGTTCCATTTATAGAACACTGGGTTCTATTCATAGAACACAAGGTTTTATTCATAGAACACATGGTTATATTTATAGATCACGGGTGGTTTCCATTCAGAGAACACATAATTTTATTCATAAAACACAGGGTTCTATTCATAGAACACAGGGTTACATTTATAGAACACAGGGTTCTATTCATAGAACTCAAGGTTTTATTCATAGAACAGATGGTTATATTTATAGATCACATGTGGTTTCCATTCAGAGAACACATAATTTCATTCATAAAACACAGGGTTCTATTCATAGAACACAGGGTTCCATTTATAGAACACGGGGTTCTATTCATAGAACACAAGGTTTATTCATAGGACAGATGGTTATATTTATAGATCACGGGTGGTTTCCATTCAGAGAACACATGGTTTCATTCATAAAACACAGGGTTCTATTCATGGAACACAGGGTTCCATTCATAGAACACAGGGTTCTATTTATAGAACACAAGGTTTTATTCATAGAACACATGGTTATATTTATAGATCACGGGTGGTTTCCATTCAGAGAACACATAATTTCATTCATAAAACACAGGGTTCTATTCATAGAACACAAGGTTCCAATTATAGAACACAGGGTTCTATTCATAGAACACAAGGTTTTATTCATAGAACAGATGGGTATATTTATAGATCACGGGTGGTATCCATTCAGAGAACACATGATTTCATTCATAAAACACAGGGTTCTATTTATAGAACACAGGGTTCCATTCATAGAACACAGGGTTCTATTAATAGAACACAAGGTTTTATTCATAAAACACATGGTTATATTTATAGATCACGGGTGGTTTCCATTCAGAGAACACATGGTTTCATTCATAAAACACAGGATTCTATTCATAGAACACAGGGTTCCATTTATAGAACACAAGGTTTATTCATAGAACAGATGGTTATATTTATAGATCACGGGTGGTTTCCATTCAGAGAACACATGGTTTCATTCATAAAACACAGGGTTCCATTCATAGAACACAGGGTTCTATTAATAGAACACAAGGTTTTATTCATAGAACACATGGTTATATTTATAGATCACGGGTGGTTTCCATTCAGAGAACACATAATTTCATTCATAAAACACAGGGTTCTATTCATAGAACACAAGGTTCCAATTATAGAACACAGGGATCTATTCATAGAACACAAGGTTTTATTCATAGAACAGATGGGTATATTTATAGATCACGGGTGGTTTCCATTCAGAGAACACATGGTTTCATTCATAAAACACAGGGTTCTATTCATAAAACACAGGGTTCCATTCATAGAACACAGGGTTCTATTAATAGAACTCAAGGTTTTATTCATAGAACAGATGGTTATATTTATAGATCACGGGTGGTTTCCATTCAGAGAACACATAATTTCATTCATAAAACACAGGGTTCTATTCATAGAACACAGGGTTCCATTTATAGAACACGGGGTTCTATTCATAGAACACAAGGTTTATTCATAGAACAGATGGTTATATTTATAGATCACGGGTGGTTTCCATTCAGAGAACACATGGTTTCATTCATAAAACACAGGGTTCTATTCATAGAACACAGGGTTCCATTCATAGAACACAGGGTTCTATTAATAGAACACAAGGTTTTATTCATAAAACACATGGTTATATTTATAGATCACGGGTGGTTTCCATTCAGAGAACACATAATTTCATTCATAAAACACAGGGTTCTATTCATAGAACACAGGGTTCCATTTATAGAACACAGGGTTCTATTCATAGAACACAAGGTTTTATTCATAGAACACATGGTTATATTTATAGATCACGGGTGGTTTCCATTCAGAGAACACATAATTTTATTCATAAAACACAGGGTTCTATTTATAGAACACAGGGTTCTATTCATAGAACTCAAGGTTTTATTCATAGAACAGATGGTTATATTTATAGATCACGGGTGGTTTCCATTCAGAGAACACATAATTGCATTCATAAAACACAGGGTTCTATTCATAGAACACAGGGTTCCATTTATAGAACACAGGGTTCTATTCATAGAACACAAGGTTTTATTCATAGAACACATGGCTTTATTTATAGATCACGGGTGGTTTCCATTCAGAGAACACATGGTTTCATTCATAAAACACAGGGTTCTATTCATGGAACACAGGGTTCCATTCATAGAACACAGGGTTCTATTAATAGAACACAAGGTTTTATTCATAGAACACATGGTTATATTTATAGATCACGGGTGGTTTCAATTCAGAGAACACATAATTTCATTCATAAAACACAGGGTTATGTTCATAGAACACAAGGTTCCAATTATAGAACACAGGGTTCTATTCATAGAACACAAGGTTTTATTCATAGAACAGATGGGTATATTTATAGATCACGGGTGGTTTCCATTCAGAGAACACATGGTTTCATTCATAAAACACAGGGTTCTATTCATAAAACACAGGGTTCCATTCATAGAACACAGGGTTCTATTAATAGAACACAAGGTTTTATTAATAGAACACATGGTTATATTTATAGATCACGGGTGGTTTCCATTCAGAGAACACATGATTTCATTCATAAAACACAGGGTTCTATTTATAGAACACAGGGTTCCATTCATAGAACACAGGGTTCTATTAATAGAACACAAGGTTTTATTCATAAAACACATGGTTATATTTATAGATCATGGGTGGTTTCCATTCAGAGAACACATGGTTTCATTCATAAAACACAGGGTTCTATTCATAGAACACAGGGTTCCATTCATAGAACACAGGGTTCTATTAATAGAACACAATGTTTTATTCATAAAACACATGGTTATATTTATAGATCACGGGTGGTTTCCATTCAGAGAACACATAATTTCATTCATAAAACACAGGGTTCTATTCATAGAACACAGGGTTCCATTTATAGAACACAGGGTTCTATTCATAGAACACAAGGTTTTATTCATAGAACACATGGTCATATTTATAGATCACGGGTGGTTTCCATTCAGAGAACACATAATTTTATTCATAAAACACAGGGTTCTATTCATAGAACACAGGGTTCCATTTATAGAACACAGGGTTCTATTCATAGAACTCAAGGTTTTATTCATAGAACAGATGGTTATATTTATAGATCACGGGTCGTTTCCATTCAGAGAACACATGGTTTCATTCATAAAACACAGGGTTCTATTCATGGAACACAGGGTTCCATTCATAGAACACAGGGTTCTATTAATAAAACACAAGGTTTTATTCATAGAACACATGGTTATATTTATAGATCACGGGTGGTTTCCATTCAGAGAACACATAATTTCATTCATAAAACACAGGGTTCTATTCATAGAACACAGGGTTACATTTATAGAACACAGGGTTCTATTCATAGAACTCAAGGTTTTATTCATAGAACAGATGGTTATATTTATAGATCACGGGTGGTTTCCATTCAGAGAACACATAATTTCATTCATAAAACACAGGGTTCTATTCATAGAACACAGGGTTCCATTTATAGAACACGGGGTTCTATTCATAGAACACAAGGTTTATTCATAGAACAGATGGTTATATTTATAGATCACGGGTGGTTTCCATTCAGAGAACACATGGTTTCATTCATAAAACACAGGGTTCTATTCATGGAACACAGGGTTCCATTCATAGAACACAGGGTTCTATTTATAGAACACAAGGTTTTATTCATAGAACACATGGTTATATTTATAGATCACGGGTGGTTTCCATTCAGAGAACACATAATTTCATTCATAAAACACAGGGTTCTATTCATAGAACACAAGGTTCCAATTATAGAACACAGGGTTCTATTCATAGAACACAAGGTTTTATTCATAGAACAGATGGGTATATTTATAGATCACAGGTGGTTTCCATTCAGAGAACACATGGTTTCATTCATAAAACACAGGGTTCTATTCATAAAACACAGGGTTCCATTCATAGAACACAGGGTTCTATTAATAGAACACAAGGTTTTATTCATAGAACACATGGTTATATTTATAGATCACGGGTGGTTTCCATTCAGAGAACACATGATTTCATTCATAAAACACAGGGTTCTATTTATAGAACACAGGGTTCCATTCATAGAACACAGGGTTCTATTAATAGAACACAAGGTTTTATTCATAAAACACATGGTTATATTTATAGATCACGGGTGGTTTCCATTCAGAGAACACATGGTTTCATTCATAAAACACAGGGTTCTATTCATAGAACACAGGGTTCCATTCATAGAACACAGGGTTCTATTAATAGAACACAAGGTTTTATTCATAAAACACATGGTTATATTTATAGATCACGGGTGGTTCCCATTCAGAGAACACAGAATTTCATTCATAAAACACAGGGTTCTATTCATAGAACACAGGGTTCCATTTATAGAACACAGGGTTCTATTCATAGAACACAAGGTTTTATTCATAGAACAGATGGTTATATTTATAGATCACGGGTGGTTTCCATTCAGAGAACACATAATTGCATTCATAAAACACAGGGTTCTATTCATAGAACACAGGGTTCCATTTATAGAACACAGGTTTCTATTCATAGAACACAAGGTTTTATTCATAGAACACATGGCTATATTTATAGATCACGGGTGGTTTCCATTCAGAGAACACATGGTTTCATTCATAAAACACAGGGTTCTATTTATAGAACACAGGGTTCCATTCATAGAACACAGGGTTCTATTAATAGAACACAAGGTTTTATTCATAAAACACATGGTTATATTTATAGATCACGGGTGGTTTCCATTCAGAGAACACATGGTTTCATTCATAAAACACAGGGTTCTATTCATAGAACACAGGGTTCCATTCATAGAACACAGGGTTCTATTAATAGAACACAAGGTTTTATTCATAAAACACATGGTTATATTTATAGATCACGGGTGGTTTCCATTCAGAGAACACATGGTTTCATTCATAAAACACAGGGTTCTATTCATAAAACACAGGGTTCCATTCATAGAACACAGGGTTCTATTAATAGAACACAAGGTTTTATTCATAAAACACATGGTTATATTTATAGATCACGGGTGGTTTCCATTCAGAGAACACATGGTTTCATTCATAAAACACAGGGTTCTATTCATAGAACACAGGGTTCCATTCATAGAACACAGGGTTCTATTACTAGAACACAATGTTTTATTCATAAAACACATGGTTATATTTATAGATCACGGGTGGTTTCCATTCAGAGAACACATAATTTCATTCATAAAACACAGGGTTCTATTCATAGAACACAGGGTTCCATTTATAGAACACAGGGTTCTATTCATAGAACACAAGGTTTTATTCATAGAACACATGGTTATATTTATAGATCATGGGTGGTTTCCATTCAGAGAACACATAATTTTATTCATAAAACACAGGGTTCTATTCATAGAACACAGGGTTCCATTTATAGAACACAGGGTTCTATTCATAGAACTCAAGGTTTTATTCATAGAACAGATGGTTATATTTATAGATCACGGGTGGTTTCCATTCAGAGAACACATGGTTTCATTCATAAAACACAGGGTTCTATTCATGGAACACAGGGTTCCATTCATAGAACACAGGGTTCTATTAATAAAACACAAGGTTTTATTCATAGAACACATGGTTATATTTATAGATCACGGGTGGTTTCCATTCAGAGAACACATAATTTAATTCATAAAACACAGGGTTCTATTCATAGAACACAAGGTTCAAATTATAGAACACAGGGTTCTATTCATAGAACACAAGGTTTTATTCATAGAACAGATGGGTATATTTATAGATCACGGGTGGTTTCCATTCAGAGAACACATGGTTTCATTCATAAAACACAGGGTTCTATTCATAAAACACAGGGTTCCATTCATAGAACACAGGGTTCTATTAATAGAACACAAGGTTTTATTCATAAAACACATGGTTATATTTATAGATCACGGGTGGTTTCCATTCAGAGAACACATCATTTCATTCATAAAACACAGGGTTCTATTCATAGAACACAGGGTTCCATTTATAGAACACTGGGTTCTATTCATAGAACACAAGGTTTTATTCATAGAACACATGGTTATATTTATCGATCACGGGTGGTTTCCATTCAGAGAACACATAATTTTATTCATAAAACACAGGGTTCTATTCATAGAACACAGGGTTACATTTATAGAACACAGGGTTCTATTCATAGAACTCAAGGTTTTATTCATAGAACAGATGGTTATATTTATAGATCACGGGTGGTTTCCATTCAGAGAACACATAATTTCATTCATAAAACACAGGGTTCTATTCATAGAACACAGGGTTCCATTTATAGAACACGGGGTTCTATTCATAGAACACAAGGTTTATTCATAGGACAGATGGTTATATTTATAGATCACGGGTGGTTTCCATTCAGAGAACACATGGTTTCATTCATAAAACACAGGGTTCTATTCATGGAACACAGGGTTCCATTCATAGAACACAGGGTTCTATTTATAGAACACAAGGTTTTATTCATAGAACACATGGTTATATTTATAGATCACGGGTGGTTTCCATTCAGAGAACACATAATTTCATTCATAAAACACAGGGTTCTATTCATAGAACACAAGGTTCCAATTATAGAACACAGGGTTCTATTCATAGAACACAAGGTTTTATTCATAGAACAGATGGGTATATTTATAGATCACGGGTGGTTTCCATTCAGAGAACACATGATTTCATTCATAAAACACAGGGTTCTATTTATAGAACACAGGGTTCCATTCATAGAACACAGGGTTCTATTAATAGAACACAAGGTTTTATTCATAAAACACATGGTTATATTTATAGATCACGGGTGGTTTCCATTCAGAGAACACATGGTTTCATTCATAAAACACAGGGTTCTATTCATAGAACACAGGGTTCCATTCATAGAACACAGGGTTCTATAAATAGAACACAAGGTTTTATTCATAAAACACATGGTTATATTTATAGATCACGGGTGGTTTCCATTCAGAGAACACATGGTTTCATTCATAAAACACAGGGTTCTATTCATAAAACACAGGGTTCCATTCATAGAACACAGGGTTCTATTAATAGAACACAAGGTTTTATTCATAAAACACATGGTTATATTTATAGATCACGGGTGGTTTCCAATCAGAGAACACATCATTTCATTCATAAAACACAGATTCTATTCATAGAACACAGGGTTCCATTTATAGAACACTGGGTTCTATTCATAGAACACAAGGTTTTATTCATAGAACACATGGTTATATTTATAGATCACGGGTGGTTTCCATTCAGAGAACACATAATCTTATTCATAAAACACAGGGTTCTATTCATAGAACACAGGGTTCCATTTATAGAACACAGGGTTCTATTCATAGAACTCAAGGTTTTATTCATAGAACAGATGGTTATATTTATAGATCACGGGTGGTTTCCATTCAGAGAACACATAATTTCATTCATAAAACACAGGGTTCTATTCATAGAACACAGGGTTCCATTTATAGAACACGGGGTTCTATTCATAGAACACAAGGTTTTATTCATAGAACAGATGGTTATATTTATAGATCACGGGTGGTTTCCATTCAGAGAACACATAATTTCATTCATAAAACACAGGGTTCTATTCATAAAACACAGGGTTCCATTCATAGAACACAGGGTTCTATTAATAGAACACAAGGTTTTATTCATAGAACACATGGTTATATTTATAGATCACGGGTGGTTTCCATTCAGAGAACACATAATTTCATTCATAAAACACAGGGTTCTATTCATAGAACACAGGGTTCCATTTATAGAACACAGGGTTCTATTAATAGAACACAAGGTTTTATTCATAGAACACATGGTTATATTTATAGATCACGGGTGGTTTCCATTCAGAGAACACATAATTTCATTCATAAAACACAGGGTTCTATTCATAGAACACAGGGTTCCATTTATAGAACACGGGGTTCTATTCATAGAACACAAGGTTTTATTCATAGAACAGATGGTTATATTTATAGATCACGGGTGGTTTCCATTCAGAGAACACATGGTTTCATTCATAAAACACAGGGTTCTATTCATAAAACACAGGGTTCCATTCATAGAACACAGGGTTCTATTAATAGAACACAAGGTTTTATTCATAAAACACATGGTTATATTTATAGATCACGGGTTGTTTCCATTCAGAGAACACATCATTTCATTCATAAAACACAGGGTTCTATTCATAGAACACAGGGTTCCATTTATAGAACACTGGGTTCTATTCATAGAACACAAGGTTTTATTCATAGAACACATGGTTATATTTATAGATCACGGGTGGTTTCCATTCAGAGAACACATAATTTTATTCATAAAACACAGGGTTCTATTCATAGAACACAGGGTTACATTTATAGAACACAGGGTTCTATTCATAGAACTCAAGGTTTTATTCATAGAACAGATGGTTATATTTATAGATCACGGGTGGTTTCCATTCAGAGAACACATAATTTCATTCATAAAACACAGGGTTCTATTCATAGAACACAGGGTTCCATTTATAGAACACGGGGTTCTATTCATAGAACACAAGGTTTATTCATAGAACAGATGGTTATATTTATAGATCACGGGTGGTTTCCATTCAGAGAACACATGGTTTCATTCATAAAACACAGGGTTCTGTTCATGGAACACAGGGTTCCATTCATAGAACACAGGGTTCTATTTATAGAACACAAGGTTTTATTCATAGAACACATGGTTATATTTATAGATCACGGGTGGTTTCCATTCAGAGAACACATAATTTCATTCATAAAACACAGGGTTCTATTCATAGAACACAAGGTTCCAATTATAGAACACAGGGTTCTATTCATAGAACACAAGGTTTTATTCATAGAACAGATGGGTATATTTATAGATCACGGGTGGTTTCCATTCAGAGAACACATGGTTTCATTCATAAAACACAGGGTTCTATTCATAAAACACAGGGTTCAATTCATAGAACACAGGGTTCTATTAATAGAACACAAGGTTTTATTCATAGAACACATGGTTATATTTATAGATCACGGGTGGTTTCCATTCAGAGAACACATAATTTTATTCATAAAACACAGGGTTCTATTCATAGAACACAGGGTTCCATTTATAGAACACAGGGTTCTATTCATAGAACACAAGGTTTTATTCATAGAACAGATGGCTATATTTATAGATCACGGGTGGTTTCCATTCAGAGAACACATAATTTTATTCATAAAACACAGGGTTCTATTCATAGAACACAAGGTTCCAATTATAGAACACAGGGTTCTATTCATAGAACTCAAGGTTTTTTTCATAGAACAGATGGGTATATTTATAGATCACGGGTGGTTTCCATTCAGAGAACACATGGTTTCATTCATAAAACACAGGGTTCTATTCATAAAACACAGGGTTCCATTCATAGAACACAGGGTTCTATTAATAGAACACAAGGTTTTATGAATAGAACACATGGTTATATTTATAGATCACGGGTGGATTCCATTCAGAGAACACATGATTTCATTCATAAAACACAGGGTTCTATTTATAGAACACAGGGTTCCATTCATAGAACACAGGGTTCTATTAATAGAACACAAGGTTTTATTCATAAAACACATGGTTATATTTATAGATCACGTGTGGTTTCCATTCAGAGAACACATAATTTCATTCATAAAACACAGGGTTCTATTCATAGAACACAGGGTTCCATTTATAGAACACGGGGTTCTATTAATAGAACACAATGTTTTATTCATAAAACACATGGTTATATTTATAGATCACGGGTGGTTTCCATTCAGAGAACACATAATTTCATTCATAAAACACAGGGTTCTATTCATAGAACACAGGGTTCCATTTATAGAACACAGGGTTCTATTCATAGAACACAAGGTTTTATTCATAGAACACATGGTCATATTTATAGATCACGGGTGGTTTCCATTCAGAGAACACATAATTTTATTCATAAAACACAGGGTTCTATTCATAGAACACAGGGTTCCATTTATAGAACACAGGGTTCTATTCATAGAACTCAAGGTTTTATTCATAGAACAGATGGTTATATTTATAGATCACGGGTGGTTTCCATTCAGAGAACACATGGGGGGAAATTTACTAAAGGAAATTTGTAAAAAAATAGGTGTATTTGTATCCAGAAATACACTTATTTTTGACATTTACTATCCCGAAAATACGGCAATTCGTAGTCGTATTGATGTGCTATCAATACGAATATGAATTGCCGTATTTTCGGGATAGTAAATGTCAAAAATAAGTGTATTTCTGGATACAAATACACCTATTTTTTACAAATTTCCTTTAGTAAATTCCCCCCATGGTTTCATTCATAAAACACAGGGTTCTATTCATGGAACACAGGGTTCCATTCATAGAACACAGGGTTCTATTAATAAAACACAAGGTTTTATTCATAGAACACATGGTTATATTTATAGATCACGGGTGGTTTCCATTCAGAGAACACATAATTTCATTCATAAAACACAGGGTTCTATTCATAGAACACAGGGTTACATTTATAGAACACAGGGTTCTATTCATAGAACTCAAGGTTTTATTCATAGAACAGATGGTTTTATTTATAGATCACGGGTGGTTTCCATTCAGAGAACACATAATATTATTCATAAAACACAGGGTTCTATTCATAGAACACAGGGTTCCATTTATAGAACACGGGGTTCTATTCATAGAACACAAGGTTTATTCATAGAACAGATGGTTATATTTATAGATCACGGGTGGTTTCCATTCAGAGAACACATGGTTTCATTCATAAAACACAGGGTTCTATTCATGGAACACAGGGTTCCATTCATAGAACACAGGGTTCTATTTATAGAACACAAGGTTTTATTCATAGAAAACATGGTTATATTTATAGATCACGGGTGGTTTCCATTCAGAGAACACATAATTTCATTCATAAAACACAGGGTTCTATTCATAGAACACAAGGTTCCAATTATAGAACACAGGGTTCTATTCATAGAACACAAGGTTTTATTCATAGAACAGATGTTTATATTTATAGATCACAGGTGGTTTCCATTCAGAGAACACATGGTTTCATTCATAAAACACAGGGTTCTATTCATAAAACACAGGGTTCCATTCATAGAACACAGGGTTCTATTAATAAAACACAAGGTTTTATTCATAGAACACATGGTTATATTTATAGATCACGGGTGGTTTCCATTCAGAGAACACATAATTTCATTCATAAAACACAGGGTTCTATTCATAGAACACAGGGTTACATTTATAGAACACAGGGTTCTATTCATAGAACTCAAGGTTTTATTCATAGAACAGATGGTTTTATTTATAGATCACGGGTGGTTTCCATTCAGAGAACACATAATATTATTCATAAAACACAGGGTTCTATTCATAGAACACAGGGTTCCATTTATAGAACACGGGGTTCTATTCATAGAACACAAGGTTTATTCATAGAACAGATGGTTATATTTATAGATCACGGGTGGTTTCCATTCAGAGAACACATGGTTTCATTCATAAAACACAGGGTTCTATTCATGGAACACAGGGTTCCATTCATAGAACACAGGGTTCTATTTATAGAACACAAGGTTTTATTCATAGAAAACATGGTTATATTTATAGATCACGGGTGGTTTCCATTCAGAGAACACATAATTTCATTCATA
The DNA here is from genome assembly GCF_055691185.1 of Crinia signifera. Classification (NCBI taxonomy): domain Eukaryota; kingdom Metazoa; phylum Chordata; class Amphibia; order Anura; family Myobatrachidae; genus Crinia; species Crinia signifera. The sequence goes on along the minus strand of NC_139217.1, from coordinate 234,161,037 downwards.
AAACACAGGGTTCTATTCATAGAACACAAGGTTCCAATTATAGAACACAGGGTTCTATTCATAGAACACAAGGTTTTATTCATAGAACAGATGTTTATATTTATAGATCACAGGTGGTTTCCATTCAGAGAACACATGGTTTCATTCATAAAACACAGGGTTCTATTCATAAAACACAGGGTTCCATTCATAGAACACAGGGTTCTATTAATAGAACACAAGGTTTTATTCATAGAACACATGGTTATATTTATAGATCACGGGTGGTTTCCATTCAGAGAACACATGATTTCATTCATAAAACACAGGGTACTATTTATAGAACACAGGGTTCCATTCATAGAACACAGGGTTCTATTAATAGAACACAAGGTTTTATTCATAAAACACATGGTTATATTTATAGATCACGGGTGGTTTACATTCAGAGAACACATGGTTTCATTCATTAAACACAGGGTTCTATTCATAGAACACAGGGTTCCATTCATAGAACACAGGGTTCTATTAATAGAACACAAGGTTTTATTCATAAAACACATGGTTATATTTATAGATCACGGGTGGTTTCCATTCAGAGAACACAGAATTTCATTCATAAAACACAGGGTTCTATTCATAGAACACAGGGTTCCATTTATAGAACACAGGGTTCTATTCATAGAACACAAGGTTTTATTCATAGAACAGATGGTTATATTTATAGATCACGGGTGGTTTCCATTCAGAGAACACATAATTGCATTCATAAAACACAGGGTTCTATTCATAGAACACAGGGTTCAATTTATAGAACACAGGTTTCTATTCATAGAACACAAGGTTTTATTCATAGAACACATGGTTATATTTATAGATCACGGGTGGTTTCCATTCAGAGAACACATGGTTTCATTCATAAAACACAGGGTTCTATTTATAGAACACAGGGTTCCATTCATAGAACACAGGGTTCTATTAATAGAACACAAGGTTTTATTCATAAAACACATGGTTATATTTATAGATCACGGGTGGTTTCCATTCAGAGAACACATGGTTTCATTCATAAAACACAGGGTTCTATTCATAGAACACAGGGTTCCATTCATAGAACACAGGGTTCTATTAATAGAACACAAGGTTTTATTCATAAAACACATGGTTATATTTATAGATCACGGGTAGTTTCCATTCAGAGAACACATGGTTTCATTCATAAAACACAGGGTTCTATTCATAAAACACAGGGTTCCATTCATAGAACACAGGGTTCTATTAATAGAACACAAGGTTTTATTCATAAAACACATGGTTATATTTATAGATCACGGGTGGTTTCCATTCAGAGAACACATGGTTTCATTCATAAAACACAGGGTTCTATTCATAGAACACAGGGTTCCATTCATAGAACACAGGGTTCTATTACTAGAACACAATGTTTTATTCATAAAACACATGGTTATATTTATAGATCACGGGTGGTTTCCATTCAGAGAACACATAATTTCATTCATAAAACACAGGGTTCTATTCATAGAACACAGGGTTCCATTTATAGAACACAGGGTTCTATTCATAGAACACAAGGTTTTATTCATAGAACACATGGTTATATTTATAGATCACGGGTGGTTTCCATTCAGAGAACACATAATTTTATTCATAAAACACAGGGTTCTATTCATAGAACACAGGGTTCCATTTATAGAACACAGGGTTCTATTCATAGAACTCAAGGTTTTATTCATAGAACAGATGGTTATATTTATAGATCACGGGTGGTTTCCATTCAGAGAACACATGGTTTCATTCATAAAACACAGGGTTCTATTCATGGAACACAGGGTTCCATTCATAGAACACAGGGTTCTATTAATAAAACACAAGGTTTTATTCATAGAACACATGGTTATATTTATAGATCACGGGTGGTTTCCATTCAGAGAACACATAATTTCATTCATAAAACACAGGGTTCTATTCATAGAACACAAGGTTCCAATTATAGAACACAGGGTTCTATTCATAGAACACAAGGTTTTATTCATAGAACAGATGGGTATATTTATAGATCACGGGTGGTTTCCATTCAGAGAACACATGGTTTCATTCATAAAACACAGGGTTCTATTCATAAAACACAGGGTTCCATTCATAGAACACAGGGTTCTATTAATAGAACACAAGGTTTTATTCATAGAACACATGGTTATATTTATAGATCACGGGTGGTTTCCATTCAGAGAACACATAATTTCATTCATAAAACACAGGGTTCTATTCATAAAACACAGGGTTCCATTCATAGAACACATGGTTCTATTAATAGAACACAAGGTTTTATTCATAGAACACATGGTTATATTTATAGATCACGGGTGGTTTCCATTCAGAGAACACATGATTTCATTCATAAAACACAGGGTTCTATTTATAGAACACAGGGTTCCATTCATAGAACACAGGGTTCTATTAATAGAACACAAGGTTTTATTCATAAAACACATGGTTATATTTATAGATCACGGGTGGTTTCCATTCAGAGAACACATGGTTTCATTCATAAAACACAGGGTTCTATTCATAGAACACAGGGTTCCATTCATAGAACACAGGGTTCTATTAATAGAACACAAGGTTTTATTCATAAAACACATGGTTATATTTATAGATCACGGGTGGTTTCCATTCAGAGAACACAGAATTTCATTCATAAAACACAGGGTTCTATTCATAGAACACAGAGTTCCATTTATAGAACACAGGGTTCTATTCATAGAACACAAGGTTTTATTCATAGAACAGATGGTTATATTTATAGATCACGGGTGGTTTCCATTCAGAGAACACATAATTGCATTCATAAAACACAGGGTTCTATTCATAGAACACAGGGTTCCATTTATAGAACACAGGGTTCTATTCATAGAACACAAGGTTTTATTCATAGAACACATGGCTATATTTATAGATCACGGGTGGTTTCCATTCAGAGAACACATGGTTTCATTCATAAAACACAGGGTTCTATTCATAGAACACAGGGTTCCATTTATAGAACACAGGGTTCTATTCATAGAACACAAGGTTTTATTCATAGAACACATGGCTATATTTATAGATCACGGGTGGTTTCCATTCAGAGAACACATGGTTTCATTCATAAAACACAGGGTTCTATTCATAGAACACAGGGTTCCATTCATAGAACACAGGGTTCTATTACTAGAACACAATGTTTTATTCATAAAACACATGGTTATATTTATAGATCACGGGTGGTTTCCATTCAGAGAACACATAATTTCATTCATAAAACACAGGGTTCTATTCATAGAACACAGGGTTCCATTTATAGAACACAGGGTTCTATTCATAGAACACAAGGTTTTATTCATAGAACACATGGTTATATTTATAGATCACGGGTGGTTTCCATTCAGAGAACACATAATTTTATTCATAAAACACAGGGTTCTATTCATAGAACACAGGGTTCCATTTATAGAACACAGGGTTCTATTCATAGAACTCAAGGTTTTATTCATAGAACAGATGGTTATATTTATAGATCACGGGTGGTTTCCATTCAGAGAACACATGGTTTCATTCATAAAACACAGGGTTCTATTCATGGAACACAGGGTTCCATTCATAGAACACAGGGTTCTATTAATAAAACACAAGGTTTTATTCATAGAACACATGGTTATATTTATAGATCACGGGTGCTTTCCATTCAGAGAACACATAATTTCATTCATAAAACACAGGGTTCTATTCATAGAACACAAGGTTCCAATTATAGAACACAGGGTTCTATTCATAGAACACAAGGTTTTATTCATAGAACAGATGGGTATATTTATAGATCACGGGTGGTTTCCATTCAGAGAACACATGGTTTCATTCATAAAACACAGGGTTCTATTCATAAAACACAGGGTTCCATTCATAGAACACAGGGTTCTATTAATAGAACACAAGGTTTTATTCATAGAACACATGGTTATATTTATAGATCACGGGTGGTTTCCATTCAGAGAACACATAATTTCATTCATAAAACACAGGGTTCTATTCATAAAACACAGGGTTCCATTCATAGAACACATGGTTCTATTAATAGAACACAAGGTTTTATTCATAGAACACATGGTTATATTTATAGATCACGGGTGGTTTCCATTCAGAGAACACATGATTTCATTCATAAAACACAGGGTTCTATTTATAGAACACAGGGTTCCATTCATAGAACACAGGGTTCTATTAATAGAACACAAGGTTTTATTCATAAAACACATGGTTATATTTATAGATCACGGGTGGTTTCCATTCAGAGAACACATGGTTTCATTCATAAAACACAGGGTTCTATTCATAGAACACAGGGTTCCATTCATAGAACACAGGGTTCTATTAATAGAACACAAGGTTTTATTCATAAAACACATGGTTATATTTATAGATCACGGGTGGTTTCCATTCAGAGAACACATAATTTCATTCATAAAACACAGGGTTCTATTCATAGAACACAGGGTTCCATTTATAGAACACAGGGTTCTATTCATAGAACACAAGGTTTTATTCATAGAACACATGGTTATATTTATAGATCACGGGTGGTTTCCATTCAGAGAACACATAATTTTATTCATAAAACACAGGGTTCTATTCATAGAACACAGGGTTCCATTTATAGAACACAGGGTTCTATTCATAGAACTCAAGGTTTTATTCATAGAACAGATGGTTATATTTATAGATCACGGGTGGTTTCCATTCAGAGAACACATGGTTTCATTCATAAAACACAGGGTTCTATTCATGGAACACAGGGTTCCATTCATAGAACACAGGGTTCTATTAATAAAACACAAGGTTTTATTCATAGAACACATGGTTATATTTATAGATCACGGGTGGTTTCCATTCAGAGAACACATAATTTCATTCATAAAACACAGGGTTCTATTCATAGAACACAAGGTTCCAATTATAGAACACAGGGTTCTATTCATAGAACACAAGGTTTTATTCATAGAACAGATGGGTATATTTATAGATCACGGGTGGTTTCCATTCAGAGAACACATGGTTTCATTCATAAAACACAGGGTTCTATTCATAAAACACAGGGTTCCATTCATAGAACACAGGGTTCTATTAATAGAACACAAGGTTTTATTCATAGAACACATGGTTATATTTATAGATCACGGGTGGTTTCCATTCAGAGAACACATAATTTCATTCATAAAACACAGGGTTCTATTCATAAAACACAGGGTTCCATTCATAGAACACATGGTTCTATTAATAGAACACAAGGTTTTATTCATAGAACACATGGTTATATTTATAGATCACGGGTGGTTTCCATTCAGAGAACACATGATTTCATTCATAAAACACAGGGTTCTATTTATAGAACACAGGGTTCCATTCATAGAACACAGGGTTCTATTAATAGAACACAAGGTTTTATTCATAAAACACATGGTTATATTTATAGATCACGGGTGGTTTCCATTCAGAGAACACATGGTTTCATTCATAAAACACAGGGTTCTATTCATAGAACACAGGGTTCCATTCATAGAACACAGGGTTCTATTAATAGAACACAAGGTTTTATTCATAAAACACATGGTTATATTTATAGATCACGGGTGGTTTCCATTCAGAGAACACAGAATTTCATTCATAAAACACAGGGTTCTATTCATAGAACACAGAGTTCCATTTATAGAACACAGGGTTCTATTCATAGAACACAAGGTTTTATTCATAGAACAGATGGTTATATTTATAGATCACGGGTGGTTTCCATTCAGAGAACACATAATTGCATTCATAAAACACAGGGTTCTATTCATAGAACACAGGGTTCCATTTATAGAACACAGGGTTCTATTCATAGAACACAAGGTTTTATTCATAGAACACATGGCTATATTTATAGATCACGGGTGGTTTCCATTCAGAGAACACATGGTTTCATTCATAAAACACAGGGTTCTATTCATAGAACACAGGGTTCCATTTATAGAACACAGGGTTCTATTCATAGAACACAAGGTTTTATTCATAGAACACATGGCTATATTTATAGATCACGGGTGGTTTCCATTCAGAGAACACATGGTTTCATTCATAAAACACAGGGTTCTATTCATAGAACACAGGGTTCCATTCATAGAACACAGGGTTCTATTACTAGAACACAATGTTTTATTCATAAAACACATGGTTATATTTATAGATCACGGGTGGTTTCCATTCAGAGAACACATAATTTCATTCATAAAACACAGGGTTCTATTCATAGAACACAGGGTTCCATTTATAGAACACAGGGTTCTATTCATAGAACACAAGGTTTTATTCATAGAACACATGGTTATATTTATAGATCACGGGTGGTTTCCATTCAGAGAACACATAATTTTATTCATAAAACACAGGGTTCTATTCATAGAACACAGGGTTCCATTTATAGAACACAGGGTTCTATTCATAGAACTCAAGGTTTTATTCATAGAACAGATGGTTATATTTATAGATCACGGGTGGTTTCCATTCAGAGAACACATGGTTTCATTCATAAAACACAGGGTTCTATTCATGGAACACAGGGTTCCATTCATAGAACACAGGGTTCTATTAATAAAACACAAGGTTTTATTCATAGAACACATGGTTATATTTATAGATCACGGGTGCTTTCCATTCAGAGAACACATAATTTCATTCATAAAACACAGGGTTCTATTCATAGAACACAAGGTTCCAATTATAGAACACAGGGTTCTATTCATAGAACACAAGGTTTTATTCATAGAACAGATGGGTATATTTATAGATCACGGGTGGTTTCCATTCAGAGAACACATGGTTTCATTCATAAAACACAGGGTTCTATTCATAAAACACAGGGTTCCATTCATAGAACACAGGGTTCTATTAATAGAACACAAGGTTTTATTCATAGAACACATGGTTATATTTATAGATCACGGGTGGTTTCCATTCAGAGAACACATAATTTCATTCATAAAACACAGGGTTCTATTCATAAAACACAGGGTTCCATTCATAGAACACATGGTTCTATTAATAGAACACAAGGTTTTATTCATAGAACACATGGTTATATTTATAGATCACGGGTGGTTTCCATTCAGAGAACACATGATTTCATTCATAAAACACAGGGTTCTATTTATAGAACACAGGGTTCCATTCATAGAACACAGGGTTCTATTAATAGAACACAAGGTTTTATTCATAAAACACATGGTTATATTTATAGATCACGGGTGGTTTCCATTCAGAGAACACATGGTTTCATTCATAAAACACAGGGTTCTATTCATAGAACACAGGGTTCCATTCATAGAACACAGGGTTCTATTAATAGAACACAAGGTTTTATTCATAAAACACATGGTTATATTTATAGATCACGGGTGGTTTCCATTCAGAGAACACAGAATTTCATTCATAAAACACAGGGTTCTATTCATAGAACACAGAGTTCCATTTATAGAACACAGGGTTCTATTCATAGAACACAAGGTTTTATTCATAGAACAGATGGTTATATTTATAGATCACGGGTGGTTTCCATTCAGAGAACACATAATTGCATTCATAAAACACAGGGTTCTATTCATAGAACACAGGGTTCCATTTATAGAACACAGGGTTCTATTCATAGAACACAAGGTTTTATTCATAGAACACATGGCTATATTTATAGATCACGGGTGGTTTCCATTCAGAGAACACATGGTTTCATTCATAAAACACAGGGTTCTATTCATAGAACACAGGGTTCCATTTATAGAACACAGGGTTCTATTCATAGAACACAAGGTTTTATTCATAGAACACATGGCTATATTTATAGATCACGGGTGGTTTCCATTCAGAGAACACATGGTTTCATTCATAAAACACAGGGTTCTATTCATAGAACACAGGGTTCCATTCATAGAACACAGGGTTCTATTAATAGAACACAAGGTTTTTTTCATAAAACACATGGTTATATTTATAGATCACAGGTGGTTTCCATTCAGAGAACACATCATTTCATTCATAAAACACAGGGTTCTATTCATAGAACACAGGGTTCCATTTATAGAACACTGGGTTCTATTCATAGAACACAAGGTTTTATTCATTGAACACATGGTTATATTTATAGATCACGGGTGGTTTCCATTCAGAGAACACATAATTTTATTCATAAAACACAGGGTTCTATTCATAGAACACAGGGTTCCATTTATAGAACACAGGGTTCTATTCATAGAACTCAAGGTTTTATTCATAGAACAGATGGTTATATTTATAGATCACGGGTGGTTTCCATTCAGAGAACACATAATTTCATTCATAAAACACAGGGTTCTATTCATAGAACACAGGGTTCCATTTATAGAACACGGGGTTCTATTCATAGAACACAAGGTTTATTCATAGAACAGATGGTTATATTTATAGATCACGGGTGGTTTACATTCAGAGAAAACATGGTTTCATTCATAAAACACAGGTTTCTATTCATGGAACACAGGGTTCCATTCATAGAACACAGGGTTCTATTAATAGAACACAAGGTTTTATTCATAGAACACATGGTTATATTTATAGATCACGGGTGGTTTCCATTCAGAGAACACATAATTTCATTCATAAAACACAGGGTTCTATTCATAGAACACAAGGTTCCAATTATAGAACACAGGGTTCTATTCATAGAACACAAGGTTTTATTCATAGAACAGATGGGTATATTTATAGATCACGGGTGGTTTCCATTCAGAGAACACATGGTTTCATTCATAAAACACAGGGTTCTATTCATAAAACACAGGGTTGCATTCATAGAACACAGGGTTCCATTAATAGAACACAAAGTTTTATTCATAAAACACATGGTTATATTTATAGATCACGGGTGGTTAATATTCAGAGAACACATCATTTCATTCATTAAACACAGGGTTCTATTCATAGAACACAGGGTTCCATTTATAGAACACTGGGATCTATTCATAGAACACAAGGTTTTATTCATAGAACACATGGTTATATTTATAGATCACGGGTGGTTTGCATTCAGAGAACACATAATTTTATTCATAAAACACAGGGTTCTATTCATAGAACACAGGGTTCCATTTATAGAACACAGGGTTCTATTCATAGAACTCAAGGTTTTATTCATAGAACAGATGGTTATATTTATAGATCACGGGTGGTTTCCATTCAGAGAACACATAATTTAATTCATAAAACACAGGGTTCTATTTATAGAACACAGGGTTCCATTCATAGAACACAGGGTTCTATTAATAAAACACAAGGTTTTATTCATAGAACACATGGTTATATTTATAGATCACGGGTGGTTTCCATTCAGAGAACACATAATTTCATTCATAAAACACAGGGTTCTCTTCATAGAACACAGGGTTCCATTTATAGAACACGGGGTTCTATTCATAGAATACAAGGTTTATTCATAGAACAGGTGGTTATATTTATAGATCACGGGTGGTTTCCATTCAGAGAACACATGGTTTCATTCATAAAACACAGGGTTCCATTCATAGAACACAGGGTTCTATTAATAGAACACAAGGTTTTATTCATAGAACACATGTTTATATTTATAGATCATGGGTGGTTTCCATTCAGAGAACACATAATTTCATTAATAAAACACAGGGTTCTATTCATAGAACACAAGGTTCCAATTATAGAACACAGGGTTCTATTCATAGAACACAAGGTTTTATTCATAGAACAGATGGGTATATTTATAGATCACAGGTGGTTTCCATTCAGAGAACACATGGTTTCATTCATAAAACACAGGGTTCTATTCATAAAACACAGGGTTCCATTCATAGAACACAGGGTTCTATTAATAGAACACAAGGTTTTATTCATAGAACACATGGTTATATTTATAGATCACGGGTGGTTTCCATTCAGAGAATACATGATTTCATTTATAAAACACAGGGTTCTATTTATAGAACACAGGGTTCCATTCATAGAACACAGGGTTCTATTAATAGAACACAAGGTTTTATTCATAAAACACATGGTTATATTTATAGATCACGGGTGGTTTCCATTCAGAGAACACATGGTTTCATTCATAAAACACAGGGTTCTATTCATAGAACACAGGGTTCCATTCATAGAACACAGGGTTCTATTAATAGAACACAAGGTTTTATTCATAAAACACATGGTTATATTTATAGATCACGGGTGGTTTCCATTCAGAGAACACATAATTTCATTCATAAAACACAGGGTTCTATTCATAGAACACAGGGTTCCATTTATAGAACACAGGGTTCTATTCATAGAACACAAGGTTTTATTCATAAAACACATGGTTATATTTATAGATCACGGGTGGTTTCCATTCAGAGAACACATAATTTCATTCATAAAACACAGGGTTCTATTCATAGAACACAGGGTTCCATTTATAGAACACAGGGTTCTATTCATAGAACACAAGGTTTTATTCATAGAACACATGGTTATATTTATAGATCACGGGTGGTTTCCATTCAGAGAACACATAATTTTATTCATAAAACACAGGGTTCTATTCATAGAACACAGGGTTCCATTCATAGAACACAGGGTTCTATTAATAAAACACAAGGTTTTATTCATAGAACACATGGTTATATTTATAGATCACGGGTGGTTTCCATTCAGAGAACACATAATTTCATTCATAAAACACAGGGTTCTATTCATAGAACACAAGGTTCCAATTATAGAACACAGGGTTCTATTCATAGAACACAAGGTTTTATTCATAGAACAGGTGGTTATATTTATAGATCACGGGTGGTTTCCATTCAGAGAACACATAATTTCATTCATAAAACACAGGGTTCTATTCATAGAACACAGGGTTCCATTTATAGAACACAGGGTTCTATTCATAGAACACAAGGTTTTATTCATAGAACACATGGTTATATTTATAGATCACGGGTGGTTTCCATTCAGAGAACACATAATTTTATTCATAAAACACAGGGTTCTTTTCATAGAACACAGGGTTCCATTTATAGAACACAGGGTTCTATTCATAGAACTCAATGTTTTATTCATAGAACAGATGGTTATATTTATAGATCACGGGTGGTTTCCATTCAGAGAACACATAATTTCATTCATAAAACACAGGGTTCTATTCATAGAACACAGGGTTCCATTTATAGAACACGGGGTTCTATTCATAGAATACAAGGTTTATTCATAGAACAGATGGTTATATTTATAGATCACGGGTGGTTTCCATTCAGAGAACACATGGTTTCATTCATAAAACACAGGGTTCCATTCATAGAACACAGGGTTCTATTAATAGAACACAAGGTTTTATTCATAGAACACATGGTTATATTTATAGATCACGGGTGGTTTCCATTCAGAGAACACATAATTTCATTAATAAAAAACATAGTGTTCTATTCATAGAACACAAGGTTCCAATTATAGAACACAGGGTTCTATTCATAGAACACATGGTTTTATTCATTGAACAGATGGGTATATTTATAGATCACGGGTGGTTTCCATTCAGAGAACACATGGTTTCATTCTTAAAACACAGGGTTCTATTCATAAAACACAGGGTACCATTCATAGAACACAGGGTTCTATTAATAGAACACAAGGTTTTATTCATAGAACACATGGTTATATTTATAGATCACGGGTGGTTTCCATTCAGAGAACACATGATTTCATTCATAAAACACAGGGTTCTATTTATAGAACACAGGGTTCCATTCATAGAACACAGGGTTCTATTCATAGAACACAGGGTTCTATTAATAGAACACAATGTTTTATTCATAAAACACATGGTTATATTTATAGATCACGGGTGGTTTCCATTCAGAGAACACATGGTTTCATTCATAAAACACAGGGTTCTATTCATAGAACACAGGGTTCCATTCATAGAACACAGGGTTCTATTCATAGAACACAAGGTTTTATTCATAAAACACATGGTTATATTTATAGATCACGGGTGGTTTCCATTCAGAGAACACATAATTTCATTCATAAAACACAGGGTTCTATTCATAGAACACAGGGTTCCATTTATAGAACACAGGGTTCTATTCATAGAACACAAGGTTTTATTCATAGAACACATGGTTATATTTATAGATCACGGGTGGTTTCCATTCAGAGAACACAGAATTTCATTCATAAAACACAGGGTTCTATTCATAGAACACAGGGTTCCATTTATAGAACACAGGGTTCTATTCATAGAACACAAGGTTTTATTCATAGAACAGATGGTTATATTTATAGATCACGGGTGGTTTCCATTCAGAGAACACATAATTGCATTCATAAAACACAGGGTTCTATTCATAGAACACAGGGTTCCATTTATAGAACACAGGTTTCTATTCATAGAACACAAGGTTTTATTCATAGAACACATGGCTATATTTATAGATCACGGGTGGTTTCCATTCAGAGAACACATGGTTTCATTCATAAAACACAGGGTTCTATTTATAGAACACAGGGTTCCATTCATAGAACACAGGGTTCTATTAATAGAACACAAGGTTTTATTCATAAAACACATGGTTATATTTATAGATCACGGGTGGTTTCCATTCAGAGAACACATCATTTCATTCATAAAACACAGGGTTCTATTCATAGAACACAGGGTTCCATTTATAGAACACTGGGTTCTATTCATAGAACACAAGGTTTTATTCATAGAACACAAGGATATATTTATAGATCACGGGTGGTTTCCATTCAGAGAACACATAATTTTATTCATAAAAAACAGGGTTCTATTCATAGAACACAGGGTTCCATTTATAGAACACAGGGTTCTATTCATAGAACTCAAGGTTTTATTCATAGAACAGATGGCTATATTTATAGATCACGGGTGGTTTCCATTCAGAGAACACATAATTTCATTCATAAAACACAGGGTTCTATTCATAGAACACAGGGTTCCATTTATAGAACACGGGGTTCTATTCATAGAACACAAGGTTTATTCATAGAACAGATGGTTATATTTATAGATCACGGGTGGTTTCCATTCAGAGAACACATGGTTTCATTAAAAAAACACAGGGTTCTATTCATGGAACACAGTGTTCCATTCATAGAACACAGGGTTCTATTAATAGAACACAAGGTTTTATTCATAGAACACATGGTTATATTTATAGATCACGGGTGGTTTCCATTCAGAGAACACATAATTTCATTCATAAAACACAGGGTTCTATTCATAGAACACAAGGTTCCAATTATAGAACACAGGGTTCTATTCATAGAACACAAGGTTTTATTCATAGAACAGATGGGTATATTTATAGATCACGGGTGGTTTCCATTCAGAGAACACATGGTTTCATTCATAAAACACAGGGTTCTATTCATAAAACACAGGGTTCCATTCATAGAACACAGGGTTCTATTAATAGAACACAAGGTTTTATTCATAAAACACATGGTTATATTTATAGATCACGGGTGGTTTCCAATCAGAGAACACATCATTTCATTCATAAAACACAGATTCTATTCATAGAACACAGGGTTCCATTTATAGAACACTGGGTTCTATTCATAGAACACAAGGTTTTATTCATAGAACACATGGTTATATTTATAGATCACGGGTGGTTTCCATTCAGAGAACACATAATCTTATTCATAAAACACAGGGTTCTATTCATAGAACACAGGGTTCCATTTATAGAACACAGGGTTCTATTCATAGAACTCAAGGTTTTATTCATAGAACAGATGGTTATATTTATAGATCACGGGTGGTTTCCATTCAGAGAACACATAATTTCATTCATAAAACACAGGGTTCTATTCATAGAACACAGGGTTCCATTTATAGAACACGGGGTTCTATTCATAGAACACAAGGTTTATTCATAGAACAGATGGTGATATATATGAATCACGGGTGGTTTCCATTCAGAGAACACATGTTTTCATTCATAAAACACAGGGTTCTATTCATAAAACACAGGGTTCCATTCATAGAACACAGGGTTCTATTAATAGAACACAAGGTTTTATTCATAAAACACATGGTTATATTTATAGATCACGGGTGGTTTCCATTCAGAGAACACATCATTTCATTCATAAAACACAGGGTTCTATTCATAGAACACAGGGTTCCATTTATAGAACACTGGGTTCTATTCATAGAACACAAGGTTTTATTCATAGAACACATGGTTATATTTATAGATCACGGGGGGTTTCCATTCAGAGAACACATAATTTTATTCATAAAACACAGGGTTCTATTCATAGAACACAGGGTTACATTTATAGAACACAGGGTTCTATTCATAGAACTCAAGGTTTTATTCATAGAACAGATGGTTATATTTATAGATCACGGGTGGTTTCCATTCAGAGAACACATAATTTCATTCATAAAACACAGGGTTCTATTCATAGAACACAGGGTTCCATTTATAGAACACGGGGTTCTATTCATAGAACACAAGGTTTATTCATAGAACAGATGGTTATATTTATAGATCACGGGTGGTTTCCATTCAGAGAACACATGGTTTCATTCATAAAACACAGGGTTCTATTCATGGAACACAGGGTTCCATTCATAGAACACAGGGTTCTATTTATAGAACACAAGGTTTTATTCATAGAACACATGGTTATATTTATAGATCACGGGTGGTTTCCATTCAGAGAACACATAATTTCATTCATAAAACACAGGGTTCTATTCATAGAACACAAGGTTCCAATTATAGAACACAGGGTTCTATTCATAGAACACAAGGTTTTATTCATAGAACAGATGGGTATATTTATAGATCACGGGTGGTTTCCATTCAGAGAACACATGGTTTCATTCATAAAACACAGGGTTCTATTCATAAAACACAGGGTTCAATTCATAGAACACAGGGTTCTATTAATAGAACACAAGGTTTTATTCATAGAACACATGGTTATATTTATAGATCACGGGTGGTTTCCATTCAGAGAACACATGTTTTTATTCATAAAACACAGGGTTCTATTTATAGAACACAGGGTTCCATTCATAGAACAAAGGGTTCTATTAATAGAACACAAGGTTTTATTCATAAAACACATGGTTATATTTATAGATCACGGGTTGTTTCCATTCAGAGAACACATGGTTTCATTCATAAAACACAGGGTTCTATTCATAGAACACAGGTTCCATTCATAGAACACAGGGTTCTATTAATAGAACACAAGGTTTTATTCATAAAACACATGGTTATATTTATAGATCATGGGTGGTTTCCATTCAGAGAACACAGAATTTCATTCATAAAACACAGGGTTCTATTCATAGAACACAGGGTTCCATTTATAGAACACAGGGTTCTATTCATAGAACACAAGGTTTTATTCATAGAACAGATGGTTATATTTATAGATCACGGGTGGTTTCCATTCAGAGAACACATAATTGCATTCATAAAACACAGGGTTCTATTCATAGAACACAGGGTTCCATTTATAGAACACAGGTTTCTATTCATAGAACACAAGGTTTTATTCATAGAACACATGGCTATATTTATAGATCACGGGTGGTTTCCATTCAGAGAACACATGGTTTCATTCATAAAACACAGGGTTCTATTTATAGAACACAGGGTTCCATTCATAGAACACAGGGTTCTATTAATAGAACACAAGGTTTTATTCATAAAACACATGGTTATATTTATAGATCTCGGGTGGTTTCCATTCAGAGAACACATGGTTTCATTCATAAAACACAGGGTTCTATTCATAGAACACAGGGTTCCATTCATAGAACACAGGGTTCTAATAATAGAACACAAGGTTTTATTCATAAAACACATGGTTATATTTATAGATCACGGGTGGTTTCCATTCAGAGAACACATAATTTTATTCATAAAACACAGGGTTCTATTCATAGAACACAGGGTTCCATTTATAGAACACAGGGTTCTATTCATAGAACTCAAGGTTTTATTCATAGAACAGATGGCTATATTTATAGATCACGGGTGGTTTCCATTCAGAGAACACATAATTTCATTCATAAAACACAGGGTTCTATTCATAGAACACAAGGTTCCAATTATAGAACACAGGGTTCTATTCATAGAACACAAGGTTTTTTTCATAGAACAGATGGGTATATTTATAGATCACGGGTGGTTTCCATTCAGAGAACACATGGTTTCATTCATAAAACACAGGGTTCTATTCATAAAACACAGGGTTCCATTCATAGAACACAGGGTTCTATTAATAGAACACAAGGTTTTATTCATAAAACACATGGTTATATTTATAGATCACGGGTGGTTTCCATTCAGAGAACACATGGTTTCATTCATAAAACACAGGGTTCTATTCATAGAACACAGGGTTCCATTCATAGAACACAGGGTTCTATTAATAGAACACAAGGTTTTATTCATAAAACACATGGTTATATTTATAGATCACGGGTGGTTTCCATTCAGAGAACACATCATTTCATTCATAAAACACAGGGTTCTATTCATAGAACACAGGGTTCCATTTATAGAACACTGGGTTCTATTCATAGAACACAAGGTTTTATTCATAAAACACATGGTTATATTTATAGATCACGGGTGGTTTCCATTCAGAGAACACATAATTTTATTCATAAAACACAGGGTTCTATTCATAGAACACAGGGTTCCATTTATAGAACACAGGGTTCTATTCATAGAACTCAAGGTTTTATTCATAGAACAGATGGCTATATTTATAGATCACGGGTGGTTTCCATTCAGAGAACACATAATTTCATTCATAAAACACAGGGTTCTATTCATAGAACACAGGGTTCCATTTATAGAACACGGGGTTCTATTCATAGAACACAAGGTTTATTCATAGAACAGATGGTTATATTTATAGATCACGGGTGGTTTCCATTCAGAGAACACATGGTTTCATTCAAAAAACACAGGGTTCTATTCATGGAACACAGGGTTCCATTCATAGAACACAGGGTTCTATTAATAGAACACAAGGTTTTATTCATAGAACACATGGTTATATTTATAGATCACGGGTGGTTTCCATTCAGAGAACACATAATTTCATTCATAAAACACAGGGTTCTATTCATAGAACACAAGGTTCCAATTATAGAACACAGGGTTCTATTCATATAACACAAGGTTTTTTTCATAGAACAGATGGGTATATTTATAGATCACGGGTGGTTTCCATTCAGAGAACACATGGTTTCATTCATAAAACACAGGGTTCTATTCATAAAACACAGGGTTCCATTCATAGAACACAGGGTTCTATTAATAGAACACAAGGTTTTATTCATAAAACACATGGTTATATTTATAGATCACGGGTGGTTTCCATTCAGAGAACACATCATTTCATTCATAAAACACAGGGTTCTATTCATAGAACACAGGGTTCCATTTATAGAACACTGGGTTCTATTCATAGAACACAAGGTTTTATTCATAGAACACATGGTTATATTTATAGATCACGGGTGGTTTCCATTCAGAGAACACATAATTTTATTCATAAAACACAGGGTTCTATTCATAGAACACAGGGTTCCATTTATAGAACACAGGGTTCTATTCATAGAACACAAGGTTTTATTCATAGAACACATGGTTATATTTATAGATCACGGGTGGTTTCCATTCAGAGAACACATAATTTCATTCATAAAACACAGGGTTCTATTCATAGAACACAAGGTTCCAATTATAGAACACAGGGTTCTATTCATAGAACACAAGGTTTTATTCATAGAACAGATGGGTATATTTATAGATCACGGGTGGTTTCCATTCAGAGAACACATGGTTTCATTCATAAAACACAGGGTTATATTCATAAAACACAGGGTTCCATTCATAGAACACAGGGTTCTATTAATAGAACACAAGGTTTTATTCATAAAACACATGGTTATATTTATAGATCACGGGTGGTTTCCATTCAGAGAACACATAATTTTATTCATAAAACACAGGGTTCTATTCATAGAACACAGGGTTCCATTCATAGAACACAGGGTTCTATTAATAGAACAAAAGGTTTTATTCATAGAACACATGGTTATATTTATAGATCACGGGTGGTTTCCATTCAGAGAACACATCATTTCATTCATAAAACACAGGGTTCTATTCATAGAACACAAGGTTCCAATTATAGAACACTGGGTTCTATTCATAGAACACAAGGTTTTATTCATAGAACACATGGCTATATTTATAGATCACGGGTGGTTTCCATTCAGAGAACACATGGTTTCATTCATAAAACACAGGGTTCTATTTATAGAACACAGGGTTCCATTCATAGAACACAGGGTTCTATTAATAGAACACAAGGTTTTATTCATAAAACACATGGTTATATTTATAGATCACGGGTGGTTTCCATTCAGAGAACACATGGTTTCATTCATAAAACACAGGGTTCTATTCATAGAACACAGGGTTCCATTCATAGAACACAGGGTTCTATTAATAGAACACAAGGTTTTATTCATAAAACACATGGTTATATTTATAGATCACGGGTGGTTTCCATTCAGAGAACACATCATTTCATTCATAAAACACAGGGTTCTATTCATAGAACACAGGGTTCCATTTATAGAACACTGGGTTCTATTCATAGAACACAAGGTTTTATTCATAAAACACATGGTTATATTTATAGATCACGGGTGGTTTCCATTCAGAGAACACATAATTTTATTCATAAAACACAGGGTTCTATTCATAGAACACAGGGTTCCATTTATAGAACACAGGGTTCTATTCATAGAACTCAAGGTTTTATTCATAGAACAGATGGCTATATTTATAGATCACGGGTGGTTTCCATTCAGAGAACACATAATTTCATTCATAAAACACAGGGTTCTATTCATAGAACACAGGGTTCCATTTATAGAACACGGGGTTCTATTCATAGAACACAAGGTTTATTCATAGAACAGATGGTTATATTTATAGATCACGGGTGGTTTCCATTCAGAGAACACATGGTTTCATTCAAAAAACACAGGGTTCTATTCATGGAACACAGGGTTCCATTCATAGAACACAGGGTTCTATTAATAGAACACAAGGTTTTATTCATAGAACACATGGTTATATTTATAGATCACGGGTGGTTTCCATTCAGAGAACACATAATTTCATTCATAAAACACAGGGTTCTATTCATAGAACACAAGGTTCCAATTATAGAACACAGGGTTCTATTCATAGAACACAAGGTTTTTTTCATAGAACAGATGGGTATATTTATAGATCACGGGTGGTTTCCATTCAGAGAACACATGGTTTCATTCATAAAACACAGGGTTCTATTCATAAAACACAGGGTTCCATTCATAGAACACAGGGTTCTATTAATAGAACACAAGGTTTTATTCAAAAAACACATGGTTATATTTATAGATCACGGGTGGTTTCCATTCAGAGAACACATGGTTTCATTCATAAAACACAGGGTTCTATTCATAGAACACAGGGTTCCATTCATAGAACACAGGGTTCTATTAATAGAACACAAGGTTTTATTCATAAAACACATGGTTATATTTATAGATCACGGGTGGTTTCCATTCAGAGAACACATCATTTCATTCATAAAACACAGGGTTCTATTCATAGAACACAGGGTTCCATTTATAGAACACTGGGTTCTATTCATAGAACACAATGTTTTATTCATAAAACACATGGTTATATTTATAGATCACGGGTGGTTTCCATTCAGAGAACACATAATTTTATTCATAAAACACAGGGTTCTATTCATAGAACACAGGGTTCCATTTATAGAACACAGGGTTCTATTCATAGAACTCAAGGTTTTATTCATAGAACAGATGGCTATATTTATAGATCACGGGTGGTTTCCATTCAGAGAACACATAATTTCATTCATAAAACACAGGGTTCTATTCATAGAACACAGGGTTCCATTTATAGAACACGGGGTTCTATTCATAGAACACAAGGTTTATTCATAGAACAGATGGTTATATTTATAGATCACGGGTGGTTTCCATTCAGAGAACACATGGTTTCATTCAAAAAACACAGGGTTCTATTCATGGAACACAGGGTTCCATTCATAGAACACAGGGTTCTATTAATAGAACACAAGGTTTTATTCATAGAACACATGGTTATATTTATAGATCACGGGTGGTTTCCATTCAGAGAACACATAATTTCATTCATAAAACACAGGGTTCTATTCATAGAACACAAGGTTCCAATTATAGAACACAGGGTTCTATTCATAGAACACAAGGTTTTTTTCATAGAACAGATGGGTATATTTATAGATCACGGGTGGTTTCCATTCAGAGAACACATGGTTTCATTCATAAAACACAGGGTTCTATTCATAAAACACAGGGTTCCATTCATAGAACACAGGGTTCTATTAATAGAACACAAGGTTTTATTCATAAAACACATGGTTATATTTATAGATCACGGGTGGTTTCCATTCAGAGAACACATCATTTCATTCATAAAACACAGGGTTCTATTCATAGAACACAGGGTTCCATTTATAGAACACTGGGTTCTATTCATAGAACACAAGGTTTTATTCATAGAACACATGGTTATATTTATAGATCACGGGTGGTTTCCATTCAGAGAACACATAATTTTATTCATAAAACACAGGGTTCTATTCATAGAACACAGGGTTCCATTTATAGAACACAGGGTTCTATTCATAGAACACAAGGTTTTATTCATAGAACACATGGTTATATTTATAGATCACGGGTGGTTTCTATTCAGAGAACACATAATTTCATTCATAAAACACAGGGTTCTATTCATAGAACACAAGGTTCCAATTATAGAACACAGGGTTCTATTCATAGAACACAAGGTTTTATTCATAGAACAGATGGGTATATTTATAGATCACGGGTGGTTTCCATTCAGAGAACACATGGTTTCATTCATAAAACACAGGGTTCTATTCATAAAACACAGGGTTCCATTCATAGAACACAGGGTTCTATTAATAGAACACAAGGTTTTATTCATAGAACACATGGTTATATTTATAGATCACGGGTGGTTTCCATTCAGAGAACACATAATCTTATTCATAAAACACAGGGTTCTATTCATAGAACACAGGGTTCCATTTATAGAACACAGGGTTCTATTCATAGAACTCAAGGTTTTATTCATAGAACAGATGGTTATATTTATAGATCACGGGTGGTTTCCATTCAGAGAACACATAATTTCATTCATAAAACACAGGGTTCTATTCATAAAACACAGGGTTCCATTCATAGAACACAGGGTTCTATTAATAGAACACAAGGTTTTATTCATAAAACACATGGTTATATTTATAGATCACGGGTGGTTTCCAATCAGAGAACACATCATTTCATTCATAAAACACAGATTCTATTCATAGAACACAGGGTTCCATTTATAGAACACTGGGTTCTATTCATAGAACACAAGGTTTTATTCATAGAACACATGGTTATATTTATAGATCACGGGTGGTTTCCATTCAGAGAACACATAATCTTATTCATAAAACACAGGGTTCTATTCATAGAACACAGGGTTCCATTTATAGAACACAGGGTTCTATTCATAGAACTCAAGGTTTTATTCATAGAACAGATGGTTATATTTATAGATCACGGGTGGTTTCCATTCAGAGAACACATAATTTCATTCATAAAACACAGGGTTCTATTCATAGAACACAGGGTTCCATTTATAGAACACGGGGTTCTATTCATAGAACACAAGGTTTATTCATAGAACAGATGGTTATATTTATAGATCACGGGTGGTTTCCATTCAGAGAACACATGGTTTCATTCATAAAACACAGGGTTCTATTCATAGAACACAGGGTTCCATTCATAGAACACAGGGTTCTATTAATAGAACAAAAGGTTTTATTCATAAAACACATGGTTATATTTATAGATCACGGGTGGTTTCCATTAAGAGAACACATCATTTCATTCATAAAACACAGGGTTCTATTCATAGAACACAGGGTTCCATTTATAGAACACTGGGTTCTATTCATAGAACAGAAGGTTTTATTCATAGAACACATGGTTATATTTATAGATGACGGGTGGTTTCCATTCAGAGAACACATAATTTTATTCATAAAACACAGGGTTCTATTCATAGAACACAGGGTTCCATATATAGAACACAGTGTTCTATTCATAGAACTCAAGGTTTTATTCATAGAACAGATGGTTATATTTATAGATCACGGGTGGTTTCCATTCAGAGAACACATAATTTCATTCATAAAACACAGGGTTCTATTCATAGAACACAGGGTTTCATTTATAGAACACGGGGTTCTATTCATAGAACACAAGGTTTATTCATAGAACAGATGGTTATATTTATAGATCATGGGTGGTTTCCATTCAGAGAACACATAATTTCATTAATAAAACACAGGGTTCTATTCATAGAACACAAGGTTCCAATTATAGAACACAGTGTTCTATTCATAGAACACAAGGTTTTATTCATAGAACAGATGGGTATATTTATAGATCACGGGTGGTTTCCATTCAGAGAACACATGGTTTCATTCATAAAACACAGGGTTCTATTCATAAAACACAGGGTTCCATTCATAGAACACAGGGTTCTATTAATAGAACACAAGGTTTTATTCATAAAACACATGGTTATATTTATAGATCACGGGTGGTTTCCATTCAGAGAACACAGAATTTCATTCATAAAACACAGGGTTCTATTCATAGAACACAGAGTTCCATTTATAGAACACAGGGTTCTATTCATAGAACACAAGGTTTTATTCATAGAACAGATGGTTATATTTATAGATCACGGGTGGTTTCCATTCAGAGAACACATAATTGCATTCATAAAACACAGGGTTCTATTCATAGAACACAGGGTTCCATTTATAGAACACAGGGTTCTATTCATAGAACACAAGGTTTTATTCATAGAACACATGGCTATATTTATAGATCACGGGTGGTTTCCATTCAGAGAACACATGGTTTCATTCATAAAACACAGGGTTCTATTCATAGAACACAGGGTTCCATTCATAGAACACAGGGTTCTATTAATAGAACACAAGGTTTTTTTCATAAAACACATGGTTATATTTATAGATCACAGGTGGTTTCCATTCAGAGAACACATCATTTCATTCATAAAACACAGGGTTCTATTCATAGAACACAGGGTTCCATTTATAGAACACTGGGTTCTATTCATAGAACACAAGGTTTTATTCATAGAACACATGGTTATATTTATAGATCACGGGTGGTTTCCATTCAGAGAACACATAATTTTATTCATAAAACACAGGGTTCTATTCATAGAACACAGGGTTCCATTTATAGAACACAGGGTTCTATTCATAGAACTCAAGGTTTTATTCATAGAACAGATGGTTATATTTATAGATCACGGGTGGTTTCCATTCAGAGAACACATAATTTCATTCATAAAACACAGGGTTCTATTCATAGAACACAGGGTTCCATTTATAGAACACGGGGTTCTATTCATAGAACACAAGGTTTATTCATAGAACAGATGGTTATATTTATAGATCACGGGTGGTTTACATTCAGAGAACACATGGTTTCATTCATAAAACACAGGTTTCTATTCATGGAACACAGGGTTCCATTCATAGAACACAGGGTTCTATTAATAGAACACAAGGTTTTATTCATAGAACACATGGTTATATTTATAGATCACGGGTGGTTTCCATTCAGAGAACACATAATTTCATTCATAAAACACAGGGTTCTATTCATAGAACACAAGGTTCCAATTATAGAACACAGGGTTCTATTCATAGAACACAAGGTTTTATTCATAGAACAGATGGGTATATTTATAGATCACGGGTGGTTTCCATTCAGAGAACACATGGTTTCATTCATAAAACACAGGGTTCTATTCATAAAACACAGGGTTGCATTCATAGAACACAGGGTTCCATTAATAGAACACAAGGTTTTATTCATAAAACACATGGTTATATTTATAGATCACGGGTGGTTAATATTCAGAGAACACATCATTTCATTCATTAAACACAGGGTTCTATTCATAGAACACAGGGTTCCATTTATAGAACACGGGGTTCTATTCATAGAACACAAGGTTTATTCATAGAACAGATGGTTATATTTATAGATCACGGGTGGTTTACATTCAGAGAACACATGGTTTCATTCATAAAACACAGGTTTCTATTCATGGAACACAGGGTTCCATTCATAGAACACAGGGTTCTATTAATAGAACACAAGGTTTTATTCATAGAACACATGGTTATATTTATAGATCACGGGTGGTTTCCATTCAGAGAACACATAATTTCATTCATAAAACACAGGGTTCTATTCATAGAACACAGGGTTCCATTTATAGAACACGGGGTTCTATTCATAGAACACAAGGTTTATTCATAGAACAGATGGTTATATTTATAGATCACGGGTGGTTTCCATTCAGAGAACACATGGTTTCATTCAAAAAACATTGGGTTCTATTCATGGAACACAGGGTTCCATTCATAGAACACAGGGTTCTATTAATAGAACACAAGGTTTTATTCATAGAACACATGGTTATATTTATAGATCACGGGTGGTTTCCATTCAGAGAACACATAATTTCATTCATAAAACACAGGGTTCTATTCATAGAACACAAGGTTCCAATTATAGAACACAGGGTTCTATTCATATAACACAAGGTTTTTTTCATAGAACAGATGGGTATATTTATAGATCACGGGTGGTTTCCATTCAGAGAACACATGGTTTCATTCATAAAACACAGGGTTCTATTCATAAAACACAGGGTTCCATTCATAGAACACAGGGTTCTATTAATAGAACACAAGGTTTTATTCATAAAACACATGGTTATATTTATAGATCACGGGTGGTTTCCATTCAGAGAACACATCATTTCATTCATAAAACACAGGGTTCTATTCATAGAACACAGGGTTCCATTTATAGAACACTGGGTTCTATTCATAGAACACAAGGTTTTATTCATAGAACACATGGTTATATTTATAGATCACGGGTGGTTTCCATTCAGAGAACACATAATTTTATTCATAAAACACAGGGTTCTATTCATAGAACACAGGGTTCCATTTATAGAACACAGGGTTCTATTCATAGAACACAAGGTTTTATTCATAGAACACATGGTTATATTTATAGATCACGGGTGGTTTCCATTCAGAGAACACATAATTTCATTCATAAAACACAGGGTTCTATTCATAGAACACAAGGTTCCAATTATAGAACACAGGGTTCTATTCATAGAACACAAGGTTTTATTCATAGAACAGATGGGTATATTTATAGATCACGGGTGGTTTCCATTCAGAGAACACATGGTTTCATTCATAAAACACAGGGTTATATTCATAAAACACAGGGTTCCATTCATAGAACACAGGGTTCTATTAATAGAACACAAGGTTTTATTCATAAAACACATGGTTATATTTATAGATCACGGGTGGTTTCCATTCAGAGAACACATAATTTTATTCATAAAACACAGGGTTCTATTCATAGAACACAGGGTTCCATTCATAGAACACAGGGTTCTATTAATAGAACAAAAGGTTTTATTCATAGAACACATGGTTATATTTATAGATCACGGGTGGTTTCCATTCAGAGAACACATCATTTCATTCATAAAACACAGGGTTCTATTCATAGAACACAAGGTTCCAATTATAGAACACTGGGTTCTATTCATAGAACACAAGGTTTTATTCATAGAACACATGGCTATATTTATAGATCACGGGTGGTTTCCATTCAGAGAACACATGGTTTCATTCATAAAACACAGGGTTCTATTTATAGAACACAGGGTTCCATTCATAGAACACAGGGTTCTATTAATAGAACACAAGGTTTTATTCATAAAACACATGGTTATATTTATAGATCACGGGTGGTTTCCATTCAGAGAACACATGGTTTCATTCATAAAACACAGGGTTCTATTCATAGAACACAGGGTTCCATTCATAGAACACAGGGTTCTATTAATAGAACACAAGGTTTTATTCATAAAACACATGGTTATATTTATAGATCACGGGTGGTTTCCATTCAGAGAACACATCATTTCATTCATAAAACACAGGGTTCTATTCATAGAACACAGGGTTCCATTTATAGAACACTGGGTTCTATTCATAGAACACAAGGTTTTATTCATAAAACACATGGTTATATTTATAGATCACGGGTGGTTTCCATTCAGAGAACACATAATTTTATTCATAAAACACAGGGTTCTATTCATAGAACACAGGGTTCCATTTATAGAACACAGGGTTCTATTCATAGAACTCAAGGTTTTATTCATAGAACAGATGGCTATATTTATAGATCACGGGTGGTTTCCATTCAGAGAACACATAATTTCATTCATAAAACACAGGGTTCTATTCATAGAACACAGGGTTCCATTTATAGAACACGGGGTTCTATTCATAGAACACAAGGTTTATTCATAGAACAGATGGTTATATTTATAGATCACGGGTGGTTTCCATTCAGAGAACACATGGTTTCATTCAAAAAACACAGGGTTCTATTCATGGAACACAGGGTTCCATTCATAGAACACAGGGTTCTATTAATAGAACACAAGGTTTTATTCATAGAACACATGGTTATATTTATAGATCACGGGTGGTTTCCATTCAGAGAACACATAATTTCATTCATAAAACACAGGGTTCTATTCATAGAACACAAGGTTCCAATTATAGAACACAGGGTTCTATTCATAGAACACAAGGTTTTTTTCATAGAACAGATGGGTATATTTATAGATCACGGGTGGTTTCCATTCAGAGAACACATGGTTTCATTCATAAAACACAGGGTTCTATTCATAAAACACAGGGTTCCATTCATAGAACACAGGGTTCTATTAATAGAACACAAGGTTTTATTCAAAAAACACATGGTTATATTTATAGATCACGGGTGGTTTCCATTCAGAGAACACATGGTTTCATTCATAAAACACAGGGTTCTATTCATAGAACACAGGGTTCCATTCATAGAACACAGGGTTCTATTAATAGAACACAAGGTTTTATTCATAAAACACATGGTTATATTTATAGATCACGGGTGGTTTCCATTCAGAGAACACATCATTTCATTCATAAAACACAGGGTTCTATTCATAGAACACAGGGTTCCATTTATAGAACACTGGGTTCTATTCATAGAACACAATGTTTTATTCATAAAACACATGGTTATATTTATAGATCACGGGTGGTTTCCATTCAGAGAACACATAATTTTATTCATAAAACACAGGGTTCTATTCATAGAACACAGGGTTCCATTTATAGAACACAGGGTTCTATTCATAGAACTCAAGGTTTTATTCATAGAACAGATGGCTATATTTATAGATCACGGGTGGTTTCCATTCAGAGAACACATAATTTCATTCATAAAACACAGGGTTCTATTCATAGAACACAGGGTTCCATTTATAGAACACGGGGTTCTATTCATAGAACACAAGGTTTATTCATAGAACAGATGGTTATATTTATAGATCACGGGTGGTTTCCATTCAGAGAACACATGGTTTCATTCAAAAAACACAGGGTTCTATTCATGGAACACAGGGTTCCATTCATAGAACACAGGGTTCTATTAATAGAACACAAGGTTTTATTCATAGAACACATGGTTATATTTATAGATCACGGGTGGTTTCCATTCAGAGAACACATAATTTCATTCATAAAACACAGGGTTCTATTCATAGAACACAAGGTTCCAATTATAGAACACAGGGTTCTATTCATAGAACACAAGGTTTTTTTCATAGAACAGATGGGTATATTTATAGATCACGGGTGGTTTCCATTCAGAGAACACATGGTTTCATTCATAAAACACAGGGTTCTATTCATAAAACACAGGGTTCCATTCATAGAACACAGGGTTCTATTAATAGAACACAAGGTTTTATTCATAAAACACATGGTTATATTTATAGATCACGGGTGGTTTCCATTCAGAGAACACATCATTTCATTCATAAAACACAGGGTTCTATTCATAGAACACAGGGTTCCATTTATAGAACACTGGGTTCTATTCATAGAACACAAGGTTTTATTCATAGAACACATGGTTATATTTATAGATCACGGGTGGTTTCCATTCAGAGAACACATAATTTTATTCATAAAACACAGGGTTCTATTCATAGAACACAGGGTTCCATTTATAGAACACAGGGTTCTATTCATAGAACACAAGGTTTTATTCATAGAACACATGGTTATATTTATAGATCACGGGTGGTTTCTATTCAGAGAACACATAATTTCATTCATAAAACACAGGGTTCTATTCATAGAACACAAGGTTCCAATTATAGAACACAGGGTTCTATTCATAGAACACAAGGTTTTATTCATAGAACAGATGGGTATATTTATAGATCACGGGTGGTTTCCATTCAGAGAACACATGGTTTCATTCATAAAACACAGGGTTCTATTCATAAAACACAGGGTTCCATTCATAGAACACAGGGTTCTATTAATAGAACACAAGGTTTTATTCATAGAACACATGGTTATATTTATAGATCACGGGTGGTTTCCATTCAGAGAACACATAATCTTATTCATAAAACACAGGGTTCTATTCATAGAACACAGGGTTCCATTTATAGAACACAGGGTTCTATTCATAGAACTCAAGGTTTTATTCATAGAACAGATGGTTATATTTATAGATCACGGGTGGTTTCCATTCAGAGAACACATAATTTCATTCATAAAACACAGGGTTCTATTCATAAAACACAGGGTTCCATTCATAGAACACAGGGTTCTATTAATAGAACACAAGGTTTTATTCATAAAACACATGGTTATATTTATAGATCACGGGTGGTTTCCAATCAGAGAACACATCATTTCATTCATAAAACACAGATTCTATTCATAGAACACAGGGTTCCATTTATAGAACACTGGGTTCTATTCATAGAACACAAGGTTTTATTCATAGAACACATGGTTATATTTATAGATCACGGGTGGTTTCCATTCAGAGAACACATAATCTTATTCATAAAACACAGGGTTCTATTCATAGAACACAGGGTTCCATTTATAGAACACAGGGTTCTATTCATAGAACTCAAGGTTTTATTCATAGAACAGATGGTTATATTTATAGATCACGGGTGGTTTCCATTCAGAGAACACATAATTTCATTCATAAAACACAGGGTTCTATTCATAGAACACAGGGTTCCATTTATAGAACACGGGGTTCTATTCATAGAACACAAGGTTTATTCATAGAACAGATGGTGATATATATGAATCACGGGTGGTTTCCATTCAGAGAACACATGTTTTCATTCATAAAACACAGGGTTCTATTCATAAAACACAGGGTTCCATTCATAGAACACAGGGTTCTATTAATAGAACACAAGGTTTTATTCATAAAACACATGGTTATATTTATAGATCACGGGTGGTTTCCATTCAGAGAACACATCATTTCATTCATAAAACACAGGGTTCTATTCATAGAACACAGGGTTCCATTTATAGAACACTGGGTTCTATTCATAGAACACAAGGTTTTATTCATAGAACACATGGTTATATTTATAGATCACGGGGGGTTTCCATTCAGAGAACACATAATTTTATTCATAAAACACAGGGTTCTATTCATAGAACACAGGGTTACATTTATAGAACACAGGGTTCTATTCATAGAACTCAAGGTTTTATTCATAGAACAGATGGTTATATTTATAGATCACGGGTGGTTTCCATTCAGAGAACACATAATTTCATTCATAAAACACAGGGTTCTATTCATAGAACACAGGGTTCCATTTATAGAACACGGGGTTCTATTCATAGAACACAAGGTTTATTCATAGAACAGATGGTTATATTTATAGATCACGGGTGGTTTCCATTCAGAGAACACATGGTTTCATTCATAAAACACAGGGTTCTATTCATAGAACACAGGGTTCCATTCATAGAACACAGGGTTCTATTAATAGAACAAAAGGTTTTATTCATAAAACACATGGTTATATTTATAGATCACGGGTGGTTTCCATTAAGAGAACACATCATTTCATTCATAAAACACAGGGTTCTATTCATAGAACACAGGGTTCCATTTATAGAACACTGGGTTCTATTCATAGAACACAAGGTTTTATTCATAGAACACATGGTTATATTTATAGATGACGGGTGGTTTCCATTCAGAGAACACATAATTTTATTCATAAAACACAGGGTTCTATTCATAGAACACAGGGTTCCATTTATAGAACACAGTGTTCTATTCATAGAACTCAAGGTTTTATTCATAGAACAGATGGTTATATTTATAGATCACGGGTGGTTTCCATTCAGAGAACACATAATTTCATTCATAAAACACAGGGTTCTATTCATAGAACACAGGGTTCCATTTATAGAACACGGGGTTCTATTCATAGAACACAAGGTTTATTCATAGAACAGATGGTTATATTTATAGATCATGGGTGGTTTCCATTCAGAGAACACATAATTTCATTAATAAAACACAGGGTTCTATTCATAGAACACAAGGTTCCAATTATAGAACACAGTCTTCTATTCATAGAACACAAGGTTTTATTCATAGAACAGATGGGTATATTTATAGATCACGGGTGGTTTCCATTCAGAGAACACATGGTTTCATTCATAAAACACAGGGTTCTATTCATAAAACACAGGGTTCCATTCATAGAACACAGGGTTCTATTAATAGAACACAAGGTTTTATTCATAAAACACATGGTTATATTTATAGATCACGGGTGGTTTCCATTCAGAGAACACAGAATTTCATTCATAAAACACAGGGTTCTATTCATAGAACACAGAGTTCCATTTATAGAACACAGGGTTCTATTCATAGAACACAAGGTTTTATTCATAGAACAGATGGTTATATTTATAGATCACGGGTGGTTTCCATTCAGAGAACACATAATTGCATTCATAAAACACAGGGTTCTATTCATAGAACACAGGGTTCCATTTATAGAACACAGGGTTCTATTCATAGAACACAAGGTTTTATTCATAGAACACATGGCTATATTTATAGATCACGGGTGGTTTCCATTCAGAGAACACATGGTTTCATTCATAAAACACAGGGTTCTATTCATAGAACACAGGGTTCCATTTATAGAACACAGGGTTCTATTCATAGAACACAAGGTTTTATTCATAGAACACATGGCTATATTTATAGATCACGGGTGGTTTCCATTCAGAGAACACATGGTTTCATTCATAAAACACAGGGTTCTATTCATAGAACACAGGGTTCCATTCATAGAACACAGGGTTCTATTAATAGAACACAAGTTTTTTTTCATAAAACACATGGTTATATTTATAGATCACAGGTGGTTTCCATTCAGAGAACACATCATTTCATTCATAAAACACAGGGTTCTATTCATAGAACACAGGGTTCCATTTATAGAACACTGGGTTCTATTCATAGAACACAAGGTTTTATTCATAGAACACATGGTTATATTTATAGATCACGGGTGGTTTCCATTCAGAGAACACATAATTTTATTCATAAAACACAGGGTTCTATTCATAGAACACAGGGTTCCATTTATAGAACACAGGGTTCTATTCATAGAACTCAAGGTTTTATTCATAGAACAGATGGTTATATTTATAGATCACGGGTGGTTTCCATTCAGAGAACACATAATTTCATTCATAAAACACAGGGTTCTATTCATAGAACACAGGGTTCCATTTATAGAACACGGGGTTCTATTCATAGAACACAAGGTTTATTCATAGAACAGATGGTTATATTTATAGATCACGGGTGGTTTACATTCAGAGAACACATGGTTTTATTCATAAAACACAGGTTTCTATTCATGGAACACAGGGTTCCATTCATAGAACACAGGGTTCTATTAATAGAACACAAGGTTTTATTCATAGAACACATGGTTATATTTATAGATCACGGGTGGTTTCCATTCAGAGAACACATAATTTCATTCATAAAACACAGGGTTCTATTCATAGAACACAAGGTTCCAATTATAGAACACAGGGTTCTATTCATAGAACACAAGGTTTTATTCATAGAACAGATGGGTATATTTATAGATCACGGGTGGTTTCCATTCAGAGAACACATGGTTTCATTCATAAAACACAGGGTTCTATTCATAAAACACAGGGTTGCATTCATAGAACACAGGGTTCCATTAATAGAACACAAGGTTTTATTCATAAAACACATGGTTATATTTATAGATCACGGGTGGTTAATATTCAGAGAACACATCATTTCATTCATTAAACACAGGGTTCTATTCATAGAACACAGGGTTCCATTTATAGAACACTGGGATCTATTCATAGAACACAAGGTTTTATTCATAGAACACATGGTTATATTTATAGATCACGGGTGGTTTGCATTCAGAGAACACATAATTTTATTCATAAAACACAGGGTTCTATTCATAGAACACAGGGTTCCATTTATAGAACACAGGGTTCTATTCATAGAACTCAAGGTTTTATTCATAGAACAGATGGTTATATTTATAGATCACGGGTGGTTTCCATTCAGAGAACACATAATTTAATTCATAAAACACAGGGTTCTATTTATAGAACACAGGGTTCCATTCATAGAACACAGGGTTCTATTAATAAAACACAAGGTTTTATTCATAGAACACATGGTTATATTTATAGATCACGGGTGGTTTCCATTCAGAGAACACATAATTTCATTCATAAAACACAGGGTTCTCTTCATAGAACACAGGGTTCCATTTATAGAACACGGGGTTCTATTCATAGAATACAAGGTTTATTCATAGAACAGGTGGTTATATTTATAGATCACGGGTGGTTTCCATTCAGAGAACACATGGTTTCATTCATAAAACACAGGGTTCCATTCATAGAACACAGGGTTCTATTAATAGAACACAAGGTTTTATTCATAGAACACATGGTTATATTTATAGATCATGGGTGGTTTCCATTCAGAGAACACATAATTTCATTAATAAAACACAGGGTTCTATTCATAGAACACAAGGTTCCAATTATAGAACACAGGGTTCTATTCATAGAACACAAGGTTTTATTCATAGAACAGATGGGTATATTTATAGATCACGGGTGGTTTCCATTCAGAGAACACATGGTTTCATTCATAAAACACAGGGTTCTATTCATAAAACACAGGGTTCCATTCATAGAACACAGGGTTCTATTAATAGAACACAAGGTTTTATTCATAGAACACATGGTTATATTTATAGATCACGGGTGGTTTCCATTCAGAGAATACATGATTTCATTTATAAAACACAGGGTTCTATTTATAGAACACAGGGTTCCATTCATAGAACACAGGGTTCTATTAATAGAACACAAGGTTTTATTCATAAAACACATGGTTATATTTATAGATCACGGGTGGTTTCCATTCAGAGAACACATGGTTTCATTCATAAAACACAGGGTTCTATTCATAGAACACAGGGTTCCATTCATAGAACACAGGGTTCTATTAATAGAACACAAGGTTTTATTCATAAAACACATGGTTATATTTATAGATCACGGGTGGTTTCCATTCAGAGAACACATAATTTCATTCATAAAACACAGGGTTCTATTCATAGAACACAGGGTTCCATTTATAGAACACAGGGTTCTATTCATAGAACACAAGGTTTTATTCATAAAACACATGGTTATATTTATAGATCACGGGTGGTTTCCATTCAGAGAACACATAATTTCATTCATAAAACACAGGGTTCTATTCATAGAACACAGGGTTCCATTTATAGAACACAGGGTTCTATTCATAGAACACAAGGTTTTATTCATAGAACACATGGTTATATTTATAGATCACGGGTGGTTTCCATTCAGAGAACACATAATTTTATTCATAAAACACAGGGTTCTATTCATAGAACACAGGGTTCCATTTATAGAACACAGGGTTCTATTCATAGAACTCAATGTTTTATTCATAGAACAGATGGTTATATTTATAGATCACGGGTGGTTTCCATTCAGAGAACACATAATTTCATTCATAAAACACAGGGTTCTATTCATAGAACACAGGGTTCCATTTATAGAACACGGGGTTCTATTCATAGAATACAAGGTTTATTCATAGAACAGATGGTTATATTTATAGATCACGGGTGGTTTCCATTCAGAGAACACATGGTTTCATTCATAAAACACAGGGTTCCATTCATAGAACACAGGGTTCTATTAATAGAACACAAGGTTTTATTCATAGAACACATGGTTATATTTATAGATCACGGGTGGTTTCCATTCAGAGAACACATAATTTCATTAATAAAAAACATAGTGTTCTATTCATAGAACACAAGGTTCCAATTATAGAACACAGGGTTCTATTCATAGAACACATGGTTTTATTCATTGAACAGATGGGTATATTTATAGATCACGGGTGGTTTCCATTCAGAGAACACATGGTTTCATTCTTAAAACACAGGGTTCTATTCATAAAACACAGGGTTCCATTCATAGAACACAGGGTTCTATTAATAGAACACAAGGTTTTATTCATAGAACACATGGTTATATTTATAGATCACGGGTGGTTTCCATTCAGAGAACACATGATTTCATTCATAAAACACAGGGTTCTATTTATAGAACACAGGGTTCCATTCATAGAACACAGGGTTCTATTAATAGAACACAATGTTTTATTCATAAAACACATGGTTATATTTATAGATCACGGGTGGTTTCCATTCAGAGAACACATGGTTTCATTCATAAAACACAGGGTTCTATTCATAGAACACAGGGTTCCATTCATAGAACACAGGGTTCTATTAATAGAACACAAGGTTTTATTCATAAAACACATGGTTATATTTATAGATCACGGGTGGTTTCCATTCAGAGAACACATAATTTCATTCATAAAACACAGGGTTCTATTCATAGAACACAGGGTTCCATTTATAGAACACAGGGTTCTATTCATAGAACACAAGGTTTTATTCATAGAACACATGGTTATATTTATAGATCACGGGTGGTTTCCATTCAGAGAACACAGAATTTCATTCATAAAACACAGGGTTCTATTCATAGAACACAGGGTTCCATTTATAGAACACAGGGTTCTATTCATAGAACACAAGGTTTTATTCATAGAACAGATGGTTATATTTATAGATCACGGGTGGTTTCCATTCAGAGAACACATAATTGCATTCATAAAACACAGGGTTCTATTCATAGAACACAGGGTTCCATTTATAGAACACAGGTTTCTATTCATAGAACACAAGGTTTTATTCATAGAACACATGGCTATATTTATAGATCACGGGTGGTTTCCATTCAGAGAACACATGGTTTCATTCATAAAACACAGGGTTCTATTTATAGAACACAGGGTTCCATTCATAGAACACAGGGTTCTATTAATAGAACACAAGGTTTTATTCATAAAACACATGGTTATATTTATAGATCACGGGTGGTTTCCATTCAGAGAACACATCATTTCATTCATAAAACACAGGGTTCTATTCATAGAACACAGGGTTCCATTTATAGAACACTGGGTTCTATTCATAGAACACAAGGTTTTATTCATAGAACACAAGGATATATTTATAGATCACGGGTGGTTTCCATTCAGAGAACACATAATTTTATTCATAAAAAACAGGGTTCTATTCATAGAACACAGGGTTCCATTTATAGAACACAGGGTTCTATTCATAGAACTCAAGGTTTTATTCATAGAACAGATGGCTATATTTATAGATCACGGGTGGTTTCCATTCAGAGAACACATAATTTCATTCATAAAACACAGGGTTCTATTCATAGAACACAGGGTTCCATTTATAGAACACGGGGTTCTATTCATAGAACACAAGGTTTATTCATAGAACAGATGGTTATATTTATAGATCACGGGTGGTTTCCATTCAGAGAACACATGGTTTCATTAAAAAAACACAGGGTTCTATTCATGGAACACAGTGTTCCATTCATAGAACACAGGGTTCTATTAATAGAACACAAGGTTTTATTCATAGAACACATGGTTATATTTATAGATCACGGGTGGTTTCCATTCAGAGAACACATAATTTCATTCATAAAACACAGGGTTCTATTCATAGAACACAAGGTTCCAATTATAGAACACAGGGTTCTATTCATAGAACACAAGGTTTTATTCATAGAACAGATGGGTATATTTATAGATCACGGGTGGTTTCCATTCAGAGAACACATGGTTTCATTCATAAAACACAGGGTTCTATTCATAAAACACAGGGTTCCATTCATAGAACACAGGGTTCTATTAATAGAACACAAGGTTTTATTCATAAAACACATGGTTATATTTATAGATCACGGGTGGTTTCCAATCAGAGAACACATCATTTCATTCATAAAACACAGATTCTATTCATAGAACACAGGGTTCCATTTATAGAACACAGGGTTCTATTAATAGAACACAAGGTTTTATTCATAAAACACATGGTTATATTTATAGATCACGGGTGGTTTCCATTCAGAGAACACATCATTTCATTCATAAAACACAGGGTTCTATTCATAGAACACAGGGTTCCATTTATAGAACACTGGGTTCTATTCATAGAACACAAGGTTTTATTCATAGAACACATGGTTATATTTATAGATCACGGGGGGTTTCCATTCAGAGAACACATAATTTTATTCATAAAACACAGGGTTCTATTCATAGAACACAGGGTTACATTTATAGAACACGGGGTTCTATTCATAGAACACAAGGTTTATTCATAGAACAGATGGTTATATTTATAGATCACGGGTGGTTTCCATTCAGAGAACACATGGTTTCATTCATAAAACACAGGGTTCTATTCATGGAACACAGGGTTCCATTCATAGAACACAGGGTTCTATTTATAGAACACAAGGTTTTATTCATAGAACACATGGTTATATTTATAGATCACGGGTGGTTTCCATTCAGAGAACACATAATTTCATTCATAAAACACAGGGTTCTATTCATAGAACACAAGGTTCCAATTATAGAACACAGGGTTCTATTCATAGAACACAAGGTTTTATTCATAGAACAGATGGGTATATTTATAGATCACGGGTGGTTTCCATTCAGAGAACACATGGTTTCATTCATAAAACACAGGGTTCTATTCATAAAACACAGGGTTCAATTCATAGAACACAGGGTTCTATTAATA
This sequence comes from Crinia signifera, assembly GCF_055691185.1. Lineage (NCBI taxonomy): Eukaryota > Metazoa > Chordata > Amphibia > Anura > Myobatrachidae > Crinia > Crinia signifera. The sequence continues at coordinate 234,123,412 of NC_139217.1, read as the reverse complement.
GAACACAAGGTTTTATTCATAGAACACATGGTTATATTTATAGATCACGGGTGGTTTCCATTCAGAGAACACATGTTTTTATTCATAAAACACAGGGTTCTATTTATAGAACACAGGGTTCCATTCATAGAACAAAGGGTTCTATTAATAGAACACAAGGTTTTATTCATAAAACACATGGTTATATTTATAGATCACGGGTTGTTTCCATTCAGAGAACACATGGTTTCATTCATAAAACACAGGGTTCTATTCATAGAACACAGGGTTCCATTCATAGAACACAGGGTTCTATTAATAGAACACAAGGTTTTATTCATAAAACACATGGTTATATTTATAGATCACGGGTGGTTTCCATTCAGAGAACACAGAATTTCATTCATAAAACACAGGGTTCTATTCATAGAACACAGGGTTCCATTTATAGAACACAGGGTTCTATTCATAGAACACAAGGTTTTATTCATAGAACAGATGGTTATATTTATAGATCACGGGTGGTTTCCATTCAGAGAACACATAATTGCATTCATAAAACACAGGGTTCTATTCATAGAACACAGGGTTCCATTTATAGAACACAGGTTTCTATTCATAGAACACAAGGTTTTATTCATAGAACACATGGCTATATTTATAGATCACGGGTGGTTTCCATTCAGAGAACACATGGTTTCATTCATAAAACACAGGGTTCTATTTATAGAACACAGGGTTCCATTCATAGAACACAGGGTTCTATTAATAGAACACAAGGTTTTATTCATAAAACACATGGTTATATTTATAGATCACGGGTGGTTTCCATTCAGAGAACACATGGTTTCATTCATAAAACACAGGGTTCTATTCATAGAACACAGGGTTCCATTCATAGAACACAGGGTTCTAATAATAGAACACAAGGTTTTATTCATAAAACACATGGTTATATTTATAGATCACGGGTGGTTTCCATTCAGAGAACACATAATTTTATTCATAAAACACAGGGTTCTATTCATAGAACACAGGGTTCCATTTATAGAACACAGGGTTCTATTTATAGAACTCAAGGTTTTATTCATAGAACAGATGGCTATATTTATAGATCACGGGTGGTTTCCATTCAGAGAACACATAATTTCATTCATAAAACACAGGGTTCTATTCATAGAACACAAGGTTCCAATTATAGAACACAGGGTTCTATTCATAGAACACAAGGTTTTTTTCATAGAACAGATGGGTATATTTATAGATCACGGGTGGTTTCCATTCAGAGAACACATGGTTTCATTCATAAAACACAGGGTTCTATTCATAAAACACAGGGTTCCATTCATAGAACACAGGGTTCTATTAATAGAACACAAGGTTTTATTCATAAAACACATGGTTATATTTATAGATCACGGGTGGTTTCCATTCAGAGAACACATGGTTTCATTCATAAAACACAGGGTTCTATTCATAGAACACAGGGTTCCATTCATAGAACACAGGGTTCTATTAATAGAACACAAGGTTTTATTCATAAAACACATGGTTATATTTATAGATCACGGGTGGTTTCCATTCAGAGAACACATCATTTCATTCATAAAACACAGGGTTCTATTCATAGAACACAGGGTTCCATTTATAGAACACTGGGTTCTATTCATAGAACACAAGGTTTTATTCATAAAACACATGGTTATATTTATAGATCACGGGTGGTTTCCATTCAGAGAACACATAATTTTATTCATAAAACACAGGGTTCTATTCATAGAACACAGGGTTCCATTTATAGAACACAGGGTTCTATTCATAGAACTCAAGGTTTTATTCATAGAACAGATGGCTATATTTATAGATCACGGGTGGTTTCCATTCAGAGAACACATAATTTCATTTATAAAACACAGGGTTCTATTCATAGAACACAGGGTTCCATTTATAGAACACGGGGTTCTATTCATAGAACACAAGGTTTATTCATAGAACAGATGGTTATATTTATAGATCACGGGTGGTTTCCATTCAGAGAACACATGGTTTCATTCAAAAAACACAGGGTTCTATTCATGGAACACAGGGTTCCATTCATAGAACACAGGGTTCTATTAATAGAACACAAGGTTTTATTCATAGAACACATGGTTATATTTATAGATCACGGGTGGTTTCCATTCAGAGAACACATAATTTCATTCATAAAACACAGGGTTCTATTCATAGAACACAAGGTTCCAATTATAGAACACAGGGTTCTATTCATATAACACAAGGTTTTTTTCATAGAACAGATGGGTATATTTATAGATCACGGGTGGTTTCCATTCAGAGAACACATGGTTTCATTCATAAAACACAGGGTTCTATTCATAAAACACAGGGTTCCATTCATAGAACACAGGGTTCTATTAATAGAACACAAGGTTTTATTCATAAAACACATGGTTATATTTATAGATCACGGGTGGTTTCCATTCAGAGAACACATCATTTCATTCATAAAACACAGGGTTCTATTCATAGAACACAGGGTTCCATTTATAGAACACTGGGTTCTATTCATAGAACACAAGGTTTTATTCAAAGAACACATGGTTATATTTATAGATCACGGGTGGTTTCCATTCAGAGAACACATAATTTTATTCATAAAACACAGGGTTCTATTCAAAGAACACAGGGTTCCATTTATAGAACACAGGGTTCTATTCATAGAACACAAGGTTTTATTCATAGAACACATGGTTATATTTATAGATCACGGGTGGTTTCCATTCAGAGAACACATAATTTCATTCATAAAACACAGGGTTCTATTCATAGAACACAAGGTTCCAATTATAGAACACAGGGTTCTATTCATAGAACACAAGGTTTTATTCATAGAACAGATGGGTATATTTATAGATCACGGGTGGTTTCCATTCAGAGAACACATGGTTTCATTCATAAAACACAGGGTTATATTCATAAAACACAGGGTTCCATTCATAGAACACAGGGTTCTATTAATAGAACACAAGGTTTTATTCATAAAACACATGGTTATATTTATAGATCACGGGTGGTTTCCATTCAGAGAACACATAATTTTATTCATAAAACACAGGGTTCTATTCATAGAACACAGGGTTCCATTCATAGAACACAGGGTTCTATTAATAGAACAAAAGGTTTTATTCATAGAACACATGGTTATATTTATAGATCACGGGTGGTTTCCATTCAGAGAACACATCATTTCATTCATAAAACACAGGGTTCTATTCATAGAACACAAGGTTCCAATTATAGAACACTGGGTTCTATTCATAGAACACAAGGTTTTATTCATAGAACACATGGCTATATTTATAGATCACGGGTGGTTTCCATTCAGAGAACACATGGTTTCATTCATAAAACACAGGGTTCTATTTATAGAACACAGGGTTCCATTCATAGAACACAGGGTTCTATTAATAGAACACAAGGTTTTATTCATAAAACACATGGTTATATTTATAGATCACGGGTGGTTTCCATTCAGAGAACACATGGTTTCATTCATAAAACACAGGGTTCTATTCATAGAACACAGGGTTCCATTCATAGAACACAGGGTTCTATTAATAGAACACAAGGTTTTATTCATAAAACACATGGTTATATTTATAGATCACGGGTGGTTTCCATTCAGAGAACACATCATTTCATTCATAAAACACAGGGTTCTATTCATAGAACACAGGGTTCCATTTATAGAACACTGGGTTCTATTCATAGAACACAAGGTTTTATTCATAAAACACATGGTTATATTTATAGATCACGGGTGGTTTCCATTCAGAGAACACATAATTTTATTCATAAAACACAGGGTTCTATTCATAGAACACAGGGTTCCATTTATAGAACACAGGGTTCTATTCATAGAACTCAAGGTTTTATTCATAGAACAGATGGCTATATTTATAGATCACGGGTGGTTTCCATTCAGAGAACACATAATTTCATTCATAAAACACAGGGTTCTATTCATAGAACACAGGGTTCCATTTATAGAACACGGGGTTCTATTCATAGAACACAAGGTTTATTCATAGAACAGATGGTTATATTTATAGATCACGGGTGGTTTCCATTCAGAGAACACATGGTTTCATTCAAAAAACACAGGGTTCTATTCATGGAACACAGGGTTCCATTCATAGAACACAGGGTTCTATTAATAGAACACAAGGTTTTATTCATAGAACACATGGTTATATTTATAGATCACGGGTGGTTTCCATTCAGAGAACACATAATTTCATTCATAAAACACAGGGTTCTATTCATAGAACACAAGGTTCCAATTATAGAACACAGGGTTCTATTCATAGAACACAAGGTTTTTTTCATAGAACAGATGGGTATATTTATAGATCACGGGTGGTTTCCATTCAGAGAACACATGGTTTCATTCATAAAACACAGGGTTCTATTCATAAAACACAGGGTTCCATTCATAGAACACAGGGTTCTATTAATAGAACACAAGGTTTTATTCAAAAAACACATGGTTATATTTATAGATCACGGGTGGTTTCCATTCAGAGAACACATGGTTTCATTCATAAAACACAGGGTTCTATTCATAGAACACAGGGTTCCATTCATAGAACACAGGGTTCTATTAATAGAACACAAGGTTTTATTCATAAAACACATGGTTATATTTATAGATCACGGGTGGTTTCCATTCAGAGAACACATCATTTCATTCATAAAACACAGGGTTCTATTCATAGAACACAGGGTTCCATTTATAGAACACTGGGTTCTATTCATAGAACACAATGTTTTATTCATAAAACACATGGTTATATTTATAGATCACGGGTGGTTTCCATTCAGAGAACACATAATTTTATTCATAAAACACAGGGTTCTATTCATAGAACACAGGGTTCCATTTATAGAACACAGGGTTCTATTCATAGAACTCAAGGTTTTATTCATAGAACAGATGGCTATATTTATAGATCACGGGTGGTTTCCATTCAGAGAACACATAATTTCATTCATAAAACACAGGGTTCTATTCATAGAACACAGGGTTCCATTTATAGAACACGGGGTTCTATTCATAGAACACAAGGTTTATTCATAGAACAGATGGTTATATTTATAGATCACAGGTGGTTTCCATTCAGAGAACACATGGTTTCATTCAAAAAACACAGGGTTCTATTCATGGAACACAGGGTTCCATTCATAGAACACAGGGTTCTATTAATAGAACACAAGGTTTTTTTCATAGAACAGATGGGTATATTTATAGATCACGGGTGGTTTCCATTCAGAGAACACATGGTTTCATTCATAAAACACAGGGTTCTATTCATAAAACACAGGGTTCCATTCATAGAACACAGGGTTCTATTAATAGAACACAAGGTTTTATTCATAAAACACATGGTTATATTTATAGATCACGGGTGGTTTCCATTCAGAGAACACATCATTTCATTCATAAAACACAGGGTTCTATTCATAGAACACAGGGTTCCATTTATAGAACACTGGGTTCTATTCATAGAACACAAGGTTTTATTCATAGAACACATGGTTATATTTATAGATCACGGGTGGTTTCCATTCAGAGAACACATAATTTTATTCATAAAACACAGGGTTCTATTCATAGAACACAGGGTTCCATTTATAGAACACAGGGTTCTATTCATAGAACACAAGGTTTTATTCATAGAACACATGGTTATATTTATAGATCACGGGTGGTTTCTATTCAGAGAACACATAATTTCATTCATAAAACACAGGGTTCTATTCATAGAACACAAGGTTCCAATTATAGAACACAGGGTTCTATTCATAGAACACAAGGTTTTATTCATAGAACAGATGGGTATATTTATAGATCACGGGTGGTTTCCATTCAGAGAACACATGGTTTCATTCATAAAACACAGGGTTCTATTCATAAAACACAGGGTTCCATTCATAGAACACAGGGTTCTATTAATAGAACACAAGGTTTTATTCATAAAACACATGGTTATATTTATAGATCACGGGTGGTTTCCATTCAGAGAACACATAATTTTATTCATAAAACACAGGGTTCTATTCATAGAACACAGGGTTCCATTCATAGAACACAGGGTTCTATTAATAGAACAAAAGGTTTTATTCATAGAACACATGGTTATATTTATAGATCACGGGTGGTTTCCATTCAGAGAACACATCATTTCATTCATAAAACACAGGGTTCTATTCATAGAACACAAGGTTCCAATTATAGAACACTGGGTTCTATTCATAGAACACAAGGTTTTATTCATAGAACAGATGGGTATATTTATAGATCACGGGGGGTTTCCATTCAGAGAACACATGGTTTCATTCATAAAACACAGGGTTCTTTTTATAGAACACAGGGTTCCATTCATAGAACACAGGGTTCTATTAATAGAACACAAGGTTTTATTCATAGAACACATGGTTATATTTATAGATCACGGGTGGTTTCCATTCAGAGAACACATAATTTTATTCATAAAACACAGGGTTCTATTCATAGAACACAGGGTTCCATTTATAGAACACAGGGTTCTATTCATAGAACTCAAGGTTTTATTCATAGAACAGATGGTTATATTTATAGATCACGGGTGGTTTCCATTCAGAGAACACATAATTGCATTCATAAAACACAGGGTTCTATTCATAGAACACAGGGTTCCATTTATAGAACACAGGGTTCTATTCATAGAACACAAGGTTTTATTCATAGAACACATGGCTATATTTATAGATCAAGGGTGGTTTCCATTCAGAGAACACATGGTTTCATTCATAAAACACAGGGTTCTATTTATAGAACACAGGGTTCCATTCATAGAACACAGGGTTCTATTAATAGAACACTAGGTTTTATTCATAAAACACATGGTTATATTTATAGATCACGGGTGGTTTCCATTCAGAGAACACATGGTTTCATTCATAAAACACAGGGTTCTATTCATAGAACACAGGGTTCCATTCATAGAACACAGGGTTCTATTAATAGAACAAAAGGTTTTATTCATAAAACACATGGTTATATTTATAGATCACGGGTGGTTTCCATTAAGAGAACACATCATTTCATTCATAAAACACAGGGTTCTATTCATAGAACACAGGGTTCCATTTATAGAACACTGGGTTCTATTCATAGAACACAAGGTTTTATTCATAGAACACATGGTTATATTTATAGATGACGGGTGGTTTCCATTCAGAGAACACATAATTTTATTCATAAAACACAGGGTTCTATTCATAGAACACAGGGTTCCATTTATAGAACACAGGGTTCTATTCATAGAACTCAAGGTTTTATTCATAGAACAGATGGTTATATTTATAGATCACGGGTGGTTTCCATTCAGAGAACACATAATTTCATTCATAAAACACAGGGTTCTATTCATAGAACACAGGGTTCCATTTATAGAACACGGGGTTCTATTCATAGAACACAAGGTTTATTCATAGAACAGATGGTTATATTTATAGATCACGGGTGGTTTCCATTCAGAGAACACATGGTTTCATTCATAAAACACAGGGTTCCATTCATAGAACACAGGGTTCTATTAATAGAACACAAGGTTTTATTCATAGAACACATGGTTATATTTATAGATCACGGGTGGTTTCCATTCAGAGAACACATAATTTCATTTATAAAACACAGGGTTCTATTCATAGAACACAATGTTCCAATTATAGAACACAGGGTTCTATTCATAGAACACAAGGTTTTATTCATAGAACAGATGGGTATATTTATAGATCACGGGTGGTTTCCATTCAGAGAACACATGGTTTCATTCATAAAACACAGGGTTCTATTCATAAAACACAGGGTTCCATTCATAGAACACAGGGTTCTATTAATAGAACACAAGGTTTTATTCATAGAACACATGGTTATATTTATAGATCACGGGTGGTTTCCATTCAGAGAACACATGATTTCATTCATAAAACACAGGGTTCTATTTATAGAACACAGGGTTCCATTCATAGAACACAGGGTTCTATTAATAGAACACAAGGTTTTATTCATAAAACACATGGTTATATTTATAGATCACGGGTGGTTTCCATTCAGAGAACACATGGTTTCATTCATAAAACACAGGGTTCTATTCATAGAACACAGGGTTCCATTCATAGAACACAGGGTTCTATTAATAGAACACAAGGTTTTATTCATAAAACACATGGTTATATTTATAGATCACGGGTGGTTTCCATTCAGAGAACACATAATTTCATTCATAAAACACAGGGTTCTATTCATAGAACATAGGGTTCCATTTATAGAACACAGGGTTCTATTCATAGAACACAAGGTTTTATTCATAGAACACATGGTTATATTTATAGATCACGGGTGGTTTCCATTCAGAGAACACATAATTTTATTCATAAAACACAGGGTTCTATTTATAGAACACAGGGTTCTATTCATAGAACTCAAGGTTTTATTCATAGAACAGATGGTTATATTTATAGATCACGGGTGGTTTTCATTCAGAGAACACATAATTGCATTCATAAAACACAGGGTTCTATTCATAGAACACAGGGTTCCATTTATAGAACACAGGGTTCTAATCATAGAACACAAGGTTTTATTCATAGAACACATGGCTATATTTATAGATCACGGGTGGTTTCCATTCAGAGAACACATGGTTTCATTCATAAAACACAGGGTTCTATTAATAGAACACAAGGTTTTATTCATAAAACACATGGTTATATTTATAGATCACGGGTGGTTTCCATTCAGAGAACACATGGTTTCATTCATAAAACACAGGGTTCTATTCATAGAACACAGGGTTCCATTCATAGAACACAGGGTTCTATTAATAGAACACAAGGTTTTATTCATAAAACACATGGTTATATTTATAGATCACGGGTGGTTTCCATTCAGAGAACACATCATTTCATTCATAAAACACAGGGTTCTATTCATAGAACACAGGGTTAAATTTATAGAACACTGGGTTCTATTCATAGAACACAAGGTTTATTCATAGAACAGATGGTTATATTTATAGATCACGGGTGGTTTCCATTCAGAGAACACATGGTTTCATTCATAAAACACAGGGTTCTATTCATGGAACACAGGGTTCCATTCATAGAACACAGGGTTCTATTAATAGAACACAAGGTTTTATTCATAGAACACATGGTTATATTTATAGATCACGGGTGGTTTCAATTCAGAGAACACATAATTTCATTCATAAAACACAGGGTTATGTTCATAGAACACAAGGTTCCAATTATAGAACACAGGGTTCTATTCATAGAACAGAAGGTTTTATTCATAGAACAGATGGGTATATTTATAGATCACGGGTGGTTTCCATTCAGAGAACACATGGTTTCATTCATAAAACACAGGGTTCTATTCATAAAACAAAGGGTTCCATTCATAGAACACAGGGTTCTATTAATAGAACACAAGGTTTTATTCATAGAACACATGGTTATATTTATAGATCACGGGTGGTTTCCATTCAGAGAACACATGATTTCATTCATAAAACACAGGGTTCTATTTATAAAACACAGGGTTCCATTCATAGAACACAGGGTTCTATTAATAGAACACAAGGTTTTATTCATAAAACACATGGTTATATTTATAGATCACGGGTGGTTTCCATTCAGAGAACACATGGTTTCATTCATAAAACACAGGGTTCTATTCATAGAACACAGGGTTCCATTCATAGAACACAGGGTTCTATTAATAGAACACAATGTTTTATTCATAAAACACATGGTTATATTTATAGATCACGGGTGGTTTCCATTCAGAGAACACATAATTTCATTCATAAAACACAGGGTTCTATTCATAGAACACATGGTTCCATTTATAGAACACAGGGTTCTATTCATAGAACACAAGGTTTTATTCATAGAACACATGGTTATATTTATAGATCACGGGTGGTTTCCATTCAGAGAACACATAATTTTATTCATAAAACACAGGGTTCTATTCATAGAACACAGGGTTCCATTTATAGAACACAGGGTTCTATTCATAGAACTCAAGGTTTTATTCATAGAACAGATGGTTATATTTATAGATCACGGGTGGTTTCCATTCAGAGAACACATGGTTTCATTCATAAAACACAGGGTTCTATTCATGGAACACAGGGTTCCATTCATAGAACACAGGGTTCTATTAATAGAACACAAGGTTTTATTCATAGAACACATGGTTATATTTATAGATCACGGGTGGTTTCCATTCAGAGAACACATAATTTCATTCATAAAACACAGGGTTCTATTCATAGAACACAAGGTTCCAATTATAGAACACAGGGTTCTATTCATAGAACACAAGGTTTTATTCATAGAACAGATGGGTATATTTATAGATCACGGGTGGTTTCCATTCAGAGAACACGTGGTTTCATTCATAAAACACAGGGTTCTATTCATAAAACACAGGGTTCCATTCATAGAACACATGGTTCTATTAATAGAACACAAGGTTTTATTCATAAAACACATGGTTATATTTATAGATCACGGGTGGTTTCCATTCAGAGAACACATCATTTCATTCATAAAACACAGGGTTCTATTCATAGAACACAGGGTTCCATTTATAGAACACTGGGTTCTATTCATAGAACACAAGGTTTTATTCATAGAACACATGGTTATATTTATAGATCACGGGTGGTTTCCATTCAGAGAACACATAATTTTATTCATAAAACACAGGGTTCTATTCATAGAACACAGGGTTACATTTATAGAACACAGGGTTCTATTCATAGAACTCAAGGTTTTATTCATAGAACAGATGGTTATATTTATAGATCACGGGTGGTTTCCATTCAGAGAACACATAATTTCATTCATAAAACACAGGGTTCTATTCATAGAACACACGGATCCATTTATAGAACACGGGGTTCTATTCATAGAACACAAGGTTTATTCATAGAACAGATGGTTATATTTATAGATCACGGGTGGTTTCCATTCAGAGAACACATGGTTTCATTCATAAAACACAGGGTTCTATTCATGGAACACAGGGTTCCATTCATAGAACACAGGGTTCTATTCATAGAACACAAGGTTTTATTCATAGAACACATGGCTATATTTATAGATCAAGGGTGGTTTCCATTCAGAGAACACATGGTTTCATTCATAAAACACAGGGTTCTATTTATAGAACACAGGGTTCCATTCATAGAATACAGGGTTCTATTAATAGAACACAAGGTTTTATTCATAAAACACATGGGCCCTTATTCTGATCGATGCGGATATTCCCGCTTGCGTACGGGCCGCCGATGTTTATCTTCTGCGCATGTGCAGAGGTCACTCTGCGCATGTGCAGGCGATTTCGCCGCAAGGATTCTCTATACGCCGCACAGGGGGCGTAGAGGGGCGTGAGGGGCTACTTATCCTCATTACCCTATGCATACGCCCCGCGTTTCATGGGCGTTCCCATGCAAACGTGGGGCGTATGCATGGTAATGAGGCCGTGACGCGTGGGTACGGGGCGGGCATCTGACATCGCCGGATGTCAGCTGCCCGCCCCCATACAAGATTTCACACGGACAAGTGTCCGTGTGGTCTTGTGTTGCGGGACCTGGTGGAGAGTGCGGCCCTGCATTCGATGTTCGGCGACCATCGAATGCAGGGGCTGCTCCCACCATGAAGGAGGCGTATCCCCGTCCAATTTCATGCGGATCGCCACATATCCGCGTACGGACGGCAGGTGGCGATCCGTATGGAAGGCGGGGATTCGCCTGCACGGTCGCGGCCGCATATTCTGATCGGGCCGCACCGATCAGAATAAGGGCCATGGTTATATTTATAGATCACGGGTGGTTTCCATTCAGAGAACACATGGTTTCATTCATAAAACACAGGGTTCTATTCATAGAACACAGGGTTCCATTCATAGAACACAGGGTTCTATTAATAGAACACAAGGTTTTATTCATAAAACACATGGTTATATTTATAGATCACGGGTGGTTTCCATTCAGAGAACACATCATTTCATTCATAAAACACAGGGTTCTATTCATAGAACACAGGGTTCCATTTATAGAACACTGGGTTCTATTCATAGAACACAAGGTTTTATTCATAGAACACATGGTTATATTTATAGATCACGGGTGGTTTCCATTCAGAGAACACATCATTTTATTCATAAAACACAGGGTTCTATTCATAGAACACAGGGTTCCATTTATAGAACACAGGGTTCTATTCATAGAACTCAAGGTTTTATTCATAGAACAGATGGTTATATTTATAGATCACGGGTGGTTTCCATTCAGAGAACACATAATTTCATTCATAAAACACAGGGTTCAATTCATAGAACACAGGGTTCCATTTATAGAACACGGGGTTCTATTCATAGAACACAAGGTTTATTCATAGAACAGATGGTTATATTTATAGATCACGGGTGGTTTCCATTCAGAGAACACATGGTTTCATTCATAAAACACAGGGTTCTATTCATGGAACACAGGGTTCCATTCATAGAACACAGGGTTCTATTAATAGAACACATTGTTTTATTCATAGAACACATGGTTATATTTATAGATCACGGGTGGTTTCCATTCAGAGAACACATAATTTCATTCATAAAACACAGGGTTCTATTCATAGAACACAAGGTTCCAATTATAGAACACAGGGTTCTATTCATAGAACACAAGGTTTTATTCATAGAACAGATGGGTATATTTATAGATCACGGGTGGTGTCCATTCAGAGAACACATGGTTTCATTCATAAAACACAGGGTTCTATTCATAAAACACAGGGTTCCATTCATAGAACACAGGGTTCTATTAATAGAACACAAGGTTTTATTCATAAAACACATGGTTATATTTATAGATCACGGGTGGTTTCCATTCAGAGAACACATCATTTCATTCATAAAACACAGGGTTCTATTCATAGAACACAGGGTTCCATTTATAGAACACTGGGTTCTATTCATAGAACACAAGGTTTTATTCATAGAACACATGGTTATATTTATAGATCACGGGTGGTTTCCATTCAGAGAACACATAATTTTATTCATAAAACACAGGGTTCTATTCATAGAACACAGGGTTCCATTTATAGAACACAGGGTTCTATTCATAGAACTCAAGGTTTTATTCATAGAACAGATGGTTATATTTATAGATCACGGGTGGTTTCCATTCAGAGAACACATAATTTCATTCATAAAACACAGGGTTCTATTCATAGAACACAGGGTTCCATTTATAGAACACGGGGTTCTATTCATAGAACACAAGGTTTATTCATAGAACAGATGGTGATATATATAGATCACGGGTGGTTTCCATACAGAGAACACATGGTTTCATTCATAAAACACAGGGTTCTATTCATGGAACACAGGGATCCATTCATAGAACACAGGGTTCTATTAATAGAACACAAGGTTTTATTCATAGAACACATGGTTATATTTATAGATCACGGGTGGTTTCCATTCAGAGAACACATGATTTCATTCATAAAACACAGGGTTCTATTTATAGAACACAGGGTTCCATTCATAGAACACAGGGTTCTATTAATAGTACACAAGGTTTTATTCATAAAACACATGGTTATACTGTATTTATAGATCACGGGTGGTTTCCATTCAGAGAACACATAATTTCATTCATAAAACACAGGGTTCTATTAATAGAACACAGGGTTCCATTTATAGAACACAGGGTTCTATTCATAGAACACAAGGTTTTATTCATAGAACACATGGTTATATTTATAGATCACGGGTGGTTTTCATTCAGAGAACACATAATTTTATTCATAAAACACAGGGTTCTATTCATAGAACACAGGGTTCTATTCATAGAACTCAAGGTTGTATTCATAGAACAGATGGTTATATTTATAGATCACGGGTGGTTTCCATTCAGAGAACACATAATTGCATTCATAAAACAGAGGGTTCTATTCATAGAACACAGGGTTCCATTTTTAGAACACAGGGTTCTATTCATAGAACACAAGGTTTTATTCATAGAACACATGGCTATATTTATAGATCACGGGTTGTTTCCATTAAGAGAATACATGGTTTCATTCATAAAACACAGGGTTCTATTTATAGAACACAGGGTTCCATTCATAGAACACAGGGTTCTATTAATAGAACACAAGGTTTTATTCATGAAACACATGGTTATATGTATAGATCACGGGTGGTTTCCATTCAGAAAACACATGGTTTCATTCATAAAACACCGGGTTCTATTCATAGAACACAGGGTTCCATTCATAGAACACAGGGTTCTATTCATAGAACACAAGGTTTTATTCATAAAACACATGGTTATATTTATAGATCACGGGTGGTTTCCATTCAGAGAACACATCATTTCATTCATAAAACACAGGGTTCTATTCATAGAACACAGGGTTCCATTTATAGAACACTGGGTTCTATTCATAGAACACAAGGTTTTATTCATAGAACAGATGGTTATATTTATAGATCACGGGTGGTTTCCATTCAGAGAACACATTGGGGGAAATTTACTAAAGGAAATTTGTAAAAAATAGGTGTATTTGTATCCAGAAATACACTTATTTTTGACATTTACTATCCCGAAAATACGGCATTTCGTATCCGTATTGATAGCACATCAATACGAATACGAATTGCCGTATTTTCGGGAAAGTAAATGTAAAAAATAAGTGTATTTCTGGATACAAATACACATATTTTTTACAAATTTCCTTTAGTAAATTTCCCCCATAATTTCATTCATAAAACACAGGGTTCTATTCATAGAACACAGGGTTCCATTTATAGAACACGGGGTTCTATTCATAGAACACAAGGTTTATTCATAGAACAGATGTTTATATTTATAGATCACGGGTGGTTTCCATTCAGAGAACACATCGTTTCATTCATAAAACACAGGGTTCTATTTATGGAACACAGGGTTCCATTCATAGAACACAGGGTTCTATTAATAGAACACAAGGTTTTATTCATAGAACACATGGTTATATTTATAGATCACGGGTGGTTTCCATTCAGAGAACACATAATTTCATTCATAAAACACAGGGTTCTATTCATAGAACACAAGGTTCCAATTATAGAACACAGGGTTCTATTCATAGAACACAAGGTTTTATTCATAGAACAGATGGGTATATTTATAGATCACGGGTGGTTTCCATTCAGAGAACACGTGGTTTCATTCATAAAACACAGGGTTCTATTCATAAAACACAGGGTTCCATTCATAGAACACAGGGTTCTATTAATAGAACACAAGGTTTTATTCATAGAACCCATGGTTATATTTATAGATCACGGGTGGTTTCCATTCAGAGAACACATGATTTCATTCATAAAACACAGGGTTCTATTTATAGAACACAGGGTTCCATTCAAAGAACACAGGGTTCTATTAATAGAACACAAGGTTTTATTCATAAAACACATGGTTATATTTATAGATCACGGGTGGTTTCCATTCAGAGAACACATGGTTTCATTCATAAAACACAGGGTTCTATTCATAGAACACAGGGTTCCATTCAAAGAACACAGGGTTCTATTAATAGAACACAAGGTTGTATTCATAAAACACATGGTTATATTTATAGATCACGGGTGGTTTCCATTCAGAGAACACATCATTTCATTCATAAAACACAGGGTTCTATTCATAGAACACAGGGTTCCATTTATAGAACACTGGGTTCTATTCATAGACCACAAGGTTTTATTCATAGAACACATGGTTATATTTATAGATCACGGGGGGTTTCCATTCAGAGAACACATAATTTTATTCATAAAACACAGGGTTCTATTCATAGAACACAGGGTTACATTTATAGAACACAGGGTTCTATTCATAGAACTCAAGGTTTTATTCATAGAACAGATGGTTATATTTATAGATCACGGGTGGTTTCCATTCAGAGAACACATAATTTCATTCATAAAACACAGGGTTCTATTCATAGAACACAGGGTTCCATTTATAGAACACGGGGTTCTATTCATAGAACACAAGGTTTATTCATAGAACAGATGGTTATATTTATAGATCACGGGTGGTTTCCATTCAGAGAACACATGGTTTCATTCATAAAACACAGGGTTCTATTCATGGAACACAGGGTTCCATTCATAGAACACAGGGTTCTATTTATAGAACACAAGGTTTTATTCATAGAACACATGGTTATATTTATAGATCACGGGTGGTTTCCATTCAGAGAACACATAATTTCATTCATAAAACACAGGGTTCTATTCATAGAACACAAGGTTCCAATTATAGAACACAGGGTTCTATTCATAGAACACAAGGTTTTATTCATAGAACAGATGGGTATATTTATAGATCACGGGTGGTTTCCATTCAGAGAACACATGGTTTCATTCATAAAACACAGGGTTCTATTCATAAAACACAGGGTTCAATTCATAGAACACAGGGTTCTATTAATAGAACACAAGGTTTTATTCATAGAACACATGGTTATATTTATAGATCACGGGTGGTTTCCATTCAGAGAACACATGTTTTTATTCATAAAACACAGGGTTCTATTTATAGAACACAGGGTTCCATTCATAGAACAAAGGGTTCTATTAATAGAACACAAGGTTTTATTCATAAAACACATGGTTATATTTATAGATCACGGGTTGTTTCCATTCAGAGAACACATGGTTTCATTCATAAAACACAGGGTTCTATTC
This sequence comes from Crinia signifera, assembly GCF_055691185.1. Classification (NCBI taxonomy): domain Eukaryota; kingdom Metazoa; phylum Chordata; class Amphibia; order Anura; family Myobatrachidae; genus Crinia; species Crinia signifera. The sequence continues at coordinate 234,106,563 of NC_139217.1, read as the reverse complement.
ATAGAACACAGGGTTCCATTCATAGAACACAGGGTTCTATTAATAGAACACAAGGTTTTATTCATAAAACACATGGTTATATTTATAGATCACGGGTGGTTTCCATTCAGAGAACACAGAATTTCATTCATAAAACACAGGGTTCTATTCATAGAACACAGGGTTCCATTTATAGAACACAGGGTTCTATTCATAGAACACAAGGTTTTATTCATAGAACAGATGGTTATATTTATAGATCACGGGTGGTTTCCATTCAGAGAACACATAATTGCATTCATAAAACACAGGGTTCTATTCATAGAACACAGGGTTCCATTTATAGAACACAGGTTTCTATTCATAGAACACAAGGTTTTATTCATAGAACACATGGCTATATTTATAGATCACGGGTGGTTTCCATTCAGAGAACACATGGTTTCATTCATAAAACACAGGGTTCTATTTATAGAACACAGGGTTCCATTCATAGAACACAGGGTTCTATTAATAGAACACAAGGTTTTATTCATAAAACACATGGTTATATTTATAGATCACGGGTGGTTTCCATTCAGAGAACACATGGTTTCATTCATAAAACACAGGGTTCTATTCATAGAACACAGGGTTCCATTCATAGAACACAGGGTTCTAATAATAGAACACAAGGTTTTATTCATAAAACACATGGTTATATTTATAGATCACGGGTGGTTTCCATTCAGAGAACACATAATTTTATTCATAAAACACAGGGTTCTATTCATAGAACACAGGGTTCCATTTATAGAACACAGGGTTCTATTCATAGAACTCAAGGTTTTATTCATAGAACAGATGGCTATATTTATAGATCACGGGTGGTTTCCATTCAGAGAACACATAATTTCATTCATAAAACACAGGGTTCTATTCATAGAACACAAGGTTCCAATTATAGAACACAGGGTTCTATTCATAGAACACAAGGTTTTTTTCATAGAACAGATGGGTATATTTATAGATCACGGGTGGTTTCCATTCAGAGAACACATGGTTTCATTCATAAAACACAGGGTTCTATTCATAAAACACAGGGTTCCATTCATAGAACACAGGGTTCTATTAATAGAACACAAGGTTTTATTCATAAAACACATGGTTATATTTATAGATCACGGGTGGTTTCCATTCAGAGAACACATGGTTTCATTCATAAAACACAGGGTTCTATTCATAGAACACAGGGTTCCATTCATAGAACACAGGGTTCTATTAATAGAACACAAGGTTTTATTCATAAAACACATGGTTATATTTATAGATCACGGGTGGTTTCCATTCAGAGAACACATCATTTCATTCATAAAACACAGGGTTCTATTCATAGAACACAGGGTTCCATTTATAGAACACTGGGTTCTATTCATAGAACACAAGGTTTTATTCATAAAACACATGGTTATATTTATAGATCACGGGTGGTTTCCATTCAGAGAAAACATAATTTTATTCATAAAACACAGGGTTCTATTCATAGAACACAGGGTTCCATTTATAGAACACAGGGTTCTATTCATAGAACTCAAGGTTTTATTCATAGAACAGATGGCTATATTTATAGATCACGGGTGGTTTCCATTCAGAGAACACATAATTTCATTCATAAAACACAGGGTTCTATTCATAGAACACAGGGTTCCATTTATAGAACACGGGGTTCTATTCATAGAACACAAGGTTTATTCATAGAACAGATGGTTATATTTATAGATCACGGGTGGTTTCCATTCAGAGAACACATGGTTTCATTCAAAAAACACAGGGTTCTATTCATGGAACACAGGGTTCCATTCATAGAACACAGGGTTCTATTAATAGAACACAAGGTTTTATTCATAGAACACATGGTTATATTTATAGATCACGGGTGGTTTCCATTCAGAGAACACATAATTTCATTCATAAAACACAGGGTTCTATTCATAGAACACAAGGTTCCAATTATAGAACACAGGGTTCTATTCATATAACACAAGGTTTTTTTCATAGAACAGATGGGTATATTTATAGATCACGGGTGGTTTCCATTCAGAGAACACATGGTTTCATTCATAAAACACAGGGTTCTATTCATAAAACACAGGGTTCCATTCATAGAACACAGGGTTCTATTAATAGAACACAAGGTTTTATTCATAAAACACATGGTTATATTTATAGATCACGGGTGGTTTCCATTCAGAGAACACATCATTTCATTCATAAAACACAGGGTTCTATTCATAGAACACAGGGTTCCATTTATAGAACACTGGGTTCTATTCATAGAACACAAGGTTTTATTCATAGAACACATGGTTATATTTATAGATCACGGGTGGTTTCCATTCAGAGAACACATAATTTTATTCATAAAACAAAGGTTCTATTCATAGAACACAGGGTTCCATTTATAGAACACAGGGTTCTATTCATAGAACACAAGGTTTTATTCATAGAACACATGGTTATATTTATAGATCACGGGTGGTTTCCATTCAGAGAACACATAATTTCATTCATAAAACACAGGGTTCTATTCATAGAACACAGGGTTCCATTTATAGAACACAGGGTTCTATTCATAGAACTCAAGGTTTTATTCATAGAACAGATGGTTATATTTATAGATCACGGGTGGTTTCCATTCAGAGAACACATAATTTCATTCATAAAACACAGGGTTCTATTCATAGAACACAGGGTTCCATTTATAGAACACGGGGTTCTATTCATAGAACACAAGGTTTATTCATAGAACAGATGGTTATATTTATAGATCACGGGTGGTTTACATTCAGAGAACACATGGTTTCATTCATAAAACACAGGTTTCTATTCATGGAACACAGGGTTCCATTCATAGAACACAGGGTTCTATTAATAGAACACAAGGTTTTATTCATAGAACACATGGTTATATTTATAGATCACGGGTGGTTTCCATTCAGAGAACACATAATTTCATTCATAAAACACAGGGTTCTATTCATAGAACACAAGGTTCCAATTATAGAACACAGGGTTCTATTCATAGAACACAAGGTTTTATTCATAGAACAGATGGGTATATTTATAGATCACGGGTGGTTTCCATTCAGAGAACACATGGTTTCATTCATAAAACACAGGGTTCTATTCATAAAACACAGGGTTGCATTCATAGAACACAGGGTTCCATTAATAGAACACAAGGTTTTATTCATAAAACACATGGTTATATTTATAGATCACGGGTGGTTAATATTCAGAGAACACATCATTTCATTCATTAAACACAGGGTTCTATTCATAGAACACAGGGTTCCATTTATAGAACACTGGGATCTATTCATAGAACACAAGGTTTTATTCATAGAACACATGGTTATATTTATAGATCACGGGTGGTTTGCATTCAGAGAACACATAATTTTATTCATAAAACACAGGGTTCTATTCATAGAACACAGGGTTCCATTTATAGAACACAGGGTTCTATTCATAGAACTCAAGGTTTTATTCATAGAACAGATGGTTATATTTATAGATCACGGGTGGTTTCCATTCAGAGAACACATAATTTAATTCATAAAACACAGGGTTCTATTTATAGAACACAGGGTTCCATTCATAGAACACAGGGTTCTATTAATAAAACACAAGGTTTTATTCATAGAACACATGGTTATATTTATAGATCACGGGTGGTTTCCATTCAGAGAACACATAATTTCATTCATAAAACACAGGGTTCTCTTCATAGAACACAGGGTTCCATTTATAGAACACGGGGTTCTATTCATAGAATACAAGGTTTATTCATAGAACAGGTGGTTATATTTATAGATCACGGGTGGTTTCCATTCAGAGAACACATGGTTTCATTCATAAAACACAGGGTTCCATTCATAGAACACAGGGTTCTATTAATAGAACACAAGGTTTTATTCATAGAACACATGGTTATATTTATAGATCATGGGTGGTTTCCATTCAGAGAACACATAATTTCATTAATAAAACACAGGGTTCTATTCATAGAACACAAGGTTCCAATTATAGAACACAGGGTTCTATTCATAGAACACAAGGTTTTATTCATAGAACAGATGGGTATATTTATAGATCACGGGTGGTTTCCATTCAGAGAACACATGGTTTCATTCATAAAACACAGGGTTCTATTCATAAAACACAGGGTTCCATTCATAGAACACAGGGTTCTATTAATAGAACACAAGGTTTTATTCATAGAACACATGGTTATATTTATAGATCACGGGTGGTTTCCATTCAGAGAATACATGATTTCATTTATAAAACACAGGGTTCTATTTATAGAACACAGGGTTCCATTCATAGAACACAGGGTTCTATTAATAGAACACAAGGTTTTATTCATAAAACACATGGTTATATTTATAGATCACGGGTGGTTTCCATTCAGAGAACACATGGTTTCATTCATAAAACACAGGGTTCTATTCATAGAACACAGGGTTCCATTCATAGAACACAGGGTTCTATTAATAGAACACAAGGTTTTATTCATAAAACACATGGTTATATTTATAGATCACGGGTGGTTTCCATTCAGAGAACACATAATTTCATTCATAAAACACAGGGTTCTATTCATAGAACACAGGGTTCCATTTATAGAACACAGGGTTCTATTCATAGAACACAAGGTTTTATTCATAAAACACATGGTTATATTTATAGATCACGGGTGGTTTCCATTCAGAGAACACATAATTTCATTCATAAAACACAGGGTTCTATTCATAGAACACAGGGTTCCATTTATAGAACACAGGGTTCTATTCATAGAACACAAGGTTTTATTCATAGAACACATGGTTATATTTATAGATCACGGGTGGTTTCCATTCAGAGAACACATAATTTTATTCATAAAACACAGGGTTCTATTCATAGAACACAGGGTTCCATTTATAGAACACAGGGTTCTATTCATAGAACTCAATGTTTTATTCATAGAACAGATGGTTATATTTATAGATCACGGGTGGTTTCCATTCAGAGAACACATAATTTCATTCATAAAACACAGGGTTCTATTCATAGAACACAGGGTTCCATTTATAGAACACGGGGTTCTATTCATAGAATACAAGGTTTATTCATAGAACAGATGGTTATATTTATAGATCACGGGTGGTTTCCATTCAGAGAACACATGGTTTCATTCATAAAACACAGGGTTCCATTCATAGAACACAGGGTTCTATTAATAGAACACAAGGTTTTATTCATAGAACACATGGTTATATTTATAGATCACGGGTGGTTTCCATTCAGAGAACACGTAATTTCATTAATAAAAAACATAGTGTTCTATTCATAGAACACAAGGTTCCAATTATAGAACACAGGGTTCTATTCATAGAACACATGGTTTTATTCATTGAACAGATGGGTATATTTATAGATCACGGGTGGTTTCCATTCAGAGAACACATGGTTTCATTCTTAAAACACAGGGTTCTATTCATAAAACACAGGGTTCCATTCATAGAACACAGGGTTCTATTAATAGAACACAAGGTTTTATTCATAGAACACATGGTTATATTTATAGATCACGGGTGGTTTCCATTCAGAGAACACATGATTTCATTCATAAAACACAGGGTTCTATTTATAGAACACAGGGTTCCATTCATAGAACACAGGGTTCTATTAATAGAACACAATGTTTTATTCATAAAACACATGGTTATATTTATAGATCACGGGTGGTTTCCATTCAGAGAACACATGGTTTCATTCATAAAACACAGGGTTCTATTCATAGAACACAGGGTTCCATTCATAGAACACAGGGTTCTATTAATAGAACACAAGGTTTTATTCATAAAACACATGGTTATATTTATAGATCACGGGTGGTTTCCATTCAGAGAACACATAATTTCATTCATAAAACACAGGGTTCTATTCATAGAACACAGGGTTCCATTTATAGAACACAGGGTTCTATTCATAGAACACAAGGTTTTATTCATAGAACACATGGTTATATTTATAGATCACGGGTGGTTTCCATTCAGAGAACACAGAATTTCATTCATAAAACACAGGGTTCTATTCATAGAACACAGGGTTCCATTTATAGAACACAGGGTTCTATTCATAGAACACAAGGTTTTATTCATAGAACAGATGGTTATATTTATAGATCACGGGTGGTTTCCATTCAGAGAACACATAATTGCATTCATAAAACACAGGGTTCTATTCATAGAACACAGGGTTCCATTTATAGAACACAGGTTTCTATTCATAGAACACAAGGTTTTATTCATAGAACACATGGCTATATTTATAGATCACGGGTGGTTTCCATTCAGAGAACACATGGTTTCATTCATAAAACACAGGGTTCTATTTATAGAACACAGGGTTCCATTCATAGAACACAGGGTTCTATTAATAGAACACAAGGTTTTATTCATAAAACACATGGTTATATTTATAGATCACGGGTGGTTTCCATTCAGAGAACACATCATTTCATTCATAAAACACAGGGTTCTATTCATAGAACACAGGGTTCCATTTATAGAACACTGGGTTCTATTCATAGAACACAAGGTTTTATTCATAGAACACAAGGATATATTTATAGATCACGGGTGGTTTCCATTCAGAGAACACATAATTTTATTCATAAAAAACAGGGTTCTATTCATAGAACACAGGGTTCCATTTATAGAACACAGGGTTCTATTCATAGAACTCAAGGTTTTATTCATAGAACAGATGGCTATATTTATAGATCACGGGTGGTTTCCATTCAGAGAACACATAATTTCATTCATAAAACACAGGGTTCTATTCATAGAACACAGGGTTCCATTTATAGAACACGGGGTTCTATTCATAGAACACAAGGTTTATTCATAGAACAGATGGTTATATTTATAGATCACGGGTGGTTTCCATTCAGAGAACACATGGTTTCATTAAAAAAACACAGGGTTCTATTCATGGAACACAGTGTTCCATTCATAGAACACAGGGTTCTATTAATAGAACACAAGGTTTTATTCATAGAACACATGGTTATATTTATAGATCACGGGTGGTTTCCATTCAGAGAACACATAATTTCATTCATAAAACACAGGGTTCTATTCATAGAACACAAGGTTCCAATTATAGAACACAGGGTTCTATTCATAGAACACAAGGTTTTATTCATAGAACAGATGGGTATATTTATAGATCACGGGTGGTTTCCATTCAGAGAACACATGGTTTCATTCATAAAACACAGGGTTCTATTCATAAAACACAGGGTTCCATTCATAGAACACAGGGTTCTATTAATAGAACACAAGGTTTTATTCATAAAACACATGGTTATATTTATAGATCACGGGTGGTTTCCAATCAGAGAACACATCATTTCATTCATAAAACACAGATTCTATTCATAGAACACAGGGTTCCATTTATAGAACACAGGGTTCTATTAATAGAACACAAGGTTTTATTCATAAAACACATGGTTATATTTATAGATCACGGGTGGTTTCCATTCAGAGAACACATCATTTCATTCATAAAACACAGGGTTCTATTCATAGAACACAGGGTTCCATTTATAGAACACTGGGTTCTATTCATAGAACACAAGGTTTTATTCATAGAACACATGGTTATATTTATAGATCACGGGGGGTTTCCATTCAGAGAACACATAATTTTATTCATAAAACACAGGGTTCTATTCATAGAACACAGGGTTACATTTATAGAACACGGGGTTCTATTCATAGAACACAAGGTTTATTCATAGAACAGATGGTTATATTTATAGATCACGGGTGGTTTCCATTCAGAGAACACATGGTTTCATTCATAAAACACAGGGTTCTATTCATGGAACACAGGGTTCCATTCATAGAACACAGGGTTCTATTTATAGAACACAAGGTTTTATTCATAGAACACATGGTTATATTTATAGATCACGGGTGGTTTCCATTCAGAGAACACATAATTTCATTCATAAAACACAGGGTTCTATTCATAGAACACAAGGTTCCAATTATAGAACACAGGGTTCTATTCATAGAACACAAGGTTTTATTCATAGAACAGATGGGTATATTTATAGATCACGGGTGGTTTCCATTCAGAGAACACATGGTTTCATTCATAAAACACAGGGTTCTATTCATAAAACACAGGGTTCAATTCATAGAACACAGGGTTCTATTAATAGAACACAAGGTTTTATTCATAGAACACATGGTTATATTTATAGATCACGGGTGGTTTCCATTCAGAGAACACATGTTTTTATTCATAAAACACAGGGTTCTATTTATAGAACACAGGGTTCCATTCATAGAACAAAGGGTTCTATTAATAGAACACAAGGTTTTATTCATAAAACACATGGTTATATTTATAGATCACGGGTTGTTTCCATTCAGAGAACACATGGTTTCATTCATAAAACACAGGGTTCTATTCATAGAACACAGGGTTCCATTCATAGAACACAGGGTTCTATTAATAGAACACAAGGTTTTATTCATAAAACACATGGTTATATATATAGATCACGGGTGGTTTCCATTCAGAGAACACAGAATTTCATTCATAAAACACAGGGTTCTATTCATAGAACACAGGGTTCCATTTATAGAACACAGGGTTCTATTCATAGAACACAAGGTTTTATTCATAGAACAGATGGTTATATTTATAGATCACGGGTGGTTTCCATTCAGAGAACACATAATTGCATTCATAAAACACAGGGTTCTATTCATAGAACACAGGGTTCCATTTATAGAACACAGGTTTCTATTCATAGAACACAAGGTTTTATTCATAGAACACATGGCTATATTTATAGATCACGGGTGGTTTCCATTCAGAGAACACATGGTTTCATTCATAAAACACAGGGTTCTATTTATAGAACACAGGGTTCCATTCATAGAACACAGGGTTCTATTAATAGAACACAAGGTTTTATTCATAAAACACATGGTTATATTTATAGATCACGGGTGGTTTCCATTCAGAGAACACATGGTTTCATTCATAAAACACAGGGTTCTATTCATAGAACACAGGGTTCCATTCATAGAACACAGGGTTCTAATAATAGAACACAAGGTTTTATTCATAAAACACATGGTTATATTTATAGATCACGGGTGGTTTCCATTCAGAGAACACATAATTTTATTCATAAAACACAGGGTTCTATTCATAGAACACAGGGTTCCATTTATAGAACACAGGGTTCTATTTATAGAACTCAAGGTTTTATTCATAGAACAGATGGCTATATTTATAGATCACGGGTGGTTTCCATTCAGAGAACACATAATTTCATTCATAAAACACAGGGTTCTATTCATAGAACACAAGGTTCCAATTATAGAACACAGGGTTCTATTCATAGAACACAAGGTTTTTTTCATAGAACAGATGGGTATATTTATAGATCACGGGTGGTTTCCATTCAGAGAACACATGGTTTCATTCATAAAACACAGGGTTCTATTCATAAAACACAGGGTTCCATTCATAGAACACAGGGTTCTATTAATAGAACACAAGGTTTTATTCATAAAACACATGGTTATATTTATAGATCACGGGTGGTTTCCATTCAGAGAACACATGGTTTCATTCATAAAACACAGGGTTCTATTCATAGAACACAGGGTTCCATTCATAGAACACAGGGTTCTATTAATAGAACACAAGGTTTTATTCATAAAACACATGGTTATATTTATAGATCACGGGTGGTTTCCATTCAGAGAACACATCATTTCATTCATAAAACACAGGGTTCTATTCATAGAACACAGGGTTCCATTTATAGAACACTGGGTTCTATTCATAGAACACAAGGTTTTATTCATAAAACACATGGTTATATTTATAGATCACGGGTGGTTTCCATTCAGAGAACACATAATTTTATTCATAAAACACAGGGTTCTATTCATAGAACACAGGGTTCCATTTATAGAACACAGGGTTCTATTCATAGAACTCAAGGTTTTATTCATAGAACAGATGGCTATATTTATAGATCACGGGTGGTTTCCATTCAGAGAACACATAATTTCATTTATAAAACACAGGGTTCTATTCATAGAACACAGGGTTCCATTTATAGAACACGGGGTTCTATTCATAGAACACAAGGTTTATTCATAGAACAGATGGTTATATTTATAGATCACGGGTGGTTTCCATTCAGAGAACACATGGTTTCATTCAAAAAACACAGGGTTCTATTCATGGAACACAGGGTTCCATTCATAGAACACAGGGTTCTATTAATAGAACACAAGGTTTTATTCATAGAACACATGGTTATATTTATAGATCACGGGTGGTTTCCATTCAGAGAACACATAATTTCATTCATAAAACACAGGGTTCTATTCATAGAACACAAGGTTCCAATTATAGAACACAGGGTTCTATTCATATAACACAAGGTTTTTTTCATAGAACAGATGGGTATATTTATAGATCACGGGTGGTTTCCATTCAGAGAACACATGGTTTCATTCATAAAACACAGGGTTCTATTCATAAAACACAGGGTTCCATTCATAGAACACAGGGTTCTATTAATAGAACACAAGGTTTTATTCATAAAACACATGGTTATATTTATAGATCACGGGTGGTTTCCATTCAGAGAACACATCATTTCATTCATAAAACACAGGGTTCTATTCATAGAACACAGGGTTCCATTTATAGAACACTGGGTTCTATTCATAGAACACAAGGTTTTATTCATAGAACACATGGTTATATTTATAGATCACGGGTGGTTTCCATTCAGAGAACACATAATTTTATTCATAAAACACAGGGTTCTATTCAAAGAACACAGGGTTCCATTTATAGAACACAGGGTTCTATTCATAGAACACAAGGTTTTATTCATAGAACACATGGTTATATTTATAGATCACGGGTGGTTTCCATTCAGAGAACACATAATTTCATTCATAAAACACAGGGTTCTATTCATAGAACACAAGGTTCCAATTATAGAACACAGGGTTCTATTCATAGAACACAAGGTTTTATTCATAGAACAGATGGGTATATTTATAGATCACGGGTGGTTTCCATTCAGAGAACACATGGTTTCATTCATAAAACACAGGGTTATATTCATAAAACACAGGGTTCCATTCATAGAACACAGGGTTCTATTAATAGAACACAAGGTTTTATTCATAAAACACATGGTTATATTTATAGATCACGGGTGGTTTCCATTCAGAGAACACATAATTTTATTCATAAAACACAGGGTTCTATTCATAGAACACAGGGTTCCATTCATAGAACACAGGGTTCTATTAATAGAACAAAAGGTTTTATTCATAGAACACATGGTTATATTTATAGATCACGGGTGGTTTCCATTCAGAGAACACATCATTTCATTCATAAAACACAGGGTTCTATTCATAGAACACAAGGTTCCAATTATAGAACACTGGGTTCTATTCATAGAACACAAGGTTTTATTCATAGAACACATGGCTATATTTATAGATCACGGGTGGTTTCCATTCAGAGAACACATGGTTTCATTCATAAAACACAGGGTTCTATTTATAGAACACAGGGTTCCATTCATAGAACACAGGGTTCTATTAATAGAACACAAGGTTTTATTCATAAAACACATGGTTATATTTATAGATCACGGGTGGTTTCCATTCAGAGAACACATGGTTTCATTCATAAAACACAGGGTTCTATTCATAGAACACAGGGTTCCATTCATAGAACACAGGGTTCTATTAATAGAACACAAGGTTTTATTCATAAAACACATGGTTATATTTATAGATCACGGGTGGTTTCCATTCAGAGAACACATCATTTCATTCATAAAACACAGGGTTCTATTCATAGAACACAGGGTTCCATTTATAGAACACTGGGTTCTATTCATAGAACACAAGGTTTTATTCATAAAACACATGGTTATATTTATAGATCACGGGTGGTTTCCATTCAGAGAACACATAATTTTATTCATAAAACACAGGGTTCTATTCATAGAACACAGGGTTCCATTTATAGAACACAGGGTTCTATTCATAGAACTCAAGGTTTTATTCATAGAACAGATGGCTATATTTATAGATCACGGGTGGTTTCCATTCAGAGAACACATAATTTCATTCATAAAACACAGGGTTCTATTCATAGAACACAGGGTTCCATTTATAGAACACGGGGTTCTATTCATAGAACACAAGGTTTATTCATAGAACAGATGGTTATATTTATAGATCACGGGTGGTTTCCATTCAGAGAACACATGGTTTCATTCAAAAAACACAGGGTTCTATTCATGGAACACAGGGTTCCATTCATAGAACACAGGGTTCTATTAATAGAACACAAGGTTTTATTCATAGAACACATGGTTATATTTATAGATCACGGGTGGTTTCCATTCAGAGAACACATAATTTCATTCATAAAACACAGGGTTCTATTCATAGAACACAAGGTTCCAATTATAGAACACAGGGTTCTATTCATAGAACACAAGGTTTTTTTCATAGAACAGATGGGTATATTTATAGATCACGGGTGGTTTCCATTCAGAGAACACATGGTTTCATTCATAAAACACAGGGTTCTATTCATAAAACACAGGGTTCCATTCATAGAACACAGGGTTCTATTAATAGAACACAAGGTTTTATTCAAAAAACACATGGTTATATTTATAGATCACGGGTGGTTTCCATTCAGAGAACACATGGTTTCATTCATAAAACACAGGGTTCTATTCATAGAACACAGGGTTCCATTCATAGAACACAGGGTTCTATTAATAGAACACAAGGTTTTATTCATAAAACACATGGTTATATTTATAGATCACGGGTGGTTTCCATTCAGAGAACACATCATTTCATTCATAAAACACAGGGTTCTATTCATAGAACACAGGGTTCCATTTATAGAACACTGGGTTCTATTCATAGAACACAATGTTTTATTCATAAAACACATGGTTATATTTATAGATCACGGGTGGTTTCCATTCAGAGAACACATAATTTTATTCATAAAACACAGGGTTCTATTCATAGAACACAGGGTTCCATTTATAGAACACAGGGTTCTATTCATAGAACTCAAGGTTTTATTCATAGAACAGATGGCTATATTTATAGATCACGGGTGGTTTCCATTCAGAGAACACATAATTTCATTCATAAAACACAGGGTTCTATTCATAGAACACAGGGTTCCATTTATAGAACACGGGGTTCTATTCATAGAACACAAGGTTTATTCATAGAACAGATGGTTATATTTATAGATCACAGGTGGTTTCCATTCAGAGAACACATGGTTTCATTCAAAAAACACAGGGTTCTATTCATGGAACACAGGGTTCCATTCATAGAACACAGGGTTCTATTAATAGAACACAAGGTTTTATTCATAGAACACATGGTTATATTTATAGATCACGGGTGGTTTCCATTCAGAGAACACATAATTTCATTCATAAAACACAGGGTTCTATTCATAGAACACAAGGTTCCAATTATAGAACACAGGGTTCTATTCATAGAACACAAGGTTTTTTTCATAGAACAGATGGGTATATTTATAGATCACGGGTGGTTTCCATTCAGAGAACACATGGTTTCATTCATAAAACACAGGGTTCTATTCATAAAACACAGGGTTCCATTCATAGAACACAGGGTTCTATTAATAGAACACAAGGTTTTATTCATAAAACACATGGTTATATTTATAGATCACGGGTGGTTTCCATTCAGAGAACACATCATTTCATTCATAAAACACAGGGTTCTATTCATAGAACACAGGGTTCCATTTATAGAACACTGGGTTCTATTCATAGAACACAAGGTTTTATTCATAGAACACATGGTTATATTTATAGATCACGGGTGGTTTCCATTCAGAGAACACATAATTTTATTCATAAAACACAGGGTTCTATTCATAGAACACAGGGTTCCATTTATAGAACACAGGGTTCTATTCATAGAACACAAGGTTTTATTCATAGAACACATGGTTATATTTATAGATCACGGGTGGTTTCTATTCAGAGAACACATAATTTCATTCATAAAACACAGGGTTCTATTCATAGAACACAAGGTTCCAATTATAGAACACAGGGTTCTATTCATAGAACACAAGGTTTTATTCATAGAACAGATGGGTATATTTATAGATCACGGGTGGTTTCCTTTCAGAGAACACATGGTTTCATTCATAAAACACAGGGTTCTATTCATAAAACACAGGGTTCCATTCATAGAACACAGGGTTCTATTAATAGAACACAAGGTTTTATTCATAAAACACATGGTTATATTTATAGATCACGGGTGGTTTCCATTCAGAGAACACATAATTTTATTCATAAAACACAGGGTTCTATTCATAGAACACAGGGTTCCATTCATAGAACACAGGGTTCTATTAATAGAACAAAAGGTTTTATTCATAGAACACATGGTTATATTTATAGATCACGGGTGGTTTCCATTCAGAGAACACATCATTTCATTCATAAAACACAGGGTTCTATTCATAGAACACAAGGTTCCAATTATAGAACACTGGGTTCTATTCATAGAACACAAGGTTTTATTCATAGAACAGATGGGTATATTTATAGATCACGTCGGGTTTCCATTCAGAGAACACATGGTTTCATTCATAAAACACAGGGTTCTTTTTATAGAACACAGGGTTCCATTCATAGAACACAGGGTTCTATTAATAGAACACAAGGTTTTATTCATAGAACACATGGTTATATTTATAGATCACGGGTGGTTTCCATTCAGAGAACACATAATTTTATTCATAAAACACAGGGTTCTATTCATAGAACACAGGGTTCCATTTATAGAACACAGGGTTCTATTCATAGAACTCAAGGTTTTATTCATAGAACAGATGGTTATATTTATAGATCACGGGTGGTTTCCATTCAGAGAACACATAATTGCATTCATAAAACACAGGGTTCTATTCATAGAACACAGGGTTCCATTTATAGAACACAGGGTTCTATTCATAGAACACAAGGTTTTATTCATAGAACACATGGCTATATTTATAGATCAAGGGTGGTTTCCATTCAGAGAACACATGGTTTCATTCATAAAACACAGGGTTCTATTTATAGAACACAGGGTTCCATTCATAGAACACAGGGTTCTATTAATAGAACACTAGGTTTTATTCATAAAACACATGGTTATATTTATAGATCACGGGTGGTTTCCATTCAGAGAACACATGGTTTCATTCATAAAACACAGGGTTCTATTCATAGAACACAGGGTTCCATTCATAGAACACAGGGTTCTATTAATAGAACAAAAGGTTTTATTCATAAAACACATGGTTATATTTATAGATCACGGGTGGTTTCCATTAAGAGAACACATCATTTCATTCATAAAACACAGGGTTCTATTCATAGAACACAGGGTTCCATTTATAGAACACTGGGTTCTATTCATAGAACACAAGGTTTTATTCATAGAACACATGGTTATATTTATAGATGACGGGTGGTTTCCATTCAGAGAACACATAATTTTATTCATAAAACACAGGGTTCTATTCATAGAACACAGGGTTCCATTTATAGAACACAGGGTTCTATTCATAGAACTCAAGGTTTTATTCATAGAACAGATGGTTATATTTATAGATCACGGGTGGTTTCCATTCAGAGAACACATAATTTCATTCATAAAACACAGGGTTCTATTCATAGAACACAGGGTTCCATTTATAGAACACGGGGTTCTATTCATAGAACACAAGGTTTATTCATAGAACAGATGGTTATATTTATAGATCACGGGTGGTTTCCATTCAGAGAACACATGGTTTCATTCATAAAACACAGGGTTCCATTCATAGAACACAGGGTTCTATTAATAGAACACAAGGTTTTATTCATAGAACACATGGTTATATTTATAGATCACGGGTGGTTTCCATTCAGAGAACACATAATTTCATTTATAAAACACAGGGTTCTATTCATAGAACACAATGTTCCAATTATAGAACACAGGGTTCTATTCATAGAACACAAGGTTTTATTCATAGAACAGATGGGTATATTTATAGATCACGGGTGGTTTCCATTCAGAGAACACATGGTTTCATTCATAAAACACAGGGTTCTATTTATAGAACACAGGGTTCCATTCATAGAACACAGGGTTCTATTAATAGAACACAAGGTTTTATTCATAAAACACATGGTTATATTTATAGATCACGGGTGGTTTCCATTCAGAGAACACATGGTTTCATTCATAAAACACAGGGTTCTATTCATAGAACACAGGGTTCCATTCATAGAACACAGGGTTCTATTAATAGAACACAAGGTTTTATTCATAAAACACATGGTTATATTTATAGATCACGGGTGGTTTCCATTCAGAGAACACATAATTTCATTCATAAAACACAGGGTTCTATTCATAGAACATAGGGTTCCATTTATAGAACACAGGGTTCTATTCATAGAACACAAGGTTTTATTCATAGAACACATGGTTATATTTATAGATCACGGGTGGTTTCCATTCAGAGAACACATAATTTTATTCATAAAACACAGGGTTCTATTTATAGAACACAGGGTTCTATTCATAGAACTCAAGGTTTTATTCATAGAACAGATGGTTATATTTATAGATCACGGGTGGTTTTCATTCAGAGAACACATAATTGCATTCATAAAACACAGGGTTCTATTCATAGAACACAGGGTTCCATTTATAGAACACAGGGTTCTAATCATAGAACACAAGGTTTTATTCATAGAACACATGGCTATATTTATAGATCACGGGTGGTTTCCATTCAGAGAACACATGGTTTCATTCATAAAACACAGGGTTCTATTAATAGAACACAAGGTTTTATTCATAAAACACATGGTTATATTTATAGATCACGGGTGGTTTCCATTCAGAGAACACATGGTTTCATTCATAAAACACAGGGTTCTATTCATAGAACACAGGGTTCCATTCATAGAACACAGGGTTCTATTAATAGAACACAAGGTTTTATTCATAAAACACATGGTTATATTTATAGATCACGGGTGGTTTCCATTCAGAGAACACATCATTTCATTCATAAAACACAGGGTTCTATTCATAGAACACAGGGTTAAATTTATAGAACACTGGGTTCTATTCATAGAACACAAGGTTTATTCATAGAACAGATGGTTATATTTATAGATCACGGGTGGTTTCCATTCAGAGAACACATGGTTTCATTCATAAAACACAGGGTTCTATTCATGGAACACAGGGTTCCATTCATAGAACACAGGGTTCTATTAATAGAACACAAGGTTTTATTCATAGAACACATGGTTATATTTATAGATCACGGGTGGTTTCAATTCAGAGAACACATAATTTCATTCATAAAACACAGGGTTATGTTCATAGAACACAAGGTTCCAATTATAGAACACAGGGTTCTATTCATAGAACAGAAGGTTTTATTCATAGAACAGATGGGTATATTTATAGATCACGGGTGGTTTCCATTCAGAGAACACATGGTTTCATTCATAAAACACAGGGTTCTATTCATAAAACAAAGGGTTCCATTCATAGAACACAGGGTTCTATTAATAGAACACAAGGTTTTATTCATAGAACACATGGTTATATTTATAGATCACGGGTGGTTTCCATTCAGAGAACACATGATTTCATTCATAAAACACAGGGTTCTATTTATAAAACACAGGGTTCCATTCATAGAACACAGGGTTCTATTAATAGAACACAAGGTTTTATTCATAAAACACATGGTTATATTTATAGATCACGGGTGGTTTCCATTCAGAGAACACATGGTTTCATTCATAAAACACAGGGTTCTATTCATAGAACACAGGGTTCCATTCATAGAACACAGGGTTCTATTAATAGAACACAATGTTTTAATCATAAAACACATGGTTATATTTATAGATCACGGGTGGTTTCCATTCAGAGAACACATAATTTCATTCATAAAACACAGGGTTCTATTCATAGAACACATGGTTCCATTTATAGAACACAGGGTTCTATTCATAGAACACAAGGTTTTATTCATAGAACACATGGTTATATTTATAGATCACGGGTGGTTTCCATTCAGAGAACACATGGTTTCATTCATAAAACACAGGGTTCTATTCATGGAACACAGGGTTCCATTCATAGAACACAGGGTTCTATTAATAGAACACAAGGTTTTATTCATAGAACACATGGTTATATTTATAGATCACGGGTGGTTTCCATTCAGAGAACACATAATTTCATTCATAAAACACAGGGTTCTATTCATAGAACACAAGGTTCCAATTATAGAACACAGGGTTCTATTCATAGAACACAAGGTTTTATTCATAGAACAGATGGGTATATTTATAGATCACGGGTGGTTTCCATTCAGAGAACACGTGGTTTCATTCATAAAACACAGGGTTCTATTCATAAAACACAGGGTTCCATTCATAGAACACATGGTTCTATTAATAGAACACAAGGTTTTATTCATAAAACACATGGTTATATTTATAGATCACGGGTGGTTTCCATTCAGAGAACACATCATTTCATTCATAAAACACAGGGTTCTATTCATAGAACACAGGGTTCCATTTATAGAACACTGGGTTCTATTCATAGAACACAAGGTTTTATTCATAGAACACATGGTTATATTTATAGATCACGGGTGGTTTCCATTCAGAGAACACATAATTTTATTCATAAAACACAGGGTTCTATTCATAGAACACAGGGTTACATTTATAGAACACAGGGTTCTATTCATAGAACTCAAGGTTTTATTCATAGAACAGATGGTTATATTTATAGATCACGGGTGGTTTCCATTCAGAGAACACATAATTTCATTCATAAAACACAGGGTTCTATTCATAGAACACACGGATCCATTTATAGAACACGGGGTTCTATTCATAGAACACAAGGTTTATTCATAGAACAGATGGTTATATTTATAGATCACGGGTGGTTTCCATTCAGAGAACACATGGTTTCATTCATAAAACACAGGGTTCTATTCATGGAACACAGGGTTCCATTCATAGAACACAGGGTTCTATTCATAGAACACAAGGTTTTATTCATAGAACACATGGCTATATTTATAGATCAAGGGTGGTTTCCATTCAGAGAACACATGGTTTCATTCATAAAACACAGGGTTCTATTTATAGAACACAGGGTTCCATTCATAGAACACAGGGTTCTATTAATAGAACACAAGGTTTTATTCATAAAACACATGGGCCCTTATTCTGATCGATGCGGATATTCCCGCTTGCGTACGGGCCGCCGATGTTTATCTTCTGCGCATGTGCAGAGGTCACTCTGCGCATGTGCAGGCGATTTCGCCGCAAGGATTCTCTATACGCCGCACAGGGGGCGTAGAGGGGCGTGAGGGGCTACTTATCCTCATTACCCTATGCATACGCCCCGCGTTTCATGGGCGTTCCCATGCAAACGTGGGGCGTATGCATGGTAATGAGGCCGTGACGCGTGGGTACGGGGCGGGCATCTGACATCGCCGGATGTCAGCTGCCCGCCCCCATACAAGATTTCACACGGACAAGTGTCCGTGTGGTCTTGTGTTGCGGGACCTGGTGGAGAGTGCGGCCCTGCATTCGATGTTCGGCGACCATCGAATGCAGGGGCTGCTCCCACCATGAAGGAGGCGTATCCCCGTCCAATTTCATGCGGATCGCCACATATCCGCGTACGGACGGCAGGTGGCGATCCGTATGGAAGGCGGGGATTCGCCTGCACGGTCGCGGCCGCATATTCTGATCGGGCCGCACCGATCAGAATAAGGGCCATGGTTATATTTATAGATCACGGGTGGTTTCCATTCAGAGAACACATGGTTTCATTCATAAAACACAGGGTTCTATTCATAGAACACAGGGTTCCATTCATAGAACACAGGGTTCTATTAATAGAACACAAGGTTTTATTCATAAAACACATGGTTATATTTATAGATCACGGGTGGTTTCCATTCAGAGAACACATCATTTCATTCATAAAACACAGGGTTCTATTCATAGAACACAGGGTTCCATTTATAGAACACTGGGTTCTATTCATAGAACACAAGGTTTTATTCATAGAACACATGGTTATATTTATAGATCACGGGTGGTTTCCATTCAGAGAACACATCATTTTATTCATAAAACACAGGGTTCTATTCATAGAACACAGGGTTCCATTTATAGAACACAGGGTTCTATTCATAGAACTCAAGGTTTTATTCATAGAACAGATGGTTATATTTATAGATCACGGGTGGTTTCCATTCAGAGAACACATAATTTCATTCATAAAACACAGGGTTCAATTCATAGAACACAGGGTTCCATTTATAGAACACGGGGTTCTATTCATAGAACACAAGGTTTATTCATAGAACAGATGGTTATATTTATAGATCACGGGTGGTTTCCATTCAGAGAACACATGGTTTCATTCATAAAACACAGGGTTCTATTCATGGAACACAGGGTTCCATTCATAGAACACAGGGTTCTATTAATAGAACACATTGTTTTATTCATAGAACACATGGTTATATTTATAGATCACGGGTGGTTTCCATTCAGAGAACACATAATTTCATTCATAAAACACAGGGTTCTATTCATAGAACACAAGGTTCCAATTATAGAACACAGGGTTCTATTCATAGAACACAAGGTTTTATTCATAGAACAGATGGGTATATTTATAGATCACGGGTGGTGTCCATTCAGAGAACACATGGTTTCATTCATAAAACACAGGGTTCTATTCATAAAACACAGGGTTCCATTCATAGAACACAGGGTTCTATTAATAGAACACAAGGTTTTATTCATAAAACACATGGTTATATTTATAGATCACGGGTGGTTTCCATTCAGAGAACACATCATTTCATTCATAAAACACAGGGTTCTATTCATAGAACACAGGGTTCCATTTATAGAACACTGGGTTCTATTCATAGAACACAAGGTTTTATTCATAGAACACATGGTTATATTTATAGATCACGGGTGGTTTCCATTCAGAGAACACATAATTTTATTCATAAAACACAGGGTTCTATTCATAGAACACAGGGTTCCATTTATAGAACACAGGGTTCTATTCATAGAACTCAAGGTTTTATTCATAGAACAGATGGTTATATTTATAGATCACGGGTGGTTTCCATTCAGAGAACACATAATTTCATTCATAAAACACAGGGTTCTATTCATAGAACACAGGGTTCCATTTAAAGAACACGGGGTTCTATTCATAGAACACAAGGTTTATTCATAGAACAGATGGTGATATATATAGATCACGGGTGGTTTCCATACAGAGAACACATGGTTTCATTCATAAAACACAGGGTTCTATTCATGGAACACAGGGATCCATTCATAGAACACAGGGTTCTATTAATAGAACACAAGGTTTTATTCATAGAACACATGGTTATATTTATAGATCACGGGTGGTTTCCATTCAGAGAACACATGATTTCATTCATAAAACACAGGGTTCTATTTATAGAACACAGGGTTCCATTCATAGAACACAGGGTTCTATTAATAGTACACAAGGTTTTATTCATAAAACACATGGTTATACTGTATTTATAGATCACGGGTGGTTTCCATTCAGAGAACACATAATTTCATTCATAAAACACAGGGTTCTATTAATAGAACACAGGGTTCCATTTATAGAACACAGGGTTCTATTCATAGAACACAAGGTTTTATTCATAGAACACATGGTTATATTTATAGATCACGGGTGGTTTTCATTCAGAGAACACATAATTTTATTCATAAAACACAGGGTTCTATTCATAGAACACAGGGTTCTATTCATAGAACTCAAGGTTGTATTCATAGAACAGATGGTTATATTTATAGATCACGGGTGGTTTCCATTCAGAGAACACATAATTGCATTCATAAAACAGAGGGTTCTATTCATAGAACACAGGGTTCCATTTTTAGAACACAGGGTTCTATTCATAGAACACAAGGTTTTATTCATAGAACACATGGCTATATTTATAGATCACGGGTTGTTTCCATTAAGAGAATACATGGTTTCATTCATAAAACACAGGGTTCTATTTATAGAACACAGGGTTCCATTCATAGAACACAGGGTTCTATTAATAGAACACAAGGTTTTATTCATGAAACACATGGTTATATGTATAGATCACGGGTGGTTTCCATTCAGAAAACACATGGTTTCATTCATAAAACACCGGGTTCTATTCATAGAACACAGGGTTCCATTCATAGAACACAGGGTTCTATTCATAGAACACAAGGTTTTATTCATAAAACACATGGTTATATTTATAGATCACGGGTGGTTTCCATTCAGAGAACACATCATTTCATTCATAAAACACAGGGTTCTATTCATAGAACACAGGGTTCCATTTATAGAACACTGGGTTCTATTCATAGAACACAAGGTTTTATTCATAGAACAGATGGTTATATTTATAGATCACGGGTGGTTTCCATTCAGAGAACACATTGGGGGAAATTTACTAAAGGAAATTTGTAAAAAATAGGTGTATTTGTATCCAGAAATACACTTATTTTTGACATTTACTATCCCGAAAATACGGCATTTCGTATTCGTATTGATAGCACATCAATACGAATACGAATTGCCGTATTTTCGGGAAAGTAAATGTAAAAAATAAGTGTATTTCTGGATACAAATACACATATTTTTTTACAAATTTCCTTTAGTAAATTTCCCCCATAATTTCATTCATAAAACACAGGGTTCTATTCATAGAACACAGGGTTCCATTTATAGAACACGGGGTTCTATTCATAGAACACAAGGTTTATTCATAGAACAGATGGTTATATTTATAGATCACGGGTGGTTTCCATTCAGAGAACACATCGTTTCATTCATAAAACACAGGGTTCTATTTATGGAACACAGGGTTCCATTCATAGAACACAGGGTTCTATTAATAGAACACAAGGTTTTATTCATAGAACACATGGTTATATTTATAGATCACGGGTGGTTTCCATTCAGAGAACACATAATTTCATTCATAAAACACAGGGTTCTATTCATAGAACACAAGGTTCCAATTATAGAACACAGGGTTCTATTCATAGAACACAAGGTTTTATTCATAGAACAGATGGGTATATTTATAGATCACGGGTGGTTTCCATTCAGAGAACACGTGGTTTCATTCATAAAACACAGGGTTCTATTCATAAAACACAGGGTTCCATTCATAGAACACAGGGTTCTATTAATAGAACACAAGGTTTTATTCATAGAACCCATGGTTATATTTATAGATCACGGGTGGTTTCCATTCAGAGAACACATGATTTCATTCATAAAACACAGGGTTCTATTTATAGAACACAGGGTTCCATTCAAAGAACACAGGGTTCTATTAATAGAACACAAGGTTTTATTCATAAAACACATGGTTATATTTATAGATCACGGGTGGTTTCCATTCAGAGAACACATGGTTTCATTCATAAAACACAGGGTTCTATTCATAGAACACAGGGTTCCATTCAAAGAACACAGGGTTCTATTAATAGAACACAAGGTTGTATTCATAAAACACATGGTTATATTTATAGATCACGGGTGGTTTCCATTCAGAGAACACATCATTTCATTCATAAAACACAGGGTTCTATTCATAGAACACAGGGTTCCATTTATAGAACACTGGGTTCTATTCATAGACCACAAGGTTTTATTCATAGAACACATGGTTATATTTATAGATCACGGGGGGTTTCCATTCAGAGAACACATAATTTTATTCATAAAACACAGGGTTCTATTCATAGAATACAGGGTTACATTTATAGAACACAGGGTTCTATTCATAGAACTCAAGGTTTTATTCATAGAACAGATGGTTATATTTATAGATCACGGGTGGTTTCCATTCAGAGAACACATAATTTCATTCATAAAACACAGGGTTCTATTCATAGAACACAGGGTTCCATTTATAGAACACGGGGTTCTATTCATAGAACACAAGGTTTATTCATAGAACAGATGGTTATATTTATAGATCACGGGTGGTTTCCATTCAGAGAACACATGGTTTCATTCATAAAACACAGGGTTCTATTCATGGAACACAGGGTTCCATTCATAGAACACAGGGTTCTATTTATAGAACACAAGGTTTTATTCATAGAACACATGGTTATATTTATAGATCACGGGTGGTTTCCATTCAGAGAACACATAATTTCATTCATAAAACACAGGGTTCTATTCATAGAACACAAGGTTCCAATTATAGAACACAGGGTTCTATTCATAGAACACAAGGTTTTATTCATAGAACAGATGGGTATATTTATAGATCACGGGTGGTTTCCATTCAGAGAACACATGGTTTCATTCATAAAACACAGGGTTCTATTCATAAAACACAGGGTTCAATTCATAGAACACAGGGTTCTATTAATAGAACACAAGGTTTTATTCATAGAACACATGGTTATATTTATAGATCACGGGTGGTTTCCATTCAGAGAACACATGTTTTTATTCATAAAACACAGGGTTCTATTTATAGAACACAGGGTTCCATTCATAGAACAAAGGGTTCTATTAATAGAACACAAGGTTTTATTCATAAAACACATGGTTATATTTATAGATCACGGGTTGTTTCCATTCAGAGAACACATGGTTTCATTCATAAAACACAGGGTTCTATTCATAGAACACAGGGTTCCATTCATAGAACACAGGGTTCTATTAATAGAACACAAGGTTTTATTCATAAAACACATGGTTATATTTATAGATCACGGGTGGTTTCCATTCAGAGAACACAGAATTTCATTCATAAAACACAGGGTTCTATTCATAGAACACAGGGTTCCATTTATAGAACACAGGGTTCTATTCATAGAACACAAGGTTTTATTCATAGAACAGATGGTTATATTTATAGATCACGGGTGGTTTCCATTCAGAGAACACATAATTGCATTCATAAAACACAGGGTTCTATTCATAGAACACAGGGTTCCATTTATAGAACACAGGTTTCTATTCATAGAACACAAGGTTTTATTCATAGAACACATGGCTATATTTATAGATCACGGGTGGTTTCCATTCAGAGAACACATGGTTTCATTCATAAAACACAGGGTTCTATTTATAGAACACAGGGTTCCATTCATAGAACACAGGGTTCTATTAATAGAACACAAGGTTTTATTCATAAAACACATGGTTATATTTATAGATCACGGGTGGTTTCCATTCAGAGAACACATGGTTTCATTCATAAAACACAGGGTTCTATTCATAGAACACAGGGTTCCATTCATAGAACACAGGGTTCTAATAATAGAACACAAGGTTTTATTCATAAAACACATGGTTATATTTATAGATCACGGGTGGTTTCCATTCAGAGAACACATAATTTTATTCATAAAACACAGGGTTCTATTCATAGAACACAGGGTTCCATTTATAGAACACAGGGTTCTATTCATAGAACTCAAGGTTTTATTCATAGAACAGATGGCTATATTTATAGATCACGGGTGGTTTCCATTCAGAGAACACATAATTTCATTCATAAAACACAGGGTTCTATTCATAGAACACAAGGTTCCAATTATAGAACACAGGGTTCTATTCATAGAACACAAGGTTTTTTTCATAGAACAGATGGGTATATTTATAGATCACGGGTGGTTTCCATTCAGAGAACACATGGTTTCATTCATAAAACACAGGGTTCTATTCATAAAACACAGGGTTCCATTCATAGAACACAGGGTTCTATTAATAGAACACAAGGTTTTATTCATAAAACACATGGTTATATTTATAGATCACGGGTGGTTTCCATTCAGAGAACACATGGTTTCATTCATAAAACACAGGGTTCTATTCATAGAACACAGGGTTCCATTCATAGAACACAGGGTTCTATTAATAGAACACAAGGTTTTATTCATAAAACACATGGTTATATTTATAGATCACGGGTGGTTTCCATTCAGAGAACACATCATTTCATTCATAAAACACAGGGTTCTATTCATAGAACACAGGGTTCCATTTATAGAACACTGGGTTCTATTCATAGAACACAAGGTTTTATTCATAAAACACATGGTTATATTTATAGATCACGGGTGGTTTCCATTCAGAGAACACATAATTTTATTCATAAAACACAGGGTTCTATTCATAGAACACAGGGTTCCATTTATAGAACACAGGGTTCTATTCATAGAACTCAAGGTTTTATTCATAGAACAGATGGCTATATTTATAGATCACGGGTGGTTTCCATTCAGAGAACACATAATTTCATTCATAAAACACAGGGTTCTATTCATAGAACACAGGGTTCCATTTATAGAACACGGGGTTCTATTCATAGAACACAAGGTTTATTCATAGAACAGATGGTTATATTTATAGATCACGGGTGGTTTCCATTCAGAGAACACATGGTTTCATTCAAAAAACACAGGGTTCTATTCATGGAACACAGGGTTCCATTCATAGAACACAGGGTTCTATTAATAGAACACAAGGTTTTATTCATAGAACACATGGTTATATTTATAGATCACGGGTGGTTTCCATTCAGAGAACACATAATTTCATTCATAAAACACAGGGTTCTATTCATAGAACACAAGGTTCCAATTATAGAACACAGGGTTCTATTCATATAACACAAGGTTTTTTTCATAGAACAGATGGGTATATTTATAGATCACGGGTGGTTTCCATTCAGAGAACACATGGTTTCATTCATAAAACACAGGGTTCTATTCATAAAACACAGGGTTCCATTCATAGAACACAGGGTTCTATTAATAGAACACAAGGTTTTATTCATAAAACACATGGTTATATTTATAGATCACGGGTGGTTTCCATTCAGAGAACACATCATTTCATTCATAAAACACAGGGTTCTATTCATAGAACACAGGGTTCCATTTATAGAACACTGGGTTCTATTCATAGAACACAAGGTTTTATTCATAGAACACATGGTTATATTTATAGATCACGGGTGGTTTCCATTCAGAGAACACATAATTTTATTCATAAAACACAGGGTTCTATTCATAGAACACAGGGTTCCATTTATAGAACACAGGGTTCTATTCATAGAACACAAGGTTTTATTCATAGAACACATGGTTATATTTATAGATCACGGGTGGTTTCCATTCAGAGAACACATAATTTCATTCATAAAACACAGGGTTCTATTCATAGAACACAAGGTTCCAATTATAGAACACAGGGTTCTATTCATAGAACACAAGGTTTTATTCATAGAACAGATGGGTATATTTATAGATCACGGGTGGTTTCCATTCAGAGAACACATGGTTTCATTCATAAAACACAGGGTTATATTCATAAAACACAGGGTTCCATTCATAGAACACAGGGTTCTATTAATAGAACACAAGGTTTTATTCATAAAACACATGGTTATATTTATAGATCACGGGTGGTTTCCATTCAGAGAACACATAATTTTATTCATAAAACACAGGGTTCTATTCATAGAACACAGGGTTCCATTCATAGAACACAGGGTTCTATTAATAGAACAAAAGGTTTTATTCATAGAACACATGGTTATATTTATAGATCACGGGTGGTTTCCATTCAGAGAACACATCATTTCATTCATAAAACACAGGGTTCTATTCATAGAACACAAGGTTCCAATTATAGAACACTGGGTTCTATTCATAGAACACAAGGTTTTATTCATAGAACACATGGCTATATTTATAGATCACGGGTGGTTTCCATTCAGAGAACACATGGTTTCATTCATAAAACACAGGGTTCTATTTATAGAACACAGGGTTCCATTCATAGAACACAGGGTTCTATTAATAGAACACAAGGTTTTATTCATAAAACACATGGTTATATTTATAGATCACGGGTGGTTTCCATTCAGAGAACACATGGTTTCATTCATAAAACACAGGGTTCTATTCATAGAACACAGGGTTCCATTCATAGAACACAGGGTTCTATTAATAGAACACAAGGTTTTATTCATAAAACACATGGTTATATTTATAGATCACGGGTGGTTTCCATTCAGAGAACACATCATTTCATTCATAAAACACAGGGTTCTATTCATAGAACACAGGGTTCCATTTATAGAACACTGGGTTCTATTCATAGAACACAAGGTTTTATTCATAAAACACATGGTTATATTTATAGATCACGGGTGGTTTCCATTCAGAGAACACATAATTTTATTCATAAAACACAGGGTTCTATTCATAGAACACAGGGTTCCATTTATAGAACACAGGGTTCTATTCATAGAACTCAAGGTTTTATTCATAGAACAGATGGCTATATTTATAGATCACGGGTGGTTTCCATTCAGAGAACACATAATTTCATTCATAAAACACAGGGTTCTATTCATAGAACACAGGGTTCCATTTATAGAACACGGGGTTCTATTCATAGAACACAAGGTTTATTCATAGAACAGATGGTTATATTTATAGATCACGGGTGGTTTCCATTCAGAGAACACATGGTTTCATTCAAAAAACACAGGGTTCTATTCATGGAACACAGGGTTCCATTCATAGAACACAGGGTTCTATTAATAGAACACAAGGTTTTATTCATAGAACACATGGTTATATTTATAGATCACGGGTGGTTTCCATTCAGAGAACACATAATTTCATTCATAAAACAGAGGGTTCTATTCATAGAACACAAGGTTCCAATTATAGAACACAGGGTTCTATTCATAGAACACAAGTTTTTTTTCATAGAACAGATGGGTATATTTATAGATCACGGGTGGTTTCCATTCAGAGAACACATGGTTTCATTCATAAAACACAGGGTTCTATTCATAAAACACAGGGTTCCATTCATAGAACACAGGGTTCTATTAATAGAACACAAGGTTTTATTCAAAAAACACATGGTTATATTTATAGATCACGGGTGGTTTCCATTCAGAGAACACATGGTTTCATTCATAAAACACAGGGTTCTATTCATAGAACACAGGGTTCCATTCATAGAACACAGGGTTCTATTAATAGAACACAAGGTTTTATTCATAAAACACATGGTTATATTTATAGATCACGGGTGGTTTCCATTCAGAGAACACATCATTTCATTCATAAAACACAGGGTTCTATTCATAGAACACAGGGTTCCATTTATAGAACACTGGGTTCAATTCATAGAACACAATGTTTTATTCATAAAACACATGGTTATATTTATAGATCACGGGTGGTTTCCATTCAGAGAACACATAATTTTATTCATAAAACACAGGGTTCTATTCATAGAACACAGGGTTCCATTTATAGAACACAGGGTTCTATTCATAGAACTCAAGGTTTTATTCATAGAACAGATGGCTATATTTATAGATCACGGGTGGTTTCCATTCAGAGAACACATAATTTCATTCATAAAACACAGGGTTCTATTCATAGAACACAGGGTTCCATTTATAGAACACGGGGTTCTATTCATAGAACACAAGGTTTATTCATAGAACAGATGGTTATATTTATAGATCACGGGTGGTTTCCATTCAGAGAACACATGGTTTCATTCAAAAAACACAGGGTTCTATTCATGGAACACAGGGTTCCATTCATAGAACACAGGGTTCTATTAATAGAACACAAGGTTTTATTCATAGAACACATGGTTATATTTATAGATCACGGGTGGTTTCCATTCAGAGAACACATAATTTCATTCATAAAACACAGGGTTCTATTCATAGAACACAAGGTTCCAATTATAGAACACAGGGTTCTATTCATAGAACACAAGGTTTTTTTCATAGAACAGATGGGTATATTTATAGATCACGGGTGGTTTCCATTCAGAGAACACATGGTTTCATTCATAAAACACAGGGTTCTATTCATAAAACACAGGGTTCCATTCATAGAACACAGGGTTCTATTAATAGAACACAAGGTTTTATTCATAAAACACATGGTTATATTTATAGATCACGGGTGGTTTCCATTCAGAGAACACATCATTTCATTCATAAAACACAGGGTTCTATTCATAGAACACAGGGTTCCATTTATAGAACACTGGGTTCTATTCATAGAACACAAGGTTTTATTCATAGAACACATGGTTATATTTATAGATCACGGGTGGTTTCCATTCAGAGAACACATAATTTTATTCATAAAACACAGGGTTCTATTCATAGAACACAGGGTTCCATTTATAGAACACAGGGTTCTATTCATAGAACACAAGGTTTTATTCATAGAACACATGGTTATATTTATAGATCACGGGTGGTTTCTATTCAGAGAACACATAATTTCATTCATAAAACACAGGGTTCTATTCATAGAACACAAGGTTCCAATTATAGAACACAGGGTTCTATTCATAGAACACAAGGTTTTATTCATAGAACAGATGGGTATATTTATAGATCACGGGTGGTTTCCATTCAGAGAACACATGGTTTCATTCATAAAACACAGGGTTCTATTCATAAAACACAGGGTTCCATTCATAGAACACAGGGTTCTATTAATAGAACACAAGGTTTTATTCATAGAACACATGGTTATATTTATAGATCACGGGTGGTTTCCATTCAGAGAACACATAATCTTATTCATAAAACACAGGGTTCTATTCATAGAACACAGGGTTCCATTTATAGAACACAGGGTTCTATTCATAGAACTCAAGGTTTTATTCATAGAACAGATGGTTATATTTATAGATCACGGGTGGTTTCCATTCAGAGAACACATAATTTCATTCATAAAACACAGGGTTCTATTCATAAAACACAGGGTTAAATTCATAGAACACAGGGTTCTATTAATAGAACACAAGGTTTTATTCATAAAACACATGGTTATATTTATAGATCACGGGTGATTTCCAATCAGAGAACACATCATTTCATTCATAAAACACAGATTCTATTCATAGAACACAGGGTTCCATTTATAGAACACTGGGTTCTATTCATAGAACACAAGGTTTTATTCATAGAACACATGGTTATATTTATAGATCACGGGTGGTTTCCATTCAGAGAACACATAATCTTATTCATAAAACACAGGGTTCTATTCATAGAACACAGGGTTCCATTTATAGAACACAGGGTTCTATTCATAGAACTCAAGGTTTTATTCATAGAACAGATGGTTATATTTATAGATCACGGGTGGTTTCCATTCAGAGAACACATAATTTCATTCATAAAACACAGGGTTCTATTCATAGAACACAGGGTTCCATTTATAGAACACGGGGTTCTATTCATAGAACACAAGGTTTATTCATAGAACAGATGGTGATATATATGAATCACGGGTGGTTTCCATTCAGAGAACACATGTTTTCATTCATAAAACACAGGGTTCTATTCATAAAACACAGGGTTCCATTCATAGAACACAGGGTTCTATTAATAGAACACAAGGTTTTATTCATAAAA
Source organism: Crinia signifera (assembly GCF_055691185.1). NCBI lineage: Eukaryota > Metazoa > Chordata > Amphibia > Anura > Myobatrachidae > Crinia > Crinia signifera. The sequence goes on along the minus strand of NC_139217.1, from coordinate 234,074,802 downwards.
CACATGGTTATATTTATAGATCACGGGTGGTTTCCATTCAGAGAACACATCATTTCATTCATAAAACACAGGGTTCTATTCATAGAACACAGGGTTCCATTTATAGAACACTGGGTTCTATTCATAGAACACAAGGTTTTATTCATAGAACACATGGTTATATTTATAGATCACGGGGGGTTTCCATTCAGAGAACACATAATTTTATTCATAAAACACAGGGTTCTATTCATAGAACACAGGGTTACATTTATAGAACACAGGGTTCTATTCATAGAACTCAAGGTTTTATTCATAGAACAGATGGTTATATTTATAGATCACGGGTGGTTTCCATTCAGAGAACACATAATTTCATTCATAAAACACAGGGTTCTATTCATAGAACACAGGGTTCCATTTATAGAACACGGGGTTCTATTCATAGAACACAAGGTTTATTCATAGAACAGATGGTTATATTTATAGATCACGGGTGGTTTCCATTCAGAGAACACATGGTTTCATTCATAAAACACAGGGTTCTATTCATAGAACACAGGGTTCCATTCATAGAACACAGGGTTCTATTAATAGAACAAAAGGTTTTATTCATAAAACACATGGTTATATTTATAGATCACGGGTGGTTTCCATTAAGAGAACACATCATTTCATTCATAAAACACAGGGTTCTATTCATAGAACACAGGGTTCCATTTATAGAACACTGGGTTCTATTCATAGAACACAAGGTTTTATTCATAGAACACATGGTTATATTTATAGATTACGGGTGGTTTCCATTCAGAGAACACATAATTTTATTCATAAAACACAGGGTTCTATTCATAGAACACAGGGTTCCATTTATAGAACACAGGGTTCTATTCATAGAACTCAAGGTTTTATTCATAGAACAGATGGTTATATTTATAGATCACGGGTGGTTTCCATTCAGAGAACACATAATTTCATTCATAAAACACAGGGTTCTATTCATAGAACACAGGGTTCCATTTATAGAACACGGGGTTCTATTCATAGAACACAAGGTTTATTCATAGAACAGATGGTTATATTTATAGATCATGGGTGGTTTCCATTCAGAGAACACATAATTTCATTAATAAAACACAGGGTTCTATTCATAGAACACAAGGTTCCAATTATAGAACACAGGGTTCTATTCATAGAACACAAGGTTTTATTCATAGAACAGATGGGTATATTTATAGATCACGGGTGGTTTCCATTCAGAGAACACATGGTTTCATTCATAAAACACAGGGTTCTATTCATAAAACACAGGGTTCCATTCATAGAACACAGGGTTCTATTAATAGAACACAAGGTTTTATTCATAAAACACATGGTTATATTTATAGATCACGGGTGGTTTCCATTCAGAGAACACAGAATTTCATTCATAAAACACAGGGTTCTATTCATAGAACACAGAGTTCCATTTATAGAACACAGGGTTCTATTCATAGAACACAAGGTTTTATTCATAGAACAGATGGTTATATTTATAGATCACGGGTGGTTTCCATTCAGAGAACACATAATTGCATTCATAAAACACAGGGTTCTATTCATAGAACACAGGGTTCCATTTATAGAACACAGGGTTCTATTCATAGAACACAAGGTTTTATTCATAGAACACATGGCTATATTTATAGATCACGGGTGGTTTCCATTCAGAGAACACATGGTTTCATTCATAAAACACAGGGTTCTATTCATAGAACACAGGGTTCCATTTATAGAACACAGGGTTCTATTCATAGAACACAAGGTTTTATTCATAGAACACATGGCTATATTTATAGATCACGGGTGGTTTCCATTCAGAGAACACATGGTTTCATTCATAAAACACAGGGTTCTATTCATAGAACACAGGGTTCCATTCATAGAACACAGGGTTCTATTAATAGAACACAAGGTTTTTTTCATAAAACACATGGTTATATTTATAGATCACAGGTGGTTTCCATTCAGAGAACACATCATTTCATTCATAAAACACAGGGTTCTATTCATAGAACACAGGGTTCCATTTATAGAACACTGGGTTCTATTCATAGAACACAAGGTTTTATTCATAGAACACATGGTTATATTTATAGATCACGGGTGGTTTCCATTCAGAGAACACATAATTTTATTCATAAAACACAGGGTTCTATTCATAGAACACAGGGTTCCATTTATAGAACACAGGGTTCTATTCATAGAACTCAAGGTTTTATTCATAGAACAGATGGTTATATTTATAGATCACGGGTGGTTTCCATTCAGAGAACACATAATTTCATTCATAAAACACAGGGTTCTATTCATAGAACACAGGGTTCTATTTATAGAACACGGGGTTCTATTCATAGAACACAAGGTTTATTCATAGAACAGATGGTTATATTTATAGATCACGGGTGGTTTACATTCAGAGAACACATGGTTTCATTCATAAAACACAGGTTTCTATTCATGGAACACAGGGTTCCATTCATAGAACACAGGGTTCTATTAATAGAACACAAGGTTTTATTCATAGAACACATGGTTATATTTATAGATCACGGGTGGTTTCCATTCAGAGAACACATAATTTCATTCATAAAACACAGGGTTCTATTCATAGAACACAAGGTTCCAATTATAGAACACAGGGTTCTATTCATAGAACACAAGGTTTTATTCATAGAACAGATGGGTATATTTATAGATCACGGGTGGTTTCCATTCAGAGAACACATGGTTTCATTCATAAAACACAGGGTTCTATTCATAAAACACAGGGTTGCATTCATAGAACACAGGGTTCCATTAATAGAACACAAGGTTTTATTCATAAAACACATGGTTATATTTATAGATCACGGGTGGTTAATATTCAGAGAACACATCATTTCATTCATTAAACACAGGGTTCTATTCATAGAACACAGGGTTCCATTTATAGAACACTGGGATCTATTCATAGAACACAAGGTTTTATTCATAGAACACATGGTTATATTTATAGATCACGGGTGGTTTGCATTCAGAGAACACATAATTTTATTCATAAAACACAGGGTTCTATTCATAGAACACAGGGTTCCATTTATAGAACACAGGGTTCTATTCATAGAACTCAAGGTTTTATTCATAGAACAGATGGTTATATTTATAGATCACGGGTGGTTTCCATTCAGAGAACACATAATTTAATTCATAAAACACAGGGTTCTATTTATAGAACACAGGGTTCCATTTATAGAACACAGGGTTCTATTCATAGAACACAAGGTTTTATTCATAGAACACATGGCTATATTTATAGATCACGGGTGGTTTCCATTCAGAGAACACATGGTTTCATTCATAAAACACAGGGTTCTATTCATAGAACACAGGGTTCCATTTATAGAACACAGGGTTCTATTCATAAAACACAGGGTTGCATTCATAGAACACAGGGTTCCATTAATAGAACACAAGGTTTTATTCATAAAACACATGGTTATATTTATAGATCACGGGTGGTTAATATTCAGAGAACACATCATTTCATTCATTAAACACAGGGTTCTATTCATAGAACACAGGGTTCCATTTATAGAACACTGGGATCTATTCATAGAACACAAGGTTTTATTCATAGAACACATGGTTATATTTATAGATCACGGGTGGTTTGCATTCAGAGAACACATAATTTTATTCATAAAACACAGGGTTCTATTCATAGAACACAGGGTTCCATTTATAGAACACAGGGTTCTATTCATAGAACTCAAGGTTTTATTCATAGAACAGATGGTTATATTTATAGATCACGGGTGGTTTCCATTCAGAGAACACATAATTTAATTCATAAAACACAGGGTTCTATTCATAGAACACAGGGTTCCATTTATAGAACACAGGGTTCTATTCATAGAACACAAGGTTTTATTCATAGAACACATGGCTATATTTATAGATCACGGGTGGTTTCCATTCAGAGAACACATGGTTTCATTCATAAAACACAGGGTTCTATTCATAGAACACAGGGTTCCATTTATAGAACACAGGGTTCTATTCATAGAACACAAGGTTTTATTCATAGAACACATGGCTATATTTATAGATCACGGGTGGTTTCCATTCAGAGAACACATGGTTTCATTCATAAAACACAGGGTTCTATTCATAGAACACAGGGTTCCATTCATAGAACACAGGGTTCTATTAATAGAACACAAGGTTTTTTTCATAAAACACATGGTTATATTTATAGATCACAGGTGGTTTCCATTCAGAGAACACATCATTTCATTCATAAAACACAGGGTTCTATTCATAGAACACAGGGTTCCATTTATAGAACACTGGGTTCTATTCATAGAACACAAGGTTTTATTCATAGAACACATGGTTATATTTATAGATCACGGGTGGTTTCCATTCAGAGAACACATAATTTTATTCATAAAACACAGGGTTCTATTCATAGAACACAGGGTTCCATTTATAGAACACAGGGTTCTATTCATAGAACTCAAGGTTTTATTCATAGAACAGATGGTTATATTTATAGATCACGGGTGGTTTCCATTCAGAGAACACATAATTTCATTCATAAAACACAGGGTTCTATTCATAGAACACAGGGTTCTATTTATAGAACACGGGGTTCTATTCATAGAACACAAGGTTTATTCATAGAACAGATGGTTATATTTATAGATCACGGGTGGTTTACATTCAGAGAACACATGGTTTCATTCATAAAACACAGGTTTCTATTCATGGAACACAGGGTTCCATTCATAGAACACAGGGTTCTATTAATAGAACACAAGGTTTTATTCATAGAACACATGGTTATATTTATAGATCACGGGTGGTTTCCATTCAGAGAACACATAATTTCATTCATAAAACACAGGGTTCTATTCATAGAACACAAGGTTCCAATTATAGAACACAGGGTTCTATTCATAGAACACAAGGTTTTATTCATAGAACAGATGGGTATATTTATAGATCACGGGTGGTTTCCATTCAGAGAACACATGGTTTCATTCATAAAACACAGGGTTCTATTCATAAAACACAGGGTTGCATTCATAGAACACAGGGTTCCATTAATAGAACACAAGGTTTTATTCATAAAACACATGGTTATATTTATAGATCACGGGTGGTTAATATTCAGAGAACACATCATTTCATTCATTAAACACAGGGTTCTATTCATAGAACACAGGGTTCCATTTATAGAACACTGGGATCTATTCATAGAACACAAGGTTTTATTCATAGAACACATGGTTATATTTATAGATCACGGGTGGTTTGCATTCAGAGAACACATAATTTTATTCATAAAACACAGGGTTCTATTCATAGAACACAGGGTTCCATTTATAGAACACAGGGTTCTATTCATAGAACTCAAGGTTTTATTCATAGAACAGATGGTTATATTTATAGATCACGGGTGGTTTCCATTCAGAGAACACATAATTTAATTCATAAAACACAGGGTTCTATTTATAGAACACAGGGTTCCATTCATAGAACACAGGGTTCTATTAATAAAACACAAGGTTTTATTCATAGAACACATGGTTATATTTATAGATCACGGGTGGTTTCCATTCAGAGAACACATAATTTCATTCATAAAACACAGGGTTCTCTTCATAGAACACAGGGTTCCATTTATAGAACACGGGGTTCTATTCATAGAATACAAGGTTTATTCATAGAACAGGTGGTTATATTTATAGATCACGGGTGGTTTCCATTCAGAGAACACATGGTTTCATTCATAAAACACAGGGTTCCATTCATAGAACACAGGGTTCTATTAATAGAACACAAGGTTTTATTCATAGAACACATGGTTATATTTATAGATCATGGGTGGTTTCCATTCAGAGAACACATAATTTCATTAATAAAACACAGGGTTCTATTCATAGAACACAAGGTTCCAATTATAGAACACAGGGTTCTATTCATAGAACACAAGGTTTTATTCATAGAACAGATGGGTATATTTATAGATCACGGGTGGTTTCCATTCAGAGAACACATGGTTTCATTCATAAAACACAGGGTTCTATTCATAAAACACAGGGTTCCATTCATAGAACACAGGGTTCTATTAATAGAACACAAGGTTTTATTCATAGAACACATGGTTATATTTATAGATCACGGGTGGTTTCCATTCAGAGAATACATGATTTCATTTATAAAACACAGGGTTCTATTTATAGAACACAGGGTTCCATTCATAGAACACAGGGTTCTATTAATAGAACACAAGGTTTTATTCATAAAACACATGGTTATATTTATAGATCACGGGTGGTTTCCATTCAGAGAACACATGGTTTCATTCATAAAACACAGGGTTCTATTCATAGAACACAGGGTTCCATTCATAGAACACAGGGTTCTATTAATAGAACACAAGGTTTTATTCATAAAACACATGGTTATATTTATAGATCACGGGTGGTTTCCATTCAGAGAACACATAATTTCATTCATAAAACACAGGGTTCTATTCATAGAACACAGGGTTCCATTTATAGAACACAGGGTTCTATTCATAGAACACAAGGTTTTATTCATAAAACACATGGTTATATTTATAGATCACGGGTGGTTTCCATTCAGAGAACACATAATTTCATTCATAAAACACAGGGTTCTATTCATAGAACACAGGGTTCCATTTATAGAACACAGGGTTCTATTCATAGAACACAAGGTTTTATTCATAGAACACATGGTTATATTTATAGATCACGGGTGGTTTCCATTCAGAGAACACATAATTTTATTCATAAAACACAGGGTTCTATTCATAGAACACAGGGTTCCATTTATAGAACACAGGGTTCTATTCATAGAACTCAATGTTTTATTCATAGAACAGATGGTTATATTTATAGATCACGGGTGGTTTCCATTCAGAGAACACATAATTTCATTCATAAAACACAGGGTTCTATTCATAGAACACAGGGTTCCATTTATAGAACACGGGGTTCTATTCATAGAATACAAGGTTTATTCATAGAACAGATGGTTATATTTATAGATCACGGGTGGTTTCCATTCAGAGAACACATGGTTTCATTCATAAAACACAGGGTTCCATTCATAGAACACAGGGTTCTATTAATAGAACACAAGGTTTTATTCATAGAACACATGGTTATATTTATAGATCACGGGTGGTTTCCATTCAGAGAACACATAATTTCATTAATAAAAAACATAGTGTTCTATTCATAGAACACAAGGTTCCAATTATAGAACACAGGGTTCTATTCATAGAACACATGGTTTTATTCATTGAACAGATGGGTATATTTATAGATCACGGGTGGTTTCCATTCAGAGAACACATGGTTTCATTCTTAAAACACAGGGTTCTATTCATAAAACACAGGGTTCCATTCATAGAACACAGGGTTCTATTAATAGAACACAAGGTTTTATTCATAGAACACATGGTTATATTTATAGATCACGGGTGGTTTCCATTCAGAGAACACATGATTTCATTCATAAAACACAGGGTTCTATTTATAGAACACAGGGTTCCATTCATAGAACACAGGGTTCTATTAATAGAACACAATGTTTTATTCATAAAACACATGGTTATATTTATAGATCACGGGTGGTTTCCATTCAGAGAACACATGGTTTCATTCATAAAACACAGGGTTCTATTCATAGAACACAGGGTTCCATTCATAGAACACAGGGTTCTATTAATAGAACACAAGGTTTTATTCATAAAACACATGGTTATATTTATAGATCACGGGTGGTTTCCATTCAGAGAACACATAATTTCATTCATAAAACACAGGGTTCTATTCATAGAACACAGGGTTCCATTTATAGAACACAGGGTTCTATTCATAGAACACAAGGTTTTATTCATAGAACACATGGTTATATTTATAGATCACGGGTGGTTTCCATTCAGAGAACACAGAATTTCATTCATAAAACACAGGGTTCTATTCATAGAACACAGGGTTCCATTTATAGAACACAGGGTTCTATTCATAGAACACAAGGTTTTATTCATAGAACAGATGGTTATATTTATAGATCACGGGTGGTTTCCATTCAGAGAACACATAATTGCATTCATAAAACACAGGGTTCTATTCATAGAACACAGGGTTCCATTTATAGAACACAGGTTTCTATTCATAGAACACAAGGTTTTATTCATAGAACACATGGCTATATTTATAGATCACGGGTGGTTTCCATTCAGAGAACACATGGTTTCATTCATAAAACACAGGGTTCTATTTATAGAACACAGGGTTCCATTCATAGAACACAGGGTTCTATTAATAGAACACAAGGTTTTATTCATAAAACACATGGTTATATTTATAGATCACGGGTGGTTTCCATTCAGAGAACACATCATTTCATTCATAAAACACAGGGTTCTATTCATAGAACACAGGGTTCCATTTATAGAACACTGGGTTCTATTCATAGAACACAAGGTTTTATTCATAGAACACAAGGATATATTTATAGATCACGGGTGGTTTCCATTCAGAGAACACATAATTTTATTCATAAAAAACAGGGTTCTATTCATAGAACACAGGGTTCCATTTATAGAACACAGGGTTCTATTCATAGAACTCAAGGTTTTATTCATAGAACAGATGGCTATATTTATAGATCACGGGTGGTTTCCATTCAGAGAACACATAATTTCATTCATAAAACACAGGGTTCTATTCATAGAACACAGGGTTCCATTTATAGAACACGGGGTTCTATTCATAGAACACAAGGTTTATTCATAGAACAGATGGTTATATTTATAGATCACGGGTGGTTTCCATTCAGAGAACACATGGTTTCATTAAAAAAACACAGGGTTCTATTCATGGAACACAGTGTTCCATTCATAGAACACAGGGTTCTATTAATAGAACACAAGGTTTTATTCATAGAACACATGGTTATATTTATAGATCACGGGTGGTTTCCATTCAGAGAACACATAATTTCATTCATAAAACACAGGGTTCTATTCATAGAACACAAGGTTCCAATTATAGAACACAGGGTTCTATTCATAGAACACAAGGTTTTATTCATAGAACAGATGGGTATATTTATAGATCACGGGTGGTTTCCATTCAGAGAACACATGGTTTCATTCATAAAACACAGGGTTCTATTCATAAAACACAGGGTTTCATTCATAGAACACAGGGTTCTATTAATAGAACACAAGGTTTTATTCATAAAACACATGGTTATATTTATAGATCACGGGTGGTTTCCAATCAGAGAACACATCATTTCATTCATAAAACACAGATTCTATTCATAGAACACAGGGTTCCATTTATAGAACACTGGGTTCTATTCATAGAACACAAGGTTTTATTCATAGAACACATGGTTATATTTATAGATCACGGGTGGTTTCCATTCAGAGAACACATAATCTTATTCATAAAACACAGGGTTCTATTCATAGAACACAGGGTTCCATTTATAGAACACAGGGTTCTATTCATAGAACTCAAGGTTTTATTCATAGAACAGATGGTTATATTTATAGATCACGGGTGGTTTCCATTCAGAGAACACATAATTTCATTCATAAAACACAGGGTTCTATTCATAGAACACAGGGTTCCATTTATAGAACACGGGGTTCTATTCATAGAACACAAGGTTTATTCATAGAACAGATGGTGATATATATGAATCACGGGTGGTTTCCATTCAGAGAACACATGTTTTCATTCATAAAACACAGGGTTCTATTCATAAAACACAGGGTTCCATTCATAGAACACAGGGTTCTATTAATAGAACACAAGGTTTTATTCATAAAACACATGGTTATATTTATAGATCACGGGTGGTTTCCATTCAGAGAACACATCATTTCATTCATAAAACACAGGGTTCTATTCATAGAACACAGGGTTCCATTTATAGAACACTGGGTTCTATTCATAGAACACAAGGTTTTATTCATAGAACACATGGTTATATTTATAGATCACGGGGGGTTTCCATTCAGAGAACACATAATTTTATTCATAAAACACAGGGTTCTATTCATAGAACACAGGGTTACATTTATAGAACACAGGGTTCTATTCATAGAACTCAAGGTTTTATTCATAGAACAGATGGTTATATTTATAGATCACGGGTGGTTTCCATTCAGAGAACACATAATTTCATTCATAAAACACAGGGTTCTATTCATAGAACACAGGGTTCCATTTATAGAACACGGGGTTCTATTCATAGAACACAAGGTTTATTCATAGAACAGATGGTTATATTTATAGATCACGGGTGGTTTCCATTCAGAGAACACATGGTTTCATTCATAAAACACAGGGTTCTATTCATGGAACACAGGGTTCCATTCATAGAACACAGGGTTCTATTTATAGAACACAAGGTTTTATTCATAGAACACATGGTTATATTTATAGATCACGGGTGGTTTCCATTCAGAGAACACATAATTTCATTCATAAAACACAGGGTTCTATTCATAGAACACAAGGTTCCAATTATAGAACACAGGGTTCTATTCATAGAACACAAGGTTTTATTCATAGAACAGATGGGTATATTTATAGATCACGGGTGGTTTCCATTCAGAGAACACATGGTTTCATTCATAAAACACAGGGTTCTATTCATAAAACACAGGGTTCAATTCATAGAACACAGGGTTCTATTAATAGAACACAAGGTTTTATTCATAGAACACATGGTTATATTTATAGATCACGGGTGGTTTCCATTCAGAGAACACATGTTTTTATTCATAAAACACAGGGTTCTATTTATAGAACACAGGGTTCCATTCATAGAACAAAGGGTTCTATTAATAGAACACAAGGTTTTATTCATAAAACACATGGTTATATTTATAGATCACGGGTTGTTTCCATTCAGAGAACACATGGTTTCATTCATAAAACACAGGGTTCTATTCATAGAACACAGGGTTCCATTCATAGAACACAGGGTTCTATTAATAGAACACAAGGTTTTATTCATAAAACACATGGTTATATTTATAGATCACGGGTGGTTTCCATTCAGAGAACACAGAATTTCATTCATAAAACACAGGGTTCTATTCATAGAACACAGGGTTCCATTTATAGAACACAGGGTTCTATTCATAGAACACAAGGTTTTATTCATAGAACAGATGGTTATATTTATAGATCACGGGTGGTTTCCATTCAGAGAACACATAATTGCATTCATAAAACACAGGGTTCTATTCATAGAACACAGGGTTCCATTTATAGAACACAGGTTTCTATTCATAGAACACAAGGTTTTATTCATAGAACACATGGCTATATTTATAGATCACGGGTGGTTTCCATTCAGAGAACACATGGTTTCATTCATAAAACACAGGGTTCTATTTATAGAACACAGGGTTCCATTCATAGAACACAGGGTTCTATTAATAGAACACAAGGTTTTATTCATAAAACACATGGTTATATTTATAGATCACGGGTGGTTTCCATTCAGAGAACACATGGTTTCATTCATAAAACACAGGGTTCTATTCATAGAACACAGGGTTCCATTCATAGAACACAGGGTTCTAATAATAGAACACAAGGTTTTATTCATAAAACACATGGTTATATTTATAGATCACGGGTGGTTTCCATTCAGAGAACACATAATTTTATTCATAAAACACAGGGTTCTATTCATAGAACACAGGGTTCCATTTATAGAACACAGGGTTCTATTCATAGAACTCAAGGTTTTATTCATAGAACAGATGGCTATATTTATAGATCACGGGTGGTTTCCATTCAGAGAACACATAATTTCATTCATAAAACACAGGGTTCTATTCATAGAACACAAGGTTCCAATTATAGAACACAGGGTTCTATTCATAGAACACAAGGTTTTTTTCATAGAACAGATGGGTATATTTATAGATCACGGGTGGTTTCCATTCAGAGAACACATGGTTTCATTCATAAAACACAGGGTTCTATTCATAAAACACAGGGTTCCATTCATAGAACACAGGGTTCTATTAATAGAACACAAGGTTTTATTCATAAAACACATGGTTATATTTATAGATCACGGGTGGTTTCCATTCAGAGAACACATGGTTTCATTCATAAAACACAGGGTTCTATTCATAGAACACAGGGTTCCATTCATAGAACACAGGGTTCTATTAATAGAACACAAGGTTTTATTCATAAAACACATGGTTATATTTATAGATCACGGGTGGTTTCCATTCAGAGAACACATCATTTCATTCATAAAACACAGGGTTCTATTCATAGAACACAGGGTTCCATTTATAGAACACTGGGTTCTATTCATAGAACACAAGGTTTTATTCATAAAACACATGGTTATATTTATAGATCACGGGTGGTTTCCATTCAGAGAACACATAATTTTATTCATAAAACACAGGGTTCTATTCATAGAACACAGGGTTCCATTTATAGAACACAGGGTTCTATTCATAGAACTCAAGGTTTTATTCATAGAACAGATGGCTATATTTATAGATCACGGGTGGTTTCCATTCAGAGAACACATAATTTCATTCATAAAACACAGGGTTCTATTCATAGAACACAGGGTTCCATTTATAGAACACGGGGTTCTATTCATAGAACACAAGGTTTATTCATAGAACAGATGGTTATATTTATAGATCACGGGTGGTTTCCATTCAGAGAACACATGGTTTCATTCAAAAAACACAGGGTTCTATTCATGGAACACAGGGTTCCATTCATAGAACACAGGGTTCTATTAATAGAACACAAGGTTTTATTCATAGAACACATGGTTATATTTATAGATCACGGGTGGTTTCCATTCAGAGAACACATAATTTCATTCATAAAACACAGGGTTCTATTCATAGAACACAAGGTTCCAATTATAGAACACAGGGTTCTATTCATATAACACAAGGTTTTTTTCATAGAACAGATGGGTATATTTATAGATCACGGGTGGTTTCCATTCAGAGAACACATGGTTTCATTCATAAAACACAGGGTTCTATTCATAAAACACAGGGTTCCATTCATAGAACACAGGGTTCTATTAATAGAACACAAGGTTTTATTCATAAAACACATGGTTATATTTATAGATCACGGGTGGTTTCCATTCAGAGAACACATCATTTCATTCATAAAACACAGGGTTCTATTCATAGAACACAGGGTTCCATTTATAGAACACTGGGTTCTATTCATAGAACACAAGGTTTTATTCATAGAACACATGGTTATATTTATAGATCACGGGTGGTTTCCATTCAGAGAACACATAATTTTATTCATAAAACACAGGGTTCTATTCATAGAACACAGGGTTCCATTTATAGAACACAGGGTTCTATTCATAGAACACAAGGTTTTATTCATAGAACACATGGTTATATTTATAGATCACGGGTGGTTTCCATTCAGAGAACACATAATTTCATTCATAAAACACAGGGTTCTATTCATAGAACACAAGGTTCCAATTATAGAACACAGGGTTCTATTCATAGAACACAAGGTTTTATTCATAGAACAGATGGGTATATTTATAGATCACGGGTGGTTTCCATTCAGAGAACACATGGTTTCATTCATAAAACACAGGGTTATATTCATAAAACACAGGGTTCCATTCATAGAACACAGGGTTCTATTAATAGAACACAAGGTTTTATTCATAAAACACATGGTTATATTTATAGATCACGGGTGGTTTCCATTCAGAGAACACATAATTTTATTCATAAAACACAGGGTTCTATTCATAGAACACAGGGTTCCATTCATAGAACACAGGGTTCTATTAATAGAACAAAAGGTTTTATTCATAGAACACATGGTTATATTTATAGATCACGGGTGGTTTCCATTCAGAGAACACATCATTTCATTCATAAAACACAGGGTTCTATTCATAGAACACAAGGTTCCAATTATAGAACACTGGGTTCTATTCATAGAACACAAGGTTTTATTCATAGAACACATGGCTATATTTATAGATCACGGGTGGTTTCCATTCAGAGAACACATGGTTTCATTCATAAAACACAGGGTTCTATTTATAGAACACAGGGTTCCATTCATAGAACACAGGGTTCTATTAATAGAACACAAGGTTTTATTCATAAAACACATGGTTATATTTATAGATCACGGGTGGTTTCCATTCAGAGAACACATGGTTTCATTCATAAAACACAGGGTTCTATTCATAGAACACAGGGTTCCATTCATAGAACACAGGGTTCTATTAATAGAACACAAGGTTTTATTCATAAAACACATGGTTATATTTATAGATCACGGGTGGTTTCCATTCAGAGAACACATCATTTCATTCATAAAACACAGGGTTCTATTCATAGAACACAGGGTTCCATTTATAGAACACTGGGTTCTATTCATAGAACACAAGGTTTTATTCATAAAACACATGGTTATATTTATAGATCACGGGTGGTTTCCATTCAGAGAACACATAATTTTATTCATAAAACACAGGGTTCTATTCATAGAACACAGGGTTCCATTTATAGAACACAGGGTTCTATTCATAGAACTCAAGGTTTTATTCATAGAACAGATGGCTATATTTATAGATCACGGGTGGTTTCCATTCAGAGAACACATGGTTTCATTCATAAAACACAGGGTTCTATTCATAGAACACAGGGTTCCATTCATAGAACACAGGGTTCTATTAATAGAACACAAGGTTTTATTCATAAAACACATGGTTATATTTATAGATCACGGGTGGTTTCCATTCAGAGAACACATAATTTCATTCATAAAACACAGGGTTCTATTCATAGAACACAGGGTTCCATTTATAGAACACAGGGTTCTATTCATAGAACACAAGGTTTTATTCATAAAACACATGGTTATATTTATAGATCACGGGTGGTTTCCATTCAGAGAACACATAATTTCATTCATAAAACACAGGGTTCTATTCATAGAACACAGGGTTCCATTTATAGAACACAGGGTTCTATTCATAGAACACAAGGTTTTATTCATAGAACACATGGTTATATTTATAGATCACGGGTGGTTTCCATTCAGAGAACACATAATTTTATTCATAAAACACAGGGTTCTATTCATAGAACACAGGGTTCCATTTATAGAACACAGGGTTCTATTCATAGAACTCAATGTTTTATTCATAGAACAGATGGTTATATTTATAGATCACGGGTGGTTTCCATTCAGAGAACACATAATTTCATTCATAAAACACAGGGTTCTATTCATAGAACACAGGGTTCCATTTATAGAACACGAGGTTCTATTCATAGAATACAAGGTTTATTCATAGAACAGATGGTTATATTTATAGATCACGGGTGGTTTCCATTCAGAGAACACATGGTTTCATTCATAAAACACAGGGTTCCATTCATAGAACACAGGGTTCTATTAATAGAACACAAGGTTTTATTCATAGAACACATGGTTATATTTATAGATCACGGGTGGTTTCCATTCAGAGAACACATAATTTCATTAATAAAAAACATAGTGTTCTATTCATAGAACACAAGGTTCCAATTATAGAACACAGGGTTCTATTCATAGAACACATGGTTTTATTCATTGAACAGATGGGTATATTTATAGATCACGGGTGGTTTCCATTCAGAGAACACATGGTTTCATTCTTAAAACACAGGGTTCTATTCATAAAACACAGGGTTCCATTCATAGAACACAGGGTTCTATTAATAGAACACAAGGTTTTATTCATAGAACACATGGTTATATTTATAGATCACGGGTGGTTTCCATTCAGAGAACACATGATTTCATTCATAAAACACAGGGTTCTATTTATAGAACACAGGGTTCCATTCATAGAACACAGGGTTCTATTAATAGAACACAATGTTTTATTCATAAAACACATGGTTATATTTATAGATCACGGGTGGTTTCCATTCAGAGAACACATGGTTTCATTCATAAAACACAGGGTTCTATTCATAGAACACAGGGTTCCATTCATAGAACACAGGGTTCTATTAATAGAACACAAGGTTTTATTCATAAAACACATGGTTATATTTATAGATCACGGGTGGTTTCCATTCAGAGAACACATAATTTCATTCATAAAACACAGGGTTCTATTCATAGAACACAGGGTTCCATTTATAGAACACAGGGTTCTATTCATAGAACACAAGGTTTTATTCATAGAACACATGGTTATATTTATAGATCACGGGTGGTTTCCATTCAGAGAACACAGAATTTCATTCATAAAACACAGGGTTCTATTCATAGAACACAGGGTTCCATTTATAGAACACAGGGTTCTATTCATAGAACACAAGGTTTTATTCATAGAACAGATGGTTATATTTATAGATCACGGGTGGTTTCCATTCAGAGAACACATAATTGCATTCATAAAACACAGGGTTCTATTCATAGAACACAGGGTTCCATTTATAGAACACAGGTTTCTATTCATAGAACACAAGGTTTTATTCATAGAACACATGGCTATATTTATAGATCACGGGTGGTTTCCATTCAGAGAACACATGGTTTCATTCATAAAACACAGGGTTCTATTTATAGAACACAGGGTTCCATTCATAGAACACAGGGTTCTATTAATAGAACACAAGGTTTTATTCATAAAACACATGGTTATATTTATAGATCACGGGTGGTTTCCATTCAGAGAACACATCATTTCATTCATAAAACACAGGGTTCTATTCATAGAACACAGGGTTCCATTTATAGAACACTGGGTTCTATTCATAGAACACAAGGTTTTATTCATAGAACACAAGGATATATTTATAGATCACGGGTGGTTTCCATTCAGAGAACACATAATTTTATTCATAAAAAACAGGGTTCTATTCATAGAACACAGGGTTCCATTTATAGAACACAGGGTTCTATTCATAGAACTCAAGGTTTTATTCATAGAACAGATGGCTATATTTATAGATCACGGGTGGTTTCCATTCAGAGAACACATAATTTCATTCATAAAACACAGGGTTCTATTCATAGAACACAGGGTTCCATTTATAGAACACGGGGTTCTATTCATAGAACACAAGGTTTATTCATAGAACAGATGGTTATATTTATAGATCACGGGTGGTTTCCATTCAGAGAACACATGGTTTCATTAAAAAAACACAGGGTTCTATTCATGGAACACAGTGTTCCATTCATAGAACACAGGGTTCTATTAATAGAACACAAGGTTTTATTCATAGAACACATGGTTATATTTATAGATCACGGGTGGTTTCCATTCAGAGAACACATAATTTCATTCATAAAACACAGGGTTCTATTCATAGAACACAAGGTTCCAATTATAGAACACAGGGTTCTATTCATAGAACACAAGGTTTTATTCATAGAACAGATGGGTATATTTATAGATCACGGGTGGTTTCCATTCAGAGAACACATGGTTTCATTCATAAAACACAGGGTTCTATTCATAAAACACAGGGTTCCATTCATAGAACACAGGGTTCTATTAATAGAACACAAGGTTTTATTCATAAAACACATGGTTATATTTATAGATCACGGGTGGTTTCCAATCAGAGAACACATCATTTCATTCATAAAACACAGATTCTATTCATAGAACACAGGGTTCCATTTATAGAACACTGGGTTCTATTCATAGAACACAAGGTTTTATTCATAGAACACATGGTTATATTTATAGATCACGGGTGGTTTCCATTCAGAGAACACATAATCTTATTCATAAAACACAGGGTTCTATTCATAGAACACAGGGTTCCATTTATAGAACACAGGGTTCTATTCATAGAACTCAAGGTTTTATTCATAGAACAGATGGTTATATTTATAGATCACGGGTGGTTTCCATTCAGAGAACACATAATTTCATTCATAAAACACAGGGTTCTATTCATAGAACACAGGGTTCCATTTATAGAACACGGGGTTCTATTCATAGAACACAAGGTTTATTCATAGAACAGATGGTGATATATATGAATCACGGGTGGTTTCCATTCAGAGAACACATGTTTTCATTCATAAAACACAGGGTTCTATTCATAAAACACAGGGTTCCATTCATAGAACACAGGGTTCTATTAATAGAACACAAGGTTTTATTCATAAAACACATGGTTATATTTATAGATCACGGGTGGTTTCCATTCAGAGAACACATCATTTCATTCATAAAACACAGGGTTCTATTCATAGAACACAGGGTTCCATTTATAGAACACTGGGTTCTATTCATAGAACACAAGGTTTTATTCATAGAACACATGGTTATATTTATAGATCACGGGGGGTTTCCATTCAGAGAACACATAATTTTATTCATAAAACACAGGGTTCTATTCATAGAACACAGGGTTACATTTATAGAACACAGGGTTCTATTCATAGAACTCAAGGTTTTATTCATAGAACAGATGGTTATATTTATAGATCACGGGTGGTTTCCATTCAGAGAACACATAATTTCATTCATAAAACACAGGGTTCTATTCATAGAACACAGGGTTCCATTTATAGAACACGGGGTTCTATTCATAGAACACAAGGTTTATTCATAGAACAGATGGTTATATTTATAGATCACGGGTGGTTTCCATTCAGAGAACACATGGTTTCATTCATAAAACACAGGGTTCTATTCATGGAACACAGGGTTCCATTCATAGAACACAGGGTTCTATTTATAGAACACAAGGTTTTATTCATAGAACACATGGTTATATTTATAGATCACGGGTGGTTTCCATTCAGAGAACACATAATTTCATTCATAAAACACAGGGTTCTATTCATAGAACACAAGGTTCCAATTATAGAACACAGGGTTCTATTCATAGAACACAAGGTTTTATTCATAGAACAGATGGGTATATTTATAGATCACGGGTGGTTTCCATTCAGAGAACACATGGTTTCATTCATAAAACACAGGGTTATATTCATAAAACACAGGGTTCCATTCATAGAACACAGGGTTCTATTAATAGAACACAAGGTTTTATTCATAAAACACATGGTTATATTTATAGATCACGGGTTGTTTCCATTCAGAGAACACATGGTTTCATTCATAAAACACAGGGTTCTATTCATAGAACACAGGGTTCCATTCATAGAACACAGGGTTCTATTAATAGAACACAAGGTTTTATTCATAAAACACATGGTTATATTTATAGATCACGGGTGGTTTCCATTCAGAGAACACAGAATTTCATTCATAAAACACAGGGTTCTATTCATAGAACACAGGGTTCCATTTATAGAACACAGGGTTCTATTCATAGAACACAAGGTTTTATTCATAGAACAGATGGTTATATTTATAGATCACGTGTGGTTTCCATTCAGAGAACACATAATTGCATTCATAAAACACAGGGTTCTATTCATAGAACACAGGGTTCCATTTATAGAACACAGGTTTCTATTCATAGAACACAAGGTTTTATTCATAGAACACATGGCTATATTTATAGATCACGGGTGGTTTCCATTCAGAGAACACATGGTTTCATTCATAAAACACAGGGTTCTATTTATAGAACACAGGGTTCCATTCATAGAACACAGGGTTCTATTAATAGAACACAAGGTTTTATTCATAAAACACATGGTTATATTTATAGATCACGGGTGGTTTCCATTCAGAGAACACATGGTTTCATTCATAAAACACAGGGTTCTATTCATAGAACACAGGGTTCCATTCATAGAACACAGGGTTCTAATAATAGAACACAAGGTTTTATTCATAAAACACATGGTTATATTTATAGATCACGGGTGGTTTCCATTCAGAGAACACATAATTTTATTCATAAAACACAGGGTTCTATTCATAGAACACAGGGTTCCATTTATAGAACACAGGGTTCTATTCATAGAACTCAAGGTTTTATTCATAGAACAGATGGCTATATTTATAGATCACGGGTGGTTTCCATTCAGAGAACACATAATTTCATTCATAAAACACAGGGTTCTATTCATAGAACACAAGGTTCCAATTATAGAACACAGGGTTCTATTCATAGAACACAAGGTTTTTTTCATAGAACAGATGGGTATATTTATAGATCACGGGTGGTTTCCATTCAGAGAACACATGGTTTCATTCATAAAACACAGGGTTCTATTCATAAAACACAGGGTTCCATTCATAGAACACAGGGTTCTATTAATAGAACACAAGGTTTTATTCATAAAACACATGGTTATATTTATAGATCACGGGTGGTTTCCATTCAGAGAACACATGGTTTCATTCATAAAACACAGGGTTCTATTCATAGAACACAGGGTTCCATTCATAGAACACAGGGTTCTATTAATAGAACACAAGGTTTTATTCATAAAACACATGGTTATATTTATAGATCACGGGTGGTTTCCATTCAGAGAACACATCATTTCATTCATAAAACACAGGGTTCTATTCATAGAACACAGGGTTCCATTTATAGAACACTGGGTTCTATTCATAGAACACAAGGTTTTATTCATAAAACACATGGTTATATTTATAGATCACGGGTGGTTTCCATTCAGAGAACACATAATTTTATTCATAAAACAAAGGGTTCTATTCATAGAACACAGGGTTCCATTTATAGAACACAGGGTTCTATTCATAGAACTCAAGGTTTTATTCATAGAACAGATGGCTATATTTATAGATCACGGGTGGTTTCCATTCAGAGAACACATAATTTCATTCATAAAACACAGGGTTCTATTCATAGAACACAGGGTTCCATTTATAGAACACGGGGTTCTATTCATAGAACACAAGGTTTATTCATAGAACAGATGGTTATATTTATAGATCACGGGTGGTTTCCATTCAGAGAACACATGGTTTCATTCAAAAAACACAGGGTTCTATTCATGGAACACAGGGTTCCATTCATAGAACACAGGGTTCTATTAATAGAACACAAGGTTTTATTCATAGAACACATGGTTATATTTATAGATCACGGGTGGTTTCCATTCAGAGAACACATAATTTCATTCATAAAACACAGGGTTCTATTCATAGAACACAAGGTTCCAATTATAGAACACAGGGTTCTATTCATATAACACAAGGTTTTTTTCATAGAACAGATGGGTATATTTATAGATCACGGGTGGTTTCCATTCAGAGAACACATGGTTTCATTCATAAAACACAGGGTTCTATTCATAAAACACAGGGTTCCATTCATAGAACACAGGGTTCTATTAATAGAACACAAGGTTTTATTCATAAAACACATGGTTATATTTATAGATCACGGGTGGTTTCCATTCAGAGAACACATCATTTCATTCATAAAACACAGGGTTCTATTCATAGAACACAGGGTTCCATTTATAGAACACTGGGTTCTATTCATAGAACACAAGGTTTTATTCATAGAACACATGGTTATATTTATAGATCACGGGTGGTTTCCATTCAGAGAACACATAATTTTATTCATAAAACACAGGGTTCTATTCATAGAACACAGGGTTCCATTTATAGAACACAGGGTTCTATTCATAGAACACAAGGTTTTATTCATAGAACACATGGTTATATTTATAGATCACGGGTGGTTTCCATTCAGAGAACACATAATTTCATTCATAAAACACAGGGTTCTATTCATAGAACACAAGGTTCCAATTATAGAACACAGGGTTCTATTCATAGAACACAAGGTTTTATTCATAGAACAGATGGGTATATTTATAGATCACGGGTGGTTTCCATTCAGAGAACACATGGTTTCATTTATAAAACACAGGGTTATATTCATAAAACACAGGGTTCCATTCATAGAACACAGGGTTCTATTAATAGAACACAAGGTTTTATTCATAAAACACATGGTTATATTTATAGATCACGGGTGGTTTCCATTCAGAGAACACATAATTTTATTCATAAAACACAGGGTTCTATTCATAGAACACAGGGTTCCATTCATAGAACACAGGGTTCTATTAATAGAACAAAAGGTTTTATTCATAGAACACATGGTTATATTTATAGATCACGGGTGGTTTCCATTCAGAGAACACATCATTTCATTCATAAAACACAGGGTTCTATTCATAGAACACAAGGTTCCAATTATAGAACACTGGGTTCTATTCATAGAACACAAGGTTTTATTCATAGAACACATGGCTATATTTATAGATCACGGGTGGTTTCCATTCAGAGAACACATGGTTTCATTCATAAAACACAGGGTTCTATTTATAGAACACAGGGTTCCATTCATAGAACACAGGGTTCTATTAATAGAACACAAGGTTTTATTCATAAAACACATGGTTATATTTATAGATCACGGGTGGTTTCCATTCAGAGAACACATGGTTTCATTCATAAAACACAGGGTTCTATTCATAGAACACAGGGTTCCATTCATAGAACACAGGGTTCTATTAATAGAACACAAGGTTTTATTCATAAAACACATGGTTATATTTATAGATCACGGGTGGTTTCCATTCAGAGAACACATCATTTCATTCATAAAACACAGGGTTCTATTCATAGAACACAGGGTTCCATTTATAGAACACTGGGTTCTATTCATAGAACACAAGGTTTTATTCATAAAACACATGGTTATATTTATAGATCACGGGTGGTTTCCATTCAGAGAACACATAATTTTATTCATAAAACACAGGGTTCTATTCATAGAACACAGGGTTCCATTTATAGAACACAGGGTTCTATTCATAGAACTCAAGGTTTTATTCATAGAACAGATGGCTATATTTATAGATCACGGGTGGTTTCCATTCAGAGAACACATAATTTCATTCATAAAACACAGGGTTCTATTCATAGAACACAGGGTTCCATTTATAGAACACGGGGTTCTATTCATAGAACACAAGGTTTATTCATAGAACAGATGGTTATATTTATAGATCACGGGTGGTTTCCATTCAGAGAACACATGGTTTCATTCAAAAAACACAGGGTTCTATTCATGGAACACAGGGTTCCATTCATAGAACACAGGGTTCTATTAATAGAACACAAGGTTTTATTCATAGAACACATGGTTATATTTATAGATCACGGGTGGTTTCCATTCAGAGAACACATAATTTCATTCATAAAACACAGGGTTCTATTCATAGAACACAAGGTTCCAATTATAGAACACAGGGTTCTATTCATAGAACACAAGGTTTTTTTCATAGAACAGATGGGTATATTTATAGATCACGGGTGGTTTCCATTCAGAGAACACATGGTTTCATTCATAAAACACAGGGTTCTATTCATAAAACACAGGGTTCCATTCATAGAACACAGGGTTCTATTAATAGAACACAAGGTTTTATTCAAAAAACACATGGTTATATTTATAGATCACGGGTGGTTTCCATTCAGAGAACACATGGTTTCATTCATAAAACACAGGGTTCTATTCATAGAACACAGGGTTCCATTCATAGAACACAGGGTTCTATTAATAGAACACAAGGTTTTATTCATAAAACACATGGTTATATTTATAGATCACGGGTAGTTTCCATTCAGAGAACACATCATTTCATTCATAAAACACAGGGTTCTATTCATAGAACACAGGGTTCCATTTATAGAACACTGGGTTCTATTCATAGAACACAATGTTTTATTCATAAAACACATGGTTATATTTATAGATCACGGGTGGTTTCCATTCAGAGAACACATAATTTTATTCATAAAACACAGGGTTCTATTCATAGAACACAGGGTTCCATTTATAGAACACAGGGTTCTATTCATAGAACTCAAGGTTTTATTCATAGAACAGATGGCTATATTTATAGATCACGGGTGGTTTCCATTCAGAGAACACATAATTTCATTCATAAAACACAGGGTTCTATTCATAGAACACAGGGTTCCATTTATAGAACACGGGGTTCTATTCATAGAACACAAGGTTTATTCATAGAACAGATGGTTATATTTATAGATCACAGGTGGTTTCCATTCAGAGAACACATGGTTTCATTCAAAAAACACAGGGTTCTATTCATGGAACACAGGGTTCCATTCATAGAACACAGGGTTCTATTAATAGAACACAAGGTTTTATTCATAGAACACATGGTTATATTTATAGATCACGGGTGGTTTCCATTCAGAGAACACATAATTTCATTCATAAAACACAGGGTTCTATTCATAGAACACAAGGTTCCAATTATAGAACACAGGGTTCTATTCATAGAACACAAGGTTTTTTTCATAGAACAGATGGGTATATTTATAGATCACGGGTGGTTTCCATTCAGAGAACACATGGTTTCATTCATAAAACACAGGGTTCTATTCATAAAACACAGGGTTCCATTCATAGAACACAGGGTTCTATTAATAGAACACAAGGTTTTATTCATAAAACACATGGTTATATTTATAGATCACGGGTGGTTTCCATTCAGAGAACACATCATTTCATTCATAAAACACAGGGTTCTATTCATAGAACACAGGGTTCCATTTATAGAACACTGGGTTCTATTCATAGAACACAAGGTTTTATTCATAGAACACATGGTTATATTTATAGATCACGGGTGGTTTCCATTCAGAGAACACATAATTTTATTCATAAAACACAGGGTTCTATTCATAGAACACAGGGTTCCATTTATAGAACACAGGGTTCTATTCATAGAACACAAGGTTTTATTCATAGAACACATGGTTATATTTATAGATCACGGGTGGTTTCTATTCAGAGAACACATAATTTCATTCATAAAACACAGGGTTCTATTCATAGAACACAAGGTTCCAATTATAGAACACAGGGTTCTATTCATAGAACACAAGGTTTTATTCATAGAACAGATGGGTATATTTATAGATCACGGGTGGTTTCCATTCAGAGAACACATGGTTTCATTCATAAAACACAGGGTTCTATTCATAAAACACAGGGTTCCATTCATAGAACACAGGGTTCTATTAATAGAACACAAGGTTTTATTCATAAAACACATGGTTATATTAATAGATCACGGGTGGTTTCCATTCAGAGAACACATAATTTTATTCATAAAACACAGGGTTCTATTCATAGAACACAGGGTTCCATTCATAGAACACAGGGTTCTATTAATAGAACAAAAGGTTTTATTCATAGAACACATGGTTATATTTATAGATCACGGGTGGTTTCCATTCAGAGAACACATCATTTCATTCATAAAACACAGGGTTCTATTCATAGAACACAAGGTTCCAATTATAGAACACTGGGTTCTATTCATAGAACACAAGGTTTTATTCATAGAACAGATGGGTATATTTATAGATCACGGGGGGTTTCCATTCAGAGAACACATGGTTTCATTCATAAAACACAGGGTTCTTTTTATAGAACACAGGGTTCCATTCATAGAACACAGGGTTCTATTAATAGAACACAAGGTTTTATTCATAGAACACATGGTTATATTTATAGATCACGGGTGGTTTCCATTCAGAGAACACATAATTTTATTCATAAAACACAGGGTTCTATTCATAGAACACAGGGTTCCATTTATAGAACACAGGGTTCTATTCATAGAACTCAAGGTTTTATTCATAGAACAGATGGTTATATTTATAGATCACGGGTGGTTTCCATTCAGAGAACACATAATTGCATTCATAAAACACAGGGTTCTATTCATAGAACACAGGGTTCCATTTATAGAACACAGGGTTCTATTCATAGAACACAAGGTTTTATTCATAGAACACATGGCTATATTTATAGATCAAGGGTGGTTTCCATTCAGAGAACACATGGTTTCATTCATAAAACACAGGGTTCTATTTATAGAACACAGGGTTCCATTCATAGAACACAGGGTTCTATTAATAGAACACTAGGTTTTATTCATAAAACACATGGTTATATTTATAGATCACGGGTGGTTTCCATTCAGAGAACACATGGTTTCATTCATAAAACACAGGGTTCTATTCATAGAACACAGGGTTCCATTCATAGAACACAGGGTTCTATTAATAGAACAAAAGGTTTTATTCATAAAACACATTTTTATATTTATAGATCACGGGTGGTTTCCATTAAGAGAACACATCATTTCATTCATAAAACACAGGGTTCTATTCATAGAACACAGAGTTCCATTTATAGAACACTGGGTTCTATTCATAGAACACAAGGTTTTATTCATAGAACACATGGTTATATTTATAGATGACGGGTGGTTTCCATTCAGAGAACACATAATTTTATTCATAAAACACAGGGTTCTATTCATAGAACACAGGGTTCCATTTATAGAACACAGGGTTCTATTCATAGAACTCAAGGTTTTATTCATAGAACAGATGGTTATATTTATAGATCACGGGTGGTTTCCATTCAGAGAACACATAATTTCATTCATAAAACACAGGGTTCTATTCATAGAACACAGGGTTCCATTTATAGAACACGGGGTTCTATTCATAGAACACAAGGTTTATTCATAGAACAGATGGTTATATTTATAGATCACGGGTGGTTTCCATTCAGAGAACACATGGTTTCATTCATAAAACACAGGGTTCCATTCATAGAACACAGGGTTCTATTAATAGAACACAAGGTTTTATTCATAGAACACATGGTTATATTTATAGATCACGGGTGGTTTCCATTCAGAGAACACATAATTTCATTTATAAAACACAGGGTTCTATTCATAGAACACAATGTTCCAATTATAGAACACAGGGTTCTATTCATAGAACACAAGGTTTTATTCATAGAACAGATGGGTATATTTATAGATCACGGGTGGTTTCCATTCAGAGAACACATGGTTTCATTCATAAAACACAGGGTTCTATTCATAAAACACAGGGTTCCATTCATAGAACACAGGGTTCTATTAATAGAACACAAGGTTTTATTCATAGAACACATGGTTATATTTATAGATCACGGGTGGTTTCCATTCAGAGAACACATGATTTCATTCATAAAACACAGGGTTCTATTTATAGAACACAGGGTTCCATTCATAGAACACAGGGTTCTATTAATAGAACACAAGGTTTTATTCATAAAACACATGGTTATATTTATAGATCACGGGTGGTTTCCATTCAGAGAACACATGGTTTCATTCATAAAACACAGGGTTCTATTCATAGAACACAGGGTTCCATTCATAGAACACAGGGTTCTATTAATAGAACACAAGGTTTTATTCATAAAACACATGGTTATATTTATAGATCACGGGTGGTTTCCATTCAGAGAACACATAATTTCATTCATAAAACACAGGGTTCTATTCATAGAACATAGGGTTCCATTTATAGAACACAGGGTTCTATTCATAGAACACAAGGTTTTATTCATAGAACACATGGTTATATTTATAGATCACGGGTGGTTTCCATTCAGAGAACACATAATTTTATTCATAAAACACAGGGTTCTATTTATAGAACACAGGGTTCTATTCATAGAACTCAAGGTTTTATTCATAGAACAGATGGTTATATTTATAGATCACGGGTGGTTTTCATTCAGAGAACACATAATTGCATTCATAAAACACAGGGTTCTATTCATAGAACACAGGGTTCCATTTATAGAACACAGGGTTCTAATCATAGAACACAAGGTTTTATTCATAGAACACATGGCTATATTTATAGATCACGGGTGGTTTCCATTCAGAGAACACATGGTTTCATTCATAAAACACAGGGTTCTATTAATAGAACACAAGGTTTTATTCATAAAACACATGGTTATATTTATAGATCACGGGTGGTTTCCATTCAGAGAACACATGGTTTCATTCATAAAACACAGGGTTCTATTCATAGAACACAGGGTTCCATTCATAGAACACAGGGTTCTATTAATAGAACACAAGGTTTTATTCATAAAACACATGGTTATATTTATAGATCACGGGTGGTTTCCATTCAGAGAACACATCATTTCATTCATAAAACACAGGGTTCTATTCATAGAACACAGGGTTAAATTTATAGAACACTGGGTTCTATTCATAGAACACAAGGTTTATTCATAGAACAGATGGTTATATTTATAGATCACGGGTGGTTTCCATTCAGAGAACACATGGTTTCATTCATAAAACACAGGGTTCTATTCATGGAACACAGGGTTCCATTCATAGAACACAGGGTTCTATTAATAGAACACAAGGTTTTATTCATAGAACACATGGTTATATTTATAGATCACGGGTGGTTTCAATTCAGAGAACACATAATTTCATTCATAAAACACAGGGTTATGTTCATAGAACACAAGGTTCCAATTATAGAACACAGGGTTCTATTCATAGAACAGAAGGTTTTATTCATAGAACAGATGGGTATATTTATAGATCACGGGTGGTTTCCATTCAGAGAACACATGGTTTCATTCATAAAACACAGGGTTCTATTCATAAAACAAAGGGTTCCATTCATAGAACACAGGGTTCTATTAATAGAACACAAGGTTTTATTCATAGAACACATGGTTATATTTATAGATCACGGGTGGTTTCCATTCAGAGAACACATGATTTCATTCATAAAACACAGGGTTCTATTTATAAAACACAGGGTTCCATTCATAGAACACAGGGTTCTATTAATAGAACACAAGGTTTTATTCATAAAACACATGGTTATATTTATAGATCACGGGTGGTTTCCATTCAGAGAACACATGGTTTCATTCATAAAACACAGGGTTCTATTCATAGAACACAGGGTTCCATTCATAGAACACAGGGTTCTATTAATAGAACACAATGTTTTATTCATAAAACACATGGTTATATTTATAGATCACGGGTGGTTTCCATTCAGAGAACACATAATTTCATTCATAAAACACAGGGTTCTATTCATAGAACACATGGTTCCATTTATAGAACACAGGGTTCTATTCATAGAACACAAGGTTTTATTCATAGAACACATGGTTATATTTATAGATCACGGGTGGTTTCCATTCAGAGAACACATAATTTTATTCATAAAACACAGGGTTCTATTCATAGAACACAGGGTTCCATTTATAGAACACAGGGTTCTATTCATAGAACTCAAGGTTTTATTCATAGAACAGATGGTTATATTTATAGATCACGGGTGGTTTCCATTCAGAGAACACATGGTTTCATTCATAAAACACAGGGTTCTATTCATGGAACACAGGGTTCCATTCATAGAACACAGGGTTCTATTAATAGAACACAAGGTTTTATTCATAGAACACATGGTTATATTTATAGATCACGGGTGGTTTCCATTCAGAGAACACATAATTTCATTCATAAAACACAGGGTTCTATTCATAGAACACAAGGTTCCAATTATAGAACACAGGGTTCTATTCATAGAACACAAGGTTTTATTCATAGAACAGATGGGTATATTTATAGATCACGGGTGGTTTCCATTCAGAGAACACGTGGTTTCATTCATAAAACACAGGGTTCTATTCATAAAACACAGGGTTCCATTCATAGAACACATGGTTCTATTAATAGAACACAAGGTTTTATTCATAAAACACATGGTTATATTTATAGATCACGGGTAGTTTCCATTCAGAGAACACATCATTTCATTCATAAAACACAGGGTTCTATTCATAGAACACAGGGTTCCATTTATAGAACACTGGGTTCTATTCATAGAACACAAGGTTTTATTCATAGAACACATGGTTATATTTATAGATCACGGGTGGTTTCCATTCAGAGAACACATAATTTTATTCATAAAACACAGGGTTCTATTCATAGAACACAGGGTTACATTTATAGAACACAGGGTTCTATTCATAGAACTCAAGGTTTTATTCATAGAACAGATGGTTATATTTATAGATCACGGGTGGTTTCCATTCAGAGAACACATAATTTCATTCATAAAACACAGGGTTCTATTCATAGAACACACGGATCCATTTATAGAACACGGGGTTCTATTCATAGAACACAAGGTTTATTCATAGAACAGATGGTTATATTTATAGATCACGGGTGGTTTCCATTCAGAGAACACATGGTTTCATTCATAAAACACAGGGTTCTATTCATGGAACACAGGGTTCCATTCATAGAACACAGGGTTCTATTCATAGAACACAAGGTTTTATTCATAGAACACATGGCTATATTTATAGATCAAGGGTGGTTTCCATTCAGAGAACACATGGTTTCATTCATAAAACACAGGGTTCTATTTATAGAACACAGGGTTCCATTCATAGAACACAGGGTTCTATTAATAGAACACAAGGTTTTATTCATAAAACACATGGGCCCTTATTCTGATCGATGCGGATATTCCCGCTTGCGTACGGGCCGCCGATGTTTATCTTCTGCGCATGTGCAGAGGTCACTCTGCGCATGTGCAGGCGATTTCGCCGCAAGGATTCTCTATACGCCGCACAGGGGGCGTAGAGGGGCATGAGGGGCTACTTATCCTCATTACCCTATGCATACGCCCCGCGTTTCATGGGCGTTCCCATGCAAACGTGGGGCGTATGCATGGTAATGAGGCCGTGACGCGTGGGTACGGGGCGGGCATCTGACATCGCCGGATGTCAGCTGCCCGCCCCCATACAAGATTTCACACGGACAAGTGTCCGTGTGGTCTTGTGTTGCGGGACCTGGTGGAGCGTGCGGCCCTGCATTCAATGTTCGGCGACCATCGAATGCAGGGGCTGCTCCCACCATGAAGGAGGCGTATCCCCGTCCAATTTCATGCGGATCGCCACATATCCGCGTACGGACGGCAGGTGGCGATCCGTATGGAAGGCGGGGATTCGCCTGCACGGTCGCGGCCGCATATTCTGATCGGGCCGCACCGATCAGAATAAGGGCCATGGTTATATTTATAGATCACGGGTGGTTTCCATTCAGAGAACACATGGTTTCATTCATAAAACACAGGGTTCTATTCATAGAACACAGGGTTCCATTCATAGAACACAGGGTTCTATTAATAGAACACAAGGTTTTATTCATAAAACACATGGTTATATTTATAGATCACGGGTGGTTTCCATTCAGAGAACACATCATTTCATTCATAAAACACAGGGTTCTATTCATAGAACACAGGGTTCCATTTATAGAACACTGGGTTCTATTCATAGAACACAAGGTTTTATTCATAGAACACATGGTTATATTTATAGATCACGGGTGGTTTCCATTCAGAGAACACATCATTTTATTCATAAAACACAGGGTTCTATTCATAGAACACAGGGTTCCATTTATAGAACACAGGGTTCTATTCATAGAACTCAAGGTTTTATTCATAGAACAGATGGTTATATTTATAGATCACGGGTGGTTTCCATTCAGAGAACACATAATTTCATTCATAAAACACAGGGTTCAATTCATAGAACACAGGGTTCCATTTATAGAACACGGGGTTCTATTCATAGAACACAAGGTTTATTCATAGAACAGATGGTTATATTTATAGATCACGGGTGGTTTCCATTCAGAGAACACATGGTTTCATTCATAAAACACAGGGTTCTATTCATGGAACACAGGGTTCCATTCATAGAACACAGGGTTCTATTAATAGAACACATTGTTTTATTCATAGAACACATGGTTATATTTATAGATCACGGGTGGTTTCCATTCAGAGAACACATAATTTCATTCATAAAACACAGGGTTCTATTCATAGAACACAAGGTTCCAATTATAGAACACAGGGTTCTATTCATAGAACACAAGGTTTTATTCATAGAACAGATGGGTATATTTATAGATCACGGGTGGTGTCCATTCAGAGAACACATGGTTTCATTCATAAAACACAGGGTTCTATTCATAAAACACAGGGTTCCATTCATAGAACACAGGGTTCTATTAATAGAACACAAGGTTTTATTCATAAAACACATGGTTATATTTATAGATCACGGGTGGTTTCCATTCAGAGAACACATCATTTCATTCATAAAACACAGGGTTCTATTCATAGAACACAGGGTTCCATTTATAGAACACTGGGTTCTATTCATAGAACACAAGGTTTTATTCATAGAACACATGGTTATATTTATAGATCACGGGTGGTTTCCATTCAGAGAACACATAATTTTATTCATAAAACACAGGGTTCTATTCATAGAACACAGGGTTCCATTTATAGAACACAGGGTTCTATTCATAGAACTCAAGGTTTTATTCATAGAACAGATGGTTATATTTATAGATCACGGGTGGTTTCCATTCAGAGAACACATAATTTCATTCATAAAACACAGGGTTCTATTCATAGAACACAGGGTTCCATTTATAGAACACGGGGTTCTATTCATAGAACACAAGGTTTATTCATAGAACAGATGGTGATATATATAGATCACGGGTGGTTTCCATACAGAGAACACATGGTTTCATTCATAAAACACAGGGTTCTATTCATGGAACACAGGGATCCATTCATAGAACACAGGGTTCTATTAATAGAACACAAGGTTTTATTCATAGAACACATGGTTATATTTATAGATCACGGGTGGTTTCCATTCAGAGAACACATGATTTCATTCATAAAACACAGGGTTCTATTTATAGAACACAGGGTTCCATTCATAGAACACAGGGTTCTATTAATAGTACACAAGGTTTTATTCATAAAACACATGGTTATACTGTATTTATAGATCACGGGTGGTTTCCATTCAGAGAACACATAATTTCATTCATAAAACACAGGGTTCTATTAATAGAACACAGGGTTCCATTTATAGAACACAGGGTTCTATTCATAGAACACAAGGTTTTATTCATAGAACACATGGTTATATTTATAGATCACGGGTGGTTTTCATTCAGAGAACACATAATTTTATTCATAAAACACAGGGTTCTATTCATAGAACACAGGGTTCTATTCATAGAACTCAAGGTTGTATTCATAGAACAGATGGTTATATTTATAGATCACGGGTGGTTTCCATTCAGAGAACACATAATTGCATTCATAAAACAGAGGGTTCTATTCATAGAACACAGGGTTCCATTTTTAGAACACAGGGTTCTATTCATAGAACACAAGGTTTTATTCATAGAACACATGGCTATATTTATAGATCACGGGTTGTTTCCATTAAGAGAATACATGGTTTCATTCATAAAACACAGGGTTCTATTTATAGAACACAGGGTTCCATTCATAGAACACAGGGTTCTATTAATAGAACACAAGGTTTTATTCATGAAACACATGGTTATATGTATAGATCACGGGTGGTTTCCATTCAGAAAACACATGGTTTCATTCATAAAACACCGGGTTCTATTCATAGAACACAGGGTTCCATTCATAGAACACAGGGTTCTATTAATAGAACACAAGGTTTTATTCATAAAACACATGGTTATATTTATAGATCACGGGTGGTTTCCATTCAGAGAACACATCATTTCATTCATAAAACACAGGGTTCTATTCATAGAACACAGGGTTCCATTTATAGAACACTGGGTTCTATTCATAGAACACAAGGTTTTATTCATAGAACACATGGTTATATTTATAGATCACGGGTGGTTTCCATTCAGAGAACACATCATTTTATTCATAAAACACAGGGTTCTATTCATAGAACACAGGGTTCCATTTATAGAACACAGGGTTCTATTCATAGAACTCAAGGTTTTATTCATAGAACAGATGGTTATATTTATAGATCACGGGTGGTTTCCATTCAGAGAACACATAATTTCATTCATAAAACACAGGGTTCTATTCATAGAACACAGGGTTCCATTTATAGAACACGGGGTTCTATTCATAGAACACAAGGTTTATTCATAGAACAGATGGTTATATTTATAGATCACGGGTGGTTTCCATTCAGAGAACACATCGTTTCATTCATAAAACACAGGGTTCTATTTATGGAACACAGGGTTCCATTCATAGAACACAGGGTTCTATTAATAGAACACAAGGTTTTATTCATAGAACACATGGTTATATTTATAGATCACGGGTGGTTTCCATTCAGAGAACACATAATTTCATTCATAAAACACAGGGTTCTATTCATAGAACACAAGGTTCCAATTATAGAACACAGGGTTCTATTCATAGAACACAAGGTTTTATTCATAGAACAGATGGGTATATTTATAGATCACGGGTGGTTTCCATTCAGAGAACACGTGGTTTCATTCATAAAACACAGGGTTCTATTCATAAAACACAGGGTTCCATTCATAGAACACAGGGTTCTATTAATAGAACACAAGGTTTTATTCATAGAACCCATGGTTATATTTATAGATCACGGGTGGTTTCCATTCAGAGAACACATGATTTCATTCATAAAACACAGGGTTCTATTTATAGAACACAGGGTTCCATTCAAAGAACACAGGGTTCTATTAATAGAACACAAGGTTTTATTCATAAAACACATGGTTATATTTATAGATCACGGGTGTTTTCCATTCAGAGAACACATGGTTTCATTCATAAAACACAGGGTTCTATTCATAGAACACAGGGTTCCATTCAAAGAACACAGGGTTCTATTAATAGAACACAAGGTTTTATTCATAGAACACATGGTTATATTTATAGATCACGGGTGGTTTCCATTCAGAGAACACATAATTTTATTCATAAAACACAGGGTTCTATTCATAGAACACAGGGTTCCATTTATAGAACACAGGGTTCTATTCATAGAACTCAAGGTTTTATTCATAGAACAGATGGTTATATTTATAGATCACGGGTGGTTTCCATTCAGAGAACACATAATTTCATTCATAAAACACAGGGTTCTATTCATAGAACACAGGGTTCCATTTATAGAACACGGGGTTCTATTCATAGAACACAAGGTTTATTCATAGAACAGATGGTGATATATATAGATCACGGGTGGTTTCCATACAGAGAACACATGGTTTCATTCATAAAACACAGGGTTCTATTCATGGAACACAGGGATCCATTCATAGAACACAGGGTTCTATTAATAGAACACAAGGTTTTATTCATAGAACACATGGTTATATTTATAGATCACGGGTGGTTTCCATTCAGAGAACACATGATTTCATTCATAAAACACAGGGTTCTATTTATAGAACACAGGGTTCCATTCATAGAACACAGGGTTCTATTAATAGTACACAAGGTTTTATTCATAAAACACATGGTTATACTGTATTTATAGATCACGGGTGGTTTCCATTCAGAGAACACATAATTTCATTCATAAAACACAGGGTTCTATTAATAGAACACAGGGTTCCATTTATAGAACACAGGGTTCTATTCATAGAACACAAGGTTTTATTCATAGAACACATGGTTATATTTATAGATCACGGGTGGTTTTCATTCAGAGAACACATAATTTTATTCATAAAACACAGGGTTCTATTCATAGAACACAGGGTTCTATTCATAGAACTCAAGGTTGTATTCATAGAACAGATGGTTATATTTATAGATCACGGGTGGTTTCCATTCAGAGAACACATAATTGCATTCATAAAACAGAGGGTTCTATTCATAGAACACAGGGTTCCATTTTTAGAACACAGGGTTCTATTCATAGAACACAAGGTTTTATTCATAGAACACATGGCTATATTTATAGATCACGGGTTGTTTCCATTAAGAGAATACATGGTTTCATTCATAAAACACAGGGTTCTATTTATAGAACACAGGGTTCCATTCATAGAACACAGGGTTCTATTAATAGAACACAAGGTTTTATTCATGAAACACATGGTTATATGTATAGATCACGGGTGGTTTCCATTCAGAAAACACATGGTTTCATTCATAAAACACCGGGTTCTATTCATAGAACACAGGGTTCCATTCATAGAACACAGGGTTCTATTAATAGAACACAAGGTTTTATTCATAAAACACATGGTTATATTTATAGATCACGGGTGGTTTCCATTCAGAGAACACATCATTTCATTCATAAAACACAGGGTTCTATTCATAGAACACAGGGTTCCATTTATAGAACACTGGGTTCTATTCATAGAACACAAGGTTTTATTCATAGAACACATGGTTATATTTATAGATCACGGGTGGTTTCCATTCAGAGAACACATCATTTTATTCATAAAACACAGGGTTCTATTCATAGAACACAGGGTTCCATTTATAGAACACAGGGTTCTATTCATAGAACTCAAGGTTTTATTCATAGAACAGAAGGTTATATTTATAGATCACGGGTGGTTTCCATTCAGAGAACACATAATTTCATTCATAAAACACAGGGTTCTATTCATAGAACACAGGGTTCCATTTATAGAACACGGGGTTCTATTCATAGAACACAAGGTTTATTCATAGAACAGATGGTTATATTTATAGATCACGGGTGGTTTCCATTCAGAGAACACATCGTTTCATTCATAAAACACAGGGTTCTATTTATGGAACACAGGGTTCCATTCATAGAACACAGGGTTCTATTAATAGAACACAAGGTTTTATTCATAGAACACATGGTTATATTTATAGATCACGGGTGGTTTCCATTCAGAGAACACATAATTTCATTCATAAAACACAGGGTTCTATTCATAGAACACAAGGTTCCAATTATAGAACACAGGGTTCTATTCATAGAACACAAGGTTTTATTCATAGAACAGATGGGTATATTTATAGATCACGGGTGGTTTCCATTCAGAGAACACGTGGTTTCATTCATAAAACACAGGGTTCTATTCATAAAACACAGGGTTCCATTCATAGAACACAGGGTTCTATTAATAGAACACAAGGTTTTATTCATAGAACCCATGGTTATATTTATAGATCACGGGTGGTTTCCATTCAGAGAACACATGATTTCATTCATAAAACACAGGGTTCTATTTATAGAACACAGGGTTCCATTCAAAGAACACAGGGTTCTATTAATAGAACACAAGGTTTTATTCATAAAACACATGGTTATATTTATAGATCACGGGTGGTTTCCATTCAGAGAACACATGGTTTCATTCATAAAACACAGGGTTCTATTCATAGAACACAGGGTTCCATTCAAAGAACACAGGGTTCTATTAATAGAACACAAGGTTTTATTCATAAAACACATGGTTATATTTATAGATCACGGGTGGTTTCCATTCAGAGAACACATAATTTCATTCATAAAACACAGGGTTCTATTCATAGAACACAGGGTTCCATTTATAGAACACAGGGTTCTATTCATAGAACACAAGGTTTTATTCATAGAACACATGGTTATATTTATAGATCACGGGTGGTTTCCATTCAGAGAACACATAATTTTATTCATAAAACACAGGGTTCTATTCATAGAACACAGGGTTTCATTTATAGAACACAGGGTTCTATTTATAGAACTCAAGGTTTTATTCATAGTACAGATGGTTATATTTATAGATCACGGGTGGTTTCCATTCAGAGAACACATAATTGCATTCATAAAACACAGGGTTCTATTCATAAAACACAGGGTTCCATTCATAGAACACAGGGTTCTATTAATAGAACACAAGGTTTTATTCATAAAACACATGGTTATATTTATAGATCACGGGTGGTTTCCATTCAGAGAACACATCATTTCATTCATAAAACACAGGGTTCTATTCATAGAACACAGGGTTCCATTTATAGAACACTGGGTTCTATTCATAGAACACAAGGTTTTATTCATAGAACACATGGTTAAATTTATAGATCACGGGTGGTTTCCATTCAGAGAACACATAATTTTATTCATAAAACACAGGGTTCTATTCATAGAACACAGGGTTCCATTTATAGAACACAGGGTTCTATTCATAGAACTCAAGGTTTTATTCATAGAACAGATGGTTATATTTATAGATCACGGGTGGTTTCCATTCAGAGAACACATAATTTCATTCATAAAACACAGGGTTCTATTCATAGAACACAGGGTTTATTCATAGAACACATGGCTATATTTATAGATCACGGGTGGTTTCCATTCAGAGAACACATGGTTTCATTTATAGAACACAGGGTTCCATTCAAAGAACACAGGGTTCTATTAATAGAACACAAGGTTTTATTCATAAAACACATGGTTATATTTATAGATCACGGGTGGTTTCCATTCAGAGAACACATAATTTCATTCATAAAACACAGGGTTCTATTCATCGAACACAGGGTTCCATTTATAGAACACAGGGTTCTATTCATAGAACACAAGGTTTTATTCATAGAACACATGGTTATATTTATAGATCACGGGTGGTTTCCATTCAGAGAACACATCATTTCATTCATAAAACACAGGGTTCTATTCATAGAACACAGGGTTCCATTTATAGAACACTGGTTTCTATTCATAGAACACAAGGTTTTATTCATAGAACACATGGTTATATTTATAGATCACGGGTGGTTTCCATTCAGAGAACACATAATTTTATTCATAAAACACAGGGTTCTATTCATAGAACACAGGGTTCCATTTATAGAACACAGGGTTCTATTCATAGAACTCAAGGTTTTATTCATAGAACAGATGGTTATATTTATAGATCACGGGTGGTTTCCATTCAGAGAACACATAATTTCATTCATAAAACACAGGGTTCTATTCATAGAACACAGGGTTCCATTTATAGAACACGGGGTTCTATTCATAGAACACAAGGTTTATTTATAGAACAGATGGTTATATTTATAGATCACGGGTGGTTTCCATTCAGAGAACACATGGTTTCATTCATAAAACACAGGGTTCTATTCATGGAACACAGGGTTCCATTCATAGAACACAGGGTTCTATTAATAGAACACAAGGTTTTATTCATAGAACACATGGTTATATTTATAGATCACGGGTGGTTTCCATTCATAGAACACATAATTTCATTCATAAAACACAGGGTTCTATTCATAGAACACAAGGTTCCAATTATAGAACACAGGGTTCTATTCATAGAACACAAGGTTTTATTCATAGAACAGATGGGTATATTTATAGATCACGGGTGGTTTCCATTCAGAGAACACATGGTTTCATTCATAAAACACAGGGTTCTATTCATAAAACACAGGGTTCCATTCATAGAACACAGGGTTCTATTAATAGAACACAAGGTTTTATTCATAAAACACATGGTTATATTTATAGATCACGGGTGGTTTCCATTCAGAGAACACATCATTTAATTCATAAAACACAGGGTTCTATTAATAGAACACAGGGTTCCATTTATAGAACACTGGGTTCTATTCATAGAACACAAGGTTTTATTCATAGAACACATGGTTATATTTATAGATCACGGGTGGCTTCCATTCAGAGAACACATAATTTTATTCATAAAACACAGGGTTCTATTCATAGAACATGGGGTTCCATTTATAGAACACAGGGTTCTATTCATAGAACTCAAGGTTTTATTCATAGAACAGATGGTTATATTTATAGATCACGGGTGGTTTCCATTCAGAGAACACATAATTTCATTTATAAAACACAGGGTTCTATTCATAGAACACAGGGTTCCATTTATAGAACACGGGGTTCTATTCATAGAACACAAGGTTTATTCATAGAACAGATGGTTATATTTATAGATCACGGGTGGTTTCCATTCAGAGAACACATGGTTTCATTCATAAAACACAGGGTTCTATTCATGGAACACAGGGTTCCATTCATAGAACACAGGGTTCTATTAATAGAACACAAGGTTTTATTCATAGAACACATGGTTATATTTATAGATCATGGGTGGTTTCCATTCAGAGAACACATAATTTCATTCATAAAACACAGGGTTCTATTCATAGAACACAAGGTTCCAATTATAGAACACAGGGTTCTATTCATAGAACACAAGGTTTTATTCATAGAACAGATGGGTATATTTATAGATCACGGGTGGTTTCCATTCAGAGAACACATGGTTTCATTCATAAAACACAGGGTTCTTTTTATAGAACACAGGGTTCCATTCATAGAACACAGGGTTCTATTAATAGAACACAAGGTTTTATTCATAAAACACATGGTTATATTTATAGATCACAGGTGGTTTCCATTCAGAGAACACATGGTTTCATTCATAAAACACAGGGTTCTATTCATAAAACACAGGGTTCCATTCATAGAACACAGGGTTCTATTAATAGAACACAAGGTTTTATTTATAGAACACATGGTTATATTTATAGATCACGGGTGGTTTCCATTCAGAGAACACATGATTTCATTCATAAAACACAGGGTTCTATTTATAGAACACAGGGTTCCATTCATAGAACACAGGGTTCTATTAATAGTACACAAGGTTTTATTCATAAAACACATGGTTATATTTATAGATCACGGGTGGTTTCCATTCAGAGAACACATAATTTCATTCATAAAACACAGGGTTCTATTCATAGAACACAGGGTTCCATTTATAGAACACAGGGTTCTATTCATAGAACACAAGGTTTTATTCATAGAACACATGGTTATATTTATAGATCACGGGTGGTTTCCATTCAGAGAACACATAATTTTATTCATAAAACACAGGGTTCTATTCATAGAACACAGGGTTCTATTCATAGAACTCAAGGTTGTATTCATAGAACAGATGGTTATATTTATAGATCACGGGTGGTTTCCATTCAGAGAACACATAATTGCATTCATAAAACACAGGGTTCTGTTCATAGAACACAGGGTTCCATTTATAGAACACAGGGTTCTATTCATAGAACACAAGGTTTTATTCATAGAACACATGGCTATATTTATAGATCACGGGTGGTTTCCATTAAGATAATACATGGTTTCATTCATAAAACACAGGGTTCTATTTATAGAACACAGGGTTCCATTCATAGAACACAGGGTTCTATTAATAGAACACAAGGTTTTATTCATGAAACACATGGTTATATGTATAGATCACGGGTGGTTTCCATTCAGAGAACACATGGTTTAATTCATAAAACACTGATTCTATTCATAGAACACAGGGTTCCATTCATAGAACACAGGGTTCTATTAATAGAACACAAGGTTTTATTCATAAAACACATGGTTATATTTATAGATCACGGGTGGTTTCCATTCAGAGAACACATCATTTCATTCATAAAACACAGGGTTCTATTCATAGAACACAGGGTTCCATTTATAGAACACTGGGTTCTATTCATAGAACACAAGGTTTTATTCATAGAACACATGGTTATATTTATAGATCACGGGTGGTTTCTATTCAGAGAACACATCATTTTATTCATAAAACACAGGGTTCTATTCATAGAACACAGGGTTCCATTTATAGAACACAGGGTTCTATTCATAGAACTCAAGGTTTTATTCATAGAACAGATGGTTATATTTATAGATCACGGGTGGTTTCCATTCAGAGAACACATAATTTCATTCATAAAACACAGGGTTCTATTCATAGAACACAGGGTTCCATTTATAGAACACGGGGTTCTATTCATAGAACACAAGGTTTATTCATAGAACAGATGGTTATATTTATAGATCACGGGTGGTTTCCATTCAGAGAACACATGATTTCATTCATAAAACACAGGGTTCTATTTATAGAACACAGGGTTCCATTCATAAAACACAGGGTTCTATTAATAGAACACAAGGTTTTATTCATAAAACACATGGTTATATTTATAGATCACGGGTGGTTTCCATTCAGAGAACACATGGTTTCATTCATAAAACACAGGGTTCTATTCATAGAACACAGGGATCCATTCAAAAAACACGGGGTTCTATTAATAGAACACAAGGTTTTATTCATAAAACACATGGTTATATTTATAGATCACGGGTGGTTTCCATTCAGAGAACACATAATTTCATTCATAAAACACAGGGTTCTATTCATAGAACACAGGGTTCCATTTATAGAACACAGGGTTTTATTCATAGAACACAAGGTTTTATTCATAGAACACATGGTTATATTTATAGATCACGGGTGGTTTCCATTCAGAGAACACATAATTGCATTCATAAAACACAGGGTTCTATTCATAGAACACAGGGTTCCATTTATAGAACACAGGGTTCTATTCATAGAACACAAGGTTTTATTCATAGAACACATGGCTATATTTATAGATCACGGGTGGTTTCCATTCAGAGAACACAT
Source organism: Crinia signifera (assembly GCF_055691185.1). Classification (NCBI taxonomy): domain Eukaryota; kingdom Metazoa; phylum Chordata; class Amphibia; order Anura; family Myobatrachidae; genus Crinia; species Crinia signifera. The sequence continues at coordinate 234,032,431 of NC_139217.1, read as the reverse complement.
GGTTTCATTCATAAAACACAGGGTTCTATTTAAAGAACACAGGGTTCCATTCATAGAACACAGGGTTCTATTAATAGAACACAAGGTTTTATTCATAAAACACATGGTTATATTTATAGATCACGGGTGGTTTCCATTCAGAGAACACATGGTTTCATTCATAAAACACAGGGTTCTATTCATAGAACACAGGGTTCCATTCATAGAACACAGGGTTCTATTAATAGAACACAAGGTTTTATTCATAAAACACATGGTTATATTTATAGATCACGGGTGGTTTCCATTCAGAGAACACATCATTTCATTCATAAAACACAGGGTTCTATTCATAGAACACAGGGTTCCATTTATAGAACACTGGGTTCTATTCATAGAACACAAGGTTTTATTCATAGAACACATGGTTATATTTATAGATCACGGGTGGTTTCCATTCAGAGAACACATAATTTTATTCATAAAACACAGGGTTCTATTCATAGAACACAGGGTTCCATTTATAGAACACAGGGTTCTATTCATAGAACTCAAGGTTTTATTCATAGAACAGATGGTTATATTTATAGATCACGGGTTGTTTCCATTCAGAGAACATATAATTTTTTTCATAAAACACAGGGTTCTATTCATAGAACACAGGGTTCCATTTATAGAACACGGGGTTCTATTCATAGAACACAAGGTTTATTCATAGAACAGATGGTTATATTTATAGATCACGGGTGGTTTCCATTCAGAGAACACATGGTTTCATTCATAAAACACAGGGTTCTATTCATGGAACACAGGGTTCCATTCATAGAACACAGGGTTCTATTAATAGAACACAAGGTTTTATTCATAGAACACATGGTTATATTTATAGATCACGGGTGGTTTCCATTCAGAGAACACATAATTTCATTCATAAAACACAGGGTTCTATTCATAGAACACAAGGTTCCAATTATAGAACACAGGGTTCTATTCATAGAACACAAGGTTTTATTCATAGAACAGATGGGTATATTTATAGATCACGGGTGGTTTCCATTCAGAGAACACATGGTTTCATTCATAAAACACAGGGTTCTATTCATAAAACACAGGGTTCCATTCATAGAACACAGGGTTCTATTAATAGAACACAAGGTTTTATTCATAGAACACATGGTTATATTTATAGATCACGGGTGGTTTCCATTCAGAGAACACATGATTTCATTCATAAAACACAGGGTTCTATTTATAGAACACAGGGTTCCATTCATAGAACACAGGGTTCTATTAATAGAACACAAGGTTTTATTCATAAAACACATGGTTATATTTATAGATCACGGGTGGTTTCCATTTAGAGAACACATGGTTTCATTCATAAAACTCAGGGTTCTATTCATAGAACACAGGGTTCCATTCAAAGAACACAGGGTTCTATTAATAGAACACAAGGTTTTATTCATAAAACACATGGTTATATTTATAGATCACGGGTGGTTTCCATTCAGAGAACACATAATTTCATTCATAAAACACAGGGTTCTATTCATAGAACACAGGGTTCCATTTATAGAACACAGGGTTCTATTCATAGAACACAAGGTTTTATTCATAGAACACATGGTTATATTTATAGATCACGGGTGGTTTCCATTCAGAGAACACATAATTTTATTCATAAAACACAGGGTTCTATTCATAGAACACAGGGTTCTATTCATAGAACTCAAGGTTGTATTCATAGAACAGATGGTTATATTTATAGATCACGGGTGGTTTCCATTCAGAGAACACATAATTGCATTCATAAAACACAGGGTTCTGTTCATAGAACACAGGGTTCCATTTATAGAACACAGGGTTCTATTCATAGAACACAAGGTTTTATTCATAGAACACATGGCTATATTTATAGATCACGGGTGGTTTCCATTAAGATAATACATGGTTTCATTCATAAAACACAGGGTTCTATTTATAGAACACAGGGTTCCATTCATAGAACACAGGGTTCTATTAATAGAACACAAGGTTTTATTCATGAAACACATGGTTATATGTATAGATCACGGGTGGTTTCCATTCAGAGAACACATGGTTTAATTCATAAAACACTGATTCTATTCATAGAACACAGGGTTCCATTCATAGAACACAGGGTTCTATTAATAGAACACAAGGTTTTATTCATAAAACACATGGTTATATTTATAGATCACGGGTGGTTTCCATTCAGAGAACACATCATTTCATTCATAAAACACAGGGTTCTATTCATAGAACACAGGGTTCCATTTATAGAACACTGGGTTCTATTCATAGAACACAAGGTTTTATTCATAGAACACATGGTTATATTTATAGATCACGGGTGGTTTCTATTCAGAGAACACATCATTTTATTCATAAAACACAGGGTTCTATTCATAGAACACAGGGTTCCATTTATAGAACACAGGGTTCTATTCATAGAACTCAAGGTTTTATTCATAGAACAGATGGTTATATTTATAGATCACGGGTGGTTTCCATTCAGAGAACACATAATTTCATTCATAAAACACAGGGTTCTATTCATAGAACACAGGGTTCCATTTATAGAACACGGGGTTCTATTCATAGAACACAAGGTTTATTCATAGAACAGATGGTTATATTTATAGATCACGGGTGGTTTCCATTCAGAGAACACATGATTTCATTCATAAAACACAGGGTTCTATTTATAGAACACAGGGTTCCATTCATAAAACACAGGGTTCTATTAATAGAACACAAGGTTTTATTCATAAAACACATGGTTATATTTATAGATCACGGGTGGTTTCCATTCAGAGAACACATGGTTTCATTCATAAAACACAGGGTTCTATTCATAGAACACAGGGATCCATTCAAAAAACACGGGGTTCTATTAATAGAACACAAGGTTTTATTCATAAAACACATGGTTATATTTATAGATCACGGGTGGTTTCCATTCAGAGAACACATAATTTCATTCATAAAACACAGGGTTCTATTCATAGAACACAGGGTTCCATTTATAGAACACAGGGTTTTATTCATAGAACACAAGGTTTTATTCATAGAACACATGGTTATATTTATAGATCACGGGTGGTTTCCATTCAGAGAACACATAATTGCATTCATAAAACACAGGGTTCTATTCATAGAACACAGGGTTCCATTTATAGAACACAGGGTTCTATTCATAGAACACAAGGTTTTATTCATAGAACACATGGCTATATTTATAGATCACGGGTGGTTTCCATTCAGAGAACACATGGTTTCATTCATAAAACACAGGGTTCTATTTAAAGAACACAGGGTTCCATTCATAGAACACAGGGTTCTATTAATAGAACACAAGGTTTTATTCATAAAACACATGGTTATATTTATAGATCACGGGTGGTTTCCATTCAGAGAACACATGGTTTCATTCATAAAACACAGGGTTCTATTCATAGAACACAGGGTTCCATTCATAGAACACAGGGTTCTATTAATAGAACACAAGGTTTTATTCATAAAACACATGGTTATATTTATAGATCACGGGTGGTTTCCATTCAGAGAACACATCATTTCATTCATAAAACACAGGGTTCTATTCATAGAACACAGGGTTCCATTTATAGAACACTGGGTTCTATTCATAGAACACAAGGTTTTATTCATAGAACACATGGTTATATTTATAGATCACGGGTGGTTTCCATTCAGAGAACACATAATTTTATTCATAAAACACAGGGTTCTATTCATAGAACACAGGGTTCCATTTATAGAACACAGGGTTCTATTCATAGAACTCAAGGTTTTATTCATAGAACAGATGGTTATATTTATAGATCACGGGTTGTTTCCATTCAGAGAACATATAATTTTTTTCATAAAACACAGGGTTCTATTCATAGAACACAGGGTTCCATTTATAGAACACGGGGTTCTATTCATAGAACACAAGGTTTATTCATAGAACAGATGGTTATATTTATAGATCACGGGTGGTTTCCATTCAGAGAACACATGGTTTCATTCATAAAACACAGGGTTCTATTCATGGAACACAGGGTTCCATTCATAGAACACAGGGTTCTATTAATAGAACACAAGGTTTTATTCATAGAACACATGGTTATATTTATAGATCACGGGTGGTTTCCATTCAGAGAACACATAATTTCATTCATAAAACACAGGGTTCTATTCATAGAACACAAGGTTCCAATTATAGAACACAGGGTTCTATTCATAGAACACAAGGTTTTATTCATAGAACAGATGGGTATATTTATAGATCACGGGTGGTTTCCATTCAGAGAACACATGGTTTCATTCATAAAACACAGGGTTCTATTCATAAAACACAGGGTTCCATTCATAGAACACAGGGTTCTATTAATAGAACACAAGGTTTTATTCATAGAACACATGGTTATATTTATAGATCACGGGTGGTTTCCATTCAGAGAACACATGATTTCATTCATAAAACACAGGGTTCTATTTATAGAACACAGGGTTCCATTCATAGAACACAGGGTTCTATTAATAGAACACAAGGTTTTATTCATAAAACACATGGTTATATTTATAGATCACGGGTGGTTTCCATTTAGAGAACACATGGTTTCATTCATAAAACTCAGGGTTCTATTCATAGAACACAGGGTTCCATTCAAAGAACACAGGGTTCTATTAATAGAACACAAGGTTTTATTCATAAAACACATGGTTATATTTATAGATCACGGGTGGTTTCCATTCAGAGAACACATAATTTCATTCATAAAACACCGGGTTCTATTCATAGAACACAGGGTTCCATTTATAGAACACAGGGTTCTATTCATAGAACACAAGGTTTTATTCATAGAACACATGGTTATATTTATAGATCACGGGTGGTTTCCATTCAGAGAACACATAATTTTATTCATAAAACACAGGGTTCTATTCATAGAACACAGGGTTCCATTTATAGAACACAGGGTTCTATTCATAGAACTCAAGGTTTTATTCATAGTACAGATGGTTATATTTATAGATCACGGGTGGTTTCCATTCAGAGAACACATAATTGCATTCATAAAACACAGGGTTCTATTCATAAAACACAGGGTTCCATTCATAGAACACAGGGTTCTATTCATAGAACACAAGGTTTGATTCATAAAACACATGGTTATATTTATAGATCACGGGTGGTTTCCATTCAGAGAACACATGGTTTCATTCATAAAACACAGGGTTCTATTCATGGAACACAGGGTTCCATTCATAGAACACAGGGTTCTATTAATAGAACACAAGGTTTTATTCATAGAACACATGGTTATATTTATAGATCACGGGTGGTTTCCATTCAGAGAACACATAATTTCATTCATAAAACACAGGGTTCTATTCATAGAACACAAGGTTCCAATTATAGAACACAGGGTTCTATTCATAGAACACAAGGTTTTATTCATAGAACAGATGGGTATATTTATAGATCACGGGTGGTTTCCATTCAGAGAACACATGGTTTCATTCATAAAACACAGGGTTCTTTTTATAGAACACAGGGTTCCATTCATAGAACACAGGGTTCTATTAATAGAACACAAGGTTTTATTCATAAAACACATGGTTATATTTATAGATCACAGGTGGTTTCCATTCAGAGAACACATGGTTTCATTCATAAAACACAGGGTTCTATTCATAAAACACAGGGTTCCATTCATAGAACACAGGGTTCTATTAATAGAACACAAGGTTTTATTTATAGAACACATGGTTATATTTATAGATCACGGGTGGTTTCCATTCAGAGAACACATGATTTCATTCATAAAACACAGGGTTCTATTTATAGAACACAGGGTTCCATTCATAGAACACAGGGTTCTATTAATAGTACACAAGGTTTTATTCATAAAACACATGGTTATATTTATAGATCACGGGTGGTTTCCATTCAGAGAACACATAATTTCATTCATAAAACACAGGGTTCTATTCATAGAACACAGGGTTCCATTTATAGAACACAGGGTTCTATTCATAGAACACAAGGTTTTATTCATAGAACACATGGTTATATTTATAGATCACGGGTGGTTTCCATTCAGAGAACACATAATTTTATTCATAAAACACAGGGTTCTATTCATAGAACACAGGGTTCTATTCATAGAACTCAAGGTTGTATTCATAGAACAGATGGTTATATTTATAGATCACGGGTGGTTTCCATTCAGAGAACACATAATTGCATTCATAAAACACAGGGTTCTGTTCATAGAACACAGGGTTCCATTTATAGAACACAGGGTTCTATTCATAGAACACAAGGTTTTATTCATAGAACACATGGCTATATTTATAGATCACGGGTGGTTTCCATTAAGATAATACATGGTTTCATTCATAAAACACAGGGTTCTATTTATAGAACACAGGGTTCCATTCATAGAACACAGGGTTCTATTAATAGAACACAAGGTTTTATTCATGAAACACATGGTTATATGTATAGATCACGGGTGGTTTCCATTCAGAGAACACATGGTTTAATTCATAAAACACTGATTCTATTCATAGAACACAGGGTTCCATTCATAGAACACAGGGTTCTATTAATAGAACACAAGGTTTTATTCATAAAACACATGGTTATATTTATAGATCACGGGTGGTTTCCATTCAGAGAACACATCATTTCATTCATAAAACACAGGGTTCTATTCATAGAACACAGGGTTCCATTTATAGAACACTGGGTTCTATTCATAGAACACAAGGTTTTATTCATAGAACACATGGTTATATTTATAGATCACGGGTGGTTTCCATTCAGAGAACACATAATTTTATTCATAAAACACAGGGTTCTATTCATAGAACACAGGGTTCCATTTATAGAACACAGGGTTCTATTCATAGAACTCAAGGTTTTATTCATAGAACAGATGGTTATATTTATAGATCACGGGTTGTTTCCATTCAGAGAACATATAATTTTTTTCATAAAACACAGGGTTCTATTCATAGAACACAGGGTTCCATTTATAGAACACGGGGTTCTATTCATAGAACACAAGGTTTATTCATAGAACAGATGGTTATATTTATAGATCACGGGTGGTTTCCATTCAGAGAACACATGGTTTCATTCATAAAACACAGGGTTCTATTCATGGAACACAGGGTTCCATTCATAGAACACAGGGTTCTATTAATAGAACACAAGGTTTTATTCATAGAACACATGGTTATATTTATAGATCACGGGTGGTTTCCATTCAGAGAACACATAATTTCATTCATAAAACACAGGGTTCTATTCATAGAACACAAGGTTCCAATTATAGAACACAGGGTTCTATTCATAGAACACAAGGTTTTATTCATAGAACAGATGGGTATATTTATAGATCACGGGTGGTTTCCATTCAGAGAACACATGGTTTCATTCATAAAACACAGGGTTCTATTCATAAAACACAGGGTTCCATTCATAGAACACAGGGTTCTATTAATAGAACACAAGGTTTTATTCATAGAACACATGGTTATATTTATAGATCACGGGTGGTTTCCATTCAGAGAACACATGATTTCATTCATAAAACACAGGGTTCTATTTATAGAACACAGGGTTCCATTCATAGAACACAGGGTTCTATTAATAGAACACAAGGTTTTATTCATAAAACACATGGTTATATTTATAGATCACGGGTGGTTTCCATTTAGAGAACACATGGTTTCATTCATAAAACACAGGGTTCTATTCATAGAACACAGGGTTCCATTCAAAGAACACAGGGTTCTATTAATAGAACACAAGGTTTTATTCATAAAACACATGGTTATATTTATAGATCACGGGTGGTTTCCATTCAGAGAACACATAATTTCATTCATAAAACACAGGGTTCTATTCATAGAACACAGGGTTCCATTTATAGAACACAGGGTTCTATTCATAGAACACAAGGTTTTATTCATAGAACACATGGTTATATTTATAGATCACGGGTGGTTTCCATTCAGAGAACACATAATTTTATTCATAAAACACAGGGTTCTATTCATAGAACACAGGGTTCCATTTATAGAACACAGGGTTCTATTCATAGAACTCAAGGTTTTATTCATAGTACAGATGGTTATATTTATAGATCACGGGTGGTTTCCATTCAGAGAACACATAATTGCATTCATAAAACACAGGGTTCTATTCATAAAACACAGGGTTCCATTCATAGAACACAGGGTTCTATTAATAGAACACAAGGTTTGATTCATAAAACACATGGTTATATTTATAGATCACGGGTGGTTTCCATTCAGAGAACACATCATTTCATTCATAAAACACAGGGTTCTATTCATAGAACACAGGGTTCCATTTATAGAACACTGGGTTCTATTCATAGAACACAAGGTTTTATTCATAGAACACATGGTTAAATTTATAGATCACGGGTGGTTTCCATTCAGAGAACACATAATTTTATTCATAAAACACAGGGTTCTATTCATAGAACACAGGGTTCCATTTATAGAACACAGGGTTCTATTCATAGAACTCAAGGTTTTATTCATAGAACAGATGGTTATATTTATAGATCACGGGTGGTTTCCATTCAGAGAACACATAATTTCATTCATAAAACACAGGGTTCTATTCATAGAACACAGGGTTCCATTTATAGAACACGGGGTTCTATTCATAGAACACAAGGTTTATTCATAGAACACATGGCTATATTTATAGATCACGGGTGGTTTCCATTCAGAGAACACATGGTTTCATTTATAGAACACAGGGTTCCATTCAAAGAACACAGGGTTCTATTAATAGAACACAAGGTTTTATTCATAAAACACATGGTTATATTTATAGATCACGGGTGGTTTCCATTCAGAGAACACATAATTTCATTCATAAAACACAGGGTTCTATTCATCGAACACAGGGTTCCATTTATAGAACACAGGGTTCTATTCATAGAACACAAGGTTTTATTCATAGAACACATGGTTATATTTATAGATCACGGGTGGTTTCCATTCAGAGAACACATAATTTTATTCATAAAACACAGGGTTCTATTCATAGAACACAGGGTTCCATTTATAGAACACAGGGTTCTATTCATAGAACTCAAGGTTTTATTCATAGTACAGATGGTTATATTTATAGATCACGGGTGGCTTCCATTCAGAGAACACATAATTGCATTCATAAAACACAGGGTTCTATTCATAGAACACAGGGTTCCATTCATAGAACACAGGGTTCTATTAATAGAACACAAGGTTTTATTCATAAAACACATGGTTACATTTATAGATCACGGGTGGTTTCCATTCAGAGAACACATCATTTCATTCATAAAACACAGGGTTCTATTCATAGAACACAGGGTTCCATTTATAGAACACTGGTTTCTATTCATAGAACACAAGGTTTTATTCATAGAACACATGGTTATATTTATAGATCACGGGTGGTTTCCATTCAGAGAACACATAATTTTATTCATAAAACACAGGGTTCTATTCATAGAACACTGGGTTCCATTTATAGAACACAGGGTTCTATTCATAGAACTCAAGGTTTTATTCATAGAACAGATGGTTATATTTATAGATCACGGGTGGTTTCCATTCAGAGAACACATAATTTCATTCATAAAACACAGGGTTCTATTCATAGAACACAGGGTTCCATTTATAGAACACGGGGTTCTATTCATAGAACACAAGGTTTATTTATAGAACAGATGGTTATATTTATAGATCACGGGTGGTTTCCATTTAGAGAACACATGGTTTCATTCATAAAACACAGGGTTCTATTCATGGAACACAGGGTTCCATTCATAGAACACAGGGTTCTATTAATAGAACACAAGGTTTTATTCATAGAACACATGGTTATATTTATAGATCACGGGTGGTTTCCATTCAGAGAACACATAATTTCATTCATAAAACACAGGGTTCTATTCATAGAACACAAGGTTCCAATTATAGAACACAGGGTTCTATTCATAGAACACAAGGTTTTATTCATAGAACAGATGGGTATATTTATAGATCACGGGTGGTTTCCATTCAGAGAACACATGGTTTCATTCATAAAACACAGGGTTCTATTCATAAAACACAGGGTTCCATTCATAGAACACAGGGTTCTATTAATAGAACACAAGGTTTTATTCATAAAACACATGGTTATATTTATAGATCACGGGTGGTTTCCATTCAGAGAACACATCATTTAATTCATAAAACACAGGGTTCTATTAATAGAACACAGGGTTCCATTTATAGAACACTGGGTTCTATTCATAGAACACAAGGTTTTATTCATAGAACACATGGTTATATTTATAGATCACGGGTGGCTTCCATTCAGAGAACACATAATTTTATTCATAAAACACAGGGTTCTATTCATAGAACATGGGGTTCCATTTATAGAACACAGGGTTCTATTCATAGAACTCAAGGTTTTATTCATAGAACAGATGGTTATATTTATAGATCACATGTGGTTTCCATTCAGAGAACACATAATTTCATTCATAAAACACAGGGTTCTATTCATAGAACACAGGGTTCCATTTATAGAACACGGGGTTCTATTCATTAAACACAAGGTTTATTCATAGAACAGATGGTTATATTTATAGATCACGGGTGGTTTCCATTCAGAGAACACATGGTTTCATTCATAAAACACAGGGTTCTATTCATGGAACACAGGGTTCCATTCATAGAACACAGGGTTCTATTAATAGAACACAAGGTTTTATTCATAGAACACATGGTTATATTTATAGATCACAGGTGGTTTCCATTCAGAGAACACATAATTTCATTCATAAAACACAGGGTTCTATTCATAGAACACAAGGTTCCAATTATAGAACACAGGGTTCTATTCATAGAACACAAGGTTTTATTCATAGAACAGATGGGTATATTTATAGATCACGGGTTGTTTCCATTCAGAGAACACATGGTTTCATTCATAAAACACAGGGTTCTTTTTATAGAACACAGGGTTCAATTCATAGAACACAGGGTTCTATTAATAGAACACAAGGTTTTATTCATAAAACACATGGTTATATTTATAGATCACAGGTGGTTTCCATTCAGAGAACACATGGTTTCATTCATAAAACACAGGGTTCTATTCATAAAACACAGGGTTCCATTCATAGAACACAGGGTTCTATTAATAGAACACAAGGTTTTATTTATAGAACACATGGTTATATTTATAGATCACGGGTGGTTTCCATTCAGAGAACACATGATTTCATTCATAAAACACAGGGTTCTATTTATAGAACACAGGGTTCCATTCATAGAACACAGGGTTCTATTAATAGTACACAAGGTTTTATTCATAAAACACATGGTTATATTTATAGATCACGGGTGGTTTCCATTCAGAGAACACATAATTTCATTCATAAAACACAGGGTTCTATTCATAGAACACAGGGTTCCATTTATAGAACACAGGGTTCTATTCATAGAACACAAGGTTTTATTCATAGAACACATGGTTATATTTATAGATCACGGGTGGTTTCCATTCAGAGAACACATAATTTTATTCATAAAACACAGGGTTCTATTCATAGAACACAGGGTTCTATTCATAGAACTCAAGGTTGTATTCATAGAACAGATGGTTATATTTATAGATCACGGGTGGTTTCCAATCAGAGAACACATAATTGCATTCATAAAACACAGGGTTCTGTTCATAAAACACAGGGTTCCATTTATAGAACACAGGGTTCTATTCATAGAACACAAGGTTTTATTCATAGAACACATGGCTATATTTATAGATCACGGGTGGTTTCCATTAATATAATACATGGTTTCATTCATAAAACACAGGGTTCTATTTATAGAACACAGGGTTCCATTCATAGAACACAGGGTTCTATTAATAGAACACAAGGTTTTATTCATGAAACACATGGTTATATGTATAGATCACGGGTGGTTTCCATTCAGAGAACACATGGTTTAATTCATAAAACACTGATTCTATTCATAGAACACAGGGTTCCATTCATAGAACACAGGGTTCTATTAATAGAACACAAGGTTTTATTCATAAAACACATGGTTATATTTATAGATCACGGGTGGTTTCCATTCAGAGAACACATCATTTCATTCATAAAACACAGGGTTCTATTCATAGAACACAGGGTTCCATTTATAGAACACTGGGTTCTATTCATAGAACACAAGGTTTTATTCATAGAACACATGGTTATATTTATAGATCATGGGTGGTTTCTATTCAGAGAACACATCATTTTATTCATAAAACACAGGGTTCTATTCATAGAACACAGGGTTCCATTTATAGAACACAGGGTTCTATTCATAGAACTCAAGGTTTTATTCATAGAACAGATGGTTATATTTATAGATCACGGGTGGTTTCCATTCAGAGAACACATAATTTCATTCATAAAACACAGGGTTCTATTCATAGAACACAGGGTTCCATTTATAGAACACGGGGTTCTATTCATAGAACACAAGGTTTATTCATAGAACAGATGGTTATATTTATAGATCACGGGTGGTTTCCATTCAGAGAACACATGATTTCATTCATAAAACACAGGGTTCTATTTATAGAACACAGGGTTCCATTCATAAAACACAGGGTTCTATTAATAGAACACAAGGTTTTATTCATAAAACACATGGTTATATTTATAGATCACGGGTGGTTTCCATTCAGAGAACACATGGTTTCATTCATAAAACACAGGGTTCTATTCATAGAACACAGGGATCCATTCAAAGAACACGGGGTTCTATTAATAGAACACAAGGTTTTATTCATAAAACACATGGTTATATTTATAGATCACGGGTGGTTTCCATTCAGAGAACACATAATTTCATTCATAAAACACAGGGTTCTATTCATAGAACACAAGGTTCCATTTATAGAACACAGGGTTTTATTCATAGAACACAAGGTTTTATTCATAGAACACATGGTTATATTTATAGATCACGGGTGGTTTCCATTCAGAGAACACATAATTGCATTCATAAAACACAGGGTTCTATTCATAGAACACAGGGTTCCATTTATAGAACACAGGGTTCTATTCATAGAACACAAGGTTTTATTCATAGAACACATGGCTATATTTATAGATCACGGGTGGTTTCCATTCAGAGAACACATGGTTTCATTCATAAAACACAGGGTTCTATTTAAAGAACACAGGGTTCCATTCATAGAACACAGGGTTCTATTAATAGAACACAAGGTTTTATTCATAAAACACATGGTTATATTTATAGATCACGGGTGGTTTCCATTCAGAGAACACATGGTTTCATTCATAAAACACAGGGTTCTATTCATAGAACACAGGGTTCCATTCATAGAACACAGGGTTCTATTAATAGAACACAAGGTTTTATTCATAAAACACATGGTTATATTTATAGATCACGGGTGGTTTCTATTCAGAGAACACATCATTTCATTCATAAAACACAGGGTTCTATTCATAGAACACAGGGTTCCATTTATAGAACACTGGGTTCTATTCATAGAACACAAGGTTTTATTCATAGAACACATGGTTATATTTATAGATCACGGGTGGTTTCCATTCAGAGAACACATAATTTTATTCATAAAACACAGGGTTCTATTCATAGAACACAGGGTTCCATTTATAGAACACAGGGTTCTATTCATAGAACTCAAGGTTTTATTCATAGAACAGATGGTTATATTTATAGATCACGGGTTGTTTCCATTCAGAGAACACATAATTTTTTTCATAAAACACAGGGTTCTATTCATAGAACACAGGGTTCCATTTATAGAACACGGGGTTCTATTCATAGAACACAAGGTTTATTCATGGAACAGATGGTTATATTTATAGATCACGGGTGGTTTCCATTCAGAGAACACATGGTTTCATTCATAAAACACAGGGTTCTATTCATGGAACACAGGGTTCCATTCATAGAACACAGGGTTCTATTAATAGAACACAAGGTTTTATTCATAGAACACATGGTTATATTTATAGATCACGGGTGGTTTCCATTCAGAGAACACATAATTTCATTCATAAAACACAGGGTTCTATTCATAGAACACAAGGTTCCAATTATAGAACACAGGGTTCTATTCATAGAACACAAGGTTTTATTCATAGAACAGATGGGTATATTTATAGATCACGGGTGGTTTCCATTCAGAGAACACATGGTTTCATTCATAAAACACAGGGTTCTATTCATAAAACACAGGGTTCCATTCATAGAACACAGGGTTCTATTAATAGAACACAAGGTTTTATTCATAAAACACATGGTTATATTTATAGATCACGGGTGGTTTCCATTCAGAGAACACATCATTTAATTCATAAAACACAGGGTTCTATTAATAGAACACAGGGTTCCATTTATAGAACACTGGGTTCTATTCATAGAACACAAGGTTTTATTCATAGAACACATGGTTATATTTATAGATCACGGGTGGTTTCCATTCAGAGAACACATAATTTTATTCATAAAACACAGGGTTCTATTCATAGAACACAGGGTTCCATTTATAGAACACGGGGTTCTATTCATAGAACACAAGGTTTATTCATAGAACAGATGGTTATATTTATAGATCACGGGTGGTTTCCATTCAGAGAACACATGGTTTCATTCATAAAACACAGGGTTCTATTCATGGAACACAGGGTTCCATTCATAGAACACAGGGTTCTATTAATAGAACACAAGGTTTTATTCATAGAACACATGGTTATATTTATAGATCACGGGTGGTTTCCATTCAGAGAACACATAATTTCATTCATAAAACACAGGGTTCTATTCATAGAACACAAGGTTCCAATTATAGAACACAGGGTTCTATTCATAGAACACAAGGTTTTATTCATAGAACAGATGGGTATATTTATAGATCACGGGTGGTTTCCATTCAGAGAACACATGGTTTCATTCATAAAACACAGGGTTCTATTCATAAAACACAGGGTTCCATTCATAGAACACAGGGTTCTATTAATAGAACACAAGGTTTTATTCATAAAACACATGGTTATATTTATAGATCACGGGTGGTTTCCATTCAGAGAACACATCATTTAATTCATAAAACACAGGGTTCTATTAATAGAACACAGGGTTCCATTTATAGAACACTGGGTTCTATTCATAGAACACATGGTTTTATTCATAGAACACATGGTTATATTTATAGATCATGGGTGGCTTCCATTCAGAGAACACATAATTTTATTCATAAAACACAGGGTTCTATTCATAGAACATGGGGTTCCATTTATAGAACACAGGGTTCTATTCATAGAACTCAAGGTTTTATTCATAGAACAGATGGTTATATTTATAGATCACGGGTGGTTTCCATTCAGAGAACACATAATTTCATTCATAAAACACAGGGTTCTATTCATAGAACACAGGGTTCCATTTATAGAACACGGGGTTCTATTCATAGAACACAAGGTTTATTCATAGAACAGATGGTTATATTTATAGATCACGGGTGGTTTCCATTCAGAGAACACATGGTTTCATTCATAAAACACAGGGTTCTATTCATGGAACACAGGGTTCCATTCATAGAACACAGGGTTCTATTAATAGAACACAAGGTTTTATTCATAGAACACATGGTTATATTTATAGATCACGGGTGGTTTCCATTCAGAGAACACATAATTTCATTCATAAAACACAGGGTTCTATTCATAGAACACAAGGTTCCAATTATAGAACACAGGGTTCTATTCATAGAACACAAGGTTTTATTCATAGAACAGATGGGTATATTTATAGATCACGGGTGGTTTCCATTCAGAGAACACATGGTTTCATTCATAAAACACAGGGTTCTTTTTATAGAACACAGGGTTCCATTCATAGAACACAGGGTTCTATTAATAGAACACAAGGTTTTATTCATAAAACACATGGTTATATTTATAGATCACAGGTGGTTTCCATTCAGAGAACACATGGTTTCATTCATAAAACACAGGGTTCTATTCATAAAACACAGGGTTCCATTCATAGAACACAGGGTTCTATTAATAGAACACAAGGTTTTATTTATAGAACACATGGTTATATTTATAGATCACGGGTGGTTTCCATTCAGAGAACACATGATTTCATTCATAAAACACAGGGTTCTATTTATAGAACACAGGGTTCCATTCATAGAACACAGGGTTCTATTAATAGTACACAAGGTTTTATTCATAAAACACATGGTTATATTTATAGATCACGGGTGGTTTCCATTCAGAGAACACATAATTTCATTCATAAAACACAGGGTTCTATTCATAGAACACAGGGTTCCATTTATAGAACACAGGGTTCTATTCATAGAACACAAGGTTTTATTCATAGAACACATGGTTATATTTATAGATCACGGGTGGTTTCCATTCAGAGAACACATAATTTTATTCATAAAACACAGGGTTCTATTCATAGAACACAGGGTTCTATTCATAGAACTCAAGGTTGTATTCATAGAACAGATGGTTATATTTATAGATCACGGGTGGTTTCCATTCAGAGAACACATAATTGCATTCATAAAACACAGGGTTCTGTTCATAGAACACAGGGTTCCATTTATAGAACACAGGGTTCTATTCATAGAACACAAGGTTTTATTCATAGAACACATGGCTATATTTATAGATCACGGGTGGTTTCCATTAAGATAATACATGGTTTCATTCATAAAACACAGGGTTCTATTTATAGAACACAGGGTTCCATTCATAGAACACAGGGTTCTATTAATAGAACACAAGGTTTTATTCATGAAACACATGGTTATATGTATAGATCACGGGTGGTTTCCATTCAGAGAACACATGGTTTAATTCATAAAACACTGATTCTATTCATAGAACACAGGGTTCCATTCATAGAACACAGGGTTCTATTAATAGAACACAAGGTTTTATTCATAAAACACATGGTTATATTTATAGATCACGGGTGGTTTCCATTCAGAGAACACATCATTTCATTCATAAAACACAGGGTTCTATTCATAGAACACAGGGTTCCATTTATAGAACACTGGGTTCTATTCATAGAACACAAGGTTTTATTCATAGAACACATGGTTATATTTATAGATCACGGGTGGTTTCTATTCAGAGAACACATCATTTTATTCATAAAACACAGGGTTCTATTCATAGAACACAGGGTTCCATTTATAGAACACAGGGTTCTATTCATAGAACTCAAGGTTTTATTCATAGAACAGATGGTTATATTTATAGATCACGGGTGGTTTCCATTCAGAGAACACATAATTTCATTCATAAAACACAGGGTTCTATTCATAGAACACAGGGTTCCATTTATAGAACACGGGGTTCTATTCATAGAACACAAGGTTTATTCATAGAACAGATGGTTATATTTATAGATCACGGGTGGTTTCCATTCAGAGAACACATGATTTCATTCATAAAACACAGGGTTCTATTTATAGAACACAGGGTTCCATTCATAAAACACAGGGTTCTATTAATAGAACACAAGGTTTTATTCATAAAACACATGGTTATATTTATAGATCACGGGTGGTTTCCATTCAGAGAACACATGGTTTCATTCATAAAACACAGGGTTCTATTCATAGAACACAGGGATCCATTCAAAGAACACGGGGTTCTATTAATAGAACACAAGGTTTTATTCATAAAACACATGGTTATATTTATAGATCACGGGTGGTTTCCATTCAGAGAACACATAATTTCATTCATAAAACACAGGGTTCTATTCATAGAACACAGGGTTCCATTTATAGAACACAGGGTTTTATTCATAGAACACAAGGTTTTATTCATAGAACACATGGTTATATTTATAGATCACGGGTGGTTTCCATTCAGAGAACACATAATTGCATTCATAAAACACAGGGTTCTATTCATAGAACACAGGGTTCCATTTATAGAACACAGGGTTCTATTCATAGAACACAAGGTTTTATTCATAGAACACATGGCTATATTTATAGATCACGGGTGGTTTCCATTCAGAGAACACATGGTTTCATTCAAAAAACACAGGGTTCTATTTAAAGAACACAGGGTTCCATTCATAGAACACAGGGTTCTATTAATAGAACACAAGGTTTTATTCATAAAACACATGGTTATATTTATAGATCACGGGTGGTTTCCATTCAGAGAACACATGGTTTCATTCATAAAACACAGGGTTCTATTCATAGAACACAGGGTTCCATTCATAGAACACAGGGTTCTATTAATAGAACACAAGGTTTTATTCATAAAACACATGGTTATATTTATAGATCACGGGTGGTTTCCATTCAGAGAACACATCATTTCATTCATAAAACACAGGGTTCTATTCATAGAACACAGGGTTCCATTTATAGAACACTGGGTTCTATTCATAGAACACAAGGTTTTATTCATAGAACACATGGTTATATTTATAGATCACGGGTGGTTTCCATTCAGAGAACACATAATTTTATTCATAAAACACAGGGTTCTATTCATAGAACACAGGGTTCCATTTATAGAACACAGGGTTCTATTCATAGAACTCAAGGTTTTATTCATAGAACAGATGGTTATATTTATAGATCACGGGTTGTTTCCATTCAGAGAACATATAATTTTTTTCATAAAACACAGGGTTCTATTCATAGAACACAGGGTTCCATTTATAGAACACGGGGTTCTATTCATAGAACACAAGGTTTATTCATAGAACAGATGGTTATATTTATAGATCACGGGTGGTTTCCATTCAGAGAACACATGGTTTCATTCATAAAACACAGGGTTCTATTCATGGAACACAGGGTTCCATTCATAGAACACAGGGTTCTATTAATAGAACACAAGGTTTTATTCATAGAACACATGGTTATATTTATAGATCACGGGTGGTTTCCATTCAGAGAACACATAATTTCATTCATAAAACACAGGGTTCTATTCATAGAACACAAGGTTCCAATTATAGAACACAGGGTTCTATTCATAGAACACAAGGTTTTATTCATAGAACAGATGGGTATATTTATAGATCACGGGTGGTTTCCATTCAGAGAACACATGGTTTCATTCATAAAACACAGGGTTCTATTCATAAAACACAGGGTTCCATTCATAGAACACAGGGTTCTATTAATAGAACACAAGGTTTTATTCATAGAACACATGGTTATATTTATAGATCACGGGTGGTTTCCATTCAGAGAACACATGATTTCATTCATAAAACACAGGGTTCTATTTATAGAACACAGGGTTCCATTCATAGAACACAGGGTTCTATTAATAGAACACAAGGTTTTATTCATAAAACACATGGTTATATTTATAGATCACGGGTGGTTTCCATTTAGAGAACACATGGTTTCATTCATAAAACACAGGGTTCTATTCATAGAACACAGGGTTCCATTCAAAGAACACAGGGTTCTATTAATAGAACACAAGGTTTTATTCATAAAACACATGGTTATATTTATAGATCACGGGTGGTTTCCATTCAGAGAACACATAATTTCATTCATAAAACACAGGGTTCTATTCATAGAACACAGGGTTCCATTTATAGAACACAGGGTTCTATTCATAGAACACAAGGTTTTATTCATAGAACACATGGTTATATTTATAGATCACGGGTGGTTTCCATTCAGAGAACACATAATTTTATTCATAAAACACAGGGTTCTATTCATAGAACACAGGGTTCCATTTATAGAACACAGGGTTCTATTCATAGAACTCAAGGTTTTATTCATAGTACAGATGGTTATATTTATAGATCACGGGTGGTTTCCATTCAGAGAACACATAATTGCATTCATAAAACACAGGGTTCTATTCATAAAACACAGGGTTCCATTCATAGAACACAGGGTTCTATTAATAGAACACAAGGTTTGA
Source organism: Crinia signifera (assembly GCF_055691185.1). Lineage (NCBI taxonomy): Eukaryota > Metazoa > Chordata > Amphibia > Anura > Myobatrachidae > Crinia > Crinia signifera. Next base: position 234,012,362 of record NC_139217.1, on the reverse strand, counting down.
TTCATAAAACACATGGTTATATTTATAGATCACGGGTGGTTTCCATTCAGAGAACACATCATTTCATTCATAAAACACAGGGTTCTATTCATAGAACACAGGGTTCCATTTATAGAACACTGGGTTCTATTCATAGAACACAAGGTTTTATTCATAGAACACATGGTTAAATTTATAGATCACGGGTGGTTTCCATTCAGAGAACACATAATTTTATTCATAAAACACAGGGTTCTATTCATAGAACACAGGGTTCCATTTATAGAACACAGGGTTCTATTCATAGAACTCAAGGTTTTATTCATAGAACAGATGGTTATATTTATAGATCACGGGTGGTTTCCATTCAGAGAACACATAATTTCATTCATAAAACACAGGGTTCTATTCATAGAACACAGGGTTCCATTTATAGAACACGGGGTTCTATTCATAGAACACAAGGTTTATTCATAGAACACATGGCTATATTTATAGATCACGGGTGGTTTCCATTCAGAGAACACATGGTTTCATTTATAGAACACAGGGTTCCATTCAAAGAACACAGGGTTCTATTAATAGAACACAAGGTTTTATTCATAAAACACATGGTTATATTTATAGATCACGGGTGGTTTCCATTCAGAGAACACATAATTTCATTCATAAAACACAGGGTTCTATTCATCGAACACAGGGTTCCATTTATAGAACACAGGGTTCTATTCATAGAACACAAGGTTTTATTCATAGAACACATGGTTATATTTATAGATCACGGGTGGTTTCCATTCAGAGAACACATAATTTTATTCATAAAACACAGGGTTCTATTCATAGAACACAGGGTTCCATTTATAGAACACAGGGTTCTATTCATAGAACTCAAGGTTTTATTCATAGTACAGATGGTTATATTTATAGATCACGGGTGGTTTCCATTCAGAGAACACATAATTGCATTCATAAAACACAGGGTTCTATTCATAGAACACAGGGTTCCATTCATAGAACACAGGGTTCTATTAATAGAACACAAGGTTTTATTCATAAAACACATGGTTACATTTATAGATCACGGGTGGTTTCCATTCAGAGAACACATCATTTCATTCATAAAACACAGGGTTCTATTCATAGAACACAGGGTTCCATTTATAGAACACTGGTTTCTATTCATAGAACACAAGGTTTTATTCATAGAACACATGGTTATATTTATAGATCACGGGTGGTTTCCATTCAGAGAACACATAATTTTATTCATAAAACACAGGGTTCTATTCATAGAACACAGGGTTCCATTTATAGAACACAGGGTTCTATTCATAGAACTCAAGGTTTTATTCATAGAACAGATGGTTATATTTATAGATCACGGGTGGTTTCCATTCAGAGAACACATAATTTCATTCATAAAACACAGGGTTCTATTCATAGAACACAGGGTTCCATTTATAGAACACGGGGTTCTATTCATAGAACACAAGGTTTATTTATAGAACAGATGGTTATATTTATAGATCACGGGTGGTTTCCATTCAGAGAACACATGGTTTCATTCATAAAACACAGGGTTCTATTCATGGAACACAGGGTTCCATTCATAGAACACAGGGTTCTATTAATAGAACACAAGGTTTTATTCATAGAACACATGGTTATATTTATAGATCACGGGTGGTTTCCATTCAGAGAACACATAACTTCATTCATAAAACACAGGGTTCTATTCATAGAACACAAGGTTCCAATTATAGAACACAGGGTTCTATTCATAGAACACAAGGTTTTATTCATAGAACAGATGGGTATATTTATAGATCACGGGTGGTTTCCATTCAGAGAACACATGGTTTCATTCATAAAACACAGGGTTCTATTCATAAAACACAGGGTTCCATTCATAGAACACAGGGTTCTATTAATAGAACACAAGGTTTTATTCATAAAACACATGGTTATATTTATAGATCACGGGTGGTTTCCATTCAGAGAACACATCATTTAATTCATAAAACACAGGGTTCTATTAATAGAACACAGGGTTCTATTCATAGAACACAAGGTTTTATTCATAGAACACATGGTTATATTTATAGACCACGGGTGGCTTCCATTCAGAGAACACATCATTTTATTCATAAAACACAGGGTTCTATTCATAGAACATGGGGTTCCATTTATAGAACACAGGGTTCTATTCATAGAACTCAAGGTTTTATTCATAGAACAGATGGTTATATTTATAGATCACGGGTGGTTTCCATTCAGAGAACACATAATTTCATTCATAAAACACAGGGTTCTATTCATAGAACACAGGGTTCCATTTATAGAACACGGGGTTCTATTCATTAAACACAAGGTTTATTCATAGAACAGATGGTTATATTTATAGATCACGGGTGGTTTCCATTCAGAGAACACATGGTTTCATTCATAAAACACAGGGTTCTATTCATGGAACACAGGGTTCCATTCATAGAACACAGGGTTCTATTAATAGAACACAAGGTTTTATTCATAGAACACATGGTTATATTTATAGATCACAGGTGGTTTCCATTCAGAGAACACATAATTTCATTCATAAAACACAGGGTTCTATTCATAGAACACAAGGTTCCAATTATAGAACACAGGGTTCTATTCATAGAACACAAGGTTTTATTCATAGAACAGATGGGTATATTTATAGATCACGGGTTGTTTCCATTCAGAGAACACATGGTTTCATTCATAAAACACAGGGTTCTTTTTATAGAACACAGGGTTCCATTCATAGAACACAGGGTTCTATTAATAGAACACAAGGTTTTATTCATAAAACACATGGTTATATTTATAGATCACAGGTGGTTTCCATTCAGAGAACACATGGTTTCATTCATAAAACACAGGGTTCTATTCATAAAACACAGGGTTCCATTCATAGAACACAGGGTTCTATTAATAGAACACAAGGTTTTATTTATAGAACACATGGTTATATTTATAGATCACGGGTGGTTTCCATTCAGAGAACACATGATTTCATTCATAAAACACAGGGTTCTATTTATAGAACACAGGGTTCCATTCATAGAACACAGGGTTCTATTAATAGTACACAAGGTTTTATTCATAAAACACATGGTTATATTTATAGATCACGGGTGGTTTCCATTCAGAGAACACATAATTTCATTCATAAAACACAGGGTTCTATTCATAGAACACAGGGTTCCATTTATAGAACACAGGGTTCTATTCATAGAACACAAGGTTTTATTCATAGAACACATGGTTATATTTATAGATCACGGGTGGTTTCCATTCAGAGAACACATAATTTTATTCATAAAACACAGGGTTCTATTCATAGAACACAGGGTTCCATTTATAGAACACAGGGTTCTATTTATAGAACACAAGGTTTTATTCATAGAACACATGGCTATATTTATAGATCACGGGTGGTTTCCATTAAGATAATACATGGTTTCATTCATAAAACACAGGGTTCTATTTATAGAACACAGGGTTCCATTCATAGAACACAGGGTTCTATTAATAGTACACAAGGTTTTATTCATAAAACACATGGTTATATTTATAGATCACGGGTGGTTTCCATTCAGAGAACACATAATTTCATTCATAAAACACAGGGTTCTATTCATAGAACACAGGGTTCCATTTATAGAACAAAGGGTTCTATTCATAGAACTCAAGGTTGTATTCATAGAACAGATGGTTATATTTATAGATCACGGGTGGTTTCCAATCAGAGAACACATAATTGCATTCATAAAACACAGGGTTCTGTTCATAGAACACAGGGTTCCATTTATAGAACACAGGGTTCTATTCATAGAACACAAGGTTTTATTCATAGAACACATGGCTATATTTATAGATCACGGGTGGTTTCCATTAAGATAATACATGGTTTCATTCATAAAACACAGGGTTCTATTTATAGAACACAGGGTTCCATTCATAGAACACAGGGTTCTATTAATAGAACACAAGGTTTTATTCATGAAACACATGGTTATATGTATAGATCACGGGTGGTTTCCATTCAGAGAACACATGGTTTAATTCATAAAACACTGATTCTATTCATAGAACACAGGGTTCCATTCATAGAACACAGGGTTCTATTAATAGAACACAAGGTTTTATTCATAAAACACATGGTTATATTTATAGATCACGGGTGGTTTCCATTCAGAGAACACATCATTTCATTCATAAAACACAGGGTTCTATTCATAGAACACAGGGTTCCATTTATAGAACACTGGGTTCTATTCATAGAACACAAGGTTTTATTCATAGAACACATGGTTATATTTATAGATCATGGGTGGTTTCTATTCAGAGAACACATCATTTTATTCATAAAACACAGGGTTCTATTCATAGAACACAGGGTTCCATTTATAGAACACAGGGTTCTATTCATAGAACTCAAGGTTTTATTCATAGAACAGATGGTTATATTTATAGATCACGGGTGGTTTCCATTCAGAGAACACATAATTTCATTCATAAAACACAGGGTTCTATTCATAGAACACAGGGTTCCATTTATAGAACACGGGGTTCTATTCATAGAACACAAGGTTTATTCATAGAACAGATGGTTATATTTATAGATCACGGGTGGTTTCCATTCAGAGAACACATGATTTCATTCATAAAACACAGGGTTCTATTTATAGAACACAGGGTTCCATTCATAAAACACAGGGTTCTATTAATAGAACACAAGGTTTTATTCATAAAACACATGGTTATATTTATAGATCACGGGTGGTTTCCATTCAGAGAACACATGGTTTCATTCATAAAACACAGGGTTCTATTCATAGAACACAGGGATCCATTCAAAGAACACGGGGTTCTATTAATAGAACACAAGGTTTTATTCATAAAACACATGGTTATATTTATAGATCACGGGTGGTTTCCATTCAGAGAACACATAATTTCATTCATAAAACACAGGGTTCTATTCATAGAACACAAGGTTCCATTTATAGAACACAGGGTTTTATTCATAGAACACAAGGTTTTATTCATAGAACACATGGTTATATTTATAGATCACGGGTGGTTTCCATTCAGAGAACACATAATTGCATTCATAAAACACAGGGTTCTATTCATAGAACACAGGGTTCCATTTATAGAACACAGGGTTCTATTCATAGAACACAAGGTTTTATTCATAGAACACATGGCTATATTTATAGATCACGGGTGGTTTCCATTCAGAGAACACATGGTTTCATTCATAAAACACAGGGTTCTATTTAAAGAACACAGGGTTCCATTCATAGAACACAGGGTTCTATTAATAGAACACAAGGTTTTATTCATAAAACACATGGTTATATTTATAGATCACGGGTGGTTTCCATTCAGAGAACACATGGTTTCATTCATAAAACACAGGGTTCTATTCATAGAACACAGGGTTCCATTCATAGAACACAGGGTTCTATTAATAGAACACAAGGTTTTATTCATAAAACACATGGTTATATTTATAGATCACGGGTGGTTTCCATTCAGAGAACACATCATTTCATTCATAAAACACAGGGTTCTATTCATAGAACACAGGGTTCCATTTATAGAACACTGGGTTCTATTCATAGAACACAAGGTTTTATTCATAGAACACATGGTTATATTTATAGATCACGGGTGGTTTCCATTCAGAGAACACATAATTTTATTCATAAAACACAGGGTTCTATTCATAGAACACAGGGTTCCATTTATAGAACACAGGGTTCTATTCATAGAACTCAAGGTTTTATTCATAGAACAGATGGTTATATTTATAGATCACGGGTTGTTTCCATTCAGAGAACACATAATTTTTTTCATAAAACACAGGGTTCTATTCATAGAACACAGGGTTCCATTTATAGAACACGGGGTTCTATTCATAGAACACAAGGTTTATTCATAGAACAGATGGTTATATTTATAGATCACGGGTGGTTTCCATTCAGAGAACACATGGTTTCATTCATAAAACACAGGGTTCTATTCATGGAACACAGGGTTCCATTCATAGAACACAGGGTTCTATTAATAGAACACAAGGTTTTATTCATAAAACACATGGTTATATTTATAGATCACGGGTGGTTTCCATTCAGAGAACACATCATTTCATTCATAAAACACAGGGTTCTATTTATAGAACACAGGGTTCCATTCATAGAACACAGGGTTCTATTAATAGTACACAAGGTTTTATTCATAAAACACATGGTTATATTTATAGATCACGGGTGGTTTCCATTCAGAGAACACATGGTTTCATTCATAAAACACAGGGTTCTATTCATAGAACACAGGGTTCCATTCATAGAACACAGGGTTCTATTAATAGAACACAAGGTTTTATTCATAAAACACATGGTTATATTTATAGATCACGGGTGGTTTCCATTCAGAGAACACATCATTTCATTCATAAAACACAGGGTTCTATTCATAGAACACAGGGTTCCATTTATAGAACACTGGGTTCTATTCATAGAACACAAGGTTTTATTCATAGAACACATGGTTATATTTATAGATCACGGGTGGTTTCCATTCAGAGAACACATAATTTTATTCATAAAACACAGGGTTCTATTCATAGAACACAGGGTTCCATTTATAGAACACAGGGTTCTATTCATAGAACTCAAGGTTTTATTCATAGAACAGATGGTTATATTTATAGATCACGGGTTGTTTCCATTCAGAGAACACATAATTTTTTTCATAAAACACAGGGTTCTATTCATAGAACACAGGGTTCCATTTATAGAACACGGGGTTCTATTCATAGAACACAAGGTTTATTCATAGAACAGATGGTTATATTTATAGATCACGGGTGGTTTCCATTCAGAGAACACATGGTTTCATTCATAAAACACAGGGTTCTATTCATGGAACACAGGGTTCCATTCATAGAACACAGGGTTCTATTAATAGAACACAAGGTTTTATTCATAGAACACATGGTTATATTTATAGATCACGGGATGTTTCCATTCAGAGAACACATAATTTCATTCATAAAACACAGGGTTCTATTCATAGAACACAAGGTTCCAATTATAGAACACAGGGTTCTATTCATAGAACACAAGGTTTTATTCATAGAACAGATGGGTATATTTATAGATCACGGGTGGTTTCCATTCAGAGAACACATGGTTTCATTCATAAAACACAGGGTTCTATTCATAAAACACAGGGTTCCATTCATAGAACACAGGGTTCTATTAATAGAACACAAGGTTTTATTCATAGAACACATGGTTATATTTATAGATCACGGGTGGTTTCCATTCAGAGAACACATGATTTCATTCATAAAACACAGGGTTCTATTTATAGAACACAGGGTTCCATTCATAGAACACAGGGTTCTATTAATAGAACACAAGGTTTTATTCATAAAACACATGGTTATATTTATAGATCACGGGTGGTTTCCATTTAGAGAACACATGGTTTCATTCATAAAACACAGGGTTCTATTCATAGAACACAGGGTTCCATTCATATAACACAGGGTTCTATTAATAGAACACAAGGTTTTATTCATAAAACACATGGTTATATTTATAGATCACGGGTGGTTTCCATTCAGAGAACACATAATTTCATTTATAAAACACAGGGTTCTATTCATAGAACACAGGGTTCCATTTATAGAACACAGGGTTGTATTCATAGAACACAAGGTTTTATTCATAGAACACATGGTTATATTTATAGATCACGGGTGGTTTCCATTCAGAGAACACATGGTTTCATTCATAAAACACAGGGTTCTATTCATGGAACACAGGGTTCCATTCATAGAACACAGGGTTCTATTAATAGAACACAAGGTTTTATTCATAGAACACATGGTTATATTTATAGATCACAGGTGGTTTCCATTCAGAGAACACATAATTTCATTCATAAAACACAGGGTTCTATTCATAGAACACAAGGTTCCAATTATAGAACACAGGGTTCTATTCATAGAACACAAGGTTTTATTCATAGAACAGATGGGTATATTTATAGATCACGGGTTGTTTCCATTCAGAGAACACATGGTTTCATTCATAAAACACAGGGTTCTTTTTATAGAACACAGGGTTCCATTCATAGAACACAGGGTTCTATTAATAGAACACAAGGTTTTATTCATAAAACACATGGTTATATTTATAGATCACAGGTGGTTTCCATTCAGAGAACACATGGTTTCATTCATAAAACACAGGGTTCTATTCATAAAACACAGGGTTCCATTCATAGAACACAGGGTTCTATTAATAGAACACAAGGTTTTATTTATAGAACACATGGTTATATTTATAGATCACGGGTGGTTTCCATTCAGAGAACACATGATTTCATTCATAAAACACAGGGTTCTATTTATAGAACACAGGGTTCCATTCATAGAACACAGGGTTCTATTAATAGTACACAAGGTTTTATTCATAAAACACATGGTTATATTTATAGATCACGGGTGGTTTCCATTCAGAGAACACATAATTTCATTCATAAAACACAGGGTTCTATTCATAGAACACAGGGTTCCATTTATAGAACACAGGGTTCTATTCATAGAACACAAGGTTTTATTCATAGAACACATGGTTATATTTATAGATCACGGGTGGTTTCCATTCAGAGAACACATAATTTTATTCATAAAACACAGGGTTCTATTCATAGAACACAGGGTTCCATTTATAGAACACAGGGTTCTATTCATAGAACACAAGGTTTTATTCATAGAACACATGGCTATATTTATAGATCACGGGTGGTTTCCATTAAGATAATACATGGTTTCATTCATAAAACACAGGGTTCTATTTATAGAACACAGGGTTCCATTCATAGAACACAGGGTTCTATTAATAGTACACAAGGTTTTATTCATAAAACACATGGTTATATTTATAGATCACGGGTGGTTTCCATTCAGAGAACACATAATTTCATTCATAAAACACAGGGTTCTATTCATAGAACACAGGGTTCCATTTATAGAACAAAGGGTTCTATTCATAGAACTCAAGGTTGTATTCATAGAACAGATGGTTATATTTATAGATCACGGGTGGTTTCCAATCAGAGAACACATAATTGCATTCATAAAACACAGGGTTCTGTTCATAGAACACAGGGTTCCATTTATAGAACACAGGGTTCTATTCATAGAACACAAGGTTTTATTCATAGAACACATGGCTATATTTATAGATCACGGGTGGTTTCCATTAAGATAATACATGGTTTCATTCATAAAACACAGGGTTCTATTTATAGAACACAGGGTTCCATTCATAGAACACAGGGTTCTATTAATAGAACACAAGGTTTTATTCATGAAACACATGGTTATATGTATAGATCACGGGTGGTTTCCATTCAGAGAACACATGGTTTAATTCATAAAACACTGATTCTATTCATAGAACACAGGGTTCCATTCATAGAACACAGGGTTCTATTAATAGAACACAAGGTTTTATTCATAAAACACATGGTTATATTTATAGATCACGGGTGGTTTCCATTCAGAGAACACATCATTTCATTCATAAAACACAGGGTTCTATTCATAGAACACAGGGTTCCATTTATAGAACACTGGGTTCTATTCATAGAACACAAGGTTTTATTCATAGAACACATGGTTATATTTATAGATCATGGGTGGTTTCTATTCAGAGAACACATCATTTTATTCATAAAACACAGGGTTCTATTCATAGAACACAGGGTTCCATTTATAGAACACAGGGTTCTATTCATAGAACTCAAGGTTTTATTCATAGAACAGATGGTTATATTTATAGATCACGGGTGGTTTCCATTCAGAGAACACATAATTTCATTCATAAAACACAGGGTTCTATTCATAGAACACAGGGTTCCATTTATAGAACACGGGGTTCTATTCATAGAACACAAGGTTTATTCATAGAACAGATGGTTATATTTATAGATCACGGGTGGTTTCCATTCAGAGAACACATGATTTCATTCATAAAACACAGGGTTCTATTTATAGAACACAGGGTTCCATTCATAAAACACAGGGTTCTATTAATAGAACACAAGGTTTTATTCATAAAACACATGGTTATATTTATAGATCACGGGTGGTTTCCATTCAGAGAACACATGGTTTCATTCATAAAACACAGGGTTCTATTCATAGAACACAGGGATCCATTCAAAGAACACGGGGTTCTATTAATAGAACACAAGGTTTTATTCATAAAACACATGGTTATATTTATAGATCACGGGTGGTTTCCATTCAGAGAACACATAATTTCATTCATAAAACACAGGGTTCTATTCATAGAACACAAGGTTCCATTTATAGAACACAGGGTTTTATTCATAGAACACAAGGTTTTATTCATAGAACACATGGTTATATTTATAGATCACGGGTGGTTTCCATTCAGAGAACACATAATTGCATTCATAAAACACAGGGTTCTATTCATAGAACACAGGGTTCCATTTATAGAACACAGGGTTCTATTCATAGAACACAAGGTTTTATTCATAGAACACATGGCTATATTTATAGATCACGGGTGGTTTCCATTCAGAGAACACATGGTTTCATTCATAAAACACAGGGTTCTATTTAAAGAACACAGGGTTCCATTCATAGAACACAGGGTTCTATTAATAGAACACAAGGTTTTATTCATAAAACACATGGTTATATTTATAGATCACGGGTGGTTTCCATTCAGAGAACACATGGTTTCATTCATAAAACACAGGGTTCTATTCATAGAACACAGGGTTCCATTCATAGAACACAGGGTTCTATTAATAGAACACAAGGTTTTATTCATAAAACACATGGTTATATTTATAGATCACGGGTGGTTTCCATTCAGAGAACACATCATTTCATTCATAAAACACAGGGTTCTATTCATAGAACACAGGGTTCCATTTATAGAACACTGGGTTCTATTCATAGAACACAAGGTTTTATTCATAGAACACATGGTTATATTTATAGATCACGGGTGGTTTCCATTCAGAGAACACATAATTTTATTCATAAAACACAGGGTTCTATTCATAGAACACAGGGTTCCATTTATAGAACACAGGGTTCTATTCATAGAACTCAAGGTTTTATTCATAGAACAGATGGTTATATTTATAGATCACGGGTTGTTTCCATTCAGAGAACACATAATTTTTTTCATAAAACACAGGGTTCTATTCATAGAACACAGGGTTCCATTTATAGAACACGGGGTTCTATTCATAGAACACAAGGTTTATTCATAGAACAGATGGTTATATTTATAGATCACGGGTGGTTTCCATTCAGAGAACACATGGTTTCATTCATAAAACACAGGGTTCTATTCATGGAACACAGGGTTCCATTCATAGAACACAGGGTTCTATTAATAGAACACAAGGTTTTATTCATAAAACACATGGTTATATTTATAGATCACGGGTGGTTTCCATTCAGAGAACACATCATTTCATTCATAAAACACAGGGTTCTATTTATAGAACACAGGGTTCCATTCATAGAACACAGGGTTCTATTAATAGTACACAAGGTTTTATTCATAAAACACATGGTTATATTTATAGATCACGGGTGGTTTCCATTCAGAGAACACATGGTTTCATTCATAAAACACAGGGTTCTATTCATAGAACACAGGGTTCCATTCATAGAACACAGGGTTCTATTAATAGAACACAAGGTTTTATTCATAAAACACATGGTTATATTTATAGATCACGGGTGGTTTCCATTCAGAGAACACATCATTTCATTCATAAAACACAGGGTTCTATTCATAGAACACAGGGTTCCATTTATAGAACACTGGGTTCTATTCATAGAACACAAGGTTTTATTCATAGAACACATGGTTATATTTATAGATCACGGGTGGTTTCCATTCAGAGAACACATAATTTTATTCATAAAACACAGGGTTCTATTCATAGAACACAGGGTTCCATTTATAGAACACAGGGTTCTATTCATAGAACTCAAGGTTTTATTCATAGAACAGATGGTTATATTTATAGATCACGGGTTGTTTCCATTCAGAGAACACATAATTTTTTTCATAAAACACAGGGTTCTATTCATAGAACACAGGGTTCCATTTATAGAACACGGGGTTCTATTCATAGAACACAAGGTTTATTCATAGAACAGATGGTTATATTTATAGATCACGGGTGGTTTCCATTCAGAGAACACATGGTTTCATTCATAAAACACAGGGTTCTATTCATGGAACACAGGGTTCCATTCATAGAACACAGGGTTCTATTAATAGAACACAAGGTTTTATTCATAGAACACATGGTTATATTTATAGATCACGGGATGTTTCCATTCAGAGAACACATAATTTCATTCATAAAACACAGGGTTCTATTCATAGAACACAAGGTTCCAATTATAGAACACAGGGTTCTATTCATAGAACACAAGGTTTTATTCATAGAACAGATGGGTATATTTATAGATCACGGGTGGTTTCCATTCAGAGAACACATGGTTTCATTCATAAAACACAGGGTTCTATTCATAAAACACAGGGTTCCATTCATAGAACACAGGGTTCTATTAATAGAACACAAGGTTTTATTCATAGAACACATGGTTATATTTATAGATCACGGGTGGTTTCCATTCAGAGAACACATGATTTCATTCATAAAACACAGGGTTCTATTTATAGAACACAGGGTTCCATTCATAGAACACAGGGTTCTATTAATAGAACACAAGGTTTTATTCATAAAACACATGGTTATATTTATAGATCACGGGTGGTTTCCATTTAGAGAACACATGGTTTCATTCATAAAACACAGGGTTCTATTCATAGAACACAGGGTTCCATTCATATAACACAGGGTTCTATTAATAGAACACAAGGTTTTATTCATAAAACACATGGTTATATTTATAGATCACGGGTGGTTTCCATTCAGAGAACACATAATTTCATTTATAAAACACAGGGTTCTATTCATAGAACACAGGGTTCCATTTATAGAACACAGGGTTTTATTCATAGAACACAAGGTTTTATTCATAGAACACATGGTTATATTTATAGATCACGGGTGGTTTCCATTCAGAGAACACATAATTGTATTCATAAAACACAGGGTTCTATTCATAGAACACAGGGTTCCATTTATAGAACACAGGGTTCTATTCATAGAACTCAAGGTTTTATTCATAGTACAGATGGTTAAATTTATAGATCACGGGTGGTTTCCATTCAGAGAACACATAATTGCATTCATAAAACACAGGGTTCTATTCATAGAACACAGGGTTCAATTTATAGAACACAGGGTTCTATTCATAGAACACAAGGTTTTATTCATAGAACACATGGCTATATTTATAGATCACGGGTGGTTTCCATTCAGAGAACACATGGTTTCATTCATAAAACACAGGGTTCTATTTATAGAACACAGGGTTCCATTCATAGAACACAGGGTTCTATTAATAGAACACAAGGTTTTATTCATAAAACACATGGTTATATTTATAGATCACGGGTGGTTTCCATTCAGAGAACACATGGTTTTATTCATAAAACACAGGGTTCTATTCATAGAACACAGGGTTCCATTCATAGAACACAGGGTTCTATTAATAGAACACAAGGTTTTATTCATAAAACACATGGTTATATTTATAGATCACGGGTGGTTTCCATTCAGAGAACACATCATTTCATTCATAAAACACAGGGTTCTATTCATAGAACACAGGGTTCCATTTATAGAACACTGGGTTCTATTCATAGAACACAAGGTTTTATTCATAGAACACATGGTTATATTTATAGATCACGGGTGGTTTCCATTCAGAGAACACATAATTTTATTCATAAAACACAGGGTTCTATTCATAGAACACAGGGTTCCATTTATAGAACACAGGGTTCTATTCATAGAACTCAAGGTTTTATTCATAGAACAGATGGTTATATTTATAGATCACGGGTTGTTTCCATTCAGAGAACACATAATTTTATTCATAAAACACAGGGTTCTATTCATAGAACACAGGGTTCCATTTATAGAACACGGGGTTCTATTCATAGAACACAAGGTTTATTCATAGAACAGATGGTTATATTTATAGATCACGGGTGGTTTCCATTCAGAGAACACATGGTTTCATTCATAAAACACAGGGTTCTATTCATGGAACACAGGGTTCCATTCATAGAACACAGGGTTCTATTAATAGAACACAAGGTTTTTTTCATAGAACACATGGTTATATTTATAGATCACGGGTGGTTTCCATTCAGAGAACACATAATTTCATTCATAAAACACAGGGTTCTATTCATAGAACACAAGGTTCCAATTATAGAACACAGGGTTCTATTCATAGAACACAAGGTTTTATTCATAGAACAGATGGGTATATTTATAGATCACGGGTGGTTTCCATTCAGAGAACACATGGTTTCATTCATAAAACACAGGGTTCTATTCATAAAACACAGGGTTCCATTCATAGAACACAGGGTTCTATTAATAGAACACAAGCTTTTATTCATAGAACACATGGTTATATTTATAGATCACGGGTGGTTTCCATTCAGAGAACACATGATTTCATTCATAAAACACAGGGTTCTATTTATAGAACACAGGGTTCCATTCATAGAACACAGGGTTCTATTAATAGAACACAAGGTTTTATTCATAAAACACATGGTTATATTTATAGATCACGGGTGGTTTCCATTCAGAGAACACATAATTTCATTCATAAAACACAGGGTTCTATTCATAGAACACAAGGTTCCAATTATAGAACACAGGGTTCTATTCATAGAACACAAGGTTTTATTCATAGAACAGATGGGTATATTTATAGATCACGGGTGGTTTCCATTCAGAGAACACATGGTTTCATTCATAAAACACAGGGTTCTATTCATAAAACACAGGGTTTCATTCATAGAACACAGGGTTCTATTAATAGAACACAAGATTTTATTCATAGAACACATGGTTATATTTATAGATCACGGGTGGTTTCCATTCAGAGAACACATGATTTCATTCATAAAACACAGGGTTCTATTTATAGAACACAGGGTTCCATTCATAGAACACAGGGTTCTATTAATAGAACACAAGGTTTTATTCATAAAACACATGGTTATATTTATAGATCACGGGTGGTTTCCATTCAGAGAACACATGGTTTCATTCATAAAACACAGGGTTCTATTCATAGAACACAGGGTTCCATTCATAGAACACAGGGTTCTATTAATAGAACACAAGGTTTTATTCATAAAACACATGGTTATATTTATAGATCACGGGTGGTTTCCATTCAGAGAACACATAATTTCATTCATAAAACACAGGGTTCTATTCATAGAACACAGGGTTCCATTTATAGAACACAGGGTTCTATTCATAGAACACAAGGTTTTATTCATAGAACAGATGGTTATATTTATAGATCACGGGTGGTTTCAATTCAGAGAACACATAATTTCATTCATAAAACACAGGGTTCTATTCATAGAACACAGGGTTCCATTTATAGAACACGGGGTTCTATTCATAGAACACAAGGTTTATTCATAGAACAGATGGTTATATTTATAGATCACGGGTGGTTTCCATTAGGAGAACACATCGTTTCATTCATAAAACACAGGGTTCTATTTATGGAACACAGGGTTCCATTCATAGAACACAGGGTTCTATTAATAGAACACAAGGTTTTATTCATAGAACACATGGTTATATTTATAGATCACGGGTGGTTTCCATTTAGAGAACACATAATTTCATTCATAAAACACAGGGTTCTATTCATAGAACACAAGGTTCCAATTATAGAACACAGGGTTCTATTCATAGAACACAAGGTTTTATTCATAGAACAGATGGGTATATTTATAGATCACGGGTGGTTTCCATTCAGAGAACACGTGGTTTCATTCATAAAACACAGGGTTCTATTCATAAAACACAGGGTTCCATTCATAGAACACAGGGTTCTATTAATAGAACACAAGGTTTTATTCATAGAACCCATGGTTATATTTATAGATCACGGGTGGTTTCCATTCAGAGAACACATGATTTCATTCATAAAACACAGGGTTCTATTTATAGAACACAGGGTTCCATTCATAGAACACAGGGTTCTATTAATAGAACACAAGGTTTTATTCATAAAACACATGGTTATATTTATAGATCACGGGTGGTTTCCATTCAGAGAACACATGGTTTCATTCATAAAACACAGGGTTCTATTCATAGAACACAGGGTTCCATTCAAAGAACACAGGGTTCTATTAATAGAACACAAGGTTTTATTCATAAAACACATGGTTATATTTATAGATCACGGGTGGTTTCCATTCAGAGAACACATAATTTCATTCATAAAACACAGGGTTCTATTCATAGAACACAGGGTTCCATTTATAGAACACAGGGTTTTATTCATAGAACACAAGGTTTTATTCATAGAACACATGGTTATATTTATAGATCACGGGTGGTTTCCATTCAGAGAACACATAATTGCATTCATAAAACACAGGGTTCTATTCATAGAACACAGGGTTCCATTTATAGAACACAGGGTTCTATTCATAGAACACAAGGTTTTATTCATAGAACACATGGCTATATTTATAGATCACGAGTGGTTTGCATTCAGAGAACACATGGTTTCATTCATAAAACACAGGGTTCTATTTATAGAACACAGGGTTCCATTCATAGAACACAGGGTTCTATTAATAGAACACAAGGTTTTATTCATAAAACACATGGTTATATTTATAGATCACGGGTGGTTTCCATTCAGAGAACACATGGTTTCATTCATAAAACACAGGGTTCTATTCATAGAACACAGGGTTCCATTCATAGAACACAGGGTTCTATTAATAGAACACAAGGTTTTTTTCATAAAACACATGGTTATATTTATAGATCACGGGTGGTTTCCATTCAGAGAACACATCATTTCATTCATAAAACACAGGGTTCTATTCATAGAACACAGGGTTCCATTTATAGAACACTGGGTTCTATTCATAGAACACAAGGTTTTATTCATAGAACACATGGTTATATTTATAGATCACGGGTGGTTTCCATTCAGAGAACACATAATTTTATTCATAAAACACAGGGTTCTATTCATAGAACACAGGGTTCCATTTATAGAACACAGGGTTCTATTCATAGAACTCAAGGTTTTATTCATAGAACAGATGGTTATATTTATAGATCACGGGTTGTTTCCATTCAGAGAACACATAATTTTTTTCATAAAACACAGGGTTCTATTCATAGAACACAGGGTTCCATTTATAGAACACGGGGTTCTATTCATAGAACACAAGGTTTTATTCATAAAACACATGGTTATATTTATAGATCACGGGTGGTTTCCATTTAGAGAACACATGGTTTCATTCATAAAACACAGGGTTCTATTCATAGAACACAGGGTTCCATTCATATAACACAGGGTTCTATTAATAGAACACAAGGTTTTATTCATAAAACACATGGTTATATTTATAGATCACGGGTGGTTTCCATTCAGAGAACACATAATTTCATTCATAAAACACAGGGTTCTATTCATAGAACACAAGGTTCCAATTATAGAACACAGGGTTCTATTCATAGAACACAAGGTTTTATTCATAGAACAGATGGGTATATTTATAGATCACGGGTGTTTTCCATTCAGAGAACACATGGTTTCATTCATAAAACACAGGGTTCTATTCATAAAACACAGGGTTCCATTCATAGAACACAGGGTTCTATTAATAGAACACAAGATTTTATTCATAGAACACATGGTTATATTTATAGATCACGGGTGGTTTCCATTCAGAGAACACATGATTTCATTCATAAAACACAGGGTTCTATTTATAGAACACAGGGTTCCATTCATAGAACACAGGGTTCTATTAATAGAACACAAGGTTTTATTCATAAAACACATGGTTATATTTATAGATCACGGGTGGTTTCCATTCAGAGAACACATGGTTTCATTCATAAAACACAGGGTTCTATTCATAGAACACAGGGTTCCATTCATAGAACACAGGGTTCTATTAATAGAACACAAGGTTTTATTCATAAAACACATGGTTATATTTATAGATCACGGGTGGTTTCCATTCAGAGAACACATAATTTCATTCATAAAACACAGGGTTCTATTCATAGAACACAGGGTTCCATTTATAGAACACAGGGTTCTATTCATAGAACACAAGGTTTTATTCATAGAACAGATGGTTATATTTATAGATCACGGGTGGTTTCAATTCAGAGAACACATAATTTCATTCATAAAACACAGGGTTCTATTCATAGAACACAGGGTTCCATTTATAGAACACGGGGTTCTATTCATAGACCACAAGGTTTATTCATAGAACAGATGGTTATATTTATAGATCACGGGTGGTTTCCATTCAGAGAACACATGGTTTCATTCATAAAACACAGGGTTCTATTTATAGAACACAGGGTTCCATTCATAGAACACAGGGTTCTATTAATAGAACACAAGGTTTTATTCATAAAACACATGGTTATATTTATAGATCACGGGTGGTTTCCATTCAGAGAACACATGGTTTCATTCATAAAACACAGGGTTCTATTCATAGAACACAGGGTTCCATTCATAGAACACAGGGTTCTATTAATAGAACACAAGGTTTTTTTCATAAAACACATGGTTATATTTATAGATCACGGGTGGTTTCCATTCAGAGAACACATCATTTCATTCATAAAACACAGGGTTCTATTCATAGAACACAGGGTTCCATTTATAGAACACTGGGTTCTATTCATAGAACACAAGGTTTTATTCATAGAACACATGGTTATATTTATAGATCACGGGTGGTTTCCATTCAGAGAACACATAATTTTATTCATAAAACACAGGGTTCTATTCATAGAACACAGGGTTCCATTTATAGAACACAGGGTTCTATTCATAGAACTCAAGGTTTTATTCATAGAACAGATGGTTATATTTATAGATCACGGGTTGTTTCCATTCAGAGAACACATAATTTTTTTCATAAAACACAGGGTTCTATTCATAGAACACAGGGTTCCATTTATAGAACACGGGGTTCTATTCATAGAACACAAGGTTTTATTCATAAAACACATGGTTATATTTATAGATCACGGGTGGTTTCCATTTAGAGAACACATGGTTTCATTCATAAAACACAGGGTTCTATTCATAGAACACAGGGTTCCATTCATATAACACAGGGTTCTATTAATAGAACACAAGGTTTTATTCATAGAACACATGGTTATATTTATAGATCACGGGTGGTTTCCATTCAGAGAACACATAATTTCATTCATAAAACACAGGGTTCTATTCATAGAACACAAGGTTCCAATTATAGAACACAGGGTTCTATTTATAGAACACAAGGTTTTATTCATAGAACAGATGGGTATATTTATAGATCACGGGTGGTTTCCATTCAGAGAACACATGGTTTCATTCATAAAACACAGGGTTCTATTCATAAAACACAGGGTTCTATTCATAGAACACAGGGTTCTATTAATAGAACACAAGATTTTATTCATAGAACACATGGTTATATTTATAGATCACGGGTGGTTTCCATTCAGAGAACACATGATTTCATTCATAAAACACAGGGTTCTATTTATAGAACACAGGGTTCCATTCATAGAACACAGGGTTCTATTAATAGAACACAAGGTTTTATTCATAAAACACATGGTTATATTTATAGATCACGGGTGGTTTCCATTCAGAGAACACATGGTTTCATTCATAAAACACAGGGTTCTATTCATAGAACACAGGGTTCCATTCATAGAACACAGGGTTCTATTAATAGAACACAAGGTTTTATTCATAAAACACATGGTTATATTTATAGATCACGGGTGGTTTCCATTCAGAGAACACATAATTTCATTCATAAAACACAGGGTTCTATTCATAGAACACAGGGTTCCATTTATAGAACACAGGGTTCTATTCATAGAACACAAGGTTTTATTCATAGAACAGATGGTTATATTTATAGATCACGGGTGGTTTCAATTCAGAGAACACATAATTTCATTCATAAAACACAGGGTTCTATTCATAGAACACAGGGTTCCATTTATAGAACACGGGGTTCTATTCATAGAACACAAGGTTTATTCATAGAACAGATGGTTATATTTATAGATCACGGGTGGTTTCCATTCAGAGAACACATCGTTTCATTCATAAAACACAAGGTTCTATTTATGGAACACAGGGTTCCATTCATAGAACACAGGGTTATATTAATAGAACACAAGGTTTTATTCATAGAACACATGGTTATATTTATAGATCACGGGTGGTTTCCATTCAGAGAACACATAATTTAATTCATAAAACACAGGGTTCTATTCATAGAACACAAGGTTCCAATTATAGAACACAGGGTTCTATTCATAGAACACAAGGTTTTTTTCATAGAACAGATGGGTATATTTATAGATCACGGGTGGTTTCCATTCAGAGAACACGTGGTTTCATTCATAAAACACAGGGTTCTATTCATAAAACACAGGGTTCCATTCATAGAACACAGGGTTCTATTAATAGAACACAAGGTTTTATTCATAGAACCCATGGTTATATTTATAGATCACGGATGGTTTCCATTCAGAGAACACATGATTTCATTCATAAAACACAGGGTTCTATTTATAGAACACAGGGTTCCATTCATAGAACACAGGGTTCTATTAATAGAACACAAGGTTTTATTCATAAAACACATGGTTATATTTATAGATCACGGGTGGTTTCCATTCAGAGAACACATGGTTTCATTCATAAAACACAGGGTTCTATTCATAGAACACAGGGTTCCATTCAAAGAACACAGGGTTCTATTAATAGAACACAAGGTTTTATTCATAAAACACATGGTTATATTTATAGATCACGGGTGGTTTCCATTCAGAGAACACATAATTTCATTCATAAAACACAGGGTTCTATTCATAGAACACAGGGTTCCATTTATAGAACACAGGGTTTTATTCATAGAACACAAGGTTTTATTCATAAAACACATGGTTATATTTATAGATCACGGGTGATTTCCATTCAGAGAACACATGGTTTCATTCATAAAACACAGGGTTCTATTCATAGAACACAGGGTTCCATTCAAAGAACACAGGGTTCTATTAATAGAACACAAGGTTTTATTCATAAAACACATGGTTATATTTATAGATCACGGGTGGTTTCCATTCAGAGAACACATAATTTCATTCATAAAACACAGGGTTCTATTCATAGAACACAGGGTTCCATTTATAGAACACAGGGTTCTATTCATAGAACACAAGGTTTTATTCATAGAACACATGGTTATATTTATAGATCACGGGTGGTTTCCATTCAGAGAACACATAATTTTATTCATAAAACACAGGGTTCTATTCATAGAACACAGGGTTCTATTCATAGAACTCAAGGTTGTATTCATAGAACAGATGGTTATATTTATAGATCACGGGTGGTTTCCATTCAGAGAACACATAATTGCATTCATAAAACACAGGGTTCTGTTCATAGAACACAGGGTTCCATTTATAGAACACAGGGTTCTATTCATAGAACACAAGGTTTTATTCATAGAACACATGGCTATATTTATAGATCACGGGTGGTTTCCATTAAGATAATACATGGTTTCATTCATAAAACACAGGGTTCTATTTATAGAACACAGGGTTCCATTCATAGAACACAGGGTTCTATTAATAGAACACAAGGTTTTATTCATGAAACACATGGTTATATGTATAGATCACGGGTGGTTTCCATTCAGAGAACACATGATTTAATTCATAAAACACTGATTCTATTCATAGAACACAGGGTTCCATTCATAGAACACAGGGTTCTATTAATAGAACACAAGGTTTTATTCATAAAACACATGGTTATATTTATAGATCACGGGTGGTTTCCATTCAGAGAACACATCATTTCATTCATAAAACACAGGGTTCTATTCATAGAACACAGGGTTCCATTTATAGAACACTGGGTTCTATTCATAGAACACAAGGTTTTATTCATAGAACACATGGTTATATTTATAGATCACGGGTGGTTTCTATTCAGAGAACACATCATTTTATTCATAAAACACAGGGTTCTATTCATAGAACACAGGGTTCCATTTATAGAACACAGGGTTCTATTCATAGAACTCAAGGTTTTATTCATAGAACAGATGGTTATATTTATAGATCACGGGTGGTTTCCATTCAGAGAACACATAATTTCATTCATAAAACACAGGGTTCTATTCATAGAACACAGGGTTCCATTTATAGAACACGGGGTTCTATTCATAGAACACAAGGTTTATTCATAGAACAGATGGTTATATTTATAGATCACGGGTGGTTTCCATTCAGAGAACACATGATTTCATTCATAAAACACAGGGTTCTATTTATAGAACACAGGGTTCCATTCATAAAACACAGGGTTCTATTAATAGAACACAAGGTTTTATTCATAAAACACATGGTTATATTTATAGATCACGGGTGGTTTCCATTCAGAGAACACATGGTTTCATTCATAAAACACAGGGTTCTATTCATAGAACACAGGGATCCATTCAAAGAACACGGGGTTCTATTAATAGAACACAAGGTTTTATTCATAAAACACATGGTTATATTTATAGATCACGGGTGGTTTCCATTCAGAGAACACATAATTTCATTCATAAAACACAGGGTTCTATTCATAGAACACAGGGTTCCATTTATAGAACACAGGGTTTTATTCATAGAACACAAGGTTTTATTCATAGAACACATGGTTATATTTATAGATCACGGGTGGTTTCCATTCAGAGAACACATAATTGCATTCATAAAACACAGGGTTCTATTCATAGAACACAGGGTTCCATTTATAGAACACAGGGTTCTATTCATAGAACACAAGGTTTTATTCATAGAACACATGGCTATATTTATAGATCACGGGTGGTTTCCATTCAGAGAACACATGGTTTCATTCATAAAACACAGGGTTCTATTTAAAGAACACAGGGTTCCATTCATAGAACACAGGGTTCTATTAATAGAACACAAGGTTTTATTCATAAAACACATGGTTATATTTATAGATCACGGGTGGTTTCCATTCAGAGAACACATGGTTTCATTCATAAAACACAGGGTTCTATTCATAGAACACAGGGTTCCATTCATAGAACACAGGGTTCTATTAATAGAACACAAGGTTTTATTCATAAAACACATGGTTATATTTATAGATCACGGGTGGTTTCCATTCAGAGAACACATCATTTCATTCATAAAACACAGGGTTCTATTCATAGAACACAGGGTTCCATTTATAGAACACTGGGTTCTATTCATAGAACACAAGGTTTTATTCATAGAACACATGGTTATATTTATAGATCACGGGTGGTTTCCATTCAGAGAACACATAATTTTATTCATAAAACACAGGGTTCTATTCATAGAACACAGGGTTCCATTTATAGAACACAGGGTTCTATTCATAGAACTCAAGGTTTTATTCATAGAACAGATGGTTATATTTATAGATCACGGGTTGTTTCCATTCAGAGAACACATAATTTTTTTCATAAAACACAGGGTTCTATTCATAGAACACAGGGTTCCATTTATAGAACACGGGGTTCTATTCATAGAACACAAGGTTTATTCATAGAACAGATGGTTATATTTATAGATCACGGGTGGTTTCCATTCAGAGAACACATGGTTTCATTCATAAAACACAGGGTTCTATTCATGGAACACAGGGTTCCATTCATAGAACACAGGGTTCTATTAATAGAACACAAGGTTTTATTCATAGAACACATGGTTATATTTATAGATCACGGGTGGTTTCCATTCAGAGAACACATAATTTCATTCATAAAACACAGGGTTCTATTCATAGAACACAAGGTTCCAATTATAGAACACAGGGTTCTATTCATAGAACACAAGGTTTTATTCATAGAACAGATGGGTATATTTATAGATCACGGGTGGTTTCCATTCAGAAAACACATGGTTTCATTCATAAAACACAGGGTTCTATTCATAAAACACAGGGTTCCATTCATAGAACACAGGGTTCTATTAATAGAACACAAGGTTTTATTCATAGAACACATGGTTATATTTATAGATCACGGGTGGTTTCCATTCAGAGAACACATGATTTCATTCATAAAACACAGGGTTCTATTTATAGAACACAGGGTTCCATTCATAGAACACAGGGTTCTATTAATAGAACACAAGGTTTTATTCATAAAACACATGGTTATATTTATAGATCACGGGTGGTTTCCATTTAGAGAACACATGGTTTCATTCATAAAACACAGGGTTCTATTCATAGAACACAGGGTTCCATTCATATAACACAGGGTTCTATTAATAGAACACAAGGTTTTATTCATAAAACACATGGTTATATTTATAGATCACGGGTGGTTTCCATTCAGAGAACACATAATTTCATTTATAAAACACAGGGTTCTATTCATAGAACACAGGGTTCCATTTATAGAACACAGGGTTTTATTCATAGAACACAAGGTTTTATTCATAGAACACATGGTTATATTTATAGATCACGGGTGGTTTCCATTCAGAGAACACATAATTGTATTCATAAAACACAGGGTTCTATTCATAGAACACAGGGTTCCATTTATAGAACACAGGGTTCTATTCATAGAACTCAAGGTTTTATTCATAGTACAGATGGTTAAATTTATAGATCACGGGTGGTTTCCATTCAGAGAACACATAATTGCATTCATAAAACACAGGGTTCTATTCATAGAACACAGGGTTCAATTTATAGAACACAGGGTTCTATTCATAGAACACAAGGTTTTATTCATAGAACACATGGCTATATTTATAGATCACGGGTGGTTTCCATTCAGAGAACACATGGTTTCATTCATAAAACACAGGGTTCTATTTATAGAACACAGGGTTCCATTCATAGAACACAGGGTTCTATTAATAGAACACAAGGTTTTATTCATAAAACACATGGTTATATTTATAGATCACGGGTGGTTTCCATTCAGAGAACACATGGTTTTATTCATAAAACACAGGGTTCTATTCATAGAACACAGGGTTCCATTCATAGAACACAGGGTTCTATTAATAGAACACATGGTTTTATTCATAAAACACATGGTTATATTTATAGATCACGGGTGGTTTCCATTCAGAGAACACATCATTTCATTCATAAAACACAGGGTTCTATTCATAGAACACAGGGTTCCATTTATAGAACACTGGGTTCTATTCATAGAACACAAGGTTTTATTCATAGAACACATGGTTATATTTATAGATCACGGGTGGTTTCCATTCAGAGAACACATAATTTTATTCATAAAACACAGGGTTCTATTCATAGAACACAGGGTTCCATTTATAGAACACAGGGTTCTATTCATAGAACTCAAGGTTTTATTCATAGAACAGATGGTTATATTTATAGATCACGGGTTGTTTCCATTCAGAGAACACATAATTTTATTCATAAAACACAGGGTTCTATTCATAGAACACAGGGTTCCATTTATAGAACACGGGGTTCTATTCATAGAACACAAGGTTTATTTATAGAACAGATGGTTATATTTATAGATCACGGGTGGTTTCCATTCAGAGAACACATGGTTTCATTCATAAAACACAGGGTTCTATTCATGGAACACAGGGTTCCATTCATAGAACACAGGGTTCTATTAATAGAACACAAGGTTTTATTCATAGAACACATGGTTATATTTATAGATCACGGGTGGTTTCCATTCAGAGAACACATAATTTCATTCATAAAACACAGGGTTCTATTCATAGAACACAAGGTTCCAATTATAGAACACAGGGTTCTATTCATAGAACACAAGGTTTTATTCATAGAACAGATGGGTATATTTATAGATCACGGGTGGTTTCCATTCAGAGAACACATGGTTTCATTCATAAAACACAGGGTTCTATTCATAAAACACAGGGTTCCATTCATAGAACACAGGGTTCTATTAATAGAACACAAGGTTTTATTCATAGAACACATGGTTATATTTATAGATCACGGGTGGTTTCCATTCAGAGAACACATGATTTCATTCATAAAACACAGGGTTCTATTTATAGAACACAGGGTTCCATTCATAGAACACAGGGTTCTATTAATAGAACACAAGGTTTTATTCATAAAACACATGGTTATATTTATAGATCACGGGTGGTTTCCATTCAGAGAACACATAATTTCATTCATAAAACACAGGGTTCTATTCATAGAACACAAGGTTCCAATTATAGAACACAGGGTTCTATTCATAGAACACAAGGTTTTATTCATAGAACAGATGGGTATATTTATAGATCACGGGTGGTTTCCATTCAGAGAACACATGGTTTCATTCATAAAACACAGGGTTCTATTCATAAAACACAGGGTTTCATTCATAGAACACAGGGTTCTATTAATAGAACACAAGATTTTATTCATAGAACACATGGTTATATTTATAGATCACGGGTGGTTTCCATTCAGAGAACACATGATTTCATTCATAAAACACAGGGTTCTATTTATAGAACACAGGGTTCCATTCATAGAACACAGGGTTCTATTAATAGAACACAAGGTTTTATTCATAAAACACATGGTTATATTTATAGATCACGGGTGGTTTCCATTCAGAGAACACATGGTTTCATTCATAAAACACAGGGTTCTATTCATAGAACACAGGGTTCCATTCATAGAACACAGGGTTCTATTAATAGAACACAAGGTTTTATTCATAAAACACATGGTTATATTTATAGATCACGGGTGGTTTCCATTCAGAGAACACATAATTTCATTCATAAAACACAGGGTTCTATTCATAGAACATAGGGTTCCATTTATAGAACACAGGGTTCTATTCATAGAACACAAGGTTTTATTCATAGAACAGATGGTTATATTTATAGATCACGGGTGGTTTCAATTCAGAGAACACATAATTTCATTCATAAAACACAGGGTTCTATTCATAGAACACAGGGTTCCATTTATAGAACACGGGGTTCTATTCATAGAACACAAGGTTTATTCATAGAACAGATGGTTATATTTATAGATCATGGGTGGTTTCCATTCAGAGAACACATCGTTTCATTCATAAAACACAGGGTTCTATTTATGGAACACAGGGTTCCATTCATAGAACACAGGGTTCTATTAATAGAACACAAGGTTTTATTCATAGAACACATGGTTATATTTATAGATCACGGGTGGTTTCCATTTAGAGAACACATAATTTCATTCATAAAACACAGGGTTCTATTCATAGAACACAAGGTTCCAATTATAGAACACAGGGTTCTATTAATAGAACACAAGGTTTTATTCATAGAACAGATGGGTATATTTATAGATCACGGGTGGTTTCCATTCAGAGAACACGTGGTTTCATTCATAAAACACAGGGTTCTATTCATAAAACACAGGGTTCCATTCATAGAACACAGGGTTCTATTAATAGAACACAAGGTTTTATTCATAGAACCCATGGTTATATTTATAGATCACGGGTGGTTTCCATTCAGAGAACACATGATTTCATTCATAAAACACAAGGTTCTATTTATAGAACACAGGGTTCCATTCATAGAACACAGGGTTCTATTAATAGAACACAAGGTTTTATTCATAAAACACATGGTTATATTTATAGATCACGGGTGGTTTCCATTCAGAGAACACATGGTTTCATTCATAAAACACAGGGTTCTATTCATAGAACACAGGGTTCCATTCAAAGAACACAGGGTTCTATTAATAGAACACAAGGTTTTATTCATAAAACACATGGTTATATTTATAGATCACGGGTGGTTTCCATTCAGAGAACACATAATTTCATTCATAAAACACAGGGTTCTATTCATAGAACACAGGGTTCCATTTATAGAACACAGGGTTTTATTCATAGAACACAAGGTTTTATTCATAGAACACATGGTTATATTTATAGATCACGGGTGGTTTCCATTCAGAGAACACATAATTGCATTCATAAAACACAGGGTTCTATTCATAGAACACAGGGTTCCATTTATAGAACACAGGGTTCTATTCATAGAACACAAGGTTTTATTCATAGAACACATGGCTATATTTATAGATCACGGGTGGTTTCCATTCAGAGAACACATGGTTTCATTCATAAAACACAGGG
This sequence comes from Crinia signifera, assembly GCF_055691185.1. Taxonomy (NCBI): domain Eukaryota; kingdom Metazoa; phylum Chordata; class Amphibia; order Anura; family Myobatrachidae; genus Crinia; species Crinia signifera. Next base: position 233,983,863 of record NC_139217.1, on the reverse strand, counting down.
TTCTATTTATAGAACACAGGGTTCCATTCATAGAACACAGGGTTCTATTAATAGAACACAAGGTTTTATTCATAAAACACATGGTTATATTTATAGATCACGGGTGGTTTCCATTCAGAGAACACATGGTTTCATTCATAAAACACAGGGTTCTATTCATAGAACACAGGGTTCCATTCATAGAACACAGGGTTCTATTAATAGAACACAAGGTTTTTTTCATAAAACACATGGTTATATTTATAGATCACGGGTGGTTTCCATTCAGAGAACACATCATTTCATTCATAAAACACAGGGTTCTATTCATAGAACACAGGGTTCCATTTATAGAACACTGGGTTCTATTCATAGAACACAAGGTTTTATTCATAGAACACATGGTTATATTTATAGATCACGGGTGGTTTCCATTCAGAGAACACATAATTTTATTCATAAAACACAGGGTTCTATTCATAGAACACAGGGTTCCATTTATAGAACACAGGGTTCTATTCATAGAACTCAAGGTTTTATTCATAGAACAGATGGTTATATTTATAGATCACGGGTTGTTTCCATTCAGAGAACACATAATTTTTTTCATAAAACACAGGGTTCTATTCATAGAACACAGGGTTCCATTTATAGAACACGGGGTTCTATTCATAGAACACAAGGTTTTATTCATAAAACACATGGTTATATTTATAGATCACGGGTGGTTTCCATTTAGAGAACACATGGTTTCATTCATAAAACACAGGGTTCTATTCATAGAACACAGGGTTCCATTCATATAACACAGGGTTCTATTAATAGAACACAAGGTTTTATTCATAAAACACATGGTTATATTTATAGATCACGGGTGGTTTCCATTCAGAGAACACATAATTTCATTCATAAAACACAGGGTTCTATTCATAGAACACAAGGTTCCAATTATAGAACACAGGGTTCTATTCATAGAACACAAGGTTTTATTCATAGAACAGATGGGTATATTTATAGATCACGGGTGGTTTCCATTCAGAGAACACATGGTTTCATTCATAAAACACAGGGTTCTATTCATAAAACACAGGGTTCCATTCATAGAACACAGGGTTCTATTAATAGAACACAAGATTTTATTCATAGAACACATGGTTATATTTATAGATCACGGGTGGTTTCCATTCAGAGAACACATGATTTCATTCATAAAACACAGGGTTCTATTTATAGAACACAGGGTTCCATTCATAGAACACAGGGTTCTATTAATAGAACACAAGGTTTTATTCATAAAACACATGGTTATATTTATAGATCACGGGTGGTTTCCATTCAGAGAACACATGGTTTCATTCATAAAACACAGGGTTCTATTCATAGAACACAGGGTTCCATTCATAGAACACAGGGTTCTATTAATAGAACACAAGGTTTTATTCATAAAACACATGGTTATATTTATAGATCACGGGTGGTTTCCATTCAGAGAACACATAATTTCATTCATAAAACACAGGGTTCTATTCATAGAACACAGGGTTCCATTTATAGAACACAGGGTTCTATTCATAGAACACAAGGTTTTATTCATAGAACAGATGGTTATATTTATAGATCACGGGTGGTTTCAATTCAGAGAACACATAATTTCATTCATAAAACACAGGGTTCTATTCATAGAACACAGGGTTCCATTTATAGAACACGGGGTTCTATTCATAGAACACAAGGTTTATTCATAGAACAGATGGTTATATTTATAGATCACGGGTGGTTTCCATTCAGAGAACACATGGTTTCATTCATAAAACACAGGGTTCTATTCATAGAACACAGGGTTCCATTCATAGAACACAGGGTTCTATTAATAGAACACAAGGTTTTATTCATAAAACACATGGTTATATTTATAGATCACGGGTGGTTTCCATTCAGAGAACACATCATTTCATTCATAAAACACAGGGTTCTATTCATAGAACACAGGGTTCCATTTATAGAACACTGGGTTCTATTCATAGAACACAAGGTTTTATTCATAGAACACATGGTTATATTTATAGATCACGGGTGGTTTCCATTCAGAGAACACATAATTTTATTCATAAAACACAGGGTTCTATTCATAGAACACAGGGTTCCATTTATAGAACACAGGGTTCTATTCATAGAACTCAAGGTTTTATTCATAGAACAGATGGTTATATTTATAGATTACGGGTGGTTTCCATTCAGAGAACACATAATTTCATTCATAAAACACAGGGTTCTATTCATAGAACACAGGGTTCCATTTATAGAACACGGGGTTCTATTCATAGAACACAAGGTTTATTCATAGAACAGATGGTTATATTTATAGATCACGGGTGGTTTCCATTCAGAGAACACATGGTTTCATTCATAAAACACAGGGTTCTATTCATGGAGCACAGGGTTCCATTCATAGAACACAGGGTTCAATTAATAGAACACAATGTTTTAATCATAAAACACATGGTTATATTTATAGATCACGGGTGGTTTCCATTCAGAGAACACATAATTTCATTCATAAAACACAGGGTTCTATTCATAGAACACAAGGTTTTATTCATAGAACACATGGCTATATTTATAGATCACGGGTGGTTTCCATTCAGAGAACACATGGTTTCATTAATAAAACACAGGGTTCTATTTATAGAACACAGGGTTCCATTCATAGAACACAGGGTTCTATTAATAGAACACAAGGTTTTATTCATAAAACACATGGTTATATTTATAGATCACGGGTGGTTTCCATTCAGAGAACACATGGTTTCATTCATAAAACACATGGTTCTATTCATAGAACACAGGGTTCCATTCATAGAACACAGGGTTCTATTAATAGAACACAAGGTTTTATTCATAAAACACATGGTTATATTTATAGATCATGGGTGGTTTCCATTCAGAGAACACATGGTTTCATTCATAAAACACAGGGTTCTATTCATAAAACACAGGGTTCCATTCATAGAACACAGGGTTCTATTAATAGAACACAAGGTTTTATTCATAGAACACATGGTTATATTTATAGATCACGGGAGGTTTCCATTCAGAGAACACATGATTTCATTAATAAAACACAGGGTTCTATTTATAGAACACAGGGTTCCATTCATAGAACACAGGGTTCTATTAATAGAACACAAGGTTTTATTCATAAAACACATGGTTATATTTATAGATCACGGGTGGTTTCCATTCAGAGAACACATGGTTTCATTCATAAAACACAGGGTTCTATTCATAGAACACAGGGTTCCATTCATAGAACACAGGGTTCTTTTAATAGAACACAAGGTTTTATTCATAGAACACATGGTTATATTTATAGATCACGGGTGGTTTCCATTCAGAGAACACATAATTTCATTCATAAAACACAGGGTTCTATTCATAGAACACAAGGTTCCAATTATAGAACACAGGGTTCTATTCATAGAACACAAGGTTTTATTCATAGAACAGATGGGTATATTTATAGATCACGGGTGGTTTCCATTCAGAGAACACATGGTTTCATTCATAAAACACAGGGTTCTATTCATAAAACACAGGGTTCCATTCATAAAACACAGGGTTCTATTAATAGAATACAAGGTTTTATTCATAGAACACATGGTTATATTTATAGATCACGGGAGGTTTCCATTCAGAGAACACATGATTTCATTCATAAAACACAGGGTTCTATTTATAGAACACAGGGTTCCATTCATAGAACACAGGGTTCTATTAATAGAACACAAGGTTTTATTCATAAAACACATGGTTATATTTATAGATCACGGGTGGTTTCCATTCAGAGAACACATGGTTTCATTCATAAAACACAGGGTTCTATATATTGAACACAGGGTTCCATTCATAGAACACAGGGTTCTATTAATAGAACACAAGGTTTTATTCATAAAACACATGGTTATATTTATAGATCACGGGTGGTTTCCATTCAGAGAACACATAATTTCATTCATAAAACACAGGGTTCTATTCATAGAACACAAGGTTCCAATTATAGAACACAGGGTTCTATTCATAGAACACAAGGTTTTATTCATAGAACAGATGGGTATATTTATAGATCACGGGTGGTTTCCATTCAGAGAACACATGGTTTCATTCATAAAACACAGGGTTCTATTCATAAAAAACAGGGTTCCATTCATAAAACACAGGGTTCTATTAATAGAACACAAGGTTTTATTCATAGAACACATGGTTATATTTATAGATCACGGGAGGTTTCCATTCAGAGAACACATGATTTCATTCATAAAACACAGGGTTCTATTTATAGAACACAGGGTTCCATTCATAGAACACAGGGTTCTATTAATAGAACACAAGGTTTTATTCATAAAACACATGGTTATATTTATAGATCACGGGTGGTTTCCATTCAGAGAACACATGGTTTCATTCATAAAACACAGGGTTCTATTCATAGAACACAGGGTTCCATTCATAGAACACAGGGTTCTATTAATAGAACACAAGGTTTTATTCATAAAACACATGGTTATATTTATAGATCACGGGTGGTTTCCATTCAGAGAACACATGGTTTCATTCATAAAACACAGGGTTCTATTCATAAAACACAGGGTTCTATTCATAGAACACAGGGTTCCATTCATAGAACACAGGGTTCTATTAATAGAACACAAGGTTTTATTCATAAAACACATGGTTATATTTATAGATCACGGGTGGTTTCCATTCAGAGAACACATCATTTCATTCATAAAACACAGGGTTCTATTCATAGAACACAGGGTTCCATTTATAGAACACTGGGTTCTATTCATAGAACACAAGGTTTTATTCATAGAACACATGGTTATATTTATAGATCACGGGTGGTTTCCATTCAGAGAACACATAATTTTATTCATAAAACACAGGGTTCTATTCATAGAACACAGGGTTCCATTTATAGAACACAGGGTTCTATTCATAGAACTCAAGGTTTTATTCATAGAACAGATGGTTATATTTATAGATTACGGGTGGTTTCCATTCAGAGAACACATAATTTCATTCATAAAACAGGGTTCTATTCATAGAACACAGGGTTCCATTTATAGAACACGGGGTTCTATTCATAGAACACAAGGTTTATTCATAGAACAGATGGTTATATTTATAGATCACGGGTGGTTTCCATTCAGAGAACACATGGTTTCATTCATAAAACACAGGGTTCTATTCATGGAGCACAGGGTTTCATTCATAGAACACAGGGTTCAATTAATAGAACACAATGTTTTAATCATAAAACACATGGTTATATTTATAGATCACGGGTGGTTTCCATTCAGAGAACACATAATTTCATTCATAAAACACAGGGTTCTATTCATAGAACACAAGGTTTTATTCATAGAACACATGGCTATATTTATAGATCACGGGTGGTTTCCATTCAGAGAACACATGGTTTCATTAATAAAACACAGGGTTCTATTCATAGAACTCAAGGTTGTATTCATAGAACAGATGGTTATATTTATAGATCACGGGTGGTTTCCATTCAGAGAACACATAATTGCATTCATAAAACACAGGGTTCTGTTCATAGAACACAGGGTTCCATTTATAGAACACAGGGTTCTATTCATAGAACACAAGGTTTTATTCATAGAACACATGGCTATATTTATAGATCACGGGTGGTTTCCATTAAGATAATACATGGTTTCATTCATAAAACACAGGGTTCTATTTATAGAACACAGGGTTCCATTCATAGAACACAGGGTTCTATTAATAGAACACAAGGTTTTATTCATGAAACACATGGTTATATGTATAGATCACGGGTGGTTTCCATTCAGAGAACACATGATTTAATTCATAAAACACTGATTCTATTCATAGAACACAGGGTTCCATTCATAGAACACAGGGTTCTATTAATAGAACACAAGGTTTTATTCATAAAACACATGGTTATATTTATAGATCACGGGTGGTTTCCATTCAGAGAACACATCATTTCATTCATAAAACACAGGGTTCTATTCATAGAACACAGGGTTCCATTTATAGAACACTGGGTTCTATTCATAGAACACAAGGTTTTATTCATAGAACACATGGTTATATTTATAGATCACGGGTGGTTTCTATTCAGAGAACACATCATTTTATTCATAAAACACAGGGTTCTATTCATAGAACACAGGGTTCCATTTATAGAACACAGGGTTCTATTCATAGAACTCAAGGTTTTATTCATAGAACAGATGGTTATATTTATAGATCACGGGTGGTTTCCATTCAGAGAACACATAATTTCATTCATAAAACACAGGGTTCTATTCATAGAACACAGGGTTCCATTTATAGAACACGGGGTTCTATTCATAGAACACAAGGTTTATTCATAGAACAGATGGTTATATTTATAGATCACGGGTGGTTTCCATTCAGAGAACACATGATTTCATTCATAAAACACAGGGTTCTATTTATAGAACACAGGGTTCCATTCATAAAACACAGGGTTCTATTAATAGAACACAAGGTTTTATTCATAAAACACATGGTTATATTTATAGATCACGGGTGGTTTCCATTCAGAGAACACATGGTTTCATTCATAAAACACAGGGTTCTATTCATAGAACACAGGGATCCATTCAAAGAACACGGGGTTCTATTAATAGAACACAAGGTTTTATTCATAAAACACATGGTTATATTTATAGATCACGGGTGGTTTCCATTCAGAGAACACATAATTTCATTCATAAAACACAGGGTTCTATTCATAGAACACAGGGTTCCATTTATAGAACACAGGGTTTTATTCATAGAACACAAGGTTTTATTCATAGAACACATGGTTATATTTATAGATCACGGGTGGTTTCCATTCAGAGAACACATAATTGCATTCATAAAACACAGGGTTCTATTCATAGAACACAGGGTTCCATTTATAGAACACAGGGTTCTATTCATAGAACACAAGGTTTTATTCATAGAACACATGGCTATATTTATAGATCACGGGTGGTTTCCATTCAGAGAACACATGGTTTCATTCATAAAACACAGGGTTCTATTTAAAGAACACAGGGTTCCATTCATAGAACACAGGGTTCTATTAATAGAACACAAGGTTTTATTCATAAAACACATGGTTATATTTATAGATCACGGGTGGTTTCCATTCAGAGAACACATGGTTTCATTCATAAAACACAGGGTTCTATTCATAGAACACAGGGTTCCATTCATAGAACACAGGGTTCTATTAATAGAACACAAGGTTTTATTCATAAAACACATGGTTATATTTATAGATCACGGGTGGTTTCCATTCAGAGAACACATCATTTCATTCATAAAACACAGGGTTCTATTCATAGAACACAGGGTTCCATTTATAGAACACTGGGTTCTATTCATAGAACACAAGGTTTTATTCATAGAACACATGGTTATATTTATAGATCACGGGTGGTTTCCATTCAGAGAACACATAATTTTATTCATAAAACACAGGGTTCTATTCATAGAACACAGGGTTCCATTTATAGAACACAGGGTTCTATTCATAGAACTCAAGGTTTTATTCATAGAACAGATGGTTATATTTATAGATCACGGGTTGTTTCCATTCAGAGAACACATAATTTTTTTCATAAAACACAGGGTTCTATTCATAGAACACAGGGTTCCATTTATAGAACACGGGGTTCTATTCATAGAACACAAGGTTTATTCATAGAACAGATGGTTATATTTATAGATCACGGGTGGTTTCCATTCAGAGAACACATGGTTTCATTCATAAAACACAGGGTTCTATTCATGGAACACAGGGTTCCATTCATAGAACACAGGGTTCTATTAATAGAACACAAGGTTTTATTCATAGAACACATGGTTATATTTATAGATCACGGGTGGTTTCCATTCAGAGAACACATAATTTCATTCATAAAACACAGGGTTCTATTCATAGAACACAAGGTTCCAATTATAGAACACAGGGTTCTATTCATAGAACACAAGGTTTTATTCATAGAACAGATGGGTATATTTATAGATCACGGGTGGTTTCCATTCAGAAAACACATGGTTTCATTCATAAAACACAGGGTTCTATTCATAAAACACAGGGTTCCATTCATAGAACACAGGGTTCTATTAATAGAACACAAGGTTTTATTCATAGAACACATGGTTATATTTATAGATCACGGGTGGTTTCCATTCAGAGAACACATGATTTCATTCATAAAACACAGGGTTCTATTTATAGAACACAGGGTTCCATTCATAGAACACAGGGTTCTATTAATAGAACACAAGGTTTTATTCATAAAACACATGGTTATATTTATAGATCACGGGTGGTTTCCATTTAGAGAACACATGGTTTCATTCATAAAACACAGGGTTCTATTCATAGAACACAGGGTTCCATTCATATAACACAGGGTTCTATTAATAGAACACAAGGTTTTATTCATAAAACACATGGTTATATTTATAGATCACGGGTGGTTTCCATTCAGAGAACACATAATTTCATTTATAAAACACAGGGTTCTATTCATAGAACACAGGGTTCCATTTATAGAACACAGGGTTTTATTCATAGAACACAAGGTTTTATTCATAGAACACATGGTTATATTTATAGATCACGGGTGGTTTCCATTCAGAGAACACATAATTGTATTCATAAAACACAGGGTTCTATTCATAGAACACAGGGTTCCATTTATAGAACACAGGGTTCTATTCATAGAACTCAAGGTTTTATTCATAGTACAGATGGTTAAATTTATAGATCACGGGTGGTTTCCATTCAGAGAACACATAATTGCATTCATAAAACACAGGGTTCTATTCATAGAACACAGGGTTCAATTTATAGAACACAGGGTTCTATTCATAGAACACAAGGTTTTATTCATAGAACACATGGCTATATTTATAGATCACGGGTGGTTTCCATTCAGAGAACACATGGTTTCATTCATAAAACACAGGGTTCTATTTATAGAACACAGGGTTCCATTCATAGAACACAGGGTTCTATTAATAGAACACAAGGTTTTATTCATAAAACACATGGTTATATTTATAGATCACGGGTGGTTTCCATTCAGAGAACACATGGTTTTATTCATAAAACACAGGGTTCTATTCATAGAACACAGGGTTCCATTCATAGAACACAGGGTTCTATTAATAGAACACATGGTTTTATTCATAAAACACATGGTTATATTTATAGATCACGGGTGGTTTCCATTCAGAGAACACATCATTTCATTCATAAAACACAGGGTTCTATTCATAGAACACAGGGTTCCATTTATAGAACACTGGGTTCTATTCATAGAACACAAGGTTTTATTCATAGAACACATGGTTATATTTATAGATCACGGGTGGTTTCCATTCAGAGAACACATAATTTTATTCATAAAACACAGGGTTCTATTCATAGAACACAGGGTTCCATTTATAGAACACAGGGTTCTATTCATAGAACTCAAGGTTTTATTCATAGAACAGATGGTTATATTTATAGATCACGGGTTGTTTCCATTCAGAGAACACATAATTTTATTCATAAAACACAGGGTTCTATTCATAGAACACAGGGTTCCATTTATAGAACACGGGGTTCTATTCATAGAACACAAGGTTTATTTATAGAACAGATGGTTATATTTATAGATCACGGGTGGTTTCCATTCAGAGAACACATGGTTTCATTCATAAAACACAGGGTTCTATTCATGGAACACAGGGTTCCATTCATAGAACACAGGGTTCTATTAATAGAACACAAGGTTTTATTCATAGAACACATGGTTATATTTATAGATCACGGGTGGTTTCCATTCAGAGAACACATAATTTCATTCATAAAACACAGGGTTCTATTCATAGAACACAAGGTTCCAATTATAGAACACAGGGTTCTATTCATAGAACACAAGGTTTTATTCATAGAACAGATGGGTATATTTATAGATCACGGGTGGTTTCCATTCAGAGAACACATGGTTTCATTCATAAAACACAGGGTTCTATTCATAAAACACAGGGTTCCATTCATAGAACACAGGGTTCTATTAATAGAACACAAGGTTTTATTCATAGAACACATGGTTATATTTATAGATCACGGGTGGTTTCCATTCAGAGAACACATGATTTCATTCATAAAACACAGGGTTCTATTTATAGAACACAGGGTTCCATTCATAGAACACAGGGTTCTATTAATAGAACACAAGGTTTTATTCATAAAACACATGGTTATATTTATAGATCACGGGTGGTTTCCATTCAGAGAACACATAATTTCATTCATAAAACACAGGGTTCTATTCATAGAACACAAGGTTCCAATTATAGAACACAGGGTTCTATTCATAGAACACAAGGTTTTATTCATAGAACAGATGGGTATATTTATAGATCACGGGTGGTTTCCATTCAGAGAACACATGGTTTCATTCATAAAACACAGGGTTCTATTCATAAAACACAGGGTTTCATTCATAGAACACAGGGTTCTATTAATAGAACACAAGATTTTATTCATAGAACACATGGTTATATTTATAGATCACGGGTGGTTTCCATTCAGAGAACACATGATTTCATTCATAAAACACAGGGTTCTATTTATAGAACACAGGGTTCCATTCATAGAACACAGGGTTCTATTAATAGAACACAAGGTTTTATTCATAAAACACATGGTTATATTTATAGATCACGGGTGGTTTCCATTCAGAGAACACATGGTTTCATTCATAAAACACAGGGTTCTATTCATAGAACACAGGGTTCCATTCATAGAACACAGGGTTCTATTAATAGAACACAAGGTTTTATTCATAAAACACATGGTTATATTTATAGATCACGGGTGGTTTCCATTCAGAGAACACATAATTTCATTCATAAAACACAGGGTTCTATTCATAGAACACAGGGTTCCATTTATAGAACACAGGGTTCTATTCATAGAACACAAGGTTTTATTCATAGAACAGATGGTTATATTTATAGATCACGGGTGGTTTCAATTCAGAGAACACATAATTTCATTCATAAAACACAGGGTTCTATTCATAGAACACAGGGTTCCATTTATAGAACACGGGGTTCTATTCATAGAACACAAGGTTTATTCATAGAACAGATGGTTATATTTATAGATCATGGGTGGTTTCCATTCAGAGAACACATCGTTTCATTCATAAAACACAGGGTTCTATTTATGGAACACAGGGTTCCATTCATAGAACACAGGGTTCTATTAATAGAACACAAGGTTTTATTCATAGAACACATGGTTATATTTATAGATCACGGGTGGTTTCCATTTAGAGAACACATAATTTCATTCATAAAACACAGGGTTCTATTCATAGAACACAAGGTTCCAATTATAGAACACAGGGTTCTATTAATAGAACACAAGGTTTTATTCATAGAACAGATGGGTATATTTATAGATCACGGGTGGTTTCCATTCAGAGAACACGTGGTTTCATTCATAAAACACAGGGTTCTATTCATAAAACACAGGGTTACATTCATAGAACACAGGGTTCTATTAATAGAACACAAGGTTTTATTCATAGAACCCATGGTTATATTTATAGATCACGGGTGGTTTCCATTCAGAGAACACATGATTTCATTCATAAAACACAAGGTTCTATTTATAGAACACAGGGTTCCATTCATAGAACACAGGGTTCTATTAATAGAACACAAGGTTTTATTCATAAAACACATGGTTATATTTATAGATCACGGGTGGTTTCCATTCAGAGAACACATGGTTTCATTCATAAAACACAGGGTTCTATTCATAGAACACAGGGTTCCATTCAAAGAACACAGGGTTCTATTAATAGAACACAAGGTTTTATTCATAAAACACATGGTTATATTTATAGATCACGGGTGGTTTCCATTCAGAGAACACATAATTTCATTCATAAAACACAGGGTTCTATTCATAGAACACAGGGTTCCATTTATAGAACACAGGGTTTTATTCATAGAACACAAGGTTTTATTCATAGAACACATGGTTATATTTATAGATCACGGGTGGTTTCCATTCAGAGAACACATAATTGCATTCATAAAACACAGGGTTCTATTCATAGAACACAGGGTTCCATTTATAGAACACAGGGTTCTATTCATAGAACACAAGGTTTTATTCATAGAACACATGGCTATATTTATAGATCACGGGTGGTTTCCATTCAGAGAACACATGGTTTCATTCATAAAACACAGGGTTCTATTTATAGAACACAGGGTTCCATTCATAGAACACAGGGTTCTATTAATAGAACACAAGGTTCCAATTATAGAACACAGGGTTCTATTAATAGAACACAAGGTTTTATTCATAGAACAGATGGGTATATTTATAGATCACGGGTGGTTTCCATTCAGAGAACACGTGGTTTCATTCATAAAACACAGGGTTCTATTCATAAAACACAGGGTTCCATTCATAGAACACAGGGTTCTATTAATAGAACACAAGGTTTTATTCATAGAACCCATGGTTATATTTATAGATCACGGGTGGTTTCCATTCAGAGAACACATGATTTCATTCATAAAACACAAGGTTCTATTTATAGAACACAGGGTTCCATTCATAGAACACAGGGTTCTATTAATAGAACACAAGGTTTTATTCATAAAACACATGGTTATATTTATAGATCACGGGTGGTTTCCATTCAGAGAACACATGGTTTCATTCATAAAACACAGGGTTCTATTCATAGAACACAGGGTTCCATTCAAAGAACACAGGGTTCTATTAATAGAACACAAGGTTTTATTCATAAAACACATGGTTATATTTATAGATCACGGGTGGTTTCCATTCAGAGAACACATAATTTCATTCATAAAACACAGGGTTCTATTCATAGAACACAGGGTTCCATTTATAGAACACAGGGTTTTATTCATAGAACACAAGGTTTTATTCATAGAACACATGGTTATATTTATAGATCACGGGTGGTTTCCATTCAGAGAACACATAATTGCATTCATAAAACACAGGGTTCTATTCATAGAACACAGGGTTCCATTTATAGAACACAGGGTTCTATTTATAGAACACAAGGTTTTATTCATAGAACACATGGCTATATTTATAGATCACGGGTGGTTTCCATTCAGAGAACACATGGTTTCATTCATAAAACACAGGGTTCTATTTATAGAACACAGGGTTCCATTCATAGAACACAGGGTTCTATTAATAGAACACAAGGTTTTATTCATAAAACACATGGTTATATTTATAGATCACGGGTGGTTTCCATTCAGAGAACACATGGTTTCATTCATAAAACACAGGGTTCTATTCATAGAACACAGGGTTCCATTCATAGAACACAGGGTTCTATTAATAGAACACAAGGTTTTTTTCATAAAACACATGGTTATATTTATAGATCACGGGTGGTTTCCATTCAGAGAACACATCATTTCATTCATAAAACACAGGGTTCTATTCATAGAACACAGGGTTCCATTTATAGAACACTGGGTTCTATTCATAGAACACAAGGTTTTATTCATAGAACACATGGTTATATTTATAGATCACGGGTGGTTTCCATTCAGAGAACACATAATTTTATTCATAAAACACAGGGTTCTATTCATAGAACACAGGGTTCCATTTATAGAACACAGGGTTCTATTCATAGAACTCAAGGTTTTATTCATAGAACAGATGGTTATATTTATAGATCACGGGTTGTTTCCATTCAGAGAACACATAATTTTTTTCATAAAACACAGGGTTCTATTCATAGAACACAGGGTTCCATTTATAGAACACGGGGTTCTATTCATAGAACACAAGGTTTTATTCATAAAACACATGGTTATATTTATAGATCACGGGTGGTTTCCATTTAGAGAACACATGGTTTCATTCATAAAACACAGGGTTCTATTCATAGAACACAGGGTTCCATTCATATAACACAGGGTTCTATTAATAGAACACAAGGTTTTATTCATAAAACACATGGTTATATTTATAGATCACGGGTGGTTTCCATTCAGAGAACACATAATTTCATTCATAAAACACAGGGTTCTATTCATAGAACACAAGGTTCCAATTATAGAACACAGGGTTCTATTCATAGAACACAAGGTTTTATTCATAGAACAGATGGGTATATTTATAGATCACGGGTGGTTTCCATTCAGAGAACACATGGTTTCATTCATAAAACACAGGGTTCTATTCATAAAACACAGGGTTCCATTCATAGAACACAGGGTTCTATTAATAGAACACAAGATTTTATTCATAGAACACATGGTTATATTTATAGATCACGGGTGGTTTCCATTCAGAGAACACATGATTTCATTCATAAAACACAGGGTTCTATTTATAGAACACAGGGTTCCATTCATAGAACACAGGGTTCTATTAATAGAACACAAGGTTTTATTCATAAAACACATGGTTATATTTATAGATCACGGGTGGTTTCCATTCAGAGAACACATGGTTTCATTCATAAAACACAGGGTTCTATTCATAGAACACAGGGTTCCATTCATAGAACACAGGGTTCTATTAATAGAACACAAGGTTTTATTCATAAAACACATGGTTATATTTATAGATCACGGGTGGTTTCCATTCAGAGAACACATAATTTCATTCATAAAACACAGGGTTCTATTCATAGAACACAGGGTTCCATTTATAGAACACAGGGTTCTATTCATAGAACACAAGGTTTTATTCATAGAACAGATGGTTATATTTATAGATCACGGGTGGTTTCAATTCAGAGAACACATAATTTCATTCATAAAACACAGGGTTCTATTCATAGAACACAGGGTTCCATTTATAGAACACGGGGTTCTATTCATAGAACACAAGGTTTATTCATAGAACAGATGGTTATATTTATAGATCACGGGTGGTTTCCATTCAGAGAACACATGGTTTCATTCATAAAACACAGGGTTCTATTCATAGAACACAGGGTTCCATTCATAGAACACAGGGTTCTATTAATAGAACACAAGGTTTTATTCATAAAACACATGGTTATATTTATAGATCACGGGTGGTTTCCATTCAGAGAACACATCATTTCATTCATAAAACACAGGGTTCTATTCATAGAACACAGGGTTCCATTTATAGAACACTGGGTTCTATTCATAGAACACAAGGTTTTATTCATAGAACACATGGTTATATTTATAGATCACGGGTGGTTTCCATTCAGAGAACACATAATTTTATTCATAAAACACAGGGTTCTATTCATAGAACACAGGGTTCCATTTATAGAACACAGGGTTCTATTCATAGAACTCAAGGTTTTATTCATAGAACAGATGGTTATATTTATAGATTACGGGTGGTTTCCATTCAGAGAACACATAATTTCATTCATAAAACACAGGGTTCTATTCATAGAACACAGGGTTCCATTTATAGAACACGGGGTTCTATTCATAGAACACAAGGTTTATTCATAGAACAGATGGTTATATTTATAGATCACGGGTGGTTTCCATTCAGAGAACACATGGTTTCATTCATAAAACACAGGGTTCTATTCATGGAGCACAGGGTTACATTCATAGAACACAGGGTTCAATTAATAGAACACAATGTTTTAATCATAAAACACATGGTTATATTTATAGATCACGGGTGGTTTCCATTCAGAGAACACATAATTTCATTCATAAAACACAGGGTTCTATTCATAGAACACAAGGTTTTATTCATAGAACACATGGCTATATTTATAGATCACGGGTGGTTTCCATTCAGAGAACACATGGTTTCATTAATAAAACACAGGGTTCTATTTATAGAACACAGGGTTCCATTCATAGAACACAGGGTTCTATTAATAGAACACAAGGTTTTATTCATAAAACACATGGTTATATTTATAGATCACGGGTGGTTTCCATTCAGAGAACACATAATTTAATTCATAAAACACAGGGTTCTATTCATAGAACACAGGGTTCCATTTATAGAACACAGGGTTTTATTCATAGAACACAAGGTTTTATTCATAAAACACATGGTTATATTTATAGATCACGGGTGATTTCCATTCAGAGAACACATGGTTTCATTCATAAAACACAGGGTTCTATTCATAGAACACAGGGTTCCATTCAAAGAACACAGGGTTCTATTAATAGAACACAAGGTTTTATTCATAAAACACATGGTTATATTTATAGATCACGGGTGGTTTCCATTCAGAGAACACATAATTTCATTCATAAAACACAGGGTTCTATTCATAGAACACAGGGTTCCATTTATAGAACACAGGGTTCTATTCATAGAACACAAGGTTTTATTCATAGAACACATGGTTATATTTATAGATCACGGGTGGTTTCCATTCAGAGAACACATAATTTTATTCATAAAACACAGGGTTCTATTCATAGAACACAGGGTTCCATTTATAGAACACAGGGTTCTATTCATAGAACTCAAGGTTTTATTCATAGTACAGATGGTTATATTTATAGATCACGGGTGGTTTCCATTCAGAGAACACGTGGTTTCATTCATAAAACACAGGGTTCTATTCATAAAACACAGGGTTCCATTCATAGAACACAGGGTTCTATTAATAGAACACAAGGTTTTATTCATAGAACCCATGGTTATATTTATAGATCACGGGTGGTTTCCATTCAGAGAACACATGATTTCATTCATAAAACACAAGGTTCTATTTATAGAACACAGGGTTCCATTCATAGAACACAGGGTTCTATTAATAGAACACAAGGTTTTATTCATAAAACACATGGTTATATTTATAGATCACGGGTGGTTTCCATTCAGAGAACACATGGTTTCATTCATAAAACACAGGGTTCTATTCATAGAACACAGGGTTCCATTCAAAGAACACAGGGTTCTATTAATAGAACACAAGGTTTTATTCATAAAACACATGGTTATATTTATAGATCACGGGTGGTTTCCATTCAGAGAACACATAATTTCATTCATAAAACACAGGGTTCTATTCATAGAACACAGGGTTCCATTTATAGAACACAGGGTTTTATTCATAGAACACAAGGTTTTATTCATAGAACACATGGTTATATTTATAGATCACGGGTGGTTTCCATTCAGAGAACACATAATTGCATTCATAAAACACAGGGTTCTATTCATAGAACACAGGGTTCCATTTATAGAACACAGGGTTCTATTCATAGAACACAAGGTTTTATTCATAGAACACATGGCTATATTTATAGATCACGGGTGGTTTCCATTCAGAGAACACATGGTTTCATTCATAAAACACAGGGTTCTATTTATAGAACACAGGGTTCCATTCATAGAACACAGGGTTCTATTAATAGAACACAAGGTTTTATTCATAAAACACATGGTTATATTTATAGATCACGGGTGGTTTCCATTCAGAGAACACATGGTTTCATTCATAAAACACAGGGTTCTATTCATAGAACACAGGGTTCCATTCATAGAACACAGGGTTCTATTAATAGAACACAAGGTTTTTTTCATAAAACACATGGTTATATTTATAGATCACGGGTGGTTTCCATTCAGAGAACACATCATTTCATTCATAAAACACAGGGTTCTATTCATAGAACACAGGGTTCCATTTATAGAACACTGGGTTCTATTCATAGAACACAAGGTTTTATTCATAGAACACATGGTTATATTTATAGATCACGGGTGGTTTCCATTCAGAGAACACATAATTTTATTCATAAAACACAGGGTTCTATTCATAGAACACAGGGTTCCATTTATAGAACACAGGGTTCTATTCATAGAACTCAAGGTTTTATTCATAGAACAGATGGTTATATTTATAGATCACGGGTTGTTTCCATTCAGAGAACACATAATTTTTTTCATAAAACACAGGGTTCTATTCATAGAACACAGGGTTCCATTTATAGAACACGGGGTTCTATTCATAGAACACAAGGTTTTATTCATAAAACACATGGTTATATTTATAGATCACGGGTGGTTTCCATTTAGAGAACACATGGTTTCATTCATAAAACACAGGGTTCTATTCATAGAACACAGGGTTCCATTCATATAACACAGGGTTCTATTAATAGAACACAAGGTTTTATTCATAAAACACATGGTTATATTTATAGATCACGGGTGGTTTCCATTCAGAGAACACATAATTTCATTCATAAAACACAGGGTTCTATTCATAGAACACAAGGTTCCAATTATAGAACACAGGGTTCTATTCATAGAACACAAGGTTTTATTCATAGAACAGATGGGTATATTTATAGATCACGGGTGGTTTCCATTCAGAGAACACATGGTTTCATTCATAAAACACAGGGTTCTATTCATAAAACACAGGGTTCCATTCATAGAACACAGGGTTCTATTAATAGAACACAAGATTTTATTCATAGAACACATGGTTATATTTATAGATCACGGGTGGTTTCCATTCAGAGAACACATGATTTCATTCATAAAACACAGGGTTCTATTTATAGAACACAGGGTTCCATTCATAGAACACAGGGTTCTATTAATAGAACACAAGGTTTTATTCATAAAACACATGGTTATATTTATAGATCACGGGTGGTTTCCATTCAGAGAACACATGGTTTCATTCATAAAACACAGGGTTCTATTCATAGAACACAGGGTTCCATTCATAGAACACAGGGTTCTATTAATAGAACACAAGGTTTTATTCATAAAACACATGGTTATATTTATAGATCACGGGTGGTTTCCATTCAGAGAACACATAATTTCATTCATAAAACACAGGGTTCTATTCATAGAACACAGGGTTCCATTTATAGAACACGGGGTTCTATTCATAGAACACAAGGTTTATTCATAGAACAGATGGTTATATTTATAGATCACGGGTGGTTTCCATTCAGAGAACACATCGTTTCATTCATAAAACACAAGGTTCTATTTATGGAACACAGGGTTCCATTCATAGAACACAGGGTTCTATTAATAGAACACAAGGTTTTATTCATAGAACACATGGTTATATTTATAGATCACGGGTGGTTTCCATTCAGAGAACACATAATTTAATTCATAAAACACAGGGTTCTATTCATAGAACACAGGGTTCCATTTATAGAACACAGGGTTTTATTCATAGAACACAAGGTTTTATTCATAAAACACATGGTTATATTTATAGATCACGGGTGATTTCCATTCAGAGAACACATGGTTTCATTCATAAAACACAGGGTTCTATTCATAGAACACAGGGTTCCATTCAAAGAACACAGGGTTCTATTAATAGAACACAAGGTTTTATTCATAAAACACATGGTTATATTTATAGATCACGGGTGGTTTCCATTCAGAGAACACATAATTTCATTCATAAAACACAGGGTTCTATTCATAGAACACAGGGTTCCATTTATAGAACACAGGGTTCTATTCATAGAACACAAGGTTTTATTCATAGAACACATGGTTATATTTATAGATCACGGGTGGTTTCCATTCAGAGAACACATAATTTTATTCATAAAACACAGGGTTCTATTCATAGAACACAGGGTTCCATTTATAGAACACAGGGTTCTATTCATAGAACTCAAGGTTTTATTCATAGTACAGATGGTTATATTTATAGATCACGGGTGGTTTCCATTCAGAGAACACATAATTGCATTCATAAAACACAGGGTTCTATTCATAGAACACAGGGTTCCATTCATAGAACACAGGGTTCTATTAATAGAACACAAGGTTTTATTCATAAAACACATGGTTATATTTATAGATCACGGGTGGTTTCCATTCAGAGAACACATAATTTCATTCATAAAACACAGGGTTCTATTCATAGAACACAGGGTTCCATTTATAGAACACGGGGTTCTATTCATAGAACACAAGGTTTATTCATAGAACACATGGCTATATTTATAGATCACGGGTGGTTTCCATTAAGAGAATACATGGTTTCATTCATAAAACACAGGGTTCTATTTATAGAACACAGGGTTCCATTCATAGAACACAGGGTTCCATTCATAGAACACAGGGTTCTATTAATAGAACACAAGGTTTTATTCATTAAACACATGGTTATATGTATAGATCACGGGTGGTTTCCATTCAGAGAACACATGGTTTCATTCATAAAACACTGATTCTATTCATAGAACACAGGGTTCCATTCATAGAACACAGGGTTCTATTAATAGAACACAAGGTTTTATTCATAAAACACATGGTTATATTTATAGATCACGGGTGGTTTCCATTCAGAGAACACATCATTTCATTCATAAAACACAGGGTTCTATTCATAGAACACAGGGTTCCATTTATAGAACACTGGGTTCTATTCATATAACACAAGGTTTTATTCATAGAACACATGGTTATATTTATAGATCACGGGTGGTTTCCATTCAGAGAACACATCATTTCATTCATAAAACACAGGGTTCTATTCATAGAACACAGGGTTCCATTTATAGAACACTGGGTTCTATTCATATAACACAAGGTTTTATTCATAGAACACATGGTTATATTTATAGATCACGGGTGGTTTCCATTCAGAGAACACATCATTTTATTCATAAAACACAGGGTTCTATTCATAGAACACAGGGTTCCATTTATAGAACACAGGGTTCTATTCATAGAACTCAAGGTTTTATTCATAGAACAGATGGTTATATTTATAGATCACGGGTGGTTTCCATTCAGAGAACACATAATTTCATTCATAAAACACAGGGTTCTATTCATAGAACACAGGGTTCCATTTATAGAACACGGGGTTCTATTCATAGAACACAAGGTTTATTCATAGAACAGATGGTTATATTTATAGATCACGGGTGGTTTCCATTCAGAGAACACATCGTTTCATTCATAAAACACAGGGTTCTATTTATGGAACACAGGGTTCCATTCATAGAACACAGGGTTCTATTAATAGAACACAAGGTTTTATTCATAGAACACATGGTTATATTTATAGATCACGGGTGGTTTCCATTCAGAGAACACATAATTTCATTCATAAAACACAGGGTTCTATTCATAGAACACAAGGTTCCAATTATAGAACACAGGGTTCTATTCATAGAACACAATGTTTTATTCATAGAACAGATGGGTATATTTATAGATCACTGGTGGTTTCCATTCAGAGAACACGTGGTTTCATTCATAAAACACAGGGTTCTATTCATAAAACACAGGGTTCCATTCATAGAACACAGGGTTCTATTAATAGAACACAAGGTTTTATTCATAGAACCCATGGTTATATTTATAGATCACGGGTGGTTTCCATTCAGAGAACACATGATTTCATTCATAAAACACAGGGTTCTATTTATAGAACACAGGGTTCCATTCATAAAACACAGGGTTCTATTAATAGAACACAAGGTTTTATTCATAAAACACATGTCAGCAACTCGGGGGTTTGTTGTGTTCCCGGCTGTGACCGTGGTGGACCAGTGGAGGGCGCTGTGTAGCGGAATACAGGGGGTTTGACGATTGACATGCACCAAGGGACAGGAGAACAGCAAACCAGAGTGTTGGCGGAGACCAGGAACAGGGGCGCGGAGTCTAACCTGCCAGCGGTGTTCACCAGGGAGTCCCGCAAGGAACTTTGGGCTTAGCTGCGTCTGACAGGCAGGTCGCGGCCCCCTGCCCTGGTCCTCTGGACGCAGGCTGGGAGTGAGGACACAGGAGGTATGAGAGAATGTCTTTTGAGACAGCTTGAGAGCCGGTGATGACAGTTGGCAGCCTGGGAGCTGCAGGATGGCCTGGAAGCCAGAGGTGACGACCTGGGAGTCGTTGGTATACGATGTCGATGACCAGGAGAGAATAACAAAGTCTCTGGGGGCACTTGTGGTAAACAGTTGACACGGGATGTTGACAACAGATGATCCTGCGACAATACTTAGAAGCAGCAACTGATGGATGTCCGGGATGACACGGATGTTGTTAGTCAATGGAGGACGACAGAAGCTGAGTGTCGACTGTGGTGTAGACAGTATCTGTCGACAGATCAGTACAAGATGGTGTAAGTTTCTGATGGTGATAGCTGGCTTAAGAGCCAGAGAGGTGCTCGGCAAAACACCTGATACTCGACTGCAGGGATGGTATCGCAGGAGTCTTCTGGAGATGGAATGAACCAGGTAAAACAATAACAATAGCTGGAGAAACGCTGGAGACAAGGACACAGGTAAACCTGGATATCCTAGAGCCTTGGGAACTTCCTCTGAACACAGGAGAACTCTGTAACAGGTAAAACAGTTGTTCAAGGCAAGGAGGACTCTGGGAAGCTGGCTTATATTCCTCCAGGTGATTGCTTGATTGTCTGCAGCTTGCAGCAGCAGACAGAACCAGGAAGTATGCTTTGAGTTACCTGGGATCATGTGACTGGTGCTGAACTCAGGAAGCTTCACTGGAGTTCTAATCACTGAAAATGCAGAGCAGCTGCAACAGCAGCAGCTAGGAAACAAACAGGCATGGAAACCTCAGGAAATAACTGTGAACCAAGTCAGGTTCGTGACAGTACCCCCCCTTTTAGGGGTGGACTCCGGACACCCCAATGAATTTGGTAGGAGAGCTAAGAACTCCCAAGTGAGTTTTTCACAGACCTTCTCAGTCTCCATCTTCGGAACAGGTGGACCATCCATCAATGCTGGAAACTGAATGTATTGGGGCATCTTCCTGGAGAAAAACATGGTCGTGGAGAATAGGACCTCCCTGGAAAGGAATTTTATGCTGTATACACCCTGGACAAGATGCCACACATTCTTTGATGTCTTCTCTGATCTGTGGCCATCCATCGGAGCGTTGCTGAATCTCGAGGGTGTTTTGGGCACCGGGACGCCCGGAGAACAAAGATTTGTGAACCCCTGACAACTGCCTTGGGCAGAGCTCAGGGGGCACAAATGTCTTACAAGAAGGAGATACTTGCGTAGGAGCAAATGCAATGGGATCAGGAATGGGGTAGTCTTCCTCCATGGAGCGAGATAGGACATCAGTCTTAACACTTCGAGTACCAGAACGGTACATAAACTTATCACAGGGTTTGTTCTGACTGAGCTGACGTGGAACCTCTTTTACAGGAGAGCAATGGGATTCTACGTCTCTGGAATCCATACAAGGTCGGAGACCACCTTTTTTCTTCGCAGGGCAAACACCTATACCAGCAGGAGGATTAGAAGGTCGGACGAATCTCTTTTGAAGATTCTTTCTATGACAAGATGGTATGGCCATATTCTTAGGGACAGATACCGGGTAGGTACGGCCTTTAGGAGGAGTTTTCTTTGGGAGCAAATTGATGGAGCGATCCCACTTCTGATGTGGTGGCAGGGTATCAACAGCCTGCCCGTCTATAAAGTCTCTGTATGTGTCAGGCCGACCAGGAAATAGTGCGACATTTGTGGAACCGGTTGGCAGCGCCGGAACAGTACAATGCTGATGACAATATGAACTCCAATGATCCAACTGTAAAGTGGACCAGTTGATACTGGGGTTATGGAGTCGGAGCCATGGAAGCCCCAGCACGATGTCATAGGATGCTTTGGGAATCACAAGGAATTTTATTAACTCTTGATGCGAAGTACCAACTTTTAAAAGGACAGGTTCAGTATGGAAATGAACCTCACTGCCAGGAATCTTGCTGCCGTCCATCGCTGTAACAGAGATATGCGGAGATATGGGTACCAGAGGGATTTTTAACCTGGAGACAAGGTCATAAGATATGAAGTTTCCAGCTGACCCGGAATCTGCTAGAGCAGAACTGGGTATGGGTCCGGCTGGAGTCTCGAGGGACACTGAAAGGACAAAGTCTTTATCACGGGGAGATTTCACAAGTTGACCTAACCTAACTTCTTCATTGTAGGTCAGGCCTTGGCGTTTTCCTGAACGCTCAGGACAAGCATCAATGAAATGATTGGAAGCAGCACAATATATACACAATCTATTGCGCTGCCTGCGGGTACGTTCATCCGGAGTCAGGCGTGATCTACCCATTTGCATGGGTTCTTCACGGTCTGGAGACACAGAACGTGATTCATTAATATCTCTGGGAATTAACTTCTTTTGTTTTTCAAGACCCCTCTCACGGAGGCGTAAATCAATCTTGACACATTGGGAGATAAGGTCTTCCAACCGATCTGGAAGATCCCGGGTTGCCAGCTCATCCTTGATGCGATCCGATACTCCTAACCAGAACGCAGCTGTCAAGGCTTCATTGTTCCACAGCAACTCGGATGCCAAAGTCTGAAAGTGGACCACATATTGCCCCATGGGTCGAGATCCCTGTTTGACCCGAAGGATATCTGTGGAAGCAGAGGCTGAGCGACCTGGTCTATCAAAAATACGGCGAAAAGTCTCGATAAACTTGTCATAGTCTGCAAGGATAGAATCAGACTTCTCCCACAGCGGTGATACCCACTCGAGGGCAGATCCGGAAAGCAATGAGACAATATATGCAATCTTGATTCTAGCTGTTGGGAAGTTGTGTGGTAACAGTTCAAATTGAATTTGACACTGATTAATGAATCCCCTACAGGTCTTGGAATCACCATCGTACTTGCTAGGTACCGGCAATTGGAGACTGGAATGAGGAGCGGGTGATAAAAATTTTTGGACAGTCGACACATGAGTCGACAAAGACTGCTGCATTGTATCCAATCGACCGGATACCTCTTGAAGATATTTTATCACCTGTTGTTGAATGGTTTCTTGGGTCTCAATTCGGGCGGTAACATTTTGGAGAACCGCTGGTCCCACGCTTGGGTCTTGAGCCGAGTCCATCGGCCTTGAACAATCTGTCAGCAACTCGGGGGTTTGTTGTGTTCCCGGCTGTGACCGTGGTGGACCAGTGGAGGGCGCTGTGTAGCGGAATACAGGGGGTTTGACGATTGACATGCACCAAGGGACAGGAGAACAGCAAACCAGAGTGTTGGCGGAGACCAGGAACAGGGGCGCGGAGTCTAACCTGCCAGCGGTGTTCACCAGGGAGTCCCGCAAGGAACTTTGGGCTTAGCTGCGTCTGACAGGCAGGTCACGGCCCCCTGCCCTGGTCCTCTGGACGCAGGCTGGGAGTGAGGACACAGGAGGTATGAGAGAATGTCTTTTGAGACAGCTTGAGAGCCGGTGATGACAGTTGGCAGCCTGGGAGCTGCAGGATGGCCTGGAAGCCAGAGGTGACGACCTGGGAGTCGTTGGTATACGATGTCGATGACCAGGAGAGAATAACAAAGTCTCTGGGGGCACTTGTGGTAAACAGTTGACACGGGATGTTGACAACAGATGATCCTGCGACAATACTTAGAAGCAGCAACTGATGGATGTCCGGGATGACACGGATGTTGTTAGTCAATGGAGGACGACAGAAGCTGAGTGTCGACTGTGGTGTAGACAGTATCTGTCGACAGATCAGTACAAGATGGTGTAAGTCTCTGATGGTGATAGCTGGCTTAAGAGCCAGAGAGGTGCTCGGCAAAACACCTGATACTCGACTGCAGGGATGGTATCGCAGGAGTCTTCTGGAGATGGAATGAACCAGGTAAAACAATAACAATAGCTGGAGAAACGCTGGAGACAAGGACACAGGTAAACCTGGATATCCTAGAGCCTTGGGAACTTCCTCTGAACACAGGAGAACTCTGTAACAGGTAAAACAGTTGTTCAAGGCAAGGAGGACTCTGGGAAGCTGGCTTATATTCCTCCAGGTGATTGCTTGATTGTCTGCAGCTTGCAGCAGCAGACAGAACCAGGAAGTATGCTTTGAGTTACCTGGGATCATGTGACTGGTGCTGAACTCAGGAAGCTTCACTGGAGTTCTAATCACTGAAAATGCAGAGCAGCTGCAACAGCAGCAGCTAGGAAACAAACAGGCATGGAAACCTCAGGAAATAACTGTGAACCAAGTCAGGTTCGTGACAACACATGGTTATATTTATAGATCACGGGTGGTTTCCATTCAGAGAACACATGGTTTCATTCATAAAACACAGGGTTCTATTCATAGAACACAGGGTTCCATTCAAAGAACACAGGGTTCTATTAATAGAACACAAGGTTTTATTCATAAAACACATGGTTATATTTATAGATCACGGGTGGTTTCCATTCAGAGAACACATAATTTCATTCATAAAACACAGGGTTCTATTCATCGAACACAGGGTTCCATTTATAGAACACAGGGTTCTATTCATAGAACACAAGGTTTTATTCATAGAACACATGGTTATATTTATAGATCACGGGTGGTTTCCATTCAGAGAACACATAATTTTATTCATAAAACACAGGGTTCTATTCATAGAACACAGGGTTCCATTTATAGAACACAGGGTTCTATTAATAGAACTCACGGTTTTATTCATAGTACAGATGGTTATATTTATAGATCATGGGTGGTTTCCATTCAGAGAACACATAATTGCATTCATAAAACACAGGGTTCTATTCATAGAACACAGGGTTCCATTCATAGAACACAGGGTTCTATTAATAGAACACAAGGTTTTATTCATAAAACACATGGTTATATTTATAGATCACGGGTGGTTTCCATTCAGAGAACACATCATTTCATTCATAAAACACAGGGTTCTATTCATAGAACACAGGGTTCCATTTATAGAACACTGGGTTCTATTCATAGAACACAAGGTTTTATTCATAGAACACATGGTTATATTTATAGATCACGGGTGGTTTCCATTCAGAGAACACATAATTTTATTCATAAAACACAGGGTTCTATTCATAGAACACAGGGTTCCATTTATAGAACACAGGGTTCTATTCATAGAACTCAAGGTTTTATTCATAGAACAGATGGTTATATTTATAGATCACGGGTGGTTTCCATTCAGAGAACACATAATTTCATTCATAAAACACAGGGTTCTATTCATAGAACACAGGGTTCCATTTATAGAACACGGGGTTCTATTCATAGAACACAAGGTTTATTCATAGAACAGATGGTTATATTTATAGATCACGGGTGGTTTCCATTCAGAGAACACATGGTTTCATTCATAAAACACAGGGTTCTATTCATGGAACACAGGGTTCCATTCATAGAACACAGGGTTCTATTAATAGAACACAAGGTTTTATTCATAGAACACATGGTTATATTTATAGATCACGGGTGGTTTCCATTCAGAGAACACATAATTTCATTCATAAAACACAGGGTTCTATTCATAGAACACAAGGTTCCAATTATAGAACACAGGGTTCTATTCATAGAACACAAGGTTTTATTCATAGAACACATGGTTATATTTATAGATCACGGGTGGTTTCCATTCAGAGAACACATAATTTTATTCATAAAACACAGGGTTCTATTCATAGAACACAGGGTTCCATTTATAGAACACAGGGTTCTATTCATAGAACTCAAGGTTTTATTCATAGAACAGATGGTTATATTTATAGATCACGGGTGGTTTCCATTCAGAGAACACATAATTTTATTCATAAAACACAGGGTTCTATTCATAGAACACAGGGTTCCATTTATAGAACACGGGGTTCTATTCATAGAACACAAGGTTTATTCATAGAACAGATGGTTATATTTATAGATCACGGGTGGTTTCCATTCAGAGAACACATGGTTTCATTCATAAAACACAGGGTTCTATTCATGGAACACAGGGTTCCATTCATAGAACACAGGGTTCTATTAATAGAACACAAGGTTTTATTCATAGAACACATGGTTATATTTATAGATCACGGGTGGTTTCCATTCAGAGAACACATAATTTCATTCATAAAACACAGGGTTCTATTCATAGAACACAAGGTTCCAATTATAGAACACAGGGTTCTATTCATAGAACACAAGGTTTTATTCATAGAACAGATGGGTATATTTATAGATCACGGGTGGTTTCCATTCAGAGAACACATGGTTTCATTCATAAAACACAGGGTTCTATTCATAAAACACAGGGTTCCATTCATAGAACACAGGGTTCTATTAATAGAACACAAGGTTTTATTCATAAAACACATGGTTATATTTATAGATCACGGGTGGTTTCCATTCAGAGAACACATCATTTAATTCATAAAACACAGGATTCTATTAATAGAACACAGGGTTCCATTTATAGAACACTGGGTTCTATTCATAGAACACAAGGTTTTATTCATAGAACACATGGTTATATTTATAGATCACGGGTGGTTTCCATTCAGAGAACACATAATTTTATTCATAAAACACAGGGTTCTATTCATAGAACATGGGGTTCCATTTATAGAACACAGGGTTCTATTCATAGAACTCAAGGTTTTATTCATAGAACAGATGGTTATATTTATAGATCACGGGTGGTTTCCATTCAGAGAACACATAATTTCATTCATAAAACACAGGGTTCTATTCATAGAACACAGGGTTCCATTTATAGAACACGGGGTTCTATTCATAGAACACAAGGTATATTCATAGAACAGATGGTTATATTTATAGATCACGGGTGGTTTCCATTCAGAGAACACATGGTTTCATTCATAAAACACAGGGTTCTATTCATGGAACACAGGGTTCCATTCATAGAACACAGGGTTCTATTCATAGAACACAAGGTTTTATTCATAGAACACATGGTTATATTTATAGATCACGGGTGGTTTCCATTCAGAGAACACATAATTTCATTCATAAAACACAGGGTTCTATTCATAGAACACAAGGTTCCAATTATAGAACACAGGGTTCTATTCATAGAACACAAGGTTTTATTCATAGAACCGATGGGTATATTTATAGATCACGGGTGGTTTCCATTCAGAGAACACATGGTTTCATTCATAAAACACAGGGTTCTTTTTATAGAACACAGGGTTCCATTCATAGAACACAGGGTTCTATTAATAGAACACAAGGTTTTATTCATAAAACACATGGTTATATTTATAGATCGCGGGTGGTTTCCATTCAGAGAACACATGGTTTCATTCATAAAACACAGGGTTCTATTCATAAAACACAGGGTTCCATTCATAGAACACAGGGTTCTATTAATAGAACACAAGGTTTTATTTATAGAACACATGGTTATATTTATAGATCACGGGTGGTTTCCATTCAGAGAACACATGATTTCATTCATAAAACACAGGGTTCTATTTATAGAACACAGGGTTCCATTCATAGAACACAGGGTTATATTAATAGTACACAAGGTTTTATTCATAAAACACATGGTTATATTTATAGATCACGGGTGGTTTCCATTCAGAGAACACATAATTTCATTCATAAAACACAGGGTTCTATTCATAGAACACAGGGTTCCATTTATAGAACACAGGGTTCTATTCATAGAACACAAGGTTTTATTCATAGAACACATGGTTATATTTATAGATCACGGGTGGTTTCCATTCAGAGAACACATAATTTTATTCATAAAACACAGGGTTCTATTCATAGAACACAGGGTTCTATTCATAGAACTCAAGGTTGTATTCATAGAACAGATGGTTATATTTATAGATCACGGGTGGTTTCCATTCAGAGAACACATAATTGCATTCATAAAACACAGGGTTCTGTTCATAGAACACAGGGTTCCATTTATAGAACACAGGGTTCTATTCATAGAACACAAGGTTTTATTCATAGAACACATGGCTATATTTATAGATCACGGGTGGTTTCCATTAAGAGAATACATGGTTTCATTCATAAAACACAGGGTTCTATTTATAGAACACAGGGTTCCATTCATAGAACACAGGGTTCTATTAATAGAACACAAGGTTTTATTCATGAAACACATGGTTATATGTATAGATCACGGGTGGTTTCCATTCAGAGAACACATGGTTTAATTCATAAAACACTGATTCTATTCATAGAACACAGGGTTCCATTCATAGAACACTGGGTTCTATTCATAGAACACAAGGTTTTATTCATAGAACACATGGTTATATTTATAGATCACGGGTGATTTCTATTCAGAGAACACATCATTTTATTCATAAAACACAGGGTTCTATTCATAGAACACAGGGTTCCATTTATAGAACACAGGGTTCTATTCATAGAACTCAAGGTTTTATTCATAGAACAGATGGTTATATTTATAGATCACGGGTGGTTTCCATTCAGAGAACACATAATTTCATTCATAAAACACAGGGTTCTATTCATAGAACACAGGGTTCCATTTATAGAACACGGGGTTCTATTCATAGAACACAAGGTTTATTCATAGAACAGATGGTTATATTTATAGATCACGGGTGGTTTCCATTCAGAGAACACATCGTTTCATTCATAAAACACAGGGTTCTATTTATGGAACACAGGGTTCCATTCATAGAACACAGGGTTCTATTCATAGAACACAAGGTTTTATTCATAGAACACATGGTTATATTTATAGATCACGGGTGGTTTCCATTCAGAGAACACATAATTTCATTCATAAAACACAGGGTTCTATTCATAGAACACAAGGTTCCAATTATAGAACACAGGGTTCTATTCATAGAACACAAGGTTTTATTCATAGAACAGATGGGTATATTTATAGATCACGGGTGGTTTCCATTCAGAGAACACGTGGTTTCATTCATAAAACACAGGGTTCTATTCATAAAACACAGGGTTCCATTCATAGAACACAGGGTTCTATTAATAGAACACAAGGTTTTATTCATAGAACCCATGGTTATATTTATAGATCACGGGTGGTTTCCATTCAGAGAACACATGATTTCATTAATAAAACACAGGGTTCTATTCATAAAACACAGGGTTCCATTCATAGAACACAGGGTTCTATTAATAGAACACAAGGTTTTATTCATAAAACACATGGTTATATTTATAGATCACGGGTGGTTTCCATTCAGAGAACACATGGTTTCATTCATAAAACACAGGGTTCTATTCATAGAACACAGGGTTCCATTCAAAGAACACAGGGTTCTATTAATAGAACACAAGGTTTTATTCATAAAACACATGGTTATATTTATAGATCACGGGTGGTTTCCATTCAGAGAACACATAATTTCATTTATAAAACACAGGGTTCTATTCATAGAACACAGGGTTCCATTTATAGAACACAGGGTTTTATTCATAGAACACAAGGTTTTATTCATAGAACACATGGTTATATTTATAGATCACGGGTGGTTTCCATTCAGAGAACACATAATTTTATTCATAAAACACAGGGTTCTATTCATAGAACACAGGGTTCCATTTATAGAACACAGGGTTCTATTCATAGAACTCAAGGTTTTATTCATAGTACAGATGGTTAAATTTATAGATCACGGGTGGTTTCCATTCAGAGAACACATAATTGCATTCATAAAACACAGGGTTCTATTCATAGAACACAGGGTTCAATTTATAGAACACAGGGTTCTATTCATAGAACACAAGGTTTTATTCATAGAACACATGGCTATATTTATAGATCACGGGTGGTTTCCATTCAGAGAACACATGGTTTCATTCATAAAACACAGGGTTCTATTTATAGAACACAGGGTTCCATTCATAGAACACAGGGTTCTATTAATAGAACACAAGGTTTTATTCATAAAACACATGGTTATATTTATAGATCACGGGTGGTTTCCATTCAGAGAACACATGGTTTCATTCATAAAACACAGGGTTCTATTCATAGAACACAGGGTTCCATTCATAGAACACAGGGTTCTATTAATAGAACACAAGGTTTTATTCATAAAACACATGGTTATATTTATAGATCACGGGTGGTTTCCATTCAGAGAACACATCATTTCATTCATAAAACACAGGGTTCTATTCATAGAACACAGGGTTCCATTTATAGAACACTGGGTTCTATTCATAGAACACAAGGTTTTATTCATAGAACACATGGTTATATTTATAGATCACGGGTGGTTTCCATTCAGAGAACACATAATTTTATTCATAAAACACAGGGTTCTATTCATAGAACACAGGGTTCCATTTATAGAACACAGGGTTCTATTCATAGAACTCAAGGTTTTATTCATAGAACAGATGGTTATATTTATAGATCACGGGTTGTTTCCATTCAGAGAACACATAATTTTATTCATAAAACACAGGGTTCTATTCATAGAACACAGGGTTCCATTTATAGAACACGGGGTTCTATTCATAGAACACAAGGTTTATTCATAGAACAGATGGTTATATTTATAGATCACGGGTGGTTTCCATTCAGAGAACACATGGTTTCATTCATAAAACACAGGGTTCTATTCATGGAACACAGGGTTCCATTCATAGAACACAGGGTTCTATTAATAGAACACAAGGTTTTATTTATAGAACACATGGTTATATTTATAGATCACGGGTGGTTTCCATTCAGAGAACACATAATTTCATTCATAAAACACAGGGTTCTATTCATAGAACACAAGGTTCCAATTATAGAACACAGGGTTCTATTCATAGAACACAAGGTTTTATTCATAGAACAGATGGTTATATTTATAGATCACGGGTGGTTTCCATTCAGAGAACACATAATTTCATTCATAAAACACAGGGTTCTATTCATAGAACACAAGGTTCCAATTATAGAACACAGGGTTCTATTCATAGAACACAAGGTTTTATTCATAGAACAGATGGGTATATTTATAGATCACGGGTGGTTTACATTCAGAGAACACATAGTTTCATTCATAAAACATAGGGTTCTATTCATAAAACACAGGGTTCCATTCATAGAACACAGGGTTCTATTAATAGAACACAAGATTTTATTCATAGAACACATGGTTATATTTATAGATCACGGGTGGTTTCCATTCAGAGAACACATGATTTCATTCATAAAACACAGGGTTCTATTTATAGAACACAGGGTTCCATTCATAGAACACAGGGTTCTATTAATAGAACACAAGGTTTTATTCATAAAACACATGGTTATATTTATAGATCACGGGTGGTTTCCATTCAGAGAACACATAATTTCATTTATAAAACACAGGGTTCTATTCATAGAACACAGGGTTCCATTTATAGAACACAGGGTTTTATTCATAGAACACAAGGTTTTATTCATAGAACACATGGCTATATTTATAGATCACGGGTGGTTTCCATTAAGAGAATACATGGTTTCATTCATAAAACACAGGGTTCTATTTATAGAACACAGGGTTCCATTCATAGAACACAGGGTTCTATTAATAGAACACAAGGTTTTATTCATGAAACACATGGTTATATGTATAGATCACGGGTGGTTTCCATTCAGAGAACACATGGTTTAATTCATAAAACACTGATTCTATTCATAGAACACAGGGTTCCATTCATAGAACACTGGGTTCTATTCATAGAACACAAGGTTTTATTCATAGAACACATGGTTATATTTATAGATCACGGGTGATTTCTATTCAGAGAACACATCATTTTATTCATAAAACACAGGGTTCTATTCATAGAACACAGGGTTCCATTTATAGAACACAGGGTTCTATTCATAGAACTCAAGGTTTTATTCATAGAACAGATGGTTATATTTATAGATCACGGGTGGTTTCCATTCAGAGAACACATAATTTCATTCATAAAACACAGGGTTCTATTCATAGAACACAGGGTTCCATTTATAGAACACGGGGTTCTATTCATAGAACACAAGGTTTATTCATAGAACAGATGGTTATATTTATAGATCACGGGTGGTTTCCATTCAGAGAACACATCGTTTCATTCATAAAACACAGGGTTCTATTTATGGAACACAGGGTTCCATTCATAGAACACAGGGTTCTATTCATAGAACACAAGGTTTTATTCATAGAACACATGGTTATATTTATAGATCACGGGTGGTTTCCATTCAGAGAACACATAATTTCATTCATAAAACACAGGGTTCTATTCATAGAACACAAGGTTCCAATTATAGAACACAGGGTTCTATTCATAGAACACAAGGTTTTATTCATAGAACAGATGGGTATATTTATAGATCACGGGTGGTTTCCATTCAGAGAACACGTGGTTTCATTCATAAAACACAGGGTTCTATTCATAAAACACAGGGTTCCATTCATAGAACACAGGGTTCTATTAATAGAACACAAGGTTTTATTCATAGAACCCATGGTTATATTTATAGATCACGGGTGGTTTCCATTCAGAGAACACATGATTTCATTAATAAAACACAGGGTTCTATTCATAAAACACAGGGTTCCATTCATAGAACACAGGGTTCTATTAATAGAACACAAGGTTTTATTCATAAAACACATGGTTATATTTATAGATCACGGGTGGTTTCCATTCAGAGAACACATGGTTTCATTCATAAAACACAGGGTTCTATTCATAGAACACAGGGTTCCATTCAAAGAACACAGGGTTCTATTAATAGAACACAAGGTTTTATTCATAAAACACATGGTTATATTTATAGATCACGGGTGGTTTCCATTCAGAGAACACATAATTTCATTTATAAAACACAGGGTTCTATTCATAGAACACAGGGTTCCATTTATAGAACACAGGGTTTTATTCATAGAACACAAGGTTTTATTCATAGAACACATGGTTATATTTATAGATCACGGGTGGTTTCCATTCAGAGAACACATAATTTTATTCATAAAACACAGGGTTCTATTCATAGAACACAGGGTTCCATTTATAGAACACAGGGTTCTATTCATAGAACTCAAGGTTTTATTCATAGTACAGATGGTTAAATTTATAGATCACGGGTGGTTTCCATTCAGAGAACACATAATTGCATTCATAAAACACAGGGTTCTATTCATAGAACACAGGGTTCAATTTATAGAACACAGGGTTCTATTCATAGAACACAAGATTTTATTCATAGAACACATGGCTATATTTATAGATCACGGGTGGTTTCCATTCAGAGAACACATGGTTTCATTCATAAAACACAGGGTTCTATTTATAGAACACAGGGTTCCATTCATAGAACACAGGGTTCTATTAATAGAACACAAGGTTTTATTCATAAAACACATGGTTATATTTATAGATCACGGGTGGTTTCCATTCAGAGAACACATGGTTTCATTCATAAAACACAGGGTTCTATTCATAGAACACAGGGTTCCATTCATAGAACACAGGGTTCTATTAATAGAACACAAGGTTTTATTCATAAAACACATGGTTATATTTATAGATCACGGGTGGTTTCCATTCAGAGAACACATCATTTCATTCATAAAACACAGGGTTCTATTCATAGAACACAGGGTTCCATTTATAGAACACTGGGTTCTATTCATAGAACACAAGGTTTTATTCATAGAACACATGGTTATATTTATAGATCACGGGTGGTTTCCATTCAGAGAACACATAATTTTATTCATAAAACACAGGGTTCTATTCATAGAACACAGGGTTCCATTTATAGAACACAGGGTTCTATTCATAGAACTCAAGGTTTTATTCATAGAACAGATGGTTATATTTATAGATCACGGGTTGTTTCCATTCAGAGAACACATAATTTTATTCATAAAACACAGGGTTCTATTCATAGAACACAGGGTTCCATTTATAGAACACGGGGTTCTATTCATAGAACACAAGGTTTATTCATAGAACAGATGGTTATATTTATAGATCACGGGTGGTTTCCATTCAGAGAACACATGGTTTCATTCATAAAACACAGGGTTCTATTCATGGAACACAGGGTTCCATTCATAGAACACAGGGTTCTATTAATAGAACACAAGGTTTTATTTATAGAACACATGGTTATATTTATAGATCACGGGTGGTTTCCATTCAGAGAACACATAATTTCATTCATAAAACACAGGGTTCTATTCATAGAACACAAGGTTCCAATTATAGAACACAGGGTTCTATTCATAGAACACAAGGTTTTATTCATAGAACAGATGGTTATATTTATAGATCACGGGTGGTTTCCATTCAGAGAACACATAATTTCATTCATAAAACACAGGGTTCTATTCATAGAACACAAGGTTCCAATTATAGAACACAGGGTTCTATTCATAGAACACAAGGTTTTATTCATAGAACAGATGGGTATATTTATAGATCACGGGTGGTTTACATTCAGAGAACACATAGTTTCATTCATAAAACATAGGGTTCTATTCATAAAACACAGGGTTCCATTCATAGAACACAGGGTTCTATTAATAGAACACAAGATTTTATTCATAGAACACATGGTTATATTTATAGATCACGGGTGGTTTCCATTCAGAGAACACATGATTTCATTCATAAAACACAGGGTTCTATTTATAGAACACAGGGTTCCATTCATAGAACACAGGGTTCTATTAATAGAACACAAGGTTTTATTCATAAAACACATGGTTATATTTATAGATCACGGGTGGTTTCCATTCAGAGAACACATAATTTCATTTATAAAACACAGGGTTCTATTCATAGAACACAGGGTTCCATTTATAGAACACAGGGTTTTATTCATAGAACACAAGGTTTTATTCATAGAACACATGGTTATATTTATAGATCACGGGTGGTTTCCATTCAGAGAACACATAATTTTATTCATAAAACACAGGGTTCTATTCATAGAACACAGGGTTCCATTTATAGAACACGGGGTTCTATTCATAGAACACAAGGTATATTCATAGAACAGATGGTTATATTTATAGATCACGGGTGGTTTCCATTCAGAGAACACATGGTTTCATTCATAAAACACAGGGTTCTATTCATGGAACACAGGGTTCCATTCATAGAACACAGGGTTCTATTAATAGAACACAAGGTTTTATTCATAGAACACATGGTTATATTTATAGATCACGGGTGGTTTCCATTCAGAGAACACATAATTTCATTCATAAAACACAGGGTTCTATTCATAGAACACAAGGTTCCAATTATAGAACACAGGGTTCTATTCATAGAACACAAGGTTTTATTCATAGAACAGATGGGTATATTTATAGATCACGGGTGGTTTCCATTCAGAGAACACATGGTTTCATTCATAAAACACAGGGTTCTTTTTATAGAACACAGGGTTCCATTCATAGAACACAGGGTTCTATTAATAGAACACAAGGTTTTATTCATAAAACACATGGTTATATTTATAGATCACGGGTGGTTTCCATTCAGAGAACACATGGTTTCATTCATAAAACACAGGGTTCTATTCATAAAACACAGGGTTCCATTCATAGAACACAGGGTTCTATTAATAGAACACAAGGTTTTATTTATAGAACACATGGTTATATTTATAGATCACGGGTGGTTTCCATTCAGAGAACACATGATTTCATTCATAAAACACAGGGTTCTATTTATAGAACACAGGGTTCCATTCATAGAACACAGGGTTATATTAATAGTACACAAGGTTTTATTCATAAAACACATGGTTATATTTATAGATCACGGGTGGTTTCCATTCAGAGAACACATAATTTCATTCATAAAACACAGGGTTCTATTCATAGAACACAGGGTTCCATTTATAGAACACAGGGTTCTATTCATAGAACACAAGGTTTTATTCATAGAACACATGGTTATATTTATAGATCACGGGTGGTTTCCATTCAGAGAACACATAATTTTATTCATAAAACACAGGGTTCTATTCATAGAACACAGGGTTCTATTCATAGAACTCAAGGTTGTATTCATAGAACAGATGGTTATATTTATAGATCACGGGTGGTTTCCATTCAGAGAACACATAATTGCATTCATAAAACACAGGGTTCTGTTCATAGAACACAGGGTTCCATTTATAGAACACAGGGTTCTATTCATAGAACACAAGGTTTTATTCATAGAACACATGGCTATATTTATAGATCACGGGTGGTTTCCATTAAGAGAATACATGGTTTCATTCATAAAACACAGGGTTCTATTTATAGAACACAGGGTTCCATTCATAGAACACAGGGTTCTATTAATAGAACACAAGGTTTTATTCATGAAACACATGGTTATATGTATAGATCACGGGTGGTTTCCATTCAGAGAACACATGGTTTAATTCATAAAACACTGATTCTATTCATAGAACACAGGGTTCCATTCATAGAACACTGGGTTCTATTCATAGAACACAAGGTTTTATTCATAGAACACATGGTTATATTTATAGATCACGGGTGATTTCTATTCAGAGAACACATCATTTTATTCATAAAACACAGGGTTCTATTCATAGAACACAGGGTTCCATTTATAGAACACAGGGTTCTATTCATAGAACTCAAGGTTTTATTCATAGAACAGATGGTTATATTTATAGATCACGGGTGGTTTCCATTCAGAGAACACATAATTTCATTCATAAAACACAGGGTTCTATTCATAGAACACAGGGTTCCATTTATAGAACACGGGGTTCTATTCATAGAACACAAGGTTTATTCATAGAACAGATGGTTATATTTATAGATCACGGGTGGTTTCCATTCAGAGAACACATCGTTTCATTCATAAAACACAGGGTTCTATTTATGGAACACAGGGTTCCATTCATAGAACACAGGGTTCTATTCATAGAACACAAGGTTTTATTCATAGAACACATGGTTATATTTATAGATCACGGGTGGTTTCCATTCAGAGAACACATAATTTCATTCATAAAACACAGGGTTCTATTCATAGAACACAAGGTTCCAATTATAGAACACAGGGTTCTATTCATAGAACACAAGGTTTTATTCATAGAACAGATGGGTATATTTATAGATCACGGGTGGTTTCCATTCAGAGAACACGTGGTTTCATTCATAAAACACAGGGTTCTATTCATAAAACACAGGGTTCCATTCATAGAACACAGGGTTCTATTAATAGAACACAAGGTTTTATTCATAGAACCCATGGTTATATTTATAGATCACGGGTGGTTTCCATTCAGAGAACACATGATTTCATTAATAAAACACAGGGTTCTATTCATAAAACACAGGGTTCCATTCATAGAACACAGGGTTCTATTAATAGAACACAAGGTTTTATTCATAAAACACATGGTTATATTTATAGATCACGGGTGGTTTCCATTCAGAGAACACATGGTT
Source organism: Crinia signifera (assembly GCF_055691185.1). Taxonomy (NCBI): domain Eukaryota; kingdom Metazoa; phylum Chordata; class Amphibia; order Anura; family Myobatrachidae; genus Crinia; species Crinia signifera. The sequence goes on along the minus strand of NC_139217.1, from coordinate 233,944,574 downwards.
TCATTCATAAAACACAGGGTTCTATTCATAGAACACAGGGTTCCATTCAAAGAACACAGGGTTCTATTAATAGAACACAAGGTTTTATTCATAAAACACATGGTTATATTTATAGATCACGGGTGGTTTCCATTCAGAGAACACATAATTTCATTTATAAAACACAGGGTTCTATTCATAGAACACAGGGTTCCATTTATAGAACACAGGGTTTTATTCATAGAACACAAGGTTTTATTCATAGAACACATGGTTATATTTATAGATCACGGGTGGTTTCCATTCAGAGAACACATAATTTTATTCATAAAACACAGGGTTCTATTCATAGAACACAGGGTTCCATTTATAGAACACAGGGTTCTATTCATAGAACTCAAGGTTTTATTCATAGTACAGATGGTTAAATTTATAGATCACGGGTGGTTTCCATTCAGAGAACACATAATTGCATTCATAAAACACAGGGTTCTATTCATAGAACACAGGGTTCAATTTATAGAACACAGGGTTCTATTCATAGAACACAAGGTTTTATTCATAGAACACATGGCTATATTTATAGATCACGGGTGGTTTCCATTCAGAGAACACATGGTTTCGTTCATAAAACACAGGGTTCTATTTATAGAACACAGGGTTCCATTCATAGAACACAGGGTTCTATTAATAGAACACAAGGTTTTATTCATAAAACACATGGTTATATTTATAGATCACGGGTGGTTTCCATTCAGAGAACACATGGTTTCATTCATAAAACACAGGGTTCTATTCATAGAACACAGGGTTCCATTCATAGAACACAGGGTTCTATTAATAGAACACAAGGTTTTATTCATAAAACACATGGTTATATTTATAGATCACGGGTGGTTTCCATTCAGAGAACACATCATTTCATTCATAAAACACAGGGTTCTATTCATAGAACACAGGGTTCCATTTATAGAACACTGGGTTCTATTCATAGAACACAAGGTTTTATTCATAGAACACATGGTTATATTTATAGATCACGGGTGGTTTCCATTCAGAGAACACATAATTTTATTCATAAAACACAGGGTTCTATTCATAGAACACAGGGTTCCATTTATAGAACACAGGGTTCTATTCATAGAACTCAAGGTTTTATTCATAGAACAGATGGTTATATTTATAGATCACGGGTTGTTTCCATTCAGAGAACACATAATTTTATTCATAAAACACAGGGTTCTATTCATAGAACACAGGGTTCCATTTATAGAACACGGGGTTCTATTCATAGAACACAAGGTTTATTCATAGAACAGATGGTTATATTTATAGATCACGGGTGGTTTCCATTCAGAGAACACATGGTTTCATTCATAAAACACAGGGTTCTATTCATGGAACACAGGGTTCCATTCATAGAACACAGGGTTCTATTAATAGAACACAAGGTTTTATTTATAGAACACATGGTTATATTTATAGATCACGGGTGGTTTCCATTCAGAGAACACATAATTTCATTCATAAAACACAGGGTTCTATTCATAGAACACAAGGTTCCAATTATAGAACACAGGGTTCTATTCATAGAACACAAGGTTTTATTCATAGAACAGATGGTTATATTTATAGATCACGGGTGGTTTCCATTCAGAGAACACATAATTTCATTCATAAAACACAGGGTTCTATTCATAGAACACAAGGTTCCAATTATAGAACACAGGGTTCTATTCATAGAACACAAGGTTTTATTCATAGAACAGATGGGTATATTTATAGATCACGGGTGGTTTCCATTCAGAGAACACATAGTTTCATTCATAAAACACAGGGTTCTATTCATAAAACACAGGGTTCCATTCATAGAACACAGGGTTCTATTAATAGAACACAAGATTTTATTCATAAAACACATGGTTATATTTATAGATCACGGGTGGTTTCCATTCAGAGAACACATGATTTCATTCATAAAACACAGGGTTCTATTTATAGAACACAGGGTTCCATTCATAGAACACAGGGTTCTATTAATAGAACACAAGGTTTTATTCATAAAACACATGGTTATATTTATAGATCACGGGTGGTTTCCATTCAGAGAACACATGGTTTCATTCATAAAACACAGGGTTCTATTCATAGAACACAGGGTTCCATTCATAGAACACAGGGTTCTATTAATAGAACACAAGGTTTTATTCATAAAACACATGGTTATATTTATAGATCACGGGTGGTTTCCATTCAGAGAACACATAATTTCATTCATAAAACACAGGGTTCTATTCATAGAACACAGGGTTCCATTTATAGAACACAGGGTTCTATTTATAGAACACAAGGTTTTATTCATAGAACAGATGGTTATATTTATAGATCACGGGTGGTTTCAATTCAGAGAACACATAATTTCATTCATAAAACACAGGGTTCTATTCATAGAACACAGGGTTCCATTTATAGAACACGGGGTTCTATTCATAGAACACAAGGTTTATTCATAGAACAGATGGTTATATTTATAGATCACGGGTGGTTTCCATTCAGAGAACACATCGTTTCATTCATAAAACACAGGGTTCTATTTATGGAACACAGGGTTCCATTCATAGAACACAGGGTTCTATTAATAGAACACAAGGTTTTATTCATAGAACACATGGTTATATTTATAGATCACGGGTGGTTTCCATTTAGAGAACACATCGTTTCATTCATAAAACACAGGGTTCTATTCATAGAACACAGGGTTCCATTCATAGAACACAGGGTTCTATTAATAGAACACAAGGTTTTATTCATAGAACAGATGGGTATATTTATAGATCACGGGTGGTTTCCATTCAGAGAACACATAATTTTATTCATAAAACACAGGGTTCTATTCATAGAACACAGGGTTCTATTCATAGAACTCAAGGTTGTATTCATAGAACAGATGGTTATATTTATAGATCACGGGTGGTTTCCATTCAGAGAACACATAATTGCATTCATAAAACACAGGGTTCTGTTCATAGAACACAGGGTTCCATTTATAGAACACAGGGTTCTATTCATAGAACACAAGGTTTTATTCATAGAACACATGGCTATATTTATAGATCACGGGTGGTTTCCATTAAGAGAATACATGGTTTCATTCATAAAACACAGGGTTCTATTTATAGAACACAGGGTTCCATTCATAGAACACAGGGTTCTATTAATAGAACACAAGGTTTTATTCATGAAACACATGGTTATATGTATAGATCACGGGTGGTTTCCATTCAGAGAACACATGGTTTAATTCATAAAACACTGATTCTATTCATAGAACACAGGGTTCCATTCATAGAACACTGGGTTCTATTCATAGAACACAAGGTTTTATTCATAGAACACATGGTTATATTTATAGATCACGGGTGATTTCTATTCAGAGAACACATCATTTTATTCATAAAACACAGGGTTCTATTCATAGAACACAGGGTTCCATTTATAGAACACAGGGTTCTATTCATAGAACTCAAGGTTTTATTCATAGAACAGATGGTTATATTTATAGATCACGGGTGGTTTCCATTCAGAGAACACATAATTTCATTCATAAAACACAGGGTTCTATTCATAGAACACAGGGTTCCATTTATAGAACACGGGGTTCTATTCATAGAACACAAGGTTTATTCATAGAACAGATGGTTATATTTATAGATCACGGGTGGTTTCCATTCAGAGAACACATCGTTTCATTCATAAAACACAGGGTTCTATTTATGGAACACAGGGTTCCATTCATAGAACACAGGGTTCTATTCATAGAACACAAGGTTTTATTCATAGAACACATGGTTATATTTATAGATCACGGGTGGTTTCCATTCAGAGAACACATAATTTCATTCATAAAACACAGGGTTCTATTCATAGAACACAAGGTTCCAATTATAGAACACAGGGTTCTATTCATAGAACACAAGGTTTTATTCATAGAACAGATGGGTATATTTATAGATCACGGGTGGTTTCCATTCAGAGAACACGTGGTTTCATTCATAAAACACAGGGTTCTATTCATAAAACACAGGGTTCCATTCATAGAACACAGGGTTCTATTAATAGAACACAAGGTTTTATTCATAGAACCCATGGTTATATTTATAGATCACGGGTGGTTTCCATTCAGAGAACACATGATTTCATTAATAAAACACAGGGTTCTATTCATAAAACACAGGGTTCCATTCATAGAACACAGGGTTCTATTAATAGAACACAAGGTTTTATTCATAAAACACGTGGTTATATTTATAGATCACGGGTGGTTTCCATTCAGAGAACACATGGTTTCATTCATAAAACACAGGGTTCTATTCATAGAACACAGGGTTCCATTCAAAGAACACAGGGTTCTATTAATAGAACACAAGGTTTTATTCATAAAACACATGGTTATATTTATAGATCACGGGTGGTTTCCATTCAGAGAACACATAATTTCATTTATAAAACACAGGGTTCTATTCATAGAACACAGGGTTCCATTTATAGAACACAGGGTTTTATTCATAGAACACAAGGTTTTATTCATAGAACACATGGTTATATTTATAGATCACGGGTGGTTTCCATTCAGAGAACACATAATTTTATTCATAAAACACAGGGTTCTATTCATAGAACACAGGGTTCCATTTATAGAACACAGGGTTCTATTCATAGAACTCAAGGTTTTATTCATAGTACAGATGGTTAAATTTATAGATCACGGGGGGTTTCCATTCAGAGAACACATAATTGCATTCATAAAACACAGGGTTCTATTCATAGAACACAGGGTTCAATTTATAGAACACAGGGTTCTATTCATAGAACACAAGGTTTTATTCATAGAACACATGGCTATATTTATAGATCACGGGTGGTTTCCATTCAGAGAACACATGGTTTCATTCATAAAACACAGGGTTCTATTTATAGAACACAGGGTTCCATTCATAGAACACAGGGTTCTATTAATAGAACACAAGGTTTTATTCATAAAACACATGGTTATATTTATAGATCACGGGTGGTTTCCATTCAGAGAACACATGGTTTCATTCATAAAACACAGGGTTCTATTCATAGAACACAGGGTTCCATTCATAGAACACAGGGTTCTATTAATAGAACACAAGGTTTTATTCATAAAACACATGGTTATATTTATAGATCACGGGTGGTTTCCATTCAGAGAACACATCATTTCATTCATAAAACACAGGGTTCTATTCATAGAACACAGGGTTCCATTTATAGAACACTGGGTTCTATTCATAGAACACAAGGTTTTATTCATAGAACACATGGTTATATTTATAGATCACGGGTGGTTTCCATTCAGAGAACACATAATTTTATTCATAAAACACAGGGTTCTATTCATAGAACACAGGGTTCCATTTATAGAACACAGGGTTCTATTCATAGAACTCAAGGTTTTATTCATAGAACAGATGGCTATATTTATAGATCACGGGTTGTTTCCATTCAGAGAACACATAATTTTATTCATAAAACACAGGGTTCTATTCATAGAACACAGGGTTCCATTTATAGAACACGGGGTTCTATTCATAGAACACAAGGTTTATTCATAGAACAGATGGTTATATTTATAGATCACGGGTGGTTTCCATTCAGAGAACACATGGTTTCATTCATAAAACACAGGGTTCTATTCATGGAACACAGGGTTCCATTCATAGAACACAGGGTTCTATTAATAGAACACAAGGTTTTATTTATAGAACACATGGTTATATTTATAGATCACGGGTGGTTTCCATTCAGAGAACACATAATTTCATTCATAAAACACAGGGTTCTATTCATAGAACACAAGGTTCCAATTATAGAACACAGGGTTCTATTCATAGAACACAAGGTTTTATTCATAGAACAGATGGGTATATTTATAGATCACGGGTGGTTTCCATTCAGAGAACACATAGTTTCATTCATAAAACACAGGGTTCTATTCATAAAACACAGGGTTCCATTCATAGAACACAGGGTTCTATTAATAGAACACAAGATTTTATTCATAGAACACATGGTTATATTTATAGATCACGGGTGGTTTCCATTCAGAGAACACATGATTTCATTCATAAAACACAGGGTTCTATTTATAGAACACAGGGTTCCATTCATAGAACACAAGGTTCTATTAATAGAACACAAGGTTTTATTCATAAAACACATGGTTATATTTATAGATCACGGGTGGTTTCCATTCAGAGAACACATGGTTTCATTCATAAAACACAGGGTTCTATTCATAGAACACAGGGTTCCATTCATAGAACACAGGGTTCTATTAATAGAACACAAGGTTTTATTCATAAAACACATGGTTATATTTATAGATCACGGGTGGTTTCCATTCAGAGAACACATAATTTCATTCATAAAACACAGGGTTCTATTCATAGAACACAGGGTTCCATTTATAGAACACAGGGTTCTATTCATAGAACACAAGGTTTTATTCATAGAACAGATGGTTATATTTATAGATCACGGGTGGTTTCAATTCAGAGAACACATAATTTCATTCATAAAACACAGGGTTCTATTCATAGAACACAGGGTTCCATTTATAGAACACGGGGTTCTATTCATAGAACACAAGGTTTATTCATAGAACAGATGGTTATATTTATAGATCACGGGTGGTTTCCATTCAGAGAACACATCGTTTCATTCATAAAACACAGGGTTCTATTTATGGAACACAGGGTTCCATTCATAGAACACAGGGTTCTATTAATAGAACACAAGGTTTTATTCATAGAACACATGGTTATATTTATAGATCACGGGTGGTTTCCATTTAGAGAACACATCGTTTCATTCATAAAACACAGGGTTCTATTCATAGAACACAGGGTTCCATTCATAGAACACAGGGTTCTATTAATAGAACACAAGGTTTTATTCATAGAACAGATGGGTATATTTATAGATCACGGGTGGTTTCCATTCAGAGAACACGTGGTTTCATTCATAAAACACAGGGTTCTATTCATAAAACACAGGGTTCCATTCATAGAACACAGGGTTCTATTAATAGAACACAAGGTTTTATTCATAGAACCCATGGTTATATTTATAGATCACGGGTGGTTTCCATTCAGAGAACACATGATTTCATTCATAAAACACAGGGTTCTATTTATAGAACACAGGGTTCCATTCATAGAACACAGGGTTCTATTAATAGAACACAAGGTTTTATTCATAAAACACATGGTTATATTTATAGATCACGGGTGGTTTCCATTCAGAGAACACATGGTTTCATTTATAAAACACAGGGTTCTATTCATAGAACACAGGGTTCCATTCAAAGAACACAGGGTTCTATTAATAGAACACAAGGTTTTATTCATAAAACACATGGTTATATTTATAGATCACGGGTGGTTTCCATTCAGAGAACACATAATTTCATTCATAAAACACAGGGTTCTATTCATAGAACACAGGGTTCCATTTATAGAACACAGGGTTTTATTCATAGAACACAAGGTTTTATTCATAGAACACATGGTTATATTTATAGATCACGGGTGGTTTCCATTCAGAGAACACATAATTGCATTCATAAAACACAGGGTTCTATTCATAGAACACAGGGTTCCATTTATAGAACACAGGGTTCTATTCATAGAACACAAGGTTTTATTCATAGAACACATGGCTATATTTATAGATCACGGGTGGTTTCTATTCAGAGAACACATGGTTTCATTCATAAAACACAGGGTTCTATTTATAGAACACAGGGTTCCATTCATAGAACACAGGGTTCTATTAATAGAACACAAGGTTTTATTCATAAAACACATGGTTATATTTATAGATCACGGGTGGTTTCCATTCAGAGAACACATGGTTTCATTCATAAAACACAGGGTTCTATTCATAGAACACAAGGTTCCATTCATAGAACACAGGGTTCTATTAATAGAACACAAGGTTTTATTCATAAAACACATGGTTATATTTATAGATCACGGGTGGTTTCCATTCAGAGAACACATCATTTCACTCATAAAACACAGGGTTCTATTCATAGAACACAGGGTTCCATTTATAGAACACTGGGTTCTATTCATAGAACACAAGGTTTTATTCATAGAACACATGGTTATATTTATAGATCACGGGTGGTTTCCATTCAGAGAACACATAATTTTATTCATAAAACACAGGGTTCTATTCATAGAACACAGGGTTCCATTTATAGAACACAGGGTTCTATTCATAGAACTCAAGGTTTTATTCATAGAACAGATGGTTATATTTATAGATCACGGGTTGTTTCCATTCAGAGAACACATAATTTTTTTCATAAAACACAGGGTTCTATTCATAGAACACAGGGTTCCATTTATAGAACACGGGGTTCTATTCATAGAACACAAGGTTTATTCATAGAACAGATGGTTATATTTATAGATCACGGGTGGTTTCCATTCAGAGAACACATGGTTTCATTCATAAAACACAGGGTTCTATTCATGGAACACAGGGTTCCATTCATAGAACACAGGGTTCTATTCATAGAACACAAGGTTTTATTCATAGAACACATGGTTATATTTATAGATCACGGGTGGTTTCCATTCAGAGAACACATAATTTCATTCATAAAACACAGGGTTCTATTCATAGAACACAAGGTTCCAATTATAGAACACAGGGTTCTATTCATAGAACACAAGGTTTTATTCATAGAACAGATGGGTATATTTATAGATCACGGGTGGTTTCCATTCAGAGAACACATGGTTTCATTCATAAAACACAGGGTTCTATTCATAAAACACAGGGTTCCATTCATAGAACACAGGGTTCTATTAATAGAACACAAGGTTTTATTCATAGAACACATGGTTATATTTATAGATCACGGGTGGTTTCCATTCAGAGAACACATGATTTCATTCATAAAACACAGGGTTCTATTTATAGAACACAGGGTTCCATTCATAGAACACAGGGTTCTATTAATAGAACACAAGGTTTTATTCATAAAACACATGGTTATATTTATAGATCACGGGTGGTTTCCATTTAGAGAACACATGGTTTCATTCATAAAACACAGGGTTCTATTCATAGAACACAGGGTTCCATTCATATAACACAGGGTTCTATTAATAGAACACAAGGTTTTATTCATAAAACACATGGTTATATTTATAGATCACGGGTGGTTTCCATTCAGAGAACACATAATTTCATTCATAAAACACAGGGTTCTATTCATAGAACACAAGGTTCCAATTATAGAACACAGGGTTCTATTAATAGAACACAAGGTTTTATTCATAGAACACATGGTTATATTTATAGATCACGGGTGGTTTCCATTCAGAGAACACATGATTTCATTCATAAAACACAGGGTTCTATTCATAGAACACAGGGTTCCAATTATAGAACACAGGGTTCTATTAATAGAACACAAGGTTTTATTCATAGAACACATGGTTATATTTATAGATCGCGGGTGGTTTCCATTCAGAGAACACATATTTTCATTCATAAAACACAGGGTTCTATTCATAGAACACAGGGTTCCATTCATAGAACACATGGTTCTATTAATAGAACACAAGGTTTTATTCATAGAACACATGGTTATATTTATAGATCACGGGTGGTTTCCATTCAGAGAACACATCATTTCATTCATAAAACACAGGGTTCTATTCATATAACACAGGGTTCTATTTATAGAACACAGGGTTCTATTCATAGAACACAAGGTTTTATTCATAGAACAGATGGTTATATTTATAGATCACGGGTGGTTTCCGTTCAGAGAACACATGGTTTCATTCATAAAACACAGGGTTCTATTCATAGAACACAGGGTTCCATTCATAGAACACAGGGTTCTATTAATAGAACACAAGGTTTTATTCATAGAACACATGGTTATATTTATAGATCACGCGTGGTTTCCATTCAGAGAACACATAATTTCATTCATAAAACACAGGGTTCTATTCATAAAACACAGGGTTCCATTTATAGAACACAGGGTTCTATTCATAGAACACAAGGTTTTATTCATAGAACAGATGGTTATATTTATAGATCACGGGTGGATTCCATTCAGAGAACACATGGTTTCATTCATAAAACTCAGGGTTCTATTCATAGAACACAGGGTTCCATTTATAGAACACAGGGTTCTATTCATAGAACACCAGGTTTTATTTATAGAACAGATGGTTATATTTATAGATCACGGGTGGTTTCCATTCAGAGAACACATGGTTTAATTCATTAAACACAGGGTTCTATTCATAGAACACAGGGTTCCATTCATAGAACACAGGGTTCTATTAATAGAACAAAAGGTTGTATTCATAGAACACATGGTTATATCCATACATCACGGGTGGTTTCCATTCAGAGAACACATGGTTTCATTCATAAAACAAAGGGTTCTATTTATAGAACACATGGTTCAATTCATAGATCATGGGTGTTTTCCATTCAGAGAACACATGGTTTCATTCATAAAACACAGGGTTCTATTTATAGAACACAGGGTTCTATTCATAGAACACAGGGTTCTATTCATAGAACACATGGTTATATCCACAGATCATGGGTGGTTTCCATACAGAGAACACATGGTTTCATTCATAGAACACAGGGTTATATTCATAGAACACAGGGTTCTATTCATAGAACACAGGGTTCTATTCATAGAACACATGGTTATATCCATAGATCACAGGTGGTTTCCATTTAGAGAACACATGATTTCATTCATAAAACACAGGGTTCTAGTCATAGAACACAGGGTTCTATTCATAGAACACAGGGTTGTATTCATAGATCACGGGTGGTTTTCATTCAGTAAACACATGGTTTCATTAAAAAAACACAGTGTTCTAGTCATAGAACATAGGGTTCTATTCATAGAACACAGGGTTCTATTCATAGAACACAGGCTTCTATTCATAGAACACATGGTTATATTTATAGATCACGGGTGGTTTCCATTCAGAGAACACATTGTTTAATTCATAAAACACAGGGTTCTATTCATAGAACCCTGTGTTCTATTCATAGAACACAAGGTTTTATTAATATAACACATGGTTATATTTATATATCACGGTTGGTTTCCTTTCAGAGAACACATGGTTTCATTCATAAAACACAGGGTTCTATTCATAGAACACAGGGTTCTATTCATAGAACACATGGTTATATCCATAGATCACGGGTGGTTTCCATTCAGAGAACACATGGTTTCATTCATAAAACACAGGGTTCTAGTCATAGAACACAGGGTTCTATTCATAGAACACATGGTTCTATTCAAAGATCATGGGTGGTTTCCATTCAGAGAACACATGGTTTTATTCATAAAACACAGGGTTCTAGTCATAGAACACAGGGTTCTATTCATAGAACACAGGGTTGTATTCATAGATCACGGGTGGTTTTCATTCAGAGAACACATGGTTTCATTCAAAAAACACAGGGTTCTAGTCATAGAACATAGGGTTCTATTCATAGAACACAGGGTTCTATTCATAGAACACAGGCTTCTATTCATAGAACACATGGTTATATTTATAGATCACGGGTGGTTTCCATTCAGAGAACACATCATTTAATTCATAAAACGCAGGGTTCTATTCATAGAACACAGGGTTCCATTTATAGAACACAGGGTTCTATTCATAGAACACAAGGTTTTATTCATAGAACACATGGTTATATTTATAGATCACGGGTGGTTTCCATTCAGAGAACACATAATTTCATTCATAAAACAAAGGGTTCTATTCATAGAACACAGGGTTCCATTTATAGAACACAGGGTTCTATTCATAGAACTCAAGGTTTTATTCATAGAACAGATGGTTATATTTATAGATCACGGGTGGTTTCCATTCAGAGAACACATGGTTTCATTCATAAAACACAGGGTTCTATTCATAGAATACAGGGTTCCATTCATAGAACACAGGGTTCTATTAATAGAACACAAGGTTTTATTCATAGAACACATGGTTATATTTATAGATCACGGGTGGTTTCCATTCAGAGAACACATAATTTCATTCATAAAACACAGGGTTCTATTCATAGAACACAGGGTTCCATTTATAGAACACAGGATTCTATTCATAGAACTCAAGGTTTTATTCATAGAACAGATGGTTATATTTATAGATCACGGGTGGTTTCCATTCAGAGAACACATGATTTCATTCTTAAAACAAAGGGTTCTATTCATAGAACACAGGGTTCCATTTATAGAACACAGGATTCTATTCATAGAACTCAAGGTTTTATTCATAGAACAGATGGTTATATTTATAGATCACGGGTGGTTTCCATTCAGAGAACACATGATTTCATTCTTAAAACAAAGGGTTCTATTCATAGAGCACAGGGTTCCATTCATAGAACACAGGGTTCTATTAATAGAACACAAGGTTTTATTCATAGAACACATGGTTATATTTATAGATCACGGGTGGTTTCCATTCAGAGAACACATAATTTCATTCATAAAACACAGGGTTCTATTCATAGAACACAGGGTTCCATTTATAGAACACAGGGTTCTATTCATAGAACTCAAGGTTTTATTCATAGAACAGATGGTTATATTTATAGATCACGGGTGGTTTCCATTCAGAGAACACATCATTTCATTCATAAAACGCAGGGTTCTATTCATAGAACACAGGGTTCCATTTATAGAACACAGGGTTCTATTCATAGAACACAAGGTTTTATTCATAGAACACATGGTTATATTTATAGATCACGGGTGGTTTCCATTCAGAGAACACATAATTTCATTCATAAAACACAGGGTTCTATTCATAGAACACAGGGTTCCATTTATAGAACACAGGGTTCTATTCATAGAACTCAAGGTTTTATTCATAGAACAGATGGTTATATTTATAGATCACGGGTGGTTTCCATTCAGAGAACACATGGTTTCATTCATAAAACACAGGGTTCTATTCATAGAACACAGGGTTCCATTCATAGAACACAGGGTTCTATTAATAGAACACAAGGTTTTATTCATAGAACACATGGTTATATTTATAGATCATGGGTGGTTTCCATTCAAAGAAAACATCATTTCATTCATAAAACACAGGGTTCTATTCATATAACACAGGGTTCCATTTATAGAACACAGGGTTCTATTCATAGAACACAAGGTTTTATTCATAGAACAGATGGTTATATTTATAGATCACGGGTGGTTTCCATTCAGAGAACACATGGTTTCATTCATAAAACACAGGGTTCTATTCATAGAACACAGGGTTCCATTCATAGAACACAGGGTTCTATTAATAGAACACAAGGTTTTATTCATAGAGTACATGGTTATATTTATAGATCACGGGTGTTTTCCATTCAGAGAACACATAATTTCATTCATAAAACACAGGGTTCTATTCATAGAACACAGGGTTCCATTTATAGAACACAGGGTTCTATTCATAGAACACAAGGTTTTATTCATAGAACAGATGGGTATATTTATAGATCACGGGTGGTTTCCATTCAGAGAACACATGGTTTCATTCATAAAACACAGGGTTCTATTCATAGAACACAGGGTTCCATTCATAGAACACAGGGTTCTATTAATAGAACACAAGGTTTTATTCATAGAACTCATGGTTATATTTATAGATCACGGGTGGTTTCCATTCAGAGAACACATAATTTCATTCATAAAACACAGGGTTCTATTCATAGAACACAGGGATCCATTTATAGAACACAGGGTTCTATTCATAGAACACAAGATTTTATTCATAGAACGGATGGGTATATTTATAGATCACGGGTGGTTTCCATTCAGAGAACACATGGTTTCATTCATAAAACACATGGTTCTATTCATAGAACACAGGGTTCCATTCATAGAACACATGGTTCTATTAATAGAACACAAGGTTTTATTCATAGAACACATGATTATATTTATAGATCAAAGGTGGTTTCCATTCAGAAAACACATAATTTCATTCATAAAACACAGGGTTCTATTCATAGAACACAGGGTTCCAATTATAGAACACAGGGTTCTATTAATAGAACACAAGGTTTTATTCATAGAACACATGGTTATATTTATAGATCACGGGTGGTTTCCATTCAGAGAACACATGATTTCATTCATAAAACACAGGGTTCTATTCATAGAACACATGGTTCCATTCATAGAACACAGGGTTCTATTAATAGAACACAAGGCTTTATTCATAGAACAGATAGTTATATTTATAGATCACGGGTGGTTTCCATTCAGAGAACACATGGTTTCATTCATAAAACACAGGGTTCTATTTATAGAACACAGGGTTCCATTCATAGAACACATGGTTCTATTAATAGAACACAAGGTTTTATTCATAGAACACTTGGTTATATTTATAGATCACGGGTGGTTTCCATTCAGAGAACACATAATTTCATTCATAAAACACAGGGTTCTATTCATAGAACACAGGGTTCCATTTATAGAACACAGGGTTCTATTCATAGAACACAAGGTTTTATTCATAGAACAGATGGGTATATTTATAGATCACGGGTGGTTTCCATTCAGAGAACACATGGTTTCATTCACAAAACACAGGGTTCTATTCATAGAACACAGGGTTCCATTCATAGAACACAGGGTTCTATTAATAGAACACAAGGTTTTATTCATAGAACTCATGGTTATATTTATAGATCACGGGTGGTTTCCATTCAGAGAACACATAATTTCATTTATAAAACACAGGGATCTATTCATAGAACACAGGGTTCCATTTATAGTACACAGGGTTCTATTCATAGAACACAAGGTTTTATTCATAGAACAGATGGTTATATTTATAGATCACGGGTGGTTTCCATTCAGAGAACACATGGTTTCATTCATAAAACACAGGGTTCTATTCATAGAACACAGGGTTCCATTCATAGAACACATGGTTCTATTAATAGAACACAAGGTCTTATTAATAGAACACATGATTATATTTATAGATCACGGATGGTTTCCATTCAGAGAACACATGATTTCATTCATAAAACACAGGGTTCTATTCATAGAACACAGGGTTCCAATTATAGAACACAGGGTTCTATTAATAGAACACAAGGTTTTATTCATAGAACACATGGTTATATTTATAGATCGCGGGTGGTTTCCATTCAGAGAACACATAATTTCATTCATAAAACACAGGGTTCTATTCATAGAACACAGGGTTCCATTCAAAGAACACATGGTTCTATTAATAGAACACAAGGTTTTATTCATAGAACACATGGTTATATTTATAGATCACGGGTGGTTTCCATTCAGAGAACACATCATTTCATTCATAAAACACAGGGTTCTATTCATATAACACAGGGTTCTATTTATAGAACACAGGGTTCTATTCATAGAACACAAGGTTTTATTCATAGAACAGATGGTTATATTTATAGATCACGGGTGGTTTCCGTTCAGAGAACACATGGTTTCATTCATAAAACACAGGGTTCTATTCATAGAACACAGGGTTCCATTCATAGAACACAGGGTTCTATTAATAGAACACAAGGTTTTATTCATAGAACACATGGTTATATTTATAGATCACGCCTGGTTTCCATTCAGAGAACACATAATTTCATTCATAAAACACAGGGTTCTATTCATAAAACACAGGGTTCCATTTATAGAACACAGGGTTCTATTCATAGAACACAAGGTTTTATTCATAGAACAGATGGTTATATTTATAGATCACGGGTGGATTCCATTCAGAGAACACATGGTTTCATTCATAAAACTCAGGGTTCTATTCATAGAACACAGGGTTCCATTTAAAGAACACAGGGTTCTATTCATAGAACACCAGGTTTTATTTATAGAACAGATGGTTATATTTATAGATCACGGGTGGTTTCCATTCAGAGAACACATGGTTTAATTCATAAAACACAGGGTTCTATTCATAGAACACAGGGTTCCATTCATAGAACACAGGGTTCTATTAATAGAACAAAAGGTTGTATTCATAGAACACATGGTTATATCCATACATCACGGGTGGTTTCCATTCAGAGAACACATGGTTTCATTCATAAAACAAAGGGTTCTATTTATAGAACACATGGTTCAATTCATAGATCATGGGTGTTTTCCATTCAGAGAACACATGGTTTCATTCATAAAACACAGGGTTCTATTTATAGAACACAGGGTTCTATTCATAGAACACAGGGTTCTATTCATAGAACACATGGTTATATCCACAGATCATGGGTGGTTTCCATACAGAGAACACATGGTTTCATTCATAGAACACAGGGTTATATTCATAGAACACAGGGTTCTATTCATAGAACACATGGTTATATCCATAGATCACAGGTGGTTTCCATTTAGAGAACACATGATTTCATTCATAAAACACAGGGTTCTAGTCATAGAACACAGGGTTCTATTCATAGAACACAGGGTTGTATTCATAGATCACGAGTGGTTTTCATTCAGAGAACACATGGTTTCATTCAAAAAACACAGGGTTCTAGTCATAGAACATAGGGTTCTATTCATAGAACACAGGGTTCTATTCATAGAACACAGGCTTCTATTCATAGAACACATGGTTATATTTATAGATCACGGGTGGTTTCCATTCAGAGAACACATTGTTTAATTCATAAAACACAGGGTTCTATTCATAGAACCCTGTGTTCTATTCATAGAACACAAGGTTTTATTAATATAACACATGGTTATATTTATATATCACGGTTGGTTTCCTTTCAGAGAACACATGGTTTCATTCATAAAACACAGGGTTCTATTCATAGAACACAGGGTTCTATTCATAGAACACAGGGTTCTATTCATAGAACACATGGTTATATCCATAGATCACGGGTGGTTTCCATTCAGAGAACACATGGTTTCATTCATAAAACACAGGGTTCTAGTCATAGAACACAGGGTTCTATTCATAGAACACATGGTTCTATTCAAAGATCATGGGTGGTTTCCATTCAGAGAACACATGGTTTTATTCATAAAACACAGGGTTCTAGTCATAGAACACAGGGTTCTATTCATAGAACACAGGGTTGTATTCATAGATCACGGGTGGTTTTCATTCAGAGAACACATGGTTTCATTCAAAAAACACAGGGTTCTAGTCATAGAACATAGGGTTCTATTCATAGAACACAGGGTTCTATTCATAGAACACAGGCTTCTATTCATAGAACACATGGTTATATTTATAGATCACGGGTGGTTTCCATTCAGAGAACACATTGTTTAATTCATAAAACACAGGGTTCTATTCATAGAACCCTGTGTTCTATTCATAGAACACAAGGTTTTATTAATATAACACATGGTTATATTTATATATCACGGTTGGTTTCCTTTCAGAGAACACATGGTTTCATTCATAAAACACAGGGTTCTATTCATAGAACACAGGGTTCTATTCATAGAACACAGGGTTCTATTCATAGAACACATGGTTATATCCATAGATCACGGGTGGTTTCCATTCAGAGAACACATGGTTTCATTCATAAAACACAGGGTTCTAGTCATAGAACACAGGGTTCTATTCATAGAACACATGGTTCTATTCAAAGATCATGGGTGGTTTCCATTCAGAGAACACATGGTTTTATTCATAAAACACAGGGTTCTAGTCATAGAACACAGGGTTCTATTCATAGAACACAGGGTTGTATTCATAGATCACGGGTGGTTTTCATTCAGAGAACACATGGTTTCATTCATAAAACACAGGGTTCTAGTCATAGAACACAGGGTTCTATTCATAGAACACAGGGTTCTATTCATAGAACACATGGTTATATCCATAGATCACGGGTGGTTTCCATTCAGAGAACACATGGTTTCATTCATAAAACACAGGGTTCTAGTCATAGAACACAGGGTTCTATTCATAGAACACATGGTTCTATTCAAAGATCATGGGTGGTTTCCATTCAGAGAACACATGATTTCATTCATAAAACACAGGGTTCTATTTATAGAACACAAGGTTCTATTCATAGAACACAGGGTTCTATTCATAGAACACATGGTTGTATCCACAGATCATGGGTGGTTTCCATTCAGAGAACACATGGTTTCATTCATAGAACACAGGTTTATATTCATAGAACACAGGGTTCTATTCATAGAACACAGGGTTCTATTCATAGAACACATGGTTATACCCATAGATCACGGGTGGTTTCCATTCAGAGAACACATGGTTTCATTCATAAAACACAGGGTTCTAGTCATAGAACACAGGGTTCTATTCATAGAACACATGGTTCTATTCATAGATCACAGTTGGTTTCCATTTAGAGAACACATGGTTTCATTCATAAAACACAGGGTTCTAGTCATAGAACACAGGGTTCTATTCATAGAACACAGGGTTCTATTCATAGAACACAGGGTTCTATTCATAGAACACAGGGTTCTATTCATAGAACACATGGTTATATCCATAGATCACAGGTGGTTTCCATTCAGAGAACACATGGTTTCATTCATAAAACAAAGGGTTCTATTTATAGAACACATGGTTCTATTCATAGATCATGGGTGGTTTCCATTCAGAGAACACATGGTTTCATTCATAAAACACAGGGTTCTATTTACAGAACACAGGGTTCTATTTATAGAACACAGGGTTCTATTCATAGAACACAGGGTTCTATTCATAGAACACATGGTTATATCCACAGATCATGGGTGGATACATACAGAGAACACATGGTTTCATTCATAGAACAGAGGGTTATATTCATAGAACACAGGGTTCTATTCATAGAACACAGGGTTCTATTCATAGAACACATGGTTATATCCATAGATCACAGGTGGTTTCCATTTAGAGAACACATGATTTCATTCATAAAACACAGGGTTCTAGTCATAGAACACAGGGTTCCATTTATAGAACACAGGGTTCTATTCATAGAACACAAGATTTTATTCATAGAACAGATGGGTATATTTATAGATCACGGGTGGTTTCCATTCAGAGAACACATAATTTCATTCATAAAACACAGGGTTCTATTCATAGAACACAGGGTTCCATTTATAGAACACAGGGTTCTATTCATAGAACACAAGGTTTTATTCATAGAACAGATGGGTATATTTATAGATCACGGGTGGTTTCCATTCAGAGAACACATGGTTTCATTC
The DNA here is from genome assembly GCF_055691185.1 of Crinia signifera. Classification (NCBI taxonomy): domain Eukaryota; kingdom Metazoa; phylum Chordata; class Amphibia; order Anura; family Myobatrachidae; genus Crinia; species Crinia signifera. The sequence continues at coordinate 233,925,271 of NC_139217.1, read as the reverse complement.
ACAAAACACAGGGTTCTATTCATAGAACACAGGGTTCCATTCATAGAACACAGGGTTCTATTAATAGAACACAAGGTTTTATTCATAGAACTCATGGTTATATTTATAGATCACGGGTGGTTTCCATTCAGAGAACACATAATTTCATTTATAAAACACAGGGATCTATTCATAGAACACAGGGTTCCATTTATAGTACACAGGGTTCTATTCATAGAACACAAGGTTTTATTCATAGAACAGATGGTTATATTTATAGATCACGGGTGGTTTCCATTCAGAGAACACATGGTTTCATTCATAAAACACAGGGTTCTATTCATAGAACACAGGGTTCCATTCATAGAACACATGGTTCTATTAATAGAACACAAGGTCTTATTAATAGAACACATGATTATATTTATAGATCACGGATGGTTTCCATTCAGAGAACACATAATTTCATTCATAAAACACAGGGTTCTATTCATAGAACACAGGGTTCCAATTATAGAACACAGGGTTCTATTAATAGAACACAAGGTTTTATTCATAGAACACATGGTTATATTTATAGATCGCGGGTGGTTTCCATTCAGAGAACACATAATTTCATTCATAAAACACAGGGTTCTATTCATATAACACAGGGTTCCATTCATAGAACACATGGTTCTATTAATAGAACACAAGGTTTTATTCATAGAACACATGGTTATATTTATAGATCACGGGTGGTTTCCATTCAGAGAACACATCATTTCATTCATAAAACACAGGGTTCTATTCATATAACACAGGGTTCTATTTATAGAACACAGGGTTCTATTCATAGAACACAAGGTTTTATTCATAGAACAGATGGTTATATTTATAGATCACGGGTGGTTTCCGTTCAGAGAACACATGGTTTCATTCATAAAACACAGGGTTCTATTCATAGAACACAGGGTTCCATTCATAGAACACAGGGTTCTATTAATAGAACACAAGGTTTTATTCATAGAACACATGGTTATATTTATAGATCACGCGTGGTTTCCATTCAGAGAACACATAATTTCATTCATAAAACACAGGGTTCTATTCATAAAACACAGGGTTCCATTTATAGAACACAGGGTTCTATTCATAGAACACAAGGTTTTATTCATAGAACAGATGGTTATATTTATAGATCACGGGTGGATTCCATTCAGAGAACACATGGTTTCATTCATAAAACTCAGGGTTCTATTCATAGAACACAGGGTTCCATTTATAGAACACAGGGTTCTATTCATAGAACACCAGGTTTTATTTATAGAACAGATGGTTATATTTATAGATCACGGGTGGTTTCCATTCAGAGAACACATGGTTTAATTCATAAAACACAGGGTTCTATTCATAGAACACAGGGTTCCATTCATAGAACACAGGGTTCTATTAATAGAACAAAAGGTTGTATTCATAGAACACATGGTTATATCCATACATCACGGGTGGTTTCCATTCAGAGAACACATGGTTTCATTCATAAAACAAAGGGTTCTATTTATAGAACACATGGTTCAATTCATAGATCATGGGTGTTTTCCATTCAGAGAACACATGGTTTCATTCATAAAACACAGGGTTCTATTTATAGAACACAGGGTTCTATTCATAGAACACAGGGTTCTATTCATAGAACACATGGTTATATCCACAGATCATGGGTGGTTTCCATACAGAGAACACATGGTTTCATTCATAGAACACAGGGTTATATTCATAGAACACAGGGTTCTATTCATAGAACACATGGTTATATCCATAGATCACAGGTGGTTTCCATTTAGAGAACACATGATTTCATTCATAAAACACAGGGTTCTAGTCATAGAACACAGGGTTCTATTCATAGAACACAGGGTTGTATTCATAGATCACGGGTGGTTTTCATTCAGAGAACACATGGTTTCATTCAAAAAACACAGGGTTCTAGTCATAGAACATAGGGTTCTATTCATAGAACACAGGGTTCTATTCATAGAACACAGGCTTCTATTCATAGAACACATGGTTATATTTATAGATCACGGGTGGTTTCCATTCAGAGAACACATTGTTTAATTCATAAAACACAGGGTTCTATTCATAGAACCCTGTGTTCTATTCATAGAACACAAGGTTTTATTAATATAACACATGGTTATATTTATATATCACGGTTGGTTTCCTTTCAGAGAACACATGGTTTCATTCATAAAACACAGGGTTCTATTCATAGAACACAGGGTTCTATTCATAGAACACAGGGTTCTATTCATAGAACACATGGTTATATCCATAGATCACGGGTGGTTTCCATTCAGAGAACACATGGTTTCATTCATAAAACACAGGGTTCTAGTCATAGAACACAGGGTTCTATTCATAGAACACATGGTTCTATTCAAAGATCATGGGTGGTTTCCATTCAGAGAACACATGGTTTTATTCATAAAACACAGGGTTCTAGTCATAGAACACAGGGTTCTATTCATAGAACACAGGGTTGTATTCATAGATCACGGGTGGTTTTCATTCAGAGAACACATGGTTTCATTCAAAAAACACAGGGTTCTAGTCATAGAACATAGGGTTCTATTCATAGAACACAGGGTTCTATTCATAGAACACAGGCTTCTATTCATAGAACACATGGTTATATTTATAGATCACGGGTGGTTTCCATTCAGAGAACACATTGTTTAATTCATAAAACACAGGGTTCTATTCATAGAACCCTGTGTTCTATTCATAGAACACAAGGTTTTATTAATATAACACATGGTTATATTTATATATCACGGTTGGTTTCCTTTCAGAGAACACATGGTTTCATTCATAAAACACAGGGTTCTATTCATAGAACACAGGGTTCTATTCATAGAACACAGGGTTCTATTCATAGAACACATGGTTATATCCATAGATCACGGGTGGTTTCCATTCAGAGAACACATGGTTTCATTCATAAAACACAGGGTTCTAGTCATAGAACACAGGGTTCTATTCATAGAACACATGGTTCTATTCAAAGATCATGGGTGGTTTCCATTCAGAGAACACATGATTTCATTCATAAAACACAGGGTTCTATTTATAGAACACAAGGTTCTATTCATAGAACACAGGGTTCTATTCATAGAACACATGGTTGTATCCACAGATCATGGGTGGTTTCCATTCAGAGAACACATGGTTTCATTCATAGAACACAGGTTTATATTCATAGAACACAGGGTTCTATTCATAGAACACAGGGTTCTATTCATAGAACACATGGTTATACCCATAGATCACGGGTGGTTTCCATTCAGAGAACACATGGTTTCATTCATAAAACACAGGGTTCTAGTCATAGAACACAGGGTTCTCTTCATAGAACACATGGTTCTATTCATAGATCACAGTTGGTTTCCATTTAGAGAACACATGGTTTCATTCATAAAACACAGGGTTCTAGTCATAGAACACAGGGTTCTATTCATAGAACACAGGGTTCTATTCATAGAACACAGGGTTCTATTCATAGAACACAGGGTTCTATTCATAGAACACATGGTTATATCCATAGATCACAGGTGGTTTCCATTCAGAGAACACATGGTTTCATTCATAAAACAAAGGGTTCTATTTATAGAACACATGGTTCTATTCATAGATCATGGGTGGTTTCCATTCAGAGAACACATGGTTTCATTCATAAAACACAGGGTTCTATTTACAGAACACAGGGTTCTATTTATAGAACACAGGGTTCTATTCATAGAACACAGGGTTCTATTCATAGAACACATGGTTATATCCACAGATCATGGGTGGATACATACAGAGAACACATGGTTTCATTCATAGAACACAGGGTTATATTCATAGAACACAGGGTTCTATTCATAGAACACAGGGTTCTATTCATAGAACACATGGTTATATCCATAGATCACAGGTGGTTTCCATTTAGAGAACACATGATTTCATTCATAAAACACAGGGTTCTAGTCATAGAACACAGGGTTCCATTTATAGAACACAGGGTTCTATTCATAGAACACAAGGTTTTATTCATAGAACAGATGGGTATATTTATAGATCACGGGTGGTTTCCATTCAGAGAACACATAATTTCATTCATAAAACACAGGGTTCTATTCATAGAACACAGGGTTCCATTTATAGAACACAGGGTTCTATTCATAGAACACAAGGTTTTATTCATAGAACAGATGGGTATATTTATAGATCACGGGTGGTTTCCATTCAGAGAACACATGGTTTCATTCACAAAACACAGGGTTCTATTCATAGAACACAGGGTTCCATTCATAGAACACAGGGTTCTATTAATAGAACACAAGGTTTTATTCATAGAACTCATGGTTATATTTATAGATCACGGGTGGTTTCCATTCAGAGAACACATAATTTCATTTATAAAACACAGGGATCTATTCATAGAACACAGGGTTCCATTTATAGTACACAGGGTTCTATTCATAGAACACAAGGTTTTATTCATAGAACAGATGGTTATATTTATAGATCACGGGTGGTTTCCATTCAGAGAACACATGGTTTCATTCATAAAACACAGGGTTCTATTCATAGAACACAGGGTTCCATTCATAGAACACATGGTTCTATTAATAGAACACAAGGTCTTATTAATAGAACACATGATTATATTTATAGATCACGGATGGTTTCCATTCAGAGAACACATAATTTCATTCATAAAACACAGGGTTCTATTCATAGAACACAGGGTTCCAATTATAGAACACAGGGTTCTATTAATAGAACACAAGGTTTTATTCATAGAACACATGGTTATATTTATAGATCACGGGTGGTTTCCATTCAGAGAACACATCATTTCATTCATAAAACACAGGGTTCTATTCATATAACACAGGGTTCTATTTATAGAACACAGGGTTCTATTCATAGAACACAAGGTTTTATTCATAGAACAGATGGTTATATTTATAGATCACGGGTGGTTTCCGTTCAGAGAACACATGGTTTCATTCATAAAACACAGGGTTCTATTCATAGAACACAGGGTTCCATTCATAGAACACAGGGTTCTATTAATAGAACACAAGGTTTTATTCATAGAACACATGGTTATATTTATAGATCACGCGTGGTTTCCATTCAGAGAACACATAATTTCATTCATAAAACACAGGGTTCTATTCATAAAACACAGGGTTCCATTTATAGAACACAGGGTTCTATTCATAGAACACAAGGTTTTATTCATAGAACAGATGGTTATATTTATAGATCACGGGTGGATTCCATTCAGAGAACACATGGTTTCATTCATAAAACTCAGGGTTCTATTCATAGAACACAGGGTTCCATTTATAGAACACAGGGTTCTATTCATAGAACACCAGGTTTTATTTATAGAACAGATGGTTATATTTATAGATCACGGGTGGTTTCCATTCAGAGAACACATGGTTTAATTCATAAAACACAGGGTTCTATTCATAGAACACAGGGTTCCATTCATAGAACACAGGGTTCTATTAATAGAACAAAAGGTTGTATTCATAGAACACATGGTTATATCCATACATCACGGGTGGTTTCCATTCAGAGAACACATGGTTTCATTCATAAAACAAAGGGTTCTATTTATAGAACACATGGTTCAATTCATAGATCATGGGTGTTTTCCATTCAGAGAACACATGGTTTCATTCATAAAACACATGGTTCTATTTATAGAACACAGGGTTCTATTCATAGAACACAGGGTTATATTCATAGAACACATGGTTATATCCACAGATCATGGGTGGTTTCCATACAGAGAACACATGGTTTCATTCATAGAACACAGGGTTATATTCATAGAACACAGGGTTCTATTCATAGAACACAGGGTTCTATTCATAGAACACATGGTTATATCCATAGATCACAGGTGGTTTCCATTTAGAGAACACATGATTTCATTCATAAAACACAGGGTTCTAGTCATAGAACACAGGGTTCTATTCATAGAACACAGGGTTGTATTCATAGATCACGGGTGGTTTTCATTCAGAGAACACATGGTTTCATTCAAAAAACACAGGGTTCTAGTCATAGAACATAGGGTTCTATTCATAGAACACAGGGTTCTATTCATAGAACACAGGCTTCTATTCATAGAACACATGGTTATATTTATAGATCACGGGTGGTTTCCATTCAGAGAACACATTGTTTAATTCATAAAACACAGGGTTCTATTCATAGAACCCTGTGTTCTATTCATAGAACACAAGGTTTTATTAATATAACACATGGTTATATTTATATATCACGGTTGGTTTCCTTTCAGAGAACACATGGTTTCATTCATAAAACACAGGGTTCTATTCATAGAACACAGGGTTCTATTCATAGAACACAGGGTTCTATTCATAGAACACATGGTTATATCCATAGATCACGGGTGGTTTCCTTTCAGAGAACACATGGTTTCATTCATAAAACACAGGGTTCTAGTCATAGAACACAGGGTTCTATTCATAGAACACATGGTTCTATTCAAAGATCATGGGTGGTTTTCATTCAGAGAACACATGGTTTTATTCATAAAACACAGGGTTCTAGTCATAGAACACAGGGTTCTATTCATAGAACACAGGGTTGTATTCATAGATCACGGGTGGTTTTCATTCAGAGAACACATGGTTTCATTCAAAAAACACAGGGTTCTAGTCATAGAACATAGGGTTCTATTCATAGAACACAGGGTTCTATTCATAGAACACAGGCTTCTATTCATAGAACACATGGTTATATTTATAGATCACGGGTGGTTTCCATTCAGAGAACACATTGTTTAATTCATAAAACACAGGGTTCTATTCATAGAACCCTGTGTTCTATTCATAGAACACAAGGTTTTATTAATATAACACATGGTTATATTTATATATCACGGTTGGTTTCCTTTCAGAGAACACATGGTTTCATTCATAAAACACAGGGTTCTATTCATAGAACACAGGGTTCTATTCATAGAACACAGATTTCTATTCATAGAACACATGGTTATATCCATAGATCACGGGTGGTTTCCATTCAGAGAACACATGGTTTCATTCATAAAACACAGGGTTCTAGTCATAGAACACAGGGTTCTATTCATAGAACACATGGTTCTATTCAAAGATCATGGGTGGTTTCCATTCAGAGAACACATGGTTTTATTCATAAAACACAGGGTTCTAGTCATAGAACACAGGGTTCTATTCATAGAACACAGGGTTGTATTCATAGATCACGGGTGGTTTTCATTCAGAGAACACATGGTTTCATTCATAAAACACAGGGTTCTAGTCATAGAACACAGGGTTCTATTCATAGAACACAGGGTTCTATTCATAGAACACATGGTTATATCCATAGATCACGGGTGGTTTCCATTCAGAGAACACATGGTTTCATTCATAAAACACAGGGTTCTAGTCATAGAACACAGGGTTCTATTCATAGAACACAGGGTTCTATTCAAAGATCATGGGTGGTTTCCATTCAGAGAACACATGATTTCATTCATAAAACACAGGGTTCTATTTATAGAACACAAGGTTCTATTCATAGAACACAGGGTTCTATTCATAGAACACAGGGTTCTATTCATAGAACACAGGGTTCTATTCATAGAACACATGGTTATATCCATAGATCACAGGTGGTTTCCATTCAGAGAACACATGGTTTCATTCATAAAACAAAGGGTTCTATTTATAGAACACATGGTTCTATTCATAGATCATGGGTGGTTTCCATTCAGAGAACACATGGTTTCATTCATAAAACACAGGGTTCTATTTACAGAACACAGGGTTCTATTTATAGAACACAGGGTTTTATTCATAGAACACAGGGTTCTATTCATAGAACACATGGTTATATCCACAGATCATGGGTGGATACATACAGAGAACACATGGTTTCATTCATAGAACACAGGGTTATATTCTTAAAACACAGGGTTCTATTCATAGAACACAGGGTTCTATTCATAGAACACATGGTTATATCCATAGATCACAGGTGGTTTCCATTTAGAGAACACATGATTTCATTCATAAAACACAGGGTTCTAGTCATAGAACACAGGGTTCTATTCATAGAACACAGGGTTCTATTCATAGAACACAGGGTTCTATTCATAGAACACAGGGTTCTATTCATAGAACACATGGTTATATCCATAGATCATGGGTGGTTTCCATTCAGAGAACATATGGTTTCATTCATAAAACAAAGGGTTCTATTTATAGAACACATGGTTCTATTCATAGATCATGGGTGGTTTCCATTCAGAGAACACATGGTTTCATTAATAAAACACAGGGTTCTAGTCATAGAACACAGGGTTCTATTCATAGATCATGGGTTGTTTCCATTCAGATAACACATGGTTTCATTCATAAAACACAGGGTTCTATTCATAGAACACAGGGTTCTATTCATCGAACACATGGTCATATCCATAGATCACGGGTGGTTTCCATTCAGAGAACACATGGTTTCATTAATAAAACACAGGGTTCTAGTCATAGAACACAGGGTTCTATTCATAGATCATGGGTTGTTTCCATTCAGATAACACATGGTTTCATTCATAAAACACAGGGTTCTATTCATAGAACACAGGGTTCTATTCATAGAACACAGGATTCTATTCATAGAACACATGGTTATATCCATAGATCACAGGTGGTTTCCATTTAGAGAACACATGGTTTCATTCATAAAACACAGGGTTCTAGTCATAGAACACAGGGTTCTATTCATAGAACACAGGGTTCTATTCATAGAACACAGGGTTCTATTCATAGAACACAGGGTTCTATTCATAGAACACATGGTTATATCCATAGATCACAGGTGGTTTCCATTCAGAGAACACATGGTTTCATTCATAAAACAAAGGGTTCTATTTATAGAACACATGGTTCTATTCATAGATCATGGGTGGTTTCCATTCAGAGAACACATGGTTTCATTCATAAAACACAGGGTTCTATTTACAGAACACAGGGTTCTATTTATAGAACACAGGGTTCTATTCATAGAACACAGGGTTCTATTCATAGAACACATGGTTATATCCACAGATCATGGGTGGATACATACAGAGAACACATGGTTTCATTCATAGAACACAGGGTTATATTCATAGAACACAGGGTTCTATTCATAGAACACAGGGTTCTATTCATAGAACACATGGTTATATCCATAGATCACAGGTGGTTTCCATTTAGAGAACACATGATTTCATTCATAAAACACAGGGTTCTAGTCATAGAACACAGGGTTCTATTCATAGAACACAGGGTTCTATTCATAGAACACAGGGTTCTATTCATAGAACACAGGGTTCTATTCATAGAACACATGGTTATATCCATAGATCACGGGTGGTTTCCATTCAGAGAACATATGGTTTCATTCATAAAACAAAGGGTTCTATTTATAGAACACATGGTTCTATTCATAGATCATGGGTGGTTTCCATTCAGAGAACACATGGTTTCATTAATAAAACACAGGGTTCTAGTCATAGAACACAGGGTTCTATTCATAGATCATGGGTTGTTTCCATTCAGATAACACATGGTTTCATTCATAAAACACAGGGTTCTATTCATAGAACACAGGGTTCTATTCATCGAACACATGGTCATATCCATAGATCACGGGTGGTTTCCATTCAGAGAACACATGGTTTCATTAATAAAACACAGGGTTCTAGTCATAGAACACAGGGTTCTATTCATAGATCATGGGTTGTTTCCATTCAGATAACACATGGTTTCATTCATAAAACACAGGGTTCTATTCATAGAACACAGGGTTCTATTCATAGAACACAGGATTCTATTCATAGAACACATGGTTATATCCATAGATCACAGGTGGTTTCCATTTAGAGAACACATGGTTTCATTCATAAAACACAGGGTTCTAGTCATAGAACACAGGGTTCTATTCATAGAACACAGGGTTCTATTCATAGAACACATGGTTATATCCATAGATCACGGGTGGTTTCCATTCAGAGAACACATGGTTTCATTCATAAAACAAAGGGTTCTATTTATAGAACACATGGTTATATCCACAGATCATGGGTGGTTTCCATTCAGAGCACACATGGTTTCATTCATAGAACACAGGGTTATATTCATAGAACACAGGGTTCTGTTCATAGAACACAGGAATCTATTCATAGATGACATGGTTATATCCATAGATTACAGGTGGTTTCCATCTAGAGAACACATGGTTTCATTTTTAAAACACAGGGTTCTAGTCATAGAACACAGGGTTCTATTCATAGAACACAGGGTTCTATTCATAGAACACATGGTTATATCCATAGATCACGGGTGGTTTCCATTCAGAGAACACATGGTTTCAATCATAAAACAAAGGGTTCTATTTATAGAACACATGGTTCTATTCATAGATCATGGGTGGTTTCCATTCAGAGAACACATGGTTTCATTCATAAAACACAGGGTTCTATTCATAGAACACATGGTTATATCCACCGATCACGGGTGGTTTCCATTCAGAGAACACATGGTTTCATTCAAAAAAACACAGGGTTCTAGTCATAGAACACAGGGTTCTATTCATAGAACACAGGGTTCTAGTCATAGAACACATGGTTATATCCATAGATCACGGGTTGTTTCCATTCAGAGAACACATGGTTTCATTCATAAAACAAAGGGTTCTATTTATTGAACACATGGTTCTATTCATAGATCATGGGTGGTTTCCATTCAGAGAACACATGGTTTCATTCATAAAACACAGGGTTCTAGTCATACAACACAGGGTTCTATTCATAAACACAGGGTTCTATTCATAGAACACAGGGTTCTATTCATAGAACACATGGTTATATCCATAGATCACGGGTGGTTTCCATTCAGAGAACACATGGTTCTTCCTCACCCTAGTTTAATTGAACACCTGCAAAACCAGCCACAGATATTTCATAACAGGGACATTTTTGACCAATTGTCTTGCTGGTTGAAGGCTATTGCGTGATGGTGATAGTAAAAGTTGTAAAATAGAAAACTGTTGACTGACAGTACATAAACCAATCAGAATGGCTTATTTTGAATGACAATTGCATTAATCAAGCAGATGGTCTCAATTCTAAACTCATTTGCATAAGGGCTTTATTTGCTCTTTATAACTTACTGAGGTCCTTCCTCACCTTAGTCTAATTGAACACCTGCAGAACCAGCCACAGATAGTTGATAACAAGAGCATTCTTGACCAATTGTTTGGCCTTCGCAGCCTTTTGGCCCGGGCTGAGGTCTGGACCTGAGGTTGTGAGGTTGGGAAACTTTTCTGTGGGATCTACTACGCTGAGGAGGTATCAACACCGCAGGAATTTTGAAGCATCATGGCTGGAACACCTGGACTGAAGAATTCAATCCGTTTTTTCGTGCAAGAAAGAAGGAGGAAAGACTGTGGACTTTATCATCTTGTGAGGGAAGTTTTGGTGGAGCTGGCAGGAGTGAAGATAAGTACTATTTTTTGTATCCAAGATTTTCCTAACCAGGGCATGTATGATGTCAGTTTTTTTGATGGGAAAGACAGTTACAAAGTTTATGAAATGTTAAAAGAGAAATATCTGGACCCTAAAATGGAGGGGATAGAAATGTTTCCCCTATTTACTGCACAAGAAGTCCCAATCACAGTACATGCTTACAATCCGTTTATGAACTATGATTTGTTACTTGCTTTCCTTGCAAGGTATTGCAGTTCGGTGAGAGGAGGGGAATTTTTGAAAAACAGTATGGGTATCTTTAATGCCAAAAGAAAATGTTGGTGTAAACTAAGGAGGGATGAGAGATGTCCAGGTGGGGTAATGCATCCACCTGCAAATTTCACAATTGGAGGCAACAGGTGCTTCCTATATTACCCCACCCAACCCAGATTCTGCAGAAAATGTTTTGAATATGGCCACACAAGGGAAGAGTGTGAGAAAGGGAGAACCTGTAGAAACTGCAGAAAAGATGGGCATGAAGCAAACCGGTGCCCAGAGGAACGCAAATGCGACCTCTGCGGGGAACCTGGACATTCTTTCAAAACATGCTCAGAATTCACCAAAGCTCGAAAAGAGCAAGGTGCTCGAAGATTAGCTGAGCAAGCTGAAAGAGAAGCCAGAGAGGCAGCATGCCAAATGGCTAAGGATACTCGCACAACGGAGGCTAAAAAGACATGTATAGCCCCGGTGCTTGTTGTGCAAAATGGAGTACAGATGGAGGTGGAGGCACAGGCTACACCAGATCCACAACAGCCAGTTAAGGCAATGCAAACTGCTGATACTGCAACTGACCACAGTGAGGAGCAGTTGAAAGTCTTTGCAGCTGAGGCTAGTCAACTCGTTACAGAGAATATTGAGAGTGATGAAAGCTCAGCTGAAAGTCAAAATTTAGATTCAGAGGATATTCAAAGTGCTGATACCTTATTATCTGATGAGGAGTCTATAAAACTGAGGAAAGCAACTCCTGATGGAAGGGCTGTTAAAAAAGCCAGAATTGAAAGGGTTAAATACAGTCCCCCAGCAATTGAACCAGATGGTATGGATACTACCTTAAGTTCCGAAGACAATGCCAGTTCCCCATCTTCCACTGAATCTTCCAATATTTTTTGGGCATCCAAACAGTCAATCGCACGTTTGACTGGGAAGGAGAACTATGATGAAATTGGATGATGCTGATTTAAGTTGTGTTTTTGTAATCCAACTACCTTGAAATTATTTACGGGACTTCAAAATCTACCTATGCCTAATATTACAAGCAACATTAGCGTAAAAGTTGCAACATTAAATGTCAGGCTGATAACAAGCAGACCCAGGCGTGCTGCGGTTTTTGAAATATTAAAAAACTTAAAAGCTGATATAAATTAGTGAAAATTTGATTTTATTAAGGGATATAATGAGAGATTGTAAAGATAGGAAACAAGGTTGTGTGGTTTTGAGTCTTGATTTTGAAAAAGCCTTTGATAAAGTTGCACATGAGTTTATGTTCAGAGTTTTGTTAAAAATGGGGTTTCCCGCTGGGTTTGTAGAAAGAGTAAGAAGTTTGTATGTTTTGGCATCGAGTTGTATATTGGTGAATGGGAATGTGAGTGAGGAGATCATGGTTAAATCAGGTGTAAGGCAGGGGTGTCCTGTGTCCCCTGTGTTGTTTATTTGTGTGATGGAGCCACTGTTACAAATGATTAGGTGTGATAAGGTTGTGAGAGGAGTACTTATACCTGGGAGTGGTGGTAAGAGTGCTAAAGTAATGGGGTACATGGATGATGTGGTAGTATTGTGTCAAAACCAAGCAGCCTTAAACAGGACAAGATTATTAGTGGGTTTTTTTTGTAATGCATCAGGCTTTAAAATTAATTGGGATAAAAGTAATTATAGAGTGTTTGGTGAAATTAATGTGGAAGTGAATGAGATTACAAGAGTGGCAGGGGGGATAAAGGTGTTGGGTTTAATTTTCGATGATAACTTAAAAGGTAATGATAGTTGGAATGAATGTAATAGGAAGATTATGAAGAAATTGGATTTCTGGAAATTAAGAAATTTATCAATGACAGGGAAAGTACTAGTTGTGAAGAGTGTGATTCTTCCCATAATATTGTATGTTGCATGTGTGTTTCCCCCCCCCAAATGGTGTTTTTAGAAAAATTGTAAGGAAATGTTTTGTTTTTCTGTGGGGTAGTAAAATGGAGTGGTTGAGACGTGATAATGTGGTTAAATCTAGGATTAAAGGAGGGGGAAATTTTCCAAATTTTGATAGATTTATAGGAGTGAATTATGTGGCAATTGTGGCGAGATTGTTAAAGGGGAGTTCAAAAACCTCATGTATGACAAAATACCTGGGTGGATGGATGTTGTGTGGGATTGGATGGATGAAGAGGTCTTTGAGTGTGCCAATGGCCTTCAGTTGCCCAGAATGGTATGTGTTTGTGGAGCGATTTATTAGGAAGAATGATTTGTTAAGTATGAGTATGGAAGATTTTATGGGGAGGAAGAAAATAATAAAGATTTTGAAAGACAGAGAAACTGTATGCAATATTGAATATTTGAGATTGAAAGAAGCAGAAGTGGTGTGGAAGGAAATGGAAATGAATGGCATGTCAAATAAACAGAAAGATGTGGTCTGGAAAGTTATGCATGGTGTCTTGCCTGTAAGAATGGTACTTAAAAAGAGAGATTTGACAAGAATTGAAATATGCCCGAGAGAAGAATGTGGAATAAATGAGACAGTATTGCATGTAATGTGGGGATGTGGTTTTGCTAAAAAAGTATGGAAGGGTATGAGTGGATTATGTAGAGAATTGTGTGGTGTAAATGGGATTTCATGGAGGTTGGCAATGTTTGGTTTGGGAGTAAATGGGAAAATAAAAGAAAGAGTGATGTGGCTATTAATGTGTTGTGTAATGGAAGTATTGTGGGATAATAGGAATATGTATGTGTATAAGAAAGAAGATAAAAGTGTGAATGATTGTATTAGGATGGTGTTGGGGAAATTGTATACATGTTATTTGTTTAATAAAGAAGGTGGAGGTGGTATGGATGCAGAGGGAGTGTGGAAAGTAAAGAAATGGATGCATGTTGTAAAATTTGTATAGTTTAGGGGAGAGGGGATATGGTATTGTGGTGCTTTTTATTGGTTCTTTGTAAATTTTTTTCATTTAAAAAAAGCAAAATAAAACCAGTTGATGAAGGAGAAAAGTTTATCGCTCAGAAAGTCACGTGAGAGATAGTCTAAAGGGTAGACTATTTAAGCGATTGCTTTTAAACCTGATGGTTTTATAATAAAAAAAAAAATAAAAATTGTCTTGCTGGTTGAAGGCTATTGCGTGATGGTGCCAGCAATAGTTGTAAAATAGAAAACTGTTGACTGACAGTACATAAACCAATCAGAATGGCTTATTTTGAATGACAATTGCATCAACCAATCAGATGGTCTCAATTCTAAACTCATTTGCATAAGGGCTTTATTTGATCTCCATAATTTACTGAGGACCTTCCTAACCCTAGTTTAATTGAACACCTGCAAAACCAGCCACAGATACTGATAACAAGAGCATTCTTGACCAATTGTCTAGCTGGTTGAAGACTATTGCATGATTATCCCAGCAAAAGTTGTAAAATAGAAAACTGTTGACTGACAGTACATAAACCAATCAGAATGGCTTATTTTGAATGACAATTGCATCAACCAATCAGATGGTCTCAATTCTGAACTAATTTGCATAAGTACTTAATTTGCTCTTCATAACTTACTGAGGTCCTTCCTCACCCTAGTCTAATTGAACACCTGCAGAACCAGCCACAGATAATTGATAACAAGAACATTCTGGACCAATTGTCTTGCTGGTTGAAGGCTATTGCATGATGGTGCCAGCAATAGTTGTAAAATTTATAGAAATGTTGACTACATTCTTGACCAATTGTCTTGCTGGTTGAAGACTATTGCATGATTATCCCAGCAAAAGTTGTAAAACAGAAAACTGTTGACTGACAGTACATAAACCAATCAGATTGGCTTATTTTGAATGACAATTGCATCAACCAATCAGATGGTATCAATTCTAAACTCATTTGCATAAGTACTTAATTTGCTCTTCATAACTTACTGAGGTTCTTCCT
Source organism: Crinia signifera (assembly GCF_055691185.1). Lineage (NCBI taxonomy): Eukaryota > Metazoa > Chordata > Amphibia > Anura > Myobatrachidae > Crinia > Crinia signifera. The sequence goes on along the minus strand of NC_139217.1, from coordinate 233,909,565 downwards.
CACCCTAGTTTAATTGAACACTTGCAAAACCAGATACAGATAGTTGATAACAGGAACATTCTTGACCAATTGTCTTGCTGGTTGAAGGCTATTGCGTGATGGTGCCAGCAAAAGTTGTAAAATAGAAAACTATTGACTGATGGTACATAAACCAATCAGAATGGCTTATTTTGAATGACAATTGCATCAACCAATCAGATGGTCTAAATTCTGAACTAATTTGCATAAAAGCTTTTTTTTCTCTTCATAACTTACTGAGGTCCTTCCTCACCCTAGTCTAATTGAACAACTGCAGAACCAGACACAAATAGTTGATAACAAGAGCATTCTTGACCAATTGCCTTGCTGTTTGAAGACTATTGCACGATGGGCCCAGCAAAAGTTGTAAAATAGAAAACTGTTGACTGACAGTACATAAGCCAATCAGAATGGCTTATTTTGAATGACAGTTGCATGACCCAATCAGATGGTCTCAATTCTGAACTCATTTGCATAAGGGCTTAATTTGCTCTTCAAAACTTACTGAGGTCCTTCCTCATCCTAGTCTAATTGAACACCTGCAAAACCAGCCACAGATAGTTGATAACAGGAATATTCTTGACCAATTTTCCTGCTGGTTGAAGGCTATTGCGTGATGGTGCCAGCAATAGTTGTAAAATAGAAAAATGTTGACTACATTCTTGACCAATTGTCTTGCTGGTTGAAGACTATTGCATGATTATCCCAGCAAAAGTTGTAAAATAGAAAACTGTTGACTGACAGTACATAAACCAATCAGAATGGCTTATTTTTAATGACAATTGCATCAACCAATCAGATGGTCTAAATTCTGAACTAATTTGCATAAGGGCTTTTTTTGCACTTCATAACTTACTGAGGTCCTTCCTCACCCTAGTCTAATTGAACACCTGCAGAACCAGCCACAAATAGTTGATAACAAGAGCATTCTTGACCAATTGCCTTGCTGGTTGAAGGCTATTGCGTGATGGTGCCAGCAATAGTTCTAAAATAGAAAAATGTTGACTACATTCTTGACCAATTGTCTTGCTGGTTGAAGACTATTGCATGATTATCCCAGCAAAAGTTGTAAAATAGAAAACTGTTGACTGACAGTACATAAACCAATCAGAATGGCTTATTTTGAATGACAATTGCATCAACCAATCAGATGGTCTCAATTCTAAACTCATTTGCATAAGTACTTAATTTGCTCTTCATAACTTACTGAGGTCCTTCCTCACCCTAGTTCAATTGAACACCTGCAAAACCAGCCACAGATAGTTGATAACAGGAACATTCTTGACCAATTGTCTTGCTGGTTGAAGGCTATTGCGTGATGGTGCCAGCAAAAGTTGTAAAATAGAAAACTGTTGACTGATGGTACATAAACCAATCAGAATGGCTTATTTTGAATGACAATTGCATCAACCAATCAGATGGTCTAAATTCTGAACTAATTTGCATAAGGGCTTTTTTTTGCTCTTCATAACTTACTGAGGTCCTTCCTCACCCTAGTCTAATTGAACAACTGCAGAACCAGCCACAAATAGTTGATAACAAGAGCATTCTTGACCAATTGCCTTGCTATTTGAAGACTATTGCATGATGGTCCCAGCAAAAGTTGTAAAATAGAAAACTGTTGACTGACAGTACATAAGCCAATCAGAATGGCTTATTTTGAATGACAGTTGCATCACCCAATCAGATGGTCTCAATTCTGAACTCATTTGCATAAGGGCTTAATTTGCTCTTCATAACTTACTGAGGTCCTTCCTCACCCTAGTTTAATTGAACACCTGCAAAACCAGCTACAGATAGTTGATAACAGGAACATTCTTGACCAATTGTCTTGCTGGTTGAAGACTATTGCATGATGGTCCCAGCAAAAGTTGTAAAATAGGAAACTGTTGACTGACAGTACATAAGCCAATCAGAATGGCTTATTTTGAATGACAGTTGCATCACCCAATCAGATGGTCTCAATTCTGAACTAATTTGCATAAGTACTTAATTTGCTCATCATAACTTACTGAGGTCCTTCCTCACCCTAGTTTAATTGAACACCTGCAAAACCAGCCACAGATAGTTGATAACAGGAACATTCTTGACGAATTGTCTTGCTGGTTGAAGACTATTGCATGATGGTCCCAGCAAAAGTTGTAAAATAGGAAACTGTTGACTGACAGTACATAAACCAATCAGAATGGCTTATTTTGAATGACAATTGCATCAACCAAGCAGATGGTCTCAATTCTGAACTAATTTGCATAAGGGCTTTATTTGCTCTTCATAACTTACTGAGGTCCTTCCTCACCCTAGTCTAATTGAACAACTGCAGAACAAGCCACAAATAGTTGATAACAAGAGCATTCTTGACCAATTGCCTTGCTGGTTGAAGGCTATTGCGTGATGGTCCCAGCAAAAGTTGTAAAATAGAAAACTGTTGACTGACAGTACATAAGCCAATCAGAATGGCTTATTTTGAATGACAGTTGCATCACCAAATCAGATGGTCTCAATTCTGAACTAATTTGCATGAGGGCTTAATTTGCTCTTCATAACTTACTGAGGTCCTTCCTCACCCTAGTCTAATTGAACACCTGCAGAACCAGCCACAAATAGTTGATAACAAGAGCATTCTTGACCAATTGCCTTGCTGTTTGAAGACTATTGCATGATGGTCCCAGCAAAAGTTGTAAAATAGAAAACTGTTGACTGACAGTACATAAACCAATCAGAATGGCTTATTTTGAATGACAGTTGCATCACCCAATCAGATGGTCTCAATTCTGAACTAATTTGCATAAGTACTTAATTTGCTCTTCATAACTTACTGAGGTCCTTCCTCACCCTAGTTTAATTGAACACTTGCAAAACCAGCCACAGATAGTTGATAACAGGAACATTCTTGACCAATTGTCTTGCTGGTTGAAGACTATCGCATGATGGTCCCAGCAAAAGTTGTAAAATAGGAAACTGTTGACTGACAGTACATAAACCAATCAGAATGGCTTATTTTGAATGACAATTGCATCAACCAAGCAGATGGTCTCAATTCTGAACTAATTTGCATAAGGGCTTTATTTGCTCTTCATAACTTACTGAATTCCTTCCTCACCCTAGTCTAATTGAACAGCTGCAGAACCAGCCACAAATAGTTGATAACAAGAGCATTCTTGACCAATTGCCTTGCTGGTTGAAGGCTATTGCGTGATGGTGCCAGCAATAGTTGTAAAATAGAAAAATGTTGACTACATTCTTGACCAATTGTCTTGCTGGTTGAAGACTATTGCATGATGGTCCCAGCAAAAGTTGTAAAATAGAAAACTGTTGACTGACAGTACATAAACCAATCAGAATGGCTTATTTTGAATGACAATTGCATCAACCAATCAGATGGTCTCAATTCTAAACTCATTTGCATAAGTACTTAATTTGCTCTTCATAACTTACTGAGGTCCTTCCTCACCCTAGTTTAATTGAACACCTGCAAAACCAGCCACAGATAGTTGATAACAAGAGCATTCTTGACCAATTGCCTTGCTGGTTGAAGGCTATTGCGTGATGGTGCCAGCAATAGTTGTAAAATAGAAAAATGTTGACTACATTCTTGACCAATTGTATTGCTGGTTGAAGACTATTGCATGATGGTCCCAGCAAAAGTTGTAAAATAGAAAACTGTTGACTGATGGTACATAAACCAATCAGAATGGCTTATTTTGAATGACAATTGCATCAACCAATCAGATGGTCTAAATTCTGAACTAATTTGCATAAGGGCTTTTTTTGCTCTTCATAACTTACTGAGGTCCTTCCTCACCCTAGTCTAATTGAACACCTGCAGAACCAGCCACAAATAGTTGATAACAAGAGCATTCTTGACCAATTGCCTTGCTGTTTGAAGACTATTGCATGATGGTCCCAGCAAAAGTTGTAAAATAGAAAACTGTTGACTGACAGTACATAAGCCAATCAGAATGGCTTATTTTGAATGACAGTTGCATCACCCAATCAGATGGTCTCAATTCTGAACTAATTTGCATAAGTACTTAATTTGCTCTTCATAACTTACTGAGGTCCTTTCTTAACCTAGTTTAATTGAACACCTGCAAAACCAGCCACAGATAGTTGATAACAGTAACATTCTTGACCAATTGTCTTGCTGGTTGAAGACTATTGCATGATGGTCCCAGCAAAAGTTGTAAAATAGGAAACTGTTGACTGACAGTACATAAACCAATCAGAATGGCTTATTTTGAATGACAATTGCATCAACCAAGCAGATGGTCTCAATTCTGAACTAATTTGCATAAGGGCTTTATTTGCTCTTCATAACTTACTGAGGTCCTCCCTCGCCCTAGTCTAATTGAACAGCTGCAGAACCAGCCACAGATAGTTGATAACAAGAGCAGTCTTGACCAATTGTCTTGCTGGTTGAAGGCTATTGCGTGATGGTGCCAGCAATAGTTGTAAAATATAAAAATGTTGACTACATTCTTGACCAATTGTCTTGCTGGTTGAAGGCTATTGCGTGATGGTGCCAGCAAAAGTTGTAAAATAGAAAACTGTTGACTGACAGTACATAAACCAATCAGAATGGCTTATTTTGAATGACAATTGCATCAACCAATCAGATGGTCTAAATTCTGAACTAATTTGCATAAGGGCTTTTTTTTGCTCTTTATAACTTACTGAGGTCCTTCCTCACCCTAGTCTAATTGAACACCTGCAGAACCAGCCACAAATAGTTGATAACAAGAGCAGTCTTGACTAATTGCCTTGCTGGTTGAAGGCTATTGCGTGATGGTCCCAGCAAAAGTTGTAAAATAGAAAACTGTCGACTGACAGTACATAAGCCAATCAGAATGGCTTATTTTGAATGACAGTTGCATCACCCAATCAGATGGTCTCAATTCTGAACTAATTTGCATGAGGGCTTAATTTGCTATTCATAACTTACTGAGGTCCTTCCTCACCCTAGTCTAATTGAACACCTGCAGAACCAGCCACAGATAGTTCATAACAAGAACATTCTTGACCAAGTGTCTTGCTGGTTGAAGGCTATTGCGTGATGGTGCCATCAATAGTTGTAAAATAGAAAAATGTTAACTACATTCTTGACCAATTGTCTTGCTGGTTGAAGATTATTGCATGATGGTCCCAGCAAAAGTTGTAAAATAGAAAACTGTTGACTGACAGTACATAAACCAATCAGAATGGCTTATTTTGAATGACAATTGCATCAACCAATCAGATGGTCTCAATTCTAAACTCATTTGCATAAGTACTTAATTTGCTCTTCATAACTTACTGAGGTCCTTCCTCACCCTAGTTTAATTGAACACCTGCAAAACCAGCCACAGATAGTTGATAACAGGAACATTCTTGACCAATTGTCTTGCTGGTTGAAGGCTATTGCGTGATTATCCCAGCAAAAGTTGTAAAACAGAAAACTGTTGACTGACAGTACATAAACCAATCAGAATGGCTTATTTTGAATGACAATTGCATCAACCAATCAGATGGTCTCAATTCTGAACTCATTTGCATAAGGGCTTTTTTTTGCTCTTCATAACTTACTGAGGTCCTTCCTCACCCTAGTCTAATTGAACACCTGCAAAACCAGCCACAGATAGTTGATAACAGGAACATTCTTGACCAATTGTCTTGCTGGTTGAAGGCTATTGTGTGATGGTGCCAGCAAAAGTTGTAAAATAGAAAACTGTTGACTGACGGTACATAAACCAATCAGAATGGCTTATTTTGAATGACAATTGCATCAACCAAGCAGATGGTCTCAATTCTGAACTAATTTGCATAAGGGCTTTATTTGCTCTTCATAACTTACTGAATTCCTTCCTCACCCTAGTCTAATTGAACAGCTGCAGAACCAGCCACAAATAGTTGATAACAAGAGCATTCTTGACCAATTGACTTGCTGGTTGAAGGCTATTGCGTGATGGTGCCAGCAATAGTTGTAAAATAGAAAAATGTTGACTACATTCTTGACCAATTGTCTTGCTGGTTGAAGACTATTGCATGATGGTCCCAGGAAAAGTTGTAAAATAGAAAACTGTTGACTGACAGTACATAAACCAATCAGAATGGCTTATTTTGAATGACAATTGCATCAACCAATCAGATGGTCTCAATTCTAAACTCATTTGCATAAGTACTTAATTTGCTCTTCATAACTTACTGAGGTCCTTCCTCACCCTAGTTTAATTGAACACCTGCAAAACCAGCCACAGATAGTAGATAACAAGAGCATTCTTGACCAATTGTCTTGCTGGTTGAAGGCTATTGCGTGATGTTGCCAGCAATAGTTGTAAAATAGAAAAATGTTGACTACATTCTTGACCAATTGTCTTGCTGGTTGAAGACTATTGCATGATGGTCAAAGCAAAAGTTGTAAAATAGAAAAGTGTTGACTGATGGTACATAAACCAATCAGAATGGCTTATTTTGAATGACAATTGCATCAACCAATCAGATGGTCTAAATTCTGAACTAATTTGCATAAGGGCTTTTTTTGCTCTTCATAACTTACTGAGGTCCTTCCTCACCCTAGTCTAATTGAACACCTGCAGAACCAGCCACAAATAGTTGATAACAAGAGCATTCTTGACCAATTGCCTTGCTGTTTGAAGACTATTGCATGATGGTCCCAGCAAAAGTTGTAAAATAGAAAACTGTTGACTGACAGTACATAAGCCAATCAGAATGGCTTATTTTGAATGACAGTTGCATCACCCAATCAGATGGTCTCAATTCTGAACTAATTTGCATAAGTACTTAATTTGCTCTTCATAACTTACTGAGGTCCTTCCTCACCCTAGTTTAATTGAACACCTGCAAAACCAGCCACAGATAGTTGATAACAGGAACATTCTTGACGAATTGTCTTGCTGGTTGAAGACTATTGCATGATGGTCCCAGCCAAAGTTGTAAAATAGGAAACTGTTGACTGACAGTACATAAACCAATCAGAATGGCTTATTTTGAATGACAATTGCATCAACCAAGCAGATGGTCTCAATTCTGAACTAATTTGCATAAGGGCTTTATTTGCTCTTCATAACTTACTGAGGTCCTTCCTCACCCTAGTCTAATTGAACAACTGCAGAACAAGCCACAAATAGTTGATAACAAGAGCATTCTTGACCAATTGCCTTGCTGGTTGAAGGCTATTGCGTGATGGTCCCAGCAAAAGTTGTAAAATAGAAAACTGTTGACTGACAGTACATAAGCCAATCAGAATGGCTTATTTTGAATGACAGTTGCATCACCAAATCAGATGGTCTCAATTCTGAACTAATTTGCATGAGGGCTTAATTTGCTCTTCATAACTTACTGAGGTCCTTCCTCACCCTAGTCTAATTGAACACCTGCAGAACCAGCCACAAATAGTTGATAACAAGAGCATTCTTGACCAATTGCCTTGCTGTTTGAAGACTATTGCATGATGGTCCCAGCAAAAGTTGTAAAATAGAAAACTGTTGACTGACAGTACATAAACCAATCAGAATGGCTTATTTTGAATGACAGTTGCATCACCCAATCAGATGGTCTCAATTCTGAACTAATTTGCATAAGTACTTAATTTGCTCTTCATAACTTACTGAGGTCCTTCCTCACCCTAGTTTAATTGAACACCTGCAAAACCAGCCACAGATAGTTGATAACAGGAACATTCTTGACCAATTGTCTTGCTGGTTGAAGACTATCGCATGATGGTCCCAGCAAAAGTTGTAAAATAGGAAACTGTTGACTGACAGTACATAAGCCAATAAGAATGGCTTATTTTGAATGACAGTTGCATCACCCAATCAGATGGTCTCAATTCTGAACTAATTTGCATAAGTACTTAATTTGCTCTTCATAACTTACTGAGGTCCTTCCTCACCCTAGTTTAATTGAACACCTGCAAAACCAGCCACAGATAGTTGATAACAGGAACATTCTTGACGAATTGTCTTGCTGGTTGAAGACTATTGCATGATGGTCCCAGCAAAAGTTGTAAAATAGGAAACTGTTGACTGACAGTACATAAACCAATCAGAATGGCTTATTTTGAATGACAATTGCATCAACCAAGCAGATGGTCTCAATTCTGAACTAATTTGCATAAGGGCTTTATTTGCTCTTCATAACTTACTGAGGTCCTTCCTCACCCTAGTCTAATTGAACAACTGCAGAACAAGCCACAAATAGTTGATAACAAGAGCATTCTTGACCAATTGCCTTGCTGGTTGAAGGCTATTGCGTGATGGTCCCAGCAAAAGTTGTAAAATAGAAAACTGTTGACTGACAGTACATAAGCCAATCAGAATGGCTTATTTTGAATGACAGTTGCATCACCAAATCAGATGGTCTCAATTCTGAACTAATTTGCATGAGGGCTTAATTTGCTCTTCATAACTTACTGAGGTCCTTCCTCACCCTAGTCTAATTGAACACCTGCAGAACCAGCCACAAATAGTTGATAACAAGAGCATTCTTGACCAATTGCCTTGCTGTTTGAAGACTATTGCATGATGGTCCCAGCAAAAGTTGTAAAATAGAAAACTGTTGACTGACAGTACATAAACCAATCAGAATGGCTTATTTTGAATGACAGTTGCATCACCCAATCAGATGGTCTCAATTCTGAACTAATTTGCATAAGTACTTAATTTGCTCTTCATAACTTACTGAGGTCCTTCCTCACCCTAGTTTAATTGAACACCTGCAAAACCAGCCACAGATAGTTGATAACAGGAACATTCTTGACCAATTGTCTTGCTGGTTGAAGACTATCGCATGATGGTCCCAGCAAAAGTTGTAAAATAGGAAACTGTTGACTGACAGTACATAAACCAATCAGAATGGCTTATTTTGAATGACAATTGCATCAACCAAGCAGATAGTCTCAATTCTAAACTAATTTGCATAAGGGCTTTATTTGCTCTTCATAACTTACTGAATTCCTTCCTCACCCTAGTCTAATTGAACAGCTGCAGAACCAGCCACAAATAGTTGATAACAAGAGCATTCTTGACCAATTGCCTTGCTGGTTGAAGGCTATTGCGTGATGGTGCCAGCAATAGTTGTAAAATAGAAAAATGTTGACTACATTCTTGACCAATTGTCTTGCTGGTTGAAGACTATTGCATGATGGTCCCAGCAAAAGTTGTAAAATAGAAAACTGTTGACTGACAGTACATAAACCAATCAGAATGGCTTATTTTGAATGACAATTGCATCAACCAATCAGATTGTCTCAATTCTAAACTCATTTGCATAAGTACTTAATTTGCTCTTCATAACTTACTGAGGTCCTTCCTCACCCTAGTTTAATTGAACACCTGCAAAACCAGCCACAGATAGTTGATAACAAGAGCATTCTTGACCAATTGCCTTGCTGGTTGAAGGCTATTGCGTGATGGTCCCAGCAAAAGTTGTAAAATAGAAAACTGTTGACTGATGGTACATAAACCTATCAGAATGGCTTATTTTGAATGACAATTGCATCAACCAATCAGATGGTCTAAATTCTGAACTAATATGCATAAGGGCTTTTTTTGCTCTTCATAACTTACTGAGGTCCTTCCTCACCCTAGTCTAATTGAACACCTGCAGAACCAGCCACAAATAGTTGATAACAAGAGCATTCTTGACCAATTGCCTTGCTGTTTGAAGACTATTGCATGATGGTCCCAGCAAAAGTTGTAAAATAGAAAACTGTTGACTGACAGTACATAAGCCAATCAGAATGGCTTATTTTGAATGACAGTTGCAGCACCCAATCAGATGGTCTCAATTCTGAACTAATTTGCATAAGTACTTAATTTGCTCTTCATAACTTACTGAGGTCCTTCCTTAACCTAGTTTAATTGAACACCTGCAAAACCAGCCACAGATAGTTGATAACAGTAACATTCTTGACCAATTGTCTTGCTGGTTGAAGACTATTGCATGATGGTCCCAGCAAAAGTTGTAAAATAGGAAACTGTTGACTGACAGTACATAAACCAATCAGAATGGCTTATTTTGAATGACAATTGCATCAACCAAGCAGATGGTCTCAATTCTGAACTAATTTGCATAAGGGCTTTATTTGCTCTTCATAACTTACTGAGGTCCTTCCTCACCCTAGTCTAATTGAACAGCTGCAGAACCAGCCACAGATAGTTGATAACAAGAGCATTCTTGACCAATTGTCTTGCTGGTTGAAGGCTATTGCGTGATGGTGCCAGCAATAGTTGTAAAATATAAAAATGTTGACTACATTCTTGACCAATTGTCTTGCTGGTTGAAGGCTATTGCGTGATGGTGCCAGCAAAAGTTGTAAAATAGAAAACTGTTGACTGACAGTACATAAACCAATCAGAATGGCTTATTTTAAATGACAATTGCATCAACCAATCAGATGGTCTAAATTCTGAACTAATTTGCATAAGGGCTTTTTTTTGCTCTTTATAACTTACTGAGGTCCTTCCTCACCCTAGTCTAATTGAACACCTGCAGAACCAGCCACAAATAGTTGATAACAAGAGCAGTCTTGACTAATTGCCTTGCTGGTTGAAGGCTATTGAGTGATGGTCCCAGCAAAAGTTGTAAAATAGAAAACTATCGACTGACAGTACATAAGCCAATCAGAATGGCTTATTTTGAATGACAGTTGCATCACCCAATCAGATGGTCTCAATTCTGAACTAATTTGCATGAGGGCTTAATTTGCTATTCATAACTTACTGAGGTCCTTCCTCACCCTAGTCTAATTGAACACCTGCAGAACCAGCCACAGATAGTTCATAACAAGAACATTCTTGACCAAGTGTCTTGCTGGTTGAAGGCTATTGCGTGATGGTGCCATCAATAGTTGTAAAATAGAAAAATGTTAACTACATTCTTGACCAATTGTCTTGCTGGTTGAAGACTATTGCATGATGGTCCCAGCAAAAGTTGTAAAATAGAAAACTGTTGACTGACAGTACATAAACCAATCAGAATGGCTTATTTTGAATGACAATTGCATCAACCAATCAGATGGTCTCAATTCTAAACTCATTTGCATAAGTACTTAATTTGCTCTTCATAACTTACTGAGGTCCTTCCTCACCCTAGTTTAATTGAACACCTGCAAAACCAGCCACAGATAGTTGATAACAGGAACATTCTTGACCAATTGTCTTGCTGGTTGAAGGCTATTGCGTGATTATCCCAGCAAAAGTTGTAAAACAGAAAACTGTTGACTGACAGTACATAAACCAATCAGAATGGCTTATTTTGAATGACAATTGCATCAACCAATCAGATGGTCTCAATTCTGAACTCATTTGCATAAGGGCTTTTTTTTTGCTCTTCATAACTTACTGAGGTCCTTCCTCACCCTAGTCTAATTGAACACCTGCAAAACCAGCCACAGATAGTTGATAACAGGAACATTCTTGACCAATTGTCTTGCTGGTTGAAGGCTATTGTGTGATGGTGCCAGCAAAAGTTGTAAAATAGAAAACTGTTGACTGACGGTACATAAACCAATCAGAATGGCTTATTTTGAATGACAATTGCATCAACCAATCAGATGGTCTAAATTCTGAACTAATTTGCATAAGGGCTTTTTTTTTGCTATTCATAACTTACTGAGGTCCTTCCTCACCCTAGTCTAATTGAACACCTGCAGAACCAGCCACAGATAGTTGATAACAAGAACATTCTTGACCAAGTGTCTTGCTGGTTGAAGGCTATTGCGTGATGGTGGCAGCAATAGTTGTAAAATAGAAAAATGTTGACTACATTCTTGACCAATTGTCTTGCTGGTTGAAGACTATTGCATGATGGTCCCAGCAAAAGTTGTAAAATAGAAAACTGTTGACTGACAGTACATAAACCAATCAGAATGGCTTATTTTGAATGACAATTGCATCAACCAATCAGATGGTCTCAATTCTAAACTCATTTGCATAAGTACTTAATTTGCTCTTCAGAACTTACTGAGGTCCTTCCTCATCCTAGTCTAATTGAACACCTGCAAAACCAGCCACAGATAGTTGATAACAGGAATATTCTTGACCAATTTTCCTGCTGGTTGAAGGCTATTGCGTGATGGTGCCAGCAATAGTTGTAAAATAGAAAAATGTTGACTACATTCTTGACCAATTGTCTTGCTGGTTGAAGACTATTGCATGATTATCCCAGCAAAAGTTGTAAAATAGAAAACTGTTGACTGACAGTACATAAACCAATCAGAATGGCTTATTTTTAATGACAATTGCATCAACCAATCAGATGGTCTAAATTCTGAACTAATTTGCATAAGGGCTTTTTTTGCACTTCATAACTTACTGAGGTCCTTCCTCACCCTAGTCTAATTGAACACCTGCAGAACCAGCCACAAATAGTTGATAACAAGAGCATTCTTGACCAATTGCCTTGCTGGTTGAAGGCTATTGCGTGATGGTGCCAGCAATAGTTCTAAAATAGAAAAATGTTGACTACATTCTTGACCAATTGTCTTGCTGGTTGAAGACTATTGCATGATTATCCCAGCAAAAGTTGTAAAATAGAAAACTGTTGACTGACAGTACATAAACCAATCAGAATGGCTTATTTTGAATGACAATTGCATCAACCAATCAGATGGTCTCAATTCTAAACTCATTTGCATAAGTACTTAATTTGCTCTTCATAACTTACTGAGGTCCTTCCTCACCCTAGTTCAATTGAACACCTGCAAAACCAGCCACAGATAGTTGATAACAGGAACATTCTTGACCAATTGTCTTGCTGGTTGAAGGCTATTGCGTGATGGTGCCAGCAAAAGTTGTAAAATAGAAAACTGTTGACTGATGGTACATAAACCAATCAGAATGGCTTATTTTGAATGACAATTGCATCAACCAATCAGATGGTCTAAATTCTGAACTAATTTGCATAAGGGCTTTTTTTTGCTCTTCATAACTTACTGAGGTCCTTCCTCACCCTAGTCTAATTGAACAACTGCAGAACCAGCCACAAATAGTTGATAACAAGAGCATTCTTGACCAATTGCCTTGCTATTTGAAGACTATTGCATGATGGTCCCAGCAAAAGTTGTAAAATAGAAAACTGTTGACTGACAGTACATAAGCCAATCAGAATGGCTTTTTTGAATGACAGTTGCATCACCCAATCAGATGGTCTCAATTCTGAACTCATTTGCATAAGGGCTTAATTTGCTCTTCATAACTTACTGAGGTCCTTCCTCACCCTAGTCTAATTGAACACCTGCAGAACCAGCCACAAATAGTTGATAACAAGAGCATTCTTGACTAATTGCCTTGCTGGTTGAAGGCTATTGCGTGATGGTCCCAGCAAAAGTTGTAAAATAGAAAACTGTTGACTGACAGTACATAAGCCAATCAGAATGGCTTATTTTGAATGACAGTTGCATCACCAAATCAGATGGTCTCAATTCTGAACTAATTTGCATGAGGGCTTTTTTTGCTCTTCATAACTTACTGAGGTCCTTCCTCACCCTAGTCTAATTGAACACCTGCAGAACCAGCCACAAATAGTTTATAACAAGAGCATTCTTGACCAATTGCCTTGCTGTTTGAAGACTATTGCATGATGGTCCCAGCAAAAGTTGTAAAATAGAAAACTGTTGACTGACAGTACATAAACCAATCAGAATGGCTTATTTTGAATGACAGTTGCATCACCCAATCAGATGGTCTCAATTCTGAACTAATTTGCATAAGTACTTAATTTGCTCTTCATAACTTACTGAGGTCCTTCCTCACCCTAGTTTAATTGAACACCTGCAAAACCAGCCACAGATAGTTGATAACAGGAACATTCTTGACCAATTGTCTTGCTGGTTGAAGACTATTGCATGATGGTCCCAGCAAAAGTTGTAAAATAGAAAACTGTTGACTGACAGTACATAAGCCAATCAGAATGGCTTATTTTGAATGACAGTTGCATCACCCAATCAGATGGTCTCAATTCTGAACTAATTTGCATAAGTACTTAATTTGCTCTTCATAACTTACTGAGGTCCTTCCTCACCCTAGTTTAATTGAACACCTGCAAAACCAGCCACAGATAGTTGATAACAGGAACATTCTTGACGAATTGTCTTGCTGGTTGAAGACTATTGCATGATGGTCCCAGCAAAAGTTGTAAAATAGGAAACTGTTGACTGCCAGTATATAAACCAATCAGAATGGCTTATTTTGAATGACAATTGCATCAACCAAGCAGATGGTCTCAATTCTGAACTAATTTGCATAAGGGCTTTATTTGCTCTTCATAACTTACTGAGGTCCTTCCTCACCCTAGTCTAATTGAACAACTGCAGAACAAGCCACAAATAGTTGATAACAAGAGCATTCTTGACCAATTGCCTTGCTGGTTGAAGGCTATTGCGTGATGGTCCCATCAAAAGTTGTAAAATAGAAAACTGTTGACTGACAGTACATAAGCCAATCAGAATGGCTTATTTTGAATGACAGTTGCATCACCAAATCAGATGGTCTCAATTCTGAACTAATTTGCATGAGGGCTTAATTTGCTCTTCATAACTTACTGAGGTCCTTCCTCACCCTAGTCTAATTGAACACCTGCAGAACCAGCCACAAATAGTTGATAACAAGAGCATTCTTGACCAATTGCCTTGCTGTTTGAAGACTATTGCATGATGGTCCCAGCAAAAGTTGTAAAATAGAAAACTGTTGACTGACAGTACATAAACCAATCAGAATGGCTTATTTTGAATGACAGTTGCATCACCCAATCAGATGGTCTCAATTCTGAACTAATTTGCATAAGTACTTAATTTGCTCTTCATAACTTACTGAGGTCCTTCCTCACCCTAGTTTAATTGAACACCTGCAAAACCAGCCACAGATAGTTGATAACAGGAACATTCTTGACCAATTGTCTTGCTGGTTGAAGACTATCGCATGATGGTCCCAGCAAAAGTTGTAAAATAGGAAACTGTTGACTGACAGTACATAAGCCAATCAGAATGGCTTATTTTGAATGACAGTTGCATCACCCAATCAGATGGTCTCAATTCTGAACTAATTTGCATAAGTACTTAATTTGCTCTTCATAACTTACTGAGGTCCTTCCTCACCCTAGTTTAATTGAACACCTGCAAAACCAGCCACAGATAGTTGATAACAGGAACATTCTTGACGAATTGTCTTGCTGGTTGAAGACTATGCCATGATGGTCCCAGCAAAAGTTGTAAAATAGGAAACTGTTGACTGACAGTACATAAACCAATCAGAATGGCTTATTTTGAATGACAATTGCATCAACCAAGCAGATGGTCTCAATTCTGAACTAATTTGCATAAGGGCTTTATTTGCTCTTCATAACTTACTGAGGTCCTTCCTCACCCTAGTCTAATTGAACAACTGCAGAACAAGCCACAAATAGTTGATAACAAGAGCATTCTTGACCAATTGCCTTGCTGGTTGAAGGCTATTGCGTGATGGTCCCAGCAAAAGTTGTAAAATAGAAAACTGTTGACTGACAGTACATAAGCCAATCAGAATGGCTTATTTTGAATGACAGTTGCATCACCAAATCAGATGGTCTCAATTCTGAACTAATTTGCATGAGGGCTTAATTTGCTCTTCATAACTTACTGAGGTCCTTCCTCACCCTAGTCTAATTGAACACCTGCAGAACCAGCCACAAATAGTTGATAACAAGAGCATTCTTGACCAATTGCCTTGCTGTTTGAAGACTATTGCATGATGGTCCCAGCAAAAGTTGTAAAATAGAAAACTGTTGACTGACAGTACATAAACCAATCAGAATGGCTTATTTTGAATGACAGTTGCATCACCCAATCAGATGGTCTCAATTCTGAACTAATTTGCATAAGTACTTAATTTGCTCTTCATAACTTACTGAGGTCCTTCCTCACCCTAGTTTAATTGAACACCTGCAAAACCAGCCACAGATAGTTGATAACAGGAACATTCTTGACCAATTGTCTTGCTGGTTGAAGACTATCGCATGATGGTCCCAGCAAAAGTTGTAAAATAGGAAACTGTTGACTGACAGTACATAAACCAATCAGAATGGCTTATTTTGAATGACAATTGCATCAACCAAGCAGATGGTCTCAATTCTGAACTAATTTGCATAAGGGCTTTATTTGCTCTTCATAACTTACTGAATTCCTTCCTCACCCTAGTCTAATTGAACAGCTGCAGAACCAGCCACAAATAGTTGATAACAAGAGCATTCTTGACCAATTGCCTTGCTGGTTGAAGGCTATTGCGTGATGGTCCCAGCAAAAGTTGTAAAATAGAAAACTGTTGACTGACAGTACATAAGCCAATCAGAATGGCTTATTTTGAATGACAGTTGCATCACCAAATCAGATGGTCTCAATTCTGAACTAATTTGCATGAGGGCTTAATTTGCTCTTCATAACTTACTGAGGTCCTTGCTCACCCTAGTCTAATTGAACACCTGCAGAACCAGCCACAAATAGTTGATAACAAGAGCATTCTTGACCAATTGCCTTGCTGTTTGAAGACTATTGCATGATGGTCCCAGCAAAAGTTGTAAAATAGAAAACTGTTGACTGACAGTACATAAACCAATCAGAATGGCTTATTTTGAATGACAGTTGCATCACCCAATCAGATGGTCTCAATTCTGAACTAATTTGCATAAGTACTTAATTTGCTCTTCATAACTTACTGAGGTCCTTCCTCACCCTAGTTTAATTGAACACCTGCAAAACCAGCCACAGATAGTTGATAACAGGAACATTCTTGACCAATTGTCTTGCTGGTTGAAGACTATCGCATGATGGTCCCAGCAAAAGTTGTAAAATAGGAAACTGTTGACTGACAGTACATAAGCCAATCAGAATGGCTTATTTTGAATGACAGTTGCATCACCCAATCAGATGGTCTCAATTCTGAACTAATTTGCATAAGTACTTAATTTGCTCTTCATAACTTACTGAGGTCCTTCCTCACCCTAGTTTAATTGAACACCTGCAAAACCAGCCACAGATAGTTGATAACAGGAACATTCTTGACGAATTGTCTTGCTGGTTGAAGACTATTGCATGATGGTCCCAGCAAAAGTTGTAAAATAGGAAACTGTTGACTGACAGTACATAAACCAATCAGAATGGCTTATTTTGAATGACAATTGCATCAACCAAGCAGATGGTCTCAATTCTGAACTAATTTGCATAAGGGCTTTATTTGCTCTTCATAACTTACTGAGGTCCTTCCTCACCCTAGTCTAATTGAACAACTGCAGAACAAGCCACAAATAGTTGATAACAAGAGCATTCTTGACCAATTGCCTTGCTGGTTGAAGGCTATTGCGTGATGGTCCCAGCAAAAGTTGTAAAATAGAAAACTGTTGACTGACAGTACATAAGCCAATCAGAATGGCTTATTTTGAATGACAGTTGCATCACCAAATCAGATGGTCTCAATTCTGAACTAATTTGCATGAGGGCTTAATTTGCTCTTCATAACTTACTGAGGTCCTTCCTCACCCTAGTCTAATTGAACACCTGCAGAACCAGCCACAAATAGTTGATAACAAGAGCATTCTTGACCAATTGCCTTGCTGTTTGAAGACTATTGCATGATGGTCCCAGCAAAAGTTGTAAAATAGAAAACTGTTGACTGACAGTACATAAACCAATCAGAATGGCTTATTTTGAATGACAGTTGCATCACCCAATCAGATGGTCTCAATTCTGAACTAATTTGCATAAGTACTTAATTTGCTCTTCATAACTTACTGAGGTCCTCCCTCACCCTAGTTTAATTGAACACCTGCAAAACCAGCCACAGATAGTTGATAACAGGAACATTCTTGACCAATTGTCTTGCTGGTTGAAGACTATTGCATGATGGTGCCAGCAATAGTTGTAAAATAGAAAAATGTTGACTACATTCTTGACCAATTGTCTTGCTGGTTGAAGACTATTGCATGATGGTCCCAGCAAAAGTTGTAAAATAGAAAACTGTTGACTGACAGTACATAAACCAATCAGAATGGCTTATTTTGAATGACAATTGCATCAACCAATCAGATGGTCTCAATTCTAAACTCATTTGCATAAGTACTTAATTTGCTCTTCATAACTTACTGAGGTCCTTCCTCACCCTAGTTTAATTGAACACCTGCAAAACCAGCCACAGATAGTTGATAACAAGAGCATTCTTGACCAATTGCCTTGCTGGTTGAAGGCTATTGCATGATGGTGCCAGCAATAGTTGTAAAATAGAAAAATGTTGACTACATTCTTGACCAATTGTCTTGCTGGTTGAAGACTATTGCATGATGGTCCCAGCAAAAGTTGTAAAATAGAAAACTGTTGACTGATGGTACATAAACCAATCAGAATGGCTTATTTTGAATGACAATTGCATCAACCAATCAGATGGTCTAAATTCTGAACTAATTTGCATAAGGGCTTTTTTTGCTCTTCATAACTTACTGAGGTCCTTCCTCACCCTAGTTTAATTGAACACCTGCAGAACCAGCCACAAATAGTTGATAACAAGAGCATTCTTGACCAATTGCCTTGCTGTTTGAAGACTATTGCATGATGGTCCCAGCAAAAGTTGTAAAATAGAAAACTGTTGACTGACAGTACATAAGCCAATCAGAATGGCTTATTTTGAATGACAGTTGCATCACCCAATCAGATGGTCTCAATTCTGAACTAATTTGCATAAGTACTTAATTTGCTCTTCATAACTTATTGAGGTCCTTCCTTAACCTAGTTTAATTGAACACCTGCAAAACCAGCCACAGATAGTTGATAACAGTAACATTCTTGACCAATTGTCTTGCTGGTTGAAGACTATTGCATGATGGTCCCAGCAAAAGTTGTAAAATAGGAAACTGTTGACTGACAGTACATAAACCAATCAGAATGGCTTATTTTGAATGACAATTGCATCAACCAAGCAGATGGTCTCAATTCTGAACTAATTTGCATAAGGGCTTTATTTGCTCTTCATAACTTACTGAGGTCCTTCCTCACCCTAGTCTAATTGAACAGCTGCAGAACCAGCCACAGATAGTTGATAACAAGAGCATTCTTGACCAATTGTCTTGCTGGTTGAAGGCTATTGCGTGATGGTGCCAGCAATAGTTGTAAAATATAAAAATGTTGACTACATTCTTGACCAATTGTCTTGCTGGTTGAAGGCTATTGCGTGATGGTGCCAGCAAAAGTTGTAAAATAGAAAACTGTTGACTGACAGTACATAAACCAATCAGAATGGCTTATTTTGAATGACAATTGCATCAACCAATCAGATGGTTTAAATTCTGAACTAATTTGCATAAGGGCTTTTTTTTGCTCTTTATAACTTACTGAGGTCCTTCCTCACCCTAGTCTAATTGAACACCTGCAGAACCAGCCACAAATAGTTGATAACAAGAGCAGTCTTGACTAATTGCCTTGCTGGTTGAAGGCTATTGCGTGATGGTCCCAGCAAAAGTTGTAAAATAGAAAACTGTCGACTGACAGTACATAAGCCAATCAGAATGGCTTATTTTGAATGACAGTTGCATCACCCAATCAGATGGTCTCAATTCTGAACTAATTTGCATGAGGGCTTAATTTGCTATTCATAACTTACTGAGGTCCTTCCTCACCCTAGTCTAATTGAACACCTGCAGAACCAGCCACAGATAGTTCATAACAAGAACATTCTTGACCAAGTGTCTTGCTGGTTGAAGGCTATTGCGTGATGGTGCCATCAATAGTTGTAAAATAGAAAAATGTTAACTACATTCTTGACCAATTGTCTTGCTGGTTGAAGACTATTGCGTGATTATCCCAGCAAAAGTTGTAAAACAGAAAACTGTTGACTGACAGTACATAAACCAATCAGAATGGCTTATTTTGAATGACAATTGCATCAACCAATCAGATGGTCTCAATTCTGAACTCATTTGCATAAGGGCTTTTTTTTGCTCTTCATAACTTACTGAGGTCCTTCCTCACCCTAGTCTAATTGAACACCTGCAAAACCAGCCACAGATAGTTGATAACAGGAACATTCTTGACCAATTGTCTTGCTGGTTGAAGGCTATTGTGTGATGGTGCCAGCAAAAGTTGTAAAATAGAAAACTGTTGACTGACGGTACATAAACCAATCAGAATGGCTTATTTTGAATGACAATTGCATCAACCAATCATATGGTCTAAATTCTGAACTAATTTGCATAAGGGCTTTTTTTTGCTATTCATAACTTACTGAGGTCCTTCCTCACCCTAGTCTAATTGAACACCTGCAGAACCAGCCACAGATAGTTGATAACAAGAACATTCTTGACCAAGTGTCTTGCTGGTTGAAGGCTATTGCGTGATGGTGGCAGCAATAGTTGTAAAATAGAAAAATGTTGACTACATTCTTGACCAATTGTCTTGCTGGTTGAAGACTATTGCATGATGGTCCCAGCAAAAGTTGTAAAATAGAAAACTGTTGACTGACAGTACATAAACCAATCAGAATGGCTTATTTTGAATGACAATTGCATCAACCAATCAGATGGTCTCAATTCTAAACTCATTTGCATAAGTACTTAATTTGCTCTTCATAACTTACTGAGGTCCTTCCTCACCCTAGTTTAATTGAACACCTGCAAAACCAGCCACAGATAGTTGATAACAGGAACATTCTTGATCAATTGTCTTGCTGGTTGAAGGCTATTGAGTGATGGTGCCAGCAAAAGTTGTAAAATAGAAAACTGTTGACTGATGGTACATAAACCAATCAGAATGGCTTATTTTGAATGACAATTGCATCAACCAATCAGATGGTCTCAATTCTGAACTAATTTGCATAAGGGCTTAATTTGCTCTTCATAACTTACTGAGGTCCTTCCTCACCCTAGTCTAATTGAACACCTGCAGAAACAGCCACAGATAGTTGATAACAAGAACATTCTTGACCAATTGTCTTGCTGGTTGAAGACTATTGCATGATTATCCCAGCAAAAGTTGTAAAAAAGAAAATTGTTGACTGACAGTACATAAGCCAATAAAGAATGGCTTATTTTGAATGACAGTTGCATAACCCAATCAGATGGTCTCAATTCTGAACTAATTTGCATAAGTACTTAATTTGCTCTTCATAACTTACTGAGGTCCTTCCTCACCGTAGTCTAATTGAACACCTGCAGAACCAGCCACAGATAGTTGATAACAAGAACATTCTTGACCAATTGTCTTGCTGGTTGAAGGCCATTGCGTGATGGTGCCAGCAATAGTTGTAAAATATAAAAATGTTGACTACATTCTTGACCATTTGTCTTGCTGGTTGAAGACTATTGCATGATTATCCCAGCAAATGTTGTAAAATAGAAAACTGTTGACTGACAGTACATAAACCAATCAGAATGGCTTATTTTGAATGACTTTTGCATCAACCAATCAGATGGTCTCAATTCTGAACTAATTTGCATAAGGGCTTTATTTGCTCTTCATAACTTACTGAGGTTCTTCCTCACCCTATTCTAATTGAACACCTGCAGAACCAGCCACAGATAGTTGATAACAAGAGCATTCTTGACCAATTGCCTTGCTGTTTGAAGACTATTGCATGATGGTCCCAGCAAAAGTTGTAAAATAGAAAATTGTTGTCTGACAGTACATAAGCCAATAAAGAATGGCTTATTTTGAATGACAGTTGCATCACCCAATCAGATGGTCTCAATTCTGAACTCATTTGCATAAGGGCTTAATTTGCTCTTCATAACTTACTGAGGTCCTTCCTCACCCTAGTCTTATTGAACACCTGCAAAACCAGCCACAGATAGTTGATAACAGAAACATTCTTAAACAATTGTCTTGCTGGTTGAAGGCTATTGCTTGATGGTGCCAGCAAAAGTTGTAAAATAGAAAACTGTTGACTGACAGTACATAAACCAATCAGAATGGCTTATTTTGAATGACAATTGCATCAACCGATCAGATGGTCTCAATTCTAAACTCATTTGCATAAGTACTTAATTTGCTCTTCATAACTTACTGAGGTCCTTCCTCACCCTAGTTTAATTGAACACCTGCAAAAGCAGCCACAGATAGTTGATAACAGGAACATTCTTGACCAATTGTCTTACTGGTTGAAGATTATTGCATAATTATTCCAGCAAAGGTTGTAAAATATAAAACTGTTGACTGACAGTACAAAAACCAATCAGAATGGCTTATTTTGATTGACAATTGCATCAACCAATCAGATGGTCTCAATTCTAAACTCATTTGCATAAGGGCTTTATTTGATCTCCATAACTTACTAAGGACCTTCCTAACCCTAGTTTAATTGAACACCTGCATAACCAGCCACAGATACTGATAACAAGAGCATTCTTGACCAATTGTCTAGCTGGTTGAAGACTATTGCATGATGGTCCCAGCAAAAGTTGTAAAAAAGAAAATTGTTGACTGGCAGTACATAAGCCAATAAAGAATGGCTTATTTTGAATGACAGTTGCATCTCCCAATCAGATGGTCTCAATTCTGAACTAATTTGCATAAGTACTTAATTTGCTCTTCATAACTTACTGAGGTCCTTCCTCACCATAGTCTAATTGAACACCTGCAGAACCAGCCACAGATAGTTGATAACAAGAACATTCTTGACCAATTGTCTTGCTGGTTGAAGGCCATTGCGTGATGGTGCCAGCAATAGTTGTAAAATATAAAAATGTTGACTACATTCTTGACCATTTGTCTTGCTGGTTGAAGACTATTGCATGATTATCCCAGCAAAAGTTGTAAAATAGAAAACTGTTGACTGACAGTACATAAACCAATCAGAATGGCTTATTTTGAATGACAATTGCATCAACCAATCATATGGTCTCAATTCTAAATTCATTTGCATAAGTACTTAATTTGCTCTTCATAACTTACTGAGGTCCTTACTCACCCTAGCTTAATTGAACACCTGCAAAACCAGCCACAGATAGTTGATAACAGAAACATTCTTGACCAATTGTCTTGCTGGTTGAAGGCTATTGCGTGATGGTGCCAGCAAAAGTTGTAAAATAGAAAACTGTTGACTGACAGTACATAAACCAATCAGAATGGCTTATTTTGAATGACAATTGCATCAACCAAGCAGATGGTCTCAATTCTGAACTAATTTTCATAAGGGCTTTATTTGCTCTTCATAACTTACTGAGGTCCTTCCTCACCCTAGTCTAATTGAACAGCTGCAGAACCAGCCACAAATAGTTGATAACAAGAGCATTCTTGACCAATTGTCTTGCTGGTTGAATGCTATTGCGTGATGGTGCCAGCAATAGTTGTAAAATATAAAAATGTTGACTACATTCTTGACCAATTGTCTTGCTGGTTGAAGACTATTGCATGATTATCCCAGCAAAAGTTGTAAAACAGAAAACTGTTGACTGACAGTACATAAACCAATCAGAATGGCTTATTTTGAATGACAGTTGCATCACCCAATCAGATGGTCTCAATTCTGAACTCATTTGCATAAGGGCTTAATTTGCTCTTCATAACTTACTGAGGTCCTTCCTCACCCTAGTCTAATTGAACACCTGCAAAACCAGCCACAGATAGTTGATAACAGGAACATTCTTGACCAATTGTCTTGCTGGTTGAAGGCTATTGCGTGATGGTGCCAGCAAAAGTTGTAAAATAGAAAACTGTTGACTGACGGTACATAAACCAATCAGAATGGCTTATTTTGAATGACAATTGCATCAACCAATCAGATGGTCTAAATTCGGAACTAATTTGCATAAGGGCTTTAATTTGCTCTTCATAACTTACTGAGGTCCTTCCTCACCCTAGTCTAATTGAACACCTGCAGAACCAGCCACAAAACGTTGATAACAAGAGCATTCTTGACTAATTGCCTTGCTGGTTGAAGGCTATTGCGTGATGGTGCCAGCAATAGTTGTAAAATAGAAAAATGTTGACTACATTCTTGACCAATTGTCTTGCTGGTTGAAGACTATTGCATGATGGTCCCAGCAAAAGTTGTAAAATAAAAAACTGTTGACTGACAGTACATAAACCAATCAGAATGGCTTATTTTGAATGACAATATCATCAACCAATCAGATGGTCTCAATTCTAAACTCATTTGCATAAGTACTTAATTTGCTCTTCATAACTTACTGAGGTCCTTCCTCACCCTAGTTTAATTGAACACCTGCAAAACCAGCCACAGATAGTTGATAACAGGAATATCCTTGACCAATTGTCTTGCTGGTTGAAGGCTATTGCGTGATGGTGCCAGCAAAAGTTGTAAAATAGAAAACTGTTGACTGATGGTACATAAACCAATCAAAATGGCTTATTTTGAATGACAATTGCATCAACCAATCAGATGGTCTAAATTCTGAACTAATTAGCATAAGGGCTTTTTTTGCTCTTCATAACTTACTGAGGTCCTTTCTCACCCTAGTCTAATTGAACACCTGCAGAACCAGCCACAAATAGTTGATAACAAGAGCATTCTTGACAAATTGCCTTGCTGTTTGAAGACTATTGCATGATGGTCCCAGCAAAAGTTGTAAAATAGAAAACTGTTGACTGACAGTACATAAGCCAATCAGAATGGCTTATTTTGAATGACAGTTGCATCACCCAATCAGATGGTCTCAATTCTGAACTAATTTGCATAAGGGCTTAATTTGCTCTTCATAACTTACTTAGGTCCTTCCTCACCATAGTCTAATTGAACACCTGCAGAACCAGCCACAAATAGTTGATAACAAGAGCATTCTTGACTAATTGCCTTGCTGGTTGAAGGCTATTGCGTGATGGTGCCAGCAATAGTTGTAAAATAGAAAAATGTTGACTACATTCTTGACCAATTGTCTTGCTGGTTGAAGACTATTGCATGATGGTCCCAGCAAAAGTTGTAAAATAGAAAACTGTTGACTGACAGTACATAAACCAATCAGAATGGCTTATTTTGAATGACAATTGCATCAACCAATCAGATGGTCTCAATTCTAAACTCATTTGCATAAGTACTTAATTTGCTCTTCATAACTTACTGAGGTCCTTCCTCACTCTAGTTTAATTGAACACCTGCAAAACCAGCCACAGATAGTTGATAACAGGAACATTCTTGACCAATTGTCTTGCTGGTTGAAAGCTATTGCGTGATGGTGCCAGCAAAATTTGTAAAATAGAAAACTGTTGAATGATGGTACATAAACCAATCAGAATGGCTTATTTTGAATGACAATTGCATCAACCAATTAGATGGTCTAAATTCTGAACTAATTAGCATAAGGGCTTTTTTTGCTCTTCATTACTTGCTAAGGTCCTTTCTCACCCTAGTCTAATTGAACACCTGCAGAACCAGCCACAAATAGTTGATAACAAGAGCATTCTTGACCAATTGCCTTGCTGTTTGAAGACTATTGCATGATGGTCCCAGCAAAAGTTGTAAAATAGAAAACTGTTGACTGACAGTACATAAGCCAATCAGAATGGCTTATTTTGAATGACAGTTGCATCACCCAATCAGATGGTCTCAATTCTGAACTAATTTGCATAAGGGCTTAATTTGCTCTTCATAACTTATTGAGGTCCTTCCTCACCCTAGTCTAATTAAACACCTGCAGAACCAGCCACAGATAGTTGATAACAAGAACATTCTTGACCAAGTGTCCTGCTGGTTGAAGGCTATTGCGTGATGGTGCCAGCAATAGTTGTAAAATAGAAAAATGTTGACTGACAGTACATAAACCAATCAGAATGGCTTATTTTGAATGACAATTGCATCAACCAATCAGATGGTCTCAATTCTAAACTAATTTGCATAAGTACTTAATTTGCTCTTCATAACTTACTGAGGTCCTTCCTCACCCTAGTTTAATTGAACACCTGCAAAACCAGCCACAGATAGTTGATAACAGGAACATTCTTGACCAATTGTCTTGCTGGTTGAAGGCTATTGAGTGATGGTGCCAGCAAAAGTTGTAAAATAGAAAACTGTTGACTGATGGTACATAAACCAATCAGAATGGCTTATTTTGAATGACAATTGCATCAACCAATCAGATGGTCTCAATTCTGAACTCATTTGCATAAGGGCTTAATTTGCTCTTCATAACTTACTGAGGTCCTTCCTCACCCTAGTCTAATTGAACACCTGCAGAAACAGCCACAGATAGTTGATAATAAAAACATTCTTCACCAATTGTCTTGCTGGTTGAAGAATATTGCATGATTATCCCAGCAAAAGTTGTAAAAAAGAAAATTGTTGACTGACAGTACATAAGCCAATAAAGAATGGCTTATTTTGAATGACAGTTGCATCACCCAATCAGATGGTCTCAATTCTTAACTAATTTGCATAAGTACTTAATTTGCTCTTCAAAACTTACTGAGGTCCTTCCTCACCATAGTCTAATTGAACACCTGCAGAACCAGCCACAGATAGTTGATAACAAGAACATTCTTGACCAATTGTCTTGCTGGTTGAAGGCCATTGCGTGATGGTGCCAACAATAGTTGTAAAATATAAAAATGTTGACTACATTCTTGACCATTTGTCTTGCTGGTTGAAGACTATTGCATGATTATCCCAGCAAAAGTTGTAAAATAGCAAACTGTTGACTGACAGTACATAAATCAATCAGAATGGCTTATTTTGAATGACAATTGCATCAACCAATCAGATGGTCTCAATTCTAAACTCATTTGCATAAGTACTTAATTTGCTCTTCATAACTTACTGAAGTCCTTTCTCACCCTAGTTTAATTGAACACCTGCAAAACCAGCCACAGATAGTTGATAACAGAAACATTCTTGACCAATTGTCTTGCTGGTTGAAGGCTATTGCGTGATGGTGCCAGCAAAAGTTGTAAAATAGAAAACTGTTGACTGACAGTACATAAACCAATCAGAATGGCTTATTTTGAATGACAATTGCATCAACCGATCAGATGGTCTCAATTCTAAACTCATTTGCATAAGTACTTAATTTGCTCTTCATAACTTACTGAGGTCCTTCCTCACCCTAGTTTAATTGAACACCTGCAAAACCAGCCACAGATAGTTGATAACAGGAACATTCTTGACCAATTGTCTTGCTGGTTGAAGAGTATTGCATAATTATTCCAGCAAAGGTTGTAAAATAGAAAACTGTTGACTGACAGTACATAAACCAATCAGAATGGCTTATTTTGAATGACAATTGCATCAACCAATCAGATGGTCTCAATTCTAAACTCATTTGCATAAGGGCTTTATTTGATCTCCATAACTTACTGAGGACCTTCCTAACCTTAGTTTAATTGAACACCTGCATAACCAGCCACAGATACTGATAACAAGAGCATTCTTGACCAATTGTCTAGCTGGTTGAAGACTATTGCATGATGGTCCCAGCAAAAGTTGTAAAATAGAAAAATGTTGACTACATTCTTGACCAATTGTCTTGCTGGTTGAAGACTATTGCATGATGGTCCCAGCAAAAGTTGTAAATAGGTAACTGTTGACTGACACTACATAAACCAATCAGAATGGCTTATTTTGAATGACAATTGCATCAACCAATCAGATGGTCTCAATTCTGAACTAATTTGCATAAGGGCTTTATTTGCTCTTCATAACTTACTGAGGTCCTTCCTCACCCTAGTCTAATTGAACACCTGCAGAACCAGCCACAGATAGTTGATAACAAGAGCATTCTTGACCAATTGCCTTGCTGTTTGAAGACTATTGCATGATGGTCCCAGCAAAAGTTGTAAAATAGAAAATTGTTGTCTGACAGTACATAAGCCAATAAAGAATGGCTTATTTTGAATGACAGTTGCATCACCCAATCAGATGGTCTCAATTCTGAACTCATTTGCATAAGGGCTTAATTTGCTCTTCATAACTTACTGAGGTCCTTCCTCACCCTAGTCTAATTGAACAGCTGCAGAACCAGCCACAGATAGTTGATAACAAGAGCATTCTTGACCAATTGTCTTGCTGGTTGAATGCTATTGCGTGATGGTGCCAGCAATAGTTGTAAAATATAAAAATGTTGACTACATTCTTGACCAATTGTCTTGCTGGTTGAAGACTATTGCATGATTATCCCAGCAAAAGTTGTAAAATAGAAAACTGTTGACTGACAGTACATAAACCAATCAGAATGGCTTATTTTGAATGACAATTGCATCAACCAATCAGATGGTCTCAATTCTAAACTCATTTGCATAAGGGCTTAATTTGCTCTTCATGACTTACTGAGGTCCTTCCTCACCCTAGTCTAATTGAACACCTGCAAAACCAGCCACAGATAGTTGATAACAGGAACATTCTTGAAAAATTGTCTTGCTGGTTGAAGGCTATTGCGTGATGGTGCCAGCAAAAGTTGTAAAATAGAAAACTGTTGACTGACGGTACATGAACCAATCAGAATGGCTTATTTTGAATGACAATTGCATCAACCAATCAGATGGTCTAAATTCTGAACTAATTTGCATAAGGGCTTTTTTTTGCTATTCATAACTTACTGAGGTCCTTCCTCACCCTAGTCTAATTGAACACCTGCAGAACCAGCCACAAATAGTTGATAACAAGAGCATTCTTGACTAATTGCCTTGCTGGTTGAAGGCTATTGCGTGATGGTGCCAGCAATAGTTGTAAAATAGAAAAATGTTGACTACATTCTTGACCAATTGTCTTGCTGGTTGAAGACTATTGCATGATGGTCCCAGCAAAAGTTGTAAAATAGAAAACTGTTGACTGACAGTACATAAACCAATCAGAATGGCTTATTTTGAATGACAATTGCATCAACCAATCAGATGGTCTCAATTCTAAACTCATTTGCATAAGTACTTAATTTGCTCTTCATAACTTACTGAGGTCCTTCCTCACTCTAGTTTAATTGAACACCTGCAAAACCAGCCACAGATAGTTGATAACAGGAACATTCTTGACCAATTGTCTTGCTGGTTGAAAGCTATTGCGTGATGGTGCCAGCAAAAGTTGTAAAATAGAAAACTGTTGACTGATGGTACATAAACCAATCAGAATGGCTTATTTTGAATGACAATTGCATCAACCAATCAGATGGTCTAAATTCTGAACTAATTAGCATAAGGGCTTTTTTTGCTCTTCATTACTTGCTGAGGTCCTTTCTCACCCTAGTCTAATTGAACACCTGCAGAACCAGCCACAAATAGTTGATAACAAGAGCATTCTTGACCAATTGCCTTGCTGTTTGAAGACTATTGCATGATGGTCCCAGCAAAAGTTGTAAAATAGAAAACTGTTGACTGACAGTACATAGCCAATCAGAATGGCTTATTTTGAATGACAGTTGCATCACCCAATCAGATGGTCTCAATTCTGAACTAATTTGCATAAGGGCTTAATTTGCTCTTCATAACTTTTTGAGGTCCTTCCTCACCCTAGTCTAATTAAACACCTGCAGAACCAGCCACAGATAGTTGATAACAAGAACATTCTTGACCAAGTGTCTTGCTGGTTGAAGGCTATTGCGTGATGGTGCCAGCAATAGTTGTAAAATAGAAAAATGTTGACTACATTCTTGACCAATTGTCTTGCTGGTTGAAGACTATTGCATGATGGTCCCAGCAAAAGTTGTAAAATAGAAAACTGTTGACTGACAGTACATAAACCAATCAGAATGGCTTATTTTGAATGACAATTGCATCAACCAATCAGATGGTCTCAATTCTAAACTCATTTGCATAAGTACTTAATTTGCTCTTCATAACTTACTGAGGTCCTTCCTCACCCTAGTTTAATTGAACACCTACAAAACCAGCCACAGATAGTTGATAACAGGAACATTCTTGACCAATTGTCTTGCTGGTTGAAGGCTATTGAGTGATGGTGCCAGCAAAAGTTGTAAAATAGAAAACTGTTGACTGATGGTACATAAACCAATCAGAATGGCTTATTTTGAATGACAATTGCATCAACCAATCAGATGGTCTCAATTCTGAACTAATTTGCATAAGGGCTTTATTTGCTCTTCATAACTTACTGAGGTCCTTCCTCACCCTAGTCTAATTGAACACCTGCAGAACCAGCCACAGATAGTTGATAACAAGAGCATTCTTGACCAATTGCCTTGCTGTTTGAAGACTATTGCATGATGGTCCCAGCAAAAGTTGTAAAATAGAAAATTGTTGTCTGACAGTACATAAGCCAATAAAGAATGGCTTATTTTGAATGACAGTTGCATCACCCAATCAGATGGTCTCAATTCTGAACTCATTTGCATAAGGGCTTAATTTGCTCTTCATAACTTACTGAGGTCCTTCCTCACCCTAGTCTAATTGAACAGCTGCAGAACCAGCCACAGATAGTTGATAACAAGAGCATTCTTGACCAATTGTCTTGCTGGTTGAATGCTATTGCGTGATGGTGCCAGCAATAGTTGTAAAATATAAAAATGTTGACTACATTCTTGACCAATTGTCTTGCTGGTTGAAGACTATTGCATGATTATCCCAGCAAAAGTTGTAAAATAGAAAACTGTTGACTGACAGTACATAAACCAATCAGAATGGCTTATTTTGAATGACAATTGCATCAACCAATCAGATGGTCTCAATTCTAAACTCATTTGCATAAGGGCTTAATTTGCTCTTCATAACTTACTGAGGTCCTTCCTCACCCTAGTCTAATTGAACACCTGCAAAACCAGCCACAGATAGTTGATAACAGGAACATTCTTGACCAATTGTCTTGCTGGTTGAAGGCTATTGCGTGATGGTGCCAGCAAAAGTTGTAAAATAGAAAACTGTTGACTGACGGTACATGAACCAATCAGAATGGCTTATTTTGAATGACAATTGCATCAACCAATCAGATGGTCTAAATTCTGAACTAATTTGCATAAGGGCTTTTTTTTGCTATTCATAACTTACTGAGGTCCTTCCTCACCCTAGTCTAATTGAACACCTGCAGAACCAGCCACAAATAGTTGATACAAGAGCATTCTTGACTAATTGCCTTGCTGGTTGAAGGCTATTGCGTGAAGGTGCCAGCAATAGTTGTAAAATAGAAAAATGTTGACTACATTCTTGACCAATTGTCTTGCTGGTTGAAGACTATTGCATGATGGTCCCAGCAAAGGTTGTAAAATAGAAAACTGTTGACTGACAGTACATAAACCAATCAGAATGGCTTATTTTGAATGACAGTTGCATCACCCAATCAGATGGTCTCAATTCTGAACTCATTTGCATAAGGGCTTAATTTGCTCTTCATAACTTACTGAGGTCCTTCCTCACCCTAGTCTAATTGAACACCTGCAAAACCAGCCACAGATAGTTGATAACAGGAACATTCTTGACCAATTGTCTTGCTGGTTGAAGGCTATTGCGTGATGGTGCCAGCAAAAGTTGTAAAATAGAAAATTGTTGTCTGACAGTACATAAGCCAATAAAGAATGGCTTATTTTGAATGACAGTTGCATCACCCAATCAGATGGTCTCAATTCTGAACTCATTTGCATAAGGGCTTAATTTGCTCTTCATAACTTACTGAGGTCCTTCCTCACCCTAGTCTAATTGAACAGCTGCAGAACCAGCCACAGATAGTTGATAACAAGAGCATTCTTGACCAATTGTCTTGCTGGTTGAATGCTATTGCGTGATGGTGCCAGCAATAGTTGTAAAATATAAAAATGTTGACTACATTCTTGACCAATTGTCTTGCTGGTTGAAGACTATTGCATGATTATCCCAGCAAAAGTTGTAAAATAGAAAACTGTTGACTGACAGTACATAAACCAATCAGAATGGCTTATTTTGAATGACAATTGCATCAACCAATCAGATGGTCTCAATTCTAAACTCATTTGCATAAGGGCTTAATTTGCTCTTCATAACTTACTGAGGTCCTTCCTCACCCTAGTCTAATTGAACACCTGCAAAACCAGCCACAGATAGTTGATAACAGGAACATTCTTGACCAATTGTCTTGCTGGTTGAAGGCTATTGCGTGATGGTGCCAGCAAAAGTTGTAAAATAGAAAACTGTTGACTGACGGTACATGAACCAATCAGAATGGCTTATTTTGAATGACAATTGCATCAACCAATCAGATGGTCTAAATTCTGAACTAATTTGCATAAGGGCTTTTTTTTGCTATTCATAACTTACTGAGGTCCTTCCTCACCCTAGTCTAATTGAACACCTGCAGAACCAGCCACAAATAGTTGATACAAGAGCATTCTTGACTAATTGCCTTGCTGGTT
Source organism: Crinia signifera (assembly GCF_055691185.1). Taxonomy (NCBI): domain Eukaryota; kingdom Metazoa; phylum Chordata; class Amphibia; order Anura; family Myobatrachidae; genus Crinia; species Crinia signifera. Next base: position 233,877,330 of record NC_139217.1, on the reverse strand, counting down.
GAAGGCTATTGCGTGAAGGTGCCAGCAATAGTTGTAAAATAGAAAAATGTTGACTACATTCTTGACCAATTGTCTTGCTGGTTGAAGACTATTGCATGATGGTCCCAGCAAAGGTTGTAAAATAGAAAACTGTTGACTGACAGTACATAAACCAATCAGAATGGCTTATTTTGAATGACAGTTGCATCACCCAATCAGATGGTCTCAATTCTGAACTCATTTGCATAAGGGCTTAATTTGCTCTTCATAACTTACTGAGGTCCTTCCTCACCCTAGTCTAATTGAACACCTGCAAAACCAGCCACAGATAGTTGATAACAGGAACATTCTTGACCAATTGTCTTGCTGGTTGAAGGCTATTGCGTGATGGTGCCAGCAAAAGTTGTAAAATAGAAAACTGTTGACTGACGGTACATGAACCAATCAGAATGGCTTATTTTGAATGACAATTGCATCAACCAATCAGATGGTCTAAATTCTGAACTAATTAGCATAAGGGCTTTTTTTGCTCTTCATTACTTGCTGAGGTCCTTTCTCACCCTAGTCTAATTGAACACCTGCAGAACCAGCCACAAATAGTTGATAACAAGAGCATTCTTGACCAATTGCCTTGCTGTTTGAAGACTATTGCATGATGGTCCCAGCAAAAGTTGTAAAATAGAAAACTGTTGACTGACAGTACATAGCCAATCAGAATGGCTTATTTTGAATGACAGTTGCATCACCCAATCAGATGGTCTCAATTCTGAACTAATTTGCATAAGGGCTTAATTTGCTCTTCATAACTTTTTGAGGTCCTTCCTCACCCTAGTCTAATTAAACACCTGCAGAACCAGCCACAGATAGTTGATAACAAGAACATTCTTGACCAAGTGTCTTGCTGGTTGAAGGCTATTGCGTGATGGTGCCAGCAATAGTTGTAAAATAGAAAAATGTTGACTACATTCTTGACCAATTGTCTTGCTGGTTGAAGACTATTGCATGATGGTCCCAGCAAAAGTTGTAAAATAGAAAACTGTTGACTGACAGTACATAAACCAATCAGAATGGCTTATTTTGAATGACAATTGCATCAACCAATCAGATGGTCTCAATTCTAAACTCATTTGCATAAGTACTTAATTTGCTCTTCATAACTTACTGAGGTCCTTCCTCACCCTAGTTTAATTGAACACCTGCAAAACCAGCCACAGATAGTTGATAACAGGAACATTCTTGACCAATTGTCTTGCTGGTTGAAGGCTATTGAGTGATGGTGCCAGCAAAAGTTGTAAAATAGAAAACTGTTGACTGATGGTACATAAACCAATCAGAATGGCTTATTTTGAATGACAATTGCATCAACCAATCAGATGGTCTCAATTCTGAACTCATTTGCATAAGGGCTTAATTTGCTCTTCATAACTTACTGAGGTCCTTCCTCACCCTAGTCTAATTGAACACCTGCAGAAACAGCCACAGATAGTTGATAATAAGAACATTCTTTACCAATTGTCTTGCTGGTTGAAGAATATTGCATGATTATCCCAGCAAAAGTTGTAAAATAGAAAACTGTTGACTGACAGTACATAAACCAATCAGAATGGCTTATTTTGAATGACAATTGCATCAACCAATCAGATGGTCTCAATTCTAAACTCATTTGCATAAGGGCTTAATTTGCTCTTCATAACTTACTGAGGTCCTTCCTCACCCTAGTCTAATTGAACACCTGCAAAACCAGCCACAGATAGTTGATAACAGGAACATTCTTGACCAATTGTCTTGCTGGTTGAAGGCTATTGCGTGATGGTGCCAGCAAAAGTTGTAAAATAGAAAACTGTTGACTGACGGTACATGAACCAATCAGAATGGCTTATTTTGAATGACAATTGCATCAACCAATCAGATGGTCTAAATTCTGAACTAATTTTCATAAGGGCTTTTTTTTGCTATTCATAACTTACTGAGGTCCTTCCTCACCCTAGTCTAATTGAACACCTGCAGAACCAGCCACAAATAGTTGATAACAAGAGCATTCTTGACTAATTGCCTTGCTGGTTGAAGGCTATTGCGTGATGGTGCCAGCAATAGTTGTAAAATAGAAAAATGTTGACTACATTCTTGACCAATTGTCTTGCTGGTTGAAGACTATTGCATGATGGTCCCAGCAAAAGTTGTAAAATAGAAAACTGTTGACTGACAGTACATAAACCAATCAGAATGGCTTATTTTGAATGACAATTGCATCAACCAATCAGATGGTCTCAATTCTAAACTCATTTGCATAAGTACTTAATTTGCTCTTTATAACTTACTGAGGTCCTTCCTCACTCTAGTTTAATTGAACACCTGCAAAACCAGCCACAGATAGTTGATAACAGGAACATTCTTGACCAATTGTCTTGCTGGTTGAAAGCTATTGCGTGATGGTGCCAGCAAAAGTTGTAAAATAGAAAACTGTTGACTGATGGTACATAAACCAATCAGAATGGCTTATTTTGAATGACAATTGCATCAACCAATCAGATGGTCTAAATTCTGAACTAATTAGCATAAGGGCTTTTTTTGCTCTTCATTACTTGCTGAGGTCCTTTCTCACCCTAGTCTAATTGAACACCTGCAGAACCAGCCACAAATAGTTGATAACAAGAGCATTCTTGACCAATTGCCTTGCTGTTTGAAGACTATTGCATGATGGTCCCAGCAAAAGTTGAAAAATAGAAAACTGTTGACTGACAGTACATAGCCAATCAGAATGGCTTATTTTGAATGACAGTTGCATCACCCAATCAGATGGTCTCAATTCTGAACTAATTTGCATAAGGGCTTAATTTGCTCTTCATAACTTTTTGAGGTCCTTCCTCACCCTAGTCTAATTAAACACCTGCAGAACCAGCCACAGATAGTTGATAACAAGAACATTCTTGACCAAGTGTCTTGCTGGTTGAAGGCTATTGCGTGATGGTGCCAGCAATAGTTGTAAAATAGAAAAATGTTGACTACATTCTTGACCAATTGTCTTGCTGGTTGAAGACTATTGCATGATGGTCCCAGCAAAAGTTGTAAAATAGAAAACTGTTGACTGACAGTACATAAACCAATCAGAATGGCTTATTTTGAATGACAATTGCATCAACCAATCAGATGGTCTCAATTCTAAACTCATTTGCATAAGTACTTAATTTGCTCTTCATAACTTACTGAGGTCCTTCCTCACCCTAGTTTAATTGAACACCTGCAAAACCAGCCACAGATAGTTGATAACAGGAACATTCTTGACCAATTGTCTTGCTGGTTGAAGGCTATTGAGTGATGGTGCCAGCAAAAGTTGTAAAATAGAAAACTGTTGACTGATGGTACATAAACCAATCAGAATGGCTTATTTTGAATGACAATTGCATCAACCAATCAGATGGTCTCAATTCTGAACTCATTTGCATAAGGGCTTAATTTGCTCTTCATAACTTACTGAGGTCCTTCCTCACCCTAGTCTAATTGAACACCTGCAGAAACAGCCACAGATAGTTGATAATAAGAACATTCTTTACCAATTGTCTTGCTGGTTGAAGAATATTGCATGATTATCCCAGCAAAAGTTGTAAAATAGAAAACTGTTGACTGACAGTACATAAACCAATCAGAATGGCTTATTTTGAAAGACAATTGCATCAACCAATCAGATGGTCTCAATTCTAAACTCATTTGCATAAGGGCTTAATTTGCTCTTCATAACTTACTGAGGTCCTTCCTCACCCTAGTCTAATTGAACACCTGCAAAACCAGCCACAGATAGTTGATAACAGGAACATTCTTGACCAATTGTCTTGCTGGTTGAAGGCTATTGCGTGATGGTGCCAGCAAAAGTTGTAAAATAGAAAACTGTTGACTGACGGTACATGAACCAATCAGAATGGCTTATTTTGAATGACAATTGCATCAACCAATCAGATGGTCTAAATTCTGAACTAATTTTCATAAGGGCTTTTTTTTGCTATTCATAACTTACTGAGGTCCTTCCTCACCCTAGTCTAATTGAACACCTGCAGAACCAGCCACAAATAGTTGATAACAAGAGCATTCTTGACTAATTGCCTTGCTGGTTGAAGGCTATTGCGTGATGGTGCCAGCAATAGTTGTAAAATAGAAAAATGTTGACTACATTCTTGACCAATTGTCTTGCTGGTTGAAGACTATTGCATGATGGTCCCAGCAAAAGTTGTAAAATAGAAAACTGTTGACTGACAGTACATAAACCAATCAGAATGGCTTATTTTGAATGACAATTGCATCAACCAATCAGATGGTCTCAATTCTAAACTCATTTGCATAAGTACTTAATTTGCTCTTCATAACTTACTGAGGTCCTTCCTCACTCTAGTTTAATTGAACACCTGCAAAACCAGCCACAGATAGTTGATAACAGGAACATTCTTGACCAATTGTCTTGCTGGTTGAAAGCTATTGCGTGATGGTGCCAGCAAAAGTTGTAAAATAGAAAACTGTTGACTGATGGTACATAAACCAATCAGAATGGCTTATTTTGAATGACAATTGCATCAACCAATCAGATGGTCTAAATTCTGAACTAATTAGCATAAGGGCTTTTTTTGCTCTTCATTACTTGCTGAGGTCCTTTCTCACCCTAGTCTAATTGAACACCTGCAGAACCAGCCACAAATAGTTGATAACAAGAGCATTCTTGACCAATTGCCTTGCTGTTTGAAGACTATTGCATGATGGTCCCAGCAAAAGTTGTAAAATAGAAAACTGTTGACTGACAGTACATAGCCAATCAGAATGGCTTATTTTGAATGACAGTTGCATCACCCAATCAGATGGTCTCAATTCTGAACTAATTTGCATAAGGGCTTAATTTGCTCTTCATAACTTTTTGAGGTCCTTCCTCACCCTAGTCTAATTGAACACCTGCAAAACCAGCCACAGATAGTTGATAACAGGAACATTCTTGACCAATTCTCTTGCTGGTTGAAGGCTATTGCGTGATGGTGCCAGCAAAAGTTGTAAAATAGAAAACTGTTGACTGACGGTACATGAACCAATCAGAATGGCTTATTTTGAATGACAATTGCATCAACCAATCAGATGGTCTAAATTCTGAACTAATTTTCATAAGGGCTTTTTTTTGCTATTCATAACTTACTGAGGTCCTTCCTCACCCTAGTCTAATTGAACACCTGCAGAACCAGCCACAAATAGTTGATAACAAGAGCATTCTTGACTAATTGCCTTGCTGGTTGAAGGCTATTGCGTGATGGTGCCAGCAATAGTTGTAAAATAGAAAAATGTTGACTACATTCTTGACCAATTGTCTTGCTGGTTGAAGACTATTGCATGATGGTCCCAGCAAAAGTTGTAAAATAGAAAACTGTTGACTGACAGTACATAAACCAATCAGAATGGCTTATTTTGAATGACAATTGCATCAACCAATCAGATGGTCTCAATTCTAAACTCATTTGCATAAGTACTTAATTTGCTCTTTATAACTTACTGAGGTCCTTCCTCACTCTAGTTTAATTGAACACCTGCAAAACCAGCCACAGATAGTTGATAACAGGAACATTCTTGACCAATTGTCTTGCTGGTTGAAAGCTATTGCGTGATGGTGCCAGCAAAAGTTGTAAAATAGAAAACTGTTGACTGATGGTACATAAACCAATCAGAATGGCTTATTTTGAATGACAATTGCATCAACCAATCAGATGGTCTAAATTCTGAACTAATTAGCATAAGGGCTTTTTTTGCTCTTCATTACTTGCTGAGGTCCTTTCTCACCCTAGTCTAATTGAACACCTGCAGAACCAGCCACAAATAGTTGATAACAAGAGCATTATTGACCAATTGCCTTGCTGTTTGAAGACTATTGCATGATGGTCCCAGCAAAAGTTGAAAAATAGAAAACTGTTGACTGACAGTACATAGCCAATCAGAATGGCTTATTTTGAATGACAGTTGCATCACCCAATCAGATGGTCTCAATTCTGAACTAATTTGCATAAGGGCTTAATTTGCTCTTCATAACTTTTTGAGGTCCTTCCTCACCCTAGTCTAATTAAACACCTGCAGAACCAGCCACAGATAGTTGATAACAAGAACATTCTTGACCAAGTGTCTTGCTGGTTGAAGGCTATTGCGTGATGGTGCCAGCAATAGTTGTAAAATAGAAAAATGTTGACTACATTCTTGACCAATTGTCTTGCTGGTTGAAGACTATTGCATGATGGTCCCAGCAAAAGTTGTAAAATAGAAAACTGTTGACTGACAGTACATAAACCAATCAGAATGGCTTATTTTGAATGACAATTGCATCAACCAATCAGATGGTCTCAATTCTAAACTCATTTGCATAAGTACTTAATTTGCTCTTCATAACTTACTGAGGTCCTTCCTCACCCTAGTTTAATTGAACACCTGCAAAACCAGCCACAGATAGTTGATAACAGGAACATTCTTGACCAATTGTCTTGCTGGTTGAAGGCTATTGAGTGATGGTGCCAGCAAAAGTTGTAAAATAGAAAACTGTTGACTGATGGTACATAAACCAATCAGAATGGCTTATTTTGAATGACAATTGCATCAACCAATCAGATGGTCTCAATTCTGAACTCATTTGCATAAGGGCTTAATTTGCTCTTCATAACTTACTGAGGTCCTTCCTCACCCTAGTCTAATTGAACACCTGCAGAAACAGCCACAGATAGTTGATAATAAGAACATTCTTTACCAATTGTCTTGCTGGTTGAAGAATATTGCATGATTATCCCAGCAAAAGTTGTAAAATAGAAAACTGTTGACTGACAGTACATAAACCAATCAGAATGGCTTATTTTGAAAGACAATTGCATCAACCAATCAGATGGTCTCAATTCTAAACTCATTTGCATAAGGGCTTAATTTGCTCTTCATAACTTACTGAGGTCCTTCCTCACCCTAGTCTAATTGAACACCTGCAAAACCAGCCACAGATAGTTGATAACAGGAACATTCTTGACCAATTGTCTTGCTGGTTGAAGGCTATTGCGTGATGGTGCCAGCAAAAGTTGTAAAATAGAAAACTGTTGACTGACGGTACATGAACCAATCAGAATGGCTTATTTTGAATGACAATTGCATCAACCAATCAGATGGTCTAAATTCTGAACTAATTTTCATAAGGGCTTTTTTTTGCTATTCATAACTTACTGAGGTCCTTCCTCACCCTAGTCTAATTGAACACCTGCAGAACCAGCCACAAATAGTTGATAACAAGAGCATTCTTGACTAATTGCCTTGCTGGTTGAAGGCTATTGCGTGATGGTGCCAGCAATAGTTGTAAAATAGAAAAATGTTGACTACATTCTTGACCAATTGTCTTGCTGGTTGAAGACTATTGCATGATGGTCCCAGCAAAAGTTGTAAAATAGAAAACTGTTGACTGACAGTACATAAACCAATCAGAATGGCTTATTTTGAATGACAATTGCATCAACCAATCAGATGGTCTCAATTCTAAACTCATTTGCATAAGTACTTAATTTGCTCTTCATAACTTACTGAGGTCCTTTCTCACCCTAGTCTAATTGAACACCTGCAGAACCAGCCACAAATAGTTGATAACAAGAGCATTCTTGACCAATTGCCTTGCTGTTTGAAGACTATTGCATGATGGTCCCAGCAAAAGTTGTAAAATAGAAAACTGTTGACTGACAGTACATAGCCAATCAGAATGGCTTATTTTGAATGACAGTTGCATCACCCAATCAGATGGTCTCAATTCTGAACTAATTTGCATAAGGGCTTAATTTGCTCTTCATAACTTTTTGAGGTCCTTCCTCACCCTAGTCTAATTAAACACCTGCAGAACCAGCCACAGATAGTTGATAACAAGAACATTCTTGACCAAGTTTCTTGCTGGTTGAAGGCTATTGCGTGATGGTGCCAGCAATAGTTGTAAAATAGAAAAATGTTGACTACATTCTTGACCAATTGTCTTGCTGGTTGAAGACTATTGCATGATGGTCCCAGCAAAAGTTGTAAAATAGAAAACTGTTGACTGACAGTACATAAACCAATCAGAATGGCTTATTTTGAATGACAATTGCATCAACCAATCAGATGGTCTCAATTCTAAACTCATTTGCATAAGTACTTAATTTGCTCTTCATAACTTACTGAGGTCCTTCCTCACCCTAGTTTAATTGAACACCTGCAAAACCAGCCACAGATAGTTGATAACAGGAACATTCTTGACCAATTGTCTTGCTGGTTGAAGGCTATTGAGTGATGGTGCCAGCAAAAGTTGTAAAATAGAAAACTGTTGACTGATGGTACATAAACCAATCAGAATGGCTTATTTTGAATGACAATTGCATCAACCAATCAGATGGTCTCAATTCTGAACTAATTTGCATAAGGGCTTTATTTGCTCTTCATAACTTACTGAGGTCCTTCCTCACCCTAGTCTAATTGAACACCTGCAGAACCAGCCACAGATAGTTGATAACAAGAGCATTCTTGACCAATTGCCTTGCTGTTTGAAGACTATTGCATGATGGTCCCAGCAAAAGTTGTAAAATAGAAAATTGTTGTCTGACAGTACATAAGCCAATAAAGAATGGCTTATTTTGGTACTTATGTGTTATCTGGGCTCCCATGTTAAATGCACCCCATTTTTTCATACCCCTACTATCCAACTACGCATGGAGTTGATTCTATATAGTGTGGCGAGCGCAGCGAGCCACCGTGCCCGAAGCGTGGCGAGCGCAGCGAGCCCCGCGAGGGGACACGGTCTCATAAGAAAAACGGGAGCCCAGATATTACATAAGTACCCTTATTTTGAATGACAGTTGCATCACCCAATCAGATGGTCTCAATTCTGAACTCATTTGCATAAGGGCTTAATTTGCTCTTCATAACTTACTGAGGTCCTTCCTCACCCTAGTCTAATTGAACAGCTGCAGAACCAGCCACAGATAGTTGATAACAAGAGCATTCTTGACCAATTGTCTTGCTGGTTGAATGCTATTGCGTGATGGTGCCAGCAATAGTTGTAAAATATAAAAATGTTGACTACATTCTTGACCAATTGTCTTGCTGGTTGAAGACTATTGCATGATTATCCCAGCAAAAGTTGTAAAATAGAAAACTGTTGACTGACAGTACATAAACCAATCAGAATGGCTTATTTTGAATGACAATTGCATCAACCAATCAGATGGTCTCAATTCTAAACTCATTTGCATAAGGGCTTAATTTGCTCTTCATAACTTACTGAGGTCCTTCCTCACCCTAGTCTAATTGAACACCTGCAAAACCAGCCACAGATAGTTGATAACAGGAACATTCTTGACCAATTGTCTTGCTGGTTGAAGGCTATTGCGTGATGGTGCCAGCAAAAGTTGTAAAATAGAAAACTGTTGACTGACGGTACATGAACCAATCAGAATGGCTTATTTTGAATGACAATTGCATCAACCAATCAGATGGTCTAAATTCTGAACTAATTTGCATAAGGGCTTTTTTTTGCTATTCATAACTTACTGAGGTCCTTCCTCACCCTAGTCTAATTGAACACCTGCAGAACCAGCCACAAATAGTTGATACAAGAGCATTCTTGACTAATTGCCTTGCTGGTTGAAGGCTATTGCGTGAAGGTGCCAGCAATAGTTGTAAAATAGAAAAATGTTGACTACATTCTTGACCAATTGTCTTGCTGGTTGAAGACTATTGCATGATGGTCCCAGCAAAGGTTGTAAAATAGAAAACTGTTGACTGACAGTACATAAACCAATCAGAATGGCTTATTTTGAATGACAGTTGCATCACCCAATCAGATGGTCTCAATTCTGAACTCATTTGCATAAGGGCTTAATTTGCTCTTCATAACTTACTGAGGTCCTTCCTCACCCTAGTCTAATTGAACACCTGCAAAACCAGCCACAGATAGTTGATAACAGGAACATTCTTGACCAATTGTCTTGCTGGTTGAAGGCTATTGCGTGATGGTGCCAGCAAAAGTTGTAAAATAGAAAACTGTTGACTGACGGTACATGAACCAATCAGAATGGCTTATTTTGAATGACAATTGCATCAACCAATCAGATGGTCTAAATTCTGAACTAATTAGCATAAGGGCTTTTTTTGCTCTTCATTACTTGCTGAGGTCCTTTCTCACCCTAGTCTAATTGAACACCTGCAGAACCAGCCACAAATAGTTGATAACAAGAGCATTCTTGACCAATTGCCTTGCTGTTTGAAGACTATTGCATGATGGTCCCAGCAAAAGTTGTAAAATAGAAAACTGTTGACTGACAGTACATAGCCAATCAGAATGGCTTATTTTGAATGACAGTTGCATCACCCAATCAGATGGTCTCAATTCTGAACTAATTTGCATAAGGGCTTAATTTGCTCTTCATAACTTTTTGAGGTCCTTCCTCACCCTAGTCTAATTAAACACCTGCAGAACCAGCCACAGATAGTTGATAACAAGAACATTCTTGACCAAGTGTCTTGCTGGTTGAAGGCTATTGCGTGATGGTGCCAGCAATAGTTGTAAAATAGAAAAATGTTGACTACATTCTTGACCAATTGTCTTGCTGGTTGAAGACTATTGCATGATGGTCCCAGCAAAAGTTGTAAAATAGAAAACTGTTGACTGACAGTACATAAACCAATCAGAATGGCTTACTTTGAATGACAATTGCATCAACCAATCAGATGGTCTCAATTCTGAACTAATTAGCATAAGGGCTTTTTTTGCTCTTCATTACTTACTGAGGTCCTTTCTCACCCTAGTCTAATTGAACACCTGCAGAACCAGCCACAAATAGTTGATAACAAGAGCATTCTTGACCAATTGCCTTGCTGTTTGAAGACTATTGCATGATGGTCCCAGCAAAAGTTGTAAAATAGAAAACTGTTGACTGACAGTACATAATCCAATCAGAATGGCTTATTTTTAATGACAGTTGCATCACCCAATCAGATGGTCTCAATTCTGAACTAATTTGTATAAGGGCTTAATTTGCTCTTCATAACTTATTGAGGTCCTTACTCACCCTAGTCTAATTAAACACCTGCAGAACCAGCCACAGATAGTTGATAACAAGAACATTCTTGACCAAGTGTCTTGCTGGTTGAAGGCTATTGCGTGATGGTGCCAGCAATAGTTGTAAAATAGAAAAATGTTGACTACATTCTTGACCAATTGTCTTGCTGGTTGAAGACTATTGCATGATGGTCCCAGCAAAAGTTGCAAAATAGAAAACTGTTGACTGACAGTACATAAACCATTTAGAATGGCTTATTTTGAATGACAATTGCATCAACCAATCAGATGGTCTCAATTCTAAACTCATTTGCATAAGTACTTAATTTGCTCTTCATAACTTACTGAGGTCCTTCCTCACCCTAGTTTAATTGAACACCTGCAAAACCAGCCACAGATAGTTGATAACAGGAACATTCTTGACCAATTGTCTTGCTGGTTGAAGGCTATTGAGTGATGGTGCCAGTAAAAGTTGTAAAATAGAAAACTGTTGACTGATGGTACATAAACCAATCAGAATGGCTTATTTTGAATGACAATTGCATCAACCAATCAGATGGTCTCAATTCTGAACTAATTTGCATAAGGGCTTAATTTGCTCTTCATAACTTACTGAGGTCCTTCCTCATTCTAGTCTAATTGAACACCTGCAGAAACAGCCACAGATAGTTGATAACAAGAACATTCTTCACCAATTGTCTTGCTGGTTGAAGAATATTGCATCATTATCCCAGCAAAAGTTGTAAAAAAGAAAATTGTTGACTGACAGTACATAAGCCAATAAAGAATGGCTTATTTTGAATGACAGTTGCATCTCCCAATCAGATGGTCTCAATTCTTAACTAATTTGCATAAGTACTTAATTTGCTCTTCATAACTTACTGAGGTCCTTCCTCACCATAGTCTAATTGAACACCTGCAGAACCAGCCACAGATAGTTGATAACAAGAACATTCTTGACCAATTGTCTTGCTGGTTGAAGGCCATTGCGTGATGGTGCCAACAATAGTTGTAAAATATAAAAATGTTGACTACATTCTTGACCATTTGTCTTGCTGGTTGAAGACTATTGCATGATTATCCCAGCAAATGTTGTAAAATAGAAAACTGTTGACTGACAGTACATAAATCAATCAGAATGGCTTATTTTGAATGACAATTGCATCAACCAATCAGATGGTCTCAATTCTAAACTCATTTGCATAAGTACTTAATTTGCTCTTCATAACTTACTGAAGTCCTTTCTCACCCTAGTTTAATTGAACACCTGCAAAACCAGCCACAGATAGTTGATAGCAGAAACATTCTTGACCAATTGTCTTGCTGGTTGAAGGCTATTGCATGATGGTGCCAGCAAAAGTTGTAAAATAGAAAACTGTTGACTGACAGTACATAAACCAATCAGAATGGCTTATTTTGAATGACAATTGCATCAACCGATCAGATGGTCTCAATTCTAAACTCATTTGCATAAGTACTTAATTTGCTCTTCATAACTTACTGAGGTCCTTCCTCACCCTAGTTTAATTGAACACCTGCAAAACCAGCCACAGATAGTTGATAACAGGAACATTCTTGACCAATTGTCTTGCTGGTTGAAGAGTATTGCATAATTATTCCAGCAAAGGTTGTAAAATAGAAAACTGTTGACTGACAGTACATAAACCAATCAGAATGGCTTATTTTGAATGACAATTGCATCAACCAATCAGATGGTCTCAATTCTAAACTCATTTGCATAAGGGCTTTATTTGATCTCCATAACTTACTGAGGACCTTCCTAACCTTAGTTTAATTGAACACCTGCATAACCAGCCACAGATACTGATAACAAGAGCATTCTTGACCAATTGTCTAGCTGGTTGAAGACTATTGCATGATGGTCCCAGCAAAAGTTGTAAAATAGAAAAATGTTGACTACATTCTTGACCAATTGTCTTGCTGGTTGAAGACTATTGCATGATGGTCCCAGCAAAAGTTGTAAAATAGGTAACTGTTGACTGACACTACATAAACCAATCAGAATGGCTTATTTTGAATGACAATTGCATCAACCAATCAGATGGTCTCAATTCTGAACTAATTTGCATAAGGGCTTTATTTGCTCTTCATAACTTACTGAGGTCCTTCCTCACCCTAGTCTAATTGAACACCTGCAGAACCAGCCACAGATAGTTGATAACAAGAGCATTCTTGACCAATTGCCTTGCTGTTTGAAGACTATTGCATGATGGTCCCAGCAAAAGTTGTAAAATAGAAAATTGTTGTCTGACAGTACATAAGCCAATAAAGAACGGCTTATTTTGAATGACAGTTGCATCACCCAATCAGATGGTCTCAATTCTGAACTCATTTGCATAAGGGCTTAATTTGCTCTTCATAACTTACTGAGGTCCTTCCTCACCCTAGTCTAATTGAACAGCTGCAGAACCAGCCACAGATAGTTGATAACAAGAGCATTCTTGACCAATTGTCTTGCTGGTTGAATGCTATTGCGTGATGGTGCCAGCAATAGTTGTAAAATATAAAAATGTTGACTACATTCTTGACCAATTGTCTTGCTGGTTGAAGACTATTGCATGATTATCCCAGCAAAAGTTGTAAAATAGAAAACTGTTGACTGACAGTACATAAACCAATCAGAATGGCTTATTTTGAATGACAATTGCATCAACCAATCAGATGGTCTCAATTCTAAACTCATTTGCATAAGGGCTTAATTTGCTCTTCATAACTTACTGAGGTCCTTCCTCACCCTAGTCTAATTGAACACCTGCAAAACCAGCCACAGATAGTTGATAACAGGAACATTCTTGACCAATTGTCTTGCTGGTTGAAGGCTATTGCGTGATGGTGCCAGCAAAAGTTGTAAAATAGAAAACTGTTGACTGACGGTACATGAACCAATCAGAATGGCTTATTTTGAATGACAATTGCATCAACCAATCAGATGGTCTAAATTCTGAACTAATTTGCATAAGGGCTTTTTTTTGCTATTCATAACTTACTGAGGTCCTTCCTCACCCTAGTCTAATTGAACACCTGCAGAACCAGCCACACATAGTTGATAACAAGAGCATTCTTGACTAATTGCCTTGCTGGTTGAAGGCTATTGCGTGATGGTGCCAGCAATAGTTGTAAAATAGAAAAATGTTGACTACATTCTTGACCAATTGTCTTGCTGGTTGAAGACTATTGCATGATGGTCCCAGCAAAAGTTGTAAAATAGAAAACTGTTGACTGACAGTACATAAACCAATCAGAATGGCTTATTTTGAATGACAATTGCATCAACCAATCAGACGGTCTCAATTCTAAACTCATTTGCATAAGTACTTAATTTGCTCTTCATAACTTACTGAGGTCCTTCCTCACTCTAGTTTAATTGAACACCTGCAAAACCAGCCACAGATAGTTGATAACAGGAACATTCTTGACCAATTGTCTTGCTGGTTAAAAGCTATTGCGTGATGGTGCCAGCAAAAGTTGTAAAATAGAAAACTGTTGACTGATGGTACATAAACCAATCAGAATGGCTTATTTTGAATGACAATTGCATCAACCAATCAGATGGTCTAAATTCTGAACTAATTAGCATAAGGGCTTTTTTTGCTCTTCATTACTTGCTGAGGTCCTTTCTCACCCTAGTCTAATTGAACACCTGCAGAACCAGCCACAAATAGTTGATAACAAGAGCATTCTTGACCAATTGCCTTGCTGTTTGAAGACTATTGCATGATGGTCCCAGCAAAAGTTGTAAAATAGAAAACTGTTGACTGACAGTACATAGCCAATCAGAATGGCTTATTTTGAATGACAGTTGCATCACCCAATCAGATGGTCTCAATTCTGAACTAATTTGCATAAGGGCTTAATTTGCTCTTCATAACTTTTTGAGGTCCTTCCTCACCCTAGTCTAATTAAACACCTGCAGAACCAGCCACAGATAGTTGATAACAAGAACATTCTTGACCAAGTGTCTTGCTGGTTGAAGGCTATTGCGTGATGGTGCCAGCAATAGTTGTAAAATAGAAAAATGTTGACTACATTCTTGACCAATTATCTTGCTGGTTGAAGACTATTGCATGATGGTCCCAGCAAAAGTTGTAAAATAGAAAACTGTTGACTGACAGTACATAAACCAATCAGAATGGCTTATTTTGAATGACAATTGCATCAACCAATCAGATGGTCTCAATTCTAAACTCATTTGCATAAGTACTTAATTTGCTCTTCATAACTTACTGAGGTCCTTCCTCACCCTAGTTTAATTGAACACCTGCAAAACCAGCCACAGATAGTTGATAACAGGAACATTCTTGACCAATTGTCTTGCTGGTTGAAGGCTATTGAGTGATGGTGCCAGCAAAAGTTGTAAAATAGAAAACTGTTGACTGATGGTACATAAACCAATCAGAATGGCTTATTTTGAATGACAATTGCATCAACCAATCAGATGGTCTCAATTCTGAACGAATTTGCATAAGGGCTTTATTTGCTCTTCATAACTTACTGAGGTCCTTCCTCACCCTAGTCTAATTGAACACCTGCAGAACCAGCCACAGATAGTTGATAACAAGAGCATTCTTGACCAATTGCCTTGCTGTTTGAAGACTATTGCATGATGGTCCCAGCAAAAGTTGTAAAATAGAAAATTGTTGTCTGACAGTACATAAGCCAATAAAGAATGGCTTATTTTGAATGACAGTTGCATCACCCAATCAGATGGTCTCAATTCTGAACTCATTTGCATAAGGGCTTAATTTGCTCTTCATAACTTACTGAGGTCCTTCCTCACCCTAGTCTAATTGAACAGCTGCAGAACCAGCCACAGATAGTTGATAACAAGAGCATTCTTGACCAATTGTCTTGCTGGTTGAATGCTATTGCGTGATGGTGCCAGCAATAGTTGTAAAATATAAAAATGTTGACTACATTCTTGACCAATTGTCTTGCTGGTTGAAGACTATTGCATGATTATCCCAGCAAAAGTTGTAAAATAGAAAACTGTTGACTGACAGTACATAAACCAATCAGAATGGCTTATTTTGAATGACAATTGCATCAACCAATCAGATGGTCTCAATTCTAAACTCATTTGCATAAGGGCTTAATTTGCTCTTCATAACTTACTGAGGTCCTTCCTCACCCTAGTCTAATTGAACACCTGCAAAACCAGCCACAGATAGTTGATAACAGGAACATTCTTGACCAATTGTCTTGCTGGTTGAAGGCTATTGCGTGATGGTGCCAGCAAAAGTTGTAAAATAGAAAACTGTTGACTGACGGTACATGAACCAATCAGAATGGCTTATTTTGAATGACAATTGCATCAACCAATCAGATGGTCTAAATTCTGAACTAAATTGCATAAGGGCTTTTTTTTGCTATTCATAACTTACTGAGGTCTTTCCTCACCCTAGTCTAATTGAACACCTGCAGAACCAGCCACAAATAGTTGATAACAAGAGCATTCTTGACTAATTGCCTTGCTGGTTGAAGGCTATTGCGTGAAGGTGCCAGCAATAGTTGTAAAATAGAAAAATGTTGACTACATTCTTGACCAATTGTCTTGCTGGTTGAAGACTATTGCATGATGGTCCCAGCAAAGGTTGTAAAATAGAAAACTGTTGACTGACAGTACATAAACCAATCAGAATGGCTTATTTTGAATGACAGTTGCATCACCCAATCAGATGGTCTCAATTCTGAACTCATTTGCATAATGGCTTAATTTGCTCTTCATAACTTACTGAGGTCCTTCCTCACCCTAGTCTAATTGAACACCTGCAAAACCAGCCACAGATAGTTGATAACAGGAACATTCTTGACCAATTGTCTTGCTGGTTGAAGGCTATTGCGTGATGGTGCCAGCAAAAGTTGTAAAATAGAAAACTGTTGACTGACGGTACATGAACCAATCAGAATGGCTTATTTTGAATGACAATTGCATCAACCAATCAGATGGTCTAAATTCTGAACTAATTAGCATAAGGGCTTTTTTTGCTCTTCATTACTTGCTGAGGTCCTTTCTCACCCTAGTCTAATTGAACACCTGCAGAACCAGCCACAAATAGTTGATAACAAGAGCATTCTTGACCAATTGCCTTGCTGTTTGAAGACTATTGCATGATGGTCCCAGCAAAAGTTGTAAAATAGAAAACTGTTGACTGACAGTACATAGCCAATCAGAATGGCTTATTTTGAATGACAGTTGCATCACCCAATCAGATGGTCTCAATTCTGAACTAATTTGCATAAGGGCTTAATTTGCTCTTCATAACTTTTTGAGGTCCTTCCTCACCCTAGTCTAATTAAACACCTGCAGAACCAGCCACAGATAGTTGATAACAAGAACATTCTTGACCAAGTGTCTTGCTGGTTGAAGGCTATTGCGTGATGGTGCCAGCAATAGTTGTAAAATAGAAAAATGTTGACTACATTCTTGACCAATTGTCTTGCTGGTTGAAGACTATTGCATGATGGTCCCAGCAAAAGTTGTAAAATAGAAAACTGTTGACTGACAGTACATAAACCAATCAGAATGGCTTATTTTGAATGACAATTGCATCAACCAATCAGATGGTCTCAATTCTGAACTAATTAGCATAAGGGCTTTTTTTGCTCTTCATTACTTACTGAGGTCCTTTCTCACCCTAGTCTAATTGAACACCTGCAGAACCAGCCACAAATAGTTGATAACAAGAGCATTCTTGACCAATTGCCTTGCTGTTTGAAGACTATTGCATGATGGTCCCAGCAAAAGTTGTAAAATAGAAAACTGTTGACTGACAGTACATAATCCAATCAGAATGGCCTATTTTTAATGACAGTTGCATCACCCAATCAGATGGTCTCAATTCTGAACTAATTTGTATAAGGGCTTAATTTGCTCTTCATAACTTATTGAGGTCCTTACTGACCCTAGTCTAATTAAACACCTGCAGAACCAGCCACAGATAGTTGATAACAAGAACATTCTTGACCAAGTGTCTTGCTGGTTGAAGGCTATTGCGTGATGGTGCCAGCAATAGTTGTAAAATAGAAAAATGTTGACTACATTCTTGACCAATTGTCTTGCTGGTTGAAGACTATTGCATGATGGTCCCAGCAAAAGTTGCAAAATAGAAAACTGTTGACTGACAGTACATAAACCATTTAGAATGGCTTATTTTGAATGACAATTGCATCAACCAATCAGATGGTCTCAATTCTAAACTCATTTGCATAAGTACTTAATTTGCTCTTCATAACTTACTGAGGTCCTTCCTCACCCTAGTTTAATTGAACACCTGCAAAACCAGCCACAGATAGTTGATAACAGGAACATTCTTGACCAATTGTCTTGCTGGTTGAAGGCTATTGAGTGATGGTGCCAGTAAAAGTTGTAAAATAGAAAACTGTTGACTGATGGTACATAAACCAATCAGAATGGCTTATTTTGAATGACAATTGCATCAACCAATCAGATGGTCTCAATTCTGAACTAATTTGCATAAGGGCTTAATTTGCTCTTCATAACTTACTGAGGTCCTTCCTCATTCTAGTCTAATTGAACACCTGCAGAAACAGCCACAGATAGTTGATAACAAGAACATTCTTGACCAAGTGTCTTGCTGGTTGAAGGCTATTGCGTGATGGTGCCAGCAATAGTTGTAAAATAGAAAAATGTTGACTACATTCTTGACCAATTGTCTTGCTGGTTGAAGACTATTGCATGATGGTCCCAGGAAAAGTTGTAAAATAGAAAACTGTTGACTGACAGTACATAAACCAATCAGAATGGCTTATTTTGAATGACAATTGCATCAACCAATCAGATGGTCTCAATTCTAAACTCATTTGCATAAGTACTTAATTTGCTCTTCATAACTTACTGAGGTCCTTCCTCACCATAGTCTAATTGAACACCTGCAGAACCAGCCACAGATAGTTGATAACAAGAACATTCTTGACCAATTGTCTTGCTGGTTGAAGGCCATTGCGTGATGGTGCCAACAATAGTTGTAAAATATAAAAATGTTGACTACATTCTTGACCATTTGTCTTGCTGGTTGAAGACTATTGCATGATGGTCCCAACAAAAGTTGTAAAATAGGTAACTGTTGACTGACACTACATAAACCAATCAGAATGGCTTATTTTGAATGACAATTGCATCAACCAATCAGATGGTCTCAATTCTGAACTAATTTGCATAAGGGCTTTATTTGCTCTTCATAACTTACTGAGGTCCTTCCTCACCCTAGTCTAATTGAACACCTGCAGAACCAGCCACAGATAGTTGATAACAAGAGCATTCTTGACCAATTGCCTTGCTGTTTGAAGACTATTGCATGATGGTCCAGGCAAAAGTTGTAAAATAGAAAATTGTTGTCTGACAGTACATAAGCCAATAAAGAATGGCTTATTTTGAATGACAGTTGCATCACCCAATCAGATGGTCTCAATTCTGAACTCATTTGCATAAGGGCTTAATTTGCTCTTCATAACTTACTGAGGTCCTTCCTCACCCTAGTCTAATTGAACACCTGCAAAACCAGCCACAGATAGTTGATAACAGGAATATTCTTGACCAATTGTCTTGCTGGTTGAAGGCTATTGCGTGATGGTGCCAGCAATAGTTGTAAAATATAAAAATGTTGACTTCATTCTTGACCAATTGTCTTGCTGGTTGAAGACTATTGCATGATTATCCCAGCAAAAGTTGTAAAACAGAAAACTGTTGACTGACAGTACATAAACCAATCAGAATGGCTTATTTTGAATGACAATTGCATCAACCAATCAGATGGTCTCAATTCTAAATTCATTTGCATAAGTACTTAATTTGCTCTTCATAACTTTCTGAGGTCCTTCCTCAACCTAGTTTAATTGAACACCTGCAAAACCAGCCACAGATAGTTGATAACAGGAACATTCTTGACCAATTGTCTTGCATGTTGAAGGCTATTGCGTGATGGTGCCAGCAAAAGTTGTAAAATAGAAAACTGTTGACTGATGGTACATAAACCAATCAGAATGGCTTATTTTGAATGACAATTGCATCAACCAATCAGATGGTCTAAATTCTGAACTAATTTGCATGAGGGCTTTTTTTGCTCTTCATAACTTACTGAGGTCCTTCCTCACCCTAGTCTAATTGAACAACTGCAGAACCAGCCACAAATAGTTGATAACAAGAGCATTCTTGACCAATTACCTTGCTGTTTGAAGACTATTGCATGATGGTCCCAGCAAAAGTTGTAAAATAGAAAACTGTTGACTGACAGTACATAAGCCAATCAGAATGGCTTATTTTTAATGACAGTTGCATCACCCAATCAGATGGTCTCAATTCTGAACTCATTTGCATAAGGGCTTAATTTGCTCTTCATAACTTACTGAGGTCCTTCCTCACCCTAGTCTAATTGAACACCTGCAAAACCAGCCACAGATAGTTGATACCAGGAATATTCTTGACCAACTGGTTGAAGGCTATTCCGTGATGGTGCCAGCAAAAGTTGTAAAATAGAAAACTGTTGACTGACAGTACATAAACCAATCAGAATGGCTTATTTTGAATGACAATTGCATCAACCAATCAGATGGTCTCAATTCTAAACTCATTTGCATAAGGGCTTTATTTGATCTCCATAACTTACTGAGGACCTTCCTAACCTTAGTTTAATTGAACACCTGCATAACCAGCCACAGATACTGATAACAAGAGCCTTCTTGACCAATTGTCTAGCTGGTTGAAGACTATTGCATGATGGTCCCAGCAAAAGTTGTAAAATAGGCAACTGTTGACTGACACTACATAAACCAATCAGAATGGCTTATTTTGAATGACAATTGCATCAACCAATCAGATGGTCTAAATTCTGAACTAATTTGCATAAGGGCTTTATTTGCTCTTCATAACTTACTGAGGTCCGACTTCCGGTGGGCGGAGCATCGCGATGGCCGCATTTTAACAGAGGTCCGTTTCACTAAAAAGAAATCTAACCCCATCTTCACCAAATTTCACCTCATCCAACGTGAAAATCACTGGTGAAGGAAAGCTTCTCCTACCAGGAGCACCGTCTATTGTGTGAAACGGCCACACAATTCCACCGGAATCCAGCCCATTGAAATCGGGGCCTAAACGCCACGAGAATGGCGTGATACGCTGAAGCCTGAGAAACCCCAGCTTCACCCAAAAGCCCAAACAACATCTCCGGGGCTTCCCCTACAGAGATCCACCGCCACCTTATCTATAAGGTGAGACCCCAGAACCAGACAAAACCGACGGCAAAAGAAAACCCACCTGACGGGATCCTGCTGGACGGACGTGGAGGGCGGAAGCGCACGGGAAAGAGACCTGCAGTGGAGACCCTCCTGGGGCACGCGTCTCGACGAGAGAGTGACGGGAGCCTGCTTATCGTCGGAGCCCTGCTGCTGCTGACGTGGAGGGAATCCCGCGGAGAAGGAGGAAGACCAGGCGAGCGAGACCCCCTGGGAGACAGCCTATCGAGGACCGTCTGGCCCCGACTGCCCGCACTTGCTCGAGAAGTGTGGATGCTGCGCTGGAGACGGAGCCCAGACCCGCTGACGGCGCGCCGCTGACCCCCTGACACCTTGGGCGTGTGACAGCGCGACGCGGGGAGAAGATCACGGCTGACGCTGCAGAGACTCGGCCCAGCGTGGCGCCACTACAGACGAACGGGCACCTGGACACCTGGACACCCGCCGACACCGAACCTAAGGTGAGGAGAGGGCTTAAAGACTGCTGCCAAGACGTGCTGGCGACCTGGGAGAGATCTCCCCCACCCTCCTGTAACTGACTTGGAACAGAGATAATAGGGGCAGTGGGACTGAAAACTGCACGAGGCCGGTGACGGCTAACCGATTCACCCCCAGATAACCCAATACTCCCACCCAAACGGGGGAACACCCGCAATACCTGCCCTGACACCCCACCCCTATGCTGAAACCCAAAATTACTACCTGCATACTGTCGGAACAGTAAAGTGCTGTACTACAAATACTGCTCCATTGACTTCCATCTACCAACACCCCCTACTCACAAGTGGATTGGGAAAGCCTCATTAAAACTTGACAAAGCCACGCTAAGCCCACACACAGGACGGAGCAGTGCATTTAGCACACAAACTTGTTTCTGATGTAAACTGACCCTCTGTGTGTAACAACTCACACACCGTGAGCTGACCCAGCTACATACACACAATTTACCCAAGAAACAGTGACACTTGCCGATCTCAAAATATCTGAAGCTCGACGATTGAACCCTGAATGTATATGCTCTATCTGTAAGATCCACATATTCCTATATTTGTCTCCAAGCCTATACAATCTATGTTCATTGATATCATAATTGTTCTAAGGATAAGATAGATATATCAGGATCTGTATAATACAACAGCTATCTACTGCCACTCTGTGGCGATTGTTAGAAGAACAGCTTAAACTGACAATATCATCCTCTTACTAATATCTTATCCACAGGTTAAAGGTATTCTAGTGTACTTCTCAAAACCAGCAAATCTTGTTGAGATTGTGATCACACTTAAAACTATCTCTATTCAAAGTTACGAGACCCTTACTTAATATAAATGTAATCCCTCAATTCACTGGGTCACTGAACTATTAACACTATGTAAAAATCTTTTAACCCTATGCTGGGGCCATACACAGTTTCTGACCTAAACTAACCATCCGTAGTATGAAAAGATTCTTAAACGCATCCCAAACACTAAACATGGGAAAGAAAACCAAACCCACTCCAGCCTCCAATTCTACTGAACCAGTTCCTGAAACCTCATCCCCCTCATTTACCCCTCCAGACATCCCAGTACTGGATAATACAAATGACTCCTCACGATCTCTAAACCCAGCACAAACCTCCCAAATAGAACAAAAATTAGATGCCATTCAAGCCTCTATTAACACTATATTAACCCATTTGGAAACAAACACAAAAAGGCTGGTTGAGGTTGAACAACGTACCAGCGACAATTAGGACGCTATCCTTGAGCTCAAACAATTCGCTGAGGAACAGGTTCAGCTTAATGCTAAACTAGAATCCAAATTAGAAGATTTGGAGAACAGATCTAGAAGAAGTAATTTGCGATTCATTGGCATTCCAGAATCGATAAAAGGAACAGACCTAACAGACCTAATCAGCACCGACATTATTTCCATACTAAACGTCCCCACAACATCAGGCACAATCATGATTGAGAGAGCACACCGCATAGGGCCTGATAGAGAAACTCGAGACAGGAGACCCCGCCCAGTTATCGCAAAATTTCTAAACTATAGGGACAAGGAAAACATGCTGATAGCATACCGTAAAAAACGTTCCCTTCAAATTCGTGATTTTCAAGTCCTCATATTCCAAGACTTCTCTACCTCTGTCACCCAAAAACGCAGATAATTTAACCCTGTTTGCAAACACCTCATCGATAACAATATAAAATTTGCCCTACTATATCCGGCAAAATTGAAGGTCACTACGGATGGCCATACACAAATATTTGATGACCCTATTCAGGCCAGAAATCACTTTAAAATCACGCAATCCGCCCCAGATAACAATCCACCACCAAATGGATGAAAGCTCATACTAACTTCAAAATAACAAACTTGGTCGGTGATACCACCTTAGGGGGTTTTGACTTCATTATATTTCTATGTACTTTGCCTAGTTATAAGTGACTCTATGAAAATGTTCTAACTAATGTTTAAAATGTTTGAAATTTGGTTGTACTCTCTTCTATGTATGCCCTCCTTTTTCCCTTTTCCCCCCTCCTTTTCTCCCTCAATACCCGCCTCCAATCCTAGAACATGCGCGTCCGGACGACATCCACCTACCACCTCGAACTACACCACGTGCTCTGATGGCTGGGACAGAGCAGGTGAGATACATGTTTACACCTATTTACATACTGTTTTTTCCAGAAATGGTATAGGATGATGACAAACCATCCATCACCATCAAAAATTCCACAAATCTCATCCAACTCATTTAGATTCCTGTCATGGAATGTGGCCGGTCTAAATACCACTATCAAAAGACGTAAAGTTCTTACATACTTAAAAAGATCTAACTCAGACATAATGTTTCTACAAGAAACCCATTGGCTCAAAACTTCAAATTCAACCCTAAAAAGTCCCTGGATTGGGGAATGTGTCCCTGCCTCATACACTAAGAAAAAGCGAGGAGTGGCTATACTATTCAAGAGAAATTTAGACTATGAGATAACCCACAAAATAGCAGACCCGGAGGGTAGATACTTATTGTTAAATGTCATAATCCATGGGGAATCCTTTACATTACTTAACCTATACGCACCTAATGCCCCGAACTTCGCATTTTATCAGACTATATCGAATCTGTTAATACAACACAACACACCTAACCTAATTGTAGGAGGAGATATGAACTCACTACATGACGCACAGTTGGACCACTCTAGGGCTCCAATGCATACCCCTCTCAACAACAAAGAAGGTATATCCTTTTTATGTTCCCAACATGCATTGCTGGATGCGTGGAGGCTACAGAGTGGTTCAAGTAGAGAATATACCTATCATTCGCGAGTTCACGATACCTTTACAAGATTAGACTATTTTCTACTGGAGGAGTCCTTTTTCCCTCGTATCTCCCACACCTACATAGATAATATCATAATCTCTGACCATGCCCCCATATTTTGCGATATAAACCGACAAAACACACACAAAACGTCAAAAATATGGCGCTTCCCAACATATTTGACACACAACGTAGACTTCCAGAAATATCTTAAAACTCAATGGCAATTATATGCAGACGATAATATCCAACATTGGGATGACATAGTCCTATTCTGGGAAACATCAAAAGCAGTTATGCGTGGCCATATAATTTCATACATAGCTAAACGCAACAAGGAAAAAAAAGAACAATTACATACCTTAACAAACAAACTACGCACATCACATCAACATTACCTAACTAATATGACTGAAGAAAACAAAAAGACATATTTACAGGACAAAGGCCTACTAGAAGCTTTTTTACTGCGAGAAGCAAAATTAAAAACAGACTACATGAGAAACCAATATCACCGTTGGGGTGGCAAGTCAGGGAAACTATTGGCATTTATGGCAAAACAACAAACCAAAAAATGCTATATCACCAAATTACATGATCAAAAAAATGGTTCAACCCTCACTTCCCACCCTGACATTCTAAAACTATTGGAATCATACTTTACAGGTCTATACAAATCTAATGACCCCAACCAGAAAGATATAGATGACTTCTTAGAAAACATAGGCCTTCCTAGACTGACAACAACACAAACAGAAAGACTAAATGACAAACTAACAGAACAGGAATTGCTTATAGCCATAGACTCTCTTAAATTAAATAAAGCACCTGGACCTGACGGACTGAATGCCAACTATTACAAAATCTTAAAAACTGACATAATCCCAACGCTCACCTCACTTTACCAAGAAATATTCAGCAATAAAATATCTTACCCATCCTTCAATGAGGCCATAACCATTTTAATACCAAAACCAAACAAAGACACTTCTCAAATGGATTCATATAGACCAATCGCACTATTGAACCAGGACTATAAAATATTAACAAAAATATTCTCAAACAGATTAAAGGGAATGATGCCAGACCTCTTGACCACACACCAATTAGGATTTACAACAGACCGACACTCGGTTCTGGGAATCCGTTCGGCAATAGCAGTTGTAGCTTCCTCGTCCAACAATACTGACACATCTACAGTGTTGTTGAGTTTAGACGCAGAGAAAGCTTTTGATAAAATTCTATGGGAATACCTCTTTGGTGTTTTGGAACATAGAGGTTTTGGCTTTCCCTTCATAAACTTAATTAAATATTTATACTACAAACCCTCCACCAAGCTTTTAGTTAACGGCCTCCTAGGCAACTCTCTGACATTACAACGGGGGACGCGACAGGGCTGCCCACTTTCCCCTTTATTATTTAATTTAGCGTTAGATCCCCTACTACGCCACCTACAACAATGGACAAACCTACAAGGAGCAAAAATAGGATTTTAAGAACTAAAACTACAAGCCTTCGCTGACGACTTGTTAATATTTGTCTCCAATCCTGAAACAAGCTTAGAACCACTGTTTGACATACTCCACCAATATGGCCTACTTTCGGGATTTAGGGTAAATCTTTCAAAGTCAAAAGCTTTAGCACTAGGCAATCGTCCATATAAACCAAACACACCTATAGGGGATCTACAATGGGCCTCTTCTCACATACAATACTTAGGGATAAAAATAACCAAAAACATTCACAACCTTTACCACACAAACATTACACCACTTATTACACAGATTGAGGCGGAGTTAGAAGGTTGGCAACACCTACAACTATCGTATCTAGGTAGAGCCAATTTAATCAAACTAATTACATTCCCAAAACTTCTGTATCCGCTTCAAGTTCTTCCAATCATCCTTACACTGTCTGATGAAAGGAAAATTACCAACCTCTTCAGAAACTTTATATGGTCAAAAAAAAAGCCAAGAATTAGCCTAAAAATACTACAGAAAACAAGACAAGAGGGAGGAATTAATTTTTCCAACATTAAACTATATAACCAAGCAGCCATATGTCGATACATAAAAGATTGGATGCATCAGAAAAACCAATATGCCAATTACACAGTGGAACAACAATTCCTTCCTACCCTTAACCTAACAAGCCTCCTACATCTACCCAAATACGAATTACCCACACAAATATTGGAAAACCCCCTCCTCATGTCGACATGGTCTACATGGCACTCGATTCGCAACAAAAACAAATTACATACTCAATATTCGCTACATCTCCCCTTTATAGGCAACAACAATTTCCAACATGGCTCAACAACACAACCGTTTAGATCTTGGCACTCTCAGGGACTACGCTCCATTAGACAACTCGCAAATAAAGAAACCAAAAAAATATTAACATATACACAAGCAAAAGCCCTCCATGACTTCTTACCACCCTGTAACTTAGCCTTTTTCCAAATCCAACACTATGCTAATAAAGTGATAACATTCCTAAGTGATGCTGATTGGGATAACCAATTTGACAAAGCGCTCTTAAATATAAGCTACACTAGAAAAGCAATAACATATTTTTATCAAATATTAAGAGAACCATACTATACTGGTCAGTTCCAATCAGGCATCACTAAATGGCAGGGGCACTTTCCCAACCTAGACGAAAAAACTATTTTAAATACCCTACTATACTCTACTAAAACAATTTCCGCCACATCCTATAAGGACATGTTTTTTAAAATATTTTACAGAGGTTATTTATCTCCTTACCGCTCTAGTCTGATAGGTCTCGCCAACTCTTCGTTATGCCCGAAATGTAACCACTCTGACGCAAATTTATACCATTGCCTGTGGGAATGCACAAAAATCCAAAGATTCTGGATGCTAATAAGACAATTTGCAGTGGATCACTTAGTAAATTACTTGGCATTAACACCAGAGTGGGCCATTTTAGGCTTCTTACCAACTACCCCCAAAATTACAGTTGGTTGTAAGAAATTGCTGTTGTATGTATCCTCAGTTGCGAGAAAATGCATACTACAACAATGGATATCTACCTCACCTCCCTCACTCTCAATGTTTGAGGAAAATTTATTCCAAATATTTAAACTTGAATGGACCGAAACAACCCTACACAAAGAATCTCAAACTAAAGGGTTCTTTGAAATTTGGGAGAGCTTTATAGACACACTTCCAACAGAAACTAAACAACAAATACACAAATGTTTTCACACAACCCTGTGGTACGAAACTAGAGTACTCCTACAGGATCCACCAATTAACCAGTAATAACTGGAACTGATTGTCTAGGACGCGCATGTTCTTCCCTCCCCTCCCTTGTCCCCTCTTTCCTAAAACTACCCCTTATAATTTTTGTGCTTATTGTTTCTCTTCTTAACTATATCTCACACAAAATAACATATGTTTTCGTGAATACTTCATCACTTTGAATTGTGCGAAAAGATGAAAGATGTTACAACATTGATAGTTAAACTTGTTTATTGAAAACGAAAATTTGAAAATGAAAATATATGCAAGTTCTGACCAAATATCACAAACTATATGTCAAAAATTTTCTTTGAACTTATTATTTCTCTTCTTAACTATATCTCACACAAAATAACATATGTTTTCGTGAATACTTCATCACTTTGAATTGTACGAAAAGATGAAAGATGTTACAACATTGATAGTTAAACTTGTTTATTGAAAACGAAAATTCAAAATGAAAATGCCTGCAAGTTCTGACAAAATATTACAAACTGTGTGTCAAAATTTTCTTTGAACTTGAGAATAAAAACAAATTTGAAAAAAAAAAAAACTTACTGAGGTCCTTCCTCACCCTAGTCTAATTGAACACCTGCAGAACCAGCCACAGATAGTTGATAACAAGAGCATTCTTGACCAATTGCCTTGCTGTTTGAAGACTATTGCATGATGGTCCCAGCAAAAGTTGTAAAATAGAAAACTGTTGACTGACAGTACATAAACCAATCAGAATGGCTTATTTTGAATGACAATTGCATCAACCAATCAGATGGTCTCAATTCTAAACTCATTTGCATAAGGGCTTAATTTGCTCTTCATAACTTACTGAGGTCCTTCCTCACCCTAGTCTAATTGAACACCTGCAAAACCAGCCACAGATAGTTGATAACAGGAACATTCTTGACCAATTGTCTTGCTGGTTGAAGGCTATTGCGTGATGGTGCCAGCAAAAGTTGTAAAATAGAAAACTGTTGACTGACGGTACATAAACCAATCAGAATGGCTTATTTTGAATGACAAATGCATCAACCAATCAGATGGTCTAAATTCTGAACTAATTTGCATAAGGTTTTTTTTTTGCTATTCATAACTTACTGAGGTCCTTCCTCACCCTAGTCTAATTGAACACCTGCAGAACCAGCCACAAATAGTTGATAACAAGAGCATTCTTGACTAATTGCCTTGCTGGTTGAAGGCTATTGCGTGATGGTGCCAGCAATAGTTGTAAAATAGAAAACTGTTGACTACATTCTTGACCAATTGTCTTGCTGGTTGAAGACTATTGCATGATGGTCCCAGCAAAAGTTGTAAAATAGAAAACTGTTGACTGACAGTACATAAACCAATCAGAATGGCTTATTTTGAATGACAATTGCATCAACCAATCAGATGGTCTCAATTCTAAACTTATTTGCATAAATACTTAATTTGCTTTTCATAACTTACTGAGGTCCTTCCTCACCCTAGTTTAATTGAACACCTGCAAAACCAGCCACAGATAGTTGATAACAGGAACATTCTTGACCAATTGTCTTGCTGGTTGAAGGCTATTGCGTGATGGTGCCAGCAAAAGTTGTAAAATAGAAAACTGTTGACTGACAGTACATAAACCAATCAGAATGGCTTATTTTGAATGACAATTGCATCAACCAATCAGATGGTCTAAATTCTGAACTAATTAGCATAAGGGCTTTTTTTGCTCTTCATTACTTACTGAGGTCCTTTCTCACCCTAGTCTAATTGAACACCTGCAGAACCAGCCACAAATAGTTGATAACAAGAGCATTCTTGACCAATTGCCTTGCTGTTTGAAGACTATTGCATGATGGTCCCAGCAAAAGTTGTAAAATAGAAAACGGTTGACTGACAGTACATAAGCCAATCAGAATGGCTTATTTTTAATGACAGTTGCATCACCCAATCAGATGGTCTCAATTCTGAACTAATTTGCATAAGGGCTTAATTTGCTCTTCATAACTTACTGAGGTCCTTACTCACCCTAGTCTAATTAAACACCTGCAGAACCAGCCACAGATAGTTGATAACAAGAACATTCTTGACCAAGTGTCTTGCTGGTTGAAGGCTATTGCGTGATGGTGCCAGCAATAGTTGTAAAATAGAAAAATGTTGACTACATTCTTGACCAATTGTCTTGCTGGTTGAAGACTATTGCATGATGGTCCCAGTAAAAGTTGTAAAATAGAAAACTGTTGACTGACAGTACATAAACCATTTAGAATGGCTTATTTTGAATGACAATTGCATCAACCAATCAGATGGTCTCAATTCTAAACTCATTTGCATAAGTACTTAATTTGCTCTTCATAACTTACTGAGGTCCTTCCTCACCCTAGTTTAATTGAACACCTGCAAAACCAGCCACAGATAGTTGATAACAGGAACATTCTTGACCAATTGTCTTGCTGGTTAAAGGCTATTGAGTGATGGTGCCAGTAAAAGTTGTAAAATAGAAAACTGTTGACTGATGGTACATAAACCAATCAGAATGGCTTATTTTGAATGACAATTGCATCAACCAATCAGATGGTCTCAATTCTGAACTAATTTGCATAAGGGCTTAATTTGCTCTTCATAACTTACTGAGGTCCTTCCTCACCCTAGTCTAATTGAACACCTGCAGAAACAGCCACAGATAGTTGATAACAAGAACATTCTTCACCAATTGTCTTGCTGGTTGAAGAATATTGCATCATTATCCCAGCAAAAGTTGTAAAAAAGAAAATTGTTGACTGACAGTACATAAGCCAATAAAGAATGGCTTATTTTGAATGACAGTTGCATCTCCCAATCAGATGGTCTCAATTCTTAACTAATTTGCATAAGTACTTAATTTGCTCTTCATAACTTACTGAGGTCCTTCCTCACCATAGTCTAATTGAACACCTGCAGAACCAGCCACAGATAGTTGATAACAAGAACATTCTTGACCAATTGTCTTGCTGGTTGAAGGCCATTGCGTGATGGTGCCAACAATAGTTGTAAAATATAAAAATGTTGACTACATTCTTGACCATTTGTCTTGCTGGTTGAAGACTATTGCATGATTATCCCAGCAAAAGTTGTAAAATAGAAAACTGTTGACTGACAGTACATAAATCAATCAGAATGGCTTATTTTGAATGACAATTGCATCAACCGATCAGATGGTCTCAATTCTAAACTCATTTGCATAAGTACTTAATTTGCTCTTCATAACTTACTGAGGTCCTTCCTCACCCTAGTTTAATTGAACACCTGCAAAACCAGCCACAGATAGTTGATAACAGGAACATTCTTGACCAATTGTCTTGCTGGTTGAAGATTATTGCATAATTATTCCAGCAAAGGTTGTAAAATAGAAAACTGTTGACTGACAGTACATAAACCAATCAGAATGGCTTATTTTGAATGACAATTGCATCAACCAATCAGATGGTCTCAATTCTAAACTCATTTGCATAAGGGCTTTATTTGATCTCCATAACTTACTGAGGACCTTCCTAACCTTAGTTTAATTGAACACCTGCATAACCAGCCACAGATACTGATAACAAGAGCATTCTTGACCAATTGTCTAGCTGGTTGAAGACTATTGCATGATGGTCCCAGCAAAAGTTGTAAAATAGAAAAATGTTGACTACATTCTTGACCAATTGTCTTGCTGGTTGAAGACTATTGCATGATGGTCCCAGCAAAAGTTGTAAAATAGGTAACTGTTGACTGACACTACATAAACCAATCAGAATGGCTTATTTTGAATGACAATTGCATCAACCAATCAGATGGTCTCAATTCTGAACTAATTTGCATAAGGGCTTTATTTGCTCTTCATAACTTACTGAGGTCCTTCCTCACCCTACTCTAATTGAACACCTGCAGAACCAGCCACAGATAGTTGATAACAAGAGCATTCTTGACCAATTGCCTTGCTGTTTGAAGACTATTGCATGATGGTCCCAGCAAAAGTTGTAAAATAGAAAATTGTTGTCTGACAGTACATAAGCCAATAAAGAATGGCTTATTTTGAATGACAGTTGCATCACCCAATCAGATGGTCTCAATTCTGAACTCATTTGCATAAGGGCTTAATTTGCTCTTCATAACTTACTGAGGTCCTTCCTCACCCTAGTCTAATTGAACACCTGCAAAACCAGCCACAGATAGTTGATAACAGGAATATTCTTGACCAATTGTCTTGCTGGTTGAAGGCTATTGCGTGATGGTGCCAGCAAAAGTTGTAAAATATAAAAATGTTGACTACATTCTTGACCAATTGTCTTGCTGGTTGAAGACTATTGCATGATTATCCCAGCAAAAGTTGTAAAACAGAAAACTGTTGACTGACAGTACATAAACCAATCAGAATGGCTTATTTTGAATGACAATTGCATCAACCAATCAGATGGTCTCAATTCTAAATTCATTTGCATAAGTACTTAATTTGCTCTTCATAACTTTCTGAGGTCCTTCCTCACCCTAGTTTAATTGAACACCTGCAAAACCAGCCACAGATAGTTGATAACAGGAACATTCTTGACCAATTGCTTGCTGGTTGAAGGCTATTGCGTGATGGTGCCAGCAAAATTTGTAAAATAGAAAACTGTTGACTGATGGTACATAAACCAATCAGAATGGCTTATTTTGAATGACAATTGCATCAACCAATCAGATGGTCTAAATTCTGAACTAATTTGCATAAGGGCTTTTTTTGCTCTTCATAACTTACTGAGGTCCTTCCTCACCCTAGTCTAATTGAACAACTGCAGAACCAGCCACAAATAGTTGATAACAAGAGCATTCTTGACCAATTGCCTTGCTGTTTGAAGACTATTGCATGATGGTCCCAGCAAAAGTTGTAAAATAGAAAACTGTTGACTGACAGTACATAAGCCAATCAGAATGGCTTATTTTTAATGACAGTTGCATCACCCAATCAGATGGTCTCAATTCTGAACTCATTTGCATAAGGGCTTAATTTGCTCTTCATAACTTACTGAGGTCCTTCCTCACCCTAGTCTAATTGAACACCTGCAAAACCAGCCACAGATAGTTGATACCAGGAATATTCTTGACCAATTGTCTTGCTGGTTGAAGGCTATTCCGTGATGGTGCCAGCAAAAGTTGTAAAATAGAAAACTGGTGACTGAGGGTACATAAACCAATCAAAATGGCTTATTTTGAATGACAATTGCATCAACCAATCAGATGGTCTAAATTCTGAACTAATTTGCATAAGGGCTTTTTTTGCTCTTCATAACTTACTGAGGTCCTTCCTCACCCTAGTCTAATTGAACACCTGCAGAACCAGCCACAAATAGTTGATAACAAGAGCATTCTTGACCAATTGCCTTGCTGTTTGAAGACTATTGCATGATGGTCCCAGCAAAAGTTGTAAAGTAGAAAACTGTTGACTGACAGTACATAAGCCAATCAGAATGGCTTATTTTGAATGACAGTTGCATCACCCAATCAGATGGTCTCAATTCTGAACAAATTTGCATAAGGGCTTAATTTGCTCTTCATAACTTACTGAGGTCCTTCCTCACCCTAGTCTAATTGAACACCTGCAGAACCATCCACAGATAGTTGATAACAAGAACATTCTTGACCAAGTGTCTTGCTGGTTGAAGGCTATTGCGTGATGGTGCCAGCTATAGTTGTAAAATAGAAAACTGTTGACTGACAGTACATAAACCAATCAGAATGGCTTATTTTGAATGACAATTGCATCAACCAATCAGATGGTCTCAATTCTAAACTCATTTGCATAAGTACTTAATTTGCTCTTCATAACTTACTGAGGTCCTTCCTCACCCTAGTCTAATTGAACACCTGCAAAACCAGCCACAGATAGTTGATAACAGGAACATTCTTGACCAATTGTCTTGCTGGTTGAAGGCTATTGCGTGATGGTGCCAGCAATAGTTGTAAAATAGAAAAATGTTGACTACATTCTTGACCAGTTGTCTTGCTGGTTGAAGACTATTGCATGATGGTCCCAGCAAAAGTTGTAAAATAGAAAACTGTTGACTGACAGTACATAAACCAATCAGAATGGCTTATTTTGAATGACAATTGCATCAACCAATCAGATGGTCTCAATTCTTAACTAATTTGCATAAGTACTTAATTTGCTCTTCATAACTTACTGAGGTCTTCCTCACCATAGTCTAATTGAACACCTGCTGAACCAGCCACAGATAGTTGATAACAAGAACATTCTTGACCAATTGTCTTGCTGGTTGAAGGCCATTGCGTGATGGTGCCAGCAATAGTTGTAAAATATAAAAATGTTGACTACATTCGTGACCATTTGTCTTGCTGGTTGAAGACTATTGCATGATTATCCCAGCAAAAGTTGTAAAATAGAAAACTGTTGACTGACAGTACATAAACCAATCAGAATGGCTTATTTCGAATGACAATTGCATCAACCAATCAGATGGTCTCATTTCTAAACTCATTTGCATAAGTACTTAATTTGCTCTTCATAACTTACTGAGGTCCTTCCTCACCCTAGTTTAATTGAACACCTGCAAAACCAGCCACAGATAGTTGATAACAGAAACATTCTTGACCAATTGTCTTGCTGGTTGAAGGCTATTGCATGATGGTGCCAGCAAAAGCTGTAAAATAGAAAACTGTTGACTGACAGTACATAAACCAATCAGAATGGCTTATTTTGAATGACAATTGCATCAACCGATCAGATGGTCTCAATTCTAAACTCATTTGCATAAGTACTTAATTTGCTCTTCATAACTTACTGAGGTCCTTCCTCACCCTAGTTTAATTGAACACCTGCAAAACCAGCCACAGATAGTTGATAACAGGAACATTCTTGACCAATTGCCTTGCTGTTTGAAGACTATTGCATGATGGTCCCAGCAAAAGTTGTAAAATAGAAAATTGTTGTCTGACAGTACATAAGCCAATAAAGAATGGCTTATTTTGAATGACAGTTGCATCACCCAATCAGATGGTCTCAATTCTGAACTCATTTGCATAAGGGCTTAATTTGCTCTTCATAAATTACTGTGGTCCTTCCTCACCCTAGTCTAATTGAACACCTGCAAAACCAGCCACAGATAGTTGATAACAGAAACATTCTTGACCAATTGTCTTGCTGGTTGAAGGCTATTGCGTGATGGTGCCAGCAAAAGTTGTAAAATAGAAAACTGTTGACTGACAGTACATAAACCAATCAGAATGGCTTATTTTGAATGACAATTGCATCAACCGATCAGATGGTCTCAATTCTAAACTCATTTGCATAAGTACTTAATTTGCTCTTCATAACTTACTGAGGTCCTTCCTCACCCTAGTTTAATTGAACACCTGCAAAACCAGCCACAGATAGTTGATAACAGGAACATTCTTGACCAATTGTCTTGCTGGTTGAAGATTATTGCATAATTATTCCAGCAAAGGTTGTAAAATAGAAAACTGTTGACTGACAGTACATAAACCAATCAGAATGGCTTATTTTGAATGACAATTGCATCAACCAATCAGATGGTCTCAATTCTAAACTCATTTGCATAAGGGCTTTATTTGATCTCCATAACTTACTGAGGACCTTCCGAACCCTAGTTTAATTGAACACCTGCATAACCAGCCACAGATACTGATAACAAGAGCATTCTTGACCAACTGTCTAGCTGGTTGAAGACTATTGCATGATGTTCCCAGCAAAAGTTGTAAAATAGAAAAATGTTGACTACATTCTTGACCAATTGTCTTGCTGGTTGAAGACTATTGCATGATGGTCCCAGCAAAAGTTGTAAAATAGGTAACTGTTGACTGACACTACATAAACCAATCAGAATGGCTTATTTTGAATGACAATTGCATCAACCAATCAGATGGTCTCAATTCTGAACTAATTTGCATAAGGGCTTTATTTGCTCTTCATAACTTACTGAGGTCCTTCCTCACCCTAGTCTAATTGAACACCTGCAGAACCAGCCACAGATAGTTGATAACAAGAGCATTCTTGACCAATTGCCTTGCTGTTTGAAGACTATTGCATGATGGTCCCAGCAAAAGTTGTAAAATAGAAAATTGTTGTCTGACAGTACATAAGCCAATAAAGAATGGCTTATTTTGAATGACAGTTGCATCACCCAATCAGATGGTCTCAATTCTGAACTCATTTGCATAAGGGCTTAATTTGCTCTTCATAACTTACTGAGTTCCTTTCTCACCCTAGTCTAATTGAACACCTGCAAAACCAGCCACAGATAGTTGATAACAGGAATATTCTTGACCAATTGTCTTGCTGGTTGAAGGCTATTGCGTGATGGTGCCAGCAATAGTTGTAAAATTTAAAAATGTTGACTACATTCTTGACCAATTGTCTTGCTGGTTGAAGACTATTGCATGATTATCCCAGCAAAAGTTGTAAAACAGAAAACTGTTGACTGACAGTACATAAACCAATCAGAATGGCTTATTTTGAATGACAATTGCATCAACCAATCAGATGGTCTCAATTCTAAATTCATTTGCATAAGTACTTAATTTGCTCTTCATAACTTTCTGAGGTCCTTCCTCACCCTAGTTTAATTGAACACCTGCAAAACCAGACACAGATAGTTGGTAACAGGAACATTCTTGACCAATTGTCTTGCTGGTTGAAGGCTATTGCGTGATGGTGCCAGCAAAAGTTGTAAAATAGAAAACTGTTGACTGATGGTACATAAACCAATCAGAATGGCTTATTTTGAATGACAATTGCATCAACCAATCAGATGGTATAAATTCTGAACTAATTTGCATAAGGGCTTTTTTTGCTCTTCATAACTTACTGACGTCCTTCCTCACCCTAGTCTAATTGAACAACTGCAGAACCAGCCACAAATAGTTGATAACAAGAACATTCTTGACCAATTGCCTTGCTGTTTGAAGACTATTGCATGATGGTCCCAGCAAAAGTTGTAAAATAGAAAACTGTTGACTGACAGTACATAAGCCAATCAGAATGGCTTATTTTGAATGACAGTTGCATCACCCAATAAGATGGTCTCAATTCTGAACTAATTTGCATAAGTACTTAATTTGCTCTTCATAACTTACTAAGGTCCTTCCTCACCCTAGTCTAATTGAACACCTGCAGAACCATCCACAGATAGTTGATAACAAGAACATTCTTGACCAAGTGTCTTGCTGGTTGAAGGCTATTGCGTGATGGTGCCAGCATTAGTTGTAAAATAGAAAAATGTTGACTACATTCTTGACCAATTGTCTTGCTGGTTGAAGACTATTGCATGATGGTCCCAGCAAAAGTTGTAAAATAGAAAACTGTTGACTGACAGTACATAAACCAATCAGAATGGCTTATTTTGAATGACAATTGCATCAACCAATCAGATGGTCTCAATTCTAAACTCATTTGCATAAGTACTTAATTTGCTCTTCATAACTTACTGAGGTCCTTCCTCACCCTAGTCTAATTGAACAGCTGCAGAACCAGCCACAGATAGTTGATAAAAAGAGCATTCTTGACCAATTGTCTTGCTGGTTGAAGGCTATTGCGTGATGGTGCCAGCAATAGTTGTAAAATATAAAAATGTTGACTACATTCTTGACCAATTGTCTTGCTGGTTGAAGACTATTGCATGATTATCCCAGCAAAAGTTGTAAAACAGAAAACTGTTGACTGACAGTACATAAACTAATCAGAATGGCTTATTTTGAATGACAGTTGCATCACCCAATCAGATGGTCTCAATTCTGAACTCATTTGCATAAGGGCTTAATTTGCTCTTCATAACTTACTGAGGTCCTTCCTCACCCTAGTCTAATTGAACACCTGCAAAACCAGCCACAGATAGTTGATAAATGGAACATTCTTGACCAATTGTCTTGCTGGTTGAAGGCTATTGCGTGATGGTGCCAGCAATAGTTGTAAAATATAAAAATGTTGACTACATTCTTGACCAATTGTCTTGCTGGTTGAAGACTATTGCATGATGGTCCCAGCAAAAGTTGTAAAATAGAAAACTGTTGACTGACAGTACATAAACCAATCAGAATGGCTTATTTTGAATGACAATTGCATCAACCAATCAGATGGTCTCAATTCTTAACTAATTTGCATAAGTACTTAATTTGCTCTTCATAACTTACTGAGGTCTTCCTCACCATAGTCTAATTGAACACCTGCAGAACCAGCCACAGATAGTTGATAACAAGAACATTCTTGACCAATTGTCTTGCTGGTTGAAGGCCATTGCGTGATGGTGCCAGCAATAGTTGTAAAATATAAAAATGTTGACTACATTCTTGACCATTTGTCTTGCTGGTTGAAGACTATTGCATGATTATCCCAGCAAAAGTTGTAAAATAGAAAACTGTTGACTGACAGTACATAAACCAATCAGAATGGCTTATTTTGAATGACAATTGCATCAACCAATCAGATGGTCTCAATTCTAAACTCATTTGCATAAGTACTTAATTTGCTCTTCATAACTTACTGAGGTCCTTCCTCACCCTAGTTTAATTGAACACCTGCAAAACCAGCCACAGATAGTTGATAACAGAAACATTCTTGACCAATTGTCTTGCTGGTTAAAGGCTATTGCGTGATGGTGCCAGCAAAAGTTGTAAAATAGAAAACTGTTGACTGACAGTACATAAACCAATCAGAATGGCTTATTTTGAATGACAATTGCATCACCCAATCAGATGGTCTCAATTCTGAACTCATTTGCATAAGGGCTTAATTTGCTCTTCATAACTTACTGAGGTCCTTCCTCACCCTAGTTTAATTGAACACCTGCAAAACCAGCCACAGATAGTTGATAACAGGAATATTCTTGACCAATTGTCTTGCTGGTTGAAGGCTATTGCGTGATGGTGCCAGCAATAGTTGTTAAAATTTAAAAATGTTGACTACATTCTTGACCAATTGTCTTGCTGGTTGAAGACTATTGCATGATTATCCCAGCAAAAGTTGTAAAACAGAAAACTGTTGACTGACAGTACATAAACCAATCAGAATGGCTTATTTTGAAACGACAATTGCATCAACCAATCAGATGGTCTCAATTCTAAATTCATTTGCATAAGTACTTAATTTGCTCTTCATAACTTTCTGAGGTCCTTCCTCACCCTAGTTTAATTGAACACCTGCAAAACCAGCCACAGATAGTTGATAACAGGAACATTCTTGACCAATTGTCTTGCTGGTTGAAGGCTATTGCGTGATGGTGCCAGCAAAAGTTGTAAAATAGAAAACTGTTGACTGATGGTACATAAACCAATCAGAATGGCTTATTTTGAATGACAATTGCATCAACCAATCAGATGGTCTAAATTCTGAACTAATTTGCATAAGGGCTTTTTTTGCTTTTCATAACTTACTGAGGTCCTTCCTCACCCTAGTCTAATTGAACAACTGCAGAACCAGCCACAAATAGTTGATAACAAGAGCATTCTTGACCAATTGCCTTGCTGTTTGAAGACTATTGCATGATGGTCCCAGCAAAAGTTGTAAAATAGAAAACTGTTGACTGACAGTACATAAGCCAATCAGAATGGCTTATTTTGAATAACAGTTGCATCACCCAATCAGATGGTCTCAATTCTGAACTCATTTGCATAAGGGCTTAATTTGCTCTTCATAACTTACTGAGGTCCTTCCTCACCCTAGTCTAATTGAACACCTGCAAAACCAGCCACAGATAGTTGATAACAGGAATATTCTTGACCAATTGTCTTGCTGGTTGAAGGCTATTCCGTGATGGTGCCAGCAAAAGTTGTAAAATAGAAAACTGGTGACTGAGGGAACATAAACCAATCAGAATGGCTTATTTTGAATGACAATTGCATCAACCAATCAGATGGTCTAAATTCTGAACTAATTTGCATAAGGGCTTTTTTTGCTCTTCATAACTTACTGAGGTCCTTCCTCACCCTAGTCTAATTGAACACCTGCAGAACCAGCCACAAATAGTTGATAACAGGAATATTCTTGACCAATTGTCTTGCTGGTTGAAGGCTATTCCGTGATGGTGCCAGCAAAAGTTGTAAAATAGAAAACTGGTGACTGAGGGAACATAAACCAATCAGAATGGCTTATTTTAAATGACA
Source organism: Crinia signifera (assembly GCF_055691185.1). Taxonomy (NCBI): domain Eukaryota; kingdom Metazoa; phylum Chordata; class Amphibia; order Anura; family Myobatrachidae; genus Crinia; species Crinia signifera. Next base: position 233,837,348 of record NC_139217.1, on the reverse strand, counting down.
GTTGCATCACCCAATCAGATGGTCTCAATTCTGAACTAATTTGCATAAGGGCTTAATTTGCTCTTCATAACTTACTGAGGTCCTTCCTCACCCTAGTCTAATTGAACACCTGCAGAACCATCCACAGATAGTTGATAACAAGAACATTCTTGACCAAGTGTCTTGCTGGTTGAAGGCTATTGCGTGATGGTGCCAGCAATAGTTGTAAAATAGAAAAATGTTGACTACATTCTTGACCAATTGTCTTGCTGGATGAAGACTATTGCATGATGGTCCCAGCAAAAGTTGTAAAATAGAAAACTGTTGACTGACAGTACATAAACAAATCAGAATGGCTTATTTTGAATGACAATTGCATCAACCAATCAGATGGTCTCAATTCTAAACTCATTTGCATAAGTACTTAATTTGCTCTTCATAACTTACTGAGGTCCTTCCTCACCCTAGTCTAATTGAACAGCTGCAGAACCAGCCACAGATAGTTGATAACAAGAGCATTCTTGACCAATTGTCTTGCTGGTTGAAGGCTATTGCGTGATGGTGCCAGCAATAGTTGTAAAATATAAAAATGTTGACGACATTCTTGACCAATTGTCTTGCTGGTTGAAGACTATTGCATGATTATCCCAGCAAAAGTTGTAAAACAGAAAACTGTTGACTGACAGTACATAAACCAATCAGAATGGCTTATTTTGAATGACAGTTGCATCAACCAATCAGATGGTCTCAATTCTAAACTCATTTGCATAAGGTCTTAATTTGCTCTTGATAACTTACTGAGGTCCTTCCTCACCCTAGTTTAATTGAACACCTGCAAAACCAGCCACAGATAGTTGATAACAGGAACATTCTTGACCAATTGTCTTGCTGGCTGAAGGCTATTGCGTGATGGTGCCAGCAAAAGTTGTAAAATAGAAAACTGGTGACAGACAGTACATAAGCCAATCAGAATGGCTTATTTTAAATGACAGTTGCATCACCCAATCAGATGGTCTCAATTCTGAACTAATTTGCATAAGGGCTTAATTTGCTCTTCATAACTTACTGAGGTCCTTCCTCACCCTAGTCTAATTGAACACCTGCAGAACCATCCACAGATAGTTGATAACAAGAACATTCTTGACCAAGTGTCTTGCTGGTTGAAGGCTATTGCGTGATGGTGCCAGCAATAGTTGTAAAATAGAAAAATGTTGACTACATTCTTGACCAATTGTCTTGCTGGTTGAAGACTATTGCATGATGGTCCCAGCAAAAGTTGTAAAATAGAAAACTGTTGACTGACAGTACATAAACAAATCAGAATGGCTTATTTTGAATGACAATTGCATCAACCAATCAGATGGTCTCAATTCTAAACTCATTTGCATAAGTACTTAATTTGCTCTTCATAACTTACTGAGGTCCTTCCTCACCCTAGTCTAATTGAACAGCTGCAGAACCAGCCACAGATAGTTGATAACAAGAGCATTCTTGACCAATTGTCTTGCTGGTTGAAGGCTATTGCGTGATGGTGCCAGCAATAGTTGTAAAATATAAAAATGTTGACGACATTCTTGACCAATTGTCTTGCTGGTTGAAGACTATTGCATGATTATCCCAGCAAAAGTTGTAAATCAGAAAACTGTTGACTGACAGTACATAAACCAATCAGAATGGCTTATTTTGAATGACAGTTGCATCAACCAATCAGATGGTCTCAATTCTAAACTCATTTGCATAAGGTCTTAATTTGCTCTTGATAACTTACTGAGGTCCTTCCTCACCCTAGTTTAATTGAACACCTGCAAAACCAGCCACAGATAGTTGATAACAGGAACATTCTTGACCAATTGTCTTGCTGGCTGAAGGCTATTGCGTGATGGTGCCAGCAAAAGTTGTAAAATAGAAAACTGGTGACAGACAGTACATAAGCCAATCAGAATGGCTTATTTTAAATGACAGTTGCATCACCCAATCAGATGGTCTCAATTCTGAACTAATTTGCATAAGGGCTTAATTTGCTCTTCATAACTTACTGAGGTCCTTCCTCACCCTAGTCTAATTGAACACCTGCAGAACCATCCACAGATAGTTGATAACAAGAACATTCTTGACCAAGTGTCTTGCTGGTTGAAGGCTATTGCGTGATGGTGCCAGCAATAGTTGTAAAATAGAAAAATGTTGACTACATTCTTGACCAATTGTCTTGCTGGTTGAAGACTATTGCATGATGGTCCCAGCAAAAGTTGTAAAATAGAAAACTGTTGACTGACAGTACATAAACAAATCAGAATGGCTTATTTTGAATGACAATTGCATCAACCAATCAGATGGTCTCAATTCTAAACTCATTTGCATAAGTACTTAATTTGCTCTTTATAACTTACTGAGGTCCTTCCTCACCCTAGTCTAATTGAACAGCTGCAGAACCAGCCACAGATAGTTGATAACAAGAGCATTCTTGACCAATTGTCTTGCTGGTTGAAGGCCATTGCGTGATGGTGCCAGCAATAGTTGTAAAATATAAAAATGTTGTCTACATTCTTGACCATTTGTCTTGCTGGTTGAAGACTATTGCATGATTATCCCAGCAAAAGTTGTAAAATAGAAAACTGTTGACTGACAGTACATAAACCAATCAGAATGGCTTATTTTGAATGACAATTGCATCAACCAATCAGATGGTCTCAATTCTAAACTCATTTGCATAAGTACTTAATTTGCTCTTCATAACTTACTGAGGTCCTTCCTCACCCTAGTTTAATTGAACACCTGCAAAACCAGCCACAGATAGTTGATAACAGAAACATTCTTGACCAATTGTCTTGCTGGTTAAAGGCTATTGCGTGATGGTGCCAGCAAAAGTTGTAAAATAGAAAACTGTTGACTGACAGTACATAAACCAATCAGAATGGCTTATTTTGAATGACAATTGCATCACCCAATCAGATGGTCTCAATTCTGAACTCATTTGCATAAGGGCTTAATTTGCTCTTCATAACTTACTGAGGTCCTTCCTCGCCCTAGTTTAATTGAACACCTGCAAAACCAGCCACAGATAGTTGATAACAGGAATATTCTTGACCAATTGTCTTGCTGGTTGAAGGCTATTGCGTGATGGTGCCAGCAATAGTTGTTAAAATTTAAAAATGTTGACTACATTCTTGACCAATTGTCTTGCTGGTTGAAGACTATTGCATGATTATCCCAGCAAAAGTTGTAAAACAGAAAACTGTTGACTGACAGTACATAAACCAATCAGAATGGCTTATTTTGAATGACAATTGCATCAACCAATCAGATGGTCTCAATTCTAAATTCATTTGCATAAGTACTTAATTTGCTCTTCATAACTTTCTGAGGTCCTTCCTCACCCTAGTTTAATTGAACACCTGCAAAACCAGCCACAGATAGTTGATAACAGGAACATTCTTGACCAATTGTCTTGCTGGTTGAAGGCTATTGCGTGATGGTGCCAGCAAAAGTTGTAAAATAGAAAACTGTTGACTGATGGTACATAAACCAATCAGAATGGCTTATTTTGAATGACAATTGCATCAACCAATCAGATGGTCTAAATTCTGAACTAATTTGCATAAGGGCTTTTTTTGCTTTTCATAACTTACTGAGGTCCTTCCTCACCCTAGTCTAATTGAACAACTGCAGAACCAGCCACAAATAGTTGATAACAAGAGCATTCTTGACCAATTGCCTTGCTGTTTGAAGACTATTGCATGATGGTCCCAGCAAAAGTTGTAAAATAGAAAACTGTTGACTGACAGTACATAAGCCAATCAGAATGGCTTATTTTGAATGACAGTTGCATCACCCAATCAGATGGTCTCAATTCTGAACTCATTTGCATAAGGGCTTAATTTGCTCTTCATAACTTACTGAGGTCCTTCCTCACCCTAGTCTAATTGAACACCTGCAAAACCAGCCACAGATAGTTGATAACAGGAATATTCTTGACCAATTGTCTTGCTGGTTGAAGGCTATTCCGTGATGGTGCCAGCAAAAGTTGTAAAATAGAAAACTGGTGACTGAGGGAACATAAACCAATCAGAATGGCTTATTTTGAATGACAATTGCATCAACCAATCAGATGGTCTAAATTCTGAACTAATTTGCATAAGGGCTTAATTTGCTCTTCATAACTTACTGAGGTCCTTCCTCACCCTAGTCTAATTAAACACCTGCAAAACCAGCCACAAATAGTTGATAACAAGAGCATTCTTGACCAATTGCCTTGCTGTTTGAAGACTATTGCATGATGGTCCCAGCAAAAGTTGTAAAATAGAAAACTGTTGACTGACAGTACATAAGCCAATCAGAATGGCTTATTTTAAATGACAGTTGCATCACCCAATCAGATGGTCTCAATTCTGAACAAATTTGCATAAGGGCTTAATTTGCTCTTCATAACTTACTGAGGTCCTTCCTCACCCTAGTCTAATTGAACACCTGCAGAACCATCCACAGATAGTTGATAACAAGAACATTCTTGACCAAGTGTCTTGCTGGTTGAAGGCTATTGCGTGATGGTGCCAGCAATAGTTGTAAAATAGAAAAATGTTGACTACATTCTTGACCAATTGTCTTGCTGGTTGAAGACTATTGCATGATGGTCCCAGCAAAAGTTGTAAAATAGAAAACTGTTGACTGACAGTACATAAACAAATCAGAATGGCTTATTTTGAATGACAATTGCATCAACCAATCAGATGGTCTCAATTCTAAACTCATTTGCATAAGTACTTAATTTGCTCTTTATAACTTACTGAGGTCCTTCCTCACCCTAGTCTAATTGAACAGCTGCAGAACCAGCCACAGATAGTTGATAACAAGAGCATTCTTGACCAATTGTCTTGCTGGTTGAAGGCCATTGCGTGATGGTGCCAGCAATAGTTGTAAAATATAAAAATGTTGACTACATTCTTGACCATTTGTCTTGCTGGTTGAAGACTATTGCATGATTATCCCAGCAAAAGTTGTAAAATAGAAAACTGTTGACTGACAGTACATAAACCAATCAGAATGGCTTATTTTGAATGACAATTGCATCAACCAATCAGATGGTCTCAATTCTAAACTCATTTGCATAAGTACTTAATTTGCTCTTCATAACTTACTGAGGTCCTTCCTCACCCTAGTTTAATTGAACACCTGCAAAACCAGCCACAGATAGTTGATAACAGAAACATTCTTGACCAATTGTCTTGCTGGTTAAAGGCTATTGCGTGATGGTGCCAGCAAAAGTTGTAAAATAGAAAACTGTTGACTGACAGTACATAAACCAATCAGAATGGCTTATTTTGAATGACAATTGCATCACCCAATCAGATGGTCTCAATTCTGAACTCATTTGCATAAGGGCTTAATTTGCTCTTCATAACTTACTGAGGTCCTTCCTCACCCTAGTTTAATTGAACACCTGCAAAACCAGCCACAGATAGTTGATAACAGGAATATTCTTGACCAATTGTCTTGCTGGTTGAAGGCTATTGCGTGATGGTGCCAGCAATAGTTGTTAAAATTTAAAAATGTTGACTACATTCTTGACCAATTGTCTTGCTGGTTGAAGACTATTGCATGATTATCCCAGCAAAAGTTGTAAAACAGAAAACTGTTGACTGACAGTACATAAACCAATCAGAATGGCTTATTTTGAATGACAATTGCATCAACCAATCAGATGGTCTCAATTCTAAATGCATTTGCATAAGTACTTAATTTGCTCTTCATAACTTTCTGAGGTCCTTCCTCACCCTAGTTTAATTGAACACCTGCAAAACCAGCCACAGATAGTTGATAACAGGAACATTCTTGACCAATTGTCTTGCTGGTTGAAGGCTATTGCGTGATGGTGCCAGCAAAAGTTGTAAAATAGAAAACTGTTGACTGATGGTACATAAACCAATCAGAATGGCTTATTTTGAATGACAATTGCATCAACCAATCAGATGGTCTAAATTCTGAACTAATTTGCATAAGGGCTTTTTTTGCTTTTCATAACTTAGGCCCTTATTCTAATCGGCTCGGTACGGCCCGCGTGCGGCCGTACCGCCGATGTTTTCTCTCTGCACATGCGCAGAGGTCACTCTGCGCATGTGCAGGGGAATTCTCCGTGTTAAAAATTTAGACGCCGCAAAGGGGGCGTATAGGGGCGTGAGGGGCTTCATCCCCTCATTTCCCTATGTGTACGCCCCGCGTTTCATGGGCGTTCCCATGCAAACGCGGGGCGTACGCATGGTAATGAGGGCATGACGCCACTCATGGGGGCGGAAAGCTGACGTCGCCGGATGTCAGCTTTCAGCCCCCATACAAGCTACCACACGGACGATTGTCCGTGTGGTCTCAGCTTGCGGGAGCTGCCGCGGCGTGCGGTCCTGCCTTCGATGGTCGTCGACCATCGAATGCAGGGGGCAGCTCCCAGCATGGTGGAGGCGTACGCCTCCACCATTTTCGTGCGGTTCGCCAGCCGTCCGTGTACGGACGCCCGTGGCGAACCGTATGGTGGGCGGGGATTCGTCTGGTGCGGTCGGAGCCGCATATGCGGCTCGACCGCACCAACCAGAATAAGGGCCTTACTGAGGTCCTTCCTCACCCTAGTCTAATTGAACAACTGCAGAACCAGCCACAAATAGTTGATAACAAGAGCATTTTTGACCAATTGCCTTGCTGTTTGAAGACTATTGCATGATGGTCCCAGCAAAAGTTGTAAAATAGAAAACTGTTGACTGACAGTACATAAGCCAATCAGAATGGCTTATTTTGAATGACAGTTGCATCACCCAATCAGATGGTCTCAATTCTGAACTCATTTGCATAAGGGCTTAATTTGCTCTTCATAACTTACTGAGGTCCTTCCTCACCCTAGTCTAATTGAACACCTGCAAAACCAGCCACAGATAGTTGATAACAGGAATATTCTTGACCAGTTGTCTTGCTGGTTGAAGGCTATTCCGTGATGGTGCCAGCAAAAGTTGTAAAATAGAAAACTGGTGACTGAGGGAACATAAACCAATCAGAATGGCTTATTTTGAATGACAATTGCATCAACCAATCAGATGGTCTAAATTCTGAACTAATTTGCATAAGGGCTTTTTTTGCTCTTCATAACTTACTGAGGTCCTTCCTCACCCTAGTCTAATTGAACACCTGCAAAACCAGCCACAGATAGTTGATAACAGGAATATTCTTGACCAATTGTCTTGCTGGTTGAAGGCTATTCCGTGATGGTGCCAGCAAAAGTTGTAAAATAGAAAACTGGTGACTGAGGGAACATAAACCAATCAGAATGGCTTATTTTGAATGACAATTGCATCAACCAATCAGATGGTCTAAATTCTGAACTAATTTGCATAAGGGCTTTTTTTGCTCTTCATAACTTACTGAGGTCCTTCCTCACCCTAGTCTAATTGAACACCTGCAGAACCATCCACAGATAGTTGATAACAAGAACATTCTTGACCAAGTGTCTTGCTGGTTGAAGCCTATTGCGTGATGGTGCCAGCAATAGTTGTAAAATAGAAAAATGTTGACTACATTCTTGACCAATTGTCTTGCTGGTTGAAGACTATTGCATGATGGTCCCAGCAAAAGTTGTAAAATAGAAAACTGTTGACTGACAGTACATAAACAAATCAGAATGGCTTATTTTGAATGACAATTGCATCAACCAATCAGATGGTCTCAATTCTAAACTCATTTGCATAAGTACTTAATTTGCTCTTCATAACTTACTGAGGTCCTTCCTGAACCTAGTCTAATTGAACAGCTGCAGAACCAGCCACAGATAGTTGATAACAAGAGCATTCTTGACCAATTGTCTTGCTGGTTGAAGGCTATTGCGTGATGGTGCCAGCAATAGTTGTAAAATATAAAAATGTTGACGACATTCTTGACCAATTGTCTTGCTGGTTGAAGACTATTGCATGATTATCCCAGCAAAAGTTGTAAAACAGAAAACTGTTGACTGACAATACATAAACCAATCAGAATGGCTTATTTTGAATGACAGTTGCATCAACCAATCAGATGGTCTCAATTCTAAACTCATTTGCATAAGGGCTTAATTTGCTCTTCATAACTTACTGAGGTCCTTCCTCACCCTAGTCTAATTGAACACCTGCAGAACCAGCCACAAATAGTTGATAACAAGAGCATTTTTGACTAATTGCCTTGCTGGTTGAAGGCTATTGCGTGATGGTCCCAGCAAAAGTTGTAAAATAGAAAACTGTTGACTGACAGTACATAAGCCAATCAGAATGGCTTATTTTGAATGACAGTTGCATCACCCAATCAGATGGTCTCAATTCTGAACTAATTTGCATGAGGGCTTAATTTGCTCTTCATAACTTACTGAGGTCCTTACTCACCCTAGTCTAATTGAACACCTGCAGAACCAGCCACAGATAGTTGATAACAAGAACATTCTTGACCAAGTGTCTTGCTGGTTGATGGCTATTGCGTGATGGTGCCAGCAATAGTTGTAAAATAGAAAAATCTTAACTACATTCTTGACCAATTGTCTTGCTGGTTGAAGACTATTGCATGATGGTCCCAGCAAAAGTTGTAAAATAGAAAACTGTTGACTGACAGTACATAAACCAATCAGAATGGCTTATTTTGAATGACAATTGCATCAACCAATCAGATGGTCTCAATTCTAAACTCATTTGCATAAGTACTTAATTTGCTCTTCATAACTTACTGAGGTCCTTCCTCACCCTAGTTTAATTGAACACCTGCAAAACCAGCCACAGATAGTTGATAACAGGAACATTCTTGACCAATTGTCTTTCTGGTTAAAGGCTATTGCGTGATTATCCCAGCAAAAGTTGTAAAATAGAAAACTGTTGACTGACAGTACATAAACCAATCAGAATGGCTTATTTTGAATGGCAATTGCATCAACCAATCAGATGGTCTCAATTCTGAACTCATTTGCATAAGGGCTTCATTTGCTCTTCATAACTTACTAAGGTCCTTCCTCACCCTAGTCTAATTGAACACCTGCAAAACCAGCCACAGATAGTTGATAACAGGAACATTCTTGACCAATTGTCTTGCTGGTTGAAGGCTATTGCGTGATGGTGCCAGCAAAAGTTGTAAAATAAAAAACTGTTGACTGATGGTACATAAACCAATCAGAATGGCTTATTTTGAATGACAATTGCATCAACCAATCAGAAGGTCTAAATTCTGAACTAATTTGCATAAGGGCTTTTTTTTGCTATTCATAACTTACTGAGGTCCTTCCTCACCCTAGTCTAATTGAACACCTGCAGAACCAGCCACAAATAGTTGATAACAAGAGCATTCTTGACTAATTGCCTTGCTGGTTGAAGGCTATTGCGTGATGGTGCCAGCAATAGTTGTAAAATAGAAAAATGTTGACTACATTCTTGACCAATTGTCTTGCTGGTTGAAGACTATTGCATGATGGTCCCAGCAAAAGTTGTAAAATAGAAAACTGTTGACTGACAGTACATAAACCAATCAGAATGGCTTATTTTGAATGACAATTGCATCAACCAATCAGATGGTCTCAATTCTAAACTCATTTGCATAAGTACTTAATTTGCTCTTCATAACTTACTGAGGTCCTTCCTCACCCTAGTTTAATTGAACACCTGCAAAACCAGCCACAGATAGTTGATAACAGGAACATTCTTGACCAATTGTCTTGCTCGTTGAAGGCTATTGCATGATGGTGCCAGCAAAAGTTGTAAAATAGAAAACTGTTGACTGATGGTACATAAACCAATCAGAATGGCTTATTTTAAATGACAATTGCATCAACCAATCAGATGGTCTAAATTCTGAACTAATTAGCATAAGGGCTTTTTTTGCTCTTCATAACTTACTGAGGTTCTTTCTCACCCTAGTCTAATTGAACACCTGCAGAACCAGCCACAAATAGTTGATAACAAGAGCATTCTTGACCAATTGCCTTGCTGTTTGAAGACTATTGCATGATGGTCCCAGCAAAAGTTGTAAAATAGAAAACTGTTGACTGACAGTACATAAGCCAATCAGAATGGCTTATTTTGAATGACAGTTGCATCACCCAAACAGATGGTCTCAATTCTGAACTAATTTGCATAAGGGCTTAATTTGCTCTTCATAACTTATTGAGGTCCTTCCTCACCCTAGTCTAATTGAACACCTGCAAAACCAGCCACAAATAGTTGATAACGAAAGCATTTTTGACTAATTGCCTTGCTGGTTGAAGGCTATTGCGTGATGGTCCCAGCAAAAGTTGTAAAATAGAAAACTGTTGACTGACAGTACATAAGCCAATCAGAATGGCTTATTTTGAATGACAGTTGCATCACCCAATCAGATGGTCTCAATTCTGAACTAATTTGCATGAGGGCTTAATTTGCTCTTCATAACTTACTGAGGTCCTTCCTCACCCTAGTCTAATTGAACACCTGCAGAACCAGCCACAGATAGTTCATAACAAGAACATTCTTGACCAAGTGTCTTGCTGGTTGAAGGCTATTGCGTGATGGTGCCAGCAATAGTTGTAAAATAGAAAAATGTTAACTACATTCTTGACCAATTGTCTTGCTGGTTGAAGACTATTGCATGATGGACCCAGCAAAAGTTGTAAAATAGAAAACTGTTGACTGACAGTACATAAACCAATCAGAATGGCTTATTTTGAATGACAATTGCATCAACCAATCAGATGGTCTCAATTCTAAACTCATTTGCATAAGTACTTAATTTGCTCTTTATAACTTACTGAGGTCCTTCCTCACCCTAGTTTAATTGAACACCTGCAAAACCAGCCACAAATAGTTGATAACAGGAACATTCTTGACCAATTGTCTTGCTGGTTGAAGGCTATTGAATGATGGTGCCAGCAAAAGTTGTAAAATAGAAAACTGTTGACTGATGGTACATAAACCAATCAGAATGGCTTATTTTGAATGACAATTGCATCAACCAATCAGATGGTCTCAATTCTGAACTAATTTGCATAAGGGCTTAATTTGCTCTTCATAACTTACTGAGGTCCTTCCTCACCCTAGTCTAACTGAACACCTGCAGAAACAGCCACAGATAGTTGATAACAAGAACATTCTTCACCAATTGTCTTGCTGGTTGAAGACTATTGCATGATTATCCCAGCAAAAGTTGTAAAAAAGAAAATTGTTGACTGACAGTACATAAGCCAATAAAGAATGGCTTATTTTGAATGACAGTTGCATCACCCAATCAGATGGTCTCAATTCTAAACTAATTTGCATAAGTACTTAATTTGCTCTTCATAACTTACTGAGGTCCTTCCTCACCATAGTCTAATTGAACACCTGCAGAACCAGCCACAGATAGTTGATAACAAGAACATTCTTGACCAATTGTCTTGCTGGTTGAAGGCCATTGCGTGATGGTGTCAGCAATAGTTGTAAAATATAAAAATGTTGACTACATTCTTGACCATTTGTCTTGATGGTTGAAGACTATTGCATGATTATCCCAGCAAAAGTTGTAAAATAGAAAACTGTTGACTGACAGTACATAAACCAATCAGAATGGCTTATTTTGAATGACAATTGCATCAACCAATCAGATGGTCTCAATTCTAAACTCATTTGCATAAGTACTTAATTTGCTCTTCATAACTTACTGAGGTCCTTCCTCACCCTAGTTTAATTGAACACCTGCAAAACCAGCCACAGATAGTTGATAACAGGAACATTCTTGACCAATTGCCTTGCTGTTTGAAGACTATTGCATGATGGTCCCAGCAAAAGTTGTAAAATAGAAAACTGTTGACTGACAGTACATAAGCCAATCAGAATGGCTTATTTTGAATGACAGTTGCATCACCCAATCAGATGGTCTCAATTCTGAAATCATTTGCATGAGGGCTTAATTTGCTCTTCATAACTTACTGAGGTCCTTACTCACCCTAGTCTAATTGAACACCTGCAGAACCAGCCACAGATAGTTGATAACAAGAACATTCTTGACCAAGTGTATTGCTGGTTGATGGCTATTGCGTGATGGTGCCAGCAATAGTTGTAAAATAGAAAAATCTTAACTACATTCTTGACCAATTGTCTTGCTGGTTGAAGACTATTGCATGATGGTCCCAGCAAAAGTTGTAAAATAGAAAACTGTTGACTGACAGTACATAAACCAATCAGAATGGCTTATTTTGAATGGCAATTGCATCAACCAATCAGATGGTCTCAATTCTGAACTCATTTGCATAAGGGCTTCATTTGCTCTTCATAACTTACTAAGGTCCTTCCTCACCCTAGTCTAATTGAACACCTGCAAAACCAGCCACAGATAGTTGATAACAGGAACATTCTTGACCAATTGTCTTGCTGGTTGAAGGCTATTGCGTGATGGTGCCAGCAAAAGTTGTAAAATAAAAAACTGTTGACTGATGGTACATAAACCAATCAGAATGGCTTATTTTGAATGACAATTGCATCAACCAATCAGAAGGTCTAAATTCTGAACTAATTTGCATAAGGGCTTTTTTTTGCTATTCATAACTTACTGAGGTCCTTCCTCACCCTAGTCTAATTGAACACCTGCAGAACCAGCCACAAATAGTTGATAACAAGAGCATTCTTGACTAATTGCCTTGCTGGTTGAAGGCTATTGCGTGATGGTGCCAGCAATAGTTGTAAAATAGAAAAATGTTGACTACATTCTTGACCAATTGTCTTGCTGGTTGAAGACTATTGCATGATGGTCCCAGCAAAAGTTGTAAAATAGAAAACTGTTGACTGACAGTACATAAACCAATCAGAATGGCTTATTTTGAATGACAATTGCATCAACCAATCAGATGGTCTCAATTCTAAACTCATTTGCATAAGTACTTAATTTGCTCTTCATAACTTACTGAGGTCCTTCCTCACCCTAGTTTAATTGAACACCTGCAAAACCAGCCACAGATAGTTGATAACAGGAACATTCTTGACCAATTGTCTTGCTCGTTGAAGGCTATTGCATGATGGTGCCAGCAAAAGTTGTAAAATAGAAAACTGTTGACTGATGGTACATAAACCAATCAGAATGGCTTATTTTAAATGACAATTGCATCAACCAATCAGATGGTCTAAATTCTGAACTAATTAGCATAAGGGCTTTTTTTGCTCTTCATAACTTACTGAGGTTCTTTCTCACCCTAGTCTAATTGAACACCTGCAGAACCAGCCACAAATAGTTGATAACAAGAGCATTCTTGACCAATTGCCTTGCTGTTTGAAGACTATTGCATGATGGTCCCAGCAAAAGTTGTAAAATAGAAAACTGTTGACTGACAGTACATAAGCCAATCAGAATGGCTTATTTTGAATGACAGTTGCATCACCCAAACAGATGGTCTCAATTCTGAACTAATTTGCATAAGGGCTTAATTTGCTCTTCATAACTTATTGAGGTCCTTCCTCACCCTAGTCTAATTGAATACCTGCAAAACCAGCCACAAATAGTTGATAACGAAAGCATTTTTGACTAATTGCCTTGCTGGTTGAAGGCTATTGCGTGATGGTCCCAGCAAAAGTTGTAAAATAGAAAACTGTTGACTGACAGTACATAAGCCAATCAGAATGGCTTATTTTGAATGACAGTTGCATCACCCAATCAGATGGTCTCAATTCTGAACTAATTTGCATGAGGGCTTAATTTGCTCTTCATAACTTACTGAGGTCCTTCCTCACCCTAGTCTAATTGAACACCTGCAGAACCAGCCACAGATAGTTCATAACAAGAACATTCTTGACCAAGTGTCTTGCTGGTTGAAGGCTATTGCGTGATGGTGCCAGCAATAGTTGTAAAATAGAAAAATGTTAACTACATTCTTGACCAATTGTCTTGCTGGTTGAAGACTATTGCATGATGGACCCAGCAAAAGTTGTAAAATAGAAAACTGTTGACTGACAGTACATAAACCAATCAGAATGGCTTATTTTGAATGACAATTGCATCAACCAATCAGATGGTCTCAATTCTAAACTCATTTGCATAAGTACTTAATTTGCTCTTCATAACTTACTGAGGTCCTTCCTCACCCTAGTTTAATTGAACACCTGCAAAACCAGCCACAAATAGTTGATAACAGGAACATTCTTGACCAATTGTCTTGCTGGTTGAAGGCTATTCAATGATGGTGCCAGCAAAAGTTGTAAAATAGAAAACTGTTGACTGATGGTACATAAACCAATCAGAATGGCTTATTTTGAATGACAATTGCATCAACCAATCAGATGGTCTCAATTCTGAACTAATTTGCATAAGGGCTTAATTTGCTCTTCATAACTTACTGAGGTCCTTCCTCACCCTAGTCTAACTGAACACCTGCAGAAACAGCCACAGATAGTTGATAACAAGAACATTCTTCACCAATTGTCTTGCTGGTTGAAGACTATTGCATGATTATCCCAGCAAAAGTTGTAAAAAAGAAAATTGTTGACTGACAGTACATAAGCCAATAAAGAATGGCTTATTTTGAATGACAGTTGCATCACCCAATCAGATGGTCTCAATTCTAAACTAATTTGCATAAGTACTTAATTTGCTCTTCATAACTTACTGAGGTCCTTCCTCACCATAGTCTAATTGAACACCTGCAGAACCAGCCACAGATAGTTGATAACAAGAACATTCTTGACCAATTGTCTTGCTGGTTGAAGGCCATTGCGTGATGGTGTCAGCAATAGTTGTAAAATATAAAAATGTTGACTACATTCTTGACCATTTGTCTTGATGGTTGAAGACTATTGCATGATTATCCCAGCAAAAGTTGTAAAATAGAAAACTGTTGACTGACAGTACATAAACCAATCAGAATGGCTTATTTTGAATGACAATTGCATCAACCAATCAGATGGTCTCAATTCTAAACTCATTTGCATAAGTACTTAATTTGCTCTTCATAACTTACTGAGGTCCTTCCTCACCCTAGTTTAATTGAACACCTGCAAAACCAGCCACAGATAGTTGATAACAGGAACATTCTTGACCAATTGCCTTGCTGTTTGAAGACTATTGCATGATGGTCCCAGCAAAAGTTGTAAAATAGAAAACTGTTGACTGACAGTACATAAGCCAATCAGAATGGCTTATTTTGAATGACAGTTGCATCACCCAATCAGATGGTCTCAATTCTGAAATCATTTGCATAAGGGCTTAATTTGCTCTTCATAACTTACTGAGGTTCTTCCTCACCCTAGTCTAATTGAACACCTGCAAAACCAGCCACAGATAGTTGATAACAGGAATATTCTTGACCAATTGTCTTGCTGGTTGAAGGCTATTCCGTGATGGTGCCAGCAAAAGTTGTAAAATAGAAAACTGGTGACTGAGGGTACATAAACCAATCAGAATGGCTTATTTTGAATGACAATTGCATCAACCAATCAGATGGTCTAAATTCTGAACTAATTTGCATAAGGGCTTTTTTTGCTCTTCATAACTTACTGAGGTCCTTCCTCACCCTAGTCTAATTGAACACCTGCAGAACCAGCCACAAATAGTTGATAACAAGAGCATTCTTGACCAATTGCCTTGCTGTTTGAAGACTATTGCATGATGGTCCCAGCAAAAGTTGTAAAATAGAAAACTGTTGACTGACAGTACATAAGCTAATCAGAATGGCTTATTTTGAATGACAGTTGCATCACCCAATCAGATGGTCTCAATTCTGAACTAATTTGCATAAGGGCTTAATTTGTTCTTCATAACTTACTGAGGTCCTTCCTAACTCTATTCTAATTGAACACCTGCAGAACCATCCACAGATAGTTGATAACAAGAACATTCTTGACCAAGTGTCTTGCTGGTTGAAGGCTATTGCGTGATGGTGCCAGCAATAGTTGTAAAATAGAAAAATGTTGACTACATTCTTGACCAATTGTCTTGCTGGTTGAAGACTATTGCATGATGGTCCCAGCAAAAGTTGTAAAATAGAAAACTGTTGACTGACAGTACATAAACCAATCAGAATGGCTTATTTTGAATGACAATTGCATCAACCAATCAGATGGTCTCAATTCTAAACTCATTTGCATAAGTACTTAATTTGCTCTTCATAACTTACTGAGGTCCTTCCTCACCCTAGTCTAATTGAACAGCTGCAGAACCAGCCACAGATAGTTGATAACAAGAGCATTCTTGACCAAATGTCTTGCTGGTTGAAGACTATTGCATGATTATCCCAGCAAAAGTTGTAAAACAGAAAACTGTTGACTGACAGTACATAAACCAATCAGAATGGCTTATTTTGAATGACAGTTGCATCACCCAATCAGATGGTCTCAATTCTGAACTCATTTGCATAAGGGCTTAATTTGCTCTTCATAACTTACTGAGGTCCTTCCTCACCCTAGTCTAATTGTACACCTGCAAAACAAGCCACAGATAGTTGATAACAGGAACATTCTTGACCAATTGTCTTGCTGGTTGAAGGCTATTGCGTGATGGTGCCAGCAAAAGTTGTAAAATAGAAAACTGTTGACTGACGGAACATAAACCAATCAGAATGGCTTATTTTGAATGACAATTGCATCAACCAATCAGATGGTCTAAATTCTGAACTCATTTGCATAAGGGCTTAATTTGCTCTTCATAACTTACTAAGGTCCTTCCTCACCCTAGTCTAATTGAACACCTGCAAAACCAGCCACAGATAGTTGATAACAGGAACATTCTTGACCAATTGTCTTGCTGTTTGAAGGCTATTGCGTGATGGTGCCAGCAATAGTTGTAAAATAGAAAAATGTTAACTACATTCTTGACCAATTGTCTTGCTGGTTGAAGGCTATTGCGTGATGGTGCCAGCAAAAGTTGTAAAATAGAAAACTGTTGACTGACGGTACATAAACCAATCAGAATGGCTTATTTTGAATGACAATTGCATCAACCAATCAGATGGTCTAAATTCTGAACTAATATGCATAAGGGCTTTTTTTTTGCTATTCATAACTTACTGAGGTCCTTCCTCACCCTAGTCTAATTGAACACCTGCAGAACCAGCCACAAATAGTTGATAACAAGAGCATTCTTGACTAATTGCCTTACTGGTTGAAGGCTATTGCGTGATGGTGCCAGCAATAGTTGTAAAATAGAAAAATGTTGACTACATTCTTGACCAATTGTCTTGCTGGTTGAAGACTATTGCATGATGGTCCCAGCAAAAGTTGTAAAATAGAAAACTGTTGACTGACAGTACATAAACCAATCAGAATGGCTTATTTTGAATGACAATTGCATCAACCAATCAGATGGTCTCAATTCTAAACTAATTTGCATAAGTACTTAATTTGCTCTTCATAACTTACTGAGGTCCTTCCTCACCCTAGTTTAATTGAACACCTGCAAAACCAGCCACAGATAGTTGATAACAGGAACATTCTTGACCAATTGCCTTGCTGTTTGAAGACTATTGCATGATGGTCCCAGCAAAAGTTGTAAAATAGAAAACTGTTGACTGACAGTACATAAGCCAATCAGAATGGCTTATTTTGAATGACAGTTGCATCACCCAATCAGATGGTCTCAATTCTGAAATCATTTGCATAAGGGCTTAATTTGCTCTTCATAACTTACTGAGGTCCTTCCTCACCCTAGTCTAATTGAACACCTGCAAAACCAGCCACAGATAGTTGATAACAGGAATATTCTTGACCAATTGTCTTGCTGGTTGAAGGCTATTCCGTGATGGTGCCAGCAAAAGTTGTAAAATAGAAAACTGGTGACTAAGGGTACATAAACCAATCAGAATGGCTTATTTTGAATGACAATTGCATCAACCAATCAGATGGTCTAAATTCTGAACTAATTTGCATAAGGGCTTTTTTTGCTCTTCATAACTTACTGAGGTCCTTCCTCACCCTAGTCTAATTGAACACCTGCAGAACCAGCCACAAATAGTTGATAACAAGAGCATTCTTGACCAATTGCCTTGCTGTTTGAAGACTATTGCATGATGGTCCCAGCAAAAGTTGTAAAATAGAAAACTGTTGACTGACAGTACATAAGCTAATCAGAATGGCTTATTTTGAATGACAGTTGCATCACCCAATCAGATGGTCTCAATTCTGAACTAATTTGCATAAGGGCTTAATTTGCTCTTCATAACTTACTGAGGTCCTTCCTCACCCTAGTCTAATTGAACACCTGCAGAACCATCCACAGATAGTTGATAACAAGAACATTCTTGACCAAGTGTCTTGCTGGTTGAAGGCTATTGCGTGATGGTGCCAGCAATAGTTGTAAAATAGAAAAATGTTGACTACATTCTTGACCAATTGTCTTGCTGATTGAAGACTATTGCATGATGGTCCCAGCAAAAGTTGTAAAATAGAAAACTGTTGACTGACAGTACATAAACCAATCAGAATGGCTTATTTTGAATGACAATTGCATCAACCAATCAGATGGTCTCAATTCTAAACTCATTTGCATAAGTACTTAATTTGCTCTTCATAACTTACTGAGGTCCTTCCTCACCCTAGTCTAATTGAACAGCTGCAGAACCAGGCACAGATAGTTGATAACAAGAGCATTCTTGACCAAATGTCTTGCTGGTTGAAGACTATTGCATGATTATCCCAGCAAAAGTTGTAAAACAGAAAACTGTTGACTGACAGTACATAAACCAATCAGAATGGCTTATTTTGAATGACATTTGCATCACCCAATCAGATGGTCTCAATTCTGAACTCATTTGCATAAGGGCTTAATTTGCTCTTCATAACTTACTGAGGTCCTTCCTCACCCTAGTCTAATTGTACACCTGCAAAACAAGCCACAGATACAGATAGCGCAGGGCTTGTCTTTGCTGGGGATGGCGGAGGACTCGCCACCCGCCATCCCCCGCCCCGCGCCATCTGTATGTCGGAAGGGGACGCGCGTGCACGAGGTGCACGCGCGTCCCGTTCCGACGGAGCTTTTGCCCGGGTCCCCGCCGGCTTCCCCGGGTCCCCGCCGGTCCACACCGCCCCCCCGCAGCCCCCCGCAGCCCTGCCCGTCTCCCTGAAGCTGGAGACGGGCAGGACTGCACCCGCCGCGCCGCCTCGCCGCCCGGCTATTGAGACGCTCGTGCGTGGGAGACGCACGAGCGTCTCATTCAGCCAGAGCGCCAGATTGCTGGCGGATCGCCAGGGACACGGTCCTGGCGCTCCGCCAGCAATAACAAGCCCTGCTCCATCTGTAGTTGATAACAGGAACATTCTTGACCAATTGTCTTGCTGGTTGAAGGCTATTGCGTGATGGTGCCAGCAAAAGTTGTAAAATAGAAAACTGTTGACTGACGGAACATAAACCAATCAGAATGGCTTATTTTGAATGACAATTGCATCAACCAATCAGATGGTCTAAATTCTGAACTAATTTGCATAAGGGCTTTTTTTTTGCTCTTCATAACTTACTGAGGTCCATCCTCACCCTAGTCTAATTGAACACCTGCAGAACCAGCCACAAATAGTTGATAAAAAGAGCATTCTTGACTAATTGCCTTGCTGGTTGAAGGCTATTGCGTGATGGTCCCAGCAAAAGTTGTAAAATAGAAAACTGTTGACTGACAGTACATAAGCCAATCAGAATGGCTTATTTTGAATGACAGTTGCATCACCCAATCAGATGGTCTCAATTCTGAACTCATTTGCATAAGGGCTTAATTTGCTCTTCATAACTTACTAAGGTCCTTCCTCACCCTAGTCTAATTGAACACCTGCAAAACCAGCCACAGATAGTTGATAACAGGAACATTCTTGACCAATTGTCTTGCTCTTTGAAGGCTATTGCGTGATGGTGCCAGCAATAGTTGTAAAATAGAAAAATGTTAACTACATTCTTGACCAATTGTCTTGCTGGTTGAAGGCTATTGCGTGATGGTGCCAGCAAAAGTTGTAAAATAGAAAACTGTTGACTGACGGTACATAAACCAATCAGAATGGCTTATTTTGAATGACAATTGCATCAACCAATCAGATGGTCTAAATTCTGAACTAATATGCATAAGGGCTTTTTTTTGCTATTCATAACTTACTGAGGTCCTTCCTCACCCTAGTCTAATTGAACACCTGCAGAACCAGCCACAAATAGTTGATAACAAGAGCATTCTTGACTAATTGCCTTGCTGGTTGAAGGCTATTGCGTGATGGTGCCAGCAATAGTTGTAAAATAGAAAAATGTTGACTACATTCTTGACCAATTGTCTTGCTGGTTGAAGACTATTGCATGATGGTCCCAGCAAAAGTTGTAAAATAGAAAACTGTTGACTGACAGTACATAAACCAATCAGAATGGCTTATTTTGAATGACAATTGCATCAACCAATCAGATGGTCTCAATTCTAAACTCATTTGCATAAGTACTTAATTTGCTCTTCATAACTTACTGAGGTCCTTCCTCACCCTAGTTTAATTGAACACCTGCAAATCCAGCCACAGATAGTTGATAACAGAAACATTCTTGACCAATTGTCTTGCTGGTTGAAGGCTATTGCGTGATGGTGCCAGCAAAAGTTGTAAAATAGAAAACTGTTGACTGATGGTACATAAACCAATCAGAATGGCTTATTTTGAATGACAATTGCATCAACCAATCAGATGGTCTAAATTCTGAACTAATTAGCATAAGGGCTTTTTTTGCTCTTCATAACTTACTGAGGTCCTTTCTCACCCTAGTCTAATTGAACACCTGCAGAACCAGCCACAAATAGTTGATAACAAGAGCATTCTTGACCAATTGCCTTGCTGTTTGAAGACTATTGCATGATGGTCCCAGCAAAAGTTGTAAAATAGAAAACTGTTGACTGACAGTACATAAGCCAATCAGAATGGCTTATTTTGAATGACAGTTGCATCACCCAATCAGATGGTCTCAATTCTGAACTAATTTGCATAAGGGCTTAATTTGCTATTCATAACTTATTAAGGTCCTTCCTCACCCTAGTCTAATTAAACACCTGCAGAACCAGCCACAGATAGTTGATAACAAGAACATTCTTGACAAAGTGTCTTGCTGGTTGAAGGCTATTGCGTGATGGTGCCAGCAATAGTTGTAAAATAGAAAAATGTTGACTACATTCTTGACCAATTGTCTTGCTGGTTGAAGACTATTGCATGATGGTCCCAGCAAAAGTTGTAAAATAGAAAACTGTTGACTGACAGTACATAAACCAATCAGATGGTCTCAATTCTAAACTCATTTGCATAAGTACTTAATTTGCTCTTCATAACTTCCTGAGGTCCTTCCTCGCCCTAGTTTAATTGAACACCTGCAAAACCAGCCACAGATAGTTGATAACAGGAACATTCTTGACCAATTGTCTTGCTGGTTGAAGGCTATTGAGTGATGGTGCCAGCAAAAGTTGTAAAATAGAAAACTGTTGACTGATGGTACATAAACCAATCAGAATAGCTTATTTTGAATGACAATTGCATCAACCAATCAGATGGTCTCAATTCTGAACTAATTTGCATAAGGGCTTAATTTGCTCTTCATAACTTACTGAGGTCCTTCCTCACCCTAGTCTAATTGAACACCTGCAGAAAAAGCCATAGATAGTTGATAACAAGAACATTCTTCACCAATTGTCTTGCTGGTTGAAGACTATTGCATGATTATCCCAGCAAAAGTTGTAAAAAAGAAAATTGTTGACTACATTCTTGACCAATTGTCTTGCTGGTTGAAGACTATTGCATGATGGTCCCAGCAAAAGTTGTAAAATAGGTAACTGTTGACTGACATTACATAAACCAATCAGAATGGCTTATTTTGAATGACAATTGCATCAACCAATCAGATGGTCTCAATTCTGAACTAATTTGCATAAGGGCTTTATTTGCTCTTCATAACTTACTGAGGTCCTTCCTAACTCTATTCTAATTGAACACCTGCAGAACCAGCCACAGATAGTTGATAACAAGAGCATTCTTGACCAATTGCCTTGCTGTTTGAAGACTATTGCATGATGGTCCCAGCAAAAGTTGTAAAATAGAAAATTGTTGTCTGACAGTACATAAGCCAATAAAGAATGGCTTATTTTGAATGAAAGTTGCATCACCCAATCAGATGGTCTCAATTCTGAACTCATTTGCATAAGGGCTTAATTTGCTCTTCATAACTTACTGAGGTCCTTCCTCACTCTAGTCTAATTGAACACCTGCAAAACCAGCCACAGATAGTTGATAACAGGAATATTCTTGACAAATTGTCTTGCTGGTTGAAGGCTATTGCGTGATGGTGCCAGCAATAGTTGTAAAATATAAAAATGTTGACTACATTCTTGACCAATTGTCTTGCTGTTTGAAGACTATTGCATGATTATCCCAGCAAAAGTTGTAAAACAGAAAACTGTTGACTGACAGTACATAAACCAATCAGAATGGCTTATTTTGAATGACAATTGCATCAACCAATCAGATGGTCTCAATTCTAAATTAATTTGCATAAGTACTTAATTTGCTCTTCATAACTTACTGAGGTCCTTCCTCACCCTAGTCTAATTGAACAACTGCAGAACCAGCCACAAATAGTTGATAACAAGAGCATTCTTGACCAATTGCCTTGCTGTTTGAAGACTATTGCATGATGGTCCCAGCAAAAGTTGTAAAATAGAAAACTGTTGACTGACAGTACATAAGCCAATCAGAATGGCTTATTTTGAATGACAGTTGCATCACCCAATCAGATGGTCTCAATTCTGAACTCATTTGCATAAGGGCTTAATTTGCTCTTCATAACTTACTGAGGTCCTTCCTCACCCTAGTCTAATTGAACACCTGCAGAACCATCCACAGATAGTTGATAACAAGAACATTCTTGACCAAGTGTCTTGCTGGTTGAAGGCTATTGCGTGATGGTGCCAGCAATAGTTGTAAAATAGAAAAATGTTGACTACATTCTTGACCAATTGTCTTGCTAGTTGAAGACTATTGCATGATGGTCCCAGCAAAAGTTGTAAAATAGAAAACTGTTGACTGACAGTACATAAACCAATCAGAATGGCTTATTTTGAATGACAATTGCATCAACCAATCAGATGGTCTAAATTCTGAACTAATTTGCATAAGGGCTTTTTTTTTGCTCTTCATAAATTACTGAGGTCCATCCTCACCCTAGTCTAATTGAACACCTGCAGAACCAGCCACAAATAGTTGATAAAAAGAGCATTCTTGACTAATTGCCTTGCTGGTTGAAGGCTATTGCGTGATGGTCCCAGCAAAAGTTGTAAAATAGAAAACTGTTGACTGACAGTACATAAGCCAATCAGAATGGCTTATTTTGAATGACAGTTGCATCACCCAATCAGATGGTCTCAATTCTGAACTCATTTGCATAAGGGCTTAATTTGCTCTTCATAACTTACTAAGGTCCTTCCTCACCCTAGTCTAATTGAACACCTGCAAAACCAGCCACAGATAGTTGATAACAGGAACATTCTTGACCAATTGTCTTGCTCTTTGAAGGCTATTGCGTGATGGTGCCAGCAATAGTTGTAAAATAGAAAAATGTTAACTACATTCTTGACCAATTGTCTTGCTGGTTGAAGGCTATTGCGTGATGGTGCCAGCAAAAGTTGTAAAATAGAAAACTGTTGACTGACGGTACATAAACCAATCAGAATGGCTTATTTTGAATGACAATTGCATCAACCAATCAGATGGTCTAAATTCTGAACTAATATGCATAAGGGCTTTTTTTTGCTATTCATAACTTACTGAGGTCCTTCCTCACCCTAGTCTAATTGAACACCTGCAGAACCAGCCACAAATAGTTGATAACAAGAGCATTCTTGACTAATTGCCTTGCTGGTTGAAGGCTATTGCGTGATGGTGCCAGCAATAGTTGTAAAATAGAAAAATGTTGACTACATTCTTGACCAATTGTCTTGCTGGTTGAAGACTATTGCATGATGGTCCCAGCAAAAGTTGTAAAATAGAAAACTGTTGACTGACAGTACATAAACCAATCAGAATGGCTTATTTTGAATGACAATTGCATCAACCAATCAGATGGTCTCAATTCTAAACTCATTTGCATAAGTACTTAATTTGCTCTTCATAACTTACTGAGGTCCTTCCTCACCCTAGTTTAATTGAACACCTGCAAATCCAGCCACAGATAGTTGATAACAGAAACATTCTTGACCAATTGTCTTGCTGGTTGAAGGCTATTGCGTGATGGTGCCAGCAAAAGTTGTAAAATAGAAAACTGTTGACTGATGGTACATAAACCAATCAGAATGGCTTATTTTGAATGACAATTGCATCAACCAATCAGATGGTCTAAATTCTGAACTAATTAGCATAAGGGCTTTTTTTGCTCTTCATAACTTACTGAGGTCCTTTCTCACCCTAGTCTAATTGAACACCTGCAGAACCAGCCACAAATAGTTGATAACAAGAGCATTCTTGACCAATTGCCTTGCTGTTTGAAGACTATTGCATGATGGTCCCAGCAAAAGTTGTAAAATAGAAAACTGTTGACTGACAGTACATAAGCCAATCAGAATGGCTTATTTTGAATGACAGTTGCATCACCCAATCAGATGGTCTCAATTCTGAACTAATTTGCATAAGGGCTTAATTTGCTATTCATAACTTATTAAGGTCCTTCCTCACCCTAGTCTAATTAAACACCTGCAGAACCAGCCACAGATAGTTGATAACAAGAACATTCTTGACAAAGTGTCTTGCTGGTTGAAGGCTATTGCGTGATGGTGCCAGCAATAGTTGTAAAATAGAAAAATGTTGACTACATTCTTGACCAATTGTCTTGCTGGTTGAAGACTATTGCATGATGGTCCCAGCAAAAGTTGTAAAATAGAAAACTGTTGACTGACAGTACATAAACCAATCAGATGGTCTCAATTCTAAACTCATTTGCATAAGTACTTAATTTGCTCTTCTTAACTTCCTGAGGTCCTTCCTCGCCCTAGTTTAATTGAACACCTGCAAAACCAGCCACAGATAGTTGATAACAGGAACATTCTTGACCAATTGTCTTGCTGGTTGAAGGCTATTGAGTGATGGTGCCAGCAAAAGTTGTAAAATAGAAAACTGTTGACTGATGGTACATAAACCAATCAGAATAGCTTATTTTGAATGACAATTGCATCAACCAATCAGATGGTCTCAATTCTGAACTAATTTGCATAAGGGCTTAATTTGCTCTTCATAACTTACTGAGGTCCTTCCTCACCCTAGTCTAATTGAACACCTGCAGAAAAAGCCATAGATAGTTGATAACAAGAACATTCTTCACCAATTGTCTTGCTGGTTGAAGACTATTGCATGATTATCCCAGCAAAAGTTGTAAAAAAGAAAATTGTTGACTACATTCTTGACCAATTGTCTTGCTGGTTGAAGACTATTGCATGATGGTCCCAGCAAAAGTTGTAAAATAGGTAACTGTTGACTGACATTACATAAACCAATCAGAATGGCTTATTTTGAATGACAATTGCATCAACCAATCAGATGGTCTCAATTCTGAACTAATTTGCATAAGGGCTTTATTTGCTCTTCATAACTTACTGAGGTCCTTCCTAACTCTATTCTAATTGAACACCTGCAGAACCAGCCACAGATAGTTGATAACAAGAGCATTCTTGACCAATTGCCTTGCTGTTTGAAGACTATTGCATGATGGTCCCAGCAAAAGTTGTAAAATAGAAAATTGTTGTCTGACAGTACATAAGCCAATAAAGAATGGCTTATTTTGAATGAAAGTTGCATCACCCAATCAGATGGTCTCAATTCTGAACTCATTTGCATAAGGGCTTAATTTGCTCTTCATAACTTACTGAGGTCCTTCCTCACTCTAGTCTAATTGAACACCTGCAAAACCAGCCACAGATAGTTGATAACAGGAATATTCTTGACAAATTGTCTTGCTGGTTGAAGGCTATTGCGTGATGGTGCCAGCAATAGTTGTAAAATATAAAAATGTTGACTACATTCTTGACCAATTGTCTTGCTGTTTGAAGACTATTGCATGATTATCCCAGCAAAAGTTGTAAAACAGAAAACTGTTGACTGACAGTACATAAACCAATCAGAATGGCTTATT
This sequence comes from Crinia signifera, assembly GCF_055691185.1. Classification (NCBI taxonomy): domain Eukaryota; kingdom Metazoa; phylum Chordata; class Amphibia; order Anura; family Myobatrachidae; genus Crinia; species Crinia signifera. Next base: position 233,811,302 of record NC_139217.1, on the reverse strand, counting down.
TTGAATGACAATTGCATCAACCAATCAGATGGTCTCAATTCTAAATTAATTTGCATAAGTACTTAATTTGCTCTTCATAACTTACTGAGGTCCTTCCTCACCCTAGTCTAATTGAACAACTGCAGAACCAGCCACAAATAGTTGATAACAAGAGCATTCTTGACCAATTGCCTTGCTGTTTGAAGACTATTGCATGATGGTCCCAGCAAAAGTTGTAAAATAGAAAACTGTTGACTGACAGTACATAAGCCAATCAGAATGGCTTATTTTGAATGACAGTTGCATCACCCAATCAGATGGTCTCAATTCTGAACTCATTTGCATAAGGGCTTAATTTGCTCTTCATAACTTACTGAGGTCCTTCCTCACCCTAGTCTAATTGAACACCTGCAGAACCATCCACAGATAGTTGATAACAAGAACATTCTTGACCAAGTGTCTTGCTGGTTGAAGGCTATTGCGTGATGGTGCCAGCAATAGTTGTAAAATAGAAAAATGTTGACTACATTCTTGACCAATTGTCTTGCTAGTTGAAGACTATTGCATGATGGTCCCAGCAAAAGTTGTAAAATAGAAAACTGTTGACTGACAGTACATAAACCAATCAGAATGGCTTAATTTGAATGACTATTGCATCAACCAATCAGATGGTCTCAATTCTAAACTCATTTGCATAAGTACTTAATTTGCTCTTCATAACTTACTGAGGTCCTTCCTCACCCTAGTCTAATTGAACAGCTGCAGAACCAGCCACAGATAGTTGATAACAAGAGCATTCTTGACCAATTGTCTTGCTGGTTGAAGGCTATTGCGTGATGGTGCCAGCAATAGTTGTAAAATATAAAAATGTTGACTACATTCTTGACCAATTGTCTTGCTGGTTGAAGACTATTGCATGATGGTCCCAGCAAAAGTTGTAAAATAGAAAACTGTTGACTGACAGTACATAAACCAATCAGAATGGCTTATTTTGAATGACAATTGCATCACCCAATCAGATGGTCTCAATTCTGAACTCATTTGCATAAGGGCTTAATTTGCTCTTCATAACTTACTGAGGTCCTTCCTCACCCTAGTCTAATTGAACACCTGCAAAACCAGCCACAGATAGTTGATAACAGGAACATTCTTGACCAATTGTCTTGCTGGTTGAAGGCTATTGAGTGATGGTGCCAGCAAAAGTTGTAAAATAGAAAACTGGTGACTGAGGGTACATAAACCAATCAGAATGGCTTATTTTGAATGACAATTGCATCAACCAATCAGATGGTCTAAATTCTGAACTAATTTGCATAAGGGCTTTTTTTGCTCTTCATAACTTACTGAGGTCCTTCCTCACCCTAGTCTAATTGAACACCTGCAGAACCAGCCACAAATAGTGGATAACAAGAGCATTCTTGACCAATTGCCTTGCTGTTTGAAGACTATTGCATGATGGTCCCAGCAAAAGTTGTAAAATAGAAAACTGTTGACTGACAGTACATAAGCAAATCAGAATGGCTTATTTTGAATGACAGTTGCATCACCCAATCAGATGGTCTCAATTCTGAACTAATTTGCATAAGGGCTTAATTTGCTCTTCATAACTTACTGAGGTCCTTCCTCACCCTAGTCTAATTGAACACCTGCAGAACCATCCACAGATAGTTGATAACAAGAACATTCTTGACCAAGTGTCTTGCTGGTTGAAGGCTATTGCGTGATGGTGCCAGCAATAGTTGTAAAATAGAAAAATGTTGACTACATTCTTGACCAATTGTCTTGCTAGTTGAAGACTATTGCATGATGGTCCCAGCAAAAGTTGTAAAATAGAAAACTGTTGACTGACAGTACATAAACCAATCAGAATGGCTTAATTTGAATGACTATTGCATCAACCAATCAGATGGTCTCAATTCTAAACTCATTTGCATAAGTACTTAATTTGCTCTTCATAACTTACTGAGGTCCTTCCTCACCCTAGTCTAATTGAACAGCTGCAGAACCAGCCACAGATAGTTGATAACAAGAGCATTCTTGACCAATTGTCTTGCTGGTTGAAGGCTATTGCGTGATGGTGCCAGCAATAGTTGTAAAATATAAAAATGTTGACTACATTCTTGACCAATTGTCTTGCTGGTTGAAGACTATTGCATGATTATCCCAGCAAAAGTTGTAAAACAGAAAACTGTTGACTGACAGTACATAAACCAATCAGAATGGCTTATTTTGAATGACAGTTGCATCACCCAATCAGATGGTCTCAATTCTGAACTCATTTGCATAAGGGCTTAATTTGCTCTTCATAACTTACTGAGGTCCTTTCTCACCCTAGTCTAATTGAACACCTGCAGAACCAGCCACAGATAGTTGATAACAAGAGCATTCTTGACCAATTGCCTTGCTGTTTAAAGACTATTGCATGATGGTCCCAGCAAAAGTTGTAAAATAGAAAATTGTTGTCTGACAGTACATAAGCCAATAAAGAATGGCTTATTTTGAATGAAAGTTGCATCACCCAATCAGATGGTCTCAATTCTGAACTCATTTGCATAAGGGCTTAATTTGCTCTTCATAACTTACTGAGGTCCTTCCTCACTCTAGTCTAATTGAACACCTGCAAAACCAGCCACAGATAGTTGATAACAGGAATATTCTTGACCAATTGTCTTGCTGGTTGAAGGCTATTGCGTGATGGTGCCAGCAATAGTTGTAAAATATAAAAATGTTGACTACATTCTTGACCAATTGTCTTGCTGTTTGAAGACTATTGCATGATTATCCCAGCAAAAGTTGTAAAACAGAAAACTGTTGACTGACAGTACATAAACCAATCAGAATGGCTTATTTTGAATGACAATTGCATCAACCAATCAGATGGTCTCAATTCTAAATTAATTTGCATAAGTACTTAATTTGCTCTTCATAACTTACTGAGGTCCTTCCTCACCCTAGTCTAATTGAACAACTGCAGAACCAGCCACAAATAGTTGATAACAAGAGCATTCTTGACCAATTGCCTTGCTGTTTGAAGACTATTGCATGATGGTCCCAGCAAAAGTTGTAAAATAGAAAACTGTTGACTGACAGTACATAAGCCAATCAGAATGGCTTATTTTGAATGACAGTTGCATCACCCAATCAGATGGTCTCAATTCTGAACTCATTTGCATAAGGGCTTAATTTGCTCTTCATAACTTACTGAGGTCCTTCCTCACCCTAGTCTAATTAAACACCTGCAAAACCAGCCACAGATAGTTGATAACAGGAATATTCTTGACCAATTGTCTTGCTGGTTGAAGGCTATTCCGTGATGGTGCCAGCAAAAGTTGTAAAATAGAAAACTGGTGACTGAGGGTACATAAACCAATCAGAATGGCTTATTTTGAATGACAATTGCATCAACCAATCAGATGGTCTAAATTCTGAACTAATTTGCATAAGGGCTTTTTTTGCTCTTCATAACTTACTGAGGTCCTTCCTCACCCTAGTCTAATTGAACACCTGCAGAACCAGCCAAATATAGTGGATAACAAGAGCATTCTTGACCAATTGCCTTGCTGTTTGAAGACTATTGCATGATGGTCCCAGCAAAAGTTGTAAAATAGAAAACTGTTGACTGACAGTACATAAGCAAATCAGAATGGCTTATTTTGAATGACAGTTGCATCACCCAATCAGATGGTCTCAATTCTGAACTAATTTGCATAAGGGCTTAATTTGCTCTTCATAACTTACTGAGGTCCTTCCTCACCCTAGTCTAATTGAACACCTGCAGAACCATCCACAGATAGTTGATAACAAGAACATTCTTGACCAAGTGTCTTGCTGGTTGAAGGCTATTGCGTGATGGTGCCAGCAATAGTTGTAAAATAGAAAAATGTTGACTACATTCTTGAACAATTGTCTTGCTAGTTGAAGACTATTGCATGATGGTCCCAGCAAAAGTTGTAAAATTGAAAACTGTTGACTGACAGTACATAAACCAATCAGAATGGCTTAATTTGAATGACTATTGCATCAACCAATCAGATGGTCTCAATTCTAAACTCATTTGCATAAGTACTTAATTTGCTCTTCATAACTTAGGGCCTTATTTTGGTTCATTCTTTCTGACAAAATCCTTCTTAGATGGACAAAACCATGTGCACTGCAGGGGGGCAGATGTAACATGTGCAGAGAGAATTAGATTTGGGTGAGTAATTTTGTTTCTGTGCAGGAAAAATACTGACTGCTTTATTTTTACACTGCAATATAGATCTCACTTTGAAGGAAAACCCCACCCAAATCTAATTTTCTCTGCACAAGTAACATCTGCCCCACCTGCAGTGCACATGGTTTTGCCCATCTAAGAAGGATTTTGTCAGAAAGAATGAACCAAAATAAGGCCCTTACTGAGGTCCTTCCTCACCCTAGTCTATTTGAACAGCTGCAGAACCAGCCACAGATAGTTGATAACAAGAGCATTCTTGACCAATTGTCTTGCTGGTTGAAGGCTATTGCGTGATGGTGCCAGCAATAGTTGTAAAATATAAAAATGTTGACTACATTCTTGACCAATTGTCTTGCTGGTTGAAGACTATTGCATGATTATCCCAGCAAAAGTTGTAAAACAGAAAACTGTTGACTGACAGTACATAAACCAATCAGAATGGCTTATTTTGAATGACAGTTGCATCACCCAATCAGATGGTCTCAATTCTGAACTCATTTGCATAAGGGCTTAATTTGCTCTTCATAACTTACTGAGGTCCTTCCTCACCCTAGTCTAATTGAACACCTGCAGAACCAGCCACAGATAGTTGATAACAAGAGCATTCTTGACCAATTGCCTTGCTGTTTGAAGACTATTGCATGATGGTCCCAGCAAAAGTTGTAAAATAGAAAATTGTTGTCTGACAGTACATAAGCCAATAAAGAATGGCTTATTTTGAATGAAAGTTGCATCACCCAATCAGATGGTCTCAATTCTGAACTCATTTGCATAAGGGCTTAATTTGCTCTTCATAACTTACTGAGGTCCTTCCTCACTCTAGTCTAATTGAACACCTGCAAAACCAGCCACAGATAGTTGATAACAGGAATATTCTTGACAAATTGTCTTGCTGGTTGAAGGCTATTGCGTGATGGTGCCAGCAATAGTTGTAAAATATAAAAATGTTGACTACATTCTTGACCAATTGTCTTGCTGTTTGAAGACTATTGCATGATTATCCCAGCAAAAGTTGTAAAACAGAAAACTGTTGACTGACAATACATAAACCAATCAGAATGGCTTATTTTGAATGACAATTGCATCAACCAATCAGATGGTCTCAATTCTAAATTAATTTGCATAAGTACTTAATTTGCTCTTCATAACTTACTGAGGTCCTTCCTCACCCTAGTCTAATTGAACAACTGCAGAACCAGCCACAAATAGTTGATAACAAGAGCATTCTTGACCAATTGCCTTGCTGTTTGAAGACTATTGCATGATGGTCCCAGCAAAAGTTGTAAAATAGAAAACTGTTGACTGACAGTACATAAGCCAATCAGAATGGCTTATTTTGAATGACAGTTGCATCACCCAATCAGATGGTCTCAATTCTGAACTCATTTGCATAAGGGCTTAATTTGCTCTTCATAACTTACTGAGGTCCTTCCTCACCCTAGTCTAATTAAACACCTGCAAAACCAGCCACAGATAGTTGATAACAGGAATATTCTTGACCAATTGTCTTGCTGGTTGAAGGCTATTCCGTGATGGTGCCAGCAAAAGTTGTAAAATAGAAAACTGGTGACTGAGGGTACATAAACCAATCAGAATGGCTTATATTGAATGACAATTGCATCAACCAATCAGATGGTCTAAATTCTGAACTAATTTGCATAAGGGCTTTTTTTGCTCTTCATAACTTACTGAGGTCCTTCCTCACCCTAGTCTAATTGAACACCTGCAGAACCAGCCACAAATAGTGGATAACAAGAGCATTCTTGACCAATTGCCTTGCTGTTTGAAGACTATTGCATGATGGTCCCAGCAAAAGTTGTAAAATAGAAAACTGTTGACTGACAGTACATAAGCAAATCAGAATGGCTTATTTTGAATGACAGTTGCATCACCCAATCAGATGGTCTCAATTCTGAACTAATTTGCATAAGGGCTTAATTTGCTCTTCATAACTTACTGAGGTCCTTCCTCACCCTAGTCTAATTGAACACCTGCAGAACCATCCACAGATAGTTGATAACAAGAACATTCTTGACCAAGTGTCTTGCTGGTTGAAGGCTATTGCGTGATGGTGCCAGCAATAGTTGTAAAATAGAAAAATGTTGACTACATTCTTGACCAATTGTCTTGCTAGTTGAAGACTATTGCATGATGGTCCCAGCAAAAGTTGTAAAATAGAAAACTGTTGACTGACAGTACATAAACCAATCAGAATGGCTTAATTTGAATGACTATTGCATCAACCAATCAGATGGTCTCAATTCTAAACTCATTTGCATAAGTACTTAATTTGCTCTTCATAACTTACTGAGGTCCTTCCTCACCCTAGTCTAATTGAACAGCTGCAGAACCAGCCACAGATAGTTGATAACAAGAGCATTCTTGACCAATTGTCTTGCTGGTTGAAGGCTATTGCGTGATGGTGCCAGCAATAGTTGTAAAATATAAAAATGTTGACTACATTCTTGACCAATTGTCTTGCTGGTTGAAGACTATTGCATGATTATCCCAGCAAAAGTTGTAAAACAGAAAACTGTTGACTGACAGTACATAAACCAATCAGAATGGCTTATTTTGAATGACAGTTGCATCACCCAATCAGATGGTCTCAATTCTGAACTCATTTGCATAAGGGCTTAATTTGCTCTTCATAACTTACTGAGGTCCTTTCTCACCCTAGTCTAATTGAACACCTGCAGAACCAGCCACAGATAGTTGATAACAAGAGCATTCTTGACCAATTGCCTTGCTGTTTAAAGACTATTGCATGATGGTCCCAGCAAAAGTTGTAAAATAGAAAATTGTTGTCTGACAGTACATAAGCCAATAAAGAATGGCTTATTTTGAATGAAAGTTGCATCACCCAATCAGATGGTCTCAATTCTGAACTCATTTGCATAAGGGCTTAATTTGCTCTTCATAACTTACTGAGGTCCTTCCTCACTCTAGTCTAATTGAACACCTGCAAAACCAGCCACAGATAGTTGATAACAGGAATATTCTTGACCAATTGTCTTGCTGGTTGAAGGCTATTGCGTGATGGTGCCAGCAATAGTTGTAAAATATAAAAATGTTGACTACATTCTTGACCAATTGTCTTGCTGTTTGAAGACTATTGCATGATTATCCCAGCAAAAGTTGTAAAACAGAAAACTGTTGACTGACAGTACATAAACCAATCAGAATGGCTTATTTTGAATGACAATTGCATCAACTAATCAGATGGTCTCAATTCTAAATTAATTTGCATAAGTACTTAATTTGCTCTTCATAACTTACTGAGGTCCTTCCTCACCCTAGTCTAATTGAACAACTGCAGAACCAGCCACAAATAGTTGATAACAAGAGCATTCTTGACCAATTGCCTTGCTGTTTGAAGACTATTGCATGATGGTCCCAGCAAAAGTTGTAAAATAGAAAACTGTTGACTGACAGTACATAAGCCAATCAGAATGGCTTATTTTGAATGACAGTTGCATCACCCAATCAGATGGTCTCAATTCTGAACTCATTTGCATAAGGGCTTAATTTGCTCTTCATAACTTACTGAGGTCCTTCCTCACCCTAGTCTAATTAAACACCTGCAAAACCAGCCACAGATAGTTGATAACAGGAATATTCTTGACCAATTGTCTTGCTGGTTGAAGGCTATTCCGTGATGGTGCCAGCAAAAGTTGTAAAATAGAAAACTGGTGACTGAGGGTACATAAACCAATCAGAATGGCTTATTTTGAATGACAATTGCATCAACCAATCAGATGGTCTAAATTCTGAACTAATTTGCATAAGGGCTTTTTTTGCTCTTCATAACTTACTGAGGTCCTTCCTCACCCTAGTCTAATTGAACACCTGCAGAACCAGCCAAATATAGTGGATAACAAGAGCATTCTTGACCAATTGCCTTGCTGTTTGAAGACTATTGCATGATGGTCCCAGCAAAAGTTGTAAAATAGAAAACTGTTGACTGACAGTACATAAGCAAATCAGAATGGCTTATTTTGAATGACAGTTGCATCACCCAATCAGATGGTCTCAATTCTGAACTAATTTGCATAAGGGCTTAATTTCCTCTTCATAACTTACTGAGGTCCTTCCTCACCCTAGTCTAATTGAACACCTGCAGAACCATCCACAGATAGTTGATAACAAGAACATTCTTGACCAAGTGTCTTGCTGGTTGAAGGCTATTGCGTGATGGTGCCAGCAATAGTTGTAAAATAGAAAAATGTTGACTACATTCTTGAACAATTGTCTTGCTAGTTGAAGACTATTGCATGATGGTCCCAGCAAAAGTTGTAAAATTGAAAACTGTTGACTGACAGTACATAAACCAATCAGAATGGCTTAATTTGAATGACTATTGCATCAACCAATCAGATGGTCTCAATTCTAAACTCATTTGCATAAGTACTTAATTTGCTCTTCATAACTTAGGGCCTTATTTTGGTTCATTCTTTCTGACAAAATCCTTCTTAGATGGACAAAACCATGTGCACTGCAGGGGGGCAGATGTAACATGTGCAGAGAGAATTAGATTTGGGTGAGTAATTTTGTTTCTGTGCAGGAAAAATACTGACTGCTTTATTTTTACACTGCAATATAGATCTCACTTTGAAGGAAAACCCCACCCAAATCTAATTTTCTCTGCACAAGTAACATCTGCCCCACCTGCAGTGCACATGGTTTTGCCCATCTAAGAAGGATTTTGTCAGAAAGAATGAACCAAAATAAGGCCCTTACTGAGGTCCTTCCTCACCCTAGTCTATTTGAACAGCTGCAGAACCAGCCACAGATAGTTGATAACAAGAGCATTCTTGACCAATTGTCTTGCTGGTTGAAGGCTATTGCGTGATGGTGCCAGCAATAGTTGTAAAATATAAAAATGTTGACTACATTCTTGACCAATTGTCTTGCTGGTTGAAGACTATTGCATGATTATCCCAGCAAAAGTTGTAAAACAGAAAACTGTTGACTGACAGTACATAAACCAATCAGAATGGCTTATTTTGAATGACAGTTGCATCACCCAATCAGATGGTCTCAATTCTGAACTCATTTGCATAAGGGCTTAATTTGCTCTTCATAACTTACTGAGGTCCTTCCTCACCCTAGTCTAATTGAACACCTGCAGAACCAGCCACAGATAGTTGATAACAAGAGCATTCTTGACCAATTGCCTTGCTGTTTGAAGACTATTGCATGATGGTCCCAGCAAAAGTTGTAAAATAGAAAATTGTTGTCTGACAGTACATAAGCCAATAAAGAATGGCTTATTTTGAATGAAAGTTGCATCACCCAATCAGATGGTCTCAATTCTGAACTCATTTGCATAAGGGCTTAATTTGCTCTTCATAACTTACTGAGGTCCTTCCTCACTCTAGTCTAATTGAACACCTGCAAAACCAGCCACAGATAGTTGATAACAGGAATATTCTTGACAAATTGTCTTGCTGGTTGAAGGCTATTGCGTGATGGTGCCAGCAATAGTTGTAAAATATAAAAATGTTGACTACATTCTTGACCAATTGTCTTGCTGTTTGAAGACTATTGCATGATTATCCCAGCAAAAGTTGTAAAACAGAAAACTGTTGACTGACAATACATAAACCAATCAGAATGGCTTATTTTGAATGACAATTGCATCAACCAATCAGATGGTCTCAATTCTAAATTAATTTGCATAAGTACTTAATTTGCTCTTCATAACTTACTGAGGTCCTTCCTCACCCTAGTCTAATTGAACAACTGCAGAACCAGCCACAAATAGTTGATAACAAGAGCATTCTTGACCAATTGCCTTGCTGTTTGAAGACTATTGCATGATGGTCCCAGCAAAAGTTGTAAAATAGAAAACTGTTGACTGACAGTACATAAGCCAATCAGAATGGCTTATTTTGAATGACAGTTGCATCACCCAATCAGATGGTCTCAATTCTGAACTCATTTGCATAAGGGCTTAATTTGCTCTTCATAACTTACTGAGGTCCTTCCTCACCCTAGTCTAATTAAACACCTGCAAAACCAGCCACAGATAGTTGATAACAGGAATATTCTTGACCAATTGTCTTGCTGGTTGAAGGCTATTCCATGATGGTGCCAGCAAAAGTTGTAAAATAGAAAACTGGTGACTGAGGGTACATAAACCAATCAGAATGGCTTATATTGAATGACAATTGCATCAACCAATCAGATGGTCTAAATTCTGAACTAATTTGCATAAGGGCTTTTTTTGCTCTTCATAACTTACTGAGGTCCTTCCTCACCCTAGTCTAATTGAACACCTGCAGAACCAGCCACAAATAGTGGATAACAAGAGCATTCTTGACCAATTGCCTTGCTGTTTGAAGACTATTGCATGATGGTCCCAGCAAAAGTTGTAAAATAGAAAACTGTTGACTGACAGTACATAAGCAAATCAGAATGGCTTATTTTGAATGACAGTTGCATCACCCAATCAGATGGTCTCAATTCTGAACTAATTTGCATAAGGGCTTAATTTGCTCTTCATAACTTACTGAGGTCCTTCCTCACCCTAGTCTAATTGAACACCTGCAGAACCATCCACAGATAGTTGATAACAAGAACATTCTTGACCAAGTGTCTTGCTGGTTGAAGGCTATTGCGTGATGGTGCCAGCAATAGTTGTAAAATAGAAAAATGTTGACTACATTCTTGACCAATTGTCTTGCTAGTTGAAGACTATTGCATGATGGTCCCAGCAAAAGTTGTAAAACAGAAAACTGTTGACTGACAGTACATAAACCAATCAGAATGGCTTATTTTGAATGACAGTTGCATCACCCAATCAGATGGTCTCAATTCTGAACTCATTTGCATAAGGGCTTAATTTGCTCTTCATAACTTACTGAGGTCCTTTCTCACCCTAGTCTAATTGAACACCTGCAGAACCAGCCACAGATAGTTGATAAAAAGAGCATTCTTGACCAATTGCCTTGCTGTTTAAAGACTATTGCATGATGGTCCCAGCAAAAGTTGTAAAATAGAAAATTGTTGTCTGACAGTACATAAGCCAATAAAGAATGGCTTATTTTGAATGAAAGTTGCATCACCCAATCAGATAGTCTCAATTCTGAACTCATTTGCATAAGGGCTTAATTTGCTCTTCATAACTTACTGAGGTCCTTCATCACTCTAGTCTAATTGAACACCTGCAAAACCAGCCACAGATAGTTGATAACAGGAATATTCTTGACCAATTGTCTTGCTGGTTGAAGGCTATTCCGTGATGGTGCCAGCAAAAGTTGTAAAATAAAAAACTGGTGACTGAGGGTACATAAACCAATCAGAATGGCTTATTTTGAATGACAATTGCATCAACCAATCAGATGGTCTAAATTCTGAACTAATTTGCATAAGGGCTTTTTTTGCTCTTCATAACTTACTGAGGTCCTTCCTCACCCTAGTCTAATTGAACACCTGCAGAACCAGCCACAAATAGTGGATAACAAGAGCATTCTTGACCAATTGCCTTGCTGTTTGAAGACCATTGCATGATGGTCCCAGCAAAAGTTGTAAAATAGAAAACTGTTGACTGACAGTACATAAGCAAATCAGAATGGCTTATTTTGAATGACAGTTGCATCACCCAATCAGATGGTCTCAATTCTGAACTAATTTGCATAAGGGCTTAATTTGCTCTTCATAACTTACTGAGGTCCTTCCTCACCCTAGTCTAATTGAACACCTGCAGAACCATCCACAGATAGTTGATAACAAGAACATTCTTGACCAAGTGTCTTGCTTGTTGAAGGCTATTGCATGATGGTCCCAGCAAAAGTTGTAAAATAGAAAACTGTTGACTGACAGTACATAAACCAATCAGAATGGCTTATTTTGAATGACAATTGCATCAACCAATCAGATGGTCTCAATTCTAAACTCATTTGCATAAGTACTTAATTTGCTCTTCATAACTTACTGAGGTCCTTCCTCACCCTAGTCTATTTGAACAGCTGCAGAACCAGCCACAGATAGTTGATAACAAGAGCATTCTTGACCAATTGTCTTGCTGGTTGAAGGCTATTGCGTGATGGTGCCAGCAATAGTTGTAAAATATAAAAATGTTGACTACATTCTTGACCAATTGTCTTGCTGGTTGAAGACTATTGCATGATTATCCCAGCAAAAGTTGTAAAACAGAAAACTGTTGACTGACAGTACATAAACCAATCAGAATGGCTTATTTTGAATGACAGTTGCATCACCCAATCAGATGGTCTCAATTCTGAACTCATTTGCATAAGGGCTTAATTTGCTCTTCATAACTTACTGAGGTCCTTCCTCACCCTAGTCTAATTGAACACCTGCAGAACCAGCCACAGATAGTTGATAACAAGAGCATTCTTGACCAATTGCCTTGCTGTTTGAAGACTATTGCATGATGGTCCCAGCAAAAGTTGTAAAATAGAAAATTGTTGTCTGACAGTACATAAGCCAATAAAGAATGGCTTATTTTGAATGAAAGTTGCATCACCCAATCAGATGGTCTCAATTCTGAACTCATTTGCATAAGGGCTTAATTTGCTCTTCATAACTTACTGAGGTCCTTCCTCACTCTAGTCTAATTGAACACCTGCAAAACCAGCCACAGATAGTTGATAACAGGAATATTCTTGACCAATTGTCTTGCAAGTTGAAGGCTATTGCGTGATGGTGCCAGCAATAGTTGTAAAATATAAAAATGTTGACTACATTCTTAAACAAATGTCTTGCTGTTTGAAGACTATTGCATGATTATCCCAGCAAAAGTTGTAAAACAGAAAACTGTTGACTGACAATACATAAACCAATCAGAATGGCTTATTTTGAATGACAATTGCATCAACCAATCAGATGGTCTCAATTCTAAATTAATTTGCATAAGTACTTAATTTGCTCTTCATAACTTACTGAGGTCCTTCCTCACCCTAGTTTAATTGAACACCTGCAAAACCAGCCACAGATAGTTGATAACAGGAACATTCTTGACCAATTGTCTTGCTGGTTGAAGATTATTGCATAATTATTCCAGCAAAGGTTGTAAAATAGAAAACTGTTGACTGACAGTACATAAACCAATTAGAATGGCTTATTTTGAATGACAATTGCATCAACCAATCAGATGGTCTCAATTCTAAACTCATTTGCATAAGGGCTTTATTTGATCTCCATAACTTACTGAGGACCTTCCTAACCCTAGTTTAATTGAACACCTGCATAACCAGCCACAGATACTGATAACAAGAGCATTCTTGACCAATTGTCTAGCTGGTTAAAGGCCATTGCATGATGGTCCCAGCAAAAGTTGTCAAATAGAAAAATGTTGACTACATTCTTGACCAATTGTCTTGCTGGTTGAAGACTATTGCATGATAGTCCCAGCAAAAGTTGTAAAATAGGTAACTGTTGACTGACACTACATAAACCAATCAGAATGGCTTATTTTGAATGATAATTGCATCAACCAATCAGATGGTCTCAATTCTGAACTAATTTTCATAAGGGCTTTATTTGCTCTTCATAACTTACTGAGGTCCTTCCTCACCCTAGTCTAATTGAACACCTGCAGAACCAGCCACAGATAGTCGATAACAAGAGCATTCTTGACCAATTGCCTTGCTGTTTGAAGACTATTGCATGATGGTCCCAGCAAAAGTTGTAAAATAGAAAATTGTTGTCTGACAGTACATAAGCCAATAAAGAATGGCTTATTTTGAATGACAGTTGCATCACCCAATCAGATGGTCTCAATTCTGAACTCATTTGCATAAGTACTTAATTTGCTCTTCATAACTTTCTGAGGTCCTTCCTCACCCTAGTTTAATTGAACACCTGCAAAACCAGCCACAGATAGTTGATAACAGGAACATTCTTGACCAATTGTCTTGCTGGTTGAAGGCTATTCCGTGATGGTGCCAGCAAAAGTTGTAAAATAGAAAACTGGTGACTGAGGGAACATAAACCAATCAGAATGGCTTATTTTGAATGACAATTGCATCAACCAATCAGATGGTCTAAATTCTGAACTAATTTGCATAAGGGCTTTTTTTGCTCTTCATAACTTACTGAGGTCCTTCCTCACCCTAGTCTAATTGAACACCTGCAGAACCATCCACAGATAGTTGATAACAAGAACATTCTTGACCAATTGCCTTGCTGTTTGAAGACTATTGCATGATGGTCCCAGCAAAAGTTGTAAAATAGAAAACTGTTGACTGACAGTACATAAGCCAATCAGAATGGCTTATTTTGAATGACAGTTGCATCACCCAATCAGATGGTCTCAATTCTGAACTAATTTGCATAAGGGCTTTATTTGCTCTTCATAACTTACTGAGGTCCTTCCTCACCCTAGTCTAATTGAACAGCTGCAGAACCAGCCACAGATAGTCGATAACAAGAGCATTCTTGACCAATTGCCTTGCTGTTTGAAGACTATTGCATGATGGTCCCAGCAAAAGTTGTAAAATAGAAAATTGTTGTCTGACAGTACATAAGCCAATAAAGAATGGCTTATTTTGAATGACAGTTGCATCACCCAATCAGATGGTCTCAATTCTGAACTCATTTGCATAAGGGCTTAATTTGCTCTTCATAACTTACTGAGTTCCTTTCTCACCCTAGTCTAATTGAACACCTGCAAAACCAGCCACAGATAGTTGATAACAGGAATATTCTTGACCAATTGTCTTGCTGGTTGAAGGCTATTGCGTGATAGTGCCAGCAATAGTTGTAAAATTTAAAAATGTTGACTACATTCTTGACCAATTGTCTTGCTGGTTGAAGACTATTGCATGATTATCCCAGCAAAAGTTGTTAAACAGAAAACTGTTGACTGACAGTACATAAACCAATCAGAATGTCTTATTTTGAATGACAATTGCATCAACCAATCAGATGGTCTCAATTCTAAATTCATTTGCATAAGTACTTAATTTGCTCTTCATAACTTTCTGAGGTCCTTCCTCACCCTAGTTTAATTGAACACCTGCAAAACCAGCCACAGATAGTTGATAACAGGAACATTCTTGACCAATTGTCTTGCTGGTTGAAGGCTATTCCGTGATGGTGCCAGCAAAAGTTGTAAAATAGAAAACTGGTGACTGAGGGAACATAAACCAATCAGAATGGCTTATTTTGAATGACAATTGCATCAACCAATCAGATGGTCTAAATTCTGAACTAATTTGCATAAGGGCTTTTTTTGCTCTTCATAACTTACTGAGGTCCTTCCTCACCCTAGTCTAATTGAACACCTGCAGAACCATCCACAGATAGTTGATAACAAGAACATTCTTGACCAATTGCCTTGCTGTTTGAAGACTATTGCATGATGGTCCCAGCAAAAGTTGTAAAATAGAAAACTGTTGACTGACAGTACATAAGCCAATCAGAATGGCTTATTTTGAATGACAGTTGCATCACCCAATCAGATGGTCTCAATTCTGAACTAATTTGCATAAGGGCTTAATTTGCTCTTCATAACTTACTGAGGTCCTTCCTCACACTAGTCTAATTGAACACCTGCAGAACCATCCACAGATAGTTGATAACAAGAACATTCTTGACCAAGTGTCTTGCTGGTTGAAGGCTATTGCGTGATGGTGCCAGCAATAGTTGTAAAATAGAAAAATGTTGACTACATTCTTGACCAATTGTCTTGCTGGTTGAAGACTATTGCATGATGGTCCCAGCAAAAGTTGTAAAATAGAAAACTGTTGACTGACAGTACATAAACAAATCAGAATGGCTTATTTTGAATGACAATTGCATCAACCAATCAGATGGTCTCAATTCTAAACTCATTTGCATAAGTACTTAATTTGCTCTTCATAACTTACTGAGGTCCTTCCTCACCCTAGTCTAATTGAACAGCTGCAGAACCAGCCACAGATAGTTGATAACAAGAACATTCTTGACCAATTGTCTTGCTGGTTGAAGGCTATTGCGTGATGGTGCCAGCAATAGTTGTAAAATATAAAAATGTTCACTACATTCTTGACCAATTGTCTTGCTGGTTGAAGACTATTGCATGATTATCCCAGCAAAAGTTGTAAAACAGAAAACTGTTGACTGACAGTACATAAACCAATCAGAATGGCTTATTTTGAATGACAATTGCATCAACCAATCAGATGGTCTCAATTTTGAACTCATTTGCATAAGGGCTTAATTTGCTCTTGATAACTTTCTGAGGTCCTTCCTCACCCTAGTCTAATTGAACACCTGCAAAACCAGCCAGAGATAGTTGATAACAGGAACATTCTTGACCAATTGTCTTGCTGGTTGAAGGCTATTGCGTGATGGTGCAAGCAAAAGTTGTAAAATAGAAAACTGTTGACTGACGGTACATAAACCAATCAAAATGGCTTATTTTGAATGACAATTGCATCAACCAATCAGATGGTCTAAATTCTGAACTAATTTGCATAAGGGCTTTTTTTTGCTCTTCATAACTTACTGAGGTCCTTCCTCACCCTAGTCTAATTGAACACCTGCAGAATCAGGCACAGATAGTTGATAAAAAGTACGTTTTTGACGAATTGTCTTGCTGGTTGAAGACTATTGCATGAAGGTCCCAGCAAAAGTTCTAAAATAGTAAACTGTTGACTGATGGTACATAAACCAATCAGAATGGCTTATTTTTAATGACAATTGCATCAACCAATCAGATTTTCTCAATTCTGAACTAATTTGCATAAGGGCTTTTTTTGCTCTTCAGAACTTACTGAGGTCCTTCCTCACCCTAGTCTAATTGAACAACTGCAGAACCAGCCACAAATAGTTGATAACAAGTGCATTCTTGACCAATTGCCTTGCTGTTTAAAGACTATTGCATGAAGGTCCCGGCAAAAGTTGTAAAATAGAAAACTGTTGACTGACAGTACATAAGCCAA
Source organism: Crinia signifera (assembly GCF_055691185.1). Taxonomy (NCBI): domain Eukaryota; kingdom Metazoa; phylum Chordata; class Amphibia; order Anura; family Myobatrachidae; genus Crinia; species Crinia signifera. Next base: position 233,794,214 of record NC_139217.1, on the reverse strand, counting down.
TCAGAATGGCTTATTTTGAATGACAGTTGCATCACCCAATCAGATGGTCTCAATTCTGAACTAATTTGCATAAGGACTTAATTTGCTCTTCATAAGTTACTGAGGTCCTTGCTCACCCTTGTCTAATTGAACACCTGAAGAACCAGCCACAGATAGTTGATAACAAGAACATTCTTGACCAAGTGTCTTGCTGGTTGAAGGCTATTGCGTGATGGTGCCAGCAATAGTTGTAAAATAGAAAAATGTTGACTACATTCTTGACCAATTGTCTTGCTGGTTGAAGACTATTGCATGATGGTCCCAGCAAAAGTTGTAAAATAGAAAACTGTTGACTGACAGTACATAAACAAATCAGAATGGCTTATTTTGAATGACAATTGCATCAACCAATCAGATGGTCTCAATTCTAAACTCATTTGCATAAGTACTTAATTTGCTCTTCATAACTTACTGAGGTCCTTCCTCACCCTAGTCTAATTGAACAGCTGCAGAACCAGCCACAGATAGTTGATAACAAGAACATTCTTGACCAATTGTCTTGCTGGTTGAAGGCTATTGCGTGATGGTGCCAGCAATAGTTGTAAAATATAAAAATGTTCACTACATTCTTGACCAATTGTCTTGCTGGTTGAAGACTATTGCATGATTATCCCAGCAAAAGTTGTAAAACAGAAAACTGTTGACTGACAGTACATAAACCAATCAGAATGGCTTATTTTGAATGACAATTGCATCAACCAATCAGATGGTCTCAATTTTGAACTCATTTGCATAAGGGCTTAATTTGCTCTTGATAACTTTCTGAGGTCCTTCCTCACCCTAGTCTAATTGAACACCTGCAAAACCAGCCAGAGATAGTTGATAACAGGAACATTCTTGACCAATTGTCTTGCTGGTTGAAGGCTATTGCGTGATGGTGCAAGCAAAAGTTGTAAAATAGAAAACTGTTGACTGACGGTACATAAACCAATCAAAATGGCTTATTTTGAATGACAATTGCATCAACCAATCAGATGGTCTAAATTCTGAACTAATTTGCATAAGGGCTTTTTTTTGCTCTTCATAACTTACTGAGGTCCTTCCTCACCCTAGTCTAATTGAACACCTGCAGAATCAGGCACAGATAGTTGATAAAAAGTACGTTTTTGACGAATTGTCTTGCTGGTTGAAGACTATTGCATGAAGGTCCCAGCAAAAGTTCTAAAATAGTAAACTGTTGACTGATGGTACATAAACCAATCAGAATGGCTTATTTTTAATGACAATTGCATCAACCAATCAGATTTTCTCAATTCTGAACTAATTTGCATAAGGGCTTTTTTTGCTCTTCAGAACTTACTGAGGTCCTTCCTCACCCTAGTCTAATTGAACAACTGCAGAACCAGCCACAAATAGTTGATAACAAGTGCATTCTTGACCAATTGCCTTGCTGTTTAAAGACTATTGCATGAAGGTCCCGGCAAAAGTTGTAAAATAGAAAACTGTTGACTGACAGTACATAAGCCAATCAGAATGGCTTATTTTGAATGACAGTTGCATCACCCAATCAGATGGTCTCAATTCTGAACTAATTTGCATAAGGACTTAATTTGCTCTTCATAAGTTACTGAGGTCCTTGCTCACCCTTGTCTAATTGAACACCTGAAGAACCAGCCACAGATAGTTGATAACAAGAACATTCTTGACCAAGTGTCTTGCTGGTTGAAGGATATTGCGTGATGGTGCCAGCAATAGTTGTAAAATAGAAAAATGTTGACTGCATTCTTGACCAATTGTCTTGCTGGTTGAAGACTATTACATGATGGTCCCAGCAAAAGTTGTAAAATAGGAAACTGTTGACTGACAGTACATAAACAAATCAGAATGGCTTATTTTGAATGACAATTGCATCAACCAATCAGATGGTCTCAATTCTAAACTCATTTGCATAAGTACTTAATTTGCTCTTCATAACTTACTGAGGTCCTTCCTCACCCTAGTCTAATTGAACAGCTGCAGAACCAGCCACAGATAGTTGATAACAAGAACATTCTTGACCAATTGTCTTGCTGGTTGAAGGCTATTGCGTGATGGTGCCAGCAATAGTTGTAAAATATAAAAATGTTCACTACATTCTTGACCAATTGTCTTGCTGGTTGAAGACTATTGCATGATTATCCCAGCAAAAGTTGTAAAACAGAAAACTGTTGACTGACAGTACATAAACCAATCAGAATGGCTTATTTTGAATGACAATTGCATCAACCAATCAGATGGTCTCAATTTTGAACTCATTTGCATAAGGGCTTAATTTGCTCTTGATAACTTTCTGAGGTCCTTCCTCACCCTAGTCTAATTGAACACCTGCAAAACCAGCCAGAGATAGTTGATAACAGGAACATTCTTGACCAATTGTCTTGCTGGTTGAAGGCTATTGCGTGATGGTGCAAGCAAAAGTTGTAAAATAGAAAACTGTTGACTGACGGTACATAAACCAATCAAAATGGCTTATTTTGAATGACAATTGCATCAACCAATCAGATGGTCTAAATTCTGAACTAATTTGCATAAGGGCTTTTTTTTGCTCTTCATAACTTACTGAGGTCCTTCCTCACCCTAGTCTAATTGAACACCTGCAGAATCAGGCACAGATAGTTGATAAAAAGTACGTTTTTGACGAATTGTCTTGCTGGTTGAAGACTATTGCATGAAGGTCCCAGCAAAAGTTCTAAAATAGTAAACTGTTGACTGATGGTACATAAACCAATCAGAATGGCTTATTTTTAATGACAATTGCATCAACCAATCAGATTTTCTCAATTCTGAACTAATTTGCATAAGGGCTTTTTTTGCTCTTCAGAACTTACTGAGGTCCTTCCTCACCCTAGTCTAATTGAACAACTGCAGAACCAGCCACAAATAGTTGATAACAAGTGCATTCTTGACCAATTGCCTTGCTGTTTAAAGACTATTGCATGAAGGTCCCGGCAAAAGTTGTAAAATAGAAAACTGTTGACTGACAGTACATAAGCCAATCAGAATGGCTTATTTTGAATGACAGTTGCATCACCCAATCAGATGGTCTCAATTCTGAACTAATTTGCATAAGGACTTAATTTGCTCTTCATAAGTTACTGAGGTCCTTGCTCACCCTTGTCTAATTGAACACCTGAAGAACCAGCCACAGATAGTTGATAACAAGAACATTCTTGACCAAGTGTCTTGCTGGTTGAAGGATATTGCGTGATGGTGCCAGCAATAGTTGTAAAATAGAAAAATGTTGACTGCATTCTTGACCAATTGTCTTGCTGGTTGAAGACTATTACATGATGGTCCCAGCAAAAGTTGTAAAATAGGAAACTGTTGACTGACAGTAAATAAACCAATCAGAATGGCTTATTTTGAATGACAATTGCATCAACCAATCAGATGGTCTCAATTCTAAACTAATTTGCATAATTGCTTTATTTCCTCTCCATAACTTACAAAGGTCCTTCCTCACCCTAGTCTAATTGAACACCTGCAGAACCAGCCACAGATAGTTGATAACAAGAACTTTCTTGACCAATTGTCTTGCTGGCTTAAGACTATTGCATGATAGGCCCAGCAAAAGTTGTAAAATAGAAAACTGTTGACTGACAGTACACAAACCAATCACAATGGCTTATTTTGAATGACAATTGCATCAACCAATCAGATGGTCTCAATTCTAAACTAATTTTCATAAGGGCTTTATTTCCTCTACATAACTTACTAAGGTCCTTCCTCACCCTAGTCTAATTGAACACCTGCAGAACCAGCCACAGATAGTTGATAACAAGAACATTCTTGACCAATTGTCTTGCTGGTAGAAGACTAATGCATGATGCAAAAGTTCCCAGCTGGTACATAAACCAATCAGAATGGCTTATTTTGAATGACAATTGCATCAACCAATCAGATGGTCTCAATTCTGAACAAATTTGCATAAGGGCTTTATTTTCTCTTCATAACTTACTGAGGTCCTTCCTAACCCTAGTCTAATTGAAAACCTACAGAACCAGCCAAAGATGGTTGATAACAAGAACATTCTTGACCAATCGTCTTCGCTTCACAGCCTTTTGGCCCGGTCTGAGGTCTGGCCCTGAGGTTACGAGGTTGGGAATTTTTTCTGTGAGATGCCTACAACGCCGAGGAAGTATCAACGCTACAGGAATTTTGAAGCATCATGGCTGGAACACCTGGACTGCAGAATTCAATCCATTTTTTTTCGTGCAAGAAAGAAGGAGGAAAGATTGTGGACTTTATCATCTCGTGAGGGAAGTTTTGGTGGAGCTGGCAGGAGTGGAGATAAGTACTATTTTTTGTATCCAAGATTTTCCTAACCAGGGCATGTATGATGTCAGTTTTTTCGAAGGTAAGGACAGTTACAAAGTTTATGAAATGTTAAAAGAGAAATATTTGGACCCTAAAATGGAGGGGATAGAAATGTTTCCCCTATTTACTGCACAAGAAGTCCCAATCACAGTACATGCTTACAATCCGTTTATGAACTATGATCTGTTACTTGCTATCCTTGCAAGGTATTGCAGTTCTGTGAGAGGAGGGGAATTTTTGAAAAACAATATGGGTATTATGGAAGTCGAGTTACACACACGCCATTTTAGGATATTACGGCCGCCATTTTGGTTCGCAGAGTTGCGCAAATAAAGTTTACATACCCGAGTATGTGTGACAAAGTGGACCAGAAGAGTAGCCATACTATCACACATAAATTCATAATAACATACTGACACTAAATAAAATATAGTTAAAGGTTTAGAATGCCACACATAGCTTAGTTAGCCCTGCATACATCTGTCTGTATCATGTTTAGTACCGTTCCGTTCCGTTTCTTATGCGTAGTATTCCGGTCATTGCGAATATTTCGCAATAGACACGGCCCGATAGTTATGGACATAATCCATATTCCAGGGACAGTTTCTGTTGAAAGTATGTAACAAAGGAATCTAGATGAAACCGGTTCTTATCACTGCTGACGCCGAAACCACCAAACAAAGGACTCTTAAAGTTCACTCCCCTGGACCTAGCCAAACCAGGTGTATCATCTTACCCCCCAATCACAGCTGACCTGACATACGACCTCTGACCAATGAGAACGGCCTTTGACCTCCCCTTTCTGACCCTATAAGATAGGCGACCCAGAGCAGCCAAAGTCTCTTCGGCACATCTACCTTTCCCTGACTTACCACCGGACTATAGTTCATCCCTGAACGATAGTGAGCTCTGACCGGACTGCGCTTCGCATATTTGATGAGAACGGTAACGGTTGCATTAACGGTATTAATTCTTATTGTATTGATTGGCTGATTGTGTCTTGTATTTGTTTTCTTTCCCCCTAGCAGAGTCTGTTTAGTATTCATTGTTAGTATATTGTATCACTTGTTACACCTGTTTATTCTTATTTCTGTAACCCCCTTTTGTCCATTAGGGACTTAAATACAACCTTTTTACGGAGTTCTTATCTCCTTATTTCTATACAGTGGTCGTGTCTGTTTATTCGCATAATAGCGATAAGGTATATTACGGACACTGTCCGATAAGGTATATTCGCAGATTAGAGACAAAGTACTGCGAAGGAATCTCTGATTAAGGTGTTGGTTCTTGGTGTACATAATACAATAAAAGGTACGCTACGCTGCGCTACGCTTTGTTCGCACGTAGTTAGGTATAAAGGGTACGTTGGTTGCGGACTTATTACGTAACCTGCGCTTTTCACTTATTGTCTCTCTGGTCATATTTAATCGCCATTAACAATTGAGGGCTCGTCCGTCCGCTCCACATTCCAGAACTCAGTACCAGGCGTGCGACCCGACCTATACCAGCAAAAGGGTGGAAGTATTTATTTGTTTCCATTGCTGGATAGGCCGAGTCCGCGGCGGTGCGGGGTTCGGGAAGTGCTAGCGCTGAACCCGGAGTACAATAAGTGAAAGCCACGTGTTTTAAAGCATATCATACCTAAGTGTTTAGTAAACTGTACTTCTGCCTGCCACAAGTAGTTTAACGGGGTATAGTGTCTTGAGTTGCTTGTTCATTACAGTATATGTACCACGTGCGATAAGGTTCGCACACGTGGAGTCTGTGTTTATTATAGTACATAGAGGATCCCCTCTGTGCAAAACTATAACTGTTTATTGTTAGTTACTGCAAAAACAGGGACTCCGCCACGTGGCGACAAGTCCTGGGCCTTTTGCAGTAACGTAAAGCGTCTATTGTGTATTACGCAAGGTGCACGCGCACGTGCCCATATCGGGAAATTTTCGCATCTTTGTACGTGATTTACGGATTAAGTGCGGGATTTATTTCGCATCTTGATACGTAACTTTCGGACGGAGTTAAGGGATTTATTCCACATTTAGGCGCAACTACTGCGTATAGCGAAACCCGAGCGCAACCTTGCAAATACACTATAGAACACGTGGGTGGCCGATTCATCGGCGGCCTGTGAGCAACGCACGTACACACGTGGCTGTTCATTGGTACTGCACATGCAGCACACATAGGAACTCAAAGGTGAACAGTATTAAACCATTAGCCTTATTTAAAACAGTATAGTAATATACTGTGGATGGGGCGGTGATTTAATAAAGAGAAAATAAGTTTTTTTTCTTTTGTTCATTTTCTCATAAGCAAGCAACTCAAGCATTATTTTAATAGATTCCTATAGCGTATTATAAGGGATTTATACCTGCATAAGTATCTAGTGAAAAGCTACCAGCCTGGGAAGATTTTCTGTACAGAAATATTTCAAATATATGCATAAGACCAAGGTGTAACCAGCGCCCAGTGTGAAAAATAACTGAGGCGAACGGGTGTGTGACGGCACGACTCAAGCGCAGTGTAGTCCAGTGTAGGACAGTCCAGTTAGGACAGTTTGTACGTGACGACGTGCCCATAGGAACTGCCCCTTCAGTGGAATTGATCCGCTAGGAGGGTACAAGAAGATACATCGGAACCCAGTTGTTTCCGATTAGCTACTTTAGAAATCCAGTTTCTGGGGGCACAGGAAAACAAGTTTGTTGTGCCCTGGAGAAATTAGGCCGCGCCTTGCAAGTTGACTAGAAGTTCGCTGCTAGTTGAAAGACTTGGTGATTGAGTACATTACCTCGCATTGTGGGCTTCACGCTTGATTGCGGAATAGTGCCACTGTGTGGAGAAGTGAGTGGTTGGGGAGCTCTCAGACAAGTAATAACCCACCGGTATCTATTAAGCTGTGAACGTTTATTCCTGTAATTATGGGTAATAACGGGTCACGCTGTGATAACGTGCATGTTAGGGAGGAAGCAAGCCGGCCAAAAGGATCGGCGGCTTTTATTATGTGCAGGAAGCACGGTGAACTCGCAGTTGTTTACCAAAATAAATGGAGAAAAATGACACAAGGCAGCAAGTTAGAATTTCCCAGTGTTGGTAGCTTCGATCCGGAAATCTTATCGGCAGTAAAAGATGAAATATGCCTACTCTCCAGTCGTAAGGAGAGAGTGAAGCATATAGATATTCTTAAATTGTGGCAGAAGGAAGGACAGGAACAATGGGGAATCAGAGGTCTGGCAATACAAGACGCAATCAGCCACAATATAAATGCAACCGCTGCCACAATAGAATCAGCTCCCCCACCCCCATATGTGCCGAAGGGGTTAATGACTCATAAGAAAGACATAAGTAATAATGTATCCGTTGCTAACTTGTACCCTGTCTTATCCCCTTACAAGGAAACCCGAGAGGAAAACGAGCAGCTGTTGGCACAGGCCGTCTCTCATGCAATTAATATGATTGAGGGAAAAGCTCAACCCGCTGTTGAGGCCCCAGCACAGGAGGAGGAGACGGCTGATGCCAACAGCATAGTATTGGACTCAGGTAATGATGCACCACACAGCACAGACACGGACGATTCCCAAGCAGGTCCCAGTAATGCGAATGTGGTACAAACATATCCTATGCGCACACTGGAGGTTCCCTATGGTAAGGCAGACAGAGAGGGTGTGATACCTACCAGAAAGATGACCATGCTAAACCCATGGACACGGCTAGAGCTGCGGTCCATCATTTCAGATTTCCCTGATCCTAGGAAAGATCTGGCTCTGTGCCGGAAATTTGTAAGGGATCTGGGAAACTCTGATGAGCCCACCAACAAGGATTGGAGAATCATGTTGAGGGCCTGTCTCCCCACTCACATAGACATCCCGAAATTCATTCAGGATAGTGGATTGAAAGTGGACAAGGAGATAAATGATGAGATCAACCAGGAAAATATACGCCTAATCAACTTACAGTTGGGAGTGTATTTTCCTGCAGCAGTGGAATATAGCAAGATATTCACTATCAAACAAAAAGATGGTGAAGTAGCTAGCGAATATTTCAGCCGGGGTTTGATGGCGGTATCAAAGTACACAGGTGTCTCCGAGCCTAAGGACGACCCCCACCTGAGGGAGCTGATTGTCTCTGTGCTGGTGGAAGGGCTTAGCGAAAACCTGAGAGCCAGAGTCCAAACTTCTTTTCCAAATTGGCGTGGAATGACAGTGGATGCCCTACGGGAATCTGCTGTAGACCACGACCGTAACATCAAGAAACGCAGAGAACTGCAAACTGACAAACTGATGATGGTTAGCATCCAAGCCCTTTCAAATGCCCCAAACAAAGCTGCATACCAACGAAACACCAGAGACACAGGCAGAAAGCCCATTATTTGCTACAACTGCAATAAGGAGGGACACATTGCAGCACAATGTAGGTCAGGAAACCCCAGGAGTTACAAAACACATAGGCGAGAATGGGAATCTCACCAAGGTGAGACACGGAGATACCCAGCCCCTAGACAATGGGAGGAGACAGACAGGTCACGCAACATGCCTCCTCCCCATCTGATGGCTGACACTGTGCTAAGGGCAACCCAGGTCAGACAATAGGAAATAGGTCATACCTGTATCCTACAGCCAGTTAGACTAACTCAACACCTTAGAGAGGAACCTCAGGTGAAGGTAGATATAGCTGGAGTAAGGCAAACCTTTTTGGTTGATACAGGGGCGACCAGATCTGTTCTCAACACTCCTCTTCACTTGGGTTTCACTAACAAATCAGTAGCAGCAATTGGGGTAACAGGAAAAATACAACATTACCCACTGACGAAACCAGCGGAGGTTACAATCGGGCCTCTGCATACCAAACACTCTTTCCTGTTGGCTGCAGCGGCCCCGACTAACCTCCTGGGTAGAGATTTACTATGTAAAATGGGATGTGTCATCTATTGCACTCCCGATGGGGTATTCCTAGACACTCCTAAAAATCTTACACAAGAAGTGCAAGATATGCTGGACAGTCCTCAGAGGCTAATGTTGTATTCCACTGTTGTAGCATCAAATCCATCTAGGGTAGCTGAAATTACAGCACAAATACCGAGTTCCCTTTGGACTAAAGATGGACAGGACGCTGGGCTAATGGCAAATGTAGCTCCAGTAGAAATCCGCTTAAAAGAAGGCAGGATAGCCCCAAAAATACCGCAGTACCTTTTAAAACCTGAAGTTGAGCTAGGAGTATTCCCAGTGATCCAACGATTGCTCCAACAGGAAATCCTAGTTAGAACTTCCAGCACGGCCAATAGTCCCATCTTTCCTGTGAAAAAGAGCGGGGGAGGGGCTACAGACTAGTGCAGGATTTAAGAGGGGTAAACAAAGTAGTTGAGAGCCAATTCCCCGTAGTGCCAAACCCAGCTGTCATCCTAATGCAAATCCCACCTCACTGTACTCATTTCACAGTCATTGATTTGTGTTCAGTGTTCTTCTCCGTCCCTTTGCACCCTGACAGCCAGTATCTGTTCGCCTTTACTTACAGAGGAGTACAGTATACCTGGACACGACTCCCCCAAGGATTCATAGACAGCCCCAGCATCTTCTCCCAGGCCTTGCATGATTGTTTACAATCCTTTCAACCCATGAGTGGTTCGATACTGATACAATATGTCGATGACTTGTTGCTGTGTTCTGAGTCACTGGAGTCATCAGTGGATGACACTAGACAGCTGCTGATGCATCTCTCAGAGACAGGACATAAAGTATCAAAGGATAAGCTGCAATTATGCCAGACCAGGGTTAAGTATCTGGGCCACTGCCTTACCCAAGGGCTGAGACACCTCACCGACGACAGAATCCAAGCGATTCAGAACATGGTACTGCCACAGACCCAGCATCAGATCCGTACGTTCCTAGGCATGTGTGGATACTGTCGCAATTGGATCCCAGGATTCTCTATTCTGGCATTACCACTACAAGAGATGGTTTCCTCAACTAAGCCAGATCGGGTCTCTCATACTGAGGAATCTGAGCTGGCTTTCGAGGAACTAAAGGTGAGCCTAACAAAGGCCCCAGCACTGGGAATGCCAGATTATGGGAAACCCTTTGAACTGTACGGAACTGAATCAGGTGGGTGTGCGGCAGGAGTACTTGTACAAAAACATGGTGATGCCAACCGACCAATAGCGTACTACAGTGGCCAGCTGGACACAGTAGCACGCTCACTCCCAACTTGCTTACGAAGCGTGGATGCAATAGCGCAACTAGTAAATAAGAGTGAGGATGTAGTGTTGGGACACGATTTAACTGTTCATGCTCCCCATGCTGTCTCTGCCCTCCTAAATTCTGCCCAAACACGTCATGTGTCCTCAGCACGGTTCACTAAGTGGGAACTGGCGCTGATGGCCCCAGTAAATATTACCATCAAAAGATGCAACACACTAAACCCAGCCACATTCCTTCCTCATGTGCCCTCCAAGGCACAAAGGGTGGAGGGTGATGGGAATGTTGCTGAAAATGGTAAAGCAGAGTTTAGTGAGGGTGAGGACAAACATGATTGCATGACCTATCTGAATCAGACCTTCACAGCACGTCCTGACATAAGCGACAGCCCATTAAGTGAGGTAGACATAACCTTATTCACAGATGGTAGCTGTCATAGACAGACGGACACGGGAGAGCTGTGCACAGGCTACGCGGTAGTAGATGGAGAAGGTATTGTGGAAGCTGAACCCTTGGGACCACCTCACTCAGCACAAGTAGCGGAACTGGTGGCACTGACCAGAGCATGTGAACTGGCCCAGGGAAAAGCAGTTAACATATATACCGACTCCAGATATGCTTTCGGAGTAGTGCATGATTTTGGAGCCCTATGGCGCCTCCGAAATTTCATGACGGCGGCTGGCACACCAGTGGCGCATGCGACATACATAAGGAGACTTCTGGGAGCTATTCAGCTTCCAGACAGAGTGGCTGTTATCAAGTGCAAAGCTCACACATCAGAGAAGGACCCGGTGTCACTTGGTAACAGCCGCGCTGATGAGGCAGCAAAAAGGGCCGCATGCCCTGTAAATATTTTCACCCATCCTACCAACCTTTGTACACTGAACATGGTATCCACATCCAAACTGATAGACATGCAGAATTTGTGTTCCCCACAGGAAAGAGCAGTATGGAAGTCGAAGGGATGTGGCCAAGAGTCTACCGGACTTTGGAGAGATGGACACGGGAAACCAGTGGCCCCCAGGGCATACCTCCCTAGTCTAGCCGAGGCGGCCCATGGGCTGACACATCTTGGGAAGGAAGGTATGTGCAAGCTGGTAAAGGCCTACTGGTGTGCACCAGGGTTCGCTTCTCAAGCAGGTAGAGTGGCAATGTCATGCCTCACCTGTTTGAGGAAGAACGTTGGAAAAGCCATCCCAACAGAGCCATCCCACATCCCTCCTACAGAAGGCCCTTTCCAGGTAATACAAATCGACTTCATACAGTTACCACCCTGTAGAAATTTGAAATATGTATTAGTTTGTGTTGACATGTTTTCCAGCTGGGTGGAGGCTTTCCCCGCTGCCTCCAACACTGCTACCTTCACAGCAAAGAAAATATGTCAGGAGTTTGTCTGTAGATATGGTATCCCAAAGGTCATTGAGAGTGACAGAGGCACTCATTTCACAGGAGAGGTCTTCCAAATCATGTGTAAACTCCTGGGGATTAATAGTAAACTTCATACTCCATATCGTCCCCAGGCGAGCGCCAAAGTTGAGAGAATGAATGGTACTATTAAGAACAAATTGGGTAAAGTTATGGCTGAAACAGGGTTGTTATGGCCAGAGGCACTGCCTATTGTGTTGTATAGCATTAGGACCACTCCCAGGACTCCGCTCAACTTGTCCCCCTTCGAGATATTGTTTGGTCGGCAGCCACACATCATGATAGACCCACAGGATGATCTCAAATGTAACAATGAGCTAACTGTACAGTATATCCTAAAGCTAAACAAACAGCTAAGGGAGCAACAAAAGCAGCTGAATTTACTGAACCCTGATATGCCTACCGAGAATTGTCATAATCTTAAACCAGGAGACTTTGTTATGATCCGAAATTTTTTACGCTCAAGTTGTTTGATAGACCGTTGGGAAGGACCGTACCAAGTTTTGTTGACCAGCACTACATCGATTAAAGTCGCAGAGAGAGAGACTTGGATACATTCGTCCCACTGCAAGAAAGCCAGTAACCCAGAGTCCCAGTGTGCAGAGAGCGAAAGAGAAGAAACGTCGCTAGAAGCATTGTTTCGGGAACACTGAGAAGCAGCCAAGGTCGAGCAACCTGAGCGAACAAAGGTCTAAGAGCAGAGCAAAATAAAAGTCCCCTGGTAGAGATGATGGAAGGACTCCAAGCAACAGGTTCACAGTTATGCATATATGTCTTTGTTTTCTTTCTGTGTTCATTTCTTCATCCAAAGATACTCGGTGGCTGCCACATTCTAGAGCGATCGGAGCGGAGTTCTGACAGTGTAATAATGGACCCAGATATGGGTGAGGTAGAATCCCTAAACCAGCTTGACACTTTGCCCATGACAGGAGAAGGTAAAAGGTATGAGGGAAACGTAGTTCAAGGGCTATGTGATGAGTTATTGTCTGGTGAGTACTGTGTCTGTAGATATTGTCAACCTAAAATGGAAGAAGAATGCATCCAGCGATGTCAGTCGACAAGTAAGGCAACTACAGGCCGACATCCTTTGAGTGATTACCACTCACTAGTGGGTAAGGTCTTAAACCAAACAGAATGCTGGGTGTGTTCACAAGTGTTACATAAAAGGAGTAGTGTAGGCCTAGTCCCATACCCACTTAATATTTCAGAGATAAGCGTATTAAATAAGGGGAGGCCATTGGATAAGAGATACCTGTATACCAGGTCCCCTAGTCTTAGATTACACCCATACCAAGTGGATAAATCCCTGGTATGTATGAACTTCTCGAGTTCCAGAGCGATTGGTACTTGGGAAGTGACATGGCATAACCAGACAATAACTTACTCCCAGCGTCCAGATGGAGAGCCTATTGATAAAGAATTGTTGTTAAAAATCCGAACCAGTGGGAGACACTATAAATATGTCTACACGGTGAAGAAAAGTAAAATGATGGCCGGCAGAGTATCAGCCGGCTACTGTAATATGACCCTACAGCCAGAAACTTGTGAGGAACAAGTCAGGGAGCAGGGGACGGGAATGTTCTTATGTATAATGTGTGATAAGATCATGAAATACTCTGTCCCTTATTTTCTCCCTGACGATGTTTATTATATTTGTGGTAGAAGGGCGTACAAATGGCTCTCCATGAACTACGTTGGAATTTGTTACCTAGGCAGAGTGTTACCTGAAGTGATGACCCTCACCCATGATGAGATGGTGAGCATACACAGAGGCATACCTCCTCCTTACACTCATACCCATTATGATCAAACCCATAAAAGGGATTTAACAATCAGGAAAGAACCCCTAGCTTCTGAAATGATACACGAGTCATTCGGTATCCAACTTCTCATTGCATTAGATATCACCCATACCGCCAGAGGAGTCATAAATTTTAAATATATACAAGCATTAGCCAGCTTGGTAGATAACATCACTGAGATTTATGATGACACCTTTAGATACACTGGGAAGGAGTTGCAAGCATATAAAAGAGAGCTAGTCCAACATCGGATGGTGCTGAACTATCTGACAGCTATGACAGGAGGATATTGTGTCACCCTCTCTACACAGTTTGGGGTGAAATGTTGTACATATATCACCAACAATACTGAAGACCCAGAAGAAATCATCGATCATCGGATGGATGAGATTCTTCAGCGTAAATGGGAATTTAGAAGGGAACATTATATCAGCCTGGCAGAAATAGGTAACAAAGTTAGCGAATGGACCTCTTGGTTGAATCCAATGCACTGGTTCTCTGGTTTAGGAGAATGGGCGCAAGGGATTATAGCTAGCATAGGAAAACTCCTTCTCTGTATCGGTGGTGCCATCATAGTCTTTGTGCTATTGTTCAAATGTTTAAAGGTGGTGACCCGGGGAAAGACAAAACGTACCGAAATCATGAGTGTAAGAACGAGAAATACAGAGGAAGACCAGGGTTTGGTATATGACCCTAGAATCGAAACCACCTCCCTTTAAAGAAACCATATTTGTGAACGTGTATATGTTGTAACCACCCCTGTTTTTTTTTTTGTCCCAAAATTGTACATTATCCTTCGTGACCCTGAGAAGATTGTTCGATAAATGCGGCCCATTGTTTATCCGTGATCCCGGATCGGCCAAGAGCAGATGGTTTATTCCCCTTATATGTTTAATTCATGGATCCCAATTTCTTTGTTAGGATTATGAATTTCTGTATTATCGTGTGAAATGTTTTGTATTGTAACAGTTTTATATTTACTGTTAAAGGGTGGACTATGGAAGTCGAGTTACACACACGCCATTTTAGGATAGTACGGCCGCCATTTTGGTTCGCAGAGTTGCGCAAATAAAGTTTACATACCCGAGTATGTGTGACAAAGTGGACCAGAAGAGTAGCCATACTATCACACATAAATTCATAATAACATACTGACACTAAATAAAATATAGTTAAAGGTTTAGAATGCCACACATAGCTTAGTTAGCCCTGCATACATCTGTCTGTATCATGTTTAGTACCGTTCCGTTCCGTTTCTTATGCGTAGTATTCCGGTCATTGCGAATATTTCGCAATAGACACGGCCCGATAGTTATGGACATAATCCATATTCCAGGGACAGTTTCTGTTGAAAGTATGTAACAAAGGAATCTAGATGAAACCGGTTCTTATCACTGCTGACGCCGAAACCACCAAACAAAGGACTCTTAAAGTTCACTCCCCTGGACCTAGCCAAACCAGGTGTATCATCTTACCCCCCAATCACAGCTGACCTGACATACGACCTCTGACCAATGAGAACGGCCTTTGACCTCCCCTTTCTGACCCTATAAGATAGGCGACCCAGAGCAGCCAAAGTCTCTTCGGCACATCTACCTTTCCCTGACTTACCACCGGACTATAGTTCATCCCTGAACGATAGTGAGCTCTGACCGGACTGCGCTTCGCATATTTGATGAGAACGGTAACGGTTGCATTAACGGTATTAATTCTTATTGTATTGATTGGCTGATTGTGTCTTGTATCTGTTTTCTTTCCCCCTAGCAGAGTCTGTTTAGTATTCATTGTTAGTATATTGTATCACTTGTTACACCTGTTTATTCTTATTTCTGTAACCCCCTTTTGTCCATTAGGGACTTAAATACAACCTTTTTACGGAGTTCTTATCTCCTTATTTCTATACAGTGGTCGTGTCTGTTTATTCGCATAATAGCGATAAGGTATATTACGGACACTGTCCGATAAGGTATATTCGCAGATTAGAGACAAAGTACTGCGAAGGAATCTCTGATTAAGCTGTTGGTTCTTGGTGTACATAATACAATAAAAGGTACGCTACGCTGCGCTACGCTTTGTTCGCACGTAGTTAGGTATAAAGGGTACGTTGGTTGCGGACTTATTACGTAACCTGCGCTTTTCACTTATTGTCTCTCTGGTCATATTTAATCGCCATTAACAGTATCTTTAATGCCAAAAGAAAATTTTGGTGTAAACTAAGAAGGGATGATAGATGTCCAGGTGGGGTATGCATCCCCCTGCAAATTTCACAATTGAAGGCCCACCCAACCCAGATTCTGCAGAAAATGTTTTGAATATGGCCACACAAGAGAAGAGTGTGAAAAAGGGAGAACCTGTAGAAACTGCAGAAAAGAGGGGCATGAAGCAAACCGGTGCCCAGAGGAACACAAATGAGACCTCTGTGGGGAACCTGGACATTCTTTCAAAACTTGCTCACAATTCACCAAAGCTCGAAAAGAGCAAGGTGCTAGATGATTAGCTGAGCAAGCTGAAAGAGAAGCCAGAGAGGCACCATGCCAAATGGCTAAGGATGCTCGCACAACGGAGGCTAAAAAGACATGTATAGCCCCCGTGCTTTTTGTGCAAAATGGAGTACAGATGGAGGTGGAGGCACAGGCTACACCAGATCCACAACAGCCAGTTAAGGCAATGCAAACTGATGATACTGCAACTGACCACAGTGAGGAGCAGTTGAAAGTCTTTGCAGCTCAGGCTAATCAACTCATTACAGAGAATATTGAGAGCGATGAAAGCTCAGCTGAATGTCAACATTTAGATTCAGATGATATTCAAAGTGCTGATACCACATTGTCTGATGAGGAGTCTGTAAAACTGAGGAAAGCAACTCCTGATGGAAGGGCTGTTAGAAAAGCCAGAATTGAAAGGGTTAAATACAGTCCCCCAGCAATTGAACCAGATGGTATGGATACTACCTTAAGTTCTGAAGACAATGCCAGTTCCCCATCTTCCACTGAATCTTCCATTATTTTCAGGGCATCCAAACAGGCAATTGCACGTTTGACTGGGAAGGAGAACTATGATTAAATTGGATGACGATGATTTAAGTTGCGCTGGGTTTTTTGTAACCAACTACCTTGAAATTATTTCCGGGACTTCTAAATCTTCCTATGCCTAATATTACAAGCAACATTAGTGTAAAAGTTGCAACATTAAATGTCAGGCTGACAGCAAGCAGACCCAGGCGTGCTGCGGTTTTTGAAATATTAAAAAACTTAGAAGCTGATGTGGGATTTCAGAGCCCATTAAAAAGAAGAATGGGACAAAGGGGATATTTTTTGGTCTGGGTCTTGTTTAAATAAAAATGATGGGGTGGGTATTGTAATAAATAATAGGGATATTATAGGGGAGGATTTTTTTTGTGGTGGAAGAAGGGAGGAGTATTGGTGGGACTTTTAGTCTTAGAGGGTGGAGGTTTAGGATCATGTGTATGTATGCTCCTGCTTGTAAATTAGAAAGAAGGAAATTGTTTGATAAGATAAGGTTATTCCTTCCTGGAAGAACACCCCTTATGTTAATGGGGGATTTCAATTGTATAATTGAGAAAAGTTGGAGAGGAGATGGAAGTACTAGGAGTATTGATATAACTGGGAATATATTAAATCAGATTATTACGGATTTTTCCCTTATAGATGCAGCTGCGGTGTGTATGGGGAAGCCACCTCCACCAACATATATTGCTGATAGAGGAGGTATAACTTCCAGAATTGACTATATTTTCATATCCAAAGGTATATTATGTATGAATGGAGAGCAGGTAAGAATGCCTTTTTCAGATCACGAATGCATTATATGTGAAGTCCAAGGGAATGTCAAAAATGTATATGGTAGAGGTATATGGAAATTAAATGTTCGTTTGCTAGAAGACTGTAAAGTAAGGGATGATTTGGTTAGGATGTATGCAATATGGAAGAGGAGGAAAAATGACTTTTAGAATATATTAGTATGATGGGAGTGGCTGAAAGTTAGGATTAGGTGTTTTTTTTTCAGAAAATGGGGAATCAAAAAAGTAAGGAAGGAAATAATGAGGTATGAGGCATCATGTGTAAGAATGAGGTATCTTTACAAAATGGGAGATCTAGGATTTGACATGAGTGAAGAGATAGTGAAAGAAAGGTGTGTGTTAAACAACTATTTGGAAAATAGGGGGAAAAAATTATTTTTAGAGCAAAAGTTGAGCATCAAGAGAAAAATAAGAAATGTACAAGGTTTTTTTTCAGGAAAATATGTAAGAGGAAAAATGATATGGATGTATTAAGGAATGGAGAAGGAATGGATGTTAGTGGTGGTAAAGTAACGGAAGAAGTATTTAAGTTTTACAAAGAATTGTATGGAAGGAAAAGTATTGAAAGTGATATGGGAGATGAAGTTTTAAGTGTATGACAGAATGAAGTGAGTCAGGAAGATAAAAGTGTTTTGATGGAAGATATTGGTGTGGAAGAAGTTAAAATAGTGGTTATGAATGCAAGAAAAAACAAAACTCCTGGGCAAGATGGATTGCCAGTAGAGTTATATTGTATGTGTTGGGATATGTTGGGAAGTGATTTAGTGGAAGTATGCCAGTTTATGTGGATAAATGGTATAATTGGCAAGTCTATGGGTAAGGGTGTTGTAGTTTTGATATATAAAAAGAATGATAGAAGAGATCTGGGCAACTGGAGGCCTATAACTTTGTTAAATTCAGATTCCAAAATATATTCAAAAATTTTGGCGAATCGAATGAGAAGTGTAAGAGGACTAATTGTGAATGAAGACCAAGTATGTGCTGTACCGGAATGAAAAATTAGTGATAATTTGATTTTGTTAAGGGATACACTGAGAGATTGTAAAGATAGGAAACAAGGTTGTGTGGTTTTGAGTCTTGATTTTGAAAAAGCCTTTGATAAAGTTGCACATGAGTTTATGTTCAGAGTTTTGTTAAAAATGGGGTTTCCCGCTGGGTTTGTAGAAAGAGTAAGAAGTTTGTATGTTTTGGCATCGAGTCGTATATTGGTGAATGGGAATGTGAGTGAGGAGATCATGGTTGAATCAGGTGTAAGGCGGGGTGTCCTGTGTCCCCTGTGTTGTTTATTTGTGTGATGGAGCCACTGTTACAAATGATTAGGTGTGATAAGGTTTTGAGAGGAGTACTTATACCTGGGAGTGGTGGTAAGAGTGCTAAAGTAATGGGTTACATGGATGATGTGGTAGTATTATGTCAAAACCAAGCAGCCTTAAACAGGACAAGATTATTAGTGGGTATTTTTTGTAATACATCAGGCTTTAAAATTAATTGGGATAAAAGTAATTATAGAGTGTTTGGGGGAATTAATGTGGAAGTGAATGAGATTACAAGAGTGGCAGGGGGGATAAAGGTGTTGGGTTTAATTTTCGATGATAACCTAAAAGGTAATGATAGTGTTGGAATGAATGTAATAGGAAGATTATGAAGAAATTGGATTTTTGGAAATGAAGAAATTTATCAATGACAGGGAAAGTACTAGTTGTGAAGAGTGTGATTCTTCCCATACTATTGTATGTTGCATGTGTCCGTCCCCTCCGTCCCCCACCTCCCAAATGGTGTTTTTAGGAAAATTGTAAGGAAATGTTTTGTTTTTCTGTGGGGTAGTAAAATGGAGTGGTTGAGACGTGAGAATGTGGTTAAATCTAGAATTAAAGGAAGGGTAAATCTTCCAAATATTGATAGATTTATAGGAGTAAATTATGTGGCAATTGTGGCGAGATTGTTAAAGGGGAGTTCAAAAACCTCATGTACTGTATGACAAAATACTTGGCTGGATAGATGTTGTGTGGGATTGGATGGATGAAGAGGTCTTTGAGTGTGCCAATGGCCTTCAGTTGCCCAGAATGGTATGTGTTTGTGGAGCGATTTATTAGGAAGAATGATTTTTTAAGTATGAGTATGGAAGATTTTGTGGGGAGGAAGAAAATAATAAAGGTTTTGAAAGACAGAGAAACTGTATGCAATATTTAATATTTGAGATTGAAAGACGCAGAAGTGGTGTGGAAGAAAATGGAAATGAATGGGATGTCAAATAAACAAAAAGATGTGGTTTGGAAAAGTATGCATGGTGTCTTGCCTTTAAGAGTGGTGCTTAAAAAGAGAGATTTGACAAGAACTGAAATATGCCCGAGAGAAGAGTGTGGAATAAATGAGACAGTATTGCATGTAATGTGGGGATGTGGTTTTGCTAAAAAAGTATGGAAGGGCATGAGTGGATTATGCAGATAATTGTGTAGTGTAAATGGGATTTCATGGAGGTTGGCAATGTTTGGTTTGGGAGTAAATGGGAAAATAAAAGAAAGAGTGATGTGGCTATTAATGTGTTGTGTAATGGAAGTATTGTGTGATAATAGGAATATGTATGTGTATCAGAAAGAAGATAAAAGTGTGAATGATTGTATTAGGATGGTGTTGGGGAAATTGTATACATGTTATTTGTTTGATAAAGAAGGTGGAGGTGGTATGGATGCAGAGCAGTGGCGTAACTATAGCACTGCAGCCCCCATGACCGTGGGGGGGCGCTGTGCATGTGCTATAGTTACACCCCGCCGCCCCGCCGCAATCCCCCGCAGTCTTTACCTGTCTTCAGTACGCGCTGTTCCCGGCTCCCTTCTTCTGCTATGAGGACCACCACAAAATGTCCGCCCCCATTTAGCAGACAGTTCTATGAAACTGTCTGCTGTATGGGGGCGGACATTTTGTGGTGGTCCTCATAGCAGAAGAAGGGAGCCGGGACCAGCGCGTACTGAACCGAACGTAGGTAAGACTGCGGGGGATGGGGGGTTTGCATGGGCGGCGGGGGGAGGGCTTGGTTCGGCGGGGCGGGCGGGGGGTTGGTGTGGCGGGGTTGGTGCGGCAGGGCGGGCGGGTGCCCTCCCTTTAACGGCGGGGGGGCGCCCAAATCCTAGTTATGCCACTGATGCAGAGGGAGTGTGGAAAGTAAAGAAATGGATGCATGTGGTGAAATTTGTATAGTTTAGGGAAGAGGTGATATGGTATTGTGGTGCTTTTTATTGGTTCTTTGTAAGGTTTTTTCTTGCTGGTTGATGATTATGGCATGATGGTTGCAGCAAAAGTTGCAAAATAGAAAACTGTTGACTGACAGTACATAAACCAATCAGAATGCCTTGTTATGCATGAGAATTGCATCAACCAATTGGATGGTCTAATTTGCATAAGGGCTTTATTTGCTCTTCATAACTTACTGAGGTCCTTCCTCACCCTAGTCTAATTGAAAACCTAAAGAACCAGCCAAAGATGGTTTATAACAAGAACATTCTTGAACAATTGTCTTGCTGGTTGATGATTATGGCATGATGGTCCCAGCAAAAGTTGTAAAATAGAAATTGTGTTTTATAAACACTCATAAACTCCGCTGAAGCAGTCCGTGCCTGTGCCGTATCTTATTTGTTCGTGCTGCAAACTGCTAGCTGCAACATAAGCATTTCACTATCTGACACAGCTTTATCAAGGGCTTGATAAAGCTGTGTCAGACAGTAAAACGCGTGCGTTGGTATGAAATCCATTCTGAAATGCTTGTTAGCCTGATATACTAAATGTGATATAGAATGATTGATGTAGCACTATACCATAAGATTCCCAAAGCACTAGACAAAATAATTATGAGGGAACATAGGAAGAGGTAGAAAGGTGTGTGGAATTGATCACACCCCAAGGGAAAGACAGGAAAAGATATATAAAATCCTGTGAAAATATATATAATATACCCTCCTATATAACAGTGCTACATAGATACCCCTTTTGATTGCTGTATAAGCAATCCCTCTGACTGTTGTATATGTGGTAAAAACTGAATGTAATACACCTAATAAATAGTAGATATCTTTTGACTGCTGTATAAGTGACAAAACCTAAATGTAATACACTCAATGAATCAGCAGATGATATTAAAGGATGGCTGTATAAACAATAGAAACTGAGTGCAATTCACTTAATAAACCAGCAGATGGTACTAAAGGACTGCTGGATAAGTGATAGAAACAGTGTAATTCACTCAGCAAATCAGCAGATGATACCAAAGGTTCATCACATATATCAATAAGACAAAAGGATAATGGCCCTTATTCAGATCTGTGCGGCCGGAGCCGCACACGGTGCTCCGGCCGCACAAACCAATCCCCGCCCACGATACGGATCGCCACGGCCGTCCGTACACGGACAGCTGGCGATCCGCAAGAAAATGGTGGGGCGTACGCCTCCACCATGGTGGGAGCTGCCCCCTGCATTCGATGGTCGGCGACCATCGAAGGCAGGGCCGCACGCCCCACCAGGTCCCGCAAGCTGAGACCACACGGACAATCGTCCGTGTGATAGCTTGTATGGGGGCTGAGAGCTGACATCCGGCGACGTCAGCTTCCCGCCCCCATCACTGGCGTCATACCCTCATTAGCATGCATACGCCCCGCGTTTGCATGGGAACGCCCATGAAACGCGGGGCGTATGCATAGGGAAATGAGGGTATGAAGCCCCTCACGCCCCTATACGCCCCCTTTGCGGCGGACGAACTACGTCTGCGGCGAATTGGGCTGCACATGCGCAGATTGACCTCTGCGCATGTGCAGACTGAAAACATCGGCGGTACGGCCGCACGCGGGCCGTACCGCACGATTCAGAATAAGGGCCAATATCTGGAACTTTATAAGCACACAAGACCCTTATATCATCATTATATAATCCGTGTATATTACAGTGTGCTATAAATAATCTATACAATCTTTTATAGATATACATCCTACTTATGAGGGGATTGTCTCATCAGATCATAATATCACTGGCTACAATTTAACAAGCATTTATTTTTTCAGCTGCATTTCCATGAAATTTTAACACACCAATTTATTTTCTTTTTGAGCACACTAAGGGCATTATTCTGCTCGGAGCGGCCAAACGTGCGTACGTTCGCCATTACCGCACGCTAGCCGTACGCGGCCGTTAGGGTTAAGTCCACCCACAAATCAGCCGCTTACGTACGGGCAGAAATACCGTAGAAGGGGAGTGGCTTACAAATGAGCGTACGGCAACGTACGCGGACGGGCCAGCCCTTGCACTCCGACAACAGGCGTACAACTGAGCGTACGGCGCCGTCTACGGCCGTCTTTCCTCCGTCTCCCCACCGACTTCTTGCGGAGATCTGAGCGTACGCCAGTTTGCACGGACGGGTCCCTATTGTTTTCAATGGAAAACTCAGCTTATGTCACCGCTTGTGAGAGTGAGCGTACGTCCGTGCACGCTGGCATACCCTTCACATATATGGACCTGCAAATCTTGCCTCTCAACTACTAATCTGACAATTGATTTATTAATCTATTTGTTATTCACTTATTGTTTTCTATTAACTCAATTGTCTACCTTAATAAAGACCTAATAAAACTACATTTGAACCCACATTACATGTATATTTGTTATGTTCTAATGTGGCATTTTAATCACTATCTATGTGTCCCCATATTGCTGTTACTTTTAAATCAAGTTATGTTGGTGTTTCTGTATATGTACTAAATTATGTACGTAATTACTTTGTCCAAAATGTGTAACATGTATACCTACCCTGATGTTATGTGTGATGTTTTAATCGAACAACATTAAACATTCATGCATTTTCACTATGTGTTATTTTACTCAAAAACACACACATTCACACATCAATCATTACCCCTCACCTCAAATTACAAGTATAACTTACAGTACACATCTGTATGTACCTACCCTTACACGCCCTCTAACATATTTATTATTAAAAACACAGGCAATTTCGAACTGTAATCAAACTTTTATTGGATACAAAAATAAAAAGGGGGGGGGATAAATAAAAAATTAAAGGCGGGCCTCCAGAAGTCCAAAAAGGAGCTGGAGGTACACCAGGGTCAGCATGATTTCCCGCATGAGGGCTGCCACCTCCTCCTGCTGCTGTTCAGTGTCTGTAATGAAGGGATAAAACAAAAAATTAATATATAACATACACAAATGTTTGTTGTATTTGTACATAATAAAAAGTTCAGAGTTATGTGTGAAGGCCACATACATTTAGAAACTACATTGAAGATGGGTCTGCTGTAAACACAGTACTAAAAAAAAATATGTTAACACACACATACTGTACATAGTAAATAACATTAATTCAATTACTCCTTCATCAATGAATGTATGCTGTATCCCAATTGGTACTTTGTTTTTGGGGGACTGTCCTCTAACCTCACAATTAGCCTGTGCTATTTAAGGGTTATGACATTGTTGTGGCTTAAGCACTCCTTACTATTTTAAATTTAGGACATTGCTGTACAAATTATAGGCCTACAGCTATGTTTGTAAAGCATGCATCCGCATGGCCTCACACACTATTACCAAAACAATCTCTACATTTAAGTTGCACCAGTGGCAGATTAAGCATTTGGGGGGCCCGGGGTACTTTAGAGTGGGGGGCCCCCTTGCACTTGTCATTACTGGCCGCACACTGCATGGGCGAATATTATACTGTCAAAACATAGAGTAAAGGCAGAATAAACTTGGTCAATGGTTACCTGCAGGGGATATATATATATATATATATATATATATATATATATATATTTAGACAGGGGGTTGGCGGCACTCGGAATAATAATAGACACCATATATATATATATATATATATATATATATATATACACACACCACATGAAAAGCCTGTGTTTGTCCCTCTGCCCCTTACTCTGGAGGAGACCTCACAGTCCTAGTGCTGCCTCTGATTAAAAACCCTCCTATGACTAAGCTGCTGCTGCTGTTCTCCATGGACCTGAGAAGCATGTAATGAGCTCCACCAATCAGAGCTCAGCACAAACTTCTCAGCCTCTGTCCTCTGGTGCAAAGTGTCATGGGACTTAGTCAACTCCCAGAAATGCACTGCACACTTGTGCAATCAGTGTGCCTTGGCTCCCGATGCTCAGCACCATAAATCATTGTCACATTGGCAGATAGGTGAAGCTGCAGCACTACCCCACCCATGCACAAAACATTTAGCTAAAAAAACAAAACATAACTTAAACATTTTATTTTTAAAAAATACATGACAACCACAGGGGGCCCCTAGCTAGAGGGGGGCCCAGGGGCACTGACCCCTTGCGCCTCCATTATAATCCGGCCCTGTGTTGCACATCATGCTGGGAACTGGAGTTACCCAACACCTGGAGCCACATAACTACCACACCACTAATGTCGGATATCTCATTGGATGTACTGTTATGTCAATTATTCAAAGGGTGAGGCATGGCCACACTCAAAAAAACCACCAAGGGGAGCCTTGTTCCTGGAGAAGGACAGGACACACCTCATGGTCGGCCTGCAGTGATATGTTGCAACTAATGTTGATGTTGGATACACATATGTGGTTGTTGTGATTGTTTATGTGTAGAAATGTGTAGGTCAACATTAGACACATTATTTACTTACGGCTACTTGAGCCATCCTGGTTGCCGCTGGTTGGCTGTGCAGTGGTTGGGGGGGTCAGGAGCAAGGTGGATGGTCCTGGAGTTTGGCCCGAGGTAGTGGGTGTGAGTGGGGAGTGGAGAGGTTTGGGGGTGGGTGGTGGAGAGGTGTAGGGGGGTAGGAAATGGGGTGGGGAGGGGGGGGGTGGGGGTTGTGGAGGTGGTGGGGGTTGTGGAGGGGGTGGGGGTTGTGGAGGGGGTGGGGGTTGTGGAGGGGGAAGGGGATGGGGAAATGGTGTGGGTCCAAACTGCACCCATTGTCTCCAGTGTTGGGGAGGGGGTGTGGGTTGGGGAGGGGGTTGTGGAGGGGGTGGGGGTTGTGGAGGGGGTGGGGGTTGTGGAGGGGGAAGGGGATGGGGAAATGGTGTGGGTCCAAACTGCACCCAGTGTCTCCTCTTCTTCCTCCTCCTCTTCTTCCTCCTCCTCTTCTTCCTCCTCCTCCTCTTCCTCCTCCTCTTTCTTCTCCTCCTCCTCCTCCTCCTCCTCCTCTTCCTCCTCCTCTTCTTCCTCCTCCTCCTCTTCCTCCTCCAGGGCTGCCTGGTCCCGGGCTGCCTGGTCCCGGGCTGCCTGCTCCCGGGCTTCCATACGTGCCCTTGCCCGTGCTGAAATGTTCATGTTGATGGCATCAAAATCGAAGATTGGGTTTCATAAAAAAGGGGGAAAGAAAAATTCACATTAGTCATGCTCATAACCTTCAAAATTATCATTGCTGTGATATTTCAGACATTTATCATGCAAACTATTTGATATCACCCTACACCCAAAAACTGATCAACTACTTAAACCCCCCCCCCTATACACCCCCTATACACCCCCTATACACCCATATACACCCATATACCCCCCATATACACCCATATACACCCATATACACCCATATACCCCCCATATACCCCCCATATACACCCATATACACCCATATACACCCATATACACCCATATACCCCCCATATACCCCCCATATACACCCATATACACCCATATACACCCATATACCCCCCATATACACCCATATACACCCATATACACCCATATACACCCATATACCCCCCATATACACCCATATACCCCCCATATACACCCATATACACCCATATACCCCCCATATACCCCCCATATACACCCATATACACCCATATACACCCATATACACCCATATACCCCCCATATACACCCATATACACCCATATACACCCATATACCCCCCATATACCACCCATATACACCCATATACACCCATATACACCCATATACCCCCCATATACCCCCCATATACACCCATATACACCCATATACACCCATATACCCCCCATATACACCCATATACACCCATATACCCCCCCATATACACCCCCATACTCAGGAACATATTTTTAAAAAGTACACAAAACATTGCTAAAAAACGCTGACATACTAGTAATCAAAACTTACATCGGGCAATATGGCGGCGAAGGCTGCTGAGTAAAACCGGCTGCCGCCGGCGCAGGTCTGACCAGCGCCGCTCAACCTGCCCCAGGCTTCTGCGGATGCCGGTCGTAGAGAAGATGAGGCGGCGGGCAGCAGTATACGCCCGCCGCTTGTCGGCATTACTGACATATGGGCCCCTGGGCCCCAGGTGACGGTCCATCACTTCCACCAGGGCCAAAAGCTCTGAGGTGGAAAAGGGCCTAGCTCTTGGACAAGTCATATTGGCAATGGCGCAGTTATTAATTGCAGGTACATATATCACTTTTGGTGCTTGCTGATTGGTCGAAAAAATTGTTTGTTTGGTATTAACTTTATTAATCCCTCTTACATTAACAAACTGGATGCGAATAGAAACTTACGCGGACCGTTCCGATATACACACACCACAACCAACAGCATGCATTCAATGAACAGAGAAGTACTGTATTTACAGTGTGCGGAAAATAATACACGCAACCCTCTACTTATAACTACGCTGCTTAAAGGGGGCACGATGCACCGATATGCATACAGAGAAGTACTGTATATACAGTAGGCGGAAAATAATACACGCAACCCTCTACTTATAACTACGCTGCTTAAAGGGGGCACGATGCAACATGTTGCTGTATGACAATTTCATACACATTACATATGTAAGGAAAGCATTATAACGTGATGTTTTGAAATGTGACTCACAAAGCATACACGAACTCCAACAGATACCAGCTGACACCACTCGTCATTGGAATGACAGGTGCCCACATTTCACGATGTAGCACAATGCTCCACAACCTGTGTATGTGCATATTCAGGTGTTTGGTCAGGTGCGTTGAGACCTGCGTAATTTAAGCGGCAATTATCGTGGGAAATATCGGCGTAAATTTGCATCTATATTGCGTGGAAAAATATACGCCCCCTTGTTCATGGCGGGAAATTAACATATAAATATTCAGTCAGATGCAGGCCACAATTGCTGCAAACATGTCTGACTCTGACGATTCAGCAGCAGAGGACGCTCTGCAGAGAGCACAAGCAGAATCCCTGCTTGAAGCATTACAGAAGAGGGAACAGGAGCGGAGAAGGAGGGCCCAAGAGAGGAGTAGCCTGCAAGATCAAGCGGGCCCCTCAGTAACAGGCCCTGGTGAACCTCCACCAGCTCCACAAGGGCCAAGCAACCAGCCAGAACAAGAGGTTGCATCTCTCCAAACAGGTGTGACCCAGCAGGTGCATGGTGAGAGAACTGGGGCCACCAGAAAACGAGCTGCAACATCTAGGGCGAGGACTTAGCAGGATACCACCACCAAAAAGAGAAACCCTGCATTTCTAGAGGCAGAATTGAGAATATTAGTGCCCAGGGCACGCGAATGGATTGAATTGGCAACCAGGAAGCCGGGTGCCAGTGCAAGGAGAAACCTTTGGGACAAGATCACAGAGGAAGTGAACCAGGTGTCACCAGTGGTCAGAACTTGGGACGCGGTGAAGAAAAGGTTAGTGTGTTTGTCAGGGCAATTTTTCAGCAGTCTCCAGCAGGAACTGAGGCCCTTATTCTAGTTCACTCTTTCTGCCCAAATATTTCTTAGATGGACAAAACCATGTGCACTGCAGGTGAGGCAGGTGTTACTTGTGCAGAGATAATCAGATTTGGGTGGGGTTTTACACCTGCCTCACCTGCAGTGCACATGGTTTTGTCCATCAAAGAAATATTTGGCCACACATGGCAAAAAAACATAAGATCACCCACACTAGGAAATGTCACGTAGCTAGGGGTACCACATAGTCCCTTTAATTCCGGACACATATTAATTACACAGGTTCTGTGGCTGGCTGACTTCAAGACTCCACTTCACCTAATTTTAAACTGCCACAGAACCTGTGTAAGTAACATGTGTCCGGAATTAAAGGGACTAGGTGGTAACCCTACACGTAGCACAGTGGTGCACATATCTCATGGTGATATTTGTATTTTTAAACTTGTAGGTGGACTGACTTCAAAAGTGCACTGAAGAGGAAGATGACTGACCGGTACAACCACAGCATGTCCACCGGGAGCGGTCCTATGCCTGACCATTTGGAGTATACCCCCCTGGAGCTGGACTCCTGTGACGTGATCGATGTGGGGGAGATCAGGGGGATCACCAATATGGACAGTGAGCTCCCGGCGGAGGTCTTTGCTGCTGCTTTTGATGGTAAGTCACAGTAATGCATTGTATTTAGAAAGATATTTTTTATTGCGTATGTGATGGTGACATTGTTTTCAATTCTTATCCTAGCAGAAGCAGAAAGTCAGGATGTACCGGCAGCATCTTCCTCTGCAGAGCCACAGGTGGAGCAAGTGGTCCAGCCTCCACCAAGACGTCGCCCCCAGCCCCAGCCACAGGAGACATGGAGTGAGAGCCTGTTGGTGACGCTGGACAGGATCGAGCAGCAAGGGGTGGATGCTGCGATCCGTCAGCAGCAGGTGGCGGATTTTCTGGCGGAGTGGAAGGCCACAAACCAGCTGCAGGTTGAGGCCTTGAACCGCATTAATGAAACTCTGGCGGCTGGCATGCTAAGCATTGGCCAACACCTCAGCCGCCAGAATGAACTTCTTGCGGAGCAGCTGTCCACCGCCAGGTCCCTAAGGGACAATCCCCCATCTGCTGCCCCACCCCAAGCTGCTCCCCAACCTTCCACCTCGGCTGACCCTCCTGTGTCGACTAGGGGAAGACGCCGAAAGCCAGCTGACCCAAAGGCCCCTGTCCCCAAGGCCCCATCTAAAAGGGGCAAAAAAGGGCCCAAATGAGACCTGGTTCACTTCCTCTGTGGTTGGAGGCCAAAGGTTTAAATTGCACTGGACATCCGCTTCCTGAGTTGCCCATCGATCCATTTGCGTGCCATGGGCATGAAAGTTCGTATTTTGACCTCTACAAATGCAGGATATTTTTTTTGGGTGGTGTGTATCTTGCTTAGTATTCACCCTGGTTGTTGCAGTACGTATTCTGGTGTCCCCATTTCTTTCACCATTGCATTTGCAGGGTAACACATGTTTGGAGATATGCAACCTCTTGTTCTGGCTGTTTTATTATTTGTGTGTCTATTTTATTTGTTTATTTGATTTCTCACATTAAAGTGTCAAGCTGTGATGCTGAACAGCAAATAAATTTATTTTACAAATTAAAACAAAATTGTGGTATGTGTAATTTCTTGTGTGAAACAAATACTAGATTTATGTGTACTTACTGACCAGGGTATTTTTGAACATTTGTTGAAGTGTGGTGGAAGTTTCCCATGTGTAACCCTCTCCATGGCCATTCCCATGTTCCTATCCAACTTTTCCCTGCTAATTAGTTTGTGTCAGCACATGTGCAGAGCAACTTAATAGGTGAGAAAGCAGTTTGTGTGCAGGTGAGGTAGCTCCTACAGTAGTAGGTAAAAGCAGGTCCAGAACAATGCTTTCCTCATGGAGTGGGTGAGGCAGACAAACAAGGGTGAAAAGGTACATTTGTGTAGGAATGCATATGTGTCCTCCCTAAAAAAAGATGTGTGAATGGGCCAAACATGATAAATTAGCTTGTGAACAAACATGCATAACTTTTAAAATATATATGATTTGACAGTGTCATAAGCAGATGTAGGAATCCTTTGTTAGAGAGATGAGAGTGCAATAATGTGATTGGTGGCATCTTACATCCAGAGTGTAGTCAAATCCAAATCATAGCAGATGAGATAGTGGTACAGGTCATTATTTTGGGTACTATACAAAGATTGTGTGGAAAATAGTGGTCATGGGCTTCAAACATTGCTGAAACATCCTTTGTAGGTGTTAGATGTGGTTTATGTTATTGTATCCTAAATACAAAACCTATGTTAGTATTAGAGTGAACACGTTGACACATGTCGACTTGTGTAGATTGAGTGTGCTACTAAGTCTATGAAAGCACGTAGTGAATGTGTCTGTTTAGCAAATACCTACCTTAGCGTATAAAAAGATTCTTACCTTAAATTAAACAAACCTTTAAATGTGGAGAAGTATAGAAACATAAGCTTCCAATGTGTTTGCGTGCTGTATGTGTGGCTTGCAGGCAGTGAAATCATGGTTTGGAGTTAATAGACTGCAGCATTGCTTATTACATTCAGGTGTATGTGTTTGAGTAGTAATCAGCGTTAATTAGCCAACTCAGGCGCACGCTGGCATGCGGTATCTGTAGGGGTGGTTTGAGCTGGCGGTTGGCGGCCGCCTGTTTGGTGTCCGAAATGAACGGTGCCTTAGTCGATCGTGCGGTAGTAGCACCGCTCATTTTTGGTGCACACCCCCGTGTACGCCCATATTTACGCCCATTTTCCCTCATTATTTCGGCCGCTCCCATCAACACGCCCCTATGCCGCCCCATTACCCGTACACTCGCGTACAGGTTTTTTCGCACGTTGAGACACCGGCCGTAAGCGTTGTGGAGTGTTCGCGCCGGCGCATTAGCGTATCTGCACATGCGCAGA
The DNA here is from genome assembly GCF_055691185.1 of Crinia signifera. Classification (NCBI taxonomy): domain Eukaryota; kingdom Metazoa; phylum Chordata; class Amphibia; order Anura; family Myobatrachidae; genus Crinia; species Crinia signifera. The sequence goes on along the minus strand of NC_139217.1, from coordinate 233,763,022 downwards.
TCGTTAAAAACCCTGGGACGTACGCGTACGGCCCGGACGCTCCAACCAGAATAAGGCCCTTAGTGTATATGTTTGTATGTTTGTTTTACCTCTATTTTTCACTGTAATTGTGATTCCCACATAATAATACTGGGAATATTAATGATAAAACTAGTTAAAGATATATTTTAATATCTTTGATTATTAGTGTGTTCCCCACCAAACAGCCCTTCTATCTTCGTCTTAGAATTAAAGTTTTTATCATGCAAAGGCAGTTCATTTAAAATTTGCCTTTGTCAAATTCTGTTTGTTTTATGTTTCATTATCCCACTGATGATGAGCGAAGGAGATCGGGAGACACATCATCTCATTGGGGCTGATTCTGATGGTTGCTGAAAAGTACTCTTGATCTGGACTTTGCACATGTACTGGACCTTTACTAGCATGTGCAGTACTGGTATGCAAAGTCAGTCTCAATATGGCATCAGACTTGCAGTGATTGGGGACGGTCTCTGTTTCCCAAATAAGAGGTGTGCTGTTGCGTTGAGTAGGCAATGCCAGATTGTCTGTCTGAAGCCAAAATCTTTGTCCAAGGACAAAGAGTTCTTGGACTTTTTGTTGTTGCCCCAGGGATCATGCAGCCCGCCAATGGTGTCACAGATGATCTGTTACTGCCTCCTAGCTTACAGATCAGCAATGCAAAAAAGCATGAAATCTCCTGCTGCATTATTATATTATATTATATCATATTAAAGATGTTTTCTCATGCATCTTGCCTCTATACATCACGCAGCGGGAGATGTCAGGCATGTGTGAGCTGACAAGTCCCATGCACACAAAAATATTCTGCCACTATATAGTCATGCCACTAGAAGGGTTTAATGTGACAGGCTACATATAGGTGGACAAGATGAGTGGGTACTTGTGTATTATCACGGCGCCCACTACGCCATTTGCGTAGAGGGCTATTCACGGTAGTGAAATCGCATCACATGCCATATTGTATGGGATGCGATGCGATTTTCCTATATAATTATTCACTGCTCTGTATCAGTGAATCCATTAAAAAGATAGGGTGCGATAAAAAATCGCATCGCATGCCATTATTGTATGGCATGCGATTACGCACGCGTAATACATGTAACATAATACGCGTCTGCTCGCCATGCTACAGGCTCGGTGGCAAGCGCAGCGAGCCACACTATATAAAATCTGCTCCACGCCGACGTGGATAGTGGGGGTATGAAAAGGTTGGTCAGACGCGTACCGCTGCGCTCGCCACGCTTCGGGATCACGTCGATACTGGGAGGGGGGGCTTAATAACATTATATGTCATTTAATGCTATAGTACATTATATGCCATTAAAAGCGTCAAAATCGCATTGCACCGCATGCCATACCCTAATGGGCGCCATGCTAATACACAAGTACCGATGAGTGAATGAGGCCCATTGTCACTAAAGTAAAAAAAAAAGTAAATGGAGGAGTGTCAGGTTTTGTGCATCCATCTCTGAATCTGATGAGGAAGTTCGCTGAAGAACTCTAAAAAAGGGAGCTCCATACATAACATAGAAACATAGAAACATAGAATTTGACGGCAGATAAGAACCACTTGGCCCATCTAGTCTGCCCCTTTTTTAAACATGTTACCTCAAACCATATTTGATCCTTATTTTTTTGTAAGGATATCAATATGCCTATCCCAAGCATGTTTAAATTGTACTACTGTATTTGCCTATTCCACCTCTGATGGGAGGCTATTCCACTTATCTACTACTCTTTCTGTGAAGTAATTCTTCCTCACATTTCCCCTGAATCTTCCTCCCTCTAGTTTCAGTGCATGTCCTCGTGTTCCGCTGCTCCTCTTCCTGTGAAGAATGTCTCCCACCTGTACCTTGTTAAAACCCTTGATATATTTGAAAGTTTCTATCATGTCCCCCCTTTCCCTTCTCTGCTCTAAAGTATACATATTAAGATCTTTTAGTGTTTCCTGGTACGTTTTGTGATGTAGGCCATGCACCATTTTAGATGCCCTTCTTTGTACAGCCTCTAATGTATTTATATCCTTCTGGAGATATGGCCTCCAGAACTGAACACAATACTCTAGATGAGGTCGTACCAATGACCTATACAGTGGCATTATTACTTCTTTCTTTCTACTGCTGATACCTCTCCCTATGCTCCTGTAATAAAGGGTTGTGAAAATGTTGTCGATTGGCGGCCAGCTGCAAATTCATATGCAACTCACTCACCCTGAGGTGTAACTAGAAATTTGTGGGCCCCATAGCAAAAAAGAGAAAAGGAGGAGAAAATAGGGTGGGGAAGGGGGAGAGGCATGCAAGAGAGAGGAAAAATAGGGGTGTGTCTGAAGATGGGGAAGTAAGATGGGGGTAACAGGGAGGAGGGGTAGAAAACAAGAGATGAGAGTGGGAGATCCAGGCTGTGACAGGTATCTTGTGCTTTATAATTTCCACCCTCTGCACCCCCACCACCATATCATGTACCTCACTCTGTCCTGGCCCCTCCCTTATCTCTACAGTACACACTGTGCACCTTCAGTATGGGGCTCTCCATCAGTGCAACCCTAGGAGACCTGCTTCTTTCTCTCCTGCTCACAACCACAGTCGGGCCTCCAGCTGAGCTGAACAGCATGCCCTCACCGGGCCTCCTTCACAGCTCACCGCCAGGTCTCCTGCTCCCCTGCGTACAGGTGCTGGCAGCAAGAGAAAACGTCAGGTGGGGAGGATTCCCAGCTGCTAAAGGGGGGGGGGCAGTTTAAATCCGTCGGGCCCTCCCTATAGCAGTTGCATCCTCTCCACCCTCTATAGTTACGTCACTGTACTCGCCAATAATGATTTTTCCAGTCTGTGCACTCCTTCTGTGCTTAACCGTGACCCTTCCACAACTCTGCGACAGAGACAGGTTGATCGAGACGGGCTGACGACACATGTAGGGATGGCCATCGACTATCGATGTTCCCAAAACATCGATGGTTGGAGCCTTGTGCTCGATGTTTTGGGCCTTGATAGTGAAGGGTAGAATAGTTTTATGCCATTGATGGATGGCTTGCAATGGTAAGATTGGGGGCACGTGTCAGCGGTGTCGCTGCGGACAGCCCGCCCAGCCGGGAGGTGTGTGCATGCACAGAAGAACCTTAAACTGTATGGATGGCTAGTTAAAGGTTCTTCTGTGCATGCTCTCACATCCTGGCTGGGCAGGCAGCCCGCAGTGACATGGCTGCCCATCCCGTTGCTCTGCGCATGTGCGGAAAATCAATAGCAGGAACCATTGATGGTAGGTGGTAGAATGTTTTATAGCCATCAATGGTTCCTGCTTTAAAAGACATCAATGGCAACCATCAATGGAGGATGTGCCAATAGCCATCCCTGAAAATGCTTGGGAACGCCTGAGATTATTCTGATACGCCCCAAAAACAGAAAGGTGATAACCACAAACAGTGGCTTCTTGTCAATCAACTAATATGCAAGGATGCAACAGCCATGCAAATAGCATACAACTCTGAAATAGACAAATCTATCCTTAGGAGACCTGAGGATTGCAGCCAGAGCCCTAGGCATAGGCAAACTAGGCAATTGCCTAGGGCATTTGGAATGCCTAGGGGCACCAGCAGCTGCTGCTGATCAAAATGATATGCAGCATGCCCATATTCTGTGTGTGAGTGAGGCTGTATCTGCATATGAAATAATGTATTCATGGAAATCACTGTAACATAGCATTCCGTATTCAGGTACAGCCATAGTCGCACACAGAATATAGGCATGCCGGATATAATTTTAAACATCGGAAGCTCCTTGTGTGTCCTGGTCACATAACAATGCAAATAAGACAAATTTTTAGCAAAAAAGGCACCCAACGTTAGCAGAACTGGCCAGGAGCTGCATGGCCTATTGAGGCAAGATGTATGAGGAAACTTCAGTATCCAGAGGTCACAGTGTTAGCGGCTGTGCGAGTGCTGTCTGTGGGTGGGTTGGTTGTGCAATAGTGTTCGGCATATGTGTAAGGGGCATTATGTGTGTCATGTATAAATGCATTAATAATGTGCGACATATGTGTAACAGGCATTATGTGTGTCATGTGTATAAGGGCATTAATAATGTGCAACATATGTGTAATGGGCATTATGTGTGTCATGTGTATAAGGGTATTAATAATGTGCAACATACTGTATGTGTAAGGGGCATTATATGTGTCGTCAGGGCCGGTGTAAGGATTCTCAGCACCCTAGGCAAAACTTCAGCCTACTGCGCCCCCGCTCCCCATCCTTCCACCAATACCAACCCCTTAAGGCATACTTGCCTAACATTCCTGAATGGCAGGGAGGCACCCAAAAAAAATGGTGATCCACCCAGCAACAAATGGGCAAGTCCCCTTGAGGCCCCCCTTTGCCAACCACAATAAAGTACAAGGGGGAGGGGGCAGTAAAGTAGGACAGTATGCCTCAAGGGAAAGTATGGAGTTGAGGTCTTAGAAGTTCCACAGCAGACACCTGCATTAAGTACAACAAAGATCCTCATAGACATCCTTGATTTTTTTTTGATAGGCAGACTTGGTGGCGCCCCCCAGATCCTGGCGCCCTAGGCAGCTGCCTAAAGCTGCCTAATGGTAGAGCCGGCCCTGTGTGTCGTTATGTGTATGAAGGGCATTAATTAAGGTTAGCATAATGTGTAAGGGGCATTATGTTTATATGGACATTAATAATGTGTGTCTTGTGTAAGGGGCATTATTGTGTGGTATTATCAGGGGTAGGATTACAAATTACCCAGGCCAAAATCTGATGGAAGGGCCCATTGTGGACATGGAGGTGCTTAAAATACAATATTTTCTCAGGATTTTTGCCTAAGGTATAATGTGAATAATGTGAGGAGTAATGTATATAAGGTAAAGTGGTACTACTGTGTGATGTAACGTGAATAAGGGACACCATCGCATGATATAATGTGAATAAAGTTGCACTACTGTGTGGCATAATGTGAATTGGGGGTACTATTGTGTGGCCATGCCCCTTCCCAGCAAGAACACACCCCTGTTTGGGCTGCGCACCGAATGTGTGCACGCCTTCTATTTAAAATATTGTGGGTGGGAGCACCAAAATGATGACTGCTATGATGAGGGTTGATGGTGCTGGGAAATGGGAGCAGGGTCAGAGGCGGAACTAGTGGCGGTGCTAGGGGGCACCAGCCAAAATCTTGCCTAGGGCGTCATTTAGGCTAGGGCCGGCTCTGATTGCAGCTCAACATGTTGAAATTATGGAATTTACATACTGTAGCATTGAGAAATATATGTTAAAAGATGCCTAAGGGCTTTAATGCATATTTGGGAATTGTAAGACAAAATATTTAAGGCTAATTAGGAATTTATAGTCACTAATTATATCTGTAATGTATTATTATTATTATTATTATTATTATTATTATTATTATTATTAAAGCTGTTCAATTGAATTCAGGAAAATAATTTTGTATATGCTGCAGCAAGGACAGCATATAGCAACTCATGAATTCTGACAATATAAGAATCAGCTCACAGATGTGTTTTAGCCCAAAGGTATACAACACGTATGCAAGTGCACATGCCAATTTAAGATGATGAAGCAGTTTACAAACAATATATTTTTTTGTTGATAACCCCCATCGTAGTAATTGTTCTAAACATTTATGGCAAGATAAAAGTCCAAAGAATAAAAATGCATCTTTTAGCAAAACTGGTGGGACACTGGACCATGGGATTTCAAGATGGGCTGGAGCTTGATACTTAGCAACTTTAACTTTAAATCTAAGCTCCTCCCCCTGAAACCCCATAATGCCAATATTTTTAGGTGCTTCAGGAGTAAAGATGCCTATGGCAGCACTATAGATGTTTCTGTAATGGGTACAATGTGTGCGGTGCACGGCAGCCCCTGGGTCCAAGGGGCCCTGCACATCCCACACATTGCACCCATTTCTTATTACTTAAATTTTTGGAGTCCCACAATGGAGCAGGAGCCTTAGTGAAATAAACAGACAAAATTTCCTGGGTCTATTTTCTATTTCAATCCTTCCCTGTATTCATCTCTTCCCCTATATGTTTCTCTGTCCATCTATGCTCCCCCGACCCATCCGTCTTTGTCCATCTATGCTCCCCTCTGACCCGTTCGTCTGTGTCCATCTATGCTCCCCCCTGACTCGCCCGTCCGTCTATGTCCCCTTCCCCCCCCAAGCTGTTCCATCTAACTGTGTCACCTCCCTTCCACCTGTCCGTCTATGTCCGCCATATGTTGATCTGTTTGTCCATCTGACCATCTATATCCACATACATCTGTCTTTCTGTTTGTGTGTCTATGCCCCTTCAGCATCACCCGTCCATCTATGCTCCCATATGGTGTTCTGTCCACCCAAACCCTCATCCGTCTGTCTGTCCATCTATGCCCCCAGTCCCGTTCTGTAATCAGTTAGTGGCAGGTATTCAATATGGCCGGCGAGGGGGTTAAACAGTGAGGATTGCAGTAAACCAGCGATCCTCGCTGTTTAACCCCTGTAATGGCTGCTCGCTCTATTCAACGTTCTGGGGAAATCCCCAAAACAGCGAGACCCGCGGCTAATGCAGAAAACTTGCTGTATTTAGCCGCGAGTCTCGCTGCTTCTGGAGCTGCATACGCCGATTCCCCCTCGCTCAAAAAATGGAGCGAGGGGAAATTGGCGTATGAGGGGGCTGCGTTGAATACTGACAGGGTGAGTGGTAACAGCGAGCAGGAAGCTCTGCTCGCTGTCGCCGCTCGCCCACAGCATTGAATACCTGCCAGTGTCTCTTCTGATCGCTCCCCCTCCCTCACTGTCTAAATTTCTCTCTTGCTCCTTACACTGACACTTTTGTCTTTCTCCCTGACACTCTCTTCCTTTTTCTCTCCTGAAACTGTCTTGCTCCCCTTTCTCTCTCTCTCTCTCTCTCTCTCTCTCTCTCTCTCCATGGCACTCTCTTTCACACTCCTTTTCGCATGCGTCCCTCTTTTTCTCTTTTGCTCCATCATACCACCTCTGAAACCCTCCTTCTGTCACCCTGATGCCCTCTCATGCTCTCATCCCTTTATCTCTTTCTCCCTGACACCCTCTCCCTTTCTCTCACTCCTTCCTTTCTCTCTCGCACCCTTTTTATGTCTCATTCCCCACCGTCTCCAACCCTCCTGAGAGGCAGTGAAGTGACAAAGTATGCGGGGAGCCCTTTCAAAATTTTGCTATGGGGCCCATGGTGTTCTAGTTATGCCCCTGCCATGCTGCATGCTTTTCTGCTCAGTGGCCTGTGTCTTAACTTGCAAATGTCTTAGCTCCTCCCCATTGCAACTGTCTCAGGAAGGCTGAATACTGTTATTGATTTTTTATTATAATTACTGTTTTCCCTTTAACTGTTCTGAAAATATTGTGCACTTAGACAAAGCCAAACCCATAAAGACAAAAGGCACTACTGTGTGCCCAGTGTAATATTAATTTACAGTGTTGATAGAAGGAGTTGAGGGCATTGTTTGCGGCGGTGTCCATCAGTGTGAAAAATTTGGAAAGCACACTTCCTCAGCAGTACCACATTTCACCAGGGAGTCTAGTAGGAGAAATTGTTACTTTCTAATAAATTTGTATACAGGTTGTGTATCCCTTATCCAAATAATTCCGAAAACCATACATTTCAGAAAGTGGAGGAAAAAAATTCTTGCTAAAAGCACTACTGGGGACATCTGTAACAGCACTACTGAAGACATTATATGTAACTGGCACTGAATATGTGCAAGAAAATTATTGCTTGGCATTCACATTCAACGTCTGAGATGGTACACAAACTTTGTTTCAGGTTTTAAAACCTTGTTTCCTACACAAATAAAATATATTTGTGTGTATTTCATGTGTTTGATGTGTTTATACAGCATAAATGCAAGATACTTCAAGATACATCACTGATATATAAAAAATATTCTGAAATACGGAATAATGCGTTATCCAAAATTCTCCTGGTCCCGAGTATTTTGGATAAAGGTTACTCAACCTGTATTTATAAACACAAATTTCCTTTTGTTTTATTCTGTATATGTGAGTTCAGCATATAGTGCTCATTTAGCTAATTAGCGCATTGTTTTCCATTTTTTTAAGGGCTTTGCTATTTACCTGACTATAAATTCACATTCTTATGTGAGGGAGGTTCAAGGTAATATTTGATGTGCTACACTGACACATCTAAAACCAATAGCTCGGTATTAAACTGATTTAATGTACAGTATATGATTTTTACATAAATTTAAATACATAGTACCTATGTGCAGTAATTCTATGTGTATTAGCGGACAATTCTCTAGTCTTTTCTAGTGAATTTCTTTTACACATATTTCTTCTCGCTGCATCCCAAGGCATTAAGGAAAAAAAGTGCAAAATGTACTAACATAATATTCTGATGTAGAATGTTGATATACAGCAGGGGTGGGGAACCTTCAGCCCACCAGCTGTTGTTGAACTACACATCCCAGCATGCCATGCAACAGTTTCAGCATGGCCAAGTAGCAAAACTGTAGCAGGGCATCCTGGGAGGTGTAGTTCAACAACAGCTGGAGGGCCAAAGGTTCCCCATCCCTGCTGTATATCAACATTTTACATCAGAATATTATGTTAGTGGCATAGGGGATAACCCTCTGAGCACCATATGGCCATGGTATATAGCAAATGGTAGAAACAAACAACTTTTATAAACATTTACTTGCTAACATAAGTTATAGTTTCATGTTGCTTTAATTGTTCAGGGCATACAAGAACAAATCTTTCAAATAACTGCATGTTCCAATCAGATAAAGGTTTAATTGTCACAGAAATAGAAAACTTTAAAATTGGTGCATTATGCAAAGCCCCATCTTTCTCACAGAGTCCTTTACCTCCCGATTCCTTAGGCTGTATATTAAAGGGTTGAGGAAAGGGATGATAACAGTGTAAAAGACAGCAATAACCTTATCTTGTTCTGGGCTGTAGGTAGATGAAGGCCTCAGGTACATAAATATGATTGTTCCATAAAATAGAGTCACAACAGTCAGATGGGATGCGCAAGTAGAGAATGCCTTCTTACGCCCTGTTAAGGAACGGATTTGCAGAACAGCAGAAATGATGTACAGATAAGAAACCAGGATTAGAAATAGAGATGAGAGCTCAATAAAACCTACTAAAGAGAAGAGTATAATTTGATTTAAGCTTGTGTCACCACAAGATATCTCAATTAGCGCTATGACATCACAGTAAAAATGGCGAATGAGCTGTTGATTCTCACAGAAATCCAGGTGAAAAAATGAGAAGCCAGTCTGAACAAAGCCATTAGTGAAGCCACCAAGATAGGAGACTACTAGTAGTATTATGAGCGTCCGATTATTTATTATTTGTAGATATGTCAGTGGGTGGCAAATTGCCACGTATCTGTCATAGGACATGGCTGCCAGGAGAATACATTCACTTCCTCCAAATCCAGCATAGGAAAGCATCTGCAGGCCACATCCAGTTATGGAGATAGAAGTTTTCTCAGACACAAAGTCCATCAGCATCTTAATGGTGACAGATGAAGAATAGCAGATGTCAATGATTGATAACTGGCGCAGGAAAATGTACATGGGGGTGTAGAACTGTGCATTCCAGCTGATTAGTGCAATGAGTGCTGAGTTCTGAACCAGTGTCAGTGTGTAAATGATGAAGAAAAACACAAACAAAGTCAACTTAAATTCTGAGCTTTCTGTTAACCCAGCAAGTATGAATTCTGTGACAGTAGTCCGGTTCTTAGAACCCATTATTGCTAGAGGGGCCAGGAAAGATTAGTCATCATGATATGTTATGTAATCCTATGTGGTCTAGTGAGATCTATTACAACTTAAAAAAGGAAATACCTGTTAGTAGACAAAAAAAGAAATTTTCAATACTTTCTTGCCATGAAAAGGGTGTAGAATATCCTTAAAGATATCTAAGTGAATATAGGTTGTAGTGCTGTTCATGCAAATTCCAAAGTGCTCCTGTGCGAAGCAGAGTCTGATTGCTAATATGGAATAAGGGATATAGTCAATATCCCAGCACTCAGAATACTGATGATCAGAATCCCAGTAGTGGAATACACACACACACAAACAATCTTGAAGGATGTTACGTATAAGGTTTAGAGGTAAGGTGCCCATACGCGCTGCGAGAATCGCATGTGTTATAGGCTAGATCGCAATGCATCGCGCGGCATGCGTTTTGCATGCAATGTTTACGCGATGCGATCCAAAAGCAGTACAAAAAGTATGTGCAGCACATACTTGTTGTACTGTGCAATGGGATGCCTGTGGGAGCGCGCATCCCATTGAAGCGTGTATGGGCACCATGAGGCTGCACAAGTGGACAGTTAGGGTTAGGCTGTTGATGGGGACAGTTAGAATGAGGAAATGGACGTTGTATTCCACTGTTGGGATTCTGATCTAAAATGACAAACTAGAATAAAATGAAGATAATTTTATTTGCTCAATAGTAATATGTTTAAGTTGCCAATAAGCCATTATCCTTTACAGTTCATGCTTTCATACACAATACTTATTGTGTATCAACATGTGTGAGTCATTCTGTTTCACTTAGAGTTAGTCTTTTTGAAGCTAACTGACTCTTATGCTGTGTACACACGCTTCGATCCAGTGTCATTTTTCTCAATGTGCACCCCCACAGCATCGGGATCGAAAGCAGAAATAGACTTGCCTTCCAGATCGAAGGCAGTTTAATGCTGCTTAATGCACCCCCCCACACACACACACACACACCGCCCTGGATCCGGCCGGTCCTCCCTCGTCAATGCTGGTATCGGTAAGGAATCGGTATCGAGCCGGGTCAAAGCGTGTGTACACCCCATTAGACAATTTTTCTTACCAGTTTTTGAAGGCCAAAAGTCCTATCAAGGCTTCAAACACAGATGTATATTTCCAAGACAGAAAATACAGGTATGCAGGTTGGTAGGCATAATAGGTAATATAACCACATTATGAAATCTATCAAATGACCCTTGTTTATAAACTTCCTGGCATATGGTAAAAATACTATGGCCATTTACAAGAAGACAGTCTTGTGGCAGAAGCTGTGCCAAAAAAGTAGTTACCTGCAATCCGCCTGCCCAGCCACTTTGGGCCTGATTCATGTCTGTGAGGGCCCTGGACAACTAAAATTGTGGGGGCCCCCTCTTCTCACCCCCGCAGCACTCACTGGAGTAGTTATTCTCGCTGCCTATCGGAGTCGAAGCAAGGCCGCTTCATGGTGCCTGGGACACAGGGTGATCAGGCGGGGGCAGCAGGGTAGGTCTGGAGACAGTGCAACAAGAGAGCAGGTCGCTGACTGTCCAGACACCACAGGGAACCCCTGGCTGCATTGCGCTGCCCGGACCCCTGGGATGCGCTACCCAGAACCCACAGCCTGCCACCCACTCACCACCCACCTGGAGGGTGGGGGCTCCTGATGTGTGGGGGTCCCGGGGCGACTGCCACTTGGTGGATCCGCCATTGTTCAGACCTGCTTGCTAGGCTATGGATATTCGCTGCCTAGCTAACAGATAAACGCCGCCCCACAGAACACACGCCCACCCCGCCGCTTGAACCACCACCCTACACTGCGAGCAGATGTGTACACATACACATCCGCTCACATGCACACACAGAGAGGAAAAAATATTTTTTTCCTTTGTTCACTGTGAAAAGTAAGCCGGCAGGCAGGGGCACACCTGCGTTCGATGCGTAGATGAAGGATTAATTTATGGACTTCATTTTAAGGGTTCTTCCACACATCAACTTTAACCCTACTTTGCATTAAGGGTGAATGTGCAATATGAATTGTTTTGTATGACATGTTATATCAACAGATTTAATGAAATAGAGACTTTAAAAAAAAAAGATTAATTTTATGGACATTTTGTACCTTCCTCAAGTCTCAAATCACAGGCAGACTGAAACAGGCTTTGCTCAAGAATATCCTTGTATTTAGCACCATCCATCTTTCCCTCGACTCAAATCAGTTTCCTACTCCCTGCTGCTGAAAAGTATCTCCACAGCGGGGGCGTAACCACGGCAGCGCGCGAGTGAAGCCACGCTCGTGGGAGCTCCGGCATGGCTCCGACTATTCTTTGATCCCTACCCCCTACCCCCGATTGATTCCACTGAGCTTTCATCATAGTCGGCATGAAGGTTTTTTGTTCTGCCGCGGATACCTGAGTTGGAGCTCGGTCCTCCCTGAGCGGGATACAGACACAGTCCTGTTCTGACTGAAGGCAGGAACGGTCCTGCTGAGTACGCGGCTGTCGGGGACGTTGATTCGAGGCACACCATAGTACACCGCCGGAAGCTGCCCGTCTTCCTCAGCAGCTGCAGCAGCCAGCATCTCCCTCGGCGTGGTAGCGGCAGCGAGAAGCCAGTGAGAAGGTCCTGCGAGGAGGACCAGATACAACTGTCGGTGTTTTGCCTGGGAGTGAGCTGTCGGAGGCGCATTGCCGCAAACTGCCCGTTATCTATAGACACCAGTATTAGTACCTCGTCTCACGCAGTGGCTGAGGGGTGAACGAGGTAACTGAGGGCGCATAGCCTGTGAATAAGGACTGGACTGGGGCACGTCGCTGGGAATTGCCTGTTTCTATCAGCAGCAGTACTCCCCTATTTGAGCGGTCGTGAGAGGACCAAACAAGGGGAGAATAGCCGCAGCTGTGGATGTCTGGCTGTGAGAGAGCCAGCTTACGTTACATATTGGCAGCAAGTACCCTCCAATTGTCCTCCCGATACCAGCCCATCAGTACATATACCCTGGGGGAGCCTAGGCTGTGAGAGAGCCGGCTCACGAATAAAGAGGACATCAGAACACAAGGTTACTGTATATCCGGAGAACCGCAGGCGGTAACTATACATTTATGATACAAGACTTTGTTGTTTTTCTCTTTTTTTTTTTTTTTTTTTTTTTTTCTCCTCCCTCCGTTTTTTTTTCGGACTTTGTCTTATAAGCCAGAGACTATTGAATAGAAAAAAAAAAACTTTGTATTGACTGTTTGTGGGCCCGATATACGTTCCCAAGTGACACCAGATAGGTGCAATTTCTAGGGAGGCGACCATGCCTAAAGCAGCTAACAACTCGGCTGCCGCTAGACTTGAGAGATATGCTCGCTCCAACCCCTCCCAACCTACTACGCCACAGACTACCCCTTCCAAGGCACAGCCGCAGCTATCTGTAACTGAAGTTACTTTACAGCAAGTCTTGGATGCAGTCAATAAATGTGAGACTCGGCTTGTGGAACAACTGAGTAAAGTACAATCCGACATAACATTGATCAGGGATGATGCCCAAAAGACCAGGGATAGGGTACTAGAACTTGAGAAACGTACCTCAGACTTAGAAGACATTGTAGCTCCATTGCGGGCTCAGGTCAAGGAAATGTCTACACAAATAGCCGACTTACGTCTCAAAACTATCGACCTAGAGGGTCGCTCTCGTCGAAATAATGTCCGTATTGTAGGGCTGGAAGAACGTGTAGAGGGTCGTGAGCCCGAAAAATTTATAGAAACATGGCTACTGCAAGAATTTGGAAAAGACAACTTTTCCTCGCAATTCACTATTGAAAGGGCACATCGGATTCCAGCTCGCCCTTCAATCCCGGGTGGATTACCACGCACTCTTATTGCTAGACTTTTGCATTTCAGAGATCGTGATCAAGTTCTAAAACTCACACGGGAAAAAGCGGACTTCAGCTACAAAGGGGCGAAAGTCTCTATATTTCCAGACCTCCCTCAAGATGTCCAAAAAGACAGGGCAAAATTTCGCTCGGTAAAAGCTCGTTTGAGACAAATAGACTTAAAATACTCCATGCAATACCCTTCAAAACTTCGAGTTGTGGCTAATGGAGAGACAATTTTTTTTTCTACAGCCGGGGATGAAGGTACTTGGCTGGATAAGTACTATCCGGGCAAGACAAGCATGCAGTAGCATGTTGTTTTTGTTTTTTCTTCTTTTTTAAGCTCTACTGTGATAGGGGGGAAAGAAGGAGGGGAAGAGAGGAGGGGGAAAGAAGGAAAGGAGGAAGGAAGGGGGGAGAAAGGAGAAAGAAGGGAAAAAAATAATTTTTTCAATGTATCTGTTGGAGGGGGAGGGGGATTGCGGGATTAACGATTCGTAAAATGTTTTGTAATAATGTGTCGGGGCTCCCACCGCGTCTGATGTGGTTATCTAGTCATAGTTCCCCTAGTGTAAGGATCAGGGGATAGTATGTAATGAGGGGTTTGGCTCTAGGTATGCCTTATCGGGGAGGTTATACAGGGTGGGGGGAGGGGAAAGGGTATATGTTACATGTTGTTCGTTTTTTTCTTTGGTTCATTGGTGGAAATGGTACATCGCTTTGCCTCTTCTATATGCCCGATATATCACCTTCCTTGATTTTGTCTCATCGCTCTGCCCTCAGGGGTAACCCCTATCATTACTATTTTATCCCAGTGGTAAACCAGAGTTATGGTTAAAATTGTGACATGGAATGTCCGTGGGCTTAATGACAGGGTGAAACGGGCCTTAGTGCTCAAACACTGTAAATCTCTGGAGGCTGACGTGATTTGTCTACAGGAAACACATCTAACGATTGAGAAGGGGCATTCACTGAAAAGACCCTGGATTTCCCAAATTTTCCAGGCCTCCTTTTCGTCAGCCTCCAGAGGAGTTGCAGTATTGATAAAAAAATCAGTGGTGTACGAGCACATAGCCGACCAGACGGACCCGAATTTTGTTATTATCCATTTACATTCCACCTCCTTTTGGTTTTGATATTATTAGAGCAGCCCTGGAATTTATTGCCGCAAGGCCTGGTACTCCTTTTATTTGCTTAGGGGACTTTAATACAGTCATGAACTACGGTCTCGATATTTGGAATCCAAGGAAAACTACCCCCCAGGGAGAGAGTTCCCTTGCCAGACTTACTGCCAACTTGGGTTGGCATGAGGTATGGCGAGAGAAATTCCCTAGGCTTCGTCAATATTCTTGTTATTCTCCCTCTTATAATAATTTTTCGCGTATAGATATGATGTTTACCTCGGGGAATTTACTGACCAAAATATCCAAAATTGAGTATCATTCAAGGGGTATCTCGGACCATTCCCCAATGACAATGGCTCTTGATTTAGATCCTATCAAGGGACTTCGATACTGGAAGTTTCAACCGATATGGTTGACACAATTTGAAAACACAGATAGACTTAAGGTAGAAATGGAGGTTTTTTTTAGTTCCAATATCGAGTCAGCAAAACCAAATATAGTCTGGGAAACCTTCAAAGCATTCCTACGGGGCACTCTGATTAAAGATATAAAAAATGCTAGAACCCTGTTGCAGACAAAAGCCACTAATTTAGAAATCATAATGATCGCAAATGAACAAGCTTACATTAGGGACCAGACAGACCTTGCAAGACAGGAGTGGTTGTTGGCACAATCTGCCTGGACCACACACCTGCAAGATCTGGTCAGACTCAGACTATTGAAAGAATCACATAAAAGGTACTTAAACGAGGACAGGGCCGGCAGATTAATGGCCTACATGGTAAAAACCGAGGACCCTAATAGGACAATTACTAAAATCTGTACATCTCAAGGGGAAATAGTTGATGAAACCCAGAAAATTATCGAAGTATTCACGGACCACTACAGGGAAATTTATAGCTCTAAATTGACATCTGAATTCTGTGGTGGCTCGAACTATGTGGGGGCCGTGGATCTGCCTACCCTGTCCCATCGGGATAGGGAAGTCTTGGAATTGCCATTCTCGTTGGGAGAGGTTGAGGTGGCGATAGGAAATATGGCTTCTGGCAAATCCTCAGGTATTGACGGACTGCCAGTTGAAATATATAAATTATTTAGTGATACCCTCGCCAGTAGGCTCCTGTATTTTTTCCATGGAATGGAGAGAGAGGGTAAGCTTTCTCAATCCATGACCGAGGCAGTTATTACAGTCATTCTTAAAAAGGGCAAAGACCCACTGAGAGCAGACTCTTATAGACCTATCTCGCTGCTTACGGTCGATGCAAAGGTCTATGCTTCAATCCTGGCCACTAGGCTTAGTGGGGTAATTGATAAAATTGTCCATATCGACCAGACGGGATTTAGAAAAAGAAAATCAACAGCTATAAATGTCCGCAGAGTCTATTCTTATTTACAGACAGGTAAAAGTGGGGGTATGGAGACTGTTTTGGCCTCCTTTGACACTAATAAAGCCTTCGATTCCCTGGAGTGGCCATATTTGAAGGTCACAATGGAGGCATTCGGATTTGGACCATGTTTCATCGAGAGGGTTTTTTTGATGTATCAACAACCATCGGCAAGGGTCACTATAAACGGTACGGTTTCAGACCCATTCCCAATATATCGTGGTACGAGGCAGGGCTGCCCCCTCTCCCCAACGCTCTTCGCACTGGCCATAGAGCCATTGGCATGTAGGCTGAGAAACATCCTGGGCTTGAGCGGATTGGGGGGTGGGGGGATTGGCCTTGTCTCGCTATATGCGGACGATTTACTTGTGGGAACAATGGACTACAAACGTGACCTCCCGAAAGTGTTGGAAACCCTTCATGAGTTCGGCCAATACTCGGGACTAACAATCAACAGCAGCAAATCTCATTTGCTTAGTGATTCAATGGATATAGAGCTGAGTGGGGAATCCCAGGGCATCATAGATATACCTATAGGGGAGAGATTTGATTATTTGGGTGTGGTGATAACTGGGGATACTTCTCAATTTGTAAAATATAACATTTTACCAGTACTCGACTCTATTAGATCTAAAAGCAAAAATTGGCTAAAACTGCCATTGACAGTTTTGGGAAGGGTAAATCTGATAAAAATGTTGGTTCTTCCCAAACTCCTCTACCTCCTTCAACATTCCCCTGTTAATATTCCAGATGCCATATTTAGGAAAATTAACGGAATATTGACATCTTTTGTATGGAGAAACAAAAGACCAAGGGTCAAATTATTAACACTAATGCGACCAAGGGAGCTTGGCGGGCTCGCCCTCCCAAACTTCAAATGGTACTATATGGCAACACAATTAGTACATTTACAAGACTGGGTGAAAAACCCGTGCCAATCTGTAGAATTAACAAACTTAATTAATAAAATTCTTCCGGGGTTTTCCCCACTACAGGTAATTCTGATGGGTTCATGCTGTAAGAAATATCCCCCGATAGTGAATCAGGCAATAAAAACCTGGAAATGGATTACTAGGGAAATAGGATATAATGGTATTGACCCAGAAACAAATCTTCTTTCCCTAAGTACCTTTAAAACACTAAAAAAACAGCAGGGCATGTTAGCCTGGTCAACTTTTGGAATAACGAACTTGGGACAAGTAGCTGCGCAGGATAGGGTGAAGACATTTGCCCAGCTGCAGATTGAGTTTAAATTACCAAACAATATGTTTTTTCGCTATCTTCAGTTGCGAAGCGCAACTGAAGAATACTTGTCTTTTTTTACCTGTAGTATAAAAGATCACCCTATTAAAATATTTCTGAGGAACATGGCCCCGATAAAACGAGTCTCCAAATGTTATAAGTATATCTCATCCCTAACCACAAATTCTGGTCTGCAAGAACTTAGGATAAAATGGACTAGGGAAATTCCCGATATAACACCAGACGAGTGGGAGAGAGCGCTTAGTATACCTAATAAGGCCACTTCCTCCCTTAGGACCCAGCAGATCCAATTTAATATACTTCATCGTACTTATCTAACTCCTACTAGAATCAAGAAATTTGCACGGGACAAAATTGATTCTTGTCCTAAATGCAGAGAATTAGGATGCGATTTTTGGCATCTGATATGGCAGTGCAAATTTCTCCAAAAATTCTGGGATGACATTAGGGGTATAATGAGAGATATTGGTATCCCTAATGGGGAAATGGGACCTAAGGCTATGTTATTGGGAGTGTGGTCTGGATCCGGTCAGTCGGCAAACGAAAAGCAACTAGCAATTATTCTGGTATCAATCGCCAAAACCTGTATAGCAAGAACTTGGATGGCAGCCAGTGCACCCAATAAGATAGAATGGATCAATATAGTCAATCTCACGTATGAACACGAGAAAGCGGTGTTTTGCACTAGGAACAGTATTGGGAAGTTTCACTTAACCTGGGAGAAATGGTATTACTCTCCTTATTTTAAAAAGAGCACGGTATAAAAATATATAGAATAGAAGGCAGGTAAACATAAGATAAAATTGTAAGGTATGAGGGAAAAATTACAACACAATTATATTAAAACACTAAAAGAACAAATAGTACGCGTGGCGTTTCACTAAAAGTATATTAAGTATATTCAGTTTGAGATAAACCTCCACAAGCACACTGGTTCATTCTGGACAGATTAATTAACTAGAAATATGGGTGCCCAGGAATGACTGACCTGAGGCAGAAGTATAATATACGGATTGAGCTAGAGTCCGAAATAATACTGAACAAGGGGTAAATGTGGGAAAGATTGAAACTTAAGAATAAAATGCGGAAGAAGAGGATGTTGTCAATATTTATACTAATACATTTTGGTTATATTGGTTCGACAAACTAAGTTGATAAACAGAAAAATGGGGGTTTAGACATGATTTATCGTGAAGTAGTAATATAGGATATGAACTAAGAGAGACCCTGTAGGTATATCTATTTTTTTTGAGGAAAGTTGATAACGTTTGAAATCTAGATTAAAATATGGCTCAGGCGGGAGATATTGGGGGGCAGGAAGAAGTGGGGGGATGGGCAATCTACCAATGGCTATAATTTAAATGTTGTATGTGTTTTTTTTTTTTTTTTTTTTTTTTTTTTGTTGTCTTGTTTGTCTTGTACTTTTGTCGGTACTTTATTGTCTTATTACTTGATTATAAATGTGAAATGTGTAAAAATGTATGTATGTCTGCAAATTTTTAAAATCAAATAAAAAGAACTTAAAAAAAAAAAAAGAAAAGTATCTCCACAGCATGAGGCTGCCACAGCCATGTTTCACTGTGGGGTGGGGTGGGGTGGTGTTCTTGGGGTGATGGGATGGGTTGGGTTTGCACCAGACATAGCATTTTCCTTGATGGCATTAAAGTTCAATTTTAGTCTCATAGGTTATACTGACAGATCATTGCACACAGGTGGAATTCATTTCACTAATTATGTGGCTTCTGAAGGTATTTGGTTGCACCAGGACTTTTTTTGAGGGGCTTCATAGCAAAGGGGGTGAATACATATGCACATACCAATTTTTTATTACTTTTTATATATATTTTTTTCTCATTTCACTTCACCACCTTAGATTATTTTGTGCAGATCCATCACATACATTTCAAGTAAAAAAAAAAAAGATTTAAATTACAGGTTGTAAAATGTAACAAAATAGGTAAAAGGGGGTTGAATACTTTTGTAAGACACTGTATAATGTAACTTCTTCTTATTAAGGGATGGCATAGAGGCTCCAGAATAATTGTCATAAATATTTTAAGAAATTAAAAAAAAGGAATACCACACAATCACATAATATAGAAAAAATCATATATAAACAACAAGGACAGGGTAATGGTTAGCATTACTGCCTCACAGCCCTGAGGTCATGGGTTCAATTCCCACCATGGTTCTAACTGTGTGGAGTTTGTATATTCTCCACCTTGCATGGGTTTCCTCCAGGTACTTTGTTTTCCTCCCACAATCCAAAACTATACTGGTAGGTTAATTATCTCCCAACAAAATTAACCCTAGAATGTCTGTGTGTGCGTGTACATGTGGTAGGGAATATAGACTGTAAGCTCCACTGGGGCAGGGATTGATGTGAATGTTCAAATATTCTCTGTAAATATGGAATTTGTGTTTGCTATAGAAGAAACTGTTAATATATAATAATAAATAATAAATATGGAAGAAAGACAATAATGTTAAATACTGACTATTAGAACCAGGGGCGGATTGGTGACTAAAACCGGCCCTGGAGAAATCCCACAGCAGCCCGGGGGTGGGGATGCTATCGGGTTCGCCGCCGGGGGGGGGGTGCGATTCGGTTTGCTGCCGGGGCAGGGGGTGCTATCGGGTTGCCGCTGGGGGGGTTGGGTGCTATCGGGTTGCCGCGAGGTGGGGGGGGTTGTGATCGGGTTGCCGCCTGGCGGGTGCTATCGGGCTGCTGCCAGGGGGTTTTCTGGGTGCTATCGGGTTGCAGCAGGGGGGGATGCCATTCACTCACCGGGCTAGTCTGCTTCTCTCCACTTGCAGCAGCTCCGGAATTGGCAGGGAGGACTGTACGGCTCCAGCTCCGTGGCCGTAATCTTTATCCCTGGCAGCCAGCCAGGGGAGACAGCGGCGGCACAGTCAGGGGACAAAGCGGCCAAATCTGGGCCGGCCCACCGAGAAATGGCTGGGTTTCCCGGTGGCCCAATCTGCCCCTTATTAGAACCCTGTTGGTATAAAGGACAAGCAAGCTTACGTAGGATTAGTAGCACCTGATATTTGGAAGGCAACTTTCAAAGCAATTATATTACATGTATCATCCATCAGTCAGTACTGGGTATATGCTATTGCAAATTTAAGGAGACCCCATAACCTATATTTAATATATTTAATGCCCTGGATATGGTATGATAAATGTCAAAGTCAATAAATAATTAGGATTTACAGTAAGTGATACAAAAATAGATGCTGTGAGCTGCAGACCCAGCATAGTATATATAATATATTCCTACCATACCAGGCTAATGCAATGCCCATAAACAGTAATCTCATGCCCTCCACAAACAAGTTCATTCAGCGCACACAGCCCTGTTTCATAATACAAAGCCATTACAACTCCAGACCAGTTCGCCAATAACAGCACATCTGCACTGTCATTGGTTACAGTGATAAACGGTCTACATAACATTACATACAGTCAGTTAAACAATAAAAGTATAGGTTTGCTTTTAACATCAGAAGAAAGTGCCTGAGTTTTTTTGTTTCTGTTAGGGAACATTTGCTGCAACGAGTTATGTTCTAAATCCTGTTTGACACCATGTGAATTCAGGCCCGCCGACAGGGGGGGTCTCTGGGGTCTGGAGTCCTGGGCCCTGACACAGAAGGGGGCCCGGACCTCATACCTCCCAACTTTGGAAGTTCAGCAGGCGGGACGCTATGGGGGCATGACCCAGAGGCTCTGTGAGCCTCTAGCCATGCCCCCAGCCACCTGGCTGCAGGAAAAGACGCTGTGCGCATGCGCACAGCGTTTATTCCCCGCTACTTAGCAGCTGACAGGGGGGACTCCCAACAGCCCCCCCATACCGCGGGACACTGCCGCCCGCGGGTGGGACAGCGGGACAGGCCCTGACAATCGGGACTGTCCCGATAAAATCGGGACTGTTGGGAGGTATGGGACCTGGTCTTACAACTATAAATATTAAATAGCTCCTTACCAGCTATCTATCTGCCCCTGATTTCTGTCACCATGGTGTGTCCATCGGCTCTGCGGCAGGCTGCAGCCAGACTCTGCTGGCAGCTAGGCACTTAAAACAAAACTACATGTCCCAGCAGTCCCTGCTGTCCGGGTCCAAAGCAGACCAGACTAATGGATGCTGCTGCTCAGGAGGCATACAGTGGTGCATGGAGATGGTGCACTGCCTGTGCGGATGAGGGGAGGAGGAGGACCCAGCAAGTCACAGGGATCCAAAGAAAACACTGCAGCAAGGATGTCCCTGTCAGCCCCCACCACAGAGTACTTTTATTATGTATTCTTGTTCAGGCTGATCTCTCTGTTGCTCCTCTCTCTCTCTCTCTCTCTTTCTCTCTCTCTCAATTTCTCCTTTCCCTCTCTCTCTTCTATTTCTCACTCTTTGTCACACACTCACCAATTTCCCCTATTCATTCTCTCTCACCCTCCCTCTTCCAGTTCCACCTATTCCCCTCTCTCTCTCTCTCACTCACACACACACACACACACACACACACACACACATATACATGGGGGCCCTGCCTTTTTCCAAAATCCAGTGCAAAAAAACACATTGTAGAATGTACCTGCCTGTCAGCTAGGATGGCATTATATGAACGGGAAAGGAATAACTGGAATATTATATTATGTTAATTATATGAAATGGCGATTTACAGATGCACAACGCTTTCAGGAGGTGTGACAAGTTTATGGCTATATAATACACTACATATCTTCTGCAATCTGTATTAGCAAAATAGTACATCTTCTAGACCATGGGACTTTTCAAACAATGTATATATTGTGCAAGACAATGCCAACATTTCGGGGCACGCTCCTTTGTCATGGCAATCAAACAGTGTGAACCTTTGCCTTGACAAAGGGATGTGCCAGCCCCGAAACGTTGTCATTGTCTTGCACAATATGTAAGTTTTTTTTTAAAGTCCCTCTGAAGTGCCTTCTTCTTTTGGCTGGATGATTATTTACTGAAAAGCACCGGGGGCATTTATTTGGATGAGGAGAGTGCCGTATGTATATAAATATATATATGCAAGATGTGAAATTGTAATAAGTTTCTCTAGATCACCAAGGGTTAACTGCTTGGCAGTGAGCTGCACTATTGCTTCATGTGCTGTGTTTTCCACATGGAAAATCTACCCTGGTGGGCTGGCTAATAGACCTAATGCATATCTTATGTAATGCTATATCACCAATAAGGGGTATCTGACTGCCCCGGGCCAATTGTATCTAGTTACATACATAGTAGCACATGTTTATTTAGGTTACTAGGTGTGCCCATCATGGCTTTCTCAGTGAATCTGATAATTTATTCACCTGTGCAGTACAGAAACCTGACATCTAATGTTGGTTAGAATTAAAATAAAAAATATGTGAATTCTTATGCTGAGTACCCACTAGAAGATATATCTGCAGATCAATTAATATATCTCTCGTTGGATAGGGCAGCATGTTCTCCATAAACTAGGTCAGTGGTTCCCAACCCTGGTCCTCAAGTACCCCCAACAGTGCACGTTTTCCAGGTCTCCACACAGAATCACAAGTGACATACTGTAATTTGCTCCACCTGTGGACCTTTTCAAATGTGTCTGAATAATGAGTGCACCTGCTGGGTGACCTGAAAAACATGCACTGTTCTGGATACTTGAGGACCTGGGTTGGGAACCACTGAACTGGGTGCACACTGGCCGCTATATCAGTTGTTTGATTGAATGGGTGATGTATTATAATGAAGTCTTACCTACAGTAATGAGAAAGCTATCAGATTGTCACTTGTGAAAGCATTAAAATCACACAATGATGATTCCTAAAAATAAAAGTACCATATACTGTATATCACTTATTGTAAAGTTTTCATTGTGAACAGTCTTGTATGTTTATTATCTGTACTGCCTGTATATGTACATACGTGCCTATTGATCTTCCTTGACTGTAGCAGTAGTTATTCTTTGGCTTCACCTAAGACACATTATAGAAGTGCACATTTATAAGCAGTGAGGCACTGTGGGGACTTAGACCTAAGGGAGTGACAGGAGTGTAACATAGGGGAATTTGCTCTTGTTTCATAGTGATTACTTCTGTTTGTATGACTTTTTCATTAAATGTTACAATAACTGAAAATTCTATTGTATTAAGTGCACTGGGTGCTAATACAGTATTAATGTACACTAAATAGTATTTCAATAAAATATATAGAGTTTCTTAACTTTGTTTTAATTGTAGTTTCTATTCATATACACAAATACAGAGTATATCTTTGGTACATATCATTACATGAATAATATTCACATATTCTAGCTTTGTTCAGGATGCCTGTATACATGACATAACACAACCCTATACACAAACAATACCCACATACTATACATTTACATTAACAATTAAACTGTGTGGCAGTGGGTCAAGAGTGTATCGGGGTTTCTACTAATCTTAATTATGCAGTATAGTTCTGTGACTAATTTCTGTTTGGGCCAATCTGGATGTCTAGGCCCTATTTATTCATCCTAAACCATTATTTTATAACGTGCTCTGTGTATAATTTCTAGTGATCTGCACCATTTGACTCCATCCGTATAGAAGCATTTTATTCATTCTATTAATATTTGGGGTTTATATCCTATTTCGACCTTTTTACTCTTCTCTTAACAATGTGCATAAAACAAAATATTGCCATTTCTAACTCAATTTGTCCTATACATCGACTTGTTCCATCTATACCAAATTTTCTTATACTTGTATTTTGTGTTTCAACTAATGTGTACATGTTTTTTGTGTGTAGTGGTATAATTTACCAGTGACTTACAGTTATTAATATCATGGCCATTTCTAGACAGCCAAGATCTGGCCACCATCACTTTAGCCTAATGATACCAAGTTTTTCCTCTATGCCTATTCATGTGTTCAATATATTTAGTATATAACACTTTGGGTTAAGAACTGCCCTTGATATTCCTGTATTCCTGTATTTGACATCACCTGTTCAATCCTATCCCAAAATTCCTGAATCCGCTGACACCCCCAAAGCAAATGCCAAAAGGTGGCAGGCTCACAATTTCTTTTGGGACATGTTGTTGTTCTCCCAGCAAATTTTACTAGCCTTTTAATTGATTAGTAGGCTCTATACAAAATAAATAGTTGGACTTGTGTCCGAATTGAATTGGTTGCCTTTAACCCCTTCATGACAGAGCCAGTTTGTGCCTTCATGACAGAGCCCTTTTTTTCAAATCTGACATGTCTCACTTAAGTGGGGATAACTTTTTTTTGCTTTTACTTATCCCAGTGATTTTGAGATTGTTTTCTCGTGACACATTGTACTTCAAGTTAGTGGTAAATTTTGGTCGATACAGTCTGTGTTTTTTTGTGAAAAATACCAAAATATCGTAAAAAAATGGAAAATTTAGCAATATGCAAAATGTCACATTTTCTGCTTGTGAGACAAATAATCATACCACTCAAAATAGTTAATAACTAACAAAGACCATATGTCTACTTTATGTTGCAATCATTATTTCAACCTCCTTTTCATTTTTTTGGACACTAGGAGGCTTCAAATATGACTAGCAAATTCTCAAATTTTCAAGAAAATTTCAAACACTGATTTTTTTAGGGACCAGTTCAGTTCTGATGTGACTTTGAGGGACTTGTATGTGAGACACCCCCATAAATGATGCCATTTCAAAAACTGCACCCCTCACAGTATTCAAAACAGCATTTTGGAAGTTTGTTAACCCTTTAGGTGTTTCACAGGAATTAAAACAAAGTGTAGGTGAAATTTCAAAATTTCTTTTTTTTTGCAGAGTTTCAATTTTAATACATTTTTCTAACGAATACAGTAGATTTTACTAGAGAAATGTGACTAAAAATTGATTCCCCCAATTCTTTTGTTTTCAAAAATATCCTATATGTGGCCCTAGTGTGCACGTTGACCAAACCACAGGCTTCATAATAGAAGGAGCACCTACTTGATTTTGGAGCCTCCTTTTTATGAGATTTTTTTTTAGGCACCATGTAGGTTTCTAGGCACCATAAGTGCTAAAAGTTAGGAACCTTCCCCACAAGTCACCCCATTTTGCAATCTACACCCCTCAGGGAATTCATCTAGGGGTATAGTGTACATTTCAAACCCCCAGGGGTTTCACCAATTTTGGTACAACTGGGATGTGAAAATGGAAAATTACATTTTTTTACACAAACATGCAGTTCTGGCTCAAAATGTTTCATTTTCACAAGGAATGAAGGAGACAAAGCACCCCAAAATCTGTGCCCCAATTTCTCCCGAGTACGGCAATGCCTCACATGTGACCAAAAAATACCAGTTGGGTGCATGGCAGGACTCAGAAGGGAAGGAGTGATTTTTGGATTTTGCAGCACAGATTTTGGTGGAATGAATGGTGGGTGCTATGTTGCACCAATACAGTGGAACCCCCCCACAAGTCACCCCATTTTGCAAAGTACACCCCTCAGGGAATTCATCTAGGGGTATAGTGTACATTTCAAACCCCCAGGGGTTTCACCAATTTTGATACAACTGGGCAGTGAAAATGAAAAATTACATTTTTTTACACAAAAATGCAGTTCTGGCTCAAAATTTTTCATTTTCACAAGGAATGAAGGAGACAAAGCACCCCAAAATCTGTGCCCCAATTTCTCCCGAGTACGGCAATGCCTCACATGTGACCAAAAAATACCAGTTGGGCGCATGGCAGGACTCAGAAGGGAAGGAGTGATTTTTGGATTTGGCAGCACAGATTTTGGTGGAATGAATGGTGGGTGCCATGTTGCATTAGCAAGACTCCCAAAGCACCAATACAGTGGAACCCCCCCACAAGTCACCCCATTTTGCAAAGTACACCCCTCAGGGAATTCATCTAGGGGTATAGTGTACATTTCAAACCCCCAGGGGTTTCACCAATTTTGATACAACTGGGCAGTGAAAATGAAAAATTACATTTTTTTACACAAAAATGCAGTTCTGGCTCAAAATTTTTCATTTTCATAAGGAATGAAGGAGACAAAGCACCCCAAAATCTGTGCCCCAATTTCTCCCGAGTACGGCAATGCCTCACATGTGACCAAAAAATACCAGTTGGGCGCATGGCAGGACTCAGAAGGGAAGGAGTGATTTTTGGATTTGGCAGCACAGATTTTGGTGGAATGAATGGTGGGTGCCATGTTGCATTAGCAAGACTCCCAAAGCACCAATACAGTGGAACCCCCCCCACAAGTCACCCCATTTTGCAAAGTACACCCCTCAGGGAATTCATCTAGGGGTATAGTGTACATTTCAAACCCCCAGGGGTTTCACCAATTTTGGTACAACTGGGCTGTGAAAATGAAAAATTAAATTTTTTTACACAAACATGCACTTCTGGCTCAAGATTTTTCATTTTCACAAGGAATGAAGGAGACAAAGCACCCCAAAGTCTGTGCCCCAATTTCTCCCGAGTACGGCAATGCCTCAAATGTGACCAAAAAATACCAGTTGGGCGCATGGCAGGACTCAGAAGGGAAGGAGTGATTTTTGGATTTGGCAGCACAGATTTTGGTGGAATGAATGGTGGGTGCCATGTTGCATTAGCAAGACTCCCAAAGCACCAATACAGTGGAACCCCCCCACAAGTCACCCCATTTTGCAAAGTACACCCCTCAGGGAATTCATCTAGGGGTATAGTGTACATTTCAAACCCCCAGGGGTTTCACCAATTTTGGTACAACTGGGCTGTGAAAATGAAAAATTACATTTTTTTACACAAACATGCACTTCTGGCTCAAGATTTTTCATTTTCACAAGGAATAAAGGAGACAAAGCACCCCAAAGTCTGTGCCCCAATTTCTCCCGAGTACGGCAATGCCTCACGTGTGACCAAAAAATACCAGTTGGGCGCATGGCAGGACTCAGAAGGGAAGGAGTGATTTTTGGATTTTGCAGCACAGATTTTGGTGGAATGAATGGTGGGTGCTATGTTGCATTAGCAAGACTCCCAAAGCACCAATACAGTGGAACCCCCCCACAAGTCACCCCATTTTGCAAAGTACACCCCTCAGGGAATTCATCTAGGGCAGTGGTTCCCAACCTTTTTTCTCTCCCGTACCCCTTGATTAGGCTTTTCATTGATGAGTACCCCCTCCTCTCAATTTAAAATATAGACAGTACGAGTGGAGTGGAAGTGAGCGGTATGCGTATCCTTATGCATGTCCTTATATTAAGGAGTAGCGGACAGGAATCGTGCCCTTCCATGTCTGGCCGCTGGTTGTGTATTGTCTCCAGGGTTCCCACTTACACCTGTAGGTAGGGTGACCAACTCATCCCTTTAATCCGGGACACATATTAATTACACAGGTTCTGTGGCTGGCTTTCACCTGGTTTTAAACTGCCACACCTCAAGACTCCATTTCACCTGGTTTTAAACTGCCACAGAACCTGTGTAATTAATGTGTCCCGGATTAAAGGGATGAGTTGGTCACCCTACCTGTAGGATTAATGCCGCTGCTTCTTTCACACATGACAGTGCAGGGTAGATGATCGCTGATGTCTGAGGTTAGCACGGGTAGCTCCCATTGGATTGCTGCTCAGGCAAAAGCACAATGAGACACTGATGACGCTGAAGACAGATCCATAAGTGACACAACATAGTTCTTCTCCATAGCAGTGGTCTTCTTCTTCTGCCATCAAAATACTTTTTTTCATCTTCCGCCATTACCAATATTATTTTCAAGTACCCCCAACTGGTCTGCAGAGTACCCCCAGGGGTACTAGTACCCCAGGTTGGGAACCACTGATCTAGGGGTATAGTGTACATTTCAAACCCCCAGGGGTTTCACCAATTTTGGTACAACTGGGCTGTGAAAATGAAAAATTACATTTTTTTTACACAAAAATGTAATTCTGGCTCAAAATTTTTCATTTTCACAAGGAATGAAGGAGACAAAGCACCCCAAAATCTGTGCCCCCATTTCTCCAGAGTACGGCAATGCCTCACATGTGACCAAAAAATACCAGTTGGGTGCATGGCAGGACTTAGAAGGGAAGGAGTGATTTTTGGATTTTGGAGCACAGATTTTGGTGGAATGAATGGTGGGTGCTATGTTGCATTACCAATACAGTGGAACCCCCCCACAAGTCACCCCATTTTGCAAACTACACCCCTCAGGGAATTCATCTAGGGGTATAGTGTACATTTCAAACCCCCAGGGGTTTCACCAATTTTGGTACAACTGGGCTGTGAAAATGAAAAATTACATTTTTTTACACAAAAATGTACTTCTGGCTCAAAATTTTTCATTTTCACAAGGAATGAAGGAGACAAAGCACCCCAAAATCTGTGCCCCCATTTCTCCAGAGTACGGCAATGCCTCACATGTGACCAAAAAATACCAGTTGGGTGCATGGCAGGACTCAGAAGGGAAGGAGTGATTTTTGGATTTTGGAGCACAGATTTTGGTGGAATGAATGGTGGGTGCTATGTTGCATTACCAATACAGTGGAACCCCCCCACAAGTGACCCCATTTTGCAAACTACACCCCTCAGGGAATTCATCTAGGGGTATAGTGTACATTTCAAACCCCCAGGGGTTTCACCAATTTTGGTACAACTGGGCTGTGAAAATGAAAAATTACATTTTTTTACACAAAAATGTACTTCTGGCTCAAAATTTTTCATTTTCACAAGGAATGAAGGAGACAAAGCACCCCAAAATCTGTGCCCCCATTTCTCCAGAGTACGGCAATGCCTCACATGTGACCAAAAAATACCAGTTGGGTGCATGGCAGGACTCAGAAGGGAAGGAGTGATTTTTGGATTTTGCAGCTCAGATTCTGGTGGAATGAATGGTGGGTGCTATGTGGCATTAGCAAGACCCCCGAAGCACGGTGAAATGATGAACCTAATAATCCATAGATGTGTGGTATATTTTGAAACACTCCTTTATACATAGGCCGGGTTTGTCGGGGCAAGTTTCACAGTGGAAAATAGTTTCCTTTCTTATTCCCTTTTTATAGCAAACTTTGCACCTTTTTTGTGTCCTGCCCTTTCTTGCAGTGGAGGGGATTTCGTTGGGAAAATGCTGCCCTGGTACAATACGGGGGCCAGTACTAGAAGTACTGGGGCCCTCTGCCTGCTGGTTCCCAAATATTAGGCCCTTTATGACTTCCTCTTGAAAGTGCATAAATGTCCCCCTCTGGCCGGTAGAACGGAATAGCACGTAAGCGTTATACAGTGCCATCTGGATGATATACACGGCCAGCTTCTTGTACCAGATATTTGTTTTCTGCAGGGCACTGTACGGCTTCAGTACCTGATCTGAAAGATCCACTCCGCCCATGTACTTATTGTAATCTAGGATACAATTTGGTTTTGAGGTGTGGGTACTGGTACCTCGTACAGGGATGGAGGTGGTACTGTCTCCATGAATTGTTGTCAGTATAAGGACATCCCTCTTGTCCTTATATTTGACCAACAACATATTTTCGGTGCATATTCCCCTGCTTTCACCCCTTCTTAGTACTTGGGCAATGTGCGTTTTGGGGAGGCCTCTTTGGTTCTTGCGCACAGTACCGCAAGCTGCTGTACCTCTTGAACCAAGGGCCTTAAACAGGGGGATGCTGGTGTAAAAGTTATCCACATAGAGGTGATAACCCTTATCCAGGAAGGGGTGCATTAAATCCCAGACAATTTTTCCACTAACACCTACGAGGGAGGGGGGGCATTCTGGCGGTTCAATTCTTGAATCCTTACCTTCATATACCCTAAACTTGTGGGTGTACCCTGTGGTGCTTTCACACAGCTTATACATTTTTATGCCATACCTTGCCCTCTTACTGGGAAGGTACTGGCGGAATTTAACCCTTCCTTTAAAATGTATAAGGGACTCGTCGATACTAATACATTTATCAGGGATGTATAGCTCTGCAAATTTGGCACTGAAATGATCAATGACCGGCCTGACTTTGAATAGCCTGTCAAAGGTGGGATCATCTCTGGGTGGGCACTGTGCATTATCGGTGTAATGTATAAATTTATGGATTGCCTCAAAACGAGCCCGAGTCATGGCCATACGGTAAAATGGGGTGCTGTACAGAACATCTGTACTCCAATATTGCCTAATTTGTGGCTTTTTTACTATGCCCATATGAAACACCAGACCCAAAACGTCATCATCTCTACTGCATCTACAGGGGTCCACCTAGCAAATGATGACGTGGGGTTTTGAGCAATAAACTGCTGGGCATATAAATTAGTTTGGTCCACCATTAAATTTATAAAATCATCAGAGAAAAATAATTTGAAAAAGTCAATTTCTCTGAGACCTGTGGAATCAAATTGGATTCCTGGCATGGCCAAAAACTCAGGAACCTGGGGCTCAAAATTGTCTGGTGGTGGGGTCCATACGAGATCAATTATTGGGGGGGGGTCTCAGCTGCTCTACGGGGGCGTCTTTGAGGGGGTCCCTCATCACCAGAGGAGGAAGAGGAGCTTAAGACGAATCCTTCAAATTCCCCGCTTGCCTCACTGGCTGTGTCAGAGTCAGAGGCAAGCATGGCATATGCCTCCTCCACTGAATACATTCTTCTGGATGACTGGGATGACATTTGGGATGACATTTGGGATGCCATTTTTATTTTTGTGTTACTGGTAGTGAAATGTTTCAACACGTGTATAGTGTAGGGGGGGGTACAAACTTTATTTCAACCCGGGGGGTATGTAGTGTGTAGTGTGTATGTAGTGCAGAAAAAAAAATACTTTATACAAAAAAAAAAAATTGAAGGGGTTAAAAAAATAAAAAAATTGAAGGGGTTTAAAAAAAATTGAAGGGGTTAAAAAAAAAAAAAAGGTCCTGCGCCAAAAATTGAGCACAGATGTTGGTCAGTAACGTCCGTCACTGAACAGCGCTCAAAGGCAACAGGAATTTGATAAAAAAAAAAAAAAATAGATCAACCCTGTGCCGAAAAAGCTGATCAGTGATGTACGTCACTGATCAGCGCACAGTGGCCACAGGACACCCACAAAATCACAGTGTGTGTAAAAAAAAAATTAAAAAAAGACCCCACAGCACCCACAAAAAGGTGATCAGTGATGCGACACTGATTACCAGTGAGGGGCAGCAGGTGCACAACCTTTGGTGCAACTGACAGTGCAACTGGCAGCAACTGACAGGTATATATAAAAAAAAAAAAACCTCTGCACCCCCAAAAAGTTGCTGATCACCTCAGTTATAGTGATCAGCACAAAAGGCGGGGGCAGCAGACACAAAATTTAGCACTCTCTATCACTCTCTGTCACTATCTCTCTCTATCTCTCTATCTCTCACTATCTATCACTCTATGACACTGCAGCAGCAGCACTGACAGTTATATATATGAAAAATAACCCCTGCACCCCCAAAAAGTTGCTGGGGGTGCACAAAAGGGGGGCAGCAGACACAAAATATAGCAGTCTCTATCACTCTCTGTCACTATCTCTCTCTATCTCTCTATCTCTCTATCTCTCACTATCTATCACTCTATGACACTGCAGCAGCAGCACTGACAGGTATATATATATATTAAAAAAAACCTGCGCCCCCAAAAAGTTGCTGATCAGTTAATTTATACTGATCAGCACAAAAGGGGGGGCAGCAGTCAGTTATATAAAAAATATATAGCACAATCTGTCACTATCTCTCTATCTCTCTCTCTCTATCTCTCTCTATCTCTCTCTATCTCTCTATCTATAACTCTATTACACTGCAGCAGCACAAAATATAGCACTCTCTGTCACTAGGCCTCTCTATCTCTCTCTCTCTATCTCTCTAACTCGATGACACTGCAGCAGCACAACACAGCACAACACAGCACAGGATGTCACAAGATGAAGCAAGATCCCAAGCAGTGATCAGGTAAGTATTGAGCAAGGTTCTGGTCAGTATATGGCGGCAGCTGGGCACGGTGACCGCACTGCACGCTATTCCAGACCGGAATGGCGTCTGCAGTGCAGTCACCGTTAGTTTAAACCCCCCTCCATGGCTGTGATTGGTCCGTCGGTCCGACGAACCAATCACGGCCTTTGGGGGCGGGCGGGGTGAGGTGGGGTGACACCAGTGTCACCCTTACACCCCGCGGTGATTGGTGCTGTACTTTACAGCACCAATCACCTCCGATCCGTGTCACCGGCGAACGTTATTCGCCGGTGACACAGAAAACGCTGTGAATGGCTGTTCACACTGAACAGCCAATCACAGCGATCGCCGACGGGGGGGCGGCATCGCAGCCCCCCCTGGGCATGCAGGGACATGTCTGCTGTCAGGGACAGCAGACATCGTCCCTCTGTCACTGCGTCTCTAGAAGTCATGACGTATATATACGTCATGTGTCGGGAAGTACTTCCCGGCCATGACGTATATATACGTCAAATGTCGTGAAGGGGTTAAAACTGATGACATTGCTAACCACCATTCTTCTATACTTATAGCACCGACATCGTCTTCCCATCTCAACTTCAATTTTATCATATTATCTGAAGACTTCACTTTAATAAGGCTTTTATAGATGTCCTAGGCCCCTCTCTTACCTGCCACTACAGTAATGGTAGGTGTCGCAGAGCCGGGAGGGACCTCCTGTCTCTTTGCGGGGTGCGGCCTACCCGCTCCCTTGAAGCCGGGGCCTGGATTTGCTGTTGCGGCCTGGGCACTGTAACGAGGAGTGACGGCAATAGAGCCTGAGGCTGGAAGATGCCGGCGATCACCCCGGAGACTAATTGAAGCCGGGACCTGACAGATGAGCCGGGGCTGAAACCCGCCCGGCAGTGGGAGAACTCTGATGCCCACCTGACTGCGGGGAGCGCAGGTACCCGCCCGGCGAAGGAGGCTAAGAGACGCAGGAGACGCTTGGCCAGAACTATCCTGCAGCCGTTCCTAATGTGTGGGGGTGAGTAGTGGGATTGCTCCAGGCTCATGCTGCACACCTCACATTGGTCTCTGCTGAGCTTTCAACTCTGCAGGGTGCCCCCTGTTCCCTGCGGTGGCTATTTTTATTTAACACTGCCAAGCACCATTTAACACTGCCAAGCACCATCTACTTTATCCATCTGGTAGCTGTGTCTCACTGATCTGTCCATTCTCTGTGCCACTTAACAGCCTTCATTGAGCCTTATTTCATTCCAAGTCCCACTGCTGGGGACCTCCCAACAACACTTTACCCCCCGGTTATAACATATTTAGACAAACAGCTTCGACGCAGTTGGAGTGATGGGTTAACTGTTAAGGGGTCTGTATGACTAGTATTGCATAGCAAGTTCCTGACATACAGAAACTACAAGCTGACCCGTTTTCCATCGGAGCGGCAGAACTCCTGATATTGGAGCTCCCCCTGGTGGTGTGCTCTGTTAATACACCTCCCAACACTTCAGTCTAACTACCACCATTCTACTTATAATTAGAGGGAAGCTGCCTTTGCAATGTGAATAGATGCTCCTCCACTGGGAGTCTTCACCTCCTTCAATGACCATGTAATCCCTTTATGTGAAGGGCCTCCTTGATACTGAACCGATGATTTGAACCTAATACCCACTTGTAACCATACTAACCTCTGTTCAGACCTCCATGTCACTGGACCACCCATACCTGCTGTGAAAGCCTGCCTCTCAGCCTACAACACTGTGTTTTGAAGTTACTACTCAGCCAACAGTGGCCCTTTCATGAGCCGTAGGAAGCAAAAGGAAACACAGAGTGTCCCACGTAGACCTAAGACCCCACCTCCTCTGGTCTTGAACACTACCTCAACCCCCCAAGAGACTCAAACATGTCCACTCCACAGACACCCTCCTCCCCCACCCACTCGGTTGCCTCTGAGACCTCCTCTGAAATTGGAACCTCTGCGTCAGCTTCGGGCCCAAGTGACAAACAAGAAATGCAGAAAGTCCTTAGGCTTCTGCAGTCACTGCCCACTAAAGAAGACCTCAATTCCCTGGAAAATAGACTAGGAGAGGCGGTTCATACTGAAGTTTCAGAACTCAGATCAGATCTGTCACAGCTAGGTTCATGCGTCGATGCCTGGTCATAATACCAGGCCACCTTTCCCCCTATCCCTCATTAGGGGTTTGAGCTGAATCTTAGGACGGGCATTTTTCCAAATGAAGGAGGAAGACATACTATTCATTTTCCAAAAAATTGTGTCTGGAAAGTAAATTGGGGATTGTTGGATAACATAAAAATTTCGGGAAAAACTGAATTTTTAGTAAAATAACATGGCCTGTTACTGTCAGGGGCAATTTTTGCCAAGATTTATCTTTTGTGGCTAAATATTCCACCAACGGCTGAATGTTTAATTTATTTAATTTCTTTGGGTCTCCTGACATCCAAATCCCTATATATTTAAACATAGTAACCCAGGCTTCCGCCTCCGGATGCAGCAGTAGCAAGAAAGTGCAGGTCCAGACCTAGGGCGCCTAACTGCCGAAATTTACCAGTGCTAAGCCCCGCATCAGCCCGCCCGCCACCTCCGCTGCCTAGGGGTCGGTCTCCCCCCCCCCCCCGTATGAAACGCTATTTCAGCTAAATATCCAGCTCCTCTAGCTGGCAAAAGCGGGACAAAGACCGCCAGCTCCCAGGTCCCAAGATGGAGCTGGATGCCTCATACCAAAAGGCCAAAATCTCGATACACAAACTATATCTCCCAAAGGCACTGGGAGGCCTTAATATCCCCAACCTGACTCAATATTCCAAAGCTCTACTATGCCGTCTAACTTTAGGCTAGCTGCAAGAGACTAACAATTATTCGGACTATTCAATCTATAGCGCTCTGTTTAATCCTTACTCCCCACCCACTCTTTTACATACCCCCAAATGCCGGCTCCAACCTCACATTCTGCAAAATAGATTATTTGCTGACATCCATTCGGCTTGGTGGTCTGTCTCTGGCGCTTTGGGTTGCGACCCTCAAATCTCCCCCTGGCTACCGGTATGGGGTAATCCTATGTTTTCGCCTAGTGTAGACTGCTCCATATTCAACAGATTTCGCCACAAAGGGTTACGGAGAATATCCCAAGTCTTCGACCCAGGAGGCAATCTCTATCCAATCTCAGACCTCCAAAGTAATCTAGGTTTACCTTCAAATTCTATGTTCTTACTCCATCAACTTTATCACTATGTTCGTTCTCTGCCGAAGTGGGACCCTCACTCGCCACCAGTGGCGAGAATGATGTTGGTGGTTGCTAAGTTTGATTCAGGCAAATTTAAAACCAAACTATTATATTCATTACCAAAAGAACAACATTGCTCCTTTACAACTCTAAGATGGTCACAAGATATTCCTTTATTGTCATAAAACAACATGATTTTTTTTTTATTATGATAAAACCATAAGAATCTTGAGATCATCTATATAACAAGAGGGCCATGTCAAATCAGTTCATAGATCCTATATCTCCCAGCATCAGAGGTCCTATTTTGTTCAGGAAGAGACAGGCAC
The DNA here is from genome assembly GCF_055691185.1 of Crinia signifera. Taxonomy (NCBI): domain Eukaryota; kingdom Metazoa; phylum Chordata; class Amphibia; order Anura; family Myobatrachidae; genus Crinia; species Crinia signifera. The sequence continues at coordinate 233,727,148 of NC_139217.1, read as the reverse complement.
TTTCCCCAAATGCCGGTTCCTTACTGCCACTTTCTTCCATAATTTCTGGTCCTGCAGGCATATAAAAAGGTTTTGGTATAAATTATTGTATTTATAAAATGCAATTTTCATATCTATGTCTTCCTCAACCCTCTACCGCTATTGTTTGCTCACTTTGACTCCTGTAACATACCTTCCTCTTATTCTCACCTTATCCAAAGCCTGACAATAGTGGTTACTGTGGTTAAAAAAATCCTAAACGCTTGGATAAAGCCACATCTCCCCACAGTGATGGAAGTTGAAAAATTATTGTTAAAATATTTATTTATTTATTATTTTATTTACAGTTTCTTATATAGCGCAGCAGATTCCGTTGCGCTTTACAATAGTAGACAGTGATAAGACAAACTGGGTAACAACAGACAGACTTGGAGGTAGGAGGGCCCTGCTGCAAGCTTACAATCTATAGGGATATAGGGGGGAAACATAAGGACAGGCACCAGTAATAGCATAGCAGTTACAAGTCCAGAAGGAAAGCTATATAATACATAAGTGCCTCAGAGGGTTATGCATGTAGAACTTAAATATGATAGGCTTGCCTGAAGAGGTGAGTTTTCAGGGAACGCTTGAAAGTTTGGAGACTGGTGGAGAGTCTTAATGTGCGTGGAAGGGCATTCCATAGGATGGGAGCAGCCCGATAAAAGTCCTGTAATAATGAATGGGAGCTAGTGATCCGTGCAGAAGAGAGACGCAGATCTTGTGTAGAGCGTAGTGGTCGAGATGGGAGATATTTTGTGATAAGTGCAGAGATATATGCTGGTGCAGTATGGTTAATAGCTTTATAAGCAAGTAGAAGTGTTTTATATTGAATACGGTAATATACAGGCAACCAATGGAGGGACTGGCAGAGCGGATCAGCAGACGATGAGCGTCTTGCAAGGAAGATCAGCCTAGCAGCAGCATTTAAAATTGATTGCAGTGGTGAGAGTCTGTTCTTGGGAAGACCAGTTAGGAGACTATTGCAATAATCAATGCGGGATATAATGAGTGCATGGATAAGAGATTTGGTAGTGTCTTGTGTGAGATAGGGTCGTATTTTGGATATGTTTTTTAGATGCATGTAACATGATTTGGAGACAGATTGAATGTGGGGAAGAAAGGACAGTTCAGAGTCGAGGATGACCCCTAAGCAACGAGCTTGTGGGGTAGGGTAGATTATCGAGTTGTCAACAGCGATGGAGATGTCAGGATGGTAACTGTTCTTAGTTGGCGGGAATATAAGTAATTCCGTTTTGGAAATATTGAGTTTGAGTTGTCGACAAGACATCCAAGATGAGATGGCAGAGAGACAATCAGAAACTCGACCCAAAACCACTGGTGACAACTCCGGGGTTGATAGATAGATTTGAGTATCATCCGCATACAAGTGATACTGAAATCCGAAAGAGCTGATTAGTTTGCCAAGAGAGGAGGTATAGATTGAGAAGAGCAGAGGACCTAAGACTGAACCTTGCGGAACTCCGACTGACAGAGGTAATGAAGAGGAAGTAGAGTTAGAGAAGCGAACACTGAAAGAGCGATCAGATAGGTAAGATGTGAACCAGGAAAGGGCTGTATCAATAAGACCTAGGGAGTGTAGTGTTTGTAAGAGAAGAGAGTGATCAACGGTGTCAAATGCAGCAGAAAGATCAAGAAGAATAAGTAGTGAGTAATGGCCTTTAGACTTAGCCGTTACCAGATCATTCACCACTTTAGTCAGTGCTGTCTCAGTGGAGTGTTGAGAGCGAAAACCTGACTGAAGTGGGTCTAATAGGGTGTTAGAGTTAAGAAAGTTAGTGAGGCGAGAGTAGACAAGTCTCTCCAGTAGCTTGGAGAGGCATGGGAGCTGAGATATAGGACGATAGTTAGAGAGAGAGTTAGGGTCAGAATTCTGTTTTTTTAGAATAGGAGTTATCACTGCATGTTTGAGCAGAGAAGGAAAAGTACCAGTAGTAAGAGAGAGATTGCAGATTTTAGTTAAGGTTGGAATAATCACAGGAGATAGATTTTTAATGACTTGCACAGGTATAGGATCGAGAGGAGAGGTAGTGGAGTAAGAGGATAAGAAGAGTGCGGAAACTTCCTTTTCATTTGTGGGCTCAAATGAAGAGAAAGTGCCAGAGGGTTCAGGTGGGAAAGAAAGAGGGTTAGAGGTTGTGGAAGAGCATACCATTTCATCTCGGATGTTATCAATCTTGTCCTTAAAGTAGGAGGCAAGTTCTTGTGCATTGATGGTAGCCGGTGGGGGAGGAGGGGGAGGGTACAGAAGAGACTTAAAGGTGTTAAAAAGTCGCTTAGGGTTGGTGGCATGAGAAGAGATGAGAGATTGGTAGTACATGTATTATGACAGTTATGAAACCCTTAAAAATGCCAACGTCTCTACATCTCGTTTTTATAAAATAACAGGCCCATTTATCGATAACAGACAAGCCCCCCAGAAAGAAGATATCTACAAAGTATTCGAAAAAGCAAGTAGCCCGCTCAACTGAATGACATGAAATGTCAAGACAATTTATAATAAATATAATAAACATTCTGCATGACTGATGTACTGTTGCCCCCCCCCCCCCCACAGACACACATCTCCCCCTCCTCTTATGTGTTCTTCTTGTTTTACTTAAAAATCCTCCCTTTAGTAAAATAAAAAAATAGGTTCCTGACATATTGATATGCAGATTTCTCCTTGGTTGAAAATTACTAAAATATTACTTAGTTTATGTATATCTGATTTACAAATATGTACAGATATTGGTATTTGTATCCAGCTATATTTCTGTTCTGTTGATCGTTATTCCCATTGCACTGGAAATTATTACCATTTACAAGGCTTTGTTCTCTGTACAATGCTTTACTGTCTCATTGTTTTTGTGAACCATAATAAACATATTTAAAAAAAATCATACTAACCCATTTTAATGGAGGAACTAAATTGAAATTTAAGTATATCGCATTTCCTAAAGGAAAAATATGGGATTTACTCCAGTTGATCCAGAACCCTGAGTAATCAGCAAACTTCTCAATAAGGCTTAATACTAGGGGGACAGATTTTTCACAATCAAATCATTTACATAAAGTGACACTATATCTCGTTCATCATCAACTTTTAATCCTTTTTTTGAGGGTGACGTCTAAGAATACAGGTCAATGGTTCGATTGCCAGGGTGAATAAAACAGGGGAAGTGGGCATCCCTGTCTCGTCCCCCTGGCAAGTGAGAATGCAGGAGAGGTTCAAACATTCAAAGACACTCAGGCACTCATACTTATATATAACAACTGGCTCCATTTAGTATACTTGGTTCCAAGTCTGAATGCCATAAGCACCTCCCGAAGGTAAGGCCACTCTACCATGTCAAAAGCTATAATCGCATCTAGCAACATTATCACTGGGTAATTATCTTTTTCAATAAGTAATTGGAGATGCCCGAATAACCTTTGTCGTTATGTAGAGGTGAATCTCCCCGGCATGAACCCAGACTGGTCGGGGTGTACTATCTTTGCTATATTCCCATTCAATCTAGCTGCAAGTATTTTGACTAAAATTTTTGCCTCTGATGCCAACAGGGAAATAGGTCTATATGAATCTAACTCTTGGGGATCTTTTCCCTGCTTCAATAGAACAATAATGTTGGCCTCAGTCATTGAACATGTTATGTTATATATATTTACAGCAAAGCAGTAATTTAAGGTTTCAAACAACATAGAGGCAAGAGTATCAAAATATATTTTTTGTAAATTTTAGATGGAATACCATTGATACCTGACACTTTCCCTTTTATGGCCCATATTACTTCATCAATGGAGAGTCCAAACTCAAGCTCTATGTCAGGACGTGGGTCTCTGTGGCAGCATTGGGCCAGTGGTGGATGCTGGGAACTGGAACACTGGGGGTTAGAGACAAGGACAGTTCATAGGTGGGGGTGTTGACAAGACTCTGGTCAGAGGCGCGGAGTCTAACACCAAAGATGGTTTTTACCAGGGACCCCCGCAAGGAGGTTTGGACTCTGCTGTGTTCAGTGGCGAGGCCGCGACCCTCTGACCTGAGATCCCCACAGCTAACTGGCCAGTCAGGGGAGATGGACAGTGACTAGTGGCAGTGAGCTTGGAGCTTGGAACTGAGGAACTTGGAACTTGGTCTGCGTTGGCATGGGAGGCCAGTGAGATGACAGTGGCTTTGGAGCCGATGAGTAGTCGATAGCCTGGGAGCCAACATGGAGTATTGATGGCTTGGGAGCTGAAGGAGTGTTGACAACCTGGGAATTGACACAGACGGTAGACAGCCTGGAAGCCAAAGGGTTGAAGACGACCTCCTCCTGGACTGCGTTCAGAAATGCTGGCAGGTCACTCAGAATAGGATCCTTAGATGCTATGAGGGGTTTAATCCAGTCTAAGGCTTTTCCTTTGAAAAAGGGAAGCAAATGTTTGACTGCATTTGCAGGGTTAATGTCTACAAATGGATCAGAATCCATCTTGGGAGAGAAAGCGACGTACAACTGAGCCAAATCTTTGAAGTATATAGATGAATCCTGGAAAGGCCATGTATCATTTTCAGGAGTTTAGGAGGAAATCCCTTCTTCTTCTTCTTCTTTCAGAGAATTCTTCTTCTTTCAGAGAATTGGAACAAAAAAATTTTGCCTGAGAAATCAACTATAGATACGAATGAAGTTAAAGTCTCTGGAGCTTCAGACGTGTATTTAGACTTGGCCACCAGTGAAGGACTAATAACTGTATCCACATTTGATCTATCTTGAATATGGACGACAGTATCAGTTGGCATAGGAACCTCCTCTGGAAACATATGGAGGACAGATGAATCTATGGCACAGGGAGTCTCACTGAAACCAGAAAGCTCTGGTGTCAGATTATTGGTTAAACATTTTGCTACCTCTCCTGGGGTGACATGCTGTAGTCTATTCCGGTGTATTCCGGCCTGGAACTGGAATGGGAAGAATACGAGTAATCAAGTGCATCATTTTGGAGCTGGACAACACTGGATGTCGACATGATGACACTTGTAGAAAGTGGATGACCTGAAGTAAATGGTTTGAGTGCGATTTCTGGAGCTGGAGAAGCACATACCCTTTCTGGGGCCAGAACATTGGATGCCTCACCGGAGGCTGGTAATTCTAATATCCTTCCTTGGACTGTGGGATCAGATGCCCCGTCATCAGCTACAGGAACAGGTGCCTCATCTGAGGCTATGGAGACAGATGTTCCACTGGGGACTATAAAGTCTTAGATCCTTTTGGTAGTGTGGGACTTCTACAACCTCCCTTGGTCCCAGACTTGAGAACAAGGACTACGTGTAACGGGACCCCAGTTATATACCTAAGACTCCTTTAGAACAGGCTTTACTGATTCAGAGAAGGCAGAAGCTGCTATCTCAGAAGACTTATGTGTAAGACAGTGGCGTAACTACAGAGGGTGCAGGGGATGCAACTGCTATGGGGCCCGGAGGCTTGGGGGGCCCAAAGGACCAGTATGCTATCCCCTGCACCCTCTTGATTTTGTTTTCCAGTTTTTTTTATAAACAGTACCGCAGGCTGTGGCTGTGCCGCTGTCTTGTGTCCGCGTTCAGTTGCGGTTGGAGCAGAAAACCAGGCGCTTTGCAAGATACACAACTTGCATGTGTGCGTGAGAGTGGAGACCCAGCGCATATAAGACTCGCCACAACCCGGACTCAGCCGCTTTCCTGTAGAATACGCTGACGCTGCTACCCTGGAGAGCACGACGCTGGCGTTGCCCTGGAGAGCCCTGTGCTGCAACTACCCTGGAGAGCTCTGCGCCGCAACTACCCTTGAGAGCCCTGTGCTGCAACTACCCTGGAGAGTCCTGCACCGCCGCTGCTCTGGAGAGCCCTGCACTGCCGCTGCCCTGGTGAGCCCTGCACTGCCACTGCCCTGGAGAACGAGTCCCACCTCTGCTGGTGAGTGTGAGACCCTGCAATGCCAATGTACTCAGGCCACTCGGGTGCAGGAGGGGGATTCTGAGCGAAAAAGTGATCCCTTTTTAAACTCCTGCTCTCCAACCCCCTCCCCTCTCCCCTAACTAACCTCCTCCTTGCGTACCCTTTTTCTCTCTCCCTCCATCTCTCTCACCCTGCCTCTCACTCCCACTTTGCCTCACCCCTCTCCTCTCTTTTCTCCCCACACTTTTTCTAATCCCCCTCTTGTCTTTGTCATCTTTTTCTCTCGCCCACGACTCGTTCATCTTTTTCTCTCCCCATCCCTTTTATCTTCCCTCCATCCTCTCTCCCCCTCACACACTCTCTCACTTCCTCTCTCTCCCTGGCACATTATCTCACTCCCTGTCTCCCCTTGCACCCTCACTGTCTATAGCTCTCTAGTGACAATTTGGTATGTGTGGGGGGCCCAAAATGTTGCTATGGGGCCCACAAAGTTCTAGTTACGCCCCTGGTGTAAGAGCACTGCAACGTTGAAGCCTGCCACTATTCCTAGACTTGCAGAAGTCACAGTCTCTAACAAGGTGATTAGCACTGGCTCAATAAAAGCAGTGGGGTGCAGGTACTTTTCAATCCTGTCTTTGCTCTGATCCAAAGGGAATGGCTTATCTTTACGTGGGTCTTTGACCGGAGATTGATTGGTTACGGGAACTTGTGCAGAATTTCTTCCAGTATCCTGAGTATTTTGAATAATCTTTGGTATCAGCAGAGCAATGCTAGACTTTGTAATTGTTCTAACAGTCCAAGCAGAATACTCAGGTACTCAGAATTAACTTGACTAGAGAACCGGGAAGTCTGCAAACAATTGTTTGGTGACTGGAGACAGGGAACTGAACCAATTGGAACCAAACTTGGACATTGACTAGGAACTGTGGAAGACATTACCATGGGAGAATCCAAGGGTTGCTGTAGACAGGAGTAGGCAGGAGGCAAGGCAGGAGGTATTGTCACTGCAGGAGCAGGTTGGGGAGAGACTATCAAAAACGTCCAGGTGGGTAGAAACTTCCTGGAGGTAAGTGATGACCCGTTGTTGTGTCACCTCTTGGGTCTCCATCTGGGATGTGATGTCTTGAATAGCCACTGGCCCCATATTGTGATCACGTGCCAGGTCCATGGGCCTTGAACAAACTGTCAGGACTCGAGTCTCTGGTGTTCCCGGAAGTGGCAACAGTGGGCCAGTGATGGACACTGTGAACTGGAACACTGGGGGTTAGAGACAAGGACAGTTCACATGAGGATCACTGGCACTGTGGGCACAGGTAGGTGGAGGAGTTTGTCAGGACTCGTGGATTTTGTGAGTCCGTTTGCAGACCAGGAGCTATGGGGCACACTGAGGGTTGGAAGGTAGCAGGCTTAATGTGTCTTACGCATAGGCTAAGATGAATAATACCATTTATTGAAATATCACAGTCTCAGGTATTAATACTTAATCATACTGGGAGATCACTGGAACAACAAGTTCACGGAAGTACACACTGGGAGAACACTTGAGCAGCGAGTTCATGGAACATGAGTACACACTGGGAGATAACTTGGAGCAACAAGTTCATGGAATGGGAATAAACACTGGGAGATAACTTGGAGCAACAAGTTCATGGAATGGTAGTACACACTGGGAGATAACTTGGAGCAACAAGTTCATGGAATGGTAGTACACACTGGGAGATAACTTGGAGCAATAGGTCAGAGGATACACGGAGGTGGAAGCACAGGTGCCAGGATACACTGGGACTCAATGGAACAGCAGAGCTGGAGACTCACGGATGCGGCAGCGCCAGTGCAGGTACAAACTGGGAGATTCAGCGTTTTGAAGATAGAGTCGATTTTTGTGGTCCGTGAGAACCGACACTGGGAATTTAGCTCCTTCAAGAAGGTATCTCCACTGCCAGTTTTATAGCAAGAAGCTCTTGTTCTCCAATAGGATAGTTCCTTTCGGCAGGAAGGAATTTCTTAGAAAATAACCCACAGGGATATTTCATCAGCTTTCTGGGATACAACTGCTCCAACACCTAGAGAAGAAGGATCCACTTCGAGGACGAAAGGACGGGAACAGTCAGGCTGACGTAAGACAGGAGCCGTGGTGAAGACTTGTTTCAGATGCTGAAAAGCTGCTACAGCCTAGGAGGACCAACAAGCCATATTGGCTCCTTTGTGTGTGAGAGCAGTGATAGGGCTGATAATGGCGGGTAAGTTCTTAATAAATTTTCTGTAGTAGTTTGAGAAACCAATGAAACGTTGCACCGACCTTAAAGTCGAAGGTAGAGTCCAATCTAGGACAGCTTGTACTTTTGAAGGATCCATTCCCAAACTGGTATCCGAGATAATGTAGCCCAGGAATGGTACGGACGTTTTCTCGAACTCACATTTCTCGAGTTTACAGTACAGCTGGTTGACCCAGAGTCGTTGAAGGACTTCTTTGACATGATGTTGATGTTCTTGTAAGTTCTGTGAAAAGATCAGAATGTCATCGAGATACACTACTACAGAATAATAGAGGAGGTCACGGAAGATCTCATTCATAAACTCTTGAAAAACTGCAGGAGCGTTGCTGAGGCCGAATGGCATGACTAAGTATTCGTAGTGACCATCTCTGGTATTGAATGCTGTCTTCCACTCGTCGCCAGCCTGAATACGAATGAGATTGTATGCTCCTCTCAAATCCAATTTAGAGAAGATCTTTGCCCATTTGTTCCTATCAAACAACTCTGTGACCAATGGAAGAGGATAACGGTTCTTGATGGTAATATCATTAAGTTTTCGATAGTCTATACAGGGCCTAAGACCCCCATCTTTTTTCTTGACGAAGAAGAATCCTGCACCAGCAGGAGAGGATGAAGGACGAATAAACCCTTTTTTAAGGTTGTCTTGGATATACTGAGCCATGGACTCAGTCTCAGGGAGTGAAAGAGGATAAGTTCGATCCCACGGAGGGGTTTTTACCAGGAATCAAATCTATGGGACAGTCCCAAGGATGATGAGTAGGTAATTTATCTGCTGATTTTTTGCAGAAGACATCAACAAAGTCTTTATACACAACTGGAACCAGATCAGGCAGAGGTGAAGAAGTAGCGTGCACTGGAACAACTCTCTGTAGACATGTGGAATAGCACTCCTTGCTGCAGGACAGAATTTGCATAGATTTCCAGTCGATTACTGGGGAGTGTTTTCGGAGCCAAGGTAGGCCAAGAACTATCGGATGATTCGTTCGGGGAATCACCAGGAAGGAAAGTCATTCTTTATGTAAAGCACCTACTTGAATCTCTAGGGAATCAGTTCGATGAGTGATGGATCCATACGGAATCAGACTGTCATCGATAGAGGACAGTTGAAGGACTGCAGGGAGCTTGCGAAGATTCACCCCATGGGTCTTGAGAAACTGAGTAGACATAAAGTTCTCTGCAGCCCCAGAATCTACCAAAGCCAAGGTAGAAACAGGACCATCGGGCAACATAACTAGAAGACAAATACAAGAGTCTCGTTTGGTTGGAGAAGATTGAAGTGGTCCTAGTCTGGCTTCTCCAAGACCAACTAGGACTGCCCGTTTAACGGACGACGAGGACAGCTGGCAAGGAAATGACCGGACTCACCACAATAGATGCATAGTTTCTGACGTTGCCGTCGTAGCCGTTCTTCTGGGGAGAGACGGGTATGGTTGACTTGCATCGGTTCATTCCGAGGGGGAGATACCGATGTCCTTGTCATTGGAGGCAACCGGGGACTAGGCAGAGGGCGACCACGGTCTTGACGAGCCTTTTCCAACTGTCTTTCTCTGAAACGAAGATCAATTTTATTACACAGGGAAATAACTTCATTCCAGGAGGACGGTAAATCTCGGGTAGCCAGTTCATCTTTTAAACGATCACATAGACATGCTAAGAACATAGGAGTCAAGGCCTCTTCATTCCACTGAAGCTCAGATTCCATGGTCTGGAAATGAATGACATACTGAGCCACCGTTTTAGAGCCCTGACGGAGGCGTAGAATCTCAGCAGCAGCAGAAGTGACAAGGCCGGGTTCATCGAATATTCTCCGGAAAGAGGAAATAAAGTCTGCATACTTGGTTAGCAGAGGGTCTTGTCTTTCACAGAGAGGAGAAACCCAGTCTAAGGCAGATCCAGACAACAAAGATACAATGAAGGCTACTCGAGTCTGATCACTAGGAAAGTTCCATGGTAACAAAGAAAAATGGACCTCACACTCATTGGTAAATCCGCGACAACTTCGAGGAGAGCCATCAAACTTGGCTGGCGGGGACAACCGCAGTGCAGATCCGGAGTGAGACTGAGACAGAGCCTGAGATGTTGTTGTTGACCCTCCTCCAATCCGTGGAGACGGTTGGCGATGCCTTGAAAAAGTTCCTGGCTGACAACCGGATCCATTGGGCCAGTGCTTGCTGTCAGGACTCGTGGATTTTGTGAGTCCATTTGCAGACCAGGAGCTTTGGGGCACACTGAGGGTTGGAAGGTAGCAGGCTTAATGTAAGTCTTACGCTTAGGCTAAGATGAATAATACCATTTATTGAAATATCACAGTCTCAGGTATTAATACTTGAAGCATAGAACAAGTCCAAGGAACAGCAGTACACACTGGGAGATCACTGGAACAACAAGTTCACGGAAGAACACACGGGGAGATCACTTGAGCAGCGAGTTCATGGAACAGGGGTACACACTGGGAGATAACTTGGAGCAACAAGTTCATGTAATGGGAATACACACTGGGAGATAACTTGGAGAAAACAAGTTAATGGAATGGTAGTACACACTAGGAGATAACTTGGAGCAATAGGCCAGAGAATACATGGAGGTGGAAGCACAGGTGCCAGGATACACTGGGACTCAATGGAACAAGAGAGCTGGAGACTCACGGATGCGGCAGCGCCAGTGCAGGTACACACTGGGAGATCAGCGGGACAGCAGAGCTGGAGACACACGGATGCGGCAGCGCCGGTACAGGTACACACTGGGAGGTCAGCGGAACAGCAGAGATGGAGACACACGGATGCGGCAGCACCGGTGCAGGTACACACTGGGAGATCAGTGGGAGAGCAGAGCTGGAGACACACGGACACAGCCTCTGGTGCAGGTACTCAAGTGGGAGACGGATTGAGCACAGTCTTGGAAGCACACAGGCGTGGAGACTCTGGTGCCTGTACACACTGGGAGGTTGAGCACAGTCTTGGAAGCACACAGGTGCGGAGACTCTGGTGCAGGTACTCACAGGGGAAACTTGGAAGCAGGGGCTCAGAAGCACACAGGTGTGGAAACGCTGGTGCCAGTACACACTGGGAGGTTGAGCACAGTCTTGGAAGCACACAGGTGCAGAGACTCCGGTGCAGGTACTCACAGGGAAGACTTGGAAGCAGGGGGCTCAGAAGCACACAGGTGTGGAAACGCTGGTGCCGGTACACACTGGGAGATCTTGGAAGCAGGAAGCTCAGAAGCACACAGTTGTGGAAACGCTTGTGCCGGTGCACACTGGGAGATCTTGGAAGCAGGAGCTGGTTCAGCAGCACACTGGGAAGCACAGGTCGCAGGTTACCTCCTGGGAAGAGATAGCAAAGCACTGGCGTCTGCTGAGTCTCAGGTGAGGGATTAAATCCCCTGGGCTAGCTCCTGATTGGACAAGCACAAATGAGGGAGAGAAAGCCATTGGGCAGCCACGGGAAGATAGCGGCACACTGTGAGACACAGGGCCAAGCCAACATGGCGCCCGGGAATGGAGACCCACAATGCTAGGCAGGTGATGACAGGCACGGCCGCTGGGATACACCCGCAGGACTCCTCCAGCCGGTACCAACATGAAGGGACCTAAGGCCCTGAACCGGTAAGTGCCGCTTGTGTCCAGTTGTCGTGATAGCACCCCCCCTTTTGAAGTGGATTTCGGACACTTCCCTGGCTTACCTGGGAATTCACGATGAAATTTCTTTAGGAGCATTGGGGCATCAATACTGGAAGCATCAATCCAAGTCCGTTCTTATGGACCGTATCCTTTCCAATCCACCAAATATTGTAACTTGCCCAAACGATTTCTAGAGTCTAGGATTTTCTTGATTTCAAAGTCTACCTCCCCTTGAGACTGGATAGGAGGTGTCTTGGGAATTCTCTTCTGAAATCGGTTCAATATTAAAGGCTTCAACAAAGAAATGTGGAATTAGGAATCCTTAAGGATCTAGGTAATTGCAGTTTGTAGGCCACAGGAGATAACACAGATACAATGGAATACGGGCCAATGTAGCGAGGAGCGAATTTCATGGAAGGCACTCGTAATCTAATGTTCTTTGTGGCCAACCAAACTTTATCCCCAACTTTTAAAACAGGAACAGCTCGTCGATCTGCAAATTTTTTATATCTCTGGGAAGCTTTCTGTAATGAGGAATGTACATTCTCCCAGATACTCGAGTAGAAATGAAGAGAAGCTGGCAGTTCACAAACTGGGAACTTCTGGAACTCTGGAACACGAGGATTTTGTCTATAGACCACGAAGAAAGGAGTTTTGTTTGAAGACGAATGATACGAATTGTTGTGAGCAAACTCGGCCCAAGGCAATAATTCACTCCAAATATCTTGTGATGAAGACAAACACAATCAAAGAAAAGTTTCTAGGTCTTGATTGACCCTTTCAGTTTGGCCGTTGGTTTGCGGGTGGTAGGCCGTGGAGAAATTCAACTTGACCCGAAGAGCGTTACACAGGGATCTCCAGAATTTGGTAAGGAATTGCGCTCCTCTGTCAGAAATAATCTCTTTAGGCAAACCGTGAAGACGAAATATCTCTGAGACAAAGAGCTGAGCCAGTCTAGGAGCCGAGGGCAACCCCTTGAGAGGGATGAAATGGGCCATCTTAGAGAAGCGGTCCACGACCACCCATATGGTGTTGTAACCTTGGGAAGCTGGTAAATCGGTAATAAAGTCCATCGAAAGGTGAGACCAAGGGCATTCCGGAATGGAGAGAGGCTGAAGAAGGCCCCCTGGTGACTGACGAGGAGTTTTGTGCTGAGAACAAAGAATACAGGAAGCAACAAATGAAGTGACGTCCGCCTTCATGGATGGCAACCAATACAATCTTTGAAGAAGTTCCAAAGTCTTTTTGATGCCAGGATGACCTGAGAAACGGGAGGCATGTGCCCATTTAAGTAACGCAGGTCTATGTTTCGGACTCACAAAAGTTTTACCACGAGGAATGGACAGAAGTTCGGTATGTGCGAACACGGAAGGATTGAGGACATGACCTGAAACATGTTCTTCTTGGGACGCGGAAAAGGAGCGAGAAAGAGCATCTGCTTTGTGGTTTTGAGAACCAGGACGAAAAGACAAGGAGAAGTTGAATCTGGTGAAGAATAGAGCCCATCGGGCTAATCATGGATTCAAACATTGAGCGTTCTGAAGATAGAGTAGATTTTTGTGGTCCGTGAGAACCGACATTGGGAATTTAGCTCCTTCAAGAAGGTATATCCACTCTTCAAACGCCAGTTTTATAGCAAGAAGCTCTTGTTCTCCAATAGTATAGTTCCTTTCGGCAGGAAGGAATTTCTTAGAAAATAACCCACAGGGATGCATACTGCCATCATCAGCTTTCTGGGATAAAACTGCTCCAACACCTAGGGAAGAAGCATCCACTTCGAGGATGAAAGGACGGGAACAGTCAGGCTGACGTAAGACAGGAGCCATGGTAAAGACTTGTTTCAGATGCTGAAAAGCTGCTACAGCCTCGGAGGAACAACAAGCCAGATTGGCTCCTTTGTGTGTGAGAGCAGTGATAGGGCTGATAATGAGAAGTTCTTAATGAATTTTCTGTAGTAGTTTGAGAAACCAATGCACCGACCTTAAAGTCGAAGGTTGAGTCCAATCTAGGACAGCTTGTACTTTTGAAGGATCCATTCTCAAACCGGTACCTGAGATAATGTAGCCCAGGAATGGTACGGACGTTTTCTTGAACTCACATTTCTCGAGTTTACAGTACAGCTGGTTGACCCGGAGTCGTTGAAGGACTTCTTTGACATGATGTCAATTTTCTTGTAAGTTCTGTGAAAAGATCAGAATGTCATCAAGATACACTACTACAGAATAATAGAGGAGGTCACGGAAGATCTCATTCATAAACTCTTGAAAAACTGCAGGAGCGTTGCTGAGGCCGAATGGCATGACTAAGTATTCGTAGTGACCATCTCTGGTATTGAATGCTGTCTTCCACTCATCGCCAGCCCGAATACGAATGAGATTGTATGCTCCTCTCAAATCCAATTTAAAGAAGATCTTTGCCCCTTTGATCCTATTGAACAACTCTGTGACCAATGGAAGAGGATAACGGTTCTTGATGGTAATATCATTAAGTTTTTGATAGTCTATACAGGGCCTAAGACCCCCATATTTTTTCTTGACGAAGAAGAATCCTGCACCAGCAGGAGAGGATGAAGGACGAATGAACCCTTTTTTAAGGTTCTCTTGGATATACTGAGGCATGGACTCAGTCTCAGGGAGTGAAAGAGGATAAGTTCGACCCCGCAGAGGGGTTTTACCAGGAATCAAATCTATGGGACAGTCCCAAGGATGATGAGGAGGTAATATATCTGCCGATTTTTTTCAGAAGACATCAACAAAGTCTTTATACACAACTGGAAGCAGATCAGGCAGAGGTGAAGAAGTAGCGTGTGTGACGACCCCAGGCTCATAATGTGCATTACTTTTGCCTCATGTATTTTCCGCCTTGAGAAAGGCAGCATTTACAGCTTTGCACGGGTCCCGGGGCCACACACGATTCTGCGATCACACAGAAAGCACGCAATAGCAAGGTCCAACGGAACCTTTATTACATAGAGACTAAATAAACATGTAAACCGTAACCACACTATGTACATATATATACAGGTAGCATTAACATTAAACACAGTTATGAATAGACCAATATGACTAGAACCACACAAAGCAAGAACCCCTGCCCCAATACCGGGAATATCCACCTCAGGGAATACTTGCGTCTGCTGGATGTTGGTTGCTGGGAGGGCGATGATGGTGTCCTGCTGATCTTGGCCTGCGCCAATCACTACTCCTGGGAGTAGGGCACCCTGCAAAAGTCACCCAGCTCCTGCTGGCACACTTAAGCCAGGCACCTGTGATGCTCTGGTGGGGGCAGTATGCTTGGCTGTGTCCCCATCTACCAGCACCAGGCGGACAGGCTTGGTTCCTGGCAGCCGCCTCTCTCTGCAGTCTCTCAAAACTCAACAACAACCCCCACCCCTGGTGCGTGCCCTCTTCAAAACTTCCATCCTCCCAGAATGCTCCGCTCCCCTGGTGACCTCACGGAGTGTCCTGATTGGAGGGATTTCAATCCTGCTCTTTAGAAGGTGTCTCAGAGCTATGTGGAGACCCCCTGTGGTTTTGGAGACATGTAGTCTGCAATGACTGCCCTTAGAACAAAGGCCAGGTAATTATGCTGATAAGGAAAATGTCCACTTTGGGATTGTATAATGAGCCATGTTAACCCCTTGTAGTCATTTGTGATGTCACAGCCCCCTCAGCTGATTGCTGCTTCCTGTGCAGGGGGAGAGGGGGGGTCAGTCCTGGCTTTCCCGTGTATCACTCACACACTGGATGGCAGGAAATTGCACACATGCAATAAACAGTACATTACGGAGACAGACATCTATCAGGCTCAGGGGTATATGCCCTGATAGGCACAACACTTATAAGAACAAGGGACTACTTCCCGAAACAACTGGTATCTAATAAAGTCACATTTTATTACTATAGAACACACAGTCCTGTGGATAGCTCCATTAGTGTGAGAGGCACAGCTCCCAGGAGGTTGCAGTCTATGAATTCAGCTAAGAGGGTGTCTGTGTCTCTGGGCTGTATTTAGGAATTTTGGGGTGTCTACCCCCTCATGATCCAGGTGCGGGGGTGCCCAAATGATGGTTCATGACACACCTCCCCCTTCCTAAATCCGGTCAGAGGGGCTAGCTCCGCGATCGGAGCCAGTCAGGATGACCGGGCCCAGAGATCGCATGCGGGCATGATCCCGCTCATCCTGTCGGGACAACCCACAACCCTTTGGGCGTTCCTTCTTCCTCTTGGGTTTGGCGAATCGTCCCAGGGGCTGCGGGTCAGGTATAACCACTACCCCTGTGGCCTGGGCCGACATCACCCCTTTCCCGCCTGGGTCACCCCAAGGTGTGCATATGTTACCCTTGGGGAGGACCGGCTCCTGGTCCGGGTGAGTGGGGTCTGAGGTCAGCAGTTTACCATTTGTAACACACCTTCCCGCATCCCCGTGACCGGGTTTTCCCCTGTCATGTGGAAAGCTTTCCTCCTCGCCTTCCCTTTTGGTTGTTCCTCCTCCCTCCGCCTCTGGCGCAACTGGGAGGGGCTTGATCTGCACACTCAGACCAGCATCATGGAACCTGGCCGCTCTCAACAACAGTGCTGATGTTGGCTGTAGAGGAGTGGTAGGTACCGACAATGTTCCTCCCTCCAACGCCTTCACATCCACCCCACTTGGGTCGGAAACCTCCCCCAGCCCCGGAAACTGTTGGGCCTCCACTGGGCAACCTTCCATCCCTGTCTGTTCATCCACCTCGCAGGGCTTCCGCACACTCTGCCCCCACCTGCCCCTAGCAATAGGCAGTGGCCCAGGGAATTCTCCTCCACCCCATGGCTGCAGAAGAGCAGGGGGTATCCGCAATCCTTCTCCTGCTCTTCCCTCAAAAGCTTCCCCCTTTGGGTCGAACACCTCCCCCAGCCCTTGGAACAACAACTGCTGGGCCTCCCCTGGGCAAACTTCCATCTTCCCCAGGGTGCACTGCTTCCCCAGCCTGGCTATGAGAGGGACTGGTGGGGTGGCATTGTACGGCAGCACTGCTGGCATCTCCCACACAGCCCCAGGTGCAAACTCACATTCTCTTGCTCGTGCCATGCTGGGTGGTGAGGTGTCTTCCTCTGAGGCGCAGGGGGGTGATGAGCTATGCCTCTGACCATCCCCTCCATGTTTGCTTGCTTGGCTGCCTGTTGGCTGCAGCGGCTCCCCGGGCACATAATTACAGTCAGTCACTCTTGCAGGGGACTCGCAGAAGCGCTGCACCCCAGCCTCTACTCCCTGCTCTGGCACCCCGGTCACATACCTGCCTTTTGTCTTCAGATCCTCCTGGCTCTGATGGCTAAGTGGGAACAGTCCTGGATAATCCTCCTGGGGGGGTGGAGCGGCGGAGCACACACCAGACACATTTTCTTCCATCTCCCCCTGCTGAATATGCTGGGGATCCTGTGGCAAGATGCCCTCATTCGCTGGGCCGCTGGTGGTCCTGTAAGGGAGAATTACTGCCCCCTCGGCTGGGGCACAATCATTGCAGACCCCCTGGCCGCTAGTTTCAAAGTCTCCATCTCCCACATCTGCAAAAGGGAAGATGTACTGCCATTCTTCCTGGGGTGCCATTTTTGTGTGCACCCCCATCCTGTGGCTAGCCGCTTGGAGCAGTGGCTGACCACTGCTTTGTACCTCCTGTGGCGAGGACTCAGCAATCACAGTCCCAGCCTCCGAGATCTGCTCTGCTCTGGGGCTATTCTCGGAGGCAGCCCCTGCACTGTATACTGGTACTGCTCCATCTATCACGGGCTCCATGTGCGCCAGTCCGTCACCACCATGTGGGGCCACAGTGCCCAGCTCTGCCACACTACTTGGCACAATGCAGGGGGAATAAATATCCCCTTCCCAATGTCCATCTGCAACAGACACAGTCCATGATGATAGGGCTCCTTTAGAGTCCCGGGTCCCTGGTGCGATATCGCAGGGACACTCCACAGCTCGTTCCTCATTTCCCAACTCGCTGAATGGGAACAGTTCTGTGATTTCTCCCTGTGTCAGTGGGGGATCTAGTTCTGTGGCTCTCTGAGGATGCATGAGCTGCAGCAGCCGACGTTCCTCTGCCTCCCTCCGCTGACACTGGTCCAGCCACTCCTGGGAATTCAGCTGTCCCTGTGCCAGGGCGACCCTCTCTGCATTATCATAACAGTGCAGGAGACACTGCAACTGCTCCTGGACACTTCTCAGTTCCCCTGGACACAGGACCCAGTTTCTATACGCGCTGAACGCATGTAGCGGGTCCTCTTGCTGCTCGTACACCCATCGAATAAGAGTGCAGTGTGAGCGGCCTTCGGGGGGTGTGCTGCATCGTAGCCTCCATTCTGCAATTAGGTCCTCCAGACTCATTCTTGCTAATGGAGCTCCAGATTCTGCAGGCCTCAGATCCTCCGCCTCCCCCCCTGGGATCTCGGTAGTGGACCCCTCGGTCATCCACCCCGTTGGCACCATCAACTCCTCCTCCCTTTGCGTTCTCTTCGCGGGCTCCTTCCCAGGAGCCGCTTTACCCGGTGCTGGCACGCTGGCCTCAGCGACCCGGCTTCTGTGCATTAGCTGATGCGTGGCGTTACTTACTTCTGTGACAAAAGCCTTCCACGCCACTGTATGCAGCAGGTTCCCTGCAGCAGCCTCAAATACATACTGCTCAAATTCATCGGTCAGGTAAGCTGCTTTCACCTCTGTAGTAGCTCCTGTCCATACATTAATCCACCGACATGCTGCTTCCCAATCATCCCAGAGGGGCTGCATCCTTTCGGCTGGACTGCTCAGGTCCCACTCCTCGGCCAGACGCCTCCATGACGATTCCTCATCTATGAGCCTCACTGCTCTGGGCGACTGTGGGCACCTCTTGCCTCTCTTTAGACGTTTCTGTCCTTTTCCTGGCCCCATTCTCCAAACGTGCTGCACTAGTAGGGCTTGGCCAGCGTCACTTGCTGAACCCCCTCACTTCAGCTTCCGTTTCTGGGCCACGCACACTCCACCGTTCCCACGCTTGCAGGGAAAGTCCCCTGGACAAGCCGGCACTTAAGCGGAATTCTTCCCTCGCTTAATGCCCTCGCACAGGAACCTTTTTCTTCCTCCCCGGTGTTCCAGCTAGGTTTATAAGAGCTCTGCTCTGTGTGGTTCTATACTACTGGGTTACGGACTATTGCGCCTTTAGAGCTTGGCCGCATACCGATACGGACCCCTGGCTCTGCCCGGACGTCGGGCCTGTGTGATCCCCACTGCTTGCCACCAATTGTGACGACCCCAGGCTCATAATGTGCATTACTTTTGCCTCATGTATTTTCCGCCTTGAGAAAGGCAGCATTTACAGCTTTGCACGGGTCCCGGGGCCACACACGATTCTGCGATCACACAGAAAGCACGCAATAGCAAGGTCCAACGGAACCTTTATTACATAGAGACTAAATAAACATGTAAACCGTAACCACACTATGTACATATATATACAGGTAGCATTAACATTAAACACAGTTATGAATAGACCAATATGACTAGAACCACACAAAGCAAGAACCCCTGCCCCAATACCGGGAATATCCACCTCAGGGAATACTTGCGTCTGCTGGATGTTGGTTGCTGGGAGGGCGATGATGGTGTCCTGCTGATCTTGGCCTGCGCCAATCACTACTCCTGGGAGTAGGGCACCCTGCAAAAGTCACCCAGCTCCTGCTGGCACACTTAAGCCAGGCACCTGTGATGCTCTGGTGGGGGCAGTATGCTTGGCTGTGTCCCCATCTACCAGCACCAGGCGGACAGGCTTGGTTCCTGGCAGCCGCCTCTCTCTGCAGTCTCTCAAAACTCAACAACAACCCCCACCCCTGGTGCGTGCCCTCTTCAAAACTTCCATCCTCCCAGAATGCTCCGCTCCCCTGGTGACCTCACGGAGTGTCCTGATTGGAGGGATTTCAATCCTGCTCTTTAGAAGGTGTCTCAGAGCTATGTGGAGACCCCCTGTGGTTTTGGAGACATGTAGTCTGCAATGACTGCCCTTAGAACAAAGGCCAGGTAATTATGCTGATAAGGAAAATGTCCACTTTGGGATTGTATAATGAGCCATGTTAACCCCTTGTAGTCATTTGTGATGTCACAGCCCCCTCAGCTGATTGCTGCTTCCTGTGCAGGGGGAGAGGGGGGGTCAGTCCTGGCTTTCCCGTGTATCACTCACACACTGGATGGCAGGAAATTGCACACATGCAATAAACAGTACATTACGGAGACAGACATCTATCAGGCTCAGGGGTATATGCCCTGATAGGCACAACACTTATAAGAACAAGGGACTACTTCCCGAAACAACTGGTATCTAATAAAGTCACATTTTATTACTATAGAACACACAGTCCTGTGGATAGCTCCATTAGTGTGAGAGGCACAGCTCCCAGGAGGTTGCAGTCTATGAATTCAGCTAAGAGGGTGTCTGTGTCTCTGGGCTGTATTTAGGAATTTTGGGGTGTCTACCCCCTCATGATCCAGGTGCGGGGGTGCCCAAATGATGGTTCATGACAGCGTGCACTGGAACAACTCTCTGTAGACATGTGGAATAGCACTCCTTGCTGCAGGACAGAATTTGCATAGATTTCCAGTCGATTACTGGGGAGTGTTTTCGGAGCCAAGGTAGGCCAAGAACTATCGGATGATTCGTTCGGGGAATCACCAGGAAGGAAAGTCGTTCTTTATGTAAAGCACCTACTTGAATCTCTAGGGAATCAGTTTGATGAGTGATGGATCCATACGGAATCAGACTGCCATCGATAGAGGACAGTTGAAGGACTGCAGGGAGCTTGCAAAGATTCACCCCATGGGTCTTGAGAAACTGAGTAGACATAGAGTTCTCTGCAGCCCCAGAATCTACCAAAGTCAAGGTAGAAACAGGACCATCGGGCAACATAACTAGAAGACGAATACAAGAGTCTCTTTTGGTTGGAGAAGATTGAAGTGGTCCTAATCTGGCTTCTCCAAGACCAACTAGGACTGCCCGTTTAACGGACGATGAGGACAGCTGGCAAGGAAATGACCGGACTCGCCACAATAGATGCATAGTTTCTGACGTTGGGGAGAGACGGGTACGGTTGACTTGCATCGGTTCGTTCCGAGGTGGAGATACCGATGTCCTTGTCATTGGAGGCAACCGGGGACAAGGCAGAGGGCGACCACTATCTTGACAAGCCTTTTCCAACTGTCTTTCTCTGAAACGAAGATCAATTTTTTTACACAGGGAAATAACTTCATTCAAGGAGGACGGTAAATCTTGGGTAGCCAATTCATCTTTTAAACGATCAGATAGACCTGCTAAGAACGTAGAAGTCAAGGCCTCTTCATTCCACTGAAGCTCAGATGCCACGATCTGGAAATGAATGACATACTGAGCCACTGTTTTAGAGCCCTGACGGAGGCGTAGAATCTCAGCAGCAGCAGAAGTGACACGGCCAGGTTCATCAAATATTCTCCGGAAAGAGGAAATAAAGTCTGCATACTTGGTTAGCAGGGGGTCTTGTCTTTCCCAGAGAGGAGAAACCCAGTCTAAGGCAGATCCGGGCAACAAAGATACAATGAAGGCTACTCGAGTCTGATCACTAGGAAAGTTCCATGGTAACAAAGAAAAATGGACCTCACACTGATTGATAAATCCCCGAAAACTTCGAGGATAGCCATCAAACTTGGCTGGCGGGGACAACCGCAGTGCAGATCCGGAGTGAGACTGAGGAAGAGGTGAGCCAACACCAGAGCCAGCAGGGGCTAAAGACTTGGAAGATAATGAAGACTGAAGCTGGTCCTGGCGCTGAGTCATATTTTGCAGAGCCTGAGATGTTTGTTGTTGACCCTCCTCCAATCCGTGGAGACGGTTGGTGATGCCTTGAAAAAGTTCCTGGCTGACAACCGAATCCATTGGGCCAGTGCTTACTGTCATGGATTTTGTGAGTCCGTTTGCAGACCAGGAGCTATGGGGCACAATGAGGGTTGGAATGTAGCAGGCTTAATGTAAGTCTTACGCATAGGCTAAGATGAATAATACCATTTATTGAAATATCACAGTCTCAGGTATTAATACTTGAAGAATAGAACAAGTCCAAGGAACAGCAGCACACACTGGGAGATCACTGGAACAACAAGTTCACGGAAGTACACACTGTGAGATCACTTGAGCAGCGAGTTCATGTAACAGGAGAACACACTGGGAGATAACTTGGAGCAACAAGTTCATGGAATGGGAATAAACATTGGGAGATAACTTGGAGCAACAAGTTCATGGAATGGTAGTACACACTGGGAGATAACTTGGAGCAATAGGCCAGAGGATACACGGAGGTGGAAACGCTGGTGCCGGTACACACTGGGAGGTTGAGCACAGTCTTGGAAGCACACAGGTGCGGAGACTCCGGTGCAGGTACTCACAGGGAAGACTTGGAACAGGGGGCTCAGAAGCACACAGGTGTGGAATCGCTGGTGCTTGTACACACTGGGAGGTTGAGCACAGCCTTGGAAGCACACAGGTGCGGAGACTCTGGTGCAGGTACTCACAGGGAAGACTTGGAAGCAGGGGGCTCAGAAGCACACAGGTGTGGAAACGCTGGTGCCGGTACACACTGGGAGATCTTGGAAGCAGGAAGCTCAGAAGCACACAGGTGTGGAAATGCTGGTGTCAGTACACACTGGGAGATCTTGGAAGCAGGAGCTGGTTCAGCAGCACACTGGGAAGCACAGGTCGCAGGTTACCTCCTGGGAAGAGATAGCGAAGCACTGGCTTCTGCTGAGCCTTTTGGATTTTCCAATTGGGGACGATGGTGCCGAATGGCCTTAACGACACTATCGAATTAAACAACATATAGGAATAATTGATTCTCTTTTACAACTCCTGTAGACTAAATTCGTTTACTGTCTATAATCTTATAGCTCTATCCACATAGCCTCAAGTTCTTCAGGTACCCATTTTTTCTCCCTCTTCATTTTAATTAACCCCTTTTCCCCCTTCCCCCCCCTCCCCCCTGATCACTAATTTCCCTTCTCCTCCCCCCCCCCCCCCCCCCCCCCCCTGCTTCTTATGCCTCTCCCACTTGGGATAAATAAATAAAATAAAATATTTTATTTAGAAATTTGGATTAATATAACAATCACGTCTAGACATTAACATCAAATAAGTTCTTTTCCCTCCCCCTCTCATAATAGAGGAGATGAAGTTATATTAAAGAGACATATATAATGAAATTTCTTTCGGTCTCAGAATTCAATATATATATGTATAATACAGTCCGAAGTTATTGACTGGTTTATATTGATATACATAAAGAGAACTTCTGGTTATATTTTATTCTTTATGATTGTATGATCGATAGACACATCAGATTGTTGTCTGTATTGGTATAGGATTATAGTGTGTGATTCCCGACAAATAGGAATTATTCGCATTCTTATCTCTATATTTCTACTATCTAACCTACTGAGACCTACTAGGAAATAAAATTATAGTTTATTTTAGTGTATTCATATGGATTTCTAAGTATTCATACTATTGACTATTTATGTACTTATTTCTATTTATTTAAGTATTTATCATTATTTCTATTATTTATTTTTTATTATCACTAGGTTTAAGCTGATTATTATTATTATTATTTTTTATTTATATATATACATGTATTTACTATTTTTTATTTTTTATTTCATTTTATTTCTATACCTATTTTTGCTTCTAAACATATATTTATATGTAGCGATGCACTTTGATAGATTCCTACATGCATTTATTTATTTATTATTATTTTTTTTATTTTTTTATTTTCTTATAGTGTTTATTATTAATAAGAAAGTGGCGACATTTGATTTATCTATATTATTATTAAAATAGGTCTATATATGAAGTTTTTTATAAAAATATTTTTTTATATATATATATATATAATTTTTTATAATGTGCGTTTTTTATATGACACCAATGGGGTTTAAAACGAGGTCTGGCTGTCTGTACAACTATCCTGGCATCCAGGAAGCTAATAGTCTGAAAACGAGGCTTGGTTGAAAGCCAGCAATAACACAAACGGAGCTTTATCTATAAAATCCAAAAAAAGCCAGACACACGCTACAAGTATACGCCCAATAGGAGGAGCAATCAGCTAATAAAAAGCAAGGCTAGACGTAGCGTAAACTATCTGAGGAAGCCGCCGATTACCTTACAAGGCGGAGAAACGCGTCATCAGTTACGTCATCACGCACTGACGGATCAGTTACGTCACCACGCACTGACGGATCACGGCCGGAGACCCAGAAACCGGAGCTGAGAACGCCCAGAGAAGGCTGTATTATTTGGGAAGCGCTAGCAGCCGGGGACCCGCTCCTGGTAGCCTGAAGGGACTGTGCCATCAAGCTTTAAAAAGAGCAAGTATATGCTTACTACTAATGATCTGCACCGTGTGCATTCTTGACCCTATGCTACTAAACATACTAACCAAGACTGTATTATTTGGGAAGCGCTAGCAGCCGGGGACCCGCTCCTGGTAGCCAGAAGGGACTGTGCCATTAAGCTTTAAAAAGAGCAAGTATATGCTTACTACTAATGATCTGCACCGCGTGCATTCTTGACCCTATGCTACTAAACATACTAACTAAAGCTTCAGCCAGAAACAGCTGACTACCTGTTATACTAATAACTGCAATTGCACGGGCTCTGAGGAGCAGGAAATTGTTGCCTGTATCAAGTTTTATTATATTTACTAACTCAGTTTCGATTGCACTAAAGGACTGTGAGAACTGACCTTTTTTTGCTCAAGTGTGCAGAAATACCTGAAATTAATTAACAATTGGGTGTCAGAAGGAGAGTGATATGGAATAATAATTTTTTACTTAACACCGGCCGGTGATGTTGTGTCATATATGACCAGAATTTTTATATGTAGTTATTGTGTTGTATAAATAAAATTTATTTTATGTTTTAAATATAGTCCCGCAGCGCTGTCTATTTTGTCACTCACAGGGAAGACTTGGAACAGGGGGCTCAGAAGCACACAGGTGTGGAATCGCTGGTGCTTGTACACACTGGGAGGTTGAGCACAGCCTTGGAAGCACACAGGTGCGGAGACTCTGGTGCAGGTACTCACAGGGAAGACTTGGAAGCAGGGGGCTCAGAAGCACACAGGTGTGGAAACGCTGGTGCCGGTACACACTGGGAGATCTTGGAAGCAGGAAGCTCAGAAGCACACAGGTGTGGAAATGCTGGTGTCAGTACACACTGGGAGATCTTGGAAGCAGGAGCTGGTTCAGCAGCACACTGGGAAGCACAGGTCGCAGGTTACCTCCTGGGAAGAGATAGCGAAGCACTGGCTTCTGCTGAGTCTCAGGTGAGGGATTAAATCCCCGTGCTAGCTCCTGATTGGACGAGCACAAATGAGGGAGAGAAAGCCATTGGGCAGCCACGGGAAGATGGCGGCACACTGTGAGACACAGGGCCAAGCCAACATGGCGCCCAGGAATGGAGACCCACAATGGTAGGCAGGTGATGACAGGCACAGCCGCTGGGATACACCCGCAGGACTCCTCCAGCTGGTACCAACATGAAGGGACCTAAGGAACCGGTAAGCGCCGCTTGTGTCCAGTGGTTGTGACAGAGTTGACAAGACTCTGGTCAGAGGCACGGAGTCTAACACCACCAACTGTTTTCACCAGGGACCCCCGCAAGGGCTTGGCCCTCTGACCTGAGTTCCCCACAGCTAACTGGACAGTCACGGGAGATGGAAGGCGACTAGTGGGAGCCAACACAGGCAGTTGACGGCCTGGGAGCTAACATACGCAGTTGTTGGCCTGGGAGACGGCATGTGCAGTTGACGACCTGGGAGCCGACATGGGCAGAACATATACATTTCTAAATACATTCTTTACACTGTGTTTATAAATGTAAAAAATAGAGTTCCCTAAACTTTGCTGAAAAATTTCATAATTTATTTGCAAAAAGAAACATTTTTACAACCCATGAGAAACAAAATATCCTAGAACAACAAAAATGGGCACTAAAATCTGAAACTAATCAATATAAGGAGGGCAAACCTAATTTACACCTCCGAAAACCACTGTCAATTTAAAAAAGCTTATAATTACAACCACTGCAAACTGAGATACAGAATTTTTTTCCCCAAATCTTGGAGGTTACCAGTCTTTAGTCTTATGGTAGATTTTTGGTATAAGGATATGAGAGCTACAAATGGAACCCTCCTCATCTAGCCCTTTAATAGGATTAAGTGAATAATATGATTACTCTGCTAATCCCCTATTGTATTGTTCTATGTTTTGTATTGCTGCTGAAAATGATAGGATAGCCATAGTGAGCCGAGACCTAAAGAAGATAGTTGAGAGGGGCTCCATCTGTATCATAGGCAAAACAAGGCCTATTAGGCCGTGGTGGAAGTGGGAATTTGAATAGGTGTCTTAAACCTTTAGCAATATTGATGGTGAGAAGTTAATTTTAGATGATTTCAATACTATTCAGTAGCTGGCTGGTTACTATAGACAACTTTTTAATTTTTTTCTCTTTAACAGGATTGGTAAATCTAGCCCTATAAATATAATTAAAATTTTAATGTAAAGCTATTCACCCTTGTATACATTACTCCCATGTGTACCTTCCCCTCTTACCTATATATCCTATGTCAATTTACTTTTCCTTAACCCTTTCATTCATGAACTATGAAAACATAATGCAAGATTTTGGAGGAAAATTTTAATTATTCTTCAGAGCGTTTAAAAAAACACCCAAACTTTTTTTATATGCTATAAAATTAAAGCAGTAATGCACCTGTCCATTTGAGTGGACAACATGCATGTACAACATTACCAAAAAAGTTACCCGTTTAGGAAACTAAACGCGTTAATGTCACCTCCATTTGTGCAGCAGATGCAACCTTTCAGATGCACTTCTGAACCTGGTGCTTGGCCGGGACCTCATCGCTCACAGCTTCCTAACATCAGCCTTGCCGCCTGAGCTCATCAACCATCTCGGCTCAGTCCGTGGACGTGATTACTGCACAAGCTACATTTGCGGTCCGCTCATCCACGGCCACGGGAGCTCCGCCACTTACTATTCCATCGCAGGTGGCCAGCATGATCGCTACATAGGGGGCCACTGCTCCATCAAATAAGAGTCATAGATGGTGAGATCCAACTCAACTTAAACTTTAAGTGCCAACGTACAGCTACCTTCTCATTTCATTAACCCACACTGCGTGGTTCTTCTTACATGCTAAAGAAATTGTGAATGTCTGAGCAGATTAACCTTTAATTATCTGGCTGGAGCAACTAACAAATGCAGGCTTAAAGGCTGTCTAATGCTGCAATACCGATTTATTGGGGAGTGACTCAATCCTCCCATTCCTGACGGGACTGATCACAATCCAATTCCAAGTTATACCTTTTGGTGTATACTTATTCCATTAACCTTTTCTTACTCTGTGTTTTGTTTATTGTTATGCTTTTTAAATGTTAATAATTTATATAGCGCTTTTCTCCCAATAGGACTCAAAGTGCTGTACCATTGTCTTTACAGCTCGAAATACGAAACAAGCTTAACCGTGGATGTCAGTGAAATGCTTGAGTAAATAAGTAAGCCTATAGTCTATTTTTGTAAAGGATTCTACAGTGGGGGCTTCTCACACTGTGCAAGGAAGAGAGTTCCATAGAGTTGGAGCAACAAAGTTGAAAGCTTGACCCCAGATAAATTCTGGGAAATTCTGGGTTCTGTTAGTAGTCCTTCTTCAGTGGATTGTAGTAATCGAGTAGGACAGTAAGAAATCAGAAGCTGCTGCAGGTACCTTGGGCTCTGGTCATGTAGGGCCTTGAAAGTGAGTAAGCCAATCTTGAAAACGATTTGCCATTTTACAGGTAGCCAGTGAAGGGCGTACAGAATGGGAGTTATGTGGCTGGAGCGGGGCTGGTTAGTTAATAGTCTTGCGGCTGCATTTTGTACCAGCTGCAAGCGGTGCAATTATTTTGCTGGAAGACCAAGGTAGAGAGCTTTGCAGTAGTCTAGTCGTGATGATATAAATGCATGTATGACTTTAGGCAGGTCTTCTGAGGGAATTAAGTGCTTGATTCTGGCTATGTTTCTCAGATGAAAGAATGAGGATTTGATTGTGGCTGACACCTGATGTTTAGGTGTCAGGCCATTATCCAGGACAACACCAAGATTCAGAGTTTTTGTAGTGCTGTGTCCCCCAGCTTAAGACCTGTCAGTTGGCTATGCTGCCATGTTGTCCTGTGATTTATCATCAGGAATTCTGTTTTATCTGGGTTCAGTCTCAGCCAACTGGCACTCATCCACTCCTGGAGCTCAGCTAGGCAGCCATTTAAGGTTGTTATTGTGTTATCGGTGCCTGGAGCAAAGGACAGGTACAGTTGGGTATCATCTGCATAGCAGTGGTAGACCAGGCCATGGCGTCTGATTATGTCACCAAGTGGAAGCATGTATACTGCAAAAAGCATGGGAGATAGTATACAACCCTGTTGGACACCACAAGACAATGGCACTGGTGGTGAAGAGTATACTCCCGATGAAACGCTCTGTGACCTGCCAGCAAGAAATGATTTGAAACAGCTAAGAACTATGCCACCCAGGCCACAGTAATTCTTCAGGCGCTCAATTAGAATCCCATGGTCAATGGTGTCAAATGCTGCAGAGAGGTCCAAAAGGATTAGGATTGACCAGTCTCCTATATCCCTTGCATTTAGAAGATCATTGAGCACACATACCAGAGCTGTTTCTGTGCTATGTCTTCTCATGAATCCTGACTGGAATGGATCATAAATGTTATGGGTTGACAGGTGGGTCTCTAGTTGAGTTGCAACCACTTTCTCAATAACCTTTCCTAGAAAAGGAAGATTTGATACTGGCCTGTAGTTGGTCATGCAGGCAGGGTCTAAATTAGATTTTTTAAGAAGTGGTCTGACTATTGCTTCCTTTAGTGGTTCGGGAAAAATGTCTGTCTGCAAAGAGCATTGAATTATTTTTGCAAATGCAGGGCCGATTATTCCATACACCCTTAAAGAAGCTTGGATGGGGCAGGGTCCAGATCACAGGAGGAGGGACGCAACAGTCAGGAATTTCCAGCAATGTATTTTACACCCACTTGGTCAAAGATGTCCCATGAAGGCAGGTGTCTTACACTGGCAGGCTTGGTATGTTGGTACTCCTTTGGTGTCACTGTGGGGATTCCAGCCCGGATAATAGATACTTTATCTGCAAGGAATTTAGCTCATTGCAAATTGACTGGGAGAGGGTTACATCAGGCTGCAGGCATGCTGGTTTGTAAAGCATCTCCACTGTACTGAAAAGCAGAGCGGGCCTATTATTTGCTGTCATGATCTCATTTGAAAGTAACTCTGTCTTCTTGGGATGCGGTCATTCGTCAGACTGCATTTAGGTCTACAGTCATTAGGTCGACCCCACTAGGTCGACTGGCAGGAAGGTCGACCTGACTTAAGGTCGACATGGGCCAAGGTCGACATGACTTAAGGTCGAATATGCATAAAGGTCGACATGAGGAAGGTCGACTGGTCATAAGGTCGACATGGGTTTTTCACTGTTTTTTGAGCCGACATGTGCCGACAGGCGGTATTTCATTCCCTACCATCCACTAGGGCGTGGTAGGAGAATAAAATAGTGTGCCGAGCGCAGCGAGGCACCGTGCCCGAAGCATGCGAGGGTCCGATTCTCATTGCCAACTGTGTCCATGTCGACTGTGTCGACATTCGGATAAAAAAACAGTGAAAAACCCATGTCGACCTTATGACCAGTCGACCTTCGACATGTCGACCTTTATGCAAATTCGACCTTAAATCATGTCGACCTTGGCCCATGTCGACCTTAAGTCAGGTCGACCTTCCTGCCAGTCGACCTAGTGGGGTCGACCTAATGACTGTAGACCTAAATGCAGTCTGACGAATGATCCCATTCCATTTTCTTGCGGGTGATTGTTGATTGGTATATTCCAATGTGTTTGATTAGATTTAATTTATCCTCTGCCAAGTTTGTCTTCTTCCATCGTCTTTCAAGTATACGACTCCTTCTCTTGAGATCACGAATACTGTTGTCTAACAGGGTGCTTGATGGTGTGGTTTGCATGGTCGAATACCAGAATATCCAGTGCTTCTGTCACAGCCCTGTTATAATAATGGACTAGGGAACATGGATCTTTACAGGTCCCCATTACTGCCGAGAGGTCCAAGTTAGCTGCCATGGCCTGAGGAGTCATAGCCCTCCTTGGGCGATATTTGGTCAATTCCTTGAAAAATGATCTATTTTGATGGGTTGAGACTGAGATTCTAATTGAGTGCTGGTCTGACCATGTGACTGGGTTTATCTTTAGGTCTGATACTTCTAATCCAATCTGGAAGACAAGATCAAGAGCGTGACCACTTTTATGTGTAGCAGAGGGGATGACTTGTGTGAGCATGAGATCTTGGCCAAGGATGAGCCATCTTTGGTGCTCCAGAACTAGCCCAGCAACAATATCTGCAAACTATTGTAGAAATGTCTTTCCGTCACCGGCGGTGCGGAA
Source organism: Crinia signifera (assembly GCF_055691185.1). NCBI lineage: Eukaryota > Metazoa > Chordata > Amphibia > Anura > Myobatrachidae > Crinia > Crinia signifera. The sequence continues at coordinate 233,696,782 of NC_139217.1, read as the reverse complement.
GATGAGAAGTACTCTGAAACCTAATTGTGCATAACTCAGGGCAGCAATGCACTCAAATGAGTGAGTCATTTCCATTGGGCAGACCCTAAGTTTTAGTGCTTTTTTAAAGCAGATGGCCACCCCGCCTCCCCTGTGGCCTAGTCTGGGGTTGTGAATGACAGAGTAGTTTATTGGAACTGCAGCTTCCAGAAGAGGTGCTGCATTTTCATCTAGCCAAGTCTCAGTAATACAGGCTAGATCTGACGATTCTATAAGGTCAGCAATTGTAGCAGTCTTGTTTTTTATAGATCTGGCATTACAAAGGACGGACCTGATGTGACATACCAGAGGGCCTGCAATTTTCTTTAAGTTGTGTGTGTTGGCACCTTGGAAGTCAATAACAGAGCGAGCATTTACAGATCTGTACTTCAAAGCAGAGGGTCGTCTGTTGGGTACTGCTTCTATTTGTCTCCTATTTGAAATTATAGAGACTTTTGACCGGTTACTTAGATGGTTACAGTTGAAAGGAGGTTCACGGCTTTGATTCCCATGGCTGCCACGGTGAGTTTTCTTAAAAATGCCCAGTGATTTAAGGATGGAATCCTGTGCTGGATTAATAGGAACTGCCTTTTGTGGTGAGCGGAGTGAAAGTATAAAGCTGGAGGTTTACAAATACATTGGGTCCTCAATGATAGAGCAAGTATAAATTGCATTTGATGAGAGAGGATTAAACCGTTTTTTTTTTTTTTTCTCGATACTGATCCAGAAATTACAGTAAAATGTGATTCACCGACAGAGTTTGCATTAACTTGGCTATCAAATATTTTTCTACAGGAAACTTTTCTTTTAAAGGTTGAAATTCGAGTCATTTAAATTAATCCAGCAGGTTGAGGAAGGTGTTAGAAGCCATTCCTTCTGTGTAGGTGTGAAATCCCAACAAATCCCTGCATGAGACCCTTCTTTTGAAATGCAAATAGCTTTCAAGGGAAGAGACAACATGTCTCTTTGGGATGAGCTAGCTCCCTGTGTTTTAAAATGAGACATCCAGAAATTCAGAAACTGTGAAGAGTGTAATTATGGATTATTAATGCCAGAATTCAGATGTTTGCTGAATAGAGAACATAGTAAATGGATGTCTAAGGGAGGAACAGGATGGGTCGGTGGTTTTCATGGAACAGTACCTTCATCTGAAGATGATCACTGCAAATGTAGAGCCATTCTGAGTCCCAGATGAGCCAGGGAAGAGGCAGGAATTTCAATCCAATGTGAATCTCAGTGTTGGAATGCAATCCACTGGTTTTGAGGAGATGTTCACATAGGGCTGTACAAATTAAAGGTAGGTCCTTGGATATTTCTGACGACGGTTGTGTAGAATTTAAGCTGTTTTGTGGAGATGTTCAGGAGCATGTAAGAGGTGAGGCAGTCATCTTGGGGCGAACTCAGTAACATTCAGAGTAAATGTTATGTATACTTATATTGATATGCTTATAAAAATGTAAACATTCATTCAGTAGTCAAATATTTTTAATTATTATACACGTATCTCTAGACCCAGCAGCACATTGTGTTCACTACCCTTTTTCATTACAAAAAATGTACCTGTTATCATGTTGTTGTTTTTTTTCCTTTAAAATAGGTTAAATTAAAAACACAAATGTCCACTTCCGGTTCCGGTTGCACTGGAGTAGCAGGGTGACTCCAAGGCTCCGTCCTGGCCCGACTGAGACAGATACTTTACAAGGCTATTTAGCCACTCAGACCCTCTAGAATACAAACCGGAGGCTTTCTCACCTCCAATCAGCCGACTGCGAGGCTCGACGGCGATTCCCTACACGCTCCCTCAGTGGCGCCCTTCCACCCGCCTGACTCGCGGCGGTCACGCACCTCATCTGCCCCGTGGAAACCACCTTCGCTGGTCCTGCTGCTCGTCACCTCACAGCAGTGAAGCCCCGGCGCACTACAACTCCCAGAAGGAGAAATGGGATCCTCGCCTTCCCGCCGACACCAATACTGAAAGCCTTACGGCCTAACTACACCCGGTGAGTGTCTGCGGCGCACTACTGCCCCCAGGATAGACTCGCGGTAATTCCAGCACTATACTCCTCCTGCCGACCTACATACTCGGCCTCCCTCCTGACCCCTCCTGGAGACTGACTCGGCATGATAAATATACTGCGGGGGGTTCCAGCAGACGATCCTGCGCCCCTTCCTGCCAGCTGTGGCAGACATCGTACACTAATTAGTACTGATCCTCATGACAGGGACCAGGTACAGAGCGCTGAGGCGCCCAGGTGTGTGGACGTTGTCGCTCTACAGTTAAAGACCTATATACAGATGCTGGACAAAGGTGTAATTACGTCATACTGTTGTTTAACTCATTGAAGACGCTACTATGTCGCTATTGGTGTTTTTGAACACCTTTCTCCCTCCCACACTCCATTATCAGAAGCTGCACTCTCCTCACAGACAAGACTCTGAAGATAAACTGTCAACCCATGCCTTAGTATTCTAAGCAACACAATAAAGAGGGAAACGCTACCCCTTTCATCCCCTTCCCCTTGAATTATAGGGATACCTAACCTTAATTGTTTTCAAGACGCTTGACAGGTGTGGTTACTCAGGCATAACTCAGGTCTCTTAGCCCCCCCCCCCCCCCCCACCCAAGCTAGGAAAAGATCTAATAACCACTAACAACCTTCGCTTTTACCAGACACAGGGACTCTCTATCTTCAGGTCTATTCTATTGTCCTACATAACTGGTGAGCCTCCCGCGGCAATTAGCCCTATCAGCCGTAATGGACAAGTATATAACATTGCAACAGCCCCAACGCTCAACGTAGCAAACCATGAGACAAGTGAAAAGGGGAATCATCCCTCCTACAGAGGAAGATACGAAGGCGATAGATACATCCCCTGCCTCAAAGAAAACAGTTACAACCTCTCTGGATGCAGATTCAGACACCCAACGGGTTAACGCCCTCACCTATGAAGACCTAGTGGACGCTATTACATCCACAATGGGTCCGCTCCTAAACAAAGCAGTACGCGATATTAAAACACAGCTCCAGCAATTGAGCCTGAGAGTAGACACCACTGAGAACAGAATTGGAGCATAAGCCCAAAACATGGCAGATGCACAATGTGAAATTAAGAGGCTTGAGAAAGTGAACTACTCCCTGATCAATAAAATGGAAGAAATCGCTCTAGACGAAACAACTTAAGAATTGTGGGCCTCCCTGAAACCTTGAAAGGGCCCTCTCTGGACCACTTCGTCAAAACCACTTTGCCGCAACTACTGGACATCCAAGAAGTCTGTACCACCATGATAATTGAAAGAGTCCATAGAATAGGACCTCCATCGCACCCAAATGAGACTCGTCCGTGGGTCACTACTTTTAATTGCCTGAGTTACACGCACAAAATGGAAATTTGGAGAGCCTCAAGAAAACTTCCCACACTTAAATGGGAAGGAAAATCCATTCGAATATTTCAAGATTTCTCCGCCGAAGTAACAAAGGCTCGTAGGGCCTTCTCCCCCATTTGCAGCCGTCTGATAACCAACAAACAGAAATTTGCTCTCATCTATCCGGCGAAACTTCGCATATTCTACAAAGACACCCATTTCGACTTCCTCACCAGCAGAAGCAGCCGAATACCTACGTGAAAGAGAACTACAATCTGATCATGACATCACAGATAAGAACTAACTAATAGTTTAAGACAAAGCTATCTTATATCATGTCTTGCCTGTGACAACCTGATAAAAATGTTCCACTCGCCTACCCTGTCTTCTGCTCCCCCCCCCCCCTCTCCACTCCTCTTCCTTATTGAAGAACGTCTGATCCTCTCCTGCAGGAGGGATTGGCCTGATTGCCTAGGCAATCAATCTACTTTAACTATACGAGGGCCTTTTACTTCTCGCTCTAGTCGGGCCCAGAGGGAGCCTAGCTCTGGAAATGTTTGCATTAAGGTTAACTTTATTAATACTGTTATTGTATTGTTATGACGGAAGTCAGTGGATTTCTAAACAGGAAGTGTTGAGATGCGGCGCACCTAAACACCTTTTTTGTGTTCTATACCGTATTTGTTCTTATATTTGGTTGATGTATTATGTCTGCCCCTTTCCTCATGTGTCTTTCCCATTTCAATACATCCTTCTGGGCAGGGCTGGTGCAAGGCATCTAGGTGCCCTAGGCAAACCTACAGGATACTGCCCCCCCCCCAACTTCTCACATACACAATTGACTTTTATAATTTTTATTAGCTATATTTTATATTTATATATTTTATGTATATATTGTACTGGGCACACTGCTAGTCCCCCAGGTGGGTGCATGATTATACTGTACTGCGCAGTGGGCACACAGCTAGTCCCCCAGGTGGGTGCATGATTATACTGTACTGCGCAGTGGGCACACAGCTAGTCCCCCAGGTGGGTGCATGATTATACTGTACTGGGCAGTGGGCACACAGCTAGTCCCCCAGGTGGGTGGATGATTATACAGTATAATCATGCACCCACCTGGGGGACTAGCTGTGTGCCCACTACCCAGTACAGTGTGTGCCCACTGCCCAGTACAGTATAATCATGCACCCACCTGGGGGACTAGGTTCTTGGCAGTTGGCACACAGCTAGTCCCCCAGGTGGGTGCATGATTATACTGTACTGCGCAGTGGGCACACAGCTAGTCCCCCAGGTGGGTGCATGATTATACTATACTGCGCAGTGGGCACACAGCTAGTCCCCCAGGTGTGTGCATGATTATACTGTACTGGGCAGTGGGCACACAGCTAGTCCCCCAGGTGGGTGCATGATTATACTATACTGCGCAGTGGGCACACAGCTAGTCCCCCAGGTGGGTGCATGATTATACTGTACTGGGCAGTGGGCACACAGCTAGTCCCCCAGGTGGGTGCATGATTATACAGTATAATCATGCACCCACCTGGGGGACTAGCTGTGTGCCCAGTACTGTGGAGACAGTCACACTGAGGACAAGGAGAAAAATGGGGATGCCTATACAGTGCATAGTAAGGGAGCAGGGCAGGGGCTAAGGTGATTAAACAGTACCTGATCAGAGGGCAGGAGGAGCTATCAGGCGGACACTGGACATGGACAGGCACACTGTTGAAGTGTTGGGGGCGTGGCTAAATCGACTGCAACGTGGCCACGCCCCCTTACCGGGAACAATTTAAAAATCTTTTAAAACAGCTCAGGGGTGAGTGTCAGCTCACTCTAGTATGATTGTGCTGTGCCGCTGACAGGCAGAGCATGAGCTCTCATGCTGTAACTCACTGAAAGTGTGAGAGCTCATGCTGCTGCCCGGGAGGGAGGAGGAGGGGAGGGGACCAGGACCTTCGCCTCAGCTGTCCTATCCTAGGCGCGGGTGGCTCAGGCTGTCCATCATTAAGGAACCCGGCGTCCCAGAGCAGAGCGCAATATCACACTGCCTGGAGCGGAGGTTGGGGGGGGAGGAGGAGGAGAGGAGGATCCGAATCAACTCACCTAATAGCTGCTACGCTGGCTGCAGCTTCTTTTTCAAAGTTCCTCCAGCCGGTTTCTCCTCTGCGGTAGTGTAGCTTCCTGCTGCTGCTTCTTCCTCCTGCAGGCTGCAGCTCACTACCGCCCTCCAGTGGCCGGCGCCCTAGGCAAATGCCTAACCTTGTATTATATGTCTAATATATGTATGTAATGTATGTAATGTATGTAATGTATGTAATATATGTCTAGGTTTAAGATACTCCAGTTGTGGATAATTTCCCCCACTATGCTACCATGTCAGAACTCAAAATTGGTTCATTCAATGTAGGGGGATTCAATTCCCCAGCAAAAAGAAGGAAGGTGCTAGTGTACTGTAACAAATTAAAATTAGACGTGCTTTTTCTGCAGGAAACACACCTAATTCAGGCAGAAATTCTCAAATTGCAGATGTTAGGTTGGAGACTGATGGCCTCCTCCCTGTATAATTCCAAGTCTAGAGGAGTAGTCATCCTGATAAAACTGTCTATCCCATATGACCTACTTAAAACCACCCAATGCCCTGAAAGAAGATACATTATAGCCCACATCTCTAAACCCCTTTTAGTGATGGGGCTCTAGTAGTCTGTGGCGATTTCAACCTAGTTATAGCCCACATCTCTAAACCCCTTTTAGTGATGGGGCTCTAGTAGTCTGTGGCGATTTCAACCTAATTTCGGATGTAATTCTTGATAGGTCCTCCTGCCATGTAGCAGAAAGAGAAAAATAATTCCTACAAGGGGCACTCAGAGCTGACAATTTCGGATTATTCAGCCATCAATATGTTTGTTTAGTGTCCCAAGAAAAATTTATATTAAAATTTTACTTTTATTAATTTGTAAATTTAAAAAGCTGCTAAATATTCAAAACAGTGACAAAAGGTGCATGAAAAGTGAAAAAATGAATTAAAATAGAGCTGACCGTTGTGTGTGTTTTGGGTTTATAGTCTAATGACTACCAGGTAACTCCCGCCCCAAACATAATGTCTCCTTGCCCAGTCTGGGATTCCCTCAGTTGCCGAAACGCTTAAAGTTAGTAGATGTATGGAGAACACTTAACCCTACTTCTAAGGAATACACGTGCATGTCCAAAGCCCATCACACGTTATATAGGATAGATTTTATCCTCCTCTCTGAAACCTTGCTTGCTAGAATATCCTCCTTCTCAGAAATTGAATCCATCACTATATCTGATCACTCATTACAATGGTTTAAGATTCATTTGACAGATGAGACATCCTGAAATAGAATTTTGAGATTCCCTGCTCACCTTTTGGTATCTAGTGATTTTAAGCAGATGCTGAGGGATAGCTGGGAAGATTATTGTTCCAGCAATCAGTCGTCTGCATCCCCCTCTTTTTTGTCAAACGGCCAAAATAGTTCTAAGAGGCAACATCCTTTCCTATACTGCAAGACTCAACAAATCATATGGGAGGTAAAAACAGGAATGTGCCAGCGCTATCTGTGTCTAATCATATAAACAAGACAGTTCTCGTAAAATAATTATTTATTCATTAATTAATAATATCATGATATAAACATATCATAAAACACATAAAAATATGAAAAATAAAAAATTGAGCAATATGTGAATATACACTGGGATGTACGGGAAATGGGTTTAGGACTCCATCAAGATAATTTTTGTTTAAGAAATATATTGTATATTACCATCCAATTGGTCTCCTGGAAGAATGAATATGTCCAGAGAGTGGCAACCTCAAAAAGTCCTGTTTGCCCTATGGTTTCAAGGGCTCAAGCCTCCCTATTTGGCGTGTATTCTCCTATAATAGCTGGATTTAGGAATAGTGCAGATATCCCAATTTTGCAAGGGTGATCCCGACTGTCGGTGAATCATACCACACCCATTTTGCAAAGTCCAGATGCATAGGAGTTATTGATCGCCAGTGGGAGAGTGGACTGGTCACGCTGGATGTCCAAAACAGAATTTAGCAGCTCAACGCCTTTCCCCGGATACTCTGTGTCCGGCTTCCTCACTTGCTCCTCTGATTAACACAACATAAGACTTGACTGTGCGGATCACTTTCCCTTTTTTGTTCAACTGTATATCATACTGAGATCTGTTCTCAGAATTCTATAATCCTGGCACGTCTTTTAAAAAAAACCTTAAAGAGATTTATTAAAGTGTACCATATTGTGATGTGATACAGAAACATTTTCTTTGTTTCTGAGTAAGCCACAACGGCGAGTTTTAACCTATCAGCAGAATTGATGGGGCGAAGGCAGAGATGGAACAATGAAATAGATACTCCAGTATCCAGTGTCTTTCCAGTCAATATTGAAGAAGGAACCCAACAATATGAGTGGAATGAAGACTTATTACAATTAAAACATTACTTACAAAAGCAAACCATGGTGGGAAATGACAACTTTTGAAAACTATATTAAACACAAAATTACTCAGAGAGGTCTTAGGCCAAGGGTGAGATTTAATAGGATGAGAGATTCAGAAAGTGAGAGATTTAGTAAGAAATCTCCATATTTTTTTTAAAGCGGCAATCATTACACTGCAAAGCCAGTTTGATTTTGAAGTGTAAATGATTGCTGCTTTAAAAAAAACTGGAGATTTCTTACCAAATCTCTCACTTTCTGAATCTCTCATCTTATTAAATCTCACCCCAAGAGTCTTCCCCTTGTTTGACTTAGCAATTGAAAATTTAAAAAGAGAGTGAGAAGATGCCCTCAAAAAATGCTCATATGAATTGATGCTCATATTGATCAAAGACGACAACTTAATGTTAGAGCAATACTCCAAAGAAATAGAACAACTTAGTGATAAATTGAAACAATACGAGCAGGAACAACAATTCCAAATTAAATTTGAAACATACAAAAAAGAGCTGAGTGAACTGGAATCTCAGATCACAGAAAGGAAGAGAAGTAAATTTGCCCGTGACAGAAATGACTATGCAAAAAATCAAGTCTTCAAGTGGAATTTTAAAAAAATAAGGAGAACCAACTATAGGGTGACTCCAATTCCCAAAATTATGATACCACTGACAGAGAATCCTCTGATACAGAGGGTTCCAATCAATCATTCAAACTCAAAGACAATTTACCCTCTTGCAACTCCAGGGATTATTTAGACATGTCTCCTGGGACCCTGTTAGATCCAGCCTCCAGGGGTAGGCAGAGAAAGATAAAGACAGATTGCTTCTTATCAGAGCTGGGGGTATGTCTGCACACTAAGGTTATTATATGTTTATGATCCGTAGATCCATTCCCCACATTTTAATCAATCAGTTAGTGGGGGTGCAGTTCCCAAACAATATAAGTTTAAGCATCAAGCAAGAGAGAAAAGGACTGTTATTTTGGGAGCACTCTTCAAAGGAAAAAAGTATACATAAAATTTAACTTTTAATGTGTCATGTTCTAAAAAATCCCATTATAGAATATGATAGGAGGCCGCAATTTTTAGGGGTTAAACCACACACACAAACATATATACATGCAGATGGTGTTTTAGTGAAAAATTAGAAGAGAAAAGTGATCTTAAAAAGATATGTAACTGAAAATGTCAATTTTATTTATTCCAGCATGACTTCAATGTATATGAAAGTTTACTAAAAAGGTATCAGTGATTAATAGATTTCTTAGGTAATAAATAAACTTTTTTTACTCAATATATCTACTGTTTTTACTGGTGCTCTTGTATTTTATGATTTTAATTGCCCTCTGCTGGTCAGCTGAGGGATCTTAGGCACTTGTATGTACAATAGCCTAAGAATAGCCAGGAATAGATATATGTACAGTATGTCCCCTGTGGTATAGTCTAATATAAACAGCTAAATTCAGTCACCTAAATCAGGGACTGGGTGGTCTTATTAATTCTGGCTATATTGCCTCTTTTATTGCCACTAAAAAGCTGTTTTTATGATCAGATCTAAGCAAGCACAGCAGTGTACTGGTTTAAATACTGTACAGGTAAGGGTGCCCTCTGCTGTTTAGAAGGAGAACATAACCTTAAATATTTTTCAGGAATAGATATATGTATCTCCCCTGTAGTGTAGTTTAATGCAAACAACTAAATTCAGTCATCTAAAACAGAGACTGGGTGGTCTTAGTAATTCTGGCTATATTGCCTCTATTATTGCCACCGAATAGTTGTTAACAGGTTTAGACAAATGCAGCAGCATGCTTGTTTAAATACTTTACAGGCAAGGGTGCCCTCTGCTGTTTTGAAGGAGAACATAACATCAATTATTTTCTATTCAGTGTAGTACATATTAGAATTGTTAAATATCTAAATACATTGAAGTAACATTTTTATAATGCTGATTGACATTCAGTTTAAATCCTAGCCAACACATGTTTTACTGCTCACGCAGCTTTCTCAAGGCCTTTTAAGATCAGAAGCAGCAAGAAGCACCCAAAACAAAGGAAGACACAAGGCGCAAGAGACACCGCAATATCAGAAGAGAACCCCAAGAACTCAGAAAAGATAACCATCTCCACTAATGATGATAATTTTCATATCATAAATCTGTCAAATAAAAGATTGATTTTATACAAAGAAGAAAGAGGGACTGTTCTATGGGAAGCACACTGGTACAATTTTAATAAAACTTTTAATGAGTTTATTTTCAAATTCCCTTTTAGTATTCTGAGGGAAATAGCAGTGAAATAAAGAAGTTAAAATCACGGACACACACAAAAAGACATGTAACATACACACATGGTATAGTGCTCGAAATGAATAAAGAGGTGTATTTAAAACCACAGTGATGTATTGCTAAAAAATATTGCGTTGATTATAGCACAACCCCTATGGAGTTACAGTTATTGCTTGTAGCCTTGATTTGGCTTAAATATCTGATGGTATCTAAGTCGGAGATATAACAGTTTGTGCTTGAGCCTACACACTGGGATATTTCACCAGTTTAGTTCTAGTTTCCCCTTTATTGGGGCTCAGTCTCCCACTTATTCTGGGAGCAGTGGCGTAAGTTTGTTCCAGTTGCCCGGAGGCAAGATGAATATTGGTGCCCCCCCCCCCCCCCCCCCCACACACACACACACACAACGTTATTCAAAATATATATAGTCTGTTATGAAATATATATTATATACTGTATATACATATACAGAGAGAGAGAGAGAACACATATATATTTCAGAACTCAGCCACATAAGTGAATTTGATGGCTTTCAATTAATGGATTTAAACTGGCAGTGGTGGAGAGGTGCCCCCTTGAGAGCAGGAGCCCGGCGGCACATGACTCCATCGCCTCCCAGAGTTCTGCCTCTGTCTGGGAGGCTGGGCAGCTCTGTAGGCTCCTAAATGCAGTATACAGAGATTGTTGCTGTAGATCTATCTATACAGATTTGGTGCAATCAAACAACCCCTAGCTGCCACCTAGTGGTTGTTATCTGGCAACAATCTTACGCAGCAATGTAATAAATTTATACTCAGGTTAGTGTAGCTCTATAATGCTCAATAACAAAGTGGATAAATCCTTCACCAAAAGTGTGCGCTAAACCAAAAATAAGACTCCCCTATACATGGGCCCGTCTCCGGGTTGCTTCTTGGGGAAGTTCGGTAATGGCGATATGGAAGACAAAAAACAGAGAAAGGGCTCCGCCCTCGTGTGATACTGTTTTACAATGTGTACAATAAAACGATCAACTGGGTTAGAACAATTATAATGTAAATGATATTAAGTGTGGAGGGTCGGGGAACATCCCCTCTCTATGAACTCACACCTTCTGAGTATATATTCAAGCTTATCACCATAACATCAGGTTCAATCCTATTGCTCTATATGGATATTCCAGTATTAACGGGGATTCCCCCTTTCCATATTCTCACTATTTGGTGGTATAAATACAGCGTGTCACAGGGTCTCTCTCCTGGATATCAGGTCCCAAGGAAAATTCCACAAGGAAGCGAAAAAGTGTTCTTTATTTATAATGAATCAGATAAAAATAAGCAGGCTGTACCACCATTCCAGGGCTGACTGGCGTCTCAGGGGTCCAGATGGTGTCGATCATGGGGCCCCGTAAGGAAAGGTCCCTCTGAGTGCTGTCAGATTACCAGAATGGATCCAGCTAGTGCTTCCTTAAGTCACTGGCAGTGACTTAAGTCACTCCTTTTTGTGTAAAATATATGGATAAAGTGTGTGTTTCTTGTGTTTAATAATACATTTGTGATTAGTTATTTGTGAAAGAAGTTTCTGTGATTATTATGTGGCATAAGAAAATCTCGAATTTTATATATCTCTATAAAGAATCGTGAATAACTAAAGAAAATATATAGAAAATTATATATAAAGAGATATATATGGAAACTATATTTATGGAACTCGGCGATCTGTGTTATTTAATAGTACTGGACGAATCCAGGAATACTTTCAAAAAATGTCAGAAATTTATTTTCAAATGAAGATTAGCACAGTACGTACTTATTATATATGGTACTAAAATTATGTCTGCACAGTAATATAAAATACAATTAAATGCTCTAAAAACACAAAAAAATAGTTCAGGCTCTGTATAAAAGTATTTGCCAACAGGATCAAGCAATGATAAAAAACAGGAATGTTACATAGAGTGAATAAAGTATAAAAATCGCTTAGCTGGGTAAGGAGACAGGATTAAAAGCTGCCAGACATGTTTCGTCTAACAAGACTTCCTCAGGGGGTGGGGACAAACTGATTGGAGCCTGTATTTATTGTTAAGGCAAGCCTATATCACTTTCTGTCAAGCAATTAATCAATCTGGCAGCGAGTGGGTACATACTGATACTTATACAGAAAATTACTTCCTAAGTGCTATACATAATTTATGGGCTCGCTCCTGTGTATAAAAGCCCTGTTGTGCACATACAGTAAGTCATTAAGGTAACGATCGGGGTTTGGTATAGTGGGGCAGGACGTCACATCCGACCCACTTCCGCCCCGCATCCGCCGTCATTTGTGGGATCACTGCGCATGTGTGTGCCTCTTCATTCACAGTGAGCCCCATCTGTCTTTGTTTAGTTCCTGGCTTCTCCGTGCGGCTGTTTGTAGCGATCACGTGGTGTCTACTGTTTCGCCGTAATGGTACTGTAGTTGTATGTTGTTTTGGCGACATCTTGTGGTTTGGACTAGTTATGACCACTTAGTCTCTGCTGGGCATTTATCATGATATCTCGTTCAGTAATATAGATAAAGGGACACAATTTTAGCCAGTGACATAGAGGGAAAAAGGAGATATTTTTAATGCTCAGTTAATCAAAGTAAAACTGTATATTATAGGCATGGATGATTTTAGCTGGGATTTAATATAGGTGAAATCAGTATTATAAGTATGCTGATAATGGGTCACATAATAATATTAAAATTTAGAAGCAGATGTTAATAGCTTTATCAATTTAGTGGAGGAAGGATAACTCCATAGTACAACGAGTCCTGGTGGATGTTGCATAGATATATCTCCTAGGCATCTAAGTAGTTGAGTTTGGGCGATATAACATAGTATACACATCTGTATATGGCTAAAGTGTGTGTTTCTTGTGTTTAATAATACATTGGTGATTAGTTATTTGTGAAAGAAGTTTCTGTGATTATTATGTGGCATAAGAAGATCTCGAATTTTATATATCTCTATAAAGAATCGTGAATAACTAAAGAAAATTTATAGAAAAATATATATAAAGAGATATATATATTAAAATATACAGTATAGAATATGTGAAGTATGAATAAATTCTATTTTGAATTCTTGGTATAGATATACAATAAAGAAAAGATTGTATATGTATATATACAAGTAAAGATTTAATATCCTGATATTAATATGGAACAAAAACAACATGTATCTATATAGAAGCAATGTATATGTATATATACAGATGAAGATTGCTGTTTAAGGATATATTTCATCCTACTATTCACTGGTTCGCTTGAGATTCACCCAATTGGTGATTGACGTTGTTGCGTTCCCAATGGGAGTTATTATTTATTGTATAGATATTCCTCTTTTATGACTAATTAAAGAGAGATTGTTCCCTACTGATTCAGATTGGTTCAGGAAGCATGCCCTAAAGATATATGTTATTCTCCTATCATTTTCCCTGAAATCTCAGGAATGAGGGGCATTGTGATACATCGGGTCAGGTCAGGTATTGGGGAGAGAATAAATTGGATCGATATTCTTCAAAGCTGACTATTGTTGGGATGTTATAGACAGTAGTATTTCAGAGAAACGGGCTGTAACTGTTGGCTTCATTAAGGCCTTTTGGGGACAGACTGTCCAGCAAGAAAATCATTTTGGTCTCATGCTGCAGGAGACTGTTATAACAGCCAAACAATTGCATACGATTTGTCGTTTGTAAGTGCAACCACCCAACTAATAATGTCAAGTTTTAGCCTGATGAAAGATCTGGCAGAGAAACAAGATAAACTTAGAAACAACATGAACTCTCTGTTTGAGAATGGAAATGACCAGATGGACACATCAACAGGCGGATGGATGGATGATTTATTCGCCCTCAAAACTGCTCTTATGAAACAGAGTAAGACCAGTTGGAATAAGAGTACTTTTGACAACTATCTCAAAAACAACCTAATACCAAGAGGTTTAAGGCCCAAATTATTCCCAGCCTATGAGTTGGCTAATGAGGACTTGAAGAAAGAGTGGGAAGCAGTTTTAACAAACTGCTCCAAAGATCATATCAAAATCCTCATCAAACACGATGAGATAAAGCTCTCCTAACTCACACGAAAGATCAAGGCGTTAGGGGACAAGCTGAAAAGCTTTGAGAGTAATGAGGCTTTCCTCAAAAGATATGAGAAATATCACAAAGAAATTGAGGACTTCGAAAACGCCGTAAATTTCAAGGGGATAAAACCGACTATGCCCTAAATAGGGTGTTTAGGTGGAATATGAGACCCCGGAACACCAAGAGAAATCCGAATACCCCTAGTGTAAGCTCCTCAGACTTTGAGACATCTGAAGGGGAAATTTCGGACAATCCATCATTAAGGAAAAACGAAAGAAAGGTTTTTTTAGGACAAAACCAGAGAGACACCAGACTGGACCCAGAAGAAAGATCAGGAGGGGGAAGGGGGGGAACAAGGAGAAAGAGAGAGTCATTAGACTGGAGAGGGAAGCAGAGAGAGAGGAGACGATATCGGGAATGAATAATCCCATATCGGAAAACAGTGAGACAGATTCTTTGCGTATAATTAACTTGAATGACAAAGATCTTACAGAGGATCAAACAAATGTATTAAGCAAGGGTCTGTCATTTTCACTGTCATCCAATTTCAACAGGTTTGATCTTGAGAAGGATGTCCAATTTTTTTTTTATTTTTTTTTTTATTGCTCTCACAAGTACAAACATTAAAAAAGAATACTTACTTTAACATACATACATAACAAACATTACACATATTACATTACACTCCGTATTTAACAATATAAATATTCCTATACCGTTATTCTATTAAATCGCACTTTTCTTTCTAGGTTTAACATTTTCTATATCTGTTTCCTTGACACCTTTTTTTTTTTTTTTCTCACCTATTGACACCATAGTGGGAATCTGTTTTCCTATCCCTTCTCAAAACAGTTCTTTTCCCCTTAGAGACAACTCTTCTTTATACCACTTTGTTGCTACTATTGCTTTCCTCAGCAAATTTTTTGTATGTGAGGGTAGCGTTTTAACATGTGGTAACCATATATCGAAAAATATTTTGATATTTTTCTCTTTATTATTATTCATTTCTATCCAGTCCATTTGGAATAGATATTCTATTCTAGGTATTACTAACGATAGTGTTAATGTATCTCTCAGTATCCACTGAGAGAGAATCGTTTTCCTTGTTGCTGCGGCTATTTTGGCTATAAATATCCGTTGTCCCTGGGGTAGTTTAGTACAGTATGTCTATGATCTAAATCTATATCCCATATTGCCCACTCCGGCCTAAGGGGTATTTTAATACCGTATATCTTTTGCACATATTGGGTTACTGTATCCCAGAGCTTCTTTACCTCCCCGCAACCCCACATGCAATGTAACAGGTTTGCCTCTGGCTCTGAGCATTTAAAACATTTAGCGTCCGTGCTTAAACCCATTTGGTGTCTCCTTTTAGGGGTATAAATATACCCTGTGCAGCAATTTGTATTGCATTTCTATGTAGGATGACTCAACCAAGTTTTATTTATACGCATAAATGCCATAAGCACAGACTGGTTAGTCAAGTCCGGCAGATCTTCTTCCCATTTTGCCAACCCCGATTTTATATTATCTGCCTGGACTTGTCTTTTAATCTGTGCGTAGAGCACCGACGTAGTACATTTTTTTTCCTTCGCTTTTTGTGTTAATACTTCCAAGCCTTCTGTTATTTCTTCCTTTAATGGTTTTACTCTCTCATCGTTCAAGTAGCTTCTCATCTGTTGATATTGAAAGCTATTAATATTTAAATCCTCATACCTTTCCTTTAATCCTTCCAATGATAGTATTGAAGCATCATTTATATCTACCACATCCATTATTGATCTTATACCTGCATTTCTCCATTTCTGGATTCTTTTTTTGTTCTGTATCAAAGGTTCTTGAGATATTATATTATAATGTGGCGAGGAGAATAGTGATTTGTATGGGGATATTCCTTGTCTAGACCTGGTCATTTTCCATGCCTTACATGTAGTTATTAGGAGAGGATTGTTTGTTATATTCAATGGAAGCTTTGCAGGTTTTATATGCAAGAGGCTATTTAATGGAATGTCTGGACAGAACGCTTGTTCTATCGGAACATTAGCATAGTTGTCAGTGTTATTTACCCAGTCAATTGCGTATCTATAGTTCGCTGCAAGAGTATAACTATGTATGCATGGTAAATTTATACCTCCTAAGCTGGCCTTTTGTCTGAGTTTAGTCATTGATATACAGGGTTTTTTCCCCGCCCATATAAAGTTCCTAACCGCCTTGTTTAATATTTGTAAATCTGCTTTCTTTAGAAGAAACGGCAAAGTCTGAATAAAATACAATAGACGTGGGAATGCTACCATTTTAATCAGATTGCATCTTCCAATAAATGATATTGGGAGGCATGTCCATGATTTAAAATCTTTCAAGATTCGTTCTATAATAGGTTGAAAGTTGTTATGATAGATGTCTTGTGTTTTTTTTGATAAACTAATTCCCAGATAGGTCAATGATGAGGGTTCCCATGTGAAGGGGAATTCATCTCCCCATCCCTGTTTTGCTTTGTTATGGAGTGCTAGGGCCTTGGTTTTTGTTTTGTTTATCTTAAACCCGGACACCTGTTCAAATTCCTGTAACACCTGCACAATACCTGGAATTTCTTCCTGTGGTTTTGAGCAATATAGCAATAGGTCATCAGCATAAGCTGATACCTTTAATGTGCTTGTCCAATCTGGATTCCTTTCCAAGCACTGTCCAGGTGAAAACATCTTATCAAGGAGTCTATCCCTAAGTCAAACAACAAAGGGGATAGTGGGCATCCTTGCCTAGTGCCCCGAAAAAGGGTAAATTCTGGGGTGTTCACTCCATTGACTGTTATAGTTGCCATGGGTGATGCATAGATTTTTCGGAAGAAAGTAATAAAACCCACCCTAAGTTTTGGGAGTGAAATACTCCAAGAAGGTGGGCCCAGGACACCCGATCAAACGCTTTGTCCGCGTCACAAATAATTATTATAGATCTCCCCTCCGGACTAGATTCCGCTTGTATTATTGCTGCAATAGCTTGGCGGATATTATGGACTGGGAGTCTGGTCATACTCTAAAGTGGAAAAGAAAGCCCCTGGAGACCCTGCAGTTTAATTGGTGGGGGGTGTAAGGTAAAATAACTGCCCCTCTCCTTTTTTGACTTTTCTCCTAAAGGTACCAGTGAGTGGCAGTCACTGTGCGCCCAGGAGTTTTGACTATACTTTAAAGTGGAAAAACCTTCTTTGAAAATTGCCCCTCCCCTCTTTTGACCTCTCTCCTAAAAAGTGCCAGTGAGTGGCAGTCACTATGCACTCGGGAGTTTGATCATACTCTAAAGCGGAAAAGAAAGCCCCTGGAGGGAAAAAAAAAAGGAAAAAATAAAAATAAATAAAAAATAAGAGACGGTACTTATGTAGTATCTGGGCTGCCGATTTCTAAATCGGGTCGGATCGGGAGATCGCATCGCATCGCATGCGACCATGCGATTCGATGCGATGCGATGCGATGCGATGACCCGATTTTTCCATAGGAATCAATGTTAAAATGGACTGAGTCCATTTTAACATGGAATTCAATGGGAAAAATGGGTCCTTTTCATACCCCTACTATCCAAGTGGGCATGGAGTTGGATATAAACCTGTGGCGAGCGTAGCGAGCCACCGAGCCCGAAGCGTGGCGAGCGAAGCGAGCCCCGCGAGGGGACGAATACCGTCCCCTCGCGGGGCTCGCTTCGCTCGCCACGCTTCGGGCTCGGTGGCTCGCTACGCTCGCCACAGGTTTATATCCAACTCCATGCCCACTTGGATAGTAGGGGTATGAAAAGGACCCATTTTTCCCATTGAATTCCATGTTAAAATGGACTCAGTCCATTTTAACATTGATTCCTATGGAAAAATCGGGTCATCGCATCCGATATCGCATCCGATATCGGATGCGATGCGATGCGATATCGCATCGCATCGCATCTGATTGTATGCCTTAACTTAAGGCATACAATCAAAAAATCGGCAGCCCAGATACTACATAAGTACCTAAGAGACTTTATTGACCCTACAGTTTAATTGGTGGGGGGTGTGAGGGAAAATAACTGCCTCTCTCCCCTATTGACTTCTCTCCTAAAAGTGCCAGTGAGTGGCAGTCACTGTGCGCCCGGGAGTTCTTGATTATACCTTAAAGTGGAAAAACCTCTTTTGAAAACTGTCCCTTGACCCCTCTCCTAAAAAGTGCCAGTGAGTGGCAGTCACTGTGCACTCGGGAGTTTGATCACACTCTAGAGTGGAAAAGAAAGCCCCTGGAGAGAACAATAGCGGGGACAAACTGGGGAATATCAACACCCCCCTTATACAAGACTGAGTTTAAAAACCCCAAACCTCAACATGGACAAATATGTGGGGAAATCACAAAAAGGAGGAAAAGGGAGTGTGGCGACACGGCCAAAAGATAGTAAGAGCAAAGGGCAGCCGGCCATTAGTCCCTCGGCATCCTTGTTAGAGGAGAGCTTGATGAGAGATCCAAATGAATCCTCAAGACAAAGTTTATCCCCAAGCATTAAGGCACAAGAAATATCAGCTATTTTGGCTCCCCTACTGGACAATAAACTGGCAGGGCTAAAAGAAGCTATTGAAATAGTGTCAACTCAACTCAGAGAGTATAATACTCGGTTTGAGGAAGCCGAAAGGAGAATCGTAGCCATTGAAGAAGAACTGGATAAAGCAAAAACAACTATAGCAACCCAAGCATTGTCTTTAACAGCAGTACAAGAAAAATTAGAAGAAATAGAAAATAGAAGCCGCAGAAATAACATTCGCCTAATTGGCTTGCCAGAAACTGTGAAAAGCAAAGAATTGATGGAGATCGTGTCAGAATGGCTACCTAAAGAATTACAGTGCACACTAACAAATGGCCCCATGCAAGTCGAAAGAGTGCATCGTATTGGCCCAGAACAGCAAACCGATCGACGTAGACCGCGACCGGTGATACTAAATTACACGGACAAAGTCAAACTTCTGGACGCATTCAGGAAAAATCGAGTGTTAGAGTTTAAAGGAGAAAAACTGCTGCTTTTTCAAGACTTTTCACATCAAGTAGCAATGAGGAGGAAGGAATTCACTCCTATGTGCAGCACATTATACAACGCAGGGATACGTTTCGCATTGATGTACCCACTATATAGGGGACTAAAATATGACGAAGCTAGGAGGGAGAAAGGCCCCACAATATTTGAACCTTCGATAACACAATTATTAGTATGTATAAAATTATAAGAATCACATATTTGGGTTATGTAAACACAAGAGTTTGTAAGATGTCAAGCCCTTATTGGGGGGATATAGAGGATAATAATTCTATGGCCTATGAAGGGGCAAGGACCCCCAATGCACAAATAAGGATAAATAGTAGAAAGAGTGATAATTTGGCTTTACTTGGTGGGGATTTGATTAGTGGTGAACAAAGAAAAGTTAGGAGTAAGAGGCAATGCTATTATGGTAAAAACAAGTTAAGTAGAAGACACCTGGGACATCACGAGGTATCAGCGCCTCGGATGTTAAAGTATTGGTGGGGAAAGCGCTATAAAGGGAAAGGAAGGAAAAAAGATAAGAAAAGGGGGCATTGGGGATCGATACAAAGAGGAGAAGAGGGGGAGATGTCAAGTTACAAGATTGTATTATGGATATGAAATGAATGCATCTTTGGTGTTAGACCTCCATACATAGAAAACCATGGTGATAGGAGATAGACCAGCAGGGGTGCGAGAGAGCATTAAATTCTTGTCATGTAACATAGAAGGCCTTAATACCCCCCTCAAAAAGAAGAAAATACTCCACCAGTTGAGAAGGCATAAGCCTGACATAGCAGTATTACAAGAGACTCATTGGATGGAGGGGGACTTGAATACGATCAAAGACACTTGGTTTGTGGACATCATACCAGCATCATATACCGCTAAGCGAAGAGGGGTCCTATTATTGTTAACAAGTCACTACATTATAAAATAATAGACAAATTAAGAGATCCAGAGGGGAGATTCTTATTCTTAAAAATAGAATTAGAAGGAGAGTTATATACAATAGTTACAGTATATGCCCTTACCGGCCCCAACATGGTTTTTTTCACCGACATATATGTACAATTACAGGAATGGGCGGAAGGATACATAATAATGGGAGGAGATTTCAATACTACTATCAACCAAAGTCTGGACAAATCTAGTAATATTAGAAGCAAAGCCCCTCCACCGGCGATAGCATTAATAATGGATTCTCTACACCTTACCGATCCATGGAGATTTCAGCATCCCATTGATAGGAAGTTTACATTTTACTCTCACCCACATGGCTCTTCATCCAGGATCCGAATAGCCTACTGGGTAGAGTGAAATGTTCTAAAATTGAAAACATTGTGGTTACGGATCATGTCCCCACATGGTTTACCCTCGCATTACCAACCCCAAGATCATATGCAAGGAACTGGAGATTCCCTACATACCTCATGGAATCAGCGGATTTCAAGGCATATTTGGAAATCCAGTTCCTAATTTACATAGAAGACAACAAGGTACATATAGAGGATATAAATCTATTCTGGGCTACATCAAAGCCAGTCCTACGAGGGCATATTATTGCATATGTGGCATCTAAACGTAAGCAGCTGGGTCGAAGGTTGGAGGAACTCAGTAGAGAAGTGGCAAAAGCTTATTCCTCTATGCTGGTTACTAATACATCTGAATCTCGTAAAGAATATCTGGACACAAAAGCATTATATGATGCGGTGTGTATAGAGAAGGCGCAATTTAGTGTAGATTGTCAGAAAAATCGATATTTTAGGGGAGGGAACAAAGCAGGAAAGCTGTTAGCTTCCCTGATAAGGAGCAAACAACCAATAACACACATACCTAAATTAGTGGTGGGATCACAACAAGTGAACTCAACAAATGAAATAGCTAGTTCCTTTTTAAAATATTATTCACAGTTATATGATGCACCAGAAGACAATCCATCATTAGGGATGAAATTTATTAGAAAAGCTAATGCTCCCAAGTTGTCAGATGCGGAGAACATGGAATTATGAAAACCCATATCAGAAATAGAAATCAGGGAACGTATTGGTAAACTACCCAGGGGCAAAGCCCCCGGCCCAGACGGGCTGAGTGCGGAGTACTATAAAATGCTGACACCACACCTGATACCACATCTGCAGACTTTATTCAACTCGATATTAGAGGGCAAGAATAATAGTACTACCTAAAACAGGGAAAGATCCCACCCACATGTCCTCATATCGACCAATATCCCTACTGAACCAGGATTTCAAAATATTGACGGCCATTATGGCAGAACGATTGCAGAGGGTACTCCCTAAATTGTTACACCCTTCCCAACTTGGGTTCATCCGTGGCAAATCGGATGTCCAACTTTGTATGAGAAAAATTCTTCTGAAAAAAACATTTCTCTAAACAAACACCATCTGCAACAATAGAACAAGATGGTGTCAATAGTTGTGACAGCCAAGATATGAGAGCCATACAAATCTTAGAGGAATTGGAAAACGAAAATGTAACTCCTACACTAACCCATCCAGTACCATTTGACGCCAGTGAGATAAAAAAGAAGTCCTCATTTTTTCCAGATCAACAAATCTGCCCAGCAGTCCAAGTCTACCAGGACCTGGTGTCCAAAGATCTGGATAATCTCTTTATAAAGAAAAAAAGACACAGAGATAATATCAGTAAAAGAGAAAGGACAGCTCTCTCTGAGATTAGCAAATGGGAGGATGTAATAGTGAAGCCGTCTGATAAAGGTGGTAATATTGTGTTGTGGCCGAAATCAATGTATGTAGAGGAACTCAACAAACAATTGGGCGACTCAACTTGTTATAAGAAACTCACATTCAACCCAGGTCAGGACTTAGCAACACAATATAACAACATGATACAGACCGCGTACAGAAACGGCACTATTACAAAGAACGATCATGATTTTCTCAACACGGAAAAACCAACAACCCCCACTCTGTATTTACTCCCAAAGGTCCATAAGAACGAGAGGAGACCCCTAGAAAGACCTATCTTATCGGGAGTAGGGAGCCTAACCGAGAAGGCCAGCATTTTCGTTGACCAGTATTTACGCAATCATGTGGTCACGTTACCATCATATACTCGGGACACGATGGATGTGCTGCTCAAACTCCAAAATGTTACAGTCAATCCTGGGGTTTGGTTGGTGTCATGTGACGTCGAGAGCCTGTACACCAGCATCAGTCATGATAAGGCTGCACGTTATTTCCTTAACATGGAAGTACGCTCGGATTTCAATGAATTCGTGTTAGAACTGTTGGAGTTCATTTTAACCAAAAATTTCTTTGTGTGCCAAGAATCCCACTACCTCCAGGTGCGGGGGACGGCGATGGGGACGGCGATGGGGACGGCGATGGGGACGGCGATGGGGACGGCGATGGGGATGGCTTGTGCCCCCACGTACACTAACCTGTACCTGGGGTGGTGGGAGAGAGAGGTTGTTTTCAGGGAGTCATTGGAAAAGTATACCAATAACATCTTAATCTATATGAGGTATATAGATGACATCCTCCTCCTCTGGGAGGGTGAACAAAGTGGCCTGATTAGATTCATCCAGATTCTTAACACCAATGATATGACTCTTAAGTTGACAGTGGAAAGGAGTCAAAAAGAAATAAACTTCCTGGATCTGACAGTCAGAATAGACGAGGAAGGTATTATCTCAATGGACATCTTTCGCATGGAAACAGCAACGAATAGTATACTACATTGAGACAGCTCGCACCTACCATCCACAATAAAAGCAATTCCCAAAGGGGAGTTAATGCGAGTCAAAAGAAACTGCTCTGATATAGATACTTTTCACATTCGAGAAAGGGAATTACAGGAGAGATTCAAGAAACGAGGCTATAGTAATAGACTGATTAGGAAGGCGACCAATCAAGTCGAAGACCTCCCTCGAGAGAATCTCCTACGACCCAAACAGAAGATAGCAAAAGATGATGTGATCCGTTTTGTAGGTACGTTCAATATCCACTGGAAAGAGATTAATTCCATACTTCAGAGACACTGGAAAGTTCTGAAAACAGATCAAGATTTGAAAGAAACTCTGCCGGATAGAGTTCAGACAAGTTGGAGGAGGTCGCGGAGCATTAAAGATACACTAGTCCACAGCCACCTATCAAGTGACGTGGAATTAAGAACAAACAACAAAGGCTCAAGAAGCTGTGGGCACTGCAAGGCATGTCAATACATGACCCCAAGAATGACATTCCAGGATAAGTACAGTAAGGAGTGGAAAATTGAAGGTCTGATAACATGCACCACAATTGGCACAGTCTACCATCTTCAGTGCCCTTGTGGGTTAAGTTATGTGGGGAAGACCCCAAGACCCCTGAAGGTGCGAGTCCTGGAACATGCAGGGACTATTAGAAATGCCCAAAGAGACTCCCTAAGATTTAAAGCGTTAACCTCTGTGGCGAGACATTTTCTGCAACACCACGGAGGAGATCCAAAAGGCCTGACTACTCCTGCAGCATGAGACCAAAATGATTTTGTTGCTGGACAGTCTGTCCCCAAAAGGCTTTAATGAAGCCAACAGTTACAGCCCGTTTCTCTGAAATACTACTGTCTATAACAGGCCTGGCCAACCTGTGGCTCTCCAGATGTTGTCAAACTACAAATCCCATCATGCCTTGCCACAGTATTGCTATAAGGGTGTGTAAAAACTGTGGCAATGCATGCTGGGATTTGTAGTTTCACAACATCTGGAGAGCCACAGGTTGGCCTGTCCTGGTCTATAACATCCCAACAATAGTCAGCTTTGAAGAATATCGATCCAATTTATTCTCTCCCCAATACCCGACCTGACCCGATGTATCACAATATATCCTCTCCCCCTCATTCCTGAGATTTCAGGGAAAATTATAGGAGAATAACATATATCTTCAGGGCATGCTTCCTGAACCAATCTGAATCAGTAGGGAACAATCTCTCTTTAATTAGTCATAAAAGAGGAATATCTATACAATAAATAATAACTCCCATTGGGAACGCAATAACGTCAATTACCAATTGGGTGAATCTCAAGCGAACCAGTGAATAGTACTGTAGGATGAAATATATCATTAAACAGCAATCTTCATCTGTATACATACATATACATTGCTTCTATATAGATACATTTTGTTTTTGTTCCTTATTAATACCAGGAAATTAAATCTTTACTTGTATATATACATATACAATCTTTTCTTTATTGTATATCTATACCAAGAATTCAAAATAGAATTTTTTCATACTTCACATATTCTATACTGTATATTTTAATATATATATCTCTTTATATATATTTTTCTATAGATTTTTTTTAGTTATTCACGATTCTTTATAGAGATATATAAAATTCGACATCTTCTTATGCGACATAATAATCACAGAAACTTCTTTCACAAATAACTAATCACCAATGTATTATTAGACACAAGAAACACACACTTTATCCATATACAGTATTTTACACAAAAAAGGAGTGACTAACTGATCATTCTGTTATACACAGATCAATTTATCACATTATTACACACTGATAAATTCATTACAGATCATACACTTCAAGGCAGGTTCTATATATTTTTTCACATTCACATTATTTATTTATTGTTCAGTATTCTCACCAAAGTTCATCACACTTTTTTTCTGCCCCTTCCTTTCTATCATCACTTTCCCTGAAAAAGATCAAATAATTAGCAAATAATAAGAAATCAATGAAACAGAAAAAGGCTTAGTAATATAAATCAATTAAGCTTGGATACCATGGTATAAAACTGACATTAATGATAACATTATCATCCGATCTATCAAATAAATCAATTGGGCTTGGAAATTACAGTACATAAACTGAGACTAATGATAACATTACCATTTGAATCAATTCTCACTTTATATATATTTGGAACGATCATAATGAAGTTATTCAGCCACCTGTAAGAATATTAGGTGACAACTAAATAACTTGTAGATAAGAGATCACTAATAATTCAATTTTATATGCAATATATTGCAACATACAATCTAAAGAGGGGATCCTACATATGTAAAATGAATAACTAATATCCCATAATGCATACCCAATTATGATCTATACTGGAGGCAGGGTTGGGGCATCGCAAAAATGGGAGAGAAATTACTTCCTGATTTCCTAAACAAATTAAGATGATAGGCTATTGTGGAGCATGTGACCAAATAGATAGTGTCACACAAAGCAAGTAACCAAAGAACACACGGAACAAGCCAGAGACGGGACATTAGCCCGATCTGACGGAGGATTGGCTAGAGAACTGTGACACATAATATCACGTGACCCAATACAGATCACGTGACAAGGGCAGATGACGTAGGGGACAACACGGCAAAGGCCGATCACGTGACGTCGGGTAAAGGCCGGTCACATGACGCCGGCATTGACATCGGGTAAAGGCCGGTCACGTGACGCCGACATTTGACAATAAACAAACATCACTCTGCGCACCAGAGGGAGGAGGAGGAGTCTGATGACAGGCTCCCGATTCACAGAGAGGGGCGTCAGGTGGAAAGCGCCGGTCACATCATGTGATCCGGGCGTCTGAGGTCACAATTACTAATGAAGGAGCTTCCCCGTGATAAGCATGGCAGCATGCTGATTGGTCCAAAAACACCACATGATGCAAAAACACAATTTTAATTGGTGGACCATAAATGAATAAAGGTCTCTCAGTGGGTACACTCAGGTTGGCCTTGAGAAAGCTGTTTTATTCAGTGAAACACGTGTAGGAAAGGATTGTATTGCTGAAATATGTGTTAGCATGATTTAACCCACTATAGGATTCAGTTTGATGGTAGTACTGCATACCTATTAAGGGTGCAGACAGTTTGTGGAGATTGATAGATGGCAGCGTAATAGAAAATAGACTGCACCTATTGTGTCAGGTTAAACTGCTCAGAACAATGTATTGAGCATTATAGAGCTACACTAACCTGAGTATAAATTTAATACATTGCTGCGTAAGATTGTTGCCAGATAACTGGGGGGGGTTGGAGTGAATTGCGCTGCTGATTGAAAATAATTTAACAATAGTACCACACTGATTGGCTGAATAAAGATGAGTTCCGGACACACTGTAACTTTTTAGAAATCTTTATCTGGAAACAATATAAAATAATACATACATATACATACAATATATAAAAACAATATAAAATATAGCGAGAGTTGGGATCCCAATTAATTAGCTAAAATAGCTTTTTGCAAATTTTCAGTAATACCATTTGTTTCAACAGGATTGTGCAAAAAAATCTGCAGATGGTGGTAATTTGCAGTATCAAATAGGGGGAGTGGAGAAGTCCTGTTTATACAGAATAATATTGTATATAGACTGGCCGGTAGGTTAAATCACAGGAGGTAATATGCAGTCACAGATTTTAAATATGCTCACCCAGGATGAAAGCGCTCTCTTTGCGCAGGTTTACAAGGGTCTCCTACAAGTGGTCCCAGTTGTTAAGGGATAGGATTCCTTCGAGATGTAATGGTCACTCCTCTCGGCAGCCCGCCGGTGAGACCTGCCCGTAGTCAGGTGAGAATCACCGTTCTGACCGCGGCGGTATAAGGAGTGACTTGATGGGTGAAGTGTTCCACTTTGCGGTGGACCCAGGTCCCCTTGATGTAGGGTGGGGAATGGCTTTTGTAAGTCTAGACGGGCTCACAGGAGTGTATGCTGCAGCTGTGAAAAATATATTTCTAGTCAATTTAGTTCACTCGAACAAAACTTAGACTGCCAAGCGCCAGGAGGTGTGTCTCAGAGTGTCCCACCCCAGTGCCACTCCGTCACACACAAAACCCCCCTGTTGCCAGATAACAACCACTAGGTGGCAGCTAGGGATTGTTTGATTGCACCAAATCTGTATAGATAGATCTACAGCAACAATCTCTGTATACTGCATTTAGGAGCCTACAGAGCTGCCCAGCCTCCCAGAAAAAGGGGGAGACTGAGCCCCAATAAAGGGGAAACTAGAACCACACTGGTGAAATATCCCAGTGTGTAGGCTCAAGCACAAACTGTTATATCTCCGACTTAGATACCATCAGATATTTAAGCCAATTCAAGGCTACAAGCAATAACTGTAACTCCATAGGGGTTGTGCTATAATCAACGCAATATTTTTCAGCAATACATCACTGTGGTTTTAAATACACCTCTTTATTCATTTCGAGCACTATACATGTGTGTATGTTACACGTCTTTTTGTGTGTGTCCGTGATTTTAACTTCTTTATTTCACTGCTATTTCCCTCAGACGACTAAAAGGGAATTTGAAAATAAACTCATTAAAAGTTAAGTTTTATTAAAATTGTACCAGTGTGCGTCCCATAGAACAGTCCCTCTTTCTTCTTTGTATAAAATGTTCAACTAATGACTGTTGGGTACAACACCCCCCAAATCTCATTACAAATAGGGGTTCTCTCCAAAACAATTACTTTTTCCATAAATTACATGAGAAAATAAGTCTAACTTAGTGTGCAGGTCTACTCTTAGCCACTTAAATGTGGCAATCCAAGATAAAAGATTGAAACAGTGGCACACACAGGTGCTCAATAAAGGACTTACCTTCTCTCCCATGGCCCATTTTGACAGGTTTAAATGGGAAAGAGATATTAATCTCTTTGGAAGAAAACTTTTACTTAAGAAATTCTACAGCAAGGCTCCCACTGATCCCCCTGCAGAATTCACCATAGAACCACAACAACTTGAACTTGTTCTAAGTGAAGAACGTAACAGCGACAACCTTACTATGGAAGATCTAGAAGCTGTTAGAATACTCAATGAGTTGAGCACAGAGGGTCATCCCGAATCCTCGTCGAGACCAATCTGCAGGAAAAAAGGCACCTATTATCCACCAACGAACATCTGCCCAGTGGTTGGGACCTTCGTAGAACTCATTTCCAGGACCTGGATGTTCTATGGGCCAAAAAAACTGAGGGTTTGTGGCAATCTGAAGACAACCTCACACAAGAAGAACGTTGAGCACTTAAAGATATTCAAATGTGGGATGATGTTGAAATAAAACCCTCTGACAAGGGGGTAATGTCGTAATTTGGGCTAAACACGATTATATCAAGGAAGCCATGACCCAAGTGTCAGATCCCACATGCTACAAAAGCTTGATATTCAATCCAACATCAGATTTTAAGAGACAGTATCAGTCCATAATTCAGGAAGCCCATGCACAGGGTATAATCACCAAAACGGAGTTTGAATTTTTGACAGTAAAAGATCCCACAACACTTCATAAAATTCATAAAAATGAGACTACTCCTCCAGGCCGCCTAATAATTTCCGGCAATGGCTGTCAAACAGAACAGGCCAGTAAATATCTTGACATGCACCTTCGGAAATATGCCATCAACCTGCCTTCCTATGTGCAGGATACCAGAGACGTGCTACAGAAACTTGATGAAATTCATATAGAAGACGGTGTATTATTAATAACGTGTGATGTCGAATCACTATACACTAGTATAAAACATCAGAATGGCATCAAAGCCTTGAGGTATTTTTAAAAAAGTGAAACGCAAACCTCCTATGCAGAGTTTCTAGTCGAACTGATGACATTTGTACTTCACAAGAATTTTTTCCGTATTTAACGATAAATTGTACTTACAGGTCCGTGGCACAGAGGAATTCCATATGGAGAATTCCCGAGATTGAAGCGCAACTGCTCTAACCCTAACCAATTCAACATCAGAGCGGAAGAACTTACAACCAGACTATTGAGCAGAGGTTATAGTAAGAGAGCAATCAAAAAAGCTAGGTATGGTGCTAATTGCAAAGACAGGAACTCCCTCCTATATAATAACCAGGTTAAATCATCAGAACCAGAAATCACACGAATAGTAGGAAATACTAATCAAGAACTTTTAGAGAGAAAGCTATTGGACATTCACCCTAGGAGGATTACAACCCTCAGGAATGAATGAATACATCAACTATGGAGCTTTCCTATAGAATTGACAAATTAGTCTCTGAACAGTACCATAAAAATTAATAACCAAACCAATAAATAGGCTTACATAGATAGGCACACTTCTCCCCTCTTCGGATTTCATGCTGTCCTCAACGTAATTATACAATTCATCAATACCATTATCAGTAAGTGAACTACTTCCATAACTTGTATAAGAATGGCGATAAGGACATCAATCCTTCAGATTAGACAAGAATAGACCCTAATAGCAAACATTAATAAATTTATATCCTATGTGGAAATATTAAGATAAATAATAACAATGTCCATTTCACATTATCAATTATATTTGACACAACACTGTTTCACACCAATAATTTGTTCTGTTTTATCACTCACAATATTATTTTATTTTTAATCACGGTTTTACACAGCTATGAGTCACATTATAATATCACTGTTTCATCACATCACACATTATATGTGTTTATACTTTTCAATCATATAATAACATATTCCTCACATTATAATCTAATTTAATTAATTATTTATTTATTAATTAATATATATATATATCCTATTTTCACCAATTCATGTACAATCATTTATTTATTCTTCATTCTTACCAGAAAACACTTCTCACTTATCACTATATATTAATACACTATTTATAAGGGACATAGGGATATATGTAGGTAAGCCAAACAATATATTGTATAATAACCACAATGGTATAAGTCTTTAAGAACCAATAATAAATAAATAAATAATATCATTTTACCCTAAAAGGTCTATTATAATTATTCAGATTGTATAAAATAAATAAAAAATATAGAAGAAAAATGTTTTTTCTTCACATAATAATAAACATATTATGGCCACAATAATATACATCTAAACTCTAGTCCAAATATGTCAAAGAAATAGCATAATATATTTGACTAAGAATATGCAGTTCTGGGAACATATAGTTTAAGGCAATAATATAATGTCTAAGAGTTTCATTACTAAATAACCCCGGTAGAGGAGTAGAAAACTTAATACCAGTAAACAGAAAATTTCCATTGATGGTTAGACCTGTCAATCAATCTACAAATGCATGAATGATCATAGAATTGGTTGAAACTAACATAGAAAAGTTATTCTGACTACCTATTGGCTAATCATCACGTCACTTTTAGAAAATCATTTCTAATAGGCTACTCGCCCTAATATAATCCTCTCCAACCAAACATACAGGTTGGACCTATGATTAAGCGTAATAGCGAAACGTACGTCAGGCCCAAGCCCGGGAGGACAGGGTTCACATCACCAATGTGACCGGTCCTACCCGATAGTTGCTGACCGCGTGTAATGTATAACATGTAATAGCATTTAAGTGTGTATCTCATCATACTGTGTATTAACAGCCGCTGGGTGACGGACATTTGTGTACAATATAATAAAGTCAGACAGGATACCGCTGCGTGTTCAAACACGCGCATGCCGAGACTGTATAAACCCGGCATGACTATGCCGTGTACTAGCAATATGGAAGGACAGAAAAGAGTGTCCTTCCATATTGCTAGTTACTAAGTGTCTATGGTAGCACACCCTCATATCTTATATCAGTTAAAAACAATAATAATAAGCGGGTCCACCTTATATATATGAAGATATTACTTCAGTGCGACTAAAACCTTTGTTCTCTATGCCGTGTACTACTCTACACACGGCGGATTAAATAACTGTTTAATGTCTTGGATATGTTTTAAGACATTACTTGACATATATGTCCTCCAATCTGTTGCTTCATTTTCATTCCGACTGCAGAAAGCAGGCTATGCTGATTTTATTGATTACGAGCAGCATTAATAAATAAATCTATTATTATTCAGGATAATAATAATGCTCTGATAGGAGCTTTATATAAGCTGTGTAAATACAGTTGCATCATTAACATCACAGACCGCATATCGTCTCTGCTGACACAGGATCCCACAGGGGATGAATGTTATATACTCATTATAATTCATGAACAGAGAAACGGTATTATTATGGAATGAAGCAATCTCTATAAAACAACACACTCATTGAACCAGTTATATGATAACACCCTTTCTCCTTAACAGGCATTAGGCATACTTGTAGCTAAGGAAAGCAACATTGTTGCAGTAATCTGTGACAAATAACTGCAACATTATAACCCATCCACTAGATCAGGGCTGGGCAACACCGGCCCTCCAGATGTTGATGAACTACACATCCCAGCATGCCTTGCATCAGTTTCAGCATGGCCACATAGCAAAACTATGGGATGCGTAGTTCATTAACATCTGGAGGGCCGGTGTTGCCCAGCCCTGCACTAGATTATTTCTAGAAAGCTAGTGCAACATTATTTGAGTGTGGTGTTTTCTAATTAATAGGACATGTATTAACAAACCCTTTGCAAACCTTTCTTACCAACATCATTACATAGTTGTATGATAGTCACTGAACTATAATAAAACACACATACACAACTGTCAGCTCTATTTTAATTTAATGTCACTTTTTTGCACTTCTCACAATTATTTTAACATATTTCGCAGCTTTTAAATTGTTAAACAATAAAAGTTAAATTTTAACATTTTTTCTTGGGACACCTAATAATCATAAAAAGTGCTGAATAAGCCAAAGAGTCAGCTAGGAGTGCCCCTTGTAGGAATCTTCTTTTTCTTTTTCTTGCTGTAGAATCTATATTCCCTACCACATGTAGACACAGACATTCTAGGGTTAATTTTTGTCGGAAGCCAATTAACCTACCAGTATATTTTTGGATTTTGGGAGGAAACCGGAGTACCCAGAGGAAACCCATGCAAGCACGGGGAGAATATACAAACTCAGTACAGTTAGATCCATGGTGGGGATCGAACCCATGACCTCAGCGCTGTGAGGCAGTAATGCTAACCATTACACCATCCGTGCTGCCCCACATTTTATTTTTATTGCATAAAGGGATTTCAATAAAAATAGAATTTGAAATTCTTAATTTTCATTTTACTATATGTGATTACTATACAAGCTTTGTACTGTTTATCTGCATTTGATAGGCTATAGATGAGAAATCATTGCATCACTTTTAGCTTATCGCTGATGTGATTGTTTGCCTTCAATGTAGATTCTCTGTTTGTACATTATAATTTATTGGTCCCTTGGAGACTCGTTACATTTACAGTGGCAAAGCAACATATTGCCATTAAGACATTATTCTTATGGGGTTATTTTCCCAGGATATAGGCATCTAGATGAAGAAATATCATTAGGCAATATGATGAAATAATGAGCTGGTTCATAATCAAACAATGTTTTGTGTCTACAGTATTGCTGTATGTGGGGTATCTACAGAGCCAGGCCTTAACTAGTTTGAGGCCCTAGACAAGATTTTGTCTGATGCCCCTTATCACTGCAGTCAGTTGCAATTCTGACCCAGCATTCCTCTGCTAGCACAGCACCCATCAACCGGAAAAACACAGATTACAGTAGTAGCCAGCAACACCCATCACTTTTGGTGCCCTGTGCCAGCAAGACCCACATATTTAAAATAGGTACAGCATGAGCCATAGGTGCGTGCCCCAAGAAAGGGGCGTGTTCTTGCTGGGAAGAGGAGCCTGAGCCCACAATAGTGTACCCAATCAAATTACATTACACAGTAGAGCAACTTATTCACATTACATCACATGATAGTGTCAACACTAGATGGGCCAAGTGGTTCTTATCTGCCTTCAAATTCTATTTTCCTAGCACGTAAAGTCCACATCAGACATATTCTATATGGTGTAGGAATAATATATAATAGAGATGAGCGGGTTTAGATTCTAGAGAGACCTAATCCGAGGCCGGATCCGAGAAGTTCTCTGTGTTCCGCCATCTTTCCGAGTTTAAAACGAGGCCAACACTTCATCATCCCGCGTCGGATTCTTGTGAAACCGGATCGCTATATAAGTCCTGACTCCAGTGCCATCTTCATTCGGCAAGTGATTGTCAGACAGCACGGATGTGTCCGTGCTGTCTGCACAGGGGGAGGACTCCGGTGGATGAACAAAAGGAGGAACTAATGCCCCTTTCAGACCGCACTTTGGAAACGGTATATTGCCGTTTTTTTACCGTTTTAAAACGGTAATCTGTGCGGTCTGAAAGGTGCAGATCCAATTAACCGGTTTGAAAATACAGTTTTTTCAAACCGGTTAAAATGCAGGGTCCTACCCGTTTCAGACCCGGTATTTTGGGATCAAAATTGGGTCTGAAACGGTATTTAGGACCCAGCCAATGAGCTGGGTCCTAAATTCAGCGCAGTGAATATTTAATGAGTGCTCATTAAATATTCACAGCACTGGAGCCGCCCCGCACCCCCCCCCCCGCGCGCGCGTGTCGACCCACCCCCCTCGCGCGTGTCGACCCACTCCCCCGCGCGTGTCGACCTACCCCCTGTGCAGCCGGTACCTCCGTTGTGGATCCCGGCAGTGCAGTATGGTCGGAAGCACTCGTAAAAAAAAGTGTCTTTCAGAAAATGGCTGCCCCATAGGAAAACCCGTTTAAAAAAACTGTCTTTCGTATGGGGGCAGCCATTTTCCAAAAGTCACTTTTCTTATAAGAAAAATGACTTTCGGAAAATGGCTACCCCCATGCGAAAGACAGTTTTTTAAAACAGGTTTTCCTATGGGGCAGCCATTTTCTGAAAGACACTTTTTTTCATAAGTGCTTCCGACCATACTGCAGTGCCGGGATCTGCAACCGAACTCAGGTACCGGCTGCACGGAGGGGAGGGGGGGAGGGGGGGGGGCTGCATGGAGGGGAGGGGGGAGGGAGGCGGCGCTGAAGGCTGCACTGGCTTTGACCCTGTATTTGGAAAGTTTCCAAAAACGGGTCTGCCAGTGTCAAAAAATCGGCACTTAAACGGTAATATACCGTTAAAGAGGTGCGGTGTGAAAGGGGTTTAACCTGGCAGACCCGTTTTTGAAAACTTTTCAAATACAGGGTCAAAGCCAGTTATGCGGTCTGAAAGCAGCATAAACAGGCTATAGGGGCTGCTGGAGAGGGGGACAAACAAAAGGGGGAACTACTGAGCAGCCAGGGAACAACTACTAAGAGAGAACTACTGTGGAATAAGCTAAGGGGGAACTAATAAGGGTACTATTCTGTGGCACTACTATATGGGATTCTCTGAAAAAATAAGGATAAGGGGCTCTCTGAAAAAAAAAAAAAGATTTTTTATTTTTACTGCAGGGCTGCCTGCTATCAGTCCAGCTGTGCTGTCCAGTGTCCCATATCAGTCCAGGGGTGCCCACATGTGTCCCGTATCAGTCCAGGGGTGCCCGCATGTGTGCCGTATAATTCCAGGGGTGCCCCCATGTGTGCCATATAATTCCAGGGGTGCCACCATGTGTCCTATATCAGACCAGGGGTGCCCCCATGTGTCCCATATCAGTCCAGGGGTGCCTGCATGTGTCCCATATCAGTCCAGGGGTGCCCGCATGTGTCCCGTATCAGTCCAGGGGTGCCCCCATGTGTCCTGTATCAGACCAAGGGAGCTGTCCTTTTTTAATGAAAAGAAAAGAAGGTGTTGGTTTTTTTTTTGGGGGGGGGGGTTACTGCAAGGGCTGTTAGATGTGCTGTATCAGTCCAGATGTGAGCCCAAGGAGTGCCATTCAATTTCAGGCGTGCTGCCCTTTTTTTTTAATTAAAATAATATTTTTTTTTTTTTTTTTTTACTGCAGGAATGTTGCCATGCATGCCGTGCCATATAATTCCATGTCTGCCCCCAGTCCAGGGGTGCCTCCATCTGTGCCGTATAATTCCATGTGTACTGTATTAGGTCAGGGGTGCCTGCATGTGTGATGCATAATTCCTGGGGTGAGCCAAGATTGTCATATAATTCATGGGTTGCTGCCAAGTCTTCTGTATAATTCATGGGGTGCTGCTAAGTGTGTCGTATCAGTCCAGGGGTGCCTGCATGTGTGCCATGTAATTCCATGGGGTCCCGTATCAGTGCAAAAGGTGCCCGCATGTGTGCCGTATAATTCCAGGGGTGAGCCAAGTCTGCCGTATAATTCATGGGGTGCTGCCAAGTGTGCTGTATTAGTTTAGGGGTGATGCTAAGTGTTCCGTATCAGTCCAGGGGTGCTGTTAAGTGTGCCGTATCAGTCCGGTGTTTGTGCCGCCCACTTGTGTTGCTTATCATAGTCATCCAGCTACCTTGGTGCAACCTTTTGGCCTAAAAGCAATATTGTGAGGTGTTCAGAATAGACAGGAAATGAGTGAAAATTAGTATGGGCGCTTCCATGTTGGATTCCATCACCTGATTATTTCCAGCCACTCCCAGCAAGATGACCACAGCATCCAGTGAGGGAACATTGGTACCTATAAAGGGAGCTACCTGAGCACTCACAACCTGCCAGTACAATGTCAATTCTCCTGAGGTTACAAATATGTGCTGAGCTCCATGGTACTCTGTATCAGTACAGTTCTAGTCCATCCGAATTCCATTTTCAGTCTAGTTGCTACTAGTGTCTGCTTCACCACATTAATAACACCTGCCCAGTACCAGTTCAGTTGTCAATGTGTTTTCAGTCCAGTTGACAATCTGGTTCTAGACCAGCCATCCTTCTGGGTCCTGTCTGGTTAACGAACCTGTTTCCATTCATTCACCATTCTAGTTCGACTGGTTATCTGTTCTATCCTCAACACTAATTAGATGGTCAAGCGGCATTTGTGATGTGAAAGAGGAATTAGAGTGTGTGTGTATTTGTGTGTGTATATATATTCTTCCCGTGCTTGCATGGGTTTGTAAGCTTCACTGGGGCAGGGACGGATGTGGATGTTCAAATATTCTCTGTAAAGTACTGATGTGCACTATGTATGTACTATATAAATAACTGGTAATAATTTTATATATATATATATATATATATATATATATATGTATACTTTGACAGAAATCACATACACTGGACAAAAATTAAGTTGTTGCTTTTAGTCGTTGTAGGTAGCATACAGGCTTGACAGTTTGGCAACACACAAGTCGCAGCATTGCAGTTTTTCAGCAGGCAATATACAAGCTTCACAATGTGGGTACAATACACCAGGGTTCCTAGCATAGTCACACACCCCAATTCTATTGCCCAGTCACTAACTGGCATTGGGAACCCTGACCCTCTGCTCTGTACAAACTTTTAACAGGAAACCAAAGGTGATGTTTGTCAGAGACCTAATTTTCTGACATTCTGATCCCATTCCCGGCATCTTAGATTCATCCAAAAAGGAAATATGGGTGAATGAATTACCCATAGGAGCCCACTTGGCAGACACCAAGACCGAACAGATGAATTGGGTGTTGCGGGTACAATGATCCACTGCTGCTACCAAACGTGAGGAAACAACCCTTAGCTGGGATGAGATTCAAATCACTCGGGCAGCCAAGACTATATATAGTATAAAAATAAGTCTTTATTATCATAGCACAACAGAATACAATGCTCACATGGTACAGGATAATCAGTAGCATAGATCCTCCAGCAGCCTCTTGCAGTCAGCACACTGAAATGTATTTATTTATTTACAGTTTATTATATAGTGCAGTAGATTCCATCATGCTTTACAATTGTAGACAGTGATGAAACAAACTGGGAAACAACAGACAGACTTGGAGGTAAGAGGGCCCTGCTGCAAGCTTACAATCTATAGGAACATAGAAGGGAAACACAAGGACAGACACTAGTAATAGCATAGCAGTCCCACCAAGTTACAAGCCCTGAAGAAAAAAATATATAATACATAAATTCCTCAGAGGGTTATGTATGTGGTACTTAAATATGATAGGCTTGCCTGAAGAGGTGAGTTTTCGGGGAACACTTGAAAGTTTGGAGGCTAATAGAGAGTATTATTGTGCGTGGAAGGACATTCCTTAGGGTGGGAGCAGCCTGATGAAAGTCCTGTAATAGTGAATGGGAGCTAGTGATCCGTGCGGAAGAGAGACACAAATCTCTCTTGTGGAGTGGCTGAGATGGGAGAGATATATGCTGGTGCAGTATGGTCAATGGCTTTATATGCGAGTAGAAGTATTTTATATTGCACACGGTAAAATAGAGACAACCAATGGAGGGACTGGCAGAGCGGATCAGCAGACGATGAGCATCTTGCTAGGAAGATCAGCCTAGCAGCAGCATTTAAAATGGATTGCAGTGGCGAGAGTCTGTTCTTGGGAAGACTAGTTAGGAGACTATTGCTATAGTCAATGGGATATAATGAGCGCATGGATAAGAGATTTAATAGTGTCTTGTGTGAGATAGAGTTGTATTTTGGATATGTTTTTTAGATGCCTGTAACATGATTTGGAGACCGATTGAATATGGGGAACAAAGGACAGTTCAGAGTCGAGGATGACCCGCTAGGCCCATTAACCAATATCAATGGGAAAAGTTTTACAGATGATAAGGGAAAAGCACACCTGTTAAATGGGTTCTTCTCATCAGTGTTTACTAGGGGAGAGCAGATAGAGGAATGCACAGGTACCACAATTGGGATGAATAAGCCAGATCTCAATATTGATTTCACGACCAATGAAATAATATTGCGGCTCAGCAAAATCAAAACAAATAAATCACCAGGGCCAGGTGAAATCCATCCTAGGGCACTAATGGAACTAAGGGGTTTATTCTGGTTGGTGCGGCCAAACGTGCGTACGTTCCATATCAGCGTACGCTCACCGTACGCGGCCGTTGAGCTAAAGTCCACCCACAAAACAGCCGCATACGTACGGGCACAAACACCGACAAAGGGGAGTGGCGTACAATTGAGCGTACGCCAACGTACACGGACCCCTTAGACTCCGAAAACTGGCGTACGTCACCGTTTACGGACGTCTCTCGTCAGTCTTACCACCGACTTCTTGCGGCTACAGTATCTGAGCGTACATCACCTTGCACGGACGGGTCTCTATTGTTTTCAATGGAAAACTCAGCGTATGTCACCGCTCGTGAGAGTGAGCGTACGTCCGTGCACGCTGGCATACCCTTCACATATATGGCCCTCATAATCTACCCTTTCAACTATGATTAAGAAAATTAAAAGAATTATTCTATTTGTTAATCAATTATTGTTTGCTATTACCTCAATTGTCTACCTTCATGAACAGCCTAAAAATAATCCATTTTAACCCTCCTTACATGTATATATTTTATGTTCTAAGGTTGCATTTTAATCACTATCTATGTGTCCCCACATTGCTTTTAAATTTAAATAAAGTCATGGTGTTGTTTGTGTGTATGTACTAAATTATGTCAATAATTAGTTTAATCCGATTTTGTAACATGTATACCTACCCTGATGTTATGTCTGATGTTTTAATCTAACAACAATAAAATATCATGCCTTTTCACTATGTGTTATTTCACACAAAAACACACACATTCACACATCATTCGTTACCCCTCACCTCAAATTAACAATATAACTTACATTACACATCTGTATGTACCTGCCCTTACAAACCCTCTCACATATTTATGATTAAAAACACAGGCAACTTCTAACTTTACAAAAACTTTTATTTTAACAAAACAGAGTAAGGGGGGGGGGGGGGAATTAAAGGAGGGCCTCCAGTCGGCCAAAAAGAATGTGTAAATAAAATAATGTCAGGAAGATTTCCCGCAGAATTTGCTCAACATCATCCTGGTGCTGTTCTGTGTCTGTAGTGAAGGGAGAAAAAACATTATATTTAATATATCATATACACAAATGTTTGTTGCATTGTAACATAATATGAATTTGGGAGTTAAGTGTGAAGGCCACATACATTTTTCAACTACATTGAAGATGGGTCTGCTGTAAACACAGTACTAAAAATTAATATGTTTACACACACATACTGTACATATTACATAACATTAAATAAATTCCTCCTTCTTGGATGAATGTATGCTGTATCCCAATTAGTAGGTTTGTGTTGGGGGACTCACCTCTAACCTCACAATTAGGCTGTGCTATTTAAGGGTAATGACATTGTTGGGGCTTAAGCACTCCTTACTAAATTTTGGACATTGCTGTACAAATTATAGGCCTAAAGCTATGTTTGTAAAGCATGCATCCGCATGGCCTTACACACTATTAACAAAACAATCTATAAATTAATGTTGCACATCATGCTGGGAAGTGGAGTTACACAACACCTGGACACACATAACTACAACACCACTAATGTCGGATATGTCATTGGATGTACTGTTATGTCAATTATTCAAGGGGTGAGCCATGGCCACACTCAAAAAACCACCAAGGGGACCCTTGTTCCTGGAGAAGGACAGACCACACCTCATGGTCGACCTGCAGTGATATGTTGCAACTAATGATGATGTTGAATACACATATGTGGTTGTTGTGATTGTTTATGTGTAGAAATGTGTAGGTAAACATTAGCCACATTATTTACTTACGGCTAGTTGAGCCATCCTGCTCGCCGCTGGTTGGGTGTCCGGTGGTTGGGGGGGTCAGGAGCAAGGGGGATGGGATTGGACTTTGGATAGAGGTAGTGGGTTGGAGTGGGGATTGGAGAGGTTTGGGGGTGGGTGGTGGGGAGGTGTAGGGGGGTTGGAAATGGGGTGGGGAGGGGGTGGGGGTGGGGGTAGGGGTGTGGGTGGGGGTAGGGGAGTGGCTGGAGGAAGGGGAGGTTGCCTCCTCACGGCCTTCCTCCTCCTCCTCCTCTTCCTCCTCCTCCTCTTCCTCCTCACAGCCTTCCTCCCCCTCCTCTTCATCCTCACGGCCTTCCTCCTCCCAGGCTGCCTCCTCCCGGGCTGCCTCCTCCTGGGCTGCCTCCTCCTGGGCTGCCTCCTCCCGGGCTTCCATGCGTGCCCTGGCGCGTGCTGAAATGTTCATGTTGATGGCATAGAAATCGAAGGTTGGGTTTCATAAAAATGGGGGAATGAAAAATTCACATTAGTCATGCTCATAACCTTACAAATGATAATTTCAGTTATATTTAATACATTTATCATGCTAACTAATTGATATGCTACACCCAAAAACAGAGGGACTACATATACCCCCCATATACCCCCATATACCCCCCATATACACCCCATATACACCCCATATACTCATGCACATATTTATAAAAACTACAGAAATCATTGCTAACAAACGCAGACATATTTGTAAATATATACTTACATCGGCCAATATGGCGGCGAATTGTGCTTAGCAGCACTGGCTGCCGCCGGCGCAGGTCAGACCAGCGCCGCTCCACTTTCCCCTGGCTTCTGCGGACGCCGGTCCGGGCGTAGATTAGCCGGCGGGCAGCATTATATGCCCGCCGCTTCTCCCTGTTGGACACATATGGGCCCCTGGGCCCCAGACGCCGGTCCATGACCTCAACCAAGGC
Source organism: Crinia signifera (assembly GCF_055691185.1). NCBI lineage: Eukaryota > Metazoa > Chordata > Amphibia > Anura > Myobatrachidae > Crinia > Crinia signifera. The sequence continues at coordinate 233,656,206 of NC_139217.1, read as the reverse complement.
CACCAGCTCCTGGGTAGAAAAGGAGTTAGCCCTGGTTGAAGACATATTGGCAATGGCGCAGTTATTAATTGCAGGTACATATATAACTTTTGGTGGTTGCTGATTGGTCTAAAAACTTGTTTGTTTAGTATTAACTTTATTAATCCTTCTTACATTAACAATATGTATGTGAATAGAAACTTACGCGGACCGTTCCGATATACACACACCATAACAAACAGTATGCTTTCAATTTATTGAGAAACGTACTGTATATACAGTGTGCTAAAAAAATACACGCAACCATCTACTAATACATACGCTGATAACAAGGCACATACAACATGCTTTCAATGTAGAGACGTACTGTATATACAGCGTGCTAAAAATAATACACGCAACCATCTACTAAAACATACGCTGATAACAAGGCACATACAACATGTTGGTGTATGACAAATTCATCCTCATAACATATGTAAGGAAAGCATTATAACGTTGTTATGTTTTTAAATGTTATTTAGAAAGCATACACGAACTCCAACAGATACCACCTGAAAACACTCATCATTGGAATGACAGTTGCACACATTTAACCATGTAGCACACAATGGTCAACAACCTGTGTATGTGCATGTACAGGTGAATGTTCAGGTGCGTTGAGACTTGCGTAATTTAATCGGGAATTATCGGCGGGAAATATCGGCGTAAATTAGCTAATACATTGCGGGGAAAAATATACGCCCCCTTGTTCATGGCAGGAGTTTACCATATAAATATCCAGTCAGATGCAGGCCATAATTGCTGCAAACATGTCTAGCTCAGATGATTCCGCAGCTGAGGACGCTCTACAGAGAGCAAGAGCAGAATCCTTGCTTGAAAGGTTGAGGCAGAGGGAGCAGGAGAGGACAAGGAGGAACCAAGAGCAAGGGGGCCCCTCACTAACAGGCACTACTGCAACGCCACCACCTCCACAAGGGCCAAGCAACCAGCCAGAACAAGAGGTTGCATCTCTCCAAACAGGTGTGACCCAGCAGGTGCATGGTGAGAGAACTGGGGCCACCAGAAAACGAGCTGCAACATCTAGGGCGAGGACTTAGCAGGATACCACCACCAAAAAGAGAAACCCTGCATTTCTAGAGGCAGAATTGAGAATATTAGTGCCCAGGGCACGAGAATGGATCGAATTGCCAACCAGGAAGCCGGGTGCCAGTGCAAAGAGAAACCTTTGGGAGAAGATCACAGAGGAAGTGAACCAGGTGTCACCAGTGGTCAGAGATTGGCTATCAGTGAAGAAAAGGCAAGTGTGTTTCTCCCCCTGATAATGTCATATGTGTGTACATATGTTACATGTATGTTTGGAGAATAATAGAAAGGTGTGTTTGTAGATAGTGCTACACTTCAATGTCACATGTGAACACAACCATGTCTAATAACCCACATTTATATATGAAACATGCACCATTGGTGTGATGTGAGGTTATGGGCACAGTTCTGCTCATGTGAAGTATGTGATGGGACAACAGAAAGTGTGTTGTTGAAAAAGAGTTGTTGTAACATGTTCCATATGATGCTACTGAAACAAGAATGTCCAAACTGTGCACATGTAGCTGGTGAGAAACTACACATCCCAGTATGCCTTCCCATAGTTAAATTACTCCATAATAACAACACTGTCAAGCTATGGTGGAATGTGTAGTTTGACACCAGGTGGAGGTGCATAATTTGGCCATGGATGATGTCATTTCTGCATAGTGATCTATGTATGTGCATTTAGTGTCCTAATGAATGAGATGAGACACTGAAATGCCTCATAATTGAGATATTAATGTGTGTGTGGGAAACACATGCCTAAAAAACATAAGATCACCCACACTAGGAAATGTAACGTAGTCATGATGTTCACTAGCACATTGGTGCACATATCTCATGGTGATATTTGTATTTTTGAACTTGTAGGTGGTCAGACTTCAAAACTACACTGAAGAGGAAGATGACTGACCGGTACAACCACAGCATGTCCACCGGGAGGGGGCCTATGCCAGATAATTTGGAATATACCCCCCTGGAGCAGGACGCCTTGGATGTCATTGATGTGGCCGAGGTCAGGGGGATATCCAATATGGATAGTGAGCTCCCGGTGGAGGTCTTTGCTGCTGCTTTTGATGGTAAGTCACAGTAATGCATTGTATTTGGTAAGATAGTTTTTTGTGTGTATGTGATGGTGACATTGTTTTCAATTATTATCCTAGAAGAAGCAGAAACACAGGATGAACCGGCAGCATCTTCCTCTGCAGAGCCACAGGTGGAGCAAGTGGTCCAGCCTCCACCAACACGACACCCCCAGCCACAGGACACATGGGATGCCAGGTGGATGGTGATGCTGGAGAGGATCGAGCAGCAAGGGGAGGAGGCTGCGGTCCGTCAGCAGCAGGTTGGGGATTTTCTGGCGGATTGGAAGGCCACAAACAGGCAGCAGTGTGAGGCCTTCAACCGCACAAATGACACTCTGGCGGCTGGCATGCAAAGCATTGCCCAACAACTCAGCCACCAGAATGACATTCTGGTGGAGCTGCTCACCACCGCCAGGTCCCTAAGGGACCCCAACCTTCCACCTCTGCTGACCCTTCTGTGTCCACTAGGGGAAGACGGCGCAAGCCGTCAGAGCCAAAGGCCCCTGTCCCCAAGGCCCCATCTAAAAAGGGGAAAAAAGGGCCTAAATAATGACACCTGGTTCACTTCCTCTGTGGTTGGACCCCAAATGTTTAAATTGCACTGGACATCCACTTCCTGAGTTGGCCATCTATCCATTTTCGTGCCATGGGCAGTAAAGTTCTTATTTTGATTTCTAGAAATGCAGGATAAATTTTTGCTGGTGTGTATCATGCTTAGTATTCACCCTGGTTGTTGCAGTTCGTATTCTGGTGTCCACATTTCTTTCACCATTGCATTTGCAGGGTAACACATGTTTGGAGATATGCAACCTCTTGTTCTGGCTGATTGTTATTTTTGTCTATATTTTATATTTTAATTTTATTTATGACATTAAAGTGTCAAATAAGCTGTGATGCTGAACAGCAAATAAATTTATTTTCACAATTACCACACAATTGTTGTATGTGTAATTTCTTGTAAGAAAAAAATAATACATTTATGTGTACTTACTGACCAGGGTATTTTTGTGCATTTCTTGAAGTGTGGTAGAAGTTTCCCATGTGTAACCCTCTCCATGGCCATTCACATGTTCATATCCAACTTTTCCCAGCTAATTAGTTTATGTCAGCACATGTGCAGAGCAACTTAATAGGTGAGAAAGCAGTTTGTGTGCAGGTGAGGTAGCTCCTACATTAGTAGGTAAAAGCAGGTCCAGAACAATGATTTCCTCATGGAGTGGGTGAGGTAGACAAACACAGCGGTGTAGCTAGGTGCCATGGTGCCCGGAGCAAGGTCATATTTCGCCCCCCCCCCGGGGTAATGAATTGGGGGCGTGGCTAACATGTGTTGGCATGTTACATTTGAAATATATGACACTGTGGCAGAATCTGCTACGCTATATAAGACGCTGTAACGGAATCTGCTGCACTATATAAGACACTGTAATGGAATCTGCTGCTCTATATAAGACACTAACGGAATCTGCTGCACTATATAAGAAACTGTAACGGAATTTGTTGCGCTATATAAGAAACTGTAACGGAATCTGCTGCGCTATATAAGACACTGTAACGGAATCTGCTGCGCTATATAAGACACTGTAACGGAATCTGCTGCACTATATAAGACGCTGTAACGGAATCTGCTGCGCTATATAAGACACTGTAACGGAATCTGCTGCGCTATATAAGACACTGTAACGGAATCTGCTGCGCTATGTAAGACACTGTAATGGAATCTGCTGCGCTATATAAGACGCTGTAACGGAATCTGCTGCGCTATATAAGACACTGTAACGGAATCTGCTGCACTATATAAGACGCTGTAACGGAATCTGCTGCGCTATATAAGACGCTGTAACGGAATCTGCTGCGCTATATAAGACACATATGAGAGATTCACCCCCCCCCCTCCCTCTCCCCCACAAATCCCCCAAACCCCATGATCAGTCCCATAATTATTTATGTTTAGTAAAAAACTAAAATCCACCTTGAGAAGAGCAGGGTGGCAGCAGAAATCAGAGTGATCCCCCCCCCCACCCCGGACCCCACCAAACCCCCAGACCCCATGATTATTTCCTTAATTCTTTATCTTTCTAAAAAAAAAAAAAAAAATCTACCTTGAGGAGCACAGCACCAGCCATTCTGTGTCGAGGCAGGGGACTGGGAGGAGTCTTCCTTATTTCTGCTGCTCAGCGCTGCCCGGGAGCCGGCCCGAGCAGCAGCAGCTTGGTTAGGGACTGGAGCAGGGAGTCACGTGACGTGGCCCCATCGTTTTCGCGGCGGCAGGACCAGGTGAGCAGGGCAGACAGGGGCAGGCGCCGGGCATGGCAGCCGCCGGCGCACGCTGCCCTGCGTGTGTGTGAAATGAGTTATTGCAGGGACTCCACTTCATTTGCGGAGGGGGGGGGGCGGCGCCCTGCGCCCAAACTGCGCCCGGAGCGGGTGCTCCGGTGGCTCCGCCCTCCCTACGCCTCTGGACAAACAAGGGTCAAAAGGGACATTTGTGTAGGAATGCATATGTGTCCTCCCTAAAAAAACAGTCATGTGTTGGTACAGGTATGTTAAAGATGTGTGAATCGGCCAAACATGATAAAATTGCTTGTGAACAAACATGTTTAACTATTTAAATATATATGAGTTTACAGTGTCATAAGCAGATGTAGGAATCCTTTGTTAGAGAGATGTGATTGCAATAATGTGATTGGTGGCATCTTACATCCAGAGTGTAGTAACATCCAATTCATAGCAGATCACAAAGTGGTACAGTTCTGTATTTTGGGTACTATACAAAGATTGTGTGCAAAATAGTGGGCATGGGCTTAAAACATTGCTGAAACATCCTGTGTAGCTGTTAGATGTGGTTTATGTTATTGTATCATAAATACAAAACATATGTTTGTATTAGAGTGAACACGTTGACACATGTCGACTTGTGTAGATTGAGTGTGCTACTGTGTAAAGTCTATGAAAACACGTAGTGAATGTGTATAAATGTTTAACAAATACCTACATTACCATATATAAGCAGGTCTTAAAAAGATTCTTACCTTAAATTAAACAAACCTTTAAATGTAGAGAAGTATAGAAAGATAAGCTTCCAATGTGTTTGAGTGCTGTGTGTGGCTTGCAGGTAGTGAAATAATGGTTTGGACTTAATAGACTGCAGCATTGCTTATTACATTCAGGTGTATGTGTTTGAGTAGTAATCAGCGTTAATTAGCAGACCCAGGCATCCGCTGTCATGCGGTATCTGTAGGGGTGGTCTGAGGTGGCGGTTGGCGGCCGCCTGTTTTGTGTCCGAAATGAACGGTGCTTTCGCCGATCGAGCGGTAGTAGCACCGTTCGTTTTTTGTGCACACCCCCGTGTACGCCCATGTTTACGCCCATTTTCCCTCATTATTTCGGCCGCTCCCCTCAACACGCCCGTCCGTGAGCGTTGTGGAGTGGTCGCGCCTGCGCATTGGAGATGGTACGCATGCGCAGATCCAAAAAGAAAACGGAACGTACGCGTACGGCCCAGCCGCACAAACCAGAATAAGGCCCTAAGGGAGGAACTAGCGACCCTCTATATTGCATTTTTGATAATTCACTATCATCAGGTAAGGTAACAAAATACTGGAGAATAGCAAAGGTAGTGCCAATATTCAAAAAAGGAAAAAGGGATGACCCAGCTAATTACAGAGCGGTGAGCTTAATATAAATAGTGGGTAAAATATTTGAGGGATTTTTAAGGGATGGTATCCTGGATTATTTAGACTTTCATAGTTTACTTAGTATTAATCAACATGGGTTCGTGCCAGACAAATTTATTAGGCTTCTATGAGGATGTCAGCACAAACCTTGATAATGGAAATGCAGGAGATGTGGTCTTCCTAGATTTTGCAAAAGCTTTTGATACAATACACCAGGGTTCCTAGCATAGTCACACACCCCAATTCTTTTGCCCAGTCACTAACTGGCATTGGGAACCCTGACCCTCTGCTCTGTACAAACTTTTAACAGGAAAGACCATATGTCATATAAACAACCACAAGAGGTTGATAAATAAAATGGAGGACCTGGGATTAAGGGCAACTACCTGTAGATGGGAAGGGAACTGGCTGTGTAATGGAGAACAAAGAGTGGTTGTGAACAGTGCCGTATCAAATATGACATTCTAGCATGTATTAAAAGGGGCATGGAAACTAGGGACTCAAAAGTAATTATGCCACTGTACATGGCATTGGTTAGACCTCACCTTGAATATGGAGTACAATTCTGGGCCCCACACTATAAAAAGGACATCATAGAATTGGAAAAAATCCAAAGAAGAGCGACTAAACTAATCAGGGGAATTGAGAATTTAAACTATGAGGATAGATTGAGCAATTTGGGACTATTTACACTAGAGAAGAGACGTTTAAGGGGGGAAATGCTCAACATATACAAATATATCAAGGGCCAATATAAGGAACTGTCAAGCACCCTTTTTACTGCAAGAAAGGAATCTAGGACACGAGGGCATGAGTTTAAATTAAAATAAAGAAGATTTCGTCCCTCAACAGAATTTTTTTTTTTTTTACGGTCAGAGCAGTCAAACTGTGGAACTCTCTTCCTGGAGAAGTGGTGTCGGGAGACACAATAAATACGTTTAAAATAAGGTTGGACAAACATTTATTGGTTAAAAACATCCAAGGGTACAAATACAAATCATAAACTATCTTTAAAATGAATCATATTCTGTCATGAACAAGGGATAAGCTATTAAAACCTAGGTTGAACTCGATGGACGCAAGTCTTTATTCAGCCTTATCAACGTGCTTGTGGGGTAGGGTAGCTTTTGAGTTGCCAACAGTTATGGAAATATCAGGATGGTAACTGTTCTTGGCTGGTGGGAATATAAAAAATTCTTTTTTGGAAAGACTGAGTTTGAGGTGGCACGAAAACATCAGCATGAAATGGCAGAGAGGCATTCAGAGACACAGCCCAAGACCACTGGTGACAACTCTGGGGTTGATAGATAGATTTGAATATCATCCGCATACAAATGATACTGAAATCTGAAAGAGCTGATGAGTTTGCCAAGCAATGAGGTATAGATTGAGTCAGAGAAGTGAACATTGAAAGAATGATCAGATAGGTAAGATGAGAACCAGGAAAGGGCTGTATAATTAAGATCTAGGGAATGCAGTGTTTGTATGGGAAGAGTATGATCAACAGGTGTCAAACCCAGCAGAAAGATCTATAAGAATAAGTAGTGAGTAATGTCCTTTAGACTTAGCAGCAACCAGATCATTCACCACTTTAGTCAGTGCTGTCTCAGTGGAGTGTTAGGAACAAAAGCCTCACTGAAGTGGGTCTAATAGGGTGTGAGAGTTAAGAAAGTGTGTAAGGTGAGAGTAGACAAGTCTCTCGAGTAGCTTGGAGAGGCATGGGAGCTGAGAGATAGGATGGTAGTTAGAGAGAGTTAGGGGCAGAATTGTGTTTTATTTTTCAGAATGGGAGTAATCACTGCCTGTTTGAACAGAGATGGAAAAGTGCCAGTAGCAAGAGAGAGATTGCAGATTTTAGTCAAGGTTGGGATAAGCACACGATATAGTGTTTTAATGACGTGTGCAGGTATAGGATCAAGAGGAGAGGAGAGTTAGTAGAGTAGGAGGATAAGAAGAGTGTGGATGCTTCCTTTTCATTTGTGAGCTCAAATGAAGAGAAAGTACCAGAGGATTCAGGTGGGAAAGAAAGAGGGTTAGAGGTTGTGGAAGAGCATACCATTTCATCTTGGATGTTATCAATCTTGTCCTTAAAGTAGGAGGCAAGTTCTTGTGCACTGATGATAGCCAGTGGGGAGGAGGGGATGGTACAGAAGAGACTTAAATGTGTTAAAAAGTCGCTTAGGGTTGGTGGCATGCAAAGAGATGAGAGATGGAAGTATGTTTGTTTGGCAGTGTCCAAAGCATTGCAGTAGGAGTGGTAGATAGACTATGGGGGGTATTCAATGTGGGATCACTGCTGTCGATCCCCGCCGACAGCCGTGATCCAGGCCCGTTTGCGGTCAGATCGATTCACTGTCCCGCCTGCTGCTCAGTGCAAAGGGGGCATGGCCGTAAAAACGGTCGTGGATTGTTGATCTGCGGCCCAGATAATGACAATCCATGGCCGGTATCAGCAGAACGGGCCGGCAGCTTCTAAAGTCGGGCCCGTTCTGCCGTGATCCCTCATCAATGCTGTCGTTAATGACAGCATTGAATAGGGAGCTGACGATATTTCCCACATCGGAAATAGCGGCAGCAGATTGAATACCCCCCTATATGTAAGGAAATTATGTGTAATGAGGAAATTAGTCAGATTACGAGATTTACGCCAATGTCATGACTGATTTCGTAGTTGTCTTGTTATCTTGGAGTGCCACGGTTGGCATCTAAGCCTGCATGGGTTGTAATAGGAAGCTGGAGACACTTCATCAAGGGCTGTTTCAAGAGTATGGTACAGGTTCGGAGACGGCAGAGTCAGGAGAGGTAAATGTATAAATTAGTGAGCGCTGTTGTAGCAGAGCAGTGGAAGGTTGTGGAAAATTAAAAGCATTAGTATTTCTGTAGGTTTGAGTAGGCTTGAATGATTTCTGTGTCAGTGAGATTGGGGTAATGGAGGAGAGCGAGAGGCTGATGGGATTGTGATCAGAGAGATGGAAGGGAGTGTTAGTAAAATCAGAGACTTAGCACAGCCTGGTGAAAACAAGGTCAAGACAGTGGCCATCCTCATGAGTAGAGGAGTCAAACCACTGGGAGAGGCGGAGAGAGGAGGTTAGAGAGAGGAATTTGGAAGCATGCAGAGATGATGGATTGTCAATAGCAATACTGAAGTCACCCTGGATGATGGTGGAGAAGTCAGAGGATAAGAAGTTGGGGAGCCAGGCAGAGAAATTTTCCAGAAATTGAGGTTTGGGAAGCCCAGGTGTGAGATAAATAGAGAGAGAAAGGGGAAATAATCTTAATAGAGTGAACTTCAAATGATGTGAATGTGAGTGAAGGAACTGGTGGTAAATCTGAATATGTGAAGGATTGGGACAGTAATATACCTACCCCACCTCCTTTACAGTTTATAGGCCTGGAGGTGAGAGTGAAGTAGAAACCACCATGTGACAGTGCTGCAGGCGAGGCCGTGTGTAAATTGTGTAAGCCAGGTTTCTGCAATGGCCAGCAGGTTGAAGTTGTGAGAGAACAAGAGGTTGTGGATGGATGTTAATTTGTTGCAAACAGAGCCTGCATTCAATAGAGCACATTTAAGTTGTTTGGAGGGTGGTGGGAGGCATGTGATATTCTATAAGGCTTAGAACCAGTTAAATCTGAGTGGAATAACAATCTCCATGATCTGCAGCCTTACGGTTGCCATTAGCTAGACAGTCCTGTGTCTCCCATCCTGGGGTAGTGGTTGTCACATATTCTGCCCTGGAAGGGTTTCCCCTGATGTCTGTTATACAGGATCCACCGGGATAGTATGGTCCTCCATTGATAAACCTTTCTCCTTATACACCTGATGGGCAAATCCCCCTGATGCCACAAAGTCTACTCAGGGGGTAGGGTCAGATATCCCAATCCTATGTCAGCCAGTATAGTGCAGTAGAGACCCATTGTACATCCCCTGGAAGGTCTAACCTATTATCTCCATGGTTACCTGCTGACCTAGATATATCACTTTGTCTGGCAGCTATTTTACCAGTCACCAGGTATTGTTCTGCTACATTACCAGCAACACCTATCACACCTGCCACAATGGACTAGCATACAGTGGGGTCAATTTACTAAAATGTGTATTCTACTTTACATATGATGTTGCTATGGGCAACCAATCAGAATTTACTACCTTCTAGAAGATAGTATACAGGATCTGATTGGTTGCCCATAGCAACATTACATGTGAAGTAGAATACACATCTATTACACATTAGTACATTTCCCCCAGTATGTGATACAAATGGTAATTCACTGGCCCAGCTACCTGGCTCTCCCTCCTTTCAGACACCAGGGCAATGATCTGTATCATTCCAATACATACAGTTGTGCTCATAAGTTAATATACACTAGCAGAATTTGTGATTTTCTGGCCATTTGTCAGAGAATATGAATGATAACAAACTTTTCTTTCACTCATGGTTAGTGGTTGGGTGAAGCCATTTACTGTCAAACAACTGTGTTTACTCTTTTTAAATCATAATGACAACAGAAACTAACCAAAATGACCCTGATCAAAAAAGTTTACATACCCCAGTTCTTAATATTATGTATTGCCCCCTTTAAAATCAATGACAGTATGAAGTATTTTGTGGTACAGTAGTTGTGGATGAGGCTCTTTATTTTCTCAGATGGAAAAGCTGCCCATTCATCCTGGCAAAAAGCCTCCAGTTCCTGTAAATTCTTGGGCTGTCTTGCATGAACTGCACGTTTGAGATCTCCGCAGAGTAGCTCAATGATATTGAGGTCAGGAGACTTAGATGGCCACTCCAGAACCTTCACTTTATTCTGCTGTAACCAATGATAGATCGACTTGGCCTTGTGTTTTTGGATCATTGTCATATTGGAACATCCCAGTACATCTCAGGCTGATGAGTGCAAATTTTCCTCCAGTATTTTCTGATAACATGCTGCATTCATCTGGCCATCAATTTTGACCATGTTTCCAGTGCCTTTGTAGCTCACACATCCCCAAAACATCAGCGATCCACCTCCATGTTTCACAGTAGGAATGGTGTACATTTCATCATAGGCCTTATTGACTCCTCTCCAATCGTAACCTTTATGGTTGTGGCCAAAAAGTAAAATTTTGGTCTCATCACTCCAAATTACTTTGTTGCAGAAGTTTGGAGGCTTGTCTCTTTGCTGTTTGGAGTATTGTAAGCGGGATGCTTTGTGGCATTTGCGTAGTAATGGCTTTCTTCTGGTGACCATGCAACCCATTTTTCTTCAAATGACTCCTTATTGTGCATCTTGAAGCAACCACACCACTTTTTTTAGAGAGAGTCCTGTATTTCAGCTGAAGTTATTTGTGGATTTTTCTTTGCATCCCGAACACTTTTCCTGGCAGTTGTGGCTGAAATGTTTGTTGGTCTACCTGAATGTGATTTGGTTTACACATAATCTCTCATTTTCCTCTTCTTAATTAAATTCTGGACACTGTTGATTGACATTCTCAGTTGCTAGGATATCTTTTTATATCCATTTCCTTTTTATACAGTTCAATTACCTTTTCCCGCAGATCCTTTGACAATTCTTTTGCTTTACCCATGAATCAGAATCCAGACACATCAGTGCAGCACTGGATGAAAGATGCAAGGGTCTTTCAGGAGACCAGAAACTCACTGACCTATCATATAGACACTGATTACAAGCATACAGATCACAGGTAAGGATAGTTATCTTTAGTAGCCATTCAAACCCTTTTGTGTCAACTTTAGTACATGTTATCAGGCCAAAATCTCCAGGGTATGTAAACTTTTGATCAGGGTCATTTGGGTAGTTTCTGTTGTCATTATGGTTTAAAAAGAGTAAACACATTTGTTTGACAATAAATGGCTTCACCCAACCACTAGCCATGAGCGAAAGAAAAGTTTGTGAGTTATTATTCATATTCTCTGACAAATGGCCAGAAAATCACAAATTCTGCAATAGTATGTAAACTTATGAGCACAACTGTACAATATTTCTAAATATACTGTACCGTATAACAGTAAATAACAATACACATAACATACAGGTGCTCTTGTGCATAAGCCTAGACTGGGCCAAGGATTAAAAAGTATATTACTCTGTGAGAAACAAGAGGTGAATATAAAGGCTATCAGTCTAGGTCCATCTTGTTTCATAATGTGAATTAGCTAAACCAGTGGTTCCCAAACTGTGTGCCGTGGCTCCCTGGGGTGCATCAGGACACTTGCAGGAGTGCCCTAGGTTGGTAGTCCAGGACCAATTAAAATAATTTCTGATCAATGTAATAGGCAAAAATAATGCTGGTCTTAGGCGCCGGCATTACTGGCGCCTCATACCGGCTCACCTGTCAGCTGTTGTGCTGCAGGAGCCATGACTGCGGCCGCATTCTGGCAATCGCCAAGCAGGTCAGGGCGGAAGTGTCGGGTCATTGCCTAGCAACGCCCCGAACTTCCGCCGCACGGATGGAAACAGGGGGAGGCTATTCTCAGGGACACCAGGCTTCACTTCCGCCAGGGAAGGCAGCGTTTTTGAATAAAAGCCGGCTCAGCCTTCTGTCTGATGCCAGTTATAGCGTCCTAGCCTCCTTGTGCTTTGTCGAGTTCCTGGTTCCCTCACGCTGCTTGGCAGTCCCTTCTCCCTGTCACTTCTTGGATGTACTGCTTCCTGGTTCCTGCAGACATCCTGCTCCAGTTGTTTCCAGCGGTACACGGAAGTTTGGAGGTCTTTATCTGCGGCTCCAGACATCTCCCAGATAAGTCAGGGGTAACCCTGCAGTACCTTCCTTCTTCTCATTGTATTATTATTACACCCCTGTGCATTGTTGCGCTTGTTTTATTTATAACCAGGGCTATTTTTGTGCAGGCTCTAGCAGGAACTGTGGCCCTTATTCTAGCTCACTCTTTCTGACAAAATATTTCTTAGATGGACAAAACCATGTGCACTGCAGGTGAGGCAGAAGTAAAACCCCACCCAAATCTAATTATCTCTGCACAAGTAACACCTGCCTCACCTGCAGTGCTCATGGTTTTGTCCATCTAAGAAATATTTTGTCAGAAAGAGTGAGCTAGAATAAGGGCCACAGTTCCTGCTGGAGCCTGCACAAAAATAGCCCTGTTTATAACTCCATCCTGGGCATTGTTGCCTTGACACCCATAATACTGTGTAGAGGGTACATCTATTTACAGTGCCCCCCTTGTTTATTGTACCATCTCGGGTGGTCTACCACCATCAGGGCCATTTAGGGTGGATTCCGGTCTGTCCTTTTGGTGTTTAGTTAGTCTTCCTTTTGCACCGTGCAGCCTCAGTGATCACGTTGTCCTCCTGTAAGACCTGACTGCAACGGAGTCTGGGCGGACCTAATTCGCCCTTACAGCCGGGGCAGTTAAAGGAGGAGCCTAGCACCTGCACGTGATCGCTGACCGCTGTTCCGGGCAACATAGTTAGTGGACAGCACCAGTTACACCTCTGCTGGCCTTACAGCTGGTGGCTGCCAATAATAAAATATGTATACAAATAGAAGCAAATCCTGTCCCTCATCAAGTAACTGAACATGAGGATGTCAAAACTTATATAATTATATTTTCTGAATTTCTCCGTAACAAAATTTTGGCCTATGGGTGCCTTAGAAATGTCTTTGATACTCCAGGCTGCCATTGTTCAAAAAAGTTTGTGATCCACTAAGCTAAACCTTGATTCCAGCAGATCTTTTAGGAAAACCTGCGCTGCTGGACATAATCAGTCCTGCTGCTGCTCCTGATGCTGTTGTTCCACATTTGCTTCATGTGGAACTATGCTGTTCCTGCCACACTTCTCCCCCTTAGCTAAAACCACCATGGTGAAGCTAAGAAATGGATGAATATGAAAGAGTCAGTGTATGAATGTATGTGAGGCAGTGTATTTAAGGATATATTTATAAAGTATAGTGGCAGTGTATGAATGGATCTATGCAAAAAGGATAGAGGTGGTCTATGTATATAGATATATATAGAGAGAGAGAGAGAGAGAGAGAGAGAGAGAGGAGGGTTTGTTTGGCACTCTCTGCAAATATCTGGTCACAGACCGTGGTGCCTCCACACAAAAGTAATTATAGTGGCAGTATTCTCCCAGGGCGAACCTATAGGAAAAAATGAGTGGCACTCTCCGGATTTTTGCAAATAAAGTTTTTAGTGCAAAAAATTAGTAGTACATGGTCGTCATGTAGACGACCATGTACTACTAATTTTTTGCACTAAAAACTTTATTTGCAAAAATCCGGAGAGAGTGACACTCATTTTTTCCTATAGGTTCGCCCTGGTAGAATACTGCCACTATATATATATATATATATATATATATATATATATATATATATATATATATATATATATTGTATGAGAGGTGGTGCGTGTCTGTGTGTGTGTGTGTGTGTGTGTGTGTGTGTATGTATGTCTGAGAGCAGCTATATATGTATGATAGAGTGAGAGTGTTGATGCATGTATGATAGTGGAGCATGTATGAGAGTAGTGGTGTTGTATGTATGAGAGGGGTGGTGTATGTATGAGTGTGGTGATGTATGAGAGTGGTGTATGTATGAGTGTGGTGGTGTATGTATGAGTGTGGTGATATATGAGAGTGGTGGTGGTGTATGTATGGAGGGATGGTGTATGTATGAGTGTGGTGATGTATGAGAGTGGTGGGAGTATGTATGAGAGTGGTGATGTATGAGAGTGGTGTTGGTGTGTGTATGAATGTAAAAGAGTGGTGGTGGTGGTGGTGTATGTATGTATTAGAGTGGTGATGGTGTGTGTATGTATGTATATATGTATGTATATATGAGAGTGGTGGTGATGTATGTATGTCTGTATTTTTTGAGCGTCGTGGTGTATGTTTGTATGAGTGGTGGTAGTGTATGTATGTATGTATGTATGTATGAGAGTGGTGGTAGTGTATGTATGTATGTATGTATGTATGTATGAGAGTGGTGGTAGTGTATGTATGTATGTATGACAGTGGTGGTGATGTATGTATGTCTGTATTTTTTGAGCGTGGTGGTGTATGTTTGTATGAGAGTGGTGGTAGTGTATGTATGTATGTATGTATGTATGTATGTATGAGAGTGGTGGTGAGTGTATGTACATAGTTTTAATAAAGGATAACAGTGGAAAAAAATAAGACAATGTCTTCACAATGCAGTGGGTTGTATGCTGGGCCAGCAATAAAATCATAGGCAACACTACACCTCTTATTCGGCAAAAGTCATACAGACATGTGGAGACTTGAAATGGAGCGGGCCCTAAAAATATTTTGCTATGGGGCCCACAAACTTCTAGTTATGCCTCTGACTCAAATGTCAATAATTCAGGTGGATTAAGCGTATAGGTGAGTGCTCATGTCCTCAATTGATTGTTCTAAATGAGTATGCTGGTGGATGACTCCTTTCAAAAATATTATTAGTTATATAGGCCCCCATACAGATTGGGATGAGAAATCGGGCCAAATCGCATGAGTATGACATCCAATATGATGCGGGGTCCCATGCGTATCAGATCAGAGGTCGGACCTGCTGCACGTCTGACCTCCAATTCAGCCCCCCCCTCCTAGCAGCGAGGAATGGGATTGCATTTAATATGTCACATGCAGAAGTACCTCATGGAGAAGGCAAAATGTCTGTTAGATGAAGGGTGAAGGATTTCTCCTCTTCAACGGCCTGAATGGGCTGGGACTGGCCACTGATTTTCTCCACTGAGTATTAGAAAAATGCACATATTAGTCTGTGATCATTTTTAAAAATATAGATTTTTAGCATTCCAATTTTTTAGAAATATGTTTTAACTGAACACAACTGTGGTTTCAAAAGGCAGCATGATATGAGTAGTTATAAAACTAGAAAATGGTCTACAGGTCCCCCTTGTAAAAAAAATCCTTTTATAAATCAGTCAATTATTTGTATGGTAATGATAGTAATTTAATGGGAAAAAAAAAGATTAGTAATCAAACATTCTACACAATCAATTTTTTTATCATAAAGTATATCTCCTCTACAAATTCTGGCCTTAGTAGCATCTACATTGTATTTAAGTATTGTCTTTACATAACCTAGAATGTGCGGTTCTGTCCAATCCAGAAAAATTGTGGCCACTAAATTTTCAATCTGTTATTTTACTTGTAAGTAATTTTTTTTTTTTTTAAATCATGCTTGACATTAAATGTACCAAAAAGAAAATTAAGATTCTCCAAAAATCACCTTTACAATTATTCAAACTTACAAAAAGTAATTTAATTAAGGGACATTAATATTGAGTTGTTGTACTGTGTGCCTTAATTTTTGTGCTGTTTTAGGTCTGGCTTATTACCTCCGGCTGGGGGTGGCTGCTTGACTTGGCGAGGCGAGGTACTGAGGAGCTGCTAAGGTGGTAGTGTAGAGACGATGGAAATCTTCTGTGCCAGTGGAGCCTGCGTTGAGGGGCCTGTTGAAGTGGTGTGCTCTGCACCTATCTCCTTTTAGTCCAGCAGCATCAGCTCGCAGGATGTTTGTCCCTTTGTGCTCCCTGTCCCCTGCAGTGGGCATCCCCCCAGCTTCCCCCCGCGCTGTGCTGAGTGAATCCCACAGTGCACCTTCACTGAGTGTATGAGAAGTGCATCCTTCTGTATGTGTGTCCCGTGCTGTGAGACTTGTGAGGAGACGGATCGCGTACTAAGCACTGTGTGTGTGAGGACAGCACCATTATATCAGCATATCCAGATCCCCAGCCAACATACCCGCCAGAGAGGGAGCTGTCAATCACTGCCTTAGAGATTTCCCATACAGAGCACTAGCCCCGCTATAAACACTCACAGATCTCCAGCTACAAGTCTGCATAGCTGTGCAAACTTCCCTGATTCAGAGAGACCTCCATACTGTCATCATCTTTCAGCTACAGGAATGATAAGCTCACTAGGGGCCAGATGCACTAAGCTTCAAAAGTGATAAAATGGAGAGTGATAAACAACCAGCCAATCAGCTCCTACCTTCCATGTCACAGACTGTGTTTGAAAAATGTCAGGTAGAAGCTGATTGGTTGGCTGTTTATCACTCTTCATGTTATCACTTTTTGAAGTTTAGATGTAACAAGGGCCGCATAGGCCCGAGTGTAATTAAGAGCCTGTGAATTTGCAGAGTTAAATAAAGTTGTAAACATTAAAGATAAGGCCGGAGGCAAATAGTGAGTGGCAGTTAGATCTGCCCTATCGGGTAGCTGGGGGGCGTCAGCTTAGAGAGAGGTACTTATAGGAAAGCAGACAGGAAGGACTTCCTCTTTGAGTCTGGATTTGGGAGCCGATCGGCTGGCAGCGTGCAGACAACAAAGTTAAGTGCTCATATATCCTGTAATGCTGCCCTCAATTCTTACAGTTAGTTTCAGCTAGGCGCCACGGGACGTCCCAGCCTTTCAGCCCACACGCCCGGGTGACGGACAGAGTCAGCCCGTCCCCTATCAGCTGCCGCAGCACCCGAGCGGGAGGCGGGCGGGGCACGTGCCTGCGTCCACGGTCCCGGCCCCGGCTTTCCCCGCTCAGCATTCAGCCACCGCCGGCGCATCACAGTCGCCAGCGGGGGGCGTCACCAGCGGGTCCCTGCCTCTCACTCCCCTTTCGTCTGTCCCCAGCCGCATGGATCCCGGCGGTGCCTGGTGGGGGGCGGGCAGCGCACACGGTTGCGCTAATGCCTATGCCCGCTCCCTCCGCCACCTCCCCTGACCGCGGGCTGATATAATGGGGGCAGCACATCCCTCTTCCCAGCCCCGCTGCAGCCCGGAATACTCGGGACCGGGCGGCGGCTCCCAGATCTCAAGGCCCCAGGGGCTCCGGGCTTCGGGCCCCGCAGACACCCCCCCCTGTGCAGACCACAGGGCGTCCGCCCCAAGGGGGGGGGGGGGGTTCCAGTGTTATTGGTATCCGAGGGGGGTCCATGACGCCCCGATACCGGGGTTCCGGGACCCTGTCCAGGTCACATATCCCACCGGCATAGGGACGTTGCCGCCCTCTGCTGGTGGATTCTCTTACGGAGTGCAACAGGGCTCTGTGGGTTTCCCATTTGGAGTTTTTATCCCCGATCAGAGCCCCTCAGCTACACAGGGTTCGGGGCAGTACAGATGGCGTAGTGGTTAATGCATTACTGCCTCACAGCACTGAAGACATGGGTTCTGTCCCCACCATGTGTTACATATATGGGGCAGTACAGACGCTGTAATGGTTAGCATTGCCGCCTCACGGCACTTAGGTCATGGGTTCTTTCCCCACCATGTGTTATCAGCAGGCCCCCATCCCCCCAGCAGGGGGCACGACATACCATTTTCCGCAGCTGGCCCCGCTGGGCCGTGTGCGGTTTGGCCCCCGCAACAGGGCGGCATGCCCCACTCGGGCGCCTAGGCTGGGTATTACCCTGGTTTTGGTTCCCGTTTCCCCCAGGTTTTCACCCATTGTCCCCAGGTGCCCCCTACATAGCCTCATTGGGCCGGGCCCACACAGGCAGCCCCGGGGTACACCCAAGCTGCGTGTAGGGGCATAGGGTGTTTCCAAGACACAGGGGCAAAGGGGGCAATACCCCGGGCAGTAGGGCCAGGGTTGTTCATTCGCGCACATAGCACAGCATCCTCATGGCAACCCGGGACCTCTGGTGGTTTCCAGCCCCTCACACAGGTCGCAATACCTTTTCCGCAGCCCCCGCGTATCAGACACAGGGGGAAGTTGGTTGGTCGTGTGTACCAAATGCGTCACTAACCTTTGTTGCTTCTCCCGAGGTCTCGGCGATTCGGCAGCCACAAGACGGAGCATCCTGCCAGTGAAGACATGGCGGCCAGTGAGAACAGCGCGGGAGCAAGGTCAAGGGGCCGATGGATGGTCGCGGCACCCACTTCAACAGATTCAGTGGGACCTCGTAGGCCAATCGGTTTCAGCCAAGCTACAGATGCCCCATGCAGCAAGCGAACTTCACGGCCATACCCCGCTATGAACAGGGGCTACAGGCAGTCGTCGCAGACCCAGCAACCCCGGCTCCAACATCGGCCGGGCAAGTGAGGCATCTATCCGCCTGTCCATACTTCGGCCGAAGTCCCCCGTCAGGGCGGGGACATCACAGGGAAGCGGGTGGCTCCTATAGCGCTGGTGAGCATGATTGCAATCTCCTGTTTCTCCCTCTTGCTACTCCTCTGCTAGCAGCGACTAATTGGGCACCAATAGGTGCCTGCGCAAGTTTGCTAGGCTAAGTGGCACGCTCTGTAGCGAAGCAAATGGGGGAGGGTAGGCACGCTGGGAAGGATAGGGCCAGCGTTGGGCTCCGCCATCATCAGCCATGGGTCACTGCAGTACTTCGACAGTCGCCAGGGGTCTCCGTAAAGGGATGAAGGACAGGATTGTGTAGGGGGAAGCACGTTGACGGGCTTATGTTGACTGGTGACATTAGAATAGAGTGCCATACGGGCTTTAAGCACGTGGAGATATGGCTGAAGGTCATCGGCTAGTGTCATACCCTGGCTCAGGTCCACCCCGAAAGTCATTCCGGGGGGTAAGAAGGGTGCACAGCCTGCCTCCAAAGGCGAGCTTTTTTGCTGGCAAAAGTGCGGCAGGGGCGCAAGGTGTCGTTTAGGCCACCAAGGTCGGGTCGGTCCGGCGGGTCACCCCACCAAAACAGGCAAGTTTTCGCCCTGGCGAAGACAGCACTGACACTGAGTAGCCTCCCCCCCCCTTAACCCATCGTAGATTTCGAGTGGGTACGTAGTCTGCACAGTTGCACAAACGGGGAGGATCCAATTTTCTTGTTGCAAGATTTGCAGTGCGGCTTAGTTTGCACACAACTGAGTCTGTTCGGGGGGTTCCCTCAGGGATTGGAAGTCACTGAGTACTTCCCCGAGAGGGTGCGAAAGGAGGGGCGGGCCGTAGTTGACTTTAACAGGATGCCCGGCCCCTTTTCCCTCCGAGCCCTTGCCAAGTAGGTGCTCCCCCTTTTGGGAGGGGTGCCAGAGAAGGCTCGAGGTAATGTTTCAGGGCCCTGGGGTACAGTTTGCCGCGGACAAGACTTAGGGCCCCTCGGGCGTCCGCTCATACCCGGGCATAGAAATCAACTCTGCTTTCGCCTGGGGGCGGACAAGGTTATAAGCTCTTAAGCCTCATGTGGGAATACTTACGAGGGAAGTGGGCCGGGCTGCCCCAGGTCCAGCCCTATCCAGGTCGGCCGGGCCAATAGGAAGGCCAATATAAGGCAGGCTCAGCCATTACCGGGGGTCCCTTAGCTTCGAGTGCTGGGCCGCCCCCAGGGGCGAGGGTTTTGCCACAAGTGGAAAGGGGCTACAGCGGGGACTGAGGTTCCCCATCCATGGTTAGGCTGTCCCGGGAGATACGCGATGACCTGGTCGCTGGTCTCCATTTATGGTGCACTTTAAGGGGTGCTTCTTCAGACCGCAGAGCCTTCGCCTACGGCCAGGTTTCAGTATTTACACAGGCCCCGGGGTACACGGGTTTCGGGGCATTTTCTTTTTCAGGGCGCATGGCGCAGCCCCATGGCCCCAATCATGGATTGGGAGTGGTTTCACAGCCATTTGGCTGCTATTCGAGTTCTTTCCCATCGTTGTAGCGGTGGGATGGTGGGCTCATAGATTGGCAAGCCAGACGGCAGGTTATAGTGACATAACATAGGAAGGGTGCACAACACTTGCAACCAGGCACCTTTTTTCGCCACTGACACTGCGTTTGCTCGGACATTGGTATTACGCTGCTTGCAGGGCAACATGCATTTTATGGCGCAGCACGTTACAGGTGTGACAACGGCATAGCCGATGCTAGGTCACGGTTTTAATTTACAAAGTTTCGGGAGTTGGTACCGAGCGCTGCACCCTGGGGCTCACTTCTCCATGTCTTGTAAGGCAGATCATAGAGCAGGCATGAGAAGATTACCTTGCCATCCCGGGCCTCATCCACCCGTAGGGCATACGCAGCCACGCGGCACGACTGGGCGTCCTTTTTAGGAGTACCCCGGGAACAGCGGAAGTCGGTTGATGACCATTGCTGTTTCATGCATGGGCACTACGGCGCGGGACTGTCATTCGGCCATGGCTGCGGCATTAGCCGAGATATATTCCGTGCTAAGTTATGCGGAGAACGGTACCCCACCAAAGCCTTTGCGCTAGCGAGGGTTTTTGATTGGTGGGCGTGAGTGCAGACAACACAGCGGATTTACGCAAGTCCAGAGAGCGTAGACGCGGTGGAAATGGTGGCCTGAGTTCAGGGTAGAGCGGAGAGCGCGGAGGAGACGTCGCCCTTTCGGGTGGCGTTTTCTCTCTTGCGTTTCTTTAGGGACTTCAGGGCAGCGAGCTGGGTGCGGCCAGCAAGAATGTCACTGATTTAGGTGCGGTTCGAAGACATGGTCTTCCAGGACGAGTTGTCCTTTGTGTGCTCCACCGGTCTGAGACCGATCAGTTGGGCAGAGGTCGCTGGGTATCCCTGAAGTCCCAGCGAGTAGGGGAGATCTGCCCCATGTGGCTGGCCACGGCATATCTGTGTAAGAGGTGTGCCGCTCTGGCCCAGTCCTCGAGCATGCTGAGGCATGGCCGTGACGCGCTTACAGTGCACTGCGATGTTTAAGCGCTGTGTGGCTGAGTTGGGTTTACGGGTCGCCAATTACGGGACGCATTCGTTCTGTATTGGTGCGACCACCAGCGCAGCAGCGGCGGGACTTCCAGTGTAGACCGTACAATTACTGGGCCGCTGGAAGTCCTCAGCATATAAATCTTATATACGTTAAGATGTAGCATGCGTCTGTGGCGCAGGATCCAAAAAACGCTGTTTACACTCGGTTTCAGAACGACACCGTTCCGGAATCGAGGGGTGAGTTTCCCTCCGATAGTGGGCTGATCGCAATTGGCTTTCCCTCTCAAGTCCACCGGAGGTTTTTTAAGGTTTTCACCTTCACGTGGATCATAGTGTATTAATTTACGTTGTGCATTATAGGTCTAGTCCTAAGTTGTGCATCATACAGTTTAAGTTTGAGTGCTCTAGCGCCTGTTGCGCTGGCCCGAAAACATACTGTTTACAATCGGTTTTGGAACGGTTAGCGTTCCGGAATCGATGGTGTGAAGGGAATTTTTTACTTTTTCCTCTGCAGGGGACTTAATTACAATTGGCTTCCCCCCATCAGTCCACCAGAGGTTTTTTAAGATTTTTCCCCTTCACTCGGGTCTATAGTCAATGCATTTCGGTTGTGTTTTACAGTATAAGGTGTATGCTAACCTTAGGTTTCTCTTTTTCAGCCCCTCCCCCTCCTTTAATGACTCTGGGCAGGGTTTGGTTAGTGGGGCACTCCTATATATATTGGGCTGCTAGGCACCCTTTGGCAGCCACGGCCCCGGAGCTGTCTCAGGCCCGGGAGGTACAGTGGCTAGGCATTAGGGGTTTTCAGTGGGATGGCCTGTGGGACCGGCTGGTCTCCAAAGCCCGGAGATTAGGCAGACCTGATGTGATAGTAATACACCTGGGTGGCAATGACTTGGTCAAGCGGACCGGCATGGCGTTGACCATACAAATTGAGAAAGACATGGCGAGGTTACAGGAGCGTTGGCCAGGTGTACTGCTGGTTTGGTCTGACATAGTGCCCCGTTTCACATGGCGGGGTGTCGGAGCATAAAGGCTGTTGAGAAGGCCAGAAAGAAAGTGAACCACGCCGTATCCAGATACATAGTGGCAAGGGGTGGTAAAGCAGTCAGGCTTCCAACCATTGTAAAAGACAACCCGAGGCTGTATAGGCCGGACGGGGTTCATCTATCGGACCCCGGTATGGCCATTTTCCTGCAGGATATTCTTTTGTGTTTAGCGTACTTAGGGCGTAGGTAGTTGTTTTTTGGGGTGGCGGGCCTTGTGGCACAGGTTGACCCGGCTGGGTAGGCGTGCCAAGGCAGTGGCGGTTGAGCGCTCTCGACCAGCACTCAGAGGTGGTGTCAGGTGGTCTCCGTAAGGTATGGCCCGCCCCTCTGCCAAGAAGGTAGGCGAGTCCCGACTCAACGCGGTGGGGCGCTGGACACTTCCTGGAAGTGCCCGCGTCTGGCCCTAGGAGGGGCATGGCATGCCGCCGCGGAGCGGGCTGTACACACAATTGTTGAGTGATGCCAGCGAGTGGGGCGACCTGGTCGCCGCCATGAGGGGCATCCGCGTTTTGAGGGTGCTGGTCTCAAGTGCTTCTTCTTGCCATCCCTAAAACAATTAGGGTCATACCATCTTTAAATAAATATCCTAGATGACCTTTAAACTTACGCAGTTGGTGTCCGTGTCTTATTTATAGTTAAGGTGTCAGTGTGAGTTATTTCTAGGCTTAAGTGTTAGATAAAGGTATAAGATAAAGCAGCATAATTCTCTAGGCGCCTTAGATGTAACAAGGGCCGCATAGGCCCGAGTGTAATTAAGAGCCTGTGAATTTGCAGAGTTAAATAAAGTTGTAAACATTAAAGATAAGGCCGGAGGCAAATAGTGAGTGGCAGTTAGATCTGCCCTATCGGGTAGCTGGGGGGCGTCAGCTTAGAGAGGGGTACTTATAGGAAAGCAGACAGGAAGGACTTCCTCTTTGAGTCTGGATTCCCACCCTCCCTTCCCTTCTAATGTGCTACCTGGGCTGTTTGAGCCTTCACCAAATTTGAATTCAGATCATATTTACAATCGGCGGTTAAGCGCTCTCGACCAGCACTCAGAGGTGGTGTCAGGTGGTCTCCGTGGGGTATGGCCCGCCCCTCTGCCAAGAAGGTAGGCGAGTCCCGACTCAACGCAGTGGGGCGCCGGACACTTCCTGGAAGTGCCCGCGTCTGGCCCTAGGAGGGGCGTGGCATGCCGCCGCGGAGCGGGCTGTACACACAATTGTTGAGTGATGCCAGCGAGTGGGGCGACCTGGTCGCCGCCATGAGGGGCATCCGCGTTTTGAGGGTGCTGGTCTCAAGTGCTTCTTCTTGCCATCCCTAAAACAATTAGGGTCATACCATCTTTAAATAAATATCCTAGATGACCTTTAAACTTACGCAGTTGGTGTCCGTGTCTTATTTATAGTTAAGGTGTCAGTGTGAGTTATTTCTAGGCTTAAGTGTTAGATAAAGGTATAAGATAAAGCAGCATAATTCTCTAGGCGCCTTAGTGCATCTGGCCCTAGCTGAGGAAGCTGCTGATTCCCTAAGGAGGCGGGGAAATGTGTCATTTATACAATCTTTTTTTGCTGAGCGACTTTCCCTCTTTGAAATACCTGGGGATCCCCTACATACCTGCAAGTTTCCCTCATAAACCCTGCCACATCCAATTTCTGCCAGTCCAGCTCTAAACCCAAGGCCTGGGCTTTCAGAGCCTGCAACACAGGATTGCTGCCAACACAGCCACAAGCAGAAATGCCTGGATGACACACTACTAGCAGGTATAGGGAGGTTGTATTTTTATTGTGTCTGACCAGACAAGGGAATAGATAGTGCATCACCTACTATCCACCCACAAGTAGGACCATACAGATTCTGGGACACTAACAGTTTCCAATACAGACCTTACTCCTAACAACTAATCCAGTTGGGGCAACAAATAATAACTAATTGGGTCGGAATAACCTACAATCAAAAAGATAATCCTACTAACTTCATAGGATTAACCTTATATGATCATCTCCTGTTGTGGAAACTCATTTTCCTTTTTTTAATTTTTATTATTATTATTATTATTATTATTATTATTATTATTACTATTATTATTTTTCAATAATTTAGTCATTTGTATTAATTGTATCACTGGCCAGTGAATTTTAGTGTAATAAATACCATATTTCTTTATATATACATCGTTTCCAGCGTGTTCTATATAATTTGTCTACAGGGATGATAAGTACCTGCACCATACACCTGTTGTACCCTACCTGTTATTACATGCTATTTACCACTGCTATATTCTGTAAATGCGAGTTAACCCTTGACCCTGTTAACTCTGTGCTCACTACAATAAACAACAATTCCTGGTTAAGCCTTCCAAAGTGTGTTGTCTAACAACACCACAAGCACCGCTATATACTCTGCCAACAGGGCCTACAATCAATGTTACCTGGCAATTGCTCGATATCAGACACACTTTTCTCTGTGGGCCAAGATTCAGTTTTTGCCCTCCAGGTGCTGCTGAAATTATTATATATGACCATTAGTTTTTATAGTAAAGACAAAAACATCACCTATGTAATTATAATATGTAATTTTTGGATTTCATTTGATTTTCCTATATATAAGCCATGTATGTAACATGATTATATGGACATTATTCTAAAACTAATAAATTGCACAATTTATTTTATTTTATTTGTTTATTTAAAAAAAATTGTAAACACATCACCTATGGGTACAGACCTTAACAGCACCTTGCTAATTTACAATGATCTTTAAGAATGTTTGTTGTAGGGAAAATTTAAAATATAAAAAAACGGTACTTGTGTATTATCTGGGCTCCCAGTTTTATCATTGTATGCCACTACTTAAGGCATGCAATGCGATGCGATGCGATTTTTCATTGTAAAGACCAGATTTTTAATTGTATAGTCACCCATGGGTGATTTCATACCCCCACTATCCAAGTACGCATGGAGTTGAATTTATATAGTGTGGCGAGCGCGAAGTGTGGCGAGCGGACGCGGATTACTTTACATGTATTCTGCAGGCGCTCGCCACGCTTTGGGCTCAGTGGCTCGCTGCGCTCGCCACACTATATAATTTGAACTCCATGCGTAGTTGGATATTGGGGGTATGAAATCACCCATGGGTGACTATACAATTAAAAATTGGGTCTTTACAATGAAAAATCGCATTGCATGAATTGTATGCCACTATATTGCATGCGATGCGATGCAATGCAATGCAATGAAAAAATCGGGCGCCCAGATATTACACAAGTACCAAAAAACATGTTTTGTTTTAGGCTACCAAACAACAATTATCCCCTTACTACATTAATATTTCACCTGGACACTTTTCTAAAAAAAAATACTATACTTGTGTTGTTGCTATGGGCAACCAAAATGCAGACGGCTGCTGCAAGACAGGGAAACCGGCACTACAGAAATTTAACTGTGGAGCACGCAAACCCTTACCTTCCCACTGCACTACAGAAAAACTCCATTCCCGCAAAAAATGCTCTAAAAAGAGCTGTAGACATTTTGGTATTGCAATTTTATTTTATGGTATTTTATTTTCTATTTTTTTCTACACATTATTTTGATTTTCATATTTACTCCTAGCGCTTTGTTTTTATCCAATATTAAAAATGCATTACAGGTATATGTTATTGTTTTAACAATTAATTATGAAGGGTTAGAAAGCATGGTCAAATTACAAAATACATCCAGAAAAAAAAAGAAAAATAACACTCATTTACACCTATTAAAATAATCAAACATTTGCAACACACATTATTTAGAGTGGCACCTAGATGTTAATGTAATATGTATGTTCAGCATGTAGTGTAAGTTGTACAGCCTCAGATGTGTTGTATAGTTTTACACCATACTGCGGTATAAATTACCAAATCACTGTGACCTGAAGGAGCAGCTTTAAAAAAAAATTTAAACACAATGATGCTAAGTACATACATATATTTTGGCAAAAATACAGTGTTTGCAATGTCCAAAGATGGCAAGGGTAAAAAGACTACTACATAAAGAACACACAGAATAAATATATTAAACATTACCATATTTTAAAGTAGTATGTGATTTGACTTTATTTTTTGAATATACTGAAGGCCCATACACACTGGGTGATTTTGAGCGGAAATCAAGCCAGGTGGACGTATGACTTCAGGAAGAATCAGGGCCGGATTAACAATGGGCCAGATGGAGCTGTAGCTCCAGGCCCATCTCCAAATAGGCCCATTTTGTAGCTGAGGGCTGGGGCTTTCCAAAGAGCCCAGCCCTGCATCACATTTTCCCCATGGGATAATATGGGACCCGCTAATTCTGACCCCCACCTGGTTCCAACGGCTGCCAGTTCCTCCTCTGGCATCACAGAAGCTCGATGTTCACATGATCACATTCGAACCAAAATCACATTACTGTGTATGTTGTGTGAGGGTAGATTTCTCTGGAACCAAACGGCCCAGTTTCACAGGACCAAAATCATTTGAAGCCCACTCAAAAGTTCTTAAATATGATACTGGTCTCATGTAAATGGGTCAGTTGGTTCCAAAGATATAGCCAGTTGGTTAAAGGAGGGAGAGGGGGTGGTTTTCTCTCCCCCTCACACCAAAAAATGCAGGGACTAGGCTGGTGTAAAAGAAGCCAGCCCAGGAATGTCCCTGCATGATCCTGGGACCAGGGCCGGCGCTACCCACTCAGCAGAGGATGCAAAGCAGGTAGGCGCCGGGCAGGAGAGGCGCTCTCCCTGCTGTACATCCTCTGCTGTCCTCCGTGCCTTCCGGCTGCTGCTGCGCCTGTCACACTTCATCACAGGCAGCAGCGCCAGAGGCACAGAGTTCCCTCCTGGCTCATTATCAGCTGGTCATCGGCAGGGGGGCCTAAAGGGGGTGGAGCTACACTGGTGGAGGGGGCGTGGCTACATGGACCGGAAGGGGCGGAGCTACAAGGGAGCAAGACTGAAGACACCAGGAAACAGGAGAGGATGAGCTGCCACCATTGTAAATTGTGACTGTACTAATGTCGGCAACTGGTGTGGGCACATGTGTAGGCAGCACTACTAATGTTGGCAACTGGTGTGGGCACATGTGTAGGCAGCACTACTAATGTCAGCAATTGGTGTGGGCACATATATAGGCAGCGCTGCTAATGTCGGCAACTGGTATGGGCACATGTATGGTGACCAACTCATCCCTTTAATCCGGGACACATATTAATTACACAGGTTCTGTGGCTGGCTTTCACCTGGTTTTAAACTGCCACACCTCAAGACTCCATTTCACCTGGTTTTAAACTGCCACAGAACCTGTGTAATTAATATGTGTCCCGGATTAAAGGGATGAGTTGGTCACCCTAGGCATATGTGTAGGCAGCGCTACTAATGCTGGCAACTGGTGTGGGCACATATATAGGCAGCGCTGCTAATGTCGGCAACTGGTGTGGGCATGCATATAGGCAACGCTACTAATGTCGGCAGCTAATGTGGGCACGTGTATAGGCAGTGCTACTGACGTCGGCAACTGGTGTGGGCACGCGTATAGGCAGCACTACTAATGTCGGCAACTGGTGTGGGTATGTGTATAGGCAGCGCTACTAATGTCGGCAACTGGTGTGGGCACGTCTATATGCAACGCTACTAATGTCGGCAACTGGTGTGGGCACGTGTGTAGGCAGCGGTACTACTGTCGGCAACTGGTGTGAGCACGTGTGTAGGCAGCACTACTAATATCGGCAACTGGTGTGGGCACGTGTGTAGGCAGCACTACTAAAGTCGGCAACTGGTGTGGGCACGTATATTGGCAGCACTACTAATGTCGGCAACTGGTGTGGGCACGTGTAGAGGCAGCACTACTAATGTCGGCAACTGGTGTAGGCACGTGTAGAGGCAGCACTACTAATGTCGGCAACGGGTGTGGGCACGTGTAGAGGCAGTGCTACTAATGTCTGCAACTGGTGTAGGCATGTGTATAGGCAGGACTACTAATGTCGACAACTGGTGTGGGCATGTGTATATGCAGCGCTACTAATGTCGGAAACTGGTGTGGGCATATGGTTACACAGTGCTACTACTGTCGGCAACTGGTATGGGCACTACCTATAAGCAGAGGTACTACTTTCAGGCAACTGGTGTGGGCGCGTGTATAAGCAGAGCGGTACTTATGTAATATCTGGGCTCATGTTTTTCTTATGAGACCGTGTCTGCTCGCCACGCTTCGGGCACGGTGGCTCGCTGCGCTCGCCACACTATATAAAATCAACTCCATGCGTATTTGGATAGTAGGGGTATGAAAAAATGGGTTGCATTTAACATGGGAGTCCAGATAATACATAAGTACCAGCAGAGCAACTACTTTTGGCAACTGGTGTGGGTGTTATGTATAAGCAGAGGTACTACTGTCAGCATCTGGTGTGGGTATATGGTTACGCAGTGCTACTAATGTCGGCAACTGGTGTGGGCTTATATATAGGCAGCACTACTACTGTCGGCAACTGGTGTGGCCACTACTTGTAAGCAGAGCAACTACTTTTCGCAACTGGTGTGGGTGTTATGAATAAGCAACGCTACAAATGTGGGCATATGCAGAAGTACACGGGGCATTATGTGTAGCATATTGTCATATTGTCATTATGTCATATGGGCATTATAGTGCATGGCATATTATGTAAGGGGAATTACAGTGTGTGGCATAATGTGTAATGGGCATTATGGTGTTCTGCATATTGTGCAAGGGGCATCATGATGTGTGGCATTACGAATAATGGGCATTACTGTGTGTGGTTACTATAATGTGTTATGTGCTTTGAGGTGTGAAGCATAATGTGTTATGGGGATTATGGTGTTATTGGTACTTTTATGTGACCATGCCAATTCCCCATGAAGCCTTGCTCCTACAATTTTGCGTGCGCCTTCGGCGCGCACTGTCCGTGTTTTTTCACACATGGCACCAAAATTGCTAGTTACGGCACTGGTGCTGTGTTAGGTGAATAAGATTGTGCTACTGTGTGGTGTCATTTGGAGTGGGAGCATTATTGTGTGGCCACACCATCCCTTTGTAAAGTTTGGGTGGGCGCAAATTTATAGTTTGCAGGAGGGCACCGAACCCCCTAGCACCAGCCCTGCCTGGGACCATATTCCTGGGTAAGTCCCTGCATTTTCTGGTGTGAAAAGGGTATTATTTCAAAAAGCTGGGGCCTGCAGTGCTCTGAATACAGCCGGGCAGCCCCCTGCTCTCTGCCCGGCTGTCAATGGCTGTCATTTCTGCCCGGCGGTGGCTGTCTCCTAGTTACTTCGAGCATGTATTCCTCCTTGGCAATGAGCATGTTGCTGTTTGGTGAGCTCCAGTGATAAATGTCACTCCAGGCACCAAATCTATTTTAGGTGTATTGTTGAAATACAGAAAATCTCCATTCTAAAAACTCCTACATAACATCTTTTAGAGGTTGATTGCCCGAAAACCTTTTAGATTGGATCTATACAAATTACATTCATATATGCTTGTATTAACTGTTTTTTATACAGTGTAACCCCTGATGAAGTCTGTGTAGACAAAACGTGTAGGGGTTGGATGCTGTGTTGTGATCTCTACCACCACTTTGAGCTGAAAAAACAGACATGGATGTCAAGATTTTAACATTTTTTAATAAAATGCAAAAAGATATATGCTGATATTGATGTTCGACCTAACAAGCGTACCATTAGCACTCTCTATTCTTGTTCATATATATATATATATATATATATATATATATATGGTAATAGAGAGCGCTAGCAAATCCCACTACCTTTAAGAGATTAGATCAACGTCAGATCAAATATTTCTCAATTAGGTACCGTAAGATACAATTCTAATCGTATCTCTACACAAATGTTTTATTAAAAAGTGCATAATAAATCTTTATAACATCCATTTGATTGCAGTTCAAATGATGACACACAACATGGTTTAAACTCCAAACCCTCAGTCAGTGGCATGGACCGTTCCAAAAACCGCAGCTATCAATTTTGAAAGCTCAGTCTCTTGCTGCAGTAGCTGCCGGCCTGTGTACTGCATACACACAATGGTCTGTTTCTGGACTTCCCTCTTTATTTATAATTGCCATCACCTGCTTAAACAGGTCAATTGGAAAGAAAGGTGCTTCACCACAGGTGATGGCTATGATAAATTAAGGGGGAAGTCCAGTAACAGAGCGTTGTCCCCCTCCTGCAGAGGGTAATGTTAGGAGATCTAGTGAGCTCTCATGTATAATGTATGTTATGCTGGATACAAGGTGACAACATGCGGCACTGTTTCTCTTGCCCAGCAGTCCTCTAGCCTCCTGCTAACTAAGGCTTCACCTCTAGCAGCTGCCTTTCCCAGGTGAATTAGGTCTACCTGGTGCTCAGATGCCCCCAGGACTTAAGATGGAAAAGGCTGCTATGGGAGGTAGAGAAAGGCAAGATAGGTCCTGGAGGAAACAGACACAGGAGGAAGGACTAGGAAACACAAGACAGACAATAATTGAAGAAATGCTGGAAAGGTAGTGGGTAACTGTTACCGACTGGCAGCAGTGTGGGTAGGGGGTAGTCAACCTCCTTCTGGTTACAAGAAAAACAAGGGGATACCCTGCGCTATGCAATAAAATAAATATTAAGAGGATATGTGCCAACTGGATGGAAAAATGACTTTATAAAATCGTTAGACATAACATGACATTCTAAAAATAGAAGTGGGCAGTAAAAAAGAGGGGTGATTAAAAACAGTCCAGTTCATACGGTACCATACTGGTGAAGTCCACTGGTTGATGGGTCTGTTCCTATAGTGTCTCCTAATAGGTTATTTTGTATCCAGTGTGTCCAGAGTTCGCCCGCGGTAGGTGTTATTATGGAGAAGCAATCTCCTACTTGTAGTAGATAACTTCCGCCCGGGTTAGATCATGGATGGGCTTTTGATGAATTTACCAACTGGTGCCCGTAGTGATTATGGAAATAAAGAAATGGGGACTGGTCCGGATCCAAATAGTGGAAAATGGTAGAGTCCAGAACTGGATGGGGGAACCCTCTTGGTCCACCAATGTGTTTCACCTGGTGCCTGGCTTTATCAAGGTAATAATAGAAGAAAGATTGTAGCACACCACCATCTGCAGCTAGCACGGGACCACTGCTGCAGATGATACAACTAGCGATCGGGTAAGGAGTAGTGAATCACAGTGATCGAGGTGTTACCAATACAGTTGCTCATCCAGAAATCACTTATACATCCCACACTTTTGGTAGAGGGCAGGGCTGCCATCACAAATTATGGGGCACCGGGACTGACAAAATGGGCAGGGCTCCCATAGGTCAAAAGGTGGGGTGCATAGGTAGGCGGAGCTGTGGGTATTGTAGGTGGAGCTACAGCGGGAGCATAGCATCTGTATTAGTTCTGCTGCCTAATTGTGCTTGTTTTATAATATTGGGGGGGGGGATATTAGAATGCACACCCAAGATACATGAGGTGCTATCATGCTGGGACTTGTAGTTCTGCAAAGAAAAATACATGGTGCAGATGCACACTCCATATTATTAATCAATAATAGAGGCTCTTGGTATATTAATTGGCCAAGAAATATTTGCCCACCAACCAGCTTCACGGTAGCCTCATTTCTGGTGGGTCCCTAATACTAAGTTTGAATCTGGGGCGCGGAACCCCGAAAGGTTGGCATAGGCCAGTCACCCCAGGGCAGCACACAAGTGAAAAACTAAGCTAAAGGTGTATTAATAAGAAAGTAGCAGAAGCTAGAGGTTAAAAAGTGAAGTGCTAGAAAGTATAATATATTAGTGGGAAATAAATAGTGCTAAATAAATGTTAGGGTGTGCCACCCCGAAAGCAACTCAGCCACACCAACCCAAGGGGAGCCGTGCCCCAAATCCATCCCCAAGACTAGCAATAAATGTCAATTTTAGGTCTTACCTACATTGTGCCTCCAGTTTGCAGTCTGGCTACCAGGGACCAAGCTGGTAAAATAATATTCAAATCAGGTGGGTGGGGTGCTACTCTAAGTTGAAGGAGTCCCAACCTTCAGGTGTACAGGTGTACACAATATTAGCTTATTGGGGGGGGGGATCTTAGAATGCACACCCAAGATACATGAGGTGCTATCATGCTGGGACTTGTAGTTCTGCAAAGAAAAATACATGGTGCAGATGCACACTCCATATTATTAATCAATAATAGAGGCTCTTGGTGTATTAATTGGCCAAGAAATATTTGCCCACCAACCAGCTTTACAGTGGCCTCATTTCTGGTGGGTCCCTAATACTAATTTTGAATCTGGGGCGCGGAACCCCGAAAAGGTTGGCATAGGCCAGTCACCCCAGGGCAGCACACAAGTGAAAAACTAAGCTAAAGGTGTATTAATAAGAAAGTAGCAGAAGCTAGAGGTTAAAAAGTGAAGTGCTAGAAAGTATAATATATTAGTGGGAAATAAATAGTGCTAAATAAATGTTAGGGTGTGCCACCCCGAAAGCAACTCAGCCACACCAACCCAAGGGGAGCCGTGCCCCAAATCCATCCCCAAGACTAGCAATAAATGTCAATTTTAGGTCTTACCTACATTGTGCCTCCAGTTTGCAGTCTGGCTACCAGGGACCAAGCTGGTAAAATAATATTCAAATCAGGTGGGTGGGGTGCTACTCTAAGTTGAAGGAGTCCCAACCTTCAGGTGTACAGGTGTACACAATATTAGCTTATTGGGGGGGGGGGATCTTAGAATGCACACCCAAGATACATGAGGTGCTATCATGCTGGGACTTGTAGTTCTGCAAAGAAAAATACATGGTGCAGATGCACACTCCATATTATTAATCAATAATAGAGGCTCTTGGTATATTAATTGGCCAAGAAATATTTGCCCACCAACCAGCTTTACAGTGGCCTCATTTCTGGTGGGTCCCTAATACTAATTTTGAATCTGGGGCGCGGAACCCCGAAAAGGTTGGCATAGGCCAGTCACCCCAGGGCAGCACACAAGTGAAAAACTTGTTTTATAATATGTTCCATATATATGTAGCTGTCCGCATATAGTTACAGTACATCATGGCTGTGGCTTGTCGGTGTGCACTGGCAGCTTGAAACCACAAAGCTGCCATCTGACTCAAGTACCTAAAACCCCAACCAGCTCTTACCTGTATATACATAAATGCCTATCACTCCATCCACTCCTTATATACTTTATACCTATTACCCTCCCACCCCTTATATACATGAATACCTATCATTAAATCATACAAAAAGCATATATAGGGTGAAATGTAATAGGATGAGAGATTCAGAAAGTGAGAGATTTGCTAAGAAATCACCAGTTTTTTTAAAGCGGCAATCATTTATTTAGTTTGATTTTGCAGTGTAAATGATTGCCGCTTTAAAAAAACCTCTCACTTTCTGATCTCTCATCCTATTACATTTCACCCATAGTATTTATCTACAGTAACCTCCCCCCCCAACCCCACCCCACCCCACTCCCTACACACTTCATAAAATACCTATAACATCATTTATATACACCACTTTCAGTCTGTAGGGACCAGGGCAGGAGGCATGTTAAATGAAGCTGCAGGAAGGTGAACTCGGTACACTGCTACTTATTTATGCACAGTACGTAGCGGGCACCCAGCACATGCCCGGCGGGCTTGGGGAAGCAATCCTCCAGCCCTGCACTGTGAAGTAATGCTGCGCTGCTGCGAAGTCCGGTTTCCCTGCTGGGAGGAGGATGCGGAGCTTGTCACTAGCTCCCGAAGAAGACGCAGAGGGGATCCTGGCTGCTGCTGTCTGCAGAAAGCCGCAGTGGATCATAGTGACCGCCGGATCTTAAAGAGACAGCAGCGGTTCTGCAAGTATAACACCTACAATGCTGACATCTGGGCCCCATTCCTGAACCCCCAGACCCCCCCTAATGGCAGCCCTAGTAGAGGGTAACCAGCTTCCGTAAGGTCTCATGTAACACAGGGTCAGATGCACTAAGCTTCAACAGTGATAAAATGGAGAGTTATAAACAGTCAGCTCCTACTTACCATGTCACAGACTGTGTTTGAAAAATGTCAGACAGGAGCTCATTGGTTGTTTGTTTATCACTCTCCATTTTATCACTTTTGAAGCTTAAGGCCGCCATACACTATGCGATTTGGCCCCGATTTCACCCGATCCAGATGGATCGGGCAGTGAAATCGGACCAAATCGCAGGTTTTGACACCCAGTCCGACCCGATGCGCGGTCCCGTGCGCATCGGGTCAGAGTCGGGACGTCGGACCGGCTGCACATAAGATAAATATTATGTGCAGCCGTGGGGACTCTGAGGACACGGGCGAGGGAGGGGGGGCGGGAGACGCCGGCGAGGGAGGGGGCGGCAGGGGGAGCCGGAGCAGGGAGCTGTCATGCTCCGTCCCGGTAGGGGGGGGACACGCCGCTAGTAGTGCGGACGCTGGGGGGGGACACAGGCGGCAGTGACATAGAGCCGGGCGGGGGGAGCCGGGAGCTGTCAGCACTGAAAAAAAAAAAAACATACAATGAATGGGCAGCCTGTGATTGGCTGAGCGCTCTCTCAGCCTGTCAGCATCCCCCGCCCGCCACCTCGATGTCCCCGGCCCCCCTGCTCGCTCCACATTGCAGCTTCCCGGGAGTTGCAAATGATACATCGCATGCGATGTATCATTTGCAAAACTTGGCACATCAAGTGCCAAATCATGTGTCCCCCTCCCGGGGAGCTGTAGGGGGAAATCAGGTCCGACTTGTCCTTAGGACAAGTCGGACTAATGTATGGGGGCCTTAAGTCCATCTGGCCCACAGGCTGTATATAGAAGTATACTGACACAAAGTGCACTCTCCAAATAGTTCAGCAAGCTTATCTGTGTTTTAGCTTATACACTGTTACTGTGCTTTCCTGGGGGTATGGCTTTATAGCCTATAACCCCACAAGAGCTATGCTAATCTGCTGCTACTCCCAGCTAGTAGCACTAGGAAGCAAATTCAGCTTCTAGTTTGCATTCCACAGTGGAATGCAAATCCTTGAAGTATGGCCACAGTCCAGCAGTGTGGTAACTATAGGACTGGCGCAGTTGAGAATACTATACTGGACCAGTGGTAAACTCACCCGTTGTCCCACGGACCATTCCAACACTGGCTGAGGCAAGAGTATCAAACCCTTATAAGTACAGGTGGTTGCAGCTAATAAGATTGTATTAGTGCAGTGATTCCCAAACTGTGTGCCGTGGCACCCTGGGGTGCCTCAAAGCACATGCAGGGGTACCCTGTGTTTGTGGTCCAGGACCAATTCAAAATATTTATGGTCAATGTAAATGGTAAAACCAGTGCTTGTAGCCTATGATAACAAAATATGTGGCTCAACAGAAGTGTCATGTTCTACTCCACATAACTGGACTTAAGGATGACATAAAAGCACAATTTATTCAATTTAATATTTATCTATTATATAATAACCCAGAACTGTCAATCTGTGAGTCTGTGTACAACCAGGGGCGAATTTAGGGATCAGGCCGCCCCTAGGCACAAAATTTTTGCCCCCCCCCCCCCCTACATATGCCCAGTTAAGCTGTAACACAACTTGTGGGGGGAGGGACAACATGGGGACGGGAGGGAAAGAAGGGACACAGGGATTGGGAACAAGAGGGGGACACAGAACATAATGTGTGACACAGGACCTTTGCACATAGGGGGTAGAGAGGGAGCGAAGGGACATAATACTTAGGGTAGGGTGAACAAATGGCCTAGACACATGGGGAGTGGGAGAGGAGGGACACAGGAATGGGGACATGAGGAGGGGGAGAGATGGGGCACAGGCAATTAGGAAAAGATTAACACAGTAAGTGCCTAAACAGATTTTTTTTTTTTTATCTACATCCCCTTACCTGGACCTAGCTTGTAGTTTGGTCGGGTAAGGAGCAGTTAATTTGTGCCATTGCTGACCCTGTTTTAACTGCGTGGACTGTCTGTGGAGCACAGGCAGCACTTCCTGCACAGGGATGTGTGACCAATAGCTCCGCCCCCAAAACACCGCTGGCTGGGACTGGGGGCATTACCTTTGAGAGACCCTGACAGTCAATGGAACACGAGAGGAGGTGGGGGCTGAAACACAAAAGTCACTGCTAGCGCTGTCCCCCGCTGAGGCACGTTGCACCTGCCAGTCAAACAGGCAGCTGCTGAACGTCGGTTGAGCCACTGCATTCACGGAGGGGAGGAGATGTGCGGTACTTTACCTGACCGCACATCACTCCTCCGCTCCTCTCAAACAGTGCCTTTGTCATTGTATGTGTGCATGGCAGAGCGGGAGGGTAGCGGCGGTAACGAGCGACGCTGCCGCTGACATATGATGAATCATGTCAGCGGCAGCGCCGCTTGTAACTTGCCGCTTCCCACCCGCTCTGCCATGCTGTTATTTAAAAGAATGGCAGCCCGCTCTGCCGCCCTTGATTGGTGCCGCCCTGAGGCCCGTGCCTCATGGGCCTAGGCACAAATCCGGGCCTGTGTACAACGCTGCAGGGAGTCACTCTGGCCAGTGCACTCGCTTCCCCCAAACATTAGAGAGTTGCTACCTGAAGGATCAGAGGAGGGGCGACCCCCTGCAGCGGCAGCAGCAAACGTGTAGTGTCCAGCAGGAGCCGGGCACACTGTAGGGAAGAAACAGAAAATAAACTACAATTCCCAATAGCCCTTGCTGCAGTTAGCTGTGTAGTTTACTTTCAGTTTCCTCACTACAGTGTGGTGCACCCCAGGACTAGCAAAACAAAATGAAGACAGAGGATATTGAGAGCACAGGAGGTAAGTTACCTCAGCCCACCCCCTGTCAGGCTCCCAAATGTTTTACCAACCCAGCAGTGCAGCCAGAGGTCCGAAAAGGGGGCAGAGCTATACAGCACTGTACTCCTGTATAGTGTACAGCATGTGCCAGGCCAGCCAGTAGCATGAGCAGGGGAGGAGCCACCTTAAATGGTGAGTGTGTGTGTGTATATATGTGTGTGCATAACTGCAAATTTTTTGGACTGTATGAATGTGTGCATGTGTATGTTTAGATGTGTGAAAATAGGTGTGCATGTGTGTGAAAGTTAATATGCATGTCTGTAGGTGTGTGATTTTAACCCACCCCTCCCGCAACCTAACTCTAACCTCCCCGAATGTAGCCTATCCCTAACCTCCCCATATGCAGCCCAACTCTAAACTGTCCTCCAGCAGCCTAACTCTAACCTCCTGCAGCCTAACTTACCCCTCCCACAGCCTGACCCTAACCTCCTCTAAGGCAGCCTGACCCTAACCTCCCCTAACCCTAACCTGCACTCCCGCAGCCTAACCCTGACCTGTACTCAAGCAGCCTAACCCTACCCTCCCCTCATGCAGCCTAACCAAATGTGCATGTCCATTTTAAATTTTAACCCACCCCTCCTGCAGCCTAACCCTAACCTGCCCTCCAGCACCCTAACCTACCTCCCGCAGCCTAAACCTAACCACCCCTAATGCAGTCTAACCCTAACCTCCCCTAACCTGCCCTCCAGCAGCCTATCCTCCCTCCCGCAGCCTAAAATCCCCTATCCTGCCCTGAACAGCCTAACCCTAACCTCCCCGCATGCAGCCTAACCCTAACCTTCTGTCCCGCAGCCTAACCCACCCTTCCCGCAGGCTAACCCTAACCTTCTTTCCCACAGCTTAACCCACCACCACCCCCACCCACCCACCCCCACAGACTATCCCTGACCTCCCCTCACACAGCCTAACCCTAACCCCCCTGAGGCAGCCTAAACAAATTTTTTTTTAAAACAACACAATAAAAAACAAACATTAAGACACCCCTTTTGCATGACCACTTCACTTTTATGTGGGCATGCCCCTTTTCAGGAGCGAGCGCATTTATCCTCAAGCCCCACTGACTACAACTCATCTACCCTCCTTCCCCACTGACTGCACATCAACTACCCTCCTGCCCCCCTGACTGCACATCATCTACCCTCCTGCCCCTCTGACTGCACATCATCTACCCTCCTGCCCCACTGACTGCACATCATCTACCCTCCTTCCCCCCTGACTGCACATCATCTACCCTCCTGCCCCACTGACTGCGCATCATCATCTACCCTCCTGCCCCACTGACTGCACATCATCTACCCTCCTGCCCCACTGACTGCACATAATCTACCCTCCTGCCCCACTGACTGCACATCATCTACCCTCCTGCTCCACTGACTGCACATCATCTACCCTCCTGCCCCACTTACTGCACATCATCTAACCTACTGCCCTACTGACTGTGCATCATCTACCCTCCTGCCCCTCTGACTGCACATCATCTACCCTCCTGCCCCACTGACTGCACATCATCTACCCTCCTGCCCCCCTGAATGCACATCATCTACCCTCCTGCCCCACTGACTGCACATCATCTACCCTCCTGCCCCACTGACTGCACATCATCTACCCTCCTGTCCCACTTACTGCACATCATCTACCCTACTGCCCTACTGACTGTGCATCATCTACCCTCCTGCCCTACTGACTACAAATCATTTATCCTCCTGCCACACTGACTGCACATCTTCTACCCTCCTGCCCCACTTACTACACATCATCCTCCCTTCACTGCAGCCTGCGCACAGCCAGCCTACAGGCTGCTCTCAGGAAAAAATCCTGACAACGGCACTCGCCACTCCCCTACCACAATATGGACCTCCAAAACCCACCAAAGCAGCCCTTCAACATCGATACTACCATTGCACGCGCCCCTTCCCCATCTGCTGCTCCCGCACCTCCCATACCAACAGCAACCACGGACACACTCCTGAACCCCCATCAGCACCGCACCTACCCCTTTCCCATCCGCAGCACATGCACACACCTCTCCCACGACCCACTCCGCACCTCAGCCAAACACAACTGCAGCAGGGCCATCTTTTCGTATGGGCTTAATGGGCACTTGCCAAGGGGTCCCAGGTGTATAAGGGTCCTATGCTGATAGCTGAGGATCCCCTTTTTCCAGGGATATCAGAATTTTGAAAATCGGCCCTGGGGAACTGGAGATATCCAACTTCAAAGCAGCAGTCCACATCCGACCTGCTAATTGCAATTCCCAGTCATATTTCTCAGGTTCTCTCTGACTTACAGTTTTTCTGAGAGTAGATTCCAAAATCTGTGACTCTCCTCTTTGTGTTGACACAAGCAGCTTGTCTCTGTCATGCCCAAAACCAGAGATATCAGCCTTCCAGCAGCCGGTCCCTGCTCCAGCTCCAAACGTCTGTTGTACAGTTTTATATTTTTGTCAATGGATTGCTCTGGCTCCTGACCTCTGATCCCCAAGTCCCCAGCACCTCCTGAAAGTTGAGACTCTAGGTTTTTATAC
Organism: Crinia signifera; assembly: GCF_055691185.1. Classification (NCBI taxonomy): domain Eukaryota; kingdom Metazoa; phylum Chordata; class Amphibia; order Anura; family Myobatrachidae; genus Crinia; species Crinia signifera. The sequence goes on along the minus strand of NC_139217.1, from coordinate 233,616,409 downwards.
TATTGAAGGCTAGGAAATCTATTTCCAGATAATGGTGATATCTGCAGTCAAACAAGCTGCCCTTCCACCGGAAAATGACGAATATTAAGCCCACTCCAATATCCAACTCTCTCCTGTGTATAAAACACCCCCTACCTCCCTGGAAGTCATTTACAAGGGACCCTTCATTCAGCTCAGTGCCCCCTTCCACACGTTAGTGTCCACCCTCCCACCACCTGTGCAGTAAAAGAGTAATTAGCAGAAGTTACTGCTCCAGGTCCTATATGTTGAATGGAAGATAGAGCACGCCCTGTCACCCATGGGACATCAAAGCTGCTGCTGATAGCACCCCCCACCCCTAGGAGGGGAGAATGGGTAAGGGCCCCAGTGCATTGCTTTACCCAGGGGCCCACACTGCTGTTAAGACGGCCCTGAACTGCAGTACCCCTGCACATGACACTCCCCCACCCATGCCATCCCTGCACACACCAGTTACACACCCGCTCCTCCCCAACTCGGTACCACTGCACCCACTGTACCCCCGCAACCACACCTACTGTGAATGCAGTACGCCCACACCCACCCACTAGTAAACCACACCAAACCCTTACCCACCTGAAGTACCCCTGTAGCCACCACACCCACAGCACACCCGCACACACCCTTCCCAAACCCACAACATAACCGGACACTCTCCACCACCTGTGGCAACCCCGCACCCACTGCTCTCCCACTTCGCCTACTAATGCACCCACCCACGGCACCCCTGCACCCGGACCTCCTCAACCCACAGTACCCCCCAACCCAGCCAAACCAACACGGCACCCACCCATCACCCATTCGCAGTACACGCACCCATACCTACCCCACCACCCGCCATTGTTACCGCACCCAAAGCACCCCCTCAACTGTCCCTCACTCAACCGATGCACCCCACCAACCCACATGAGGCACCCACACCTGCAACTCCACCACCCGCAGTATCCCTGCACCTGGCATTCCCCTACCCACAGCAGCCTTAAACCCAACCCTCACCCACCCATGTCACCACCGCACTGGTTGTAACACCAAGCCTGCCGCTCCAGCACCAGCACTACTTCCCCACCTGCCCCTCCCGCTCAAACCATATTTCACACAATAAAGACGTTCACAGGTTAGGGGGCAGAGCCCCTTACGAGGGTGTGAAGAGTGCCCGCAGGGCGCGATGAATCACCTAGTATAATATATATTTAATATTTTTCTCTGAAATTCTCAGTAACAAACTTTTGGCCTAGGGGCCTCATGAAAAAATATTCTGGTACTCTAGGGCACCTTGATTCAAAAAAGTTTGGGAACCACTGTATTAGTGTATCTATTAGTTGTATTAGTGTATCCATTAGTTGAAGTAGACATTTTGTAGTTTTAGATTTGAGTATTTGGCACCCAGGAAAATATAGTCCCCCAAGCACTAATGGACATGGTGCAATTCCCTGTCTTATGTAACATTAATTACGTATGACAATAATATTGATCAATTATTATAATAAAAATAAATGTTTGTTTTTCCCCCCAATACACTGAGAAGGACACAGATGAGCCACTCGGGAATTATACTCAATGTATTTACTACTATAACTTGTCCACATTTAATCATCTCCTTTCTTTACAAAGGTACAAGTCTTCAGAACATAGAGGTAAGTACATGTTCCACCTAGTTCTTCTTTATTTATAGCAAGGATAGGCTTCACAAGTTAGTCAATGGATTTAAGTTAATATTGCATACATATTTAATACTTCCCTATACAGGTCTCTGTCACATTATTAAAAAATGTAACAAGTTCTATACCAATTTTAAACATTTGCATTAAACAATATCATCCCATTAACACTATGAAAGGGTCTTTATGGTTCAGACCCATTTTAAGTCCCGTTTACAAATACCGATGTCTTTACCCGTTTCTGCAGTGGGAAAGCAGCATCATACCCCTTTCACACCTCTGCTATAAAACGGTATATTGACATTTTTTTTAAACATTTCAAAACAGTTCTAGGCTAGCTGTAGTGTGAAAGGGTCACAGTGAATTTACCGATTACAAAAACCAGGTACTTGTAAATGTGTTAAAAGAAGGATCCTACACGTTTCAATTTCAAAGCCAATCCATTTGCAGTGTGAAAGCCTCAGACACATGAACACATTACTCTGCAAAAGAAGGTTATAGGTTATCTCTCTTCCTGATGACACAATCCTGAATCAGGAAACCATACAAATAACATTGGAAGTAGTGGAGAAGTATTGCAGGCATATTTCTACACTACAAATATAGCAACATGGACTGATGAGGAGGGGAAGGAGATGCTTAGATAAGAGGGGAGGCAGACATTGCCAGACAAATCACTGGCACTGTAAAGGATTCTCTAATATATAACTAAAGGCATTTGAAATTGGTCAAGTACATAATCATCCACAAACAGGCTTATTTTTAGCTATAATACAAAAATGTGACCCATAAAAGTCCATTACAAATGACATTCACTGTTTTCTATGGGTGAAACGGGTTCAGTGTGAAAGATACCAACCCAGTAATGAATTGATAATATACTGGTTACAACTGAACTGGCGATGTAAAAGGGGTTTAACTTGCTCAGACTTCTTTTAAGAAACGTTTCAAATACCTGGTCCAAGCAGATTTTACGATGTGAAAGCAATATTAGGCTATTTGCCAAATTAATAAAATATGAAAAGAAACAAAGAACATTGGCAGTAGAGAGAAAATATAACAGTGAATGTAATTTCTGTAAAATCCCATGGATCACTTTTATCTTTTAGCATCATGTTAATTGTATGGGTTAATTAAATACACTCACAAATCAGACATATGTCAAGATTGCCTAACACAAATTTTTTATGAACATGTCTATACAATTATACTTTTTTCAACAAAAACAATGCAATTAAATAAACCATGAATTTAGAAAGATGTTTTACATACAAATTAATTTACTAGAATGTTAGTTTTTAAAAATCTACTTTTAAAAATGTAACAAACAATATACTTTCTCTTTCATAATGCCTTCATACAGTGACGTAAGTCATCTCAGTCACCCGAAGGCAAGATAAATATTGGTGTCCAACCCCCCCACCACCACCACCACCACCACCACCACCACCACACACACAAACACCTTATATAAATATATGTATGCATGTGTTTATGTATGAATGTATGTCAAACTTTCCTACTTTTGAAAAACAGTTTCAAGGAGACTCCAGGTGCTGCGTGCAGTTGTGCGGGGGTGTCTAGCTCCGGCCTGAAGGTGTGTCTAGCTCTACCTTCTTATTGCCACTCAGGGGTGTGTCCTGCAGACAGGTGAATTTTTTCTTTTGTTTTACAAGTACCCGAGTGTCTAGGAGGGCACCGGAGCAGGTTTATTAGGCTTTAAGCCCTATCACACCCAGTATGCATGACCAGCAGATGGGAAATTGAAGGTCAGAAGACTGACACAGCAGCATCCTGCTGAACAGAACAGGTGCCCATACACTAGTAAAATTTATCTTCAGATCTGGCTGGTTGGAACAAAAACATGGTTGTGGATGAGTGACAGTTTGTCAGTTTTCCAGCATTCCCAAGCAAATGGTCAACTGTCAATTTTTCTCATCCATAACCATGTTTTTGTTCCAACCAGCCAGATCTGAAGATAAATCTGCGCGTGTATGGCTTTCCTTCCCCCACAGCCCTAAGTCACACTTAGTGCATAAACCTACCCCCCCCCCCCTGACCTAACACTACAACTCACACACATATTACTCACACACATATTACTCACCAGTAAACACAACCCCAGATACATTATACATAGCCGCCATTATACATAGCCATACATTATACATAGCCACATATTCTACCATACTACAATATACACAGCCCCTCCATATTACACCTAGTATACATAGCATCATACCACATTATACACAACCCCTCCCCATACTACACCTAGTATACATAGATAGCACCATCCTATATTATACACAGCTCCCCCTTATTACACCTACATGTATTATACATAGCACTATACCACATTATACACAGCCCTCCACCACCCCCCATAAAACACTTAAAAAATATATATTGCATGCCCCTCTCCTATTACATTACACACAGCAACTCATCCATCTTTGTTGATGATCCTTCCTGGGAAGTGCAGGTAGCAGGCCTGGAAGTGTGGTGGTGGGAGGCAGCAGGCAGGAAGAGCAAGGCTGAGCTGGGCAGGAAGGATGATTCACGGAGGCCACTGTATGGTGGGGGGGAGGCAGCCTCAGCAGGCAGAGGAGCAGGAGGAGCAGGGCTGGGCTGCTACATGGAGCTCAGGGGCAGGCAGTCTCAGTAGGCAGGAAGAGCAGGGCTGAGCTGCTGCACGGAGCCCACTATTAGGGTGGTGGAGGTGGCAGCCTCAGCAGGCAGAGGAGCAGGGAGAGCAGGGCTGGGCTGCTGCACAGAGCCCATTGTTAGTGTGGTGGGTGGGGGGTGGCAGCCTCAGCAGGCAGGTAGAGCAGGGCTGAGCTGCTGCACGGAGCCCACCGTCAGTGTGGTGGGCGGGGCCAGGCTCACTGAAGGGAATGAGTCTCCTTGCAGTCTCCCTGCCTCTGACAGTATGCACAGCAGGGCGGCTATTTCTACTAACAACCATGCGGAGGCCATCTGTGATGTATCACCTGCAAGCTCCACCCCTTGTCTTTCCTGAAGTGCGCATGCGCAATACAGATATTCATAGCAGGGGCCCCAAAAACCAGGAGGATGGGTAAGCTTTGCGTGGCAGCGGGAGGCTCATGTAAAAACCAGGAGCCTCCTGATGATTGTGTGAGGGTAGGCAAGCCTGATGTATGTATGTATGTATGTAAGTAAGGTATCTGCTTCTAGTGGAACAGGTAATGAGTTCTAATACAGGGTGTGGCACTTGGCAAAAATTATGTTTATAATAAAGAGAGTGTGATATCTATGGTCCTGCTAGGAGGGGGAGTCAGCCAAAGAAGCAATATTGACAACTTTCAATTAACTGATTCAAACTCGGAGGAGAGGAGAGGTGCAGGAGCATGAGCAGGAGCCCGGGGGGGGGGGGGGGGGGGCAGATTACTCCATTACCTCCCAGAGTTACACTTCTGCCTTCATATATTTATATAGTCTATACGATGGTTTGCTAAATAATACAGGTTGAGTATTCTTTATCCAAAATGCTCGGGGCCAGGAGAATTTTGGATAACAAATTATTCAATATTTCAGTATGTTTTAATATTTCAGTGATGTATCTTGAAGTATCTTGCATGTACTGTATGTTGTACAAACACCACAAACACATGAAATACACACAAATAAATTTTATTTGTGCATGAAACAAGGTTTTAATATATTAAATAAAATTTGTGTACAATCTCAGGTACTGAATTTAAATGCCAAACAATCACTTTCTTGCAGATATTTAGTGCCAGTTACATATCATAATCCCAGTAGTGAGGTTACAGATGTCCCCAGTAGGTTTTAAGCCTGGGGTTCTCAATCTTTTTCTAATCACGGCACCCTAGAGTATCAAAATTTTTCCAAGGCACCCCTAGGCCCCAAAAAATATATATCAAATGAAGTAGATTGTGTTTATATGTGCTTCTTAGGTTCAGTTATGTGGTAAAGGGCAGGATTTGGTTCTGATTGTACACATTTTAGGATTGGCAGCCACCAGCACTGGTTTTGTCCAGAAAATAATTGACCATAAATAATTTGAATTGGTCCTGGACAACCAACCCGAGGCACCCCTGCAAGTGTCCCGAGGCCCCCCAGGGAGCCTAGGCGCACAGTTTGGGAACCACTGTTTTAAGCAATACATTTTTTTTTTTTACATTCTGGAATGTATGGTTTTTGGAATAATTTGGATAACAGATATTTGAATAAGGGATACTGAACATTTAACCATAATAATAATAATAATTATTATTATTATTATTTTTATTATTTTTAATGAATAAAAATATCCAAAAAAGGATACCTGGAAAAAAAATGTATTTTTATGAAAGTGCAAAACCTCTTGGCAAAACTATCACTGAGTGTGATTTCTGTAAAATCTCATGGATCACTTCTATCTTTTAGCATCATGCTAATTGTATGGTTTAATTAAATCAATTCACAGTTCAGACATATGTTAAGATTACGTAATAAAAAAATCAATATAGAAAGATGTTTTACATACAAATTAATTTACTTAAATGTTTAGGGGGTTTTTTACATCTACTTTTAAAAACGTAACAAACAATATACTTTCTCTTTCATAATGCCTTCATACAGTGGCATAAGTTCGTCTCAGTCACCCGGAAGCAAGAAAATATTGGTGTTACCCCATACATACACACACACTCACACCTTGTATAAATATATGTATGGATGTGTATTTGTGTATGTATGTACATACCTCCCAACTTCCGTCCGGAGGAAATAGGGACACTCGCGCGGCAAAGCCGCGCGAGCGTCCGAAAAGGGGGCGGGGCGTATGCAAATGAGGGCGCGGCTTATGCTAATTAGCCGCAACCTCATTTTCATACGAGAATAGACGCTGTGCGCATGCGCACAGCGTCTATTCTACTAGATTGGGGGGTCTCCCAACTGCCACCCCCCGCAGCGGGACAATGCCTGCCGCGGGTGGGACGTCGGGACAGGACCCGAAAATCGGGACTGTCCCGACGGAATCGTGACAGTTGGGAGGTATGTATGTATGTATGTATGTATGTATGTATGTACAGTATGTATGTAAGGTACAGTATCTGCTTCTAGTGGAACAGGTAATGGGTTCTAATACAGGATATGGCACTTGCACTCCGGCAGAAACTTTTTTATATTTCAACCTGCAAAAAATAATGTATTTTTATGAACTACAAAGTGCAAAACCTCTTGGCAAAACTATCATTGAATCCAGATATGTTGACATATTTTTTCATAATGCAGAATAAACAGCAAATCTATAGATTTAGAACTCAGAAGTTCTTCACTTATGGACAAGGATTCGAAATAAAATAAAAGTCCTTATGTTTTAAGTATCTTTTTTTTTAAATTCTAAATGATCTACAAATCATGCTTTTAACACTATATTCTTCATTTGTAGGCATTAATAATTGCACAACATACTATGGATCACAAATTCTGACTCACAGGAAACATTTGGGTCTGCTCAAATAAAAAAAAATATATAATACTCCTATACAGAAAGCAATAGGATTTTAATGCATGATTTTGTGTATTGGGTTAAATAATTGTGTTTTTACCATAAAACAAAAATAAACAATTCTACATTAGTAACACTAAAAAAGTAAATGGACAATACTGTTAAACATCTGACAAAGTAAAGTTTAAAATAAAATAGAAATAACCTTATCCATTTTTCTTTTTGATGTTTGTGCCTGATTTACCCATACTCCTAATACGGATTCAGTACTGAATCCCGGTGGTCGGGATCCCGGCGTTCAGAATCCCGATGCCGGAATCCCGACAGCTGAAATGCCGACAAGGGGGGGACGTGGATTGCCCCCCCTTGCGGGCTCGCTGCGCTCGCCATGCAGCGGGCCCGGTGCCTCGCTACGCTCGGCACACTAATTTATTCTCCCTCCTGGGGTGTCGTGGACACCCACGGAGGGAGAATGTGTCGGGATTTCGGCGGTCAGGATTCCGGCGTCGGGATTCTGAACGCCGGGATTCCGGCGTCGGGATTCTGAACGCCGGGATCCCAACCGCCGGGATTTTAACTGCATCCCCCTAATACAGATGTGTCATCATCACACCTTTGGCTATATTTACAGAAATGTGAGTTTTTAGAAGGGGTGATGTTGCTTATAACAGCCAATTAGATTTTACCATACCCTCCAACATTTGAGGGGCAGAAAGGACGCATCAAGAAAGGGGCGTGGCCATGGGCAACGTTTGTGTGGTCTCTGATAAAGGGGCATGGTCAGCCCACTTTCCGAATGTGTTCTGGGCATTTAAAATAAAATAAAAAGTGAGCGCTAATATTATATATACATATATATATATATATATATATATATATATATATATATATATATATATATATATATATATATAGTGATGAATAAACAGACAGCGGCACTCACAGGAATTTCAAAGTTATATTCAAAAAACGTGACCAAACCTACAGCTACATATATATATATATATATATATATATATCTCTTATATATTTAGCCAGATCTGTCATTCAACCCCTGTGGAGAACGTTCCTGTGTAGAACAGTTTCACTTTCATGTGTCTAACGTTCCACCCCCTTGACATCACCTCCCCCCGCCCAGCCAGGGCTACAGTACACGCCCACCATCCACCATTACTCCACAGCCACCATCCACAATTACTCCTGCACATCCCTACCCTCTGCCAGGACCCCCGCGACCCCCCTCCCGCGATTCGCGGGACCCCCCGCGACCCCCCCCTCCCGCGATTCGCGGGACCCCCCGCGACCCCCCCCTCCCGCGATTTGCGGGACCCCCCGCGACCCCCCCCTCCCGCGATTCGCGGGACCCCCCGCGACCCCCCCTCCCGCGAATCGCGGGACCCCCGCGCCCCCCCCTCCCGCGAATCGCGGGACCCCCACGACCCCCCTCCCGCGATTCGCGGGACCCCCGCGACCCCCCCTCCCGCAATTCGCGGGACCCCCGCGACCCTCCCTCCCGCGATTCGCGGGACCCCCGCGACCCCCCCTCCCGCCATTCGCGGGACCCCGCACCCCCCCTCCCGCGATTCACGGGACCCCCGCTTTCTACACTCCAGCGAGTCGCGGGACTCCAGCGAGTCGCGGGACCCCCGCAACCCCTCCTCCCGTGATTCGCGGGACCCCCGCGAACCCCCCCTCCCGCGATTCGCGGGACCCCCGCGACCCCCATCCCGCGATTCGCGGGACCCCCGCGACCACCCCGGTATCCGGACTATTGTTAGACAGCACTTACATCGACAGCCATTACATCGACACCATCAGTTCGACAGCTCAATAGGTCGACATGGTTTTAGGTCGACATACCATTAGGTCGACATGTCATTATGTCGACAGCTCATTAGGTCGACAGCTCATTAGGTCGACAGCTCATTAGGTCGACAGCTCATTAGGTCGACATGTTTTTAGGTCGACACTGCCATTAGGTCGACAGTGTCTATGTCTACAGTCAAATGGTCGACATGGGTTTTTTCACTGTTTATCGAGCCGACATGTGCCGACAGGCGGTATTTCATGCCCTACTATCCACTAGGGCGTGGTGGGAGAATAAAATAGTGTGCCGAGCGCAGCGAGGCACCGTGCCCGAAGCATAGCAAGCGGCTGCGGTACACTTCAAACTGTGTCCATGTCGACTGTGTCGACATTTCGGCCAAAAAACAGTGAAAAAACCCATGTCGACCTTTTGACTGTCGACATAGACTCTGTCGACCTAATGGCAGTGTCGACCTAAAAACATGTCAACCTAATGAGCTGTCGACCTAATGAGCTGTCGACCTAAGGAGCTGTCGACATAATGACATGTCGACCTAATGGTATGTCGACCTAAAACCATGTTGACCTATTGAGCTGTCGAACTAATGGTGTCGATGTAATGGCTGTCAATGTAAGTGCTGTCTAATATCCGTCCCAGACCCGACCACCCCCTCCCGCGATTCGCTGGACCTCTGCGACCACCCCCTCCCGTGAAACGCGGGACCCCCGCGACCCTAACGCAAATCGCGGGACCCCAGCGACCCCTCCCTCCCGCGAGCCCCCTCCCGCGATTCGCAGGACCCCTGCATCCTCCCCTCCCGCGATTCGCGGGACCCCTGCGACCCCCCCTCCCGGCATTAAAAGGGCCCCCCGCGAACCCCCCTCCCGCGATTCACGGCACCCCCCCCCCCTACTGTGATTTGCGACCCCCCTCCCGCAATTCGCGCCGCCCCCTCCCGCGATTCACGGAACCCCCCGTAGCGCCCCCCTCCCGCGATTTGCGGGCCCCCTCGGCACTTCTCGCGATTTGCGACCGCCCCCTAATTCACACATTCGGGGACCCCACCTCCCGCGATTCATGCCCCCCTCACACAATTCACAGCACCCCCCACACCCCCCTTCCTGCGATTCGCAACCCCCCACGACCCCCCCTCCCGCGATTCACGAAACCCCCCGTAGCGCCCCCCTCCCGCGATTTGCGGGCCCCCTCGGCACCTCTCGCGATTTGCGACCGCCCCGTAATTCACACATTCGGGGACCCCCCCTCCCGCGATTCATGCCCCCCTCACGCAATTCACGGCACCCCCCATACCCCCCTTCCTGCGATTCGGAACCTCCCACGACCCCCCCTCCCGCGATTCATGCCCCCTCCCGCGATTCACGGACCCCCGCACCACCCCCCTGCGCCCACCCTCCCTTGATTCACGCCCCCCTCATGCAATTCACGGCAACCCCCCACACCCCCCCTCCTGCGATTCGCAGTCCCCCCACGACCCCCCCCCTCCTGCGATTCATGACCCCTCCCGTGATTCACGGACCCCCGCCCCACCCCCCCTTGACTCACGGCACCCCACGCGCCCCTCCCGCAATTCACGGACCTCCGCAACCCCCCCTCCCGCAATTCACTAACCCCGACAACCCCCCTCCCGCAATTTGCGGACCCCCCTTCCCACGATTCAAGCCCCCCCGCGCCCCCGCCCACGATTTGCGGACCCCCGCCCCCTCCCGCTAACCGCGGATCCCCACACACCACCCCCCCTCCCGCAATTTGCAGACCCCCCAGACCCCCTTCCAGCAATTCCACCCCCCAGCGGACCACCGCGGCCCCCGCTCCCGCATTTCACGTACCCCCGTGACAATGGGGGATCCTGTACCACCACAAGCAGGTACCGCCCCTAGGTGGGAAATCCGGCCCTGGCTGCCGCACTGCAGGTTTCCCCACTGCCCTCTGCACCAGCGCCACAACTTTTATCAATGTCTTGCCCACATACCACTATTATACAGCCTCCTGCTCTCATGCACGCTCACTCCCTCCCAGTGGGAGGAGACGCTCACCCACTGCCGGGAGCTGCATACTGTCCCCCTCCCTCCTCCAGTTCTAGGGATGCCCATCGACCATCAATGATTTTCAAATAATCGATGGTTTATGGCCGATGTTGAATACTTTTGCCATCAATGTGGGAGGACACTGCCCTGCCTCCTGTTCTCCTGCCCCGTAACTTCTGCCAGTGGAGACCCGCTCACCCTGTGTTGCCCACATTCCCCTATCATGCTTTACCGCCCAGCCTCCTGCTCTCATGCACCCTAACTCCCACCCAGTCGGAGGAGACACTGACTCCTGTATTTCTGTGCTGCCACGCTGGACCCTCACCCACTGGCAGAAGCTGCACAGTGTCCACCACCCTCTTTAGTCCCCCGTATGCCCACACACCCCTATCACTACCCAGCTTCCTGCTCTCCTGAACCGTAACTTCCACCACTGGGTAATCGCTGACGCTGTGTTGCCCACATAACCCTATCATGCCTCATATCCCAGCCTCCTGCTCTCATGCACCCTAACTCCCACCCAGTAGGAGGAGACACTGACTCAGGGCCACCGTCTGGTACTCCTGTGCTGCCACGCTGGACCCTCACCCACTGCCAGAAGCTGCAATACAGGGCATCTTTCATACAATTCTAACCATATTTCTCACAATACAAATGTTCACAAATTAAGGGGCGTAGCCCCTTACGCCGGTGTGAAGAGCGCCCGTAGGGCGCGATGAATCACCTAGTATAATATATATATATATATATTAAGTTCTACACGCATAACCCTCTGAGGTACTTATGTATTATATAGCTTCCCTTCTGGACTTGTAACTTGGTGGGACTGATATGCTATTACTGGTGCCTGTCCTTGTGTTTCCCCCCTATATCCCTATAGATTGTAAGCTTGCAGCAGGGCCCTCCTACCTCCAAGTCTGTCTGTTACCCAGTTTGTTTTATAACTGTTTACTATTGTAAAGCGCAACGGAATCTGCTGCACTATATAAGAAACTGTAAATAAATAATATATATATATATATATATATATATATCTGTAGCAAATAGAAGAAGAGAGGGGTGCATAAAATACAGTTTTTATTAAAAATACAATTTTAAAAATACAAGCCATTGCTCATACCAATTACTACATCTGCAGTGGGCTGGATACACAAGGTCAGGGCCGGTGCTACCCGCTCAGCAGAGGATGCAAAGCAGGTAGGCGCCGGGCAGGAGTGGCGTTGTCCCTGCTGTGCTTCCCCTGCTGTCTCTGAGGCTGTTGGCTGCTGCTGCCTTTCACACTGCAGGGCACGTAGCAGCGCCGAGGCACAGAGCTCCCTCCAGGCTCCTATACATCAGGGTAGCAGTATGTACTAAAGGGGCGGGGCTACACGGACAGAGGGGGCGGGGCTACACGGCAGGAGGGGCGGGGATATGAGGGAGCAAGACTGAAGAGAGACACAGGAGAGGCTGAGCTGCCAGGACAGGAGACTAATGTTGGCAACTGGTGTGGGCACGTGTATAGTCACGCAGCATTATGAGCATTTGTGTAGGCAGCATTACTAATGTCGGCAACTAGTGTGAGCATGTGTGTAGGCAGCATTACTAATGTCGGCAACTGATGTGGGCATGTGTATAGGTAGTGCTACTAATGTCGGCAACTGGTGTGAGCATGTGTGTAGACATCGCTACTAATGTTGGCAACTGATGTAGGCATGTGTATAGTCAGCGCTACTAATGTCAGCAACTGGTGTGGGCACGTGTATAGGCAGTGTTAATAATGCCAGCAACTGGTGTGAGCATTTGTGTAGACAGCGCTACTAATGTTGGCAACTGATGTAGGCATGTGTATAGTCAGCGCTACTAATGTCGATAACTGGTGTGGGCACGTGTATAGTCAGCGCTACTAATGTCGGCAACTGGTGTGAGCATGTGTGTAGACATCGCTACTAATGTCGGCAACTGATGTAGGCATGTGTATAGTCAGCGCTACTAATGTCGGCAACTGGTGTGAGCATGTGTGTAGACATCGCTACTAATGTCGGCAACTGATGTAGGCATGTGTATAGTCAGCGCTACTAATGTCGGCAACTGGTGTGAGCATGTGTGTAGACATCGCTACTAATGTCGGCAACTGATGTAGGCATGTGTATAGTCAGCGCTACTAATGTCGGCAACTGGTGTGAGCATGTGTGTAGACATCGCTACTAATGTCGGCAACTGATGTAGGCATGTGTATAGTCAGCGCTACTAATGTTAGCAACTGGTGTGGGCACGTGTATAGTCAGCGCTACTAATGTCGGCAACTGATGCGGGCATGTGTATAGGCAGCGCTACTAATGTCGGCAACTGGTGTGAGCATGTGTTTAGGTAGCGCTACTAATGTCGGCAACTAGTGTGGGCACGTGTATAGTCAGCACTACTAATGTCAGCAACTGGTGTGGGCACGTGTATAGTCAGCGCTATTAATGTCGGCAACTGGTGTGGGCACGTGTATAGTCAGTGCTACTAATGTCGGCAACTGGTGTGGGCACGTATATAGTTAGCACTACTAATGTCAGCAACTGGTGTGGGCACGTGTATAGTTAGCGCTACTAATGTCAGCAACTGGTGTGGGTATGTGTATAGTCAGCGCTACTAATGTCGGCAACTGGTGTGGGCATGTGTATAGTCAGCGCTACTAATGTCGGCAACTGGTGTGAGCATGTGTGTAGACAGAGCTAGTGATGTCGGCAACTGGTGTGGGCACATGTATAGGCAGTGCTACTGCTGTTGGCAACTGGTGTGGGTATATGGTTACACAGTGCTACTAATGTCGGCAACTGGTGTCGGCATATGGTTACACAGTAGTGCCTTGAGTCCTGTTGGAGAAAGTGCGCTATATAAATTCTACTTACTTACTTACAGTGCTACTAATGTCGGCAACTGGTGTGGGCACATGTATAGGCAGTGCTACTGCTGTTGGCAACTGGTGTGGGTATATGGTTACACAGTGCTACTAATGTCGGCAACTGGTGTGGGCATATGGTTACACAGTAGTGCCTTGAGTCCTGTTGGAGAAAGTGCGCTATATAAATTCTGCTTACTTACTTACAGTGCTACTAATGTCGGCAACTGGTGTGGGCATATGGTTACACAGTGCTACTAATGTTGGCAACTGGTGTGAGCACTACGTATAAGCAGAGCAACTACTTTTGGCAACTGGTGTAGGCGTTATGAATAAGAAGCCCTTCAAATGTCGGTATATCCAGGAGTATTCAGAGCATTATGTGTAGCATAATGTGTGTCAATATCATATGGGCATTATGGTGTATGGCATATTTTGTAAGGAGAATTACGGTGTGTGTGTGTGTGTGTGTGGCATAATGTGTAATGGGCATTATGGTGTGCTGCATATTGTGTAAGGGCATCATGATGTGTGGCATAATGTATAATTTGCATTACTGTGTGTGGTATAATGTGTAATGGGCATTACTGTGTGTGGTATAATGTATAATGTGCATTACTGTGTGTGGTATAATGTGTAATGGGCATTGAGGTGTGAAGCATAATGTGTTATGGGGATTACAGTGTAATTGGTACTTTTATGTGACAACGCCCATTCCCCATAAAGCTACGCTCCTACTTTTTTGCACGCTCCTACGGCGCAAACTCTCCCTGTTTTTTTAACTCATGGCACCAAAATGGCTAGTTACAGCTGTGTAAGGTGAATAATATTGTGCTACTATGTGGTGTAATTTGGAGTGGGAGTACTATTGCGTGGCCATTCCCCTTCCTTGAGAGATCACACATTTTTCTTTTGGTGTGCGCTGTCCCTTTGTAAAGCTTGGGTGGGCGCAAATTTATAGTTTGCAGGAGGGCGCCGAACCCCCTAGCACCGGCCCTGCACAAGGTTTTTTATATATGTTACCAGGCTTGAACAGCTACACACCAGTCCGGGGCACCTTCAGGAGTCACACTTTTGGATTTTGAACCTTAATACTTTATCCACAGTGGGAATGAATGAGGGATATGTAATAACCCCATGTTTAAGGTCATGAAATGTTGTGCGCTTTGTAAATATCAGAATATTCAGCTTATTGTGCATTTTATGGAAAATAATGGATTTTATGTAATTTTTAATTTTTAAATGGCGTTATAATTATGTTTGTTGTACCAAGTTTTTGTAATCATGTGTATGTGGAGCATAAAGCCAAAAGTCTAGGCTGGAGACACACACACAGGGCCGGCGCCACCACTAGGCAGCTGTAGGCTTTTGCCTAGGGCGCCAGCCACTGGAGGGCGGCAGTTCGCCCCTTGCCCCCCGCATGGAGGTGAGCGGAGGTGCAGAGACTGGAGCTGGCAGCCACGGGCAGGGGTGTCTGTGCCGTGGGGGTACCACTACCTGCGGCGCTGCGTATTAAGCTGGCGGCGGGGTCCCTGCAGTGATTAGCAAATAACTAGCGCTATCCGGCGGCTGGGCGGCGGTGTGGGAAGCGCTGCTGGGTTTGAAGCTATGGCCGTTTCGAGCCATAGCTTGTCTTCAGGACACATCCTGAAGACGAGCTATGGCTCGAAATGGCATAGACCGTTCACAGTAAACTTTCTTGGAGTTTTGCAAAAGTTTCTTGGAGTATCTGTAGTCCTGGCACTCTCAACATCAAAGGTGATATACTGTTTCTGTGCCTTCTTAGAGCAAGCACAGCTCAATATAGAAGTTCCAAAAAGTTTCACTCACTCATTGTTTTTGTCATGCTATCTGGACTGCAGCAGTGACTAGTTGGAGTGTGCATGCGCACAGCATCTAATCACAGCAAGACAGGGACAGGGGGCATGCCAACAGCTCACAGAGCACTGGGCATGCCCCTATAGTGAATGCAAACAGGGACTAGGTTGAGGCATTGCCACAATGCCACGCCCCTTATTGCAGAGGCCATGCCTCCTTTTCTGTAGTGAGCAAATCCTGCGTTTGCCCCTGAAATAGCCCTTTGTGTGAGCATGGCTTATCGGCTGATAACAGTATGCATATTTAATTACCAACCAGTGATATGCTAAGGATTCTTTAGCAGGCTTTACACTTTTTTTATGAGCAAACATTGGGTGCCCATTTCAAGAGAACATAAGCACAAAGAGCTGAATGGTCGATCAAACATTGAGGAAGATACACAGATATTTCACTGTCTTCTATTGCTTTGACTTTTACTATTTGATTCACCCAGGTTTATCCATGTGCAAATCCCCAGAGCAAATGAATTTCAACTTGTGGGGCGTTCGCTCGACAGTGGGCAGAAAGACGGAGTGCATGGGGTGGATGCAGGGGACTGCTGAGCATTTTATTGGAGCGCCATTTGAAATGCTGGGTGTACCTCTGTGAACACAGGTGTGTCCATGCCTGCTTGGGGTGGGCGGGTGATGTCATATAACGTCAGTGCTCGCCCCCATTTCAGCCATCTCCGTCCAGGATATAAGTAAGCATACAGTAGACTTACTTTTATCCACAAAGGGAGGAAAAATCATTCAATGGTGAGTTGAATGATTTTTCCTCTGTACATCTGCATGTCTGTTGATGGGTAAGCATATACATCCACTCACATGCTAATGCGGGGATTCGCTCAGCGGAAGGGGGGGTGCGTTCAGCAGGGGGGCATTTACCTGCACGCTAGCCTGCGAATATGAGCAGCCTAGCTAGCAGGTCTGAATTAGGCCCTAAATCAGAATAATCAAATTATGCACATAATAGGGACAGCATATGACATATGAATCCATCCTGTATTGCGTGAATAGCAGCATACCTCCCAGCTGCTGTAGGGATGTATAGTGGGGACACTATACATCACAGAACCCTGCACTCTCTGGGCCTTATTCTAGTTCACTCTTTCTGACAAAATCCTTCTTACATGGACAAAACCATGTGCACTGCAGGTGGGGCAAATGTTACTTGTGCAGAGAGAGTTAGATTTGGGTGAGTTTTACTTCAAAGTGAGATCTATATTGCAGTGTAAAAATAAAGAAGTCAGTATTTACCCTGCACAGAAACAAAATAACTCACATAAATCTAATTCTCTCTGCACACATTACAGCTGCCCCCCTGCAGTGCACATGGTTTTGTCCATCTAAGGAGGATTTTGTCAGTAAGAGTGAACTAGAATAAGGCCCTATGTGACAGCCATTTATTTATTTAGTTTCTTATATAGCGCAGCATATTCCGTTTCGCTTTACAATTGGAAACAACAGTGATAAAACAAACTGCGTAGAAACAAACCGATATAGAGGTAGGAGGGCCCTGCTCGCAAGCTTACAATCTACCGCCATTCTCACAGATCTCTAGTTACAGCACTTAATCTATTCCCTTTGTACTGTTACTGTACTGTAATTTTACATTGCGATCTCCTGGTGCAATATAGGAGTACAGACAATGCAAACCTGGAGCACAGTAATTCCTAGCTAAAAATGCTTTTCAATCCTGCAGTTTATGTCACTGCAATCGTAGAATATGAATGCCAAAAAAGAATGATAATGATTATCAGTTTAGTCAAGATCAACCTTCAGACACCCGATGGATCAATGTTCACCATGTCATTTGGTCTCTTGTTGTTTATTTCAAGTCCTTCATTTGCATGTTAGTGTCCGCTTTGACAATGTCCAACCATCGTGTAAGTCCCCTTTTTCTTGACCCGCTTACGAGACCGAGCATTATTGTTGTTTCTAAGGAGTTGGCTCGCATGACATGGCCGAAGTATGGAAGTCTTTGCTTGGTGATCTTCCATACGGCACTGCAATGAACATCAGCTACTACAAACCCCAGCATTTCAAATTGGCTAGTTACATGCCAGTAATTATTATTGTTTACAAACTTTCAAAATATCCACACTAGAAACCACATATAGTATATGATTCTTAGTTAGGTTCATGGAAAACCTTTTGTGACACAGTATCCAATATAATGCCAATTATGTTTTACAGGAATTTTCATTAGATGGCTTCAATAATAAATCAGACTTCAAACATGCAATTCATCCTTGTTGGCCTCTCCCACTACCCAAGTCTCCAGCCTCTATTCTTTATCATTTTCCTATTGATCTACATGATGGCATTTGCAGGAAATATACTAATTACAGTTGTTATTAGTTCAGATTCTTCTCTTCACACCCCAATGTATTTTTTTCTCATTAATCTTTCCGTATTGGATATTTGCTGCACGACTGCTGCTATCCCTAAGATGCTGCAGATACTTGTTATGGATCAGAAGGCAATCTCTTACAGTGGCTGCATATCCCAGTTGTACCTCTTCACTGCTGCTTTGAGTACTGAACTGATTCTTCTGACTGTGATGGCGTATGACAGATACATTGCCATCTGTTTCCCATTACATTACAAAACAATAATGAGCCGGACAGCATGCGTATGTTTGGCTGGAGCTGCTTGGGTTTTGGGTTCAGTGAACTCAATGACACATACATGCCTTATACTGAAACTCTCCTTCAGGGAACAAAACATCATTGACCATTTTTTCTGTGAGATTCCACCAGTATTGAAGCTGGCCAATTCTGACACATACATCAATGACATTGTTATTGTGGCATCGGACGTGCTGCTGGGAATGATTTGTTTCATGCTGACTGTAATTTCATATACATATATCATTTCAACCATCATGAAAATACGTTCTGCTGAGAAGAAGAAGAAGGCTTTTTCCACATGTGCTTCCCACCTCACTGTAGTGACTCTCTTCTATGGGGGTGTCATCTATACCTATGTACGGCCTGCCTTTAGCAACCAATTGGAAGCTGATAAAGTTGTGTCTGCACTATATGCCATTGCTTCCCCAGTATTAAATCCTATTATATATAGCCTCAGAAACAAGGAGGTGATTAATGCCATAAATAAGACATTTATAAGAAAAACTTTGTTGCAAAAATGAGTCACATCCTTTATGGGCACGTTTATCAATATTATTTTTACTAAAATAAAATATGTTTGTATCACAGTATTGTACTAGGGGCAATTGAAGGAAAATTAGCGAAATTCTCCCACAAGCCAATAATTCACATTCCAGATTCCATTTCTTATACTGAAAAAAATAACGCTATCTTGAGATTATCAGGGCTCCCCTCTGGTTCCAGTACCGCTACTCTTCCTGCCGTTAGAGAAAACTGTGCTTGTCTCTGGCCCCTATAATCAGCCACTTCTAATAAAGAAAGAAAAAAAGATTAGTGCCTGCAAGGGACTGTATCTCTGACTATTCTCTTCCCCTTGTTAAGCAATTGTACTGCCATTGTTGCCGGCAGTATAATTACACAACTTTGGAAAATAAAAAAAGAGAGAGAAGAGAGGAACAACCCCTCTACCCCAGACAGCAGGAGCACAGCAATCTAATGACTCTCTGCCCTTACCAGATCACCAGTACACCAATGTATATATACAGTATATATATATATATATATATATATATATATATGTAAAGCGCAACGGAATATGCTGCGCTATATAAGAAACTGTTAATAAATAAATAAATATATATATTTATAAATAAATAAATAAATATATATATATATATATAGACTTTTTGCTGCCCGGCACTCGCTGCTGAATACTTTAGTAATACCCGGTGCCTTCCACGACGGGATATTCCACCCTTGCAGATAATCGATACAGATAGGCGGCACTCACAGGCTTTCTTAGTGATGAAAAACGTGAAGTTTAATTCAAACACGATCCAACATGTTTCGGGTCTAGCCCGTCCTCAGGGATCAACAGTGTAAATACAAGTGCACATATTTAAACATCTAGACAGAACCCGCCCCCTAATCAAAACACATTTCACCTGGAAAAGCTTACCTACGGCGTCCATCGCCAGGTCCGGCTCCCGCCACCTCCACGTGCGTCGCTCCGCCAATGACGTCATGTTGGGCACGCCACACTCCGTCCAGGAGTTGCCCACTACGTCATCAGCCGTCGCCCCACATCGTGAACCGCAGCTCACAGCCAAGCCTCGCTCTGGGCGCCGTGGTGCGCCGTCTCCATGGTGATATATCTAAAACAAAAACAACAAACCAAAATGTAAAAACATGATTAAGAGGCTTAATATAAGCCATTTAAGAGGCAGTGAACTGCCATATCACTTGTGATTATACATAATTAAGTGAAAAAATATAAAATACATAAAATACATATGCAACATATGTAACGCTGGAAATACATTTGTACACTGGGAGGTCACACAGTTCTTCCTATAAATACATTATCTTCACAGTTATAGGCACAATCTCGATGTGATACTAGTGCGTTGGTTGGTACAGTACCTTTAATTGACTTCTACCAGTGTAGCTAAGGAGACCCCCTTTGATCTCCATTAGGGGTGAACGAACTCCACGGCTATCAGAGCTTAATACATAGAATTAATATAACTTAGGGCTTCGCCACCATATGGTCATATATAGCTCTGCAGCCCATGCTGCTCGTTCAACCCCCTTGGTGACAAGGTGTCCAAAACAAAAATCCATTTGGATTCAGCTTGTAGCAGTTTCCTACTCCTATTGCCGCCTCTGACACTCTGGGGAATGTGGTCAATGATCTTAAATCTTATGCTTGCCAGGCTATGCTTTAAGAGGGCGCAGTGTCTTGCGACTGGCTGGTCGCTGGTACCTGTGCTGAGGGCCTGCCGGATAGATGACCTGTGGTTTGCCATGCGTTCTTTAAATTGGCATTCTGTCTTGCCCACGTAATATAAACCACATGGACAAGACAGAACATAAACCACGTACTTTGTGGAGCATGTCACAGAGTGTTTAATAGGTATTTTACGACCTGTGTGTGGATGACTAACTGTGCTCCCAACAAGCATGGCTCTACAGGTGGTACACCCGATACATTTATAACACCCCTTAGGGCGAGTTAGAAAATGGCTAGCTACTGGTCTCTTAGTAAGCTCAGTCACATCCACCTTGACCAGCATGTCAGCAAGATTCCTGCCCCTCCTATACGCTGGCATGATTTTTCTATTGTGCAAGCTTTTTAATTCCCTGTCAGAAGAGACTATAGGCCACAGGGATTTCACTCTTTTAGTGTGAACCTCACTGTTGGCCGCATGCTGTGTTACCCATGGAATTCTATCTTTAAGTTGTTGGTCTGCATCGTTGTTTTTTTTATTATTAGATGTAAGGGCCATTTCCCTAGACATTTCTAACACTTTTTGTTTAGTGGCTGCTAAGTCCTCCTTCCTGTAGCCTCTCTCAACAAATCTGTCCTGCATGATGTCTAAGTCCCTTTTTGTCTGTTCTTCATCACTTGTGATCCTTTTGACACGCAACATCTGTGAGTATGGGAGACCATAACGTAGCGCCTTTGGGTGGCAGCTCTCATACCTCAACAGAGTGTTGCGGTCTGTCTCTTTTACAAAAATGGATGTTTGCAATTTGTTGTTTCTCAAGCTAATTTTAACATCCAAGAAGTTTACATCCTGTGTACTCATATTATATGTCAATTTTGCTGGACAGTTACTTTGGTTGTGAGTGTCAAGAATATTACAAAGTTCCTCCTTACTGCCCAACCAAAATATCAAAAGATCATCTATGTAGCGGAGGTACAAAAGCACCTTCCCCACATGAGTTGTCTC
Organism: Crinia signifera; assembly: GCF_055691185.1. Classification (NCBI taxonomy): domain Eukaryota; kingdom Metazoa; phylum Chordata; class Amphibia; order Anura; family Myobatrachidae; genus Crinia; species Crinia signifera. The sequence goes on along the minus strand of NC_139217.1, from coordinate 233,594,829 downwards.
ATAGATGAGCTTCTTATCAACCATGTTCATATAGGCATTGGCGTAGGAAGGGGCCACATTGGACCCCATCGCCACGCCAAGCCTTTGGCGATATATTTTACCATCAAAGTAAAAGTAATTACGATGTAACACAAGATGTAATAACTGAAAAAAGAAGTCCTGCTCCGGACCCACATAAGCTGCTGATTCCTGCAACAGAACTCTGGCGGCACTCATACCCTCATCATGGGGAATGCATGTGTACAGCCCCACAACATCGGCGCTGCACATGATCACGTTGTCAGGGAGATCACCTAGATTCTGTAAGCAAGCCAGCAGCATGTTGGTGTCCTTAAGGTAGGACCTTGTAGATTGTACACAAGGATTTAACAATGCATCTAAATAGGTTGAGACTACCTGATAGAGAGACCCCCTGGCCGATATAATGGGTCTGCCAGGAGGCCTCTCCAGTCTCTTGTGCACCTTAGGCAAGGTGTAATACATTGGCATCAGTGGAAAATCTGTTGTCAGGGCTTTACCCAGGTCTGGTGAAATAGTCTTATTATCCACTGCTGTTTTAATAAGAGAGTCCAACTCAGCCTTATAGGGGACAGTGGGGTCATGCTGCAATAGTTCATACACCTCCGCATCATTTAACTGTCTACAACATTCAAACAGATAGTCCGATAAGTTCTGCACAACCACTGCGCCCCCCTTATCCGCCTTACGAATAATAATGTCAGACCTTTTTTGTAGATCCTGTAAGGCCATTCTTTCCATTTTAGATAGATTAGGGATGTTTTTTCTGTCAACAGAGTCACAGCTGCCGACAGCATCCATCATTCGGCTGAAAGCCTTAATGGAGGGGCTAGCGCTGGGGGGATCAAATCTGGACTTGGGCTGTAATCGCTTAACTTGACTTGGTATATCACTGGTTGTGGCAGTGACCGATGGTTTGTCACTAAAAAATTCCTTTAAACGGAGGGATCGCCCAAACTTGTAGCTATCCACTCTCCATTCAAAGTCATTAGACATAAAGCTTGGAATAAAAGATAGTCCTTTTGACAGGACCGCTGTTTCATACTCACTCAATTGTGTGCTTGACAAATTGAAGACCAGATTCTTTACTTGCGGCTGTTTTTCTGGCTTGCTTTGCCTTTTGCTTTGGCCGCCGCGCCGCGTCCACCTCCGCTTGCCCCGAGTGGTTTTGGTCCCGCTCGGGTCGTAACCCCTAAAGGGGTCAATTTCTTGGAGGTTGTGGGTTGTTGACCATCGGTGTCGCTAGCAGACGTGCTAGTACCATCAAACTCGGCCCGCTTGTATCTTTCTCTGCGTTGCCGGTTATGAGCATATGGTGCCGGTTGTGGCCCTGCTGTGCTTAGCCATTGATAAACCCGGTTCTGTTCATAGTCCATCTGCACTTTTCTGCGCTTTTCCCGTTTAAATTTGGTCAACTCCCTCTGGTACAGGTCAATCTGATTCTTCAATTTTAAATTCCAATCAGTGCTTGTGTCGGCAATCAAGGTCGGCACCTGTGTCGACTCAAACACACTAATTTTGCTTCTAGTAGCCAAAAGTTCTTTAGTGGACTCATCCACAACCAGGAGTACCAAATCCATGGAACATTTATTTAATATGCTCACCCACTTTTTGCAGAATGCTATATTCTGCCGGCCAATAGTGGGGACGTTCCGCACTCGAAAGCCTCTTGGGATTTGCTTCTCCTTAAAATAGTCGGCCAGTGTTGAGGCATGGAGCATGTAATCCACTTCCCGTTTTTTCAAAGCATACCAGTCTTTGTAAATATCATCGCTGTCAGGTGCTGATGTATTCGGCTGGGTAATCACAGCCTGTAAGATATTGTCCGTGTCGCTATCAGAGTAGCTAAAACGGTCCCCTGTGTCGATTTGCGAGAAGTTTACACCAGGTATGACAGGTTCCATATTGCATGCAGAGTACTTGCTGCTCATAAACACCAACCACGGGGTCCTTGCAGATGTTACTTGTAATCCAGTAAAAACGGAGTTCTCCCTAAATTGAGGATTTGCTTCAATGGGGTGCCTTGACTAGGTAATGCACACTGACTGTGGCTGTACCTGTATGTAGACTTTTTGCTGCCCGGCACTCGCTGCTGAATACTTTAGTAATACCCGGTGCCTTCCACGACGGGATATTCCACCCTTGCAGATAATCGATACAGATAGGCGGCACTCACAGGCTTTCTTAGTGATGAAAAACGTGAAGTTTAATTCAAACACGATCCAACATGTTTCGGGTCTAGCCCGTCCTCAGGGATCAACAGTGTAAATACAAGTGCACATATTTAAACATCTAGACAGAACCCGCCCCCTAATCAAAACACATTTCACCTGGAAAAGCTTACCTACGGCGTCCATCGCCAGGTCCGGCTCCCGCCACCTCCACGTGCGTCGCTCCGCCAATGACGTCATGTTGGGCACGCCACACTCCGTCCAGGAGTTGCCCACTACGTCATCAGCCGTCGCCCCACATCGTGAACCGCAGCTCACAGCCAAGCCTCGCTCTGGGCGCCGTGGTGCGCCGTCTCCATGGTGATATATCTAAAACAAAAACAGCAAACCAAAATGTAAAAACATGATTAAGAGGCTTAATATAAGCCATTTAAGAGGCAGTGAACTGCCATATCACTTGTGATTATACATAATTAAGTGAAAAAATATAAAATACATAAAATACATATGCAACATATGTAACGCTGGTGGGTCCGGAGCAGGACTTCTTTTTTCAGTTATTACATCTTGTGTTACATCGTAATTACTTTTACTTTGATGGTAAAATATATCGCCAAAGGCTTGGCGTGGCGATGGGGTCCAATGTGGCCCCTTCCTACGCCAATGCCTATATGAACATGGTTGATAAGAAGCTCATCTATGAGACAACTCATGTGGGGAAGGTGCTTTTGTACCTCCGCTACATAGATGATCTTTTGATATTTTGGTTGGGCAGTAAGGAGGAACTTTGTAATATTCTTGACACTCACAACCAAAGTAACTGTCCAGCAAAATTGACATATAATATGAGTACACAGGATGTAAACTTCTTGGATGTTAAAATTAGCTTGAGAAACAACAAATTGCAAACATCCATTTTTGTAAAAGAGACAGACCGCAACACTCTGTTGAGGTATGAGAGCTGCCACCCAAAGGCGCTACGTTATGGTCTCCCATACTCACAGATGTTGCGTGTCAAAAGGATCACAAGTGATGAAGAACAGACAAAAAGGGACTTAGACATCATGCAGGACAGATTTGTTGAGAGAGGCTACAGGAAGGAGGACTTAGCAGCCACTAAACAAAAAGTGTTAGAAATGTCTAGGGAAATGGCCCTTACATCTAATAATAAAAAAAACAACGATGCAGACCAACAACTTAAAGATAGAATTCCATGGGTAACACAGCATGCGGCCAACAGTGAGGTTCACACTAAAAGAGTGAAATCCCTGTGGCCTATAGTCTCTTCTGACAGGGAATTAAAAAGCTTGCACAATAGAAAAATCATGCCAGCGTATAGGAGGGGCAGGAATCTTGCTGACATGCTGGTCAAGGTGGATGTGACTGAGCTTACTAAGAGACCAGTAGCTAGCCATTTTCTAACTCGCCCTAAGGGGTGTTATAAATGTATCGGGTGTACCACCTGTAGAGCCATGCTTGTTGGGAGCACAGTTAGTCATCCACACACAGGTCGTAAAATACCTATTAAACACTCTGTGACATGCTCCACAAAGTACGTGGTTTATGTTCTGTCTTGTCCATGTGGTTTATATTACGTGGGCAAGACAGAATGCCAATTTAAAGAACGCATGGCAAACCACAGGTCATCTATCCGGCAGGCCCTCAGCACAGGTACCAGCGACCAGCCAGTCGCAAGACACTGCGCCCTCTTAAAGCATAGCCTGGCAAGCATAAGATTTAAGATCATTGACCACATTCCCCAGAGTGTCAGAGGCGGCAATAGGAGTAGGAAACTGCTACAAGCTGAATCCAAATGGATTTTTGTTTTGGACACCTTGTCACCAAGGGGGTTGAACGAGCAGCATGGGCTGCAGAGCTATATATGACCATATGGTGGCGAAGCCCTAAGTTATATTAATTCTATGTATTAAGCTCTGATAGCCGTGGAGTTCGTTCACCCCTAATGGAGATCAAAGGGGGTCTCCTTAGCTACACTGGTAGAAGTCAATTAAAGGTACTGTACCAACCAACACACTAGTATCACATCGAGATTGTGCCTATAACTGTGAAGATAATGTATTTATAGGAAGAACTGTGTGACCTCCCAGTGTACAAATGTATTTCCAGCGTTACATATGTTGCATATGTATTTTATGTATTTTATATTTTTTCACTTAATTATGTATAATCACAAGTGATATGGCAGTTCACTGCCTCTTAAATGGCTTATATTAAGCCTCTTAATCATGTTTTTACATTTTGGTTTGTTGTTTTTGTTTTAGATATATCACCATGGAGACGGCGCACCACGGCGCCCAGAGCGAGGCTTGGCTGTGAGCTGCGGTTCACGATGTGGGGCGACGGCTGATGACGTAGTGGGCAACTCCTGGACGGAGTGTGGCGTGCCCAACATGACGTCATTGGCGGAGCGACGCACGTGGAGGTGGCGGGAGCCGGACCTGGCGATGGACGCCGTAGGTAAGCTTTTCCAGGTGAAATGTGTTTTGATTAGGGGGCGGGTTCTGTCTAGATGTTTAAATATGTGCACTTGTATTTACACTGTTGATCCCTGAGGACGGGCTAGACCCGAAACATGTTGGATCGTGTTTGAATTAAACTTCACGTTTTTCATCACTAAGAAAGCCTGTGAGTGCCGCCTATCTGTATCGATTATATATATATATATATATATATTGGCCTAGCGGCCAAGCAAGGCGGCCAATAGCGGCATTCGGGAGGCGGAGCCGCACGATGTACACAAACACCGTGCGGCTCATCTGTCCGGTCTGGTTTCGCGTGTCAGTTTTTTTTTTTTTTGCAAAGACCCCTTACCTGGACTACGTCGCCCTGGGACAGGTGAGTATGGTTTCCTTCCACAGCTGCCTCCATGGATTTCGTCGGACTCCGGACCGCCGACAGCGAGGACGACATGGACAGCGACGTCGACATGGAGCCAGAAGACGACACAGGACCAGAAGACGACACAGGACTTGCGGGGGAAGCTTGCTGGGACTCATAGTGCCCCAGTATTAGACAATAGATTATTCTATTTTTTACACCACTATCAGCCCGTGCCCACCGCCCAGGGGCATCGAGGACAGCACCAGGCTTCAGCCTGGTCAGGTAAGTCCTGGAGGGGGGGGACCCCTTTATTGGGGGGGACCCAATCCCCCAGGGCCCCTGGCCAGGCTGACCGGTCAGGGGGTTAATGCTTTGGCCGGGGGGACTTGTATAAAAAGTCTCCCCCCGGCTGTGGCATTACCCTGCTGGCTGGTTTGGCCTGGGGCTGGTTTTTAAAATACGGGGGACCCCTAGTCATTTTGTCCCCCGTATTTTGGGAACCAGCCCCAGAGCAGGAGCCTGGAGCCTGGGGCTGGTTGTTAAAAATCGGGGAACCCCTATTTGTCGGGTTCCCTGATTTTTAATTACCGGCCCCGGCACCTTCAGCCTGGTGCTGGTTACAGCTGTGGGGGGGACCCCACGCCGATTTTTTTTTTCGATCGATTTACACTAAAGCCTGCACGGATCTGACTGTTCCGTGCAGGCTAAAGGCAAATACGACAGGGAAAGCAAGGTGTATTTTCCTGTCATATTTGCGTGGGTGTTTCACACCACTTAGCAGCCGTATTATAAGTACGGCTGCTTAGTACATCAGGAACCACCATTCTTTTGAATGGTTATTTCTGTCGTATCCTATCGATGGTGTAGACATTCGTATTTGTAAATACAAATAAGAATGTTCCATCTTTAGGAATACAAATTGTTGTATTTTCGGGATTGTAAATCCCGAAAATACAAATTCGTAAAAAAAAGGTGTATTTCTCCCTACGAATACACCTTTTTTCCACGAATCCATTTTGGTAAATTTCCCCCGATAGATCTTAGGGTCTCCATCCAGAATTTTAATGTATTTACATGTACATTTAGGACCTTAAATCCAAAATGGTTGTTTAACCACCTGTACTTTTTGGAACCAGAAAGAGGTTAGAATAGAACCCTTTTTTTCATTGACCAAGAGGTACTTGCTCTATCACCCCAATCTGCAGTAACTGCTGGACTTTCAGAAGATGGGCTTTTTCCTGTTTTTCTTCTCTCAGAACACTTGATCTGATGAATTTTCACCTCCTGGGACAATTCAAAAACTCGATTTTGTAGCCTTCTTTTATAATACTTGTGAAGGAATGGCATTGGCGATAAAAGTGTATTGTGACATCTTCTACTCCACAGTAATTAATGTACATTTTAGCCCTCTTGTTCTCTGCAGATATTTCTATTCCCCATATCTGTGTGTACCATAGTATTAGACTGTATATTGCCCAATATGATCAGACAGGAAATCTCCACAGGGGGTGATCCAATTCCCCTGCTATCTACAGGAAGGTTATGTCCACAGGGGGTAATCAGGACATAACCAAATTACCTTAATTGTATTTACACTCCTTTGTGCCTTTCTGGACTCTAGTAGACTCTTTGGAGCCTGACCCAGCAGAAGAGGCAGCAGCAGTACCTGGGAGGGGGGATAAACCTGACTCTTGAATCCACCAATCGAGATCCAGTGCAAGCCCACTGATGGTATGGGTACGCGTGGGAATTTAGAAGGTTTTAAAATGACTTGTACACAGGCCGGGTCCTCATGTTAGTCGCAATCCTGGCTCAGGGGTCATACCCTCCACTGGATCTTGTGGAACACATCGTTTGCCCGAGAAGGGGGCATCCTACTAGGCTCTGGTGTGGAGCGTCTGTGCTGTGTGGATTTACACAGGTTTCGGCTATCACTGCTGTGTGGAATAAGTGATAGTTTTGTGATTTGGAACTGCTGCTACAAGGACTGCCATTTTGGACTGCTACCCGATAACGTTTATATGCTACCTTTGCCTCGTATTCCTCTGTTTGTCTACTTGTGTGTGCTGTGATAAAAATAAACCATATTTTGGTTTCATCTGCTCGGTGTCTGAGTGATTGAAGAACTCGTATCTTCACATTTGGCGGCAGCAGCGGGATCACTCATACACCAACCTTCGAGCAACGAGTCATAAACACCTCAGGGAATGGATCCAGCACCACTATGCTACCGATACAGCAAATAGGATCAACTGCAGGATCTCTGCCGTACAAGGCAGATTGAGTATGAGGCATTGGACACCAGAGCGGCATTAATGGCAAAGCTGGCACAATGGGACCAAGAACACCCTGGACAGGAGGACGATGAGGACCCCGTCCTAGAGCGGAACGAGGTGCAGGGGGCCAACAGGACAAATGTTTCAGGGGTTGCGCTGCCTTTAGGAAATGCAGATCAGTTGCAGGACTTGCTGGCAGCTCTAGGACAAGGAGCCTCAGTATTGGGAGCTGCATTGGGGTTGCAGTCCTCTATACCCACTACGGCAGCATCAGTAAGCCAGGTAGCCAGGCTAAGATATAATGACATCCCACCTTTTGATGATGCCGGTTTGGATATTGATACCCATTTGCAGATGTTTGAATCAGTTATGACTTTGCATGGAATTAAGGCAGCAGAGTGGCCTCTATTTCTGTTCCCCAGTCTGAGAGGAAGGGCTCTGGAAGCATTCCATGCCCTGAGCCCAGAGCAGGTGCTGGTATATGAGGATGTACGGAGTGTCCTGCTTGCTAGATATGCAGTGACTGCTGAATTATACTGTGTGAAGTTTCGCACCATAACCCGAAAAGGCGATTCTTCATTTACAGAGTTTAATAACCTGTTGCGGAGGAACTGTGATAAGTGGCTGGCCGTGAAGCAGGCCCTTACTGTAAAAGATATTAAAAATGCTTTTATCTTGGAGCAGCTGCTGAACAAGATGCCTCTTGAGATCAGAGAGTGGGTAGCAGATCGGACCCCTACCACCCCCGAGAAAGCAGCACAACTAGCGGACGAGTTCACAGCTAACAGGCCTCGGTGGAGAGGGGCCAACATCGAGGAAAAGACCAATCTCCGACGGGCCCAGCCAGATCGGGATCTACCGGCGGCCCCCCAACGCCCAGCTCCACAGCCCACCAACCCCCGGCCTTGGGGACCCGAGCTACCAGGAGCCCGTCGCTGCTACAACTGAGACAAGGTGGGTCATGTCCGCCGAGATTGCCCCCGGGGAAGAGGACCATTTCCAGGTGCCCAACATGCCTTGCCTCGTTTAGCTGTGTGCCAGGAACCATCATTTGGGGGAGGGGGAGGGGATTACTGTCCTGATGCGCCAGAGATGGAGGAAGTAGTATACCAGGTGGAGGTGGTAGCAGCTATTGGAAAAGCCACCCCGGATAACATGAAGCCACATCTACAGCCTGTAAAAGTTAATGGGAAGGAACTGCAGGGGTTAAGAGACTCGGGTGCCTCCATCACCCTTATCCGCCCAGAATTAATCCCCCCCTGCCAACTACTGAAGCAACGGAAAATTAAGATCTCCATGGCAGGGGGGCAGATCACTGTCATCCCCATGGCCCGGGTACACTTGGATTGGGGTCAGGACTCTGGGGAAGTGAACGTGGGACTTCTGGAAGGGCTCCCCACCCATGTTATTCTAGGAAAAGATTTAGGTGGTGGATTGGCCAGTTGTTTCGTGGGAGCTATCACCCGGAGCCAGTCACAGGCTGGAGAGATAGCACATGAGGGCCCTCTCACGCCAGCACCAGGAATTACTGCTACAGCCCCTGAGCCACCGCCGGTGAGTAACATGGTACCAGACTTGCTTGACTGTGACGTGAATCTGGGGGAGGTAGATAGAGTGGAATTTAGGGAAGCCCAACAAACAGATCCGTCCCTAGCTAGCCTCCGCAGGGCAGCAGGACGGAGTGATTGGGGAACTCAGGAGGATCGCATTCAGTGGGAGGAGGGGAGACTGTACAGGGTGCCAGCAAAAGCAGACCCATTAGAGCCCGAAGTCCCTAGGAAACAGTTAATTGTTCCCCAGCAGTAGCGTGCGCGATTGCTAGCGCTTGCCCATGACATCCCCTCAGCTGGCCATTTAGGGATTCGTAAAACCCGGGCCCGACTGCTGCGGCACTTCTTCTGGGCAGGAATAAACCAGGAGGTAAGACAGTATAGAGAGTCATGTGGGGTCTGTCAACGCCTCGGGGGACCCCCACGTCATGTCCCCCTACAACCCATGCCTGTGATCAGTGAGCCATTCAAGAGAGTGGCCATGGACATTTTTGGGCCTTTTAAGAAACCGAGCAGAACAGGAAAGAAATACATACTGACTGTGGTTGACTATGCGACTAGGTACCCAGAGGCGGTGGCGCTGGCATCCATAGATGCTGAGCATATTGCCCAGGCTCTCATGGATATCTTTAGTCGTGTGGGATTTCCCGAAGAAGTGGTTACCGACCAAGGTGCGCAATTTCAAGGGGACTTACTGCAGACCATATGGGCCAAATTTGGGGTCCATCCCTTTCGCACTACTGCCAATTACCCCCAAACAAACGGATTGTGTGAGCAATTTAATGCGACCCTTAAGCAGTTGCTACGGGCATATGCTGAATCAGAGGGGGGAGACTGGGAGAAATCCTTGCAACAGCTTATATTCGCATACCGCGAAGTAAGGCAAGATTCTACCAGATTCTCCCCTTTTGAGTTACTATATGCCAGAAGGGTCCGGGGACCTCTCAACTTAGTCAGGGAAAGCTGGGAAGGATCATTCGAGGAAATGGAGGTTCCGGTCTTAGAATATGTGGCCCAAATGAGGGAGAGACTGCAAAGGCTAATGCAGCTTGCGCATGACCATATGCTGGAGACACACTGAAGGCAGTGCCAGTATTACAACCAGCATGCACGTGAACGGGAGTTGGAAGTGGATCAGAAAGTGATGGTACTGGTACCTGTACGAAAGCACAAGTTACAGGCGACCTGGGCAGGGCCATATACTGTAGTGGACCGACAGGGGCAGATAGATTATATCATCGCCCTAGATCAAACCGGGAAGCGGGTGGGCACCTACCACATAAATAGGTTAAAAAAATATGTCACCAGGGAAATAGGGGCTGTGGCAATCTGCTGCCCACCAATGGATGACACAGAGACTGACCCCATCCCTGACATTCTGGCAGCAACCAAGAAGGATGTGGGGGTGGAGGCCGTGCCCATAGGCACACAGTTAACTGAAACCCAGACCCGACAAATGAGGGAGGTTTTGGAGCTAGTGGGGCCTCAGTTCACTAGCAGGCCGGGACGCACTCATGTAGCAGCCCATCATGTAGACACCGGAGCAACTCGGCCCATTAGGCAACCAGCATATCGGCTGAATCCCGAGGTGCTCAATATGATGAAAAAAGAGGTAGACGAAATGCTGGCGCTTGGGGTCATTGTGCCATCAAATAGTCCCTGGGCCTCCAGCGTGGTCTTAGTGCCCAAGAAGGATGGGAGTACACGCTTCTGCGTGGACTATAGGAAGCTGAATGAGGTGACCGTGACCGACGCATACCCCATGCCCCGGGTAGATGAGCTGTTAGACAGGTTGGGGATGGCTCGCTATGTGTCTACCCTGGACCTTAGAAAGGGGTACTGGCAGATACCCCTTACCAGAGAGGCACAGGAGAGGTCAGCGTTCAATACCCCATTTGGGCTTTTTGAATTTACTGACATGCCCTTCGGGATGAAGAATGCCCCTGCCACCTTCCAGCGTACAGTAGATCGCATACTGACAGGGTGTCAGGAGTTTGCCCAGGCCTACCTAGATGATATAGCAATTTTTAGTGAGACCTGGGAGGATCATCTGCAGCATGTAGCCCAGGTTTTAGCACAGATTAGCCAGGCAGGGTTGACAATCAGACCAGATAAGTGTCAGATGGGGATGGCAGAGGTGCTGTACCTTGGCCACAGGGTTGGGGGAGGCCGTATTCATCCAGAACCAGCAAAAATTGAGGCCATTTTGAAGTGGCCTCACCCCACTAACCAAAAACAGGTACGTGCCTTCCTGGGCACGGCGGGGTACTATCGTAAATTTGTTCCCCAGTACAGCACCATTGCCAAACCACTGACTGACCTAACGACCAAAAAGTACACCCGAAAAATTGACTGGACCCCTGACTGCAAGCAGGCTTTCTCCCAGCTTAAGGACATCTTGTCCCAGTCCCCAGTGTTAGCCGCCCCCCAACTTCCGCCGGCGGTTCATTGTGCAAACAGATGCTTCAGCTTGTGGAATAGGAGCTGTGCTAAGTCAAATAGGGGAGGATGGGTGTGAACACCCAGTTGCCTTTCTTTCCCGGAAACTAGTTGCCCGCGAGATAGCCTATGCCACCATTGAAAAGGAGTGCCTAGCTATCGTCTGGGCACTAAAGAAGTTGCAGCCCTATGTGTATGGGCGTGAGTTTTCAGTGGTAACAGATCATAACCCCCTTAGTTTTCTACAACGTACAGCCGGAGACAATGGACGGTTACTGAGATGGAGCTTAGCCCTACAACTGTACAACTTCTCTATTTATCACAAAAAGGGTAAAGATCATGGAAACGCGGATGGCCTATCCCGTCAGGAGGAACCAGACCCAGTGCCACCTAACACCAGGAGACCAGCCCTTGCCATTACACAGAACGCCAGGAACATGGACTAAAATGTGGGGGAGGAAATGTGAAGGAATGGCATTGGCGATAAAAGTGTATTGTGACGTCTTCTACTCTACAGTAATTAATGTACATTTTAGCCCTCTTGTTCTCTGCAGATATTTCTATTCCCCATATCTGTGTGTACCATAGTATTAGACTGTATATTGCCCAATATGATCAGACAGGAAATCTCCACAGGGGGTGATCCAATTCCCCTGCTATTTACAGGAAGGTTATGTCCACAGGGGGTAATCAGGACATAACCAAATTACCTTAATTGTATTTACACTCCTTTGTGCCTTTCTGGACTCTAGTAGACTCTTTGGAGCCTGACCCAGCAGGGGGGGCAGCAGCAGTACCTGGGAGGGGGGATAAACCTGACTCTTGAATCCACCAATCGAGATCCAGTGCAAGCCCACTGATGGTATGGGCATGCGTGGGAATTTAGAAGGTTTTAAAATGACTTGTACACAGGCCGGCTCCTCATGTTAGTCGCAATCCTGGCTCAGGGGTCATACCCTCCACTGGATCTTGTGAAACACACTGTTTGCCCGGGAAGGGGGCATCCTACTACGCTCTGGTGTGGTGCTTCTGTGCTGTGTGGATTTACACAGGTTTCGGCTATCACTGCTGTGTGGAATAAGTGATAGTTTTGTGATTTGGAACTGCTGCTACAAGGACTGCCATTTTGGACTGCTACCCGTTAACGTTTATATGCTACCTTTGCCTCGTGTTCCTGTGTTTGTCTACTTGTGTGTGCTGTGATAAAAATAAACCATATTTTGGTTTCATCTGCTCGGTGTCTGAGTGATTGAAGAACTCGCAACTTCACATTTGGCGGCAGCAGCGGGATCACTCATACACCAACCTTCAAGTCATAAACACCTCAGGGAATGGATCCAGCACCACTATGCTACCAATACAGCAAAAAGGATCAACTGCAGGATCTCTGCCGTACAAGGCAGATTGAGTTTGAGGCATTGGACACCAGAGCGGCATTAATGGCAAAGCTGGCACAATGGGACCAAGAACACCCTGGACAGGAGGACGATGAGGACCCCGTCCTAGAGCGGAACGAGGTGCAGGGGGCCAACAGGACAAATGCTTCAGGGGCTGCGCTGCCTTTAGGAAATGCAGATCAGTTGCAGGACTTGCTGGCAGCTCTAGGACAAGGAGCCTCAGTATTGGGAGCTGCATTGGGGTTGCAGTCCTCTATACCCACTACGGCAGCATCAGTAAGCCAGGTAGCCAGGCTAAGATATAATGACATCCCACCTTTTGATGATGCCGGTTCGGATATTGATACCCATTTGCAGATGTTTGAATCAGTTATGACTTTGCATGGAATTAAGGCAGCAGAGTGGCCTCGATTTCTGTTCCCCAGTCTGAGAGGAAGGGCTCTGGAAGCATTCCATGCCCTGAGCCCAGAGCAGTTGCTGGTATATGAGGAGGTACGGAGTGTCCTGCTTGCTAGATATGCGGTGACTGCTGAATTATACCGTGTGAAGTTTCGCACCATAACCCGAAAAGGCGATTCTTCATTTACAGAGTTTAATAACCTGTTGCTGAGGAACTGTGATAAGTGGCTGGCCGTGAAGCAGGCCCTTACTGTAAAAGATATTAAAAATGCTTTTATCTTGGAGCAGCTGCTGAACAAGATGCCTCTTGAGATCAGAGAGTGGGTAGCAGATCGGACCCCTACCACCCCCGAGAAAGCGGCACAACTAGCGGACGAGTTCACAGCTAACAGGCCTCGGTGGAGAGGGGCCAACATCGAGGAAAAGACCAATCTCCGATGGGCCCAGCCAGATCGGGATCTACCGGCGGCCCCCCAACGCCCAGCTCCACAGCCCACCAACCCCCGGCCTTGGGGACCCGAGCTACCAGGAGCCCGTCACTGCTACAACTGTGACAAGGTGGGTCATGTCCGCCGAGATTGCCCCTGGGGAAGAGGACCATTTCCAGGTGCCCAACATGCCTTGCCTCATTTAGCTGTGTGCCAGGAACCATCATTTGGGGGAGGGGGAGGGGATTACTGTCCTGATGCGCCAGAGGCGGAGGAAGTAGTATACCAGGTGGAGGTGGTAGCAGCTATTGGAAAAGCCACCCCGGATAACATGAAGCCACATCTACAGGTTAAGAGACTCGGGTGCCTCCATCACCCTTATCCGCCCAGAATTAATCCCCCCTGCCAACTACTGAAGCAACGGAAAATTAAGATCTCCATGGCAGGGGGGCAGACCACTGTCATCCCCATGGCCCGGGTACACTTGGATTGGGGTCAGGACTCTGGGGAAGTGAACGTGGGACTTCTGGAAGGGCTCCCCACCCATGTTATTCTAGGAAAAGATTTAGGTGGTGGATTGGCCATTTGTTTCGTGGGAGCTATCACCCGGAGCCAGTCACAGGCTGGAGAGATAGCACATGAGGGCCCTCTCACGCCAGCACCAGGAATTACTGCTACAGCCCCTGAGCCACTGCCGGTGAGTAACATGGTACCAGACTTGCTTGACTGTGACGTGAATCTGGGGGAGGTAGATAGAGTGGAATTTAGGGAAGCCCAACAAACAGATCCGTCCCTAGCTAGCCTCCGCAGGGCAGCAGGACGGAGTGATTGGGGAACTCAGGAGGATCGCAATCAGTGGGAGGAGGGGAGACTGTACAGGGTGCCAGCAAAAGCAGACCCATTAGAGCCCGAAGTCCCTAGGAAACAGTTAATTGTTCCCCAGCAGTAGCGTGCGCGATTTCTAGCACTTGCCCATGACATCCCCTCAGCAGGCCATTTAGGGATTCGTAAAACCCGGGCCCGACTGCTGCGGCACTTCTTCTGGCCAGGAATAAACCAGGAGGTAAAACAGTATAGAGAGTCATGTGGGGTCTGTCAACGCCTCGGGGGACCCCCACGTCGTGTCCCCCTACAACCCATGCCTGTGATCAGTGAGCCATTCAAGAGAGTGGCCATGAACATTGTTGGGCCTTTTAAGAAACCGAGCAGAACAGGAAAGAAATACATAATGACTGTGGTTGACTATGCGACTAGGTACCCAGAGGCGGTGGCGCTGGCATCCATAGATGCTGAGCATATTGCCCAGGCTCTCATGGATATCTTTAGTCGTGTGGGATTTCCCGAAGAAGTGGTTACCGACCAAGGTGCGCAATTTCAAGGGGACTTACTGCAGACCATATGGGCCAAATTTGGGGTCCATCCCTTTCGCACTACTGCCTATCACCCCCAAACAAACGGATTGTGTGAGCGATTTAATGCGACCCTTAAGCAGTTGCTACGGGCATATGCTGAATCAGAGGGGGGAGACTGGGAGAAATCCTTGCAACAGCTTCTATTCGCATACCGCGAAGTAAGGCAAGATTCTACCGGATTCTCCCCTTTTGAGTTACTATATGCCAGAAGGGTCCGGGGACCTCTCAACTTAGTCAGGGAAAGCTGGGAAGGATCATTCCAGGAACCGGAGGTTCCGGTCTTAGAATATGTGGCCCAAATGAGGGAGAGACTGCAAAGGCTAATGCAGCTTGCGCATGACCATATGCTGAAGGCACACTGAAGGCAGTGCCAGTATTACAACCAGCATGCACGTGAACGGGAGTTGGAAGTGGGTCAGAAAGTGATGGTACTGGTACCTGTACGAAAGCACAAGTTACAGGCGACCTGGGCAGGGCCATATACTGTAGTGGACCGACAGTGGCAGGTAGTTTATATCATTGCCCTAGATCAAACCAGGAAGCGGGTGGGCACCTACCACATAAATAGGTTAAAAAAATATTTCACCAGGGAAGTAGGGGCTGTGGCAATCTGCTGCCCACCAATGGATGACACAGAGACTGACCCCATCCCTGACATTCTGGCAGCAACCAAGAAGGATGTGGGGGTGGAGGCCGTGCCCATAGGCACACAGTTAACTGAAACCCAGACCCGACAAATGAGGGAGGTTTTGGAGCAGCAGTACCTGGGAGGGGGGATAAACCTGACTCTTGAATCCACCAATCGAGATCCAGTGCAAGCCCACTGATGGTATGGGCACGCGTGGGAATTTAGAAGGTTTTAAAATGACTTGTACACAGGCCGGCTCCTCATGTTAGTCGCAATCCTGGCTCAGGGGTCATACCCTCCACTGGATCTTGTGGAACACATTGTTTGCCCGGGAAGGGGGCATCCTACTAAGCTCTGGTGTGGAGCGTCTGTGCTGTGTGGATTTACACAGTTTTCGGCTATCACTGCTGTATGGAATAAGTGATAGTTTTGTGATTTGGAACTGCTGCTACATGGACTGCCATTTTGGACTGCTACCCGTTTATATGCTACCTTTGCCTCGTGTTCCTGTGTTTGTCTACTTGTGTGTGCTGTGATAAAAATAAACCATATTTTGGTTTCATCTGCTCGGTGTCTGAGTGATTGAAGAACTCGTATCTTCACAATACTTAGGACCCATATGTCTGTGATGGAGTGATCCCAGATATTTCAACAGATGAGCCCCTATCTTTACTGGACTGGCATAGTCATTGCCGCATCCCTCTTCTAAAAAGGTCTACGAAATGAGGGACATCTGGAGTATTGACACCCTGGTCTGTAGGACCTGCCATCATGAAGCAACTGTCTGGAAGACTGCGGTACCGGAAATCTATTTCTTTGATCCTGGGGCAACGTAACAGATTTGCCTCCCGAAATCCTTTTGATCACATCATCTAATTTAGAGCCAAAAAGAAAGTCACCTTCAAATGGCATAGCTGACATTCTGTTTTTGGAGTGTGCATTAGCATTCCACAGCTTAAGCCACAGTGCTCTTCTAGCTGTAACACCCGCAGCCATGGCCCTAGCCAAAGGTTTCACACATATAATCAACTGCTTTTTGCATGATTTCCAGAATACGAAGAATGCAGTGCTTAGATATTCTATCTTTTAAAGGCCCCCATACACTGGGTCTGACTTGTCCTAAGGACATGTCGGACCAGTTTGCCCGGCAGCTTCCCCCGGGAGGCTGCTTATGATTTAGCTATTGATGTGTCAAATTATACATGTAATAAATTGCTTGTGATTTTTTGCATGTAGATCCTTGGGGAGCTGGCAGGGGTGGGCAACGGGGTCCCTGCGGCATGTGGCGGGCAGCGGGGTTCCTCTGCGGTGCTGGTCAGCGGGTCCAGCAGGAATTGCACTATTCACTCTGTTCCCATCTGCCAGACCTGCTGACCAGCGCTGCAGGGAGTCAGAACCCTGCTGCCTGCCCCACGCTGCTTCCCAGCCACTTCTGCCTGCCCCATCCACCCAACCAGCTGACTGGATCCCACAGCCTACCCCCCTGCTGCACGCATCAGAGGTCCCAGGAGGGACCTCCGATGGCCAGTAGGTCCGACCACCTGCTTGGCTCCGATGCGCACAGGACCGTGTATTGCACCTGAGGAGACATCAAACCGAGCTGATTTGGGCCAATTTGATGGCCCGATTGGTCACAATCATCCGAAATCAGCTTGATGTATGGGCACCTTAAATCTGTATGCATATTAGCCCCTCAAAATCTAAGAGCCCTGGAAACAGACGCCATAGCCACTCCAGATTTTAAAGATACTGCCGAGGACAAATGGATTTTTTAAAGAGCTTTCTAACTTTCTGTCTAAAGCGTCTTTAAACGCTGCTCCATCCTCTAATGAAATAGTGGTTCTGGAGGTTAATTCTGCTACTTCAGCATCCACTTTTGGAATTCGACACCAGGTAAGTAATTTTTCATCGTTATCAATTCTAGGCAGTCAAGACAGACCATTCTTTGGATATATCCTTTATTACAGTTAGGCAAAGACCCGCCTTTCTTGACTCTGTCATCAAGCAAAGGATCACGCTTCCCAGGTTCAGGTGTTTCTTTAATTGTCATAGCTTTATATGAATATTCTTTAATAAACTCTCAACCACATCTAGATTGAAGGTCCTATCTACTTCCACTACTTCACCTTCACCAGATGTATTAACTGGATCACCATCCCCAGAGGACCCTTCATCACCACTAAAGTAAGCTTGATCCCTGGATCTCTTCACATTTTGCAGACCAATCAGATCATCTTTAGCTACAAATTTCTGCCTTCTCCAGTTCATAAATTGCTTAATGGCCTCAGGTTCAGATACAATGGGTCTTTTTACCCCGAGGTCACAATCCTCAGATTGATCTTTTACAAGAACTGTGAAAGATTTTATACATGTATACGCCAAATGATTTTTTTTTAATCGTATAAGTTTATTAAGATATCCACAAAGGCACAAATAAAATGTGAATACAGTCCAGAGAACATCAAAATAGACAATGTATTTAGTTGGAGAACACGGTGTTCAACCAGGGCCGGATTAACAATGGGCCTGAAGGAGCTACAGCTCCAGGCCCACTCTCCAAATAGGCCCCTTTTGTAGCTGAGGGCCAGGGCTTTCCAACGAGCCCAGCCCCGCATCTCTAGCCCACCGGGAACCGGAGATACCGACAGGCAAACCTAGAACATTTCCCCCTTGGGATAACATGGGACCCGCTAATTCCGACCTCCACCCGGTTCCAATGGCCCCCTGGCATCACAGAAGCTCGAGGTTGATTCCAGTCGAACCCATATCGCTGGGCCTTCATTCTGATACCTGGTCCATATGGGTTCATTGGTTAAAGAGATTTTTTTTTTTTCATTTCTGACATGTAGGGGGAAATTTACTAATATGAAAAACCTAGTTTTTCGTATTAGTATTTTCCCTACGACTGCATACGACTGTTTCAGTCGTATGCAAAGTCGTGTTCCGGAGGGTCATTTACAAAGCAGTCAGATACGACTGCTTTGTAACCCACCGATGTCGTAGTAATTCGTATTAGTGGCCGTATATACGGCTGCTAATACAAATTATTTGTAGGCAGTCTGCACGGATCAGTCAGATCCGTGCAGGCTGCAATGTGTAAAAAAAAATTAAATAAATAAATAAAAAAAACGGCGTGGGGTCCCCCCCACAGCCGAAACCAGCACCAGGCTGACAGAGCCTGGAGCCGGTAATTAAAAATCAGGGAACCCGACAAATAGGGGTTCCCTGATCTTTAACAACCAGCCCCAGGCTCCTGCTCTGGGGCTGGTTCCCAAAATACGGGGGACAAAATGAGTAGGGGTCCCCCGTATTTTAAGAACCAGCCCCAGGCAAAACCAGCCAGCAGGGTAATGCCACAGCCGGGGGGAGACTTTTTATGTAAGTCCCCCCGGCCAAAGCATTAACCCTACCGACCAGTCAGCCTGGCCAGGGGCCCTGGGGGAGTGGGGACCCCCCCAATAAAGGGGTCCCCCCCTCCAGGACTTACCTGACCAGGCTGAAGCCTGGTGCTGTCCTCGATGCCCCTGGGCGGTGGGCATCGAGCTGATTATAGTGTAAAAAAATAGAACAAACTATTGTTTTTTACTGTGGCACTACAAGTGCCAGCAAGCTGGGACTTGGAGAACCACAAGTCCCAGCCTGCTGGGCATTAAAGGGCCCGCTGGGTCTTGTAGTGCCACAGTAAAAAAAATAGTTAAATAAAGCACACTGACACCCATTTTAAATAAAAGTTTAATACACACATTACATACATACTGATACTTACCTTTCTTGATCCCATAGGTAGCCCTGGTCCTGATGTCCTGTGTAGTCCTCCAGGTCCATGTCGGCTGTCTGCGTCGTCCTCCAGGTCCATGTCGACGGTCCGTGTCGTCCTCCAGGTCCATGGCGGTGTCCGGGTCCGAAGAAATCCATGTTGGAGCTGTGGAAGGAAATCCTACTCACCTGGTCCTGCGCTGAAGAAGTCTTCTCTTGATCCGACGTAATCCAGGTAATGTTGAAGCTGTCGCCGGTCCCCGCTGTCTCCGCTGTCTCTGCATCGCGCTGAGGAGAGATGCTGAGATGTTTCATATTCGGCGCCTCTCCTCAGACTGAATTCTATTGGCCGCCTAGCAGGCCAATCAGATGAACGCCAAAATATTTAATGGAGTTCGAATGCCAGGTGAAAGAAAAGTTAAGACGGAGGTGTTCCTGGGATTGTTTGGGGATGTGAAGGGGCATGGCTTCTGATTTAGTTTGGTTGATTTTGTAACCAGACAATTGTCCATACTGTATGTATATAGTTCTTGGAATAGATTTGGGAGGGAGATCAGGGGGTTGGTAAGGGTGAGCAAGACATCGTCGGCAAAAAGAGAGAGTTTGTAGGTAGAACTGCCAATGGAGATGCCAGAGATGTCTGGGTTTGCTCGAATTCTGCAGGCTAGTGGTTTAATGATCAGTGCGAAGATCAATGGGGATAGGGGGCACCCCTGCCTTGTACCATTTGAAATGGGGAAGGAAGCTGACAGAAGGCCACCCGCAAGAACGGAAGTGGAGGGGTTGTGGTAGAGCGCTGTAATGGCCTGAAGAAATTTACTGTGGAAGCCAAAACTGCGTAGGTCATAAAAGGCCACAGGACCCTATTAAAGGCCTTTTTGGCATCCAGGACAAGCAGGAGGGATGGGAGCCTGAGGGTGTTAGCATGGTGAATCAGATTCAAAGTGCGTCTAGTGTTGTCAAGGGCGTGGTGGGTGGGCATGAAGCCAACCTGATCAGGGTGGATAAGGGAGGGTAGAATGGGGTTTAACCTGTTTGCCAAAATTTTGGAAAACAGCTTGAGGTCAGTGTTTAAAAGAGAGATTGGGCGGTAGTTAGTCACCAGCTGAGGGTCTTTCCCTGGCTTTGGGATAACTGTTATCTTTGCTCTGGTGGTGTCTGGAGGGAAAAACTACCATCTAAAATGCGGTTAAAGGCCGTCCGACCACGGACAGCATGGTAGCGATTACAAAAGAGAAGGAGCAGCAATTTGTAAACATTAACCAGTAAACAGTAACAACGAGTATAAATCTGCATATAGATGAGGAGGCTATTAGGAAGCATAAACTGAATGCATCTCTATGTCCATATCATTGGCTTGTGTGAGATCGGGTTGCTGAGTGGGGTCGAGGTATATCACTTAGAAAATAAACAAACAGTTCTTCCCACACGCAGTGTGTCTATTCTCAACACCTAGTATGTAAAGCAATCAAATATAGCACATCAGTAACATAATAACTGTGAGTGAATGGATATAGCTGAACATGTGAGGAGAAGGGTGAAGTAGGGGGCACTGTCTTGATTCCAGTAACAACATGCTGATGATATAGGGTTAGAACAAACATCAAAACATGGTTCACCTTGACTGCGAGGGGGGGGGTGCGATTATGGGGCCGAGGAATTTCCAGCAGAAGGAGGACCAGCTTCTTCCAGGTGGTAGAGAAGAGCTATGCATTTTTGAAGGTCGTGAATGAGGACACTTTTGATGTTTAGGTCAACGATGAGCTTGAAAGCAAATTCCCAACGGCATCTGATTTTCCTGTCGTGAAGGGCTTTGGTTAGGTCCCGAAATTCTCTTTGTTTGGTGAGAGTCAGAGGGGAGAGGTCTTGATAAAATTGGAGTTTTACGGAGTCAAAAATGATGTGGGGTTTACCCCTGGTGGAGGCCAAGATGAGCTCTTTGTCTGAGAAATCATTTAACATCACAGGGTGGTTCATTGTCCTTGGGTTTGGATCAGAGGGCGCGATGCGCCCTTTCCAGAGGTAATGGCCGTGAGCTGATATCGGGGACCAGCATCAGGGACAATTGACTCTGGGATGTTACGGATGCGGATGTTGTTTCTGCATTCTCTGTTTTCAAGATTTTCGTTCTTCGTGCGGAGATCGGAGAGCTCGGTGATTATATGGTCCAAATCCCTGTCAGTATTGTTTAGGGCAGACATGTCCAACTTTGGCCCTCCAGATGTTGTGAAACTACACATCTCAGCATGCTTTGCCATGGTTTTGCTATTAGAGAATGCTAAAACTATTGCAAAGCATGCTAGGATGTGTAGTTTCAAAACATCTGGAGGGCCAACGTTGGACATGCCTGATTTAGAGCTTTCTGAAGGCTATCTTGGCAGGTTTCAATTTTTGTCATTCTGGTGGCTAGGGTTGAAACCTCAGATTTGATAGAGGGGACAGCTTTGTCAAGCGTGGATTCAAGAGAGGGGGGTTTACACCTTGCGGTGTCACTTTGCGCTAACTATATACCTTTGTGCTGGATTAAGTGCTGAATTTGTATTCAATATGATTACTCTACAATGAAGGTCAATATGAATTACTCTACAATGAAATTCAAAACACTCTTTTCTGATAGTAAAAAAAGGGGATAATTTTATTCCATTATGACATACATGAACAATCAATACTGTCTGTTTTTTTTTTTTTTTTACCAATAAAAATTCAATATTTAAATTTAATGCTGAAGCCTCTATGGGCTAGATACCTTGTTTCCAGGGGGGGTGACGTGGAAGCGTCTGCCGGCAGACTCCCATCAGTGCCCTCTTAACTAGAGGGGTGATCGGTGGGTCCAGGTTACTGCTGTGCGTCGACTAGTTTCGCCAGGTGACTGGCTTCATCAGGATGCTTGCAATATCTGGAAGGCTTCCCCATTCCTCCTTTTACCCTCTGGAGGTGGGAGGGGTTGATTTGCTGGTGCTCCTTCATTGGCTGCTGCGCCAAGGTTGCTGGGCCGGGAAGTATTGTCACTTCCGCCCATTCCTCTGGTTGGCTTCACTCGCTGTTCTTCGCCGTACTTCCGCCCTCTGGACGTGGGCGGGGTTGATGTATAGGTGCGTCTTCATTGGCCGCTGTGCCGAGGTTGCTTGTGTCAGGAAGATTCGTCACTTCCGCCCGTTTCTTTTGCTGGCTTCACTCGCTGTTCTCAGCCGCACTTCAGCCCTCAACTGTGATCATGATGCGGTGTCAGCTGGGAGTGCTGTTGCCTACCCTATGGTGAGATCTAGTTGCCATGGTAGCGATACGCTACGCGTTCTGTGTGCAGTTTGCTGGGGCACTTTTTCTTTGGTGTTAGCTTCTTTCATGATGCGGTGTCAGCTGGGCATGTTAGATCTGGTTACCATGGTAGCAGTGAACTTCGTGTTCTGGGTACAGTTGCTGGGAGTTGTTGTGTTCCAATCATTTTTCTTCTTCACGTGTTCTGTTTTTTCTTCACATATATACTTGATTTGTATTTCATGTGCTAAAGCAGCATTTTCTACAGATTTAGCAGTTGGTGACATTTGAAGAGGATCCACTGCTGGGGAACCACATAGGTTTGCAGTTGTACTTTAGCTCACATGTATAGGGAAAAGAACAATGGGGATATGCGACACATAGGGATAAATGACAATCGATAACTCATACATAATTGTTGATTGATCTTCTGATATAGGATGTCACTCACAGCTCTCCTATACTCCAACACTTAGTGACCATCTTTGTCCGCATACTCTCTCCATCATTGGCATCTAGCCTCTAGTTGTAGGTTGATTGAGTCCTCACTACTTATATCCAAGCTGTAATGTGTATTGAACTGTGGCGCTCTTTATTTGTACTGTATTCTTGTTATTTATTCAATGTTATGCCAAGCTTTGTCTCCCTGTATTGTTCCTTTGTACGGCGCTGCGAAACACTTGTGGCGCCTTATAAATAAAATTATAATAATAATAATAGGATATTCTGTACTGGGGATGTATTTGTCTGCACATGCTAGGTGACTATTTTCAACTCTAAAAAGCTGCCCTTCCTAAATTTGACTTGTAAATAAGGATTTCTTTGATAAAAAAAAGGGGGGGAAGTTGTTTTCTGGTTTATAGGGGGGTGTATCTTCCTGCCTCATTTGAGTCTTGGATCAATATGATGGAGAGGGTTGGAATACGTGGATTCAAGAGAGTCTTTAAACTCAGTGATGAGGGAGCGAAGAGCCATGGTGTTCTCCCTGGTGGATGGGACGGGGGATTGTCCTTTTCCATAGCAGCTAGAGAAGGGGAACTGGGACCCCTTTGCTGGGACTTTCCTCTAGTGAAATGCTGTGATATATCGCCTCTTTTTTGTTTAGGAGTTTTGGCGGAGGACTTCTCTGGAAAAGCGATGTCCAAGAGGATTATAATAAAGGTAGGGAGCAAACAGAACAAAAAAATAAAGAGGTGTTATGCTAATTATGGGTGGAGCTAAAATCAGCAAAAGGATGATGGGGGTGGGGCACCCAAGGGACGCAGGATCCTGTGGTCAATGTGGCATTACGGATGGAGCGTAATGTCTTCTAGGAGGGGGAGGGCTGGTGGGAAGGTGTGATAGAGGTGGTTGGTGTGGGGAGCTCAGGTAGCACCGGGCTCAGACCTGCACACAGCCACAATGCCCCAAGACCAACCCAGGAAAGACCTATATTTAAATCAGAGTAGTGGGAGACTATGCTGAGCGTGGATAGAGGCTGCGGTTCTTATTGTCAATTAGCATTTAATAGTATGTTAGGGTTCACAGTTTATACAGACTATGGCAGTCAAAGTCTGTGGTGCTGTACCTTGAGAGAGGTGGGTTGCCAATTCTTGCTGGGCCAGGTTCCAGGCTGATGCTGTGCCTTGGGGGAGATGGCTGCCACTGCTTGCTGAGGTCCTGGGTCCATGGAGCCTCTGTAGCAGCTATTAACCTTCTGCTCAAGTGGGGCAGGGCTTTGTTATGTCCAGCAGCAGGGCAGGAGGCTGGTGAGCAGGGGGGGCCGGGTGGCTGGAGATGTGGCCCCAGATAGGCTGTGTAGTTAAATTGGGCCCGGGGCTTCAGGCCTTCTGTAGGCACCTCCGTCCTCGAATGTAGTAAGCTCCCCCCCCCCCATACGCCAAATGATTTTTATAAGCCTTCTTTTTCTTGCTTTTTGCAGATCCAGACACTAAAACAAGAAATAAAAAAGCCTCACTTCCACTGATAAAAAATAAATCAGCTAATTGCCATATAAAACAAGGTCTTACCTCACAGGGGCACTATCCGGCTTATGGGGGGGAAGGCATCTCAGCAAATTTGAGACATATCGCTGCTGTTGTATAAACAAATATATCCATCCTCATTAAACTGTGAGTCTTTTAAACACTGCAGGGCACTCAAACAGTGTCCAACTTCCGGATGCATGAGGCGGAACCAAAGTACTTTGTTTATCGCAGACAACAAAAGACGCTGCACCCAGAAGTGCACTCCCGCACACTTCCTGCTCTCCACCGGCTTTCAGCGTGCTCCCAGCTAGCCGGAGCTTCCAACAGGTGCCTCCCAGCACTGCGTCAGCACTACCATGCTGAATGGTGCCAGACCTCCTGCCTGCAGACGCGGGGACCTATAGCTACCGTGCTCTCTGACCGGACACACACAGGGTATTTCCACTGGACCTTTACATTAATGAGGGGTACTACTCACCACTTCAGCCTTCCGCCCCAGGGCACCACGCCACCAGCAACTGGCCGACCAGGAAAGACCTATATTTAAACAAATAAATCTACCTTACTCTGTCCTGCTATACTGAAGAGGAGACAAGAGAAAAAGACAAAGTGGTACAGGAGGTGGGGCCTATTATAGCCAAAGTGGGCGGTCCTGATTGAAATAAGTCCTGTCTAATATGAGAAAAGGAGGGGTTAACCCAGAGTGATGGCTGCCATGGAGAATGTAGAAGAAAAAGGGGTCCAGCCAATACAAAGTGGATCAGGGATGCAAGCTATAGCAGTGTTGCATAACATAAAGGAGGTAGAGAACATGGGGTTTAAGAAAAAAAAAACGACCGGTATATGCCGGTCACACCTTGAGAATGGCAATCGGTAAAGCTTAAAACCAAAGATGATTGAGTTCAAGTCATACTTGCCTACTTTTGAAAACTAGTTTGAGGGAGATTAGAATTGGTAGGAGAATTTTGTGCAGCGCCTCATTTAGGTGGCGTGTCATGCTCCACCCAAAGGGCGTGTCTAGTTCCAAATATGGAGAGATTGTGAAAAGAGATTGTCAAAGAGGCATCTAGAAGCGTGGGTGTGTACTGCTA
Source organism: Crinia signifera (assembly GCF_055691185.1). NCBI lineage: Eukaryota > Metazoa > Chordata > Amphibia > Anura > Myobatrachidae > Crinia > Crinia signifera. The sequence continues at coordinate 233,569,201 of NC_139217.1, read as the reverse complement.
CATCTGAGAGAAATCTTTTAAAATGACTTATATCCAAATGTAGATGAGCCCCAAAGCAGTTAGTAAGAGCTACTGTACTTGGTAAAGTGCTGGGAAATAGTGCTGATGATTCAATGTAAATGTATCTGTCTCTCATTCCTTTTTCCCCAAAAAATGTAACCATGTAATGTTGGAAAGGTGAAATGAGGGAGATTGGTAGACTAATGAGGGAGAGAGGGAGATTGGTGTTATTTCAGGGAGTCTCCTTCAGAATGCAGGAGGGTAGGCAGCTATGGTTCAAGTAATGCTAATTGCACAACCAAACTTGAGCAATGTTGGGTACCTCAGCTAGTGATAATGTAAATATGCCCTCAGGATGAAGGACTTAACTACATAGCTCATGTGACCCACTCACATGATGGATCAATGTCCAGTGGAGTCCATGAAAACTCCAAGGGAAAAGTACAGTTTCCACACTGATATAGATTTTGTTCTGCTAGAGCTGCCAACAGGGTCCTCAAGCAGGCAACAAGAATGTGAGCTCTCAAAATATTGTAATTTAAAGATATCGATTTCAGCCACAGCGGGAACACCACAACAGCAAGTGCATTCACATATACACTTGCCGATGCTGGACAAATCATGTGGGGGAGCGGGGGCCATGCTGGCCTTTGTTCCCTCATCTGCTCCCTCGTCTGTGCATGCTAAACAATGGAGGGGGTCTTTAACTAACCACAGCAGTGTGTATCGGCCATTGTGTACAGTGTCAGGTCTGGGGTCTGTTGTGTTCCCGACCCTGACCGTGGTGGACCAGTGGAGGGCACTGTGTATCGGAAGGCTGGAGGCCTGATGAATGACATGCACAGAAGCAAGGCCTTGCGTACCAGAGTGTTGGCGGAGACCACAAACAGAGGCGCGGAGTCTAACCTGCCAGCGGTATTCACCAGGGACCCCCGCAAGGGGATATGGACTTCGCTGCGTCTGACAGGCAGGTCGCGGCCCTCTGCCCTGGCCCTCTGGTCGTAGGCTGAGGGTAGTAATGTCACTGGAGACACGGGTAGGTGAAACAGTCTCTGGGAGGCACAGTGGGTAAGTGTCAACACTGATGTCGACAGCAGGGTCGATGGGATCACTCAACTGCACAATGGTAATTAGCAGGAGGCTTCTGGAGATGGTATGCCAGGTGAGAATGGTAACAGGAATAGTTACTCGACTGCAGAGTGGAATGGCAGGAGTCTTCTGGAGATGACAAACCAGGTAGTAGCTGTAGATACTGCGAGAGGTACACGGGGAGACCGGTTAACCAGGAGCCTTTAGGAAACAGCTGAACACAGGAGGTACTAAGGTCAGATGAACACATATTCAAGGCGATGACTGAGAGTTAGAGGCCAGAATATATCCCCCTCGCTGAGTACTGATTGGCTAGCTGCAGCAGCACCAATCAGTACAGGGAAAGCGTGAGCATACCTGAGAGGTATGCAGGTGTGTGGGTCAGAGGTTACCCTGGCTGAGCAGCGGGATTGGACCCTCTGGTCAGCTGAGCGCATGTGTCATGGCGGCGCCCATGACGCGCGGAGTCCAGCGTGCCGGCATGTCGATTACACGGGTCAGCACCAACCAAACATGGGACATCTCGCCAGACACTGACAGCCACCAGAGGCCTTACTCTCAGCACTGACCACCGGGAAGGTAATGGACGTGGTCTCAGACGGGGCTGAGACCCACGGTTTGTGACAGTACCCCCCCCCCTTTTAGGGTGGGCACCGAACACCCTTTAGGCTTGGACGGATTCTCTTCATGGAATACTTTGAGTAAACGGGGGGCATGCACATCTTCTGCATCTGCCCAACTCCTCTCCTCAGGACCATATCCTCTCCAATCAATGAGGTACTGGAGACGCCCATACCTCCGACGAGAATCAACAATTTTGTTTATCTCGAATTCTACTCCCCTGCTGGTTCGAACTTTGGGTAATGATGGTGAGTAAGTATGGAAGCGATTCAAGATGAGAGGACTTAACAAAGAGATGTGGAATGAGTTGGGAATGCGTAAAGATTTGGGTAACTTCAATTTATATGCCACAGGATTGATCCTTTGTAGAACAGTGTAAGGACCGATGAATCTGGGAGCAAATTTCATAGAGGGGACTCTTAATCTGAGATTTCGTGTGGAAAGCCAAACTCTATCCCCTGGACGCAACTCAGGAACAGCTCTTCTCTTGCGATCTGCAAAGAATTTGTACCTTGTTGAAGCTTTCTTGATGTTGGAATGAACTTCTCGCCAGATTTGAGAGAAATGGTTAACGGCTGCTGCGGCTGCAGGTACATCTATCGCAGGCAAAGCTTCAAAATTGGGGGGCCGGGGATTTTGTCCGTAGACGATAAAGAAAGGGGAATGACCAGTGGTGGTGTGGTACCTGAAGTTATGAGCAAATTCTGCCCACGGGAGGAGTCTCGACCAGTCATCTTGAGAGGATGATATATAAAGACGTAGGAAGGTCTCCAGATCCTGGTTCACTCTTTCTGTCTGACCGTTGGACTGGGGATGATAGCCTGAGGAAAACTTTAATTTAATTTGGAATGCATCAGACAGGGCTCTCCAAAATCGTGCTACAAATTGTACCCCACGATCGGACACAATTTCATTAGGCAAGCCATGGCTTTTGAAGATATGTTGTACAAACAGCTGAGCCAGAGTGGGAGCGGATGGTAGCCCGGGTAATGGGATGAATCGGGCCATCTTGGAAAATCTGTCAACTATTACCCATATAGTGTTATACTCTTGAGATTTGGGTAAGTCGCAGATAAAGTCCATTGAAATGTGAGTCCAGGGACGAGATGGGATGGACAGAGGATGAAGCTGACCGGCTGGAGCTTGTCGGGACACTTTGTGCTGTGCACACTCTGGACATGAGCTCACAAACTCCTTCACTTCTTTGCCAATCTGCGGCCACCAATAGGATCTCTGAAGAATTTTTAATGTTCCCTGGGCGCCAGGATGCCCAGAGAATAATGACTTGTGTGTCCAGGAGAGAAGCTTCTGACGCAGTTCAGTGGGGACGAAGATTTTACCAGGAGGAGGCACAGGCGACACTTGCGTGGGAGCAAAGGCGATGGGGTCCAGAATGGGCCGATTCTCCTGCAGGTCAGAATCGTCTTGCATGGAACGAGATAAAGCATCAGCTTTCACATTCTGAGTGCCTGGGCGGTATAATAACTTGAAAGAGAAACGAGAGAAAAACAAGGACCAACGAGCCTGTCGAGGATTCATACACTGGGCAGACTGGAGGTATAACAGATTTTTATGATCTGTGAAGATCGTCACGGGGAACTTGGCACCTTCTAGAAGATATCTCCATTCTTCGAGGGACAATTTGATGGCCAGTAATTCTTGGTCTCCAATGGAGTAATTTCTTTCTGCTGGAAGAAACTTGCGAGAGAAGAACCCACAGGGGTGGAGTTTTTCATCACTGTTCTTTTGGGATAGTACAGCACCGACTCCTATGTGAGAGGCATCTACCTCAAGAAAAAAGGGTTTGTCGACGTCAGGTTGGGACAGGATAGGAGCAGTGACAAAGGCTTGTTTTAAAAACTGGAAGGCTGCGACGGCTTCTGGAGGCCAGCTGGCTGGATTAGCCCCCTTCTTGGTGAGTGCGGTGATGGGTGCAATCAGCGTGGAGAAGCCTCGAATGAATTTCCTGTAATAGTTGGAAAACCCTATAAAGCGTTGGACTGCTTTGAGGGAAGTAGGTTGCGACCACCCATTAATAGCCTCCAACTTTTCTGGATCCATACGCAAGTCAAAACCAGAAATGATGTAACCCAGGAAGGGCACGGAAGGAACTTCGAAGGTACATTTGGAAATCTTGCCGTACAGTTTGTTTCGGCGAAGACGAGACAATACTTCCTTGACCTGAGTTCGATGAGAGGGTAAGTCTTTTGAAAAAATGAGGATGTCATCGAGGTATACCACAAGACAAACGTAGAGCATGTCCCTGAAGACCTCATTTACAAATTGCTGGAATACCGCTGGGGCATTACAAAGGCCGAAAGGCATTACCAGGTACTCGTAATGACCATCCCGGGTGTTAAATGCGGTCTTCCACTCGTCACCTTCACGAATTCTTATCAGGTTGTATGCCCCACGGAGATCCAATTTGGTGAAGATTCGGGCACCTCTCACTCGGTCAAAAAGTTCGGTAATCAACGGAAGCGGGTAACTGTTCTTGACTGTGATATTGTTTAACCCTCGGTAATCGATGCACGGGCGAAGGCCTCCATCTTTTTTCTTTACGAAAAAGAAACCTGCGCCTGCTGGGGAACTTGAGCGCCGGATGAAGCCTTTCTGAAGATTCTCCTGTATGTATGTAGACATGGCTTGGGTCTCAGGAACGGACAATGGATAAGTTCGACCCTTAGGAGGGAATTTCCCTGGGAGGAGATCAATTTTACAGTCCCAATTACGATATGGAGGAAGAGTATCAGCAGACTGCTCGCAGAACACATCAGTGAATTCACTGTAGACTTCAGGGAGCCCAGGAAGAATTTTTACATTGGCTGAACGAGTGGGTACCACTGACTTGATACATTGCTGTTGGCAATGAGAACTCCATTGCTCGATCTGTAGCGTCTTCCAATTGATGTTGGGATTATGAAGACGAAACCAGGGAAGACCGAGGACGATTTCATAAGAAGATTTGGGAATGACGAGAAATTTGATCCGCTCCTGATGCAACATGCCGACTCTGAGGGTGAGGAGGCTGGTACAGAAACGAACCTCACTGCCTGGGATTCTGCTGCCGTCAACTGCTGTAACAGCCAGATGTGGAACTAATGGTTCCATTGGAATCCTCAGTTTAGTAACCAGGTCCAGAGAGATGAAATTCCCGGCTGAACCGGAATCTGCCAAGGCGGAGCTGGAATGGGCACCGGCAGGGGTATCCAAAGATACGGGCAAAACAAAGTCATATTCTGGAGGAGTTTTCGCCACTTGACCTAACCTGACTCCTCCCTTACAGGTTAGGCTCGGTCGTTTCCCGAACGCTCGGGACATTTGTTAATGAAATGGCTAGGAGCAGCACAATATATGCACAGACGATTGCGCTGCCTGCGGGTACGTTCTTCGGGAGTCAGTCGTGATCTACCCACTTGCATTGGTTCTTCACGTGTAGGCGACTCAGAACGAATCTTGGGAGAAACTTTGGGAATTAACTTGTGTTTACAGAGAGATAAGATCTTCCAATTGGTCAGGAAGATCGCGAGATGCCAATTCATCTTTAATCCGGTCAGAGACTCCTAACCAGAAGGCAGCTGTCAGGGCTTCATTGTTCCACTGTAATTCAGACGCGAGAGTTTGAAAGTGGATTACATACTGCCCCATGGGGCGGGACCCTTGCTTAATCTGGAGGATGTCGGTAGCTGCTTACACGGGTCGACCTGGCAAGTCGAATATGCGGCGGAAGGTCTGGATGAATTGGTCATAGTCTGCCAGCAGAGGATCTGCTCTTTCCCATAAGGGAGATACCCACTTCAGGGCAGAACCAGTCAATAACGACACCATGTATGCAATTTTGATTCTGGCCGTAGGGAAGTTATGAGGAACCAATTCGAACTGAATTTGGCACTGGTTGATGAACCCTCTGAAGGTCTTGGGGTCACCATCGTATTTGGTGGGTGCTGGTAGGTGGAGACGAGAAGGTAGAGCTGGTGTTGCTGAACCTACGGAAGAGGTCGACACAGAAGTCGACAGGGACTGTTGCAGGGTGTCCAACCGCCTGGACACATCCTGTAGGAATTTGATCACCTGCTGCTGAGTGGCTTCTTGGGTCTCCATTCTGGCAGCAACATTTTGAAGAACCGCTGGTCCCACACTTGGGTCTTGAGCCGAGTCCATCGGCCTTGAATATACTGTCAGGTCTGGGGTCTGTTGTGTTCCCGACCCTGACCGTGGTGGACCAGTGGAGGGCGCTGTGTATCGGAAGGCTGGAGGCCTGATGAATGACATGCACAGAAGCAAGGCCTTGCGTACCTGAGTGTTGGCGGAGACCACAAACAGAGGCGCGGAGTCTAACCTGCCAGCGGTATTCACCAGGGACCCCCGCAAGGGGATATGGACTTCGCTGCGTCTGACAGGCAGGTCGCGGCCCTCTGCCCTGGCCCTCTGGTCGTAGGCTGAGGGTAGTAATGTCACTGGAGACACGGGTAGGTGAAACAGTCTCTGGGAGGCACAGTGGGTAAGTGTCAACACTGATGTCGACAGCAGGGTCGATGGGATCACTCAACTGCACAATGGTAATTAGCAGGAGGCTTCTGGAGATGGTATGCCAGGTGAGAATGGTAACAGGAATAGTTACTCGACTGCAGAGTGGAATGGCAGGAGTCTTCTGGAGATGACAAACCAGGTAGTAGCTGTAGATACTGCGAGAGGTACACGGGGAGACCGGTTAACCAGGAGCCTTTAGGAAACAGCTGAACACAGGAGGTACTGAGGTCAGATGAACACATATTCAAGGCGATGACTGAGAGTTAGAGGCCGGAATATATCCCCCTCGCTGAGTACTGATTGGCTAGCTGCAGCAGCACCAATCAGTACAGGGAAAGCGTGAGCATACCTGAGAGGTATGCAGGTGTGTGGGTCAGAGGTTACCCTGGCTGAGCAGCGGGATTGGACCCTCTGGTCAGCTGAGCGCATGTGTCATGGCGGCGCCCATGACGCGCGGAGTCCAGCGTGCCGGCATGTCGATTACACGGGTCAGCACCAACCAAACATGGGACATCTCGCCAGACACTGACAGCCACCAGAGGCCTTACTCTCAGCACTGACCACCGGGAAGGTAATGGACGTGGTCTCAGACGGGGCTGAGACCCACGGTTTGTGACATACAGCAGTGGTGGGCAATAAGTGGCCCTCAAGCTGTTGATGAACTGCACATCCCAGCATGCCTTGCCTTAGTTTTGCCATTTGGCTGTGCTGAAACTGATGCAAGGATGTGTAGTTCATCAACAGCTGGAGGGCCGTTTATTGCCCACCCTTGGTGGGCAATAGACACACTGGGTGATAAAATGATCAATATCACTCACAAGGGCTAAAATGAGCTCACCATCCTACTGGTTGGCCCAACAGACAAGACATGTCGCAGCTTGGCAAAGCCTGGGAAGTAACAGGAGTAACCGTCAGTGCGCCCCCAACTCCCCCCTCCCCCCCCCCCCGGAATCCTGCATTGTTTCTTTTGCTGCATTTGCATATTTGCACATATCTGCATTTGCACTTTTATATGTATGTTTTTTTTATTATGTTTTTTTGATTGTAAATAAAATAATTCTTCTGGTCAATATAACCCCCATTGTGGGTCCAGATTATTCACATATCCACTGTTGTGTTACATGCGCCTACCCTGTTGACCTATTTACCCAAAACCAGTCTATTTAAAGAGTGGGTGTCTAACTCTTTTTTTGGCAACAGAGGGCTTCAAGTAACTTTACAGTATAAATAGTGCGCACGGATACCTCCTAATTTTTAAAAACCTTGGCTTGGGAAGTAACAGGGGTAAACGTCAGTGTGTCCCCAAACCCCCCCCCCCCCCCCCAGGAATCCCGGGATGATCCCGCTGAATGTAGCGTCTGGGTGGTGGCGGCACTCGAACAAGAATAAATACACAAGGAGAGTGGATGTTATCCCAACGTTTCAAAGCTGGTGCGGCTTTTTTATCTTCTGCACCTTCATAAAAATACCCGCACCGGCTTTGAAACGTTGGGATAACATCCATTCTCCTGGTGTATTTATTCTTGTTTGAGTGCCTACGCCGCCCTGACGCTATATATCTATCTAGTGTCCGAGAGGCTACGAAACACTGCCATCTGCTTGGAAGCGTGTTAAACATGTGAATCAGATTATGTGATCAATAGGGTATAAAAACCCCAAACCTTCAGTGTGCTGGCATCCACATCTGAAGAAGGAACTAGTTTCCGAAACATGTTATGAGGATGCCAACACGCTGACGGGAGGACTCTGACATTACACCTTGATTCCCATTCAAGCCTGTGCGGTGGTGCATTCATCCTGCTACCCGGGATTTACCATCTTTAGCACCAAGCCCACCGCACCACCTTGGAATGGTGAGATAAAAGATTCAGACCACCCCCATCAAATCCATTGTACATGCACTTTAAAATACTGCATTGGTTTTTTTTGCTGTATTTGCATATTTGCACATATCTGCATTTGCACTTTTATATGTATGTTTTTTTTATTATGTTTTTTTGATTGTAAATAAAATAATTCTTCTGGTCAATATAACCCCCATTGTGGGTCCAGATTATTCACATATCCACTGTTGTGTTACATGCGCCTACCCTGTTGACCTATTTCCCCAAAACCAGTCTATTTAAAGAGTGGGTGTCTAACTCTTTTTTTGGCAACAGAGGGCTTCAGGTAACTTTACAGTATAAATAGTGCGCACGGATACCTCCTAATTTTTCCAAACCTTGGCTTGGGAAGTAACAGGGGTAACCGTCAGTGTGTCCCCAAACCCCCCCCCAGGAATCCCGAGATGATCCCGCTGAATGTAGCGTCTGGGTGGTGGCGGCACTCGAACAAGAATAAATACACCAGGAGAGTGGATGTTATCCCAACATTTCAAAGCCGGTGCGGCTTTTTTATCTTCTGCACCTTCATAAAAATACCCGCACCGGCTTTGAAACGTTGGGATAACATCCATTCTCCTGGTGTATTTATTCTTGTTCGAGTGCCTACGCCGCCCTGACACTATGGGTGACATTCTATGGATTGAGATAAATGCGCATGTTTTTTTAGCGCACCACATCGCCGCTATTCGCCCTTTTTGAAATCGCATTTTTCAGTCATAATTCGCATATTTAATGTGATGCGCTTTGGAGGTTGAAAAGTGCGAAGTGGTGCGATTTGCGGCGAAGTGGTGCGATTTTAAGTAATAAAAAAGTGCGAGTTCTTCCGCCGGTCATGTGCGAGTTTTGGACAAACCGGAGTGCGATTTACAAAACTGTCTCCGCATGAGTAAGAACCCCCCAACCTATTGGCCCACCTCTGTCCCCTCCATTATGCATCACACCCCCTATATATAGGGGCATTGGCGCCATTTCACTCTTTGATAGGAAGTAAGGAGCATGGAGAGGAGCAGTGGCAGTGTGAGTACAGGAAGAGGTGTTGGTGGCAGAGTGAGGAGTGGCAGAGGGAGCAGTGGCAGAGTGAGGAGTGGCAGAGGAAGCAGTGGCAGAGGGAGCAGTGGCAGAGGGAGCAGTGGCAGCAGCCAGCCAAGTGGGAGAGCCAGCAGTGTGGCAGGCAGCATGGCCACAGCAAGGCCAGCCCCAGACCAGGCCCTGGGCGTCCAGCCCCAGCAGGACGAGGTGGAGGATCCGCTGGCATCCCCATCCTATAGCCAAGACCTTGACCAGACCCCACAGCAGCTGCAGGAGGGCCACATGTCAGAGGTGGAGGAAGATGGAGGTGAGGAAGAGGAAGACACTGGCATGGAGGAGGAGGGGTACATGGCTGGAGTAGACAATGAGGAGGAGGTGGAAGCTGGCCGCACCAAAAGTGGCCGGAAGGTCAGATTTTCATATGAGGAAAATGCTGCACATGTCCGGGCTATCATGCCAGTGTTTGACCGTTTGCTTGGCAAATCTCACCACAAGACCCCTGCACAGCGCAAAAGGGCTATGTGGAAGGACATCACCCAGGCGGTGAACGCTGTCAGTCAGCACAAGCGCCTGGTCCGCAATGTAAAAGAGATTCAACGACATCAAAAGGCAGTTGAAAAGTAAAATGGCCATGGAGTTGGAGGACTTCTTTAAAGCAAGTAACACTTGAGTAAAATGCTTAGAGAAAGTGGCCTGTGATACCCCCAAGGCCCATGAGGTCACAGACTGAGTGGAGCCTGTGGCCAAATAGTAGAGGGCACACATTAATTTGTGCAGGCCAGACACTGCATAGTTGGCTCCCCCAAAAGGGTCCAAATCATCTCTCACCTGCTCATATAAGTCCAACAGGTTAATGCGGTTCAGCCTAAACATCCCCACAACCTGTTGATCCGAGAGGGAGTCCAGGTACAGCCGAGCACGATACATACGTGGGGTACGCAGTAGTCGGGGGGCTACCTGGATCTGGCGCGCAGCTTCCTCACTCCTGCGTAGCTCCTCCAAATGGGCCACATCACAGATAAGCAACTCCAAACCACTCTGCAAAATCTCCATGTCTCAAACCCTCACAGGTGTCCTTAATGATGTTGGGGTTTATGTAGGGGTGTTTGTGAGTGAAAATGAGGGCACCTGTGGTGAAATTAACCATGTGTGCACTTGACCAAAATGAGTTCTGGCCCAAATCACCAAACAGAACCTGGTCTGAAATAAGTGCGATTATTAGACACCTAAAAAGTGCGATTTGCGAAAACGCATTGTATTAAATAAGCGATTTGTATACTTTTCTATACGAAAACATCTGGATGCGATAAAAATGTGAATTAATTTCGCACTTTTGGTCCGCATGCGTTAACGCACATAATATGCGATTTCAGTCCCTTAGCGCACCCTATTAAATAGGCGATTTGACGGAAAAATGCGATGTCGCCATTTTGTTGACTAATTAACGCCAAAAAACGCAAATCTCATCCCATAGAATGTCACCCTATATATCTATCTAGTGTCCGAGAGGCTACGAAACACTGCCATCTGGTTGGAAGCGTGTTAAACATGTGAATCAAATTATGTGATCAATAGGGTATAAAAACCCCAAACCTTCAGTGTGCTGGCATCCACATCTGAAGAAGGAACCAGTTTCCGAGACATGTTATGAGGATGCCAACACGCTGACGGGAGGACTCTGACATTACACCTTGATTCCCATTCAAGCCTGTGCGGTGGTGCATTCATCCTGCTACCCGGGATTTACCATCTTTAGCACCAAGCCCACCGCACCACCTTGGAATGGTGAGATAAAAGATTCAGACCACCCCCGTCAAATCCATTGTACATGCACTTTAAAATACTGCATTGTTTCTTTTGCTGCATTTGCATATTTGCACATATCTGCATTTGCACTTTTATATGTATGTTTTTTTTATTATGTTATTTTGATTGTAAATAAAATAATTCTTCTGGTCAATATAACCCCCATTGTGGGTCCAGATTATTCACATATCCCCTGTTGTGTTACATGCGCCTACCCCTGTTGACCTATTTCCCCAAAACCAGTCTATTTAAAGAGTGGGTGTCTAACTCTTTTTTTGGCAACAGAGGGCTTCAGGTAACTTTACAGTATAAATAGTGCGCACGGATACCTCCTAATTTTTCCAAACCTTGGCTTGGGAAGTAACTGGGGTAAACGTCAGTATGTCCCCAAACCCCCCCCCCCCCCAGGAATCCTTTAGGGACTTTCTGGATTTTGGCACCCCGGCAGATGGTGACATAGTTGGAGAGTGCTATCCCCACCATATGGATATATATCTATATATAGATATATATCTATATATAGATATAGTAGATTCGAGGAACCGCACTCCATCCATTTTCTGCAGACGACTTTGCGGTGCTCCGCTCTAGAGGATATTTTCCCAAATATAGCAGTTTTTTTGGAAGCAGGCACTCACCATAGACACCAAAGTAGTTGAAACAAGGATTTATTTCATGGTATTGGTCGACGTTTCGATCCTCACAGGGACCTTTGTCAAGACACAAATCTGTCACATCAAGGACCAGGAACACCAGGCAGTGTACTAATGCAGTGACTGAGACAACTATTTATGGCATCACACATGTAATGGATAGCGACACCCACTTCCTGTTCCACATAAAACCGGAAGTGTGCCCAAAGTGGTATAAAGACCTAAAATTGAAAAACACTAACCAACTTAATCTGTTGTATCCATAGCGTTATAGTCCTAGAAAAGTTTTCATATCAAAAAAATAAAGAGAAAACCAAAATTTCTATCAAAGAACGAAAGTCCGTTAAACCGGAAGTTGCATGCGTTCCAGCACTGTGGAACGCACACCAATACCGGAAGTGAGCGCCGTTTGGCGCGCAAACACACCAAGGAGAGGAACAAACCAATACAGGAAGTACTCTGCGTTCCAGCAGTATGACTCACTGGAACGCAAGCTAGCAAAGCGGAAGTAACATTCCGTTTTATGCTCTAATCGCCTGGGAAAAATTACATAAGCAAAAAAGTTTAAAAGAACAAAAAAAGGTTTTTTGAAATTGCGATTAGCTTGGACTAACTAACGCTACTGGGATGCTAACAATATAAATCTAATATGTTCTGCATGTAGAAGTGCGCCATAAATACTTTGTCTCAGGACACTGCCTGATGCATCACATTAATGTACAGTACCTAAATCAACTCTATGCACATAAAAACAGAAAGAAGAAAGAAAAAATATAATGAAAACATAATGAAAAACACTACTATATTATATAGAAAAAATATAAAGAAAAAATTATTTTCTATATATATAGTGAAATTTATGCTGCAAAGTCCCACAAATATATAGGTATTTTCAAAGGAAGATATTATATGCAATATGTTCATTAAGGCCTCTTGGAGCCAAAGTCCCCAGGTCATAAATCCAACGTGCCTCCCTCTGATGAAGTTTTTTACTTCTATCTCCGCCACGTGGTAGGGGTGGTATGAAATCGATGAGCATACATCTCAGGCTAGCCACAGAGTGTCCGAGTGCAAGAAAATGTTTCGCCACAGGTTTGTCAGATTTTTTCTGCTCGAGAGCTTGGCGGATGGACAGGCGGTGATTCGCCATACGCTCTCTAAAGCATCGTGTAGTCAATCCAACATAATACAGTCCACAGGGACACATTAAAATATAGATCACAAATGATGCCATACAAGACAGTCTATAACGGATCTTGATTTTTTTGCCAGTATGTGGATGAGGGAATGTCTGGCCAACCAGCATCGATCTACAGGTTGTACAGTCTGTGCACCGCACACAGCCAAGGCGTTGTGTAGAAAGCCAGGTAGAATTACAGGAAACAGGTTGTATATGAGGTCTCATCAGTAATTGCTTGAGATTAGGTCCTCGACGAAAGGATTGCATAGGCGGCCTTTTGCTGAGATGTCCCAGCTTGGTATCTGTCGATATTATCGGCCAGTATTTCTTAATAGCCTTGCCCATATCGTCGGATGCCGTGCTGTACGTAGAGGCAAATATCATACGATCAGACCCACATCTCTGTGTTGACCTCATTTCCTCATTCCGGTGTCTGGTGAGTGCCTTGTTTAGACATCTTTCAATAGTGGACTGTTTGTATCCTCTCTCGGTAAAGCGTACACACATCTCATCAATTTGGATCTGCGCTTTGTCATCCGATGAGTTGTTGCGTAGAACTCGGATGAACTGTGAGATAGGTAAGCTCTCTTTTAAAGAACTTGGATGGTGACTTGTGGCGACCAATAATGAGTTACGATCTGTTTCTTTGCGGTAGAGAGTGTAACCAATCCCATTCTCATCTCGGAATAGTGTCACGTCCAAGAAATTAATGCTCATACTGGAAATACAATGGGTAAAACGAATGGTAGTGTCTAGGGAATTTAAATATCTGATCATCTCGGAGAACTCTGCCTCTGTGCCATTCCATATCAGGAAAACATCGTCAATAAATCTCTTCAAACATAAAAATTTTTCTGCAAACAAGGGCATAATGTACTCATTTTCGTATCTGTGCATATACAAATTAGCGTATGAGGGGGCTAGGGATGACCCCATAGCGGTCCCCGAACGTTGTATGTAATGCTCTTTGTTATAGCAGAAATGATTATGTCGCAGGACAAGTTCAGCTAACTCCAACAGGAATTCAGTGGGAGGACCATCGTGTAAACCCTGCTGTAGAGTTTTTCTCAAGGTATCCAAACCCTCTTGGTGAGGGATAACAGTATACAGCGATGTGACATCCATAGTTGCAAACATCGCTGTATCTGGGATGTCCTCAAGGGCAAGCACTTTAGCAAGAAAATCAGAGGTGTCCCTGATGTAACTCCACATCCTCTGTACATACAATTGCAAAAAACTGTCTACAAACTCAGCAAGGGGCTGAAGGACTGAACCCACAGCTGATATAATTGGACGACCTGGTGGATCATCCAGTCTTTTATGTATTTTAGGTAACGTATAAATATACGGACAGACTGGATGATCCACCTGGAGGAAAGCTCCCATGTCCTTGTCTATCCAACCAGCCTGAATGCCCATACACACAGTTTTATCCACAAGGTTCTTAATCCCCATCATGGGGTTAATGGGCACTCTCTCGTACGTCACCGAGTCAGCCAATTGGCGCCGTATCTCAGCGTCGTACGAGATCCAATCCTGAACAACCACACCACCACCTTTATCGGCCTGACGGAACACGAGCTGCCTGTTGCTCATAAGTTCACGCAAGGCCGATCGTTGCTGTGGGGTGAGGTTGTCAAATTTTGGCATCAAATGTTGAGCAGACATTTCTTGGTCAATAAGTCTTGAAAACGTGCGAATACTAGGGTTAACCGACTGAGGGTCAAAAGTACTGGTTCTAGAGAACTTTTTCTTTATATTGCTATCAGATGGCTCCAATTGTTTGTTACCAAAAAATTCACGAAGACGCAATTTGCGTGCAAATTTGTAACCATCAACAGACCAATCAAATCTGTTAGGTCTTACAGTGGGAATAAAGGAAAAGCCTAGTGCCAACACCTCACACTCTGCCTCTGTCAACTGCTGGCTGGAGATATTAAAAACCAAGTCATTCATTTTCCCCGTCCCCCTCTTTTTCTTCCCCCCGCTGCCCCTCCGCGTGGGGTACTTTGTGGCCGATGCGAAGGGTCTGGGAATTTTCTTGTTACCCGACCTAAAAAAGAGGAGGATGAACCTGAGGAGGCCGGTCCCCTGGGGGGTCTGCCTTCACTCTCAGAATTAGACTGTGAGGAACTGTTATAATCAAAATTTGGCCTTGATCGATATGGGCGGGAATCTCCCCTATTCTGATATCTACGGGGTTCCCCTTTAAGCCACCTATACACCTGGTGATTGGTATAATCCTGATTAACTGTTTCTAACTTCTTTTTCTTAAAAGAAATAAGGTCAGTTTGATATGTGTTAATCTGTTCACCAAGTTTTTCAAGCCAGTTAGTACTAGAATCTCCAGTCAGAGTCGGTAAAGAGGCAGTGTTGAGAGTGGCAATTTCAGCTTTAATCTTTGTCAATTCTGATCCGACCTCTTCAATCACTAATAATAAGAGGTCCAGTGAGCATTTATTCAACACACCACACCATCGGGTGCAAAAGGCAAGATTACCGCGTCCGATGGTGGGTGTGTTGCTCACCCTAAAACCTCTAGGGATTTTTTTACTTCTAAAATAGTCGGACAAGAATTGACCATGGAGGGTAAGATCTATTTCCCTCTTTCTTAATTTCAGTAACTTATGATACACATCAATTGCCTTATCATCTGGTAAAGACAAAAATTCAGAGTGATGAAACAGCACTTTTTCTGCCTCATCATCTGTTAAAGAAATGAGCACACTCTGAGCTCTATCAAGTACAACATTATCAACCATAGAAATTGGGGTCTGCGACATATCTCGACAAATGCTGAAAAATGTATAATATAACGATAAATATCCAACAAATAAGCTGGCACAATAGGACAGAGTTCAACCAAAAGATGATCAAATAACCCTAAGACACAAAAACATAGGGGGACAAAGCAGCAATCATTAAAAGGCATGTATCACATAGACATGATGCAGCTGGTGTACACTCCTGTGTGTTGATAGATCCGAATCATATAACACTTTTTCGAATTTTAGTGTTTAAACACCCATCAAGGGTGGCGTGGGTGCTGGTACAAGGAGAGGTCTAAAGCAAGATAGAGTCTCCATACATAGTAGATTCGAGGAACCGCACTCCATCCATTTTCTGCAGACGACTTTGCGGTGCTCCGCTCTAGAGGATATTTTCCCAAATATAGCAGTTTTTTTGGAAGCAGGCACTCACCATAGACACCAAAGTAGTTGAAACAAGGATTTATTTCATGGTATTGGTCGACGTTTCGATCCTCACAGGGACCTTTGTCAAGACACAAATCTGTCACATCAAGGACCAGGAACACCAGGCAGTGTACTAATGCAGTGACTGAGACAACTATTTATGGCATCACACATGTAATGGATAGCGACACCCACTTCCTGTTCCACATAAAACCGGAAGTGTGCCCAAAGTGGTATAAAGACCTAAAATTGAAAAACACTAACCAACTTAATCTGTTGTATCCATAGCGTTATAGTCCTAGAAAAGTTTTCATATCAAAAAAATAAAGAGAAAGCCAAAATTTCTATCAAAGAACGAAAGTCCGTTAAACCGGAAGTTGCATGCGTTCCAGCACTGTGGAACGCACACCAATACCGGAAGTGAGCGCCGTTTGGCGCGCAAACACACCAAGGAGAGGAACAAACCAATACAGGAAGTACTCTGCGTTCCAGCAGTATGACTCACTGGAACGCAAGCTAGCAAAGCGGAAGTAACATTCCGTTTTATGCTCTAATCGCCTGGGAAAAATTACATAAGCAAAAAAGTTTAAAAGAACAAAAAAAGGTTTTTTGAAATTGCGATTAGCTTGGACTAACTAACGCTACTGGGATGCTAACAATATAAATCTAATATGTTCTGCATGTAGAAGTGCGCCATAAATACTTTGTCTCAGGACACTGCCTGATGCATCACATTAATGTACAGTACCTAAATCAACTCTATGCACATAAAAACAGAA
Source organism: Crinia signifera (assembly GCF_055691185.1). Taxonomy (NCBI): domain Eukaryota; kingdom Metazoa; phylum Chordata; class Amphibia; order Anura; family Myobatrachidae; genus Crinia; species Crinia signifera. Next base: position 233,552,437 of record NC_139217.1, on the reverse strand, counting down.
AGAAGAAAGAAAAAATATAATGAAAACATAATGAAAAACACTACTATATTATATAGAAAAAATATAAAGAAAAAATTATTTTCTATATATATAGTGAAATTTATGCTGCAAAGTCCCACAAATATATAGGTATTTTCAAAGGAATATATATCTATATATATATATATATATATATATATATATATATATATATATATATATAAAATTTGAAAGATCTATTATTGCGGCCTGATGTCACACCGAGCCCGTCGACTGATAAGAGATGGCTGTTGACCAGAAAAGGTTGCTTCCGATGCACCAGTTGCATTACGTGTCATGGACTCATCAGTGGTTCATCCTTTCACCATCCCCATACGGGCCAAAAGATCGCTCTCCAGCATCATTTGACATGCACTATGGATCATGTGGTCTATTTTCTACGCTGCCCCTGCGGCCTCCTCTACGTGGGGAAAACGATACGAACATTTCGCGAACGCATGAACCAGCACCGATCGTCAATTCGTTTGGCATACGCCCACCAGTTCACTGATAAACCGGTGGCGGCGCACTTCTTGAAGTATAAACATCAGATTTCTTCATTAAGTTATATGATCATTGATTGGGTCCCCCCGTTGCTAAGAGGCGGAGACCGGGGGTTGATCCTACTCAGGAAAGAGGTGAAATGGATCCATAGGCTCGACACGGTGGCTCCTAGGGGCCTCAACGAGAATAATTCTTTGTCTGTTTTTTTGTGAAGTGGTTCTGATAATTGCTGGATGGTCTGAGCAACCTTAGTGACAGTGTCCTTTGTTTTTTCATGTACCTTGTATATAATTTTTTATGTACTAGGAAAAAAGTTTTTGTTATATTTTGTATTATTACTTCTGTATTTTATATTTACCACTAGGTGGCAGTATATTGTGTGTGTTTTGTATGGTCCCCTCAGGCAGCGACAGTACGCAGTTGGCACCTCCGTTGTAATATTATTGCTGACTACTTGTGTATGGCTGTGTCAGGTAGATTAGGCAGTTCATCTTTTTTAGCGGACTAAAATGGTATATATGGATCATATAAATGCCCCGTTGGGAGAGCAATGGAACGCAGGCTTCCTAGCTGTGCGTTCCATGCGCAGGAAGTGACGCTACACCATTGTACAGGGACGTGGATGGAGCGCACGCTTCCTGGTTGTGCGTTCCATGCACGGGAAGTGATGCGTTGATGACGCACTTCCGGGTACGGCGCTATGCGCTGGTGTTATGGATGATGTGTGGAAACTTTCCCAGGTGAGCGGCGCTTCCTATTTACCTGCGTGGCAGGCGAGAAGTTTGGCGCCTGTTACGTAGAAAATGTGGAGAAATGTTAAGGTAATCGCTTTATGTTAAGCATATGGTCCAGGGCTGATCCAGGTTTTTATACATGCTATGGGGGAGTGTGCTGCTGTCTGTGGGGTGGATATAAGGCACACACGATGTCCTGTGGGTTATGCACTTTAGGAGGAGATAGTGGGGGCCTTGACAAAGGTCTGATTGGCAGACCGAAACGTTGGCCCTAGGCCCACTGTCATGCACTTTGCACTTTATCTGATGTGGTGATATGGAATAAATTTCTTTGGAAGAAAGACCGGTGAGTGTCCTCATCTCTGTGGCTATATATATATATATATATATATATATATATATATATATATATCTCTCTCTCTCTCTCTCTATATATATATATATATATATATATATATATATATATATACACACACATACATACACATACACACACACATGCTATAAATAATGAGCAAAAGCTGATTGTGCTACCAACTCGCAAACCGATGTGCAGAACATGCTTGTAATGGGGGGAAAATTAATTTTTTGACAAATGAAAGTATTTAAAGAACAGCTACTCAGCCACCATCTATAACCGCAGCGCTTCTCACTCATAATTGCTCATCTCTACCAACGACAACCCGCCTCAGGTAGTACGTAGACAACTCAGCTTCCCTACATCTCAAATGTATTGTGTACTGAGCAGTGTCGTAACTAGGCATTTTGGTGCCCTGTGCCAGATATAGAATACTTAAAACATGGACAGTGAGAGTGCCAAAAATGTAGGGGGCAGTAGTGTCCATTATTTAGACTTTGCTTTAAAAATATGATGTGCTCCCTCACCGTGCAATATGATGTGCTCCCTCACTCTATCACTCTGATGTACTCCCTCACCCTGCACTTTATCACCCTTACACACGCCCTCACACCGCGGCTTAAGCTCTATTACACAAATGCAATCCTTCACCCAGACCTGCATTCTCACAATGATGCTCTCCCTCACCCTGTGCTCTGTCACACTACTACACCCCAAAACTTGAGCTCTATCACTCTGATGTGCTCCTAAACCTTGCAACCTGTTGTATCACACTGACACACTCTTCTCCCTGTGCGCTATCACATTGATGCATTCCCTCACCTTGCAACCTGCGCTCCATGACGCTGATGCAATCCTTCCACACGCAGCCTAAGCTCTATCACACAGAGATGCTCCCTCACCCAGTGGCCTGTGCTCTATCACTTTCCATTCTCTCTTACTCTAGCTGCTGCAACAGCAGCCAGATTCCCATTCCCCCCCCCCCCCCCCCCGAGTCCCTGTGAAGCCAGAAACGCTAGCATTATGCAGAGCAGGGAGAGCACCACTCTTGCTCTGCAGATCATGTGTGGACCAGCAGTTGCGCCCACAGTGCAGATGTGCATGTGGCTAAGGCACCACTGGAACACACCTAGTTATGGTTCTGGTACTGAGAATTGTGGTGCTGCTACCTGTGCTGTGTTGTAATATCTCAATTACTGTAATGTTTATTTCTGTATACCCTGTATTGCTCTTATGTGTACCATATCTATGGCACTGCGAATACCTTTTGGCACCTTTTAAATAAACTTTAATAATAATTTCCATACATGTTGCTATAGTGTCGACCGATTGACCAGATACCGGAGGCAATATGTATTGAGAAACGCAACTGAATCTGCTGTGCTATATAAGAAACTGTTAATAAATAAAATGGTACTTGTGTAGTTTCACGGCACCAGCTTACGCTACGTTTGAAGATACGCTAATAGCGTAGCCCAACGGCTGCCTTACTTGTGTAGTTTCACAGCGGCAGCATAAGCTACGTTATCAGCGTAGGCTGGCACCGTAAAACTACACAAGTAACTACCGTACTGTTGCTGGGAATTGCATCTCTGTCCCCATTGTCCCTGGCAAGCCTAGTCAGCGCCTCTCTTTGGCTGTGAGGGGATCATGCTGGCGCCGGCTGAAAGGCGCTCTATCTGTTTGAGACGCAGGAGCGTCTCAGATGCTCCAGCAATGATACGCTCCTGCCTCTGAGTAGCTATTGCTGAGATGTATGATATGGCAGGTATCAATGTGTTCCTGAAACACCCCCACTATCCACGGCAGCCTGAAGCGTGGCGAGCGGACGCATTACACGTCCTCCCGACATTTTCATACCCCCACTATCCACGTCAGCCTGGAGTTGATTTTATATAGTGTGGTGAGTGCAGCGAGGGGACGCGGATTAACTTACATGTTATCCGCGTCCGCTCGCCACGCTTTGGGCCGGGTGGCTCACTGCACTCGCCACACTTTATATGATCAACTACAGGCGGACGTGGATAGTGGGGGTATGAAAATGTCGGGAGGACGCGTAATGCGTCCGCTCGCCACGCTTCAGGCTGCCGTGGATAGTGGGGGTGTTTCAGGAACACATTGACACCTGCCATATCATACATCTCAGCAATAGCTACTCAGAGGCAGGAGCGTATCATTGCTGGAGCATCGGAGACACTCCTGCGTCTCAAACAGATGGAGCGCTTCTCCGCCGGCGCCAGCATGATCCCCTCTCCACCAAAGAGAGGGGATCATGCTGGCGCCGGCGGTGTGAGAGGCGCTGACTAGGCTTGCCAGGGACGCCGGGGACAGAGATGCAGTTCCCGGCAACAGTATGGTAGTTGTGTAGTTTCACAGCGCCAGCCTACACTGATTACATAGCTTACGCTAGGCATGATGTTTACAAAACATTGATGGCTTATGGCCGATATCGATTAGTTTTGACATCGATGGGGGAGAACCAGATGGTTTCCCACCATCGATGTCAGGCTTAACTGAATAGTTTCATTTTTATTTTTTCATCAAGGGTCCGGGACACGGAGCATAGCAGGTCAATCTTTCAAAGCAAATGGATGACCATTGATATGTAAAAACATTGATGGTAATCCATTGCATATTTATACACCATCGATGGCCAGTTGCACTTTTGCCATCGATGGCAAAGGCAATGATGGCCATCCCTAGCTTACACTGCCACTGTGAAACTACACAAGTAAGACAGCCAGGGACGCTACGCTACTTCTAACTGACTATGCTGGGCGCGGTCTGATTCTGACAGGTACGCTACGCTGACGGCGTAAGCTGGCGCCATGAAACTACACAAGTACCAAATAAATAAATAATTGTGCCCTATGCTACAACAGTTGGTTGTTTTTATCCCTTTGACCAATTTATAATCTTGCAAGTCTGTGACAATGAAGTGCAGGTTGCCTGTACTCGAGTTCGTTGTTTATGAAGCTCCATGCAACTTTACACAGAACTCACCTGCACAGCACAAAGTTTTAAGGATGCTGGGCTCTCAGTTCAATAATTGAGATTAGAAATGGGTATTTAATAACCCCAAAAAGACAAACACATTTTTGTTCTTGGCTTAGCAGAATGGAACTGCACTGACAGGGGCTGTCTGGCCAACATCTCTTGACAGTGTTGCAATTGGGATGAAGAGGAAAAGATTTTTGAGCAATGCTGCATTAGGGAAAAATAGCCTCATGACATCAGGGTCGCCACTCTTGTTACAGGTAAGTTGGTATGGCCATTGATAGTCTGCTGCTAATTGCAATTTATTTTCTTAGATTGATAGTACTGCCCAATGCTGAAAAACAAACAATTAACCATCAACGGCTTCCACCTGATGGTATTCAATACATGTAAGGCATGGGAAAGCATATATAACAAGAACCATGACTAATTGTACCACTACAATACTTACATTTTTTTTTTTAACAATGCACTTTTGTAATCATTAAATGTTTTCATTTCTAAATAAACTTCATCCATTTTTAAGCATATTTACTATTTAAATCTTACGTATACATCTAGATCAGGCATGTCCAACGTTGGCGCTCCAGATGTTGTGAAACTACACATCCCAGCATGCTTTGCCACAGTTTTGCTATTAGAGAATGCTAAAACTATTGCAAAGCATGCTGGGATGTGTAGTTTCAAAACATCTGGAGGGCCAACTTTGGATATGTCTGATCTAGATTATGCAAACAATTGTAAAAAAAATAAATAAAAAATTATCATGTTGGCAGTTAATGAGGACTCCCAACAAAATTAACCTGAAGGTGCCCATACACGTTACAATTATTGTATACAATATCGCATCTCATCCGATCTCGGTTTTGCGATGAGAGCAGATGAGATGAGATCTAGTACAAAAAGTATGTGCAGCACATACTTTTTGTACTAGATCTCATCTCATTGCAAAACCGATATGCAATGAGATTTGATATTGTATACAATAATTGTAATGTGTATGGGCACCTTTAGAATTAATGTGGATCAGGGACGGAAGTGAATGATAAACTATTCTCTGTAAAGCGCTGCTGAATGTGTGTGCACTATATAAATAACTGATAAGTATAATAATAGATGGAGATTCTGCAGGCATTATCGGGGGTTTGTGACAGTTTTGATGGTACAACTAAGGATGCAACAACTAGTATGACCAGTACTATTTTTCTAGAAAAATAGGTCCAGGAACTCTGGGTCTGCGAGTGGGTCAAGGAAATAAAAAAAAATAGAGAGAGAAAGAGAAAGAGAAAGAGGGAGAGGGAAACATATAGATTGTATTTAGAAGCAAAGGCACTAATAATAATTAATATAAAACTTATCTTATGGAAAGTACATTGTTAAAACTGAAATTAACGCATCAATAATTCTATGCTTGTGTTACTGTTTTCTTAAATACTGTTATTTATTGCTGCAGATGGCGTTAGCTTGTTGCACAATGTACTAGCCATGGCATATGAGGCCTACCCTTTGCACTAAGCAGCAGGTGTTTGTTAGAAGCAGCAACCATTTTGTCAACTATGACTTGCATAAAAACATTATAAAATGGCTGAAGATTCAGAACAGTACTGTAGAAGTGATTTTTTATAGAGAATGTGATGTTGACAGTATAGTGGAGCAAGGACAGACAGCTAGTCTCTACAAACTTATCAAAAATATGAGAACAGGCCCACACATGCGTAGACCCCAAGGCCACTGAATCTTTCCCTAGTAACAAATAAGGTGGGTGTTGGGTGAATGATGACATCATGATTGAAAGCAAAGCTTGCCAATAAGACTCCATGCTTATGAGTCATTAATTGTGATTAAGGTTTAAATATCAGAGTTAGAGAAGGAAGGGGCAGGCAGTTACATATCAGGTAAGGCTGAAAAAAGACTTGCGTCCATCTAGTTCAACCTGGTATAGATATCCATTGCTGATTTGGTAGGTTCTGGTATTTTACTGACAAATTATATTTCTTATTTGTACCCATGGATGTTTTTCTCCAGTAAATGTTTGTCCAACTTTGCCTTGAACGCATTTAATGAGCCAGCCGTTACCACCTCTCTGGGAAGAGAGTTCCAGAGTTTGACTGATCTGACCGTAAAGAAATTCTTTCTACTAGCTAAATGAAATCTTTTTCTTCTAATCTAAACTCATGCCCTCGTGTCCTAGATTCCTTTCTGGTAGAAAAGAGGGTGTGTGACAGTTCCTTATATTGGCCCTTGATATACTTGTACATGTTGAGCATGTCCACCCTTAAACGTCTCTTTTCTAATGTAAATAGTCCCAAATTGCTTAATCTCTCCCCGTAGCTTAAATTCTCCATTCCCCTAATAAGCTTTGTTGCTCGCCTTTGGACTTTTTCTAATTCTATGATGTCCTTTTTATAGTGTGGGGCCCAGAACTGCACTCCGTACTCGAGGTGAGGTCTCACCAATGCTTTATATAGTGGCATAATTACCCTTGAGTCCCTAGTTTCCATTCCCCTCTTAATACATGCCAGAATTTTGTTGGCTTTTTTGTAGCTACATTACAATGGGCACTACATCCCAGTTTGCTGTCTATTTGGACTCCTAGATCCTTTTCAAGTATGGAATTACCCAGTTCCTCTCCGCTAAGGTTGTAACTTGCACACTGGTTGTGTCTCCCAAGGTGCATAACCTTACATTTATCTACATTGAATCAGTTGAGGAAGAACAGGCAAGCACGGGGGCTGGAGGTAACTATGAAGGAGGTTTAATGGCTGATCACTGTCCTTAATAGGTTTCCATTTTGATTTGATTTAGACCTGTTTAAGTATTAGCTATTAAATTTTAGGTTTCTTGTGTTAGTCTGCATTTGCAAATACCTGTAAATAAGCTATTTTTCAAGTAAAGCATCGTCATACATTTTTTTTTACAAGTTTGTGTTGGCGTGCAATTATTTCAGCATTTGTCGTTCTATTTAAGGGTTATAAAGTATACATAAATAAGATTGTGTTAACATTTTGGCCAAGAACAGGTTCAGGAACCCAGTTCCTGATGAGGTCATATTTAATAAGAGGTTCAGGAACCGAGTTCCTGCTGAAAAATAGCACTGACTATGTAGTGTACAGGTGCAGAATGTGGTTTCCTCAGTCACTGCACATTCATATGCATGGATATATATTATTCAACGAAGCTGTTTGTATAAGCATTTGAAAGTAGCCAGCATTTGAAACTACACAAGTAAGGCAGCCAGGGACGCTATGCTATTTCTGACTGACTATGCTGGGCGCGGTCTGATTCTGAAAAGTACGCTACGCTGACAGCGTAAGCTGGTGCCGTGAAACTACACAAGTACCAAATAAATAAATAATTGTGCCCTATGCTACAACAGTTGGCTGTTTTTATCCCTTTGACCAACTTATAATCTTGCAAGTCTGTGACAATGAAGTGCATTGAGGTCCCAACTGAACAGGTGGAATGGGCTGTCAGAACTGCTGAAACAGGACGTGAAGTAGCAAGATAGGCTTCACGTATTGTCATACAAATCCAGCAAGCTAATGTCGCCTTAGATGCTGGAAAACCTCTTTTTCCTGCATCATACAGGATAAACAATGAATCTGATTTTCTGATACTCTGTTCGATTAACGTAAATACGTAACGCTCGAACAACATCTAGGGATGATAAATCTCCCGACAAAACTGGAACCACAATAGGCTCATTTATATGAAATGCCGACACCACTTTCGGCAGGTAATCCTGACGTGTCCTCAGTTCTGCTCTGTCCAAATGAAAAATGGTGGACAGGACAAGGCACTGAGGTCCAAAACCGAGACGAGGCCAATGCCAACAACATATGCGTTTTCAAAGATAAGTAACGCAAATCGACAGTTTCCAATGGCTCAAAACAACAGGACTGTAAAAAATGTAAAACTAAGGGCAGGTCCCAAGGTTCTGCCAGAGCCATAAAGGGCGGTCTTAGTCGAAGAACCCCCTTAAAGAAGGTTTGAACCTCTGGGATTAGGGCTAACCTTCTGTGAAAGAACACGGACAAGGCCGAAATTTGGACCTTTAATGTGCTTAGACTTAATCCCTTTGTGAAACCGGATTGTAGAAAAGAAGATGAGCCAAAGAAAAAAACTACCTTTGGAAACTGATGGCTTTCACACCATATGATGTACGTCTTCCAGATCCAATGATAGTGAGCTTATGTGACCTCCTTCCTTGCTCTAACCATGGTAGGGATAGCCACCAGTGGCATACCGCGTCTTTTTAACAATTCCGCTTCAACAGCCATGCAGTTAAATGAAGATGAGGTAAGTCTGCGTAGATGCACGGCCTTTGCAGAAGCAGATCTTTCCTGAATGGCAATCTCCATGGATCGTCCACTAGCATGCGTCTGAGGTCCGTGTACCAAGCCCTCCTCGGCCAATCTGGAGCAATCAGGATCACCATGGCTGAGTCGCTCTTGATTTTCTTGAGAAGCCGAGGCAGGAGTGGAAATGGTGGGAAGGCATACACTAGACTGAACCCCCACCGAACGGAGAAAACATCTGTCGCCACTGCTGCTGGATCTCTTGATCTTGCAAAGTATAGTGGGAGCTTGTTGTTCCTTCTGGATGCCATCAAGTCCAGTTGAAGCATGCCCCACCTGAGTGTCAACTGGTGAAATACTTCTGGATTCAGAGCCTACTCCCCTGGGTGGAGGTCCTGACGGCTCAAGTAGTCTGCCTCTCAATTGTCTAACCCAGGCAGAAACACTGCTGACAGACTCAGCTCATTGTGCTCTGCCCAGAGGGGGGGGGGGAAATAATCGGACAAACCTCTCTCATTGCAGCCTGACTCTTCGTGCCCAATTGCATGTTGAGATATGCCACTGCAGTGGCATTGTCCGACTGCACTTGAATTGCTCTCCCTTGAAGTAGGTGAGCGGCTTGATGTAATACCAACCGAATGGCTCTTATCTCGAGAAAATATGAAGCTGAGACTTGTCGGGACCACCGACCCTGACATGATTGGCCCTGAGTCACAGCTCCCCAACCTCGAGTGCTGGCATCTGTCGTCACTAATGTCCAGTCTAGGAGACCAAATAGACGACCCTTCAAAAAAATGGTCCGTGCAAAGCCACCACAGCAGCGAGATTCTGGTTTGGGGTTTCAGAATTATGCCTTTCCGCATTTCAAGGTGAGACCCGACCATTGGGAAAGGATATCCAATTGAAAAGTCCTGGATCGGAACCTCCCATACTGAAGGGCCTCGAAAGTGGCCACCATCTTCCCCAGTAACCTATACAAAAGGTGAACTGTGAGAAGTTTTGCGTCCAACACCTGTCTCACCAAGGCTTGGAGGGACGAAATCTTGTCCGACGGAAGACATATTCACTGTTGGACCGTGTCAAACAGAAGTCCTAGGAACAGGAGCCTCTAGGAAGGCTGTAACTGGGATTTTGGAAAAGTGATTATCCAGCCATGTTGGATCAAGAATTCATATGTACGGTAAGCATCTGCCACCAACCTGTCCCTGGATGGGGCTTTTAGAAGGAGATCGTCCATATATGGGATGATGGTGATCCCTTGTTGACGCAAGGCTGCCACCATGCACGCCATTATTTTGGTCAAAATTTGAGGTGCCGATGACAGGCCGAACAGAAGTGCTCGGAATTGAAAATTATTCCTTTGTATTGCGAACCAAAGAAATTGCTGATGAGGTTCCCAAATGGGAACATGAAGATACGCATCTCGTATGTCTAGCGACATAAGAAATTCCCCTAGTTCGAGTCCTGCTACTACCGAACGCACCGACTCCATCTTGAATTTTCGGTAAACAATAAAGAGATTTAATGTCTTGAGATTTAGGATTGGACGAAATGTGCTATTTGGTTTTGGCACCAAAAAAAATGTGGAATAAAACCATTTTCCTTTTTGTTCCACCGGAACTGTTACAATTACTCTCGATTGTAACAGTTTCTGTATCGCTGCCTCAAGAGCTTCCCTTTTTGATTTCAACAATGGGAGCCCTGTTGAAAAAAAAATTCTGGAGGAAAAAACTGAACTCCAGCTGGTACCTTTTTACCTGTTCAGCTCACCAATCCGTGCAAGTCTGTCTCCATTCCTCTGTAAAATCTAACAGTCTTGCACCCACCTGAGGAGTTCCCAGGTGGTCGGGATCCCGTCATGAAACGGGTTTCTCAGGGGGCTTCTGCTGCTGGCGGCAAGCGGTAGATGCTGTGGGCACCGACGTGGATGCTCCCCTACCACGTCTTGCTCTAAATGCTGAGAAGGCCCCTCTGCCTCTACCTCCTGCTGTACCTCGAAAGGACGGTGCTCCATAAGGCCTTTTCGAAGATGGTGGCAATGATAGCAGGAAAGTAGATTTGCCGCCTGTAGCCTGAGAAATTAATTTATTGAGTTCAGGCCCAGGGAAACTCGGGGTTGCCTGAACCCTGCACTGGTGAGCCTGTACACCATGCACTAGTATGGCACATGGACTGTACACAGTCTCCCTGATAGCACTACACGTCCTTACCCTGGGCAAGAGTTATTCACACCCCAACTCCAGCCTACTGGTCGAGGTCTCTTGATTTCTCTTCAACCCTCTCCTGTGCCATTTTTTCCGTTTAGCCACGTTTTTTGGGCTGTGTGTACGACCCTTACCAACTCTCCAGTACCAAAGCTCTCTCCTTTGGTGGGAGAGCTGAGGTCCCCAAGGGTGACCCCCAAGCCGAAGGGTAGACTACTGAGGGTCTCTCCAAGCTTTGGCGAGGAGGAACCACTCACCCTAACCCTTCTGGGGGTTGAGGGTCGCTCTGAGCTTCGGCAAGACGACCCACCAATCCCTATTTTCCCCTCTTGCACCTTTTTGGCTGAGAGGGGTTAGGGGAGAGGGTCCGCACATGTGTACACAGCCTATGCATGATTTAGGTCACTGCACAGGGAGTTTGTAGCACCACCTCAGATGCCAATAATAATTTAAAAAAAAAATTGGTGTAGCACGCCAGCCAGCTTGCCACAGCACAAACACCATATTGTTTTCACAATGCCGCTTCCCTGGTACATATAAAAAAATAAAAATACAAAATGGTAAATTGGATTTAGCCAGACAGCCTATTAGTGAAAGTGGTACTGTACTAGCTAAAACAGTAGGGTGTAAGAAACTCCATGATTTTCTACTGCAGTACCAATACCACATGCAATAATTTCACAGATTGGAGTCAACACAGCCATGGCTGCCTAGATTTTGACAAACGTGCTCACTGCCCGAAGGGCAAAATGTTGTTAAACTAGTCAGGAAAATAAATACATAATAATAATAAAACTACGGCCAATATCAACAAACAAAGCTAACAAATGAAATATATACAACAATATTCAAGGAGGATTCCTTAGAACTAAGGGAGGGAGGTGGTGTGCGAGGAAGCGTTAGCTATAACCGAGTCCCACGGTCCTACAAGCAGGATCAATAATAATACGGACGGATATTTCCCGTGACGTGACACCGCAGCAGGCAGAGACTACGAGGTCACCAGTCGCCGAGAGTGACCTCCTCCTCCTCCCTGCATTCAGGCACTAATACTGGCGGGGCAGCCTACCCTGCTAGGCGCCGGCGTGTCAGTGACGTCACCCGCGTACTATTACAGCCCTCGGCAATCACACTGTCAGTGCAAGAAAGATCCCGCCATCCCAATTTCTGTGACCCCCTACGTTCACGAGTTCCGGTCTCCCCATTTCCGGGGCAGCAGAAAATTTTTGTGTTCGAGTCGTCTGTAACAACAGGGATGTTGGGATTTACATAGCGCAGCGGGTTATGGTACTCTGCGTGGTTACGTCACATTTCCGCGCAAGCGTGCTTCGGTCCTGCGTGGAGCGCGTGACGTCATTTGCGACGGTGGGTGCCCGAGAGCTGAAGCGGTTGGTCGTTCTGCCCGCGGTTGGTGACGGTTGCGTGTGAGCAGCTACAGCGGAAACTGCCTCATCAACTCCCGTTCCGTCACTTGGAAGATTTCGGTGCCAGCGCAGCAGTCCCCCCCACCCCGGCCGGTGCATGATGAGTGTGGAGGCGTACGGGCCCAGCTCGCAGACGCTCACCTTCCTGGACACGGAGGAGGCCGAGCTGCTCGGAGCTGATACTCAGGGCTCGGAGTTCGAGTTTACCGACTTCACTCTTCCCAGCCAGACCCAGACTCAGGGTCAGACCCAGAGCCAGCTTGATGGACAGGTAGGCCCTGTGCTTCCGGGATATGTCCGAGACGGAGAGCGGCCTGGCGTGTGTCACCTGCGCGCCCATGTGAGGAGTAGGGGTGGAGGGAAGATCACTAACATGGGGGCCCAGCGTGGAGTGATAACCAGCCGCTGTTTCTATAATGGCTCATGTGTCACAGTCTGTATGTGTGACACAGGAAGGTAGCTTGCTATTGGGAACTTCTGACCAGCTGTGCCCATCATTGAAGTGGCAGGAGTTTGGTTTCCCATGCATTTGTGGTGCACTTGCACATTACTCCTGATCTTTCGCTTTAATAAAATGAACGCCATTGATAGGTCAGGAGTTTTTCGTCCTGAACCGTTTCTGATGTCATATAACTGCAGTTTCTTGATCTGCTAACGTGTGTACGTCTCTGTAGCTTTTATATTGTTCAGTAACATATGTTAGGGGAGGATGTTCATTCCAAGTCTCGTAGTTCAGCTGGGACATACTGTGACAGTTATTCTCTCTTTACGGTTCATGTCACGTTCACATATGATATATTGTACAGTTACTGACATCACTGGGACACACCCCCATTTAGTATGTACCCCAGTGGTTCCCAAAATTTTTGAATGAGGGAGCCCCTGAGTATCTGAAAATTTTTCACGGCACCACTAGGCCAAAAGTTTCCGATTGATAAAATAGGAAAAAAAATTAATAAGCAATTTCTGTTGCTATCACCAGTTATGTGGTAATGGACAGGATTCACTTTTGTTTGCCTACAATTTTTCTATTATATTGGTCATAAATAATTTTGAATTGGTCAAGGATCACCAATCCAAGGCACCCCTGCAAGTCCTCCAAGTCACCCCAGGGTGAATCACTGATTTGGGAATCACTGATGTACACAGTATATACGTAAAGGTACTTGTGTAGTATCACGGCTCCCACGATGGGCATCGTACAGGTAAAAATCGCATCACATGATGATGCGATGTCATTTTTCACTGAAATTATGGACATGAGTTGAAATCATTTAAAATGCACCCAAATGTCATTTTTCACACTGTACCACCCCCACTATCAACGCCAACCCGAAGCGTGGCGAGCACAGCGGTACGCGTCCTACGACCTTTTCATACCCCCACTATCCACGTCGGCCTGGAGCTGAAAATAGAAAGTGTGGCGAGCGCAGCGAGCCACCGAGCCCGAAGAGTGGCGAGCAGACGCGGATACCTTCACAGGTATCGGTGTCCCCTCGCGGGCTTCACAAGTATCCGCGTCCCCTCGCGGGGCTCGCTGTGCTCGCCACACTTTATATTCTCAACTCCACGCCGACGTGGATAGTGGGGGTTTGAAAAGGTAGTAGGACGCGTACCGCCGCCCCTCGCGGGCTCGCTGCGCTCACCACGCTTCGGGTTGGCGTTGATAGTGGGGGTGGTACAGTGTGAAAAATGCGATGCGATTTTTATCAAAAATGCATAAAAACATGGTAAAATCGCATCGCATGCCACTACATATGGCATGCGATGGGAGCCGTGATACTCCACAAGTACCTAAGTAAATTGTGCAGTATCTGTGAATAAGCATTCTAGTGTATGGGGCATGATTAATTGACTGATTTGTTAAAACATTTCTATTGTATGCCCCATACAAGTGTAAATATCTCTTAAACAGCGATTTATGGTCGCATAACTCACAGTGCCATGATGGGGTTGATTCAATACAATGCGCCTTGAAGATTGCCGGGAGAGAGCTCCTGTGGCTAATTTATGCTCGCATCCTTCTTGGGGTGCGAGCAGAAATCTGGAAACACCAGGGCTGCAATGTGTTTTTAAGCCCTAGTGTGGCACAAACCGCATTGCTTCGGGCCACTTACTGTAAGTCAGAAAATGGGAGTACTCGTGACTAAACACCTGCGTGTACCAGCATTCTCCAATTTAGCAGCGTGCTGATTAGAATAGATCTGTGAGCTCCCTCCCAACGCTATTCACTGCGCACTGTATTGAGTCTACCCCAATGATATTGGTTTAAAGATTAAACATACCTTCACCATTATTTGTACTTATGTTGTGGGTACTTATATGTTAGTTGGGCGACCAATTAGCATACGTACAGTAACTTAGGAAAATCGCATGGGCCATTTTAAGGGGAATGCGATGCGATTTTCCTATGTAATTTATTCACTGCTCTTTTAGCCCCAGGGGATCGCATTGCACCTCCCGCAAAATCACATGCGATTTTATAGGGTGTGCGATGCCACACACCCCCCCACTATCCACGCTACCCCGAAGCGTGGCGAGCAGCAGCGGAACGCGTCCTCAGACTTTTTCATACCCACACTATCCACATCGGTGTGGAATTGATTTTATATAGTGTGGCGAGCGCAGCGAGCAGACGCAGATTACTTTACATGTATTCCGTGTCCCCTCCCGGTGCTCGCCATGCTTCGGGCTCGGTGGCTCACTGCGCTCGCCACACTATATTAAATAAACTCTATGCCGACGTGGATAGTAGGGGTATGAGAAGGTCGGAGGACGCGTTCTGCTACCCCTCGCGGAGCTAGCTGCGCTTGTCATGCTTCGGGGTGGTGCGTAAAAGCTATTTTTAGTGCATACAATCATATTGTGTACCTAATGTAATGGCATCGCACACCCTATAAAATCGCATGTGATTTTGCGGCAGATGCGATACCTTGGGGGCACACAGAGCAGTGAATAAATTACGTTAAAAATCGCATCGCATGGCACTAAAATGGCCCTTGCGATGCGATTTCCCTACGCAGAATAGCCCATTAAGCAAATAGCTTAGTGGGTGCCCAAATAACATATAAGTACCATGTTGTGTTTTTTCCTTTACACACTCTATACTGAAATTGAAGTTATGAATATTATTGTGCTTGTGTCATAAACCTATCAACAATTTTGATTTAAAAAAAATGGTTGCTGCTGCTAATGAATCTGTTAAATAAATAAAAGACAAAAAGAAACACAATTTAGGTGCAGACACTGATGTTGGAATTTCTATAAGGATTTATTTGGGAAAAAAAACAACTCCCAATTTTAGATACAGTAGGAGCTATAAAAATGTAACCTGTTTTGTCTTTTTTACTATCCCTATTTATAAAATGCTGTTGTTTGTCATTCACATGCATGTTTAAGAAAATCTATAAAATGTGGTACCAACTTGTGCTTAAGCATGGATATTTTGAAATCTTAACTATTGGGTGTCTTAAGGACAAGCTTTGAGGAAACCATGCATTTGAAAATGGTCAAACTGCGATTGCAAAGGGATGGAATTATTGTACAACAATACTGTGGCATTTAAATCATGCAATTGCTTTGAAAGGTACATAGAAAAATGAGCAGCAAGAAAATATTCCCCACTATCCTAACACACTGACAAGACGAAACAATTTTTTAAAATAATATTTGACTACCATTTGCATTTCGCATCACATGGTGAAAACCCACTTAACTGTGCTGATATCCTATTAATAAAACCTCTAAACAACCAGTATAATTATAGAAGAAATTTACCAATAACAATGGAAAATCAGGCGCAATGTGTTAAATGATAAATTAGTAAATCTATATGTATATATATTTATATCTTTGGTCCACAGCTTAGATGGCTGCTCCCAATCAACTAGAAGGCCAGAAATGCCTATCTAGAATCAAAGCAGAAAACTAAATTAAATAAAGAGAGCGCGCACTGTGTTGATCTATTATTTTTACTCAATAAAAAATTAAATACAGTAAACAGTACATAATGTTAAAAGAATATACACAATTTTAAAAAGCATATGCAGATACAGTTGATATATATATATATATATATATATATGTCTCCGACTTGGTATTGAACCTGAATATTGCGAAAAGTGCCTCTGTTCAAAGAATGGATCCTTTAAAAAGTCAATCGTAACTTTGTATAGGAAGATTGGAGTTAAATTGACACATTTGTCTTAGTTCCTATGTCTTTACATAGGAACTAAGACAAATGTGTCAATTTAACTCCAATCTTCCTATACAAAGTTACGATTGACTTTTTAAAGGATCCATTCTTTGAACAGAGGCACTTTTCGCAATATTCAGGTTCAATACCAAGTCGGAGACATATATATATATCAACTGTATCTGCATATGCTTTTTAAAATTGTGTATATTCTTTTAACATTATGTACTGTTTACTGTATTTAATTTTTTATTGAGTAAAAATAATAGATCAACACAGTGCGCGCTCTCTTTATTTAATTCAGTATAATTATAAACCAAACTTAATGTAGTTAAATGAAACTTCATAAGTTAAATACACACATACCATAAACAAATATTACTGTACATATTCAGTGTTAGTACTTGTTTTGCAGTAACAATGTTACTAAAACTAAAAATAATGGGGGTAATTCAATTCCGGATGAATGGTGCAAATTTCCACATCATTTAAATTCTGCCAATGGAACCCCATCTCACACCCTTTATTCAGCTGGCCGAATGAGAATGCTGTATGTAAAGGGGGGATTCGGATGTGATGTGCTCCCACTTGAGATATATAATCTTCAGTGTTGGTAGTCCTATGTTGTATTCATATATAAAATACCTCAAAGAAAAACACACTTCTCATAGAGCAGTACTCTCCAAAAATATAATATGTTAAAACAGTCACGTATATTTTATTTCTACTCTGTACCAGATAGAGGCCTTAACTTAGGCCACAAGATGTCTCAGATTCTCTTACAATATAATCCCAAGGATTAAAGGTGCCCATACACGTACTGATTACCCGGTACTTTTTGTGCTAAAATAGCATTGTCGTGCATGCGATGCAATGCTATTTTAGCACAAAAAGTACCGGTTAATTGGTACGTGTATGGGCACCTTAAGAACTTGTCAAATCTTCATTTACCTCGGATAAAATGAGAAAATGCTCCACATAGTGTAAAGTAAGCATTTATTCCACATGAATTAAAACAGCATAAAAACACAAGGGGGCAAAATACCGTGTATGACCTTATACAAAGGCTATATTTCAGATGTACAATTGAAAATGGAAGCTTCTCTTAGGAAATCCCGGGTCTCCACAGATAACTCACGATAGCCTCTAAAGGTCCAATTCATGGTGTTCTAGCCTCCACTAGTAGTCACCAACGTGTTTCTGCTTATAATAAGCCTTCCTCAGGTACAGCCATGCGAATTCAGCCTGGTGAATGGATTCACCAGCAATCCATTCACCAGGCTAAATCTGCATGGCTGTGTATCAATATTGTATTTGCCTTAGAAGCAGCATGGGGTCAATCTATTTAGGTACAAGTTTTCAAAAAGTATATTTTTTTTTCCTGAAAATTGCACATCTGGCACCTGGGAATTGTGGTATCCAATTAAAATCCCAATTCACAGTAGAAGTCGTGAGAGGTGGTGTGATTTTTGGAAAAATCACACCAAACAAAACTTGAAAACCATGCTGGGCAGAAAACTGAGCTAACAGGACCCTATAGAAGTTTGTTCTGTGGAGGTTTTTGAAAGGCATCTAATACGATATTTACACGTTGGCAATAGTTGAAAAATTTATAGCAGCCATTTTTCATCAAATTAGTCTTTCCACCTAATGATGTACATAAAATGAATTCTAAAACTTGGTAATAATGTGGATTAAACACTTCTACCATCTGCAAGTTCAAAAAAACCTGTCCTATCACTGTAGCACCTCCACACACGTCTGTCTAATATTTATCATTAGTGAGCTCTTTTAGATGAATTCACCTGAAAACAGACATGTCTATTGTCCAGATTATGCTATTTGAACCCCCCCCAAATGCATTGGGAGAAATGTACCTAAAGTGCTGTACCGACAGTTTTTACTTTTGAATTAAAGGTTTCGCTTACCTATTCACCTGCCACACAAAATAAAAACGCTTTATTCTATAAAATGCAAGATTGGAATTGGATTGCATATTGGATTGCAGTGAGAAGTGCTTTCAGGATCAAACTCATTTAATTGGTTGACCCCAATATTTCTCTGTTCAAGCTTTATTTTTTATATGCTATGCAGCTCAAGAAGACAATGTAATTAAAAATCCAGCATTCATATAAAAACAGGGTACTTATATGTTAGTTGGGCGCCCACTAAGCTATTTGCTTAGTTTTTCCCGCAGGGCTCGCCACACTATATAAAATCAACTCCATGCCAGCATGGATAGTGGGGGTATGAGCGTACTAACTATAGTGGATGCCCAACTAACATAAGTACCAAAAACCGTATATACCAGTAACAGTCACTGGGTTTCCGTAATCATATTACAGGACAGAATTCAATTGTTTACATTGCAATAAGCAGTAGGTACTAACATTGGCAGCACCCTTAGCTGGATAGCTTAAATGTAGAAATATGAACTGTTTGGACAGCCAAATGGCACTTTTTGGGTTGTGTCCAGCACCTTTTTGGCTCTAACTATTTTACACGGCTAAACCCGGCCTGTCTGGGCAATACGAGCATGATTTAAAAAAATAAAAGTTCAATGTCTCCACCCATCACCTGTTACTTTAGAACGCGAGATTGAGCGCCATAATCAAATTAAGACATTTGAACATCCTGGTCATTTTATAAGGTTTTTAATAGTATATATCAGTGGTATACGGTCACTGAACCGACCACTGATGGTTGCCATGGGGTTAGATCGACAGTCAAAAGGTCTACATGGGGTTTTTCACTTTTGTGCCGACTAGAGCGTGGTGGGTGAATAGAATAGTGTGCTGAGCGTACCGTGCCCGAAGCATGGCGAGCCATGTGAGGGAATGCGGTGTACTTTTTTCGTCTCCTTGTCGACTGTGATAAACCCCATGTCAACTTTTTGACTGTCGACCTAATACTTGTGTTGCCCTAATGTCCCTGTTGACCTTGATGCATATTACATTTCAGTGGTCGACCTAATGCATGTTGACCCATGTGAGGCTGGCATATTTCCAGTAGTATCATTCCATCATAATTGGAGTAACTTTGAAGATTGTCCTCACCTGACCATCTCCAATTCTGATAACCGTTTTACATGGAGGTCGGCGTGTATATCAAACTAAAATGTCACTGATCGCAGTGCACTGTTTAGGCTATTTTTAGGCTACTGCTGTCAATTTACACAACATTTACTCCTCTAGGCCTACCACAGCAGTAACCTAAACATTGCTTATTGTGTGCATGGAGTTAAGGTGCGTACACACAGGGGCGATTTTGTGCCAAATCGCAGGAAATATGGTCGCTAAGCGACCATATTGCCCGCAATGGGAGTGTGCACCGGCGATATATCGCCGGGTGCGCTCTCCCGTTTTTGCCCCTGTGGTGATCGCTGGTCGCAGGAACATGCTCCTGCGACCAGCTGATTACCACTGCCGGGCTTCCCCCGGCAGTTTCTTTTTCATCAGCGTCCATCTCTGGTCGCTGATGTAAAGTAGAAAGTGAGCAATATATTGCTCAGCCATATATTGCTCAGCAATATATGGCTGAGCAATATATCTCCCCCGTGTGTACACAGCATTAGTCACTCAGATGCAGATTTATTAAGCTCGGTGAAGTGATAAACTGTCTGTTTTTTTATCTCCGGCCAATAAGCTCCTACCTGTGAAGTTACAGGCTTGATTTGAAAAATGACAGGCGGGAACTGATTGGACGGTGATAAAAACGAGACACTTTATCATTTCACCAAGCTTAATAAAATCTGCCCCTCATTACCTACTCCTACTGTAGAGGCCACAATATGCAGACTAGTACTGCATAATGTAAACTAAAACTTTACCAAAATTAGGATGTATACAGACAGGGTGGAGTGGAGAAAAGGAGAGCATTGTGAGGGGAGGTGACGAGGGAGAAGACTTGTAGGGTGTGTTGTGATAGGGAATGAATGGGGGCGCGGTGACGGTGTGGCAAGGTGATAGGTGGTTGACGGGTGGGGTGAAGTGAGGGAGGGGAAGAAGCAATGAGGCAGGTCTTGTTCTTTTACCAGCACCGGCAGGCCACCCCTACAAGTCTCCATCTTTCATGGGGGGGGCGGTGCCACAAAAAAGAGCGCATTTCTGGTGGACACACTCATTTTGTAAAGCTAGTCTGCAATTTAGGGTAAAATGAGCGCTTTAGCGCACATTTCTGATCACTGTCTGTAAAGCATGACTATCAGAGTTACTATGTCCTGTCTGTCCGTTAATCCCTTCTAAGGTGTTTTTGCCCAAATAGCTGAGTGGGACAGTTGTGAATGAAAATCACAGAAATGTTGTGCTTTCTGAGCTGCTCAAGCCACCATGTCACTTACAAACATTTGATCACTATTACCCCTTTTACACGGCCGCAAAAGCCTGAGTTTTCCTCTCGTGGACTGGGTCAACCCATGTCCACTTACACAGGACTTCTGACCAGGTTGGAACATGGACAGGACCTAGGTACTGGGCAGTGTAAATTGGTATGCTGGGTCATCTGACCCGGCTCCTGTTTACAGCAATGGGGATGCCCAACCTCTGGACTGCAGCTTCCTGTGATCAGTAAGGAGGTTGGATGGGGGTGCACACAGCTTCTGCTGCTGTACTGTTGTGCAGATAGCGGAGGCTGTAAAGAGGTGAATGGATGCCTGTATGCGGCATCCATTCACCTCGTGGACGGGGGCTGCTCGAAGTGCATGGGGGCTGGGGGCCCTAGTGCAACAATCAGCGTTACTGGTGCTTGGAAATGATGTCTCCAAGTGCCACCCCTGTTTACACTGCGGGTCGGCACTGAACAGTTCCAAATACCGGGTCGGATCCGGAATTTTGGTGTAAGAGGGGTATTGGTTAACATTTCTGTCCCTTTCAGGTGTTTGAACTAAACAACAACTTAAGGCCCCCATCCACAAGTGCGAGGTATCACATGCGGTACCCCGCAATCTCACTTGGTGACTCTTGGGGGACAGGATTGCATAGAATACATTGTATGCGGACCTTTTGCATACAATGTATCTTATGTGATCCTAGCAGGGTAAACCAGCAAATTTGTGGAAGCCAGTGAGATCTGCGATGCGAGGTGCACGGGAGTGCTCATGGCATCGCAATCACAGGAAAAGCACCTGCAATGTGCTGGTTTTCAAACGATGCATTGCAGAAAAACATCGCAATAGCATGAAACAGGCCATATCGCACTAGTGGATGGGAGCCTTTAGATATATCTTATGCGATTTATCTTGGGTTGATCAATCGCATGCAAAAAAGACACCAAATTACAAAATCCGATGGAATCACTCCCGGGAAGGCCCAGGGAGAGTTCAAGGGAAATTGCATTAGACTTCAGGGTCAGGCATATCATTTTAGTGTATGGGGCCCTTAAGTGTAGCTATGTGCAAGAAAATGATTGCTTGGCATACAAATACAGTGGCTGATGGTACACAAACTTGGTTTCATGTTTTGAAACATTGTTCCATAAAATATATTTGTGTTTCTCCTTCATCCTCTGGGGACACTGAAGTACTACGCTGGGGATAGTGTGGTGTTATGGAGGAGTTGGCACTTTAAGAACTTGAAGTGTGGTGTGGCTCCTCCCCCTCTATCCCCCCCTCAGACTCCAGTCTTAGTTTAGTGCCCGGAGGAGTAGGATCCCTGGGCAAGAGGCTCCCGCAGGGGTCTCTGGTTGTCCGTTTTTTGTTTTGTATAGAAGTGTGCAGGCAGCCTGAGTGTTAGACTGGCTGCCTGCAGTGTGTATAAAGCTCTCTGGGAGGTCAGAGCGGCACTGCGTGCGGTGCACGCTGCTGACCTCAGCCGCCTGCACTCTAGGTGTGGGGAAGCAGCCACAGCCGCTCGCGGCTTGTGTTACTGCTCCGTTGGCTAGTCACCCGCCGGAGAGATCAGGACTGGGGCGCTGGGCGCCGGGTGACTGCTGGATCAGAGTCACGCGCTGGTCCAGCTGAGGGGCAGACTGTGTCTCAGCGCCGCTGTCCTCAGCGCGCGCTGGGACGGAGGAAGGAGGAGGCGTGTCATGGGCGTCTCCTCCAGGTTAAAAATCCTCAGTGCAGCAAACGCTGCCTTCCTAATAGCCCACGCTGCCTTCCTCTGTTTGTTGTGCCTCTTCAGAGCCCTTCTGCTTCAGGACAGCAAAGCGTTTTTCATCCCAGACTGGACAGACTGTGTCACTGCGCTGGGTGAGTGAAGGGGTTCTCCTTTTTAGGAGTCCCCGCTTGGAGTATTCTGGTGGGCTAATTCGGGGAAGGTAAGCTCCTCTCCCCCTATTGTATTTCCTTCTTTTACACTGCTGGGTTTACACTGCTATCTGTGTGTTAGAGTGTGCTGTGTGAAAGTTTGTATTGGATTGCATTATGGCAACAAAAGCTTCTGGCTCTAAGGCTTCTCAGAAGCTGTTCACCTGCACTCAGTGTAATCAGCAATTTACACAACATGTGAAAGGTGTGTCACTGTGTAAGGATTGCTATAAAGGAGGGGCTGTTCAACAGCAAGCTGCTCTCCTTAATGCTGAAGGGGTTACAAGTGTGTTAGCTACCTTAGCTTCTGAGCTGGCAGCGTCTCGTAGGGACAGGGAGATTTTACATTCTCATCTGTCTACTATGTCTTCTGCTGAGCCTTCATGGGCCAGAGAGTTGATTAGGTCAGTGGATTCGCTGGTACAATCCACCGTTATGCCTACACAGTCCAGCGCCCCCCCTCCACCTAAAAAAAGGGGTGCTCCTTTGGTTTTGAGGATTGATACCTCTGATGAGGAGGAAGTTAACCCTCTAGAGGAGGGGGAGTGTCAGGTGTTGGATTATACCTTTGCACCTGTGGATGAAGAGCAGGGTGTTCAGGATGAGGCTCAAGGTTTAGAGGCCTTGATTCAGGCTATTAAGGTGACTCTTAATGTTGCTGAGCAAGAACCTCCTGCTCCGGTTTCTATTTTTGGCCGTCCTGTTAAAGCTGCGGTAACTTTTCCTGAGTCCATAGAGTTGGAGAAGCCTCTGTTGGACATTTGGAAAGTGCCTGAGAAAAAGTTTCAGTTATCCAGGCGCTTTAAGGCGTCTTACCCTTTTGCCCCGGAAGCCAGGGCGAAATGGGAGAACCCGCCGTTAGCGGACGCTTCCGTCTCTAAGCTTTCAAAGAAGGCAGCGCTTCCCATTCCGGGAGCGGTGGCCCTGAAGGAGGCGCCAGATAGGCGTTTGGAGGCGGGGCTTAAGCACATCTTTTCTACGGCTGGGGTTTCTTTGCGTCCTATTTTTGTTATCTCCTGGGTCAGCAGGGCCATGGAGAAATGGGCAGAGGATTTGTCCAGGGGCTTGGAGGAGCAGAGGCCTCCTGAGGAGTTAGCTCAGTTGGCTGATCAAATGCGGGAATCCGCGGCATATATTGGAGAGGCGGCCAGGGATTCGGCTTCACTGGTGGCAAGGATCTCGGCTCTGTCTATTACAGCCAGACGGTCTTTGTGGCTTAAGTCTTGGCAGGCGGAGGCGGATATAAAAAAAGCAGTGGAAGCTCTTCCCTTTACGGGGGATGTTCTTTTTGGCCCAGAGCTGGATAGATTAATTGCTCAGGCGACAGGGGGTAAATCTACCTTCCTCCCTTCCTCAGCGCCTCCTCCGAAAAAACCTTACCAGGGTCCGGCTTTTCGCTCCTTTCGAGGGGCCCCAAAATTTAGAGGTAAGTCCAGAGGTTCCTTTACCTCGGGCCGTGGTAGAGGTAGAGGCTTTGGCGCCGCCACCTCCGCCGCGAACCCTGGCTCCCGGCGTGCAGACGCCAAGCAGCCAGAAAAGCCCGCGGCATGACGCCCTCCCCTCCTACCTGGGGGATCCCAGAGTAGGAGCGCGGCTTCTGGATTTCCGGCAGGTCTGGGAAGAATCCTGCAAGGACAAGTGGGTTCTCTCAGTCGTGTCTCGGGGATACAAACTAGAGTTTGCCGGTTCTCCTCCTCAACAGTTTTTTACGATGGGTCTTCCGCATGCGGAAAAAGACTCCCAGTTACTACTCCAAGCAGTTCAGCGGTTGTTATCAGCCGGCGTGGTAATGCATGTCCCAACCGATCAACGCAAAGAGGGGTTTTATTCTCCTCTTTTCCTGGTTCCAAAACCAGACGGGTCGGTAAGGCCGATCTTAAATTTAAAGAAGCTGAACGAGTACATTATGTACCACAGATTCAAAATGGAGTCGCTTCGCTCGGTGGTGGCAGGTCTGGAACCGGGGGAATATTTGGCATCCTTGGACGTCAAGGATGCCTATCTACATATTCCCATTTACGACTTACACCAGAGGTTCCTTCGGTTCGCAATCAAGGACCAACATTTTCAATTTCGGGCTCTGCCCTTTGGCCTGTCATCGGCGCCTCGCCTTTTTACCAAGGTAATGGCAGTCATGGTTGCCTTTCTCCACACACTAGGAGTCAAGATTGTTCCGTATCTGGACGATTTGTTGATAAAAGCCGGATCCAGGAGTCAGCTGGAACAGGCTCTTCACGTGACTTGTCAGACCTTGATTCGGCATGGCTGGATTCTAAACTATGGCAAATCCCAGATGGTACCTTCCCAAAGGATTTTGTTTCTTGGACTGATTCTGGACACAGAAGTACAGCGGGTCTTCCTTCCCTTGGAGAAAATTGCCTCGATTCAGGACTTGGTGAAGCAGGTGCTTCGTCCTCGGAGGGTGTCGGTGCACCTTTGCATTCGGTTGCTTGGCAAGATGGTCGCCTCCTTCGAGGCTCTGTCTTTCGGCCGTTTCCACTCCAGGACTTTTCAACTCGATCTGTTGAGACAGTGGTCGGGTTCGCATGTCCACATGCACAGGACGGTAATTCTTTCACCCTGCAGTCGGCTGTCCCTTCACTGGTGGCTTCACACGGCCAATCTGTTGGAGGGGCGTCGGTTCGGAGTCTGGGAGTGGACTATCATCACGACGGATGCCAGCCTGAGGGGCTGGGGGGCGGTTGTGATGGGACGTCACTTTCAGGGCCGTTGGTCTCCGCAGGAATCAAGGCTGCCGATAAATATTCTGGAGATTCGGGCTATCCGTCTGGCTCTTCTCAAGGCGGACCTGTTCATCAGAGGGAAGCCGATCCGAATTCAGTCGGACAATGCCACGGCTGTGGCATATATCAACAGACAGGGTGGAACGCGCAGTCGGGCAGCTATGCAGGAGGTACGCCCGATCCTTCAATGGGCGGAGAGAAATTCTCTGGCCTTCTCGGCGGTGTTCATTCCAGGGGTGGACAATTGGGAAGCGGACTACTTAAGTCGCCAGGATGTGCACCCAGGGGAGTGGGCTCTGCATCCGGAGGTGTTTGGCCAGATTGTCAATCGTTGGGGGTTACCTCAGATAGACATGATGGCATCCAAACGGAATTGCAAGGTGGCTCAGTATTGTTCCAGGTCACGAGATCCGGAGGCAGTGGCGACGGATGCTCTGACCGCAGAGTGGAATTACCATCTAATCTATGTGTTCCCTCCGTTACCCTTGATTCAGTTAGTACTCAAACGGATCAAGCGCGAGAAGGCAACGGTGATTTTCATTGCTCCAAACTGGCCTCGTCGGCCTTGGTTTGCCGATCTTCAGGGGCTCCTGATAGATCAACCCTGGCTACTGCCTCAAAGAGAGGATCTATTGAAACAGGGACCATTCGTCTACCAAGAATTAAGGCAGCTGCGTTTGACGGCGTGGCTGTTGAGGCCGAGCTGCTGAGTAGGCGTGGGGTACCTAAAGAGGTCATTCCCACAATGATGAGAGCCAGGAAGGAGGTTACTTCCCGGCATTATTACATGATTTGGAAGGCTTATGTGTCGTGGTGTGAACGACACAAGTGCCCTACAGCTGTTTTTTCTTTGTCCCGATTGTTGAGGTTTCTGCAATCAGGGTTTGAGGCGGGCCTTCGTTTAGGGTCCCTTAAGGTCCAGGTGTCCGCCTTGTCGGTTTTCTTTCATAGGCGATTAGCCTTGATGCCGGAAATACAAACATTCTTGAATGGGGTTCTAAGGCTGCCGCCTCCGGTAAGACCTCCGGAAGAACCTTGGGATCTTCCTTTGGTGCTGGACTATCTCAAGTCGGAGGTGTTTGAGCCTTTAGAATCTATTGATTTACGTTTACTTACCTGGAAGACGGTGATCTTACTGGCTTTGGCATCGGCTAGACGAGTGTCTGACCTCAGTGCTCTCTCATGTCGTTCTCCGTATTTGGTGTTCCACTCAGATAGGGCGGAACTCCGGACTAGATTGGATTACTTGCCAAAAGTGGTGACGGCTTATCATCTTAATCAGCCAATCGTGGTTCCGGCCTTGACAGGAGAGTTCGCTTCACTGGATGTGGTCAGAACTTTGCGGGTTTATGTGGACAGAACCAAGGATCTCAGGAAGTCAGATTCTCTGTTTGTCCTATACTGTTCCGCAAAACGTGGTTGGCCGGCTACCAAGCAAACTTTGGCCAGGTGGATTTGTCTAACCATTAAACAAGCTTATGTTCAGGCCTCCCGGCCTCCGCCTACTAGAGTTTCGGCTCATTCCACCCGTTCGGTGGGACCTTCTTGGGCGGCGGCCAGGGGGGTGTCTCTTTCTCAGGTATGTAGGGCAGCCACTTGGTCTGGGCCCAATACCTTTATTAAGTTTTATAGGTTTGACACCTTCGCGGCATCCTCTACTAGGTTTGGCCGCGCGGTGCTTCAGGATGCCCAGCGCCTTCCCGCCCGTGGGGATGGCTTTGGGACGTCCCCAGCGTAGTACTTCAGTGTCCCCAGAGGATGAAGGAGAAAATAGGAATTTGGTACTCACCGATAATTCCCTTTCTCCGAATCCGAAGGGGACACTGAGCGCCCTCCCGGCACTGGTCTTCTGGTAAGGGAGGGGTTTTTACAGGTCGCATGTGGCCAGGTTGTGTTGCATGCGATGGTCTGTATGTAAGTTCTTTTGACTTATTTTTTGTTTCGGTGTCTTGTTTTCATTCTCTCTCTCTCTGTCAGAGGTTTCCTGGTCTCTTTTCTCCTCTCGGGCACAGTAACTAAGACTGGAGTCTGAGGGGGGGATAGAGGGGGAGGAGCCACACCACACTTCAAGTTCTTAAAGTGCCAACTCCTCCATAACACCACACTATCCCCAGCGTAGTACTTCAGTGTCCCCTTCGGATTCGGAGAAAGGGAATTATCGGTGAGTACCAAATTCCTATTATTTGATGCATTATTTTGTGTGTTCACACATTGGTCCCATCCACAAGATACCTCATTGAAATATAACAATATTGCCAAATGCTGAATAATCCATTATCCAATATGCTTCTTGTTCTGAGCATTTTGTATACTCCACCTGTACTTGAGGAAGGGAGGGTTGTTTTTTTCTGTTTGTAATTCTATAGCTCGCCACAGAGCACATGTACAGTAGAAAGCTTTAGCAGTCGACAAACCAGTTTTGTGACCAGTATACTAGGATATTATAGGTACAGTTGTGCTCATATGTTTACATACCCTATCAGAATTTGTGATTTTCTGGCCATTTGACAGAGCATATGAGTGATAACCCACAAACTTTTCCTTCCCTCATGGTTAGTGGTTGGGTGAAGCCATTTATTGTCAAACAACTGTTTACTCTTTTTAAATCATAATGACAACATAAACTACCCAAATGACCCTGATGAAAAGTTTACATACCTCAGTTCTTAATACCGTGTCTCTTGTGGTAGTTGTGGATGAGGCTCTTTATTTTCTCATATGGTAAAACTGCCTATTCTTCTTGGCAAAAAGCCTCCAGTTCCTGTAAATTCGTGGGCTGTCTTGCATGAACTGTATGTTTGAGATCTCCCCAGAATGGCTCAATGGTATTGAGATCAGGAGACTGAGATAGCCACTCCAGAACCTTCAGTTTATTCTGCTGTAGCCAATGACAGGTCGACTTGGCCTTGTGTTTTGGATCATTGTCATGTTGGGCTTGCGCAGCTTTCGGGCTGATGAGTGCAAATTTTCCTCCACTATTTTCTGATAACATGCTGCATTCATCTTGCGTGCCATCAATTTTGACCAAGTTTCCAATTCTTTTGTAGCTCACACATCCCCAAAACATCAGCAATCCACCTCTGTGTTTCACACTAGGAATGGTGTACCTTTCGTCATAGGCCTTGTTGACTCCTCCTCAAATGTAACATTTATGGTTGTGGCCAAAAAGTAAAATTTTGGTCTCATCACTCCAAATGACTTTGTTTGTTCCAGAAGTCTTGAGTCTTGTCTCTGTGCTGTTTGGAGTATTGTAAGCTGGATGCTTTGTGGCATTTGCGTAGTAATGGCTTTCTCCTGTTGACTGGACGATGCAGCCCATTTTGCTTTAAATGCTTGATTTATTGTGCATGTTGAAACAACCACACCCCTTTTTTTTTTTTTTTTTTTTTTAATAGAGTCCTGTATTTCAGCTGAAGTTACTTGTGGATTTTTCTTTGCATCCCGAACAATTTTCCTGGCAGTTGTGGCTGAAATTTTTGTTGGTCTACCTGACCGTGATTTGGTTTCCACAGAATCCCTCAATTTCCACTTCTTAATTAGAATTCGAACACTGCTGATTGGCCTTCT
The DNA here is from genome assembly GCF_055691185.1 of Crinia signifera. Taxonomy (NCBI): domain Eukaryota; kingdom Metazoa; phylum Chordata; class Amphibia; order Anura; family Myobatrachidae; genus Crinia; species Crinia signifera. The sequence continues at coordinate 233,523,150 of NC_139217.1, read as the reverse complement.
CAATTGTTGGATATCTTTTTATATGCCTTTACTGTTTTTATGCAGTTCAATTACCTTTTCCTGCAGATCCTTTGACAATTCTTTTGCTTTCCCCATGACTCTGAATCCAGACACGTCCGTGCAGCACTGGATGAAAGATGCAAGGGTCTTTCAGGAGACCAGAAACTCACTGACCTTTTATACACACACACACATTACAAGCAAACAGATCACAGGTGTGGGTGGTTACATTTAGTAGCCATACAAACCCGTTTGTGTCAACTTGTGTGCATGTTATCAAGCCAAAATCTCCAGGGCATGTAAACTTTTGATCAGGGTCATTTGGGTAGTTTCTGTTGACATTATGATTTTAAAAGAATAAACACAATTGTTTGACAATAAATGGCTTCACCCAACCACTAACCATGAATGAAAGAAAAGTTTGTGAGTTATCACTCATATTCTTGGACAAATAGCCAGAAAATCCCAAATTCTGCTAGGGTATGTAAACATATGAGCACAACTGTATGTACTTCTGGAAAACTCTATACTTAAGTATATTAACAAACTGTTAATCTGTATGTTAGTACATAATAGGGGTTATGCAATCCAGGATCCCTCCTGACAGCTGTGATCCTGGCCCGTTGGTTGTTTGCCCAACAGCAAATCGGCAGGAGGGATTCAATGTCCTGTCTGCCGATCTGCGTAAAGGGGGCGTGGCCGTGAAAATGTCCGTGGATTGTTGATCTGCGACCGGGTTTGCGACAATCCACAGCTGTTATTGGCATAACTTGCCCAACAGCTTCTAAAGTGGGTCTCGTTCTGCCGTGATCCCTCTTCAATGCTGTCGATAAAGATAGCATTGAATAGTGCCCTGCCACTATTTCCCTCGTCGAAAATAGCGGTGGACGATTGCATACCCCCCAATAAGTCCTCATTTTCTATGCCATATAACAACTAGCATTGTTTCCGCATTTCATTCTTGTGAGTAAAAATACATATGAAATGCCATTTGTGGATTATTTACCAGTGTAGCTTACTGTGGGCCAGATGTATCAAGCTTCAAAAAGTGATAATGGAGAGCAATAAGGAACCAGCCAATCCGCTCCGACCTGTCTTTTCTACCCCAGCCTATAACATGACAGGAGCTGATTGACTGTCAATCACTCTCCATTTTAACCATGTAAAACCCATGGATAGAAAGCACTATTGACTGTGTATATAAAACAAATAATGCTGACACTTCTGGGCAAAAATTCCTAGTGTTTATGTAACCCTGGATGTATATTGTATGGGATCTGGAGGAAGGTGATGATGATTTTTTTATTTATTTTTTAAACTCTACTTAATTAAGGTATTAGGTTGGCTGTTTATTTTATTTTTTAATCACTCTCAACTTTATCACTTTTAGAAGCTTGATATATCTGGTCTTTATGGGGCTTGCACACGTAACGATCCCCAGGCATTTTCTAAGCGATCTCACTTAGAAAATGCCCCTACATGCCCTACATGTAGGGGGGGAACGATGTGTGTCACTATCACCCCTGCGATTTAATATCCAGCACCCTGGATAAATCTAGTTAATTGCCGGGATCAGGGCCAGTGTTCTTTCGGAGCACGCTGACCCTGACAGATCGCTCAGTGGCACATTGCTGTGCAGCATTGTGTGCTGAGTGTTTTGAGTAATGTAGGCCCCTTTAGTTCTTTATATCATCTTGGAATTCCACAATAGTTTCGGTGTACAAATTTCAGATATCGCAAAATATAAAAAATTATTTGGGGTCATATTTTTTTTTTTTAAGCCAACAGGCACTAGAGACCGTCCAACATAGCTATTAAAAATATAGCTCTGTTTTCATGCATCTGGCTACTGGCATTTCAGCTCGCACACCCTTGGGGTAGCAAATATGCAAAAATGTACCCATATGAGCACTACAATGGGACTTTTCTCATCACGGTCATTAGTTGCGCTATACTTTTACCTTGGTAATTATGGGACATCGTCGCATTGTCCACAGAACTTAGGTCGACAGTGTTGAGTCAACATGGGACAAGGTCGACATGTTTTTTTTTTGAGCCGACACGTGTCAGCAGGCGGTATATCATGCCCTACCATCCACTAGGGCTTGGTGGGAGAATAAAATAGTGTGCCGAGCGATGCGAGGGGCTGCAGTTGACTTCCAACTGTGTCCATGTCAACACAGTTGACATGCGGGTAAAAAAAACCATGTCGACCTTCCGACCTGTCGACATTCCAAACTGTCGACCTAAGTGGTGTCAACAATACGATCCACACCCGTAATTATTCAACAGTTATCTTTCTATAACAATTGATTTACTTGTAGTGTCCACTTAATCTCTTCCATAATGTTGTTGCTATCTTAACCCTTGGAGTGCCAAGGGAATTTGGCAAAATAGGTGTGAAAATTGGCCCAAAATTTTATTCATCATAATTACCTGTAATGTTTACCTTATTTAGGATATATAATATTTTTTTACACAACATTTTTATGTGAATTTATATAACAAATGTGAGCGACGCTGGCATTTTTAGTGGATATTTTGAGCATCTCTCATAGAGATGTTGGCACTCAAAGGGTTAATATGATTAATACCTCCTGTATTTTAATGGAACCTTAATTGGAGTTGCAACTTTTTTTTTTTTAATTATAAAATAATAAAAAATAATTATAGATACCTAAATCAAGTTATTGGTATTTGTCTGCGTTGTATGGTGCCCTGTATTATTATATTTTATTAAATAAGCAGATTCGATCAGCTGTTGACAGGTTTCACTGACCCTAGCATCAGATGCGACCATGTCGGGGAAAGCCCAGCATGGTGTGGCCACGTGATAACTGCACCAAAATATATTCTAAATAGCCATTTACTCCAAGCATCCATTTATCTTGTAGGTTAATGGGCCAGATGGCATGCTACAGAATGGCACAATTGATGATGTGGGAAAAACAAGCCAGTTGCTGGGAGAGCTGAACTTTGAAGAGGATGAAGAAGATACATACTATACAAAGGACCTCCCTGTTCATGCCTGCAGGTGGGTTCCTTTACATGCACTATACAAATCACACAGTGGTCACTCTTGCGCAGAATTTTATTGTTTTTAGATGGGGTTTCCAGATCTGAAGATAGATATAGAGAGCACCAGCTGCAGCCTCCTCCTGAATCATGGTCCTGCATCAGTGGGGGACCTAGCTAAGGCACCCAAAAGCTGAGCACAAGGTTAAGATAACCAAAAGACGGACTTTGGGCACATTTCTGCCCACACCTCAGGACACTGTGTGAGCAGAAATCTCCGATAAGTAATAGGTACCCGGTAACACTGTCAAAGGTGCGGCTGACTATTAAATAGCTCTTGTCACTTTAGAGTGGAGCATGGCAACAATAAAACAATTTAGTTAACCCCCGTCCAATAATGAAGGTGCAGTTTATGTACACAATGACTTCACATTATAGAATACAAATCCCATATTTGAAATGAATCTTATGCACAATAAAATATATTGTTAATCATGACAATAATAGTTTATGAACAGGAGATGTACAATAATTGCTTATTATTGTACATCTCTTGTTCATAAACTATGCCTTTTAGCAGTGATGTAGTTTCAGTTGTCCCCAAACCACTCAGGGAACTTGCAGAGGTGCCCTGGATTGGTGGTCCAGGACTAATAGGTAAACTAGTGCTGGTGGACTTCAGTTATAAAATGTGGATGAACAGAAAAGAATCTTCCCCCTCAAAACATAAGTGACCCTAATGGGGCCCACACAGGGAGATGGGGGTTTTGTGCTGAGCGATCTAGCTTTACCCGATCGATCACATTTGGTGCCTTTTTTTTTTATGCACTTTTATATTATTATATTGATATTACACTTATGAGTGCTCCCGAGTCTCTGAATCTATACTAAGTGCTACAGTGTATTTGCAGCAGCTTTCTTCCATGCATAGTTATTTTTTGCTCCATATAGACAGTCAAACACAGATATTGAGATGTTGCATATCAAATGAATCTGCATGGTCGATTGGTGCGTCTAACACACACACACACTCAGCTTCAATAAGACTCCTGTCACTTACTGAGTTGCATGGGCCCTGGCAGCTTACTCTCATCAGGAATCTATCGCTGTGTGGTGTATTGGGACTAGATGTATGAGGGCATGTCTGTATATTCACTTTGTCCAAACATTCGAGTGGTCATGTATTTTCAGCTATATCCGTAGCAGAAAACCTGTTTTGAAATCACTAGCCATTACATTTGTATTCTTTTTCTGAGCTGTACAGAAATATTGTTTAGTGTTGATACTTAATTGTGTTTTTTTTCCCCCATATAGCTATTGCGGGATTCATGATCCAGCTTGCGTTGTCTACTGCAATACAAGTAAAAAATGGTTCTGCAATGGACGTGGAAACACTTCTGGCAGGTAATTGTGCAAGGGTTTTTTTTTTGTTTTGTTTTCGAATATATTGCAGAGTACTAGCTTTTAGCTTCTGATTGTACCTTTTTTATAATGACTAATTCAAGCTACTGCTGAACTAAACTTGTCATGGAGGTCTGAATGCTCTGGGCATCTACAGTAGTAACACTACAGGCTGCAGAGTGCTGTTCCATACATCCTGCAAGCCACATGCATGTGCCAGCAGGTCATCTCTCTCTCCTGGAAACACTCCTGACAGAGGCGGTGTTACCATTTTGGGAAAAGGGGAGTGCTCTGTCTATTGCATACTTAGCCGAGGAAATACGGGATGTTTGTGGCCAGGCTGAGGTAGGTTCCTTTTGATTTGCAGCAGACCCCTCAATCTCAGTTCATATCTGCTGAGATTATATTAATTGATCAAATGCAGGATTATCTGTACAGATTAATAACCTTTCTAAAATCTGTTCATCTTCCCAAATGGTCCTTGGCTTGGCTGGGACTGGTGTTCATGTAAATGCCAGTCTATGCAGCCAGTACATTTATCCGAACTACCACGGCCGCTACTGACATAGATCCTACAGATTGTAAGTGCAATTTTTTTTATTTAACTTTAAATCTATTTTCATCAACAGGCACTACCTTATGGACAGATTTGGCTTAGTCCTGGAGCTTTTGGCTATGGGTACCAAAGTCATACAGGCCATCTATCAGAAGCTATTCAAACAAGAAGAAAAGCTTCTTCACCTAGCTCTCGTAACTAGCCCTGGTAGATAATATCAGTGTTCTCCCCAGAAATTTTTTCCAGCCCGAGGCATCAAGAATTAGCTGGGTGTGGGGCATCAGAATAAAAAAAAGTGGGGAGCTGCACTGTCAGAGGGACATATTTAGCACCACCTATTGTCACTCATTGTAGTTAAACAAAAGTCTCTCAGTCCACACCACCAAAAACACTATAAAAATACAGACTGTGCTCGTCGTAGGCACGTGTCAAAAATGTACACTGTAATGCCTACTACACGTGACACACCCATTACATGCCGTAATGGCCATTTCACGTTGTGCCATGCTGTAATACCTATTACATATTTTACCACATGCCATGATGCCCATTACATATACAACTGTAACAGGCAGGTGAGATGGAAGTGGAGAGCCCCCAGGTAGGTGAGAGGGGGAGCCAGGCAGAGCGCTGGAAAAGCCTCTGGCGGTGATTCACAGCTCCCTCCGGCAGGGATAGCTGCACACACTAAAGGCACAGTCCTCTCTCACTGCCAGAGCGCGGGGATCACCTCCTCACATGGTGCGCTGACTTCAACTCTCAGAAGGCGCGCTGGATACAACTCACACATCGTGCAGGACACAGCATATGGGGCTGACGCTGCTGCCACAAGGAGACTGTTGCAGAGTGCACCATTCTGCCTGGCCAGGGGAATGGCAGGGTGCACATTGCCAGGCAGAATGCCCCCAAAAAACAGCACTGTGTAGAACACTGAATATAGAACAAAGACTTCCATTTACATAAGTCATGTCCTTTGGTGTTGTACATGTGTTTTTTTGGGGGGTTTTATACGTATTTGATTTGGGCTGTGAATGCTCCTTGATAAGCTCAATAATAATCAATACAGTACAGTAATATGAAAAATAATCAAAAATAGTAAATGATGATGATAAAAAATATTAAATAAAAATAAATATCTATATTTTTTATCATTGTGTATTTATTTAGAGTGGTATTCTGAGTATGAGGTCTCCAGTAAATTAAGTGGGGAAATGGTGCTATTGGTACTGACCGTTCAATGCCTTTTGATAGAGTTCGTACTTTGCACGGTTAATAGATAATACCACATCTGGTACTGCTGTGCCGGCCTGCGTGGCCCAGCAGATTCTCCTGTCTGCTGCAGTCCCGGCGCTCCTTCGGAGTAGTGATAGAAAGTCAGTTGCAAATTGGCTGCCCCCCTATATATAGTGGACCACTTATAATGAAAAGAGCCAGTCCTTTTAGCATGTGAATATAACACGCAAATAAATTTCAGAGGCAGTCTGTTGGTGCTGTACGCATTAGTTGTACATAATTTTCCTTATAAAGTGAAGTTAGGAAGCAATAAAGGTGGTAGTTGGCTCACCTAGTAGATGTGATATCCAGTTGGGTTATGCGCCGGTAATTAAGCAGCTAGGACGGCTGTGATGGAAGGAAGCCGGTGGTTTGTTAGAGCTGCACCGGTAATTAAGCAGCTAGGGACGGCTGTGATGGAAGGAAGCCGGTGGTTTGTTAGAGCTGCGCCGGTTCTGGAGTTACCCTTGATGTTGAGCGGGCAATGCACGGTGTCCGTGCTGAAGGGCTTGGTGAGCCGACAGCACTTCCAATGCAGGAAACGGTGTAGGCGGGCAGTGCGCGGTGTCCGTGCTGGAGGGCTTGGTGAGCCGACAGCACTTCCGATGCAAGCCGTGGCAAATAGCGTGTAGCGTGGTCCAGCTAGGTTGGGCCAACAGGAGACCTCACACTGTTTTGTTGACGTCAACGCGTTTCGTAACCACTTGTATGCTGGAAACTTTTTCAAGACCGATCTGATTAGAAACTACCCAACTACCATTAAATCCTTGTAAATTCAACTCATTACTATTGTTTGAACGCCAGGACTTTGTTTCTCTGGGTGGAGCCTCAAACTCTATCCAAGTAACAAAAACTCCTGTGCAATGTGTCCACCTTGTCCTCAGTGCACATATTTATCAAATTGTATTGGTTCCATACATTTGTGGCTAAGGATTTGCGTGCAGCACTGCCTGAGCGTGATCTCACTCCTGCTTTTGAGACTCGCTTTTAAAAGTCCCAGAGTCAGCAGTATCTCCCAGATGACATGAAAACCCGATTTTTCTGTACTCACCATAAAATCAATTCCTAAGAATACTGTATTCCCTCCCTGTTGTCTGTTGTTTTACATGTTCTTTTCAACCCTATGTTCTCCTTTTTGGCTTTGCTATTCAGATAACTGTGGAGCTAGTTAGAGGAGGTTGAGTTTCAGCCATTAACTCATTAGTTAGGTTTTTAAATATTTAAAAATGTTAAGGTCCAATTTGCCTATTACAAAAAACATTGGCTTGCATTAAAATACTATTTCTGTAATTGTGGCTTACTGCCTGTTATTACAACTATGAAGTAATGAATTTCCAGTATTTGCCGTTTTAACATCCTAATGCACAAGTCTAAACCTCTAGCTGTCAGAATCCGTACTATTTACATATGACAAAATGTAATGTGCCCGTCACTTTATCTATGTGGTTCCCAAGTTTCTTTTTTTTTTTTCTTTCTTTTTTTTTTTAGCCACATTGTGAATCATTTGGTGAGAGCCAAGTGTAAAGAAGTTACTTTGCATAAGGATGGACCACTTGGAGAGACCGTGTTGGAATGCTACAATTGTGGGTGCCGAAATGTGTTTCTTCTAGGATTCATTCCTGCAAAGGCAGATTCTGTTGTTGTGCTACTGTGCAGGTGAGTCATTTTGTGACTATCTCTGGCGCTTTCTATTTCTAACTGTCTAAGAGGGTTATTCAATTCAGCATTGTATGAATAGCGATGGGATGGAGGTCCCAGAGCTATTCAACTGACTGTGCTGATAATTCTGACTAGAGAACTGCAAGTAGAAATATGACTAAATCAGTGCAGAAATGCTTTTTTTTGCCTTAGAGCGTGCACAACCCACATCATGGCTGACACAAAGTCACAATAATTAGCATTTTCCGACTTAACACTCGGCTTAAAGCATGGTAACTTTTATCTCCCGACAAAGTGCAGGATGCTATGGGGACTATTGAATAGTTCTGGGACCCTCTTCCCTGCACTATTCATATAGCGCTGAATTGAATCGCCCCCTATCAATGATGCTGTATTCTTTTCTTTTTTTTTTTTCAATCATTAACCCCTTCCTGACAGAGCTAGTTTTGGCGTTCCTGACAGAGCCATTTTTTTCAAATCTGACATGTCTCACTTAAGTGGGGATAACTTTTTTTTGCTTTTACTTATCCCAGTGATTTTGAGATTGTTTTTTCGTGACACATTGTACTTCAAATTAGTGGTAAATTTGGGTCGATACAGTCTGTGTTTTTTTGTGAAAAATACCAAAATGTCGTGAAAAAATGGAAAATTTAGCGATTTGCAAAATGTTAAATTTTCTGCTTGTGAGACAAATAATCATACCACTCAAAATAGTTAATAACTAACATAGACCATATGTCTACTTTATATTTCCATCATTATTTCAACTTCCTTTTCATTTTTTTGGACACTAGGAGGCTTACAATATGAATAGCAAATTCTCAAATTTTCAAGAAAATTTCAAACACTGATTTTTTTAGGGACCAGTTCAGTTCTGATGTGACTTTGAGGGACTTGTATGTGAGACACCCCCATAAATGATGCCATTTCAAAAACTGCACCCCTCACAGTATTCAAAACAGCATTTTGGAAGTTTGTTAACCCTTTAGGTGTTTCACAGGAATTAAAACAAAGTGTAGGTGAAATTTCAAAATTTCTTTTTTTTTGCAGATTTGCAATTTTAATACATTTTTCTAAGGAACACAGTACATTTTACTAGAGAAATGTGACTAAAAATTGATTCCCCCAATTCTTTTGTTTTCATAAATATCCTATATGTGGCCCTAGTGTGCACGTTGACCAAACCACAGGCTTCATAATAGAAGGAGCACCTACTTGATTTTGGAGACTCCTTTTTCTGAGATTATTTTTTAGGCACCATGTAGGTTTCTAGGCACCATAAGATGCTAAAATTTAGGAACCCCCCCACAAGTGACCCCATTTTGCAAACTACACCCCTCAGGGAATTCATCTAGGGGTATAGTGTACATTTCAAACCCCCAGGGGTTTCACCAATTGTGGTACAACTGGGCATTGAAAATGAAAAATTAAATTTTTTACACAAAAATGCAGTTCTGGCTCAAAATTTTTCATTTTCACAAGGAATGAAGGAGAAAAAGCACCCCAAAATATGTGCCCCAATTTCTCCCGAGTACGGCAATGCCTCACATGTGACCAAAAAATACCAGTTGGGTGCATGGCAGGACTCCGAAGGGAAGGAGTGATTTTTGGATTTTGCAGCTCAGATTCTGGTGGAATTTTGGTGGGTGCTATGTCGCATTAGCAAGACCCCCCAAGCACCAATACAGTGGAACCCCCCCACAAGTCACCCCATTTTGCAAACTACACCCCTCAGGGAATTCATCTAGGGGTATAGTGTACATTTCAAACCCCCAGGGGTTTCACCAATTTTGATACAAGTGGGCAGTGAAAATGAAAAATTACATTTTTTTACACAAAAATGCAGTTCAGGCTCAAAATTTTTCATTTTCACAAGGAATGAAGGAGAAAAAGCACCCCAAAATATGTGCCCCAATTTCTCCCGAGTACGGCAATGCCTCACATGTGACCAAAAAATACCAGTTGGGTGCATGGCAGGACTCCGAAGGGAAGGAGTGATTTTTGGATTTTGCAGCTCAGATTCTGGTGGAATTTTGGTGGGTGCTATGTCGCATTAGCAAGACCCCCCAAGCACCAATACAGTGGAACCCCCCCACAAGTCACCCCATTTTGCAAACTACACCCCTCAGGGAATTCATCTAGGGGTATAGTGTACATTTCAAACCCCCAGGGGTTTCACCAATTTTGATACAAGTGGGCAGTGAAAATGAAAAATTACATTTTTTTACACAAAAATGCAGTTCAGGCTCAAAATTTTTAATTTTCAGAAGGTATGAAGGAGAAAAAGCACCCCAAAATCTGTGCCCCAATTTCTCCCGAGTACGGCAATGCCTCACATGTGACCAAAAAATACCAGTTGGGTGCATGGCAGGACTCAGAAGGGAAGGAGTGATTTTTGGATTTTGCGGCTCAGATTTTGGTGGAATGAATGGTGGGTGCTATGTTGCATCAATACAGTGGAACCCCCCCACAAGTCACCCCATTTTGCAAAGTACACCCCTCAGGGAATTCATCTAGGGGTATAGTGTACATTTCAAACCCCCAGGGGTTTCACCAATTTTGATACAAGTGGGCAGTGAACATGAAAAATTACATTTTTTTACACAAAAATGCAGTTCTGCCTCAAAATTTTTAATTTTCAGAAGGTATGAAGGAGAAAAAGCACCCCAAAATCTGTGCCCCAATTTCTCCCGAGTACGGCAATGCCTGACATGTGACCATAAAATACCAGTTGGGTGCATGGCAGGACTCAGAACGGAAGGAGTGATTTTGTGGATTTTGCAGCTCAGATTCTGGTGGAATTTTGGTGGGTGCTATGTCGCATTAGCAAGACCCCCCAAGCACCAATACAGTGGAACCCCCCCTCAAGTCACCCCATTTTGCAAACTACACCCCTCAGGGAATTCATCTAGGGGTATAGTGTACATTTCAAACCCCCAGGGGTTTCACCAATTTTGATACAAGTGGGCAGTGAAAATGAAAAATTACATTTTTTTACACAAAAATGCAGTTCTGGCTCAAAATTTTTCATTTTCAGAAGGTATGAAGGAGAAAAAGCACCCCAAAATCTGTGCCCCAATTTCTCCCGAGTACGGCAATGCCTGACATGTGACCAAAAAATACCAGTTGGGTGCATGGCAGGACTCAGAAGGGAAGGAGTGATTTTTGGATTTTGCAGCTCAGATTCTGGTGGAATTTTGGTGGGTGCTATGTGGCATTAGCAAGACCCCCCAAGCACCAATACAGTGGAACCCCCCCACAAGTCACCCCATTTTGCAAACTACACCCCTCAGGGAATTCATCTAGGGGTATAGTGTACATTTCAAACCCCCAGGGGTTTCACCAATTTTGATACAAGTGGGCAGTGAACATGAAAAATTACATTTTTTTACACAAAAATGCAGTTCTGGCTCAAAATTTTTCATTTTCAGAAGGTATGAAGGAGAAAAAGCACCCCAAAATCTGTGCCCCAATTTCTCCCGAGTACGGCAATGCCTGACATGTGACCAAAAAATACCAGTTGGGTGCATGGCAGGACTCAGAAGGGAAGGAGTGATTTTTGGATTTTGCAGCTCAGATTCTGGTGGAATTTTGGTGGGTGCTATGTGGCATTAGCAAGACCCCCCAAGCACCAATACAGTGGAACCCCCCCTCAAGTCACCCCATTTTGCAAACTACACCCCTCAGGGAATTCATCTAGGGGTATAGTGTACATTTCAAACCCCCAGGGGTTTCACCAATTTTGATACAAGTGGGCAGTGAACATGAAAAATTACATTTTTTTACACAAAAATGCAGTTCTGGCTCAAAATTTTTCATTTTCAGAAGGTATGAAGGAGAAAAAGCACCCCAAAATCTGTGCCCCAATTTCTCCCGAGTACGGCAATGCCTGACATGTGACCAAAAAATACCAGTTGGGTGCATGGCAGGACTCAGAAGGGAAGGAGTGATTTTTGGATTTTGCAGCTCAGATTCTGGTGGAATTTTGGTGGGTGCTATGTCGCATTAGCAAGACCCCCCAAGCACCAATACAGTGGAACCCCCCCACAAGTCACCCCATTTTGCAAACTACACCCCTCAGGGAATTCATCTAGGGGTATAGTGTACATTTCAAACCCCCAGGGGTTTCACCAATTTTGATACAAGTGGGCAGTGAACATGAAAAATTACATTTTTTTACACAAAAATGCAGTTCTGGCTCAAAATTTTTAATTTTCAGAAGGTATGAAGGAGAAAAAGCACCCCAAAATCTGTGCCCCAATTTCTCCCGAGTACGGCAATGCCTGACATGTGACCAAAAAATACCAGTTGGGTGCATGGCAGGACTCAGAACGGAAGGAGTGATTTTTTGGATTTTGCAGCTCAGATTCTGGTGGAATGAATGGTGGGTGCTATGTTGCACCAATACAGTGGAACCCCCCCACAAGTCACCCCATTTTGCGAAGTACACCCCTCAGGGAATTCATCTAGGGGTATAGTGTACATTTCAAACCCCCAGGGGTTTCACCAATTTTGATACAAGTGGGCAGTGAACATGAAAAATTACATTTTTTTACACAAAAATGCAGTTCTGGCTCAAAATTTTTAATTTTCAGAAGGTATGAAGGAGAAAAAGCACCCCAAAATCTGTGCCCCAATTTCTCCCGAGTACGGCAATGCCTGACATGTGACCAAAAAATACCAGTTGGGTGCATGGCAGGACTCAGAACGGAAGGAGTGATTTTTTGGATTTTGCAGCTCAGATTCTGGTGGAATGAATGGTGGGTGCTATGTTGCACCAATACAGTGGAACCCCCCCACAAGTCACCCCATTTTGCGAAGTACACCCCTCAGGGAATTCATCTAGGGGTAGAGTGTACATTTCAAACCCCCAGGGGTTTCACCAATTTTGATACAAGTGGGCAGTGAAAATGAAAAATTACATTTTTTTACACAAAAATGCAGTTCTGGCTCAAAATTTTTCATTTTCAGAAGGAATGAAGGAGACAAAGCACCCCAAAATCTGTGCCCCAATTTCTCCCGAGTACGGCAATGCCTCATGTGTGACCAAAAAGTGGCAGGACTCAGAAGGGAAGGAGTGATATTTGGATTTTGCAGCACAAATTCTGGTGGAATAATGGTGGGTGCTATGTCGCATTAGCAAGACCCCCAAAGCACCAATACAGTGGAACCCCCCCACAAGTGACCCCATTTTGCAAACTACACCCCTCAGGGAATTCATCTAGGGGTATAGTGTACATTTCAAACCCCCAGGGGTTTCACCAATTTTGATACAAGTGGGCAGTGAACATGAAAAATTACATTTTTTTACACAAAAATGCAGTTCTGGCTCAAAATTTTTCAATTTCACAAGGAATGAAGGAGAAAAAGCACCCCAAAATCTGTGCCCCAATTTCTCCCAAGTACGGCAATGCCTCACATGTGACCAAAAAATACCAGTTGGGTGCATGGCAGGACTCAGAAGGGAAGGAGTGATTTTTGGATTTTGCGGCTCAGATTCTGGTGGAATGAATGGTGGGTGCTATGTGGCATTAGCAAGACCCCCGAAGCACGGTGAAATTATGAACCTAATATTCCATAGATGTGTGGTATAATTTAAAACACTCCTTTATACATAGGCCGGGTTTGTCGGGGCAAGTGTCACACTGGAAAATAGTTTGCTTTCTTATTCCCTTTTTATAGCAAACTTTGCACCTTTTTTGTGTCCTGCCCTTTTTTCCAGTGGAGGGGATTTCATCAGGAAAATGCTGCCCTGGTACAATACGGGGGCCAGTACTAGAAGTACTGGGGCCCTCTGCCTGCTGGTTCCCAAATATTAGGCCCTTTATGACTTCCTCTTGAAAGTGCATAAATGTCCCCCTCTGGCCGGTAGAACGGAATAGCACGTAAGCGTTATACAGTGCCATCTGGATGATATACACGGCCACCTTCTTGTACCAGATTTTTGTTTTCCGCAGGGCACTGTACGGCTTCAGTACCTGATCTGAAAGATCCACTCCGCCCATGTACCTATTGTAATCCAGGATACAATTAGGTTTGGAGGTGTGGGTACTAGCACCTCGTACAGGGACGGAGGTGGTACTGTCTCCGTGAATTGTTGTCAGTATAAGGACATCCCTCTTGTCCTTATATTTGACCAACAACATATTTTCGTTGCATATTCCCCTGCTTTCACCCCTTCTCATTACTTGGGCAATGTGCGTTTTTGGGAGGCCTCTTTGGTTCTTGCGCACAGTACCGCAAGCTGCTGTACCTCTTGAACCAAGGGCCTTAAACAGGGGGATGCTAGTGTAATAGTTATCCACATAGAGGTGATAACCTTTATCCAGGAAGGGGTGCACTAAATCCCAGACAATTTTCCCACTAACACCTACGAGGGAGGGGGGGCATTCTGGCGGTTCAATTCTTGAATCCTTCCCTTCATATACCCTAAACCTGTGAGTGTACCCTGAGGTGCTTTCACACAGCTTATACATTTTTATGCCATACCTTGCCCTCTTATTGGGAAGGTACTGGCGGAATTTAACCCTTCCTTTAAAATGTATAAGGGACTCGTCGATACAAATAAATTTTTCAGGGATGTACACCTCTTCAAATTTGGCACTGAAATGATCAATGACCGGCCTGACTTTGAATAGCCGGTCAAAGGTGGGATCATCTCTGGGTGGGCACTGTGCATTATCGGTGTAATGTATGAATTTAAGAATTGTCTCAAATCGAGTCCGGGGCATGGCCATACGGTAAAATGGAGTACTGTACAGAACATCTGTACTCCAATATTGCCTAATTTCTGGCTTTTTTACTATGCCCATATGAAACACCAGACCCCAAAACGTCATCATCTCTACTGCATCTACAGGGGTCCACCTAGCAAATGATGACGTGGGGTTTTGAGCAATAAACTGCTGGGCATATAAATTAGTTTGGTCCACCATTAAATTTATAAAATCATCAGAGAAAAATAATTTGAAAAAGTCAATTTCTCTGAGACCTGTGGAATCAAATTGGATTCCTGGCATGCCCAAAAACTCAGGAACCTGGGGCTCAAAATTGTCTGGTGGTGGGGTCCATACTAGATCAATTATTGGGGGGGGAATCTCAGCTGATCTACGGGGGCGTCTTTGAGGGGGTCCCTCATCAGCAGAGGAGGAAGAGGAGCTTAAGGCAAATCCTTCAAATTCCCCGCTTGCATCACTGCCTGTGTCAGAGTCCGAAGCAAGCATGGCATATGCCTCCTCCACTGAATACATTCTCCTGGATGATTGGGAGGACATTTGGGAGGACATTTGGGAGGACATTTGGGATGCCATTTTTATTTTTGTGTTACCGGTAGTGAAATGTTTCAACACGTGTATAGTGTAGGGGGGGGCACAAACTTTATTTCAATCCGGGGGGTATGTAGTGTGTAGTGTGTATGTGGTGCAGAAAAAAAAAAAAAATGCTTTATACCAATAAAAAAAAAAAAAATGAAGGGGTTAAAAAAAAAAAAAAATGAAGGGGTTAAAAAAAAAAAAAAGGAAGGGGTTAAAAAAAAAAAAGGTCCTGCGCCAAAAATTGAGCACAGATGTTGGTCAGTAACGTCTGTCACTGAACAGCGCTCAAAGGCAACAGGAATTTGATCAAAAAAAAAAAAAAAATAGATCAACCCTGTGCCGAAAAAGATGATCAGTGATGTACGTCACTGATCAGCGCACAGCGGCCACAGGACACCCACAAAATCACAGTGTGTGTAAAAAAAAAAATTAAAAAAATACCCCACAGCACACACACAAAAAAAAAAGGTGATCAGTGATGCGACACTGATTACCAGTGAGGTGCAGCAGGTGCACAACCTTTGGTGCAACTGACAGGTATATATATAAAAAAAAAAAAACCTCTGTACCCCCAAAAAAGTTGCTGATCACCTCAGATATAGTGATCAGCACAAAAGGCGGGGACAGCAGACACAAAATTTAGCACTCTCTATCACTATCTCTCTCTATCTCTCTATCTCTCACTATCTAACACTATCTAACACTCTATGACACTGCAGCAGCAGCACTCACAGGTATATCTATATATAAAAAAAACCCTGCGCCCCCAAAAAGTTACTGATCAGTTAATTTATACTGATCAGCACAAAAGGAGGGGGCAGCAGTCAGTTATATAAAAAATATATAGCACA
The DNA here is from genome assembly GCF_055691185.1 of Crinia signifera. NCBI lineage: Eukaryota > Metazoa > Chordata > Amphibia > Anura > Myobatrachidae > Crinia > Crinia signifera. The sequence goes on along the minus strand of NC_139217.1, from coordinate 233,507,083 downwards.
ATCTGTCACTATCTCTCTCTATCTCTCTCTCTCTATCTCTCTATAACTATCACACTGCAGCAGCACAAAATATAGCACTCTGTCAGTAGGCCTCTCTCTCTATCTCTCTCTCTCTATCTCTCTCTCTCTATCTATAACTATATCACACTGCAGCAGCACAAAATATAGCACTCTCTGACACTATCTCTCTCTCTATCTCTCTCTATCTCTCTCTATCTCTCTCTATCTCTCTCTATCTCTCTCTATCTATCTCTCTATCTATCTCTCTATCTATCTCTCTATCTATCTCTCTATCTCTCTATCTATCTAGCTAATACAGTGCAGCAGCACAATTTCACAGGCACAATTATTGAACAGGATCCAGTAATCAATCAGCAGCGATCAAGTAAGTATTGCAGGCAGCAAGGTTCTGGTCAGTATGGCGGCAGGGGGGTACGGTGACCGCACTGCACGCTTTCCAGACCGGAATGGCGTCTGCAGTGCAGTCACCGTTAGTTTAAATCCCCCTCCTTGGCTGTGATTGGTCCGTCGGTCCGACGGACCAATCACGGCCTTTGGGGGCGGGCGGGGTGAGGTGGGGTGACACCAGTGTCACCCTTACACCCCGCGGTGATTGGTGCTGTACTTTACAGCACCAATCACCTCTGATCCCGTGTCACCGGCGAACGTTATTCGCCGGTGACACAGGAAAACGCTGTGAATGGCTGTTCACACTGAACAGCCAATCACAGCGATCGCCGACGGGGGGGCGGCATCGCAGCCCCCCCGGGGCATGCACGGACATGTCTGCTGTCAGGGACAGCAGACATGTTGAAACTGTCACCGCGTCTATAGACGCGGTGACAGTTTAAAGCCATGACGTACATTTACGCCATGTGTCGGGAAGTGCTTCCCGGCCATGACGTAAATGTACGTCAAATGTCGGGAAGGGGTTAAATAATGGCCAACATATTTTGATGACTAGCTTGAGACCGATTTTTATATGAAGTCCAACTCCCCCCACCCTGCATTATTCAAGCTCAGGTCTGGTCTGCATCAGAGCTGCACTGGCATAACTAAAGTTCCGCAGACCTCGCCGTGGTTTGGAGGAGCTAGGCATGTTTGGGCTGCAGAAGTTATTGTTACGGCTGCCACATCTGGTACTGCTGTGCCGGCCTGCGTGGCCCAGCAGATTCTCCTGTCTGCTGCAGTCCCGGCGCTCCTTCGGAGTAGTGATAGAAAGTCAGTTGCAAATTGGCTGCCCCCCTCAAAGCAGACTGTTATTAAGGATGCTTATCGAAGGCTGGAGACCTCCTATTGCATACTAAATAACTGTCTGCTGTGAGGAGGTGGCCATTTTGCATGTGACATTCTATCAGGAGGAGTGCCGGGACTGCGGACAGGAGGAGGGGGGGGGGGGGTGGCGCTCAAATTGTATTGGCAGAAGGGAGCTCAAATTGAAGTTACGCCACTGCAGAGCTGGAATACAGACCACATTGTACTAGAAGCACCACAGTGCTGGGGGGGAGGGTAGAGAAACTGCACAGGTTTTGAAAGATGCCCTGATGTTTGCAAACTGTCAGCACATCAGAAATACTAGGTACACTGCGCAGTGTACCTAGTATTTCTGATGTGCTGACAGTTTGCAAACAACATCAGGGTTATCATCAGTTACTTCAATATAGAAGCCACTGTTCATGCTTCCTAGTACATGCGCATTGCATTTACCCACAAGTATATATCGCTGTATGTGCTTGCAATTTGCCCTATATTACTGATAATATTGGAACAACCATCAGTCTCTGCCAGATTATATTGCTACAAGCAAACACTGTAGAAGCCAAGGGCTTCACACAATACGGCCATTGCATTTAAGCACTACTATATAAGGCATCCTCAATACTTCCAGTCCAGGGCTGGGCAACACCGGCCCTCCAGATGTTAATGAACTACACATCCCATGATGCTTTGCATTAGTTTTGCTATGTGGCCATGCTGAAACTGATGCAAGGCATGCTGGGATGTGTAGTTCATCAACATCTGGAGGGCCAGTGTTGCCCAGCCCTGCTCCAGTCCCACAGCAACATCGTCGACATATCAGTTTTGACAATATACACAGTTTCTGATTAGAGTGCGAACAGTACACCTATATGGCAACAAACAGTTGCAACAAATGTAACAAGAGGAAGCTTTCCCACATTTGAAGCTGTTACTGATTTGCCAAGATGCTACATTGTACAATTGTAATATGAGACCTATTTCAGACACACAAGTAGTCCCCACACGTGCTGTTTTTAAACACGCACTACTTATCACTCTGTTTGTTGTTTGTGTTTATTTTATATTTCACAGTTTTAAAACAATCAATTAAAGGTTAAATTTTATTGGCATCAATTAATTATTTTTGGTGCACCACACCAAGACACACTTTCTCTTTCTTCATATATTCTGTTATATTTGTGTCAGTGGTAGCACACCCCTAAGCAATATGGTTTTCTGATATTTCAACAATAGGGGGGCATAACTTGTACCAGCAATTGTAAATACTTTAATCCTGTGCGGTAGATTACCCCACTCTGTTTCCTACATATTGTTGCATGGCCTGTTAACTTTTTTCCTTTCCTTAGACAACCATGTGCAAGTCAGAGCAGCTTGAAGGATATCAACTGGGACAGCTCCCAGTGGCAACCTCTTATTCAGGACCGCTGCTTCCTTTCTTGGCTAGTGAAGATCCCATCTGAACAAGAGCAGCTGAGAGCTCGCCAAATTACGGCACAGCAAATAAACAAGCTGGAGGAGCTGTGGAAGGTAGCATCACACTTGTTCTTTGGATAGCCATTCCAGTGTTTATAGTGTCTGTAGTGTAGGACTCCTTTTTTTTTTCTTTCACCAATGAATGTACAGGTAGGGTGTGAGTAGCTTTTTATTCTTTTTATGATTTGTAAAAATTAAAAAACTTTAGAAATACTTTTATCCAGACATTTTCAACTAGGAACCTGATTCTTTATCCTGCTGAACATTATAGAGAATGTGTTTACGGCCAGCATGAAAATGCCCTGAAATCTAAAAGGGCATTAGGTTTCAACTAGGTCTCTCTAATGGGCCATACACACAGGGAGATTTCTGCTTAATTTATAAGCCATTTTGCTAAATCACTTAGACATTAAGTACAAATTGCTCAGTGTGTATTCCCCTTTGCCATGACGCTGCGGTGCAAGTCGCAATTGTTGGTGTAGATCATTCAAGCATGCAGTATATATCTAGTCAGATCGCTTAGCAAGGGACTACAAATCACCCATGTTTTAAGAAGTGATCTGAGTTATTGAAGTCCACCCTCTTGTAATACCAACCCATTATTTAAATAAGTTTTTTTTGTTTTTTTTTTGCTTGACACATCTCCTATACTAAATTGCTCAAACCACATCTCTTGCTCAAATGTCCCTGTGTGTATGCCCCAAAAGTCTGCAGTATTAAGGTACTGTACTTAAAGGACCTACACAGGGTGCAACACTGCTGAGGGATCTAAGCAATGAAGATCGCTCAGCAAATAGCACTGTGTGCTGAGCGATCTGTCAGGGCCAGTGTTCTCTGGTAAAAACAGTGAAGCGTGGTGCCATGCATAGCTATTGACCCTACAATGGAGCAATGTAGGGGCATTTTCTAAGCAATATAGTTTGATTGCTTAGATATTGCCCTGTGTGTAGGCCCCTTTAGACAAATCATAGATCTTTTTTTGTCCTAAATTAAATGTTCGCTAGCTAAAGGGAGTAACCCACATAGTGATTGTGTCCTTTTCTAAGCGATCTGACTTAATTTGACTAGGTCGCTTAGAAAATTACCTTACATCACTCCATGTGTAGTGGCGATAGCGATGTGTGGGGCAGCCTGTAGTTATTGCACGGCCATGTAGATCATGCATGATAAATCTAGTCCGATCACCAGTGTTTTCACCAGAGAACACTGGCCCTGACATTTCCGCGATCTAGCATCTCTCAGATCGTTCTGCAACATCGCCACATGTGTAGGCTCCTTTAGGGATCATGTAAACTGATTTAAGCTAGTTCTTGCTTCATTGACATTTTTTATACATGTCCATAATTGGGGAGCATTACGGTCTAAAGGCATTGGGTCTAATGTGTTAAAAATAAATATATTTTCTCTTAGGAAAACCCTTCTGCAACTTTAGAAGATCTGGAAAAGCCAGGTGTTGATGAAGAACCCCAGCATGTTCTGCTTCGGTATGAGGATGCCTATCAGTACCAAAATATATTTGGACCACTTGTTAAGCTTGAGGCGGATTATGATAAAAAGCTGAAGGAATCTCAAGTGAGTAATTGGTTTCCTTCTATTGAATTTAATTGGGTTTTAATGATTAGTGTTTACAGAGAATAATTATTTGAAGTTTAGTAGACCTGTTTGAAATGTAAAAAACATCTATTTTTAAAAGTAGGTCTCTTTTGCATGACCATAGGTGAGAAAATAATCAAACTTCTTAAATGTCCCTAGACACAAGATAACATTACAGTGCGCTGGGACCTTGGCCTCAACAAGAAGAGGATTGCTTACTTCACTCTGCCAAAAACTGATTCTGGTAATTTTTTTTTTTTTTTTTTTACTTTGCTAGTTTGTGTAACTGTGCCAAAACAATGTACAATAAAATGATTGTATGGCAATACATTCACAACTTCCAGCATCTACATTTTATTACTCTCTGGAAAATGTACATAAATGGCTTATCATGTAGTTATTATAATATGTAGGGGGGAGGGGAGGGAGAGAGATGCTAGGTCAAACCAAAATATGATTATGGTATAATGTTTTCATGTACAAATCTGAAATGAAACCAGGGGACTCTTGCTAACGTACACCATGTCAAACTGTTTAGTTATGTCACTGTCCTTTAAATGCATACATTTATATTTAATTGTCTTTTTGTACAAGTCCACTTTTTGTCTATAGGCTTTTGTGATTTATTTTTTCTCCCTTTACTTTAGTAGAGCTTGTATTTATCATACAGTAGCTAGACCTGGGGTAGCCAACCCTAGTCCTCGAGAGCTACCAACAGTGCATGTTTTGCAGGTCTCCTCACAGAGGGGCAGATTTATTAAGCTTAGTGAAGTGATAAACTGTCTACTGTCTGGTTTTTATCACCGGCCAATCAGCTCTAACCTGTCATTTTTCAAACCAAGCCTGTAGCTTCACAGGTAGGAGCTGATTGGTCGGTGATAAAAACCAGACAGTTTATCACTTCTCCGAGCTTAATAAATCTACCCCAGAATCACAAGTGAGCTAATTAGCTCCATCTGTGGATCTTTTAAAATGTCAGTGATTAATGAGTGCAGCTGTGCAGCAGCTAGGTTGCCTGGAAAATGTGAACTGTTGGTAGCTCTCGAGGGCTAGGGTTGGCTACCACTGAGCTAGTGTACCTACCTTTTGCACTGCATTATTTTACTGTAAGACCGTGCATTGTCTGTGTTCTGACTGCCAATCATTCATATGTATGTCTTTTGGAACAGTACACAATATGTAACGTGATCAATTTGTGTTCTGCACTATTTCCTAACATTTTTACCTGAACTTAAAAATGTTCTTTATTTTTTCATCTGCTAATGGGGTTCACATAAAAAGTGAATTTGCTGGGAAAATGCAATTCGATATTGAATTAGAAATTAAATTTGCTGTGCAAATTTGCCATGAAAGCGTCTCGCAGGACCTAATTGATTTTACTTATAATTGTTTAATATATTCCTATTTAAAGAAATTGTACAGTGATGTGGTGTTTATGCCCCAGCTTGAACAAGCTTACCTGATATTTAATGCAAATGATGGGCCACAGTGAGTTTTTTGTTTTATGGAAAGGTTAAATGTAACTTTGAGAGAATAATGAAATTGTAGTTTTTGTATACTTTTTTTTTTTTTATAGCTTTTTAATTTTTTTTCAGATATGCGCTTAATGCAAGGAGATGAAATATGTCTGAGGTACAAAGGTGACCTTGCACCACTATGGAAAGGGATTGGACATGTGATTAAAGTCCCAGACAGTATCCTTTTATGTACCATCCATTTGTTTTTATTGTTACTTCAATGCTCTTCCTCCAGTACACTACTGTATAGTTTCAATTAACTGATTTTTTCATTGTCCGTATTACATTGCAGCTCTTAAGGCCCCCATACACTAGTTTGACTTGTCCTAAAGACAAGTCAGACCAGTTTTCCCTTGAGATCCCCCTGGCAGCTCCCGGGGAGGCTCACTTATGATTTGGCACTTGATGAGTTATTTTAACATGTAGTAAATTGCATGCGATTTATTGCATGTAATATCCCTCAGGGAACTTCAGCAGCGGGATCCGGGCAGCGGCGTCTGGGAGCTAGTAGCGGTATTAGCCAGGCAGGGTGGGAAGTACTGCTCAATTTGAAGAAATATTTTGAAAAGAATGGCTGGATGCTGATTGGCTAAGAGAATTCAGCCAATCAGCAGCCAGACAGTCTTTTCAAAATATATTTTTCAAATACAGCATTGCTTCCCACCCCGCCTGGTTAATACAGCTACTAGCTCCCAGACGCCGCTACCTGCCCCACGACCCCACCGACAGGACCCCACTGCTGCACATAGGTGTGTGTCAGTGGTGCTTCACCGCTGGCGCACACCTTCGGGTCAGAGAGACACATCTCAGATGCTAAAAAGCACCCGTGATGTGCCACTGATGGGTCCGATTCGATAGCCTGTCCACTGCCCCCAATCCTTTCCTTCATTGTGAATGAATGCCATGCATATGGCATCTATTCAGTTGGTGGTGATCAGCACCTGCATGTTTCCACACCAGCGCAATCTGCTGGTGAGTGTTAGGTCACATATTTTTTTTTATTGGACAGGGCACAGAGCATTGCTTAAACAGCGTATTGTTAACATAATTATAAGTAACATTTACTAGCATAAGCTGCAGTTGAGGCAAATTGGGTGCAATTTGCACATGTGAAAACCTATTCTGTATAAAATAAAAAAAATGCGCAATCTGAGGTAAAGTTGTTATGGAGACGCAGACTGGTCTAATGCAGCCCATAGAGCGAGGAGCTGATTCCCCAATCAGTTTCACTAATTTTAAGGCTCCCATGATTGTAAAAGCAAAATACAGCATGTTAAAAATCCCCAACTCTCCAATTCCAATATTTATGAAGGATTTCTATTGTTGGATTTTTCTGACCTAGCCATCGGGAGAATGAGCAGATACATGTCTAATGTATGGATCTTTTCACTCTAAAAAGTAGTGTAAAAATAGAGCTGACTGATATTTGTATGCAGCTCCAGAAAAAAATTGCAAACATTCCACATGATTTTTATTTATTTTTTAAACTGCCATTTGCAACTCTATTGGGGGTATTCAATAGCCGGCGACCGCCACCAGGCCCTATTCAATGCTGTCTTTCCCAACAGCATTGAGCAGGGTTTCTCGGCAGAACAAGCCCGACTTCACAAGCTGTCAGGCTCATTCTGCCTAGAACGGCCGGGAAGTGACGAGCTGCCGGCTGCAGCTCGCCTCTTCCTGGCCGCAACTCGCGGCCACGCCCCCTTCTCGTCCCACTTGCGGCGGGACATTGAATTCCGCCTGCATGTTTTTGGTCGATCTGACCGAGAACGGGACAGGGTCACGGCGGTCAAGCAAGCTCGACCGCCATGACCTACACATTGAATCCCCCCTAAATCTAAGCTGGAGACTTTCTATTTTGACAGACAACTCAAAATAGTCTGTGCCTCCAAATTCATGATTATGTGTATATAGATCTTTCACTGGCTATGAAGGAGGGGTCTAGTAGCTTTGAGACTTGATTTGTAGTGAGGTATTGTTCAAGTGTTTGGTGACTGGAACCTTACATCGGGATGTACCAAATATGCTGTATCTTATGTGAAATGTCAAATAATAAGATTGTACGTCTTGCAAAGTGTTTTTCACTCCACTCCATTGTGGGGATTGTGCAGGTCTTTTTGGCTTAAACTATACAACTGCCATGCTGTGTGGGAATATATTAAGACTTTCTTCCAATGAAACCCATGGTTTATCTATTTGGGATATCACTGAAAGATTGTGCGCAAGCATATATTTATATACTGATTTAACATTGACTTGGGTCATTTCTAAATTAAATTTGCTTAATGTATTGCCTCCTATTACATAAAGTTTTATTGCATTACTTAATGGAGTTCTTTAGATTATGGTGATGAAATTGCCATAGAGTTAAGAAGCAGTGTTGGTGCTCCAGTGGAAGTAACGCACAATTTTCAAGTGGACTTTGTATGGAAGTCAACATCCTTTGACAGGTATTTTATTTTTAACATATAGGCCTTAATTACATTTCTCAAAAAGGTCTTCGTTCTAATTTAAATCTGTTTAATGGATCTTTTTTTCTTTTTTTTTTTATATTAGAATGCAGAGTGCATTAAAGACATTTGCTGTAGATGAAACTTCAGTTTCTGGGTACATATATCATAAACTTCTGGGTCATGAAGTAGAAGATGTAATTATTAAGTGTCAGCTCCCAAAGAGGTTCACAGCACAAGGGCTACCAGATCTCAACCATTCACAGGTAAACAAAAATATTGTATATATGAACTATGTGCTGCTTCTTCCTCCCTTTTTGGATTTTTGTAATCATTCGCAGCTGGATCTAATTTGTCTGGTCAGATATTATCCTACCGGTTTCCACAGACAGCAATCCTCAAAGAATGACCTGATGGAGGGCTGGGTTAAGGTTTTTCAGAGTGTCAATAGGAGCAGAGTGTATTTTCCACCTGTAGAGATGCTTATTATAGCATATTATGCTGTAAGCTTCCTTAATAGGTACCAACAGTAAGGGAGATGGTTTATACTAGAAACAGCTTAAACATTTTGATGGTGCTTGGCCTAAGAAAGAATGACTTATCTCAACTTTTTAAATTGCCTCAGTGGGCTTTTAAAGCCTTCAGGAAAAATGCCAAACAGATGATCCACAGGTCTATTATCTTTAAATTAGATCCAGTGTCTGGTTTTTTCATCCTTGTAGAAGTCCAGCAGTAGACCAGTCCTGGGAATGGCCCCCTATCAGACTTTTTTCCTGTAATCTCTGGGCGACAAAAGTTTTGACCGTAGAACTTCTGTCCTGCAATCTAAAGTTTCAAGAGCATCTGGTTTGTACTAAAAATGAGTAATCTCTTCAGCCTTCTGTAGATCTATTTACTACCTCAATGATGTCAGATACTCATAGGGCGTTATTCAATGCGGCCGACGAGCGGGTTAAACGGCAGGGATCGCCAAAACAAGCGATACTCGCAATTTAGCCCCCACGCCAGACACTCACCCTATTCTACATTCTGGTGGAATTCTTCCTGAACAGGACAGTGAGATTCCCCCAAACAGCGAGGCTCGTGGCTGATGCAGGGAGCCCACTGCATTTAGCCAAAGGCCTCGCTGTTTTAGGGGCATACACACGGTGCAATATAAACTACCGATATAGACTATATATATTCCATTTTGTTAGGAAATCTAGTACCTATCGCACCATGTGTAAACAGCTTGCAATGCAGTCGTGCGCCACTGCATAGTATCGCAAGAAAAAAAATAGACTCTGCAGGCAGCTCAATTTTGACTAGAAAGTGTACAATCTATTTCTAGTATAGTCAAAAATCATCCATAGCCAAAAACGCAGGGTGGATGCCCCTTAATGGATATAAAAAGGGAGGAGTTCAGACTGTTTGCAACTCTGTACCTCATGGTTCCAGTTTTCTTTTTTACCTTAATTGAGGGTGAGATATTGGTTTCCTAAATGCTTATATAATGTATACATTCTGACAAACGTATTTTTAAAATGAAAATGTAGATTTTTGCATCTTATGCTTTTTCTCCAGGTTTATGCCGTCAAAACTGTTCTACAACGTCCACTCAGTCTTATTCAGGGGCCTCCTGGTACTGGAAAAACTGTAACATCTGCCACAATTGTATATCATCTTGCTAGACAGGGAAATGGGTGAGTAGTGTCTGTGTGTAGCGGTGTTTCTGATATTGTGTGATCCTTTCAAATGGTATTGCTTCAGAAAACACTTAGATGGGTTATTCTGCAATTTTGTAGTTTGTTTGATTACCGAATGACTGCATGCATATGGATTGTAGCACACTTGCGCAAGCCCAATTAGTGATGGAAAATAGCGTGTAGATCACAATCCCCTTGCAATTTGACTGACAGCTCTCATTTGAGGGTATTATCTGGCCATTTCCTGGGAGTGCAATAACCGCAGGCATGCCCAGGCTTTTTAATGGAGGGTCTGTGACCTCACCACTGGCCTAGAGAACCCCTGTCTGTCACAGAGTTGCAAAAGGGTCAGACTTCCTCACGTTTGCACAGACTGAAAAAGTAATTCGACGGATCAGGAATCGCATATGGATTTGTAGGTGAATAGCAATCCTTTCCCAATTCATTTGCACAGGGCGAGTTTTCTTTCTTTCTGTGCAGCGACTATCTAATTTCAGTCAGCAGCAACTTTGCAGAGGAGCGATTAGGTCTGAATCAGGCCCTAGATCCGAATCATTGCGCGTGCATCCTAATAATCAGATTGTTTCTAGAAGTGTCCTGGAGTGCCATCTGTTCCCTGGATTATATTACCCTTTAACTGTAATCTATCTTTCTCTGAAATTAATGGCCACTCCAGCAAAACTTATTACTACTTCCATTTACTGTAGGAGTGGGTACCAGAACCACGTTAATATTATGTAGTAACCTGAAGAAAATGGTAGTCTATTATCAATTGCTTGCACACTCTGACTATTTTGGTAGAAATAGCACTGTTTCAGTCTGCAAAGGTCCTTTATCAGGAATAGTTTATGGCACACATTATCAGATTATTTTATTGACACTTTACTGTGCTCAAACGGGTTTAAATCCAGTTTGTCTTATCACTGTCTACTATTGTAAAGCGCAACGGAATCTGCTGCGCTATATAAGAAACTGTAAATAAATAAATAAATGGTGTGGAGGTAGTGTTAAAGTATTTCATTTGTGTTGCTACTGTATGTGTTTATCTTGACAATGGTCCCTCTAGACCAAAGCATTATCTTTTGATCCTATATGGTAAAAAAAAAACATCTTTTATTTGCTTAACGAAAGTCTTGGGAGTAGGTTGTAAATCACCTGGTTAAAAGGCACATTTTGTAATACTTAAACTTATGGTTTCATTTCTTATTTGTTTATCAGACCTGTGCTGGTGTGTGCACCAAGCAATATTGCAGTCGATCAGCTTACAGAGAAAATACACCAAACTGGTCTCAAAGTTGTGCGCCTGTGTGCAAAAAGCCGTGAAGCTATTGATTCCCCAGTTTCCTTCTTGGCATTACATAATCAGATTCGCAACATGGAAAGGTATGTTATGTCACTTTCTTCTGTGTGGGTATTTTATCTCCGGCTCAATATTCAGTAAAACAGGATGGTATGAGATTTTTTTTTTTTTTAGTGGTATACCTTTGATTTAAGGATTGTTAACAAGTCTAAAGCTGGGTGCACACTATACGATTTTAGCCACAGACGATATTAACGATATCGGCGGAGCTCCCGGGTGAACTATGTTGTTAATTATATGGTTCATTGATGCCACCACTGAACATGCAGACTTGTTAAGATGACTGAGGATATAGTTAATGATCTAGTGAGTACACACTAGATCATATGCTTGGCTTATCTTTAATGATCAAGTTATCATGCATAAAGAAATATGGTATAGTATGTACCATGCTTTAGCTTGCAAATGGTTCCTTCATCTTGATCTATTCCTACCTTTATTATATATACGTATTTCATCATTTCTGTATTCTAGCTGATACTTGATTCATGTTTGGGTCAGTATCTATAGGGAATAGCTGCTACTCACTATGGATAGCATTTTGCCCGGGTATATGTCATAGGGTCGACCACTGAAGGTCAACATGGGATTAGGTTTGACAGGGTCATTAGGTCGACATGTATTTTTTATTTATTTTTATCCTGAGTGTAGACACTAAAAAAGTGTGCCCTGCTTAGGGGACGGTGCCTTGCTACGCTTGACACACTATTTTATTCTAGCGGATGGTAGGGCGTGTATCCGCCTGTCAGCTCAAAAAAAGTTAAACCCTAATGTCCCTGACGACCTGACCCCATGTCAACCTTTATGCAAGTTGACCTAATGCATGTCGACCTAGTGACCGTATCACATTTCCCCCCTCCCATTTAGGTAGTGTTTCAGATGATATAAGGAGCAGGCTGGTGGAGAAGTTGCCATTGCAACCATTTGGCTTCTAGCTGTCCTTTTCTCAAAAACTAGAAAATGAAAGTTGGATCTGATTGAGCAATGTCTCCATTCTTTAGAACACTTGATACGTTCAACCACATCTTATGGTAGTGTAGGTGTCATTTATGCTAATTAACTAGCAGATTTATTTTCATTAAAGTTTAAATAGTGATTACTATATCTACATCAGATGTTGCCAAAGCAGCAATAAGTTAATTGCTGTGAGTCTAATATTGCTTAGGCATTATGTTACACGTGCAGTTGGCTAGAAGCAGTACGTAGATATATTTTAACATAGAATGATGGTTGTGTAGCGGTTTCAGAGGTCATTGTCATGTCTGAGCCAACAGGAGACTACTAATATTTTTGACCATCATGCAGCATGATTTTTTTTTTATATATATATTTTTTTTCATTGATATATTTTTTTTTTCAGCATGCCAGAGCTGCAGAAACTACAGCAGCTTAAAGATGAGACTGGAGAACTGTCTTCTGCTGATGAGAAACGATACAGAGCTCTTAAAAGAACAGCTGAAAGGGAGCTACTTATGGTATAGCCTTAATAAATAATTTATATAGATAAACATTTGCAATAGTCTTGCTTTTGCAAGGCATATTCAAAATTAATCTGCCATATGTGTCTTGCTGGACACGGGTAACATTTATAAATACTGTTTTTTATGGTAACAATTGTCTGGGTTTTTTTGGGGGCGATTGGGGTTTTTTTTATGTCAAGGTGATACATTGTCATTTTACATTGATTTTTTTTTTTTCCTCTAATTACAGAATGCTGATGTAATTTGCTGTACATGTGTGGGAGCAGGGGACCCCAGGCTGGCAAAAATGCAGTTTCGTTCCATTTTGATTGATGAAAGTACACAAGCCACAGAGCCCGAATGTATGGTACCAGTTGTTCTTGGAGCAAAACAGGTGACTAATATTAATGTTGTCATGTCCTATTATTGGCTCGTGTATTGTTTTATATGACTAATTATATGTATGACTACATTTTATAAACTTACAGCCTTTTGGAACAAATATGTATAATAAAATGTTAACCTTTTTTGTCAAGAAAGCATATGGGTAAAACCTTTTTTTTTTTCTTTGTAGCTTATTTTGGTGGGAGACCATTGTCAGCTTGGCCCAGTTGTGATGTGTAAAAAAGCTGCAAAGGCTGGACTGTCCCAGTCTCTCTTTGAGAGGCTTGTGGTACTTGGAATTAGACCTATCCGTCTACAGGTTCAGTACCGCATGCATCCTGCATTGAGTGCTTTTCCATCGAACATTTTCTATGAAGGCTCCCTTCAGAATGGCGTGACTGCAGGTACTGCAAGTTTATGATATTTTGGATAGTGGCATCTGTAACCTTTATTTTTTTATTCAGAAGTGTTAAAAAAAAAAATGTTCTTAATATTTTTTAAAGCTGATCGTGTGAAGAAAGGTTTTGACTTCCAGTGGCCACAACCAGACAAGCCAATGTTTTTTTATGTTACCCAGGGACAAGAAGAAATTGCCAGTTCAGGCACCTCTTACTTGAACAGGTAAAAGTTTATTTCTGAAATTCTGCTTAGTAATTTCTTGGTCGGAAATAGCGGGGCACATATAATGGGTTGTGTGTTCTCACTACATAACTCCTGTGCTCCTTCACCATTTATTCCTTCAAGTATACTGGACGCACAGGGCTAGTGACAGAACAGAGGCCTCTGTCTGAGAGCTAAAAATCTATAAGGAGGGTGCGAACTAGGGAGAAGATCCCTAAGGGAGCTGGGCATGAAAACTCTTGGAGACAGGCATGAGAGGAATGTTGGAATTGATGCTGCAATCAGCGGAAGAGGATGGAGTGTGGACAGAAATTAGATCAGTTATCTGAGCGTGCAGAGAGATTAATTATGTAAGCATCAGGAGTTTGAACTGGATATGGCAATGGTTTGGGAGACAATGAAGCAAGTTACCAGGAAGTGGAGGCTAAAGCAGAGTGATTAGAAAGAAAGATAAAATGGGAAGCAGCATTCATGGTGCATTCAAATTTGTAGAGTCAAGAAAGATGAGGCGAGAGGGAATGAGGTTACATTAGTCTTGATTGGAGGAAGTAAGTACATGCATGTATATTTTTTTTGTGAGGAAGGGCCAATGTTCTATGTTTCTGAGGTGAAAATAATTGAGAGATTGTGCTGCATACAGAAGAATCCACGGTGAGTGGAATTTAGGAACAGCCAGGAGAAGTGTTTTCCTTTAGGGTGCATTGGATTCGAGGACAGTCAAAAATCCACGTGTTTTCTAACACTCTACCGAATTTGCGGGAGTTTTCAACCAATTTCTTTTGGGACATTTTAGTCCATGTTGATTTGGCTTCCCAAAAAAGTGAAAGGCCATGGGTGAAAAAAATATACTCAAAAATGGCCCGCAATTGAATTGAGGGGCTGAAAACAGCACTAATTGAATTGTTCCCTATACCTGCTTGGTTCCAGATGATTAGAACCCGAACTGTAATGGCAGAGTTGGGAAAACTCTTAGGAAGTTGGTGTCAATGAAGCCATGTGGCCCTGGAAGGAGGGAAGGGTCTATGGGGTAGCAATTTGTATGTAAAATTTCTTTATCCTCCTTTTTTACGTAAACTCTGAAATACTGTATTTATCTCAACGTGTTACCAACCACTCTGCTTTTATGTGAGCTTCTGTTCTGGAGCATTTGCTGGTATATCCTATACCTCCTATATTTTAATATATGAAAAGACCAACTTTTCAAGTACCCATCTCAACATGGGAGATCTGAGGGACAAACTTTTTGCTGCTTAAAATATCCAACAAAATTTCCTCAGGCCCAGTCAGATCAGAATGCTGTATGTGCAGACTAAAGATAGAGGGCCACCATTTAGTCTTACCTGTGAGTACCTCTGGGGCGGCACCATCCCCCCTGTGGCTAATCCTCCTGGCTTACACTGTTAACCCAGCTCCACTGTCTCCAGCTGGGAAAACGTGCTGCCACCTGCCCTACGAAAGGCAGTGTTTGCAAACTAACAACAAGAACTTGCCACTAGACTCCTAGGATCACATTTCCATAAAAGTATTACTTTTTCTTACTTTTCTCCTTCATCCACTAGGTGGCATTGGAGTGACAGTGGGGAATAGAGGGCGACCACTAGGAGCATGGGCACGTTAAGAAATTTACAAGTGTAGCTGACTCCTCCCCTCTACTTCCCCATCCCAGGCAGTCTTAGAATGTGGGTAAAAGATAGGATATATGTCAGTCTGCGCTAAAGATCTGCAGCCGGATGTCAAAAAGAGATTTAAGAGGTGTCACCACACCTCCAAAAAGAAAACACTAAAGCATACAAGAAAAATCTCAATGTCACTGACAGTGGCGCTTGGAAGTGAGGAGTATAAAAAGAAGCATTAAATATATTATAATATCTTACTCCCCTGTGTTTGTATTTGAGGTCCCCTCTTTCTTCTAGTGCAGTTTCCTTCTCAGGATATATGAAAGATATAAGGAGACAAAAAGCACAGATCTTCGTGCAATACTGAGAGTTGTATTCAGCAGTGTGAAGAAATTTCTTCAAGAATAAATTTGTAAACCACCAATATATGGTTTTTATATTACGGAGGAAGCCCTCCTATATAATTTACTCACAGAGTATCATTAGTATAACAGCATATCAGGGGGGGTCTTTTCTCCACTCCACTTCCTTACTTCGCAGTAAATTTCTAAAGTAAGACGTAGATGCTGTAGTGGATACTTTAAAAGGTTTCTTGACAAAGATCACTAACAGATCGAAACACGTTGGTGGGGACTCTTCTGTTACTACTGCAGTGGTGGGGACTGGCTCTCATTAGGACGGAAAGGACATCGGGGCCCCGATTTTTCCTGACTTTACATCTTTGGAAAAAACCTGACCGATCCTCTTTAAAAGCTAAGTACACCCATCACCCTTTTTTATCCGTGTGTACCATTGTATAAATAAAAAGAAACCTTTTAAAGTATCCACTACAGCATCTACGTCTTACTTTAGAAATTTACTGCGAAGTAAGGAAGTGGAGTGGAGAAAAGACCCCCCCTGATATGCTGTTATACTAATGATACTCTGTGAGTAAATTATATAGGAGGGCTTCCTCCGTAATATAAAAACCATATATTGGTGGTTTACAAATTTATTCTTGAAGAAATTTCTCCCAGATTTTTGCCATAATTCACAGTTTTGCATTGGACATCTTTGTTAGGTGAACTGGAAAGGTCTCGAACACAAACAGGACTGCTCATCATGCTCCTTCGTCTGAGGCCAATTTTGCTGTTAGGTTAGTGAAGTCACGGTGTAAACTAGCCATTTTTCATACCGTCTGTTGCTTTTGTTTTATAGCCATTGGATATGTCTATATGACCTATGTGTCCTTCCTGTTCTTCTGAAGAACCTTGGCCTTGTCAAGAGAAAGCTAACTCTGCCTACGGTGATTTTTCCTCCCAGGTTCAGGCCGGTTACTTCTGGCCCACGGGGTGCCAGTCTCCAAAGGATGGTAGGGCTCCTCGCCCCCTACATAGTTTGAAAACCTCTGCTCACAAAATCGAGGACATCGCAGGAGGCTCTTCTCTCGATCAAGTTATTTGAGTTCACAGCAGTTTCTATGCCTGGCTTCAGTCGACACCTCTCCTTTTAGGCCAGGTCATACGGGTGCAGCCTGACAAAGCCACGGCTGTGGCATATATATATCTGTATGTACTGTGGGTAGTGGAGTGGGAGTGAGCACCAGCACGCTAGAGGTTAAACTTCAACTGCCTCACAGGCAGCCGGGCTCCTCCGCTCCTCTACCCCGCCTCCAGGCCAAGGACCTCAGTTTTTTTTAACAAGCCAAGGCAGGAGACAAGAGAGAAGGGAGTGAAGGAAGAGAAGCACCACGCAGAACACATTCTGAACACAAGTTAGTACCCTCAACAGAGGAACAATATAACCTAATCGTAACTTAATGCAACTTTAACTAAAGTAAAGTAGGAGCGGCATGGTGGGACTCAGCTTTACAGTGAGAGATCCTAAAGCAGCCACCTATGGGTGGGGACGCGCATGTGCTGCAGCCAACACATTCTGTTTGAAGGCCGAGTCCTGGGAGGCAAACGTATCAAGTGTAAAAATGCAAGAAAGTACCAGCTGACGACCAAGTCGCAGCTCTGCAAATTTGCTCAGCTGTTGCACCGCCCCTAACAGCCCAAGACGCCCCCACAGACCTAGTGGAATGTGCCCGGATACCAGCCGAAACCGGAAGGGAGGCGCCCGGACAAACATCCAAAGAGGACTGATCCGGAGACGCATCTGACCCCTGAAAGGCCGCAACCACAATTTGCTCCTTTGGGACCTTTCCCTTGCTATCTGTGCTTCAGAAACCACCTTTTGAGCCTTTGCGGTCCGTGGACCTGTGTTGGCTCACCTGGAAAATGGTTTTCTTATTGGCCATAGCATCAGCCCGGAGGGTGTCGGATCTGTCTGTAAGTCCCCTTTCCTGGTCTTTCATTCTGACCGGGCGGTTCTTCGCACCGTCCCTTCTCACTTACCGAAGGTGGTGTCCAGTTTCCACGTCAACCAGGAAATTGTGGTTCCGGCCTTTCAGGGGTCAGATGCGTCTCCGGATCAGTCCTCTTTGGATGTTTGTCCGGGCGCCTCCCTTCCGGTTTCAGCTGGTATCCGGGCACATTCCACTAGGTCTGTGGGGGCGTCTTGGGCTGTTAGGGGCGGTGCAACAGCTGAGCAAATTTGCAGAGCTGCGACTTGGTCGTCAGCTGGTACTTTCTTGCATTTTTACACTTGATACGTTTGCCTCCCAGGACTCGGCCTTCAGACAGAATGTGTTGGCTGCAGCACATACGCGTCCCCACCCATAGGTGGCTGCTTTAGGATCTCTCACTGTAAAGCTGTGGCCCCTGATGCCTCCCGAAGGAGAAAATGAGATTTGTGTTACCTGGTAAATCTTTCTTCAAGGACATCAGGGGCCATAGGAGTCCCACCATGCCGCTCCTACTTTACTTTAGTTAAAGTTGCATTAAGTTACGATTAGGTTATATTGTTCCTCTGTTGAGGGTACTAACTTGTGTTCAGAATGTGTTCTGCGTGGTGCTTCTCTTCCTTCACTCCCTTCTCTCTTGTCTCCTGCCTTGGCTTGTTAAAAAAAACTGAGGTCCTTGGCCTGGAGGCGGGGTAGAGGAGCGGAGGAGCCCGGCTGCCTGTGAGGCAGTTGAAGTTTAACCTCTAGCGTGCTGGTGCTCACTCCCACTCCACTACCCACAGTAAAGCTGTGGCCCCTGATGTCCTCGAAGAGAGAGATTTACCAGGTAAGACCTATAACTCTTTTTAATTCGCTGACATGATTACTAGGCGGTCCTTTTCTGAAATGAACAGGTATCTCCCGTGGTGATTCCTATGTTATGTGCTAGCACAGAAGTGATGTCTGTGTATTATTGTTACTTTTGGCGAGCTTAGGTTTCTTGGTGTGAGGGGCAAGGTGTTCTCCTGTGTTCGATTTACGAAAATTCCGTTTTTGTCTGTCTGTTTTTACAGGCCTTGACGGCTAATGTGTCCGCGCTCTCCTTTTTTTCTTACACGGAGGTTTTCATTATTAGTGAAGGTGGAGTCTACAAACTCCCTTCCTTATTCGCTACTCCTGGGCTTTTAGCCCTGGTCCTTCTTTCTTACACACTCAATCAGTTGGGCACTGTGGAGTTGATCTATCGGACGTGGATTGGTTACAGTTGCTGGCCTTCACATTGACCAGACATGTATTGGCTTAAGCAGCTCTCTCCTGTCGTCTTTCCTTTTCTGATATATTCATGAGGACTTCCTGCATGAGGCATAATTTTGTATAGGTCTGCCTGCCCTTCATAAGGTTGTGACAACCTTCCATATCAGCAGACGATTGTCCAGATATCAGGAATCTGGCTGTAATCCGTACACTCCGGATCTGGGGCTTCAGACTGTGGTCAGCTGGACTCCTCTTTCTCTCCGGCAAGATTATTTAACTTTTTTCACGGCCTCCACCTTTTTTCTGTGCATTTCATGCACACTGTGGGACCTTCTTGGGTGGCTGCCTGTGGATTCTCCATCCAGCTACTCTGTAGGGCTGTCATTTGGCTGGATCCTTTGGACCTTGGGGGAAGTCTTTGCAGCTCCAGCATCTCAGTTTGGCTGCTCTGCTTTAAAGGTTTCTCACACCTGTGTTGGGAGCTTTGGGACGTCCCCACTAACTCCCATGCCATCTAGTGGATGAAAAAGAAAAGGGGATTTTGTGCTTAAAGTTAAATCTTTTTTTTCCAATTTTACAGGTGGCGCTGGGCGCCTTCCTGATGCTGCTCTTCCAGAAAGTTATGACTAATAGTCTTTTTGGTTAAGTCCCCTGCAAAGGTGGATTCCTTTCAGATGGATCTCCCTGGCCAGTTGTGTGTGGTTGATGTTGCTTGAAATTTCTATTTTCACTTTTGCTGTTCTGTTTGGTAGTTTAGGATGTGTGATGTTAAACCTCCTCTCGGGAGAGTTTATTTCTTCCAGCTCCATCCGGGCACAATACTTGAGACAGCCTGGGATGGGGAAGTAGAGGGGAGGAGTCAGTAACACTTGTAAATTTCTTAAAGTGCCCATGCTCCTAGTGGTCGCCCTTTGTTCCCCACTGTAACTCCAGTGCCACCTGTGGAATCTGAGAAGGATTTAACGGTAAGTACAAAATCCCGTATTTACTTGCTGTAGCTAGTTTAATCAAAAGCACTTTTGATTCTCCCTTTTAAGTGTAGGAAAGATCCAATAACTTTCCCTTTGTTGTGTAGATAAGTCGATTTCTCAGGAATTAACGGTTAGGTGGTTCATGATACTACTCCACCAAATGCCAGTGTAAATAACAGGAGGAAAAAGACTCGGCTACAGTTTGGCAGTAAAATTCCATTTCAGCTTGAGTATTTGTACATTTATGCTTTCCCCATAGTGACACCACCCTCTATCTCCAAGCTTTTCTTGAAGCTATAATACTTTTTAAGGGTTTTTCCAACCCAGATATTCATAGTAGGTTGTAGACACTTCTACAGCCTCCATGGGTAAAATTCTTTACCCACTGCCTCTTCAAAATTGATTTAAAGATAAGTGTACAACCTTGTTTACGTGCTGCTTTCCAACAAAATAGCTATGTATTAAACATGGGTAGTTTCTAAACATAAATTGATTTTACTTCTCCAGGACAGAAGCTGCAAATGTGGAGAAAATTACTACCAAGCTTCTAAAGGCAGGTGCCAAACCAGACCAAATTGGCATAATTACTCCATATGAAGGGCAGAGATCGTACTTGGTTCAGTACATGCAGTTTAGTGGCTCATTGCACACCAAACTTTACCAGGTACAGTATTTCAGGATACACATGTTTGTGTATGTGGTGCACTGCATGGTATTTGTGTCTTATGTTTTTCTTATAACGGTTGGCATAATGGTTTGGGGTTTTTGTCTCCCTTCTCTGCTAGGAAGTGGAAATTGCGAGTGTTGATGCTTTTCAAGGAAGAGAGAAGGACTTTATTATTCTTTCCTGCGTAAGAGCTAACGAACACCAGGGAATTGGTTTCTTAAATGATCCACGTCGTTTGAATGTGGCTTTGACTAGAGCAAGGTAAAATCCCATTGATCTATTTACATTTGCTGTAACTGCATATAGCTGTTCATAGGGTAACAACTTGTATATATTGGTAGGTAGATCTCACGCATGTTCTCACCAATCTGCTAGGCAGGTTACTGGGGGGGCGTGTTCAGTGCTAGACGTGGCAGTTTGTCCATAAGTAAAGACTCATCTCCACTGATTGTGTGCTTGCTTCACAACAGTGACTGCACGTGCCTATTTGTAAATAGTTGTACCTGCAATAGAACACTTTGAATTGTGTTCTATTTGCAGCAATTGTCACAGATGCGATAAACGTGGACATATCTGTATGTATGTCATAATAACCCCTTTTATTCGGTTCAGAAAAATGAAGTCCTTCACTATTATGTCCCGCTGACAAATACGACACGCGGTTGTTGGAACACGAAGATTTAGGTCACTTCCTGACTTGTAACAAACGACACTCTTAAGGTGCCCACACACTAGAACAAATTTTTTTTGCAGAGTTTTATTCGTCAAAATTACGAAAGTTTTCTTTGTGTAGGAAATAGTTTATTTTTAACTTTTTCTTATGCTGCAACTTCGCACCATGACTACTTTATAAAAGGAAACTAATAATTAACACTTTTTTGTGCCCATTTCTTTGAAATTGCATAATTAGCATTCTAAACATTAACTTGTAATTATCTCCAGTTTTGTCTATCTGAGCGTGTACTTTGTATGTATCTAAATATATTCAGTTGTAATAGGAAGAGATATGTGAGATACACAAGCAGGGGTTGCAGCAGCTGCTTGTGACATCACGCAGCCGCCATGGCCCTCCCCACTCTGACGTGCACAGATTTGCAGAAATAACAATTGCGGCCCAGTCTCAATTGGGCTGTTCTAGAGCCTCTGCAATGTTTTATTATATGAACTATTGTTCCCTCAATAGTGCATGACACTGAAAAATCAACCAGTAATAACCTTTGAAGGCTGTATCCAAGGGAAATTACCAAGCATTTACTTATAGCTTGCTGCAGTGATTTATATTATTACAAAATTGAAGTCCAGAAAGCCCTCACTTTTTTTCTGAACAGTGTAGGTAAATATTATCCATTACCCTGAGTAATTCCTTCTTGTGATTTATACATCACAGTATGTCACCTATATCAGTTGGGTACTTGTTTCCTAGCACGGCGCCCGTTAATGCATGCGATGCAATGGACGCGATTTTACATAGGGAAGAATGTTAAATGGGCCAATGGACCCGTTTATTCATTGTATACCCTCCCTTATGGGTATTTTACATGACAAAATCACCCCCCCCCCCCCCCCCCTGACCTTTTCATACCCCCACTATCCACGTCGGCGTGGAGTTGATTTTATATAAGCGTGCCGAGCGCACGCGTAATACCTGATAAGTATTGCGCGGGGCTCGGTGGCTCACTACACTATATAAGATCGGCTCCACACCGACGTGGATAGTGGGGGTATGAAAAGGTCGGAGGACGCGTACCGCTGCCCCTTGCGGGCTCGCTGCACTCGCCACGCTTTGGGTTGCCGTTCATCGTGGGGTGGCGTTAACAATGGGGGGGGGGGATTTGACCCATCAGGGTTGGGAAACAATAAAAATTGGGGTCTGGGGGCCATTTCACATTAGGGCCAATGTAAAATCCATTTTACATTGATTCCAATGTAAAAATCGCGTCGACCACATCAATCGCATCACATGCGATTTGGTTGCATGCGATGCGATCGACGCAATTTCGGGGGGTCCCGGTGGATACAATTTTTATCACTGGCGCCGTGCTAGGAAACAAGTACCATTCCTTCTCATGATTTATACATCACAGAATATCACCTATAACAGGTGTTATGTGTTCTATTTCAGAAAGCCACCCTTTATTGTTTGACAGTCTATATTGGATATGTGCTTATTAAAAGATGCTTATGTTAAGGTTTTACATAGGCCTTCCCCTATGGCAATGTCAGTGTGTGGAGGTCTGATCTAACAGCATGTAGAAGCACATTCGAACCTAAGTTCATCATCCAGGATGTACCATTTTTTAGACTTTTTTTTTTTTTAATGTATTGTCATTTTTTTAATTCTTAAGAGAAAAGGGAGATTTATGATCTTTCCGTTCCTGGGAAGTCTCCCCTTTAAAGGAAGATTTGACCTCCAATTTTATACAATTGTTATCTCAATGGTTAGATTGTAGACTTTAAATGCTCAGACATGTTCTCAGCTCGGCAGTTTGTTGAGGTCTTGTATTAAAAGCAGACATGCTAAGAATACCTGGGTAATCTGAAATTTTTCCAGAAGTTTCTAAAGCAGTGTTTACACTATCCAAGTTTTGGGCGTATCAGCCGCTAATCCGTTAATTGCCCTGGTAATTGGGTAGTGTGTAGCATAAGCTGAGAAAGGGCTTCTGTAGTTGCTGCAATAGCCAGGTTTGATTCTGATGTGCTGCACATGCTACCTGGCTCCCAACTTCCAAATCCCATCAAGGAAATCTAAAGAAAGTACACACTATGCAGGATGGATATTATTATGGATGGGTAACTGCTGATCCAATAATTGCTTTGTCTGTTCAGCAAACACTATCTGATAGTGTGTAACCAGCTTTACACCCAAAGTAGTTTCTCTCCGTGGTGGATCACAACAGACTGTCAAGCAGGTCCAAATCTTTCTCTGGGATTGGGCCTTAAAGCCTACAGATGAAATAGTGTTCACTCTAGGAGTGACAGCGGGCAGGGGGCGGACCGGGCACGCCGACGTCACAGCTGGGGGCGTGCCCGGCGAGCCGATGTCATGAAAGGGGCGTGCCCGCCGACGTTATGAAAGGGGCGTGCCCGCCGACGTTATGAAAGGGGCGTGCCCGCCGACGTCATGAAAGGGGGAGTGCCCGCCGACGTCATGAAAGGGGGCGTGCCCGGGCCCGCCGCCGTCATCAAAGGGGGCGCACCCGGCACCTCCGAAGCCACTGTGCTGCCGGGGAAGCGTCGGGCATCGCCATCTGCAGCGATGCTGGGCTTCCCCGTGAGGCTTTTTTAGCGGGGCGCTGCGAGAGGGGCAGGGCGCATTTTGCCCTTTAAAAATCGGGCAGGGCGCAGCGCTTCGCTAAAACAGCCTAGCAGGAACACTAAAATAATTGGGCCGTTGACTAAAGGCGTGTACACACGGTGCGCTTTTTGCTAGTGGCCAGATTTGATATTTTGATTGGATGCACTAACGTTTTTGTTTATGTTCACTATGATAGTCTCTATTCTAGTCACTTGCCTGCACAGTCTATTTTGCTAGGTATGGTATGTAAATGAAATGATATAAGGTGCGCTTGACTGAGTGCACTGTGAAGTGGAAGTAGCAGTAAGGTGTAATGAATAGAAAACAAACATAGAAAAAAAGAAAATTATAGCTAATTGTCAATGTTTACAGCTCCTTAGAAAAGGTGGTGGTGGAGTGGTCTTTGGGATTAATTCATTACCGCTCACTAAGCAGCTGTCCTTTGCTGCTTAGCGAGCAGCTTAATGCCACCTGTCCGAACACCTGCTGCCACCGTTTCCTCTAGTTAAAATTTAAGGGGATGTGTAATGAGAACCCGGGCTACTGCGGGGGACTATCATCACAAATGCTGGGTCGATCCTAGGACGGACCAGTGTCCAAATCCTGGGTGCAACATGGCATTTGCGATGTAAAAGGGGTATTATTTACTGAACCACCTTTTGTTTGTTTTGAAACAATTTGTTTATCAATTGAATAGCTTCAATAGCAATGTAACTATTTTGCACATGAATACTGAAAAAGTTATCGGTTGTTCTTTGAGTAATGGAAAAACCAATTGATTTCACACTAATATTCCCCCCCGAAAAGTAAGTGGTAATACTCATGAACTGAAGTGTGAACATGTGCAGTTATTTGGGAAAATCTCCCCTCTTTTTTTAATAATCAGTAACAGGGCTTAAAGTGGTAATGCAGAGGTGGGGGAACTCCATTCTCTATGCCACCTAATTATCCACCCTTTCCTCCCTCAATTAGGCAGAGACAGGGCCAGTGGTAGGGTTTTTGGCATCCCCCTGCAAACTAGAATGCTTTTCTGTGAAAATGACTGTGCAGAGCCAATGTGGAGGTTAAAATGTTCCACCTCACCATTAAAGGTAGTGGAACTCCGTTCCACCCCGTTCCCCCTCACTTTAACCCCATGTCATGTTTTTCCCACAAGCTGTTATTTTTCAGTTTTATTGAAACTATGTCTGCATAAAACTTATTTATAGGTACGGTGTGATTATTGTGGGCAACCCAAAAGCACTTTCAAAGCAACCCCTATGGAATCACCTACTGAATTACTACAAGGAACAGAAAGTTCTTGTGGAAGGACCACTCAACAACCTCCGAGAAAGTTTAATGCAGTTCAGCAAACCTCGGAAACTTGTAAACACTATTAATCCTGTAAGTATTTATGTATTACCAGTTATTTATGTAGAGAACATATTCTGCAGAGCTTTAGAGTATATATGGCCATTCACATAAGTCCCTGCCGCAAAAATTTTGCTTTGGGAATTAGCCTACCAGTATATTTTTGGATTGTGGGAGGACACCCATGCAAGCAAGAGGAGAATATACAAACTCTGCACAAGGCATCAAACTCTTGATGTTCTAGATACAGATATTGGTGGTTATTCTGGTTGCCCCTCAAAGCACAGAAATTAGCAGCCTTGCGGATCTTCTAAACACAGAGCTTAAACATCCATTCCCAGCATTGCCTGCGGGGGCAAAATCATTCGATGGTCGCTGACCATTCAATGATTTTGCAAGCATTCGCAGATCTAAGACACCTCTCTGGTGTCTTACATCTGTGAGCGCCCTATGGGGGAAGCGGGCAGGCAGCTGACGTCAGCTACCTGCACCCACGTCACGGCAAATTTACATGGGAACACGCATGAAACGCTGGGAGTTCCCATGGGCGCGACAATGGGAAGCCACCCCACACCCTGTTGTGTGCAAGCATCCAGCGAATAATCAGAGAGGCTTTCATTTACCACGTGGTTAAAATGAGCTTTTTAGCATTATAGTATTATTGGGCTATCCAATTATAGCCCGTTTTTCCCATGTGGTAAATAACATGTTTTCAAGCGATAACACATGGCATCCATGAAAAGTCATTAGACGTGTTATCGCTGCAACATGGCTTTTTGGGGCACAACGCATAATCCCAATAAATGCTAGTGCTCAGGGCTAGCCTCCAATAAATTACAGCAGCTAATAGGATGATACCCCCACCCCTCCCAAATGTATGTTTCTAAAAATATAAAAAAGTGAAAGTATTTTAAATATAGAAGAATAAGCAACTACTCCCAATGTGGATTTTAGGCTTAAGACACTCCACCACCAAATAAACATTTTTTACATCACTTATGGTGTGTACACATGGTGAGATTCCTTTGTTATTCGACTTAAGATTGGATTGCTATGCAATCTTTGGTAACTGTACTACTTACATACAATTCATACTATCTACATTCGATTTGCACTATTTAGTCATTGCTGCACTGTCTATTTAGCTTTTCGATTTAAGCTGAATGGGAGCGTGCATCGGCATCAAATCAGGATAGAAAGCTTAAAAACATGTTCTATCTCCATACGATGTATGTGTGATCTCTGTTCGATTTTGACTATATAGTCAAAATTGAATGTCAAATTGTACTGTGTGTACACAGCACCACACCACAAGACCTTTGGAAAATCATCTCTTGTTCTAAAAGATCACAGAATATTCAGTGAAGGTTTTTAACTCAAAAGATAAAATGTATGCATTTTTTTCCTCTCTCCTGCTTACTTTTGATATACATGAGATACTGAGTTTTCTTACGATTTTGATCTTCCCACTAGCGGCAAGTCTGCAAGGGCTGTGGCGATGCATATTGCATCTTAATAGCCCGATTTTACTAGTGCGGTTGATCTTTAAATCTTTAAAATAAGAATTTGGCATATCCCGTTTTATTACATTTTTTTTTTTTTTACTTGCAATCCTTAGTTTATAAAAGTTGAAATATCCTAGATGAAGAGTTTTCTATGGTTGAATTTTTATTCTGTTTCTTGTCTTTTGTAGGGAGCACGTTTTATGACCACCGCTATGTACGATGCCCGTGAAGCAATAATTCCTGGATCAGTCTATGACCGAAGCAGTCAAGGTAAGTTCTTGAACGTTCTGAATGTTCAACCTCTGATTTTTGTAGTTTAGCCTCCCACTGCCAGACTGCTGTCCTCTATTGATGTTAAGGATGATACAGCAGTATTCTATATTGGCAAGAAGAGTAGATACGCCAGTCCTTAAGGCAGGGATGTCCAAACTATGGTCCTCCAGCTGTTGTGAAACTACACGTCCCAGCATGCCTTGCCATAGTTTTAGCATTCCCTAATAGCAAAACTGTGGCAATGCATGATGGGACTTGTAGTTTCACAACAGCTGGAGGGGAATAGTTTGGACATATATGGAGTATATGTTTTGGGCCTTTTATTGCAGTGATTTGACATAGCCAAATCACCAATAATTGCATATTAATAAAGTTTAGAACTGGTAGCTCTATCCAATTATTTTGGTCACCTGCTTGTTCTTGGCAGTTGATACAAAGAGCATAAAGTTTACTTAATTTCTGTTTCAGAAGGGATTCTTGTATGTTGAGCTTGGGTACACACTGTGACAATGTGTACACTTCACACATTAGAAGGATCTAGTCAGTACTCCACAGGTGTTGTTGCCTTGTAAGAAGTAAAACAAGGCTGATGGGGCTAGGTCACTAGCAACAGCGACCACCCTCATATTGGGTATACACATTGCTCAATATACCCAATATCCGATTTAGATGCAAACGGCTTTGGGGCAAATATAGTATCAGTGTGTATCCAGCTTTTTTGGGGGTCCAGTAAATAACCCTGTGGTTTTTTTTTTCTATTAGTTATTTATAATGTGGCATTTGTTATGAGGATTGCTGATATTTGAGTATCAGACATAAGTATTTATCTTTCATTGACATATCTTGATACTGTACATTTAATTTTGAACATTTGTTTGTGGTACCAATTTTTATACATTGGTCTCGGTGGAAATGTACTTTACCCTATCGGTTTTCCATGTATCGGTGATAATTGCGTTTGCCATTATCAAAATTTCAATTAAAAAAATATATTAAAAAAAACACTGTTTCAGAATGCATCTTGTGGACTATTTATATTGTGCTTTTTACTCTCAAGCTCGACCCTCGAACATGTACTTCCAAACTCACGATCAAATTGGCATGATCAGCTCTGGACCCAGTCATGTAACTGCAATGAACATTCCTATACCATTCAATTTGGTAATGCCTCCAATGCCCCCACCAAGCTATTTTGGGCAGGCCAATGGACCAACTGCAGGTACACATGTCTCTTGTTTTTAGGATGGATGTTTTGAACTTCTAATATCTTTAGAATATAAAACATGTGGCAATACGCTCCCTGTATTACAAGACGCATGCAATTTCTGGGATTCCCCCAAAGGATTTATGCTGCATGTCTTCTTATTATATAAGTCTGATCCATCTATATTCTTACTACTTTTATGTCAAAAACATCTTCATTGCGATATGTCCAGTTTAAAAATAAAATAAAAAATGACCAGATTAGCTTCCATTTTAAAATTGCGGTATTGTGTAATAAGTTTATTCTTGATTCGGCATTTCGTAAACTGAAAGATCTGAAGTTCAATGATCATATATATATATTTTTTCCAGGTCGTGGGATGCTGAAAGGAAAGGCACCCCGTGGTGGGCGCCAGAAGCAGAGAGGCATTGGACTTCAAGGCATGAGTCAGGGAAATATGCCAAACAGTCAAGCCAGTCAAGATGTTGTGTCCCAGCCTTTCTCTCAAGGTCCTTTAACCCAGGGTTATATATCCATGAGCCAGCCATCACAGATGAGTCAGCCAGGACTTTCTCAACCAGAATTATCGCAGGTATAAACAGTGTTTTTTTTATTTTAACACAATGTACAATTAAATGAGAATATGATTTGCTTGGAGGTGGTGCATTTCCCTCTAGATATGCCTGAAGCATTTGACTGAATATGAGCAGATATTGCCTGAAATACTTCAGAATTCACCTGCTGCTTTTATCAGCAGTCACCTTATCAATAAATACAAGGAAACCTGTTCCACTGGCAGCCATACATGCCCACTCGATGACACTACCACCACCATGCTTCACTGATGAGGTGGTATGTTTTGGATCGGGGGCAGTTCCTTTCCTTCCCCATTCTCTTTTCCCATCACTCTGGTACAGGATTTTTGTCTCATCTGTCCATAAGATGTTGTTCCAGAACTGTAAAGGCTTTTGTAGAGGTTGTTCTGGCCAATTGTTGTGAAGTGTTTTTTCTTCACCAAGGAAGTAATTATTTTGTCATTCACCACAGTTGTTTTCCATGGTCTTCTGGGTCTTTTGGTGTTACTGAGCTCTCCGGTGCGTTCTTTCTTTTGAAGAATGTTCCAAACAGTTGATTTGGCCACACTTAATGTTTTTTGCTCTCTCTCTGATTGGTTTGTTTTAATATTTCAGCCTAATGATGGGCTTGCTTCACTGATAGTGACAGCTCTTTAGATCTCATATTGAGAGTCGAGAGCAACCGATTCCACATGCAATTGACACACTGAAATCAACTCCAGACCTTTTTCCTGCTTAATAGATGATGAAATAATGAGGGAATAGCCCACACCTGTCCACGAAATAGGTTTTGAGTCGATTGTTCCATTACATTTGGTCTCTTAAAGTGGGAGGCGCATATAGAAACCGTTGTAATTCCTACACCGTTCCCCTGATTCAGATGTAAATACCCTCTAATTAAATCTGAAAGTCTGCAGTTAAGCACATCTTGTTTGGTTCATTTTAATCTGCTGCTGAGATTAATTTGGCTTCATGCATCTATCCTTAGAGCGTTGACGGCTTCAGAGTAATGCACAACAATAAATCTACATTTATTGCATGTAATAATTAGCAAGGCTTACACTGTCTGTATGAGCAACTGTGAAGGGCTATGAAATATAGTTAAATCAAATTCATTATAATCCTTACAGACCTATATGAATATTTAAAAAATGTTCTACTTCTGGTATAAAGAACTAAGCACACCACTATTACTTTTCCAGGATAGCTACCTTGGTGATGAATTTAAGTCGCAGATTGACGTTGCATTATCACAGGATTCTACTTACCAGGGAGAGCGTGCGTATCAACATGGCGGTGTGACCGGTTTGTCACAGTACTAGTGTGTGAGTACTTTTTAGTCTGTCTTTATGAATCTTAAGAATTATAAATATGTATGAAAGCACCTGCTGTTAAAACCCTTTGAGTGCCAAGAGAATTTGTCAAAATACATGTGAAAATTGCAAAACAAACTTTATTTTATTCCTTACAATGACCTGTAATGTATACCTTTTTTTATTTAGGAAATTAATATTTTTTTACACATTTTTTTTAGCCCCGCCTCAACTGCTGTTTCTAGCTGCAGCTGTATGCTGCAGCTTGAGTGATGGGTTTTCCTGGGGCACCCCACTCACAGGGTTAAAATTGACTGAGAAATTGTATTGATGGAGTTTTGGAAATTCTGCTTAAGACTGTTTTCACTTTGAGCCTTTAGATGCAGAAAATAGTGCTAATTTGCTCCTTCTGTGTGTATGAACTGGAAAGTTACAAGTAGAGTTTAATGTGATTTTGTTACTCGGGTACATTTATTAAGCTTGGTGAAGTGAAAGTGTCTGGTTTTTATCACCGGCCAATCAGCTCCTACCTGTCATTTTTCAAACCCAGCCTGTAACTTCACAGTTAGGAGCTGATTGGCCAGTGATAAAAACCAGGCCCTTTTTCACTTCACCAAGCTTAATAAATCTGCCCCTCAATAACTTGTAAGACTGCTAATGGTTTTCTTACATTGGTTGTAGAATTGTTTTTAAAACAAAGCCCTGGCATGTCAATATATAACCACCACATTATCTAATTTCATGTATTT
This sequence comes from Crinia signifera, assembly GCF_055691185.1. Taxonomy (NCBI): domain Eukaryota; kingdom Metazoa; phylum Chordata; class Amphibia; order Anura; family Myobatrachidae; genus Crinia; species Crinia signifera. Next base: position 233,476,203 of record NC_139217.1, on the reverse strand, counting down.
GTCAGCTGAGACTACATTTCCATAATCTAATATTTCTATTTTTCCTCTTTCCAACATGAAGGTTGAAGTTGAGCTAAGCCTGTGTGGAACTTAGTTCATCCACATTTTATTCTGAGTAATAAAAAATAAAATAAAACGGATACCTGTTTTCCACTGCTAAAACTGAAGCACCACTGTGAGCAACAGGAGAGAGAGGAACGAGCGAGGGATAAAATATAAAATATCGAGAGAGAGAGCGAAGCGAGTGAGACTACTGCAAGCACACTGAGACGAGGAGAACGACAGGAGAAGTGGCCGTACATCAACGGAGCCACGTGTACCACAACGGGATAGGTAGTTAATAGGAGGAACCATTGCCATCAAGAAGTTGTTAAACAAAACTGAACAGCCAGCTATGCCTCTAGCCCACAACATAACCTGGGCGGGGGCTGGAGAAACCGCTTTTACTTTGAGTTCATGTGTGTTCCATGGGCACCATTTTATCAAAGCTGGAGGAAAACAATTCCTTCTAAGAGGATGTGTTTTTTTTTTTTTTTTTTTTACACTTACGGACTCTGGAAATTGAGTCTGTTTTAAACCTTATAGATCGCATACATTCTAGGCTGTTTAACATGAACCACAGTATTAACGATAATTGAAGAGGTCATCTTTGGTTTGATTTTCAGGCTGACTTTTTGGAAAACTAATGGTCTCCACCATACCCCTCTTCGTTAGAGGTGCTGTACCTACTAGATGGTTTAAGAAAAATGCTCTAGAGAAAAAAAATGCTGGATTTTTTCCATCTGCGAAGTGTGGTGGACCCCTGAGTATTGCACGATATTGTGGTATATGCTGTGGCAAGTTAGAAATGCTGCCACGAACAGGGACTTTCAGATTTAAGAAGCAGCAAATGACTTAATGAATAGCCTCTCTTTCCTAAAGCAGTGTAGCAGAGCAATGGAGTTTCCAAACTCCCTTAAGGAGAGGGGTTTTTTCAGTGTTTTCTGTATGCTTTGATTGGCTACTGTCTGGACTCTACTCCACAAAACAAACAAATCTTTGTTTAGGCAAATTGTATGCTTTAAACAGGGTCGGGGTTTCCTCTGCCCTTCGGCTCCCGCTTGTCAGGGAATGACAAGTTAGCCTGCTATGATGAATTCCCCTCCCAGAAATGGATCTAGTAGTGGAAACTGGGGATTATATAGGTTTGAAAGTCAAGTGTTTCGCAATAGATTTTGAAACCGGTGGAAAAGCAAACAGGAATGCAGGCAGTGTGGAAGGTGGCCCACAGTCACTGTGTAACTGGAGGCACATTTGTTGCTTTTAGTCAGTGACTGAATGGTTGTACTTAGACCATAGTCAGCCAAGAATGAATTCTATAGATTCAGCTCAAGCGCCCACAAAGTTCTATTTAAGATATGTTTTAAGACAGCAAAGCAATTTTATTTCCCAGTGGACTTTGGAGAATTTAATATATTCTTAGAATTTACCCTTCTGAATTTGTAAAATGAAGTACATTAAATAAATTTATTCCACTTTCATGGTCTTAATGTAGAAAGTGACTCCATGAAACCATAGTCCCCCCTTCCCCACAAGTCTTTATACTGCTTGGTAATGAATGAGCAGTGTTTAGGTCTGCATATCTAGCCAGAACCAAGCATATACTTGTGTCCCTGCAGTTTTGTTTTATGCACACAAGGTGAGATCTATACACCACTCTGGCCACCTTCCTTCCTGCAAGGTATGGACTTTTATTTATTAATGTTGCCGAAGGGCTCCTTTATTTTTTTATTTTTTTCCTTTTCCCCTTACCCTGCTCTGCTTTCTAAGTAGATTAAATAGATGTGTATTTAGAGTTTGTTCTTGCATATTACCCCAATATAATGCACAAAGCTGAGTAAGTAATCTCACTTCTATTTCACTGACTTAAAAGCATCTGCTAGCTATATTTCTGTTTTTTCCTGTAGCCGTTATCAAGTTTTAAGTACCCAGGAATGCTTGTGCTAGCACAATGTATTTTCTTTTGTCTTTGTTTATCCTCTCCCTTTGATTTGTTTTAAAAAATATTTGTCATGAATAAAATGATTAATAAACAGCCCTTGCACTCATGCATCTGTATTCTTTCCCTCTTTATTTTTCACTTGTAATTTGTTGAGAATGTTAAGGCCCCCCCATACAATAAGCAATTTCCCCAGAAGCTCTCTGGGAGGGGTCACACACTATTTGGCACTTATGTGCCAAGATTGGCAAGCAGGGGCAGGGCATGCCAGGAGACCAGCTGCAAAAAAAAATCCCATACAAATAAATGGGAAGCCCATTCATTTGTATGGGGGGGGGTTGTTGTTGTTTTAGTTCGCCCACTGTCCGGCTTCTCCTGCTCTCCTCTCTGCGTTAATCCACAACTTGCAGCATACCCCCACCCATATATAAAAAAAATTGCCACGTAAGTGAAGCACGGTAGCATAGTACTAATCAGAATCCATTCCCAGGCCTATTTTCCAAGGAATGCCACAAAACAACAAATGTGTACATACAGAATACTGTACCTGTTAAATACTTACTTTAAAACTAATTTTACATTGAGATCCTCGTGTGAACTTCAAACCACGTTATGTATTCTGCTGGCCTCTCTGGAGCAACCAGAAGTCCCACTGGAGATTTATTTACATTTTTTACTACTGGATGAAGGATTGTCATCCGCGTTTTAGGTTAAGCTTTTAACCCGGTAACAGATGAGGCTAACAAGAACACGAAAACCTGTTATACTATAGGCCATATAAGACTGGTTACTATAAACCAACCAACTGAAATTGGTATATTCCATAATATAGGGTCAAAGAATACCATGTCCCGATAACAAAATCTGAGAGACCTCTCTACAAAGAAGGAAGTGTTCTACTTATTTCATAATTCATGACCAAAAGACTCTGATATTCCCCTGATGAAGTCTCTGAGACGAAACGCGTTGGTATCTCTACAAGCGTTTTTATCTTGACAATCCTGTGAAGTCGAATAAACAAATATTGGAAAAACATCTCCTGTTCACTTCATTGGATGTGGATCTTGCAAAAGTGTATTTGGACATTTATAATCTCACTTTAGGCACCACACCACTATTGGGGAAAAAAAATATATATATATATATATATACTGGATATGCTACCCATGGATTAATGACTGATGGTGTGCTGATATTTCTGGAGGATATCTGGAGTGGAGCTGTATTCTTTTGATATTGGCACCCCCAATGGATGAAGCTATTTGTGCTGTTTTTCTATTTAAAAAAAATTATATATATATATATATATATATATATATATATATATATATATATATATATATATATATTATAAGATAATTAAATTATTATAATTTTTTTTTTTAAATTAAGCCGTAATCTCCGCAACACCAGATGATAGCATTGACCGGGTGCACTTAGGCAGCCAGGAGCAGAGCTGGACAAAGGCTTTGGGGGACAGCTGGCACTTGGATTGAAATCTTGGTGCTTTAATGCACCAGGTGGAGCTGAATTGTCAGTGATATATATTTAATCATAAAAGTTGTTTAACATGTTTTAAAATACAATACTGCATACATATATATATATATATATATAGCGCGTAGGTGTAACCAGGTGTAATCCAGGAAACAGACAGACAGCGGCACTCAGTGGGTTTAGTGGTACTCCAATGTTTCGGGGACTAGCCCCTTTGTCAAGGTGTAAGAACTTGACAAAGGGGCTAGTCCCCGAAACGTTGGAGTACCACTAAACCCACTTTTGAAAAACCCACTGAGTGCCGCTGTCTGTCTGTTTCCTGGATTACACCTACGCTACACACTGGATCCTGAGGGCACCTGGGAATCTGTTAGTGAGAGCAGGAGTGCCAAGCCGCAAACCTATATATATATATATATATATATATATATATATATATATATATATATATATATATATATATATATATATATATATATATATATATATATATATGTGTGTGTGTTTTAATGTGTACATTACATATAATTTGTTTTAATAGTAATCCATGGCTATGTTAAGCTGGCCATTCATCAGAAAAACCGGTCTTACAATCATGATTGTGTCCAATTTCCCTTCAACTCCCCGGCAGTCCTTGGTGTTTTTTGGACACACAATGTACTCACAATCTGTCATACAACCCATTATAGAATCCATCTTCTGTATGATTGAAGCTTCATTTAAATAGGGGGTGGGCCTACTAGGATCAAAAGCTACAATTTTTACCAATTTACCAAAAATCCATTTTTTTATTTATTTTTGTAATTTACAGGTTGCCACAACTACCAATCTGCTCACATCTGCTGTGTTATGCCATTATTAAATAGCCCGAATAAAGCAATCCTCTGAAAACCGTTTTCAGAGTAGTGACCGAATTGTACAAAAGGACGTCCACCGCTCTCTTCAGCCGCCCGCCCATCTGCCACTGGAAACTTCCCATTATCTTCACTGCCAGGGGCCGCCCGGGAGCTGCACCTCTCTTCTCTGCTAGTCAGGAATGGAGTGTCACATGACTCTGACTGTATGAGCCATCTAAAGACAAATTGCATGTGCTTGAAAGCACATGCAATCTGCTCCCAATCTCAACTGATCTGATGTGCAGCACGTCAGATCAGAAGACCAATCCTCCAATCTCCCGGGGGCGGTATTGTGTGCACACAATCTAGATACAATCCATTGAGATTGTATGATTGGGTGCAATGTCTTTCTGATGTATGGCCACCTTTTACTTTGTGCAAAATACATATCACGTGCTAAAGATGGATTTAAGACTGTTGTTGATTTCCTAAATCTTGTTTGGGATGGGACGTGCTTTTTTGCGCATCTGAAACTAAGAACAATAGCAGCGCATAACTGACCATAATATTGCCAATATGGGTGATTTATATACCCTCTGAATAACACATGTACAGAACATATAAACAAATGGCGGAGTCTGGATTCTAATTAATATTGGTCTTCACCAGTAATTGTCTCAAATTATGGCCTTTGGTGAAACAGGGCATCATGCGTTGACCTTTAACCCCTTCCTGACAGAGCCAGTTTTTGCGTTCCTGACAGAGCCCTTTTTTTCAAATCTGACATGTCTCACTTAAGTGGGGATAACTTTTTTTTGCTTTTACTTATCCCAGTGATTTTGAGATTGTTTTTTCGTGACACATTGTACTTCAAATTAGTGGTAAATTTGGGTCGATACAGTCTGTGTTTTTTTGTGAAAAATACCAAAATATCGTGAAAAAATGGAAAATTTAGCGATTTGCAAAATGTTAAATTTTCTGCTTGTGAGACAAATAATCTTACCACTCAAAATAGTGAATAACTAACATAGACCATATGTCTACTTTATGTTGACATCATTATTTCAACTTCCTTTTAATTTTTTGGGACACTAGGAGGCTTACAATATGAATAGCAAATTCTCAAATTTTCAAGAAAATTTCAAACACTGATTTTTTTAGGGACCAGTTCAGTTCTGATGTAACTTTGAGGGACTTGTATGTGAGACACCCCCATAAATGATGCCATTTCAAAAACTGCACCCCTCACAGTATTCAAAACAGCATTTTGGAAGTTTGTTAACCCTTTAGGTGTTTCACAGGAATTAAAACAAAGTGTAGGTGAAATTTCAAAATTTCTTTTTTTTTGCAGATTTGCAATTTTAATACATTTTTATAAGGAACACAGTACATTTTACTAGAGAAATGTGACTAAAAATTGATTCCCCCAATTCTTTTGTTTTCATAAATATCCTATATGTGGCCCTAGTGTGCACGGTGACCAAACCACAGGCTTCATAATAGAAGGAGCACCTACTTGATTTTGGAGCCTCCTTTTTATGAGATTATTTTTTAGGCACCATGTAGGTTTCAAGGCACCATAAGATGCTAAAAGTTAGGAACCCCCCCACAAGTGACCCCATTTTGCAAACTACACCCCTCAGGGAATTCATCTAGGGGTATAGTGTACATTTCAAACCCCCAGGGGTTTCACCAATTGTGGTACAACTGGGCAGTGAAAATGAAAAATTATTTTTTTTACACAAAAATGCAGTTCTGGCTCCAAATTTGTCATTTTCAGAAGGTATGAAGGAGACAAAGCACCCCAAAATCTGTGCCCCAATTTCTCCCGAGTACGGCAATGCCTCACATGTGACCAAAAAATACCAGTTGGGTGCATGGCAGGACTCAGAAGGGAAGGAGTGATTTTTGGATTTTGCAGCTCAGATTCTGGTGGAATTTTGGTGGGTGCTATGTCGCATTAGCAAGACCCCCCAAGCACCAATACAGTGGAACCCCCCCACAAGTGACCCCATTTTGCAAACTACACCCCTCAGGGAATTCATCTAGGGGTATAGTGTACATTTCAAACCCCCAGGGGTTTCACCAATTTTGATACAAGTGGGCAGTGAAAATGAAAAATTACATTTTTTTACACAAAAATGCAGTTCTGGCTCAAAATTTTTCATTTTCAGAAGGTATGAAGGAGAAAAAGCACCCCAAAATATGTGCCCCAATTTCTCCCGAGTACGGAAATGCCTCACATGTGACCAAAAAATACCAGTTGGGTGCATGGCAGGACTCAGAACGGAAGGAGTGATTTTTGGATTTTGCGGCTCAGATTCTGGTGGAATGAATGGTGGGTGCTATGTTGCACCAATACAGTGGAACCCCCCCACAAGTCACCCCATTTTGCAAAGTACACCCCTCAGGGAATTCATCTAGGGGTATAGTGTACATTTCAAACCCCCAGGGGTTTCACCAATTTTGATACAAGTGGGCAGTGAAAATGAAAAATTACATTTTTTTACACAAAAATGCAGTTCTGGCTCAAAATTTTTCATTTTCAGAAGGTATGAAGGAGAAAAAGCACCCCAAAATATGTGCCCCAATTTCTCCCGAGTACGGAAATGCCTCACATGTGACCAAAAAATACCAGTTGGGTGCATGGCAGGACTCAGAACGGAAAGGAGTGATTTTTGGATTTTGCAGCACAGATTTTGGTGGAATGAATGGTGGGTGCTATGTCGCATTAGCAAGACCCCCCAAGCACCAATACAGTGGAACCCCCCCACAAGTCACCCCATTTTGAAAACTACACCCCTCAGGGAATTCATCTAGGGGTATAGTGTACATTTCAAACCCCCAGGGGTTTCACCAATTTTGATACAAGTGGGCAGTGAAATTGAAAAATTACATTTTTTACACAAAAATGCAGTTCTGGCTCGAAATTTTTCATTTTCAGAAGGTATGAAGGAGAAAAAGCACCCCAAAATCTGTGCCCCAATTTCTCCCGAGTACGGCAATGCCTCACATGTGACCAAAAAATACCAGTTGGGTGCATGGCAGGACTCAGAACGGAAGGAGTGATTTTTGGATTTTGCAGCTCAGATTCTGGTGGAATTTTGGTGGGTGCTATGTCGCATTAGCAAGACCCCCCAAGCACCAATACAGTGGAACCCCCCCACAAGTCACCCCATTTTGAAAACTACACCCCTCAGGGAATTCATCTAGGGGTATAGTGTACATTTCAAACGCCCAGGGGTTTCACCAATTTTGATACAAGTGGGCAGTGAAAATGAAAAATTACATTTTTTTACACAAAAATGCAGTTCTGGCTCAAAATTTTTCATTTTCAGAAGGTATGAAGGAGAAAAAGCACCCCAAAATCTGTGCCCCAATTTCTCCCGAGTACGGCAATGCCTCACATGTGACCAAAAAATACCAGTTGGGTGCATGGCAGGACTCAGAAGGGAAGGAGTGATTTTTGGATTTTGCAGCACAGATTCTGGTTGAATGAATGGTGGGTGCTATGTTGCACCAATACAGTGGAACCCCCCCACAAGTCACCCCATTTTGCAAAGTACACCCCTCAGGGAATTCATCTAGGGGTATAGTGTACATTTCAAACCCCCAGGGGTTTCACCAATTTTGATACAAGTGGGCAGTGAAAATGAAAAATTACATTTTTTTACACAAAAATGCAGTTCTGGCTCAAAATTTTTCATTTTCAGAAGGTATGAAGGAGAAAAAGCACCCCAAAATATGTGCCCCAATTTCTCCCGAGTACGGAAATGCCTCACATGTGACCAAAAAATACCAGTTGGGTGCATGGCAGGACTCAGAACGGAAGGAGTGATTTTTGGATTTTGCGGCTCAGATTCTGGTGGAATTTTGGTGGGTGCTATGTCGCATTAGCAAGACCCCCCAAGCACCAATACAGTGGAACCCCCCCACAAGTCACCCCATTTTGCAAAGTACACCCCTCAGGGAATTCATCTAGGGGTATAGTGTACATTTCAAACCCCCAGGGGTTTCACCAATTTTGATACAAGTGGGCAGTGAAAATGAAAAATTACATTTTTTTACACAAAAATGCAGTTCTGGCTCAAAATTTTTCATTTTCAGAAGGTATGAAGGAGAAAAAGCACCCCAAAATATGTGCCCCAATTTCTCCCGAGTACGGAAATGCCTCACATGTGACCAAAAAATACCAGTTGGGTGCATGGCAGGACTCAGAACGGAAGGAGTGATTTTTGGATTTTGCGGCTCAGATTCTGGTAGAATTTTGGTGGGTGCTATGTCGCATTAGCAAGACCCCCCAAGCACCAATACAGTGGAACCCCCCCACAAGTCACCCCATTTTGAAAACTACACCCCTCAGGGAATTCATCTAGGGGTATAGTGTACATTTCAAACCCCCAGGGGTTTCACCAATTTTGATACAAGTGGGCAGTGAAATTGAAAAATTACATTTTTTACACAAAAATGCAGTTCTGGCTCGAAATTTTTCATTTTCAGAAGGTATGAAGGAGAAAAAGCACCCCAAAATCTGTGCCCCAATTTCTCCCGAGTACGGCAATGCCTCACATGTGACCAAAAAATACCAGTTGGGTGCATGGCAGGACTCAGAACGGAAGGAGTGATTTTTGGATTTTGCAGCTCAGATTCTGGTGGAATTTTGGTGGGTGCTATGTCGCATTAGCAAGACCCCCCAAGCACCAATACAGTGGAACCCCCCCACAAGTCACCCCATTTTGCAAAGTACACCCCTCAGGGAATTCATCTAGGGGTATAGTGTACATTTCAAACCCCCAGGGGTTTCACCAATTTTGATACAAGTGGGCAGTGAAAAAGAAAAATTACATTTTTTACACAAAAATGCAGTTCTGGCTCAAAATTTTTCATTTTCAGAAGGTATGAAGGAGAAAAAGCACCCCAAAATATGTGCCCCAATTTCTCCCGAGTACGGCAATGCCTCACATGTGACCAAAAAATACCAGTTGGGTGCATGGCAGGACTCAGAACGGAAGGAGTGATTTTTGGATTTTGCAGCACAGATTCTGGTGGAATGAATGGTGGGTGCTATGTTGCACCAATACAGTGGAACCCCCCCACAAGTCACCCCATTTTGCAAACTACACCCCTCAGGGAATTAATCTAGGGGTATAGTGTACATTTAAAACCCCCAGGGGTTTCACCAATTTTGATACAAGTGGGCAGTGAAAATGAAAAATTACATTTTTTTACACAAAAATGCAGTTCTGGCTCAAAATTTTTCATTTTCAGAAGGAATGAAGGAGACAAAGCACCCCAAAATCTGTGCCCCAATTTCTCCCGAGTACGGCAATGCCTCATGTGTGACCAAAAAGTGGCAGGACTCAGAAGGGAAGGAGTGATATTTGGATTTTGCAGCACAAATTCTGGTGGAATGATGGTGGGTGCTATGTCGCATTAGCAAGACCCCCAAAGCACCAATACAGTGGAACCCCCCCACAAGTGACCCCATTTTGCAAACTACACCCCTCAGGGAATTCATCTAGGGGTATAGTGTACATTTCAAACCCCCAGGGGTTTCACCAATTTTGATACAAGTGGGCAGTGAACATGAAAAATTACATTTTTTTACACAAAAATGCAGTTCTGGCTCAAAATTTTTCATTTTCACAAGGAATGAAGGAGACAAAGCACCCCAAAATATGTGCCCCAATTTCTCCCGAGTACGGCAATGCCTCACATGTGACCAAAAAATACCAGTTGGGTGCATGGCAGGACTCAGAAGGGAAGGAGTGATTTTTGGATTTTGCGGCTCAGATTCTGGTGGAATGAATGGTGGGTGCTATGTGGCATTAGCAAGACCCCCGAAGCACGGTGAAATTATGAACCTAATATTCCATAGATGTGTGGTATATTTTAAAACACTCCTTTATACATAGGCCGGGTTTGTCGGGGCAAGTGTCACACTGGAAAATAGTTTGCTTTCTTATTCCCTTTTTATAGCAAACTTTGCACCTTTTTTGTGTCCTGCCCTTTTTTCCAGTGGAGGGGATTTCATCAGGAAAATGCTGCCCTGGTACAATACGGGGGCCAGTACTAGAAGTACTGGGGCCCTCTGCCTGCTGGTTCCCAAATATTAGGCCCTTTATGACTTCCTCTTGAAAGTGCATAAATGTCCCCCTCTGGCCGGTAGAACGGAATAGCACGTAAGCGTTATACAGTGCCATCTGGATGATATACACGGCCACCTTCTTGTACCAGATTTTTGTTTTCCGCAGGGCACTGTACGGCTTCAGTACCTGATCTGAAAGATCCACTCCGCCCATGTACCTATTGTAATCCAGGATACAATTAGGTTTTGAGGTGTGGGTACTGGTACCTCGTACAGGGACGGAGGTGGTACTGTCTCCGTGAATTGTTGTCAGTATAAGGACATCCCTCTTGTCCTTATATTTGACCAACAACATATTTTCGGTGCATATTCCCCTGCTTTCACCCCTTCTCATTACTTGGGCAATGTGCGTTTTTGGGAGGCCTCTTTGGTTCTTGCGCACAGTACCGCAAGCTGCTGTACCTCTTGAACCAAGGGCCTTAAACAGGGGGATGCTGGTGTAAAAGTTATCCACATAGAGGTGATAACCTTTATCCAGGAAGGGGTGCACTAAATCCCAGACAATTTTCCCACTAACACCTACGAGGGAGGGGGGGCATTCTGGCGGTTCAATTCTTGAATCCTTCCCTTCATAAACCCTAAACCTGTGGGTGTACCCTGAGGTGCTTTCACACAGTTTGTACATTTTTATGCCATACCTTGCCCTCTTACTGGGAAGGTACTGGCGGAATTTAACCCTTCCTTTAAAATGTATAAGGGACTCGTCGATACAAATAAATTTTTCAGGGATGTACACCTCTTCAAATTTGGCACTGAAATGATCAATGACCGGCCTGACTTTGAATAGCCGGTCAAAGGTGGGATCATCTCTGGGTGGGCACTGTGCATTATCGGTGTAATGTATAAATTTAAGGATCGTCTCAAATCGAGCCCGGGGCATGGCCATACGGTAAAATGGAGTACTGTACAGAACATCTGTACTCCAATATTGCCTAATTTCTGGCTTTTTTACTATGCCCATATGAAACACCAGACCCCAAAACGTCATCATCTCTACTGCATCTACAGGGGTCCACCTAGCAAATGATGACGTGGGGTTTTGAGCAATAAACTGCTGGGCATATAAATTAGTTTGGTCCACCATTAAATTTATAAAATCATCAGAGAAAAATAATTTGAAAAAGTCAATTTCTCTGAGACCTGTGGAATCAAATTGGATTCCTGGCATGGCCAAAAACTCAGGAACCTGGGGCTCAAAATTGTCTGGTGGTGGGGTCCATACGAGATCAATTATTGGGGGGGGGGGGTCTCAGCTGCTCTACGGGGGCGTCTTTGAGGGGGTCCCTCATCACCAGAGGAGGAAGAGGAGCTTAAGGCGAATCCTTCAAATTCCCCGCTTGCATCACTGGCTGTGTCAGAGTCAGAAGCAAGCAGGGCATATGCCTCCTCCGCTGAATACATTCTCCTGGATGACTGGGAGGACATTTGGGAGGACATTTGGGAGGACATTTGGGATGCCATTTTTATTTTTGTGTTACTGGTAGTGAAATGTTTCAACACGTGTATAGTGTAGGGGGGGGTACAAACTTTATTTCAATCCGGGGGGTATGTAGTGTGTAGTGTGTATGTGGTGCAGAAAAAAAAAAATACTTTATACCAATAAAAAAAAAAAAAATACTTTATACCAATAAAAAAAAAAAAAATGAAGGGGTTAAAAATAAAAAATTTAAGGGGTTAAAAAAAAAAAAAAGGTCCTGCGCCAAAAATTGAGCACAGATGTTGGTCAGTAACGTCTGTCACTGAACAGCGCTCAAAGGCAACAGGAATTTGATCAAAAAAAAAAATATATAGATCAACCCTGTGCCGAAAAAGATGATCAGTGATGTACGTCACTGATCAGCGCACAGCGGCCACAGGACACCCACAAAATCACAGTGTGTGTAAAAAAAAAATTAAAAAAAGACCCCACAGCACACACACAAAAAAAAAGGTGATCAGTGATGCGACACTGATTACCAGTGAGGTGCAGCAGGTGCACAACCTTTGGTGCAACTGACAGGTATATATAAAAAAAAAAAAACCTCTGTACCCCCAAAAAAGTTGCTGATCACCTCAGATATAGTGATCAGCACAAAAGGCGGGGGCAGCAGACAAAAAATTTAGCACTCTCTATCACTCTCTGTCACTATCTCTCTCTATCTCTCTATCTCTCACTATCTATCACTCTATGACACTGCAGCAGCAGCAGTGACAGGTATATCTATATATAAAAAAAAACCTGCGCCCCCAAAAAGTTGCTGATCAGTTAATTTATACTGATCAGCACAAAAGGAGGGGGCAGCAGTCAGTTATATCAAAAATATATAGCACAATCTGTCACTATCTCTCTCTATCTCTCTCTCTCTATCTCTCTCTATCTCTCTATAACTATCACACTGCAGCAGCACAAAATATAGCACTCTGTCACTAGGCCTCTCTATCTATCTATCTCTCTCTCTCTATCTCTCTCTATCTATAACTATATCACACTGCAGCAGCACAAAATATAGCACTCTCTGACACTATCTCTCTCTCTATCTCTCTCTATCTCTCTATAACTATCACACTGCAGCAGCACAAAATATAGCACTCTGTCACTAGGCCTCTCTATCTATCTCTCTCTCTCTATCTCTCTCTATCTATAACTATATCACACTGCAGCAGCACAAAATATAGCACTCTCTGACACTATCTCTCTCTCTATCTCTCTCTATCTCTCTCTCTATCTCTCTCTCTATCTCTCTCTCTATCTAGCTAGTACACTGCAGCAGCACAATTTCACAGGAAGGCACAAGTAGTAACAGGATCCAGGAAGCAGTGATGAAGCAGCGATCAGGTAAGTATGGAGCAAGCTATGGAGCAAGGTTCTGGTCAGTATGGCGGCAGGGAGGTACGGTGACCGCACTGCACGCTATTCCAGACCGGAATGGCGTCTGCAGTGCAGTCACCGTTAGTTTAAATCCCCCTCCTTGGCTGTGATTGGTCCGTCGGTCCGACGGACCAATCACGGCCTTTGGGGGCGGGCGGGGTGCGGTGGGGTGACACCAGTGTCACCCTTACACCCCGCGGTGATTGGTGCTGTACTTTACAGCACCAATCACCTCTGATCCCGTGTCACCGGCGAACGTTATTCGCCGGTGACACAGGAAAACGCTGTAATTGGCTGTTCACACTGAACAGCCAATCACAGCGATCGCCGACGGGGGGGCGGCATCGCAGCCCCCCCTGGGCATGCACGGACATGTCTGCTGTCAGGGACAGCAGACATGTTGAAACTGTCACCGCGTCTATAGACGCGGTGACAGTTAAATGCCATGACGTACATTTACGCCATGTGTCGGGAAGTACTTCCCGACCATGACGTAAATGTACGTCAATTGTCGGGAAGGGGTTAAAGGGAAGAGAGTCATCGCTTTTCAATTCCGGACCATTTCTTTTTACAGTGGAAATAATAGAGTTGGAGGCTGTAGTATAACGGGTGACCATTGGAAGAACATTTTCAGTAGCCTGTTTCACTTTTTTGGGACCAAACAGATCTCTTCTGTCTAAGCCAAGCACTCAATTTTTACATACCAATAGCTCACCATGTGTGTAACCCCGTTGACGAGCTTCTCAATGAGATCGTCCAATTGTCGGGCACATGTTGCATTATTGCTATTGATCCTCCTATACCGTATCTTCTGAGAATACAGCAAACTTTTAATGTGTTTAGCTGGATGACAACTCTGAGGTTGTAAGATGGTGTTGCGGCCCATGTCTTTAATGAAGACTCTGGTGAAAGTAAATTTAATGGCACTATCTGTTAGATTATGTGCTTCAAGAAGATGTTTGAGGATAACTGTGTCCCCGTGCCACAAAACAAATAAATCATCAATAAATTTTTTAAACAATGAGCAGAAAAAAATACATCATGTTCAATGGAAAACAAACATATTAGCATATGACTGTGCTACCGGGGATCCCATAGCGCAACTGTAAATAAAAATCGTTATACAGAAAAAAATTATTACATAATATGAACTCCATGCAACGTAAAATAAATTCAATTTTGCTGGTCTCGTCACTGTGTAAATAAGAACTTTTTGAGGGCCACCAACCGCAGGTCATGTGGGATCACGGTGTATAGATTCGTCACATCGATCGTTGCTAAGCAACAATCTGTGACTTTCTGCAAAAAGGTTGTAAATGTACCAGAAATTCTGTGGTATCCAATAGAAACGATGGTTGTTTCTTAATCAAGGGTTGTAACAGGTCATCAATAAAGGTGGCTAAAGGCTGTAAGAGTGAATCTTGCGCTGCCACAATGGGGCATCCTGGCAGAGGGGAAATCCCCTTATGCACTTTGGGCAATGTATAAAAAAATCGGGACCTTAGGTGCCACTGGTAATAAGATCTTAATAGGTACTGAAATGATGGATAGATCCATGCTCACTTGTAGAATATCCTCAAGTTGGTTTTTGCCCTTCTGGACAGGATTAGTCGTTAATTTTTTGTATGTAGATGTATCGGAAAGGGGCTGTTGAATCTCTTTATCATAGTCCCCTATATCTTGTAAGACCACCGCTCCCTCCTTGTCGGGGGGGAGGGGGAGTGTGATATATATAGCAGAGTATAGGCGACACTCCAACAGACTGATTCCAGATTAAAAATCTGGGATCGACGTTACAGAATCAGTACGGGTATTTTAATGCTTGCTTGTTGTATGTGCTTTTGTGTCCCTGATGACTGAATACTAACAGGTTAAACACGCCACCCTTGCCCGCAGCCGATTGGCTGTAAACTCACCCCGGGCCGGATCGTGCCACACGCACCTGCCACCGAATGCCTCATCCTGAGTACCCCCCAGCCTGTAGCCAGAACAGAGAGGTCACTCTCACTGACCTCCGGATCTGACCCATGTGACCGGAAAGCACCACACAGCCATTGGCTGTTTATTGAATAAAAAATTGAGGCACTTTGGGTAACCACAGAAAACACAGGACAAGAATTCTTCGTACTGGGGTGATCTACAGACCACCAGGTCAGGAAGAGGAACTGGATAAGAACCTAGAGTTATTAATCATGGGAGATTTTAATCTTCCTGATATACGCTGGGAAGTGTCTGTAGGGATCCTATTTGCAAAGAAGCAATGTTAAGATGCCCATATACTTATCTGATTTGGGCCTTTTTCGCCCGATTCCGAGGGTTTGGGCAGAGAAATCAGCCCAAATTGGATGTTTGACATCCCCTCCGACACGATGCACATCTGATTTGGGCCTTTTTCACCCGATTCCGAGGGTTTGGGCAGAGAAATCAGCCCAAATTGGATGTTTGACATCCCCTCCGACACGATGCACATCGGGTTGGAGTTGGTAGGTCAGACAGGCTGCACATTAAGGGCCTTATTCTAGTTCACTATTTCTGACAAAATCCTTCTTAGATGGACAAAACCATGTGCACTGCAGGTGGGGCAGATGTTACTTGTGCAGAGAGAATTAGATTTGGGTGGGGTTTTACTTCAAAGTGAGCTCTATATTGCAGTGTAAAAAAAAGCCAGTATTTACCCTGCACAGAAACAAAATAACTCACCCAAATCTAATTCTCTCTGCACATTTTACATCTGCCCCCCTGCAGTGCACATGGTTTTGTCCATCTAAGAAGGATTTTGTTAGAAAGAGTGAACTAGAATAAGGCCTAAATCTATTGGATTGGACCCATTACTGGCATATCGCGGGCGCTTTATAGAATGGGCTGGATCCAATCCCAGATGTGTGCCCGCTGTGAAACACTGCTGGCAGACACCTATGTGCAGCGGCGGAGTCTGTGTGGCAGACAGCGGGTCGGCATAGTGGCTGGGGAGGCAGCAGGGTCCCTGTGGCAGCTGGGAATTAGTATCGCTATTTGGCGGGCGGCGGGGTGGAAAGCGGCTGTTGAATGTGAAACCATATTTTGAAAAGACTGGCCGACTGTTTCCAGAACTGGAAATTCCCTTCAGTAAGAGTATAAATATGGACCATGGCAGCACTACCTCCTTACCTTGAAAAAGGGACAAGTTGTCCTGAAACATGTTGGTCTTTGGAGTGCACTATCTTTTATTGTT
Source organism: Crinia signifera (assembly GCF_055691185.1). Taxonomy (NCBI): domain Eukaryota; kingdom Metazoa; phylum Chordata; class Amphibia; order Anura; family Myobatrachidae; genus Crinia; species Crinia signifera. Next base: position 233,459,685 of record NC_139217.1, on the reverse strand, counting down.
TAGATCCAGGGGGTGTTTGAAGAGATATGATGGCTTCACTGTCAGAAAATTATCTCTGACATCACCACAAGGACACAGGATAAAGATACCACTATAGGAGTCGATGAGGTATTTCCAGCGTGAGTAAGGTACAATATATATATAATCAGCTACATACAATTTCTGTGAGTTAAGCTGTGTACACACGGGGGCGATAGGGGCTGAAATCGCTGGAAATATGGTCGCAGGCGACCATATTGCAGGTGATGGGTAGTGTGCCTGCTCCCGTTTTCAGCCCTGTTATAATCGCTGGTCGCAGGAGCTTACTGATTACCTCTGCAGCACCGCCGGCAGAGGTTCTCTTTCATCAGCGATCATCTCTGGTCGCTAATTAAAAGGAGAAACTGAGCAATATATCTCCCCCTTGTGTACCGGGCTTTAGGTGCATCCTAACCCCTATATATAATTAACGTCAGATTCACACATTGCTTGTTTTTGTTTTCTGTTCTCGATGATACCTAACGCGATCACGGTCAGAAAAAATATTTGCAATATCACTACAGGAATATAGAACAAAGTTATGTCTCATCACCACCCAACGTGAGGCAGCTCTGCATCTTATCACCTTCTATGGCTATACAGAAAATAGGTAAGTATTTTTCTGCACCTTTCACCTTATATTGGCAGTGACTGACTGACTGGTAGGACCTCTAATAGGCAGTCAGACACACAGGGCAGTCCCAGTGGAAGAGCTTTCCTTCTTCCCAGTCTGGGTTGCACTAAATACAGAATTGTCTTCCTGTAGAAGCCACCCCTGCCTTATCATGCATCCAGTCTGGCTTTTGTTGTTGCTGTATATGCAGTCCATAGAAGTTGGGGGTTTAAACATGGGCAGTTGCAACTGCAGCGGTCCCTAACAAATCCATTGTACAGGTGCTGGGACTTGGGGCTGACAGCTGTTTGCTATAAGGCACAGGTTCTCAAACTCGGTCCTCAGGACCCCACACATGTTTTGCAGGTCTCACAAAATCACAAGGGAAATAATCAGCTCCACCTGTGGATCTTTTAAAATGTGTCAATGAGTAATGAATGCACCTGTTGGGTGACCTGGAAAACGTGAACTGTGTGGGGTCCTGAGGACAGAGATTGAGAACCCCTGCTATAAGGGGATGGGGTAGTGGTAGCCCTCCTGCCAATCATACAAAGGAGCCACCACGATATCTCTTATATATTTAGCCAGATCTGTCACTCATCCCCTGTGTATATAACGTTCCCGCCCAGCGGGATACACAAACCCGCCCCCCTAGGGATAAGACCAGTGTTCTATGTGTATAACGTTCCCACCCAGTGTTATACACAAACCCAATTTCTCCTTCATCCACTAGGTGTCACTGGAGTTACACTGGGGAATAGAAGGCGACCACAGGGAGCATGGGCACTTTAAAATAATTAATCAGTGTGACCAACTCCTCCCCTTCTACTTCCCCTCCCAGGCAGTCTTAGATCGTGCCCAAAAGGGAGCAGGTCACATTTGGCTCATCTCCTGGGCTTTTTGATAATTAGGGCATAAAGCAGCAAGTTTTGCCTTTGAGGACAGGCAGATAGTTGCTGCTAATATCTGCCTGCGACGTGGGAGCCTGCCGGAGGGAGCCGGCTGCTGCTTAAGGGTTTGCGCCCGGCTCCCTGGCTGACAGAGACCACCGTCTCTGGAGCTGTAACGGGCGCCGCTCTAATGCAGCGTGCACCCGATCCTCCCCCAGCCCCACCGCCGACGGCATGGCCGCAGCACTGTGAGTATTACCCTGCCTTCCTATTAGAGGAAGGTCAGGGACACAAACGGCGGTGCAGCAGAGGGTTTTTTAAACCTGGCGCCATTATGGGTGACGGAGCTGCCAGGCGGGGGGCGGAGTTACCGCGCGGTACTTCCCAGCAGGCCTTGGCATACCCCAGCGTTCCTGCAAGTCGCGGCGGCCATCTTGGACATTTGGCGCCGTTTGAACACGCTGCTGGAGGCTCCACAGTTGCGCTGCAGATCTATCCTGACTGCAGTTGGGCGATTCCTGTCCCCTGGTGACCGTCCTGCTGAACGCTCTATCCGGTCTGTGAGTTACAGTGGGGATTAGAGCTAGGTGGAGACAGTTTGGGCTGTGTCTCAAACTTAGAGCTATAGCGCTCCTAGGTATATGCCATAGCGCTGTACAAAGCTCTGTGACAGCTCTTTTACTTTCACTGTCTCTCCCTTCCAGCATAATATATTGCTGCCTATCCTATACCTACTATCTGTGATCAGTCTGGTAGTGTGTGGTGATTGCTGGGTGTTCTGTTGAACCATGGCAGGGGGTAGCTCCAAGAGGGTTACTTGCAAGAAGTGTGCTGTTAAATTTACACCTTCTAAGGAGGGAGACTCTGTATGTGATAAATGCGCTGCTTTACCCCCAGCTCCAGAGTCCCCCGTTCATACCCCTGTTTGGGCATCACAATTAGCTGATGTGATGTCTCATTTAGCTTGCGAGCTCTCTGCAGCTCAAAAGGACAGAGAAACTTCCAGAACTCAACAGGCTTCCTTGACTTCTGCTGTGCAGAGCTTAACAAAGGCCTTGACACCAGCAGAGGGCGCCATTGCTTCATCTTCTAGGCAAGATCCCCCTACCTTACTCAGGAAAAGGGTATTACAGCCCTCTGGGGATTCTGGGGAGTATGATGATATGCCTGATCTGGAGGAGGGCGAATTTGCTCTTCCAGATAATTATGATGATGATGATGATGTGGAACCTGAGGCTCAGGTGTTAGTTACACAAGAGCCGGCCTCAGCCACTCCAGGTCTGGAGGACCTTATACATATGGTTAAGGTTGCCTGCAAGGTGTCAGATGACACAGACATTCCTGCTCGTCCTTCTTTCTTTGGAAAGAGACAAAGGCAGTCACCCACCTTCCCCCCAGCGGAGGAGTTGGATGAACATATATTGCAGGCTTGGAATCATCCTGATAAAAAATTCCAGGTACCTCAGAGGTTTCTGGCTGCTTATCCTCTTCCACCAGAGGGTAGAAAGAGGGTCGAGATTCCTCCAGTAGTGGACTCTTCAGTCTCACAACTGTCCAAAAAGACGGTTCTCCCGGTGCCGGGTGCAACCACTCTTAAGGATACTTCTGACCGTAAGTTGGAGGTAACCCTTAAGAACATTTTTTCAGCAGCTGGAATTATTCAGCGTCCGGCCCAGGTCGGGTGCTGGGTAAATAAAGCCATGGGGGTATGGGCTTCTCAGATCCTAACAGAGGTCCGTGAGGGCTCTGACCCTGCTTCAATTGTTCAGCTGGCTGAACAGATTCAGGAGGCATCAAATTATCTAATAGACGCCTCTTCTGACGTCTGCATGGTTGCAGCCAAGGTTTCGGCCTTATCTATATCAGCTCGCAGAGCTCTCTGGTTACGCCAATGGCAGGCTGACGCAGAGTCCAAGCGTGCTGTGGAGGCCCTGGCGTTCAATGGGGAGGTTCTTTTCGGGCCAGAGCTCGACAAGTGGATCTCCCAAGCAACGGGGGGTAAGTCCCACTTCCTTCCCTCAGCGGCTCCTCCAGCTACACGCAGGACCCCTCAAAGGCCCTCTTTTCGGTCCTTTCGGCCTACGACCAGATTCAGAGGTCGTTCCAGAGGCGGAGCTCCATCTAGAGGCTCCAGAGGACGAGGCAGAGGCGCCTCGGCAGCTGTCCAGGAGCCCAAGTCCTCCAAGCCAGCCGCATGACTGTCCACGGTCTCATCTGGGGGATCCCAGAGTCGGGGCCCGACTGCTGTCCTTCTGTCACATCTGGCTGCAGTCTTGTCAGGACTCGTGGGTAAGGGATCTCGTGACCCAGGGTTACAAAATCCATTTCAGATTAGTCCCTCTAAACAGGTTTTTCAAGACCGGTCTCCCAGTCTCAGGAGACAAGGCGCAACTTCTGTTGTCAGCAATCAACAAGCTGCGGACAACGGGAGTTGTGATACCAGTACCCGAGGATCAGCGTACTCAGGGATACTACTCCAGTCTGTTCCTTGTGCCGAAGCCGGATGGCTCGGTAAGGCCTATACTAAATCTAAAGGATTTGAATCCGTTTCTACAAGCGGTCAAATTCAAGATGGAGTCCCTGCAGTCGGTGATTCAGGGACTGGAACAGGGAGAGTTCCTGGTATCCTTGGATATCAGGGACGCATACCTGCACATCCCCATCTGGCCTCCTCACCAGGCCTTCCTCCGGTTCGCTATACAGGAACAACACTGGCAGTTCCAGGCCCTGCCGTTCGGTCTCTCATCGGCCCCCAGGGTCTTCACCAAGGTGATGGCGGTGATGATGGAGGTCCTCAGGGCACAGGGGATTACCATCATCCCCTACTTGGACGATCTTCTTCTGAAGAATCGTTCGAGGGAGGCCCTGTTGTCCAACATACGACTCACCCAGGAGACTCTCATCAGTCATGGGTGGATTCTGAACTTTGCAAAGTCTCAGCTACAGCCGTCCCAACGTCTTCTCTTTTTGGGGATGATTCTGGACACCCAGCAGATGAAGGTTTTTCTACCGCCCGACAAAGTTCAGTCCCTGCAGGTCCTGGTCAGGTCGGTCTTGCGACGGCCACAGGTAACGGTGCACCTTTGCACCAGACTCTTGGGGAAGATGGTGTCCTCCTTCGAGGCGGTACAATATGGCCGCTTCCACTCGCGCCAATTCCAGTTGTCTCTCCTTCACCAGTGGTCAGGGTCTCACCTGCATCTTCAGCAGCGGGTGACCCTGTCTCCTCGAGCCCGTCTGTCTCTGCTGTGGTGGCTCAACTCCGAAAACCTGCAAAGGGGCAGGAGGTTCGGCATATGGGAGTGGACTCTCCTCACCACAGACGCCAGCCTTCGAGGCTGGGGGGCGGTAACGCTGGAACACCAGTTCCAGGGTTTATGGACGAGGCAGGAGAGCTTACTCTCCATCAATGTGCTGGAACTCAGAGCAGTCTACTATGCTCTTCTGCAGGCGGGACACCTGCTGCGGGGCAGAGCAATCAGAGTTCAGTCCGACAACGCCACAGCCGTCGCCTACATAAACAAACAGGGCGGCACTCGGAGCAAGGCGGCGATGAAGGAAGTAAGCAGGATCATCCTCTGGGCTCAGAATCATGCTCAGGCCTTGTCAGCGGTGTTCATCCCCGGAGTAGACAATTGGGAGGCCGACTTTCTAAGTCGGCAACATGCCCACCAGGGGGAGTGGTGCCTCAACCCTCAGGTATTTCAGTCCCTAGTACATCGTTGGGGGTGTCCGCAGGCGGATCTGATGGCGTCCCGCCACAACTTCCAGCTCCCAACATACTTCGCACGGACTCGAGATCCTCAGGCCGCAGGGGTGGACGCTCTGGTCGCCCCTTGGCCGTTCCAGTTCATTTACCTCTTTCCTCCCTTTCCGCTGATACCTCGGGTATTACAGCGCATTCGCAGGGAGGGGGTAACAGCGCTTCTGATAGCGCCGGATTGGCCCCGGCGCTCGTGGTACACCAACCTGACGGATCTTCTAATCGACGAGCCGTGTCCGCTACCTCTTCAAGAGGACCTCCTCAGTCAGGGTCCCTTCATCTACCCAGATTTAGGACGTCTACATTTGACGGCGTGGCTGCTGAGAGGTCCATCTTGAGACATGCAGGTATCCCTAGGGCAGTGATACCTACAATGATGAGGGCCAGGAAGGAAGTCACCTCCAGACACTATCATCGTATTTGGAGATCCTATGTGGCGTGGTGCGAAAGACGCAGAGTGTCCTCTACTCTGTTCAAGAAGGCTCGGTTGCTCCTGTTTTTACAGGAGGGGTTAAACTCTGGACTTAGACTGAATACACTTAAGGTGCAGGTTTCAGCACTTTCAGTTTTTTTCCAGAAACATATAGCTCTCATTCCGGAAGTCCACACTTTTTTCCAGGGGGTGCTGAGGCTTCAGCCCCCTATTCGTCCGCCTACGGCTCCCTGGGACCTAGAGTTGGTCCTCAGATATTTGAAGTCATCAATATTTGAGCCGTTAGAAGAGGTGGATCTTCGATATCTCACTTGGAAGGTGGTTCTTCTTTTGGCTCTGGCCTCGGCCAGACGCGTCTCGGAACTAGGGGCGCTTTCTTGTCGCTCTCCGTTCCTCCAGTTTCACCCGGACAGAGCGGAGCTCCGTACCAGTCTCTCCTTCCTTCCAAAGGTGGTCTCAGCGTTCCACGTGAACCAACCCATAGTGGTTCCAGCATTCACAGAGGCTTCACCTGAGGATAGGTCTTTGGATGTGGTGAGGGCCCTGCGGATTTATGTCTCGCGCACGGCCTCTCTTCGCAAGACGGATGTCTTGTTTGTTACCTACGACCCAGTGCGTCGTGGATGGCCGGCTTCAAAGCAAACGCTGGCCAGATGGATCCGTCTGACAATTCGTCAGGCATACCTTGCTGAGGCTCAGACGCCTCCTACTAACATAGGTGCGCACTCCACCAGATCGGTGGGTCCTTCATGGGCGGCTGCCCGTGGGGTCTCCTTGCAACAGCTCTGTCGTGCTGCGACATGGTCTGGTCGGCACACCTTTGTGCGCTTTTATAGGTTTGATACCTTTGCGGCACCAGCTTCTCAGTTTGGCCGCTCTGTTTTAAGGGGATCTCAGCGCTCACCCACCCGGGTTGAAAGCTCTGGGACGTCCCCAGTGTAACTCCAGTGACACCTAGTGGATGAAGGAGAAACAGGGATTTTGTACTTACCGTAAATCCTTTTCTCCGAGTCCACAGGTGTCACTGGACGCCCGCCTCAGCGCTGTTCTCCACCTGTTATGTTCAGTGTTAGGTTCCTATTGGGTAACCTCTGGAGTTTTCCCTTGTCAGGGTTATTTAAACATGGTTATTACACACCTGTCTCATCTGGTTTGACTCTGTGTGTGTGTGTGTTTGTTTTTTCATATATATATATACATTCTTTTTCTACTATTTGTATTGAATGATGTTATGTTGTGATGAACCTCCTCTCGGATGTGTGTTATATCTTTCTGCTCCCTTTCGGGCACGATCTTTATGACTGCCTGGGAGGGGAAGTAGAAGGGGAGGAGTTGGTCACACTGATTAATTATTTTAAAGTGCCCATGCTCCCTGTGGTCGCCTTCTATTCCCCAGTGTAACTCCAGTGACACCTGTGGACTCGGAGAAAAGGATTTACGGTAAGTACAAAATCCCTGTTTTGGGAATAGATTTTGTGATACCAGTAAGCGCAGTTCAATGAAAAAAATGGATGTGTTGCTGGAGCTCGGCGCAACCCCTTTCATTAAAATGTACGAGACAACTTGTATTTAAACAAGAATTTATTGATAAGACAATGGGGAATAAAAGACAATGGGAAAATAAAATGAACAATAGAATTTGGTGAGGACTTCACCTGAATACCATACAAATCATGCAGAAAAACAATTAAGCATGGGGGTCTTGATCTCACCGAAAGCAGGGGGTGCGGTGGGCTATACTTCTAGTAGAAGGTCTGCGGCACCACCGCAGATGGCTTGCCTGGATCAAGATCCACAATGGTAAAGTGCTGGTGCGTCCTTGATAAAGTGTCCTGTGCCTTCTTGTAAAGTGCAGAAGTGTCTCTTGTTGCACTGGTGAAGGTGAAAGTGTCCGTGAAGCTGCAACGCGTTTCGGAGAAACTACAGTCTCCTTTTTCAAGCTGGATGTGACACTTGCTGTAACTGAGCCCGTTTTTGTACCCTGTACCGGATATCAGCTGATTTGCGTCTCCCAATGGTGTTTCCGCGATTCTCGCGGGCCGGAAGTGCCGTGCGTTCCACACGGCACTTCCGCTTGCGTTTCACCTGTATGCAGACGCTGTAGCTCCGTCCTGATACTTTTTAAACGGTAACTCTCGTTTCTTTATTACAGGACCAAAGAACTTACAAACCACTTGGATTCTTTATATGTTAACGCTCTGGCATTGTAATCCGGGATTTTCTTAGAACGCTGCACGTTGAATCTTTTTCCGCCATCTTTGTACTGGGCAGAAGTGAGGGCAGACTTTCAATCCCTTAGCCATTCAATGCGAAAAGAACGAAGGGGAGGTTTCTCCTCATATACCTTCTATGCTGTACTTCGTATTCCAGCAGAGTCCATCCCTTATTACCGGGAGGACCTCCCCCGTTCAGAACTTTCATTCTTTATCGCCGGTACATATAATAGAAAATAGTAGAAAAAGATATATTAATGCTCATAAAATACCATAAAGACATTTTAAAAAACATTTCTGTGAAGATTCATATTTTTTAAAAAACGACCAATTTATTAAAAGCAAGTTATAATGAAAGTTTAAAAAGGAAGATAAACATTCTAAAAATCATTTTAAAAACCATTTTAGTTCAAAATCTGCATTATGACCATGCGGGTGTAAACTATTCAGTGTAAAAATCCATTTCATCTCATTTTTAGCGAGCCTGGTTTCCAAATCTCGAGTTTTCCAGTTTGTGCTCACTTGTTGGATCCCCAGGAATCTTTTTATCCCCCCCTCACATTTTTGATGGGGTTTTAAAAAATGATCTGAGAGGGGATGGGTCACACAGCCTTTACGTATGTTATAAATGTGTTCGGCTGATCGCAACTTTAGGTTCCTGGTGGTTTTTCCTATGTAGATTTTGTTACACTCGCATTCAAGTAGATATATAACATTCCTCGAATGACAAGTAATGAACTGGTTGATTTTATATTCTACCCCATTTGCCTCAAAGGAGGTTGCCTAAAGAATGAAAGTTCTGAACGGGGGGAGGTCCTCCCGGTAATAAGGGATGGACTCTGCTGGAATACGAAGTACAGCATAGAAGGTATATGAGGAGAAACCTCCCCTTCGTTCTTTTCGCATTGAATGGCTAAGGGATTGAAAGTCTGCCCTCACTTCTGCCCAGTACAAAGATGGCGGAAAAAGATTCAACGTGCAGCGTTCTAAGAAAATCCCGGATTACAATGCCAGAGCGTTAACATATAAAGAATCCAAGTGGTTTGTAAATTCTTTGGTCCTGTAATAAAGAAACGAGAGTTACCGTTTAAAAAGTATCAGGACGGAGCTACAGCGTCTGCATACAGGTGAAACGCAAGCGGAAGTGCCGTATGGAACGCACGGCACTTCCGGCCCGCGAGAATCGCGGAAACACCATTGGGAGACGCAAATCAGCTGATATCCGGTACAGGGTACAAAAACGGGCTCAGCTATAGCAAGTGTCACATCCAGCTTGAAAAAGGAGACTGTAGTTTCTCCGAAACGCGTTGCAGCTTCACGGACACTTTCACCATCACCAGTGCAACAAGAGACACTTCTGCACTTTACAAGAAGGCACCAGCACTTTACCATTGTGGATCTTGAGCCAGGCAAGCCATCTGCGGTGGTGCCGCAGACCTTCTACTAGAAGTATAGCCCACCGCACCCCCTGCTTTCGGTGAGATCAAGACCCCCATGCTTAATTGTTTTTCTGCATGATTTGTATGGTATTCAGGTGAAGTCCTCACCAAATTCTATTGTTCATTTTATTTTCCCATTGTCTTTTATTCCCCATTGTCTTATCAATAAATTCTTGTTTAAATACAAGTTGTCTCGTACATCTTAATGAAAGGGGTTGCGCCGAGCTCCAGCAACACATCCATTTTTTATACACAAACCCGCCCCCCCTAAGGAAAAGACCAGTGTTCCAATCACCCCACCCCCTTGACACCACCTTCCCCCACCCAGCCACCATTTCTCCACAGCCACCATCCACCATTACTCCCGCACCCCCCCCCCCCGCAATTCACGGCCCCCCCGCAACCCCCCCCTCCCGTGATGCACGCGACCCCCCTCCCGTGAGGCGCGACCCCCCCCCTCCTGTGATTCGTGGCGACCCCCCCTCCCGCGATTCATGCACCCCCTCCCGCAATTTGCGGACCCAAGCCCCCTCCCGCGATTCACAGCACCCCCCGCAGACCCCCTCCCGTGATTTTTGCCCCCCCCCCCCAAAGGGCAGGCGACAGGGGGGGTCAAGGGGGACACTCGTACCGGGCTCCAACTAGTTGAGGGGCCCACAAGGCGTTGAGGGACTCAGGGGCTGTAAGCATGGCTGCCTAGTTACCTGTCTGGCTACCCGTACTAATGAGTTTAGTGACATCACGCAACGCACCAAACCACACCACGCACAATGCTGAGCCCTCCCATCTGCCCTTCCCTATTATATTGCATAGTAAATATTAATTATCGGTTTATTTCTAATAATAAAAAAATACATTCAATAGACTATGTAATAAAAATCCGCATGCAGTGTTGCGGGCCACTGAAATATGTGTTCCGGGCCCCAAGATTTCTATTGCCAGCCCTGCCCCCGCGATTCACGGCACCCCCGCGCCTCCCCTCCCACGATTCGCCGCGCTCCCTCCGGCAATTTGCGAACTCTAGCCCCCTCCACTATTCACGGCAGTCCCCCTCCTGTGATTTTAGCCCCCACCTGCAATTCACGGCCCCCCTCCAGCGATTCACCCCCCCGCGCGCGCACGCGATTTGCGCACCCCCACTGCCTCTCCCGCGATTCACGGACCCCCACAGCACCTCCTGTGATTAGCGACCCCCCCCGCGATTCACACACCCCCCTCCCGCGATTTGCAGACCCCTCCCACGATTCACGGCACCCCCCCTCCTGTGTTTTGCAGCCCCCTCCCGCGATTCATAACCCCCGTGCCCCCCTCCCGCGATTCGTGGACCCCCCCTCCCGCAATTCACGGACCCCCACAACCCCCCCTCCCGCAATTCACTGACCCCCACAACCACCCTCCCGCAATTTGCGGACCCCCCCTTTCCCGCGATTCAAACCCCCTGCGATCTGCGGACCCCCGCCCCCTCCCGCTAATCGCAGATCCCCGCAAACCCCCCCCCTCCCGCAATTTGCAGACCCCCTGACCCCCTTCCAGCAATTCTCCCCCAAGTGGACCCCTGCGACCCCGCTCCCACATTTCACATACCCCCGGGAGAATAGGGGAACCTGCACCGCCACAAGCAGTTGCCGCCCCTAGGTGGAAAATCCGGCTCTAGCTGCCGCGCTGCAGGTTCCCCCACTGCCAGAAGTGTCCCCACGGTCAGCTGCACCAGCACGATAACTTTTATACATGTCTTGCCCACATACCACTATTATACAGCCTCCTGCTCTCATGCACCCTCACTCCCTCCCAGTGGGAGGGGACGCTCACCCACTGGTGGGAGCTGCATACTGTCCCTCACCCTCTTACAGTTCTAGGGATGCCCATCGACCATCAATGATTTCAAATCATCGATGGTTTATGGTCGATGTTTAATACTTTTGCCATCGATGTGGGAGGACCAGATGGTTTCCCTACATCAATGGCAAAGGAGAACCGATCAAGTTTCAATTTTTTTTAAGGTGCTGGGACACGGAGCATAGCTCCGCCCCCACACACCCGGAAGTCCCGCCACCGAGTTTTGATTACCCACGGCCTCTTCAGTCACATATAATGGATGACCATCGATAGCTACAACAATCGATGGTTATCCAAGTAATATGTTACTAATATCGATGGCAGGGTGCAAAATCGCCATCAATGCCAACCATCGATGGCGTCTGCACCAATGCCCATCCCTACTCTGCAAGAGCCAAAAACCTTTACTACCCCTCATGCCCATACACCTCTATCACTGCCCTGCCTCCTGTTCTCCTGTCCCGTAACTTCCACCAGTGGGGACCTGCTCACCCTGTGTTGCCCATATTCCCCTATCATGCTTTACCACCCAGCCTCCTGCTCTCATGCACCCTAACTCCCACCCAGTAGGAGGAGACACTGACTCAGGGGCACCATCTTGTGCTGCCACGCTGGACCCTCACCCACTGGCAGAAGCTGCACAGTGTCCCCCACCCTCCTCTTTAGTCCCCCATATGCCCACACACCCCATCACTACCAAGCTTCCTGCTCTCCTGAACCGTAACTTCCACCACTGGGGAGTCACTGACGCTGTGTTGCCCACATACCCCTATCATGCCTCATAGCCTAGCCTCCTGCTCTCATGCACCCTAACTCCCACCCAGTAGGAGGAGACACTGACTCAGGGTCACCGTCCTGTACTGCCACGCTGGACCCTCACCCACTGTCAGAAGCTGCACAGTATCCCCCCACCGTCCTCTTTAGTCCCCCTTATGCCCACACACCCCTATCACTACCCAGTCTCGTGTTTTTCTGTGTCGTGACCTCTGCCAGTGGGGAGCCGCTGACCCAAAAACACCCTAATATACTATTGCACACACACACCTAAACAACCGCTTTTTAATTAAACAAAACAATACACACCCCCTTCCAAATCATATGCTCTCTATTTAACACATTTCACCTATAACTCAAGTTGCAATACAATTCTAACCATATTTCTCACAATACAAACGTTCACAAATTAAGGGGGCGCAGCCCCTTACGACCGTGTGAAGAGCGCCCGTAGGGTGCGATAAATCACCTAGTTGCTCATTATCCAGTGTGTATGCCACACTGATGGAGGATGCATGTTTAGTCGTCTGTAAATGCACAGATGAGGTAGCGGATCATTAATGAGGTTTATGCTGCATTCTCGATAATCTGCCCAAATTCCCTATGATTTATCCTGATTACCAGTCCACAAATTCAGTGTAGTATGGTTGAAAATTGGGAACCCAAAAAAATAAATAAAAAACACTTAGTTTTACACACTGAAAAAACAGCCAGTTTGTCAGCCCAATTTAAGAAACAAAACTTAGTGGGGCCTGATTAATACTTAAGTACACAAACCAACCATTTGCTTATAACTGAAACAATGCAGTGCAGTGCAGTGCAGAACAGATCCTTTGTCAGGTTGGGGCAGGCTCAGCTCTGCACAGTGTTCTTGAAAACACAGGCATGTTGCCTACTTTCTAGGTGTGCCTTTGCCAGTGTCTGCATCTTCCGATCTTTCGATGCAGATTTACTGCCCTTGGCATTTTCTCAGTGATGTTCTGTGGCCATTACTCAGATGGTTGCGATGATCCGATACTCAGCACTCAGACAAGTGATGTCAGCAATAGGCATTTTAGTATCCTCAGACATTTTCTGGGGCATTAGAATATTTTGGAACCACTATTGTCCCCACATTTCACTAAAACTGCATTGTTGCACACTGGGTCTATTAGGAGTGCCTAGAAAAAATATTGTCCAAAAATTTAGAAAAACCTCCACTGTGGAGCTGTACATTATTTATGTGCTCCACCTACAGTCCAGCATGGTTTGTCCCGGTATGGTTATTTGCGCTTTTTTCTTTTCTCCCACCTAGAATGAGGCCCTATTTGCTTTATAAAAAAAAGTATTCATTTTGCAGATTTAAATTTTTAGCTCATAGAGTCAGCATAGCACCTAGCAGTTATCTGCATATGATTAAAGGGTTTTAATTTTAATATACCTCAATTTGAGAGATACCAGTTAGGACATTTCCAATCAGCAGCTTCATTATTACAAAATAAGAGCATGCTAAATAATTGAGGTATTGAGATTTCACAAATCAAATAAAGTACAGTATATACCACTGGTCCCCAACCTTTTTTGGGGCTTGGGCTACTCGAAACAAAATAAACTGCCTGAAGTGCTACTAAAATAAAAAATCTGCATAATAATTGAAAAATGCCCTTTACATATTATGCCACACACTGTAATGCCCCTGACACATTATGCCACATACCACAATGCCCCAGACACAATACGCCACACAGTGCAATGTCCAATATCCCGCATACTTACCTCCCAACACTGGAGGCATAGAAGAAACATCAGGAAATTAGAGGGCAAGAGCTACTATCGTAGTACTCCTGCAAGGCCACATGCCCCATTTTTTCCGCTTTGGGGTATGGCCAGTACTCAGAGCTGCTGGCCATGCCCCCAGGCTCTCTGAATAGATGCTGTGCCATATATACACGTCACCAGCAGTGCCAGTTACACAATGCTGCCAATACCCGAAGTAATGCCATAAACACAATGCCCCCTCCCAGCAGTGCCAGATAAACAATACCTGCCCTATTGTGATGCTATTCTAAATAAATACACTGCGCGCACCAAAAAATGGGTGTAGCCACATGGGGTGCAGCCAATAAAAATGGGGAAAAGATACACATATGCCCCCAATAGTGCAGTTCCAGATACACATATGCTCCCACGGTGCCAGAATCACATATGCCCACAATGTGCCACAATTTCCCAGCAGCAGCACAACTCACTATTTTTGCTCCTGCGGCTGCTGGGGAGAGGAGAGTACGGTGTCCTTCTGCTGGTTGTCCGTCTGTCTCCGCTTCCACCTCTTCCCTTCTGAATGGAGGAGAGCACAGCACATTGCACGTCTCTCGTTACCCTCACTTCCCTGTGACAGGGCCATCAGTCAATCAAAGCTCACGGGCTGGCTCCTTATTGGCTGGCGGTCCAGTCACAGGGATACAGTGAAGGGAAGGAGACGCGCAATGCACTCTCCTCAGAAGGGAAGAGGCGTCGGGCAATGGACGGGCAGGAAGCTGCAGAGTGGTCGAGCCACAGGTAGCGACCAGGGTTGAACACCGATTGGTCCTGTTCACTGCAATGTAAAAACTGGCTCTGGGAGATACTCTGTTTGCAAGCTGAATCGCACCCGGGTTGGAGCTGGGTACAAAACGCCGGGTTCGACCAGGTGTGTAGATGGAAAAGGGGTATTACTAATGCGGCTTCATAATTGGAAGTTTGATACCTTTATAATAATGTGGTAGTCTGTGATAGAGATGTAATTTCCAAAGCTTGATTTGTGTTTCTCAATATGGTCATCAGTTGCATTCATACAAATTAAGTCTCTACAGAGATTAAACGGGATATTACATCCTCTAAAGTTTCGAGATGCTCAAAGCCACTTCAGTATCCATGATCTCTGCACTACTCACAGTGAAGGTACACCTCCATTTGTATCTCTGGCTTGATTACGCAACAAAACTATGAATAGGTCTCAAAAATGTGACACTTAAAACATTCTGCGATTACATTTCTGACCAACTCGGAAGTTACGGTATTGTATGGGGTTTATCAATAGGAGTATAGTTTGTATAAAGGATGCCCTCTATAGTGGCTCACTGCATTATACAGCATTCCCTGGGAACTACACTGTGTTTTACATTAGAATGCTCTGTGTTGTACAATAGCGATGCTTTTGTGCACGGTACAGGTTTAGCCATGCACAGCGTTGCCGCTCATGCTTGTTTGTTGCGCAAAAATTGCACCCACAGTGCGGAATCCCCAAGCATTTCTATGAGCTGCAAGAGTGAATTAGTCACACATGTGTGGCAACAGGATTGCCCCAATAAGTCACACATGGCGAATGGCGCAGCAACAATGAGTGAGGCTACATACATAAACCCACTTTTAAATTATGTTCCAGGGGCACTTTACATTCTAAATCTGCCCCTAGCAGAGCTGCATAAAGTTTAGTTATATAAAACATTTTTTTTATATATATATAGAACATGGACGCCATTAAGATTTTCTCAAGAGAAAAATGTTTTTTTTTTATTAATTATACAAAGTCACTGTAGCCAAGCATGAATGTAAAAATTACAAATGAAGTGATATATTCAATTGACCCCTTTAAAGAGGGTGAAAGACCACAATTTGGCAGCCATTTTCAGATGTGTACATAAATATTGTTTCCTCACTAAGATGTATTTGCCTTATGCAAGTAAAGACAGGTTTATAGTTATAACTTTCTGACTTTGTTCTACTTGAGACTTTTCTTCCTATGCACAGCCTGTTTGAGGAAGTGGTGAGGTAATTTCGGTATCACACAGCATATGGCCACAATTTGCTGGGTTTCAGATGGCCTGATTCTGGTTCACTTGCAAAAGCAAATTCTCTCAAATGGACAAAACCATGTGCACTGCAGGTGGGACAGATGTAACATGTGCAGAGAGAGAGTTAGATGTGGGTGAGTTTTTTTGTTTCTGTGCAGAGTAAATACTGACTGTTTTATTTTTACACTGGAATATAGATCTCAGTTTGAAGTACAAATCCCACCGAAATCTAACTCTCTCTGCACAGGTTACATCTGACCCACCTGCAGTGCACATGGTTTTATCCATTAGAGAGAATTAGCTTTTGCGAGTGAACCAGAATCAGGCCCAAAATGTCTGCTGAACATTTTAGTATAGAAAACCATGCAGGCTGACCCAGTTTAACAGGTTGTTTTTTTTTTAAAGTGTGTATACCGTTACAGACATAAATAGAACACAAAACATAGTAGCATATCATTTATTGAGCATCTTAGTACAACATACAAAGCCCTGCCAACCAAACATAACTGTACCAGAACTTTAATAAAAGTAACATTTCTTTACAGGGTCTTACTTCACAATCTTTCAGAAGGGATCTCACTGCACTGGTGATAATAATTCAGAAAAATAAAAAAGGCTGAAACAGCAGACTATAATAGGACTCCTAGAGCCAAATGGATCAAGCTTCAAAAAGTGATAAAGTGGAGAATGATAAACAACCAGCCAATCCACTCCTATCTTTCATTTTTCAAACCCAGCCTGTAACATGGCACGTAGGAGCGGATTGGCTGGCAGTTTATCATTCTCCATTTTATCACTTTTTGAAGCTTGATACATCTGGCCCTAATCTGAAATATTTTTAGGTAACGTTTTAAAGCACATAAAAAGAAAACCTCACAAAATTGTGACATTTCTACAAAGCTGGCATAACAGCAAGTACTGAGGTATTACTTTTTTCTTTGTAACAGTAAACCAAGGTTAAAAATGGATTCATCACAAGGTAGCAGGTGGCTGCCAAACACTGTTTTTGCCCTTTAAAAAGGAACATACTCCCTGAACCATCTTCACACAAACTGTATTCAGAATGGCACTTTGAGACAGGCACATGGCAAGTACATCATTGGCTTGTGTATTGCAAGATAAATCTTAAATAAGTTTGTGTATTCATCAAGGACAACAAAAATACAAAGACTGACCATGCAAGCAACAAAACAATGCATTTCCAGCAGGTTCTCTCAAACCCAAATAGAAGTGTACTGTATGAAACAGATCTGTAACAGCAATGGCCCATTAACTCCCCATGTAAAATACAAAGATTCGCTCAGCCGCTTGATTGCAGTTTTCCTTGTGACTTTCATAAATCGGCACATTCCTTCCAGGTTTCACAAAGCATGTAACTAAACAAACTTCCATGTAATTATAGTTTCTACATAATATAAATGTGGAGCGTCTGTAGCTTCTACTGTGTTCGAAGTTGATAATCTATTACAAAAGGAGGGAAAAAATGTTGTCGTAAATTGCATTAGGACTTGCATGTTCTGTGAGTAAATTTTAACCATGTGCAAAATATACGTTACAATCTATAGAGCAGGTCTCTGAAGTAAAGACATAAATTTGATAATTATTACATTTACAGTACAACACAAATGTAAATAGAGAGCACTGTGCAACTCAAATATACACAATTCTGTAGTTTGCTCAAAGGTGGACAATTGGGTCTAGCTGTCTCAGAGGAGAAGATGGATATCAGAGAAATATATTAATATTAGGTTGCCGTGAGACTCATATCCAAAATGCTTGGGACTAGAAGTATTTTGAACTTCGAATTCTCAGTACTTTGGAATATTTGCCTATCATAATACAATATCCAGTGGCAGAACTCTCCAGGGGCAGCAGCTGAGGAGACGCATCAACAGTGGTACCACCTGGGGCTTGGTGTTGGAATAACGTAACAGTGGCAGTACATAGTGCACCTAGTGGGCAGTGCGTTGCTCAAAGCTATCGCACATCAGGCAGAAGCTACGGTCTGTGGTGCTAGTGTCTGGCACAGCACTGCTCTACAGTGAAGAAACTCAGAATTAACTACAGCTCCCAGCAGCAAAGGCTGGCGGAAGCTGTAGTTTATTTTGAGTTAATCACTGTAATGAAGTCGCATGGAACACTGGCACCAGTAACAATACATGTTCTGCAGCACAACAAATAGTATTATCGGTGGGCAGCCAGCAACAAGCACTCGAGACAGAGAACATATCTAGAAGGTAAAGTGCACTAGAGAGGGGTGTCAGGTTTAAAGGTTTAAAGCTGGGTACAAAGATCAGACAGTCATCGGTCACGTTGGCAAGTGTGTACTGAATCGGATATCAGAGACACAATGCTACTGGATGTGGCCACTGAATGATATACTTTTAAATATGCTTGGGATAGGCATATTACTATCCTTAAAAAGAACTAAGGATAAAATAGGGTTCAGCTTTCCTTAAGGAGTAATGTGTTATGTGTGGCCCGAAGCATAATCCCTATTAAGTGACGGCATTGGGAAAAGAGGGAGCCAGCACTTGCCCGGCATACATATTCGTAGTGGTAAACCACAGGATACCCCCCCTTAGTATTTGTTCAGAATCTTATGGGTAAATTTACTAAAGCGTCCAAAAATGAAAAGAGGTGATGATGGCCATAACAGCCAATCAGATTCTGTCTATCATTTTCTAAGATGCAATAGAGCAATAATAGACAGAATCTGATTGGTTGCTATGGGCAACATCCCCTCTTAATTTTTAGAAGCTTTAGTAAATGTACCCTGTAGTATCTTCTTTCTTTTAAATGAGGTTATGTTGGATTTGAAATAAACCATGATGAGGGAGATCTTTCACCATCGCTACATGTATTCAGGATTTTAGGTAGTATATGGTGTGCTTGTCAATAACTTAAGGTGCCCATACAGGTTACAATTATTGTATAAAATATTGTATACAATATATCATCTCGGTTTGGCGATGAGATGAGATCTAGTACAAAAAGTATGTGCAGCACATACTTTTTTACTAGATCTCATCGTCAAACCAAGATGCGATATTGTATACAATAATTGTATTGTGTATGGGCACCTATAAGACACAGCACAACAGACATGGGGGCGCACTTTTTTGTCAGAGCAAATAGATTTTATTGTTCCTCCTGTACTGCAGGATGACCCCTGCTTGCCTCGGTGAGATCATCGCACACTGGGTTGAGGAGGTCTATAATATGGCACATTTTCCCATGCTCTACACTGGCATTTATTACAGAATATTTAATCTCCGGGACAATATATATTTGCTAATTATGCTTTTTGAATAAATTGTATATACAACTTTGACTTTTCATATTACATTAACCCTTTCAGTGCCAAAATCTGTGAGAGATGTGCAACATATCGGCTATAAAAACGCCAGCACTTATCACATTTGTCATATGAATTCAAATAAAATATTGTCTAAAAATATATAAGCTTATTAGATTCAGTACCATTACTTAAAAGGATAAAATATAGTGTCACCAAAAGCAATATTCATAAAGCAGCGTTTAAGCATGGTTACATAGGTTGGCAAACATGCAGATACAATTCCTAAGTTGCATCACCATACAGCCGGAGCCAAACAAATGAATGCTTGGTTTCTTAAAATATCAATCTTGCTTGGCAATTTTCACACCAATTTTAACAAATTCACTTAGCACTCAAAGGGTTGTACTGAAATTATACTCCTGGCCTTTTAAGATCATCAACTAAGTGTGTGGTGAATTTCAATAAACACTAATGCTTCTCAATGATATTGCAATGTCTTTTCCACGTATAAAATTTACCTCCATTCTGGGTTATATACCGCACCCATGGCAATGCCTGGTAACCACTCTTCTCAATTATTTTCAAGTAACGGACCTGTACAGACAATTGAAAAGAGGTTATATTCTGAATAAAAATATAGTTACACAAAAAAAAAAAAAAAGCACTACAGGCTTAGGGGGATATTCAATCCCCGGCGAGCATCTCCCGTCGGGGAGATGCTCACCGGGCCCTATTCAATGCTGTCTTCCCCGACAGCATTAAGCAGGGTTTCTCGGCAGAACAAGCCCGACATCACTAGCTGTCGGGCTCGTTCTGCCGAGAACGGTCGGGAAGTGACAAGCTGCTGGCTGCAGCTCGCCTCTTCCCGGCCGCAACTCACGGCCACGCCCCCTTTTCGCTCCCCTGCAGGCGGGACATTGAATCCCGACTGCATGTTCTCTGTCGAGCTGACCAAGAACGGGACTGGGTCACGGCGGTCAAGCAAGCTCGACTGCCGTGACTCTCAGATTGAATACCCCCTTTAGTCTGGAAAGCATAAAATGCTTGGGTCTCTGACATCTGTACTCCTCCAAAAAAATGGCTGCTGCCACAGAGAAGAAGGAGACATGCTAGAAGTACTCCTGCACCTCTACCGGCTGTCTCCTTTGCTGCAGCAAAGGGGCTTCTGGGTCTCTAATGTTGATCTCCCCCGCAATTAAAAGATTTATCTCCCCCTGGGCAACAAGCATTTAACCCCTTATGGCAGAAAGCATGTATTCCCACCTGACAACAAGCATGGAACCCCTATGGAAATGAGTATATAATCCCCCTTGGTAACAAGCATGTAATCCCCCTGGCAATGAGATTGTAGGTAAGCGGCACTTGTGTCTAACAATGCGATTAATCAAAGTTAAATCACAGAAATGTTATGCGATTAATCACAATTACAAATTTAAATTGTTGCCCAGCACTTTTTTCCATGAAACAAAGTTGGTGTGCATGCACACCCTGAAGCTTAATTTTATAAAAATATTTGTAATACTTTTGTGCATTAAACCAAATTTGTGTCCATTACACCATCAATAAGCAAAAGTTTCACTGCCTCAGTCTGGCAAAACAATAAAAAAAAAAAAAAAAAAAAATCTGTATTTGGGATATGGAAAACTCAATCTGTATCATGATTTGTATGTGTTATTATACATTGGCATACTGTCTGTTTATATATACCTGGATTCCAGAGGTGGTAAAGTATGGGATCTCAAACTTCACACTGATAGGTGGTTTCCCCTCTTTATCTTCTGCCTCAACACTGGGAAGTCCAAAGTGCGCTCTCATTAGGTATTCTTTTCCACCCTAGAAAAACATTGAGAAAAAATAAAATTATAAGACACAAGTACTACATTTATTTGTACAAAACTATATACTTTTAGGTGTTTTACATACACATAATTTTATTTTAACATGGAGCAAAATACCTGGGCAAGTGCATGTTTGGACAAAGTTGGTGAACAAATGGCTAGTACCAAGTCATCAGATATACTGAATAAGGAATGTTTGGTACTTGTGTATTATAGCTGTGCGCGCAATGTTTTCATCGCATGACATGCATCGCGATTTTTGCCCCCTATGCGATGAAAGATCGTATAAGCACCATAAGCACCATAAAGGGTGCTTTTAAGCACCCTAATGGGTGCTTACAATGTGAAATGCACCCCCACCCCACTATTAACGTGAACCCGAAGCGTTGCGAGCGCAGCGAGCCCACGAGGGGCGGCGGTACGCGTCCTCCGACCTTTTCATACCACGACTATCCACGTCGGCGTGGAGTCGAGAATAGAAAGTGTGGCGAGCGCAGCGAGCCCCGCGAGGGGACGCGGATACCTTCACAGGTATCGGAGTCCCCTCGCGGGCTTCACAGGTATCCGCGTCCGCTCGCTGCGCTTGCCACACTTTCTATTCTCACCTCCACGCCGACATGGATAGTGGGGGTATGAAAAGGTCGGAGGACGCGTACCGCCGCCCCTCGCGGGCTCGTTGCGCTCGCCACGCTTCGGGTTCACGTTTATAGTGGGGGGTGGGGGTGCATTTCATATTGTAAGCACCCATTAGGGTGCTTATACAATGTTTAATCGCGTCGCATCGCATTGTATGCCATGTACAATGTCATACAATTTTAAAATTGTATGACATTGTACAGCATCGCGCGATATCGCATCGTATGCCTTATGGTATGCGCCGCCAAAATACACAAGTACCGAATGTTTTCTTATGGTGAGATTACATTTACTAAGTCACAAGAATAGATGAAGGTTCTTCAGGAGTTGCTCCATAAATTGATAAACAGGATGCATATTTATAAAAAAATAAAAACACACACACACACACACCTCCATATAACAAACCATCTCCACAAATGTGTCAATATATATCCATGTACAACTTATGGTACAAGTAGCATTACATATAATGTGAGATTGCCACACAACTCATGAGTGCCAAGTGTCTTTTCGCACAACTTTTTGTACAACACCAACATTGCAATGCCCATAAAACAAAGAGGACTATGTTACATCAATATTCACAAAGCTAGTCTAGGAAGCGAATATATATTACAGGACACCATGTTTTTGCGATCGTGAAAACACATGGATGCAGAAACTTCTCCTGGATCTTCTGTTTTTAGCACATAAAAAAAGCCTTTAATTGAATTGCCGGATGACATCAGTCCAAAAAAGAGACAGTTGTTTTTTTTTTTTAATATTCAAATTTACTTCAAACAATTGAGTTATCCTCTAAAGAGGTGTACACATTGTGCTATTCAGGCTAATGGACGATTTTGATTATGCCATTTCTATCCTTCTCCAAATACATTCTACAGACTACAATCAAAATAGACTTGCCTGCACAGTTTCTTTCCCTTGCAATACCGCAAGCCTCCTAAACACTATGGGATTTTGGGTAAGTCAAAATTTCCACCGTATGTGCACACCATTAGTGTGATCATTATGTTGTGACATACTCCCCATAATCATGAAGAGGTACTATATGCATAATGGTTTACTTTAAATCAACTTTTGCAAACAGCTTTGAAGAAGAATACGCTCAGCATGGTACTGTCTCTTACCGGGAAAGATTTTATAGACCACACTATCTCGCTATTTTCAGGCACCCATTTCACACTCCCCACTGTGGTCTTAAACTTCGGAGAGTCAGCATCATTTGGAACTGGAATGTGAATCTCAACGTTGTTGGCAGTAGATCTGCGTTTGAACTGACTTTTGGCCTAAAACAAAGCAAATCCAAAAGGTAAAGCATCATAGTGATAAATGAAGCACCCCTGCTTTGGCATGAGGAAACGTACATAACTATTACAAACAAAATCAAGCATTATGAGCAAACGTGTAAAAGTTTTATCTTAAGGCATTCTTATAGTCTACATGTTGTCACTTCAAGCCACTGTATTCGGCACATGTGATGCCAGTACTTACAGATTAATAAGTTATTTAACAAATTCACCCATGTACTGTGTAACTGCTCTGTGGTTTCTTATGTAGAAGCGTATTCAATGTCTTACCAAATTACATTTAGAAATTGGATCTAGTCTGACAAACTATTATCCATTCTTAATGAACCAGAATCTACCAGCAGTTTTTGTTTTTTAGATCAGATCCAAGCAACACAATATGCTGTAGTGGAGAGCCATTGAATTGTACCTTCTTTTGTAGGTCTGTCTGAAGGGAGACTAGCTATATGAAGGCTAGTCGATAAGCAGTGTAGTTACGCTTTATGTATATGTATTTGGAGAAATATACCCAGGTAGGTGTGTGTGGTTGTGTACTTGCCAGCGTGTCATTTGCTTATTTTTGCACAAAATGATCCACAACTCTTCACTGAATGACCCTCTGGGAGGAGAACCTACGATTAGGAATTAGACTAATCAAGACAATTTATGCACATATTTGTGGTTCCTAAATGTTCCTTAATGACTTTTGTAATATTAAAAAAAAATAAAGAAATTTCCGCAAAAATTATCTTTTCTTTTTCCAAACAAAGGCCCTTATTCTGGTTGGTGCGGATATGTCCGCGTGCGTTCGTTCCGCCGATGTTTTGTGTCTGCGCATGTGCAGAGGCATATCTGCGCATGTGCGAAAGGGACATACGTCCAAATTCCGCATGAATTGTTTACACTACGAACAGGGGGAGGAGAGGGGCGTGAAGGGCTGTTTGGCCTCATTAACATATGCATACGCCCCGCGTTTCATGGGCGTTCCCATGAAAACGCTGGGCATACGTATGGTAATGCGGCCGTGACGCACGTGTAGGGGGCGGACATATGACATTGCCGGATGTCAGCTGCCCGCCCAGATCTCTGCTTTTGCAAGGAGAAATGCCCGAGTGGTCTGAGCTCGCGGGAGCTGCCTGACCGCTCGGTCCTGCATTCGATGGTATGCGACCATCGAATGATGGGGGAGGTTCCCAGAGATGGAGGAGGTGTATTCATGAGAAATCCACTCCTGCTCCGTGCGGTCAGCGGCTTACCGCATTCGGACGGAGTGAGCGATCCGTACGGAAGGTGGGGTTTAGGACGCACGGTTCTGGCCGCATATTCGGCTCCGGCCGCACAGACCAGAATAAGGCCCAAAATCCTTACTACATAAAAGGGTATGCCCAAAACCTGTGCCCAGGAAAGGAAAGTCGATGGTTGAGACACCTGGATCCACAGTGGAGGAAAAAGAGCATGTAAAAGCAACTTTTTCAAGTCTAAAGCCTGAAGTTCCTCAAGGTTTCAAATGCTTCACTACAGAAGGAAATGACACAAAACACAAGTCTTGGCGTCATATTTATTCCTAAAGCAACCAAACAAAGCGTGCCCTCCAATACTTTCTAATGCATTCATTCAATACGGCAGTCATTTATAAACAATGCATTCATTACTGAAGAGCAAGAGAATCATCTTAATATACAACACATTGATGCTCTCAAGTCTCTATGGACTAAACAAGTTTGTGGATAAATGTACAAACCTTGATCATGTATTCAATTCGGCTGTGGGAATGTTTTTCAATTACAGATTCAATCCATATAAGTGGCTTTACCTGAAGTTTGAAAAACACAAAAAGAAAATATATACATTATATTGTCCTTTTGGGAGTATTCAAGGTATATCACATCATGGGGATATTCAAACATACAGGTTTTAGTAGCTAAAATGAATAGACTACCAAGTCATAGGACTAATAATCTAATTATATGTGGGTTAACTTAATTGTAGTATTAACCCCTTCCCGACATTGGACGTACATTTACGTCATGGTCGGGAAGTACTTCCCGACACATGGCATAAATGTACGTCATGCCATTAAACTGTCACCGCGTCTATAGACGCGGTGACAGTTTGGAGATGTCTGCTGTCCCTGACAGCAGACATCCCCCCTCGCCGCCCAGGGGGGGCAGGGGTGCCCCCCCCGGTCGGCGATCGCTGCGATTGGCTGTTCAAATGTGAAAAGCCAATCACAGCTATTTCTGTGTTACCGGCGGCTAAGCCGCTCGGTAACACAGAAATCGGTGGTGATCGGTGCTGTTAAGTACAGCACCGATCACCACTTCCCTCCCTCCCACCCGGCAGCCCTGCTCGCACTCACCCCGGCAGCTCCGTCTCAGCTCCCCCGGCAGCAGCAGCAGCGCACGCAGCGCTCCCCCCCTCCCCCCCCCGCCAGCAGCAGCAGCAGCATCATAAGCTGCTTGTATAGATAATAAACTGAATTTTATATATATATATATATATATGGTACTTGTGAGTTATCTGGACGCCCGATTTTTTGATTGTATGCCTTAAGTTAAGGCATACAATCAGATGCGATGCGATGCGATATCGCATCGCATCGCATCGCATCGCATGCGACCATCGGATGCGATGACCCGATTTTTCCATAGGAATCAATGTTAAAATGATTCCTATGGAAAAAGGGGTCCTTTTCATACCCCTACTATCCAAGTGGGCATGGAGTTGGATATAAACCTGTGGCGAGCGTAGCGAGCCACCGAGCCCGAAGCGTGGCGAGCGAAGCGAGCCCCGCGAGGGGACGGTATTCCGTGTCCCCTCGCGGGGCTCGCTACGCTCGCCACGCTTCGGGCTCGGTGGCTCGCTACGCTCGCCACAGGTTTATATCCAACTCCATGCCCACTTGGATAGTAGGGGTATGAAAAGGACCCCTTTTTCCCATTGAATTCCATGTTAAAATGGACTCAGTCCATTTTAACATTGATTCCTATGGAAAAATCGGGTCATCGCATCGCATCGCATCCGATGGTCGCATGCGATGCGATGCGATGTGCCCGATCCGACCCGATTTAGAAATCGGGCGTCCGGATAACTCACAAGTACCATATATATATATATATATATATATATATATATATATATATATATATGTGTATATGTATATATATATATATATATATATATATATATATATATATATATATATATATATATATATATATATATATATATATATATATATATATATATATATATATATATATATATATATATATACACACACACACACATACATATATACACATATATATATATATATATATAGATATTCCCGACATATGACGTATATATACGTCATGGTCGGGAGGTACTTCCCGACCGAAGACGTATATATACGTCATGGTTTTAAACTGTCACCGCGTCTATAGACGCGGTGACAGTTTGGAGATGTCTGCTGTCCCTGACAGCAGACATCCCCCCTCGCGGCGATCGCTGCGATTGGCTGTTCAAATGTGAACAGCCAATTGCAGCGTTTTCTGTGTTACCGGCGGCTAAGCCGCTCGGTAACACAGTGATCGGTGGTGATCGGTGCTGTTAAGGACAGCACCGATCACCACCGATCGCCAGCCCCCCCTCCCTCCCACCCACCCGGCTGCCGCAGCGCCAGCACCCCTCCCACCCCCCCACCAGCCGCAGCGCCAGCCCCTCTCCCACCCCCCCCACCAGCCGCAGCGCCAGCCCCTCTCCCACCCCCCCACCAGCCGCAGCGCCAGCCCCCCTCCCAAAGCTGGTGAGCAAAATGGGGTCACATGTGGGGGGGTTCCACTGTATTGGTGCTTCGGGGGTCTTGCTAATGCGACATAGCACCCACCATTCATTCCACCACCAAATATCACTCCTTCCCTTCTGAGTCCTGCCATGCACCCAACTGGTATTTTTTGGTCACATGTGAGGCATTGCCGTACTCGGGAGAAATTGGGGCACAGATTTTGGGGTGCTTTGTCTCCTTCATTCCTTGTGAAAATGAAAAATTTTGAGCCAGAACTGCATTTTTGTGTAAAAAATTACATTTTTTTACACAAAAATGCAGATCTGGCTCAAAATTTTTCATTTTCACAAGGAATGAAGGAGACAAAGCACCCCAAAATCTGTGCCCCAATTTCTCCCGAGTACGGCAATGCCTCACATGTGACCAAAAAATACCAGTTGGGTGCATGGCAGGACTCAGAAGGGAAGGAGTGATTTTTGGATTTTGCAGCACAGATTCTGGTTGAATGACCCCTGAAGCACCTATACAGTGGAACCCCCCCACAAGGGACCCCATTTTGCAAACTACACCCTTCAGGGAATTCATCAGGGGGTATAGTGTACATTTCAAACCCCCAGGGGTTTCACCAACTTTGATACAACTGGGCAGTGAAAATGAAAAATTACATTTTTTTACACAAAAATGCAGTTCTGGCTCCAAATTTTTCATTTTCATAAGGTACGAAGGAGAAAAAGCACCCCAAAATCTGTGCCCCAATTTCTCCCGAGTACGGCAATGCTTCATGTGTGACCAAAAAATGGCAGGACTCAGAAGGGAAGGAGTGATATTTGGATTTTGCAGCTCAGATTCTGGTGGAATTTTGGTGGGTGCTATGTCGCTTTAGCAAGACCCCCGAAGCACCAATACAGTGGAACCCCCCCACAAGTGACCCCATTTTGCAAACTACACCCCTCAGGGAATTCATCTAGGGGTATAGCGTACATTTAAAACCCCCAGGGGTTTCACCAATTGTGGTACAACTGGGCTGTGAAAATGAAAAATTACATTTTTTTACACAAAAATGCAGTTCTGGCTCAAAATGTTTCATTTTCACAAGGAATGAAGGAGACAAAGCACCCCAAAATCTGTGCCCCAATTTCTCCCGAGTACGGCAATGCCTCACATGTGACCAAAAAATACCATTTGGGTGCATGGCAGGACTCAGCAGGGAAGGAGCGATATTTGGATTTTGCAGCACAGATTCTGGTGGAATGAATGGTGGGTGCTATGTCGCATTAGCAAGACCCCCGAAGCACCAATACAGTGGAACCCCCCCACAAGTCACCCCATTTTGCAAACTACACCCCTCAGGGAATTTATCTAGGGGTATAGTGTACATTTCAAACCCCCAGGGGTTTCACCAATTTTGATACAACTGGGCTGTGCAAATGAAAAATTACATTTTTTACACAAAAATGCAGATCTGGCTCAAAATTTTTCATTTTCACAAGGAATGAAGGAGAAAAAGCACCCCAAAATCTGTGCCCCAATTTCTCCCGAGTACGGCAATGCCTCACATGTGACCAAAAAATACCAGTTGGGTGCATGGCAGGACTCAGAAGGGAAGGAGTGATTTTTGGATTTTGCAGCACAGATTCTGGTTGAATGACCCCTGAAGCACCTATACAGTGGAACCCCCCCACAAGTGACCCCATTTTGCAAACTACACCCTTCAGGGAATTCATCAGGGGGTATAGTGTACATTTCAAACCCCCAGGGGTTTAACCAATTTTGATACAACTGAGCTGTGAAAATGAAAAATTATTTTTTTTCATTTTCACAGCCCAGTTGTATCAAAATTGGTGAAACCCCTGGGGGTTTGAAATGTACACTATACCCCTAGATGAATTCCCTGAGGGGTGTAGTTTGCAAAATGGGGTCACTTGTGGGGGGGTTCCTAACTTTTAGCATCTTATGGTGCCTAGAAACCTACATGGTGCCTAAAAAATAATCTCATAAAAAGGAGGCTCCAAAATCAAGTAGGTGCTCCTTCTATTATGAAGCCTGTGGTTTGGTCACCGTGCACACTAGGGCCACATATAGGATATTTATGAAAACAAAAGAATTGGGGGAATCAATTTTTAGTCACATTTCTCTAGTAAAATCTACTGTATTCGTTAGAAAAATGTATTAAAATTGAAACTCTGCAAAAAAAAAGAAATTTTGAAATTTCACCTACACTTTGTTTTAATTCCTGTGAAACACCTAAAGGGTTAACAAACTTCCAAAATGCTGTTTTGAATACTGTGAGGGGTGCAGTTTTTGAAATGGCATCATTTATGGGGGTGTCTCACATACAAGTCCCTCAAAGTCACATCAGAACTGAACTGGTCCCTAAAAAAATCAGTGTTTGAAATTTTCTTGAAAATTTGAGAATTTGCTATTCATATTGTAAGCCTCCTAGTGTCCCAAAAAATTAAAAGGAAGTTGAAATAATGATGTCAACATAAAGTAGACATATGGTCTATGTTAGTTATTCACTATTTTGAGTGGTAAGATTATTTGTCTCACAAGCAGAAAATTTAACATTTTGCAAATCGCAAAATTTTCCATTTTTTTCCGACATTTTGGTATTTTTCACAAAAAAACACAGACTGTATCGACGAAAATTTACCACTAACTTGAAGTACAATGTGTCACGAGAAAACAATCTCAAAATCACTGGGATAAGTAAAAGCAAAAAAAAGTTATCCCCACTTAAGTGAGACATGTCAGATTTGAAAAAAATGGCTCTGTCAGGAACGCAAAAACTAGCTCTGTCAGGAAGGGGTTAAAGAGCAAATATTTAATTTCTGAAATAGCATAGAATTAGATATTCAGACAGTTTTTATATACAATATTTGTTCAATCTCGGTTTAGTACGCGATTACAGCCCAGTACATCTGTAACATACTGTACATGTACACTTACATGAGTATTCAAACGGTAAGACATGAGCTCAAACTCCCCGTCAGGAGGTATAAATGAGATAGTCCTGTCATTTTCAAATCTGGATAGACGAACACACTGATGGAACTTGACATCTTCCAGCTCCACAGATTTGCTCTTTCCGCCTGAGAGGAGAGACAAATAACACACCCACACGTGAGAACATTTAGCTTTGCCGCAGAATCATCTGCACATGGTACATTCTGGTTTTAGTATTTGTCTGACAGAAGTTGGCCCGATTCCTATAATGTAAGAGAAATTCGGCATAGGAGCTCCATGAAAAGACCATTTCATACAGTGCCATGCAGAAACACAGTATAAGATGAATTATGCAGAGCATTTGGTTAAGTACACCTAAGTGTAAATATAACCAGTATCCTGTTACCCAGCACTCAGATTTATTTCTATACGTATATCTTATATATTATAATATACATTTATATCTTTCCCCATGCACAGTTATGTCTCTCTAAACCCAATTACATGTACATAATTTCACAAGGCAAGAATAAGTTTACACCTACTTAAACCTGCAGCTATAACAAAATATTATATTATACATTTTATTTAGAAAAAAATATATATATATGTACTTACGTCCTGTATTTTCAAACAGAACTTTGTCATTTAACCCAAGGCGCAGTTCTGGCATTCCAGAGAGAAACACTCGCATTTTGATGGATCCTACTATCTCGCTGCGCAGGACATTTCCATTTGCACTCACCTAGGACACATAAAATTATATTCAGTACCATTACTAAAAAGGTCAATATATAACATCACCAAAAAATGCAGTTTATCAGAAACTATATTCATTATATTCAAAAATTATAATACATATAAAAAAACAAAAAAATTAAAATTGACCAAGATTTCAAGGTTGTTTAACCCTTTGTGTGCCAGCATCTCTGTGAGAGATGTTCAAAATATCAGCTAAAAGTTCCATCGTCGCTCACATTTGTTGTATAAATTCAAATTAAATTCATCATCATCATCATCATCATCATCATCATCATCATCATCAGTTTCTAATATAGCGCAGCAGATTCCATTGCACTTTACAATTGTAGACAGTTCTAAAATAAACTGGGTAACAACAGACAGACTTGGAGGTTAGAGGGCCCTGCTGAAAGCTTACAGTCTATAGGGACATAGGAGGGAAACACAAGGACAGGCACCAGTGATAGCATAGCAGTCCCACCAAGTTACAAGTCCAGAAGAAAAGCTATATAATACATAAGTGCCTCAGAGGGTTTAGGCTTGCCCGAAGAGGTGAGTTTTCAAGGAACACTTAAAAGTTTGGAGGCTAGTGTAGTGTCATTATGGTGAATAAAAATGTTTTCTTGGCAATTTCACACCTATTTTTACATATTCACTTGGAACTCAAAGGGTTAAACAACTAAATTCAAACTAAAGCAGCGTTTATGTATGGTTACAAAGGGTGGCAAATATGCATCACCATACAGCCAGAGGCAAAGAATTGAAACCTTGGTTTCTTAAAATATTAATCTTTTGTGGATAAATTAATAATTCCACTATACTAATTGGTTTAATGCAAGGTCAATTATCAGTTATGGATTTCAGTTGATAAGTTTTTTTTCTCCTTAAAAAAATAAAATGAATAAATAAGGTCCTAAAGACAAAGGGGGGTATTCAATCCCGGGTCAAGACTGTCGATCTGGCCCGACAGCCGTGACCCTGACCTGTTTTCATTTTGTTCGACCGCAGATCGTCAGGTGCGATTCGATGTCCCACTTTGTGACCGGCGAAAAGGGGGCATGTCTGCGTAAACGGCCGTGGATTGTAGATATTTGGCCGCGATTGCGACAATTCACGTCTGAGATCGACAAAACAGGCCCATTCTGTCGATCTGCCTTTTCAATGTTGTCGGGAAACACAGCATTGAATAGGCGTTCACCGCTATTTCCCCAGTCGTAAATAGTGGCCCAGATTGAATACCCCTCAAGGTATTAAAGCCACTTAGAAGATGGGGGTAACCTGCATTTTTTTTTTCTTCAATGTAAGAAATACTGTAATATTAATTTTGTTTGGCTCATGTCCTTATATATAAAAATTGTTAGTAAGTGTACTCTCTGACAGACAAGGGTAACTAGCCGTTAGTCAACTTCAATGAAGTAAAGGCAGGCCAACCTCAACCTATATGCATAGCACAGGTGAATGTGAATTCTGGACTATTTGGTTATCCCTTTGTGCAGTCTACAAACATAGAAAGTTACAAAAAAAGATATGATCAGTCACACGCCAAGCATTAAATACTACACATTGATTTCTATTTTATTATGGTTTTACATGTCTCATTCAATATCGTGAAGAGGCCAGACTGAAACCTTGGAATTGAATTGTTCCTTAGCGCTTGTTGTCTGACTGATCGGATCTTTTCTGTATGGTTCATTGTATTTACGAAGTTTGGTGTATACACTTCTTACGATCAGATAGGCTAATAACTGCTTCTCAGTGCTCGATTCAGTTTCGCTTCTCCTTTGGACACACAAACCTAGAAAGATGTATGTCAAGTATGTGTCTGATCTGTCATAATTGTTAGCGACAATACCAAGCCCCTCTGCCACCATACCTCAACAAATATGTCCACCCACAACCCATGCTGTTAAAACAGGTCCATATTTTTGTGACAGAACAAAAATGAAAGTTGTGAAGTCTAAGCAAGACTTAAGAGCAGCCACCATACAAAGTTCTAAAATATTTTGTATGAAACATTTACAAAATAAAATGCTCTCTACAGGACTACTATAAAGTAATAAATGAAGAACTACTTTGGTTTGAGGTAGACTCTGCATCAGCATATAATACATTTTAATATAATAGGGGACAATAGGTTCTAATATACAGTAATAGGTTGATGGCCTTTTTACATCATGATAACTTACTAGTAGGTTGACAGACTCAATGACATCTAAAAAAACTTCATTCTTCCTATATTTAATGCCCTCTGATCTCCAAGACACAGCATTGGTGACTGTGGCGGGAGGGCGAGGTGCTCCAGTTTCTAGCTTGTGCCCTTCTTGAGTGATGTATCTATTAAAATAGGATTATAAGCAAATCATACATTCAAAAAATAAATATTAAAGCTGGAAACACAGTGCACTCACTTACAGAATAAGGTATAATTCAGACAGACATACAATATGAATATAGATGTAACAAGTAGCTGACCGGTTACACTCAATACTCACTCTTGCAAAATTTTGCTGTCTGTTGTTTGTGGGTAACCAAAATCCATCAACTCATCTAGCAACTCATATATAATGACAAAATTATCACGGATACTTTCTTCCTCTAATTCTTTGAAGTATTCAGAAAATACCTAAAAAAGATTGAATATGTCAGTTCAACCAAAATTGTGATTTGTTAATCAAAAGCAATGTATGAAAACCATATGGACTTCAATAAGATCAGAGTTTAATGCCCGTCTCTCTCTGTATTTCCCACGTGTGGCGCTTCCTTACATAAGGCCGTTCATTTCCACCATAAGTTGCTGAATGGAAGAACGTGCATTTTTCTATATCGTCTCTCAGGTAGTGGCTGTAATATCTTATCTCTGGTACACGCTGGTTGATAAATAAATCAATTGATCAGCCAATATACCTGTCAATCAGAGTTTATATCGATTAATACAGAGGCAAAATGTTTATGGGCAGAATATTGTGTAATGAAGGATTTTGCTTTGGATAATATAAACCTATTTTACTTGGCTTATCACCCAACTTCTATATACTGTGCTAATGTATATGGTTAACATACAAACTTAAGTTACTTATGACTATTAATCTAGGAGTGAAGATCAAAACTGTAGAACTTGACTAGTTAGATTTTCTCAACAGAGTTTCTGGCAGTTTATCATACAATACTCCACTATGAATAAATACAAGCCTGCACATAAAAAAAAAAGGAAGGTAACCAGCACATTTAAATGACAACAAAGTGATACACAGCTATTTCTTTTAGAGATTCCTGCCTCTTAGTATGGGTACACACCAGGACGATTTGAGCTCAATTCCCCCAATTTTGACGCATCTTACGACAGATTTTATGTATATAAAAAGGGCAGAATCGTACCTGTTTTCATTACGATCTGATGCGCGCCCCAGCCGGTTGTCTGTCAGATTGGAGATTTTTACCTATTGCCATAAAGATTCGCCAATCTACATTCGACTGGTTACCGATCACGTGCAGATCATGTGTGTTTGTATACTCCAAACCATTGTGTGATTTCCAAGGAAATCTTTTCACAATCACGGTCTTTCTGGTGTGCACACAGCATTATGCAATGGTCTTTTAGGCATGTTGGAATACTTTAAGTTTCTTTCATGCACGCCGTAGCTTTATTTTTCACTATAATTCTGCAGGGTTAGACGTGGTAATCCTCCCTTAAATATGTAACATGTTTAGAAACTTACTTTAAGTTTCAGTCACACGTGCATATAGCAGTTTCTTTCTTCCACAGGTTATATATAGGGACACTCTTAAGAAACAGGAACTTACACTTAATTCTACCGAGTGGGCAGCATTCAGTTGGTCTTTGAAACAGTCTCCCGCCAGCTCAGGGAGCCCCGGACATCACTACTTTAATACATACTTTTATTAAGTACTTCTTATCCAGCTTTTTATGGAAATTTAAGTTCCTGTGTTGACTCCCTACATGTAACCTGTGGTACAAAAGTTTGTAACTTGTTGCATATTTAAGGGAGGATTATCACATTTATCCCTGCAGAATTGAAGTAAAAAAACAAAGATACTTTAAGTTTCTGTCATGTATGCCTTTAAAAGGGTAAGTGGTATTGTTTTATGTAGTGCAATTTAGAGTGGGCAATGGGATATTCTTATACCCCTGTTAGACCAGAGCCTCGACCTGGGTTATTGCCATGCCACTCCGGGTTGGGGTTTGGTATAAATGGGGCCCCAAAAAAAAATCCCAGGTCCTGTTACCTGGGAATCCAAACCTTGAAATGCTCAGGGTCAGGCTCGGGGCATACCTGGAGTCAGGGGCCGTGTAAGCAAGTAACCCGGGTCATCTGACCAGGGACTCGTTGGGGAGGGGGGGGGGACCCATACCTCCCAGCCAGCGTCCTGCAGTCAGTTCGGACATTGGACAGGGGACGTATACAGCATCCGCTGCTGTACTATGTAGACAGAAGCGGAGTCGGGGAGGAGGTGAATGGATGCCTGTGTTAACCTTATGGTTTGGAGGCTGGGGCAGCCCAGCAGCCTTCCTGGCTGCTGGCCTCGCCCCTAGCATGTCGGTTGTTCCGGCTGGAGGATTTTGTGGCGCTTTGTGGTATAAGTAACATCTACAAACGGTTTATGGTATCAATCATAGACACCTTGAAATGGTGTCCATACCAAAGGTTAACATTGACAAAAAGTCGACACAAGCTTATGGATGACATGAATAAGGTAAACATGAGTTTCAATGGTTTGTTGACATGGACACCGTATAAGTGTACCACTGCGCTCACCATGCTTATTATATACACACACTATTATATATCCACTTGGGTAGTAAAGTATGAAAAACTATCTCTTTTTTATGTCCACTATAAGCTTGTTTCAAACTTTTGTTAATGTCATACCTTAGGTCGACCATTTCAAGGGGTCGACCTAGTCACTTCAGGCCATTAGTGGGAGTCTACCCAGTGACCGCATACCCTACAGACTCTTGTACTTGTTTTTGAGAATCAAGTGTACAGGCATACTAATGGTGTGTACACACAGGGAGATTCCCTTGATATTCAACTTAATGCTGCCCATACACGCCCCGATACGGGCGTGCTTTCCGTGCTTAATTAGCACGGATCACATTGCATTGCATTGCCTGTGCACACGTTGTGCATGCAATGCGATGCAATGTGATGAAAACTAAGTACAAAAAGTATGTGCAAGCACATATTTTTTGTACTGTGCGATGAGGTGCCGCGGGAGCGCGCACCTCAAAGCACACATCGGGACAGCCCGCATCGCAGTGTGTATGGGCTGCTTAAGATTCGAGTGCTATGCAATCTTTGCTATCTCTGTACTATTTACATACAATTCATGCTATCTACATTCGATTTGCACTATATAGTCATTGCTGCCCTGTCTATCTGGGTTTCGATTTGTGCTGCACGGGAGCGCGCATCGGGATTGCAAGGTAAAAAAACCTGTGCGATCTGCATGCGATTTTAACTATATAGTCAAAATCTCATGCTGATTGTACCCGTGTGTACACACCATAACACTTCAGTGGGTTATCATATTACAGCTTCTGCCCATATGCACTAACACTCTCAGTTGGATCCATGACTGATTCAAGCTGACTTATTTCTTCCAGTGATACAGTAATTGTGTTAAAATATCATGTCAGAATTCTGGATAAATGAGTGCTATTTACCAAGAACAGATGGATTATGAAGCAGCAATAAACTTAGCTTTGTATTATTAAACTTTATTCAGTACTTATGTATTATCGCGGTGCCCACGATGTTCATCGTACTGCATCTCATCACATCGCATGCAATATAGCGGCATGTGATGCGATTTTTAATTGTACAAGCACTCTGATGGGTGCTTACAATGTTAAATGCACCCCCATTGTCAACGCGACCCCCACTATCAACGCCAACCCGAAGTGTGGTGAGCGCAGCAGGGTGCTTGTACAATTAAAAATCGCATCGCATGCCAGCAAATGCTATGCAATATTTAATTGTACATTCCGGGTCATTTAACGCGAATATCGCATCACATACCACTAAATAAGGTATGCGATGTGATGGGCGCCGTGATAATACATAAGTACCCTTTATTCCTTCATTACACAATATTCTGGAAAGAGAATACATTTGTATTATTCAGTGTAAACTCTTTTAATTTAGAGTTTATGATGCTTGGTTTCCAGTAAGCAAGGCGATCATCTAATAGGTGGTCTAAATTATGTCAGTACCAAGGGAAAGTTGGAGGCATGTTTGAACATTGTTTGCCATCATGACACTTGCAAATGTCACCAATCCATGTATTACCATTACCTATGAAGAATATAAATACAGCTTGACTAGAAAAAAAATTAATATATGGTCTACCTGCACAATCTAATCTGCCAACAGTAATATATTAAAATAACTATATGACAGCTTAAATTATTAATTATAACACAAAATTTTGGGCAATTTCAAGCTCAAATATTTTCAGCATATACACCTACAATTTTACCTGCAGTTGGTTACAAATCAATGTATAGGTAGAAATATAAGGAACACTTAACACCAACACATAGAGGGGTATTCAATGCCCCTTATGGCAAGCTATGATGACAAGCAGTGCCAATAGCTCGCTCTTGAGTATTCTACTCCCTCTGGTTCCCTTCCTGGCGAGGTGGAAATGGCAAGTTTGGCCAATAAAACGGTGGGACTCACATTTGCAGAGAACCTCCCCGTTTAGAGGAGGGGACTTTTACAGCAAGGATGGCTTGTTTTCTGCAAGGAAAAGCCATTCTCGCCGTACAAACCCCCTTGCCGGTCCACACTGAATACCCCCCTTTGTCTTAGGCCGGTTTCACACACTCCGGCACCTGCCGGACGGTGAAATCCCGCATGGAGGGGATGGCCACAGCCCGGCAGCCGTCCCTTCCAGTGGCAGGTTCCGGCTGCAGCCGTGCGGCCGGGCCGTGGCCGTCCCGTGTGAATGGACACAATAGTGTCCATTCACAACTAATGTGTGCGGCACGGCTCCCTGGCCATGCGGGATTTCACCGTCCGACAGGAGCCGCAGTGTGTGAAACCGGCCTTAGGGCTTAGGCCATACTTGTTGCTTGTGTTGGAGGCATAAATGGATACAATTGACTGTCGTACCGGGCTTGGGACCAGTGCAAAATCCATGATACCACTCTGCTGTAAGGATCACAGCAGAAATATATACAATTAAGCGGGGTATTCAATCCCGGCACTCGCCTATTCAATGCTGCCGTTTTCGACAGCATTGAAGGCATTGTCCTGAAAAAAACAGACCAAACTTTAAAACAAGTCTGAACTGTTTTGTAGGAAACGTCCACGGATTGTCGAATTCACAGCCATTTTTTGAAAAACATCAGACTTTCCGACACTCGAAATCCGGCTGTCGAGTTGCAGTCGAGAGAAACGAAAAAAGCCTGGGATTCTGACTGTCGGAATCCCTGATTGAATACCCCCCTAAATCTATAAATGCATTATTTTTTTATAATATGTATATACACACAAACAGCAATTTAGAGCATTACACAGTGTGCTACTGGGATCAAAGTGATGATAAGCACCGGACTATGGCTAAAAGGCAAACAAATACAGGACATATTACATACAAAAAACACTGGAAGAGGAACCACATAAATGTTTTATACACTTTGACCATTGCATTACTCCTGATTGGTGAATGCATTTCTACAGATACATACCTGAACCACCTTGTAAAGGAAGGAGAATACCAATGACACACAGGCATTCTTTTTTGACGTTGCAACCACTAGAGCAATGTTAAGGATCACCACATTTAGGTGACCAGCCAACAGAACGTTGCTTGAAATACAGTAAGAAGTATAGTGATATGATTACATTAAACACACTTGGAGTATTACAAGGTGCTATTGGCATTTCTAAAAATGTGATCTATAACTTAGTTACAGTAAACTGTATTACATTTCCACTGATTGCTCTACTTTTACCACATACTGTAAGAAGATAGGTCTACTAGTTGTATATTCTGTCTGCCATGCGTGGAGCACACATTCAACATTTGTAGTTTGTCTGAAAGAAATGTGCGTTTTCCTGTTTTTGGCAGTACTTAGGTTTACCTGAAGTACAAATGTCACTGGTTTTTGGAACAACATTTTGACATATACCACAGTCTTTTCTTGCTTATTTAAAACAAGTACAATCCTGAAGTATAAATACGCAAGTTACGATTTAGCAGATATGAGGCCTAATGCAGCATGGATTGCTAATTAGAGAATTCACCGTGAGCTATTATCGAACAACTGAGAACACGTAATGTTGGCATTGTGCATGCTTGAGGGGAAATAGCAACTGAAAAAATGCATATAGATCTTAAACACAATATAACGCAGTTTTACTGACAGGAAGTCCACTTCGGAGGGTGTAAACATGCAGTTTTCTAGGTGTTTCTGAAGTAAAAGCAAGCAGTGCCCAGGTGTTTCAGGATTTGCTTATGGATCTGCAAATGGTTTGCTGTTAGCGATCCATTCACAATTTTGCACAGACTGGGCAGCGACTTTCTCCTCACAGCCCACTGCGAATTCTCGGATTAGCGATCAATGCTCATTTAGGCTCATGGTTTTTTGTTTTTGTCAGTTATTTCATTGATTTCAGCCATCTCCAAAATGATGTTATAAACAAAGAACAAAGGATACAATATAAATTATTGTGTTTGATCCACATAAAGCGGACTCCTCCATGAGCCAGT
Organism: Crinia signifera; assembly: GCF_055691185.1. Classification (NCBI taxonomy): domain Eukaryota; kingdom Metazoa; phylum Chordata; class Amphibia; order Anura; family Myobatrachidae; genus Crinia; species Crinia signifera. The sequence continues at coordinate 233,420,632 of NC_139217.1, read as the reverse complement.
ATTGGTGATAGTGCACCTTCTTCCTCCTTCTCCATTAAGATTGGCATGAAGTGCTCAACTTCAGACATGTCCACATCGCCGCGGTAATTGCGACAAATGAGGACCTAAAAAAAAAAAAAAATTGAAAAACACAAAAATATGTTATATAACAGACTGTTGTTTTCCTTCTAAAAATTTCAGCTGTAACAGTATATGATTAAAGTCAAACTAGAATATAATTTATTATTTGATTATGTTCAAAATGTTTTTTATAGCATTGCAGCACAAGGATAACTCACTCTAATTTGGTAATCTATTTGGCAATACACTAATCATATGGAACAATTGCAGGGTGGATACTTGTTCACATAAAAAGGTGCGTTTCAGAATACAGCTAAATTTGAAAGGTATGTGGAGCCTTGCAAATAATCTCCAAAATACAGATATTTCCTTTGTTTTTGTAATCCACTAAAACATGCTGGAAAGCTAGACATCCACTGGAAAATTTCCAATCTCAAATGGTACACAACAGCATTAAAATTCTACACTTACGGGGGAATGCAATTGCTGGTGGGAAATTCAGAACACCCCACTGTGCAGGATTTCTCCCACAGCTGCAGGGTTTTACCATTTAATTGCAGGACTAAAAATGAGAAATAATTACGCAACTGGAAGTTTCCAATAAGTTTATTTAGTCTGTAATTACTCAGCTTCTGAAATGTTATCTGCTCCAGCATCGGGATCCAGAGAGTATGTAATTGTTTGTGTGACCACCACTGCCCCCCATCCCCTGAAGTCTCCCAGCAGCCCCATCCCCAGTGGTAAGATAGAGGGGGAGCCATAGAGACCTTTTCATGTGTTTGGGGTTTTCAGCGGATACGGTATGAATAGTAGACAATGTCTAGGTTGACACCTTGAAATGGTCGACATACTCAAGGTCAACACAAGCTTATGGCCAACAGGAGTTTTTCAAGTTTTTGGGGGTCTATGTCAACATATGTATAAATGTACCATGTCCCCTTGCATGGCTCGCTATGCTTTGGGCACCATTATATATTCCCACTCTATGCACAGTTGGATAGTAAAGTATGAAAAAAACCTTTAAAAAAAAAAAAAAAAATAATAATAAATACACACCACGAAAAACTCATGTTGACCATTATTTTGGTGTCAACCTTTTGTTAATATTAACCTTGGGTATGTTGACCATTTAAAGGTGTCAACCTAGACACTGTCTGCCCAGTGACTGCATACCTTTTCAGGACAGACCTCAGGAAAACCAAAATTGAGAGTCAAGTCTTTCAACCTCGCACCAAATTAAATTCCCTCATTAGCATGCATATATAATGCACGTTAGGCTCATACAAAAGGTGAAAGCAAACTAATCTGGCATTTATGTAACTCGACTTGTTTTAGCGTGTTTCTTCATTTCAGTGAGGTTGATGTGCATCAACACCATAAGAACAAACAAGAATAAATAAATAAATGCAGTGCCTTCACCACTTCATTAGGGGATAAGCATTAGCTAGAAAACCCATGCAGTCAGCATTCCTGAAAGTCTCACAATGCCTGTGAATTGCCCCATGTGACAGTAAGCAAATTGTGCTTGTTGACATTGTAGAAAGTAAATAGATGAAGTTTGCATTTAGAAACTTATCCATGTTAATGTTATAACAAAGCAATGACAGAAACTGTTCAATACTTTTCGCTAATTCTAGATTTGACGGTAGTCGTAATTTTGTGAGATTTTGGGCTTAAACCAGCCTGGAACATTGGGTGCCATTGCCGGCATTTATAAATGGAGCGGAAAGGTCTAAAATAGGATCCAAATCATAGTCTGAATTTAGAACAGATTTAGAACAAAAGATTTATACAAATAGATTTAGAAAATTTCTCTGTTACAAACAGAGAACTCCTCATTCAAGGCAATCTCTGTACATTACAACTTCCTTCGCACCCCTATCCAATATGATGACTTAAAAACTGGGTTGGCACAATGGAGAGACCACCTCCCCTCTTTAACTACCAAAATACTGCTCAAATCATTTGAACTTTCTGTGAGACTGGTCCCTGCAACCTCTTACACAGAATTGTTTTTAAACATACTACACCGTACATACTTGTCACCTCATCGTCGGTTTTTGATGGGGCAAATTGACGATCACTCATGCCTTCGATGCGGTGCACAAAGGGCAGAATTGTACCACTGCTTGTGGGAATGTCCAATAATTCGGGGCTTTTGGGCTCAAATTTGGAAACATGCAACTCAACATGTCTAGTGTCTAGTTTCCCCATAACACCTGAATGGGCAATATTTGGCATTATGCCAGAGGGGACGCGAGTCCCGCAAGGGGTCCGAAAACTGCTGATCATCCTGTCCGCAGTTGCCAAGAAGTGTATTCTTCAACTCTGGCTGCACCCCACAGCTCCCCCGTTCTCACTTTTCTTAAACAAATTATTTCACATTTTCCGAATGGAGTGGCTTGAAGCTTCTCTACAAAAAGAAAAGTTCACTGAAAATTTTTTTGACACTTGGGAGAGCTACATTGACACCCTATCTCCAACATTAAAGAGCCAAATTAGAAACTGTTTTAAAAACACATTATGGTACGAGACTAGGGTATGTGCACAAGACCCCCCAATCTCATAGAATACTATTTACTCTGGAACTCCACTTCTTCAGATGTGACAGTGCGTGTAGTGGAGGTAATAAATGGCGTGGACCCTGGCTCCTCTTGTGATTCCCATTATATATAATCTTTGTACTTTATTTTCTTTCCTGTATGTTCACTGACTTTTTGTGGAATGCTGTTGCACGGTGAAAATGTCATGTGTATTATTATTATTATTTTATCCTATTTTGTTTTATTGTCTTTTACCGTTGACAAACACCTTCTTTTAAGTGAACTGTGTTTATACCTCTGTCTCATTGATCTGTAATGCTTCAATAAAAGAAAATTAATTTAAAACAAATAGATTTAGAAATTGTTTAGAAAACAAGCCATCCAAGGCATTGTATGTGAAGAAATGACCCCTTTAGCGACACATCCTCTCCAACATCTATCAGATGAGCAAGAGTGCATTCTACTTAATCTGGAAGGTACATCATACCAACATCTTATATGTATTCTATTTTATTTTAAAACAAGAGCTAGATGTAGCATTGTCCCAAACCTTGGGCAATTCTTCATCAAAGTAGTATTCAATCCTACTTCCCAGGCCCTCTCATGAGGATTATGTTGCGAAGAAGGAGAGGTAAGGAGGTGTTTTACTGTGGCTTAAAAGTGCCTACGTTGTAAAAATTTCTAGAAGTTCCTATATGGAACTTTATCTATTTGGATCTGGAAAAATTGGGTAAAACTATCTTTACTAATATCATTTAATTGGAAAGGTTTCTGTAATTCTGCAGAAGAAATGATACCTTAGGCATACCTGGAGGAAAGCAGGGTTATGTACAATTAGAATAACAGGGGAGCGTCTAAACCGGGCATGTCCGACGTTGGCCCTCCAGATGTTGTGAAACTACACATCCCAGCATGCTTTGCAATAGTTTTAGCATTCTCTAATAGCAAAACTGTGGCAAAGCATGCTGGGATGTGTAGTTTCACAACATCTGGAGGGCCAACGTTGGACATGCCTGGTCTAAACCAAATCTTCTATAAAGCTTAGTCCCAAACAGACAAGGAGCTTATATACAATTGGGTGAAAGAACAAGTTCCTAGGACGATGAGACCTCGGTATCCAAAGGAGGGAAGAGACTGTAGAGAGACCAGTCCAGACACTCTGCGCATCAAGATTACACCACTGTACACAATGAGCTAGCTAGGCAACTACATAATATTTTTTTAGTCAGCAATACCCAATCCATCATTATAGGTAAGACACTGGTATAACTGAAGACTGACCCGGAGGGGGTTTATTTACTCAAATAAAGCGTGAAGTTCGGAACTTTAAAAAAAAAAATTTTTTAAATTGGATGGGGGGGGGGGGGGGGGAGGAGATTAAACATGGGAAGTTCTGGAAGAGGTAAAGGAGCCGCGGAATTTCACCTAGATTTAATGAACCCAACAACCTGTATAAGTCATAGGTGTCCCATATTAAAAGGAGTATTTTGCCATCTTGGCCAAGAAAGACTCCCTAAGGTGGATGAGAACAGTCCAGGGAGACTGATATAATATATTATTGGAACCTTTATAGAGGCTGAAGTAGAAAAGCTACTTGCTGAATATTAACAAGTGTTGCTTCTGACAAACCTACTCAGTGTTTTTATGTATAATTGTGCCAATAAGAATTGTAGTTTATAACCTAGACTCTATGGGGGAAATTTACTAAGATGGGAGTTCTATTTCAGATGGGATGTTGGTATGGACAACCAAAAAGAATACCACCTATTATCTTCTAGCACAATGGTTCTCAAACTCGGTCCTCCGGACCACACACCGTGCATATTTTGCAGGTCTCCTCACAGAATCACAAGTGAAATAATTAGCTCCACCTATGGATCTTTTAAAATTTGTCAGTCAGTAATGAATGCACTTGCCAAGTGACCAGGGAAATGTGACTTGTGTGGGGTCCTGAGAACCCCTGTTCTAACAGTTGCTAAATAAATAAGTAGATTCTGATTGGTTGCCCATAGCAACAGCCCATGTCCTCGTGCCTAGTAAAGTGCTCTGATATTCATGATAGGAGAATGTCATCAAGTTAAAGTTGTACTACTGCTATACGCACTTTGGTTACATCTTTGGAGTAGATCGTCTGTGTGGGAGACACGTGGAAATTAAGTAGTTACAAAATATTTAGGAAACTGTGACATTAAGCTACAACAGGAATGGGGCTATATGCATCTTGTAGATGTATTGAAGGGATTCAGTATTAAATCCCGGCGGTCGGGATCCCGGCGTTCAAAATCCTGACGCCGGAATCCCGACCGCCGAAATCCCGACAAGGGGGGTGGGGGAAAACACGTGGATCGCCCCCCCCCCCCCCCTTGCGGGCTCGCCACGCAGCGGGCCCGGTGCCTCGCTACGCTCGGCACACTAATTTATTCTCCCTCCGAGGGTGTCGTGGACACCCACGGAGGGAGAAAGTGTCGGGATTTCAGCGTCGGGATTTTGAACGCCGGGATCCTGACCGCCGGGATTTACACTGCATCCCGTATTGAAGAAATATCCTGTATCACATGGAAAATTAACAGTACTAGTTCCATGCGGAAAGGTCTTGTATAAATACATAAGCTGGGTACACACTATACAATGAGCTTTTACGATATGCACAATAATGATATCATCAACAAGATCATGCGCTATTGTTTAGTGTGTATCCACTATATCCTTAATCCTACATAAGGATAACCCCTATTATCTGAAAAACAGACAAATCTGACAATATTGTCAGTGACTGCATGCGGTGGTCCCAGCAACGTCAATGATCAATATCGGTAACAACATTGTCTAGTGTTTAAAGCGCATATTGTTTGTTTTTAATATAGTTAACGATATTAATTCTGTTACATCATGCTCACTACCAAGGGTAAAATAAGGTGATCTTTCAAATACAGTGCTCCCACCACCCCTTTAAAATATCAGTTATTTAATGGGCAGGCCTATCCAATTATTAGGACTTTGCAGATTACTTACAGATGTATCCAATACCACTTTTACACCAGGATCGCAGCAATTGACCCCTTTTACACAGCGTACCTGCATAATGCAAAGTCGGGTGACGTCGGGTCCTGGGCCGGGGCTTGGAGGGACCCCCGTGACGCTACCAAACACGCTGAAAGCAAGCCCAGCAACTGGGAAAGCTACTGGGCTGCCCCCCAGCCTCTGTGCATAAGGGGAACGGATGTCGCACACAGGCATCCATTCTCCTCCTCCCAGGCTCCGTTGCTGTCTGCATAGTACAGCAGTAGAGGCTGTATGCACCCCCTGCCCAACCTTCGGACTAACCTGCAGGACGCTGCGGTCCAGAGGTATGGGCTCTTCCATTGGTGGAAACGGGTCCAGGTGACCTGGGTTACCCGTTTACACTGCCCCATGTCTGACCCTGAGCATTTCCAGTGTAACGACCCAGGATATTTTTTTGGCCCCATTTACACCAAGCCCCGACACAGAGTGACATGGCAATAACCCAGGTCGAGGCTCTGGTGTAAAAGGAGTATAAGTATATGATGTACTATGGTAATATAAAAGACTGACAATCCTAGCATGTCTGCATCAAACAGGAACATACAATGTAGCCAAAATAAATGTAGACATGAAAACAAAGGGTAGGGTGGACCCAGCTTGGAGGAGCTTACAATCTTGTGGGAAAGCACACAGCTAACACAAGAGAAAGGAGTGTGGCTCAGTAAGCAGACTGGTTCAATGGCGAAAGATATACCACCACCTGAATAGTATAATGCCGTGTTCCCACTGCGAGTGTGAACACCACCGGCTTTTACGCTGCATTTTAATGCCGGGGACTGCAGCGCCGGACCCCGTTCTCACTGCTAAGGCAAATTCCCGGGTGAAGAAGTTCTACCTTTGCCTTTGAACACCGTTTTTTTGCAGTACAAACAGGTCAACCCATGTCTCCAACGCAGGTAAAATGCAGGGTTGGAGACCCTATCATGTCAACTTGGTAATTTGCCCTTTAACACCATTTTTTATTCAGTGTGAACGGGTCAACCCCGTGTCGAAATTCCCGTGTCTCCAACCCTGCATTTTACCCGGGTTGACCTGTTCACACTATATAAAAAAAAGGTGTCAAAAGTCAAATTACCGGGTCGACATGCTAGACCCGGGAAATTGCCTAGCAGTGAGAACGGGGTATAAGCGAGACCAGAAGAGGCGGTTTCGGTAGCATTTTTATAGTTATATAAAATTGGGACAGGGTCTGATCAGAAGTAAGAAATAATATTGGAGACTAGGTTGGCTGGATTAATCCAAATGTTTTTGATTGCTTGTTTAATACTTTCGCATGCTGGGAATACAGGCACAGTGCCATTCTTTAAAAAAAAAAAAAAAAAAAAAAAGCCTATTAAAAAGGTAATCCTCCTGGTAAAAAAAGAGAAACATGGTGGGAGTGTGAACCATATCAAAAGGTACTACTAAATCTGCCTAGCATCAGCTAAGATTCCACAAACTCCTCCCCTAGCAATCCTGTAGGGCAGGAGAAATCCCCAACTAACAGGTTTTTTTTTCCAATTTCATCTATCTCTGAGAGATTGTTTTAAGATGTTTAGTCTATCTACAGATATTCAGATGTGAAAGGAATAATAAGGAAAACTTTTTGAAAGATGTAAAATAAATCAAACTTTGGATTGTTAATATAATAAGCATTCGAACTTGGTTGGTCATGGCTCTAATACATAATAATGTCACTTAAGTAGTAATACAGTGCTAACAATAAAGAGATGCCTGGCCATTCAGGGTACGTTAGTATCAACGCTAATACCATTGGTAATGAATGAGAAAACATGCCTGTAATATTGCTAAGTAACAAACTATGCTATTGCGCATTCGAGAGTAATGGTTGTCTGCCACCATCATCATCATCGTCATATGTACAATGCCTGTATTCCTATCCGGCCACTGTCCCTTCCGCCTTCATTTTTGTTACCGGTGCTGAATGTCACAAGTTAGGACATTAGCGGGAATTTATCGCAGAGAGATAAAGGGCAAAATATAATAGACTGCGAAATACCTGTAGAGGGTTGTTTTATGATAAAGGGGTATTCTATAGCTAGCACCCGCAGCATATGCAACTTCTTACTATGGCCTTAACATGGTAGAATCAACTCACAGGGCAATTCAATTGTACCTGTCTATGTGAATGGGTGCATGACGAAGCAATTCAATTATTTCTCCATTTGAGCACACGTTAGTATTTAACAGGCCTGTAAGCACTGGGTGTAACTTCGCAAAGTTTAGCTAAATCAGGCCAATGTTTTTGCTTGGGCGCACAATTTTTTTCTCTCACTGCTTTGTAGACTCAGAATTTTTTTTAAAAAGTGTGTCTGGCCATCTGATTGGAACAAAAGTGTTATTGCTCCGACAGGCGCCAAATAGATGCCTAGGAGGGCATGCCCAGAACAATTGTTCCCAAAGTGCTTATGGCAGCCCTAAATGGTTCACCATTATACAGTTCAAAATTACATTATTAAATCAGTTTAACACCACATGTGAAGAAACTTCAGTGTTCGCAGCAGAAAAGTTTTATATGTTCAGCTTATTATGTGTCATAAATCCCTTTCTGGACAGTAGTCATTACCACCACTGCAGCCAATTTTTTTTTTGCTTTGTATTTTATACTATTGTGATCTTTACAGAACAGCAAACAAGAAAGTATGCATTACATTTTTAATGCAGAGTGTGAACATTAATGTGCTGCTGTCCATTGTAACTTTTTGTCATGCTCTGATTTTCTGATGTGAAACAGTGAGAGTGAGCTCTGGCATTGCCAACAGTGTCAAATGTCTATCTTACATCTGGTTTCTGCTCAAGAGGAGGTGGAGTTGGACTATGATGTCACAGAACTACCCTAATGCAGTTTTGATATATTGCATCAACATATAGAGACATACATGATAGAGCTATACTATGATTACTTGGCTTTAATACTTTGCTGGAACTAAGCATTAGGCAAGCTTCACTGTGTGGTGCAATCTTTAAAAAAAAAAAAAAAATGAATTAAATTATTATATCACTCCTTTCCAGATAACATAACTAGCGATGGGTGTAAGAACTAGTCATGCCAACTAGAAAGATTGGACAGTATCTTATAGTGTGTATCCAACTTTATATAAGCACCTATATAGCTTTATCTCCTTTACAATACGTCCTGGTTAGCACGCCCAAGTGGCAGTTTGGGCCACCCCAGGAGGCAGCATGCAGAAATCATACAGTCCCGCCCATCAGCAATCAACAGTTCTAACAGGTGCCCATTACTTACGTCTGCAGAGAAAAACAAAAAAATAATTCTACACATTAAGATTAAATATATTCGATTCAATAAAAAAATTTAATGAATTTAAGCAAGCTGCAAAAACTCTGTAGCAAACATTTGCAACTTTGTGTATCTCAGTGATTGTGTGTGTGTTGCGCACAAATCTGTTTTTGCAATGTGCAATAAATCTACCAAGGTGTCAACTGTGCTGACACACAGAAGAGAAGTGTCCCTGGAGTGCCCATCCTATCCTTTCCTGATTTGCGTAGTGTTCATTCTAGCACCTGCCATCTTTGAAAACCCATGCAGTTTCTCTTCCCTGCCTGGGGTGTCGCTGTCTGCTGTACTGCTTCTACCACAGTGTGGTCTGTATATCAGACCTGTGATAGAAACACCACAGCAGACAGTGACATCCCAGGCAGGGAAGAGGAACTGCATGGGTTTTCAAAGATGGCAGGTGCTGGAATGAACACTATTTGTGCTTATGCTGGGGGATGCCTATTTCAGTCAGATCTATTGCAATCAGGCTGAGGCCCATACACATTGGGTGACTTTGGGCCTTATTCTGGTTCACTCTCAAAGGCAAATTCCTTTTCAAATGGACAAAACCATGTGCACTGCAGGGGGCAGATGTAACATAGAAAATTAGATTTGGGTGAGTTATTTTGTTTCTGTGCAGGGAAAATACTGATGGCTTTATTTTTACACTGCAATATAGATCTCACTTTGAAGAAAAACTCCACCAAAATCTAATTCTATCTGCACATGTTACATCTGCCCCACCTGCAGTGCACATGGTTTTGTCCATTTGAGAAGGAATTTGGCTCGGAGAGTGAATCACAATAAGGCCCTTTGAGCTGAAAGAACCTGATTTTAGAGCTGCTTTCAGCTTAGAATCCGCCAGTGGCGGTTTTTACCTATGGGCTGCAGGTAAAACTGTAGTGAAGGCAGATGGAGTCTGTGAGACTGACTGGCAGTGACTTCCTATTGGCAGGTGTTCCCTCCCTCCAGGATGCCTTTCTGCGGGCTACTGAGTAAAATCCAAGATTGGGCATGAGCAGCACCTACATCAACACTGCGCACGCGCCGGGACCATGATTACCTTCTATGGGCTGTTGGTCGCTGACTATCAAATGAGTTCTGAAGCGTTCACTGACCTTAGATTAGCGGCACCCTGCTCCATCAACAGGGAGGCCAGCTGATATCCGGTGACGTCAGCTGCCCGCCCACGGAAGGCCAGTAGCCACCCCTGTTTGCATGGGGACACCCAGCGTATTTACACTATGCCTCCTGCACCCTCCCCCCCAGCCAGCGCCGGAAACTATGCAAGTCTCCGAGGGTGCCCACAGTGAAAACCTGCACAGGATGTAAACATCAGTCACCTTAGCAAACCAATCAGAATCAGGTCCATAGTCACATCAGGATTCCGAATGTGGAAATAGAAGTATGCGATAATCACGCCCAATGCCCTTCTATAAATTCCCTACTGGGCTTTTACATGTTTATATGAATTTAAGGAATGAATACTTTTTTTATGCGGTTTTAATCACTTAACAGATGATAAAGCAGTTTTTATTAAGTTACGGTGTTATATTATTATGTAAATTTGACGTTTAGCAACTAAAAAACAACCAAACCTTTCATGTATGCACAGCTAGCACATCCTCCTGAGAAGTGTCAGTAGTGGTGGCAGGATTTGTAGAGATCATTTCTATTTGCAAATTCATTCAAAACAGCCATACAAATATATCAGAACACTCAATTCTTTTCCTAACCACTTATAGAACATATATCTGTTTATTCCTTTGTTATCTAAGCACTTGAACAGGCTACTGGCAGCAATTGGCACATGCTGACACAGCTGGTGAGATGGCAAATGGGGCATTGGGATGAGGAGGGTGCATACGGTCAGATTAGCTGACTGCAGGAATATAAAATACCATTATTATAATACATAGATCTTCAAATATTGAAGGTGGATCTTGCTAATGAGAATTACGTCATCCAGTAATGCCCATAACATCTGTACATAGCTGCCCACCGGCTTGAGGTATGCATCCTACTGTCCACACACTAGGATCAGCTGCCCTGCACTGGACGCTGCAAACACTGCCGGCTTGGGCAGGGATCACGCTGGTAAGAGGGCATCCTATATGATACATCAGCCAGCAGGGGCGGTCACTAAGCGTCTCAGGCCGGCACCTGACAGCTTCTCCCCCCCGGGCCAAATAACTGACTGCCCCTGATAGCGGCTGAGCGCTGCTTACCTTTCCCTTCAGGTCCAGCACGTAGACCGCGCTCGCCGACATTCTGCCACCGCAGCAGCCTCGGGTTTCTCTGGATCGTGTTCAGCTTTGGATCATCCCGTTACCCTTTTTTCTATAGCGGTCTGCTCGCTGCTGCTGCTGCCGCTGCCTTTAGAGAGGAAGCACACTCACATCCCTTCCGGGCATCACTGGTGCCCGGCTCCACCACCAATATGGCGATACGAGAACACTACCCAAATCATGTTCCCACACCAAGATGTCTTCCTCAGCGCACTGGAGATGGGGAATCTACATGAAACAAAACATAATATTCTATATGTAGATAAATAAAGACCAGAAAGAGCACTGAGCAACACAATTTTTTGGTTCATGTTGGAGATATAATTAATTTTATTTTATTTATTGTTTTGTGAATCCAACATATGCTTTAGCTTACTAACCCCCTGTTCTTCAAAGATCGCCATTTGTTCTTATTCTAAATCCTATATAATCAAGGCTGACACTGTACATTGTCTCAGAATATGGAGGAATTTCAAGTGTTTTGTGAGCAGTGGCCACTGGATGGCGCCCAATGGAGCATTTCAAATGAAGTTGTGTTGTTCCATCATTTTGAAGGCTGGTATGGGGTATTTAGTAAAGCTTCTAAATTGAAAATAAGTAATTTTTTCTTATATAGCACATACATATTCTGCAGTGCTGTACAGAGTATAGTTGAGCATTCTCATCAGTCCCTGCCCCAGTGGAGCTTACAATATATATTCCCTACCACATGTAGATGCACACACAGTCATTCTAGGATTCATTTTTTGTTGGAAGCCAATTTACCTACCTGTGGGAGGAAACTGGAATACCCGGAGGAAACCTACACAAGCACGGTGTGAATATACAAACTCCGCCGTTAGAGCCATAGTGGGGATCAAACCCATAACCTCAGCGCTGTGAGGCAGTAATGCTAACCATTACACCATCCGTGCTGCCCCAACAGGTAATGTTGCGCATAGCAACCAGATTCTGTCTATCATTTCTAGGATAATAATGATATTTATATAATAATGATATTTATATAGCACTTTTCTCCCAATAGGACTCAAAGTGCTTCACACATTGTCTTTACAGCTCAAAATACAAAACAAGCTTAACAGTAGATGTCAGTGAAATGCTTGAGTAAATAAGTATGTCTTTAGTCTATTTTTAAAGGATTCTATAGTGGGCGCTTCTCGCACTGTGCGAGGAAGAGAGTTCCACAGAGTTGGAGCAGCAAAGTTGAAAGCTCGACCCCCAGATGAATTCAGGGAGATTCTGGGTACTGTTAGTAGTCCTTCTTCAGTGGATCGTAGTAATCGAGTACGATCCACTGAATAGAGAGGCTATGAACTGTTATTATGGGAACCATCAACTCTTATTTTTAGAGGCTTGAATGTGGGGGCAACACGGGCGGTGTAATGGTTAGCATTACTGCCTCACAGTGCTGAGGTCATGGGCTTGATTCCCACCATGGTGCTACCTATGCAGTTTGTATATTCTCACTGTATTTGCGTGGCTTTACTCCTGTTTCCTCCCACAATCCAAAAATACACTAGTAGATTAATTGGCTCCCAACAAAAAAATAAACCTGAGTGAATGTGTGTGCGCGTACATGTGGTAGGGAGTAGACTGCAAGCTCCACTGGGTAAAAGACCGATATAAACGTTCAAATATTCTTTGTAAAGCGCTGCAGAATATGTGTGCGCAATATAAGAAACTGTTAATAAATAATTTAGTAAATTTATCCCTAGTTCTGTATATTTTGTTGGGATTGGATCAACCCAATTTAGGTCGACATGCATGGCGTGTCAATATGGCTAAGGTTGAAAGGGTTGGAAGGTCAACGTGAGGTTTTCACTTTTTTTTTTTTTGGCCCCGAATGTCGACAGTCTACATTGACACTGCCAAAGTGTACAGATGTGTTCACTATGCATTCGAGCATGGTGCCTTGCTACACTCAGCATCCTATATTATTATCCCATCACACAGTAGTGGATGGTAGGGTATGAAATACCGCCCATCGGCACAGTTCGGTCCCAAAAAAAAAATGACGACCTAGTGACCATATATGGTTACATAAGAAGGCTAAAAAAATAAATGAATAAAAACATTCATCTTTCGAGTTCAACCTACAGTATTCTAAATCAATGTTTGGAATCTCACCTGTTAGTCCAGCCTAATTCACCCTAAACCTGAATTAAGTAGGCATTTTCAAGTTACAAGTCCCAGTGATATTGGCAATTGTATTCCATTTTCATCCCCCTATTATACATATTAACCAGTCGGTTGTGACTCTTGTCCTCTAAATAAATTTAAGGAAGGGTTTGATACATTTATAGTGAGTCTGCCAGCACTACCTCTACCAGCAGAGCATTCCATACCTTAACTGCCCTAACTGTAAAGAAACCCTTCCTCTCCTCTAATCTCAGGAGGTGCCCACTATGAACAGAGGGGGGTGCTTCTGAACCCTAGAAATTGTGATGTAAATTTCTGAACAAGTACATTTTGAATATTACCTAAGGACCAAGGGGTAGATTAACGATGTTGCAGTTTGTCAAAGCCACCGATGAGCGGCATTATTGACCCATCATTTTAAATCGGCAAAGGGAAGATGGTAAACAAAGCTTGTTAGCAGTCATTGCTATTACTATTTTATTACTAATGGTTTAAACCGCTAATGATCAAAAACTGCAGCATAATAAAATTATCCCCAAGATTCTACTGCTACAGTACGGACGGTGTAATGGTTAGCATTACTGCCTCACAGCACTGAGGTCATGGGTTCGAGTCCCACCATGGCCCTAACTGCATGGAGTTTGTATATTCTCCCCGTACGTGCATGGGTTTCCTACGGGTACTCCGGGTTCCTCCCACAACCCAAAAATATACTGGTAGGCCAATTAGCTCCTAACAAAATTAACCATAGAATGTCTGTTTGTGGACATGTCGTAGGGAATATAGATTGTAGGCTCCAGTGGGGCAGGGACTGATGTGAATGTTCAAATATTCACTGTAGAGCACTGCGGAAAAGGAGTGCTCTATATAAGACACTTAATAAATAGCAAAATACAGTAACACAATAGTTGCTAAATCCTAGTGAGCTTAAGGACCTTTCATGCCATGGGGAAACAGCATGGCCACTGGCAGTGTCGCTATCCACAATGCCACCTACTGCCGCTTTGTTCGCCACCGTGCCAGAAGCATTGCAAGCGTCTATTTGGGCAACCATGTCAAATCTTTCTTCTCTTGTAGCACCCTTTCCATTAAAATGTATCTTTCAGATTCTACCCTAAAATGCCCTAATTCTACCCTTTGCTGCGCTCTAATTGTGGAATGGCTATGTCAGGATTTTAAGTGCTCCAAAACTGTTCAATTGAAAAGTTTTATTGAATTCCTTGGCATGATTCCAGCCAAAGTGCATCATAGTGGCACACAACAGATCCCATTAAAAGTACAACAATATTAAAAAGGTCACCAGTCCCTAGCTGCCGCAAAAAGTCAAACTTTTGGCAGAATAGAAATAACCACAAAAAATTTGCTCCCCACATCCCTTTAATTAATTGCAGTATTCTCACTACAGAAACTAAAATCTAATTTGTACACAACAAGGGTCTACTCTTTACTTCAATGGAAATGCTTTTACTATTTTTAAATCTTCCCTTGCTAATTCAAATTGCTGTTCCTCTGTAAAAAAAAAGTTAGCTTCATAAGATCCCAGGTATAGGAGGGCATTAGTATCTCCCCCTTTACCTAATGGTGCATACACACTGGGGCGATTATAGCAAATATCGCTGGAAATATGGTCGCTGAGCAACCATATTGCCACCGATGGGAGTGTGCACCGGGTGCGCACTCCCGTTTTCTGCCCTAAGTGATCGCTGGTCGCAGGAGCTTGCTTGCTTCTGCGACCAGCTGATTTCCACTGCCGGGCTCCCCCGGCAGTTTCTTTTTCATCAGCGACCATCTCTGGTCGCTGATGCAAATGGGACTCAGAGCGACATATTGCCCCGTGTGTACAGGGCTTTAGAGGCATAAGCACCTGTGATTGAAAGGGAGACTACACTCTCACTTACCTCCACCTGTCTCTTCCATTTCTTCCTGGATTTATAAGGGATTACTTTAAACTGAACATATGTACAATTTGTTATCCACCGCCAGGCTATTTTTTGCTTAACACCTCGCCCGAGTATCATATTTGACTACCTTCTCTGCTTCAAGTTAAACATTCATGGTCTCTCTAGAACATGGGTATTCAACATGCAGCCCTCCAGACACTATGGAACAACATATCAAAGCATGCCATGTGGCAGTTTTGCTATTAAAGAAAAAAAAAAAAAAAAGAAGTATAGCATGGTGGGCTTTGCAGCTGGGAGGAACACACGTTGAATACCCCTGTTCAATTCCAAGATCAGAACATTACTCACACTGGAAACTACAAAATCTAATATCCCTACACTTATCTCTTTTACAACCTTCTACTGTAGTCTTCCTGCTCTGTAATTCAAAGCTATCCTCTATGCCAGGGGTGGCCAAACTAGTGCCCAAGATCTAACAGAAATTGATGTTTTCCAGGACAAAACATTAACAACTTACACAACAAAATGCAGACCCCCCGCTTACCAAGGTTACTTTGACTATCTATCTTCGGTTTTATCATTTTTATGGAATTATTGTCATGGTGTTATGTATATGTAATTTTAAATGCATTCTGTATTTATTGTCAAGACGTTAGGTTTATGAAATTTTAAATGTATATTTATTGTCATATTGTTTACATATTACCCTTTATGCATCCTGCATAATGTGGACCTCTGTTCCATAAATTATGAACATCTAAGGGCGATTTACAGAACAAACGCTTAGTGATTATAATTCGCAGTGGAACGCAAATCTGCTGCGTATCTGTGATTGACACGCACGGCCATTTTTGTAATTCACGTATTTGTATGGCCAAACATATCCAAGTTTTAAAAAAAACACACCTGTCAACTGGATATTTCTATATCTCCATACCAGTGATGTCCCTATTATTGTATATGCATCTAGGGTAACATGATTTAGTGAATCTACAAACCCCCGCTATCCACTATTGTAGTGGAACGCATTTCCGGGTGCCTGGAACGCACGGCCATACTGCTTCCGGCCTAGCGCTCCCGGACACCGCAATTCAACGTCACACTGGTGACATTCGGCTGTTATTTAAACGCCGCTGTATTATGTATTTCCACACTTCTGACGAAGGTAATTGTACCAAAACGCGTTAAGTGTGGACCACTGAACTGGATTCCCCTGGTCAGGACGGCTTCCCCAACAAGGTACCGAGTGGTTACTGGTCCGGACCTAGTGCCACTAAGGAACTTTGTACTACCAACGGTGGATGCTGCCTTGCCATAAGGATATCCCTTTCATGCCTGTTTATGTCTGTTCATTGTAAGTGCAAAAAATTTTTTTATTAAATCATTTCTATTTTAAAACGTTATTTGCACCATCCTCTGCTTTTTTCTTTGCATGATCTTTGGATTAATTGAGGACGCTGCTCCCAACATCATTGCCTCTGACTGACCTATGAAAATTGGACTGGTATATGGTGACTGTACATTTACCCTTTCACATTAGGTGTGAATAGTGGATGGGAACTACTTTAGCGCTGGACACACCTACTACATTTTTTTGCCTTTCCAATTTGTTCTATTGGGTGTGACTGGATGACACTCATTGTATGGTGTGCTAAGCAGCTTTTGGTTTATTAAGCGCACAAAACCTGAAAACACCCCTTCCCTTTACTTTGACTATACTATCACCAGATGCTAAATGTAAAGCAGCTTACACATAAAGAGATAAAAGCAGTTAACAATATGGTTCTCGATTACCCTTGAACTCTTCGATCTACTGAATGAACCATATAGTGCATACACACTGAACAATTTCAAATGATAGATTTATATTTACCACTAACATCTTGTTTCATGAAAAACGTATAATTCTCATTAGTACATACTGACCGACATGCAAAGTCATAATAGCCATAGGAAAAAAACTTGACTGCATGTACAGATAAGAAAGGGGGTCAATAATAAAACCGGCAGCATGCATTGTTATCGTTCCTACACACTGAACGATATCGCTAGTGCTTATCGTGCATTTATTGCATAATGTATGAAGACTTTAGGATATTTGTCTCATAGGTTTGCTTACTTAAATGTTATATGCTGTGTGAAGCAACTAGAAAGTATCATATCTCCTTTACTATATGCATGATAGGGTTTTGATACTAGAGATTGACACTGGCATCAGTAATTTCACCATTTTTCTTTCCTATTCAAAAGGTGGTATATTTGTACTCCTGTTTAAAACAGGAATGTTTTACATAATGGCCCATATTTCATACATTACAAAGTGCCCCCAAAATCAATTTGGTCTTTGTTTCTCTCTATGCAAATCTATTGTCACAGTAATGGATATTGAATTTTGAGAGCCCCCTTAAACACATAATACATTTAATACAAAAGTAGTACAGATGTTCGTCTGGGCTAGTCAATCTACAATTCGGCAAAGTAAGAATGCTTTAAAAAATAGAAGTGTTAGTTTATTTTTATCAAATCAGAAACACAAAAGTGAATGAAGAGGAAAGACGTCTAAATCAATTCAATATTTGGTATGACCACTCTCTGCCTTCAAAACTAAATCAATTCTTCAAGTTATAGTCAGCTTTGTAGGATTTAAGGTCAGGTATAAAATTAACCTATCATACCAAACAGGTAATAATGCTCATTATTACCTATGTAGAATGAAAGCTATTAACTGAAGCATAAACCGCTGCGATGGAGGCTTAAAACTGGGTGAGGAACAGCTACTCTGATACAAAGTTGAGACTGTAAAAGACTAATTTTACACAGCATGGCAAGACTGAGCAAAGCAACAAGACACAGCACTATAAATGACGTGTGACATCTTGACCGTTATTGGGGTTCTACTAACAGATAATGAACACGTTGAAAATAACTAGATCCAGTTTTTAAATTAGCACTATATTTATTTACAAAAGGTTAAAAGAAAAAAAAGACAAGGAAGCGCAGGTGAACTGGACTGTCATTTTCTCATAAGCAGATAGGTGACTGGAACGGTTATTTTGTCCAGCTGACTTTGGGAATGTCATAATGTTCTGTTAACGCATCCAAATGACGATTAAAATCCTGTAACAATATAAAAAAAAAAGGTTTAATAGACATTAACAATAATTAACAGTTGGCTGTATAGTTTCAAAGTAAGCAGGTATAACCCTTTGAGTGCCAAGTGAATTTGTCAAAATAGGTGTGCAAATTGGCAAGCAAACTATTTGATTCATTATAATGACCTGTGATGTTTATCTTGTATATGAATTATAATTTTTTTACACGTCATTTTTAATTTGAATTTATACTGCCATTTTTAGCGGATGCTGGCACTCAAAGGCAGCTATTCAATGCTTGCTCTGGGGAGCGGCAGCGAATCCTGTGTAGGATTCGCTGCACTTTCTCCCCAATTCTCCCTGTAGGGAGATTCGCCGGGCAGCCGCCCGTTCTCCCTATTCAACGCCTCAGGGGCTCTCTGCCCCTGGCGGCGAATTTTAACCCCCCCGGCGAATTTTAACCCCCCCGGCGAATGCCGCCGGGGGACGGCTGCAGGCAGGGAGATGGAAGCCTCCCTGCCTGCGCCGGACACTGCGGGGTGGAGGGCTGTGGGGGACAGAGGGAGAGCCCCCAGAGCTGGCAGGGGGCTGTGTTAGGGAGCCGCTACACACTGGTCCCGATCGTGCATGTGTAATGATCGGGACGAGTGTGCAGTGAATATATGAATATTAATGAGCGGCTCCCAGCTCGGCCCCCTGCTGGTGAATGTGTAAAAAAAAAAAAATTGTTTTAAAAAAATAAAAAATAAATTAAAATATATTCATGTGCTGCAAGCACATGAATAAAAATAGCATGCCCCTTCACAGAAAAAAAAAAAATCTGTTTTTTTGACACCAAAATAAAAATAAAAAAACTTTATTTTCAAAGATCACATTCCAGTTCTCCAGAAAAAGATGACGAATGTAAAATGGAGAATCCGGGGAAAATCACTAAAAACCCCATTGAAAACCACTGGCGAATCGCGGAGAATCACAAACAAAGAATCGCCAGACATTCGCTCTTCATTTGCAGAGAATTGTGTCCATTGAATAGGGCGAATTGTTTTTCCAGTGAGAAAATTCCCTGTAAACCCGGGGAATTGCCTGATTCTCCAGAAAATATGGAGAATCAGAGGCATTGAATACTGGCCAAAGGGTTAAGAAGCAGCTATTTCCAACCATTTTTATTACCTGATTATGGTTATCGCTAGCATATAAAACCAGTTGCTCTCCTCATCTACAGCAGTGATACACTCTGAAACTACATGGCACAAAACAATCTTTCAGTTGGATACGTTTTACCTACCAACTAACCTAAATCTGACTGGTATAGCTGCTTTTATTCAAGACTTACATTTTGCTACATGGTAGGCTAAGCAGGCACCGGTGGTATCATTTGTGGGAAACAATGCTTAATAGTACACTTCTCCCGTGATCTTTTATTCAGAGACCAGTATTCCACTTCCCCTAGGAACTTCTATATTTACAGCCACATTATTGGCTACATAGCCTGCACTTGCAGTCATACCCCATGATAACCACTGCAGCATATTCGTAAAAAAAAACTAAAAATTCTGCGGAGTATAAAAAAGGGGTAACTCCTGGTGGTAAAGCTTAGTAGTAGGAGCTTCTAAACCAGTAACCTTTCCAGCCTTGGTCATATTTGAAACCTATCCTGCTAAAACCTTCATTGAGGATGACAGATGTGTTTTTGTTTGTGGAAAAGTATTTCTTATGCTAAAAGTTTTACAAAACCCCCTCATAAGTTATATCCGACCCCAGAAAAACTCTAAAAAGAAAGCTGTCCAAAACTATGCCTGTTGTGGTGTCAAGTGTAAATTTACAACAAAAGTAATAGGAATCAGCAGAATTCCAGTTCCTTTTGTAACACTATTTCATGTATGATAGGAGGATGTTGCCTCCGGTGACAGGTATATGATGGGGAATATATTTATTGCCCATCATTGGCAATCGGCAGTAACAGCAACACTTGACCCTATTGAGACTAAAGTACAGGCCCATTGTGATTGAGACAGCAAGAATCCATTAGGCAACTAATACAGAGGTTCCCAAAATCCACTGTTTCAGTCCAGGTTTAAATGATATTCATGACTTAGCACAGGTGACTGAGTGCCTAATTCAGCGCTGCACGCAGCTGTGCGAATTTGCCGCGGTCTGCGATCAGATAGCTGCTGCTCAGAGTGAAATCCCGCCCCTTGCAAGTCTGCGAATGAATCGCTGATCGCATGCCATCTGCAAGTCTAGTCGTACTTAATATCTAATGATTTTTCCAGTTTGTGCAAGTATGCGCAATGCTGACCCTTCCATAACTCTGGTGACAGACAGGCTGATTGATGCCGGCGTTGACGTCAAACATTCCCTTAAAATGCCTGCACTTTTTCTTACACTCCCAGAAAAAGGCTATCAACCCCAAATGCCAGTTTCCTGTCAATTAAATTGCGAGGGGATTGCAATTAGATTCAATTGTGGGTTTTTGTTGCCCTTTGGCCTCGCTCATGTGTTTTACGATCTTTATGCATGCATTGTCATTCAGTAAGTGATAGGATTGCGAATTCGCACAACAGTGATCAACTCTGAATCACGTAATTAAACCTCAGTCAATTTGATTTACGCATCTGGATTCAAGCATGGGTAGCCTTAAACCCTAATGGCAAAGCGATATTGCAGAAGTAAAGCTGGCAACTGGTACAGATGGTAATCCAACTTCTCCCTTAGTTTACTAGTGTGTGGAGCTATACCCCTTTGTAGGTGCTATTTTTGGTTATTATAGGTCTGCTTTCTTTTACATGTCAAATGTCTGCTTAGGCTTCTGTCACAGCGCACCTCAGACTGGGGATATAAATGGGTTGCCTGACTCAACGACATGGGTCGAGGTGCAGTGTAAAAGCACAAAATCTTTTAACCTGGGGCGAGCAACCCTGCATTTCGAGCTGGTTTATGAGAAGGGTTAAACCCATGTTGTCTTCTGTATAGCGGGCAACCCGGATTTAATGTGAATGTGCCGATCCCAGGCCCGGCCCGGCGATATAAAAGCAGTATAACAGTGTTCATTGATTACAAAAGCATTATAATGATACTTTCCTTTTTTCCTCACTCCCATGTCCATTCTTTGTTGTTTATTCATTGTTAATATATTGGTGAGCCTTATGTTAATTAATACTGGAAATAAATAAACCTTCGGCTGTGTATATATAATGTGTATATTAAACATAAATACACTCTGTTTAGACTTGGGGCCAATCCCCGAGATCTCAGTAACGTATACAAGTAATATCTCAGCACTATACAGCTAAAACAGGGCTGACATGGAAAATGAAAATTTAAAAGTGCGTAGAAATGTGAAACACAAAATAATTTGGGTTCAAAGCATATCTGGAGTTAGGCTATTCAAACTAATCAAATCTATAAATAGATTTCAGTGCATTTGTTGAAGGTCACGTTTGCAGCTGCAATCCTGTACATAGATACTGTGCGAAAATATCCAAATGTATCAGCTGTCAGGATTTCTACTGAGACGCCCACCAACACCTAAACTAATCTGAACAACTACGTACAAAGACAGATCAATTGAAAATTGGCCCTCTGAGTAACCCTATGGCCAGGAATTAAGAAGCCCCGTGTACTGAGATGCCGGAGACATCTTTATAGCATACAGGATAGAAAATGCAAACACCACTAGAAAAGTTACATGTGGTTTTGCTCCATTACCATTTCCAAATGGTCCCTTCCTGGCATTTGTGAATGAGACTTACTGCAAACTACTATGGTAATGGACTGACGCACTACTAAGATACATGCAGAGTCAATGGATAATAAAATTCCAGGCACATAGACAGACACTGAACTGCTGTATTTGTAGATATACAGCTTACTTACCTCTACTCTTTGTTTGTGCGTTTTCGATGCTTTCTTGAGGATTCGTTCCATTTGCTGCAAGATACAATACATTCAAAATAAATGATGCACTACAGAAAACCTGTAAATTATTCTTAAGCAAAAAAAAAAAAAAAATTATAATAATAATAAACATTTAGCATGATATGCATCATAAATAAAGACACGTAACAGAACCACACAACACTTGCTACTTTAAAAAAACTCATAGGTAACTAAGCAATAAATGATCAACTCGGTCAGACATTGAAAAATTCAGATTGAGAAAGCAAATAGGCTGGAATCTATGTCCACTGCAGGGAGGGATGCTACAGAAGAAGGAAATTGGAAAATAGTACATGGAGGAAACCATAGATGCTGAAAGTGGTCATATTAAACAACTACAAGGTATATTTGTTTTTCAGAACTCTTAACCCTTTGAGTGCCAACATCTGTAAAAGCGGTTCAAAATATCCGCGTCCCTCACTTTTTATATAAATTAAAAAAAAAAAAAAAAAAGTTGTGTAAAAAATAATAACAAAAAAAAAAAAAAAAAAAGATATTTCCTATATACGGTTAACACTACAGGTCATTATGATGAAAGAAAAAAAAAAGAAAAAAAGAAAAAAAAAAAAAAAATCGATTGCTTGCAAATTTTTACAACTATTTGACAAAGTCACTTGCCACTCAAAGGGTAAAATAAGCTTTTTAGTAGATAGAAATAGCCTTTTCAACCCCCCCCCCTCCTCCCCCCCCAAAAAACGGAATTACAAAATAAAATATAAACATTTAATAAAACAAGCTCGAAAAAATGAACACATTGTAAAGCTGGGTACACACTATAAGGGGATTCTTGGTTCTGAACTGTAAAAACCTTTTCTTCATAGGCCAAGGTGGATGCTGGGAATTGTGGGCTATTACTGAACCAGAAGACCGGGCACCAATGAGAACAACTTCTTTTAGATAGTGCAGCCCATAGCTCCTCTCCCTTACACCCCTTCCTGTCCTCAGAGACTCATTTTAAAAACTTAACAAGCTGAGGAATAGGGATAGGAGAGAAGAACCATTCAACAAAAAGGCAGATAAACAACTGCCAATATAAAAATGAACTGCTAATCTGGAGCGCAAGGGTGGGCACCCAACATCCACCTTGGCCTACGAAAAAAAGGATTTTACAGGCAAGAACCTATCCCCTTTTTTCTCATGGCCTGGATTCTGAGAATTGTGGGACCTGTGTGCTACAGGGTATCTTGACAATAAATGGTTAATGTAACACGATACTGTGCGGTCTTTTTGCAATTGTACAGAAGTCAATGGGAATAGGTACAGCTTCACCTGTGCCACACAAGTGTATCCTACTTTAGCAAGAAAATATTGGGTAAATATTTAAAGAGCGCAAATGTAACACTAGCTTTCAGGTAGAAATATATATTTTTTATTTTTCATAGAATTAATAATAATCATCACACGCCTGAATGGTGGGCAAAACAATGAATACAGTTTTTAAAAACCATACAATACAATACACATATAATAATGAAAATAAAATTTAAATCAAGGACATGGACATCCAATCAATTCCTAGGCTGGCCAGCCCGACTTATAATACTAAATACAGCTGTCGATTTGTGGATTAAATTATCAAGATTCTCCAATCAGTAGTCTTTGGAAACAGAATAGCAAGTAGGTAGCCAAGGATTTGAGATATGTGCACAATTTTGAATTCGATAACAATTTTGAATTCGATCTCTTATTACAGACTCGGTCGGTCTCCCAATTCAACATCCCAGGAATGTATACCGCCGAAAAGGCCAGTAGATACCTCTCGGCCCACAGCATGGCTGCTATGCTTTTTGTGCTGCGCTGGTGTTTTGCGTATTCAACTGCTGTTGCGTTGTCTGACTGGATGCGTACAGACTTTCCATGAAGGAGAGTCCCCGATTGGCAGAATGTTCGGTGGATGGCTCTCAGTTCTAGGACATTTATCGGAAGGGTGGTCTACTGACGCGTCCAAAGTCCCTGAAAGGAGTGATGCTCTACCATCATGCATCCCCTGTGCAGGCTGGCATCTGTGGTCACTATCACCCAAACATGACTGGCACACAAATGACCCTTCGTGAGATTTGCTGGCTGCAGCCACCATAAAAAGGGAGATCCGAACATCCCCTGACAATACCAGAAACTGCGTTTTTAGGTGGAGAGGTGAGCGATTTCAGCGACCTAACAGCACGAGCTGGAGGGTGTGAGAATGAATATTGTCAGACTCCACCATGGGAAAACTGGACACCAGTTTCCCGAACACTTTCATACATAGGTGGATCGATACCCTGCGATGTTTTAGAAAGGACCAAACTAATGCCTGTAATTCAATCATCTTGTCTCAGGGTAAAAAGACCCTCTGTGAGATTGTATCTATGAGAGCCTCCAGATGTATCATGGGGTCGAGGGAACCAGGCTGGACTTTTCCAGTTAATTATCCAACCATAAGACTGGAGGAGGCAATTGTGAATCGTAAATAAGATTAGAGAATTTGTTGAGTGAGCAAAGAGAAGGCCGTCGAGGTATGGAAGAATCCATACCCCTTGTAGGTGGAGGTGAGCTGCCATTACCTCCATGATCTTCGTGAAAACACGGGATGCTGTTGAAAGGCCAAACAGCGGGGCCTGAAACAGGAAGTGGCGCTCTAGCACTACGAAATATAGCTGATGAGCTATCTTTATGGGTATGTGAAGGTATGCATCTTGATTGTCCAGGGATGCCATAAAGTCTCCCAGTTCCATGGAGAGTAGAATTGACCTGAGGGATTCCACTTGGAATTTTGGCACTCTGAGAAAAAAAAAAGGTTCAACCTCTTTAGACTGAGCATAGGGCGGAAAGGTCCGGTTTGTTGAGTAAGAAAAGGTTAGAGTAGAAGCCTATTTTTCTTTGTGCTGAAGGAACAGGAACAATCATTTGTGATTCCAATAGAATCTTGAGGGCGGCGGCCTTCAATGGGTCCACAGGAAGAATCGTTGTAAAGAACTGGATTGGATACCTGGATCAAAAGGTAAAGGGAGTAGCCTTGTGACAGTACATCTAATGGTGTGTACACACGGTCAGATGTGCCTTCAGATACTGTCCACGATCCGATCAGATCGTGGATAGTATCTGAAGGCACATCCGATTTGCATACAATCTTGACTATATAGTGCAGATCTGCACTATATAGTCATGGCAGACAAGACTTTCTGCCTTGCGATACGTGAACGCGCTTTGGATCGGGATCTGAAGGGTTAAAACCCTTGCGATCTGCATCCGATTCTGATCCGATGTTGACTATATCGTCAACATCGGAAGGCAAAAGTTACCGTGTGTACACACCATAACACCCAAGAGTCTGATGTGTTTGGCCAAATCCCTGCAAATTGAAAAAGGTGACCCCCCTACCCTCGACACAGCCAGATATTGCATTCTGGTTTCAGGCTTATCAGCTTCGGGGCTTTATCGGGGTTTGGATTTTTTTTATTTTGAAAAGGCAGGCTGAACTCTTGTAGAGGTTTGAGCTCTTGCCTTGCTTTGGGGTAAAAAAAAAAAAAAAATGGAAGGACTGTTGCCTTGGTTTTGAAATTCCTGAGGGAAGGCAAGCAGGGTTAGGAGGCAGCTATAGAAGCAACAATCTTATCTAATTCCGGAAAAGCATTGACCGTGAAAAAGATAAAGCTTTCTTGGAGTCGTTATCTGCCTTCCAAGATCTGAGCAGAGCTTGTCTTGCTGCCACCAACACTGCTGATACCATAGAAGCAAAAACACCGCCACTGAGGTAAGTGCTTGCTTCTCGCATTTTGTCCACTAGGGACAAAAGGTCTGCTCTGCGTGTCCCGACTGCAGGCCTTCTGTTAAAGCATCAGCCCAGTGACCTATAGCCATAGCAGTTCAAGCGGCTGCAAAAGCTAGATGAATGGCAGCCCCTGCATTAGTACAGATCGATTTTAGAAAGTGAGGGGAAAAAAAAAAAATAGTGAGCAGCAATATGAAACACCACCAAGTGGGGAAAGTTCTGTCTCCCAAAGACATATATAACAATAAAAGATGGGTATTTCTGATCGCACTCAAGCTTATTTAGATTTTAGAAATTTATCTAACTTCTTATCAACCACATGGGCGTCCACCGGAGGAGGAACTTCCCATTTTTTATGATCCTCAGGTAGGGGATAAAAGGTGGACGTGTGTTTAGAAAACAGGAATTTGTTATTTGGATGTTTCCAAGCTTCCGGAAATATTTTGTTGAGAAGAATGTGGTAACACTGCCGGTTCTTTCTTTTTCACTTAAAAAGCAGGGTCTCAGAAGGAGGTTGAGAATCAGATTCCTTAATTTATAAAGGTCAGTCGGATACATTTAGAGCAGACTGTCCACCCTGGCCTAAGTCATGTGATCCTCATCAGCCGTGGAATCATCCTCAACTGGGGCATCTGTATTAGGGTCCTCATCTGAGAATCCTTCAGACGCAGATCCTTCCAAAAGTAAAGCTTGTGAGGTGTCATGCTGTGCAGCAGCATGCGAGCTAGGAGCACCTGAAGTGTGTTGGCTGAGGAGGAACCTGGGGAACAATTGAAGAATGTGAAGCTGCCAGCTCCCTCATTGCAGAGGACAAGGCAGTAGCCCAGTCAGGCTTGCAGGGAACCTCTATAGTAGCCTGCGGACCGGGTCCTGGCAGAGTGCATCGCTCACAGACGCCAGTGTGGTTCTGCTCAGCACATGCAAAATTTTCATCATATGAAATGCATGTATAGGTGCGCAGCGAGTGAGCATTTCCCTTTCCCGACCTCTTAGAAGACTTTGTGGGAAACCTGTGGCTATAACTTCCCACAAATGTAACCCCCTATACAGTGTGAGAAGGGGAGTAAGAAAGTACTGTACAACAGACACTAAGATAAATTAGCGACCATATACTGTATACCCTGCTAGCCAGTACAGGGAAATGTGTATATGAATCTTCACATTAAAGAAAATAAACTGGAAAAAAAAAAAAAACAGTAAATATACAATGCAGTATATGTAAAGACACTTTCACACATAAATAAATGCACTGATACCCAGCACCAACACAATTAGTGAGGTGAGGGAGTTAAAATCTGGTCACTGAACACAGTGAAGGCAAGGGGGCAATTATAGAGCTCTTCTCCTGCTGTCAGCCAGACTGTCTAAGGTAAAATGGCCCCCGCAAGTGTTGAGGGGGAGTAGAGGAGCGCCCTCATTGGGAATCCAGGACGAATCATAGCCGAGGGAGGGGGCGGAGAAACAAGGCTTAGTCCACCCCCTCATGGAACCCCAGACTGCCGGCATAAGGCCCTGTTTGCACACAAATATTCCCTGGTGGTTTAGCAGTTTCCCAGCATGAGCTGAGTATTGCTGCCAGGACCGCCGGTAGAACCTCCACCGGTGGTGTGAGCTGCATCTCCAAATCCCCGCTAGCGGGGAGTCGCTTACCTGTTACCTCTCCCTCAGCCATGGCTCCCTCTTAGTGCAGGGAGGTGACTGGTGTGAGCGGCCGTGGGGGTATGTCCACCAGTTGCTGGGGAGAAGACGCTGCAGGTGTCAGCGGTAGCGCTGCTGCGCCGCTGACACCCAGTGTAAGAAAAAAAGTAAAAAATAAAAAAAATTAGGGCTGCAACAGCCCTCTCCTAATAATGGTGCCCTGTTCCTCAGAGCGCCAAGGAAAAACCTGGTCTGTGAGGTTATAAGGGGGGGGGGGGGGGGGGGGGTTTCGTTGTACTATCTAAAAGTTGTTGTTCTTCTTGGGGCCGGTCCTCTAGTCCAGAAATACCGCAGAGGCCATTAGAAAAAAAAAGATATTTCCTAACAATATCTAACGATATTATTGGGCATATTGTCTCGTGTGTTCCCACAATATAGTTAGCGATGTGCACTCCTCCAGGTCCATTTCGACCACCCCTTGTCGCCTGTACATGCAGTCAAATTGTGCCTCTGTCGTTTATAACTATGTGCATATCCATCAGTGTGTAGGAGCAATAAACATCCATTTTTCATAAAAAAACGATGGACACTGGTAAAGCAACAGATATATCTTTATTGTATGTCAAACCATTCAGTGTTTAGGGACTATAGCAGTGATTCTCAATCCCTTTATTTTTCTTTTCATTTTCATCTACACACATACATAAGTAACAAAAATCAGACATAAAAGAGCACATATACATAGGAACAAAAACAAAAAAAAAATTACATAAACTAAAATTTTATATAGATAAATAAATCAATATACATTTAACATGGAAATATCCAGACATATGAATAGTCCAGAGAGCCTTGGCTCAGTCATCTACATAAGTCCTATAGAGAGACATGAGATCAGAGTTCTAGCCCCATTGGCTTTTTTCCCCCCCTTACTTCTATCACTCCTTCTCCCTACCCACCCTCCTCCTTTCTTTCCCTTCCCTTCCTTTACTTCCCTATTTCTGTGCCCTCTCTCCCTAATTGTAGTGCGTCTTAGATATGTGATTGCTATGTGATTGTTCGGCGCACTTGCTGTGTGCGTATGTATTTAGTGTTTGTTTATGTGCTTCTTGTACGTGTCTTATGTGTTTCTTGTGTATTTCTTGTACGTTTTTTATGTGTTTCTTGTGTTTTTATGTTCCCTATTCTTCTATACATATGTGTACCTTGTGTTCTTGTGGTTCGTGAGGTAAACTTAATTAGTTAATTTACCACTTCCCTTCCCCCCTCCCTCTCCACCCTCCCTTATTTCTGACCCCATCTCTCTTCTACCTTATCCATACACCCCTGATCATTTCCATCTAAGCGGGAAAAAAAAAAAAAAAAAAAAAAAAAAACACCCCTTCCTTCACCTTCTTTTCTACTTAGACTATACATCTTGACTTTATATTCCTTTGGCCGGTTTACATTTCACTTTTAGGTTTAACCCTTTTTTTTTTTAACACCAGCCAACATTAAAGATTCAACATAACATTTTTTCATCTTTTAACCATGGAGCATGGACATTTCATCGGTCTATACATACTTTCAATCATTTACCTATTCATGTGATCTTCTTTCAAATATTAAATCAACTTTTAAATTATATCCTCCCCTCTACCCAGTCCGGTTGTACACCACCTATCCCACTTCTCATTAAATCTGTGTGTGGCTCCTCTAGTTTTAAACATATGTCGTTCGTGCCGTACCACATCATTGACTAATGCTCGCCATTTATAGATATTTGGAGTTTCTGTTGTATGCCAGTTCCTGGCTATTATCACCTTAGCCATTGTAGTAAGGCACAACACGTACTTATACATAATCTTTGAATTTGTTTCCTCTATTCCAATTCCAAAAAGACACACTAATGGGTCTATCTCTGGTAGCATTGAGGCTGTAGTCCGTATATCTCTCCAAACCTCTTTCCAAAATTTATATATATTTGGGCACTCCCACACCATGTGCCAGAATCCTGTATTTTCTTTTTGACACCTAGGGCAGTCAGAGTTATCTCTAAGGCCTGCTTTTAGAAGAGATGCCGGCGTCCAATATACCCTATGCAGTATAAAAAAGGATATCTGCCTAAATCTAATGCATGGGGTTGTGTTTTCCATAGATTCTAATATCTGATTCCACACCTCCCCCGTAACCGGACCAATATCCACTTCCCATTTTATCCTCAATTTTTTTATTTGGTCTGATTCATCTTTTTCATTCTATAGCAGTGATTCTCACTCTATCCTCAGGACCCCACATAGTTCACATTTTCCAGGTCACCCTGCAGGTGCATTCATTACTCGTTGACACATTTTAAAAGATCCACAGGTGGAGTAAATTACTTGCTTCTGTGAGGGGACCTGCAAAACATGCACTGTGTTGGGTCCTGAGGACCAACTTTGAGAACATGTGGACTATATCTTTCACTCTGGAGCTCCGGAGAGTTCAAGGGAAATCCTTAACTATATATTTTAAGGAGCAAAACACAGTGTGTACCCAACTTAGGCTGCAGTGCAAATATTTTGCACAACTTATACTTACTCTTTTCTCTTGCATCTTTTCAAAGGCAAGCTGAGCTGGTGTCCTCTTATCCAAAGATGGTTTCTTCTTTTCCTCATTTTTTGTATTGCTCAAAATTTGTTGAATCTTATTTTTATCTTTAGCTTTCTTCTTTTTTCTGGAAAAAAAAAAATATAGTATTATACACATTGTGGTAATACAAAATTAGAAGATGTTAAAATTACATTATTATACCTATCTGTACCGGGACTTTCTGAGGTCCATGCACTAACAAAGGAGTCATCCATATATTATAAGAGACTATGGTATGAAATTCCATACCATCACTAACTTTCATAGATATACTAACATCTATCTCAAAACGCCAACAAAACCGGCAGGTACAAATTAATCATCCTTTTTTATTTTACTGTATGTCTATTGTAATTTCATTAATATATTTCTTATCAAAATCAGTTTATAATTTTAGCACAGTCTTACCTATATGTTGTTTTTTTTTGTCTAATTTATAATAAGTTTTATGTAGAGTGGTACTTCTCATGTTCTATATTCTTGATGTAATGCTTTGTGTTTTATTCTATATGCACATATGTACCTGCTATTATTTTGCACTGTAGATTTATTACCAGTTATTTATATAGCACACACATATTCCACAGCGCTTTACAGACAATATTTGAACATTCATATCAGTCCCTGCCCTAGTGGAGCTTACAATCTATATTCCCTACCACATGGACACATACACACACTCATTCGAAGGTTAATTTTGTTGGGAGACAATTAACTTACCAGTATATTTTTGGATTGTGGGAGGAAACTGGAGTACCCGGAGGAAACCCACGCAAGCACGGGAGGATGTACAAACTCTGCAGTTAGGGCCATGGTGGGAATCGAACCTATGACTTTAGTTCTGTGAGGCAGTAATGCTAACCATTACACCCCCATAGAAATATTATGTGTCAAAAGCCTTGCTTCTCCTGTAGGAACATATGCAAATATAGCAGACACACACACACACCCACTGTAACAAGCTTGCTCTGCATGCGGCCCTATCCTACAGCTCACAGGTTTTTAAACTCGGTCCAGAGGACCCCAAACCGTGCATGTTTTCCAGGTCTCCTTACAGAATCAAGTAAAATTAGTTCCACCTGGATATTTTAAAATGTGTCAGTGAGTAATGACTGCACCTATGCACATGCCAGAGCACCTAGAAATCTGACCTGTGTGGGGTCCTGAGGACCGATATTGCAAACCACTGCTATAGTATAATCAAGCCTGTATTAAAGGAGACAAGAAAAAAAAACGCTCATATTTATAAAAAAGGATTCAATATGCCTTCACTTACATTAACACAGGCATACTGTACATGTGCTGGGTGAGAATATCCTTTTTCCTCCCTTACTGGGTCTCTATTTGTAAGAAATGACATAAACCAGATGAGAAACGATGTGCCATAGCATATTTACTGTACAGTACATGCCTTTTCTTGAGCATGCACAGTTTGATGCCATGCAAGTTATGCTACATTTAAATTATATCATGTGTCCAGATCGCAGCTGCAGGAGAAACATCTTGACATTTCCTTCCCACTCTTTCAATATATACAATTATCCAGCTATATTAACAAGACACTACAAGGACTAACAACACACGATAAAAAGAATAATTTAGATGACGCAATAAAAAAAAAATAGCACAGGGACTTTTACCACTTCTCAAATCTACTCACACTCTCGAAAAATACTCAACACAGACTCCTCCTCAGTTGGGCTATTGAAATGGCAAAATGACTTTCCCCATTTAACTATGAAAAAGATGCTCTCCTCATACGAACAAATGAACAAACAAATGGTGGCTATCACCTATATGGAAATGCACCAAAAAATTCTCCACAGAGCATATATTACACACCTAAATTAAAAAATGTTAACGTCGAAATGTTTCAAGTGTCACAGACCAGATGCAGATATACTGCATTGTTTGTGGGACTGCACATCATTTTGGGAGGAGTTACAAGACTTTATTAATATTCAACTCAATTTACAGTTCCGGATATCCAAAGACTGGGTATTCTGGAACATATATAAAAGGGATGATAAATTGATATTGACTAGAGCTACACGTCTTTTACTAAACAAGTAAGCAGCAGGGGGGAAAAAAAAAAACTATTCTTTCTCAATGGGTTGACAAGACACCAATTCCATTCTCGTTGATACACCCTAGAGTCCAGTACTTGTTTCAAATGGATTGGACGGAGGCCGCCACAAATAAAGAAAAATGAGTCCGTAAGTTCGCGGATGTGTGGATGCCTTATATAAATACCTTGACCCAAACTACAAAGGATGGGCTGAGGAACTGCTTCAGTTCAACGTCCTGGAATGATTTGGAGACTATTGCAAGTAGTGTCCCCCCTTTTTGAGAGCCTTCTGTCCACTTATATATCTTTAACAATATTGATCAGAAGCATAGATGTTAGACTCATTGATAGTTATTTCACTAAGAGTAGTTCTGACTTGTATGACTGCTATTCCGAATATCTGTACATGATTTATGAACGTAATACTGTTGGAATTGTTCAATGTATTCAGATTGTTATGCATTGCATTCAATAAAAAAGTGTTTAAAAAAAAAAAAATGATCTCAAGTGTTATGTTACCAGTTGGAAAATGCAAGCCTTAAGCCCCCCATACACGGTCCGTTCAGCGGATCCGTTCTGTACTTAAACAGCACACCTCGTATTGGAACGCATCCCTAGTGCATTCAGTGTGCATGCACTGCGATCCGATACGATGTGTACCTAGTGCATCGCATAGTACAGAACGGATGCCAGCGAATGGCTCCGTGTATGGGCAGCTTAACAGTTGCTAACTGGTCAACTGCACATACTCCCACATTATATATACTTATTTCAATTTCCCTTTTTACAGAAAGCAAGGAGTTCATGAATCCATTGTAGGGTGGTGGGAGCCCTACAATGTAATGTGACTCCTCCCATCTACTGTTGCACAGCTCTTTATATAAGATTTCACACACAATAAAAGGGTACTTATATAGTATCTGGGCGTCCGATTTAGAAATCGGGTCGGATCGGGCGCATCGCATGCGACCATCGGATGCGATGACCCGATTTTTCCATAGGAATCAATGTTAAAATGGACTGAGTCCATTTTAACATGGAATTCAATGGGAAAAAGGGGTCCTTTTCATACCCCTACTATCCAAGTGGGCATGAAGTTGGATATAAACCTGTGGCGAGCGTAGCGAGCCACCGAGCCCGAAGCGTGGCGAGCCCCGCGAGGGGACACAGAATACCGTCCGCTCGCCACGCTTCGGGCTCGGTGGCTCGCTACAGGTTTATATCCAACTCCATGCCCACTTTGATAGTAGGGGTATGAAAAGGACCCCTTTTTCCCATTGAATTCCATGTTAAAATGGACTCAGTCCATTTTAACATTGATTCCTATGGAAAAATCGGGTCATCGCATCCGATGGTCAAAAAAATCGGACGCCCAGATACTACATAAGTACCAATAAAAGTGATGTCCATATAGAATTCCACACTACACCATGTAATGAACAACACTTTGTCCTGCCCTTCTTTACACTGCACACACAGACCCACATACCAGAAGATATTGAATTTGATCAGGGGGGGCACGTAATTGTGCGTAAACATTGATCGATGTTAACAATTTGGCGTTCCAAACCACCCTAAGAGAATAATGGATCGATTCAATTACATGTGATGTAAGACTACATGTTTCGGTGCAATGTAGTTGATGTAAAGACACACACCCCCTAACCATACATCAGGTAGATTAATAGGGCCTACACACATGCCGATATTAAGGCATTTTCTAAGTGACTTTGCTTAGTTTGGCAAAGTCGCTTAGAAAATGCCCCTACATCGGTGTGTGTGTGTGTGTGTGTAGGGGTTATAGCGACAGGAATGCGCATACCCGCGTGTCGCTGTCCAAGATTGATGAGCAGCATCCATCAATCTCGGCATCGCCAGTGTTCACTCACCGGAGAACACTGGCACTGTCAGCTCGCTCAGCACACACAGCTGACAGCTCGCTCTCTGTGTGGGCTGTCAGCTCTGTGTGCTGAGTGACAGAGGCACAGAACTGCCCAACCTAGCATAGCTAGGTCACCCTACACACATCGGCATGTGTGTAGGGCCCATTACAGTAACATTTCTTGAGTAAAATAAGAAGCAAGGGGAAAGGCATGCTGTATGGGCGAAGTAGGGTGTTCACAGTGTATACTTTACACCTAAGTGCATTCAATACAGGTGGGAATCCTAGCCACAGAATTTTGCAGCAGCATGGGCAAGCGCACTACCTAATCTCTGCCCTCCCCTTTCATATTAACAGATAATACGGTGAATTTCAGAACTGCACCTATTAGCATGATTCCTATTTTCCTGGACAAATTTAAACATTGAGAGTTCGTAGCTATATATTCATTAATTTAAGTGGGACACTCACATTCAGAATTTTTTCTGGAAACTGTATCCTACAGTAAGTTTATAGTTAAGTTTATATTTTAGAATATTAATATGACCAATATAAAAAAAAAATATATATGTTGTTTTCATTGTTATTTCAAAGACAATATCACACTTTGCAATATCCCAGTCTAGATTATATCTATCAGGCAACAGCAATACCCATGTAACCGAATGGTATATTTGCTCTACGAATTACTATTATATCTTATCTGCGCCAAAACTTGTAAAAGAAAAGAAGGAAAAAGGAACATTTGGTACTTGTGTATTATAGCGGCGCCCCCGATGTTGGTCGTACGATGTTTTTATCGAATCGCATGCCATGCACACGATGGCATGCGATGCAACGCGATTTTTGCCCCCTATACAATGAAAAATTGTATAAGCACCCTAAAGGGTGCTTTTAAGCACCCAAATGGGCGCTTACAATGTTAAATGCACCCCCACGCCACCCTCCCACTATAAACGTGAACCCGAAGCGTGGTGAGCGCAGCGAGCCTGCAAGGGGCGGCGGTACGCGCCCTACGACCTTTTCATACCCCCACTATCCACGCCGGCGTGGAGTTGAGAATATAAAGTGTGGCAAGCGCAGCGAGCCACCGAGCCCTAACGCGGCGAACGCAGCGAGGGGACGCGGATACCTTCACAGGTATCCGCGCCCCCTCGCTACGCTTCGGGCTCGGTGGCTTGCTGCACTCACCACGCTTTAGATTCTCAACACCACGCCGATGTGGATAGTGGGGGTATGAAAAGGTCGTAGGACGCGTACCGCCGACGCTCGCCACGCTTCGGGTTCACGTTTATAGTGGGGGGTGGCGTGGGGGTGCATTTAACATTGTAAGCACCCATTAGGGTGCTTATACAATTTTTAATCGCATTGCATCGCATTGTTGTATGCCATATACAATGTCATACAATTCTAAAATTGTATGACATTGCGCAATATCGCATACCATCGTATGCCTTTTGGTATGCGATGCGATGGGCGCCGCTATAATACACAAGTACCGAATATTTAAATAAAAAGTTGAATAATATCTTCATCCTATATTAGGCATGGCCAAACTATGGCCCTTCAGCTGTTATGAAACTACAAATCCCATCATGCATTGCCACATTTTTGCTATTAAGGAATGCTAAAATTATGGCAAGGTATGTTGGGATGTGTAGTTTCACAACAGCTGGGGGGCTGCAGTTTGGCCATGCCTGCCCTATTTGAACCTCTAAACTTGATTTTGAAAAAATAAAAGTGTATAAAACTTGCATTCATGCCCAGGAGAGCTCATATACTGTAGAGATAGTTGTGCTATTTGAATATGATGGGAACTTTGAAACTAAATCAAGATGAGTATTTAATGGATTACCTGTGGCTCTTTATGAACTTCTTGGAAACTAAATATCTCATGCTACCCCGACATAGCGGCCCCTCTTGGCTGGAAGGAGCCTGCACAAAGACTCCTGTGCGGGCGCTCACATATATGTAGCATGCCCACAGCTGCCAGGTCCTACCGCAACATGAGGACATCAGGACAGTGAGACTACCGGATTTCAAGGCAAACACATACATTTCAATGTATGTGGTCACACAGTGTTCCACATGAAATCCTGTCAGCCGTGGCCGGATCCAGCCTCAACACTGTGTGTGTGTGTGTGTGTGTCCCCAGTCACCTTCTGGCCAAGTGGGTCCCACTTAGTTGCTATATGTGGCACCAGCCAAAGCAGTCTATGTATTCAGCACGGATGTATAATGGTCATCATTACTGCCTCACAGCACTGAGGTCATGGGTTCAATTCCCACCATGGTATATGCTCCCCGTGCTTGCGTGGGTTTCCTTCTGGTACTCCAGTTTCCTCCCACAATCCAAAAATATACTGTAGCTCAATTGGCTCCCAACAAAATGAACCCTAGAATGAATGTGTCTGTGCATATAGGTTTAGGGAATATATATTGTAAATGCCACTGGGGCAGGGACTGATGTGAATGTTCAAAATATTCTCTGTAAAGCGCTGAGGAATATGTGTGCTCAACATAATCATCAATAATAATAATAATAATAATAATAAAGTGTCCGGAACGCGTCACCATGTTAATGTGGTGAAGCGGGTCCTGACATCAACTGCCTGCATTATTCCTGCGGCATCTGTTATGGGAGTGCCTTCTCCTCCCTCGAGGGGATATGCGTCCTCCCATAACGTCTGTGTGTACTCCTCCATGTTTTTTATGTTCTGGGCATGCTCTTGTTTTAATTTCCAGCGATGTTTCCTTGGCACATGCACAGCACTATACCGAGGGGATGCTGGCTGTTAAATGAGAACAATAAAGTTTGAAAAAAAATAGGCCCGCTGCGCAAGAAAACCCTGACGAAAAACAACTAGGCAGGATAAGGAACAAAGGCACACATCGCCTGATTATACATCAGGTAAGAGCAAGGTGCTCAATTTAAAATAAAGCATATCATAAGCTTTTGCCCTGCCATTGCGTTATATAACTACCCACCCCAGCAGTCCAATTTGGCCATACTGCTGACGTTTGCGCATGCACAAATAATATATATGAAGTCTGTTTTTCCAAATCTAGTTCTTTTGATGTGATGGTCAGAATCTATGGTGGGCTTCCGATGTCCATCCGTAAACATGTGTTTACATATGTGAGATGAAGTACCCCATGTTCTGATCTGTAACCATGGCGCACACCTGCGTAGAATAGATTAGGAAAGTGGGGGACAGCCCCATAGCGGGTGACGCGCATGTGCAGTTAATAATACTTGATGACACGAACGCGTTCGTATGAACATGATCACCACAATCAGTAGAAGCAAAGAAGAGCCTGCCCTGCTGGGACTATGTAAAAACCGGACCCGGACAAGACTCCGGACCACCGGACAGGACATCAAAATCTGCAGTCCGGAGCTTGTAGGGTCCGGTCCGGGGGTCTTGTAGCTATCTGGTGTCCCTGGTGATAGCTATCACCAGGGACATGGGGGAGGGGAGATTACAGCCTCCCCGTGTGGTCCAGACTGTCCGGTTTTTGCTACATGCCCGGACCATACAGGGAGACTTTATTCTACCCGTCCTCCTCTACCTGGTGACAGGTAGCCCCCCAGGACAGGACACCCCCCGGACCGGACGCTACAAGCTCCAAACTGCAGAGTTTGATGTCTGGTCCGGCAGTCCGGGGGTTTTGTCCTGGTCCGGGTTTTACCCATACCCTGCCCTGCTCTCCGTCCCAGCATCTCTCTCTCCTTCCCAACCCCGCAATCCCATGCTCCTTACTTCTTTGACAGGCTGATATCGTCGATCCCTTTCAGCTTCAATGGTCCCTTTTGAGCGACCTCGTATTCCGCCATTGCGCCTTCTACTTCCGGACCCTATCGAGTAAATAAATCTTCCCAGTCCGACGTCAGTAGGTGGCAAAAGCAGAATAGAATCTACTGTACTCACAACATCCGTTCCATATGCTAATCGCTGTTGTGGCGTCGTCGTCACACGTCTCCCATTTTAGAAGATATCGCGGTACTTTCCCAGCGCTTCCTGTTTCAAACTTGAGCCATTATAGTGTCGTCGTCAATTATGATCTCCGAGAAAATGGCTGACACCGACAACTGGAGCTTTTGTAATGAGAAGAAATACACTATAGCTGAGACTGCACCTGTTGTTGCGTTACTAGATCTCATAAAGTTACCTGCTGCTGAGTCATAATGACCTCAGTAGGTACATTTATTTACTGAGGGTGTATATACCCTCAGTAAATTATTTACTGAGGGTATATACAACCTCAGTAAGGTAACCTTACTGAGGGTGTATATACCATTTATTTACTGAGGGTGTATCATACTTGCCTACCTGACCCTCTCCATGCGGGAGAAAATGATCTGTTTCTGGACTTCCCTGGTAATGTATGCTTGCCATCACCTGTGGGGAGCTAGGTAAAGGTGTTTCACCACAGGTGATGGCAATCATACATTACCTGGGAAGCACAGAAACAGAGCATTTTCTCCCGCATAGAGAGGGTCAGGTAGGCAAGTTTGGGGTGTATATATGTACATACCCTCCAACATTCGAAGGGCAAAAATCGGTACACATGCGGAAGGGGCGTGGTAATGGACAAAGGTGGTGTGTGGTTACCCCTTGATGAAGTCACATCGACGAAACGCGTTGGGAAACCACTGATCTCCATCCTTTTTTAAGCTAAGCAAATCTCCTTTATATCTTTATACGCTTTTATTGATTTTAGGAAGATTTTTACAAATTGTGTTTTATATACCTCCCCCTAATTTTTGTGTATATCAATCTGTATTTTTTATCCTAGAAAAAATATTTTTACCCTTGTATCTTTAAAATTTGTCCATCCTTTTATACGTACCATTTTTTGTCTTATAAAATTGTCATCTTAATAAATATTTATTTATTATATACCCAGCCCAGTAATTAGTCGCCGTAATCTTTATCCATTTACCCATACCTTCTAAGTGTAATACCGACACTATTTCTTAAAGAACTGGCTGACACCCTCTACATAATAAGGGAAGATTGCTGAGGCCACTATAGATATTGTTTCTAGACGAGCACAAGTGGCGCCGCTCATCCAAAGTACATATATATATATATTTTGGGGAATCCGCACTCACGGCCAGCCCTTGTCAACGTTCAGGGTGCTCCACTTAAGCAAACATCCAACGATGTTCCCAATATATCACAGGTGTAGAGCCAGAAATAGATCCACAAGGAGCACTCACCAATAAGACCAATAGTAATTTAATGGTACTTGTTAAAGATACAAAACATCTTACTTTTGTGAGGAGGTCGACGTTTCGGCCACTAGAGGGCCTTTGTCAAGACAATTCACCTGGCACATCCGTACAGCACAAGCACATCAAGTACTTGATGTGCTTGTGCTGTACGGATGTGCCAGGTGAATTGTCTTGACAAAGGCCCTCTAGTGGCCGAAACGTCGACCTCCTCACAAAAGTAAGATGTTTTGTATCTTTAACAAGTACCATTAAATTACTATTGGTCTTATTGGTGAGTGCTCCTTGTGGATCTATACCTGTTATATATATATATATATATATATATATATATATAGACATACTCCCAAATAGCCTGCCGACGTTTCGGTCATGGATGACCTTTAACCCCCAGTTCCCTAACCCACACTTGGATTATTGCTGTGACCATTGCTACATTGAATCTGAATGCTGCCTTGATAAAGGTCTTCCATTTTGGGAGTACGTCTGTATCTATATAGTATTGTGTGCACTTTACTATTTATACGGCACCCCAGCGGCTACCATACTTTAGAGGGTGAGAGTGCAGGTCTTGTGTGCCTATATATATATATATATATATATATATATATATATACACTTGTAGAAGGTTGGGCGACACTCGGACAGCTTTACAGCAAATAAATGGAGACCACACAGGTTCAGTTCATCAACGTTTCGAGATTTATTCTCGTCAAAGGCTTTACAGCAAATAACTGGAGACCACACAGGTTCAGTTCATCAATGTTTCGAGATTTATTCTCGTCATCAGGATGACGAGAATAAATCTCGAAACGTTGATGAACTGAACCTGTGTGGTCTCCAGTTATTTGCTGTAAAGCCGTCCGAGTGGCGCCCAACCTTCTACAAGTACATTTGAGGACCCTGTTTAGGAACACCGCCTAGGGAAGGCATCGGGTGCA
This sequence comes from Crinia signifera, assembly GCF_055691185.1. Taxonomy (NCBI): domain Eukaryota; kingdom Metazoa; phylum Chordata; class Amphibia; order Anura; family Myobatrachidae; genus Crinia; species Crinia signifera. The sequence goes on along the minus strand of NC_139217.1, from coordinate 233,380,198 downwards.
TGTAATTCATCATCGAGAAGAGGAGTGCCTGCATATCTTACATATATATATACATACAGACCCTTCAACATTTGAAGAATAAAAATTGGTACAACCTCAGAAAATGGGCGTGGCCATGGGTAAAGGGGGCGTGGCCACAACCCCATTTCTATACTTTCAATGGACACATACAGCATGCATCAAAAAACACTGCAAAGCCATTAAAAATACCAGCAGCGTTTAGACACATTTAAAAATAGAAATTAGCGCCACATAATTAAAACTAGCGTAGGTACAAGTAACTACTGTGCCGCTCTAGGTGGGCTGCTGGTGGCATATTGAAATAAATAAGTAATATTTAATATACTATATCAGGGTTGACTACTTTCTAAAAATCATTTCAGGGAGAAAAGACAAAGCCAGGGGCGGGCCTTGCATTGCGTCACCAGGTGGTGTTGGCAGCGGCATCGCCATTATCTAGCGAATGCGCAGTACACATCAAGGAAACGAAGCGGCAGTTGCGGGAGAAAGGGGTCCTCTTCCGGGAATTCGTGAGATGTCCCAGGATTAAGGAAGAGTCAGCAACCCTGGTATGGAGTGTGCCTGGGCACATTATATAGGTGTATAGAGTGAGCACATTATGTTTAGAGTGAGCACCTTCCACACATCCAGCCCCCGTGTGCTGTACATGAGCAGTGTGTGGACATTCCCGGGCAGCCCTATGCACAGCACACTTCATATACCCCCCGGGAAGCTCTCACCTTTTAAAGGCCTCCAGGCTGCAGCGGATCAGGGGTCTCCTGATACCCCCCAGGTACTGTTTGGCGGTGCAGCCCAACAGCCGTTTCCTGGTGCCCCCCGCCAGCAGCACAGCAGCAACCCGTGGCATCTTCATCCACCCGGCAGCGGTCTATCTCCTGGCCGTGCTGCACTTTGCTGGTCGGCCTGGTCCCCGCACCACCAGCAAGTGGCAGCAGAGATCGTATACTGCCGCTGTATGCCGGGCGCGGGTGTATGGGGACAGTTACAGCGCAGATCGCAGAAGAGAAGCACCAGGCCACCAGCAGCTGCAAGAGAAAGGGGCCCTCTTCCGGGAGTCCATGAGATGTCCCAGGATTCCGGGAGTCTCACGGACATTCCGGGAGAGTCGGCATCCCTGACTTATTTAATATATCAGCATTGCAGCCCACTAAGCCACAGTGACATGAGCTCAGCTGCAGCCTGCAGCACAGGTGCGTCACACCACGATGGACTGTGGACAGGATTTTAGAAGACTCATGTGGATATTTTAGAAGTAGTATTATTACAACCTGAGCCACTGACTTTAACTTACAGTGCTAAGTGGCAGCATATGGCATCACCGGCGGCCGTGCGAGATGATGATCCCTGTGTGTCTGTCGCATGCCGGGGCTGGCCACCGCACCCCTTCACAGTCTCTGGCAGATTTGCGCCTTTCCCATGAGTGTGCAGGGTGCGCAGTGCCGGCGTGTAACGTCATGACGCACGGCACCAGCCCACGCATTGCACTCATGGGAACGGGTGAGCAGGGGGAGGAGAGGGGAGAGCTCAGCCGGCCCAGTCCGTCGGTCCAGGCAGCACACCGCCGGGGCAAGGAGGAAGTTAGTTATATGCGACAAATGTGAGTCTGACCGCTGAAAATGCGGTACATTCGGTACATATGCAATTTGCCGGTACAGACTGTTGAAAAACGGTACTGTACCGGCAAATTCGGTACAGTTGGAGGGTATGTATACATATATATACAGTATATGCAAAATCGCATGCGATTTTATAGGGTGCGATGCCATTCCATTAGCTATACACTTGTATGACATACAATTAGGTTTTAGTCACCCCCCCACTATCCACGCCACCCCGAAACGTGGCGAGCAGCGTCGTAACGCGTCCTCCCGACCTTTTCATACCCCCACTATCCACGTTGACGTGGAGTTGTTTTTATATAGTGTGGCGAGCCACCGAGCCTGAAGCGTGGCGAGGGGACACGGATTACTTTACATGTGTTCCGCGGGACTCGCTGCGTTTGCCGTGCTTTGGGCTCGGTGGCTCGCTGCGCTCGCCATACTAAATAAAATCATCTCCACGCCGACGTGGATAGTGGGGGTATGAAAAGGTCGGGAGGACACGTTATGACGCCCCTCGCGGGGCTCGCTGTGCTCACCACACTTCAGGATAGTTGGGGGGTGACTAAAACCTCATTGTATGTCATACAAGTGTATAGCTAATGGCATGGCATCGCACCCTATAAGATTTTGCGGGAGGTGCAATGTGATCCCCTGGGGCCAACAGAGCACATCACTAAAACGGCCCATGCGATGCGATGCGATTTCACTACGGTAGCGTACGTAGGAAAACTGGGCGCCCTGCTAGGAAACAAGTACAGTATATATAAATATATATATATATATATGTGTGTGTATGCCCACTCACTGTGTGCCGCTGAACCGTACCTCCCAACATGACCCTCTCCAGGAGGGACACAATGATCTGCTTCTGGACTTTCCTCTTAATTTAGGATTGCCATCACCTGTGGTGAAGCACCTTTCTTATTAGTTAACCTGTTCAAAAACAGGTGATGGCAATCATACATTAAGAGGAAAGTCCAGAAGCAGAGCATTTTGTCCCTCCTGAACCATGCTCCCCTCTCACTGCGTCCTGCCAGCCACCTCAGGTGCTCCAGAGTTCTCCTGCTCCATGGCTCCTTGTAAGAGCTTGCGCCGATGGAGGAGTGCGTGAGGGTACACACCGGAGCCGTGTGACGTCAGCATGATGGCCAGGGCCCGCAAAGCACCACTGGGAATGGGCTCTAGTGTTTACTACCCGCGGCCGTGGCCGATCGAGGAAAGAAGGAAGACCGCCTGGAACCAGGCTGAAAATCGGTACTTCGGTACACTTTGTTTTTTGCCTGTACAGACCGTTAAAAAAACAGTACTGTACCGGCATTTTAGACATAGCCAGAAATTGCTGTAATCACAGCTGAAGTTGTAGGTTAACAATTCCTATTTTAAAAATGATAAACTGCAAAGTACCAGTAATGTTAATATTATTTATGCATTTATTTATTAATCCAAAACAAAGCAAATTTAATATCAAGTCTCTACTATAAAAAGAAACGTTCGCATAAACAGATGAGTCATTTTTTTTATACAAATATGGCCATGCCCCCTTTCCTATCGTTTCAATAAATTTTATGTGAAAGTGACCCCTTCCTTCACACACACAAAAATAAAAAAATACATTTATAGACCAATATACACAGTAGTGGGCTACAGATAGGGTGGGGGCATGGCCTCTTAAAGTGGGCGTGGTCTGTTTAGGGGGAGTGGGCGTGGCCTCTGTAAATGTCTATTTGAAATTAGAAGACTGTGCCGCCGATTCATCTAACACTATATATACACAGACACATATAATATACATTTATATATACAGGTTGAGTATCCCTTATCCGAAAACCTCGGGATCACGAGCATTCCGGATAAGGGAATTTTCCAGCTGTCCCCTCGTGGTGCCCGGTGGTCCCTCTGCGTCCACGTTTTCCCCCGGAGTCCACAGCAGGCCTTCAGCACCGTCTCCAGCGGTCCCAGGAGTGCTTTGCGTGAGTTCCCAGTCACTGGCGCGCGCACTCACACAAAGCACTCCTAGGACCGCTGGAGACGCCGGAGAGGATGCTGAAGGCCTGCCATGGACACCGGGGGACTTGGTAAGTATAAAAAAAAGGGTTAGGGGGGGGAGATTCGAATTGTTCCAAAACAACACGGTTTTTGGAATAATTCGGATGCAGGATCTACGGATACGGAATACTTAACCTGTATATGTGTGTGTGTGTGTGTGTGTGTGTGTATATATATATATATATATATATATATATATATATATATATATATAGAAAGGCAAAAGGTACCTAACACCGCGCCCTAGTGACCCAAAGCAGCACCTCTGAAGGTCCCCTGTTAGCTGGAACCCAGGACAAACGGAAATACAAAAAAGATCAGGGTGCGCTATGGTAAATCATACAACTTCCTTTTTTAAAAAGTACAAATATTTAATAAAAAAAGGCCACCAATTTGGCTTAAATAGAATCATGCAGAGTTACACAGTCATTTTACAGAGTTTCTTTACACAGTATGTTTACAATCTGATATAGAAGATAGGCCCAACGCGTTTCGTCAACCACGTGACTTCATTAGGGGTGATTGAAACTGGTGCGAAAGCACTTCTTGGAGCGTCTTTAATAGATATAGCAAATATTAGAATATCCCAAGCAAGAACTGTGTAGATGTGTATATGTCGCCAAACCTCACTAATAGACCAAAAGTATATCCCCAAATACTCTGTATTTCCACACCTTTTAAACTGGTGTTAACATCAAGGATCGGCAAGAAAATAAGACTGGGTGACCAGGTGCTCACTCTAGTGTATCCAAATGCTGAATCCAAAAGTGTGTGTGTATATATATATATATATATATATATATACACACACACACACTTTGTTCAGAGAGCACTCACCAGTCTTCACGATTTTTGATGCAAATAAAAATGTGGTACTTCTTTACTTTCACGGCGCCAGCATGGCGCCGCGCTACTTCCGGGTTACGCTCGCCACAAACTAAGTAAAATAAACGAAGTTAACGCCATGCCAACATGGATAGTTCATACCTCCACTATCCATGTTGGCATGGAGTTGATTTTAATTAGCGTGGCGAGCGTAGCGAGCCACCGAGCCCGCAGCGTGGGCGAGCGAAGCGAGCCCCGCAAGGGGACTCTGACGCGCGGCGCCATGCTGGTGCCGTGAAAGTAAAGAAGTACCAAAAATTTTAATACATCACCAAAGTCTCAGGTATAATGTCGACGTTTCGAGCCACGCCGGGCCCTTTGTCAAGACCAAAAGAAAGGATGGGTCACAGCCCCAGAGGATGTGTATATATAGATATATATAGATATATATATGTTGTATAGGATGCTAGCACTCACAATCCTCCAATTTCATCAGCAGGGGTGCAAATCTTTAGGCTAAAGAGTCCCAGAGGTATAGCCAATATACAGTAGTTTCTTGAAAAGAGCACTTACCAGTCTTCAAAATATAGCCAATCAGTGAAAAATCTTTTATACATCACCATGTCAACTGAATCGCATGTCGACATTTCGGGCTGATGTCAGCCCTTTGTCAAGACCACACACAGTGAAGGAAACACCACAGTAGCAGGCATATCTCATTCACACACTGAGCTCCTTATGTACCCTGAGCACCGGAAGTAGACCAGAGCAGCCAAAATGTATTCACAGCCTTATTAAACTAGATAATTACAGCTACAAAGCCAAACTGTGCTTATAACTCATATGGCTGATATAGCCGTCATCGTACTTGTTAATTAGTGGCCCCATCATCCAGGTAACACAGCTAATTGTCCGGCGTGCGCTCCACAGCGCAGGAAGTAGGAAGTGGAGAGTGTCTCTTGGAAACGTCATGCGTTCCACAGTCATCTCCCAGAACGCACAGCGCTCCATATATCAGCAGATGTCAGCGCTACATGCTGAACACTGCTGCATACTCAATGTATGCAAAAATAGCTTAAAGGGCAGTGGGCACAAGCTGTCACCAGTACATATACCCAACAATACAACAGTAAGCATATATTGTACATGCTGGAGACATACACAGTTGGGCTGTTATAAAGTCAGTAATAGCTGATAAAGATATTAACCTCAATCTGTGTAGGTTATTCCGGTAACTCCAGGGCACCAATGGTCAGCAAATACACATTCATAAATATTAAATATACAAAAAGGACAAACAATAAATATCACACATTTAAAACAACTGCCATGTAGTTATGAAGGCGCACTCCCCAGCGGGCCCGCTGGTAATAGTCCGCCTGCAGAACACACGGCAAATTGGAGGTTGTCTAGAGCCTAAGGTTACGCCCACATAGTATGATAATACTTGTTAAGATAATTAGTCTAATGGAGCCCACACATAGCATCGCATCGTATGCCTTGTGCATACGATGTGCATGCGATGCGATGCTATGCTAGAAAAAGCTAGTACAAAAAGTATGTGCAGCACATACTTTTTGTACTGTACAATGAGGTGCCGCGGGAGCGCGCACCCCATCGTACAGCATTGCACCGCCGGCAACGGTGCGTGTGTGGGCACCTTAATCCACACAGTTTCTGAAAAATTCAGGAAGCTAGAGAAAAATATTCAAATGTGTCTTTTCATTGAGTCCCCTTGCAAAGATGGGTCCAGGCGGTGAATCCACCAAGCTTCTTTTTTCAGTAACATTAAACCCTGATTAACTCCTGGGGGGGGGGGGGTACCCAATCAATTGCCATATATCTCAGTGTGGCCAGCTGGTGCTTCTCCTTTAGGAAGTGTGCTGCCACTGGTTTGTCCGTAAGACCAGTTGAGTATGCCAATATATATCATACAGAATATGCAGCACTCCAGCCTTGAATGACAAATATTATCTTTTAATCACAGCATAACCGCAACGTTTCAATACATGGTAGTATTTTCCTCAGGCTAGTGAAACATGGTAACCTTATGATGCTTTACAGTGACGTTATCAACTAGGGCCTACAAGCAGCAACTTGTGTGTTCAATAGTTACCCTAGCTACAGAATGGGTAGAAAAAACCCCTGTGCAGAGAACCCTCTCCCACTTTAGCATTGTCGAGGGTCTCCCCGGCTCACCACAGCCCGCAGCTCCCCATCCTCCGGTCTCCCCGGTCTCCTCTCACCTAGCTCTCTCTCTCCAGCATCCAGATCCTGCGCTTCCATGTCCAGTGGTGCACAGTGTATGTGCACAGCCCGGCCAGCATGTGGGCAGCCATCGACTCGAAGTCTTCCTATTACCGGGACCGGGGGGAGGGGCGGGAGGCAGTGACACTCTACAACCATCATACAGCAGTTAGTGCTGCTGTCACCGGTACTGGCCAGTCAGAAGCAGCAGTGCGATGATTGACAAAGCACTGGCCAAATACACCTACGGATTCACTGACTCAGGGACTGCCGAATCACAGGACAAGCATAGCAATAATCAGACAATGTGTCACCTGCTGGAAATTCATGAAAATTTACAAAAAGGTACATTGGTTTTAGCCGGTACAGACCATAACAAAAACGTACTGTACGGGCTAAAACGGTACAGTTGAAGGGTATGTACTACAGTATAACCAAGAGTGGTGAGTATGCGGGGACCGGGAGCAGTCGACCAGAGGGGTGGGTTTCAATTTAGGCACTTCACACTATATGATATGCGGCACGGCTGATATCATTGACAATATCGAAGGTGCCGCAAAAACGACCTGTGGGAAAACATTGACCATTATCATTAATGATATTGTTCAGTGATGTCACCGTGACTCCCTGTCGAACATGCAGTCACTGACGATATCGTTAGATTTGACTACATGTTCAGACAATCAGGGTTATTGTTAACTATCAGCGGGAACATGGATCTTTATCAATATATGGTGGTACACACAATAATATAATTAACAATATTGTTATTGTTCATATCATTCCTGAAAATCATACAGGGTTTGTATAAAAAGTAATGAAACCAAATTCGGGAAAAAATATTTATTGAAGATATCGCTACAAACAATTAAAATTCTTCAAAATAAGACCCTTGTGCATCGGCACACTACTGCTAACGAGTTGTCCACAGTTGGAAGGCGCCCTGGAAATTATTTTCCGGAATGACCTTCAAGCAGTGCATCAAAGCCGCTTTGACCTCGGCTGCGGTCCCATGGTGGTATCCTTTGAGGGCTGTCTTTACTCCTGGAACAGAAAACAGTCCGCCAGGGCCAGATCAGTACTGTAGGGGGGCTGGAGAAGGGTTGCGATGCCGTTCCAGGCCAGGTAGTCATTGACTACGAAGCACGTGTGGCTTGGTGCATTGGCATGAGACAGCTTCCAATTGGCGGCAATGCACTAAAACCACGATATGAACCACAGGGAAGCTTGTAGGCAACAAATGCTCTGTGCATGTTGAAGCTGACTCCCCCTCCATCAAACCCACCTGGAGCATGCGCTCTATGCTAGGTCTCATTACTTTTAATACAAACCCTGTATAGTGTGTATCCAGTTTCAGAGTTATGCTGCTTTCCCACTGCAGACCAGTTTAAAGTACTGGTAATCTTAAATGGTATTTAAAACAGTATTAGCATTCCCACTGCAGCATATTACCGTTTTAAATACCATTTAAGTACCATTCCCATTGCAGTGAACCGTGTGAAATGTAGAGTGCCTAACCCCCCCCCCCCCCCCCAGTGTAGAGTGCCTAATCCCTCCCCCCCGCCCCCAAGTGTAAAGAGTGCCTAACCCCCCGTACCTGCCCTGTGCCCCCACCTCCCCTACCCTTCTGCTTACCTGCACGATGATGCAGGGCAGTGGGGAGGAAGCAGGGGTCCATGCAGGGTCCAGGCAGTCCCAGTGCCTGATGAGAACTAGTAGTTCTCACTTTGCGCATATGTAATGAGTGCATACTAATGAGCCGCTCATTACATATGCACATATGTAATGAGCGGCTCTTTATTATGCACGTGCACTCATTACACATGCACAAAGTGAGAACTACTAGGTCTCATCAGGCACTGGGACTGCCTGGAGGCTAAATAACGTTTAAGAGGCATTCCCACTGCCTCTTAAACGTTATTTTAACGTGTAGGACTCTGCTTTAAAAACAGGTTGAAATACCATTTAACTTTAAACGGTATTTCAACTCTGGTACTTTCCCACTGCAGCCTTAAAATGGTAAATTGCGCTGAAAATCGGCAATTTAACGTTTTTTAGCTGCAGTGGGAAAGGGGCATAAGGCTGCAGGGGGTTAAGGTTAGGTATTCTGAACGCCAGCGTCCTGTCCACCGACCATCCTGAATGCCAGTCATTTGCATGTATCCTCACTTTAGATGATATGTGTACCATGCAACATCTTGGCCAATGGCCACACTTGCTAATGCAGACTACGATGAGCCGGGGGGGAGTGGGGGCTATTCTGAAAGGGATCGACGATATCAGCTCTCTGTAGAGATGTTCTTCATCAGCCACAAAGGAAAGCATTAGCCAGAAGTTTTGCTGCAAACACTCTGGCCAAGACATCCTCATAATGGGGGTTATTCAGACCTGATCGCTGTGGCGGGATTTAGCAGAGCCCTTTGAGTTACCTTGAGATTAGATATCTGCTGCCCAGTCTGCATGAAATCTCGCCCCATGCAAGCCTGCAAATTGCTTGGCAATGTTTGCGAAAAGTAGGGGATTGGTTCCAAATCCATCACAATCCATTTACCATCAAATAATTTTTACAGTGTGTGCAGTCTGTGCCTTACCCTGGACTTACTCCGCAGTTGGGATAGAAGCAGCTGGATCCAATCTCGACTTGTCGTGTGGGATTGTGTGCACACCATGTGCACATGATTGTACGATGTGCACTCCGCGGGTCGTGAGGTCAGCCCCCAGATGACAAGTGCTGCACATCTCATCCATCAGCTCTCATTAAGCACATAGGATCGCTTGTTTGCCCGCTCTACAACCTGCATATGGCCTGGTTGTATGCAGGTCGTAAGTGCGGTCCAACAAGCAATGCTATGTGCTTTAAAAGCACATGTGATCTCCTTATGACCGCAATGGAAGCCAACAGCCCCAGATCATGTCTGATCTGGGGCTGACCACTCGACCCATGGGACCGCGCATTGTGGGCGCAGTGCACACGATCCATCGCACGACCCATCAAACTTGTGCGGATAGTGTGCACATCGTTCAGGTGTACTGTATGGCCAGCTTTAGATTTTAGCCAAAGCAAGTCATGATGTGAGTGTCACTTCATACAGTGTGTTGTATTGTGGTAAGAAAGTGTGATATGTAAATGTTTTCAAAGTAGCATTCTGAGTCAATAAAAAAGGACCATAACGGAATGCCAACCAACCTGCTACTTCCAGCAAAATTATATAAGTAGAGTGTGTAATGATTGGCTATTGTTAATAGATAATTTTTTTTTATAATAATGTTATTTATTTTATATTAATGAATAAAATATAGTTATCAGTTTCCAGTGAATTGATTGCTTACCTTTTATTGCATATTAACCATGGACAGAATACTGTATATATGTATGTTGATCACGGGAGTACTCCTATTTAGTCATAATTTGTGTGTTTATGAAAATGTATTCTTGTTTTTCAATATGGAAATCTTTTATTGATCTGATAGGCCTGCATTAGTCATTGAGAAGTCCCTTTTGATATAACTATAGAACTAATATAAGATTGGTCTCAAATAACTTTATTTAAAAAAAGCCTTATATTTAATTTGTGTGTACACAAACATTTCCTAAATCTCCTTTGCTTCTAATAAACTAAACTTCTAGAACAAATAACTTATTTTGCAATAGAGGCACTAAATGATGTAATATGAGTATATGCTGGACATGAAACAAGTGGTGTAATTATAGCAGCTTATTTATATGCTATTGAATGATGCTGGATGAAAGCCATACGTGCCAGACGTCTTTATTCAGATCAAAGATTTGATGAAATGCTCCTATTATGAATCCGAAATGCAGGAAGAATGGAGAGGTGACACCTGATCCTTCCCTGTGTCTGACCCTGCTGTCCCTGCAGCTTTTAATATCTCAATATTCAGAGTTAGTATAAAAGCTCAGAAACAAAAGGATGTCAGGGCGACTTGAATCAGAAAACACGTACAGGCATGGGAAACAAGCAAACAATTTTCACTCCTGAACAGCTTGATACATACCAAGTAAGTTTGTAGCATTGTGTTTGATATACAGTAGCTTGTTAATAAACATAAACATTCATTTGCTTAATGTGCAGTTTATCATTTTGCATACTGAAGATGAAAAATTGAAGGGGATTAACCTATTCTTCAATGTGCCGTATAACAAAAAGCAGGATATACAAATATAATGTGCAGGCTTATTTTATGTTCAAATAAGATTCAAATGTATTACTTTTGGTCTATGGTACATTACAAATGAATTTCCTTTTACTCTATATGTCATTATGTTTATATATGTTTTATAAAGAGTTATATAATTATCATCAGCAGTTAAGTATTTTGAATCTTTATTTGTGAAAGTAATATAATATGTCATTAATTGCAACAGGTAAATAATTAAACTGTAATAAAAATAGTTTAGTTTAATGTTCATTTTGGACCTGAAACATGTTGCGTAAATGACTGAACTATGGATGACATTTCTTGTAAGTCCATTGAGATAATTACATCAAACCTGAGAATTAGGTTTTTTTTTCTGTAAATTGTATAACAATGTAAATAATATTGTGTATTTGCAGTATTTTTCCTAGAGCTAAATTGTTATCAATGTTTAATTTTTTACAGAAATCTTACTTTCTTTTACAAATTATCCCATTTAGCTGCTACAGTAGGTAGAAAAAAAAACAAGGAGAAACTGCATTACCACTTACATTTTTATCCATATTTTTTCCCATTTGAAGAGACATCATCATTAATTGAGATGGTTTAAAAAAAGTCAAAGGCCTATTGATAACACAGACCTCTGTGCAAGCGCTAGACTGTCTGTTGTGGTAGTGCATGTCTGGATTGTTTTAGTCCCATCGTAGGAAGTTATATTATACCTACAGGCTATAGGTTAATAAATACACATTTATGTCTTATTAAATGAAACATTAGAACGTCTGTGCTTATTGTCTGGATTAGAATTTTAATTTCCATTAACTATTGTTTCTATTTTAATAAATGCCAGCAGCTTGGTACCCAGATAGTATGATGTTAATCACAAACAGAAGGACAGACTATAATTATGATTATTGTTATTATTATTATAATACTACTACTGCTACTAATAATAATATTATTAATAATTATTGTTATTATTTATGAATAACTATGAATGATGTGGCAAAGATAATTGTCTAATTCAGGGCTGCCATCAGAAATTGTGGGACTTGGGACTGATAAAAGCGGCAGGGACCCCTTCCTCTTCTTGAACGCCCGGCATGCCTCTATGTAGCTTCAAGGGATATGTGAACTTTGTTTATGACAAATTATACTTCATAGACTCCAGTCCTGGGCCCCCTTTATGTCTAAGCCTGGATTGAAGTCCCCGCAGTCTCCATCTGATGGCAGCCCTGGTTTAATTGACCACTTGCCTGGTATGGTTGCATCAATAAATTGACCACAACAGCAACTGCATTATCTGATCTGTTCAAAAACGATGTATCCATTTAGATACACAGTGTGTGTGGTTTCAGGAAGAAAAAAACTGCTTGCAGCTGCAGCTCATAGAGGGACCTTCCATTTCCACTGGGTAAATGTTAATTAGCCACCCCCCAGAGGGTATCTAGTTTATGCTGCTGCTAAAATGAAAGTCGCAATGTTCAAATGGTGACAATCCAATGTTCCTATGTTTGACTTTTTTAAAAATAAAATTGCTAAACATCAGACCACTGAAAATCCCTCTAAATGATGTAAACAAGACTTTAGGTGTACTTGGAAAATATTTATGCTGTATATTAGAACAGTTTTTCTGTCAATCAGCGCCATTGTGCCTTTAACATTGTGCTTTTAATAGGTCAACATGCATCAGATCAACAGGGACAAGTGGTTGACAGGTTTAAAAGGTGGACAGATACATTTTTTATTTTTCCATGTTTTTCCAACTTTTACTTAATTTATGATCCACATGGGCTATGATTGGTAATAGTAACCTGTGTGTAGCAGAGCGATCATCCTTCCCCAAAGCATAGCGAGTGAAGCAAGCCTGTGAAGTTACACATTTCTACTAATTGTGGTCACATATGATGAAACATACAAAATGACATCTCAAAATCTTTAAATAATTGTGTCAACTATTTGTGTATCAACAATTTTAATGTTTACCACAACCACTGTTGATCTTTTGTTCCTGTCAACCTAGTGCATATGGACCACATAGGGTTGACCTAAGGACTGTCTATCTAGATCTTTTATACCACACCCAAGCCTAATACAGCAATAATTTGAACTTTGTATTTCACAAAAAGATTCTCTATTTGATCTGGATAAACCTTTGGCACTTCATAGTTTCATCTACTGAGCGCGCCCAAGGCTGCCTCACCTCTTACATGCTCCTGAACATCTCCACAAAACAGCTTAAATTCTACTCAACCAACGTCAGAAACATCAAAATATCCAAGGACCTACCTAATTTGTACAGCCCTATGTGGACATTTCCTCAAAACCAGTGGATTGCATTCCAACACTGAGATTCACATTGGATTGAAACTCCTGCCTCTTCCCTGGCTTATCTAGGACTCAGAATGGCTCTACAATTGCATTGATCATCTCCAGATGAAGGTACAATTCCATGAAAACCAGCTACCCATCCTGTTCCTCCCTTAGACATCCATTTACTATGTTCTCTATTCAGCAAATATCTGAACTCTGGCATTAACAATCTATAATACACTTTTCCCAATTTCTGAATTTCTGGATGTCTCATTTTAAAACACAGGGAGCTAGCTCATCCCAAAGAGACATGTTGTCTCTTGCCTTGAAAGCTATTTGCATTTCAAAAGAGGGGTCTGCAGGGGCATACGCAGGATTTTCAGAAGGGGGTTTCCTGAGGGGCGGAGAAAAGCACGGAGATGGACACTTAGGTGACCCAGTATATACCGGGTGAGTTAAAGTATTATGGATAGACCAAATGTATATAAATAATAATAATAATTAAAAAATATATATATATTTAAACAATGTGGTCACAAGCCATAGGGCACCCCAAAACTAGGAAAGGTGAGATGTTTAGTGTGTGTGTATATATATATATATATATATATATATATATATATATATATATATATATATTAGTATGGTGTCCTGCACTCTGGTTAGAGAAGACAACCGGTCTGTAGCTTGTAATCCTTGTGGGAAAATATAGTAGAAGCAGCAACATGCACTCAGACGCTAGTAAATCAGGGCAGCCAATGAAGACAAAACCAAACAGAAATGCAAGTCAACGTTTCGGACATTGAAGTCCTTTATCAAGACAAAACAAAGCATAAATGAGCACTTACATATATAGACGTGTAAATTCACCTCTGTGCCACCTGATCTCCAACACGCTGAACCCGGGAGCCGGATAACGTCACGAGTGCGCCACTGCACTAACGGGACCAAGCCGCCCGGGGAAGGGGGCGTGTTCATTAAGTGTCAAACCATCACCATGGTGACCTGTAAATACAAGTGAAAAATGAAATACAACGAACACAGTCATGGCAGTAAATGAACAATATAGATAACTAGCATAAAGACTCTATATGCAGTAATCTGCTATGGCTGAACCTTACGATAGGCAACGTATGTGCGCTAACTGAGCGCACTAAACGGCACAAATTCACGGAGCGTGCTGGATACTACTTGACTACCAGAGTGTCAGTATGCGGGTGGAGCTCAAAGAAAACACGTTAAGGAAAGTTGCTCATTCAAACCCAAAGGATACACTGTTTGTAGCCGGTGTATCCATCATGTTTCTAGCTGTAGAAGTGCTTTGCCTCTATCACCACCTCGCCTGTTAAGGAAGATGCAATCTATGTTTTTGTAGCGGAGTGTGGGTAATGAATGATTGAATAATTTAAAGTGGATTGCTACTGGTTGGTCTGAACCTTGACCTTCCAGCGCAGCCCTGATACTTGACCTATGCATCGCGATCCTTTCTTTAAATTGATGTATGGTCTTGCCAATATAGAGTAGCCCGCATGGACATTTTATGTAATACACAACAAATTTACCTGTGCATGTCAAGGGATATCGGATGGTGATTTTTCTCCGGTTCTGGGATAAAAGAAATGATCACCAGTGTCCAAATAAGCACAGGTAGTGCATCCTAAACATTTGTAGTTCCCGTTTTTACGGGTAAGGAAATGGGGCTGACTGTATTTTGTGATCTGAAATATCATTATGGACGACCATGTCCTTGATGTTACGACCTCTTCTAAATGAGGGTAAGATGGAACTGTTTTTTTTTTTTTTAAATTTGAATTTATTTTCTTTTTGCAAAAATATACATATACAAAAAATACATATACAAAATCGTACAACTCAACGCACTGTACAGCCCTTACATTCTAATCTATCGTACTCTGGAGCTACTGCTCCACCCTATTATATACTTTTTCCTTGCGCTTACAGTACGCATTAATACTACCTGACGTAACATTACATTCCCATTCATACAACATATTTGGACACTTCGACTTAAGGACACCAAGGCAAGATGGAACTGTTTTTAAGGGCTGAAAGATAACTATCAGTGGACACTATGGGCCATAATTGTCTGGCTAATCTCATTAATTCTGTGCTGGAATTGGAGAATTTTTGTGTCCATACTATTTTATCGCTTTTTTCTTTATTTTTAGGTGTGTTTAAGATTGACATTCTGTCCAAGGCCAGGACTCTTGTCATGGTATTCATTAGTCTAATTTGGACACTGGTGATCATTTCTTTCATCCCAGAACCGGAGAAAAATTCACCATCTGATATCCCTTGACATGCACAAGTAAATTTGTTGTGTATTACATAAAATGTCTGTGAGGGCTACTCTATATTGGCAAGACCATACGTCAATTTAAAGAAAGGATCACGATGCATAGGTCAAGTATCAGGGCTGCGCTGGAAGGTCAAGGTTCAGACCAACCAGTAGCAAGCCACTTTAAATGATTCAATCATTCATTACCCACACTCCGCTACAAAATCATAGATTGCATCCCCCCCAACAGGCGAGGTGGTGATAGAGGCAAAACACTTCTACAGCTAGAAACATGATGGATACACCGGCTACAAACAGTGTATCCTTTGGGTTTGAATGATCAACTTTCCTTTACGTGTTTTCTTTGAGCTCCACCCGCATACTGACACTCTGGTAGTCAAGCAGTATCCAGCACTCTCCGTGAATTTGTGCCTTTTAGTGCGCTCAGTTAGCGCACATACGTTACCTATCGTAAGGTTCAGCCATAGCAGATTACTGCATATAGAAGCAGACTCATTTAGTCTTTATTCTAGTTATCTATATTGTTCATTTACTGCCATGACTGTGTTCGTTGTATTTCATTTTTCACTTGTATTTACAGGTTACCATGGTGATGGTATGACACTTAGTGAACACATGGGGTGGGAGAAGGGGGCATTGGGCTGAATGAAGGGGCATTGATACATAACTTCCTGGGTGGTAGAGGATGTTTAATACGCAGAGGAGGGGTGTATAGTGGAGTGGGCTTATTATTCATAATTTTCTGGTGGGAGGACAGCTTGCTTGACTGCAGATATCTCAAGTTCCCGGAAACAGATTGCTTAGATTTTGGTGGAATTAAAAACTAGAGAACCCCACCTACCAAATGATATTGGGGACTAGGGGATCAGACTTCAGGAGGCAGAGTAATCTGCTAACGAGAATATAAAAATACATACCAGGTGTGTGGAGCTGGAGCAGTAGCCAGCTGCTGGAAGGCTGATATCTCTGGTTCTGGGAACAGTAGAGACAAACTATTAGTGTCCATCAAAGGGAGAGAGTCCCAGCTTTTGGAATATATCCTCAGACAGAACCTGAAATATTTGACTGGGAAGAGCAATTAACAGGCTTGGATTGGGGACCACTGCTTTGAAGTCAGATACCTCCGGTTCCCAAGGGCCGATTTTTTTAATTATTGTACCCATGGAAATAGGGGACCCTCAGTTTTCAGCCTAGGGCCCTTAGACTCCTGGGGGGTGAGGTGTCTGGGTACTCAGAACCCCCCACCACCACCACCACCCCTGCGTGCGCCACTGTTCTCATGCTGGGATTTCACAAATCAGATAAAACAGAAGTACTGATGATAAATCACAGGACAAGATGGCAGCATAGCCAACTAAAAAGGTCTTACGCTGGGGGGCACAGCACTAAAAAACTCTGTTCATGTGCGGAATCTGGGTGTTGTCCTGGATAGTGGTCTGACACTTAAACATCAGGTGTCAGCCACAATCAAATCCTCATTCTTTCATCTTAGAAACATAGCCAGAATCAAGCACTTAATTCCCTCAGAAGACCTGCCTAAAGTCATACATGCATTTATATCATCACGACTAGACTACTGCAATACTCTCTACCTGGGTCTTCCAGCAAAAGAATTGCACCGCTTGCAGCTGGTACAAAATGCAGCCGCCAGACTATTAACTAACCAGCCTCTATCCTGCCACATAACTCCCATTCTCTTCTCCCTTCACTGGCTACCTGTATAATGGCGACTAATTTTCAAGATTGGCTTACTGACTTTCAAGGCCCTACATGACCAGGGCCCAAGGTACCTGCAGCAGCTTCTGATTCCTTACTGTCCTACTCGATTACTAAGATCCGTTGAAGAAGGACTACTAACAGTACCCAGAATTTCCCTGAATTCATCTGGGGGTCGAGCTTTCAACTTTGTTGCTCCAACTCTATGGAACTCTCTTCCTCGCACAGTGCGAGAAGCCCCCACTGTAGAATCCTTTAAAAAGAGACAGAAAACCGAAGGCTGATTAAGCCATGAGGGAACATAAACTACTGAAGGGATCCGAGATGCCTGCACTTTAAGTTGTTGTTTGCTAGGGGCTATGATGCTGCAGCTATAGCCAATTAGGGAGCAGGGGAGGAGTTCATACAGTTAGGAATAGCCAGCTAGTCAGGTGATCTGCCTCTCTGGCCCGTTTTTCCACAGGAGAAGGTTGGTTTTGAACTCCCCTCCTGTGATACACAATTTCTACTGTTCTCACCACTTTACCTCACAGTCTTTTTCTCTCTTTACCTGTGTCCTCCGTTTCAGTATTTTTCTGTCTCTGCCTGTCAGCTGTCCCTTCTTCCAGCCAGAGAGCTTGTGTCCCCTAGTGCTGTACGGCCTAGTCATGCCGCGCCCGCGCAGGATTTCCCAACCCCCCCGCCCGCTTCCAGCAGCCTGGTTCCCCCGCTGCACGGTCCCCGCCTGTGGCTGTAATAGCCGGGCGAGGCGGCAGGACGGCGGGGAGCTCAGGGACGCGGCGGCGGGGCGCGAGGGGAGCCGCGTCACCTACTGATGACGCGGCGCCGCGCGGCACTAGGCCGCGGCAGCGCAGTGCGGCGGGCGGCGACGGGAGTACCGCAGGAGTCTCCCAGGTCGCGCCTGCTAGGTCCCGGGGGCGGTCAGCGCGGCGGGTCGGTCGGGCGGCTGCCCATAGCTCGCGGGTACCGCGTCAAGATGGCCGCCGGGCACCCGGCGCGAGGGTACCCTCGTGGGGTGCAGCCCCGGCAGTGTCCATTAATCCTCCCATTTCTCCCAGTGCAGCCATCAGCCTAGCACCGCAGCAACGCGGGCAGGGTGGGGGAAGGGGCTCTCCGCTCCCTCCTCTGGGACAGCCCGCTATGGGTGACATGACTCCCTTAAGGAGGGCACGTAGGAGATGGCTGAGTAGGGCGCGTTTGTTCCCGCCGCGCATAAGGCCTTTAGAGAGCGCACAGGCCCAACCCGCTACAGGAGGGCCTGTTATTACCTCGGCCCCTGCGCAAGCGGCGGGCGCCGGTATAGACATGGCTGTGGTACAGCAGCTGGTGGCGATGCTGACGCCGCTGGCGGGTCAGTCGTCACCAGGGGCTTCTGGATCAGGTCCTAGGGACCTGCCTAATATAGTTCCCTCACCTGGGGCTCTGGCTGTCCGAGGTACTTCCTCCCATGTATTGGCGGCCCTGGGCATTACCCCTACCACATCTGATCCAGCCGCTTGGCAGACCACACAGTCATCGCAGCGGGAGTACCCGTACCGGTGGCCGTACAGGACGCAGCGGCCGGCCCGTCAGGGATTGCAGGAGTATCCGCAGCAGGAGCTGCTACAGGTGGGTCTTCAGGTTCACGCAAGAGGCGTAGGCGCAGGTACTCCCGTACCTCTTCCTCCTTGGGGTCTGATTCTGTGACCTCCGGGGAGGAAGGGGGTCATAGATCCAGGCGCAGGCACAGGCGGTCCAGGAGGCATCGCAGGCGTTCCCAATCCTCCAGTGGCGACTCGGGTTCCCCACTTTTTCCCCGAGGAGAAGTGGTGCACTGTGAGAATACGGCAGTGTTGAGGGGCCTAAGGCGCAGCGTCAGGGATAGGATACGGGAAGGCAAGTATGTCAGCTTTTTCACCACGACGGCACATCCATATGATGCACGCCATGTATGTCGACGACGGCGAACGCGTCTGGCGGGCCTATGACGAGCAATTCAGACGCAAACAGTCGGGTTGCGAGATCATGGCCCTTGGGTGCAAGGACGTCGAGGTATGGATGAGTAAGAAGCCATCGACTTCGCCTGCCACCACCTCGGCGGCGGCGGCCACGGCAGCCCCGGCTTTTCCGCGCAAGGCTCCTTCGTCCTTTCGCGGGGGCGCCGGGGGAGGTCAGTCTGGGGGCAGATGCTTTGCTTACAATGGGGCAGGTTGCGCAGTTGGGAACCGCTGTAAATTCAAACACCAGTGCTCTAAGTGCTGGGGTGGTCATTCCGTCAAGGACTGCCCACGGTCCAAGGCGGCGGGAGGGGCTCCCAGGCAGAACGCCGGAGCTCCCCCCGCTCCTGCCCTTCCTCAGTAGGGCCCCTTCTCCTGTCAGGGGCGACCGCTTGGCCGGCTGGCTCCGGCGGTATCCCCTTAGAGAGGAGGCGGTTTTACTGGCCGAGGGTTTCTCGCAGGGATTCCTTCTCCCCATACGTGGGGAGGTGGCATCTGGGTCACCGAGAAACCTAAAGTCCGCAATAGACATGCCCCAAGTAGTCTGGGAAAAAGTGGCAAAAGAGGTCAAGCTGGGCAGGATGGTGGGCCCATTCCCTGAGCCCCCGGTTCCGGATCTGGTTCTGTCCCCGGTGGGGGTGGTGCCGAAGAAGGAACCGGGCAAATTCCGGCTCATACAGCACCTGTCACATCCCCCGGGTTCCTCAGTAAATGATGCAATTCCGGCAGAGTTGTGTCAGGTGCGGTACCAGTCCTTCGAGGAAGCATTAGTGATAGTGAGGGGCTTTGGGGAGCGTGTGCTGCTGGGTAAGATCGATATAGAGTCCGCATTTAGGCTGCTGCCGCTGCACCCTGCGTCCTTCAGGTTCATGGGTTTTAAGCTGCCCTCGGGGTATTATGTAGACCGTTGCTTACCCATGGGCTGCTCAGTGTCCTGCGCCTATTTCGAGTGCTTTAGCAGCTTCCTGCATTGGTGTGTCATGGAGTGTTCAGGCGAGACGGGGGTCGC
The DNA here is from genome assembly GCF_055691185.1 of Crinia signifera. Lineage (NCBI taxonomy): Eukaryota > Metazoa > Chordata > Amphibia > Anura > Myobatrachidae > Crinia > Crinia signifera. Next base: position 233,359,966 of record NC_139217.1, on the reverse strand, counting down.
CCACTACTTGGACGATTTCCTATGCGTTGGTCCTGCGGACTCCCCGCGTTGCGGGGCTCTTCTGAACACAATGCAGGAACTGTTTGCCCATTTCGGAGTCCCGGTAGCGGTGGACAAGACAGAGGGGCCTACTACGCGCCTATCTTTCTTGGGCATCGAGATAGACACGGGGGCCGGGTGCTGCAGGTTGCCACTTGATAAGCTTGCACGGCTGCAAGGGGCGATCTCGCAGTCCTTGGTCTCCGGTAAGTTGCGGGTGCGCCAGCTGCAGTCCCTCCTGGGATTGTTCCACTTCGCATGCCGCGTCATTCCCATGGGTCGTGTCTTTTGCCGAAAATTAGAGCTGGCCATGTCAGGGGCAAATAGGCCACAGTTCTTTGTTCGGCTGAACGCAGAACTCAAGCGAGACCTACGAGTGTGGGAGGTTTTCCTCCGTAGTTTTAATGGGGTTTTGCTGTGGCCCGCCCCCCGGCGCAGTAGCGAGGAGTTACAGCTTTATACCCATTCCGCCGGGGAGTGGTTGGTTTTGGGATTTTCCTGCAGGGCGCGTGGTGTGCTGCGACCTGGCCGGAAGGCTGGGCAGAGGAGGGGCTTACCAGGAATATGCTATTGCTGGAATTATTCCCCATTGTGGTAGCTATGGAGCTGTGGGGCGATCGTCTGCGCGATGCCTGCATTACATTCTGGTGTGACAACCTGGGGGTGGTGCAGGCCATCAATAGACAGAGCTCCTCCTCTTTGCCAGTAGTGCGTCTGCTGGCGCGCCTGGTATTGCGGTGCCTGCAGGTGAATTTGCATTTTGTTGCCAGGCACGTTCCCGGGGTGGACAACTCGATAGCCGATGCACTGTCCAGGCAGGACTGGGCTAGGTTTCGGTCACTAGCTCCGGGGGCGGACCTGGTTGGTGAGCCATGTCCTCCTTATGTTTGGCAGGTTATCAGGCTGGCATGGAGGAACTAGCTATGCGGGCTATTGCTCCTAGGACTCTGCGTTGTTACCAGGCTGGCTGGCTGGAATGGGAACAATTCAGAATGTCCGCATCCCAAGCAGGTAAGACACAGACCGAGGTCATGATGGCATTCGTATGGAGCTTGTACTCCGGTGGGTATTCGGTGTCAGCTGTGAGGCGGCTGTTGGCCGGTGTGTCGTTCTTCTCATCGCTGTATGGAAGATCGGACCCCGGTCGGTCTTTTATAGTGTCTCGGGCCTTGAGAGGCTGGCGGCGCGCTTCCCCTGTGGCTCCAGATAACAGAAGACCCATTGACTTGTCCCTGCTGCCCCCTTTATTGGGGGCGGTATGGGATATATGTCACTCCGATTATGAAGTCCAGCTGTTCCACCTGGTATATGCCATGGCGTTTCATGGGGCCTTCAGGGTGGGCGAGCTGGTGGCCGCATCAAGGCATCGACCGGCACCGCTGTTGTTAGAGGATGTATTGATTCAGGTTGATTTGGTTTGGTGCCGGGTGCGGCGTTCTAAGACAGATCAGGCTGGGAGAGGTCAATGGGTGTCCTTGCAGCCATGCCCGGTGGAAGGGGTCTGCCCAGTGGCGATGGCAAGCGCCTACGCTCTGTTGCGTCCAAACCGCCCTGGGGCGTGGTTGATGCACCTGGATGGTTCTTCATTGACCAAGTACCAGTTCTGCCATGTTTTATGACGTGCTTTGGTATCACTTGGCCTGGATCCGAAGGAGTTTGGTACACACTCCTTCCGGATCGGGGCGGCCACATCTGCTGCTGCTGGCGGCTTCTCCGACGCAGAGATACAGTCTCTGGGTCGATGGCGGTCGGCAGCGTTTCGCAGATACATTCGGCCTGGCTCATCTGTCCATCTGCCTGACCGTAGCCGACTGGACGCATAAGTACTCGTCCCACTCTAGCGGGAGTCTTGAGGTGGTCCACTTTCCCCCGGGGGCATGATTAGGCTTAATTCCAATTTGACATGGCGTCCTGGATAGTTTACTCCGGGGGTTTTCTGTGCAGTGTGCCTCAAGGTCTGGTCGGCTACGGTTGTACTTTCTCTTTTCTCCCTCTCCAGTGTGTTTGATCTGACTGAGTGCGGGGAGATATTGTAAGATTATTTCTAACCTGTTTACATCTTGCAGGGTGCAGAGACGACAAGACGGTGTGGGTGTTGGGACACTCGTTTGTCCACTGGGCTTCAAAAGCGAGTGCATGTTTGGATGAGAGTTTGCGTGTGAAAGCACGAATGGTCAGATGGTTGGGAGTGCGAGGCATGCTTTGGGGAGCGTTGCAGGGCTTGTTACTGAGGTCAGTGCGGGACTTTGGAGTCCCTGAGGTGCTAATTTTGCACCTGGGCGGCAACGATCTTGGCCGTTGCACTGCTTTGGAGTTGAGGTCGATTATTATCAGAGACCTGCACATTATAGCCCAAACGCTTCCCAGCTGCCGCATAGTGTGGTCCTCCATGATACCGAGGCAGGTATGGAGGAATGCTAGGTCAGGGCCCCGCTTGGATGGCGCACGGAGAAAGGTCAATGCTGCGGTGCAGCGATACCTGTTGGCGAATAGCGGTGGGGTCATCAGGCATGACTCCATTGTCTATAAGCGGGGTTCCCTGTATAGGCCGGACGGTGTCCATTTAAGTCCTGAGGGAATGGCCATATTCCTGGACGATTTATTTAGAGGTTTTTAGTTAAGGTTCTGGTTTAGTTGGTAGTGCTGAGCGTTAGGGTGGCGGTGCTGCAGCCTAAGGCTTGGCTGTGGCGGTAAAGAACGGTCCTTGTTCAAATGGTCATGTGTGGATAAGAGGGGTGCGCTCTCCCGTCAGGCATACGCTACTAGCCCATGCCCCTTGGACAGGGGATGGGCTACACCATCCGCACGGGTGGGTTGCGTGGGAGAGTTTGAACACCTACGAAGTGTGAATGGTGTGATGTCATCTTACCCCTCCTTTTTCTCTATGACCGTTCTTTAGGGCCGCCACCCTCTTTTATAGAAATCAATATAAATAGTTGTCAATTAATAAATTTGACATTCATATTGAAACGCCAGCACTTGTGTCTGTCTCTTTATTTTAGTGTTAAGTTTAGATAAGTTTAGATAAGTTTATTAAAGTGTTGGGGCATAAGGATTACCGATGGTATGTTTAAGAAAACCGAAGGCTGATTAAGCCATGAGGGAACATAAACTACTGAAGGGATCCGAGATGCCTGCACTTTAAGTTGTTGTTTGCTAGGGGCTATGATGCTGCAGCTATAGCCAATTAGGGAGCAGGGGAGGAGTTCCTACAGTTAGGAATAGCCAGCTAGTCAGGTGATCTGCCTCTCTGGCCCGTTTTTCCCCACCCTCCCTCCCTATTTTTCTATCCTTTCTTGGCGGCGGTAAAGAACGGTCCTTGTTCAAATGGTCATGTGTGGATAAGAGGGGTGCGCTCTCCCGTCAGGCATACGCTACTAGCCCATGCCCCTTGGACAGGGGATGGGCTACACCATCCGCACGGGTGGGTTGCGTGGGAGAGTTTGAACACCTACGAAGTGTGAATGGTGTGATGTCATCTTACCCCTCCTTTTTCTCTATGACCTTTCTTTAGGGCCGCCACCCTCTTTTATAGAAATCAATATAAATAGTTGTCAATTAATAAATTTGACATTCATATTGAAACGCCAGCACTTGTGTCTGTCTCTTTATTTTAGTGTTAAGTTTAGATAAGTTTAGATAAGTTTATTAAAGTGTTGGGGCATAAGGATTACCGATGGTACGTTTATAAAGACATACTTATTTACTCAAGCATTTCACTGACATCTATTGTTAAGCTTATTTTGTATTTTGAGCTGTAAAGACAATGGTAAAGCACTTTGAGTCCTATTGGGAGAAAAGTGCTATATAAATATCATTATTATTATTATTATTATTATTATTATTATAGTTTGTGGTCATGCAGACTCACTAAAGGCTATGATGCATGTGCTATGCCACTTTATGTTGTATTTATTTGGTATGTGTATTCCATTTCCTACACGGTTTTCTCCAAGTACTTACAAAAATATACTGGTAGGTTACCGGTAATTTGCTACAAGCAAAATTAACCCTAGAATGTCTGTGTGTGCGTGTACATGTGGCAGGTAATATAGATTGTAAGCTCTACTGTAGCAGGGACTGATGTAAAGCACTGCAGAAGATGTATTTTCTATATAAATAACTGGTAATAAATTAAGTAGATGCTCACTTGTACACCTATGCAGACTTCAGGCACCCTTATTTACCTGCATCTAGAAAGGCAGGCTGAATTAAATAGGATTCTAAAGATTGTGATTGGCTGATACTGTTTACTCTATGTGCTTTCTCAATTGCTTGGGTGTGTATTATGGTTTTGTGTGCATGTTTTTTTAAAGTATTTTTTTTGTACAGAACAGAGTTGTTTCTTCTGTATTAGAAAGCTTTTCGAAATTGTATTGAAGTATACATGCGTAAACAGGTATAAATGCTGCCGACACAGATCCATCCATATTTCGAGATAGCAAGTTTGTGAATCAGTACTGAACTGTAAAATTCTGATTTTATAACTTACAAAACACTGACATATACAATTTTATTTAGCACTGCAAAACAATAGGCAGTCAGATATGCTTTATACAGTATAATTAAATGTATTTAAATCTATTAGTAATTCTGCCTAATGGTTTGCTAAGCTTAGTAATATATTTTCTTATTTTCAGGACTGTACTTTTTTTACAAGAAAAGAAATTCTGAGGTAAGTCAGTAAATGTTATTTACCATGAACAGAAGTAACGTGATTGCACATGATAATATTAGATATTTGTGACACAGTGGTTAGAACTTAGAATTGCTCCCTCACATGGTAAGAGTACAATTCTGACCAGGGCATTACAGGGGCCAAATGTAATAGCCTCTGAATTTGGCGGCCGTGTGGGATACCGCACAAACTTTTTTTTTTAAAGGGGCAGTCATTTACAAGGCAAACCAATGCTTTGCATAAAAAAAACTTCTGAGTTCTTACTGTAAGGATTCTGGGAGTGTCCCCACCAACCTAACTCCGTTGCCTCTTGCTGGAATCGACGGACGTGTGCAGTGCTAGGCTTCACCTGGGCCCGTCTCGGCTGAAGGGCGAATTAGGTCCACCCCACTCCGCTACAGGCAGGTCTTATGTAAAGACAACACATCCGCCGAGGCCAGGAGAGAGCAAGGGGACAACTAACTAAAACACCAGAAACGGGGAACTCCCAGAAACCCCAGGGGAGCAACAATGCTCAGCAGATGACACAAAATACAAATGAGTGCACCGGTACCAATAGTGCCAATACAGGGTGTAGGTGTAACAATACACTGAGATGTAATAAGCAACTGTAACATATAAAGCAATAGACAGGTGGGTAATCCCCAACTTAGCTGAGAGATGTTATGCAGCCGAGAAGTTGGGACACCGCAGCACAGACTTGCAGGACAACCCAGAACGGGTTCACTGGATCACGGGGATGACACTGAGTACACGGTACGTAAACAGACTGGACAGACGAGGGTTAACCAGCAGGGACCAGGAACACCACTGAACAGCACTTCAGGATCCAGGGAGCACAACAGACCGGCAGGGACACCGCAAGACTGGGATACAGACTGGACATCAACTGACTGGAAGCTGGACAGTGTGGAACTAAACAGTATGGAACTGAACAGTGAAGCTGAATAATATAACTGGCACCGGAGTGTGTGAGCAGAGGGTTTTTATAGTGAGCACAATGTGGTGCTGATTACACATTGCCTATAGGTGTGCACTGCAGGCTAGGAGCCTAATCAAGACACCTGAGTCCTGATGACACACCACTGAAAGTGAGCTGCAATGGCCCAGGCTGACCACTGGAGGCCACCAGCGAGTAAACACACACACAGGCTGGGATAAACCCAGGGAGCAGAATCCAGGGAAAACATAAAACTACACATTTACACCGATCCGCTGGAGGCGGATCGTAACACTTACGGCATCCCCCACGGCCGCCAAAGTCAGAGGCTATTACATCTAGCCCCATGTGTCACGTTGAATATCTCCTTGTGTTTGTATGGGCCTCCTCCAAGTACACAAACATACAAGTAGATTACTTGGCTTTAGCATAATTTAGCCTTAAGGGAGAATTCTATTTGCCTCAATATGACTAATTGATCCCCAAGGGATTATTATTATTACCAGTTATTTATATAGCACACATATTCTGCAGTGCTTCACAGAGAATATTTGGCCATTGACATCAGTCCCTGTCCAAGTGGAGCTTACAATCTATATTTTACATGTACAGATGGAGCCGCTCTCATTTGATCGGCTCCCATTGCAACAATCTCCAGCCTGCGTCGGCGGACGTACATTCTCAGCGTGTGAGATGCTCGTGTGTCCATGTCCACAGGATCGTCATCCACCAGATACCAGCTCTCCACTTCTTCAATTAGCCCTGATAGAATGTGACATCAGATAAGAACCATTTGGCTCATCTAGTCTAGTTTGAGGTAACAATATTGTAACCTCAAACCCTATTTGATCCTTATTTCTTTGTAATACCACTTTTACATCAATATCCCTTATCCGACCCGGCATTTGGAACACGGTCGGAGCCAGGATTTTCCCCGTTTACACTGCAGTGCCGACCCGGAATATTCCCAGGCCTGCACCATTTACACTGCACACAGGTGCAGGGGGTGGTACTTGTAGATTACATCATCTCCAAAAACCGGGATCGCCGATCGCTATGCTTGGGACAAGCCCAGCACCAAGGTCAGCTGCTGGCTGCCCACAGCCTCCATACACCCCTAGCCTCTGTCCGCAAGGTGAATGGATGCCGCACACAGGTGAAAACGATAGGATTTACGAGTGCATTTTTAAAAATAATATATCATAGTATAAATCGTTTAGTACAACAGGTTTTGGAAAGCTCAGAATCAGATTACTTTTTTCTTGTCTACCAGGATGCAAACAATACAATATGTCGACAGTGGCACTGGCACAGGTACAATGCTATTGCTGATACAGTTAAAGCATCCCAAAAGCAGAATTCTGTGAAACACTGCCTCAAGTCATTAAATATGGCAAATACTTTAGTTAATTACACTTTTTATGACCTTTTGACTACAAGTCAGTCAACAATATAATTACCAACAGCCCTCAGATTCCCCTCAGATTCTGCTGTAAATGTAGCTATGGAGTTGCAAATTGTGACCATAAAGCGGCCATATTGTTGTAGGCAATATACAGTAGTACAGTAAATGTAAAGTAGTATTTATGTGTTTAACCCTACGTTGCATGATTTATTTTATTTTTAAATACTTTGCATGCTTCTAGTGTATTGTACCGACAAGGAAAAATAATGAAAAACATCACAGGCAAAAAAGAAAAGGTTTATTTTGAAAAACACTCTGTAGCAAATAGTCCGCAACATGAAACAGTTGACTGTGTTTTATAGTGAGATGTTTGAGTACCTGTATGTAGCAAATTTGAAACAGTATTCAACAAAGGGTTAAAACAGGGATGCTAAGTGTTTATATACTCCCAGAATCTGTGCTGTTTTATGTACAACAAACTAAGGGGCCGATTAAGAACTCAGACCCGTTTTTTTATGGTGGGGCAGGGGCAAAAGCAGGATTTTCAGAAGGGGGTTTCCAGAGAGGGGCGGAGCAAAGCACGGAGATGGACACTTAGGTGACCCAGTATATGCCGAGTCAGTTAAAGTATTATAGATAGACCAAATGTATATAAATAATAATGATGATAATAATAATAATAATAATAATAATAATAATAAAAAAACATATATATATATATATATATATATATATGTTAAAATAAAGAACAGGAGGGGCGCTCCATAGTGTATCACACAGACGTTTTAATAGTAAAAACACATCCAGGTTAGGCAACAAATGGACTCGTACCAAAGGGAACACTGCTGTGGGCTGGGTACCACAAGATTCAATACATGAAATGCCAGGCAACCTCCTACCGCTGATCCGGGGCTCTGCTGGAGACCACGACCTCCCGCTGAAACGAGCAGCGTGCCGGGACAACCACACAGGAACAGATGCGGTGGGGGAGCTGTACAGGGTAAGAGATGTTGTCACAAGCCCCGCCCTAACGCGTTTCGTAATGCAACTTCGTCAGAGGGCGGGAGATGGGGTGGGAGAAGGGGGCATTGGGCTGAATGAAGGGGCCCTGATACATAACTTCCAGGGTGGTAGAGGATGTTTAATATGCAGAGAAGGGGTGTATAGTGGAGTGAGCTTATTATTCATAATTTTCTGGTGGGAGGACAGCTTGCTTGACTGCAGATATCTCCAGTTCCCGGAAATAGATTTCTTAGATTTTAATGGAATTAAAAACTAGAGAATCCCTCCTACCAAATGGTATTGGGGACTAGGGGATCAGAGTTCAGGAGGCAGAGCAATCTGCCAACGTGATTATAAAACTACATACCAGGTATGTGGAGCTGGAGCAGTAACCAGCTGCTGGAAGGCCGATAACTCTGGTTCTGGGCACAGTAGAGACAAGCTCCTAGTGTTCTTCAAAGGGGGGAATATACCCTCAGACAAACTATAAGTCAGATAGAACCTGAAATATCTGACTGGGAATAGCAATTAACAGGTTTGGATGGGGACCACTGCTTTGAAGTCAGATATCTCCGGTTCCCCAGGGCCGATTTTTTATATTATTGTACCCATGGAAAGAGGGGACAATTTCATTCTAGGGCCTTTAGATTTCTAGAGGGGGGGGGGGTTCTGGGTACTCAGACACCCCCCCTGCATGCGCCACTGTGTTGGGGTCTGCACATGCACTTATATGTGCATGTGCAGACCCCCTGTCCGAATGCCTACAGAGAGCATAACACTCACCAAAGCATTCGCACAGGCAGAGGGTGGCATCAGGGTAACATCCAGCACTTTATGGGTGCCCCCATAAAAACACTGGGCAATCCCCTGGGATTCAGGCGTGGCGTTGCCTGCTCGGGCTGGGCCGCTGTCATCACATGATGTCAGTGCCTGCCCTGTATTTTGGGATCAGCGGCAGAAATAAAAGTCAGTTTAGAATTACTTTTTTATTTCCAAAGGAGAGCCATGGAATGATTTCTTCTGCCCTTCGGCCACATGCGACAGGATGTGTTCTCGTACACTTACTCTCGACAGGGCGGCGCTGACCTGTTTGCTAGGCTGCGAGTATAACCGGCCTAGCAAACAGGTCTGAATCAGGCCCTAAATGTATCCATTTTTGTTGTACCAAGGAATAATAATCACTTTATACATGTATTGTGAACAAACCTCGATATGAATTGCTACTGTATGTTCCCATATCAACACTCCAGTAGACTCATAGCGAATATAGTATTATAGTGACCCCATGACTTACACAGAGCTTACAGTAGAACAGTCAGTTGAACAACAGTAATCAATGATGGCTACATAATAATACAATAGTGGAGCTGACATGAAATACATTTAGCTAACCCAATGTGCTTAAGTAATCTATTAATTCACATAAGTACCTGGTACATGTCTCAGTCCTGTTTGAAGAATGGAAAATCAAAATGACAGGTGATTTTTGTGATTTTTGTGATTCGTGCATATTTTTCTGAATGATTGACACCCATTGGGGAAAAGGAGAAGCACAGTACATGGGTTATTAATGAGCCAGCTAGCAAACATAAACAATATGTTGCAGATCCTTTTGTATTTGTTGTGTATATAGGAATTCTATTGCATTTAAATGGTATAATAGCCCTAAATCTTTATTTTTTTATAATCTTGTAGTCACCTGTAATTATTACATTTTCATCTGAACTCTAAGAGGTTTACTTACTAAGATGGGGGTTCTATTGAAGATGGGATGTTGACCATAGCAACCAATCAGAATCTACTCATTTATTTATTAACAGTTTCTTATATAGCGCAGCATATTCTGTTGCGCTTTACAAAAGGAGACAGCAATACAACAAACAGGGTATTTACAGACAGTCAAAAGGTAGGAGGGCCCTGCTCGCAAGCTTACAATCTATAGACTTCTTACTTATTTAGCATGTCCTAGAACAGGGGTTCTCAAACTCAGTCCTCAGGACCCCGCCCAGTTCACATTTTCCAGGTCACTTGGCAAGTGCATTTATTAATCACTGACACATTTTAAAAGATCCACAGGTGGAGCTAATTATTTCACTTCTAAGTCTGTAAAGAGACCTGCAAAACATGCACTGTGTGGGGACCTGAGGACCGAGTTTGAGAATCTGTGTTCTAGAAGATAATAGCTAGGATCTGATTGGTTGCCTATATCAACATCCCATCTTCAATAGAACTCCCATCTTAGTAAATAAACCCCTAATGCTTCAAATCCTTTCAGAATGTATTCCAAGTCTGTTCATATTCTTCTGGTATTGAAATACATGAAAAGGATTATAATAATTGCATTCACAAAGACACCAGTGGTCCATTAACATATATGCCTCAATTTAGGTAATAGACCAAGCGCTACATAAAAGACGTATAAATTAAAGGATGTTCTTATATGCATTGCGTGTTTAATCGTCAGGCAAATATGCTGTTTTGTTAACCATTTATAATTAGTATCATTAATGAACCACCTGCAAGGGTAGTTTGCAGCTTCATAAATGGTGTATATTTCATTTGTGCTCTAAATTAACTGTGTTAGGCATAATTATGACAATATACAACCTATTTAGAGCATAGCAGATAATTAAAAAGTGGGACACATACTTTTGTGCATAGGCATCACATGGCATCAAGATGTCATGTGCAGGGGGAAGGGTGATGCCACGAAAATTGGCAACTACTGCACTGCCTGGAGCATCCTCAGGATGCTCTAGGCCACAGGTCTTCAACCTGTGGCCCTCCAGATGTTGTGGAACTACATATCCCAGCATGCCCTGAGGTTTTTTTTTTAGCATGCTCTTATAGGAAAAAATGTGGCAATGCATGTTGGAACATGTAGTTTCACAACATCTGGAGGGCCACAGGTTGAAGATCCATGCTCTAGGCAGCTGTAAAAGTTGCAGTGAGTAAGTCTGAAGTGTCCAAAGGATGCTTCAGCCATGACTGCAGTAGCCGTTCTAGCTGCAGGTTGTTGTTCAAAGCACCCTGCTAGCCAGATGCAGGGGCTGTGGGCTAGCTCTGTGCTTTGTGCAGCAGAACTATTTATACACCTCCAGTTACGACCCTTTTTGCCTTTATCACACCCTGGAGTTGTAGGGATTTATTTAGGGCCCATTTAACAAACATTCCTAATACGAGCTGAATATTTCATTTAGTATTGCAGTAATACTAGCAAATATGGCATTGGCATTCAGCTGTACTTACCTCTCAGATAAGGTCCAGTGACATCCCCTTATTCAGTGGTTTCCTCCGCTCTGCATGTTGCAGCCTAACACTAGCAGCAAAGAGTAGAGTAGTCATGTGCAACTGCCAATTCTTCACCCTCCGGGGCCAAGAAGTACCTGAAACGTTTTATTGAAGCCAGAAAGGCTGTGTCGAGTCCAAGTTGCCATCAGTGGAGACTGTATTGCTCTCAACATTTAATAATGGTGTAAGCGATACAGTGACAAACAGTGGTAATCTTAGTTTATCACTGTTTGTTGAATACTAGAAGGCAGGGGTGGGTAACCTTTTTTGTGACAAGGGCCATTTGTGTGGGTAAAAAATCCTTCGGGGCCCTATGTAAAAATGTATCTTACAAATTGTCCAGCTGTAGCCGTCCCACGCTCCGGCGGCTGCTGCTGAATAGGACTGACAGTCTCCGGCTGCTGTTGATTAAGAGGAATCTTGCGAGAACTACCGACCTCTCATGAGAATTTCCCTCTACTTGACTCCCGGCAAAGCCACCGGGTGGGTGAGCGGTCCACTCAGACAGGCTACGGGGGCCGTATACGTCCCCCAGGCCTGAGGTTCCCCACCACTGCTATAAGGTGACATACTCCTTTAAGCAAGTGTTAAATGGACAATGTCTCATTCTTAAACAAGGCCCTTATTTTCCCTAATTATTTATAAATAATGTAATCTTTATCCATAAATACCGCAATAACCGTACAGTCTGTTGTCTCCTGGGTGCTCGGGTATGGCACATCACGTATTGGGTAGACAGATTACTGGGTGGGGCTGGGCAAGACCCAGCGGTCATGGTGCATGTTGGCACAAATAATGAAGTTAGTGGCAGGTGAGGTTTTCATTAAAAATTATTTCAGGGATCTAGGACATTAGCTGAAGGCAAGGACATCTGGGGTAATTTTCTCAGAAATACTACTTAGGGAGCTTAATGCATGGCTAAAGGGGTGGTGTAGGAAAGCGGGTTTTGGGTTCCTAGAGCACTGGTCGGACTTTTGAAACGGGCCATGTACAGATGGAGCGAGGCCCATCTTTGCAGGGGATGGCGGAAGATTCGCCAGCCGCCATCCCCCGCCAGCAGCCGTAAGGGGACGTGCGCGCACGAGATGCACGTGCGTCCCCTTACAACGGGGCTCCCCCCCGGGTCCCCGCCGCCTCGTCGACGGTCGCCCCGGGTCCCCGCCGCCTTGCACCACCCCCCCCTAACCCTGTCCGTCTCCCTGAAGCGGAGACGGACAGGGTTCCCGTCCCCCCCGCCGACGGGAAACTGGGACGCATGTGCGTGTGAGACGCACGTGCGTCCCAGTCTCTATCACCGGCGCTCGCCAGTGCAAGGGATCTGGCGAGCGCCGGCCAAAGATGGGACACACTCCATCTGTAAATGACACGGACTGATTGCACCTTAATGGAAAGGGGACATCAGTGCTGGGAGGCAGGATGGTTAGAAGATTGGAGGAGTCTTTAAACTAGACATAGAGGGGATACAGAAATAAACTATGGGCGATAAAGACAGAATAGTGAGGAGTGGGTAAGCAAGAGAATGGGGGTCGGGGAGAAATAGTAGTTTTAGTACAAAAATCAGAAGTACAAGAACATAAACAAACCTTGAAAGGGGAAAAAAGATCAAACAAATTAAAATGCTTGCTGGCCAATGCAAGAAGCTTGGCAGGCAAAATTGGGAACTAGAAATCCTGGCCACAAGGGATGACTATGATATAATTGGTATAACGGAAACATAGTGCATCAAATCACACAACTGGGTTATAAACATGGAGGGATATACTCTTTTCAGAAAAGACAGGAAAAAAAGAAGGGGGGGGGGGGTGCATTTATTTAAGATCAAACTTAAAACCATGTAAGAAGGAAATTACCTTGGGGATATCTGAGGATAATACTGAGGCCGTCTGGGTAAAGATAACAGAAGGTAACAAAAAAATCTATTAAACTTTTAAAAGAGGTATGTTACAGACCACCTAACATTAAGGAAAGGGCACTACTTTTAGACCAAATCAAAAAATCGGCATATCAGGGGCAGATATTAGTTATATTCCAAATATCTACTTGACTAATGAGATCAGTACGTCAGCTAAAAGCAGTGGTTTCTTAAACTTATTTAAGGATCAGTTTATTACACAATTGGTAGAAACACAGACTCATAAAAGGGCATTGTTAGATTTAGTATTAACAAATAATATAGATTTAGTATCATATACCAAAGTAATAGAACATTTGGGAAACAGTGACCACAACATGGTCAATCAATTTCTGTAAACAATAACATATGGGACCATCTAAAATACTACATTTTAGGAAAGCGAACTTTGAATTATTCAGGGAATCTTTAAAAGAAATTGAGTAGGAAGCGCTATTTGAGGGGAAAATTTAGAGGAAATGTGGGAAACTCTAAAACACTTGCTGGAAACGCTAACTAGTCAATAACAGTTTCTTATATAGCGCATACATATTCCGCAGCACTTTACAGAGAATATTGGAACATTCACATCAGTCCCTGCCCCAGTGGAGCTTACAATCTATATTCCCTACCACATGTACACGCACACGCAGACATTTTAGGGTTAATTTTTTTTGGGCCAATTAACCTACCTATATACTTTTGGATTGTGGGAGGAAACCGGAGTACCAGGAGTAAACCCACGCAAGCACGGGGAGAATATATAAACTCAGCACAGTTATAGCCATAGTTGGAATCGAACCTATGACCTCAGTGCTGCTAACCATTACACTATCCGTGCTGCCCAGTTCATATTGGTACATGCATAGTGCATGCAAGGTGTTACTAGTTACAGTATGTAGGGTATTGATTTGGGAATCATATTAGCTCACAAATGAGGAACACATAAGTAAAACTTTAGGTAAAGTGATGTTAACTGCTTCAATGAGATTAATGCAAAACATATATGTGACAGCAGTGTGAATTTGTTTGTAAAGCACAAACTAAATATATTTTGTAAATTGATGCCGAGGGATAAATTTACTAAGCTCCTTGTCTGCTCTTGTTGGCAAACACTTGGGTATTTGCAGTGGCGAAACTACCATGGGTGCAGGGGATGCAGCTGCTATCAGAGTGCAGGCCTTATACCATACTTACTAGTGGGTACTTACATGTTAGTTGGGCGACCACTAAGCTATTTGCTTAGTTTTCCGCGTCCCCTCGCAGGGCTCGCTGCGCTCGCCACGCTTCGGGCTCGGTGGCTCGCTGCGCTTGCCACACTGATATGCATTTAGCTGTAAGGGCACCATAGCCTTTGTTCTGTCTTAAGCTGGGTACACATACATACAATCGTCAGGCCGTTCTTCCGTTCTGTGTCGGACGGCCGTTCAATTGTATAGGTGTGTACACTGTCCCGTACGAGCGATAAATGTCCAAAAAGGTCTTGTCCGTCCATACTCGGTCGGTCGAAGGTTCATTGCTGTTTAATTTTCATCCGACCGGCCGGGTCCATATCGGAACAAAAGTGCAGTGTGTACGCACGTTCGATCGATATGCTGGCCGTTCTTGGGACTATACTGCCAAAGCTGGAACGCCCATGTGGGCGTTCCATAGCTGCATGATCTCTCCTACAGCTCAAGAAGTGTTCACCTCTCCCCATGTATAATTAAAGAAATAATAATAATATACATGCACCCCATCTTTGTAGCAGGTTGCCGTATCTGTCCCTAGTCACCCTGCCGGCTGCTATAAAGACCGGGGAAAGCGTCTACAGACAGATGGCAGGGTCACCCTGGACAGATACCACTATAAAGATGGGGTACGCGACTACAGTCAGTTTGCCGTTTCCCTGCTGGCTGACGCGTACCCCATCTTTATAGTGGTTTTCAAATACAGTGGCAAAAGCCAGTTTTGTGATGTGAGAGCAGTACATGTCTCCTTGTAGGCACGTTGTTTGTGCCACTGAACAGGTGCATGGGCAGGACATTCGAGCGCTATTAACCAATCACACAGTTTTCTCTGCATGCGTGCAACAGGTTTTCTATGCTTGCGACACAAAAGAATCTTCATTCTGTTGGAATACGTGGACGTAAACAGCAGAATACACACTCTTCCTTTCATGCTTTCCTTTGGTGAGTACTCAACCACAGTTATGACAAATGCTGTATTGATGTATTGTGTGTATTGTGCGTATCATGAAAGTAATATCCATTATGTTTTATTTTTGAACAGACATTTCGAGAATGGCAGAGAAGAACATGGAGTTTATGAAAGAGTTCATTGAGGCCTACAGAGACCAGAATTGTCTCTGGAATAGTAAATCCAGAGACTATTCCAACAGGCAGAAGAGAGCTGTCGCGCTGGAGGAGTTGGTGGAAGTCAGCCTCCCTTATTACCCCACGGCGAACATCGAATGGGTGCGGACAAGGATTTCCAACATGAGGACCATGTTCAAAAAGGAGCTGAACAACGTCGAGGTATCCAAAAAATCAGGGGCTGGTATGGACCAAGTTTATGTGCCCAGGCTCTGGTACTACAATCTGCTGGCATTCATGGTGGACCAAGAGCTGCCGAGGGACTCCATCGGCAATTATGCTGCGGCCCAGGCTGCCCCATGCTCCACACCTCAGAACCCTGAACCTGCTGAGGAAACCCTCTCTGGCACGGTAAGTACACAGATTACACATATTTGAAATATTTATTGAAAATGAAGATAAAAAGTACAAAGAAAGTACAGTACAAAGGTAGCATGTCATAGCAATTTTTAGCAGATCATGTCATCCTGCCAATCCACTGCGCCTTCACCATTAAAGTACTGCAAGTACTCTTCCCTGGTCAATTTTGCACGCATAGTAGCATTTCTTGTGTTTAGATTGGTCTCCAAACATGTCAATCCTACTGGCTCCTCAACTGTTTCACTGTCCTCCATGGTTGAAACATTGGGGTGTGCAGACAGTGTTTTTCTGCGTAGATAGTTGTGCAGCACACAACAGGCCATAACTACCTTGTCTATTTTATCTAGTCGCAGATTTATGGCACTACGAAAAATCCTAAATTTATTGCTAAATATGCCAAATGTATTTTCAACTACTCGCCTAGCTCTTGACAGACGGTAGTTGAAAATTCTGCGTTCTCTATTAAGGGACCTTTGGGGGTAGGGTTTCACAACATTGGCGTGCAAGGCAAAGGCCTCGTCAGCCACAAAAACAAAGTTCAAACCATGCACATTCTGTGTCCGCTCTGGTAAATTAGGTCCATTGTTTTTAAGTTTGTCATGGAACATGGTCTTTTCCAAAGCCCCGCCATCAGAAACCCTGCCATTTTTGCCAATGTCCACAAAGATAAATTCATATTTGGAATTGGCAACAGCCATTAAAACAATGCTAAAGAAGCCCTTATAATTATAGAAAAAACAGCCACTATTAGCAGGGGGCATGATTCGGATATGCTTTCCATCGATGGCACCACCACAATTGGGGAAATTCCAAAGATCCTTAAAATTTTGGCCAATAGCTTGCCAATCAGTAGTCGTAGGGAACTGAAATATAGAAGTAAAGCGGTTTTACAAAAGAAATCAGTGATTTTGTTGTTACATTATGTTTTACAGCCTTCTCTATTTGCGGAAGAGCAGTGTTCACCGACACTGGATGTGCCCTCACAGCTGCCTTCACCCTTCCTCTGCTCTACTCCTCTGCTCTATGCCTACACCCACAACCAGCATTCAGCAAGCCATGCAGCAGCCTGAAGGTCCACCAAGGAGAGGCCGTAAAAGGCCAAGGCAGACACCAGATACATCTGAAGTGATGACTCGCCAGATTCTGTAGTCTGCCAATCGACTCATTGCATTGGATGAAGATGAGCAGGACCAAGTGGGGAACAACGTTGCAAAAAAACTGCGGAAACTAGATCCTGCAACAAGAGCAGAGGCTGAAAGGATCCTGACCCTTACCCGACAAACCCGGCTCACAGATGACCCCCCTGTGCCATTCCAACCCATCAACCCTGCCCCAGTACCACACCATTAAATGTACCAGCAAGGTCATTATTCCCCACTATCCCCAGTACCACACTTCAGGGCAACCATGGCAGCAACATGGAACCATCTCCCTCCCAAGCAGTGATGGATACAGACATTTCCCTCCATTACCAGCCACTTTAAGTAAATTTGATTTGGTTTATAGTTGTTTTTCTATATTTATTATAAAGTTTTTATAGTTATGTTTCAAAGTTTGTCAAGTTTATAATAAAAGATGTTACTTTAAAAATATTATTTGGTGTTCGTGTCTAAAATCCGGCAGGGTGTCTACGGACAGACATACGGGTGGTATGCGTCTATTTTAGTCAGCCGGCAGGGTGTCTAGGGACAGACATACGGGTGGTAAGCGTCTATTTTAGTCAGCTGGCAGGGTGACTATGGTCAGATACGGGTGGTAAGCGTCTATTTTAGTCAGCCGGCAGGGTGTCTAGGGACAGACATACGGGTGGTAAGCGTCTATTTTAGTCAGCCGGCAGGGTGACTATGGTCAGATACAGGTGCTAAGCGTCTATTTTAGTCAGCCGGCAGGGTGACTATGGTCAGATACGGCTGGTAAGCGTCTATTTTAGTCAGCCGGTACATGACTATGGTCAGATACAGGGTGCATGTATATTATTTGTCATATATTTACCTTCATGTATTGCTCCTGTAAAACTTGGATGATGGCATCACAGGTCTCATGTATTATTTATCCCAGAGCTTGAGAGAATATATATATATATATATATATATATATATATATATATATATCTGTACCTCAGATCCACAAGTGTCCTCCCAGTAGCCAGGAAACGTAGCGTTGCCACCAGTCTCTGCTCAGATGAAATAGGCCTCCTGAAATAAGTGTCTTTTTGGATTAAAGGGGTGACTAGTGCCAGCAGCTCCATGAAGGTAGGGTCATCCATAAGTAGATAATTCCGGAAGTCATAAGGGTTTTTCTCCCTTATCTCCTGTACCAATGGCATATGGGAGAAGGTGTCTCGCCGCAGAAGCCAGTCTCTGGTCCAGCAGCTGCGATTCTTGCTCCTCTTTTTTCTTTATAGACTGCAATGTTGTGGCCATAGCAGCAGGAATTCATCCACAAACCTTTCTTTTCCTCAAGCTCATGATGAAAGTGGTAGAAAACAAATGGAACGAATGAACGAACGTGTTCTCTGCACAGCCAGCACTGATTTTGTTTCGGTTCTGTGCTCACGCCTCTTTGTTTTGGTATGCCCTTAACCCAGCCCATTATGATAATTTTTGTTTATATCTATCGTGTCAAAAGCCCAAATCGAGAGAGTGTGTACAGTGGTACAATCGTTTTCTTGCGACTGTTTGGACGGGAGTACATCGGACGTCGCAAGGAAAATTGTACAGGTGTGTGTACGCATGTATAGGCTGTTGTTTGTGGACGGTCCGACGCATCTACGGTCGGTCGAACGGTTGCAAGAAAACAGGGATTGTATAGATGTGTACCCAGCTTTAGTCTGGAAGGTTACATATCTTTTTTATGTTTATGGTCATAGCCTAGTCTGTATTTTGCTTGTCTAGTTAGTTTTTCCTCTTATTAGAACCCTGATTCAGTTGGGACTTTGTGTTATTGCGAAAGAACAGGTGGCATCCGAGTACAGGGTGGAGCTACTGTAGTTTACCCTGGAATGGCGGCTATTAGTGGTGAAATCTAAGACCTGTGCAGGTGCCAGCTGAATCAAGGTATTGTAATAGAGTCAGGGTCAGGTGCTGCTGTTTCTACACCATCTTGGCCACAGAGATACATTTCTGGCTTTAAAACCGAGTACACCCCAGAGTATCCTACTCTGGGTTCTGCTTTGGAACTATGAGTCCCAGCAAGCCTCCCCCACCTACTGGGACTTGGAGAACCACATGCCATGATAGACTCTTAGTTCCACAGCAGAACCATTAGCCAAATAAAAACACACACAGCAGAAAAGTATTACTTTATTACACACACACACCATACATACTGATATTTACCTACAGTATCTTGACCCAAAGAATCGGTCGACTTGTCCAGCAGAATCCTAGTTATGGTATCTGTAGAAGGAAATTATATGTACTAGGTCCTATTTTGTGGATCGGTCCTCTTGGTTCCTGTATTCAACCCCGTACTTGGCAATATAAAAAAGCGCAAGTGTACAGGACTAACTATGAGAAGCGTTGAATGTAATGTTTACATTCGGCGCTTCTCATCCTGAAGTGGCCTTCGTAAAGATTGCTGTTGTGGTCTGTATCTTTAATGAATAAAGATTATTTAATATAAAATATAAGCTAGTTGTTTATAGTTTTATATTTATTTGAAAAAAAAAAATAATAATAAATAAATATATATACTGATGTAGCGCCGCTCGTCCAGCGTCGGCGCACGCCAGACCACCCCATGCTACATCTGACTGGGACACGCGGGCGCCCCAGTTTACCATCGACGGGTGGATGGGAACCCTGCCCGTCTCCGCTTCAATGAGCCGGGCAGGGTTAGGGGGGGGGGGGGTGGGCGGGGAGGTGGGGGAACGTGGCGGGGACCGGCAGCGGGGGAGCTCTGTTGTAAGGGGATTCACGCACGTCTCATGTGCATGCATCCTCTTGTGAAGTCTGGCGGGGGCTGGCGCGTGGTGAATCCACCGCCAGCCCCTGCAATGATGGAGCTGGCTTCATCTGTATATATATATATATATATATATATATATATATATATATATATATATATATATATATATATAGACTTTTCTTGTATCGCCGGGCACACCTCCAAAAATACTCAACTTTGCAGGTGCCTTCGTCCAGGGATGAATGTAGATGGCAAAATGACGCGGCACTCCAGACCATATAGATAGTGCAAAAGACTTTTATTTGAGCAACGTTTCAATACGTGGAGAAAGCCTGAAGAAAATACCCACGTATTGAAACGTTGCTCAAATAAAAGTCTTTTGCACTATCTATATGGTCTGGAATGCCGCGTCATTTTGCCATCTATATATATTTTTTTTTTTCCAAATCTGTATATATATAAAACAAAATCAGCAACTTTCCCCAGGTGCCAAAGAAATTATATCCCCCACAAGGGGAAGAACTGGCACTCCGGAGTCGGTAAATGGTGTATAACAACAAGTGTATTGGGGATGTTTCGGGGGATGAACCCCATCCTCAGCCCAACCTACAGCACAGATCAACACCAAACATTAAATTTTTATAATCATCAGGTCCTAGCTGCCGCATCCCTGGAGCCGCCACCCGGAAGTGGTCACCGTCACTTCCGCTCACAGACGCCGGCTGGCAGTTGCCAAGCAACCCCAGGCTTGCGTGTCATGTAGTAGGAAGTGTGCCGCATTTCCCCTCTAGGTAATGGAAATGGACCTGTAAAATACAATACAAGGAAAACAACATTAAACATGGGAAATGTGCAACATTGCACCTGGCTACGTATATCTGGGTTCGGGTGGTTCATGGCCAGCTCAACCCGTGTGCTCCAGCGCAGCCCCAACACGGAGTTCCACCCGCACACTAGTCACAGCTATACCAGACACCCTTCACATCCCATATATGCAACTTGGCGCTGTTGTCACATTCCTAATACATATATACATCAAATGAACACACAATATATACATTACCATACATACATTTACACATCTACAACAGAGAAAAGCGGAGAATGACGAGAAGAAAAAACAAGAACAATTACTATCAATATCATTCTAATGGGATAAACTGAATTCACATCAAACTGTTCCAGTTGATTTTTTCGTTTAACCCCTTGGATGAAATCGTGTCTAAGTGGAAAATCCACTCAGACTCTTTGAGCATAGAGCGACCCAGCATTTTAAAGTGGCACGCCACTGGTTGGTCCACATCTCTGCCCTTGATGGACAGATTTATGGCTGACCGGTGTAACTCATTCCTTCCTGGAGAGGATGGCGTTACACCGGTTGGCCATAAATCTGTCCACCAGTGTATCTTCTCGACTTTATATTTATTGTGTCAGAGACAGCATACCTCCACACATGGAGGATCCAGTCCAGGTTTTAGAGCAGCAGCAGAAGCAGCAGGGAAACTAAGGTAATCAGGTTTGGCTGATTAGCAGCACCTGCGTTTTCCTGATATATGGGTGTCATTGCTCTTGATGGTGGTATTGCTGCCCAAGTGATAGGGTGTGGGCTACGGTAGAGACCACTGGGATTTTCTGAAGAGTTTGTACTATGCTGTGACACCTGTTTGTAACCATTGCTGTAACCATTCTTGCTTATGCTGATTACCTGGTAAGCTGTGTACCTGCTACAAAATAAAGACCAATACTTCATCTGATCCAGTATACGTAAGTCCTTGTCACATTTGGCACCCAACAAGGGGCTCTACGGCTGGAATCTACAATACAGCAGAAACCTATGGGTAAGACAGCTGCCTATGTTTAAAACTGGCCAACCAACCTTTAACCCCTTCAGTGGTGGGTTTTTCTGGGGCAGGAGAACCTAAAGAGGACAGGTTTTTCCTGTCCCAGAAAAAACGTCCACTGATGAGGGAGAGGAGTCCCAGCACTCCCCTCCTGTGATCCCCCCCAGCCCCTCCGCTTCAGCGGTCTTTAGTGGAGCTCCCCTGCTGCTGTGGCCGCTGGCAATCATACAAGTACACTGACCAGCAGCAGGCGGCAGACTCGGGGATGTTCGGGGTGGCTCAGGAGGACTTGGGCGCCCGAACACCCGAGCGATCCCAAGTCCACCGAGTCGTGCTGAACATCCCCAAGCCTGCCGCCGTCTCTCCCATAGTATAGGCGCCGGCGGGGGAGCTCTGTACGATCGCCGGAGCGAAGGTGAGGGGAGGGGTTACAACAGTGAAGGTGGGAAGGGAGCTGC
Source organism: Crinia signifera (assembly GCF_055691185.1). Classification (NCBI taxonomy): domain Eukaryota; kingdom Metazoa; phylum Chordata; class Amphibia; order Anura; family Myobatrachidae; genus Crinia; species Crinia signifera. Next base: position 233,337,798 of record NC_139217.1, on the reverse strand, counting down.
CTGTGGGGGTCGCTGGTCAGGTGATGCGCCTGTGGTGCACACCTGCAGGCACCACTGGCGCACACCTGTAGGTTTGTGGCATGGCCGGAAATTTTCCGGGACTGCCCGCTGCGGCATCGCAGCGTGGCCCGGAAAATTTCTGGGACTGCCACTGAAAAGGTTAAAGGGCCACTGTATCATTATAAAAATTGTATTGTATGTTGTTTTAAGTAGCTAGCAAAGCAGGCTTGTGTTGGCTTAATCTGTTTTGCGAGTCTGGCACATTATATTAAGCTTCCTAAATTTGCCCTTAAAGGGGAAATGCAGGGTAATATGGAGGAACTACAAAAAAAATGTAACTGACATGGCTGCCGGTCTGCAGACTCAGGTACAAGGCAATCAAGCCCAGGTACAGATAATATATAAGATAATATATATTAGGGACAGCAGAAGATGGCTGCCATTCAGCAGCATCTGACTGAGCAACAGCAAATCATGATAGAGGTCCAGCAAGTTCAAATTCAGCTTTTGCTTGAGGTGCAGCAAGCTCAGATTAAAGGACAACAAATTTAGCATGAAGAGCTAAAAGAGATGAGGAAAGATGGGCAGGGTCAGGATAGGTTTGAGCACATGGCCACACAGTTGGGATGGCCTGTGGAGGAATGATCTGACAGGCTGGCCTATGTGTATATGACTGTGGCTGAGGCATGTACCTACCCTGGCCTTAAAAAGGCTATACTTGATAGGATTGGTGTGACAGGGCCCAGCAAACCTCAAGAATTCCATGACTGGTGACCTAAGGGCTCTGATCCTCCCAGGATTCAGCTGACCAAACTAGTCCGGCTGGCCAAGGTCTGGTTGCAGCTGGATAAAAACTATGCAGTGAAAATTGTGGATATAGTCTCACTGGACCAGTCTATGCGGGTGTTAGACCACTCGGTGTAGCAGTGAGCCCTTCAGGCTAACCCACAGACATTTGAGGAGCTGGCAGTGGTGATTGAGCAGCACCTGACCCTGGAAAAATTGAGTTAAGCCAGGTAAATATTGTTGCTCGTACCAAAACCGAGTACTGAGGTCCCTGTGGTTAACCCAAAGGCTCTGCCTCCCATGATATGCTTTGAATGCGGAAAACCTGGTCATGGCGGGACTGCCAAAAATAGGGAGAGCCGATAGATTGCAGAAAAAGCAGCTCGGCCATTGGTTAGCATGGTCGCTAATCCTGGGCCGTGACTTCCCGTTGCTGCAGGTTAAATGGCATGTCATTAGCAGACAGTAACCCGCTGAGGCATCTTAGGGGCCAGAGACTACCAAAGATTGGCATGCAGGAGAGCTACTGCAGCTTTTGAACAACCCCAGGAGACCAAGTTTGAGGCCCAATGGAACCCTTTTGGTGAGAAAATATCATTGCAGGACATTGGTCGAGACCAACACGATGACAGCAATCTGGTACATGCCTTAGAGACTGGCTCCTGATTGGCCAGAAATCATTCTGAGCAGAGACGCCGAGGAAGAAGGATCTCTGCGTCTCTAGTATACAGCGGAGGCAGAGCGGGTACCAGCAGCCGGGAGCAGCGGGACTTCAACAGAAGATGCCGAGGTAGTCGCCACAGGAGCAGGTGAGTAGGATTTCCTTCCCCAAGTACCCCTTTGGATTACTACGGATCCAGGACCCCGGACTCTTCAGCCCTGAAGCCCCAGACCCTGGGACCTACCTACGGGATCAAGATAGGTAAGTATCAGTGTGTTTGTGTAATGTATGTATGTATTAAACTTTTATTTTTCTAATGTGTCAGTGTGTATTTATTTAACTTATTTTTTTTTACTGTGGAACTACAAGACCCAGCGGGCCCTTTAATGCCCCGCAGGCTGGGACTTGTGGTTCTCCAAGTCCCAGCTTCCAGGGTAGGCTTGCTGGGACTCATAGTTCCACAGTTAAAAACAATAGTTTATTCATCTATTTTTTACACTGAAATCAGCTCGATGCCCACCGCCCAGGGGCATCAAGGACAGCACCAGGCTTCAGTCTGGTCAGGTATGTCCTGGAGGGGGGGGACCCCTTAATTAGGGGGGTCCCCACTCCCCCCGGACCCCTGGCCAGGCTGACCGGTCAGAGGGCTGAATGCTTTGGCCGGGGGGACTTGTATAAAAAGTCTCCCCCCGGCTGTGGCATTACCCCGCTGGCTGGTTTGGCCTGGGGCTGGTTCTTAAAATACGGGGGACCCCTAGTCATTTTGTCCCCCGTATTTTAGGAACCAGCCCCGGACCTGGAGCCTGGGGCTGGTTTTAAAAAATCAGCGAAGCCCTATCTGGTTGGTTTCCTGATTTTTTAATACCAGCCCCGGCTCTTCAGCCTGGTGCTGGTTGCAGCCGTGGGGGGGGACCCCACGTCGGTTTTTTTTTAATGAGTAAAAGGGTGACTAAAATGTAGATGCAGTAACCCGTCTATAAAGAAGTTTAGTCACCCTACTAAAGTTCTATATAGACGGGTTTGCGCCTAAATTTTAGTCAGCCGGCAGGGTGCCTAAAGTTCTATATAGACGGGTTTTAAATTTTAGGCACCCTACCGGCCCCACATGGGCGTTCCAGCTTTGGCAGTATAGTCGCAAGGACGGCAGCATATCAGTCGAACGTCGTACACACTGCACTTTTGTACCAGTAGATAAGGCACACTTTTTCTTCAAACTAATTGGTTTTGACAGGTCCACGCCCCTTTTATACAGGTTGATATCAAACTTGATACGATCGTATCACGTTTGATATCAAAGTGGTATAAATAATATTAACCCCCGTATTAAAATATAATTGGTTTGATACTGTAACTTCATACACTGATATTGTCTATATCAAATAAAACCACAGCTGTATAAATTAATTTATAAAGGTCGCTTAATGATATCTTAACCAGCTGGAAGAATTTCTAAACATAATGCTAAAAAAGTTGTTAGAAAAATATGGTATACAACAGATATATAATTCGTAGAAATGTAGATCTTGTTTTATATCAAATTTGATTTGTGTAGGATGTCGCGCAACGCCGATCATCAAAACAGCCGGCTGAAAGCCAGTTATTATAACGTATTAAAGCCGGGGAGTTTTTGCGGCTTTGATAAATATTATAAAGCTTTGAAAAATAAATTTAAAAGATCCGATGTGAGAAAATGGTTACAAGAGCAAGACGCGTACACATTGCACAAACCGGCTAGAAAAAACTATAAAAGGAATATGATATGCGTATCGGATATAAATCAACAGTGGCAATGTGATTTGGTATCACTCATAGATCTGGCAAAGCACAACGACGGCGTAAAATATATACTAACCGTCATCGATATATTCAGTAAGAGGGCCTGGGCTGAAAGTCTGACTGCTAAGAGCTCGACGACTGTCGCTAAGGCTTTTGAAAAATTATTCCAACAGGGGGACGTACCGCGGAAACTACAAACCGATAATGGTAAAGAGTTTCTAAACAAAGTCCTAAAAAAGTTGTTAGAAAAATACGGTATACAACATTTCACAACCAATAATGATGTGAAAGCAGCCGTTATAGAACGCTTCAATAGGACTTTAAAAACACGAATGTGGCGATATTTCACGGCGAATAATACATACCGATATATAGACGTTTTACAAGCGTTCATTACCAGTTATAATAACACATACCATAGAACGATTAAGCGGGCGCCGAATGAGGTGGATGGCTCTAATGCGCTGGATGTCTTCAAGACGATATATGGCGATTACTTTAGAAGTAAGAAAACAAAGGCTTGTTTAGCGGTCGGGGACCACGTTCGTATCTCAAAATATAAGGATATATTTCAGAAAGGTTACGAACAGAGTTTTTCTGAGGAAATATTTGTAATACGCGGAGTGAACACTAAAGGACTTAAGCCGCTTTACACGTTGGAGGATCTCTACGGGGAGGCTATAACGGGTAGTTTTTACCCCGAAGAACTTCAAAGTATACCGAAAAACTATAATAGGATTTACAAAGTGGAGAAGATTTTAAAAAATAAGACGGTTAGAGGGAGGAAACACGTATTAGTCAAGTGGCGCGGATACCCCACAAAATTTAACAGTTGGGTCGCTGCATCGGAGATAAAAGATATATAAACAAAGAGGAAGATGGATGACAAACCATTCTACATAACATTGCCGAGTAACGCCTCAGCCGATACATTTCCACAAAATAAGATTTCTGACTATACCACAAAGTTAGCAAGGCCGATAGACTTAAGTGGAGATTGGGAAGTAGCTCTTACAGAAATACAATACCCACACACCTGGAATACAATCGATGTGCGTGATTGTGTGTTGAAAATAACAAAGTGGGATGGGACGAGCGGTACAGCAACGAGGGTTTGCGTTAAACCGGGGTTTTATGAAACCATCGGGGCGTTACTGTTTTCTTTCAACGCTGAAATTGACCGACATAAACTGGATGGTTTAAAACTATTGTACGATCCGCTTGAACGAGAGATAATCATCGACAACAAGGCGATGTACAACATCACAGCCGGTCCTAAATTGTCGAGAATACTGGGGTTATACCCGAAAACTAAGTTTTTAAAACCGTGCGCCGACATCAGCGGAGGGCAATATACGCTCTTCGTGTACACAGATATTATCGAACATCAGAGGGTCGGTGATAGTTATGTCCCGTTGTTGCGCACCGTTGAAATAAAGGGCCGTAACAACGAGATGGTCACTATACGGTATGAGAAGCCCGATTATGTTCCGTTGTGCAAGACGCATTTTGACACTATAGCCATAGAGATAAAGAATGATCAGAACGAAAACATGTCATTCAAGTTTGGGAAAGCGAACGTGAAACTACATTTCAGACGCCGCAAATCCGAATTTTATTAAAGACAATGGTGGCCGTTAAAAATTATGGGGACCCGGGGCTCTACGCGCAATATTATAAAACACAGGCCGGTAATGGATTACCCGGTTTTCACGGCAGCGCGTATATGTACGGGTGCGGTTTAGGTGGAATTTTTCGAAGCCTGTTCAGAAAAGCGGTACCGCTTTTCCGAAGAGGGCTGGCGATAGCAAAGCCCCACGTGAAGAATGCAGCACGCAACATCGCGAAAGACGTCATCGGACAAGCCACAGCGGCGGTTGTGAGCAAAATACACGACGCAAATCAAGCGAAGCAAGATGGATCAGGTTTAATCTATGCCAGGAAAGGGGCGGCTAAAAATAAACGGAAGCGGGCAATACGACTTCCGACATGGTGCAGACCCCTTTTAAACAAAAAACGGAGCAGACGCGGCTTAATTAAAAAAAGGAAACCGAAGCGAAGGGTCGGTGATATTTTTTAAGCATGTCTTTCATACACAATGAATCCATGGAATGCGCAAAATCTGAACTTGACCTTTTTGACGTACCACCGACGCAGACCAGCGTAGAGAAAAGCCTCTACGTCGAAGTTCAACCTTTGGCGGCATTATCCGAGACCGCGCCGCTTGAATTCTACATAGCGGCCAGCGGGGAACACTACTACGATCTGAACAACACGTTGCTGTACGTGACCTGCAAGATCGTACGGCCTGATAACACTGCTATACCTCAAGACGCCAAGGTCGCTCTTATTAATTACCCCATAGCAACTTTATTTAGCCAGGTTGATGTCACTTTGGGCGATAGGCTCATATCGCAGTCCAATAATCTTTACGCTTATAGGGCCTACATAGAGACCATACTGAATTATAGCTCAGATGCGTTATCCACAAAACACACAACTGGATTATTCTACAAAGATGTGGCTGGAGAACACAACACAAGAACCCTGGATGGTGTAAACACAGGGTTTATAAAAAGGGCAAGAACAACGGCACAAAGTCGAACGGTTGAATTATTGGGGCCGCTACACTGTGACCTTTTTCATCAACATAAACTAATATTGAACGCCGTGGACTTGAAGATAAAACTCATCAGAAACAAAGATGCTTTCTGCTTAATGTCTGCTGAAGCGGAGGCCTTTAAAATTCAGATTGTTGCAGCGTCCCTGTTTGTGAAAAGAGTTCAGGTCTCACCCGCAGTCCGGATTGGACACGCCCAGGCCTTACTGGCCACCAACGCCAAATACGCGATCGATAGAGTGGGCATGAAGATCTATAGTATACCGACGGGGAGCCGCGTATTTAATTTAGAAAACCTGTTTTTAGGCCAGGTACCAAAAACCGTTATAGCCGCTTTTGTAGATAATGAAGCGTTTTCAGGAGCCTATGACAAAAACCCTCTACGGTTTGAACATAAAAATGTAAACTTCGCATCCCTATACCTGGATGGAACACCGCATCCGGCCAAACCATTTCAACCAGACTTTGAACACGGTAACGCGGTTCGCGAGTATATGTCGCTCATTCAGATCACAAATAAGCAGAAATCAGATTCGGGTATACTAATTGACCGTGAAGAGTACCTCAACGGCTACACACTATTTGCTTTTGATCTGTCGCCTGAACAGGAATGCGCGGAGCATCTGTCTCTAATCAGAACCGGTAATCTACGAGCTGAATTCCGGTTTGCAGGAGCACTAGACCGGACAGTCAACATAATAATATACGCATTATTTGATAATATCATCGAGATCAACCAGAGGCGCGATGTGCTGTATGATTATCTATAAATGAAATAAATAATTTTTATATTTATCGTATATTTACCAATATTCATCACCCCAAGCAGCGATATGAACACATTACAGATAAATTGTATACTGTACGCTAATCCGGTGACGCGGCTGTTTTTTAAAGGGACCTTCCCGTGCGATATGCTACCGAGCGGTAAACTATCGCAATACCCCTGCGCGTTTGTAATCAACACACATACCAGCACCCAACCGGGGGAGCATTGGTTGGCCGTTTATTTTAACAACCAGAGCGAGTGTTACTTTTTGGACTCTTACGGATTAGAACCTGACAACCCCCTATTCCCAAAGGCCATAATAAATTTTTTAAACTCAAATTCAAAAAGAATTTACCACCAAAATAAGCAGTTGCAAGGTTTTAACAGTACCGTTTGTGGACAATATTGTATATACTTTATATTTTTCATGTGTAAAAATTACAAATATACAGATGTGTTGGCCCGTTTTAGTTATGATACAAAACGTAATGATCGCTATGTATCAAACTTTGTAAGACGTCTCCCTATAAGTCATTGTTTGAGTCGATATACGGGTAACTGTATACAGTCCTGTGTCACCAGTAACCAACATGTGTTTGATGTGTAATACAAAATTGTTTGTGTAACTTGTAACTAATGTTGTGATTGAAATGCTGTATGTACATTGCTTATGGTTACTTTCTATTAAAAAATCTTGCTTATTGAACTTTATACCGTGTGATTGTACATTTTTGCAGACAAACTGATTAGAATCAAAGAACAAAACAGCATTTTATAAATCATAATCTTATTTTATTGGTACAGACAAAATGTATTTACAGCAAGTTAATCACGAATAACACGATAAACTTTACAGTTAAAACAATACACTAAATACATGATACAATACAAATTAAACGTCATCGTACAAATTAAACGCACAAAAATACATTGTATAAAAACATTATAAATTAGTTATATGTTAAAGGTTCAACCACTGCGAATCCTGAAACAGATTTACGGATCTTTTCCTCGGTAGTAAGTAGCCGTGTGGCGTTGTTAACCCGGGGGAATTTAAAACATTTATACGACTTTTTTTAATGTTGTGTATTGGGGAGGCTATATTTACATTGCCAATTTCATCATCGTAGATTTCAGCTTTTAAGCGATCTAACTGTAATCTGTTTGATGCATTACCAACTACAGTGGACGGGATATTCAACTCAGCCATAGCGCGCATAAATTCAATCCAACCGTTAGGCATTTTATGACTCGTCACGCTGTGATTTTGCGTGATACCCCTTATCAAGTCTAACACATTGGATCCTGGCACTGTGACGCCTTTATACATAAACACACCCTTGCGGTCCCAATTCGCAACGTCTTTAGAGCGAACCATTTTACTCATTAGTATTTCACAGTTCTTTTTATACAGCGCATTAACACTGTTCAAGACATCGTGGTAAACAGCGTCGGTAGCATCATCTTGTGTAGGGTTAGCGGTATCCTCAACAGCATTTGCACCGGGTGATAAAAGCGTTAAAGTTGACATTTCTCTATCAGATTGTTTACTCAACACCAGGTATCTCTGTAACACAGCTGTGTAGCGTTTTGCCTTTTCATACTCTGATAAAGCATTATTATGTAGTATACTTATGATCTCAGCATCTAGGTTTTGCGTGGCTGTTTTGCGTATATCATCGCCGGTTGGTTTGTTGTTTAAACGGTCTATCTGTTGCTGGGGGACCAGATACATTTTCTCAGCGTATTCCATCAACGATTAGACAGTAGTCCGGTAATTAATGGAATGGCAAATCCTAGCAACGATCCGATAAACCCACCCGACTGTTTCACCAACCTCTTCTTTTTCCCAATGGCGCATTTCTTATTACAAAGCGATTTTATAAGGTTCCTCTTCTTTTTAAGGTAGTTCAACTGGCGCTGTGACAGGGGTATTTTACCTTTAAGCGTATTGAGAGCAATCTCACATATGGCTGTCACCAAATCGTTTGAAGCGTTGGATAATATAGCGTTTCTTTGGGCCGGTTTGGCTTTAATGAGGGTTTTTAAAAGGGCCCAATTACGCCTTATCCTGGTCGACATGTTCACAGCTGTTAGAAGTGGTAATGAATGACTATAGGATGCGCGGTTATAGCTATTTAGAACCCCGCTTCTTAACAACATAAGCTACTGGTGTGTCGGGGGGAAATAAACCGCTTCGTAAACGATAATCATCAAGGGCATTGTTTCTTAAATCAACCAGTAAATAACCGTATGGTGGCTCCGTAGCGGACTCATAGGCTTCAAGAAAAAAACGATATTTTGATGGGTACATTTGTCTAGCCAGAATGCTAACCTGCATTTTATCCCTGGGGTTTTTAAACAGGACCATATATTTTGTGTTTAAATGTATAGTCCTGCTCTTTCTACCTTGACAAAATATGTTTTGCACAAGGTACATGACACTGAGATTACGATGGTGCACATACTTTGTGAACGCTTTCTCAACCTCAGAATTATTACTCGCTGCATCCATCAAGTCATCTATCACCGTTAAATTAATCTTATCAGGGGGAAAAAGCTGGTCGTCGCTAAATGACTCGGGCAACCCCTCTATAAAACGCATACCAGGGTGAGCACTCAGAAGTTGGTCGTATATCGGTTGCCAACAGGTGTAAAACCAAACAATATTATCAGGTACATGCGTCATATGTGTGGATGCGTGTTGTATTAGCGTTTTCACAAAATAACTTTTCCCCGAATTGGAGGGTCCGGCTAAAATACAGGAGAAGGGGTGTTGAAAACGGATATCCATCTTAATAACCAAATGGTAGGGTTGTAAAATTATCCGTGAGGTTACGTTTAGTGTAAACGCACTTTTGCGTTTTCTGCAGCATACGGGTTTCAATCTGCCAGTACTTTTTCACACGTACTATACCGGGCTGCCTGGTCACAATTTTTTTCTGATCCTCGCCTTTGGGGTTTAAAGGATAATCTAAGACCAGTTCTTTCAGACTGTCAAAGTTAACGTGCTGCTCATTACAAACATTCAACGTTATACCTTTGACCTTGAGGCTCGTCTTGCCGTTGCTTAGTCTATAGCCGTATGACTTGGGGCCGGCTGAAACAAACTCTGTTATATGCGTACCAGATGGTAGTTCGCTGGTCAACTCCCCTAGATAATCGCCTAATGGCGGATTCCACTCACCGGGCCTGCTGACAAAAATTACAGAATCTGTATCGTGATACAGACATCTATCTTGTAATCTATCCAATAGGTTGTACAACTCGACGCGGGCGTGCGCTGTGGTAAATGCCGCTATAAATATATTTGTTGTTGAAGATCTGGTATAATGGTCTTTGGCGTATTTCCAGTTGACCATAACAGTTTCTGAGTCTATGAAGTCTAAAGCAGACACCTCATAGTGTGGTTGAAAGGCATATTCAAAAACCTTATCAGGATCTGTCACTAGACAAGTATTGGGCATGTTGCTACGTTGACCAAATTTACCCCATAATGAGTTTAAAAACAATTTAGAAATTTGTCTTTTGGCGGGGTTGACATTTATGTGTTCGTGTCTTAAAGCTATGCCCTCATTTTTTTGATACGCGTCTATGTACTCTTGTTGTTTCACAGAGTCTGTACACCAATCAGGGTAACCAGAAGCCTCCTGTTTATCTCTGAGGTGTGTTTTAATGTAACCTGAAAACAGATCATCAGATCTCTCATCAAAATGCCACACCTCATAGATTTTACACACTTTGTACCCCTTTTCTATAGCAAGATTTATCTCCACTGTGCACCATGTACCGGTTAGGGCGCGGTTTTCTGAGTCATGAACACACGGCTCACACTGTCCAGATTCGGCGCATGTGCGGCACAGCGGAAACATTAACTTACCATTCATTTTAACCGGTAAAACTGGAAAGAAAAGGCCTCGCGGAGGATTAATTTTTAATTTAACAAAACCGAAATACTTTGTTACATCATCAAAGTCCTTATAAGTGATGCGTGGGTGACGTATAGGATATGTTTTGGTCTTGTTGACAAATGGGTATAGGCTAGTAAAGTCAAAATAGTGTATTTTTTCATCGCACTCTGTCTTGTGATAAAGTTTTATGGCGTTAGTGCGTCCGCCATAAAGACCATCACGAGGATCCAAGGGTTCAGGGATTTCCAAACCTTTCAGAAAAACCTGAAGCTCCTCATCAGTCTCCCTCATTTTCTTCCACTCACACCCCCACATCTCCCTTATCTGAAATCCACACCGTTTAAGGAATTGTATCCTTAACTGTGTCTTGTGCCGCAGTTGACCGTAGGTTGTTTTAGTCAGATTGTTTTCATCATCGTCTTTGTAACAGTTGTCACAACCGTGATAAAAACACCCCTGGAATTCAAAAGCTGTTGGCACGCCGTTAATCACGGCGTAACCATCCAGACTGTATCTACCGACTTTCTTCTCACCACCTTGTAAAGCGTGTCTTATACTCACACCATCTTTGTGTTCTATGTACATTAACCACTGTATGGCTGGTGTTGAGTAACGCTTCTGGGTCTTGTGATAGTTATCACCCGGTACAAGAGCCAATGTGTTTGCCTGTAAATATTTACAACGATACATAGCCATACAAACCGACGCTAAAGTCGTCAGTTGGAATGGATCAACGTGACGTTTAACGGCTACATCTTTTTTCTCAGCCGCTATTACAAACTCCTGTTCTGTCATGGCTATAACGGCTGATCTGAAAGCTGCGCACCCTTTTTGCAATATTCTGACATCCTCTTTACAATATCGTATTAATTCTTTTTGAAAATTAAACACCTTGTGTTTGTTTTTTTCGTACCACTCTGTAACATCAGCGGCCTCCTCAGGCATCATGTGTTGTAGGCCAAAATATTCTATTGAGGGCATGCCCCCTATGTAATTTTGGTTATCGGCTGTGTTAAAAAAATGCGGGAAATGACCTTTAACGCCATCAAATCCCATGGCCTTTGGAAATCTGCTCAATTTCATGGGGAGAAAATTGAGAGAGTCTATAAACCTAATCTTCAGATCTTTTATTGTGATACACATTATGTTTCCGCCATTAGAGATGAGGGATACAGTATACTGTTCTTTGATGATCTTGTTCAATACAAAATACGCATCATACCGCCCAGCGTTATGGGCTATGAATGTGTAATGCGCAAATTTTGGTTTCATGAACGTCTTTACAAAATCATCGATACAACCTTTGCCCTTAAACTCCCAGGATTTCTCACCCATTAATGTGAGAGCGTAACAGTAGTTTGGTATATGTATACCTGTCTCCTGCATGCATTCGAAATCATAAAAGATGTATTTGGTGGTGGGTTCTTCCGCTTTGATGGGCTGTATGTAACACAAATGATCCGCAAACCCATCAACATATGCCTTGCAAGTAGAACACTTTAGCCCCTGACACTCATGAGACCTGCGACGGTAGAGACAACACCTGTCGCAATAAACATGTTCAAGACAGGATATTTTGTGATCTAAAGCTAAGGATTTGTGCTCCTCTAAACATTCACGCGATCTGCAAAACACCCTACAAACCGAACATCTTAATGCGGAAGCCCCATCATCAGCGCACGCTTGTCTGTGACAAGCCTTACAAAAGAAAAGACAATCGTGGCTATTTTTGCGCTCATAAGTTCGATTACATAAGGAACAGAAAAATCTCGATCCGAGAAATGCGCAGATATTAATCAGGCCATAATAGTGTGAATCGTGATATAATACATACAGGGTATCACCGTAGCGCGAATCTGAAGAATAGTAATGCCAAGAACGATTATTATGATATAATATTGTAATTTTTGTTTTTAAGTGTTTTTCAAAAACAACAACGTCGCTAAAGCTGACTGCTTTATCGATCGGTAGGTTCAAATCCTTATGAATTTGAAGCGCCCGATCGTGTATTTCAGCGTCTGTGGCATTACCTTTATCCAGAAGTTTGCAGATCGATGCCGCAAAGCACAAATAATTGTGCATATTGTTGAAATCATACAGGTGTCTTCTGCGCCTTTCTATAATTAAGCTGTATGGAATGCGTCTAAGGCCGCGACCAGTTAGGGCCCCACCCGCTCTATTTCTAAAAACAGTGATCACAAACCTTAAACCCGTGCCTAATAAGAATTCAGCGTTACTTTGAAGAGTGTTTGTAATTTGATTCAAGAAACTGACAGCGTCTAATGATTCTTGCGGCTTTCGGTGTGAGTAGATGGCGTTGTGTAAACCACCCCCCTCCAATCTTAACTGTACACGATCATTAGGGTCAACACCAACCATGAATTCATCAATCATAACCTGTATAGCGTTGTGTACGGCTTCAACACCCTCTGCAAATGATGTAACTCTTTCCAAATTAACAAATTGAAAATGATTATGATACTCAATAGCTCTGAAATTAGGATGGTGTCGCTCATACCTGTTAACAGCTTCTAAGTACACATCTCGCCGACCTTCACCATTACCGGGTGGCGCACCCCCATCTATGTCATTATGCATGGGCGTTGCGGGGTGTTCAACATTGTCAGGTGACGCAGCGTCACCCGGTAATGGTTGTTCCGGTGATTTGTCAGCCTGTGCACCCGGGGTTGGGGTTGTGCCTCGCCCCCTGTGTTGTTTACGCTTTCTCAGCCTGTATATGCATTTTAAAGCCTGTTTTATTTTCGAACGGCGAAATAAGTGTGAGATTTTGCACGGTACATTTGCTTTAATTCTTGGGGCTTTTTTACACACATGTAAATTACGTTTCAACCCATAACCCACCATGCCTAGTCACGGATCCGTTTCAATTATCTCGGCAAAATGATACATGTTCGCTTTAATAAAATCCCTAGTCCTCACGGTCTCTGATATATGATTTGATGTTACATTCATGTACATTTCTACAAGTTCTTTAATGATCTCTGGCTTCTTTTTTGAACCATAAAGCTCATCTTTTATACGGTTCAACATGGTATTGACATTTCTACGCATGTATCCTATATGCTCACGCATCCTCCCCATGACCGCGTAGTATTGTATTTCCGCATCTTGTCCTAATTGTTCCACATTCTGAACCCCATCAACTATGTCTGTCGATACCACGGTCGGCGGGGCATCCGCACCGCCCGATGCGGTTGCATCGCCGACCGTGGTAAAAACACTGGGTAGTTTTGTGTAATCATCACCCATTACTTTATCAGGGATTCCGGCTACAGATGTTACAGTCTCATCATCATTCTGTGGTGTATCTGAGCCTGACTCTTCACTAGGGGTGATAAAAAATGTTTGCCCATTTAAGTCCTCATCATTAGCGGATAATGTAGCTGCAGGTGTGTTACTGACCACGCTTTGCGTTTCTGCAGTATGATGTTCCTGACATCATCATCCGTCAGCGGCGTGTATCTCTCTCTTGACAGTCGTAAAGTTTTACGAGTCTTCACAGTCTTTGTATTACCGGCAATGTCAATGTCGGATTCAGTAGGTGTTGCAGGTGTTGTAAATGCGTGCGGGTAATCCACATTACTCACGGTTGGCACTGTTTGTAATGCAATTCTTTTTCTCACGGGTCTACCTTCCGAATATTTCAATCTTCTTTTAAGGTCTGATAAATCGGCCTTGTTTTCTTGACCGGATCGACTTTTTGAAATTCTCCGCTTGCTTGGCTTGAAATCGTCGCGCTCGGTTGCCATGATCTCGGCCCTTGATACATTTTCTTGGCGTTGTGGGTCGATCGCCGTTTTAGCGGATTCTCCCCCATCCATTTCAGCATTGTGTGGTTGAGCAACCCCGGCCGCGGCTATCATTTTTGCGAATTGTCGCGGATCCGCTGTAAATAAAAAATAACAACGTTTTAGTTACACATTCGCGGACGCTTTATAACACCTTCAGGCCCGCCTCCCAAAACACCCACCCCTCCATGTCGGTTTGCATCTACACAGTCTGTTTAATACCGATGGTTTCCATTTGTAAAGAGCAATGATGAACGCGGTCCTATATAAGAAACTAAATAAATAAACATTACATTACACACCTGAATATTTGCCAGATCTTTCCATCGGCGTGGTTCCTACTGTAATAAAAATCACACCGTTTTAGTTACACATACGCGGCCACAAAGACAGTCGCTTTATAACACCTTCAGGATCACCCCCACCCCCACCCCACCTTCCTTGTCGGCTTACGTCTACACAGGCTGTTTAATACCTGTGGTTTCCATTTGTAAAGAACAATGGTAAATGTTGTGCTATATAAGAAACCAAATAAATAAACATACCCGGGTATTTGTCAAAGGTTTGCGCCGGCATGGTTCCTTTAAACAATGACCAGAAAGCTTGATCGCTGATCTGGGCTCTTTTTGCGCCTTTAGCCAAAGCGCTGTTGTGTTGTTTGGCGTTTGATTCAGCACCCGATGTCGGTTCTCTGTATCCGGATGGTCCCGCTTCACACGTATCGGCCCTAGGTACCGTAGGTTCATACCGGCTAGCTATGTCATCTGTAATACATATATTATCAATTAACGACACATTCGCTGACTTGAGAAAAAAAAAAAAAAAAACTGTCATTTAAGTCATGATAACAACAACTCCTGTGGACACTATTCATGATTTTGCGACGATCTGCAACATTTAACACAAAAACACATTATAAAAACACCGATAGCCAATCGTCAAAATTCACCTTGTATAGCCGGGGTCTGGTATAGCTGTTTATAGTGTTTTGCCGATGGTAAATTCCAGAGATCATCCATTATGTGTTCTGCATCAGATTTCGACATAATCGGCGATACTAACAGAGAACAAATAACACATTAATATCACAGGCGGTATAAAAATGAATATAACAGGATATATATATACATATATATATATATATATATATGAGTGAGAAAGTGAGAGTTCGCGCGAGATAGCGTGAGAGAGAGAGAGAGAGAGAGACATATTTTTGGAAATAATAATATATCACATTTTTTAACATACATCACATTTTTTGACGGCTTATGACCACCTACATTTTTGCGATTCGGACAAATCAGAGTATGCTGCGTATGGGTTTTCGAATGTCGTCAGATCCGGACCGACTGTGAAATCCGAACCAAATGATCCAACTTCAGATGCGACATTTGTGACATCTGAAACTGATTTAAAATAATATATACATAAAAAATAAAATAAAAATTAACACAACAATTTTGTAGAACGAAAAATACAATCAACACGTGTAACATTTATACCAATAGGTTGCTTGTCTTAACAGAACCTGTGAATAATACAACTGAGCCTGGTAATAATAATTAACACCAACAGCGTAACATTTATAACACCTGTCAATAGCCCCTGTGCCTTAACAAATCATGCCCTAGCAACAACATTGTGTCTTTGATCTGTAAACTTACACGTATTTGTCTGCTAATTTGATTGCTGTTGAAAGCTGGGTAAATCTTGAAAGTCTCTGAGACTTATTTTATTTGCATTAATGGTTTTGTATTCCTTTCTCTGTAATAAATAATAATAATAAGTTGAAATAACAATACAATAAGCTATTGTTAAACTATTGTAAATATCATATACACACCTGCATGTTGATGTTTTGTTGATAGCTTAAGTTCAAAGGTGTTTTCTGCAACAACCACTAGATGGCACTGTTGATAATAAAAGATAACACGATAAGTTTCCATAACGAAATTTGCGTGCACAAAATCACATAAAACTATTAACGCTCTCACAAAAACCTGATCTATGAATACCTCCTGACATTGTATTCTATAGATCGGCCTATAAAAATTAATTACAGGGGATCCAACAAAACTACTACAGAATCACATCATATCGCATGCGTGGTCAGCAGACCGCACATCACAAGCCGCCAGTATGCCAGCATGTACTCCAAATACATTACAATACAATGAATGCAGCAGCAAACTATATTTTAAGATTGTTTAAAGTGTTTTTAAAAGCAATATGTATAATGTACAGACCACAATACGCTAATCACTTCCTAAATAAATGATTAACCACAAGCCGCCAGTATGCCAGCATGTACTCCAAATACATTACAATACAATGAATGCAGCAGCAAACTATATTTTAAGATTGTTTAAAGTGTTTTTAAAAGCAATATGTATAATGTACAGACCACAATACACTAATCACTTCCTAAATAAATGATTAACCACAAGCCGCCAGTATGCCAGCATGTACTCCAAATACATTACAATACAATGAATGCAGCAGCAAACTATATTTTAAGATTGTTTAAAGTGTTTTTAAAAGCAATATGTATAATGTACAGACCACAATACGCTAATCACTTCCTAAATAAATGATTAACCACAAGCCGCCAGTATGCCAGCATGTACTCCAAATACATTACAATACAATGAATGCAGCAGCAAACTATATTTTAAGATTGTTTAAAGTGTTTTTAAAAGCAATATGTATAATGTACAGACCACAATACGCTAATCACTTCCTAAATAAATGATTAACCACAAGCCGCCAGTATGCCAGCATGTACTCCAAATACATTACAATACAATGAATGCAGCAGCAAACTATATTTTAAGATTGTTTAAAGTGTTTTTAAAAGCAATATGTATAATGTACAGACCACAATACGCTAATCACTTCCTAAATAAATGATTAACCACAAGCCGCCAGTATGCCAACATGTACTCCAAATACATTACAATACAATGAATGCAGCAGCAAACTATATTTTAAGATTGTTTAAAGTGTTTTTAAAAGCAATATGTATAATGTACAGACCACAATACGCTAATCACTTCCTAAATAAATGATTAACCACAAGCCGCCAGTATGACAGCATGTACTCCAAATACATTACAATACAATGAATACAGCAGCAAACTATATATATATATATATTTATTTAGAAAATTAAATTAGACTTACCCACTGTTCTGGAACAAAACTTCAAGTCAAAACTTCAAGTTCTCTGTCTTGAATAGTGTGTGTGTGTGAAGACCTTCAACCTCAATGTGTGGCAGATGCCTGGTAGTTGTCTGGCCCCATGGAGAACATATTTATACGTTTCAGTCAGTTAACACATCTGTGTTGCATTTGTCTCATTTGAATATTCATGAGTTGTGTTCCAAAGTCATAGACAGGCATATCAAATATATATATATATATATATATATATATATATATATATATATATATATATATATATATTTGATTTAAATAACATAGCATATTGTGCAAAACACAGCTGTGTTCAGAATATTTAGCTCGATAAAATGCCACTAAATTGCCCCCTGAATAAAAACCCTTATTCTTATTAAATAAATGTCAGATATGGCACACCATCAACAACAGCATACATAAGCCCTATATATATATATATGGGCTTTTGTCATCATTTTGGAAGATTCCCGAATAAATCTTTTTACAAATACCATCTGGACTTCTATATGATTGATCAACAGATTTGTTGTATATGTATGTGTATGCTTTTTAATTTAAAATATATACCTTATCCACTACACCTGTGTAATTTGATTGAGATATATATATATATATATATATATATATATATCTGATTTAAATAATATAACATATTATCCATATTTTATTCATCACATAATATAATGATACCATCACATTACACACATATATATATATATACTGTATATATACATATATATATACTGTATATAGCTATATATATATATATATATATATATATATACTTTATATAGATCCTTTATTTATCAGCATTGATAATGTTCAGGGTTAATGTTCAGTTAAATATAATATATAAGTTAATTCTGTAGTCTCTAGCTCCGTCTGGAACTTGCTTGCAACTGCAATACATGGCCACTAGATGCCACTCATGCTCTGTTGCAAAGATTTCATGGCCTTTCTTTGTTCTGTCTAACCTAATTAAACTGATAGACGTGTGAAAATGTTTTTTTCAGAGGTATGAGCTTTCTAATGAATATAATTGTTACCAGCCCAGCTGTGCTGTCTACGCTAATTGCGTCATACGTAAATATCAACGTCTTCAAAGACTATGGAATCCGGTGTTTAAAATTACTTTTGAAAATTACAATCATCCGTCATATCTGATGTCTTTCTAAAAGTAACACTATACTTCTCACGCTGTGTGTCTTTAAATTTAAATGCCTACAACATGTCAGGCCCCAGACTGAATGTCTCCTGTATCTTTAAATGCATAACAGCTGTATACCCAGACCTCTTTGTTATGTTCTGATGTTTCATTTTAAAAGCAAGATGGACCTTAGCTGGTGTGGAAGTTATCGTGTGGAGTATAACTTTTTATTTTTTATTTTTTGATACACGGTTGGTCAGGCTTTTGGATCGTTCTAAGGTAAGTGTTATTATAGTTGGTAATGATATGTCTGTATTATTCGCCGTGAAAGAGCTATGAGCGATACCAATTACCCGGCTTTAATACGTTATAATTATATACGTTATATGTTTTGATGATCGGAGTTGCGAGACATCCTACACAAATCAAATTTGATATAAAACAAGATCTACATTTCTACGAATTATATATCTGTTGTATACCATATTTTTCTAACAACTTTTTTAGCATTATGTTTAGAAATTCTTCCAGCTGGTTAAGATATCATTAAGCGACCTTTATAAATTAATTTATACAGCTGTGGTTTTATTTGATATAGACAATATCAGTGTATGAAGTTACAGTATCAAACCAATTATATTTTAATACGGGGGTTAATATTATTTATACCACTTTGATATCAAACGTGATACGATCGTATCAAGTTTGATATCAACCTGTATAAAAGGGGCGTGGACCTGTCAAAACCAATTAGTTTGAAGAAAAAGTGTGCCTTATCTACTTGTACCGATATGAGGCCGTCCTGTCGGATGAAAATTAAACAGCAAAGAACCGTCGACCAACCGAGTATGGACGGTCAAGACAGTTTTTTGCCGTTTATCGCTCGTACGGGACAGCGTACACACATATACAATTGAACGGCTGTCCGACCCAGAACGAAAGAACGGCCCGACAATTGTATATATGTGTACCCAGCTTTAGTCATGACGTATTGTCAGGAATAAAGCTGCCATTCCTAGGATCCCACAAAGCAAAATAATACCCCAATTGGGGGTTCTTTATTCCATGAGGAATAATAGGAATGGACACGGACGAATTGCTGGCACAAAAGGACATACAGTCCATACGGTACCGTATATTATAGTGTAGTTTATCATTTACCTTGTTATACTGTATATATTTATAATACTTATAATATTTTTTGCCCCTTTTTTATTATTATATTATTATTTTTCTTATTACCCATTTAAATTAAGTTATTACAATTGGTTGTAGATGTTTCTATTTTTAATAATATTAAATTTATATTACTGTACCTTATAAAGTGATTGGCATCTCCATTTTTAGTGCAGTTATCATATACAGTATATGCTCACTTGTCAGGAATGCCCAGTGTGCCAGAAGATGACCCCTCAGTCAGAGTTTAAGGCTTTACTGGTACTCCTCCCTATAATAAAGCAAGGTGGGTATTGGTGTTTGGTGCTCTGGTGTAGGTATTCTAGTCATACTCTAGTACCCCTCCCTATTATTTCCATGCCTTTTGAGCAAATTAGTATGGATCTAATAGGGCCAGTGTAAAAATCTGCTTGAGGACACCAATACCTTATAGATTAGTGGTAGTGGATTATGCACCAGATACCCAGAGGCTATACCCCTGCGTAATATTAAATCTGGCACTTTTGCCAGCTTGCTACTAACCCTGTATACCTGCTTGGGAATACCAAAGGAGGTCCTAATGAAACCCTTAAACAAATGATAAAGAGGGCAGTGTCTAAAAAAAATATTATTGGGACTTGCTCCGACCTATTTTGATGTTTGAGGTCAGAGAGGTACCCAAATCCTCTACTAGGTTTAATTCCTTTAAGCTCCTATATGGGAAACAGACAGAGGGATTCTGGATTTAAGAAAAGAAGGACGGGAACAGCAACCATGTCGGATCCTAACATCATTCAGTTTATGTCATTGCATTTTATCCACACGCACAATGGCGTAGCTACTGTAAGGCAGCCCCAGCTGCCCCTTGGGGGAGTAAGCCACAGTGGGGTCAATCGACACACTGATATGCTGCTGCCTGTCGCTGTCTACTGGCTGAGCACTGGAGGCTAGACAGCCGCAGCGTGGGTGCGGCCATGGCAGAGATGACCAATCCCTCCACTGATTCAATTGACTGTACACAGAGCCGGCTATTGGCTACTGTGTACAGGATGGGCGGGAGGGCAGATGGACGTGCTAGGGAAGCCTGGGATGCATTGGAGCCAAGGGAAGCAGCAGTGTCTGCTGGTCTCTTTTCCTCTATCCTGCCTCTACGTTATGCGTGTGACTTCATAACGCCACACACTTGGGAAACACGCTGGAGAGGAGTCGGGGGAAGGGGGGGGGCCCACAACTATTTTGACAGGGGGGAGCAAAATGTATAGTTACGCCACTGCACATGCAGCATTGCAGTGCTCGCACGCCCCCCTCCCCCCCACTCACACACACACACACCACCACCACCACTGTTTAGTATAAACACCCATTCGCAGCTTTGGGTGGTCACCAACCATCGAATGATTTGGAAGGTGCACGCTGTACGGGAAGAGGACAGGCAGCTGACCTCCGGTGAGGTCAGCTGCCCGCCCCTGGCACCCATGTCACGGCGCAATTTGCATGGGAAAGCTCATAAAATGCTGGGCGCAGCCCGTTGCCACCGCCCTACTCCCACCAACTGCTAGGTGCAAAAGGGATGGAGAAGTAGCAGTTCACTGTGCCCACTCGCAGCCAGCATCTGCACATGCGCATAAATGCACATGTATAGACGCACACCATTGCTCCCCTGTGAAAATTCGCAGGGGAGCGTGGTGTTCAGAATAAGGCCCTATATATATTAGCGGCCCCATAGGAAGGCATTATATGTACTTTAGGCACCACAGGTAGAATTATATGTATTAGCGGCACCACAGGGGCATTATACTGTATTTCTGAGTGGCCACAGGGGGCATTGTATGTATTAGTGACACCACAGGGGGCATTGTTTGTGTAAGTGGCACCACTGGGGCATTATATTTATAAGTGGCGCCAGGGGGCATTATATGTATTAGCAGCACCACAGGTGGCATTATGTGTATAAATGCCACCACAAAGGCATTATATGTAAAAGCCGCACCACAGGGGGCATTATGTGTATAGCGGCAGAGGTAATGAGCAGGTAATGTAAAAGTAATTTTTAAGTCTTACTGTGCAGCATAAATTGTAAGAGGCATGTATTGTGTGGGATATAAAATGGTTAAAGTGTGTGGCAAAATATGTATTAGGAATTTCAGTGTGTGGCATAATGTGTAATAGGCAATACAGTGTGTGGCATAATACGTAATAGGCATAACGGTGTCTGCATTATATGTAATGGGCATTTTTGTGTTATAAAATTATAAAACTGGGCTATAAGGTATTTTCCTGCAAGACAATTTCCATGGCAGTAAGGAATAACCTTATGGAATACACACCTACAGCGCACACAATTATAATTTTTTTTTTCAATGTCTATGGGGGTGGGGTCACATTTTTTACTTCTCGCACTGGGAGCCAAATTGTCTGGAAATTACCCTGTTTGCTTTACCAAAAATTCCAAAAGGCGGTAGGAGTTGATTCAGAACTGCTCCTAGCAGGCTACATTTGGTCCACCGGGTGATGGTGGGGGCCCTTGCATGTGCAAACCCCCAAAGTGAATGCCTTCAGCGAGTTTCACACTTGCCGGGGCATTCGATCCATAGTGGGTGGAATGCGGGTGTCGATGCCTTCTTGGGACGGATGACTGATGTCAGCGCTAAAATCTATGTTTGCTTACCCTAAAAAATTAGGCGTGGGCCGGCCCTGGAGGCACACAAATAAGATCACAACCAGGGCTTAAAGTGGTCCTGGAAAGGTGGTGGAACTCATCCCCCCCCCCCAACACACACTCAACTCAATAGAAGGAACCTGTGCCAAAACCAGGGTTGTCAGCACCCTTCGCAAGCTACAAAATTTGTGCTACCCTCCATACTCTATAAACGTAGAGTGGCCTCCCAAAAGGACCCCCCAATTCAAATTATGCCACACAATAGCACAATCATATTCACATTACACCACATGTAGTGAACCTGCTTCATATTACACTATAAAGTAGTGCCCCTTATTAATTTATGACACACAGTAGTGTTGCTTACAAATAATGCCCTAAGCAGTATTGCATATACACATAATTGGTTTAATTGGACAACCACGCAAAGGAACGGGGGGTCCGATTTTATGCAACTGTACATAGCTATTTATGCACACATGCAGCTGCTCTGTGCGAGTGGCCACGGCAAATAGATTGGGGCAGGTGTATGACCGGGTGTTATGGGGGAGAAGGAGTATCAGCGCACGTTATGTGCACTGATACCGCTTCTCCCCCATGTATGAAGGAGCCAGCGTGCGGTAAATGACAGGGGTGCTATGCGTCCCTGTCCATATCGGCACTGCTATCTAAATGATAGCAGGCTGAATGTATGAATGATCAGCATCGCTGACCGTTCCGCCCGATGCCAGTTTTGGCTTCGCCAGCAGCAGGCTGGCGAAGCCCTATCTAAACAGCAGGGACAGCTCTATCCCTGCTGTTAGCTCTGGGCTGCGCTGGGGATCTCGCGTGAGCAGCGAGATACCACGCATGCGCCGTTGAGCCGGTCGGGGACAGGAAACAGAGCATCAGTGTAAACTGATGTGCTATCTCCAGGAAGGGACATTGCTGGAGGGGGAAGTTAGCGCTCCCCCGCTTCGGCAGACAAGATGTTAATACATCTTGTAGATGTCCCTTCCTGCTTCGCCTCGCTAATGAGGCGAAGCAGGAAGTATTATAGCGGCGTGATAAGCGCCGTTATAATACATCTGACCAATTATTCAATGAGTGCTCGCACACAACAGTGCGGCCGGAGGGGGTGGGGGAGCGGGCCGGGGCATTCGCCCATGGGAACGCCCAGCGTTTCATGGGTGTTCCCATTAAATGATGGCTGTTCCCATGGTAATCACCCGATGATGCGGGGGGCTGTCTAATAGGCAAAATACAACATTTTCTTTACTGCTGCCACCTATTTTCTATCTTAAAAACTGTCCCGAACAAGCATCTGAGTTTTTATAAAAAAAAAAAAAAATGGCCTGAACCAAGAGATGGAAGCAATGTTG
This sequence comes from Crinia signifera, assembly GCF_055691185.1. Lineage (NCBI taxonomy): Eukaryota > Metazoa > Chordata > Amphibia > Anura > Myobatrachidae > Crinia > Crinia signifera. The sequence goes on along the minus strand of NC_139217.1, from coordinate 233,313,946 downwards.
ATGTGGTACATAGTGGATACATTTTTTGCCTCACTGCGCAAGTCGGACTGCACGTGTGCTGCGGAAGATGCCATGAGAATTTATTTGCAAAGTGGTTGACAGCCATTGGCCATTTGTGGGAGGTATCCTGGGAGTGGCATAGCTGCCACAAATTGTGACTGCGATCCCATATGCAGTTATAATAGCTCTAGTTTTATTTGGCCAGGTATACTTGCAATGGTGGCTCGTACCTTATTGGTGGAAAGGGGGCTGCTTTGGCCACAGCGGGGGTACCGCGATTCAGGCACCCCCCTATCGCTGCCACTTTCCTCCCGGGCTCCCCACTCCCTGGCGCCTGTCATCATAGGCCTGGCCCATGCGCAGTACAAACATATGTACTGCGCATGCGCCCAGCTTCTATGGGCTGCTTGGGCAACAGCCAGAGCCGGCCCTAGCCTAAATGACACCCTAGGCAAGATTTTGGCTGGTGCCCCCTAGCACCGCCACTAGTTCCGCTTCTGACCCTGCTCCCCTTTCCCAGCACCATCAACCCTCATCAAAGCAGTCATCATTTTGGTGCTCCTACCCGCAATATTTTAAATATAAACAGTGCACACATTCGGTGTGTTCTTGCTGGGAAGGGGCATGGCCACACAATAGTACCCCCAATTAAAATGATGCCACACAGTAGTGCAACTGTTAGGAGCGGCTCAGGCAGCGCTGCTCCGGTACTCCATGGGCGACGCGCCCCGACTGTTGCTAGGCAGCCGGGACGTGGCCGCATCATCTCCTCCGTTCTTCCGCCGGATGCAGACGCGAGTAGCGCTGCTCCGGCAATCCTGACACCAAGCGTCCCGGCTGTTGCTAGGCAGCCGGGACGCCGTCGCGTCATCAGTCCCGCACTTCCGCCGGACGCTGACGCGCGCCCGGCAGCGTTCTCACAATTCCTTCCTCCCCTGCCGCAGCGGTTGCCTAGGCGACGGGGGACGCCAGGCGGCCGCGGGGAGGAGGGGACAGTCTGCAGGCCCTTCACAGCTGATTAGCAGCAGCTGCGGGGGACGCCTTTTGGCGCCCTATTTAAGGTCCCGGGCACTACTGTCTGACGCCGGTGACAGTTCTACCTTGGTTGGTCAGAGTGTTCCCGGTTTCCTGGTTCCTGTTGGTCTTGGTTCCTGCCCTGCTTCCAGCATTCCAGTGCCTTTTCCCGTGTTGCTGCTGAGGGTTACCCTTCTTGTTCTGTATCTTCATCTTTCAGATAAGTGGGGGTTATGCTTATCTTTACTGCACCTGTTTATTCAGTATTGTTTAGTACCATCCTTGAGTATTGTTACTCCTGTATGCCATTTAGTGTTAAGTACCATCCTTTGAGTATTGTTACTCCTGTACGCCATTTATTGTTAATATACCATCGTTTGAGTATTGTTACTCCCACATATCGTTTATTGTTAAAATACCATCTCTGGAGTATTGTTACTCCCAGTGCCATTTGTGGAAAGATTCTATCATCTTCTAGTCTTGTGAGTCCTTGCCTGTGGTTGTAGTCAGTTGTTCCCCTTGTCCTCCGTTGGTCTTGATGGGCGCGTTGTCACATGTAAGACCTGGTGGCATCGGGGACGGAGCCTGACTAACGGGCTCTGTCGAACGCAGCTATTATAGGTGAAGCCTTAGCCCTTGCACGCGTCCGTCAATTCTATCCGGAGGCAACGGAGTTAGGGTTGGCGGGGACTCTACGGATCCTAACAGCAACTTTATTCACATTATATCATGTGATGGTGTGCCTTATTCACGTTACATCACACAGTAGTACCACTTTACCTTATATACATTACTCCTCACATTATTCACATTATACCCTTAGAAAAAAATCTTGAGAAAATATTGTATTTTAAGCACCTCCATGGCCACACTGCAACCCAGGACAAAGCAGTGTGTGCTGGGCAGAGGAGAAGAGCTGCATCTGCTGCTGTCACTTAAGGGAATGGGGCTTAGGGCCCCCACTGGGCCCTTCCATCAGACTTTGGCCTGGTTAATTTGTACCCCCTACCCCTTTCTCTTGGCACCCCTGATAATACCACACAATAATGCCCCTTACACATGACACACATTATTAATGTCCTTATAAACATAATGCCCTTTACACATTATGCCAACCTTTATTAATGCCCTTCAGACACATAATGACACACATAATGCTACTTACACATATGTTGCACATTATTAATGCCCTTATACACATGACACACATAATGCCCATTACACATATGTTGCACATTATTAATGCCCTTATACACATGACACACATAATGCCTGTTACACATGTCGCACATTATTAATGCATTTATACATGACACACATAATGCCCCTTACACATATGCCGAACACTATTGCACAACCAACCCACCCCAGACAGCGCTTGCACAGCCGCTAACACTGTGAACTCTGCCTCTGCTTGGGTACAGATGTTTCCTCATTCATACATCTTGCCTCAATAGGTGCCTTTTTTGCTGAAAATTTGTCTTATTTGCATTGTTATGTGACCAGGACACACAAGGAGCTTCTGATGCAGATACAGCCTCACCCACACACAGAATATATGCATGCTGCATATCATTTTAATCAGCAGAAGCTGCTGGAGCCCATAGGCATTTGCCTAGTTTGCCTATGCCTAGGGCAGGCTCTGGCAACAGCCCATAGAAGAAATCATGGTCTTGGCTCCTGTATAATGCAAATGATAGGCACCGGGACCATCGTGTGTGCAGTACCGATATAGGTACTGCGCATGCGCAATAGCGGTTTTTGCACGGCAGCTTAAAAGTCGTCCTGGAGGGAGGGAATACCTCCCAATGGGACTGCCTTTGTGACTGGCATGTCGTACTTCCAATTGGAAGTCACTGCCAGTCACAGTGAAGCCAGAGCAGTCTCACAGACTGCATCTGGCTTCACTACAGTGGTGGATTTTACCTGTGGGAGCTGCAGCCCTGCAGCCCATAGGTAAAAACCTCCACTGTATACTTGCATATATTAGGCACTAGATTTGGATTGCTTTGCAACAGCCAGGTAGGTTACAAGTTAACAGTGAACAGATACATATATAGCACCTACAGACAAGGGCGTAATTACCATAGGTGCAGGGGGTGCAGCTGCTATGGGGCCCAGAGCGGAGAGGGGCCTACTTACCCTGTCAAAGTATCATGTGCTGTATACATTTTTCAGTATGAGATGATAATTAGGGGCCCTTACAAAATGTTGCTATGGGGCCCACATGTATCTAGTTACGCCACTGCCTACAGATATACACTAGATGTACCCTGGGGGGGGGGGGGGGGGGGGGTTTGATGCAGAAGGACAGGGGAGACACAGGAACAAATATTTGCTGATTTTCAGCGCCCATGTTGTGCAACCAGAGGGTTAGACAGAAAGTAATGTTTTTGGTTTTGGTGGTTTAATCTTAATAAAAATCATAGCAGCTGTAATATTTGCATATTTCCACACAGTCACTTAAAACAAATTCACAAATGATGTTACAACCCTTTCCTCAGGTAACAAATACAGAGCTGGATGACAAGACGTCCTTTTTTTTTCACATATAACAATGCAGAACCAAACTAAAGGCCCATACACACTGGGCGACTTTGAGCTGAAAGCAGCTGAGTTTTACTGTTTGAGCTGCTTTCAGCTCGAAAGCCACCCAGTGTGTACGGGGCAGTGATGAGGACTGATGTGTACTCGCACATCATCGCTGGCCCAGCCACTCATCTGCTGGTATTAACAGCAGATGAGCGACTGGGTGGACAGCTTTCTATAGCATCCTGCTATGGAAAATCATCCATCCCTGGGAAAAATCACTAAAACTCATTGTCTATGCACTGAGCATTTTTCAGCCCATCTATTTTTTTCCCATTATCGGTCAGCATACACACTGGACAAAATTGCCATTGTGTGTGGACCTTTATACATTAAAGTAAACCAAAATGTAAAGATAACAGGATTTAACCATTGACCCCAGAGTTTCATGACGTATGTAAATGAACCTACTGTTCACTGACATTGTTTAGTTTTTGTGCCTATTGCCAATTTAAAAGGCCCTATAACCGACAGATAGTAAATAAAATGGCTTACTTTCCATATCTAGTTATGCTCGGCTTGTATTTTTCATATTGAGAACTGATTATATAAACTGCGAACATCAACCTTCATAGCGACTTTAGGTTTATCCAGAAATTCCTCCATTTGCGTGCCAAACACCATGCAAGATAACTTGTATCAGAACAAGGCGTTATTGCCATTAAAATTGCTTCAGCTTATTCAGACTCACCGATGCCTAAATACATGGCAAGTTGCGATGGTAATTAAAGGCTGCACCCTCAGGTGCAGGACTCGGTTCATCGCATATGCAAATAGACTGCATTTATCTCCTACAGATGCCACTGGATGCATTTGCATTTTAATGACAAGGAAAACATGGAAATGGCTGGGAAATCCTAAACTACCTGTATAGGCCCTATATTTTCCTATATGAATGGTTTTGGTAAAAAAAAAAAAGGAATGTCTTCTAGAGTTTATTGGTCAACTTTTAATTTTTTTTTTCACCTTTCAGGCTTTTCCACAGGTACAGAGACTTGGCACCACAACTTGTTCCAGATGACTACACAAATAAACCAGATGTGAGGATTCCTTATGAACTAATAGGCAGCATGCCAGAACTCAAGGTAAAGCATGACAGAAGCAATAACTGCAAAGGTTGCCAGGTGTCACTCTAATCCTGTGCCTCATTCATAATTTATCATGTGCTAATTTGCAGGACTGGGAAGATAATTGATGCCTAACATAATACACAGTAATGACCAAAGTTCTTCTTTAAACTACTGTACCATCTCAGTTACACATTATGCAGTAATCTGCACTCTACTTCACCTATTGCTCTTAGAGTGAACCCACACAATAAAGTTTATTTTCCAATGTTTCAGATCACAAAAATATTATAGTAAACGGAAAATGTTACCCTATTATTATTATTAATATATCATCATTCTTTATCTTTTATTTATATGGTGCTACAAGCAGGGGCATTTAAAGAGAGGAGGAGGCCCGTGTGCAGCCTTCTCGGCAAGGTCCCCTCCTCTCTGTTGGGAGTTGTGTTGGAAGCACTAGGGTCTGAGCGCTCTATTGTTTAGGCCAGGCATGTCCAAACTATGGCCCTCCAGCTGTTGTGAAACTACAAGTCCCATCATGCCTTGCCACATATTTGCTATTAGGGAATGCGAAAACTATTGCAAGGCATGCTGGAAAGTGTAGTTTCACAACAGCTGGAGGGCCACAGTTTGGACATGCCTGGTTTAGACCCTACTGTGCATGCATGAACCTCCGCTGCGCTGTGAAGTCTGAGCGCTAGAGCACTGCACCGCACACATTGCACCCATTATAGATATGCCACTGGCTACGAGTGTTCAGTAGTGCTGTACAATCTGTTGTATACTAGATCATTAATAATATCAATCTAATCCATATGCATAGATTTGGGGCACTGGTAGTATTACACCAGTTGGCATGGCATAATGGTATATTTTGTGGATGTTTGAATCAAACATATCCACAATGATAACACAGAATGTATCTCAAGAAATACCACACCTCAGGCAGGATTGTTGTATTTGATCTCAAAAAATATTTTTTGTGCGGTACTTCTCACCACATGTATACAATAAGGGAGACATTGGGGAACTGTGATCACAATATGATCACTTTTAATTTAAATTTTAACAAAGATAATTATATTGGAGCAATTAGGTCCTTAATTTTCAGAAAAGCAAACTTTGGTAAGTTTGAGGAGTCCTTAAAGGCTATAAACTGGAAGGAATTATTTAGAGGTATGGATACTACTAAAAGGTGGCTTAAGAGCAAAGTCAAATTTGAAATAGCTAAAAAAAGAGGGCATTCAAAGCGTTTAAACAAGATGGGACTCTGGGATTCTTCTCGCAATGGGTAGAATATCCACATACACCCATATAATTTTTGTTATTCGGTTTTTCTGTTTTCAAACTCCCTCCTTATCTCAAACAAGTTGTGTTAATATGGCGTATGACACATAAGATCATTGAATGGCAAGAACTAGAGGAGGATTCACCACTGTGGTATAATCCTTCATTTAAGGAATTTTTGACTTTGTCACAAGATACCTTTTGGATAAAAGTTGGAGTTTGTGGGGTGAAGCAGCTTTTTGTACAGAGAACCTTTAAAACATTTGACCAATTAAAACTAGCATTTGATATCTCTAATAGGTCACTATATAAGTACTTTCAGTTGAGAAGTGCTACTCAGACTCAGTTTGGAAGGGCCCATATTGATTTGTATGCATCTCCGATAAAAAATATTTTATTACGATTGGGATCTAGGGGACAAATCTCTAGAATTTATGGCGAACTCAATAGTCGAAGTAATTTACATATATTTGACTTGCTTAAAGAAAGATGGAAATTAGATTTAGGGGACTTTACTGATGAACAATGGACCCAAATACTAAGCTCTACCAAATATACTACCCCCTGTGTTTGGTATCAGCAGATACACTTTTATATCACACATAGGGTATATCGTACCCCATATCTCTCTATAGAGCAAATCTGAGATCCGACTCCACCTGTCCAAAATGCGGAATAGAGGGAGCGGATTTCGGGCATGTTTTATGGTCATGTCCACTAATACATGAGTATTGGACTAAGGTATGGAATGATATAGTACATACTGAACCGTCTCTCCCTGAATTTACAGTTTGCCAATGTATATTTGGACTGGATTTAGGGGAAACACACTCCTCAGCTATATATCAATATGTCCTATGCCTCACTACTCTAGCCAAGGTCCTGATAGCTAGAAAATGGTTGGCACCAGAATCTCCTAATACTGTATATATCATTGGAGGACGTTGGTCAATGAGGTATCTGGGCATGAAAGAATTATGTATAAGAATAGAGGTTCATATCAAATATATTTTTTTAAAAATGGGAGAGATGGAACACTTCGATGTTGGGAACAGACACCCCTTCTTCTAGATTATAACTGGATATGCCTGATGTATATGGTCTTAATAATCCTACTAATAAATAAATAAGTGACGGATAAAGGTTTCTAAAATAGTAAGAGTTTGGAGTCCATTGCTTAAATAATTGGAACTGTATATATACGGGTATATATGAGGTTATGAGTATATATGGGAGAGTCAAGGAAAATAAATATAATAATATGATGATAATTATAAGTTTAAACTTAAAGGGAAGATATAGAAATATATATTTTTTGTTTGTTTATTTATTTATTTAACCTTTTTTGATATTTTTTGTTTTTGTGTTAAGAATTGATATGCTAAGATACATAATGCACTCACAAATAGACACTAATGGCATCACATAAGAAAATGAGAATTATAAAATAATATAGCAAACCTATCACATAGCTATATTTAACACAGTAACTAATGAAATGACCTTTTAATTCATTTGGATCACTAAATACACATCATATTGAAAATAAAATGTACACACGAAATATGCACATAAATATATAATTTTCTCTCTTTACTATTTATTATTTTTTACTCACAAACATTAATATAGGATATACAAGAACATAGTCACTGACCATTACACAATATGCTGCTGGACAGTACAAGGGAAGAATCTTTAGAAGATCTCCCACAGATTAAATGCTTGGCTCTTGATTGCTCCCAAACTGTATGTTTGAGTGTGGAAATAGTCAAAAATAGGTACAATACGTAAATAGTAACAAATCTCCTGGCTCGGACGAAATACACCCTAGGATACTAAAATAATTGAGTTCTGTCATAGCACTATCATTATATCTGATATTCGAGGAATCAATAAACTCGGGGATGGTAAATAACTAACGTGGAACCAACATGGAAGAAAGGTAGCAAAACTAACCCTGAAAATTATAGGCCGGTCAGCCTTACATCCATTGTGGGAAAAATATTAGAAGGAATAAGAAATAGTATCCAAAATTTCTTAGAACAGGAGAAGGTGATAAGTAAGGCTCAGCATGGGTTTGTCAAAAATAGATTATGTCAAACTAATTTAATTAGCTTCTATGAGGAAGTCAGTATGGGGGCTGGACATAGGGAATTTGTTGATGTAATACTTCTTGATTTTGCTAAAGCTTTTGACACGGTGCCTCATAAAAAGTTATTAATAAAACTAAGTAATTTAGGGTTAGGAGATAAAATTTGTAATTGGATTAAAAACTGGTTGTAAAATTGGGGACAGAGCATGGTGGTAATTGGCATACATTCCAGCTGGGGTAAGGTCCAATGTGGAGTCCCACAAGGTTCAATATTTAATATATTCATTAATGATATGGAAGTGACATAGTGAGTAAAATTGCAAAATTTGCAGATTAAACAAAATTGAGTAAGGAAATTAACTCAGGTGAGGATGCGGATAAATTATAAAGTGACTTAATTAAACTGGAAAGGTGGAAAATACAGTTTAACGTTGATAAATGTAAAGTAATTCATTATGGGGAAAAAATGAACAAGCTACTTATAGGCTAAATGGAGTTTATATAGGGAATTCTGCTGTAGAGAAAGACCTGGGGGTCATCATAGAAGAAACATTGGGTAATAGTGCACACTGCTCAAGTGCAGCAGCAAAAGCAGGACACTGGCATGCATTAAAAGGGGAATGGATTCAAGGCATGCCAATGTGATAGTGCCTCTTTACAAGGCATTGGTGAGATCACACTTGTAATACTGTGTTCAGTTCTGGCACCTCACCTTAAAAAGGACATCAATTCATTGGAACAGGTACAGAGAAGGGTGACTAAGCTAGTAAAAGATCTCAAATCACTAAAATTCGAGGTGTGCGCACATTGAGTGTTAGGGGTGCACAGGCACTCCCTAATGCTGTGTCCCACCCTTATGAACACCTCTGTTGCTAACAATACCAGCAATACCCTTAATCAAAGACTTTTGAATTTAGAACTGTATTCCATTTAAAGAAGCGTCCATCAATCAATCATATGTGTGTTCGCATTGTTAATTGTACTAGACCATTGTCATATCACTAAACACCTGCGTCATCCATATATGTTTATGACTGTATTTTCATGTAGTGTTACACAGAGTAATTGGAGTATTAAAACTGAAATAGGCAGGAGATTTTGGTGTGGCTGAGAGACTTTTTATATTGTAACGAGTGCCAATAGATGATGGAAGACACGCCTGATTGGCGGTGTTAGAGAAGCCCAATAGGTGGAGCTATGCACACTCCTTTGACAGTGCACCCCTAATAAAATGTGCTGCGCATGCCTATGACTAGAATACAAAGATAGGTTAACCAAGCTGAATATGTTTTCACTGGAGAAATGGAGGTTGAGAGGTGAAATGATTAGTATGTTCAAATACAGGATTGGGAATCATAAGGAACTGGGTGATGATTTGTTCACTAACAGGCATGTACTGAGGCTCAAGGAAAATAAATTCCGTACTGAATTAAGAAGAGGATTTTTCACCATTAGAGCAGTAAAATTCTGGAACTCATTGCCGGTGAGGGTGGTTACAGCAACTACTGTTAATGAATTTAAATCAAAACTGGATATATGTTTGGCCACTAAGGGAATCCTATGACTTACTCAACTCAGTAGTTACAAGTCAAATAGGTTGAACGCAATGGACTAACATAATTTTTCAACCTTAGTTACTATGGGCCTTATTCTGGTTGGTGCGGCCGGCCCATACGCGTACGTTCCGGGGTTTTTCATGATCTGCGCATGCGTACAATCGCCAATGCGCAGGCGCGAAAACTCCACAACGCTTACGGACGGGTCTCTCCGTGCGAAAAAACCTGTACGCGAGAGTACGGGCATTGGGGGCGGCATAGTGGCGTGATGAGGGGAGCGGCCGAAATAATGAGGGAAAATGGGCGTAAATATGGGCGTACATGGGGGTGTGCACCAAAAATGAACGGTGCTACTACCGCACGATCGCCTAAAGCACCGTTCATTTCGGACACAAAACAGGCGCCCGCCAACCGCCAGCTCAGACCACCCCTACAGATACCGCATGCCAGCGTGCGCCTGGGTTTGCTAATTTACGCTGATTACTACTCAAACACATACACCTGAATGTAATAAGCAATGCTGCAGTCTATTAAGTCCAAACCATGATTTCACTACCTGCAAGCCACACACAGCACTCAAACACATTGGAAGCTTATCTTTCTATACTTCTCTACATTTAAAGGTTTGTTTAATTTAAGGTAAGAATCTTTTTAAGACCTGCTTATATATGCTAAGGTAGGTATTTGTTAAACAGTTATACACATTCACTACGTGCTTTCATAGACTTTACACAGTAGCACACTCAATCTACACAAGTCGACATGTGTCAACGTGTTCACTCTAATACAAACATAGGTTTTGTATTTATGATACAATAACATAAACCACATCTAACACCTACAAAGTATGTTTCAGCAATGTTTTAAGGCCATGCCCACTATTTTGCACACAATCTTCAATTGAGTTAATAGAAAACAATAATTGAATAACAATTAGAATAATTAATTAATTGTCAGAATTGTAGTTGAAAGGCAAGATTTGCAGGTCCATATATGTGAAGGGTATGCCAGCGTGCACGGACGTACGCTCACTCTCACGAGCGGTGACATAAGCTGAGTTTTCTAATGAAATCAATAGGGACCCGTCCGTGCAAGCTTGCGTACGCTCAGATAGCCGCAAGAAGTCGGTGGGAAGACGGACGAGAGACGTCCGTAAACGGTGGCGTACGCTCTGTTGTACGCCAGTTGTCGGAGTGTAAGGGCTGGTCCGTCCGTGTACGTTGGCGTACGCTCAATTGTACGCCACTCCCCTTCGACGTTGTTTCTGCCCGTACGTATGCGGCTGATTTGTGGGTGGACTTAACCCCAACGGCCGCGTACGGAGAGCGTACGTTAATAGTGAACGTACGCACGTTTGGCCGCTCCGATCAGAATAACCTCCTATGTTACAATGACACACAACCTTTCCATTGAAGCTGATATTTTATCTCCCTACTCCATGTCCAACCTTCTATGGTTCTAATTCCCAAGCTGTCCTATTATAATTTCTTTGTTGCCGACCATGAATGTTGCTATACGCACACACAATGTTTGTATTAAACATTAAACATTATAAGCTTTGTTTCTTCAATCTTTTGTCAACCCTTCTTCAGAATAATTTGGCATTCCCCCAAGGGGTGGATCACAGGTTGTTCCACTCTTAGACCCATCAAAATATTCCTTTCCCTTTAGATATAATGCCTCTACGTACCTCACCTGACCTGGCTAGCTTGTAGTCTAGGGACTCCCCTTCAATTATTGTACCAGTTCCTTCAGATTCACCATTTCTATCATATCCTCCTGAAAGACTCTTCTCTCCCCACTTGTGTACCCATGGAAACTTTATGTAGGCACTCCCAGACTACTAAGGACCTCATCTCTTTTATATATCAACTGCTACTCTCCTATAATCATACTCAAAACGAAGCCCATGAATTGCACATGTAAAGAGACATGGGTGACATTCTGTCCCCTGAGGATTGTCCTGAAATTAGACCGGAGGTCACTAAGAAATCTATCTCTGTATAGGTAAAGGAAAACTTTTAGAAATGTAACTTTCACTGTTATCTATTACCCAACTCTCCTCACTCAATTTACCCTAACAATACCCAGATAAATTGGGGGGGATACTAGATGACCACTAACACACAAGTTTGAGAAATAAAAAAATAAAAATAGCACATAAAAACACATATGCAAGTAAAATTAAAACAAAAACAACAAAAAATATAATTAAGAGAGGCATGTAAAGGCCCATACACACTGGGCGACTTTGAGCTAAAAGTCGCTCAAAACAGCAGGTTTGAGCGGCTTTCAGCTCAAAGCCACCCAGTGTGTATGGCCCGTCGATGAGTGGTGAGTACTACTGCGTGCTCCCGCAACATCGCCGGGAAAGCCGCTCATCTGCTGGTTATATCAGCAGATGAGCGGCTTTCAGGACAGCTTTGCATAGCGCTCCGCTATGCAACGCCGTCCTCCCCCCTCCGTCGGTGCCGGGCAGGGAGAAAGCCGTTCAGTGTGTATGCACTGAGCGGCTTTGCCCGTAGCGATGATTTTCATCATCGCTGTCCATATACACTGGACATAGTCGCCCAGGGTGTATGAACCTTAAAGGCCCCCATACACTATGCGATTTGGGCACGATTTTGCCGTGAAATCGTCTCAAATTGCATATGGAGACATCCCCTCCGACCCGATGCGCGGCCCCGTGCGTATCGGATCGGAGTCGGGAGGTCGGAGGGGCTGCACATAAGATTTGCTAAATCTTATGTGCTGCCCGGAGCCATGCTCCCCTGCAATGGGGGACCTACCAAAGCCGGGCGGAGGGCAGGGAGCCGGGCAGAGGAGGAAGCTGCTGCCATCAGTGGGAGCAGGGGGCTGCGCAGAGTACCAGGGATCCGGACAGGAGAAGACGCTGCAGCGGCAATGCATAGGAAGACATTTATTGGCTGAGACCTCTCTCAGCCAATCGCTGATTGGCTGAGAGAGGTCTCAGCCAATAAATGGCTTCCTACGCGTTTGTATGGTTTTTTGGGGGGAAAGTCCTGTTCTGTTCCCACCACTCACGCTGCCGCTGCAGCGTCTTCTCCTGCCCGGCTCCCTGGTACTCTGCGCCACCCCCCTTGCTCCCTGCCCAGCAGCTTCTTGCCCGGCTCTCTGCGCCCCCGCCCGCCCGTTCTCTGGTCGTGGGCATATCTCCGCTGCTGTCCCCCGCTCCCATTGTCCCTGCAGCTCCCCGGGAGTTGAATGTGATAAATCGCATGTGATTTATCACATGCAAAACTTGGCACATGAAGTGCCATCGCATGTGATCCCTCCCGGGGAGCTGCCGGGACAATCAGGTGCGACTTGTCCTTATGACAAGCCGGACTAAGGTATGGGAGGACTAAGTCATACCAGGGAAGTGAGAAAACCACTGGTCCCAGACAGTGTGATATTTAGCAACTATATCATGAAGAATAGCAGTAATATATTTAATCAATGCCAAGTACTATATTTTATATACTAAAGCTCAAACAGGAAGATGGAAGCTCTGCACTGAGTTAACTACTCACACCATGTATGAATTCAAACTGCTTCTTTAATTAGTAAATAAAATATATTTATTCCAGTAATAATAAAGACAATTTGATATGGTTAATATTTATATATTTGATATTTTATGCATTTGATGTATGTTTTCTATTTGTGGTGGCCAATATAACAAATTATCTTTATTATTACTGGAATAAATATATTTTATTTACTAATTAAAGAAGCAGTTTGAATTCATACATGGTGTGAGTAGTAAACTCAGCGCAGAGCTTCCATCTTCCTGTTTGGTCTTGTACTAATTGAAGTTGTTTAATCACCGGTATCTTCATTTAGTTCTTGAATTAGCGCCTAATAATTGAGTGGCTTTATATACTAAAGCTGGCATTGAAGGAGCAGAAGGCTGATTCCACTGTGTAGCAATGAGAAGTTTAGCTGCAGTAAAAAATATGGAGATACAGTAGTTTATCGTGAGGCTTATCTGATATCAATCAGATCCTTAGGGTAGATGAGATTGATCATGCTACAAGCCAGAGAGAACTTCATCCCAATAAGTAGACATCAAGGGAAATTCCTACCAAATATGCATAAAAGTGAATTTATTCCCACAGTTCCTCCAGAAAAGGTCTGTAGATGTCAGGAAAATATAAGCTAATTTGTCAGGATAGATACCAATTTGAGTAAACTTCAAAATAGTTTTCTTTGATGTTAGTGTTGATAGAAGAGTTAGCTATCCTTAGGGGTATATACATGGGCTGGAGACTGGACAATTTTGACTAAGCATTTTTGACTAATCGCGATGTTGCTGCCAGAGATAAGCAAATGGCCATCCCTAGAAGCAGCCCACATGTACAGCTGAATAGACACTGCAGTGTCTAGTCAAAATATTGTTGCTTGCAGTTTCTGTGTGGCTGGGCGATAGCGACGCTACTGACCACTGTGTACACACGGGGTGATTAAGGCAAACCTTCTAAGCAGTTTTGAAGATGTAGTCAAAATTGCTTAGAAGAATTGGCCCCTGTGTACATGGCTTTAGTCGGATATCTGTTCAGTCCTCCTCTTCTATACTAATCCCAAAGTCTGTTTCCCAAGCCCTTTAAAAAGATTCTTTATATGTGTTTGGTTGAGTATTTAAAAGAGAGCAGAAAATAGAAATGGCACCTGATTTTGTGTGTCTTACTTGTGGACTGAATAAAACTCTTTAAGTGCGTATATTCAAAATGATGCGCAGTCTCTGAAAAATTTTGACGGGCAAAGTCACCAGATATATTTATTATTTCTTTATTTACAGTTTCTTACATAGCGCAGCAGATTCCGTTGCGCTTTACAATAGTACACAATGATAAAACAAACTGGGTAACAACAGACAGACTTGGAGGTAAGAGAGCCCTGCTGCAAGCTTACAATCTATAGGAACATAGGAGGGAAACACAAGGACAGGCACCAGTAATAGCATAGCAGTCCCACCAAGGTGCAGGTCCAGAAGAAAAGCTATATAATACAAGTGCCTCAGAGGGTTATGCCTGTAGAACATAAATATGATAGGCTTGCCTGAAGAGGTGAGTTTTCAGGGAACGCTTGAAAGTTTGGAGGCTAGTGGAGAGTCTTAGTGTGTGTGTGTGTGTGTGTGTGTGTGTGTGTGTGTGTGTGTGTGTGTAAGGGCATTCCATAGGATGGGAGCAGCCCGATGAAAGTCCTGTAATAGTGAATGAGAGCTAGTGATCCGTGCAGAAAAGAGGTGCAGATCTTATGCAGAGCGTAGCGGTCGAGATGGAAGATATTTTGTGATAAGTAAAGAGATATATGCTGGTGCAGTATGGTTAATAGCTTTACATGTGAGTAGAAGTATTTTATATTGAATATGGTAAAATACAGATGTCCCTAGTAGTGCTTTTAGCAAGAATTTTTTTTTTCACCTTCTGGAATGTATGGTTTTTGGAATAATTTGGATAACGGATATTTGAATAAGGGATTTACAGTGCTCATAGGGACAAAGCCCACCTGGTCTGGGTGAATGAGTTGTAATAAATATATGTTCAACCTATTAGCTATAACCTTCGCAAATAATTTAATGCCAGCATTTAGTAATGCGATTGGTCTATAATTGGTGCTGGGATCACCAGCAAATCATGTTTGAAATCGGTCTCCCTGCATAATCTTGTTAAACAGAGAGACCAAATGAGGGGACAATAGTCTGGTAAAAGTCTTATAATAAGATGTTGGGAAGCCATCGGGGCCTGGTGCCTAAGATGGTTTTTGTGATTTCAAAGCCTTGTCTACCTCTTTAGCAGAGATTTGGGAGTTAAGCATAGAAACAGCAGAATTAGACAATTTAGGAAGATTACAAGAGTCCAAATATGTTTAAATAAGTGAATATGATGGGTTAGGAGATTATATAAATTATACTAAACTATAGTTATCAAAAAATGTTTTATTGTTAACCAGTGGGTCATAGCTTAAAGCACCAGTTCTGCAAGACCACGATAGTCTGTAAGATTCTCTTGGCTTTCATCCTAGATGATTTAGGATACCTCTGTCTAAATCCGGGGACAAAATGGTGTTAAAATCCTCTCCCACAAGTAGCAAACCTCTGCATCATTTTGGAATTTGAGCAAATAACATATGAAAATAAAAAACGGCTTGGTCACCACTTGATGTTCCAATTGACTCACTAAAATAATATACCTCCTATCATTATCAAATCTCTCTGAAAGGATCTGTAAAGAAACAGAAGCTGGCACCAATAGAGCAACCCCATTTTTAGAACAGTGTTGTATGCTGTGCCCAAATTTGTATATTATGTATTTTCATAAAACAGATAAAAAAAAAAATTACAAAAGTAAAACACAGAATGAATCAAAATGCTGAATACATACAGATAAACACTGGGGAATGTTACAGTATACATATAAATATTAAAGATATTAATGGACTTCTGTCCCATCTTCTACATGCGCAGTGGGAGCTCAGGAGCACATGTGTGTGTGTGTATCCTTTTGCTGTGATGCATTAGACAAGTTTATAGGTGTCGAAGAGCGGAGGTGAATGGGGGGGAGGCCAGGAGCGAGTGGGAGAGAAAGTTTAAATGGTTCTGGTGAATGGCGTGTCAGAATCACTAGTTGTACAATATGAATAACAGAAGAGCCTCATTCAGACCTGCTCGCTAGGCTGCTTATATTTGCTGCCTTGCAAGCAGGTAAAAGCTGCCCTGCTGAATGCACACCCACATTGCAGAGCGAACCTTCTATCCTGAGTTTGCACGTGTGCATATTCATGCATGCACAAACCCACACCATCGGCCGGGGGAGCGAATACGGACCTGAGCCATCAGGTCTGAATCGCCCCCAAACTGACATATACATACATTATGGATAGCCTTGGTTTGTATTGGCCTAGTTGAAATAACCAAATGTATATTTCGTTTCAGGATAACCCATTCCGCCAGCGGATAGCTGAAGTATTCTCTGAGGATGGGGATGGAAATATGACACTGGATGATTTTCTAGACATGTTCTCTGTGCTTAGTGAAATGGCTCCGCGTGACCTTAAAGCTTACTATGCATTCAAAATATATGGTTTGTTTGACATTTTTCATTATGTATTTACAACAAACTGAGTATTTCCAGACAGCAAGCTTACAATCTATAGGGCAATAGGCATTGATACACAAATGTATTGCATAATGAACCTTATTCTGGTTGACCACCAAATGAGAAGGGGACCGATGCTTCAGGTCAAGATACTGTAGGTTAGCATCAGTATGTATGGTGTGTGTGTGTGTGTGTGTGTGTGTGTAATTAAGTTATACTAGTGTGTAAGGCCATGTGGATTTTAGTTGCCATGAAATTCTATGTAATCTATGTGCCACATATACTCCCCACATGGCATTCCGTCCTTGCCATATGCCCTCTGCCTGCCACTCATATCTCTAACCTACAGCCTAAACATGGCTTAGTTCCACATCTGGGGCCCACAGAATGAAGGACATGAGCTTATTTCATTTTTAGAAAAGTTATTATTCCCTATGATAATTTTTTCATGTTATAAAGTAGAGGATAAGTAAGTCACAGGGTCATAGAGCAGAGGGGGGCCCATGTGAAAGCTCACTGGTCATATGGCATCTGGTCTCCATTTTACAGCCTACCTACAACACTGTCAACGTTATCTCTTAACCTGTCTCTTTGCATGCCTTGTCTATATATTAGAAATCCCAAAGTCTGCTTCCCCCTTCCATTTATTCTATTTTGTCTCCCAGATTTCAATAATGATGACTACATATGTAAATCAGACCTAGAGAAGACACTGAACAAACTTACCCGGAATGAGTTGACACCAGAGGAAGTGTGTCTGGTGTGTGAGAAGGTGATAGATGAAGCGGACGTAGACAATGATGGAAAGCTGTCTTTGGAAGATTTCCAGCATATGATTGTTAGAGCGCCAGACTTTCTGAGGTACCATAAAATATATTACTGTGAGATATTGATGCTGTAAGAGATTGGTACAATGTATGTGTAATTAGGATACTAATCACAACCATCACAATCACACCCCACCATGTTGGGGAGGTCTCCAGGGAATTCCAGCCCTGGGGTTACCAGTTTATAGCCGTATAATGTAATTGCAGGGAGATCATGTCATGTGTCTCATCGTGCTATGGCATTACCCTTCTGCTGGATGATCCCAGTGTTGGATTAGTTGAAAAATAAGGAGACCCCACTTGTAAAAATCTGGTTGTATGTAAAACCTTCAAACACCCCCATAGTGACCAGGTGTTCAAAATTCGCCATGTGTTAACATGCCAGGCCACACATGTCATTTATTTACTTTTTTGCCCATGCAATTTATGCTATGTAGGAAAGACCATCCGCACTGCCGACGAGGATTGTGGGGGTATGAAAAGGTCGGAGGACGCGTACCGCCGCCCCTCGCGGGCTCGCTGCGCTCGCCACGCTTCGGGTTGGCGTTGATAGTAGGGTGGCTTTAACAATGTGGGTCATTTAGCCATCAGGGTGGGTATACAATTAAAAATGGGGTCTGGGGGTCCATTTCACATATGA
The DNA here is from genome assembly GCF_055691185.1 of Crinia signifera. Lineage (NCBI taxonomy): Eukaryota > Metazoa > Chordata > Amphibia > Anura > Myobatrachidae > Crinia > Crinia signifera. The sequence goes on along the minus strand of NC_139217.1, from coordinate 233,295,771 downwards.
AACAGGCATCTGGGTGCCTGTACATATTAAAATCGCATCAAATCGCATCGCATGCAATACAATAGCATACAATGCAACAGCGATTTTCTCTTCAAGGGAATTTCAAGGGAAATCGCATCAAATCGCATCAAATCGCATGCTTAGGGTACTGGCATACAATTTCAACATCGGGCGCCCAGATAAGTCACAAGTACCAAATAAATCACTCAAAAACAACTTTAAAATAAAGCTTATTTTATGGAAAGTACATTTTGGATCATTACAGGTTCATGAACCCGGTTCCTGATTATGTCATATTTAATGAGAGTTCCTGATATTTCTTGCTGAAAAATAGCACTGCCTAGAAGAAATTACACAAAATGGTGTGATTGCAATGTAGAGTAGGGTCCCTATAACACAGTTAGGTCCATGTATTTTTCCCATCCACAATTGTACCAGATGAGTCAGCCATGTTGGGTGCACTATGAAAGGTTACACTGTGGTGGTTGAGCCATATAAGGACCCAATGCATATATAGGAAAGCGGATGCTTGTGTAGTAGTATGATATACAGTGTATGGAAACAGCCACGTGAAGCACATCCTGCCCACAGAGAAACCATCTGGGGTACACTGCATAGGTCACTGTTGGCAAGGTTTGCAATCTGTGGAGGTATATATTACAGGAATACCACACTGTGAGGTGGAAGTACACTGTTAAAGGGGACGAAAAGGACATGATAAAAAGCACTTTTGCAGGGGACCACAGAAGGGAGGAAATTATGGAATCATTATTTTGATAAAGTCATAAATGTCTTGGTCTCAAGAGAGCAAAATGGGTGGGTGTGAGAAAGTGGGGAGTACATTTGAGTACACTAGAAGTGTTGTTACATAGGCTGACTCTGGTGCTTTCGCCCACAACTCCCTGCCTGGGAACAGTCCGGTGATCTCATATGTAGGGATACGTATACGTAGGCCCTATCTCCTCATGTGCTTTTCTAAGAATATATCTCTGCCATTGTTATAATTGTGTCATTGTCCGCTGCTGCAACTGACAGTTATTTACCATGTACTTGTCCTAATTTGCAAAGGCGGATTGGTCCACCGGGAAACCAGGCAATTTCCGGGTGGGCCGGACCAGATATCCCTCCGGCTGGGCCGCCTAGCTTGGTTCCAGGGCTGCCGGAACCAAGCGGCCGCAGCCTGGTCACAAAGTGCAGCATTGCCCAAAACAAATATGGCCGCCACATATATGCATATATTATATGCATATATGCGGCGGCCATATTTGTTTTGGGCAATGGTCAGCACCCCCCCCTGGGGTGTAGCGTCAGCACCCCTGCTTCCCCCGGGCTGTAGCGTCAAACCCCCTCCCATTCCTGGGCCGGATATCTATCCCAATCCGCCCCTGCTCATTTGCATTTGTACTGTAAATCGTTATTTTCTTGTTTCTTTGTTTTTTTGCTCATCTATGTATTGTCAGGAGCTGTGGAACCCTTGTGGTGCCATCTAAATAAATAATAATAAAGTAGGGATAGAAAAGGCAACATAATGATTCTGAGTTTTGTGGTTGTAATACAGTCCTTCTATAGTAATGTTGGTTTGTTTCACTTCTGTTTTCCTTCAGTTTAACACTGCTATTAATTTTAAGCTGACCCTTTCTAGATATACCCTTAATATACTAGACACCCTAGCGTCCAAATCTAAATAGGAAGTGATGATCTTATTTGACATAAAGCAATAGTCATGGAGGATTTTGTATACCTGTTTATCTAGAACTGGCTTATAGAAATATTTAACTTTTCTAATATTTTTCTTTTCTTTTCTTAAACAGCACATTTCATATCCGGATTTAATATCTCCACAACCAAAGAGAGATTCGCCTTTCATGGGTCCAATTTTATACATACATTTATGTGGAAATCTAACAAATACAATTCTGTTTCAAGTCTACCAGCTGAGCCAAATCCAGTAGCACCTAACTAATATGAAACAAGAAATGATGGAATTTTTAATATCAATGAATCAAAATTTGTACCAAACATTTGGTGCATCCTGCTGCTGCTGCCGCAAAAAAATGTCCATTAAAGCTATGTTTTTCTAGTAACTTCCAACATTCCTAATCTGGAAATCAGGACATTTTAGAAAAAGGGCTGATTCAGCAAAATCATAACATGTCCATATAAACAGAACCTCATTGCTAAAATGTGAAGACCCATCTATTCTGCTGCATTGATAATGTCTTCCAAAAACTGATCTATTGAGGGACAAACTGTGTCATGGCATCAAGTTACAGTTTTGGAAAATGTTTACAGAACCACATCAAAGGTACATCATACTTTAATTGTAGTGTTCTAGATGAACACTCAAATGTTTCCCCAGGCCTCCCCAACTTAAATTTGTTTTTCAGGAGACAAGTTCAAAATCTTAGTAAGTGTGAAATGAGCATTTAGTCTAGAAACACCCCAAACTTCAAGACAAATATTGGGAAGACACAGAAGGTGATTTAAAATTATCCAATGATTTACATCACCCAAATTTTGTGTAGTCTGTAAGCTCTCAGGAGAAGGGCCCTCCACCTTGCTGTTTAGTCCCTGGACTATGCTGGTCTCTAGTGCACTCTTGTGGGTATATTTGTTAAAGATTAATTTGCAGTTTCAGTCCATTTGAGTTGATTTGGTTGTGCATTTGAGAATTGGGTATTTATTAAATACAATGCCGACTCAAAATCCCCTTAAAATCACCAGAAATTCGACTTCAAATACAAATAGAACTTCAAGCAGATCATCAGTACTTTCCCATAGACATCAATGGAATTAGCTCATTTACTAACAGACAATTAAAAAAAAAACCTTGACCAAAAATCACCATTTGCAATAGAACCATAAGTAGTTCTATGTGATTTTAAAGTGGAATTGTCTGAAATGCAATATGATGGAAAAACACATGAGAGAGAAGCATGTGGGGTGCTCTGGCTTAGCACAGCAATGATTAAAAAAAATGGATATGCAAATTAGCCCAGAAATGAAAATGTTTGTGGGTAATACAGTGCATATGTCATACTGTATGAATGTTTTTATATAAAAAAGACTTTTAGTAAATCATCTATTTGAATAGAAAGACTGTTGTCAATTTTTGGGGGATGTTGGTTCTATTCTGACCAATTTTTAAATAATCCGCAAAACGACTTTCATTAAATATACACCTGAATGTCTATAATCCTTTCTGACTGCCCGGAAGAGGGCATCCGGTCATTCAGTCATACTGTTTTAACTGTCACTCACTTCATTGCTCACTAGTCATTTTTGTTCTTGTATGGACTGTTTTTACTTTTTTAGATTGATTGTCTTTCACTGTTATTTCCCTGAAGAGAGCTATAGATGCATGGTGGGGCCATATAAATAAATTGTAATACAGGTTGAGTATCCCTTATCCAAAATGCTTGGGACCAGAAGAATTTTGGATAACAGATTATTCAGTATTTTGTAATATTTGTAATATTTTTTTGTATTTGAATGAGGTATCTTGCATTTATGTTGTATCAACACATCAAACACATGAAATACACACAAATACATTTTATTTGTGCATGAAACAAGGTTTTAAAATATTAAACAAAGTTTGTGTACAACCTCAGGCACTGCATTTGGTACTTATATGTTAGTTGGGTGCCCACTAAGCTATTTGCTTACTGGGCTATTCTGGGTAGGGAAATTGCATTGCATCGCATCGCATTGGCCATTTTAGTGCCATGCGATGTGCGATGCGATTCGTTATTTAATGTAATTTATTCACTGCTCTGTGTGCCCTCAATGTATCGCATCGCACCTGCTGCAAAATCACATGCGATCGCATGCGATTTTATAGGGTGTGCGATGCCATTACATTAGGTATACAATAATATGATAGTATGTCCAAAAAATAGCTTTAACGCACCCCCCCACTACCCTCACCACCCAGAAGAGTGGCGAGCGGTGGCAGGACGCGTCCTCCGACCTTTTCATACACCTACCACGTCGGCGTGGAGTTTGAACTTATATAGTGTGGTTAGCACAGCGAGCCACTAAGCCCGAAGCATGGTGAGCGCAGCGAGCCCCACGAGGGGACGCGGAATACAAGTAAAGTAATCCGCGGCCGCTTGCCATGCTTCGGGCTCGTTGGCTCGCGACACTATGTAAAATCAACTCCACGCCGACATGGATAGTGGGGGTATGAAAAGGTTGGAGGACACGTTCCGATGCCCCTCACGGGTCTCGCTGCGCTTCGGGGTGGCGTGGATAGTGGGGGGGGGGTGCCTAAAACCTCATTGTATGTCATACAATCATATTATTGTATAGCTAATGTAATGGCATCGCACACCCTATAAAATCGCATGCGATCGTATGCGATTTTGCAGGAGGTGCGATGCGATCCCCAAGGGCTAAAAGAGCAGTAAATAAATTACATAGGAAAATCGCATCGCATGCCCCTTAAAATGGCCCATGCGATGCGATTTTCCTAAGTTACCGTACGTATTCTAATAGGGCGCCCAACTAACATATAAGTACCCTAAATTTGAATGCCAAGCAATCATGTTCTTGCACATATTTAGTGCCAGTTACATGCTATTTCACCATTAGTGCCAGTTACAGATGTCCCAAGTAGTGCCAGTTACAGGTGTAGCCAGTAGGTTTTTTTGCAAACAATAAAAAATAAAAGTACATTTTGGAAACTATGGTTTTCAGAATAATTTGGATATCGGACATTTAGATAATGGATACTCAACCTGTACTAATAATTAAAAAGCACATATGTACAATAAAATAAAATATTATCTTTAGCGATAAGATAACTATAATTCATAGCAGTTATATATATAGCATACTTTATGTACTAATATAAGTTATGGTACACTTTCAATAATAGATATCTAATGTGTAGTACTAGACAGTACAAAATAATGTTACTGGGATAATGCTGTGATGTACAGTATTTTGCAGGAAACTGGAGTGAAAAATAGGAATCAATGAGATTATTACGCTAGTCGTGCAGTGATGGCTAACCGTGACACTCCAGCTGTTGTTGAACTAAATACCCCAGCATGCCCTGCTACAGTTTTACTATTTGGTCATGCTAAAACTGATGCAGAGCATGCTGGGATTTGTAGTTCAACAACAGCTGGAGTGTCAAGGTTAGCCATCACTACTCTAGTGAGTGAAGTGATCATGAAAAAGAAAACTTTAGTTAAGTGCAAAAATGTAAAATAAAAAATAGCACCTATTTAAGTGTATATTTGCTGCATCTCTGAAGATTGTGCTGCAGTTGTTATTGTAGAATGTTATGTAGTTCCGATATTGGATGCATTTGTATTGACTTTCAGTTCTATGATATATTAGGCTGCTTATGTTGTTTATAAAAATGTATAATAAAGTTGTTTTGCACACAACTTTAGTTCTATGCTAAAAAATAAAAATAAAATATGTGACCATTTCATATGTTTATCTTAGGATGCCATAGTTGTTATTTTGCCATTGGAGCCTGTATACAACATCCGATCTAATTAATCATACATTCTGACTTTAACAAAGCTTCTTCTGGATGCAGCCAAGTTTGAGGTGTGCTGGGCAATGGTGCCATAATTACATCATTGTGACTTGTCCCCTGATACTGTAGGCTGCAATTTGGATAATTTTACAATAGAGGGTGGTGCATACTTGCCTACTTTTGAAAAGAGAGATTCAAGTTGCTAGATGAATGGTGAGCACAGTTGCAGGAGTGTCAAGCGCCACCTTTTTATTGCCACTCTGGTGTGCTTCCTGCAATAGCAGGTGAAATCTATCTTTCTTTGTATAATGAAAATACAAATAAAAAATCTATATACACCAGTGACGTGCGGTGAGGTTCATGGTTGGTGAGGCAAACACTGTGTTAATTTAAAAACACACTTATTTTACACAAACACACAGTACACACCTCTCTGTCACTTTACACAAATACACAGTTATACACTTATGTCCCTTAACACAAATACACACAAGTCTGTCCCTTAACACAAACACACACAAGTCTGTCCCTTAACATAAATACACACAAGTCTGTCCCTCAACACAAACACACACAAGTCTGTCCCTTAACATAAATACACACAAGTCTGTCCCTTAACACAAACACACACAAGTCTGTCCCTTAACATAAATACACACAAGTCTGTCCCTTAACACAAACACACACAAGTCTGTCCCTTAACATAAATACACACAAGTCTGTCCCTTAACACAAACACACACACACAAACACCTGTGCCACTTAAAAAAACACAGCCCCCACCCTCCACAAGTGCTAAACACACATTACGTTACAAAAAGGCACTGCTTACTTACCCAAGAAGAACGACAGGCAGCAGTGACAGGAGCGTTCCTGGGACAGGCACCCTGAGCGTTCCTGGGACAGGCACCCTGAGACAGAGTGCCGGCGGGAGGCGGAAGAGGGACCCCGGATACTAAGAGCAGCTAGCAGCGGGAGCTGGCAGCCCAGCCCGGCACCGCCGCTCCCCTCCCCGCCCGCAGTACAAGTCAGAGAAATGCAGAGGAGCCCGGCAGTCCAGCATGGCGCCGCCGCTTCTCCCCCCCCCCTGCCCGCATTATAAGTCAGCGGAGGAGGAGTGCAGAGGAGCCCGGCAGTCCAGCATGGCGCCGCCGCTTCTCCCCCCCCCTGCCCGCATTACAAGTCAGCGGAGGAGGAGTGCAGAGGAGCCCGGCAGCCCAGCATGGCGCCGCCGCTTCTCCCCCCCCCCCCCCCCCGCCCGCATTACAAGTCAGCGGAGGAGGAGTGCAGAGGAGCCCGGCAAGCCAGCCCGGCACCACCGGTTCCCCCCCACACACACACTCCCCGCCCGCCCGCATTACAAGTCAGCTGACGAGCCAGGGCTACGCTGTATGACAGTGTATAGGCGGCACCTATAGAAGTTCCTTGGTAGCAGTCAGGGACGTGTTTTCTGCCTATATGAAAGCACGCCCCTGTCACTGAGACAGCGCCACTGTGCCCAATCACATCTTTCTCAGTGACAGGGGCGTGCTGTCATATAGGCAGAATGCACGTCCCTGTCACCGAGGCACCAATATAGGTGCCGCCTATACACCTTTTTTCAATTAGCTTTTACAGCCCTGTTCTAAGCCCTGCCCACTGCCGGCCCCTGACAGTCTAACTGACAGTCCATTACTGTAATATGGACAGCGGAAGGCACCGCTCTTGGTGCCTCCTAAACTAATTAATAAAAAAACAAATAGAGTAAAAATTATTATAATAATACAAAGCATATACTTATGACACATAATATGTGTCATAAGTATTTTCTTTGTATTTTATTATTATTTTAATCATTAATGACAGGGGAGGCACTGCCTCCCCTGCCTCCCCTGACTGCACGTCCCTGATATACACTGGTGTAGGATTGTGTGTTTTGTATGTCCCCATACAAAGGGGAGCACATCCCCGGAACATTGAATAAATAGGAGCATATTTTTTTTGCCGTTTTACAAGTTTCTGAGTACCGCCTTTCTCTGTTGGCTATATATCAGGGTTTCCCTGTAAGGAGAGCACCGGGCAGATTCATCAGGCTTTAAACCCTGAGTGCCGAGTCTTTATACACACATCAGCATGTTACCTTATATTAGCAGAGGCGTAGGGAGGGTGGAGCCAGCGAGCACATGCGCCGGGAGCCGATTGGTTGCATGGCGCCGCCGGCCTGCCCCCCCCCCCCCCTCCGCAAATGAGCCCTGCAATGCAGATCAAATATGATCATACTACTACTAGTAACGGGTGCATGCGCCGGTGGCTGCCCTTCCCGGCGTCTGCCTCCTGCCCTGCTCACCCAGTCCCTGCCGCCAAACGTCACGGTGAGTCTGACTCCTCTCTAAGTTGCTGCTACTGCTCGGGCCAGCTTCCGGGCAGCACAGCGCAGCAGAGTTCCAGACTCCTCCCAGACCAGTCACCTGCCCTTGCTACGCAAAGTGACTCACTCCCTCCTCCCTGGCTGCAGCAGTGTCATCCGCCTTCCCAAGTGCTGGCTGTAGCCTGGAGGAGGAGGAGGTTTTCTGCTGCCGCCCGTGCAGCCCTGCTGTGCTCAATTATATCATTATTCAAGGTGGATTTCTTTTTCTTCTACGATCCCCATGGCAGCCAATACCTTGAGTTAGACAGGTTACTTTTTTCCTCTGGAACCTCCCCCTCAGATATAAATCCCTGCTCCTCCCCTTCCTAGATGTCTTTTTTTCCTGTCTCCTTGTCAGTTAGATAGGATAGAACAGTGTTACTTTTGTTTTTGGCTCACGTCTAGAGACAGGGTTCACTCTGGTGGGAAGCAGCATGGTAGCGTGTCCCCTGTGGGGTTCCTGTCCATGTGGTCCACCTGGCTAAGATCCAGGAGAAAGAGCCGGAGGAAAACTGTAAGTCTCTATGCCTGGTTTAAGAGGATTATCTGAAAAGCTGCGGCGGCCGCACAGTAAAACAGCGTGGCGTTCTGTCCGGCGTCTGTGGATAGGACTATGTTTCCTAGAGTGCCGTGAGTGAGCGCCTTGCGTACTTCCGGTTTTGCGGCACCTAGGGAGGGAGAGAAAGCTTATATGACGGGGCTGGCAACAGTGCTCCACTGTGGAACTACATTCCCCAGAATCCTCAGTGAGCGCGCACGCTTCCGTGAGCATGCTCTGCTTAAACAGGCTCTATGAACTACACTACCCAGAATCCTTATACCGCACGCTTCTGTGCGCACTCTGCAATTAGGCAATGCCTATTTAAACCAGCCCCAAGATGGGTTGTTGGAAGCAGTGCAGAGAGAAGTTTGTTGTATACCTGAGAAGGTAAGAACTGGATGGTGACACTCTATTGGTATTCTAAAGGACTTTTATACTTGATACTAATATCATGTGTATATGATTATGCAGGAATTCGTGTGTGCATAGATGGATCTGCCTTCCCCCCTATGACTGATAGTGCCCCTGTGAGGTGAGCCTTTATGGTTCTTTGATAGGAAGAGTAGTAGTTTATTTATTTATAGTGTTAGTGATAGATATTTTTATTTATTACTTAGTGTGCCATTTATACCAAAAAAGAAGACTATGAAGAAGAAACATAGCAACTTTAAATGTATGGCTTGTGACAAAATGTTTGAAGGATCTCAGGAGAGAACATTATGCAATGATTGTGAAGTTCAGCCTCCACCTGATACTAATCAAGATAAAATGCTGAAACAGTTAATGGACTGGATGAAGCAGTCGTTTGTGTCTAAGGAAGAGTTTAAGGAATCACAGAGCCATAAGAGATCTAGGTCTCAGGTGGAATTTGAATCCGTTTCATCAGATGAGGTTTTTGAGGTGGAAGATCATACATCAGAAGAGTCTGGTGAAGTTAAAGAGGAGAATAGAGCCTTTAATTTCGAAATTGTAGAGAATGTATTAAAGAACATTTATAAAGCCATGAACTACAAAGAGACTGTTGTGCAAACAGAAGGCGAAGACGTTCTATTTGAAGATAAGTCCAAGAAGGTTAGAAATTTCCCTGTACATCAAGTAATGAAGAATTTAATATCTAAAGAGTGGGTCAATGTAGAGAAAAAACAAGGAAAATTATTTAGGATAGATCGCATGTATCTGATTAAGGATGAATCATTTATTAAGTGGTGTGACCTTCCGAAGGTAGATGCGGCGGTGGCTGAGATAACCTCGCGTACGACAATCCCTTTGGAGGACGGAGCATCTTTCAAAGATCCAATGGATCGAAGGATGGAAGGCTCACTAAGAAAGTTACATATGTCTACAGCAGTATCTTTAAAGACAAGTGTTTCAATTGCATCAGTAGCAAGAGCTTTAAGGATTTGGAGTGTGAATCTGCATTCTGATGTGGAGGAAAGGATATCTAGACCATATATTTTGAAGAATTTGGAAATAATGCAAAAAGCAATCGAATTCCTATGTGAAGCATACATCCTTTTCAGCAAGATCCATGGCAGCAGGAGTTGCCACTAGAAGAGCACTTTGGCTAAGGTCTTGGTCTGCAGATGCCCATTCTAAGAATAGGCTGGTGTCACTCCCATCATATCACTCGGGCAAGTCTCTGAAATTGCCTCAAGAAAAGAAGTTCAAATATCCAATTAATACAACTGGAAAGCAGGCATACAGAGAAGCAAAGAACTATAGGCCAGGAAGACCTTATACTCAGAGGGGTGCATTCGGTACTTCTAGAAGGTTTTTTCGGTCCAACTTTAGAAGAGGCGCAAAACAATGACAACCATGGATCCCCATTTGTCGGAGCTTGACTACTACAATTCGCAAGTCAATGGAGTCATGTAGTACAAGACAGATGGGTGTTAAGAGTGATAGAAGAAGGTTACAGTATAGAGTTTGTGCAGACCCCGGTAAGAGATCTTTTCTCTCAATCAAGAATGCCGACATCAATCTTGGAGAAAAGAGAACTATTGAAGATCCTGGAACAATTGCTGAACATCAAGGCAATAGAGAAGGTACCAGTCTCACAAGAGAGAAAAGGGTTTTATTCAAACCTGTTCCTGGTGGAAAAAGCAACAGGGGGTTTCCGGACCATTATAGATTTAAGAAAACTGAATCAGTATATAGAGATAAAAAAGTTTCGAATGGAGACATTGAAAACAATCACAGCAGGCATCAGAAGAGGAGATTTCATGGTCTCCTTAGAACTGAAAGACGCATATTATCATGTTCCTATTCACAGTCTACATCAAAAATTTCTCAGATTCTGCGTCCAAGGCAGACACTTCCAGTTCACTTGTTTACCCTTTGGGCTGACCACCTCTCCAAGGGTATTTACAAAAATATTAGTAACTCTGATTGTACATCTAAGAAAAATAGGAATCCAAATTTGTCTTTATCTCGACGACATCCTAATCTCAGCCGCATCGGTGGAAAAGGTCTTAAAAGACTTAAACATGGTGATGTCAGTCCTTCAAGATCAACCTGCCAAAGAGCCAGTTCATCCCAACAAGAAAGGTAACATTTTTGGGAGTAATTATAGATTCAGAAAATGTCAGGCTACTTCTATCAAGAGAAAGGTGTGTGAAGATTACTACTCTCTCAAAGGAAGTGGCTCAGAGGAAAACAGTACCAGTAAAGATGTGTACTCAACTCCTAGGCATGATGTCTTCCACAATTGGAGTAATGCCATGGGCACAATGGAAAATGAGAAAATTTCAGTGGGCTGTCCTACCACATATGAAAGGAAAGAAACCCAATCCCGGGTGCATAAAGTTAGATATCTCGGTAAGAAGATCTCTCGAGTGGTGGACACAGCCAAATTTAAGCAAAAGGGCTATGTCACTTTATCTACCCCAATTCCAAGTAATAACAACGGACGCAAGCCAATCAGGCTGGGGTGCTCACTTCAAGGAACACACAGCTCAAGGTCTTTGGACAAAGAAAAAAAACAAAAGATCGTCAAATTGGAGAGAGGCATAGGCGGTATGGAGAGCAATAGGCGAATTCAGTCAGAGAGTGGTTCATTCACATCTAAGAATCTTCTCAGACAACACTACGGTGGTAGCCTACATAAACCATCAGGGAGGTACAAGGAGCAAGGACCTGATGGTGGTGATCTCCAAGATAATGACATGGGCAGAAGAGAATGTCAGTTTGATAACAGCAGTATTTGTACCGGGGAAAGAGAATATCCTGGCGGACCTACTCAGTCCGAGTACAATACTTCCGGGAGAATGGGAGCTAAATCCTATGATCTTCAAGGAAGTGGTGAAGAGATTTGGATATCCGGATGTGGATCTCATGGCGACGCATACCAACAAAAAGGTGAAGAAATTCTTTTCAAGATTTTATCTTCCACATTCGTCAGCAGTGGACACCTTTTCAATCAAATGGAGTTGTCGCCTAGGGTATGTGTTCCCGCCATTCCCTTTAATTCACAGAGTTCTGAAGAAGGTGATGGAGGACAAGGTAGAAGTGATTATAATCCTACCATTCTGGCCCAGGAGAGCCTGGTTCGCAATTGCGCTCAGACTATCAATAGAAGAACAACAAATCTTTTGTGTCAGAACCAACAGAGTCATCCAGATCCGACCGCATTGTCATTGACTGCTTGGAAATTGAGTGGGATGCCTTAAGACAAAGAGGACTCTCAGAACAGACTATCTCAGTACTTCGTCAAGCAAGAAAACAAGTATCATCAGACGTTTATTACAGGGTTTGGAGAGCATTTATAAACTGGAGAGGGTCTAAGGAAGAACTGGAAACTGTACCGGCATCGGAAGTATTACAATTCTTATGTAAGGGTTTCTTTGATGGACTAGCTACAGCAACGTTAAAAGTACAGATCTCTGCACTCAGTGTCCTGCTAACAGGAGGTTGGCGGAAGATGACCTTATTATTAGATTTGAAAATCTATTAAAAGAATGAGACCACCGGTAAAGGCACTAGTTGCCTCTTGGGACTTGAACCTAATTCTTAAAGCTCTGACAAAAGAGCCATTTGAACCGTTATCGGAAATCTCTTTAAGATATTTGACATGGAAAATTGTCTTTCTAGTGGCGATTTACATCTGCCAGAAGGGTGAGTGAGATACAAGCACTTTGGGCAGAGGAGCCCTATTTAAAGATCTTACCCGATAGAGTGGTACTACGTACTAACCCGTACTTTTTACCCAAGGTCGTCTCCTCATTTCACCTTAATCAAGAAATCTCCTTGCCAAATTTCTACCCAAATCCTGAGAATGAAGAAGAGGAGATGTGGCACAAGCTATATGTGGTAAGAGGAATTATCACATACCTGCAGAGATTAAAGGAGATAAGAAAATCTAAAAATGTATTTGTTCTGCCTGAAGGAACAAGGAGAGGTCTACCGCCAACAAAAACTATATCCAGATGGATACGGGAGCTGATAACCTTTGTTTACACGATGGAAGGGAAGGAATTTCCTTCTATTATTAAGGAACACTCTACCAGGGCGGAAGCAACATCCTGGGCATGGAAGGCGAAGGCTTCTATTAAGGACATCTGTGATGCTGCAACGTGGTCATCACTGCACACGTTTTCAAGGCACTATGAACTTAACGTATCTCTGCCACAGTTTGGAACTCAAGTCTTACATGGAGTTCTTGACAAATAAAACTCTTTAATTACCTGCAAAATCTGGTCCCTCCCTTGTTTGATTATTATGCTTTGGTATTTCCCTAGATATTGGCTGCCATGGGGATCGTAGAAGAAAGTAATGGATTATGCTTACCGACAATTCCTTTTCTTCATAGAGATGCCATGGAAGCCATCAATTACCCTCCCTTGTTGTCTCTTTTTCCTAGGAACCTGTTAGTAAGGAGACACTCGAAAAAACATCTAGGAAGGGGAGGAGCAGGGATTTATACCTGAGGGGGAGTAAAAAAGTAACCTGTCTAACTCAAGGCTGCGGGATGAAATCCCTAGGTATTGGCTGCCATGGGATCTCTATGAAGAAAAGGAATTATCGGTAAGCATAATCTGTTGTTATTTTTTTTATAAAGCTAATTAATTATGGTAATAAACATCGTAATAAACTTGGGGGATTGGTGGGGCGCCCGGGGGAGGGGAGGTGTGGTGGGGAAGTAAATCTCTCTGGCTTCTGCTGCCGCCCTGCATATATCTTTATCTGTATATATATTTATTTATTTAGTTACAGCACCTTATATAGTGCATCAGATTCCATTACAGTGTCTTATATAGCGCAGCCGATTTCGTCACAGCACCTTATATAGCGCAGCAGATTCCGTTACAGTGTCTTATATGGAAAAGCCGATTCCATTACAGCGTCTTATATAGCGCAGCAGATTCCGTTACAGTTTCTTATATAGCGCAGCAGATTCCGTTACAGTGTCTTATATGGTTCAGCAGATTCCATTACAGCGTCTTATATAGCGCAGCAGATTCTGTTACAGCATCTTATATAGCGCAGCAGATTCTGTTACAGCATCTTATATAGCGCAGCAGATTCTGTTACACTGTCTTATATAGCGCAGCAGATTCCGTTACACTGTCTTATATAGCACAGCAGATTCCGTTACAGTGTCTTATATAGCACAGCAGATTCCGTTACAGTGTCTTATATAGCACAGCAGATTCCATTACAGTGTCTTATATAGCGCAGCAGATTCCGTTACAGTGTCTTATATAGCGCAGCAGATTCCGTTACAGGGTCTTATATAGCGCAGGAGATTCCGTTACAGTTTCTTCTATAGGGCAGCAGCTTCCGTTACAGGGTCTTATATAGCGCAGCAGATTCCGTTACAGTTTCTTCTATAGCGCAGCAGATTCCGTTACAGTTTCTTCTATAGCGCAGCAGATTCCGTTACAGTTTCTTCTATAGCGCAGCAGATTCTGTTACAGTGTCTTATATAGCGCAGCAGATTCCATTACAGGGTCTTATATAGCGCAGCAGATTCCGTCAGTGTCTTATATAGCGCAGCAGATTCCGTTACAGTGTCTTATATAGCGCAGCAGATTCCGTTACAGTGTCTTATATAGTGCAGCAGATTCCGTTACAGGGTCTTATATAGTGCAGCAGATTCCGTTACAGGGTCTTATATAGCGCAGCAGATTCTGTTACAGTTTCTTCTATAGCGCAGCAGATTCCGTTGCGCTTTACAATAGTAATAGTAGTACATTCAATCTGCACTATATAGTCATTGCTGCACTGTCTATTTGGCTTTTCGATTTCAGCTGATCAGCATCGGCATCAAAACAGGAGCTTAAAACATGTTCAATCACCATTCTATGCGATACCGATTCAATTTTGACTATGTAGTCAAAATTGAAGCGTAAATTGCAAGTTGTGTACGCACAATAAGGTATATTATCACCGACAATGAGGCTGCCTCTGCGTGCAGGAACAATCGTTCCTCGCAGCTCCTGAGATGTGAAGCTCAATGGATTCAACATCTTGCCACACTCCCCTAGACGTTTGAATGAATCCTTGGGTTTGCATTGCTTTTTTTGTAACCTTGTAACTTTATTACTTATCCTGCATTATATTGTATCTATTTCTCTTTACATGTTGTTGTTGCCATCAGATGGGGGCCCTGTGACTGTTAATTCCATGTGGTATACAGTGCCTTTATAGTTGTACCTATATTGCATCTCACTTGTATCCTGAAGACAAACTAATTAAACTTCAAAAAGTTGATTCTACCTCTGCTTCTATTTTACTTTATCCGAGTGCCCCCTCTATGCTTACTGCATTGTGCTCTGACATCTGGAGCTCCTAATAGTGCACCGGTGCTCCCTACATTCATCTTGGGATTGCTACCCTTAATTGTATCATGAATATAATATATATAATATATATAATGACCTGGGAAAAGAGGGTTATACGGTAAGATCATTTTTATGATTGTATATTGTGACGAAAATTCGATAGCATTGGAACATTGATATTCAGATCGGAGTATCTGTGTCTTCTTTATATGCGAGATATTAGCTCCTTTGGGGAGCCAAGTTCTTCTGTATATGCGCCTGGAGTGCCACTTCATTGCTGCTGTATAATATATGCAACCAAATTCTCTGACTGCAAACATCTCTCCCTATTCACCAATCAGACCCTATATTTCCCTTAGCCAGGATGGATGTGCGCATTACTCAGGTGCTTACCTTGCTCCCCACTGTCCCAGCTAAGGCTGCTGCTCTGTAAATGTCCAGTGACAGCAGCACCATCTGAAGGAAGAGGACAGCCATGGGCACTGACCACACTACCCCCAATATACCCCACAGATATCGTGTCTGTACCTGTATTATTAGTACTGTTATACAGGGGCATAATAGAGGCAACTGCATACACACTGGGAGGTCAGGAACCCCCCTTACAAATCCTGAGTTTGTACTAAGTGTAACGACTCGGGCTGGGGACTTCCCCCCCCCCCTCCTCCCTATCCTCAAGTTAGGCAGCTATACTAATGTAGTAACCATGCCTACTGTTATGCTGACTCCGCCCATTGTTGATTTGGTGCTGCCCACATGAGGCCACTTCCAGAAATTTTCCTGGGCCACTTTTGGTCCCCAATCCGCCCCTGGTGTCATGTGACGTCAGCCCCCCGCCCCTTCCCCCCCATGCATGCATCCCCATAAAAAGTTGGGCAATCCTCTGCTTCTGCCCTCTGCCTGCCCCCGGACCTCCTTGTCCAGAGTGAACTGCTTGGCGAGTGGGAAACTCGCCAAAGCTGTTTGCTCCTGGGGTTTGTGTATGCACATATTCACGTATCCCCCAGGCATCGGGGGAGTGGCTGAATTTGGACCCATACAAATGGGTCTGAATTGGCCCCTAAATGCAGTAACATTATTACGCCATTGGTGTAGAACTGCTATGGTTACGGTATAGAAGGGAACATTGTCTAGGTCGTCAGACACTGTCGAATGGTCGACAGTAACTAGGTCCACACCTGAAAATGATCAACATACTACAGGTCGACATTGCCAGAAGGTCAACACAAGTTTAAGCTGGGCATGGATATGGTCGACACTGAAAAAGTCAACACAACCTTTTCACATTTTTTGGTGTCAACATATTTCAACATGGACACCGTATAAGTGTACCGCTGCTCTCGCCATGCTTTGGGAATGCTGCGTCACTGCACTCAGCACACTGTTATCATCTCACTCTGGGCCTTATTCTGATCGGTGCGGCCGGATCCGAATATGCGGCCAGAACCGTGCGTGCGAAACCCTGCCTTCCATACGTATCGCCAACTCCGTCCGTACGCGGTAAGAAGGCCGAACGGACCGCACGTGTATTTTTCATGGACTACGCCTCCTCCATCTCAGGGAACCTCCCCCAACATTCGATGGTCGCAGACCATCGAATGCAGGACCGAGTGGTCTACCAGCTCCCGCAACCTCAGACCACACGGACATTTTTCCATGCAAAAGCAGGGATCTGGGCGTGCAGCTGACATCCGGCGATGTCATATGTCCGCCCCCTACACGTGCGTCACGGCCGCATTACCATACGGACGCCCAGCATTTGCATGGGAACGCCCATGAAACGCGGGGCGTATGCATATGGTAATGAGCCCAAATAGCCCTTTACGCCCCTCTCCACCCCCTGTTCGGAGTGTTCACATTTCATGCGGGATTTTGCCATACGCCCCGCTCGCACATGCGCAGAGACGCCTCTGCACATGCGCAGACACAAAACATCGGCTGCACGAACGCACGCGGATATTACCGCACCAACCAGAATAAGGGCCTCTATGACCACTTGGATTAGTAAAGTATGAACCAAGTCGGTCTGCACCAGAAAAACGTGAAAAACTCATGTTGAACTTTGAGGGTCAACCATGTCCATGTCGACCTTAAGCTTATTTTGACCTTCTCTCAATGCCGACCTAAGTTACATTGACCATTTCCAATTGTTGACCTAGTCACTGTCGGCCATTAGTTGTCAACCTAGAACCCAGGGACCGCACACCTACTGATATACACCCTGTTAGTGCCATAAGAAAATACTTGCTTTTTATAACCTCTTTCAACACATTTTATTCACAAAACACAAAATATTAAGTTACATTAGTCACAAAATGTGTACAAAACACAAACATGCTTTATTGGCATACATCAAGAAAGCCTGAGAGATGAGATATACTCATTGGAAGTATGCCTCAATGTGTCAATGCGTGCCAGTGCATACCACATCACTCCATAGCAATGGCTCAATAATCCGAGGTACATGGCCCAACATGTGGAAATATTAATAACAAAGAATCCCAATTTTTGCAGCAGTTGATGGTGGAATTGATGGTGGAATAGTTTTAATGTACTCCAGAGAGCAATGACAATTATTGTGTTCAATGGGTTGAATAAAATAAACTGTACATAGATCTGGGGAACAAATACACCATCTACAGTCCCAACACCTTATATCAAGCGAAGGGTCCTCAAACTATTTTGCTCTGGGACCCCATCAGACAATAAATATAATGACAGGACCCCAGCAAGTTACTGCAGAAGGTCATCACATCACATGTGTAGTCTGCAGACAGCTGGCAGCATTGTGGAGGCACAGAGTGATGGGAGGAGTCTAAAATAACAATTCAACAGATTTTTAAGACTCCTTGTATCACTGACTAAGATTAGAAAAGTCATCAGCCTGATGCTCAGCAACATGGAGTCACGACCCCATGTTGAGAAGTTCGGGACCCAGTTTGAGGTCAGGACCCACAGTTTGACAATTGCTGATCTAGCAGAAGCCTGGAGCAAAAGGGGGAGGTTTTTTATATTCCTCTGGGATGTTTGCCTGACAATCATTATGCTGCTGTTTTGTGTTCTTCGGTATTGTCTGTCCAATACGGCCAAAATTTTCCTTTACACTTTTCATATGTGCCGCCATTGCATTTTCCATTTTCTTGAAATCCTGCGTTATTTCTGCTTCATTCACAAAAGATGCCGCTTTAGTCATTGCACTGCGGCAAGCTTTTAGTGGCTTCTTTGATGTGTTGGCTTGTGTCTCTCCATTTTTATCATGCATGTTTGCGTTGTGAGCTGTGTTCGGGAATAATGAATCTACACTTTGTGACTTTGACATACGTTTGTGCCGAATTGGTAACACAGGCACCTGTAAATAAATAACAAGTACTTATCAACATTAGAAACAGGCAAAAACACAAATCAATGGAAATACTGTGTGTGTGTGTGTGTGTGTGTGTGTGTGTGTGTGTGTGTGTGTATGACAGATAGATAGATAGATAGATAGATAGATAGATAGATAGATAAACTGCACACACTTACTACTCCCAGTACTAAATGCCTGGCTCAGATATGTGAAGTTATGTAGAAATACAGAACTGATATTCAGCAACATCAGATTAAATAAACCACGTTTTTATGGCATACATTTAAAGTGCAGAGTGACAAAAAAGTTTTATACATAAAGAGGAGTCCAGTTGAATAAACATAATCAATACTTAGCAGCAATTGGCATAAAGTAAGAAAAAGCGGTCCTCCTCCACCAAGGTCATGGCATGCTAGAGAGCACGTTAGTCATGTGCTATTGACCACGTGACAAGTGCGTGTATTTATACAAATGTGGAAGAGAAATGATTGGCTCTGAAAAAGCGTGTACATGTGTGCCAGGCGGCAAACTCCGGGAACTGTAAGTGCCGCTATGCACATCCGCCGGGAGCTGCTGTGATGCACTTCCACCGGAAGTCCCGCCCGCGTCAGCTGACGCTGGACCTGCCCATCCCAGAAGCGTTGCCACAGCAACATAAAACATATACAGAGACTGGAAGAGAAAAATAAACAAACCACGCTAAGGGCGGTTTCACACACTCCAGCTCCTGCCGGACGGTAAAATCCCACACGGCCAGGAAGCCGTGCTGTGCACAGTAGTTGTGAATGGACACTATTGTGTCCATTCACATGGGACGGCCACGGCCCGGCCGTCCGGTTGCAGCCGGATCCCGCCACTGGAAGGGACGGCTGCCGGGCTGTGGCCATCCCCTCCATTCTAAACTGATGTGTGCAGCACGGCTCCCCGGCTGATGGTGAGTCAATGATTGAGAAATCAGATCTAACAGCTCACTTGACTATTGCGCAGTAATTTAAAGTGAGCACATTGTAGTGTCCAAGGGGAATGATTAAATAATCATTTGCATATTTTCACACTTGATAACCGTGGGAAATCACAGCCACCCCCCATTGCGGGACACTGCTACTCCCAGGTGTGAAAGCAGGACAGTCCCAAAAACAAAGGACTGTGTTGTGAAGATTGGGATATATGTATGTATGTTCGCTAAATATCAAAGTGAAGAACTTATCCTTACAGCATTGATTGTTGTCTGAGACTGGGTAGGCAGTAGAGGATATAGTCTGTTTCCTGGATGAGAGTGAGGAAGATTGCCTGAGAGGTTAATCATTTGGGAGTTTAGGTCATCAGGAGATTGAAGTCTTCTGGGT
This sequence comes from Crinia signifera, assembly GCF_055691185.1. Lineage (NCBI taxonomy): Eukaryota > Metazoa > Chordata > Amphibia > Anura > Myobatrachidae > Crinia > Crinia signifera. The sequence goes on along the minus strand of NC_139217.1, from coordinate 233,275,870 downwards.
GGAACAGGGGGCAGGTTTGTGTCCAGTGTTGGTCCAGATGTCCCCGCTGTGCTGACAGACGTATTTACTGGGTTTTGAAGCGGTGCTGCAAGTGTCTTTTGGTGTTCAAATAATTCCTCATAATCGGCAGCAGATTTTGTTTTCTATAACAGAACACAGTATGTTATGTTAGGTGGAGTCGTGTACAGGATGCAGCAACAGCTACAAACTTGTGAATATAACCAACTCTGAATCTCAACATAGACAGAAGGTCGACACAAGCAAAAAGTGAACATGGAAATGGTTGATACATGGAATGTGTAAACCATTGCCGCAATGACCATTTGAACATGTCGACCATATACATGTTGACCATATCGTGTCGGACGATTGACTGTTGACAGGACGATCGGATACCCTCGGTAAAATTTTGTTAAAGTTACTTATGTTTGGTTAAAATCAGTAGAGGGTGATTTTATTGTTTTTCTTATTTATTTTTAAACTGTCATTGCAATACTTTTTTAGAACAGCATTACCATTTACATCCAGCTGTGAGTAATCCATTACACCAATGTTGAACTGACAGAAAGGATGGTCTCACCTCAAATTGGGGAGGAAATGGCACTATTTTAATTTTTTGATTTACCATAGAGAAGACTACTTTTGGCTTTTATTTTATTTTTTTATTGAGAGCCGAGGTGTAAGTCCATCCCAATCACTTGGAGGCAATTTGGATATATGCCAGCTCCTTGAAAATGTGTCACCAACTATTGTGTGTTGGTGTCAGAGCCCACAGTGTATTGGCAGTGCTACACTCTGGCCCTTAGTCAGATCTGATTGCAGTACAAATTTGTTTGGAAAATGGACATAACCATGTGCACTGCAGGTGGGGCAGATGTAACATATGCAGAGAGAGTTCAATTTGGGTGGGGTGTGTTGAAACTGAAATCTAAATTGCAGTGTAAAAATAATGCAGTCCCTTTACACTGGACTTCTACCCAGGTCCTGACCTGGGTAGAACACGGCTAGGACCTGGGTAGAGGGCGGTGTAAATGGGTACGCCGGGTCGGATGACCTGGCTCCCATTTACATCAATGGGAGACGTACAACCTGCAGACAGCAGCATCCGCAGGTTGTACGGGGGGCACACACAGCCTGCTCTGCTGTCTGCTATACTCTGCAGACAGCAGTGGCGGCAGCGGAGGAGGTGAATGGATAGCGCTTGGAGATGATGTCATCTCCAAGCGCTGCCTCCGTCTACCCTGCGGGTGGGCACCGCAGTGTAAATGGAGTAAATTCCGGATCCCACCCGGCTTGGATCCTTCTTCCAAATGCCGGTCGGATCCAAGATTTTTGGTGTAAAAGGGGTATAAGTCTGCAGTAGCAGCAGTTGTGCCGCAAGGCTCCATTGGAAAAGCAGCAGTCAGATTTGGGTCCCACTGTGATCCACACAAGTGGTGCAGTACATGTAGATGACCCTTCAGGGCATAACGACACCTTGAGGCAGGTGACTCCTTTGCCTCTGGGTGTTATGACCATGAATGAGTGGAATCTTACCACTAGTGGAGTTTGATATATTTATTCTAACATACTATATAATCATCTATCTACACTGGATCTGTCCTTTCCTTTGAGTCAAATTTGGAGCGCTTCACTTATAATGGCAGTAAACGGATTTAACTTTGGCTCTTTAATATAAAAATTCAAGCTGATTTCTGCCATCATCAGAAATGTGTTGTCCTTCTCCAGTTTTCCTTGGTTCCTAGGTTAATAGTAAATAGCATCAGCAGCATTTTATAGAGGGTTATCTACAGTAAATTAGTCGCACTAGCTTTTTGGCCTGAAAAAAAAGGTCCATTAAATCGATCTTAGCCCAATGGTTCATTATTGGGCTATCTTGTTCTAGTCTGTTTTTTTCATCTGAAAAAGGACCAGCTTTCAGGCAATAGCACATGGGATCCAGAATTAGTTTCCAGGAGCATATGTTACAGGTATCATGGAAATATGGATACCTACGGGCTGCTTATCAGAAATGGTTCTCATGGCATGTGAAGCATAACTACTGATAAATGCCGGTTATAGGGGTCCAATGGGATAACTACGTGGGATCCATATGCCGTGGTAATTTACCATGGCTAATTGGATATCCCTCACACTTTAAATTTTTCTGGCTGATTGCAACTATGCTATTGTTATTAAACTATACAGATTATAGTCCACAATGTTTAGGTAGCTATTTCTAGCACAATAAATATGTGTTTTGCAATAAATAATATAAAAAGACTGACTTTTGAGACATACCTGACCACAAGGATGAGTTAAAAGTTCATTATAAGGGTAAAAGGGAGATTGTTTATGGAAATGTACTAGTTCTTCTAGTGTCTCATGAACTCTTGCATCTCCTGAAAGTTTGCATTGTTGATCCTTCAAAACATCAATCATAAAATGCCTGTAACGATCTGCGGCTCTACAAAGACAGTAAAAGAAAAATGGAACACCGTGTAAGGGGTCTATTGTCACTGAAAGATAAATCACACATTGTTAAAAGTCCTGATGCAGATATAGTTGCTAATCCCATTGCTGCTGCTGTTTTGGGCAAGGCAGCATTGAGAAATATTTTAATGCTGCAAAAAGCATCTGAGGACAGAAGACTGCCTTTGACAGCATTGCAGATCCAAAGACACCGAATCAGATCATTGTAATTGTCTCAGCTCTTGGCGATTTCAGTAAGCTTCAGATTACTTAGAATAACTGGCGGGACTGCTCAGCCAGTGTCAGGAAGTCTCAGATCCTAGACAGACATGTTTACAAAATGTGGACTACAGGCCGACTGTTTTGTACAATGATCTCTGTCGCAGCCCCCTTACCTCCCAACTGTCCCTATTTTCATGGGACAGTCATGATTTTTTTTTGTGCCATGATCATTCCCTTTGATGTCACGCAGAGTGTCTTCATGCCACATTACCTGTATGATAAGCTGTACCCAATTCTGCTTTCACTAACTCTGATAAGAAAACATCCAGGATCCTTATCCTTTAGTAAATCCTCTGCATCCCTGTAAGTAAAACAAAGACAAATAATAATTTCATTGAAATGGAAGAGAATAAGAAATCATCAATAGCTAGGAACTTTCATATTTAACATTTATAAAATGCATTTTGCATTCTTCTCCTCGCCGAGTAGCACAAGAACAAATAGTTTCCCACAATTCTGCAATATTTAATGATAGATTGGTAGAAAGAAAATAAAGATACATTATTTGAATTAAAAGATTGTAAAGGAGTGTACACACGGTCAATATGCTGCCGTGCGATGCGAGTCCCGATGTGATCTGATGGCATCGGGACTCACATCGCACGGCATGAAGGAGAGCAGAGAGGACAGTACCTGTCATCAGGGTGCCGGGCAGGGGCACAGATGTCAGCGTGCTGCGACACCCGAGGCCGCGGCACAGCAACAGCTCCCCCCCCGCCGTGCAGACATCAGGCCACACCCCCCGCCCTCCTCTTTAGGCGGACTTACAGGTCATCATCCCTGCAGCCCCAGGAGAAGCCCCTCTCCCTCTGGCCGCCGGAGCTATAGTGAGTATTCAGGCACAAAGACTATATAGTGCAGATCTGCACTATATAGTCTTGCCTGCCCTCACTATGTCGCTGCCGATTTGCGCTCACTCGGGAGCGTGCATTGGCAGTGCATCGTGAAAAGTACACAATCGGTATGCGATATGGCTTCCGATGTGCACTATATCGGCAACATCGGAAGCCATATTGCACCCATGTGTACGCACTATAACAAACATCAAAGCTTCTTATGTTTTTTCTTTTTAGGCTCATTAACATATGCGTATGCCCTGCGTTTCATGGAGCGTTCCCATGAAAACGCTGGGCGTACATATGGTAATGTGGCCGTGACACACCTGTGGGGGGCGGACAGCTGACATAGCCGGATGTCAGCTGCCCGCCCATATCCCTGCTTTCATTTGGAAAAATGTCCGTGTGGTCTGGAGCACTCGGTGCTGCCTGACCACTCGGTCCATCATTCAATGGTCAGCGACCATCGGAGAATGGGGGAGGTTCCCACAGATGGAGGAGGTGTTCACATGAAACATCCACTCGCGGTCTGTTCGGTCGGCGTCGTACCGCATTCGGACATGTGAGCGATCCGTACAGTAGGCGGGGCTAAGAACACTTGGTTCCTATCCGAAAAATGCATCCGTCCGATTCAACTAGAATAATGGCCGTTGTATGCATGCGGTCAAGCCTCAGATGGTATGGAGACATTCATCTTGAATTTCTTTGGATAACTCAGAGAACATTGTAAAAATTATTTGTTAACCCTATTTTTGGATTTGAAATTTCCAGGTTTCTTACATAACCAAATTAACTATGGATACCTTATGCCTTTCATAAGAACACATGTATAATTTATGGTTATATTCATGTGTGTCTTTGCGCATATACAGTATGTGTGTGTATTTTTAATGAACATAATAAATTATTTTACTATCAAAGTTAAAGGTGCAGGATACTGTAGGTATGGGTATGGGTCATAACGTCAACACAACTAAGGTCGACATGCATTGGGTCGACCACTGAAAGTCGACATGGGCTTAGGTTGACACCTCAGAAGGTCAACATGGGCTTAGGTTGACAGTCAAATGGTCAACATGGGTTTTTTGCATTTTTTATGTCCTGAATGTCAACACAGTCGATATGGACATCATATCAGTGCACCATGTCCCCTCGCTCGGCACACTATTTTATTCTCCCTTCACACCCTAGCGGATGGTAGGACATGTCGTCACACGTCAGCTAAAAAAAATGTGAAAATCCCATGTAGACCTTTTGACTGTCGACCTTATGCTTGTGTCGACCTAATGACCCTGGTGATCTAAGCCCATGTCGACCTTCTGAGGTGTTGACCTAAGCCCATGTTGAACTTTAGTTCAACTCCTCTTATGAATTGCCGTACTTTACTTGTCTGTATTTGATGGGCCTAATACAAAAGCTAATTAATGTAACAGCAATTCCCTGATTATGGTTCTCTTACATTTCCACGTAAGTACTAAAGAGGGAAAAAATGTTAATAGTTATCCTGATTCATAATGACAGACATTCTGTAACAAAGGACTTATGTTTCCACACACATGAGCTAATATCAGGTAAAACATGTGACCACAGCATGGTCTGTCATTTGTCAGTGACTGAGAGGTCTATTTGCTAAGCCCTGGAGAGAGATAAAATGGAGTGAGATAAACTACCAGCCAATCATCTCCTGTAATTTCTAAAACACAGTGTGCAACATGCGAAAGGATGTACAGTGTGTAACATGTGATCAGGCATCTACAAGGATGTCATATCAAGCTGCTCACTCAAGGGAAGGTCAGTTCTCAAACGGTACACAAGTTATATAGAAAAGGTGGAGTGGAGCGCTAAAACAATGTATAAGTTGCATATAACAACTATTTATTATTAAGGATATAAAAATGCAAATCGCCAACGAAACAAACATATGGGGTGAGATTTAATAGGATGAGAGATTCAGAAAGTGAGAGATTTGGTAAGAGATCTCCAGGTTTTTTAAAGCAGCAATCATTTACACTGTAAAACCAGTTTGATTAATCAGTGTAAATGATTGCCACTTTAACCCCTTCCCGACATTTGACGTACATTTACGTCATGGTCGGGAAGCACTTCCCGACACATGGCGTAAATGTACGTCATGGATTTAAACTGTCACCGCGTCTATAGACGCGGTGACAGTTTCAACATGTCTGCTGTCCCTGACAGCAGACATGTCCGTGCATGCCCAGGGGGGGCTGCGATGCCGCCCTCCCGTCGGCGATCGCTGTGATTGGCTGTTCAGTGTGAACAGCCATTCACAGCGTTTTCCTGTGTCACCGGCGAATAACGTTCGCCGGTGACACGGGATCAGAGGTGATTGGTGCTGTAAAGTACAGCACCAATCACCGCGGGGTGTAAGGGTGACACTGGTGTCACCCCACCTCACCCCGCCCGCCCCCAAAGGCCGTGATTGGTCCGTCGGACCGACGGACCAATCACAGCCAAGGAGGGGGATTTAAACTAACGGTGACTGCACTGCAGACGCCATTCCGGTCTGGAATAGCGTGCAGTGCGGTCACCGTACCCCCCTGCCGCCATACTGACCAGAACCTTGCTCCATACTTACCTGATCGCTGCTTCATCACTGCTTCCTGGATCCTGTTGCTACTTGTGCCTTCCTGTGCTGTGAAATTGTGCTGCTGCAGTGTAATAGCTAGATAGAGAGATAGATAGAGAGATAGAGAGAGATAGAGAGAGATAGAGAGAGATAGAGAGAGATAGAGAGAGATAGAGAGAGAGATAGTGTCAGAGAGTGCTATATTTTGTGCTGCTGCAGTGTGATATAGTTATAGATAGAGAGAGAGAGATAGAGAGAGAGAGATAGATAGAGAGGCCTAGTGACAGAGTGCTATATTTTGTGCTGCTGCAGTGTGATAGTTATAGAGAGATAGAGAGAGATAGAGAGAGAGAGATAGAGAGAGATAGTGACAGATTGTGCTATATATTTTTTATATAACTGACTGCTGCCCCCTCCTTTTGTGCTGATCAGTATAAATTAACTGATCAGCAACTTTTTGGGGGCGCAGGTTTTTTTTTATATATAGATATACCTGTCAGTGCTGCTGCTGCAGTGTCATAGAGTGATAGATAGTGAGAGATAGAGAGATAGAGAGAGATAGTGACAGAGAGTGATAGAGAGTGCTAAATTTTGTGTCTGCTGCCCCCGCCTTTTGTGCTGATCACTATATCTGAGGTGATCAGCAACTTTTTTGGGGGTACAGAGGTTTTTTTTTTTTTATATATACCTGTCAGTTGCACCAAAGGTTGTGCACCTGCTGCACCTCACTGGTAATCAGTGTCGCATCACTGATCACCTTTTTTTTTGTGTGTGTGCTGTGGGGTCTTTTTTTAATTTTTTTTTTACACACACTGTGATTTTGTGGGTGTCCTGTGGCCGCTGTGCGCTGATCAGTGACGTACATCACTGATCATCTTTTTCGGCACAGGGTTGATCTATTTTTTTTTTTTTTTTGATCAAATTCCTGTTGCCTTTGAGCGCTGTTCAGTGACAGACGTTACTGACCAACATCTGTGCTCAATTTTTGGCGCAGGACCTTTTTTTTTTTTTTTTAACCCCTTACATTTTTTATTTTTAACCCCTTCATTTTTTTTTTTTTATTGGTATAAAGTATTTTTTTTTTTTCTGCACTACATACACACTACACACTACATACCCCCCGGATTGAAATAAAGTTTGTACCCCCCCCTACACTATACACGTGTTGAAACATTTCACTACCAGTAACACAAAAATAAAAATGGCATCCCAAATGTCCTCCCAAATGTCCTCCCAAATGTCCTCCCAGTCATCCAGGAGAATGTATTCAGTGGAGGAGGCATATGCCATGCTTGCTTCTGACTCTGACACAGCCAGTGATGCAAGCGGGGAATTTGAAGGATTTGCCTTAAGCTCCTCTTCCTCCTCTGGTGATGAGGGACCCCCTCAAAGACGCCCCCGTAGAGCAGCGGAGACCCCCCCCCAATAATTGATCTCGTATGGACCCCACCACCAGACAATTTTGAGCCCCAGGTTCCTGAGTTTTTGGCCATGCCAGGAATCCAATTTGATTCCACAGGTCTCAGAGAAATTGACTTTTTCAAATTATTTTTCTCTGATGATTTTATAAATTTAATGGTGGACCAAACTAATTTATATGCCCAGCAGTTTATTGCTCAAAACCCCACGTCATCATTTGCTAGGTGGACCCCTGTAGATGCAGTAGAGATGATGACGTTTTGGGGTCTGGTGTTTCATATGGGCATAGTAAAAAAGCCAGAAATTAGGCAATATTGGAGTACAGATGTTCTGTACAGTACTCCATTTTACCGTATGGCCATGACCCGGACTCGATTTGAGACAATTCTTAAATTTATACATTACACCGATAATGCACAGTGCCCACCCAGAGATGATCCCACCTTTGACCGGCTATTCAAAGTCAGGCCGGTCATTGATCATTTCAGTGCCAAATTTGAAGAGGTGTACATCCCTGAAAAATTTATTTGTATCGACGAGTCCCTTATACATTTTAAAGGAAGGGTTAAATTCCGCCAGTACCTTCCCAGTAAGAGGGCAAGGTATGGCATAAAAATGTATAAACTGTGTGAAAGCACCTCAGGGTACACCCACAGGTTTAGGGTTTATGAAGGGAAGGATTCAAGAATTGAACCGCCAGAATGCCCCCCCTCCCTCGTAGGTGTTAGTGGGAAAATTGTCTGGGATTTAGTGCACCCCTTCCTGGATAAAGGTTATCACCTCTATGTGGATAACTTTTACACCAGCATCCCCCTGTTTAAGGCCCTTGGTTCAAGAGGTACAGCAGCTTGCGGTACTGTGCGCAAGAACCAAAGAGGCCTCCCAAAAACGCACATTGCCCAAGTAATGAGAAGGGGTGAAAGCAGGGGAATATGCAACGAAAATATGTTGTTGGTCAAATATAAGGACAAGAGGGATGTCCTTATACTGACAACAATTCACGGAGACAGTACCACCTCCATCCCTGTACGAGGTACCAGTACCCACACCTCCAAACCTAATTGTATCCTGGATTACAATAGGTACATGGGCGGAGTGGATCTTTCAGATCAGGTACTGAAGCCGTACAGTGCCCTGCGGAAAACAAAAATCTGGTACAAGAAGGTGGCCGTGTATATCATCCAGATGGCACTGTATAACGCTTACGTGCTATTCCGTTCTACCGGCCAGAGGGGGACATTTATGCACTTTCAAGAGGAAGTCATAAAGGGCCTAATATTTGGGAAACAGCAGGCAGAGGGCCCCAGTACTTCTAGTACTGGTCCCCGTATTGTACTAGGGCAGCATTTTCCTGATGAAATCCCCTCCACTGGAAAAAAGGGCAGGACACAAAAAAGGTGCAAAGTTTGCTATAAAAAGGGAATAAGAAAGCAAACTATTTTCCAGTGTGACACTTGCCCCGACAAACCCGGCCTATGTATAAAGGAGTGTTTTAAAATATACCACACATCTATGGAATATTAGGTTCATAATTTCACCGTGCTTCGGGGGTCTTGCTAATGCCACATAGCACCCACCATTCATTCCACCAGAATCTGAGCCGCAAAATCCAAAAATCACTCCTTCCCTTCTGAGTCCTGCCATGCACCCAACTGGTATTTTTTGGTCACATGTGAGGCATTGCCATACTTGGGAGAAATTGGGGCACAGATTTTGGGGTGCTTTTTCTCCTTCATTCCTTGTGAAAATGAAAAATTTTGAGCCAGAACTGCATTTTTGTGTAAAAAAATGTAATTTTTCATGTTCACTGCCCACTTGTATCAAAATTGGTGACACCCCTGGGGGTTTGAAATGTACACTATACCCCTAGATGAATTCCCTGAGGGGTGTACTTTGCAAAATGGGGTGACTTGTGGGGGGGTTCCACTGTATTGGTGCAACATAGCACCCACCATTCATTCCACCAAAATCTGTGCTGCAAAATCCAAAAAGCACTCCTTCCCTTCTGAGTCCTGCCATGCACCCAACTGGTACTTTTTGGTCACATGTGAGGCATTGCCGTACTTGGGAGAAATTGGGGCACATATTTTGGGGTGCTTTGTCTCCTTCATACCTTGTGAAAATTAAAAATTTTGAGCCAGAACTGCATTTTTGTGTAAAAAAATGTAATTTTTCATGTTCACTGCCCACTTGTATCAAAATTGGTGAAACCCCTGGGGGTTTGAAATGTACACTATACCCCTAGATGAATTCCCTGAGGGGTGTAGTTTGCAAAATGGGGTCACTTGTGGGGGGGTTCCACTGTATTGGTGCTTTGGGGGTCTTGCTAATGCGACATAGCACCCACCATCATTCCACCAGAATTTGTGCTGCAAAATCCAAATATCACTCCTTCCCTTCTGAGTCCTGCCACTTTTTGGTCACACATGAGGCATTGCCGTACTCGGGAGAAATTGGGGCACAGATTTTGGGGTGCTTTGTCTCCTTCATACCTTCTGAAAATGAAAAATTTTGAGCCAGAACTGCATTTTTGTGTAAAAAAATGTAATTTTTCATGTTCACTGCCCACTTGTATCAAAATTGGTGAAACCCCTGGGGGTTTGAAATGTACACTATACCCCTAGATGAATTCCCTGAGGGGTGTAGTTTGCAAAATTGGGTCACTTGTGGGGGGGTTCCACTGTCTTGGTGCTTGGGGGGTCTTGCTAATGCGACATAGCACCCACCAAAATTCCACCAGAATCTGAGCTGTAAAATCCAAAAATCACTCCTTCCCTTCTGAGTCCTGCCATGCACCCAACTGGTATTTTTTGGTCACATGTGAGGCATTGCCGTACTCGGGAGAAATTGGGGCACAGATTTTGGGGTGCTTTTTCTCCTTCATTCCTTGTGAAAATGAAAAATTTTGAGCCAGAACTGCATTTTTGTGTAAAAAAATGTAATTTTTCATGTTCACTGCCCACTTGTATCAAAATTGGTGAAACCCCTGGGGGTTTGAAATGTACACTATACCCCTAGATGAATTCCCTGAGGGGTGTAGTTTGCAAAATTGGGTCACTTGTGGGGGGGTTCCACTGTCTTGGTGCTTGGGGGGTCTTGCTAATGCGACATAGCACCCACCAAAATTCCACCAGAATCTGAGCTGTAAAATCCAAAAATCACTCCTTCCCTTCTGAGTCCTGCCATGCACCCAACTGGTATTTTTTGGTCACATGTGAGGCATTGCCGTACTCGGGAGAAATTGGGGCACAGATTTTGGGGTGCTTTTTCTCCTTCATTCCTTGTGAAAATGAAAAATTTTGAGCCAGAACTGCATTTTTGTGTAAAAAAATGTAATTTTTCATGTTCACTGCCCACTTGTATCAAAATTGGTGAAACCCCTGGGGGTTTGAAATGTACACTATACCCCTAGATGAATTCCCTGAGGGGTGTACTTTGCAAAATGGGGTGACTTGTGGGGGGGTTCCACTGTATTGGTGCAACATAGCACCCACCATTCATTCCACCAAAATCTGTGCTGCAAAATCCAAAAATCACTCCTTCCCTTCTGAGTCCTGCCATGCACCCAACTGGTACTTTTTGGTCACATGTGAGGCATTGCCGTACTCGGGAGAAATTGGGGCACAGATTTTGGGGTGCTTTTTCTCCTTCATACCTTCTGAAAATGAAAAATTTTGAGCCAGAACTGCATTTTTGTGTAAAAAAATGTAATTTTTCATGTTCACTGCCCACTTGTATCAAAATTGGTGAAACCCCTGGGGGTTTGAAATGTACACTATACCCCTAGATGAATTCCCTGAGGGGTGTAGTTTGCAAAATGGGGTCACTTGTGGGGGGGTTCCACTGTCTTGGTGCTTGGGGGGTCTTGCTAATGCGACATAGCACCCACCAAAATTCCACCAGAATCTGAGCTGCAAAATCCAAAAATCACTCCTTCCCTTCTGAGTCCTGCCATGCACCCAACTGGTATTTTTTGGTCACATTTGAGGCATTGCCGTACTCGGGAGAAATTGGGGCACAGATTTTGGGGTGCTTTTTCTCCTTCATTCCTTGTGAAAATGAAAAATTTTGAGCCAGAACTGCATTTTTGTGTAAAAAAATGTAATTTTTCATGTTTACTGCCCACTTGTATCAAAATTGGTGAAACCCCTGGGGGTTTGAAATGTACACTATACCCCTAGATGAATTCCCTGAGGGGTGTAGTTTGCAAAATGGGGTCACTTGTGGGGGGGTTCCACTGTCTTGGTGCTTGGGGGGTCTTGCTAATGCGACATAGCACCCACCAAAATTCCACCAGAATCTGAGCTGCAAAATCCAAAAATCACTCCTTCCCTTCTGAGTCCTGCCATGCACCCAACTGGTATTTTTTGGTCACATGTGAGGCATTGCCGTACTCGGGAGAAATTGGGGCACAGATTTTGGGGTGCTTTTTCTCCTTCATTCCTTGTGAAAATTAAAAATATTGAGCCAGAACTGCATTTTTGTGTAAAAAAATGTAATTTTTCATGTTCACTGCCCACTTGTATCAAAATTGGTGAAACCCCTGGGGGTTTGAAATGTACACTATACCCCTAGATGAATTCCCTGAGGGGTGTAGTTTGCAAAATGGGGTGACTTGTGGGGGGGTTCCACTGTATTGGTGCAACATAGCACCCACCATTCATTCCACCAAAATCTGTGCTGCAAAATCCAAAAATCACTCCTTCCCTTCTGAGTCCTGCCATGCACCCAACTGGTACTTTTTGGTCACATGTGAGGCATTGCCGTACTCGGGAGAAATTGGGGCACAGATTTTGGGGTGCTTTTTCTCCTTCATACCTTCTGAAAATGAAAAATTTTGAGCCAGAACTGCATTTTTGTGTAAAAAAATGTAATTTTTCATTTTCACTGCCCACTTGTATCAAAATTGGTGAAACCCCTGGGGGTTTAAAATGTACACTATACCCCTAGATGAATTCCCTGAGGGGTGTAGTTTGCAAAATGGGGTCACTTGTGGGGGGGTTCCACTGTATTGGTGCTTGGGGGGTCTTGCTAATGCGACATAGCACCCACCAAAATTCCACCAGAATCTGAGCTGCAAAATCCAAAAATCACTCCTTCCCTTCTGAGTCCTGCCATGCACCCAACTGGTATTTTTTGGTCACATGTGAGGCATTGCCGTACTCGGTAGAAATTGGGGCACAGATTTTGGGGGGCTTTGTCTCCTTCATTCCTTGTGAAAATGAAAAATTTTGAGCCAGAACTGCATTTTTGTGTAAAAAATTTAATTTTTCATTTTCACTGCCCAGTTGGACCACAATTGGTGAAACCCCTGGGGGTTTGAAATGTACACTATACCCCTAGATGAATTCCCTGAGGGGTGTAGTTTGCAAAATGGGGTCACTTGTGGGGGGGTTCCTAAATTTTAGCATCTTATGGTGCCTAGAAACCTACATGGTGCCTAAAAAATAATCTCATAAAAAGGAGGCTCCAAAATCAAGTAGTTGCTCCTTCTATTATGAAGCCTGTGGTTTGGTCAACGTGCACACTAGGGCCACATATAGGATATTTATGAAAACAAAAGAATTGGGGGAATCAATTTTTAGTCACATTTCTCTAGTAAAATGTACTGTGTTCCTTAGAAAAATGTATTAAAATTGCAAATCTGCAAAAAAAATGAAATTTTGAAATTTCACCTACACTTTGTTTTAATTCCTGTGAAACACCTAAAGGGTTAACAAACTTCCAAAATGCTGTTTTGAATACTGTGAGGGGTGCAGTTTTTGAAATGGCATCATTTATGGGGGTGTCTCACATACAAGTCCCTCAAAGTCACATCAGAACTGAACTGGTCCCTAAAAAAATCAGTGTTTGAAATTTTCTTGAAAATTTGAGAATTTGCTATTCATATTGTAAGCCTCCTAGTGTCCAAAAAAATTAAAAGGAAGTTGAAATAATGATGGAAACATAAAGTAGACATATGGTCTATGTTAGTTATTAACTATTTTGAGTGGTAAGATTATTTGTCTCACAAGCAGAAAATTTAACATTTTGCAAATCGCTAAATTTTCCATTTTTTCACGACATTTTGGTATTTTTCACAAAAAAACACAGACTGTATCGACCCAAATTTACCACTAATTTGAAGTACAATGTGTCACGAAAAAACAATCTCAAAATCACTGGGATAAGTAAAAGCAAAAAAAAGTTATCCCCACTTAAGTGAGACATGTCAGATTTGAAAAAAATGGCTCTGTCAGGAACGCAAAAACTAGCTCTGTCAGGAAGGGGTTAAAAAACCTGGAGATTTCTTACCAAATCTCTCACTTTCTGAATCTCTTATCCTATTAAATCTCACCCTTGAACTTCAAAATTATAGGTTAGGTAAAGGACACAGAAGAATAATTTATACTTATAGAGAGTTCCACTTGTTCCTATAATGCTATGGGGTAGATGTATGAAGCAGTGATAAGAGAGGAGAAGTGATACAGTGCCTGGTACTTTATCAAAGGCCAATCAGTTTCTGACTGTTAAGTAACAGGCTGGGTTTAAAAAGTAACAGGTTTGCTCCTTATCAGAGCTGGGGGTATGTCTGCACTCTAAAGAAAAATTAAGTTCATATGATCCGCGGATCAATTCCCCACATTTACATCAATTGGTTTGTGGGGGTGCAGTTCCCAAACAGTAGAGATTTAAGCAATAGGCAAGAAGAAAAAAGGACTGTTGTTCAGGGAGCGCACCTTGTGCGCTCCCTGAATAACAGTCCTTTTTTCTTCTTGCCTATTGGGTTTAAAAAGGGACAATTAGTAGCTGATTGGCCGGTGATAAAGTACCAGGAACTTTATCATTTCTCCTCCCTTATCACTGCCTCATACATCTACCCCATAGTCCTTTAACTATGGTGAAGCCCCAGCTGAATCCACGTCATATAGGATCAAACACTGATGGAATCCATATACCTGGCTTGGTTTGGAGTACTGCTGGAGGATGTTAGGCTCCTGGAGTTGGAGACCACCCCACCATATTACGGAAGGATTATTCCAAGGATTGGCAGGTGGTGTTGTCCCAAAAGGCAATGTGGTAGGAAAGGGGTTTAGTCACACCCAAAGGTATAGAGGTTGGAGCTGGTCCAAAGCGGGGGCCAAACGTTAGCTACTTGTGACCTATTAGGCTAATATAGGCTTAGTGCTTCGAGGAAGCACTGAGCCTATATTAGCCTAATATGACACAAGAATGCTTAAGGACAAGCAGCTAAACTAATAGTTTGCATACTTTTTACAATGTGTGCTTGAAGTTACTGGGAACATAGCAATTATAAATTGTAATAAAGTTCTTTCTATGTTTTTCAGACCCTCTGATTAATTTTTATAGCTTCTCAGTTTTTTAGGGCAAATGAAGATTTGCCCTATTCAATTGGGGTAGAGAAAAATACCTGGATTTGCCGCCGATCCTCATATTTTCACCCTTTTTGAGGCATTTATTTTGCAAGCCTTTTGGCTAAAAAATTGTATAACCCCTTTTAGGCTGTTGGACATTGTTACATATGCCCCAATGAGCCCGAGTTCGCTAGAGGTGCGGGATGCATATGGAATAGCATCCTAATATGCTGGAGATGTCGGACAATTTTTTAAAGCGGCAATCATTTACAAGGCATGGTTTTACCTTGTCAATGAATGCCGCTTTAAAAAAATGTCTGTGTTCAGCCCCAATGTATGCCCTACCAGATCACAGGCTTAGGCACAGATAAGTAAAACACAGCGGGCCAAATGTAATAGGGTGAGAGTTTCAGAAAGTGAGAGATTTTGGGAGAGTTTTCCCATCTTTTTTAAAGCAGCAATCGATTACATGGCAAACCCAGGTTGATTTTGCCGTTGAAATTGATTGCTGCTTTTAAAAAAAAATGGGAAAACTCTCCCAAAATCTCTCACTTTCTGAAACGCTCACCCTATTACATTTGGCCCAGTGTTTTTTAAATAATACAGATAATTCAATCAAAACTAATTTGTTTGGTTATGGTTGAAGCTAGCTTATGAAAGCGTTACATGAATAATAATTTTGCATGAGCTCCTTGCCTACTGCATTATAAGCATAGTTTTTCAAATATATCCATTCCTTTTAAATAGGTATATCTATTTTACACACACAAATTATCTGTTGTCATTGTGCATATCTGTCTAGATCAGTGATGGCTAACCTTGACACTCTAGCTGTTGTTGAACTAAACATCCCAGAATGCCCTGCAACAGTTTTAGCATGGCCAAATAGCAAAACTGTAGCAGGGCATGCTGGGATGTGTAGTTCTACAACAGCTGGAGTGTCAAGGTTAGGTTAGCCATCACTGGTCTAGATGATGATCAGATCACACCTTGGTTTTAATAACTTGGAACTTTAGACCAAAGGTATTGAGAAATTCCAGGCAAGTCTCTGATGTTTTAAAGGAATAATCATTTTAAAAAGCAAAAGCAACCTTACGTCCTGCACCTTCTTAATACCGGGATACACAGCAATTTGTTATTAACCCCTTGAGTGGTGGGTTTTGCTGGAGCAGGACAAACCTACTAGGGCAGGTTTGTCCTGCCCCAGCAAAACCCACCACAGAAAGTAGGATGCCGCCCCTCACCTCCACTCCCCCCCCCACCCTCACCTCTGCTCCGGCATTAGTATGCCAGAGCTCCCCTGCTGCCGCTTCCCCCTGCCGCCTGTCAGTCATCACACAGACTCTGGGATGTTTCACGGTGGCTCGGGAGGACTCGGGTGCCTGAACTCTCCCGAGTCTCCCCGAGCCGCACTGACCATCCCCGAGCCTGCCGCCTACGTCACTGATGCAAACAGTGAATGGCGGCTGGCAGCAGGGGAGCTGCGGTGTACGATCTCCGGAGCAGAGGGGGTGGGGGGGAGGTGACAGGAGGGGGGTGACTGAGGGGACCCCTAAAGGTAGGCGCACCTAATGCAAAGTGGTATGCCTGGAAATTTTCCGGGATAGCCCACTGCGGCTTACCACACAAGGGATTAACACCAACAGAACCCATTGTGTGCTTTATTGGAAGTTGGATAATTACCCCCAAATGGAGCATTGTTTAAAACATTACTTATGAAGGAGGATTATTGAAAAACTGCTACCTGCTTGCAAATTCCCCAGCTGAATGACTTTAAGCAGATAAGAGTTATAAAGGGTCATATGAAATATTATTATAATGAGAATTTTATGAATTAATACGTGGATATTGTGTGTTGTTGCAATATTAATGAATTAATTCAGTTACCATTTATTTTTAATTTATATGATTATATTTTAGTCATGTATTCCTTTTTATAATTAATAAATATTAATTAGTTCAACACAGTGCTCTCTCTTATTACCTAATTTTGGTTAAGGGATACTTAACCTCCTGTAGTAACATTCGATGTGCATTACATTTTGATTTGATTTCTATTCGATTTTGCTTCTATAAGCAAAATCGAATAGAAAAATAGAGCATATCTCACCGTGTGTACCCTCTATAAGCCTTTAGTGAGTACACACGGTGAGATATGCACTATTTTTCTATTTGATTTTGCTTATATAAGCAAAATTGAATAAAAGTCAAATCAAAATCGAATGCACTTCAAATCTTGGCAGGCAAGTCTTGGCAGGCAAGACTATCTAGTGGAAATCTAATAGTAGATAGTGCAAATCTATGTAACTATGTAACTTCAGAAAAGGTCGATTAGGCCAAATGTAATTGAAATCACACCGTTTGTACCCACTATATTAGGATATAACATTTGCACAGTCCAAATAAGGACCCTCTCTCGGTCTCTAGTTATAGACCTATATCTCTTTTAAATGTCGATATCAAGATATATACAAAGCTGTTGGCTAACAGCTTGGGGCCTTTACTCCCGGACCTGGTCTACCCCGACCAGTTGGGCTTTATATCCGGTCGCCAGGCCTTTGACAATACGCGTCGCACGATTGATGTAATTCATGCTATTCATCAGCAGAAAACCCTGGTGCTAATCTTGGGTTTGATGCAGAAAAGGCCTTCGACCGGATTCAGTGGCCCTTTATGTTTCAGACACTCCAATCAGTAGGTATCTCTGGTAGGTTTTTCCGGGGAATCTCAGTTCTCTACGATAATCCCAGAGCTGCTGTGCTGGCCAACGGGGTTATGTCCTCTCCGTTTTCTATTACTAATGGGACCCGCTTATTTTTGCTCTTTCAATCGAACCTTTAGCGGCACGTATAAGAGCTAAACCTAATATAAAGGGAATCAGGGTGGGTGAAGTGGAGCATAAAATAATCCTGTACGCAGATGATGTCCTGTTAACAATTTCTGACCCGGTTAACTCCCTCCCCCACCTTCTCCAAGAGATAGAGATCTTCGGGATGCTGTCGGGCTATAAAATCAACTCGCTTAAAACGGGCCAAACTGGCGTCTTCCTATGACCTCTGCTGGAATAGACGACAACTCAATTATTTGGTCATTGCTATTACAAAAAGTTATCACCAACTTTATCAAACTAATTATCCTAAACTAATTGCCCGCTTCAAAAAGATCTATCTGATTTGGGAGCACATTGTATATCTTGGATCGGTAGGGTTAATGCCGTCAAAATGAACCTTTTACCAAGACTTCTTTATTATTTTCAAACCCTTCTGATTCGGGTTCCCCCTAGTATACTTAAATTTTTGCAACAAAAAATCATGGACTTTATTTGGTTCAATAAAAGACCAAGAATTGCTCGTTCGGTCATCCAAAGATGCTCTTCCAGCGATGGTCTTGGGGTTCCGAATTTCAAATTATATTATTTTGCAGCAGGACTAGCACAATGTGTCCTCTGAATTAGGCCCAGTTCGGAGAGGGTGTGAATTGAGTCTCAGGCTCTTACACTTCACTCTGTTTCTTCTCTTTTGTGGCTTCCCAGATCTATTCACCCTAAATTATCCAAAACTCATCCATCAATATCTCACTCTCTTGACATTTGGGATACGGCCAATAAGTTATTTAAACTCTCATCCTCTCCCAGCCCCTTAATCCCTTTATATGATAATCCTAATTTTCGTCTGGGATGCTCCCCAAGGACCTTAACAATTGGTGGGAAAATGGGATTATTTTTCTTAAACGATATATATCTCAAATCTCCTCTTTTCCCACATTTGCAGATATACAAACCAAATATTCCATTCCTCATAAATGTTTCTACCAATTTCTTAGATTGAGACACTTTTACTCCTCAGCTAATGCTCAATTATCCGCTAGACCTCTCACCCCATTAGAACACTTGGTTTTCCGCTGGGCTTTCACTAGGGGTCTTATATCAGCTTTATACCTTTCCTTATTTCCCCAGCTTTCTAATACTAGAGTCTCTTTTGAAAAGGCCTGGGAATCTGACTTGGGGGAGTCGTTGGATGATGAAGAATGGTCCGATATTTACTCCAATGTTGCCTCCAGTTCGATTTGTGTAAGGCTAAAAGAGAACACCTATAAACTACTCTACAGATGGTATTAGGTCCCAACTAGACTCAACAAAATTAACCCAGAGGTCTCCCCCTTATGCTGGAGTTGTGGGAACTCGGATGGCATGTTCTTACATATCTGGTGGAGTTGCTTGACTCTTGCTCCCTTATGGCAGGATTTGACAGCTCTAGCTAATTCAATACTATCTATCACTATCCCCTTTAAGGTGAGCCAACTTCCTCCTTTCTATGGATATCCCAGATGCAACCCGAGCTCAAAATAAACTGTTTAATCTTATGGTATTAGCGGCCAGAACCGCCATAGCGGGACACAGAAATCTTCAACAATTCCATCTCTGGACGAAATTATAGCTAAGATCTGGCATATCCATTCTATGGAGCACGTCACTATCATCTTGAAAGGCTCTTCCAAAAAATGTATTAGGGGTTGGGAATCCCTGGACTAGCCACTTTAATATACCCCTGGCCTTCCAATAGGAATACAGTTTCTGATTGGAGGATTCCCTACCTTTCGCCCTGTCCAGTTAACTGGGGCCAGTTGGGTAGAACTTCTTGCCCCTTCCTCTTATCCTTCCATCCTTTTCTTTCTCTTTCTCTTTCTCTTCTCCATCACCTCTTTTCTTTCTAGCTCTATTTTCAACATATCATTTTAATAAATACCTAATAGTTTCTCTCTCTTAAATTGACTATAAAAAATGTTAGTGATGCCTTTTTTTTTCTTCTTTCTTTATAATTTCAATATAATTCCACAGTTTATGAACCTCTGTGCAGGTTTCTCATCTTGCTTTTATTGTTGAATTTCTTGGTATTTTACTAATAAAATGTATATTAAAAAAATAAAAATAAATAACATTTGCACAGTTCCTTGCAATCACACTATATTGGGTGGGGGTGTGGGGGTATTCAGTTGGTTTAGTTTTTTCTCATAGGTGAAAAGTAATTAATTTCAAGACTATGCAATTGCAGCCATTTTCATCACTATTGTAGGCATTTTTCCAATGACTTTCTTTTTTTATTGAAAACACATTGGTGAAAAATGCCTCAAATACCATTGAAAAAAAGCACATTTGTCAACCAAGGTGTTTTTGCCACTTAAGAATATTTTAACATAGGCAAAAAATGGTCCCTCTAATTTATTAGCTTTTGCCATAAAAAAATGGAGAAATGTAATAATCGGACCTTATTAAATACGGACATTTATTTGATATGCTTACTTTCTTGTGATGATACCATGAAACCATTCAGGGATTCCATTTTTTAAAAACCACTGTGATTGTGTGTCAATGAACCATTTTACAGATGGTTTGTTTTCTTCCATTTCTTCTTGAAAAAAACACCACCTAGAAATACAAAACGATACAAAAAGAGGGCTTGATTCATATATATATATATATATATATATATATATATATATATATATATATTTTAAAAGCATGCAACTAGGCAAAACCATGCCAGATTATCTAAGCTTCCAAAATGTTTTTATTGCAAACATTGAACAATATAATGTAATAAGCAATTACAACAATTTCAAATGCAATCTTATTCCATTTTTCCTAAATCGTCACAGGAGACATTGACAGTGTCCCACAGATTGGTAATTGTACATGAATGTCTCTATGGAATTGTTACACATGAACATCAGCATTTAAATAATTAAGGATATGAAGAGTGACAAAGTACACATCTTACTATGAATAATCTAAACATGTGTCATTATTTTTGAATTAAACTTTAATAATGAATAACAGTAGATGTATCTCTGATTTAATTTAGAATTGTACATGGAATAGAAAGATTATTTTTGTCGCCTGTTGAATTTTTATATTATGTTGTTGGCGACAGAGAAGTTTGACAGCCTATTTTAAGGTAAGAAAGGGGTGTTGAGCTGCTCAACACCCCTTTCTTTTCTTGTTCATTCAGTACAGGACTAACTATCCTGTCCCAGAGCAGCAGCTAGGGAAACACAGCTCCAGCCAGGCGCACCTGCACCCAGACCCACTCTGTGTGGTCAGGGTCACCACCACCCCTTTTTCTATTTTAAGGTAAGTTTAGGTTGAAAGAAAAATAAAAGGAAGGGGGAGAAAGAGAAGGGGAGGAAGAAGGGAAGGAAAATTACAAGCCACGCGTGTCCAGGCTGTGCACCCACACCTGCTGTGTGATTAGGTTATTGGGGGATCCTGTAAGAGCATTCTAGTTTCGTACCAGAGAGTTGAACGGAACCATTTCTGAATTTGTTGCTTGGTAATTGTTGGTATCTATATAACTCTCCCAAGTTTCAAAAAAAAGTTTTGTTTGAGATTCTTTGTGTAAGGTTGTTTCAGTCCACTCTAGTTTGAATATCTGTAATAACTTTTCTTGAAACATATTAAAGGAGGGAGGGGTGGCTGATATCCATTATTGTATGATACATTTTCTCGCTACTGCAGAAAGACATAACAGCAATTTTTTGCAACCAACGGAGATTTTTGGGGTAGTTGGTAAGTGTCCCAGGATGACCCATTCTGGTGTTAGTAATAAATATATTCTCTAAGCTTTAAAAGTGATAAAAGGGAGAGTGATAAGCAGCCAGCTAATCAGCTCCTACCTGCCATGTCACAGACTGTGTTTGAAAAATGACAGACAGGAGCTGATTGGCTGGCTGTTTATCACTCTCCACTCTCTCACTTTTGTAGCTTAGAGAATCTGGCCCTAAAGCAGTATAATATCATACTTGCCTACTTTTCAGTGCTTCAGATACTGATATTTCAGGCACTGATATGCAGTTCAGGGTGAAGGGATGCTGATGTCATTAAGCCCTGCCCCATACCAGCTAAATGTGTCAATTTCTGGCTCTACAGAGAGGGGGCTAGGCTAAAATGATTCAACTTGGGTAATCTTAACCCCACTCCCCCAGGAGGAGTCAGGAAGATGTGGGCTACTTACCCAACTTTGCCTGGGAGGCAGACATGGTTTTTGTGAGATTATATATATATATATAGATAGATAGATAGATAGATAGATAGTGTGGGGCACACTATACACTAGCCATGGATACTAAAAACATTATATTCATATTAAGTTTCTGGCGTATAGAAGCTACTTTACCTGTTTTTAATTGAGTAGGTTTCTATAAGCTATATGGTCTTTGAGAAAACAAACATAATACATAATAATAAATAAACAGTCAGACATTTCAAAGTAATTTAGATGAGCATATTTCATAATTAGGGTGTTTCATTGCAGTGTCATATTGCCTTTGGGGATAATGATATGTCTAGAGACTGTGTCATTTCTTTAACATTGTTTACAGAACTATGGGGAACAGTGTGTGAGACAGTAGATTTTTCTACAAAACTTAACCTTTTGCAGTCCAAATTTTGTTTTGCAATTCAAACTGTCTGGTTTAAATATTTAAATTAATTGTAATGGTCTACTTTGAATTATGTTAATGTTCTTATTTTAAAGTGGCTGACCATTGGATCTGCTACTAGTGCTAGGGCTGTTGAGCCTGGCTAGACATTGGACTTGAAAAGGTTAACACATTTATTAAAAAAATTACTGAGTTTAATTTTGTACAATAGTAGTATTTTTGTGTATATTGTAGATATACATACAACTATAAGCAACTGTCAAAAGTGAAAATGTATAAGTAGCTATACGTAAAATTCAAGTGAATAGCCAGGAAAAATAGTTTTAGAGGCAAATACAATGATGGTAAATGAAACCATTTAGATCTCAAAAGGTGATCTGACAAATCCTATTTAAAAATAGAAATGTAGTATTAAAAAGCCTACTCCATAATGGGGTATATTCAATGCCCTGACGGCGAGCTATGACAGCGAGAAGTATCGATAGCTCACCTTCAGTGCATTCAACTCACTCCCCTTCGGTTTCCACCTCACCTGTTCCCTGAGGCCAGGTGGAAATTTCAAGAGTGGCCATTAAAATGGTGGGGCTCACCACAAAATGCGGTGGACTGTCAACACAATCAACATAAACACTAAAACATAGCACCGCGTCCCCTCGCATGGCCCGCTATGCTCGCCATGCTTCAGGCACACTATTTATTCTCCCACCATATCCTAGTGGATGGTAGGGCATGAAATAGTGCCTGTCGGTACATATCGTGTCGACGTGGACACCGAAACGTACCACCTTGTCCCCTACGCTCGCCATGCTTTGGGCACGGTGCTGTGCTACGTTCGGTACACTATTTTATTCTTCCACCACACCCTAGTGGATGGTAGGGCATTAAATACTGCCTGTCGGCACATTTTGGCTCAAAAAACAGTAAAAAAAAAACATGTCGACCTAATGACCCTGTCAACCTAACCCATGTCGACCTAATGACCCGGTCAACCTAACCCATGTCGACCTTCCTGCATGTGGACCTTAAACCATGTCGACCTAATGCTTGTCTACCATCATGCTGGTGACCCAATAACCGTATCCCATACAGACTACCCCCTGACATGTAGAGACAGTCATCTGTGTCAGGATCCGGGTTTCTCAAGGCAGCAAAGAAACCAACAAAGCAAATCAAACGTAAACGTAAAGGGTAGGGAACTGGCACCATAAGAAGAGATATTGCTGGACATTCTTATCTTTGTATGTGTCCACCAAAATCTAAGGCCCTAAATACTATTCCGTCTTCTGTGGGACTTTCTAACTATAGTTCTATTCATACCAGATCCATAGTTCTATTCATTATCATTATATATGTTTTTTATCATTACAGATTATTTTTTTGTCTGGGGTTTTCCTAGCAAAAGCGTACTCTTCAGCTCAAATGTATACAGTCTGGGCATATTGTCAAGTGCTTGTAACTGTCCTCCACCAGATATTAATTAAGGAGGCCCTGCTCTTCATATTTCTAAATCTAGTTAGTGACTTCATCTGCAAGCAGAATACTTGTCTCTGTAAGCTTAATATCTTGGCAAAAGATTTCTCAAAGCCAGAGAAACATATTCATGATAGTGGAGATATAATAAATATCTCCTAGCTACCCTCACACTATCTAATTGCTCTTTCAGTTTTCTCTTCTCTAATCACCTCTTCTTCACTACCTTTAGCAGTTTCAGAACCTCAGTTTTCTGTCCTTTGCTTTTTACAGTCTAGGCAAAATAATCATCTCTTTTGCATTTCAGTATCATCTACTGTATATGCAGATGATACACAAATCTATGTATCCTCCCCAGACCTGTCACATCTATATGGTCAATGAATGTATTTTTCTCCATTTCATCTTGGATGTCACCTTGCCACTTTAAAGTGAACATGTCAAAAACAGATTAATCATATTTCCACCGATCATAGTACATGCATAAAAATAATATATATATATATATATATATATATATATATATATATATATATACAAAAATATAGGACCATACCTTACACATGACACTGCTAAAACTCTAATCAGCTTTCATTGGGGCAGATGTATTAAGCTTTAACAAGAGATAAATCCAAGGGTGATAAGGAGAGATAAACGTCCAGCCAATCACCTGCTAACTGCCATGTTACAGGCTGAGTTTGAAAAAAGTCAGTAAGGAGCTGATTGGCTGGACATTTATCTCTCCTTATTACCCTTGCATTTATCTCTTGTTAAGGCTTAATACATCTGCCCCAGTATCTCCTGCTTTGATTATTGCAATAGTTACCTTACTGGTCTCCCCAAATACAGACTCTCACCACTACAATCCTTCCTGAATGCAGCTGCGAGGTTCATTGTCTGCAAAAGTACTCTGCCAATCCAACCACTGATTACCTGTATACTAACGTACTCAATATAAAATACTTTTAAATTACACACACAGGCCAGAAACCAAACTACACCATTTTTTTGCTTATCTCAAAATAGCTCCAAACTATGGATGTGTACTGTCCCCTTTTAGTGTTTCGTGAAATGTGTTTTGACTCTGTATATCTGGCAGTGTTTGGATCTGGATCTGTTCTAAAACGCAACCCTTCAGTGTTTCGGCTTTCATGTTTTGGATCTGAATTTTTTTAGCGGCAGACAGGATGGCAGTTTGAAAAACTAGGCCCTAAAGAGCACATAATGCCAAAAAAAAGAGATGCAAGACGGAATTGTCCTTGGGACCTCCCACCCACCCTTATGTTGCGTAAATAGGACATGCACACTATCTTTAACAAACCAATCATTTTAGCAATAGGGTCTGCCACACAACTGTGGATGAAATTATCGGTTTGTTTGGGCCCCCACAAAAAAAAAGAAGCAAATCATCTCTCCCTATACAAACTGGCTCCACAGAAGCAAGATGTCATCCTCATCCTCTGATTTCTCAACCCCTTCAGTGAAATTTTGCACCAGTAGTATGTATCACTGGACTGGACGTATGTAGCAGTATCACTGGACTTTTCAGTCCAGTGATAGACAGTATTATCACTGGACTGGACGGCAAGCAGGCAGAACGTGCTGCCTCTTCACTCTCCTAGAGTAAAGTTGGCGTCCGCCCGCCAGCCCCTTTAAAGGTTCCGGATCGCACGAGATCTGACGGCAGGATCTTGCGAGGTCCAGAGACCCGCACTCCCAAGTCTTGGCGGAATTCCCAAACGGGTTCAGAGCGCAAGTTCGGATTGGGGGCGTCTGGGTTTCCGGATTCCCCCAATCAGAATTTGCACATCCCTATTACCAACCTGACTGATTTACTATCACAACACCTTTTTTAATATTGTCATATGGGCAATGGGTGTGTTGCCGTCTTATGACCCAACCACCTCCAGCCTCCCTTTCCTCCCCTCTACACCCCTCACATGCTCCAGTCTTCCTACCTCTCTACCCCTGCTCTTCTACTCCCACCACTCCCCCCCTCTAAGGGGAATTGTACTGAGAATGGGGGCTTTAAAAATGTTGTTATGAGGCTTATAATGTTGTTATGTGGGCTGTATGATATATTGGATTGCGGCATCAATATATCATACAGCCCACTAAGAACCTTTACAATCTGTGAATCAGTGCCTATTGCCCTACAAATTGTATGCTTGCAAGCAGGGCCTTCCAACCTTTATGACTTTTCAAGAAAAGCTGTTATCAGCAACTGCAGGGAACTACTAGACACAGCAATCCACATTCCCAATACACTGTCCGGACCAAGAAAGAGGTCCACTGGATGTACCGGATGGACTCTCTCTTTCCGAATGGCCTGAACGAAGCTGTGGAGCTCAATAGCGTTATCTGATTGAGTTTCCTATTTATCTTAAATAGTGACCACCTTGGGTTCCTCAGGTTACAGACCAAATGTTTCTCATGCTGCTAAAACTACACATCCCTTCTCTCTAGTATTAGAGATGTATATACCATCGATCTTGAAGAGGGGGATATAGACTAGGATTTATATTCTGTCGACATCTTATATTGCTCTGAATCTTATGCGATCAATATTGAACCAACGTTGAACATCCGATACTATAGTATACACCTATGGAATGTGTCAATTTTGTTTCTGACTCAGTCTTGTTTTTTATTGATTTTTATTATATTTTTATTTATATTTATTTTTATTTAGTATTATTTTTCAATCCCTACTCCCTTTAGTGTATTAATATATCAACAGATTATATATCTCTATACATATAGAGAAAGATTTCCTCTCCAGAATATATTGTGTGTATATTTATGTACATTTCTCTGTTGTAGCTTAATATGTACTGTGACTTTAATGTTTGCTATGACAACCTCTGGCTGCTCCTTGATGGGACCAATCAGACAGATTTTCTTATCTTTTGGATTCTATATGCAACATGCTAAACTCACAAAAAATATTCATCTGAACATTCACATATGAGTAAATGCTTGTATCCCACTGACAACTCCATTCTCATGCAGCACTTCTTCTGCTGGTTATGTTTACTTTGAGTAACTTTTCCATCTCTCTGCTAGCTACAGATGCTCACCTGTTACACAATTAAAACAAGGTCTTACACGCTATGACCAATCCTTGGATTGCACCAGAACGAGGCTTGGCACGCAAGTCACGTGACCAAACCTCTTACTGATAGAGCCTGAAGTGAGGCTTGATACGCACGCCGGAATCCCGCACTTCCGGGTTCTAGCTACACGTCACCTAGTGTCATGTGACCGGACATTTAAGACAACTAATTGGACCGGCTGCCGGTCACCATAACAACTATACACAGTATTATGTTAAATCTAGCGTCCTTCGAACCGATTGGCCAATCTTCATCCCCAATTGATGTGTATGGGTATAAAAACCCCAGGGTGAGCAGTACCCACTCTACCTTTGAAAAAGCTGCATCCCTCAAGCAGTGAAACGCGTTAGGGGATTCTCTGGACCGGACCAGCTGACATCGACTGGACCCCACTCCCCCTCCCCCTTGCCATTTGGATCATCATTGTCATGTTTTTGCCCAAGCTCTCCCAGCCTGTCCCCCACCACAGTGGAACTCTCCCATCTCCATCCATTCCACAATTGCTGGCTACCATCCCAGCCGAAGAGCCATTGTGCAGCGAGTGCAGGAATTGAGGTTGGCCACTTCTACTCAACATCATCAAGTCCACCAACCTTGAGGACACCTGCCCCCACCTTCTTCAGTTGGGACCTCTAGCGAAGTGGGAAACCGTGGCTACATACTATCTTAGCCCCCGTCATCATCGGGTCAATGCCCATTGTGGCCCCACTGTTGCATTCAATTGAGGACACCCTCGCAATTGTGCACCTGGGATTGGGCTATCCAAGACACCGTGTGGTAATTATCAGCCCATTGGGCACCTTGACTTACTCCATCTATTGTTATACTTCACGATCCATTGGGATTATTTCCAGTATTTATTCCACCAATTCAGCCTCCGGTCCAGATCTATCAATTTAATTATATTCACCAGCTTATTTTTTTTATTTCTTATATTGTGCTATGTATTCATGATTTTTAACTGTTATTAAATATTTGTATACCTTTTCATCAAACCAGCGCCACTTTTTCATTTTTCTTGACACTGCCCGGACCAGCCTGGATGAATTCAGGTCTGTCAACCACCATGTCTATCCACGCCCACATGCTTATTTTGATTACAAAACGGACTCCAATCTCCATCGCTGTATGGGACTGATATTCCAGCAATTTGCTAAGGACTTTGATCCCTATATACATGAGAGGCGGATGGTAACTATACTAACCTGAGATATTCCTACCAATCCCGGTGTACATAGGAACGGACAGTGGGATGATGGGAAAAAGAAATTTTTTTCTTCATTTATTCATTTTAAATGTAATCATTTTGCATGTCATTTTATATATATTGCTTTATTTTTATTCAGTGATATTTTTAATTAAGTGGTACAATAAATGGAATACTACCTTCCAGTTAATATTGGTTTTGTAAAGTCAATCCAATACTTATAGGGACTAGTGCTGCTATTTGTTGTATTTGTATGTTTAAGGCACCTGTTTTCACTAAAATCAGGTTTTAAGCAGCAGCTTGCACTGGTGAAGCGGCCCTTGTCAATTGTGCCCCCCTCCTGCCACACACTCCTCACGGAAGGTGTGACATTCACAACTGGCCCCAATCTGCCTGTTTCATTGCCACTGACGAGTAAGTCCAGACCTTCTGATGAAACCGTCAGTACCCTCAGACGGAGAAACGCGTCAAGGATTCATTGCCCGACTTTCCTGACTACCTCTGATTGATCCAATACCACCTACACCTCCGAGATTGGACTTTGTTATCCGCCTTATTACATCACCGCATCTTGTGTCCTCGATCCAGGTGTTACTCCAAGTACATCCGTCCATCAGGACGCCCGGGCTACCATCTACCTTCTGCGACTTGACAGCTCCCAGCGCCAGCCCTTCTCCACCTGGGGCCACGCTGGTTGTCAGCGGCACACTTCGCGGCTTGTCAGCTCCCAGCGCCAGCCCCTTTCCACCTCGGGGCCACGCTGGTTGTCAGCGACACACTTCGCGGCTTGTCAGCTCCCAGCGCCAGCCCCTTTCCACCTCGGGGCCACGCTGGTTGTAGCAGACGAGCGGACGCCCGGTCACTGAGTCTGCTCCCGGTGCCAGCTCATCAACATCAGAGCACTATCGGTGGTAGCGGACATCTGTGACGAGTCTAATTACATCACACTAGGACGAGGACTACAAGGGGTAATATTTATGTCTTTACATAGGAACTAAGACATTTGTGTCAATTTAACTCCAATCTTCTTATACAAAGTTACGATTGACTTTCAAAAGGATCCATTTTTTGAACAGAGGCATTTTTCTCAAATATTCAGGTTTAATAGCAAGTCGGATGCTTATATATACAAATCTGTATCTGCATATGCATTTTTAATATTGTGTATTTTTATAATATTATGTACTGTTTAATATATTTATCATTTTTTATAGAGTAAAAATTAATAGATCAACACAGTGCGCGCTCTCTTTATTTATTTTAGTTTTTCCATTTTGATTCTAGACAGGCATTTCAGGCCTTCTAGTTGATTGGGAGCAGCCATTTAAGCTGTGGACCGAGAGATATATATATATATACATATATACATATATACTTACCAAATCCATCATTTAACACATTGCGTCTGATTTTCCATTTCTACAGGGCTGCACTGACACTGCACACAGTGGGGACATCATTCGGTGTGCTGGAAATTAATTTGGCAATTTTCCCCACCCATTCAGAGGCTTGCACAGGGGTGGGTTTTCACTCTGGCCAGGTGTGGTGGCTACCTGATCGCAGATACATTTAGCAGCCGGGCGATTGGGTCTGAATCATGCCCATTGTTACAAGTTTTTGCAACCAATTATTACAATGTAGCAATGCTCAGGGCAACCATCGGTTATGGAGGACTGCGGGGACTCCTGTTCTCGTCCTGGGCCCAGACACAAAGAAAGCCCAGGACTGGGGTTTATATAGTTTAATTTATCATAAACAGAGTTAACATGTCCCTTGAAGAAATGTACAGCCAGTGCTGCAGAAGGGTTCAGCATGATTTGTCTACTGCCGGGATCCTGACATCGGAATCCCGGCCGCCGGTATGCCGACATGCCGACATATGGGCAAAAATGCCCCTTGCAGGCTTGGTAGTTTGTTTCACTCCCCACAGATTCTATTCTCCCTCTATGGGGATCGTGGACCCCCAGGAGGGACAATAGCTCCTCTTGGTTGTGATCGCAATTGTGGGGCAGTTGAACAGTCGGGATATCGGTGTCAACATTGTGACCACCAGGATCTCGATTGTTGGAAAATCATCTGCTACCCCTGCAGACACAGGCCTCACCAGGCATTGCAGGTGTTAGAGACACAGAAGGGGGGCCCTGCGGGCCCTGCCTGTTTTTTCTTACAATTTCTGATGGCAGCCCTGGCAGTGCTTAACACTGACAAAAAAAATGAAGAAATGGAGACACATTTCCTTATCTTTATCGAGCCATTAAATGTTAGTTACAGAGACGTTTAATAAACATATAAAGAATTAAGTCCAAAGGTTAAGAGCTTTTGTACAGGGGTTGGAACACCAGCAATACAATTAATGCTTAGCGGGGCACACCTTGCCTGCAGGTGCCTTTCTCTTTTTCCACTTCCATCGAATACACAAAAGAGATCTCAGAAAGAGAATATATAGAATAGATCTGTAGCCATAGACATCCATTCACACAGCGATCCCATTCATTCACACAGTGGGATTTCACTCTAGGGAGGCAGCATCTTCCTGAACACTGGCTGCTGCTAATTTGTGGCCATGCGATCAGATCTGAATAAGCCCCATAGTAGCTTAAAGGTAATGAACAAAATTAGTTTCTGCCATAATTATGTACAAATCTATTCTGGACACCTAATATACCACTATGTTTTATGGTAATAAGCAACCCATACTAATCAAACACAAGTAATTACACAATAAACATCTCGGATTTTGTTCATAGAGAGATTTTGACTGTGGGCCTAATTCAGACCTGATCACAATACAAATTGTCAAAACCATGAGCACTGCAGGTGGGCTTGGCTGCCACCAGGGGGAGGGGGGGGGGGGTAATCTATGGGGACAACTGTCCCGCTCTGACAGAGTATGGGACCACGCATTGCCATCATTGCAGTGCAGGACATACACATGGAGCAATCAGTGCTCCATTTCTAAGCGATCTAGTCAGATCGCTTAGAAATGGGTCTGAAATCGCCCAGTGTGTATGCATACCTCCCAACATTAGAATAAAGTAAGGAAATACCATTTTGGGCTCCATAGGCACGCTCCCGAAATTTGGGAACGTTTTGCCGCTGGGATGGCATGGCCAGCCCCTCTGCCTGCAGGCAGCGGGTGACAGGAGGGACTCCCAACTGCCCCACCGCATGACACTGAAGGCCCCGGTTGGGATGCAGGAACACACCCCCCCCAAAAAAAAAAACCGGGTCATTCCCGCAAAAATTGGGACAGTTGGGAGGTATGTGTATGCCCTTTTAGGTAGTCACTGCTTTTACAGTAGTACATTCTCCTTTGGGTAGAGGTCACACATGCACTTACTACCCGTGTTCATGTGTAGTAGAAAACAAATGGTGAACTCTGCTACTACCAAGTTCAATAATGCAAGTGTGAATGTTTAATTGCTGGAACTATTTTTGTATAGCATTGTATGTGTGTACAAAGGTGACACACTAAAATCTTTTGAAGTCTTTAAATGTATTTCTGTTAAACATTTCAGTATTACTTTTATAATGTTTTGTTCTACTAGGCTTATTGAGTTATGTGTGATCTCTCTAATATATTCCATTGTCATCAAGTGCTGTTTTTTATTTTATTTCCTGGTTTTTAATGAAATGCTGTCCGTTCAGGTTCTCTCCCATGAGCTCAGGTGGATGAGGGTGAGTCACTCTGTACTTATGGAGCCACCTCTACAAACAAGCATTGGTATGTGTATAGTACGTGGTGAGATGGGAACATTTCGTAAGCCAATAATAACAGAACCTCTTGTATCTTCAAATGTTATTTGTATGACTAAATTTCTTGTTCACAACTTCTATGAGCTAATTGTATTTATATACCTACATACTATGTCTTTTGTATTTGCCAATACAACTTTTTACCGGCTCTAGCTATTTTCCTTCTAGATACCACTTATCTTTTATTAATATTATTATCATTATTATTATTCCAACACAGTAGTCTGTGGCTTGTGGCTTCTTATAACAAACTTAGGAGGTTATTCTGGTTGACTCGCAAGGCTGAGAATTTCGCAGCCCTTCAAGTCCCCCAGACATCACCCTGCTCGCCCCCCCTTGCATGCCGTGATCCCCGCACTGCTGCGAATGGATGTTTAGCATAAACAACCATTCGCAGCCTTGGGTGCGGGGACGTCAGATGCCCGTCCCCCACGTCATCAGGGAATTACCATAAGAACGCCCATGAAACGCTGTGCGTTCCCATGGGCAAATTCTCCGGCCCGCGGCCCATGCCCCCCCTCCCACACTGTTGTGTGCGAGTGCCTGGCAATATTCTTTTCACTATGGCCACTAGCACACAGCGGCTGCATATGTGCATAAACGACTATGCGCAGTTGCAAAAAATCCCCCCCCCCCCAGTCGAACGATTACACCAGAATCACCCCTTAATATATCTGAACCTACAATATGCGGTCTTATACAGAATGTACACCCTAGGGCTTATGCAGTTGGACGTACAGTATGTTGCTCATGTACTGTATGAAAAAAAAAATGCATATACTCTCCTGTATACATACTTGTACACAACTTTTCTGGCTCCCACAGCCTAGTAGTTTACTACTAGTCATTATCATGCTCAAAAGTGCACACTTGTGCCTACCGTATACTATGTGCAATAGATATGCCTGGGTACTTGTTTAGTTTCACGGCGGCAGCTTACGCTACGTTTGAAGCTACACTATTAGCATAGCCCAACGGCTGCCTTACTTGTGTAGTTTCACGGCGGCTGCCTAAGTTACATTATCAGCGTAAGCTGCCGCTGTGAAACTACACCAGTATCTACTGTACTGTTGCCAGGAACTGCACTCTGTCCCCAGCAAGTGTACTCAGCACCTCTCACACAACCGGCGCCAGCATGATCCCCTCTGTTTGGTGGAGAAGGGATCATGCTGTCACTCGCCACACTTTGGGCTGCCGTGGATAGTGGGGGTTTCAAAAGGTGCCACAGAACCCCTAACCCTGTAGCCAGGGTTGCTGTACCCTGCCGTAATAGCTACTCAGACGCAGGAGCGTCTCATGATGGAGCGTCTGAGATGCTCCTGCGTGTCAACAGATGGAGCGCCTCTCCCCCAGTGACAGCATGATCCCCTCTCCCCCAAAGAGAGGGGATCATGCTGGCGCCGGCGGTGTGAGAGAGGCGCTGAGTACGCTTGCCAGGGTTGCTTGGGACAGAGATGGAGTTCCCGGCAACAGTACACTAGTTACTTGTCTAGTTTCATGGCGGCAGCCTACACTGATAACGTAGCCAGGGACCTACGCTGACCAGCTGAACACACTACGCTACTTCTGACTGACTACGCTGGTCGCGGGAACACGAGGCCGATTCTGAAAGGGACGCTACGCTAAGTACGTAACTTGATGTACAATTTTATCTAACACTGCCATACAGTAGTTGCAATGACACAACCAAGTTGCTCTTCGCGTACAGTAGATGCTTCTGTGGTCAGCAACATGCCCAGGTATGCCTATCCACTCCCTGTCACCCCTAAGGGGTGCCTACTCCCTACATCCA
Source organism: Crinia signifera (assembly GCF_055691185.1). Classification (NCBI taxonomy): domain Eukaryota; kingdom Metazoa; phylum Chordata; class Amphibia; order Anura; family Myobatrachidae; genus Crinia; species Crinia signifera. The sequence goes on along the minus strand of NC_139217.1, from coordinate 233,242,159 downwards.
AATTCTTTATTTGTCCCAGTGAAGTAATAATTAGGACACATGCACAATACTTAAACATCCTCAAACTGAAAATAGCATGAATATCCGCACAAAGTTAGTCTTTGACATTCCTTATGTATAATTACTTAGCCCTTTGAGTGCCAAATTAATTTGTCAAAATTGGTGTGAAAATTGCCAAGCAAACATTTGTATTCATCATAATGGCCTGTAATGTTTACCTTATATAGAATCAGAATCAACTTTATTGTCCATGTATGCTTGCGCACACTAGGAATTTTTTGTGGATTTACAGTGCAGCATCAAGCAGGGATGAAGGTGGGGGGGTGAATGCATTACATACATTACATTAGACATTACATGTGGGGAACACATACCTGCCGAGCTACACAGCGCCTAGGCAGCCATCAGCGGCGCCACTGGTCGCTGCAACAGCCAGGAAGGTAACATTAAGCAGAGACAGCACAGTTATCACATAGGGAGCACATACCCGCCAAGCTGAACAGCGCCTAGGCAGCTATCAGCGGTGCCACTGGTCGCCGAAACAGCCAGGTAGGTAACAATACAAGCAGAGAGACAGTACAGTTATCACACATGGAACATATTTGGCTGAGCTGCACAGCTCCTAGGCAGCCATCAGCGGCGCCATCTTGATCATGCTGCTCAAAGGCAGCAGTAATAATATTATTTTCATGGCAACTGAAGCATGAGTTCGACCGGATGTAGCACTTTTCTTCCAAAGCTGGCACACCCTGCCAGCTTGTTGTTCAAAGGGTGTGCAACTAGTGATGGTACAGCATACAGGCTTTGCAAACAGTGGCTACGGAGGTATATGGTACAAATCATTGTTAAGAGACAGTAAACAAAGAAAATACATATAGGAAATCTAATCTATTTTTACACAATACTTGATATTTGAATTTATATAACAAATGTGAGCGGCGCTGGCATTTTTAGCAGATATTTTAAACATCTCTCACAGATGTGGGCACTCAAAAGGTTAATAAAATATTGGTTGCACTACTACCATCAGAGGGTTAATGCAGAGGCATCCCTTGTACTGGCGACACCTAGTTGTTCGTACACTCAATATGATGTGTGTGACCAGGAAGGAAAGGGATGTGGCTTCACAGGCAATCTCCAACTGCATCACTCTGAAGATGCAGGATGCACTGAGACCGGGTTGTCTGTAGTGTTAGCTCCTCCTCTGTGACAGGATCCGAGTGCTTCAGAATGTCATACTGCAGTTCCTGTCACTGGCTCCTGTCACTGCAGTAAAATCAGCATTTTAGTGTCACTCCCTCCACACCCCAATAGTGATGCCACGTGGAAGTGCCATAATTACTGTAAGGATAAAGGTCTATAGGTTAACCAATTTTTTATTGAATGTTGCTTTAAATGGCAGCATGAATGGTGTAATGGTTAGCATTACTAAGTCACAGCAATGAGGTCATGGATTTGATTCCCACCATGGCTCTAATTGTATGGAGTTTGTATAGGTACTTGTGTATTATCACAGCGCCCAATTTCATCTAAATAGCATACGATTTAGCGACCGATTTGATCTGCGATGCGATTTAGCGGCCGATTTTCTGCGATTTCCTGATGATTTGCATGCTATTCCATCCTTGCACACCCCCACTATCCAAGTCAACCCAAAGCATGGCGAGTGTACGCGGTACGCGTCCTTCCGACCTGTTCATACCCCAACTATCCACGTCGGTGTGGAGTTGATTTTTGCATGCGATTTGCGGCCAATTTCGCGGGTGCCGTGATAATACACAAGTACCTTTGCATATTCTCCCTGTGCTTGTGTGGGCTTCCTCCAGGTACTCCGGTTTCCTCCCACAATCCAAAAATATACTGGTAGGTTAATTAACCGAAGAATGTCTGTGTGTGTGTACATGTGGTAGGGAATACAGACCCTGTATAGATTATCGAGGCCTCAACAATATTACTATCAATAATCGTTATCCTCTTTACTGAACTATTTGATAAAATCAAAGGGGCGACGTGTTCACTAAATTCGACCTTCGCGGGGCCTACAATTTAATTTGAATCCGACAGGGGAACGATACCCGCATTGGCCACTACGAATACTTGGTGATGCCTTTGGGCCTGTGTATCGCTCCTGCGGTCTTCCAGCAGTTTGTGAATGATATTTTCAGGGACATGCTTTACGACTCAATTATGGTCTACCTGGATGATATTCTTCTCTTCTCTTCAAATCTACAACTCCATAGACGAACCTTGAGAGATGTGCTTCATCATCTTCGTCTAAATCAACTCTTCTGCAAATTGGAAAAATGTGTCTTCGAAGTGTCTTCCATTTCCATCCTTGGTAAAACCCTGTCTTGCTCCAGAATCTAAATGGATCCAGTGAAAGTAAAGGCCATTCAAGATTGGAAAGCTCCTACTATACTTAAGGGACTTCAGCGATTCTTAGGATTCGCAAACTATTATCGATGTTTCATCCGAGACTTCTCCTCCATCGCTGCACCTCTCACAGCACTCACCTGAAAAGAGGCGGATCCTTCTTGATTGCCATCCGAGGCCACTCGAGCATTTGAGCTCCTAAACAAACCTTTATATTTGCTCCAATTCTCCTTCAACCCGATGTTAACAAGCAGTTTATTCTAGAAGTAGATGCTTCTTCTGAGGGTATAGGAGTAATTCTATCCCAAAAAGGAGAGGACCATGAACTTCATCCCTGTGCTTATTACTCCAAAAAATTTCTACCAGCCGAAAAGAATAATCCTATAGGAGAGCAGGAATTATTGGCAATTAAGATGGCCTTTGAAGAGTGGCGATATTTGTTAGCGGGTGCCCATCATAAGATCTTAGTGTACTCCGATCACAAGAATCTTGCTTTCCTCCGTCAATAACAGTGTATTCGTTACCGATGGGCAATGTTTCTCAAACATTTTGACTTCCAGATCAAATATCGTCCAGGGTCTTCAAATGGCAAGACAGATGCGCTCTCGTGCTTTTGAGTCGACTTCTGAAGCTGATTCCGTACCACAGATGATCTTGAGTCCGATGGTGTTCGCAGTAACTGAGACTCATCCGGTAACTCCATCTGGCAAAACCTTCGTGCCACTCAGTTTGCAAAAGAAGATATTGACTTGGGCTCACTCCTCTTGTTTCTCCGGACACACAGGCATCCAGAAGACGATATCGTTTCTACTACGGGCCTATTGGTGTCCATCAATCTGTACCAATGTCGTCAACTTAATTTCCTCTTGTGTCACCTGCGCCCAACACAAAACACCAAGATCTTCTCCTTCAGGTATGTTGTTACCACTACCCTTTCCCACAGAACCTTGGACACATCTTTCCATGGATTTCATCGTTGAACTACCTCCATCACGAGGTCATATCGCCATCTGGGTGTTGGTCGACAGATTTTCTAATGGTGGTTCATTTCTTCCCATTAAAAGCTCTTCTTCCGCTTCAGAACTGGCACAACTTTTCATCAATACTATCTTCAAGCTCCATGGACTTCCAAAATAAATCATTTCTGACCGGGGGGGTACAATTCGTAGCCAAATTCTGGAGGGCCTTGCGCACCGCAGTTCAAATCAAGCTCAAATTTTCCACCACATATCATCCTCAAACTAATGGGCAAATGGATTGAGTAAATCAGGATCTCAAAGCTTTCATTCGTCTCTTTGTTTCGTCTTCCCAGGCTCGATCTTCTACCTTGGGCAGAATATGCACATAACAACTCCTACCATACATCCTCTGGTACTACGCCTTTTTTCACAGTCTTCGGGAAGCATCCAAATTCTCCAGAATTTCCTAACCTTCCAGCAGTAAACAACTGCCTACATCGATTTGCCAAGATCTGGACTATCATTGCCCTACTCTGTCGGTTATAGCCCATAGCCCCTGTGGCTCAGGTAATCAGTCTGCTGCTCTTTACTAGCACAGGCTTAGGCATTCGCTGTTTGGACTTACTCAGCAGCAAAATCCAACAGCTAGCCTTATTTCTGTAATTAACATCAGCCAGGACATCTGCAACAACCTTTTAGTCACAGCCAGTGCTATTCAATAAAAAATATACTAAAATTCATGCTGCAACAGTATATCTAATATAAATAACTTGCCAAATGCTCCAGAATCAACATTATTTGTATTTGCAGCAACTCCAGCAGATTGGTGAAGCAGTCAGACAAAGCGGGAAGGCTGTGCTGGTCAATTTAGGCATAGACAGAATCGTTACCGTTTATAACTGAGATAATTACCACAGAGTCAAATCTGCATAGTAGAGATTACGCAAAGGTATCTCTGCTTACAAAATAGGTTTACAAAACATATCCAGGAGTTCTAATAGTTAAGTCGCTATCTCCAAATGTAATAGCGTTGTATATTAATCCCAGGCGCGTTATACTTTTAAAAGGATCTGTAGCCTTTCTAAACATTTCTCGTAACCTTGTAAGACCATACCTCCTCAAATGCCAAATAAGAAAAAGAAGACAGATTCCCAGTCTCTAATATCATACATTAACCCTGTTCCTGGTTCCCAAAAATCTGTCCTGTCTCCTGAAATGGATGTATCATCATCCCCAGCGACAAAGGCAGACATTATTTCTATCCTATCAGAACTACGCAACTTTCGCCAAATGATTCATGATGAGGTTCATAATGCCGTCTCAGGGCTTAAAATTACTATAGATGACTTGGGCACCCGGGTGAATGCACTAGAGAAGAAACACGACGAGATCGCTAGTTACCAACAGATGTCAGAACAAAGTGGTATTGAAATGCGTCATGACATTCTCCTTCTATCTGATAAACAAGAGGATCTGGACAATCGTGGAAGAAGGAACAACTTCCGCATCAGGAATATGCCAGAGTCAGTTGAGGCACCCCATTTAGAAAACTATCTTCTCCGTCTCTTCCGATTTCTAGCCCCCTCCATTCCAGATGAAAAGCTAATTCTAGATCGTGCTCACCGAGCTCTTCAACCTCGATCTCAAAACCCCTCCCAACCAAGGGATGTCATTCTAAGATTACACTACTTTCAGTCAAAAGACAAAATTTATATTCAAGCCCGTAAATCTGCTCAAATCATCTTTGAGGGTGTAACTCTTCTTATTTTCCTGGACTTATCACCAATTACACTGGCAAAAAGAAAAGAGTGAGTGATATTACTAAAATTCTTAGGGATCACCAGATTAGATATAGATGGGGCTTTCCATTTGCACTACAAGTTAGATCGGAAGATAAAATCCTATCTGCAAGATCTCCAGACGAAGCCTTGGGGATCCTTCACTCGTTGAAACTACCCTGTCCGAGATCAACTCAAGTTGCCCACAACTACACCAAATCAAAAATCGCCCCCCCCCCCCCCCCCCCCCCGAGAGAGGAGTGGCAGACTGTGGGCTCAACTTCTACAATCATAACCTGATCTTCTTAATAAATTCATATTGTTAGTAAATATTTCAGCTACAGCATAGCAAAAATAAGTTAGAGTACTTTTTTATACTACCCCAACACGTTTGTGTAATTGTAGTTGTATATCTGATGGAATAAGTTGGCAATTATAGTCAGAGTCCAATGGCATTTTAAGCTGTATTACATATGGCTATTATAAATGTATGAATGCATTAAGTGATAGTTATTTTGGTTAAGACACAATATAATTCGTAATCGGTCTAGTTTAGTAACTTCGAGTAGATGTAATATCCTAATTTGAAATGTTTGGAATGTTTAATTTATATTCGGTTCAGTTCAAAGAATATTTGATAAAAAGTAAATATTAGTTAAATAAGAGCTATATACAAAGTAGACTGGATTGTGTGCCTGGGATCTTCGTATATTTGGTCCCTTTATTTCTGTTTCTCAAGTCCGTAGATGACTTGGGCACACCGGAGGCTAACCCCTAAACGGTCATTAGGACCGGCATCGGACAAATTTGGCTATTTAGCCACTCTTACCCCTGGGTCCGATATGTGGAACAGAGTTAAATTCTGTTCCTGTCCTCCCTCCCCTTTCCTTCGTTTTTTTTTTTTTGTTTGCGTGTCTGTGTACTTCAATATTACCTGTAAAAATACCCGTTGCCCGGGAGGCAGCTTTCTAATTCTGCCACATTATGCAAAAACCTTAGCAATTGTATTTTTGTTAATGCTATTTAATACCTATATGTTACCATGGTACTCAAAATAGTGTCTCTAAATGTTGGAGGACTTAATAGTCCGCAAAAGAGGTCAATATTATTTGTAAGCCTTAAGCAAAGTAAAGGGGATATTGTATTTTTGCAGGAAACCCATTTCTCGGGAACTCATCATCCAAAACTTAGGAGTAGACGCTACCCTAGTGTTTTCCATGCTTGTGATCCTCAGCGTAAAAAAAAAAAGGGGTGGCTGTACTAATTGCGGCTCATATAAAATTTGCACATTCTAATATCATTAGGGATTCTGAAGGGAGATTTTATATTCTAGAGGGTTTAATTCATAATACACCTTATACTCTAATCAACATTTATGCACCTAACCAAAATCCATCTCGCTTCTTTAATTCTTTAGATGGTCATATATCAATACATCGTAAAGGGAATGTGATTCTAGCAGGGGACTTTAATACTGTTATAGATGAACACCTAGATAGATCTAACCCAATACAAAAATCGGTTCAGAAAATTTCTTCAAGGGCCACGTCGGCTCGGATTAACCTTCTTTCCCACCAACTATTATTTGACACCTGGAGAATTAAAGAATCTTCAGCAAGAGACTATACATTCTTCTCGCCATTGCACAGGGTCTACACTAGATTGGACATGATATTTTTCAGCCCTGAATTAACTCAGTCCATTGTTGATGTGTCCATAATGCCTCGGACCTGGTCAGACCATGGCCCAGTAAGTGTAGATATTCAAGACGTTGGGATGAAAATGGGCCCTGGGCAGTGGCGATTAAATGACCGGATACTCCTTAATCCACTAAGCAAATCTTTCATATTTGATAAAATGCGAGATTATTTCATTCTAAATAATTTACCAGAGACAAACCCTATGTTGCTATGGGATGCCCATAAAGCGGTGATTCGGGGACATTTGATAAGTATCTCTGTGCATGCTAAAAAAACTATAACACAACAAATTCGTACACTATCGGAACAACTAAAAATTCTAGATGAAAAACATAAATCCTCGGGTCTAGCAGAGGACCTATCCCGCTTACAGAAAAACGTAACCTCCTTCTCACTCACCAAGCGGAAAACTCACTAAAATGGCTTAACCAAACTTATTATGAGAAAGGTGATAAAGCAGATCGTCTCTAAGCTTCTAAGCTGCGATCAAAACTTTCACATAATAATATTCTCTCTATTAAATCATCATTGGGCAAACAGGTTTATAATCCAAAACACATTAAAGAGGAATTTCTGTAATTTTACTCCAATTTGTATAATAATTCTGAAAAACATTCTCCCTCGATTACATTTTCGATACAACAATTTTTAACCAAATGTAAACTCCCGCACCTGTCTCTAGAAACTACTAAATCCCTTGGCACAGCTATTACTGAAGAAGAAATACTTCAAACAATTTAACTTTCAGAGGGGAGACCAGGAAGCAAGCAGCTGACACGTACGGGACACCCAGCGGGGGGGGGGGATTGCGGCGCGGTAGTCCGTGGTGGTGCCCGCTGCCCAGCCCCCCTGGCGGGCGGGCAGGTGGAGTTGAGGCTGACGGATGTGCGGGCAGGGGCTCTCGGCGGCTAAGCAGCAGGAGGGGGCAGCGGACTCCTTCCGCGGATTACCGCTGTCTAGCTGGGGGGGGGGGGGCGCTGATCATAATCCACTGGCAGGCTCCAGGCAGGGAGGGGGGGGGGAGGCGGGGGCGTACGGACTTACCTGGCTGCTCCCTGCTTGATTGAATTCCTGGCTGGGTGTCCCGCATGTTGCTGCAGCTTTCTTCCTGGTCTCCTCGCCAGCTCAGTACCGCCCTCCAGTGGATGGCGCCCTAGGCAAATGCCTAGAGCTGCCTAGTGGTGGCGCCGGCCCTGTACTTACCTTATCTTCACCTCAAACATCACTCCCTAATTTATTTAATATTCTTAAATCATATGGTAATTTATCTGGTTACAAGATCAATCATACGAAGACTGAGGCTCTACCTTTTCACATGTCTCATGAACTTTTGCATTCTCTAAAAGCTAAACATAACTTTGCATGGAAGACAGATAAAATACCTTGGAGTTTACATTACTAGTAATTATAACTCACTGTATAGTGCCAGTTTTCCAAAAATTATCTCTGCTATTAAAAAGGATTTAAACATATGGCAATCATATTATATATACTGGTTTGGTAGAATAGTCGCTCTTAAAATGAACATTTTACCACGCCTTCTCTATCTATTTCAAACACTCCCAGTTAATGTTCCTAGACAGATTCTCTCCCAGCTTCATAATTAGTTTTTAAAATTTGTCTCGAAGGGGAAAAATCCCAGAATTAGTTTTTTGACTTTACGTAAGGAAACCTCCAGTGGTGGTCGAGGGTTTCCAGATATTAAATTATATTATTTGGCTACAATCTGAGCCAGGCGGTGGTCTGGTTTGCGTCTACTTTCGGCCCAGAATGGATCGAGCTTGAGGTTACTTCCAGTGGAATGGTTTCGCTCCCACTCGTATTAATGCTTCCCTCGAAAAGTCGACCTCCTGAGGTCACTAGCAACCCTGTAATTAATTTCACCTGTTCAATATGGAATCAGGGGATTAGAAAATATATATTACTGTCTGTTCCATCTCCCCTTACCCTACTATGGAAAAATAATTATCTTGTAGAGGGGCAGACAACAGCTATAACAGCAAAGTGGATTACCAAAGGAATAATATTTGCAGATGTTCTCCAAGGGGGGGGGGGGACAATGTATGAGTTTAGGTGATCTGCAAGAGAAATCTTCTTTCCCAGAACTGAATGCCTTCACATACCTACAAATAAAGCACTTTGTAGATTCCCTTCACTTCCCCACCCAAACTCTAAAATCTCCATTGGAACGACTCTGTTTGGATGATCCCCTCATGAAGGGAATGATCTCATCATTATATAATTTAATTTTACATTCATCAGAACCCCCCGCTCCCAATTTTGAACGTCAACGGGAGATAGATTTGGGAGATCCCCCGGATGAAAACTCATGGTCCCTAATTTGCGAGAGATTATCTAAAAATTCAATCTCTACTCTGATTAAGGAGAATGCATATAAAATTTACTATCGCTGGTACTTGGTACCAGTAAGACTAAATAGAATTTATAGCTCTACATCTCCCTTATGCTGGAGAGGGTGTGGAGAATTGGGCACTTTTTTACACGTATGGTGGACTTGTCCTAAAATTACAGCTTATTGGAAAGAAGCAGCAAATTTATTGAGTAAAATGTTACTAACTAATGTAAATATGGATCCATGGTCCTTCCTGTTAGGGCATCCTATAACTTCCCTAGATCCTCTTACGGAAAAATTAGCAAGCCGGATATTAAGTGCCGCAAGATGTCTAGTTGCATCACACTGGAAAAACTTGGACCCCCCTTCTGCTCAAACAGTGATAAATAAGATTTGGTTTGTGGCTTCAATGGAGAAGATAACAGCATTTCTGCAGAACAGATCCATAAAATTTATTCAAATATGGAATCCTTGGTTTGTTTTTACACAATCTCTAAATGGCAGAAAAAAATTTGACCAACTTGAAAAGTATGTTTTCTGAATTTTAATTGTGACCTCTTCCATGGTAATTCTTTAAAAATATATATTATTTAACTACCTTTTTCGCTATTAATTACCCCGGGCAATTATTGTTGTTGTTTTTTTTATTTTTTATTTGGTACTTGTGTATTAGCATGGTTCCCCGATTATTAGTCGCCTGATTTTTTAATCCAATCGCATCGCATGCCATACACCCTATGGCATGCGATGCGACGCGATTTTAACTCATATTCGATATTAAATTGTATAAGCTCCCTAATAGGTGCTTTTAAGTTCCCTAAGGGGTTCTTACAATGCTTAAATGCACCCCCACGCCACCCCCCAAGTATAAACGTGAATCCGAAGCGTGGCGAGCGCAGCGAGCCCACGAGGGGCGGCGGTACGCGTCCTACGACCTTTTCATACCCCCACTATCCACGTCGGTGTGGAGTTGAGAATAGAAAGTGTGTCGAGTGCAGCGAGCCACCGAGCTCGAAGCGTGGTGAGCGCAGCGGATACCTGTGAAGCCCACGAGGGGACGCGTATAGCTGTGAAGGTATCCGCGTCCCCTCGCCACGATTCGGGCTCACCACACTTTCTATTCTCAAGTCCACGCCATCGTGGATAGTGAGGGTATGAAAAGGTCATAGGACGTGTACCGCTGTGCTCGCCACGCTTCGGGTTCACGTTTATACTTGGGGGTGACGTGGGAGTGCATTTAACCATTGTAAGCACCCATTAGGGTGCTTATACAATTTATAATCGCATCGCATTGTATGGCATTGTATGCCATATACAATGGCATACAATTTTAAAATTGTATGCCATTGTACAACATCGGCCGATATCGCGTCGCATCGCATGCGATATGGTCTGCGATGCGATGGGCGCCGTGCTAGTACACAAGTACCTTTTATTTTTGTATATTTTCTTTTTTCTTTTTGCATTTCTATTATTCATTCTAATATCTTAAATTGTTTATGTAAGAGTAAATATGTTTGTAGCACTTTCAAAAGTTTTAGAAACGTGTCTCAAAATATATACTGTAGTTTAGTACTACACTTATATGATATCTCATCTTTAGATTAGCAATTAAGTTTGAGTTAAGAGTAGAAAACGCCATGCAAATTGCCCAAGATCTTGAATGAGACAAAGGGCCTTATTCGAGTTCACTCTTTCAGACAAAATCCTTCTTAGATGGACAAAACCATGTGCACTGCAGGGAGGCAGATGTAACTTGTGCAGATCTAATTAGATTTGGGTGGGGTTTTACTTCAAAGTGAGATCTATATTGCAGTGTTAAAATAAAGCAGCCAGTATTTACCCTGCAAAGAATCACCAAAACATCACCAAATCTATTTCTATCTGCACATGTTACATCTGCCCACCTGCAGTGCACATGGTTTTGTCCATCTAAGAAGGATTTTGTCAGAAAGAGTGAACTCGAATAAGGCCCAAAGTGTTCTTTGCATAAATTGGAAGGAGATTGTCTTGTTTTGCTTTTTATGTACTATTATACTGTACGTATTTCTTGAAACTCTTGCATTTTGTAAATTGTATGTCAAAAGTTTATTTGAATAAAATGTATTGAACAAGATCTGGACTAAAGTTCATGAGTCTCTTCTCAAAGCCTCTGTCCGTTATAAAAGATTTCCAGTCAGGAAAAGGAGAGCTGTGCCCAGTTTAAAAGTTGGGGATCAAGTGTGGTTATCAACCCGAAATCTTCGTCTTCCATCTATGAAGCTAGCTCCACGCGTCATTGGACCTTATCCTATAATTCAAGTTATCAACCCTGTGGCCTATTGATTAAAACTACCTTCTTCTATGAGGATTTCAAATGCTTTCCATATTTCTTTATTAAAACCGCTAAAATTGAACATGTATCAAAACTGAATTCCCAGACCTCCAGCAGTCAACACAGAGAAAGACTCCGAATTCGAAGTTAAACGTATTTAAGACTGTCGTTGTCGTAACTCTCATCTTCAGTTCCTGGTCGAGTGGTTTGGCTATGGTCCTGAGGAGAATTCCTGGGTGAAGGAGTCTGATCTGCATGCCCCTAAACTCGTCAAGTTGTTCTTCCGCAACAATCCTCATAAGTGTCCGAGGCCACCCAGAAAGGAGGGGGTACTGTCACACGTACTGCCGGTGGGATGCGGCAGGCACTGTACTCACCTGCACACGTCCGCTGGCGGCTAGAGCGTGTCCGGCAGGGTCCAGCGCTGAGGGCTGCTGCCAGGAGGGAGACTGCTGGCGGGGCTCTGTGAGGGGGCTGCATGGTCCGGTAGGCAGGCTGGTGTCTGTTTGGCGCCGCCATCTTTGTTGTGGGCAAATGTGCAATTGGCCAGGCGTGGGTTCCCTCCTCTATTTCTGACCCAGTGGCCAATGGCAGCCGCCCTCCTGCTATAAGGGGGATCTGCCTAGGGCCATCTGGTGAAACCAAGATCACGTCCACCGACCAAACGCGATGCCTCGGTGTCATCATTGACTCCTCCCTCTCTTTCACCCCCCACATTCGTGCTCTCTCACAGTCTTGCCGCTTTTACCTACGCAACATCTCACGCATCAGACCATTCCTCTCCACTGACGCGACCAAAACTCTCATTCACTCTCGTCATCTCCCGCCTTGACTACTGCAACATCCTTCTCTCTGGTCTACCTCTCACCCGCCTCGCACCTCTCCAATCCATTCTTAACGCTGCTACTAGGCTCATCTTCCTCTCCCGCCGCTCTACCTCCACCTCCCCCCTCTGTCTATCTCTTCACTGGCTCCCCATTCCTTTCCGAGTTCTCTTTAAACTCCTCACCACCACCTACAAGGCTCTCTCCTCCTCCACCGCTCCTTACCTCTCTTCACTGATCTCTATCCACACTCCCTCCCGTCCCCTTCGCTGACCGCCGACTGACCTCTCACCTAATCACCTCCTCCCACTCCCGTGTCCAAGACTTCTCTCGCGCTGCCCCCCTGCACTGGAACAACCTCCCGCCACCCATCAGGCTTTCGGATTCCCTTACCTCCTTCAAGCGCTCCCTCAAAACCCACTTTTTTCGACAAGCCTATCCCTCCTCCTAACCTCTTTTGATCCTATCCTGCCTCCGTTCCTACTTATCCTATTGTTTTTCGTTCGTCCACCCACCTATTTTTAGTATGTTAACTCTTATGAGTAGGGTCCTCCTTCCTCACGTACTCACCCTACCTCTTTACCTCACCTGTGCTCCTGTCCTGTTCTTCCCTTCCTCTACTTCATCTTCAGTCTCCTTGACAATTTTGACACCTACTTCTGAACTGATGCTGATTTTAGTTCTACCAGCTATACCCCTATTTATACTGTATTTTTCCACACACCCTGTACGTTACCTTGTAATTTGTTTTTTGTTTGCTATGTACGGCGCTGCGGACACTTTGCGGCACCTTATTAATAAACGTACTACTACTACTACTACAAAGTGTTTCTTGGCCATGCAACATCTGTGTTCCCAAGCTGTTATAGTGCCTGTACTAACTGTGCCTAGCCAGTCTTCCAAGCTTTGTCGGTTCTCATCCTCTTCTGCTGACTCCACAGTCCTCTTCTGGCAGACGCCTCTACCTTGGAACTCCTGGGACGCCAACGGTACACCATTCAGGTCCCAAATTCCTCCAGTTCACAATCTTTAAATCCTCCATATCAACTTCTCCCGTAATCTCCAGTATTCACCGCACCCGGGAAATCCTCTCCAGTTAAACTTTCATTTACAAGTTTTCATTTAATTACCAACAAGTCACAAGGACATTGCTCGTTCTGTTTTCTGAATATAAGCTATTTGTGTTTGGCCAGCTACTTTTCGCATTTCAGGTTGCAAGTCGCAAGGACATTTTTAGTTTGTTTGCTGAAGATAAGATATTTGTGTTTCATATTCTAAGATGTATTAGAATCCTGTTTTGTATGAGTTTGTTTATTAAACCAGCCCGGTTTAAACCTTCATCCTCCTTTTCCTCTGGTCATTCCTCCGCACCACCCGATACCATCCAACTCATCATTTATGACATCTGCTAGCTGCACTCATGGCAAAAGCTCAGAACAACCCCTGGCCACACATTTATCTGAATACAATCCCAATACGTCTAGTTTTAAACATGTCATAATCAATCATGTCTCAGATAGCAATCGACAAGGGAATAGACATAAGGCACCTATAAAGGGCCCTCTAACAATTTGAAGGCCCAAACATTACTAATTACACTCTATGCTAGGTGGATCTGATGTGTAGAGTTTGTTGATTGTAAAGTAGAAGCTCACTCAATATACATCACGCCATGCCAAATTGAAACAAAATATTTAAAAAACTCAAAGGAATAATCATGTACAGGTGGACTGGACGCTATGAACATAATGGACTTCAATAAGCATTAAAGGTGATACAGACTTGAACATAAGTCATCAGCAATTTCTCCCATATTCATACCTCCCAACATGACCCTCTCCAGGAGGGACACATTGCTCTGTTTCTTGGCTTTTCCTTAATTTATGATGGCCATTACCCGTGATGAAGCACCTTTCTTATCAATTAACCTGTGTGAAACAGGTGATGGCAATCATACATTAAGAGGAAAGTGCAGGAACAGAGCAATGTGTCCCTCCTGGAGAGGGTCATGTTGGGAGGTATGCATATTGCATGTATAGAAATAAATGCATTTATAAACTGTAGGCTTGCTAAAATATCCCTTTCATCCAGGATGCCTATGATTTAAATATATACCATGTAGCCCTTACCCTCTGCTATGCTTGATTGTGTCCTCCTTATTATAAGCACTTGCACCAATCCCTGGTGCAATAAATATATCGAAACACAAGTAAAATTGTGCACACGCAATTGTGCATATCCTGCAATTCTGTCAACATGCCTATGTGCAAATGCCCTGTTGACATCCAATCATAGGCATAAGCGCAGATGTTCCCAAGTTGTGCATTACTTTGTTCTGGAGCATATGCAGTAAGAAAACATGCAAGATTCATTGCACAAATGGACTTCAGTTCAGCTCTTCCTCGGAACATTAGTTATCTGCCTGATCTCATTGTACTAAGAAGCAGATATTTGTATCAAAGAATGTCCAATTCTAATGTGAATGAAAGAAAATGGCTGAATTTGCATGAATTGCTAAATAAAAAAAGTCTTAGCAGGCAGTGTTGTGTACATTTGTTGATTTAGTGCAGTGGTTCTCAACCTCTGTCCTTAAGTACCCCAAACAGTGCATGTTTTCCAGGACACCTGGCAGGTGCACTCATTATTCACTGACACATTCAAAAAAATTCACAGGTGGAGCTAATTATTTCACCTGTTATTCTATGTGGAGACATGGAAAACGTGCGCTGTTGGGGCACTTGAGGACCGAGCTTGAGAACCACTGGTTGTATTTTCATGTACTGGTTCTGCATTGCAAAATATATTAAATATAAACTAAATAATAACAGCAACATTATTATTACAGCAACATTAGGACCATCAATACCATTGGATGTTCTTAGCCAATGATTCGGGAGGGTCTAAAATACTGAATACGCTGCATATGACTCATCCATTTTTTTAATGCCCCCAGGGCACCCATGCATGGTTTGCCAGCTACTGATATGAAGGTCTAGACAGGGGCTGCTTGCATGTGAAGCTGCTGCTCCTTAATTCCATTGCTCTGCTGGGAGTGTGGCAGGAGGTTATGATGTCACAGCCAAGTGTCACACTCCTGTGTTACATGTTCTCTGCTTATTCCTCTCATGTATATCCTTAACAGATGCAAACATACATTATCTACGTATATATGTGGTCATCCTAACTATAACAAATCACACGTAGTATCTTTCACTGTGTATTATAAAAAAAATATTATAGGTCACAAAAATTGAAACAAAATATAAAGACACAAAAAATGTCATAATTTCTAATTCTTTGTAATACACAATACACAATGTACACAGAAGGTATGACCTGAGAAATAACCCTTTATACTTTATGCCATCAGAGATCACCGATTAGACATGTATTATGTAGTATTTTTACTGTACATACAACTGATGTAGAAATAAAAGTACTCATTGTTAAAGAAACCTAGTTTTACCTTGCTAGAAGTGCGTGCTGTTACGTCCTGCCAAGGTCTCTGCCAGGTGAATGAGAAGGTTTCTGTTCTAGTACCTGGAAGGGGAGAAGGCCCCACCTCTTTCCATCCTGAGCGATGATGCACTGAAAAAACAGGTGGAGCAGGAAGAAAGCTGGGTGCTGCAGCCGAGTCACTGCTGTGTACCGTTCCAAGGCTTTGCTTCATCAGGAAGTAACATTTCTTCCAAATTACAGGTGAACCCTGAGCATAAAGTACTGTAGCTAATTGTTATGTACATGTTACAACATGCCAGTTTCATGACTTCCATTTAGGAACATCCAGACAGCTTTGCTCATGTATACATGAATTAATCTTTCTGAAAATCATTTATCTATATATAGCTCTCTCTCTCTATATATATATATATAAATGTCTAGTAGTGTAACACTGCCATCTGCTGGCAGCAAGTCAAACTACATCTCTTTCTCTCACAGAGGCAATCATGTACAAGTAGCTGCCTTACTAGTTTTTCAAGCATTTGCTTCAAGCGGGATTACTAGTTTAATATAACTGCCAAGAGAAGAGATAACCAAATCAGCAACTTTCACAATTTTCAATGACAATGGTAGATGTTAAATATTTTCATTGAAATGTTGTATCTCTGGCATACTTACCTACTTTTCAAAACTAGTTTTAGGGAGATTATAGTTGGAAATATAATTTTTCAAAGAGCCCCATTGAGGGGGCGTGTCATGCTCCACCCAAAGGGCGTGTCTAGTTCCATATATTGAGGGATTGAGAAAAGAGATTGTGAACATGGTACCTAGAAGTGTAGGTGTGTACTGCTACATCTGAGAGTAATCTTTTAAAATGTCATAAATCCATAAGTAGATGAGCCCCAAAGTTAGTAAGAGATACTGTACTTGGGAAAGTGCTAGGAAATGGTGCTGATGATTCAATTTAAATTTATCTATCTCTCATTACTTTTATCCCCAAAAATGTAACAGTGTAATGTGGGCTAGGTGAAATGAGGGAGATTGCTAGACTAATAAGGGAGAGACGAAGATTGCTGCTATTTCAGGGAGACTCCTGCAGAATGCAGGAGGGTAGGCAACTATGCTCTGGAAATGCCACTAGTCTTTAAATAAACCAATATTTATACTGTCACAGTTCCCATTCTCAGCTCTACAATCTTCATTTTACCACAAGAACTGTAATTTGGCTCTAATCTACACTTAAGCACCCAGTTATGCTGAGCAGGAGAGGGTGACAGAGGAAGTGGGAGACAGGGAGAGGGTGACAGGCAGTGGGCGATGCAGAGAAGCCATGGCTGACCGGCACGGTGGGAGGAGTGGATTAAAGAGAGAAGCAGTTGGTGAAAATCAATGGGTGAGACAGAGAAGCAGTGTGTGATGAAGTGTAAAGCTGTGTACACACGGGGGCAATATATTGCTCAGTGTCTCCTTTGTCTCCTGCCGGGGGAGCCACAGAGGGAATTAGCTGGTCGCAGGAGCAAGCTCCTGTGACCAGCGATCTTAAGAAGGCTAAAAATGGTAGCGTGCACCCGGCGATTTATCGCCGGTGCACACTCCAATCGCTGCCAATATGGTCGCTCAGCGACCATATTGCCAGCGATAAATGCCCGTGTGTATGCACCTTAAGGGAATGGGTGAAAGAGATGCACTGGTGATAGGCAGTGGATGACGGAGAGAGGCATTGTCTTACACAGTGTAGGTGACCAAGAGACAGTTGGTAAAAGGGAGATGGTGACAGGCAATGGATAATGTAGAGAAGCAATTGGTGACAAGCAGAATGAGGCAATGGATAAAGTAGAGAAGCAATTGGTGACAAGCAGAATGTGACATGGAGTAGGTGATGGAGACAAACAGTGGGTGACATGGAGTGAGCAAAAAAGAGAAGCACTGGGTGACAGAGAGGCAGTGGGTGATGAAGAGAGGCAATGTGTGAAAAGCAGGGTGTCACAGGGAGTGGGAGACAGAGGGAAAGAGTGGGTGACAGAGTCGGTGATGGAGAGAATCAGTGAGTGACCAGGAGAGTCTGACAAGCAGTGGGTCTATTTTGTACTCTGGGTTGTGTAGGTCAGTTTAGTGTTTTAATCTAAAAAAATAAAATAAAAAGTCTTTATTACTGGGGAAACTAGAAACTCATATGGTGTAAAGGCCAGACAGGCTGTGAAAACGCTGGTGCTACTATCCCTGCTTTTGGGTAGTCACCAGGCAGATCTCTGGCATAAGGAGAGGGGACTGGCTGCTTATGACATTAGTAGAAGCCGAACACTGCTGTGAGCAGGGACAGTGCCACCATTAGGCAGTTTAGGCAGCTGCCTTTGGGCACATTGCTCTTCCATGATTACTTCTATGGGCTGCTGCCGAAGCAGCGGCAGCAGCAGCCAGAGGAAGCCCCCCTCCCTGAAAGAGGTAGGAGCCACCACTGTTCATATGTTTAAGATCTCCCAGTTTAGCAATTTGTATTAAGGCAGTGCTACTATTAACTGGGACTGGGGTAAAATGTCATATATATAACGTTTCCAGTGTAAGTTTAAACAAATGTGTTTTTGTTAATTGAATTCTCCACTATCTACTTAGTATTTATTATTTATATTTTATTCCTGGAATGCAGCGTTCTCAAATGAACCGACGTCAAAATGAAGGACTTGCGGAAGGTGTTTTACAGTTTTATAATACTGTGGCAAACAAAGACTCGAATGTGACCTGGCAGCATTTCAAAAAAGAGAATTTCAAAAAAGCAACTATCCACAGGTATATCAAAAAGATCCAACTTTCCAATGAAATAAGTTTAAAAAATAATCCCGGTCGTACACCAAAGCTAGCGACCCAAAGAAACATGGAGGAGATCAAGAAGCTTTACAGGAAGAACCCCTCCAGTACTGTGGCTGCAGCAGCAAAGAAAATGAAAAGATCTTGGGTAGGAAGAATTAGAGTCGAGAAGTTGGGCATTAAGGCCATTACAAAATAACCCTCTCCCAAATGCATGGTCAAGAACCATGCATCCAAGCAGCATGCAAAACACTTTATCGAAAAATGCAACGAAAAATCCTCATCATTGATGATGAGACATACGTATGTCCCTGTGGACCCATCGGAGCTCCCAAAAAGGGCTTTTTATCATTCAGAAAAGGGTGCTGAAGTTGAATATCAACACAAATTTAAGACCAAAAGTTAATTTCCTAAGAAATACCCTGTTTGGCAAGCATTTGACTATGATGGAAATGTTTCTGAACCCTTTGTTAGTAACACCTCCATGGACCAACGGGTGTACCTTGAAAAATGTATAAAAGGTATATTAGTACCCTTCATCCACCAGCATCATTCTCTAGAATCAGTACTCTTCTGGCCACACTTGGCAACATGCCATTATGCCAATGCTGTCTTTTAACCATCTTCAGGACATTCAGCTTGAATTTGTACATCGAGAAGCAAAGGCTCCGAATTTTCCCCAGTGTAGACCTATTGAATGATTTTGGGCTCTATGTAAAAAGAAATATTCAGACCATCCCAGAAAACCGACAAGTTTGATTGGATTCAAGAGCATTTGGAAAAAAAATTGTTTTGAAGTTGAAGCTTCTCATGGAAAAATGCTTATGGAGGGGTTAAGAAAAAAAGTCAGGGCTGTGGCCAACAAAGGAGTAAAGAAAGCAATGGAGGATGGCGTTTTGTAGTTAAGACCTTTGACTACTTGTATCTGAAATTGTAATTAAAATATATTTTGTTGTACAAGAGTCATGACAAAATTTGTCCAGACTCAGTTAATAGTAGCTATACCTTATCTGCTCTTGTATGTGCAAGACTTTCACATATATTGTGAGTTGGTGTTAAGTTGTATTTTCATAAATCACTGTTTGTGATTTAATGCAAGATTGATTTAGGGCAGATCTGGGATAAGGATATGTTTTATATCTTTGTGTGTGCACGTTTTCCCAATTTCTTTTGTGTTATGCACTATGGGCCTTATTCTAGTTCACTCTGACAAAATCATTCTTAGATGGACAAAACCGTGTGCACTGCAGGGGGGCAGATATAAAATGTGCAGAGAGAATTCGATATGGGTGAGTTATTTAGTTTCTGTGCAGGGTAAATACTGGCTGCTTTATTTTTACACTGCAATAAAGATCTCACTTAGGAGTAAAACCCCACCCAAATCGAATTCTCTCTCCACAAGTAACATCTGCCCCACCTGCAGTGCACATGGTTTTGTCCATCTAAGAAGGATTTGATCAGAAAGAGTGAACTAGAATAAGGCCCTATGTGCTATACATCATATATTTAAATGGCGAATTAAGTTTTATCCTTATGTATATGTATTCAGTCCAGTTTAATATAGCATATAGACTGGTATTCAGGGGTAGATTTATTATGCTTGGTGAAGTGATAAAGTGTCTGGTTTTTATCACCGGCCAATCATCTCCTACCTATCATTTTTCAAACCAAGCCTGTAACTTCACAGTTAGGAATTGATTGGCCGGTGATAAAAACCAGACACTATCATTTCACCGAGTTTAATAAATGTGCCCCTCAGTTATTTAGTAATGATTTCAACTTTCAAGTATAGTTGTTTTATGAGAGCTGAACATATGCATCTATTCTCTGCCTGGACCGGTAGTAAAACTTAGCAATATTTCCTATCTCACAAACCAATACACCATATTTGTATTGTCCTCTTTCTCTATATATGGTTACTTGCTAGAGGCCTGTCTACCCTCTTAGCAGCTGCGATTGGTTGCTCACCACCCTTTTTGTACTTGATTGGACGCTAAAACGCCTTATCAGAAAGTGTAAATATACCTTTTTTGCAGACACACGCTTGCAAAGTAGTTCACACAACTGCATCAGTTACAAATGAGCTGACAGGCTTACGGTGCAGTAGCCATCGTGGCCTAGCAGGTAAGGTTACAGTATGCTATGTTCCATGCCTGGGGTTCCGATCTCGTTCAAGAGTAATTTAGTGATCGTTTCACTGGGTTTTGTTTTACATTAAAATGTGTATATATTTAAAACTCACCCAGCTGTTTACAAAGTGTGTACTACATGTGTGTTGACCAATGTTTAGGGATTCTGCATCACCATTTCCATAGCTAGGCTCCTACTTTAAAATTTTCATCTCCATGCGTTGCCACTCAGCTACATTGGATGTTAAACAGCTATTGGAAAGTGGTGATGTTCACAGAAGAGACGCTAGCAAAGCCATTCACACAGTGACCTCACATTACACTACAGTAAGTAGTCATGTTCGGCTGCCCTGCTGAACTCTTTGTATACTGCCACAAGCTACTGTACTCATGCTGTGATTTCTACTCATACTTTATGCTGTACAGTACAAAATGTCCCCAAGCAACTTTAGACACTTAGAAAGTGTTTAAAAAAAAAAAAATTGCTGAGGAGATGATGCTAAGTGTGATCCAACAGCACACAATGGCAGTTTTTGGTAACGTAAACATTTCCTTTAAAATGGACACACAGGAAGGTGAAGGAGTCATGGTGGAGTGTAAGGCTGAGACACACAATGGGGCATGAGTATACACAGATGCGCCACAGCACACAGTGTTTGAAATAAACTTTTTGTTTATTTTGAAAAAAATTATCACAATTTTTATTAAGCCTTAAATATTTTCAGAAGGACCAATTATAGATGTTTGGGCAACCACAGAGCAGTTCCTTGTTGGACAGACAATAATCCCTACAAAGAAACAGCACATCGCCTTAGATGTACATACAGTGTAGTACAGTCTTAGACCTACTGTAGATAATGGACTCCGCAGCCCCTTCATTGATATATCACAGTTAAGTCCAGTAGTGTTCAGTTATGCTGAATCAAGGTAATGCAAAGCAGGGTGTCATTGGGTAAATCAGTATTGAAAAAGGATCCAAGAGTCCAAATTTACAACAAACAGGAGTGTAGTGCTCAGTGTCATGTTGCTAGGCAAACAGGAAACTGAAATGTATACGAAGGGGCATGGAGGCTAGGGATCCAAACGTTATTATGCCATTTGTTAGACCACATGGAGTACAAAAAGATCATCATAGAACGGGAAAAGGACCAGAGATGAGCAACAATGCTTAAAAAAAAAGGTGAATTTAAGCTATGACGACAGATTGGACAAATTGGGATTGTTTACTCTGGAAAAAAAGATGTTTAAGGGGGGACATGCTAAAACATGTACAATTATATGCCTGAAACTATCAGGCACCCTTTTTTTGCTTTGAGGAAGGACTCTAGGACACGAGGGGGCATGCATTTAGACTAGAAGAGAGAACATTTTGTGCCCATAGAAGGAAAAACTTTTTTACGGTCAAGGAAGTTAAATTGTGGAACGCTCTCCCTGGAGAGGTGGTGTCAGCAGTCACAACAAATGCATTTAAAAAGGTTGGATAAACATCTATTGGTTAAATACATCCAGGGGTACAACCAACATTCATATTTGTATCAGAATACACATTTTTTTTTAAAGGGATGTAGCAAATAGATCATATACTATAACCAAAAGGTTGAACTTGATGGACGTACATCTTTATTCAGCCTTAACTACTATGTAACTATGTACATATCCGCGGCTATTCAGCACTGTACTGTAGTTTTCAGAGGAGCAATCGCCACCTGGGAGGAGAAGCAGTGTAATTACTGTACATGTTTTAGATCAGCGGTTCCCAACCTGGGGTACGCGTCCACACGCTGGGGGGTACGCCGTGACCCGGCCTGTAATGGCGGCCGCGGCCGCCAGACAGGTCGCTGGAGGGGA
The DNA here is from genome assembly GCF_055691185.1 of Crinia signifera. Taxonomy (NCBI): domain Eukaryota; kingdom Metazoa; phylum Chordata; class Amphibia; order Anura; family Myobatrachidae; genus Crinia; species Crinia signifera. The sequence continues at coordinate 233,219,638 of NC_139217.1, read as the reverse complement.
GGAGAGTGCATTGTGCATCTCTCCTACCCCTCCGTGTGCTTCCCTGTGACTGGCCGCCCGTCCGCCAATCAATCAGAGCTTGCGGGCCGGCAGCCAATCAGGAGCCGGCCCGTGAACTTTGATTGACGGGCAGCCCAGTCACACTGAAGGGAAGGAGAGATACGCAGCGCGGCAGCTACATGACAGGGGGACACTGGACTGTCCTCTCCCCAGCAGCAGCGTCAATGGTGAGTGTGCTGCTGCTGGGAAATACTGTGGGGCATTGCTGGCACTGTGGGGGCATACTTGTTACTGGCACTGTGGGGCATTGTTGGCACTGTGGGGCATTGTTGGCACTGTGGGGCATAGTTGTTACTGGCACTGTGGGGCATTGCTGGCACTGTGGGGCATTGCTGGCACTGTGGGGCATTGCTGGCACTGTGGGGGCATACTTGTTACTGGCACTGTGGGGCATTGTTGGAACTGTGGGGCATACTTGTTACTGGCACTGTGGGGCATTGTTGGCACTGTGGGGCATTGTTGGCACTGTGGGGCATACTTGTTAGTGGCACTGTGGGGCGTTACTGGCACTGTGGGGCATTGCTGGCACTGTGGGGCATACTTGTTGCTGACACTGTGGGGCGTTGCTGGCACTGTGGGGCGTTGCTGGCACTGTGGGGCGTTGCTGGCACTGTGGGGCATACTTGTTGCTGGCACTGTAGGGCATTGCTGGCACTGTGGGGCAATGCTGGCACTGTGGGGCATACTTGTTGCTGGCACTATGGGGGTATACTTGTTGCTGGCACTGTAGGGGCATTGTTGGCACATACCCAGTACCATGGGGTCATACCTGGCACCGTGGTGGCATTCCCGTTTCTGGCACTGTGCGGGCATACCTGGCACCATTGGAGCATATGTGTATCTGGCACTTTTGGGGGCATATGTGTATCTGGCACTATTGGAAGGCTAACGTGATCCGTTGGAATGTCTGTTGCTTCAGTAATAGAGATTTGACAAGGTTCTGTTATTTTATATGCCCTCCGCAGAATGGGCTGAGCTTATATTGTGGCTAAGTGGTTGCACTTTTTTTTTTTCCCCGTCATTGCCAGTATGACTTGCCCCTGTTAAGCCACACCCCTTTTTAGGCCACGCCCCCTGAAAATTTCACGAGGGGGTACTCCTAAATGAAAAGCCTAATCAAGGGGTACGGGAGACAAAAAAGGTTGGGAACCACTGCTTTAGAGCATCTTTAACCATAGTATGGCTTAGTTTGCCTAAGTGCACCTAAATGAGACATTTCTTATGGCGCGACAAGGAACAGGATGATGACTGTACAATAACGATGAGTATGGCTACACCTGTACTTTAATATAGAGTTAGTCCTCCTTATCCAGCTATAACATCTTCTATTCTTCTTGGAAAACTTCATAAAAGTTTGGAGTGTTTCTTTGGGAATTTGTGCCCAATCATTCTATAGAGCATTTAGGAGGTCAAACACTAATGTTGGATGAGAAGGACGGGCCTGCAGTCTCCAATTCCAGTTCATACCAAAGATGCTCAATGGAGATGTGATCAGGGATCTGTGTGGGCAATTCAAGTTCTTCCACACCGAACTCCTGAAAGCTCGTCTTCATAGTCCTTGCTTTATGGACTGGGGCACAGTCATGTTGGAATAGAAAAGGGTCTTCCACAAACTATTGCTATAAAATTGGAAGCATAGCATTGTTCAAAATGTCTTGGCATGTTAAAGCTTAACTTAACTTTTACTGGAGATAAAAAGGGGCCTAGCCAAAACCTTAAAGAAAAACAGCTCCATACCATTATCTCTCCTCCACCAAACTTCACAGTTGGCATAATGCAGTCAGGAAGGTAATGTTCACCCAGCATACGCCAAAGCCAGACTTGCTTATCTGACTGCCAAACAGAAGAGTGTGATTCATCACTACACAACACACGTGTTCACAGCTCCACAGTGCAGTATAGGTGTGCTTTACACCACTTTATCCTAAGCTTAGCATTAGACTTGGTATCACTTACATTTGACACTGGAATTTCCGAGAGATAAAATTTTGCAAACCTGCAAAGGTGGCATCCTATCTCAGTACCACGCTTGAAGCCATTAAGATCTTCAGTACAACCCATTTTAAAATCAGCAATGTTTACAACTGTAGACTACAATGTTAGGTGCTTAATTTTATATTGCTGTGGCAAAGGGTCTCATTGAAACATCTGAATTCAATAATAATCAGGAGTGGCCAAATAAGTTTGTCCATATGGTGTATATTTAGGTCAGTTTGATCTTTGAAACTAGTCTGGTTAATGAATCAATGGGCCAGTCCTTTTTACAGAACTCTGCAAGCAGCTCTTACCAAGCATATCAGTGCTCTCTGTGCTTCAAGGATGTGGCATGAAACACTAGCATCTTTCGCTCTAATTTGGGTATGTAATAAACATACTTCAAGAGTCTGCATTGATTTTCATGTGACACATCTGTGCTACAAGAGTGATTCAGTATATACAGATTTAAACACACACAAAGTGTTGCATATCAGATTATTAGCATAGTCACATGTTTTATTGCATTTCAATACAATGAAGAGGCACATGTTAGCAGAAAAAGTGCTTCCACAGTCCCACAGTCCCGCAGTACCTCTAGCAATAGTCCATTTGTAATAACCATACTAGGAAAAAAAGATTGCAGCAAAAAAAACATAAATCGCTCAATGTTAAGACAACAAGTTTACTTGCCTAATATATTTTAATGCAATACATAACATTTATAGACAGAATACTATGTGGGAATTGTAACTAATAAATAAAGTCAATATTGTGATTCTCAGCTTTAAATCCTGTGACAAAAAAATTCTGAGAAAAACATAAAAAGGGATTATGGAAAGTGCAAGGCACAGTTTTGTTCTGGTCCAAATTGCACTTTACATTTACCTCCAATTTCCATCAAGCACCTTATTTTATTTCATATATAACCCCCCCCCCCCCCAAAAAAAATTATTCAATGAGCACCACCAATGATTGGATATAATTAACAACCGGTTTGTCTCCTACAACTTTGCTGAAGTCTTGCAATCTAAGTCTCTGAATCAGTACACAAAGTTCTACAATGCAGCACTTTTTATCCATGCAAAATTTCCTTTGTGCTTTATGTACAGGTGTATAGACAAAATATAAGTGTTTCATTAATTGAATCATTAGATTCGGTACTTATGTAGTAACTGGGCTGCCGAAATCGGGTCCATCGCATCCGACCATATTTCCAAGTGGGCATGGAGTTGGATATAAACCTGTGGCGAGCGCAGCGATCCACCGAGCCCGAAGCGTGGCGAGCGGACACAGAATACCGTCCGCTCGCCACGCTTCGGGCTCGGTACGCTCACCACAGGTTTATATCCAACTCCATGCCCACTTGGATAGTAGGGGTATGAAAAGGACCCCTTTTTCCCATTGAATTCCATGTTAAAATGGACTCAGTCCATTTTAACATTGAATCCTATGGAAAAATCGGGGCATCGCATTGCATGCGATATGGTCGTATGTGATGCGATATCGCATCTGATATTATGCCTTAAGTTAAGGCATACAATCAAAAAATCGGCAGCCAGATAATACATAAGTACCTTAGATTCTCCTGGTTTGCCCTAGATACATTCTTTTATGACCAAGAAGCATTTCTGGCAACTAAAATCAAAAAGAGGTGCCTAACGCTAGGAGAGTTGCATAGCACCTTTTAGCTCACTCACAAAATCCATCACCAGCTGTGTGGCCTACTGAGGCTAGATCAGGGCTGGGCAACACCGGCCCTCCAGATGTTGATGAACTACACATCCCAGCATGCCTTGCATCAGTTTCAGCATGGCCACATAGCAAAACTAATGCAAAGCATCCTGGGATGTGTAGTTCATTAACATCTGTAGGGCCGGTGTTGCCCAGCCCTGGGCTAGATGGATGATGGGGTTTTCCCTTATTGCAATGAGTATTTATTAGTGGACCTTTTATGTTTGTCAGTGGCTGCATGTTTAACAGAGTGTCTAATTCATGTTTGTATGCAATGGCTGATGCACACATTTTGCTGATGAACATGTCAAGATGCCACTGCAATTTTGCATGCGTGAGGCTTTCATAAATTGACAGGAAGTGATCATTTGGAGGTGTTGATGGGGAGTAATTGGAAAATGCAGGTGTGTCATGGGCACTTTTTGCTGTGTGTATCTGCTATCGGCTGCTACCTCGTATGTGCTAACATTGCTAATGCTGTATCCAATCGTGAACACGTTTGTGATAGCTTCACTTGCTAATATCAGCAGTTCCGTAGCCTAGAAATCGCAAATGCATACAAAACAGCACGGCACATAATCCCTTCTTATATACTTTAGACCAGTGGTAGCCAACCCTAGCCCTCGAGAGCTACCAACAGTTCACATTTTCCAGACAACCTAGCTGCTGCACAGCTGCACTCATTAATCACGGACACATTTCAAAAGATCCACAGATGGAGATAATTAGCTCACTTGTGATTCTGTGAGGAGACCTGCAAAACATGCACTGTTGGTAGCTCTCGAGGACTAGGGTTGGCTACCCCAGCTTTAGACGGATGTGGGACCAATGTTAGACAGCACTTACATAGACACCATTAGGTCGACAGCTCATTAGGTCGACATGTTTTTAGGTCGACACTGCCATTAGGTCGACAGTGTCTATGTCGACAGTCAAAAGGTCGACATGGTTTTTTTCACTGTTTTTTGGCCGAAATGTCGACACAGTCGACATGGACACAGTTTGAAGTGAACTGCTTCGCTCGCTATGCTTCGGGCACGGTGCCTCGCTGCGCTCGGCACACTATTTTATTCTCCCTCCACGCCCTAGTGGATAGTAGGGCATGAAATACCGCCTGTCGGCACATGTCGGCTCAAAAAAACAGTGAAAAAAACCATGTCGACCTTTTGACTGTCGACATAGACACTGTCGACCTAATGGCGCTGTCGACCTAATGGCAGTGTCGACCTAATGAGCTGTCGACCTAATGAACTGTCGACCTAATGACATGTCGACCTAAAAGCATGTCGACCTAAAAGCATGTCGACCTATTGAGCTGTCGAACTAATGGTGTCGATGTAATGGCTGTCTATGTAAGTGCTGTCTAACAATAGTCCGGATACCCTTTAGACCTACTGCTGAAAACCTGCAATTTTGACAAATATGATCATTACATTTGTCCCTTAGTTATTTCAAAACAGCATTAGATTATATAATTGTATAAAACATTAGCCTTACATACATTTTCTATTATGTTTGACAACTTAATTTCACATTTTTTAATACAAAATAAATGCTAGGAGATTTGTGTTCCACCAGTGATTACCAGTCATCAGATGGATGTGCTTTATTTATGAGCACGAAGCGTCTTCGTTTTACAAACAAGTGTTCAATTGAGATGAAGTGCAAAACAAAAACAAACTGCTGGCCATTGTGGAAAAGTCATTTCAGTTATTCAACTGGCTGATGGATAAATATTTTCCAAACCTAAAAATCTTTGAAAAATTATATTTTTCATGTGCAGAATATTTTTAGCAGAAATGAATAGCCATCTTTTGCAGTCCATACTGCATGCCACTGGTATATACAAACCATCAAGCAGCATCTTGCTTTATTAGAGCACAAGAACTACTTCCTGGAGACACAGAGCAACACAGTTTGTTGGCAGAGGAAGAAGCAGCATCATTGCTGTAACTATACAACAGCTGCCAGTAAGACTGAGATGCAAGCAGTGACATCACTCCTCCACATTCTCATATCATAGATGGCACTGGCAGAATCAAGTAAAAAGCAAAATCATTGTCACCTAAGCTTGTACAGTAACAGCAATATAGCATCTGCATTAGTGATTAGAAGAATGGTGCCAACAGCTTGCATCTCCGGGAAGATCAGGGGAATAGGTCTATGAATACAATTAGCTAAGGAGAGATAAATAAATACATTTTTTTAAAAAACAAGGTTGCGAGAAGAAAAGTAAAGGCCCCCATACACTGCAATTTTGGGACGATTTCATCCGTATTCGGCAATTTGGGCCGATAACCGGGTGAAATCGCCCCAAAATCGCAGGTGTGTGATATATGATCCGATTCGCGGTCCCGTGCGCATCGGACCGGATCAGGGCGGTCGGACGGTCAGTACATACGATCACGTCCGACCTCCCTGTATGCTATGCATATGCCTGCCCACCTGACAGGCATATGCATGCAGACTGACCAGGAGCAGCACAGCGGGCAGCAGGTCCCTGAGCACCAACACACACTGACCTGGCTGGGTATGCTGTGATCACAAATAGCAGCAGCGGGGATGGGCAGTGCAGTGGCGGCTATTAGATTTTTAAAATACCTGTCAAATGACCGGCCGTTCTCTGATTGGCTGAGAGCTCTCAGCCAATCAGAGAATGGCCGGTCATTTGACAGGTATTTTGAAAATCTAATAGCCGCCACTGCACTGCCCGTCCCCTCGCGGCAGCGCTGCTATTTGTGATCACAGCATACCCGTCTAGGTCATCAGCACTCGCCACACCCGGCACCCGCCCCCACTATTTGTGCTCACATGCCCGGCCAGGTCAGTAGCACTCGCCGCCCACCCCCACTACTGGCGCTGCACCCCACCTGTTCCTCATTGGCATCACCGCTACCCGCCTCACTGCTCCTCACCGCCCTGCAGCTCCCCATTTGTTTTACATGTGATAAATCGCAAGTGATTTATGACATGTAAAAATTGACTCATCAAGTCCTAAATTGTATGTGAGACTCTCGGGGAGCTGCCGAGCGGCTCACAGGAGAATTGTGTCCGACTTGTCCTTAGGACAAGTCGGCCTAATGTATGGGGGCCTTAAGCAAAAGGAGAAAGGTATAAACCTGTGTGTCACACGTGACAGAGACAAATGGAGAGAAGTCGGTATGTCGACCACAAAATGGTCAACACAAGTTTGGGTTTTTTTTGTAACTGGGTTTCTTTTCCTACAACTGAGAACCGTAACCTCTGCCAAGCACCTTTTGTGCCATCTTCCTTTTCCAGATCGGCCTTTTGCCTGTTAACTGGGGTCAACTTACTGGCCATCTATCCTTTCAGTATAAATCTACTGAACCAGATCCCAGCGAGAAGGGGGTGTCTAACAGGCTGCTTTAATTTACAGATCACTTGTATTTGTACAATATTTTAAATACATTTTTAGATAGCCGTACATTACGGAATGGTACATTATAACTATAACCCCCTGCACCAGCATTTTCATCATTAGTCACAATGGGAAGACTTCCATTACCATTTAATCAGAAACTGTGGACACTAGATTATACATTTGTCTATATCTTTCAGAAACAAAACTGTACATTTTGTTTTAAATAGACTCACAAAATACATTTCTGCAGCTGCTGAGAATGTCCTTGGTTACAATACACGGTTGTCTCCAGATGATGTACAGGCATTCATTTTGTCTATGTCTTGCTGTGCAGCCACTGTATTATAGTTCTGGTCTGATGTTGTGTTCTTTGTGGGAAATTCCTTTTACAGGTGTTCACTGTAACATAAATAAGTACATGTGCAAAAATGTATGTAAGCAAAATATACAAAATCTCTTAACTGAAAACCATGTACATTTATGGTAACATATATACAGGACATGCCTCACAGCACTGAGTTTATCGGTTCAATTCCCGCCATGGCTCTAACTGTGCAGAGCTTGTATATTCTCCCCGTACTTGCGTGGGTTTCCTCCGGGTACTCTGGTTTCCTCCCACAATCCAAAAATATACTGGTAGGTTAATTGGCTCCCAAAAAAAATTAACTCTAAAAAAAACGTGTACATGTGGTAGGGAATATAGATTGTAAGCTCCACTAGAGCAGAGACTGAAGTGAATGTTCAAATAATCTCTGTGAAGCGCTGAGCTATATAAGAAACGGTTAATAAATAAGTTATTAAATACAGCAGCAAGAAGGTACCTTGTTTTAACTATTTTGCTGATACAAGAATGACTGCATTTAAAAAAAAAATGGAGTAAGTTTTTATTGCGTTTCGAAAACAATACATCCAAAAAACAAAAATATTGTGGCAGATACAACCAGAAAATATTGCATGCAGTACATCGAAAATATAGCAAGGGACAAACATATCAATAGCATGTAGCATAAAGTATGTAAGTATGGAACAGTATTTTTGTATTAAAACAAGACCATAACATCTGGAGTACCCAAAAGTTGCCATTTGGGCAAATCCATTCGTTAAATAAAAAAATAGCAAACAAAAAAAGGAAAACTCCCAATACAGATACTAAAAAAAAAAAAAAAAAAAGTCATACAGCAAAAATAGAAAAAATGTAATTTAACAAACGAGCATATAACCAGCCACTTATTCTAGACGACATCCTATAAAATAGTCTAAATAAAATAAACTCAAATTTCCCAAAGCAAACCTCCCCAGAACCCCCCTCCCATCCCATGTATGACCAAAAAACTTGGATCCCAGAAAAGTTGAACCCCCCTAAACTACTATGAATTTATCTAAACCACCCCCCTTCCTATGTCCGAGCAACAGGCATACGGACAGATTGGGGCAATGACCTAGTCGCCAAAAATTATGTATAGCCAGGATGTACAAACAGTACTATAGCATAAATATTTTTAACCTCATAATATTAGCAGTGTAGCAGTTCAATTACTAAAGTTGAAGAAAAAAAATCTATAGAGTTCCCCATCTCCTGTAATGCTTGGTAGCACAATAGAAACATAAAATCTAAAACTAAAAAAGGATAAATAAATATACGACAAGAAGAAAAAAAAAAAAGGAAAAGGCAATTAGAGAAGGCATCTTAAACTATAATAAAACGGGAAACACTAATCCGGCCAGCTCTCAGGTTTCTTAAAAAAGCAAAAAAAGTCAGCGCAGTAAATTCATCCCCATTCACCCAAGGAGAAACAGGAGAACATCCAGAATAGTTAAACATCAGATTTCAGGATCTTATTTCCATCAGTAGGACAAGAGGGGTCTTCACCATCAAAGCATTCAGGCAAGAAGTGGCAAATACTGTAGCCTCATATTGGGCAGGTCCATAGAAAACTACATGTTCAGAGTATGAGCCAGTACAGGAGTAGTAAGGGCTGCAGGTGAAATTGACATCGGCAGACCTCCCTCAACAATTTAGGCACGCCGCTCAGGGGTACAGGAGGAAGAAAGGATATCACCCTGTATGCCATCTATCTTTTGAAAACGTCTAGTAGCAGAGGTTTAAACCACTCGTAGAATTCCATGTTTCTATGTAAAACACACGTAGCAGGAATTCGAGAGCTACCAGAAAAGGCAAACCTTCAGCTGTAGAATGGCCACGAAAAAGAAGATGGCCAAGTGTATAGGGGACTGACAGTTTTAACCCAATAGCAGTTCCACTATGTGAATATATTGTGGTCCAGGAGATGAGTGACATCAGGAGTCCAAGGGTAAAATCACGCAGAAGGGTCAAGTATCCTGTGTGCAGGAATCCTCGGCCACAAACTCCCTAGTTGGGCATCCACGCAGGAAAGATAACATAGGCGATCCGAGTGGGCTGTAACAATGCTTCACACTCCAAACTGCTCCCAAGCATTACTGAAGTAGTTGGCAAATAGCTGATGTAATGAGCTACAAAAAAAATCAGGGCAAATCCCGAAGCACAAATGCTGAGCAAAGTCAAAGAGCTTCCGTGTGACCTATCGCAGGCAACAGTGGTCAACCACGAGCGCCCTGGCCAGATAGACAGGCAGCAAAGAAGGCGCCACCACCCCCTTGCGGTCTGCAGCAGCATGTCTCAGCTGAAACAGTGTCCCACTCTGCCTCACTCACTGGGGAGCCACCATAACGCTCAGGAACTAGGTGCCAGAAGAACCGAACAGCAGCATCGCACGAAGATCCACGTCACCTGGGTCTCGACAAGTAGACCCTAGCACAGGGCTCAACAAATTTCTTTAAAATCTAGGAGCCAGGATGAAAATGTAGGAGCCAGATAAACTAATAAGGACAGTGCGCGCTGAAGGTGCGCCTTAAAAATGTACACATGCCATAAATGCCCATTACATATACCTCACGCTGGAATGTCCATTAAACATATAAAGCATCGGAATTCTCATTACATATAATACCATATGCCATAATTACATACTATGCCACATAAGTTCTGCTTACCTACATGCTAGTTGCTATGGGTTTCATGCTTGATGCCAGGGGTTCAACCTGCTCATTGCCAATGGGGTTACACGCTCTTCCAGGGTTAAATGCTTATTGCTATTGGGTTACCATGGTCTGCCAGGGGTAAATGCTTGTTGGTATGGGGTTAGCATGGTCTGCCAGGGGTTAACCTGCTCGTTGCCAAGGGGTTTAAAATGGTGGGCCACCACATCCAGTACTATTTATATTGAGGTGCAGGGTTCCCTAGCAAACTGCTGCACTAAGGGGGTAGATAGGGGCAGGAGGTCCAGAGCTATAGGGCAGGGGATTTAAAATAGCCAGCCACGGGGTAGAAGTCCAGATCTCTGAGATATGCTGAGGGGGGGGGGTTGTTTCACGCTGATAACCGCAGCAGGGGAGCGGGTTTCAAATAGCTGCCCACCGTACATGCAGGACGATGGGGGGGGGGAGAGGAGGTGCGACACTGCTATCCACAGCTATGTGGCTTTGGCAGGAGATGAGACACACTGCCGCTGCATCCTCTCTCCTCAGCAGACGACAGGCTCTAGTCACCAGACAGGAAAGTCTGGATGCCGTGGCGACCTGGCGCCACCTGGGGTAAACCGAGCTCTGCCGTAGCAAGTATCCAAAGAGTCCTATACACAGGCTTGGGGTGACCAGGTAGTCAGGCATGATGCCCAGCATCCATTCAGGAAAACAGAATACAACAGAGCTCCCTACATATATGATAAAATACATGGTAGATGTAGAGAGCTCAGCAGAACTGCTGCTTACTCCATGCTTGGCCGGGCCACGCCCCTTTTAAGATTTTTTTAAAATGAGAGATGAAAATTGCCGTGAAAAACAAATGAATGAAATATGAACTGTATTTGAACTGTATACATGCCAGCCATAATTAGAGAGTGTTGCTTGGGTAAGTGGGGTTGCTCATACAATAGATTGTAAGCACAATGGTGCAACTTCATTCATTTGTGGTGTGGAACAGTGTGCGCAGTGAAAGGGAAATACAAAATTAAATTTAATACTAGTAATATTGGCATGGCAGTTTAGATGGGGGAATCATTATGAATAGTCACGCAAACAAGATGTGTTTCTGTAAAAGGTGCAGGAACACATAACAATGGTAATAATAGAAACATTTATTTAGTGAGTAATGCATCTTATTTTATTCACTTGTCTACAATAAAATGGAAGCATGTTAGATACTGGACTCAGGGCCTGATTCTGGTTGACTTGGTAAGCTGCAAAGATCGTAGCTTACAGAGTCCCAGAGTGCCGTCCTCCCCCTGACAAAAAAACATACGAGGGGATGTTCTGAAAACACAGCTCCTCGCATGTGCCCACAGCAGGAGAAATCATTCGATGGTCGGCGGTGACTGACATATATTTGCAGGCACTGGGACAAAGACCCAGTGTCCAAAATTGAGCAATTTTAGTCACAACTAGTTGAAATAATTGTATTCTGTACGCATGGGATCTTATTTGCCTAGTTAAACTGATTTTGATCCATAAATAAGCACTCACCTATTAATCCTGGATAAAATCTCCTTTATCCGGATCACCAGTTTTTCATGTTGAGCTGGGTTACCCTCAATCACATTGTGAAGCTTAGCCATGTACAAATCAAGATTTCCCATTGTAGGAGTCTCTCCAGTACCTGCATTGTGGGAAAAACATTTGCACAATTTAAAGTATTGAAAGGCAGAATGCTTTTTTTTATGGACAATCATATATGTGCTTCACCAAAGCCTAGCTCACCGTGTAACATCATGTGCCAATTTACCATCAATGTGCCCCTTATACTAGAAGCCCATGTTAAAATTGAAGAATCTGTTGGACGATGCAAAGGTTTGCATCTTGTGAAAAAGGAAGCACAGCAGACGTGCAGAAGAATATACTGTAATTCAGTAGATCCCTCACTGACAACTTCTAAAATAATTGCCTTTCTTTCAGCTTTCTTCCTTGTTCAAACCCCCCTCGTTATTGTCCCCCAGGTAAACCCAGGTTATGACTCAGTGTAAAAATATCCCTGAAAAATAACCCAACACAGGTAATGAGCAGAATTGGTCCCAGGGTTACCAGCAGTGCTGGTCTGGCCCACAAGGCAAACCCCCCATAAGGACCCACTACCTGGGTCCTCATATCCTTCTTTAGCGATCAGGATCCAAACTGCACTTGAAAAATACATATTATGGTTAACTTATATGGCAGAGAACTACTGTGTACTTTTGACAGTGCATTGTGCCCTTTCTCCTCATGTGCTTTTCTTAGAATATATCTCTGCCACCCTGAAAATTGAGTCAGTGTCCTGTCGATCCTCTTGAGCAATTATTGTTACTTTACAGAAGGATGGTGCAATTCTTGAAGAAAATAGAAAATGACCTGTGATGGCGCTCTGCTGCCTATGGACTGTACAGACCCCCAGCTATCACCCAATAACTGAAAAAAACGATACAATACACAATGATTGGGGATTTCCAACCACGGGCGCAAGATGAGTTTGTAGTCTTATATATCTTCCTGAATTCTCCTTGACAGTTTCTCGACCATATAAGGGAAATTTAGAAGAAAAGATGGTAATTATTACTGACCATCCTAAAGACCTACTGCAATGAATATATGGAATATAAAGGAAAGAGGCGTACCCTACTTACAGTAGGCAGGGCAGCGTAAAGGCACGTAGCAGTTTCTTTATTCTTCTTTTCTTTCTTCTTGGTTTTATTCTTTTTCTGTTTTCTTACTTTCTGGGGACCAACTTTCACAATGTGCTCCTCGGTTGTGGTTCAAAGTGATGAGTATAGTGAAAAAGACGTAATATATAGATTAGTAATTTATTCACTTTATTGAAAAATTAAAGAGGACACCCAGTGATGAAATTAGATGAGATGGTGCTAATAGGGTCGTACCTTACTCACCAAAGTAAAAGTAAGGTACACATATAAAGGTTTCTTTCACTTGAAGACGTTCTATTTCATCTTAAAGACCATAACAATAATGGCGTACCCCAACTCACGTCTACTAAGATTTCTTTACACACGTAGCGTGTTCTTTATATGAAGGGGCTTGACCTTGGCCAGAAGATGTAAATTTTCCTCTCCAGATGATATGGTGCAAAACAAAACAATATAATAAAAATGTGTTAGATCAAATTTATGTGTCTCTATGTCATAGCGGGCACAGAGATTTATTCTCTTAGGGGGTGTTTATATTAATCTCATTAGAGGGTACTTGTGTCGTACCGTAACTCACACGTGAAAGTGCGATTAAACACTTATAAAGGTATCTTTGTGTGGAGAAAGAGTATCTCCACTGTGATGCTTCTTATATTTAATGAAGGTGAGGAGAGAGGTCCCAACAGTAGATTATATTGGCGTACCCAAACTCACAGTCATACGATGTTTTCACCACATATAGCGGTTTCTTTTTAATCCTGGGTCTGGGGGATCTTTGTAATCAATATAGATAGTTCCAAACAGAATAGTTCCAAAAAAGGAAGATAGTCTTTTCAAAAATGTATTTTATTGTAAAAAAAGTGGCACAAAAATATCCTTCATCCCAACAATGAGAGGATCCCAATGAATATCCAAGAGGACTTCCACAGTAAGTCCCAAAATTTACAAAAATATGTATAAAAATACAAAACACGATAAAAAATCCTTAAAAAATATTTAAAAAATACATACAAAATCCAGAGTACAGGTGTCCAAGGGAAGAATGATGGCTGCTCACTTTCCACAGAAATCTGTCAACGCGTTTCGGTGTCTACACACCTTTTTCAAGACATATCTGTGGACTGTGAGCTACCATCTTTTATACTGAGAGCAGCCAATCAAAGTACACAGGAAATGAAATAGTTACAATTGTACTACATTATTCAAAATCCAACGTATACAATGCAAAGATTATAGTTTCTATCCTGACATGTTAAGAAATCACATTTAGTTCACAAAACTATACATATAAAGTTCAAAAATATTCACAATCGTCCATTGTCCTGGATGGCATAAACGGTCACCATAGCAACCTGCACGTCACTTCCTGTTACCAGGTCCGTTTTGAAAAATAATGCTAGAGCTGCGATCGTGGGCCCCTAATACGTGCGCTATCTAACTGCACATATGGGATGTAAATCCTGAATGCCGGAGATGACATACAGACTCAAGAAGAAAGCCGCGATGGGTGTTCAGAATAGACGCGCTGTGATCCCCTTATCGCTTCCGGTCGCTGGAACGCAGACTACGGAAGCCCGGATGGATCAGATGTCAGCGCTGGATGTAAGCTTCCGTTTATTTGAACCGCATAACGCGGAAGTAGCTGGTTATGACGGCCTGGCTTTGGAATGCATTGCACGTTGCCATGGTGACCCGCATCACGCCACTATATAAACACAGAAAGAGAGCAATTAGATGCTGTTAATTTCAACAATTGGTTTGGCATATTTTAGATAGATCTATTCAAAGCGGAATGTATTATATATACACTTATAAACAGTTTAGAAATTGCGCTATGTTCAACATATAGATCTCGATGACTGTTCACTTGAATAGTATACATGGCACAATTCAAGGAATACATCTCAAAATCAATCACTTATATTAAGACTTTTATGCATTCCGCTAAAGCTCTATATACAGAGATCATCACTGATGAAACCGATCAGAAAAAATGAACACAATTTTTGTAGAGAACAGTGACCTCGAGCTTCAAGGCACCCTATTAGAGGAACCATTTCAGCTCGAAGTCACTGTTCAAACCACCCGGTATGAGGGTCTTACAGTTGAAGATGAGATTCATCTCCATTTTTGCCAGAGGGGTGGTATTGTCATTATGTCTGAGATTATTTTTTACAACTCTGAGTCCACAGAATGAGGTAATTTCTGTGGGAGAACAATTATGTACAGCTTTAAAGTGAGCTGATAGTGCATGGGATTCGAAACCGTTCTTAATATTTCGAATATGTTCTCCCAGTCTGATTTTCAAGGCCCTAGTTGTACGACCAATATAATGTTTTTTACAACTGCATTCTATGGTATATATAACGTTCTTAACATTGCAGGTAATAAAATCTTTGATATCCATTTTGTACCCATTTATCATGTAATCTGTAATCTTATTGGATCCTCTACTTTTTACATTCTTGCACCCCACACAACTTCCACACCTGAAAAAGCCTTTTGTATTTATTCTCGACATGGGCGGTTTTGAGGTATATGTACTCTTTACCAATGTGGATTTGATGTTGGGGGCTCTACGATATATATGCTTGGGTAAATCTGGAAGTAAATTCTTTAGAATGGGGTCGCACAGCAAAATTTCCCAGTGTTTTTTAAATACCTTTTCAATTCTTTTGTGTTCCTGTGTGTATGTGGACACGAAAGCAAAGGCAAAGTTGTCTTTCTTAGTTTTTGTTTGACTAGCAGTAGGAGGGTTTGTGGTGTTATTAGTCTCTACCAACTCTATTTCTTTATCTAACTTTTCCTTCTCATAACCACATGCAATAAATTTCCTCTTCATATCAGTGGCCTGTTCTCGAAAAACTTTGTCGTCAGAACAATTTCTACGTAATCTTTTGAACTGCCCTTTTGGGACTGAATTCAGCCATTGCGTGTGGTGGCAACTTGATGAGGAGATGTATGTGCCGGAGTCTGTGGGTTTACGATAGTTTTTATGTTTAAGTACCCCCCCCTCCACATATACTGTAATGTCTAAAAAATTGATAGTTTCCTCATTTATTTCAAATGTGAGCTTTATGTTGCAATTATTATTATTTAAATGCTCACAAAAAGTGTTAAGGGTTTGTTTGTCCCCTTCCCACACGAAAAAAATATCGTCTATGTACCTAGCGTAGGACACCAGATTCGCCCCAAGTGGGTTGTTTGCCCAGATGTTATTTAGCTCCCATGCCCCCATAAAAAGGTTGGCATAACTTGGGGCGAATCTGGTGCCCATCGCAGTACCGGTACGCTGAACATAGAAGTCCTCATTGAACAGAAAGAAATTATTCTGTAAAATAAAAGATATACCCTCCAGGAGAAAGTCTTGGAGGCCTTGGGGTTCTTCTGACAAAGAGAGAAAATATTTAGCGCTTTGTATGCCCACATCATGCTCAATTATGGTGTAAAGCGAGCCTACATCGGCCGTGACTAATAGGAGGTTTGGTTTCCATGTAATTGAATCAATAAGTTTGATAAAGTCACCAGTGTCCTTTAAATGTGACTTATTGAGGCACACCAAGGGTTGGAGATGGTGATCTACAAACATGGATAAATTGCTTGTAATTGATTCCACCCCGGAGATTATAGGTCTTCCAGGGGGATTAGTCAGACATTTGTGGACTTTAGGCAAGATATAGATAACAGGCGTTATAGGTTTATCGTTAAGGAGGAATTTTGCCTCTCCTGAAGTGATAATGTTTTTGTCTAATGCTGTTTTTATAAGGGCCTCTAGTTTTTTTAAAGTGTTAGACGTGGGGTCCCCTCTTAGCTTTCTGTACGTCTGTTTGTCATTCAATTGTCTCATGACCTCTGTCTCATATTTCTCAATATCTAGCACTACAATCCCCCCCCCCTTATCTGCGGGCTTTACGATTATTTTCTTGTTATCTTTAAGATTTTTCATTGCTTCCTTCTCCTTCTTGGTTAAGTTTGATTTATTCTTTTCAGTTTTTATCGATTTTACATCTTCTAGGACCAATGTAGAAAAAGTTTCCACATATGGTCCCCTGCAGTGTTGAGGGTAAAAAACCGACTTCGGTTTAAACTTAGATATGGTCTCTTCACTGTTGATATCAGTGGTGGACGACTCGGTTTTTTGGAAAAACTTTTTTAAGGCCAATTTTCTAGTGAATCTTTGAAGATCAATGTAAAGTTCAAAGTTGTTAATATGATTAGTAGGTGCATATTTTAACCCTTTCTGTAATAGATTCAATTCTTCTTTAGATAGTTCATGTGAACTTAAATTAAAAATTTTCGTAGGTTCAATATTAAGATTTTCATTTTCCACTATCTCTGGGTTTTTTTTCCTTTTCTCTCTCTTCTTTTTATAAGTTTTGCTTTTTTTGGGGATGGTTTTTCTTTCTTTCCCCCCTCTTTTTCCCCTATATTTATGGTAAACTATCTGTTCGGGGAAGAGGTCTGGCTCTCTTCTAAAAAAGGAGAATAGCATGGGTCTAGATCTTCATTTAAAGATTCATCCTGTAGGAGTGGGCTATATCGATTTTGTATTTTGAAACTAGCTGGATTGGGTCTTATCTGCTCTCTGTTTCTATCTCTATAGATTTTTGATGGTACTCTCCACTCGGGTGTTCTTTTTGACTCATTGGTGTGATATCTTTCGGTTCTACTTGGAGAATATCTTTTCCAATGAGAGGCATGGTTTGAGCTTCTCCCATTATGAGTGCTAAATTTTTGATAGGGAGATTGGTGTCTGTTATATCTATATGATTCCCTTTCATTGATATAAGCTCTCTCATCATAGTTTCTTATTTTGTATCTATAGGGATCCTGTGTATAGTTTTTCTTTGTGTAAATTCTCTTTTGTCCTTGGGTATTTTGTTTAACTTCTTTGGGGATGTTTTTGGCAGGTTTTATGTCCTCAGGGGCTTTATTTAGTTCTTCCTTATCCCTTTTAAATTTCTTTACTTTCCTTTGAATTATTGCCCTTTCTGCTCTTTTAACGTTAGCTGAGATGGTTTGTTCAAGTAATTTGAATTCCTCATTTTTTGCATAAGGCAGGGCCAGTGATTTATACATCTTAATTTCATCCTCTACTTTTTCTAATTCTCTTTTTCTTTCATTAATTATTAATTCCATAAGGGAAAACGAACATTCGTTAATAATAGTTTCCCACTGTTTTTTAAATTCATCTCTGGCAGTCGAGAAAGTTGAGGTTTTGTTAATTTTTAGGCCCTTAGGGATTAGTTTTTGGGATAAATATTTTTCAAGAGTGATCACTTCCCACAGGGTTTTACTTTCTTTCAGGAGCATAGTTTCTAACTTCTCCATAATCCCCTCTAAGTCCTCATCTATGAGTTCTATATCCTCAGAGTTCTCCTCAAACATTTTTTCAAATTTAGAGCGACGTTGTTCTCTAAATTGGAACATAATGTATTTTTAAACTGACAAGCAGCCTTTACAGATCTTTCTATGAAGGTGACAACACAATACAATTCTTGAAGAAAATAGAAAATGACCTGTGATGGCGCTCTGCTGCCTATGGACTGTACAGACCCCCAGCTATCACCCAATAACTGAAAAAAACGATACAATACACAATGATTGGGGATTTCCAACCACGGGCGCAAGATGAGTTTGTAGTCTTATATATCTTCCTGAATTCTCCTTGACAGTTTCTCGACCATATAAGGGAAATTTAGAAGAAAAGATGGTAATTATTACTGACCATCCTAAAGACCTACTGCAATGAATGAAATGAAATTTCCCTTATATGGTCGAGAAACGGTCAAGGAGAATTCAGGAAGATATATAAGACTACAAACTCATCTTGCGCCCGTGGTTGGAAATCCCCAATCATTGTGTATTGTATCGTTTTTTTCAGTTATTGGGTGATAGCTGGGGGTCTGTACAGTCCATAGGCAGCAGAGCGCCATCACAGGTCATTTTCTATTTTCTTCAAGAATTGTATTGTGTTGTCACCTTCATAGAAAGATCTGTAAAGGCTGCTTGTCAGTTTAAAAATACATTATGTTCCAATTTAGAGAACAACGTCGCTCTAACTTTGAAAAAATGTTTGAGGAGAACTCTGAGGATATAGAACTCATAGATGAGGACTTAGAGGGGATTATGGAGAAGTTAGAAACTATGCTCCTGAAAGAAAGTAAAACCCTGTGGGAAGTGATCACTCTTGAAAAATATTTATCCCAAAAACTAATCCCTAAGGGCCTAAAAATTAACAAAACCTCAACTTTCTCGACTGCCAGAGATGAATTTAAAAAACAGTGGGAAACTATTATTAACGAATGTTCGTTTTCCCTTATGGAATTAATAATTAATGAAAGAAAAAGAGAATTAGAAAAAGTAGAGGATGAAATTAAGATGTATAAATCACTGGCCCTGCCTTATGCAAAAAATGAGGAATTCAAATTACTTGAACAAACCATCTCAGCTAACGTTAAAAGAGCAGAAAGGGCAATAATTCAAAGGAAAGTAAAGAAATTTAAAAGGGATAAGGAAGAACTAAATAAAGCCCCTGAGGACATAAAACCTGCCAAAAACATCCCCAAAGAAGTTAAACAAAATACCCAAGGACAAAAGAGAATTTACACAAAGAAAAACTATACACAGGATCCCTATAGATACAAAATAAGAAACTATGATGAGAGAGCTTATATCAATGAAAGGGAATCATATAGATATAACAGACACCAATCTCCCTATCAAAAATTTAGCACTCATAATGGGAGAAGCTCAAACCATGCCTCTCATTGGAAAAGATATTCTCCAAGTAGAACCGAAAGATATCACACCAATGAGTCAAAAAGAACACCCGAGTGGAGAGTACCATCAAAAATCTATAGAGATAGAAACAGAGAGCAGATAAGACCCAATCCAGCTAGTTTCAAAATACAAAATCGATATAGCCCACTCCTACAGGATGAATCTTTAAATGAAGATCTAGACCCATGCTATTCTCCTTTTTTAGAAGAGAGCCAGACCTCTTCCCCGAACAGATAGTTTACCATAAATATAGGGGAAAAAGAGGGGGGAAAGAAAGAAAAACCATCCCCAAAAAAAGCAAAACTTATAAAAAGAAGAGAGAGAAAAGGAAAAAAAACCCAGAGATAGTGGAAAATGAAAATCTTAATATTGAACCTACGAAAATTTTTAATTTAAGTTCACATGAACTATCTAAAGAAGAATTGAATCTATTACAGAAAGGGTTAAAATATGCACCTACTAATCATATTAACAACTTTGAACTTTACATTGATCTTCAAAGATTCACTAGAAAATTGGCCTTAAAAAAGTTTTTCCAAAAAACCGAGTCGTCCACCACTGATATCAACAGTGAAGAGACCATATCTAAGTTTAAACCGAAGTCGGTTTTTTACCCTCAACACTGCAGGGGACCATATGTGGAAACTTTTTCTACATTGGTCCTAGAAGATGTAAAATCGATAAAAACTGAAAAGAATAAATCAAACTTAACCAAGAAGGAGAAGGAAGCAATGAAAAATCTTAAAGATAACAAGAAAATAATCGTAAAGCCCGCAGATAAGGGGGGGGGGATTGTAGTGCTAGATATTGAGAAATATGAGACAGAGGTCATGAGACAATTGAATGACAAACAGACGTACAGAAAGCTAAGAGGGGACCCCACGTCTAACACTTTAAAAAAACTAGAGGCCCTTATAAAAACAGCATTAGACAAAAACATTATCACTTCAGGAGAGGCAAAATTCCTCCTTAACGATAAACCTATAACGCCTGTTATCTATATCTTGCCTAAAGTCCACAAATGTCTGACTAATCCCCCTGGAAGACCTATAATCTCCGGGGTGGAATCAATTACAAGCAATTTATCCATGTTTGTAGATCACCATCTCCAACCCTTGGTGTGCCTCAATAAGTCACATTTAAAGGACACTGGTGACTTTATCAAACTTATTGATTCAATTACATGGAAACCAAACCTCCTATTAGTCACGGCCGATGTAGGCTCGCTTTACACCATAATTGAGCATGATGTGGGCATACAAAGCGCTAAATATTTTCTCTCTTTGTCAGAAGAACCCCAAGGCCTCCAAGACTTTCTCCTGGAGGGTATATCTTTTATTTTACAGAATAATTTCTTTCTGTTCAATGAGGACTTCTATGTTCAGCGTACCGGTACTGCGATGGGCACCAGATTCGCCCCAAGTTATGCCAACCTTTTTATGGGGGCATGGGAGCTAAATAACATCTGGGCAAACAACCCACTTGGGGCGAATCTGGTGTCCTACGCTAGGTACATAGACGATATTTTTTTCGTGTGGGAAGGGGACAAACAAACCCTTAACACTTTTTGTGAGCATTTAAATAATAATAATTGCAACATAAAGCTCACATTTGAAATAAATGAGGAAACTATCAATTTTTTAGACATTACAGTATATGTGGAGGGGGGGGGTACTTAAACATAAAAACTATCGTAAACCCACAGACTCCGGCACATACATCTCCTCATCAAGTTGCCACCACACGCAATGGCTGAATTCAGTCCCAAAAGGGCAGTTCAAAAGATTACGTAGAAATTGTTCTGACGACAAAGTTTTTCGAGAACAGGCCACTGATATGAAGAGGAAATTTATTGCATGTGGTTATGAGAAGGAAAAGTTAGATAAAGAAATAGAGTTGGTAGAGACTAATAACACCACAAACCCTCCTACTGCTAGTCAAACAAAAACTAAGAAAGACAACTTTGCCTTTGCTTTCGTGTCCACATACACACAGGAACACAAAAGAATTGAAAAGGTATTTAAAAAACACTGGGAAATTTTGCTGTGCGACCCCATTCTAAAGAATTTACTTCCAGATTTACCCAAGCATATATATCGTAGAGCCCCCAACATCAAATCCACATTGGTAAAGAGTACATATACCTCAAAACCGCCCATGTCGAGAATAAATACAAAAGGCTTTTTCAGGTGTGGAAGTTGTGTGGGGTGCAAGAATGTAAAAAGTAGAGGATCCAATAAGATTACAGATTACATGATAAATGGGTACAAAATGGATATCAAAGATTTTATTACCTGCAATGTTAAGAACGTTATATATACCATAGAATGCAGTTGTAAAAAACATTATATTGGTCGTACAACTAGGGCCTTGAAAATCAGACTGGGAGAACATATTCGAAATATTAAGAACGGTTTCGAATCCCATGCACTATCAGCTCACTTTAAAGCTGTACATAATTGTTCTCCCACAGAAATTACCTCATTCTGTGGACTCAGAGTTGTAAAAAATAATCTCAGACATAATGACAATACCACCCCTCTGGCAAAAATGGAGATGAATCTCATCTTCAACTGTAAGACCCTCATACCGGGTGGTTTGAACAGTGACTTCGAGCTGAAATGGTTCCTCTAATAGGGTGCCTTGAAGCTCGAGGTCACTGTTCTCTACAAAAATTGTGTTCATTTTTTCTGATCGGTTTCATCAGTGATGATCTCTGTATATAGAGCTTTAGCGGAATGCATAAAAGTCTTAATATAAGTGATTGATTTTGAGATGTATTCCTTGAATTGTGCCATGTATACTATTCAAGTGAACAGTCATCGAGATCTATATGTTGAACATAGCGCAATTTCTAAACTGTTTATAAGTGTATATATAATACATTCCGCTTTGAATAGATCTATCTAAAATATGCCAAACCAATTGTTGAAATTAACAGCATCTAATTGCTCTCTTTCTGTGTTTATATAGTGGCGTGATGCGGGTCACCATGGCAACGTGCAATGCATTCCAAAGCCAGGCCGTCATAACCAGCTACTTCCGCGTTATGCGGTTCAAATAAACGGAAGCTTACATCCAGCGCTGACATCTGATCCATCCGGGCTTCCGTAGTCTGCGTTCCAGCGACCGGAAGCGATAAGGGGATCACAGCGCGTCTATTCTGAACACCCATCGCGGCTTTCTTCTTGAGTCTGTATGTCATCTCCGGCATTCAGGATTTACATCCCATATGTGCAGTTAGATAGCGCACGTATTAGGGGCCCACGATCGCAGCTCTAGCATTATTTTTCAAAACGGACCTGGTAACAGGAAGTGACGTGCAGGTTGCTATGGTGACCGTTTATGCCATCCAGAACAATGGACGATTGTGAATATTTTTGAACTTTATATGTATAGTTTTGTGAACTAAATGTGATTTCTTAACATGTCAGGATAGAAACTATAATCTTTGCATTGTATACGTTGGGTTTTGAATAATGTAGTACAATTGTAACTATTTCATTTCCTGTGTACTTTGATTGGCTGCTCTCAGTATAAAAGATGGTAGCTCACAGTCCACAGATATGTCTTGAAAAAGGTGTGTAGACACCGAAACGCGTTGACAGATTTCTGTGGAAAGTGAGCAGCCATCATTCTTCCCTTGGACACCTGTACTCTGGATTTTGTATGTATTTTTTAAATATTTTTTAAGGATTTTTTATCGTGTTTTGTATTTTTATACATATTTTTGTAAATTTTGGGACTTACTGTGGAAGTCCTCTTGGATATTCATTGGGATCCTCTCATTGTTGGGATGAAGGATATTTTTGTGCCACTTTTTTTACAATAAAATACATTTTTGAAAAGACTATCTTCCTTTTTTGGAACTATTCTGTTTGGAACTATCTATATTGATTACAAAGATCCCCCAGACCCAGGATTAAAAAGAAACCGCTATATGTGGTGAAAACATCGTATGACTGTGAGTTTGGGTACGCCAATATAATCTACTGTTGGGACCTCTCTCCTCACCTTCATTAAATATAAGAAGCATCACAGTGGAGATACTCTTTCTCCACACAAAGATACCTTTATAAGTGTTTAATCGCACTTTCACGTGTGAGTTACGGTACGACACAAGTACCCTCTAATGAGATTAATATAAACACCCCCTAAGAGAATAAATCTCTGTGCCCGCTATGACATAGAGACACATAAATTTGATCTAACACATTTTTATTATATTGTTTTGTTTTGCACCATATCATCTGGAGAGGAAAATTTACATCTTCTGGCCAAGGTCAAGCCCCTTCATATAAAGAACACGCTACGTGTGTAAAGAAATCTTAGTAGACGTGAGTTGGGGTACGCCATTATTGTTATGGTCTTTAAGATGAAATAGAACGTCTTCAAGTGAAAGAAACCTTTATATGTGTACCTTACTTTTACTTTGGTGAGTAAGGTACGACCCTATTAGCACCATCTCATCTAATTTCATCACTGGGTGTCCTCTTTAATTTTTCAATAAAGTGAATAAATTACTAATCTATATATTACGTCTTTTTCACTATACTCATCACTTTGAACCACAACCGAGGAGCACATTGTGAAAGTTGGTCCCCAGAAAGTAAGAAAACAGAAAAAGAATAAAACCAAGAAGAAAGAAAAGAAGAATAAAGAAACTGCTACGTGCCTTTACGCTGCCCTGCCTACTGTAAGTAGGGTACGCCTCTTTCCTTTATATTCCATATATTCATTGCAGTAGGTCTTTAGGATGGTCAGAAGGATGGTGCGTTTGTGGACCTCTGAAGGACACTTTTATGATACCCATAACAGATTTTTTTATGGTTGTATCCTCAATTTATGTATGTGGTAAATTTTTCTTGAGCTACTGATTGGCTGGAGGGTCTATTATCCTATGTCAGGTGTTTTTTCCGGTCTGCACCAGAGTTTTTTCTTGTCTTCTCTATCTTTTTGTCTTGTCTTTTCTGTGTTTAGATGTGGGATGAGGAACAGGATTTACCTAGGTAGAGGGAGTGTGGTCTCTGGTGTTTGAGTATGCAGAAGTTGGGAATTGGTGCTTCTCAATAAGGTTCATTGCCCAGAGTATCTGCAAGATGGTCCAGTACAATATGTTTCAAGATCTAGAAACTGACTGATCTGTTCTGTGGAGTTTAATTTTAAGGGCTCTTGAGTGCATTTTCTAGGAGTGACCCCCTTCAGTAACCGCCATCTGAAATGGTGGCAGCCAATTGTAGTCTATAGGCTACTCACCACATTACCGGCTGTGCAGAAGGTTCCTCTGAAACTCTCCCTGGAAGTGGCCGCTGTGTGTGTGAGTAGTCTGGTTGACCGCACAGGGGCAGCGTTCCCCCCGGCAGCCATCAGAGCACATTGCAGGGACTGCTCATTTTGTGCCCCTGTCGGTGCAGATTCACAGATCCAGCCCAGATCACAATGAATATGCGATCTGTGATAAATGGGCCCCCTAGCCTCTATCACCTCTGTTAGGAGGCTTTTCAACTTATCCACTACCCTTTCTTTGTAGTAACATTTCCTTCAATTACCCCTGAACCTCCCTCCCTCCCTCCAGTTTTAGATTATGTCCTTTGAAAAATATCTCCCTCCCGTACCTTGTACAAACCCTTGGTATATTTGAAAGTTTCTATCCTGTCCCCCTTTCCTTTCTCTGCTCTTTTGGTCTTCCTGCTTAAGTTCTGTGATGTAGGCCATACACCATTTTAGTTGCCTTTCTTTGTACACTCTATAAAAGGTATTTATATCATTTTGTAGTCTCCAGAACTAGCCACAGTATTCCAGATCATGCAGTACCAATGACCTATAGTGGTATTATTACTTCTTTTTTTCCTGCTATTGATTCCTCGGAAAAGCATCACACATCAACATGACAGAGTAATGGAACTCTAGAAAGAGGAGGGGAAAAAAATACATTTACCTATGCAATATACCACTGCTATGCAATAAATTTGTACTTCTAACGGATTGTAGTAGTGATTTTTCAATTTACCAATACAATAACACTACTATACAATATAATCCCATTTCCATACGCACTACAAGATCCTGCACCTAAAAAGATCAGTGCTTGGTGTGAAGCTATCCAAAATTAATGGGTCAATATCTCTCCAGAGATCTTCCCTTCATATGTGGAAGCAATGCCAAGTTGATAGAGGATGCCCTAATCTACAAAGATTGCCTTGTTTTATAAAGAAGGTGCTTGTCAGAGGCATTGATAAAAAAAAAAAAACACAATTACTAACCTGGAATTGGCAGAGAGGAAAAACTGGTTAGTAGAATCTGTCTAATAGTTTGTAGCTGTTGCTGAAGGATCATTGTTTGCCTCTCTTCTAGTGCTAGCTCCTGTTCCATTCTCTCTTTAGCACTATTCATACTCTCAGTGTGCCTCTGTAAGATGGTATTCTGCTCCTCAAACTCCATGTTCATTTTGCGCAATCTCCTCAGCTCTGCTTCACGAACTTAAAGTAGAATATTCATAGAAACATTAGACATTGTATTAAGAGATAATAAACATTCAAATATGGTACTTGCTTTTGGCATGATCAGCAGACAAACAAATAGGGGTGTATTCAATGTCAGGGGCACAGCTGTCGAGCTAGCCTGTCCCATTCTCGGTTAGCTCGCCTGGAGCTTGGCAGTCGGGATTCAATGTCCCGGCCGCCGAGCGGCGAAAAGGGGGCGTGGCCGCAAGTTGCGGCCGGGAAGTGACGAGCTGCAGCCGGCAGCTCGTCACTTCCCGGCTGTTCTCGGCAGAACGAGCCTGACAGCTAGAGATGTCGGGCTCGTTCTGCCAGGAAACCCTGTTCAATGCTGCCGGGGAAGACAGCATTGAATAGGGCCCGTCGAGCATCTCCTCCACGTCATGGCGTCCTGATCAAGGGCCTTGTTAGGTCCGAAACGTCGGCTTATCTGTTGTTGGCTATGAAATAAAAAAAAACATTGCCTTAATTGCTGCTTGGTGAGTGCCCTGATATCAATGTCTACATGATATTGAAACATTTGGAATAAAATACAATTTTCTGCTATATTGCAGAGAAGTGCTGCACGTTCCTGTTATATATATATATATATATCATGTTGACTGGCACTCGATTTTGCAGCCCCCTCCTTGCGGGGTGGTACAATAGTGCCGGGGTGCCTTCCCCACAACATGAAACATGTTTGTTTATCCTGATGAAAAAACCCGGAGTGGTTTTGAAACGTTGATGAGCAAATAAACACCACCGCTTCAGATTTTCGTGGACTGCCACCTGGTTCTTTTTATAGGAACACCTGTATGTGTGTGTGTGTGTGTGTGTGTTTATACACTATATATATATATATATATATATATATATATATATATATATATATATATATATATATATATACACACACACACATATATATATATATATATACACATACGCACATACACAAAACAGGTGCAGTATTTATTCGGCTTGAGAAAGGGGTGAGATATCCCCGAAACGTTGCCAAATAAATGCTGCACCTATTTACACAGAGATTTTTCCTGAGGGCCGCCTGATTCCTTATTGTATACAGCGGTTGGAGGGGTTCTTCTGGTCGAAGAAAGGCAATGGGACCAGTATACCTGTTTCAATACCGGAGTGCCGGTCACAATTGATGGATACATATATATTTTTTTTTATTTATTTATTTTTTAACAGGAAAAAAACTAAAAGAAAAAATTCTGATTATTCCAAAAACACTTTGTTTCCGTGCCCCACCCTGTATAATAAAAACCTAACGTCTGTGGTGCCCCCAATGACCACTAGAGTACTCCCGACAGAGCTCCTGACATGTGAGTAGCGACCACCATCACCCCTATAATATGGCCCTGGTGTCAATCATTTTGACAGGCTTAACTATTGAATATATATGAAAATAATATAGAAAATGGATAATAAAAAAGCACTTCAGAGAAATACACAGACAAAAATGGAATTAAATGCTAGCACTGGACATGCGACTGGCAATAATCATTTTGAATAAAAACACTAGTTTAGTGGCCTTTTCAGTTCCTGGTGTTTCGAAACTCAATATAGACTAAACTAAAAGATGATAAAAAAATCTCTCTACACTTGCCCCATCTAAATTAGATTGCCCAATAAAACAAAATTGTCGAAACACTGGGAAAACCCCATAGACTCCATCACCTAATGCGCAGGAAAATGCAGAGTTGAGTAGCTCTGTGGGTAACTAAATCTGCCCTATTGAGTCTAACATGACTTAAGTGAAAAAAGTATGGATTTAACTGCACAAATTCTATCTCACCGCCAAACACCTCCACTCATTTATAGCCCTGAGAGAACCGCAACAGAGGAAACAGATGAGCGGTGCCCAACTCCTACCTACAAATCCTCTCCAACGCAATCTTTTTCTAGCATTTTCTCAGTGAATAAGTGAAATAAAAATCACTGAAAACTACTGTTTTCAGATGTTCTTTAGGGATAACAACCTAAATTAAAATGAACAAATTACAAAAAGTCACCTTTGTTTTGATCCAAAAACTCCTCCGTAAATATAGGAACATCAAAAGTTGAAAACCCGTCACTCTGGGATTCACCGGCCTGTAGATACAGATAAAAAAATGTTTCAGTTTGGCCAGGGATAATCCAAGTGAGTAGGGGGAAGAAAAAGTAATACGTTTCTCAATAATTATAAAAAAATGAGGTGAATGAACTTCACATTTTTATAGGAATGTTAACATACAAGACCTCACTGTGGGAAAGCACATGTTGCAAATTTACCATTGTTTGCATGAGGTGGTGACCAAGTTTAGCCTGATGCTTCACTTGGACTTTTCTGTCCCGCAAATCTATTACCAACTTATAACTGGTAAAAATGTACAATATTTTTTAAAATTTGTAGAACCATTTATTTTTTAAGTAAATTAATCATAAACGGTGAAGCAATCTTTCATACAGTCAGAAAGGCACTTTAGAGAAGCAGAACCAAATGATCAAAACCAGTTTATAATTATGTAAAATTAAACTGATGCACACCTATCTACTTAACAGATCGTGCTGGCTCCTAGATTTGATGAAATATACATTATTTCAAAGTACTGAGGTGTAAACTATGACTAAAGTCTCCCATTTATCTTTTTTACTCTGGGGCAGTGGTTTCTAAACTTTCTTGCTTCCTTGACCAGGGTAGCCCAAGAATATCAGCCTTTGTTCAAGGCACCCCATGCCAAAATATGTCTTATGGAAAAAATAAATAAATAAAGTAACAGAACAGGATCTGGCCACTGCTGACTGGATTTCAAGGGACACATACATTCAAATGTATGCGTTTGCCTTGAAATCCAGTCATCCCGTCGTCCTTTCCAATCGTAGCATAATGCGGTTGGACACAGCTGCCCCGTTGCGTATGTGTGTGGGCAGACGCATTGGAGCCTTTGTGCAGGCTCCTCCCGGCTAAGCAGGACCGGCTGAACGAAACCTGCTTGCATGCTATGTGTGGCCCCAGATAACAGACGCCGCAGTTTGACTGCCCATGTACTGCAGTTTCCTTTGGGAAGCCAGCGCTCTTCTTATCATAGGCTGGCCTGGCAGCCACAGAGGGAGGAAGCACCTCACAATGGGACTGCCTATAGTGTCTGCGGCTGAGCGGGGGAGTTGAATTTTACCTGGGAGTACAGTCCTGCAGCCCATAGGTAAAATCTGCCCATTGATTATCATTAGAAACTTAAGTAACCAAATTAATTGACATAGACTCACACGCTACTGGTAAGCTCATGGTTGTAAGTAACCTAAACTGGGAGTAAACTAAAAGGAAGTGACCTCTGACAAAGTGCCTCTAATCAGGACCAGATTCGGGGAACCAACACAAGGCAGAAAGCTAGACATGGGGAAAAAGTCAGCAGCTGCAGTGGAGCCAGCATCAGTGTCCAACAGACAGGAGGCTGCGGTGGGGACCCACGAAGATGCTCCCCACCCGGAAACAGGAGTAAAGCAGAAATTCCCACAGCAGAGGTAAGGGAGCTTTGAGTTAAGCTGGCCATAGACCTAAACATTTATCATTCAATATGGCTGGTTGAAACAAAAATCTAGTAATTTCTGAATGACCGTTTGCCAGTTTTCCAGCATTTTGAAGCAATAGTCAACGTTCATAGATTACCAGATTTTTGTTCTAACCAGCCAGATTGGACAATAAATCCTAAAGTGTATGGCCAGCTTTACTGCACGATGTAGGGGTGATCTTCAGGAGAGCACCCAAAGTGCAGGCAGTGGGAAAGAGCAGCAGAGCTGACACCAACACAGCAGGAAGGTATGGCTACAACCCCCCCCCCCCCCCCCCCCAAAAAAAAAGTATTCCAATTTAACACTTACAATTGCATACTACATTATTATTGATCCCTATGGATGTGAGCAGGGTTTGCTTGATAAGGGGGCTTGGCGCATACCCGACAGTGTCACTGATGGGATATGCCTGGCACATACGGAAGTGCTGGGCTTCCCCCAAGCTCTCCACTTAATTGAATAGATGCTGTGCGTATGCACATGGCTAGGGTGGCCAATCCCGGGATCGGGATCGGCGGGATCCCGGGATTTGGCCCCCAAAACGCCGGGATTTCAATCCCGGGATTGGAGTTTCCAATCCCGGGATTTTCGGGATTAGACTGCGCATGCGCAGTCTAATGCCGGGCAGCGTCTGAGCACTCGCTCAGCCGCTGCCCGGATACTCCCATACCCGGAAGAGCAACCCTGCGCAGCATGACCTCTCAGCGTGAGAGGTCACGCTGCGCAGGCAGGCAGGCAGAGATGAAGCCGCCCGTCCACCTAGCCAGCCCACCCAGCAAGCAAGCAACTCCGCATTATGAAGTCGCCCGCCCGCCCACCTAGCCAGCAAGCCGACCCAGCAACCCGGCTCCCGAAGTAGGAAGCTGCCCACCCGGTATCCCGGCTCCCACCCTGCCGCTGGCCGGATGAAGCTGCCCACCCGGCTCCCACCCATCAACCCGGCCGCCGGCCGCCCCTGCAAATGTAAGTAAATGCGCGGCGGCCAGGGCGTTTTTTTATTAGGAAAGCCAATCCCGGGATCCCGGGAATCCCGGGATTGAGCATTTTTCAATCCCGAATCCCGGGATTGAAAAAATGCCCCGGGATTGGCTTCCCTACACATGGCATCTATTCACTCAATGGTGGCTCAGCAGAGGCAGGTTGATTTAGCAGGGTGCCGGTAAAAGGTAAGGGTACATTTTGCCTTTTAGAAAAAATTGACCTAGCAAGAACCTAGACTTAATATTTTTAACATATAATTTTAACTAAATGGTTTTTATATTTAGTTACAGATCAGCTCACTGTTTATAGCTGCTGATAATTGTATGAGCTTACAAATGTTTGGTCAACTGATTTAAATACTGAGAGACAACCAGATTATAAATCATATACCCCTGAGAGAGTCACAAGGGTGTCAGGAAAGTAGTAAGGTGGTCACGTTTTATAACTTTAGTCAACTATTGGTTCCTCATACTACCATAAGAACAGCGAGTACAAAATTGTATCCAGAGGGCTCTTTTGCTCTCCTATTAAGTCACTGCCAGGTTTGCAATATGTATACATATTGAATATATATTCCAAAAATATGTACCATAAAAGCAAGACAAAGTTCACTGCATAGTCCCACAAAACTTGTGTAATAAGGGCATTATGTCACCAACCTTTTGCATGTGTCCATTCAACAAAGTACTAACCGCTGATGCACCAGTTTCTTCTGTGGAATGGAAATATAAAGAACATAAATAAATTCAAACCTTTATGAACCAAAGCCCAGTAAAATCCATCAATTAGTTGTCATTATAAATACAATAAAATATTATAAAAGATTATGGTTAGTACAACAAATTTCATTAAGCGTTAAAAGCCCTACAAAATGGTTTAGTCGCTTGTCTGCTCCTACCTACAATCTATGGCCTTTATCCTGGTTCACTCGCAAAGGCAAACTCCTTCTCAAATGAACAAAACCATGTGCACTGCACAGAAACAAAATAACTCACCCAAATCTAAATCTCTGCACATTTTATATCTGCCCCCCTGCAGTGCACATGGTTTTGTCCATTTGAGAAGGAATTTGCCTTTGCAAGTGAGAATAGGGGGCCTATGTCCATATACAGGAAGATTTTAGTTTCACTTCCTGTTAAAGAGCAATTTGGTCCAACAAGTCACTGTTTATAATTTACTTCAATAAGGTTAGGTTTTAGCATTTAATATATATGGGGTATTTGTCACCTGGGTGTTCATGTGGTTTTGTCAAAATGGCATGAGTGAAAAATGTACTCATAGAACGGGCATAATGGGTCAGTATCTGAATACTGATAGCCAGGTGAAAAGGTTCTTTTCACCTGGTGAAAAACTTGGCCTAGACTGAATACGCCCCATAGTGATGGTTTAAGTTCAGTACACATATACCTAAAGGAGATTACATTTCAACATAAATATTTTTACGAAACATGAATCCCCTTTCTTATGTAAAAAATCCAAAAGGGTTTCCATTTGCGACATTCCTGCCGTAGCTAAGAAACTCACCCCTGCCTGAGGAAAAAGGGGATTTTGGTCCTACCTGTAAAATCCTTTTTTCTGAATCCATGGTGGACACTGGGACAGTGGGGTGTGGGTGGAGCTTCAGCTACAGGCACCAAGTAGAATAGAGTTCTTCAAGTGCAGCCCAGGCTCCTCCTCCTCCACGCCCCTACAGGCTTCAGTTTGTTCAACAGCTTACCCGCAAGGTACAGGAAAAGGAAGAGAAATAGGAAAGAAACCAGCAACCCAAAGGGAGAAAAAGTTTCAGGAAGGTGTAAGCCGACCCCCATTACTGTAGATCAGTGTGCGAGGGCGGGTGCCCGGTGTCCACCATGGATTCAGAAAAAAGGATTTTACAGGTAGGACCAAAATCCCCTTTTTTCATTCATGCCAATGGTGGTCACTGGGACAGTGGGACGTCCCAAAGCTGTCCCTTTTACGGGAGGGAACGCACCTGAGCTGCACTGATGACGCGTTGCCCAAAAGCAGAATCTGCCCTGGCGAACGTGTCAAAATGGTAAAATTTTAGAAAGGTATGTGGAGAGGACCAAGTGGCCGCGCGACACAACTGTTCTGCAGAGGCTCCCTGATGAGCCGCCCAAGAGGCTGCTACCGCACGTGTGGAGTGGGCTCTGATAGAGGATGGAACTGGCTTATCAGCAGATACATAAGCCTGTTTTATGGTTAGCCGCAACCATCGAGCCAATGTCTGCTTCGTTGCCGGCCAACCTCTCTTGTTTGCATCATAGAGCACGAACAGGGCCTCTGTCTTGCGTAAGGATTGAGTCCTATTAACGTAAACTTTTAAAGCTCTTGTAACATCCAAAGAGCGTAACTCTGGGGAGTCCTCCAACTGGGAGAAGGCAGGAACAACGATATCCTGGTTTATGTGAAAACTGGAAACAACTTTGGGCAGGAACTCCTTTTTTGTTCTTAAGACTGCCCTGTCCGGGTGGAACACTAGGTACGGAGATGCACTGGATAATGCTGACAGGTCCGAAACTCTTCTGGCTGAAGAAATAGCCAGTAGGAACACTGTTTTCCATGTTAGCCACCTGAGCTCTGCGGATTCTAGAGGCTCAAACGGTGGTTTTTGTAGTGCTGAGAGAACCACTGTGAGGTCCCAAGGCTGGATTGGAGGCACAAAGGGAGGCTGTATGTGAAGGACGCCTTGTAGAAAGGTCTGTATAGCCATCCTCTTTGCTAATTTCCGCTGAAACAAAATAGAGAGAGCGGAAACTTGGACCTTTAAGGAGGACAACCTAAGGCCCAAATCGAGGCCCGCTTGCAAGAAGGCCAGGATCCTGGACAGCCGAAACTCCCTAGGCGGAAAGTTCTTCTTTGCACACCAGATGAAAAAAGCCTTCCAGATTCCATAGTAGATCCGGGAAGAAGCCGGTTTCCTTGCCGCTATCATGGTTTTTATTACCGGTAAAGAAAAACCCTTCTCTCTTAAAACTTCCGTTTCAAGAGCCATGCCGTCAAAGCTAGTCTGCCTAGATTCGGGTGAAGGCATGGTCCTTGTACTAGCAAGTCCGGACGAGCTGGCAGCCTCCAAGGTGGCTGTAGAGACATCTCCCGAAGGTCTGAGTACCAGGCTCTGCGGGGCCAGTCTGGTGCCAGGAGGATTGCTGTGGTCCCTTCTTGCTTGAGGCGCCTGATGACTCTTGGTAGCAGTGCCACTGGGGGAAAAATGTAGACCAGGGAGAATGGCCATGGAGCCGACAGGGCATCCACCAGATATGCCTGTGGGTCCCTTGCGCGAGCCCCGTAACGGGGTAACTTTTTGTTGACGCTTGAGGCCATTAGGTCTATTTGTGGGAGTCCCCATTTGTTGACCAGTTCCTGGAACACATCCTCGTGGAGCTCCCATTCGCTTGATAGTACCTCCTGGCGACTTAGAAAGTCGGCCTCCCAGTTCTGGACCCCTGGGATGTGTACCGCTGACAGAGCTAACAGGTGATGTTCTGCCCACTGTAGAATGGCTGTTACCTCCCTCATGGCCGCTAGGCTCCTGGTCCCCCCCTGGTGGTTGACATATGCCACCGCAGTGGCATTGTCCGATTGTATCTTCACCGGTTTGGAGTGAATCAGAGGGCCTGCCGACTTGAGGGCTAACAGGATGGCTCTTAGCTCCAGTATGTTTATTGGGAGTAGCGCTTCCTCCCTTGACCAACGGCCTTGGAAGGAGTGTTCCGCCAGAACAGCTCCCCACCCTCGGAGGCTGGCGTCCGTTGTTAACATCACCCACTGAGGGATGACAAACTGGCGCCCTTTTTGAAGGTTTAGAGGACTGAGCCACCATGTGAGCGACAGACGTGTGTGCCTGGACAGAACAAAGGTCTGTGATTTTAGGCTTGGCTGGGAACGGTTCCAGTGACGCAGCATTTCCCTCTGCAGTGGCCTGGAATGGAATTGCGCGAATTCCGCCATGTCGTAACAAGAGACCATCTTGCCTAGGACTTTCATGCACAAGTACACAGAGACCCTGTGCTGCTTCAGGAAGAGCTTTAGGAGGTCTCTGAGGAGTATCCACTTGTCCTCCGGCAGGTAAACCCTGAGGGTTTTTGTGTCTATCACGGCTCCGAGATGCACCATCCGCTGTGATGGGGTTGTTGAGGACTTCTTCCAATTTATGAGCCAGCCGTGGGTCTGCAGGAGGGAAACCGTTAGCTCCAGATGGCCCTGGAGTGTCTGTGCGGATTGAGCCAGTATTAAGAGGTCGTCCAGATACGGTAGTAGCCGAACGCCCTGGGCCCTCAGGGCCGCCGCCATGGTGGCCATAATCTTTGTAAAGATTCGTGGCGCTGTTGCCAGCCCGAAGGGGAGGGCTATGAACTGGTAGTGGTTGCTTTTGACTGCAAACCTGAGGTAGCACTGGCTGTCCGGCCGAATTGGCACATGGAGGTAGGCATCCTGGATGTCCAGGGATGCCATGAAGTCCCCCGGTTCCAGGGCCTGCAGGATAGACCTGAGGGACTCCATCCTGAACTTGGGAACGCAGAGATGTTTGTTCAGGCCCTTCAAGTTGAGGATGGGCCGGAAAGACCCGTCCGGCTTTGTCACCAGGAACAGGCTTGAATAGAAACCTGCTCCTCGCTGAGAAAGTGGAACAGGTACTATGACCCCTGCTGCCAGTAGGGAGTGAATGGAGCTGGTCAGAGCAGCCGCTCTGTCCTTCTCCCGAGGCATGCCTGTTGTGAAAAACCGAGATGGCGGACGCCCCTGAAAAGAGAGGGAGTAACCCTGTGCCACTATGGTGTTCACCCACCTGTCGGTGGTAGTGGCCTGCCAAACCCCGGCAAAAGACAACAGGCGACCGCCCACCTGACGTGGTTGGTGGGCCGCCTGATTCTCATGCTGCAGGCTTGTCGGCCTGTTTAGGGGCCTGACGGCGACCCGCCCAGGACTGTTTGGGTTTGGGGGCGGATGGACGCCTTGCGGCGGGCTGTGCCCTTGATGAAGGCTGACCCCTGGGCCTCCCCTGTGGACGGAAGGTCCGAAAGGACTGAGATCTCTGCCTAGCTGGTGCCGAAGGCAGAAAAGCTGTTTTTGACGTAGCAATGGTGGCTACAATCTTGTCCAGCTCAGAGCCGAACAGTACTTCCCCTGAAAAAGGAAGGGCTTCTAATGCCTTTTTGGAATCAGAATCTGCGTTCCAAGTGCGCAGCCACAGTGCACGCCGGGCAGCAATTGAAGAGGCTGAAATTTTAGAGGAGAGGGCCGCTGCATCTATGGCTGCCTCTTCCAGGTATGTGGCCCCTTCCCTAATGAGGTCCACCGTTGACAGCAATTCAGAGCGACGTGTACCTGAGGATATTTGCTCCTGTAAAGAGTCAGCCCAAGTAGCAATTGCCTTTGCCACCCAGGCTGAGGCCATAGCCGGCCTTGCTGACACACCAGCATTGGAAAACACAGACTTTAGACAGTGTTCAATCTTCCTATCAGTAGGATCCTTAAGAGAGGCCACTGTAGGGATGGGAAGGGTTGTGGCCTTAACTAGGCGGGCCACGTGAGCATCAACCTGTGGCGGCTCCTCCCATTTCTTACGGTCCGCTGGCGCGAACGGAAAGAAGGAAATCAGGCGTTTGGACACTAGGAACTTTTTGTTAGGGTGTTGCCACGCCTCAGATAAAACTTCATTTAAGTCTGAATTTGAGGGAAAAAGAGCTAACTCCTTCTTTTTCTTCTTAAAAAGAAGTGTGTCAGATGTTGTGGCCTGGGAGTCCTGTATATTGAGAGACATCCTTACAGTCTTAACCAAGGAGTCTACTCTGGACTGGGTCATCCTTTCCTCCTTGTCAGGTTCATCTATGTCGACATCATCTATGTCAGGATCATCATCTGTGTCGACCCTCTGGTCGTCTAAGTCATCCCCAGCATCTAACTGATTAGAGGCTAAAGGGGCTTGTGCTTTGCGCTTAGGTGGGGCCCTCAATGCAGACTGCAGAGAAGCAGACACCTGGACTAAATCCTGAACAGAGGAGGACAAACCCTGTACCCAGGACGGCTCTGATGCAGCAACAGCAGGCTGAGCTGGCAATGGCTGCGCAGCAGACTCTCTGTTTGCAGCTAACTGAGTTGCTAACTCCTTCATGGCTGCTGAGAGAGTGGAAGCCCAACTGGGTTCCCCACGAGCTGGGACTGAGGGGCCCCCCAGGGAGTCTTGTGCAGAACAGCGTTCACACAAACCAGCTTGTTCCTGTATGGAGGAATAATTCTCCTTACAGTTAGTGCATGTATAAGCATGCAGTTTAGGTGATTCCCTAGCTGGCTTTGCTTTGGGGTTTTTCTGTGACATGTTAACACAGACAGGCCCTGCACTGATAACAATGAATACAGTGGACAGTAACACCCTCTGAAACTATAAAGGTATACAGATGGATGACAGTAGAAAATAAGACACTATCCTCTCTGACTCTCAGGCCAATACTGAGGTACAGAGGACTGCTGAAAAACCTGTTCCTGTAGCGTGTAGAGGAGCAGGGATTCCGGTGCACTTCTCCCACAGTGTAGTCCCGCGTAATGGCGTCTTCAGAACGCTGCTGGGGCGTGGGGAAGCTAAGCTCAGGCGGGAAAACCAGCGTTATGCCGCTCTGAGCGTGGAGGCGGGGAGCTGTGGATCAAAGCCCCGCCTCCCCTGGAACCATCAGTGCCCTGCGCCATTAACCAAAATGGCGTTCCACAGTACGGCTACCTGGTGGTCTAGTGGCCGCGCAGAAAAGACTGGGTGCCACTGCCAGGGTCACCCGGGCTGCACCCCGCCCGGTGACTCGACCGCTAGCGGTGCGCCCCTGATATGGTGCGCGCGTCACCTCACATGGAGGACCCGCTTACCTGTGGTGGAGCGCGGCGTCCTCCGTGTCATGAGGAGAGCGGCGGGTCTGGCTATGTAAGTCAGCGCGCCGCTGCCAGCCACAGGGGAGCAGCGTAACGCTGTCTCCGTGTAAAAGGAAAAAAAAAAAAAAAAAAAAAAAAAAAATTAAAAATAAAGATATTAGACAGGGCACGGAGCCCTGTCCCATGGTACCTGTGCCTTGAGGCACCAAGAAACAACTGAAGCCTGTAGGGGCGTGGAGGAGGAGGAGCCTGGGCTGCACTTGAAGAACTCTATTCTACTTGGTGCCTGTAGCTGAAGCTCCACCCACACCCCACTGTCCCAGTGACCACCATTGGCATGAATGAAAAATTATAATATTCCAGGGCCATGGAGGACACCTTTCAATTAATCCATAGATCAGTGCAAAACAATAAAAGCTTTCATTAGCAAACTACTCTGCCAACCCAACCTGTAGTCATATGGCGAATTAATTTAAAGTTCTCAAGAACTGAAATAAAATGTAACATTTATGTAAAAAACAATCATCCTGCCAGCTCAGAGTATGAAGTGAACATCCACAGCAGTCAGAAAAATGTAGGTAAATCCAGCAACCTCAAGCGCTTTTATTCTGCTACTGCTGCATCTCCAAAGGATAATTCAACCTTATATTATCCCACAGAACAAAAGTACATCTAAAAATAAAGAGGTTTACTGCAGCACTGTATGTCAGAGATTATCCGGGACCGAAAGGAAACTCCCCATACCAGTACAGAAGAATGAAATAAACCGTTATGCAAGTCCTCCTTTCTTGGCTACATCGAAATGTCTGTGGAGGCACACCTCCAATTGAGAGCCACTAAGCTGACTGTTTGGTCTCAGGGTTGAAACGGCAAATCCAGGATTCACCACCACTGATGATCTCCCAGAATTTAAGCAACCTCCATCAATCCTGGCTAGCATATTCCGGGCCATATCACTCGAGCTTCTTTCTACTCAAGTCAGCTGATGAGTACACAGCATTCTGAAACTTTGTTCAGGGCAAGATTTGTCCTCGGCGATGGCAGAAAAAGGTCACCTGCAGAGCTCCTCATCTTTCAAGAACTGTCTCCCGCACCAAATTTCTGCAAACCGCTCAAAACTCAGTGGTGAGGGACGGTGCTGCCTCTCCAAAAATAGAGCACAGTTTGTCAAACTACTCGTACTGGTGCAGATGACTCTTCTAATCATAGACAACGTTGGCTCTCCAGTAGCCACTGTTGAGCACCATTGTGAGTTAGTAGAGGAGGTGAACATGTGGACTTCTTTGGTGTGCAGTGCTGCATACACATGGTTCTGTGCCTTGACATTTCACAAAAACTTTAGTCAGAGTTTACAATCAGATTATGTCTACCTCTACCTATCCACTGCACATTCAAAACTTACTGGACACCTATCGCATATATACACATTATATAGGAGACTGGAATGTGCCTTGAGCAATACAGGAACAGATAGATCCGCTACTATGTATGCCGGAGCAATGGTCATACAAAGCCATCTAGGCAAGCTCTGCTTGTTAGCAAGCCAACCACTTGTGAAAACCGTACAGAACTAACTGAGCATCAGCTTTATGGATAAACTTAGTTCACATTACACACAACAATTTATCACTTGTGAAAAGTGTTAGGCGATTGGAAAGCTTGGAGCTGGAATCTCTTCATTGATATGAAGTTTGGAGACCATCTTAAGAAGCATCCAGACCTTGTCCTAAGGACAGCTCTGTCTGAATGAAAAATCAGTAAAGGATAGCGACAATCACACTGATACTGGTAAATAGGTACATCAAGTTATGTATTCAGAATGTCCAAGGAAGCCATAAAAGTCCCCAGGTTCCAATGCCAGGACAATGGAACAGAGTTTTCATGTGAAACCAGACATACCTGTTAAGATCCCTGAGATTGAGTATGGGTCAAAAAAAGAAAAAAAAAAATTGGTATGTACCTGGAACAGCGTGGAGTCAAACTCTGTCCATTTCTGAATAATGGAACTGGTATTATAACTCCGGACCATATGAAAGGTGGTAATATATCCACGAGAGACCACATCCTGCACCCAGGTGTGGTGGTCTGAACCCAGGACTTCGCAAAGTGAAGAAGTCAGCCTGCAACTCTAGAGTCACCCAGAAGTAGACGCATTCCAACAGGCAGAAGGTTTATCATCCAGTTTTGAAGCCAGACATCTGGCAGCCCAAGATTACTTTGTTCTTGGTTTACTCCTATGGGAACTGGACTAATTGGGAAAAGCCTGTCACTTGGCTTTTGCCAGGGGCTGAAAAGGCCTAAAGCCTTGATGGCTAACCTTGACAATCCAGCTGTTGTTGAACTACACATCCCAGCATGTTCTGCATCAGATTTAGCATGGCCAAATAGCAAAACTGAAGCAGAGCAAGCTGGGACGTGTAGTTTAACAACAGCTGGAGTGTCAAGGTTAGCCATCAGGGGCCTAAAGGATAATCCCTTTGGTACTTATTATTACGGCGCCCATCGCATCGCATACCACTAATTAAGGGATGCGATGGGACCCAATTTTCAGGTCCAAAGACCCGCACTGTACAATAAAATATTGCATTGCATGCCATTAAAATGGCATGCAATGCAATTACTATGTTAAATGCACCCCCATTGTTAACGCCACCCCCACTATCAATGCCACCCCGAAGCGTGGCGAGCGCAGAGAGCCCGCGAGGGGCGGTGGAACGCTTCCTCCTACCTTTTCATACCCCCACTATCCACGTCGCCATGGAGTTGATTTTAGATAGTGTGGCAAGCGCAGCGAGCCCCACGAGGGGACGCGAATTACATGCGAAGTAATCTGCGTCCCCTTGCCACGCTTCGGGCTCGGAGGCTCGCTGCGCTCGCCACACTATCTAAAATCAACACCACGCCGATATTGATAGTGGGGGTATGAAAAGGTCAGAAGACGCGTACCGCCGCCACTCGCCACGCTTAGGGCATTTAACATAGTAATCACCCATAAGGGTGTAAAAAGCAACAATTAAAAAGCCTTTTTGTTTATTTTATTATTTTTTTTTTTTATTATAAAACTAGTTAGAGATAAAGATAGAGGTATAGATATATCTATATCTCTATCACAAGTTGGAACATTTTCACCCTTATTGTGTCCTGCACTCAGCCGTGTGCCCACCGGAATCTGAGGTACTACAGGTGGAGCACACAGTGGGACCGGACCCGATGGCCCCGGTCCACTTACTCCATGAAACTTGGGCTATTAACTATGTGTACGGATTAAGTTACCCCTATAGGTCACAAAAACACGTGGACTTATCCACACCCTATATGGGTTTTCTTTGGCCTGCACAAGGCCATGCGCCCACCAGAACAGGAAGCATTATAAGTGGAACGCACATGGAATGCAACTCCGGACCGGAGATTATGGCCCTGGATCATTTACTCCCCGAAAAAGGGAGTTTTTTTATTTTTCTCGCGGAGAGGAGCTGCATTTGACGGGGACACTTGAGTGTCTCACAGGCATGCATATCCCCTTCACTCGGTGGCGGATGGCAGAAACCCTGTCTTTCTCTGCTTCAGGGAGACGGTTAAGGGGGTGCGGGCAGTGGCTAGGGAGCTTTTCTCTGTTTTTATGTATCCGATTCACTTTTTTTCCTTAAATTTACCGCTTCTAAAGTCTAGTGTGTGGAACATTCAATTGTACCCAACATATGGCCTGATTCTGGTTCACTCGCAAAAGCAAATTCTGTCTAATGGCCAAATGTAACATGTGCAGAGAGAGAATGTATTAATATTTGTGTAGGATACTATTTTTTGGGTCAGCTACCCGCACACATTATATATCAACATTTGATTGGCATGTTGTAGAATATCTTATGCCAAACGGGCTGCTACACATGAGAAATATATATATATATATATTTTTTTTATTATATATTTCTTTTTTTTCTTTTTTTTTAGTGTAAAGCCTATGGATTAATATCCATCTATATATTTTTTAGGTAGTATAAACTTCACTGCTGATTTTTCTGAGCCGGTTATCTGCCTATGTCTGACTACAGATATGGAATGTGAAAATCTGTTTTTACTATATGTATATACCTGATCCTCTCTATTCTAGTTTATGGGATCATATTTATATTATAGAAACCATCCACAATTCCTGGTTTTTAGTGTAACCTAAAAAAAGGAACTTCATGTATTGAAGTGCCCCATACTTCACCACTATTAATTGTTAATTGGTATGTTTACACTTTTATTCTTGATAGTACCCCTTTTTATATACTTACTTTCTCCTATATACTTACCTTTTTGTACACATGCTCTCCTGACTATGTCAATTAAAGTCTGCTCTATATTGATTTGTAGATCTTCTGTGGCCCATGGAGGAACATACATTGCATAGTATTTTACACGTATGCATATGTGCTACGACCTAACTGGTATGCCATTACAGTTTAAAGAGGTTTTACTAACGGCGTACATCTCCTTACCACCTTAGACCTCGCCCATGTTTTAAGTGTTTAATAAGAAAAATAAACATTGTGTTTCCTTTAAAAAATATATATTTTTTTACTGTTATATGAGCCAAGTAAAGGTTCAATTGTATGTTATAAATTGTTGTGCACTTCTATATCTTTCACTTTATTCCTTGCCTCTTCCTCCACTAACGGAGGATTTATAGTAGTGCAGATTTTTTTCCTCAGCCCCTTAGCGCCTCCTTAAGTTATTTGTTAATATCTATATACCTATATCCTCTCTAGGTGAACTTATTTGACTTTCAATATCACCTCTATGCTAAGGATACTTAAATCTACCACTACTGATCTCTCTCCTCACTCATATTTTCAACGGTCTCTCTGCTAGCTCTTCTTGGATGTCCCAGTGCTTTCGAATGCCGCTTTCTGACTGCACTTATTACCCGTTATATTGCAGTTTTTTTTACTGTTTCAAAAAGTAATATGTGCGGTCTGAAAGGTCCAGAGTGAATTTACCGTAGAAACAAATGGTATTTCAAAACTGTAAAAAACAGAGTCCTACCTGCTTCAGACTGAGGTTTTTTGCAGGTCTGAAACGATATTTAGGAGCCTGGTTGTAGTGAGCATTGAGCTGGTCCCGCTCTGTGCATATCGAATGAGTGGGACCCAGCGCAGTAAATATTTAATAAGCGGGTCCCTGCTCCCTGCATATCGAATGAGCGGGACCCAGTGCAGTAAATATTTTATAAGCGGGTCCCCGCCCCCTGCATATGGAATGAGTGGGACCCGCTCTGTGAAGTGAATATTTAATGAGCAGGACCCACTCATTAATATGGAATGAGCGGGATCCGCTAGTTAAATATTCACTGCACGGAGCAGGTCCCGCTCATTCCATATGCAGGGGGCGGGGATCCGCTCATTAAATATTGACTGCACTGAGTCCCGCTCCTTAGATATGCACATAGAGGGACCTCAGTGGCAGTGTTTAACATGCATGTGAAAGGGTTTTTAATTCTGTTTTCACACCACAAAACCTGTTTGGACCCGGTATAATACCGGGTAATATGTGCAGTCTAAAAGGGGCATAACCTGCTTTGACCCGTTTTAAAAAATGTTTTAAATACCGGGTCTAAGCCGGTATTGCGGTGTAAAAGCAGCATTAAACTTAACATGTCTAAGACTGAGCTCTTATTCTTCCCACCCGCCCACAATATCACCGTTTATTGATAGAACAACCATCTCCTCTAACACCCAAGTACACTGCTATGATGTTATTCTTAATTACGCCCTCTCCTTTAAACATACAGCACCTCTCACATTTCCACCTCAAAAATATTTCCAGGATCAGACCGTCTCACACTCATGATGCTACAAGGACCTTCGTCCACTCACTGGTCATCTCAAGATTGAACAACTGCAATCTCCTGCTTTCTAGCCTCCCTGACAACTGCCTCTCTCCATCCTTAATGCTGCTGTCCAGCTCATCTTCCTCTCCAAAAATACTATGTACACTTCCTCCCTACTACAAGCCCTAC
This sequence comes from Crinia signifera, assembly GCF_055691185.1. NCBI lineage: Eukaryota > Metazoa > Chordata > Amphibia > Anura > Myobatrachidae > Crinia > Crinia signifera. Next base: position 233,176,105 of record NC_139217.1, on the reverse strand, counting down.
ACTGGCTCCCCTTCTGAATATAATTCAAGCTTCTCACATTCACTTACAAAGCCCTCACCCATTGCTCTCCCACCTACATATTTGACTGTATCTATCTTTACACTCCCTCCACTACACAAAATGCACACCACCTCTCCTGCTAACTTCTTCCCATTCCTGCCTTTCCCTATCAGACTCTTCACCGCCCTACATTACTTTAAATGGGCTTTGAAGACCCAATTCATTAAACACAGCCATCTCTTATAACCTTCTGTTTATGCTCACTTCTACCCCTTCAATGTCAGTCCTGTCTCTGTCCCTCCCCATTAGAATGTAAGCTCTCATGAGCAGGGCCCTCTCCTCATATGCTTTCTTAGAAATATCTATATCTATGGAGCAGATAGGGACTGGGGTAGCCGTCACAGTAAATAAAAGTTCTGCGCTATATAAGAAACTGTAAATAAATATAAAAATTTGTATAATAAATAAAATATATCTATGTGTATGTATATAAGGTACAGTACTGCTTAACATAGTTTATGATACACAACTCCTTTTTATTACATTATTTGTGGTCTTCTCACTGTTATAGGATTATATCACTGTACCCTCATGTACAATCTATTGTGATGTGTCAGTCTTTGACTGCATTGATATAGCCTGAACCATAGCCAGCAACAGAACTATCACACACTGGGGCAGTATAAGAAATGTATACTTTGCTACAAGGGTACGTGTATACTTGCGTTTTTTTTGCGCTAATTACCAGCCCATCGATATAATGGATAATAAACTATAATACAATACATAAACATTATCATTTATGTACAGAAACCATTTAATTATGAGTTATCAGAGAAAGAGGGTATTTTCAATAAGCGTTTACCTTTTTTTATCTTTTTCTCCTGAATTTTCTCAGCACACATCTTGTAGGCCTCTGACTGCTGGTACTCTCTCAGTTCCTTCATGTACTGCTGTTTGTCCCTTTCTGCATCATCCAGATATCTCTACATTAAAATATCATACTCAATATTACAGTATATCACTTAAATATGTGTTTATTTTACAAGCTTACAAGCATGAAATTAATGACAAATGCTATACATCTGTATGACTCAGTATAGAGTTCAAAGATGTGGAAAGTCACTAATGACATATCAGAACAATTACCAAGTAAACATATAAACCAGCCATACTGGAATGGACAGTGTCTAACAAGTAGTACAGCGGTAGTAGATCAGACAAAACTGTTATAACAAATGGTCATTAGACGCAGTACATGTCTCTGAAAAAGGTTGCTGAATTATATGAAAATAAAGCCTGAGCAACCTCTTTAGATCCTGGTACCATAAAGCTTTTCTTTTCCATGGCAAAGAAGAAACTACTCTAATAATAGCAATTAAATTAGAAATGCTATTTTTTCTTCAGAAAAATAAATCAGTGTAATGGAAAACTGTGTTACTTTCTGATTTGATAATTTTTCTGCTCAAATACATAACTTTCTAAGTACTGTCCAAGCTTTGGCTTTAATCCCTACAAGCAAACATCCACACTTGTGTGACCTGAATGCAACTAAAGCTGTGTACACATGGGCAAATATCGCGAGCAATATGGTCGCTGAGCAACCACATTGCCAGCGATGGGAGTGTGCACCCATTTTCAGCCCCCTAATGGTCGGAGAAGCAAATTACATAATTTCCATATATGCCTACTAAGATTTAATCTAAATGTATAAAGCGCTAACTAGTTTAGTTGACCAATCAGCAGAAGGGTGATTAAGGATTCTCCAGCGCTACCCCTACTAGATGTGTACCTTTTCCAGCATACTTAAATTCTAAACGCAGCCCCTGCAAAGCACTGTTGGAGGAAATATTTACTGTTAATTTTCTCTAAGGCATAATTTTGTTTTTGCAAAAAATAAATTATATATATATATATATTTGTAGAAGCGCCTGGCACTCTCCTGGCAGTATCAGCGTGTCCGGTACCTCCTTGATCCCAACAGGGAAATGTAAATACAATTTAGGAGGGAGCACTCATGACGATTTTCAATCTTAGTTAATGTAATCTTAGTTTGTCATACATTAACTAAGATTGAAAATCGTCATGAGTGCTCCCTCCTAAATTGTATTTGTATATGTATATATATATATATATATATAAATAAATAAATAATCAGAAAAAAATGTAATTAACATTTAGAAGACCTGCTTTTCAGGAGCTGGCAAAGTGCTCCATTCTGCCCCCAACATCTTGGTGATTTCTGGGAAAGGTAGGTCAGGATGTTGTGACCGAATCTGCTCTCTGCGCTCATTCAGAAACCGCACATAGCCAGTAACCGGGGCTTTAGGTCCATTGGGTAGGATTTTTTTTCTTTTCTTTCCTTTTGGCCATCCTCTTTTCTTTACTGGCTGCATTCAAAGGAAAAGTGGTACTTTAGAAACTGTCCAGTTAAATACACCATTATCTTACTAACATGTACCATTTCAGATTTAATTATAAAGAATTATTACTGCACAGTAGATTATGGTTATATGTATAAGAAATCGTGACTACAAAATAGTTCCAGAAAAGTGCAAGCATTTTACCTCTTCTTCAGTGACTGTGTTCTTCTCTCCACTTGTTCTGGGCACTTCAACTTTCTCCTGTTTTACTGCAACCAAAAAATTTCCACTGTGGGTTTTGGCGACAGGATGTCTGGAATAGAAAATGGACCACTTATTTGCATTAGAAACTGAAAAGTTTTAAATCAACTTGAAATAGTAAATGATATAGTGTGCACTCACAACACGCTAGTCAGGTGCTTGGTTGCTTGGGACATGGTCTACAGTAATCTTCTGTAACCTTTCGTCAGGAAGAACAAAAGGACAAACAGGATACAGATTAGAACACACACAAAAATATTTATTTTTATTTTTGCAAAATGACAGAATATCAGAGGCATGGATATCACACACGTCTAATGAATGTTCATAGAACAAATCGTTTCCATAGATAACTTATGTCAGTGCACGCTTTCCCAGGCATGACATCCTTCTTCAGCATCACTGCTTCATCATGAAAATACATTTTGGGATAAAAGCCACGTATTATAACAAGGCTGCAGATAATAAAAAAAACAATCCTAATAGTAGAACTTCTCTCTTTGCTTTATTTACCAGAAATAAGTTATATAACACACAAACCTTTATTCAGTGACCCCCACCCTCCACGCTAGTTTATTTATAGGGCGGTGCGAAAGGTAGGATTCTCTTGTAGCCCGGCACCGAGACGCGGCCAAAGGTCGCGCTGTGCTGACGTTTTACGACGTCATCGACGCGCGACTTATTGGCTGTGTCGCAGATCTGGGAAGGAGGGCAGGAGATCAGGGAACAAGATCCCTCCCCATGTATAAAAGGAAAGGGCGCGGCTGCCGGCGGGGAAGATAAACATAACAATAGTGAGAGAATACGTGCTTGTGTTGGGGCGATCCTATCTTCTGCGTTCCCAGCATGTGGGGCGCTGTGTGCTCGCTGTAGTTGCGTTACAAATATATTTGTATCCAACAACAATTGGGAATTATCTGGCTGATGATTACAAAAAAAGTTGAATGAGTATAAAAGAATCAGGATGCTGTGAAATATATAACGAACGTGTAAGCCCGCTTGAAGCAAGAGCTACGTCGACAGCTAGTTTGCTACCTTCTGTGTTTGTGCATGTGTGAGAAAGAGATGTAGGGGGAAATTTACTAAAGGAAATTTGTAAAAAATAGGTGTATTTGTATCCAGAAATACACTTATTTTTGACATTTACTATCCCGAAAATACGGCAATTCGTATTCGTATTGATAGCACATCAATACGAATACGAATTGCCGTATTTTCGGAATAGTAAATGTCAAAAATAAGTGTATTTCTGGATACAAATACACCTATTTTTTACAAATTTCCTTTAGTAAATTTCCCCCGTAGTTTCACTCTCAGCCAGCAGATGACTGTTTCAGAGACTCACGGATACTAGACACATATATAGATGATCAATTGGGCAGCTGCTAAAATTATAGCTGTGATCAGCCAAGGGACATCTATAATAAGCAAGACATAAAATCAGAAAACAATTGTTTTGCTTTAAGGGAAATACAAACATAGCCAGAAATTTTCAACAAGGGCAGGGCAGACTTAGCTGGTCCATTTTCAGAATCATACCTTTTCTCTTAATATCACAGGTACTTGTTTCCTAGCACGGCGCCCAAGATTTTCATCTTATGCTGCTTTCCCACTGCAGACCAGTTTAAGTTTACAGGTAATCTTAAATGGTATTTAGCATTCCCACTGCAGCAGATTACAGTTTCAAATGCCATTTAAGTACCATTCCCATTGCAGGTAAAACGTTTTAGCTCTTCAAAACGTTTTTACAGCACAAATGACACTACACAGGCAACAACCAATCAGTGGAATTGTTGCCTGTTAACAGTAAGGATGCATTCCCATAGCATCATTGGTGCCCAGTGGTGCCTGTAATAAATAGATTGCTGGCATGTGCCAGCAATCTATATATTACTGGCTTAGGATTTTCATTGGTGCCCAGTGGATCCAGAAATATATAGATTGCTGGCATGTGCCAGCAATCTATATATTACTGGCTTAGGATTTTCATTGGTGCCCAGTGGATCCAGAAATATATAGATTGCTGGCATGTGCCAGCAATCTATATATTACTGGCTTAGGATTTTCATTGGTGCCCAGTGGATCCAGAAATATATAGATTGCTGGCATGTGCCAGCAATCTATATATTACTGGCTTAGGATTTTCATTGGTGCCCAGTGGATCCAGAAATATATAGATTGCTGGCATGTGCCAGCAATCTATATATTACTGGCTTACAAAATCAAACATTGGTGGCCAGTGCTGCTCCGTGTGGAGCAGGACGGAGGGAGGCGGGGCATGTGGCTGGACCCGGCCAGCGTCGCTAACGGCATCCAGCCGCAGCAGCAGCCAGCCGGACACAGCGGGGCAGCGCGCCGTGGACAAGTGAGTATGACAGGAGAGGGGGGGGCGGGGGGCGGCAGCGGGGCGTACCGCCGGGCTGAAAGTGGTTAATCTTTTAGCCCGGCAGCGTACACACACGGAGATGATTGCTGAAAAAAATCAGCAATCATCTCTACCGTTTAAAGATGCATTCCCATTGCATTTTAAACGGTAGATTACCGTGCAAAACCCTGCTCTGAAAACGGGTTGAAATACCGTTTAACTTTAAACGGTATTTCAACTCTGGCGCTTTCCCACTGCAGCCTTAAACGGTATTTTGCCCTCAAAAATCGGCAAAATACCGTTTTAAGGCTGCAGTGGGAAAGGGGCATTATGCGATCGCATCGCATGCCATATAGCCGCATGCGATGCGATGGTATACGATTTTTTTATTGTACAACCACCCTGATGGGTCCTTACAATGTTAAATGCCCCCCCCCCCCCCATTGTCAACGCCACCCCCAGGATCAATGCCAACCCGCAGCGTGGCGAGCGGCGGCGGTATGCGTCCTCTGACCTTTTCATACCCCCACTATCCACGTCGGCGTGGAGTTGATTTAAGATAGTGTGGCGAGCCGCCGAGCCCGAAGCGTGGCGAGCAGACGCGTATTACTTTACATGTATTGCTCGCTGCGCTCGCCACACTATCTAAAATCATTTCCACGTCGACGTGGATAGTGGCGGTATGCAAAGGTCGGAGGACGCGTACCGCCGCCGTTTGCCACACTTCGGGTTGGTGTTGATCCTGGGGGTGGTGCTGACAATGGGGGGGGGGGGGGGGGGGGCATTTAACATTGTAAGGACCCATCAGGGTGGTTGTACAATAAAAAAATTGTATACCATCGCATTGTATGGCACACAATGCGATACAATATTTTATTGTACAATATTGCATCCAGTTGTATACCATATTTAGTCTTATGGTATACGATGCGATGGGTGCCGTGCTAGGAAACAAGTACCATATCACATATTAGGAACAGACACTAACTAGTTTAACATTTCAGTCGTTGGTTAAAAAAATAAAAATAATTCTTTAAATATATCGCTCTGAAGAGCACTTCTGAGTATTAGCTTTTAAAAAGTAGTCTAACGTGTATGGGGCTTCAGGGACAGCCATCCTTGCCATTGCCATCGATGGCAATTCTGCAACTGACCATCGGTAGTGCTAAACTATGCAATGGCTGACCAGCGATATTGTTATATAATCGATGGTCATCCATTGTGTCTGATTGATTGGCCTGTAGGGACGAGGCTTTGCAGATGTCGGGGGCGGAGCTGTGTGCCGTGCTGTTGAGGGGGGGGAGACATCATGCTCCGCACCAAAGGTGTCTAGCTCCACCCATTTACTGACACAGGAGTGTGTTCTGCACTGGCAGGTGACAAGTATAGCATACTTTTCAACTTTTGTCTGCTTGAAATTGTGACCTGCTGCGACAAAGGCATGGACTAGTATTGTGTCCCCTATTTCTGTCATTTCTAGCAGCTGGGCAGCCCCTGGCTCCCTGACTGCACTCCCTCTGTCCCTGCACCATATACAAAGCACCATATTACATTATACACAGACCCCGATATTACATTATACACAGCCCCCCATATTACATGATACACAGTCCCCCTATATTATACTATACACAGACCCCCTATATTACACAGACCACCCCTATATTACACTATACACAACACACCCCATATTACATTATGCACAGCCCCCCATATTACATGATACACACACAGACCACCCCATATTACATGACACACAGACCACCCCATATTACATGATACACAGCCCCCATACTACATGATACACAGACCCCCCCCCACACACACACACCCACACACACACACACACACACACACACACACACACACACACACACACTAGGGGCAAACGCAGGATTTTCAGATGTGGGTTTCCAGAGGGGCAGAGCAAAGCATGGAGATGGACACTTAGGAGATCCAGTATATGCCGGGTCAGTTAAAGTATTATAGATAGACCAAATTTATATAAATAATAATAATAAAAATATATATATACATAAAGAATAAAGAAAAAGGCTGGCACTCCGGGGTCTTTTCAAACGTGCTGTATTGATGGCAAAAACGACCAACGTTTTGGGGGGTGGTCCCCCTTTGTCAAGGTGCGTGGTGATAACAAGAGAAAACATGGTGGGTGCTTACCTTATAAAGGGTGAGTGTAGGAGACGTGTCCCGCCGTTTGCCGCACGCCCGCCGCCGGCTGGTCTGTTTACCGGAAGTGTCCGGGTAGGAAGCCCGTCAACTTCCGGTCTATGGAACGCTGTGGAACGCAAACAATATAGTAGTCGCGGCTACCGCAGTGTGATTGGGTGCTGTGTTCCCGGCGGCTGGTGATTGGCTACGGCAAGTCACGATCCCTATTACAAACAAAACAAGATGTGAACAGTTCTAATATAATAAACAGTTCTAATATAATAAACATTGCATGTGACAAAAGCGCTTATCTTTAAAAAGTATTTGAAGTGACAAAGCTTTATGCATGTGGCCTAAAACGGCGTTTGTTTAAAAGTTCTAAGATGCGCTACAATATGTCTGCGCAATGTAAGAGCCTCAGTGCCTGTATGTTACGTGACTGGTCCATGAGGCTGTAAAATATTCCAAAGTGAGTTTGGTGTGAGATCCTATTTACTTGGGTCTGTGCGGGCTAAGATGGATGCGTGTCCATGTACCCACTTTGTATATGATATATACAATGTCCTAGGTCTATTGCTACAGGGTGATTTACATTAATGGAGGCCATTGTATGGCTGTCTCATGTTCCTATGTGTCTCAGGGGAATAAAAAAAAATATATGTGTCCGTACCCCAAAGGATCATGTATTCATTGGTACGGGGGTGATTTCCATTAGTTTAAGCCGCTATATGGCTATCTTATGTTCCTGTATATCTTGAAGGGAATATACCTGGAAAGGACACATTTGTCCATGCCCCGAGGGGTCGTGTATCAGCTCCTGTCCTATTGGTGAGGCTTAACTGCTTGTTAATGTGATTGTATTTATATACACCAAGAGCATGTACATGAGCATAAACATACATTAGAAAAAAATCTAAGGATAGCAAGATAGTTGGGAGAGGAAGAAAAAGCACACCACAGGCTCCAAAAGAGCACTATATCATATAGTTACATAGGAATTTGTATATATGTATATACACACAAGAAGAAAATCAAAGGATAGCGAGATAAGACGGAGGTGAAGAAAAAGCACACTGGTAATTCTATCGAGGTTCATTATTAATGGCACTGAGAACAGTCTCGATCATGCAAGACCTCTGTGGGACACAATATAATATACATACAATAGAAGAAAATGGTACTCTTTACTTAGAACGGCGCCCACGATTTTGATCGTGGGCATTGTTAGTAAAAAATCTCGGGCATTGAATGCACTAAAAAATCGGGTGCGATGCGACCAACGCGATGCCCGCGATTTCCCATAGGGAACAATGTTAAATGTCTCAATTGACCCGATTTTCCTGTTCAATGCCTCAATTGACCCGATTTTTCCATAGGAAACAATGTTAAATGGCCCACAGAGGCCAAATAGGCACCCTGAAGTGTGAAATGGCTCCCACAATTGTTAACGCCACCCCACGATCAACGTGAACCCGAAGCGTGGCGAGCGAAGCGTGGCGAGCGTAGCGAGCCCGCGAGGGGCGGCGGTACGCGTCCTACGACCTTTTCATACCCCCACTATCCACGTCGGCGTGGAGTTGAGAATAGAAAGTGTGGCAGCGGAGCGGACAGCTGTAAAGCCCGCGAGGGGACGCGGATACCTGTGAAGGTATCCGCGTCCCCTCGCCACGCTTCGGGCGCGGTGGCTCGCTGCGCTAGCCACACTTTCTATTCTCAACTCCACGCCGACGTGGATAGTGGGGGTATGAAAAGGTCGTAGGACGCGTACCGCCACCGCTCGCCACGCTTCGGGTTGACGTTGATCGTGGGGTGGCGTTAACAATTGGGGTGGCCATTTCACACTTCAGGGTGCCTATTTGGCCTCTGTGGCCTCCAGTCGTAGCAACTTGCCCGCTCGGTCTCCTCGTCTTATTCCAAAGTGCCTTGTTACTGGCTGGTCGTTGCCCTTGCCTGCCAGTGCCTGACTTATAGCGGACTTATGCAGGCCCATTCGTTCCCTTACTGATCTTATGGTCTTGTCCACATAAGTCATTTTGCACGGGCAGGTGATAACATACACCACGTGCGTTGATGTGCACGTCAACACGTGTTTGATGGGAAACTGGGCAAGACTGTGTGGATGGACAAAGCTGGTTCCTGTCGTCATATGCTGGCACGTGGTGCACTTGATGCACTTATAGCATCCAGGTGGTCGGGTTAAGAAGTTGGTGCTGGGGGGTTGCTTTTGACATGAAGCCCGTGACATCATTGTGTACAATGCTATCCCTGATGCTGTTGCCTCTAGTGTAGCACAGCAGGGGCCAAATGTAATAGGGTGAGAGTTTCAGAAAGTGAGAGATTTTGGGAGAGTTTTCACCTTTTTTTTAAAGGAGCAATCAATTACACTGCAAAACCAGGTTGATTTTGCCATGTAATTGATTTGCTGCTTTAAAAAACAAGGGAAAACTCTCCCAAAATCTCTCACTTTCTGAAACTCTCACCCTATTACATTTGGCCCCATGGGTCTTTTCTTTCTGAGTCCTGGGAGTTCTTTGTCTGTTTTTACAATGGGCCACAATGCCCTGGTGGCCCTAGGCAAAACAGAACTGGATACATTCAGTCTCGTCACGAATGGTAGTATCTCTTCCTGTGTATCTGAATTGTTGGTTCTTGGTGCTAGTAGATATTTTCTGTCCATGGCCAGAACCTCACTTTTTTGTTGTGTGAGTGCCTTTCTGTCATATCCCCTCTCTTCAAATTTGGAAATGAAACCGTCCAGGATCATAGGTAGGATGTCCCTGTCACTGGTTATCCTAGCGGCTCTAACCATCTGTGACTTAGGGAGGGCTCGTTTCAGCGCCCTGGGGTGGAAGCTATTTGCTTTTAATAAAGTGTTTCTGTCCTTGGGTTTACAGAACACTTCCGTGCTGATGGCACCGTCCTGGACCCTTACCAGAACGTCCAGGTAGCTGATGGTACTACCCGATGTTGTGAACGTTAATTTAATAGGGGATGGTCTACTGTTAATCTCTGCAATCAACTTGTCCAGTTCTTCCTTCCCTCCTGACCAGATCATGAATAGGTCGTCTATATACCGTGTGAAGCCCTTAATTCGATTCTGTGTCACCGGGTCGTCAAAGAACATGGACCTCTCTTGTTCGAAAATGTATATGTTCGCAAATGAGGGCGACACACAGCTCCCCATAGCGCACCCAGTCTTTTGTCGGAAGAACCGGCCGTTGAATAGAAAGTAATTATTGGTCAACGTGAGGCGCAATAATTCCATATACAAGTCCAGATCCAATGACTCCATTTGGTTGTTCATTAGGAACCGGCTCATTACCTCCAGGCCCTCTTGTTGCAAACACAATACCTATTGGTCCCTTCTGAGTGATATTTTTAAAATAAATTGGGTAGTGTGTATGGGGCTAAAGGGCTGGCAAGGATTGAAGGACCAAGAGGAGATGAGCAAATGGAAAAAGGATTACTTAGCAAGGCAGTGGGCGAAGCTGCAGAAAGAGAGGATGAATTTAAAGTGATGACCACCAGAGATCCCTATTCTTTCCAGAAGCATTCAGCAGTGTGCAAGTGTTTTTGCAGGAACATTAGTTTACGTACATGCTACTGAATCCTAGGTGTCCATCAATCATGGTCCGGGAAAACCCCCATGCCGGACCATGATTGGCTGGTGAGCCGGCCTATGCCCACGGGAAGAGTGCTGCAGGGCTCCCGGAGAAGCGCTGAAGACGGTTGGTGAGTATAGTTTCTCTCCACAGGTACCCAAGTGGATACTACTGGAGAAGGGGACCGATGCTTCGTGGCAAAATAGGTGAGTATTGGATGAATGGGCTCCAAAGTGTAATAAAGGTTTACTGTCAGTGTGTGCGTGTGTATTTATTTAACTATTTGTGCTACTTTGGGACTACAAGTCCCAGCAGGCCCTTTATTGCCCCACATGCTGGGACTTGTGGTTCTCCAAGTCCCTGCATGTGGTGCAGGCTTGCTGGGACTCGTAGTCCCACAGCAGGATACAATAGTTTTGCTTTCTTTTTACACCATTTATCAGCTCGATGCCCACCGCCCAGGGGCATCGAGGACAGCCCTGGGCTTCAGCATGGACAGGTTAGTTCTGGAGGGGGGGACCCCTTCTTTGGGGGGGTCCCCACTCCCCCAGGACCCCTGCCCATGCTGACCGGTCAGGGGTGAATGCTTTGGCCAGGGGGACTTGTATAAAAGTCTCCCCCCGGCTGTGGCATTACCCTGCTGGCTGGTTGGGCCCGGTGCTGGTTCTTGAAGTACAGGGGACCCCTAGTCATTTTGTCCCCCGTATTTTGGTAACCAGGACCGGCCCTTGAGCCTGGTGCTGGTTTTGGAAAATCAAGGGAACCCCAACATGTTTGTCCCTGTGATTTTATGAAACCAGGACCGGTTCTTTGAGCCCGGGGCTGGTTATGCTCAGGAGGGGGGACCCCAAGCCGTTATTTTCCCCGTTTTTTTTTTAAACCCTTTTTTTTGGACAGACCATGCACAGATCACAATGATCTGTGCATGGTTCTGTCACATTCGCCAGCCAGAACCTGGCCTTATTTTCTGGGCGATTTTTGGTAACGTTTTCCAAAAATCGCACCCTATTGCATGTGCGAGTTAGATGCTTTCCAATGGGAAAACATCTGGAAGCGAATTGAAGTGTGACTAAAAAACGGCACTTCAAAATGTGCGATTTCACAGCTTTTTTACTGCGAATCGCACCCTATTATATGTGCGATTTTTGGAAAAAACAAAAATCGCACATGTCTAAAAAAATCGCCTCCTATTACATAGGTGTATAGATGCCCATTTCCAGCAACCATCACTTCAGTGTTCTAATGGAACATTGTGTTTGCTAATCGCATTAGAAGACTAAAGCAGGATTAGAAAACCCTTGTGCAATTATGTTAGCACAGCTGAAAAGGGGTTTGCTTGTTAGAGAAGCTATACAACTGGCCTTCCTTTGAGCTATTTGAGTATCTGGAGCAACACATTGGGGGGGGGGGGGTCGATTATATTCTCAAAATGGCCATACTCTCAAAATGGCCAGAACAAGAGAACTTTCATGTGAAAATCGACAGTGTTGTTCTTGGAAATGAGAGAAATTGGTAAGAAACTGAACATTTCCTACAACTGAAGCTCTAACCAGAGTAGAAAAAGAAGTGGGAGGACTCAGTGCACAACTGAGCAAGAAGGCAAGTACATTAGAATCTCTAGGAATAGATGCCTCACAGGTCTTCAACTGGCAGCTTCATTAAATGGTACCCGCAAAACGCCAGTGTCAACGTCTACAGTGAAGAGGCAACTCCAGGATGCTGACCTTCTAGGCAAAGTTGCAAAGAAAAAGGCATATCTGAGACTGACCAATAAAAGGAAAGGATTAATATGGGCAAAAAAACACAGACGTTGGACAGAGGAAGATTTGAAAAATGTGTTATGGACAGACAAATTGAGATATTTTGGATAAGGAAGGCTATGACTCCATTTTACAAAGCTATGCCATACCCTGAGGACAGCACTTGATTGGAGCCAATTTCCTCCTCCAACAGGACAATGACCCAAAGCACATCTCCAATTTATGCAAAAACTATTTAGGGAAGAAGCAGACAGCTGGTATTCTGTCTGTAATGGAGTGGCCAGTGCAGTCACCAGATCTCAACTCTGTTGAGCTGTTGTTGGAGCAGCTTGACTGTATGGTGTATTCGAAGTGCCCCTCAATCCAATCAAACTTGTGGGAGGTGTTTAAGGAAGCATGGGGTGAAATTTCCTCAGATTACCTCAACAAATTAACAGCTAAAATGCCAAATTTCTGCAATGCTGTAATTGCTGCAAATGGAGTGTTTCACTACAAAGCATACACAATAATAGGTACTTGTATAGTTTCACTGCGGCAGGCTATGCTACGTTTTCAGCGTAGGCTAAGCTATGTTGTCAGTGTAGCCCAATGGCTGCCTAGCGTAGTCAGCGTAGTGTCCCCGCGGTAGCCCTGCCTAGTCAGCGTAGTGTCCACGTCAGGCAGCGTATTCACTGTACTGTCCCCGCAAGCTGCAGCTCTGTCCCCGGCGTCCCTTGCATGCCTAGTGAGCGCCTCTCACACAGCATCGGTAACTACCAGATCCCCAGAACTGGCAGACGGTGGCGGAGAGGGGATCCAGTTTGTGCCGCGGAGAAGCGCTCCATCTGCACGAGCATCTCAGATGCTTGTGCATCTCAATAATTCTTGCAGCAGGGTGCGGCAACCCTGCCCAGGTCCGCTTCAGGGACATGGGGTTAGGGGTTCGTTAGCACATGCGTCTTGTGCAAAAATGGGGGTGTGGGCGCAAGTGCATCTCATGCACAATAAAGGACGCATTTGCCAGTGCACCATGTTACATACTGGCAAATGCCTTGTCACACCGGGAGGATTTGATGAGGTTGTGTGGTACACAGGAACTGAAGACGGACCAGCAGATGAAAGGTTAAATCGAGCAGGTTTAATGAAGGATTGCATATAGGGTTGACAAAGATGACTGTCACAAACTTAAGTTATTGTTTGGTTCTTACCTGGTTTGTGACTTCTCCTGTCAGTTCAGCTCTGCTCCATGCTGCAAGGAAGTTCTGTGTGGTCTGAGCTTTGCTAATTGATTGCAGCACCTGGATGAATCCATGCTGCCAGGCAGTTCTGTGTAACCTGACCATTGCTTATTGATTACAGCACCTTAGTGAGACATGCTTAGCCCTCATTGATTGAGGCACCTGTGAGAATCCAGTTCCTTGTGCTTCCTATAAAAGGCAGTCTCTGGCAGACAGACTCTGCCAGAGTATAGGTTTACTAACCTGCTCCAGCGTTCCCAGTGCTTGGTCTGATATCCTGTGTTTCCAGTGTATGATTCCGGCTATTCTCCTAACTATTATCCTGCCTGATCCTCCGGTACCATGTCTAGTGATTCCAGTGTATGACCTCGGCTATCCTGGTGACTATTCTACGGTCGGCTCCCTGTGTACTGCATCCGTGATATCCTGTGTATGACCTTGGCTTGTTCTGTGACCATTCTCTTGCCTGCTCCCTGTGTACTGCATCCTGTGACTCCCAGTGTATGACCTGGCTAGTACTTGGACTCTTGCTCAAGCCTGCTCCTTCATTACCTGTATCTGTCTGCAAGTTCCTGACCCGGGTAGTCTGACCATGAGCATTCCAGAGCTTACTCTGCCTTACACCCAGTGTTTACCAGCACCATATGGGAAACCTGATCAGGGGACCGTTACCGGGAGATGTCCGTTTGGAAGAATATGAGACAATAGGATACCAATGGAAAAGAACTGAAAGACTGTGGAAACTGAATCCAGCCGAGCTGGACCTGGAGGCGAAGAACCGAAGAGACCAGGAGCGCGGGTTGGCAACCAGACTGGACTGAGACAGCAACGACGGGATCAGGGCCATCCCGCTGGGACTGAGAGCAGGGCAGGAGTAGCAAGAGCACTATAGGTAGTCAGGAGTCTTCTTACGAACTGCACATCTCAAGATACTTTTTGAACTGACACTGTTTAGCCTAGACAGATCCCCTATATCCCTAGAGGGCGGCTGCCATTGGCTGACAGGACAAAATGGGCGGAAAGACCCTAACCTGGCCCAATCACTCCTTTGCCCACATTCAGGATGGCGGTGCTGGCCTCACAGCGCCACCAATCAACAAAGCGCGTGCTGCTCCCTCTGTCCTCCCTACTGCTGTGTCTGACCATCGGAGCCTGCAGCCACATGCCGGGAGACCACACACGCTAGCTGACGGTGGGCACGGACGGGTGTACTGTACCCACCATGCACCGCCGCGGCGGTGTGTGACATGCCTCCTTTTCAAACCACCAATATCCATGTTAGCCTGAAGCATGCACGTCCTCCTGACCTGTTCGTACCTCCACTATCCACGTTGGTGTGGAGTTGAATTTAGCGAGGCACCAAGCCCGACGCATGGCGAGCGGCCGTGTAAAACGTGCCCGAAGCATGGCGAGCGGCCGCTTCAGCATGGACAGGTTAGTTCTGGAGGGGGGGACCCCTTCTTTGGGGGGGTCCCCACTCCCCCAGGACCCCTGCCCATGCTGACCGGTCAGGGGTGAATGCTTTGGCCAGGGGGACTTGTATAAAAGTCTCCCCCCGGCTGTGGCATTACCCTGCTGGCTGGTTGGGCCCGGTGCTGGTTCTTGAAGTACAGGGGACCCCTAGTCATTTTGTCCCCCGTATTTTGGTAACCAGGACCGGCCCTTGAGCCTGGTGCTGGTTTTGGAAAATCAAGGGAACCCCAACATGTTTGTCCCTGTGATTTTATGAAACCAGGACCGGTTCTTTGAGCCCGGGGCTGGTTATGCTCAGGAGGGGGGACCCCAAGCCGTTATTTTCCCCGTTTTTTTTTTTAAACCCTTTTTTTTGGACAGACCATGCACAGATCACAATGATCTGTGCATGGTTCTGTCACATTCGCCAGCCAGAACCTGGCCTTATTTTCTGGGCGATTTTTGGTAACGTTTTCCAAAAATCGCACCCTATTGCATGTGCGAGTTAGATGCTTTCCAATGGGAAAACATCTGGAAGCGAATTGAAGTGTGACTAAAAAACGGCACTTCAAAATGTGCGATTTCACAGCTTTTTTACTGCGAATCGCACCCTATTATATGTGCGATTTTTGGAAAAAACAAAAATCGCACATGTCTAAAAAAATCGCCTCCTATTACATAGGTGTATAGATGCCCATTTCCAGCAACCATCACTTCAGTGTTCTAATGGAACATTGTGTTTGCTAATCGCATTAGAAGACTAAAGCAGGATTAGAAAACCCTTGTGCAATTATGTTAGCACAGCTGAAAAGGGGTTTGCTTGTTAGAGAAGCTATACAACTGGCCTTCCTTTGAGCTATTTGAGTATCTGGAGCAACACATTGGGGGGGGGGGGGTCGATTATATTCTCAAAATGGCCATACTCTCAAAATGGCCAGAACAAGAGAACTTTCATGTGAAAATCGACAGTGTTGTTCTTGGAAATGAGAGAAATTGGTAAGAAACTGAACATTTCCTACAACTGAAGCTCTAACCAGAGTAGAAAAAGAAGTGGGAGGACTCAGTGCACAACTGAGCAAGAAGGCAAGTACATTAGAATCTCTAGGAATAGATGCCTCACAGGTCTTCAACTGGCAGCTTCATTAAATGGTACCCGCAAAACGCCAGTGTCAACGTCTACAGTGAAGAGGCAACTCCAGGATGCTGACCTTCTAGGCAAAGTTGCAAAGAAAAAGGCATATCTGAGACTGACCAATAAAAGGAAAGGATTAATATGGGCAAAAAAACACAGACGTTGGACAGAGGAAGATTTGAAAAATGTGTTATGGACAGACAAATTGAGATATTTTGGATAAGGAAGGCTATGACTCCATTTTACAAAGCTATGCCATACCCTGAGGACAGCACTTGATTGGAGCCAATTTCCTCCTCCAACAGGACAATGACCCAAAGCACATCTCCAATTTATGCAAAAACTATTTAGGGAAGAAGCAGACAGCTGGTATTCTGTCTGTAATGGAGTGGCCAGTGCAGTCACCAGATCTCAACTCTGTTGAGCTGTTGTTGGAGCAGCTTGACTGTATGGTGTATTCGAAGTGCCCCTCAATCCAATCAAACTTGTGGGAGGTGTTTAAGGAAGCATGGGGTGAAATTTCCTCAGATTACCTCAACAAATTAACAGCTAAAATGCCAAATTTCTGCAATGCTGTAATTGCTGCAAATGGAGTGTTTCACTACAAAGCATACACAATAATAGGTACTTGTATAGTTTCACTGCGGCAGGCTATGCTACGTTTTCAGCGTAGGCTAAGCTATGTTGTCAGTGTAGCCCAATGGCTGCCTAGCGTAGTCAGCGTAGTGTCCCCGCGGTAGCCCTGCCTAGTCAGCGTAGTGTCCACGTCAGGCAGCGTATTCACTGTACTGTCCCCGCAAGCTGCAGCTCTGTCCCCGGCGTCCCTTGCATGCCTAGTGAGCGCCTCTCACACAGCATCGGTAACTACCAGATCCCCAGAACTGGCAGACGGTGGCGGAGAGGGGATCCAGTTTGTGCCGCGGAGAAGCGCTCCATCTGCACGAGCATCTCAGATGCTTGTGCATCTCAATAATTCTTGCAGCAGGGTGCGGCAACCCTGCCCAGGTCCGCTTCAGGGACATGGGGTTAGGGGTTCGTTAGCACATGCGTCTTGTGCAAAAATGGGGGTGTGGGCGCAAGTGCATCTCATGCACAATAAAGGACGCATTTGCCAGTGCACCATGTTACATACTGGCAAATGCCTTGTCACACCGGGAGGATTTGATGAGGTTGTGTGGTACACAGGAACTGAAGACGGACCAGCAGATGAAAGGTTAAATCGAGCAGGTTTAATGAAGGATTGCATATAGGGTTGACAAAGATGACTGTCACAAACTTAAGTTATTGTTTGGTTCTTACCTGGTTTGTGACTTCTCCTGTCAGTTCAGCTCTGCTCCATGCTGCAAGGAAGTTCTGTGTGGTCTGAGCTTTGCTAATTGATTGCAGCACCTGGATGAATCCATGCTGCCAGGCAGTTCTGTGTAACCTGACCATTGCTTATTGATTACAGCACCTTAGTGAGACATGCTTAGCCCTCATTGATTGAGGCACCTGTGAGAATCCAGTTCCTTGTGCTTCCTATAAAAGGCAGTCTCTGGCAGACAGACTCTGCCAGAGTATAGGTTTACTAACCTGCTCCAGCGTTCCCAGTGCTTGGTCTGATATCCTGTGTTTCCAGTGTATGATTCCGGCTATTCTCCTAACTATTATCCTGCCTGATCCTCCGGTACCATGTCTAGTGATTCCAGTGTATGACCTCGGCTATCCTGGTGACTATTCTACGGTCGGCTCCCTGTGTACTGCATCCGTGATATCCTGTGTATGACCTTGGCTTGTTCTGTGACCATTCTCTTGCCTGCTCCCTGTGTACTGCATCCTGTGACTCCCAGTGTATGACCTGGCTAGTACTTGGACTCTTGCTCAAGCCTGCTCCTTCATTACCTGTATCTGTCTGCAAGTTCCTGACCCGGGTAGTCTGACCATGAGCATTCCAGAGCTTACTCTGCCTTACACCCAGTGTTTACCAGCACCATATGGGAAACCTGATCAGGGGACCGTTACCGGGAGATGTCCGTTTGGAAGAATATGAGACAATAGGATACCAATGGAAAAGAACTGAAAGACTGTGGAAACTGAATCCAGCCGAGCTGGACCTGGAGGCGAAGAACCGAAGAGACCAGGAGCGCGGGTTGGCAACCAGACTGGACTGAGACAGCAACGACGGGATCAGGGCCATCCCGCTGGGACTGAGAGCAGGGCAGGAGTAGCAAGAGCACTATAGGTAGTCAGGAGTCTTCTTACGAACTGCACATCTCAAGATACTTTTTGAACTGACACTGTTTAGCCTAGACAGATCCCCTATATCCCTAGAGGGCGGCTGCCATTGGCTGACAGGACAAAATGGGCGGAAAGACCCTAACCTGGCCCAATCACTCCTTTGCCCACATTCAGGATGGCGGTGCTGGCCTCACAGCGCCACCAATCAACAAAGCGCGTGCTGCTCCCTCTGTCCTCCCTACTGCTGTGTCTGACCATCGGAGCCTGCAGCCACATGCCGGGAGACCACACACGCTAGCTGACGGTGGGCACGGACGGGTGTACTGTACCCACCATGCACCGCCGCGGCGGTGTGTGACATGCCTCCTTTTCAAACCACCAATATCCATGTTAGCCTGAAGCATGCACGTCCTCCTGACCTGTTCGTACCTCCACTATCCACGTTGGTGTGGAGTTGAATTTAGCGAGGCACCAAGCCCGACGCATGGCGAGCGGCCGTGTAAAACGTGCCCGAAGCATGGCGAGCGGCCGTGGAATACGTGCGGGATTTGCTGCGCTCGCCACGCTTCGGGCTTGGTGGCTCGCTGCACTCACCACTCTTTATAAAATCAACTCCACACCAACGTGGATAGTGGGGGTATGAACAGGTCGGGAGGAAGTGTAACGCTTCGGGCTAACGTGGATAGTGGGGGTGTTTAAAGAAAACATTCACACAATGTCATAAGTAGTGACACAATGCTGACTGACTACGCTAACTGCGTAGCGCTGACTGACTATGCTAACTGTGTAAGCTGTGGCTAGCTGCGAACGTACTGACGTACTCCGGCTAGCCATGAACACTACGCTGATTCTGACAGGGATGCTGACTACGCTAACTACGCTGGCCACGGGAACACTACGCTGCTTCTGACAGGGACACTACGCTGACTACCTAACTACCGGCGTGAAACTACACAAGTACCAAATAATACACTCCAATATAACAAAAGTGGCTGCAAACTGTTCTCTGGTTGCTCTTTTTCCGACAGAGCAAATATAAATGTTCGTCAATGGTAGAACATTTCTATGTGCAGACCAGATGTTAAGTGAATGTCCCCGTGTAGAAGTCTATTTCTTTTATTCATCAAGGGCCTTATTCAGACCTGTTTGCTAGGCTGCGTATACTCGCAGCCTAGCAAACAGTCCAGCACTACCCGCCGCCCCACTGAACGCTGGTCGTTCCCATGGGTACGCAGATGGGCCAATACCTGCCATGGGCGGGTGGCTGATGTCACAGGACATCTGCAATGCTTACAGAGCAAACCAGAATCAGGCACAGAAAAGAAACGGTTTCACCAGGTGTGATTTGTGAGCATTAAGATAGCTTTAACTTACTTTTATGGGGTTCCTATGGTTATAAGGACTCCTCCAAAAAACTCCGGACAGATCTTGAGAATGTAGAAACACATGCACCAATGCAAGATCAACAGTGAATGCCGGCCAATTCACAGTTTCATAGTTGCTGCAATTCGCTGGTGTATTTCAATGGGGTTTTGACTCAAATTGCCTGCTCGTGACAGTGGTGGCAGCAGCTGGTGCAGTGCAGGACAAGAGAAGCAGGGCACTGGAGTGTGGACTGAGCTGTAAGCAAGTGATCCAAGCAACAGATGATTCCACAGATTTTTAGACTGATTGTGTTAAGCCAGTGGTTCCAAACCCAGGCCAACCGGCAGGTGCACTCATTATTCAGGCACATTTGAAAATATCCACAGGTGGAGCTAATTATAGCACTTGTGATTCTGTGTGGAGACCTGCAAAACATGCACTGTTGGGGGTACTTGAGGACCAGGGTTGGGAACCACTGTGTTAAGTGATTAAGCATAGGTGATTTCTGTTATGCAAGGGAAAAATAGGTTATTTTAAGGTGGGTAAAGCACCACTTAGCACAATCGCTCAGCACACAGCATCGTGAAGTGCATCTTGGGTGTCCCGCAATGTGAGCTGAGCGATTGTGCTTAAGCCTGTCACTCAACACAGAGGACAGGTTATCCTGTGCGTACGGGGCTTAAGTGATCTGAATAATCAAGAATGCTTGATCTATCTACTCAAGATCGCAGATGCAGATCGTTATGGGCCCTACACACACAACGATTTGTGCTTTTCTAAAAATGGGGGGGGTAGTCAATCCCCACCTGGAGAAAAAACACACAAGGGGTCACGCACTAGGCATGTTCACCAATGTTCACCGAAAGCGAACAGTGAATGCCGGCCAATTCACAGTTTCATAGTTGCTGCAATTCGCTGGTGTATTTCAATGGGGTTTTGACTCAAATTCGCCAAAAGTGTATTCAATGCTAAAATTGAGAACTGCTTTCACCGTGATTTTCGCCGAGTTTCATAATTTTGCATTTAACATCTTTTTAAGGTGAACTGTAATGTGTACTTTTAAAATAATTGTTTTTCTATTAATTTTTTTGGTGTCAAAAAAATCAGTTTAATTATTATTTGAAGGATCTTCCTATTTAGATTTCTTTACAAGCACAACATCATTTTATCTAGATTTTGTTTTTCATGACATGCGGGGGGTGAGGACCCTCTCATTAAATATTCACTGCGCTTGGTTCCGCTCATTACATATGCATGGATCGGGACCAGCACAGCTCTCCCAGCACCTCCCCGCCTGCCCTGTCTCCTCTCCGGCCGCAGCTGTGTGCCTGTCTCCCTGCCAGCCCTCCTTCACCTCCGCCGTCTCCCCTGCAGCTGTGTGCGGTTCTGGAAGGGAGGTCACCATCCCCCTGCCTTCCTCTGTCCTCCCTGATGTGTGCGACGTTTGCTGGGTAGGTGAAATTTCGATGTCAGGGGTAGCAAGCCCCTGATTAGTTTAATACAGCAGCAGCGCAGCGAATCAGGGACCCCGGTGAATCACAGCAAACGCATGGAGAATCCAAAATGCTGTGTGCTCGCCGTAGCATTGAATACCTGCCTTACAGTCTGTGCTCAGTACTTCCCTCCATTCCAATCATGTTCCCCCACTTCTGCTTTCCATTAAGATCCCTCATGGTGCCTATGGATAACCCCCCCCCCCCCATGCTGACAAAGTGCAGCCTGCTCGTGGCAGTGGTGGCAGCAGCTGGTGCAGTGCAGGACAAGAGAAGCAGGGCACTGTAAGCAAGTGATCCAAGCAACAGATGATTCCACAGATTTTTAGACTGATTGTGTTAAGCCAGTTGTTCCCAACCCTGGTCCTCAAGTACCCCCAACAGTGCACGTTTTCCAGGCCAACCGGCAGGTGCACTCATTATTCAGGCACATTTGAAAATATCCACAGGTGGAGCTAATTATAGCACTTGTGATTCTGTGTGGAGACCTGCAAAACATTGGGGGTACTTGAGGACCAGGGTTGGGAACCACTGTGTTAAGCGATTAAGCATAGGTGATTTCTGTTATGCAAGGGAAAAATAGGTTATTTTAAGGTGGGTAAAGCACCACTTAGCACAATTGCTCAGCACACAGCATCGTGAAGTGCATCTTGGGTGTCCCGCAATGTAAGCTGAGCGATTGTGCTTAAGCCTGTCACTCAACACAGAGGACAGGTTATCCTGTGCGTACGGGGCTTAAGTGATCTGAATAATCAAGAATGCTTGATCTATCTACTCAAGCGATGTGCAGATCGTTATGGGCCCTACACACACAACGATTTGTGCTTTTCTAAGCGATCTAGTCAAATCGCTTAGAAAATATGCCAAAACCGCTCCTTGTGTAGTCAGATCGCTTAGAAATGGGTCTGTAATTGGAAGTTTTTTTCCCAAAGGAAAAGAAATCAGGCGCTGTGGCAGGAGCTGTGATTCTAAAGAAAGCAGCTGCTCAAAAAGGGGGGGGGGTAGTCAATCCCCTCCTGGAGAAAAAACACACAAGGGGTCACGCACTAGGCATGTGAGCAGCGCTGCCCACATGCCTAGTGCGTGACCCCTTGTGGGTCTGTAATTGCCCTGTGTGTATGGCCCAGTTAAAATCGCCTATAAGCATAGGTAAAACATTGGGTACTCTTTACCTAGCACGGCGCCCACGATTTTGATCGTGGGCATCGCAGGTAAAAAAATCGCGGGCATCGCGGCCATTGAATGCACTAAAAATCGGGTGCGACGCGACCGACGCGATTTCCCATAGGGAACAATGTTAAATTTCTCAATTGACCCGATTTTACTGTTCAATGCCTCAATTGACACGATTTTCCCATAGGAAACAATGTTAAATGGCCCACAGAGGCCAAATAGGCACCCTGAAGTGTGAAATGGCCCCCACAATTGTTAACGCCACCCCACGATCAACGTCAACCCGAAGCGTGGCGAGCGCAGCGATCCCGCGAGGGGCGGCGGTACGCGTCCTACGACCTTTTCATACCCCCACTATCCACGTCGGCGTGGAGTTGAGAATAGAATAGTGTGGCGAGCGCAGCGAGCCACCGAGCCCGAAGCGTGGCGAGCCCCGCGAGGGGACGCGGATACCTTCACAGGTAAACGCGTCCCTTCGCGGGCTTCACAGGTATTATTATTATTATTATAATTTTATTTATAAGGCGCCACAAGTGTTTCGCAGCGCCGTACAAAGGAACAATACAGGGAGACAAAACTTGGCATAACATTGAATAAATAACAAAAATAGAGTACAAATAAAGAGCACCACAGTTCAATACACATTACAGCTTAAATGTAAGTAGTGAGGACCCAATCAACATACAACTAGAGGCTTGAGGCCAATGATGGAGATGAGTATGAAGATGGTCACTGAGTGTTGGATTAAAGGAGAGCTGTGAGTGAAATGTGAAGAGAAGTGGGCTTTGACAACAGGAGGGAAGAGGGCCCTACTCGGAGGAGTTTACAATCTAGTAGGAAGGGGAGACAGACAGATTACAAGAGGTGCAAGCGAGGGGGTGGTGGTTAGATAGCAGGATGTAAGCAGGCAAGGGGTCGGAGAACCAGCTGGTTTATGCAGTGGAAGGGTACGCTTTGATGAATAGGTGAGTTTTCAGTGCCCGTTTGAAGCTTTGCAAGGTCGGGGAGAGTCTAATGGAGCGAGGGAGTGCGTTCCACTGAAGGGGTGCAGCACGGGCAAAGTCCTGGACTCTAGCATGGGAAGCAGTGATCAGGGTGGAGGAGAGACGACAGTCGTCAGCTGACCGTAGAGGGCGGGAGGGTGTATCCTCGTCCGCTCGCCACGCTTCGGGCTCGGTGGCTCGCTGCGCTCGCCACACTATTCTATTCTCAACTCCACGCCGACGTGGATAGTGGGGGTATGAAAAGGACGTGTACCGCCGCCCCTCGCGGGCTCGCTGCGCCCGCCACGCTTCGGGTTCACGTTGATCGTGGGGTGGCGTTAACAATTGTGGGGGCCATTTCACACTTCAGGGTGGCTATTTGGCCTCTGTGGGCCATTTAACATTGATT
This sequence comes from Crinia signifera, assembly GCF_055691185.1. Taxonomy (NCBI): domain Eukaryota; kingdom Metazoa; phylum Chordata; class Amphibia; order Anura; family Myobatrachidae; genus Crinia; species Crinia signifera. The sequence continues at coordinate 233,152,144 of NC_139217.1, read as the reverse complement.
CCTATTGAAAAATCGTGTCAATTGAGGCATTGAACAGAAAAATCGGGTCAATTGAGAAATTTAACATTGGTCCCTATGGGAAATCGCGGGCATCGCGTCGGTCGCGTCGCACCCGATTTTTTTAGTGCATTCAATGCCCGCGATGGGCGCCGTGCTAGGTAAAGAGTACCAAACATTGTTCAGCACACCTAGCTTGGGCCGTACACACACACACACACACACACAGGCATTTTCTGAGTGACCTTACTTCATTTAACTACATCTCTCAGAAAATGCCCCAAGATCGCTCATCTACACACATCGCTACGCCAAAAAACACGGGCAGCCGTCGCCACGTGTGTACGGAGCTTTGGAATCAAATCAATAGCCTATAAAAAAAATTCGGAAACTTTTGAAAACTCTCGCGAGCATTTTGTCTGTTGAGCGCGTGCTTGCGTCCTGAGCAGACCACGCCCCTTAATGGTACGCACGTTACGCCGCCCGTCTGGTGTTGATTCTGAGCAGGCGCAGCATCCATTTTGTAGTGAGTGAGTGCGGGCGGTGGTCGCAGCGCGTGTGTGTGTACAGCAGCATTTACGCAGCTTTCCCGGGACAGCATGGCGGACAGTCAGCCTCCCGTGGATTCGGGCGCTAGCACCGACGTGGAGACGAAGAAGCTCAGCGACCTGCGGGTTATTGACCTGAAGGCTGAGCTGAAGAGGCGGAACTTGGACACCGGCGGGAACAAGAGTGCGCTCATGGAGCGGCTGAAAAAGGTGAGATTGCTCGATTCCTGTGCTTGCATGCAGTGCGGTCGGGCCCGGAGATTGGCGAGGAGTGGGGTAGCAGAGGCTACAGGGCTCACCCGGGGCGGCGGGGACGTTTTGTGCGACGAGTGTCCTTTGTTTCCTTCAAGGCATCAGCTGCCAACGTCCCTCCGGGTTTAAGTACGGAGTCCTGTTCTGGTCTGTTGTTGGTAATCGGGCTGGGTCTAGTATGTACAAATTTGTGATTGTTTTTCTATTCCCCTTCTGTGTACTGTATGTTTTTTATGTGTGCTGCTTGTGAGACTGCAGCTTAAGCCATCCCCTGGTGGATATACTGTAGAAGCTCGTCAACCCTCATGTGCACTCTCTCATTGGCATTGCTATCCACCAGTGTGTATGTGCAACGTATTGACTTATTATTAAATACTGAGTTTGCCATAAACCTCTTACCCTTTTGTTTAGGGTTATTGAAATTACCTATATTGTGAGTTCTTACGGATGCCACCAGGCTTGACAACATGTCTCCAAGGGACCCGTTTATTAAGGATTGTATTTGCAATGTGTTCTGGTCAAAATGTGAAGGTGCACATACATGTTACAATTATTGCATACAATATTGTATACAATATCGCATCTCATTGTTTTTTGGTTTTGCTATGAGATGAGATCTAGTCCAAAAAGTATGTGCTGCACATACTTTTTGGACTAGATCTCATCTCATCGCAAAACTGAGATGCGATATTATATACAATTATTGTATTCAATATTGTATATAATATCGCAACGTGTATGGGCACCTTTACTGTGCATGATTGCATTGTAGTATGCGATCCTAGCGTTAGGATGTATTATCCTGCACATTAGCCCAGCGACCTAAAGCGATGCTGTGAAATGTTGAGCCATCAGGCAGCTTCTCATTTACCCATAGTAACCTATGGGGGATGCAGCTGGGATCGGAGATTCCTGCTGTGGTCCCTCCTGATACATTCAGGTGGTACTTAATATCTGTGGCTAAACTTTCGGGCAATTGGCCTTAAATTGTAAATAGTTGAAACCCCCCCCCGGCTGTAAATTCCATATTTTTTGGTGCTGAATGTTTGCATTTCTATTAAGTAAGGATTTTGTGTGGAATGCAACTTATAGTTTTTAAATGCACAAATGTACTTTTGATAAAATAAAAACACTCCAGGGGATATGTTTAATTGTTTATAATGTCCGATCTCTAGAAGAAGGGGTTAGCTGTGTTTTTTTTTTTATTATTGTGCAGAGACAGGACTGTTTCGGCTGTGTAGCACTGCTAGACCTGGCCACAAGTTCTGGTTGAAACCTGGCAAGTGCCTTTCGGGCACCCAAGAGGCAGATCGCTCAGTTTGTAGGCACCCCAGCAATGGGACTGCTCATCTCTGGGCTAGACTTATACTGCATGCATCTGGTCATCGCCAGTGTTTTCCCACCAGAGAACACTGACCAAACCAGGTTGCTCAGCACACATCGATGTGTGTTAAGTGATCTGTGCTGAGCACTTGTGTGTGGAATAAGTAGCTTTGGAAAACCCAATAAAGCTCCCATACACATGGGGTGGTGGCGGTTTCCATGCTTAAAAGAGCCCATACACGGTCCGTTGTGGACCGGCTCCCTTCTGTAATATGCTATGCACTATCCCGCGCATCACATAGTACGGTACAAAAAGTATGTGCTGCACATACCTTTTGTACTAGGTACACATCGTATCGGATCGCAGTGCATGCACTAGGGATGCGATCCGACAATGTGTGCTGTTTAAGTTCCAAACGGATCCGTTAAATGGACCGTGTATGGGCTGCTTATCATTGATCATTTGGCACACTAGGAGACACAATGTGTGCTGAAGGCCTATACACACTAGGAGAAATCTAATGTAAAAAAGTGAAAGTTGAGAAATTGAGTAGGCCAAATCGAATTGAAAATCAGATCTGTGTGTACAAAGTGTGGTGTTGACCCTTCTGTATCTGGCTGATCTTTTTTGCAGCAGAGCATTTTGGCACATTGTTGGAGCTGGATGGTTTTTTCAGGATTACTGTTTTGTTTCTTCTCGGGCTGACACTAGCTACAGAAGTGTATTGGACCACAAGGGTTAGCCAGGCTAGGAATGTTTATTGGGGAAAAGGGTCTTAAGAGGGGACATGATTAAAATCTATACATCAAGGGCCAATTCAGAGAAATGTCAGGTGCTCTCTACCATGAAATTTATGCACAGGACATGTGGGCATCCCCTAAGGCTGGAGCAAAGGAAATTTCGCACGCAACGAAGGAAAGGCTGTTAAGATATGGAAATAACTGCCAGAAAAGTTGTGGTGGCTGATTCACTAAATATATTTAGGAAAGGGTTAAAATTATTTTTTTTTTTTAGCTCGGAAGTCTCCATTTGGGCCCCTTGTTCTGACCTTGCTCCACTCCTCCCCAGGTCCTCACAGCGAAGGGCAACTAGCCTCTTCCATACAGCCATCAATTATGATGCAGACTGGGAGGAACAGTTAGGGTAAAATCATGTCAGCATTTGTAACCTTTTACTTGTGTTGACCTTCCGCCTGATGGCCAATAGTGGTTGAACTGCCTGTCGACCTAGACACCGTTGACCTAATAGCCTAGCCTGAACACTAGTGTGGTCTACTTCTGTTGTATACTCTATGGTCACTATTTGTATGGATTTAACCTTATAGTTGTGCTTTTAGATATCTCTGGCATTTTTTGTTTAATTTACGTAGCGCTATTGATGAGTTTAGAATAATTTTTTGCTTTGTCTGGCTTCTCATTTCCTTGTTTGTAATTTCATTAAAAAGGCTATTGAGGAAGAGGGTGGAAATCCAGAGGAGATACAAGTAACACCAGATACTCCTAGCAAAAAGACCCCAAAGCGAAGTGGAAGAGGTTTGTACAAATGTGTTTTCTTTCAGTGTACTGCATCTGTCTCTTGATCTACCATATAGGACTAGAGATCTGAGCGATATTTATTTGATGGTTGGGTTTAGCCATGCATCGCGGCTAAACTCAACCAAGCTAAAGGGTGTTTCATGGAAAGTCTTTTTTCAGCACTTAGAGGTGACTTTTTGTGTATATTAGCTCAGTTCCCCTGGAAGATGCAAGCTGAATTGCCAGCAGTAGTGTAGTGAGGCATTGTGTCTGAAGCATGGTGAATGAAGTGCTGTAGTAATTTATGTACATGTTGACTGGTTTTGGCATTGACAAAAACCTTGTCCACCTAGACCAGGGCTGGGCAACACCGGCACTCCAGATGTTAGTGAACTACACATCCCAGGATGCTTTGCATCAGTTTCAGCAAAACTAATGCAAAGCATATACTGGGATGTGTAGTTCACTAATATCTGGAGGTCCAGTGTTGCCCAGCCCTGACCTAGACCAGTGGTTCCCAACCCTGGTCCTCAAGTACCCCCAACAGTGCACGTTTTCCAGGTCACCCGGCAGGTGCACTCATTATTCAGGCACCTTTGAAAAGATCCACAGGTGGAGCTAATTATAGCACTTGTGATTCTGTGTGGAGACCTGCAAAACATGCACTGTTGGGGGTACTTGAGGACCAGGGTTGGGAACCACTGCACTAGACCTTTGCATTCACGCACTTATATACTGTGCTACAAGAGTTTTCCCTCATAAGAAATGTTTAGAATAGTTTTCCAACAATATCTCTGCAAATTTAAAACAAAATGGGTACTTGTGGAGTATCACCTTGATCGTTTGATAAAAAAATCGCATGCGATGCGATCGCACCCGATTTTGCACTGAAATGCATTGAAATGTGTAGTAAACATGTGAAATGCCCCCAAATGCCATTTTTCATAGTGTACCACCCCCACTATCAACGTCAACCCAAAGCGTGGCGAGCGGCGGCGGTACGCGTCCTACTACCTTTTCATACCCCCACTATCCATGTCGGCGTGGAGTTGAGAATAGAAAGTGTGACGAGCCCGAAGCGTGGCGAGTGCACTCGGATACCTTCACAGCTATACGCTATAGGGGGCCTCACGGGTATCCGTGTCCCCTCGCGGGGCTCGGTGGCTCGCTGCGCTCGCCACACTTTCTATTCTCAACTCCACGCTGACGTGGATAGTGGGGGTATGAAAAGGTCGTAGGACGCGTACCGCCGCCCCTCGCGAGCTCGCTGCGCTCGCCACGCTTCGGGTTGGCGTTGATAGTGGGGGTGGTACACAGTGAAAAATGACAGTTGGGGACCAATTAACATGTTTCATACTAATTTTAATGCATTTGGATGCATTTAAGATAAAAAATGTATGCCATTGTATGGCATCCGATGCGATCGCATACGATTTTTGACCAAAAATGCTGAAAAATCGGTAAAAATCGCATTGCATCATATGCCACTACATATGGCATACGATGGGAGCTGTGATACTCCACAAGTACCACAAAATGTAATATCAAATTATAGATATTTAGCATTTTAATGTGGTTTTACACCAATCCTGTTGAAAACGTGTAGTAACCAGTGCCCTTCGAAACAATCATAACTTTTTCTTTTTTTTTTCTTTTCTTGCATAGTTCGAAAGCAAGAGGAAGGTGCAGAAGATAACGGGCTTGAGGAGGATTCAGGCGATAGTCAGGTAAATAGTTTAGGTGTATTTGATCTTCTACTTTTCAACAAACTAATAAATTACTGTAAATCTTTCTACTAAGACAGATGTACTACTTATTTGTTGCACTTCCCCTCTCCTGCCATATTAGCATTTCTCTGACATGCAGCAGGGGCCACTGGGAATCACTTCGGGTTTTGGAGCATGGATAGCTGGGAGCTAGGCACTACTTAGTTTTTATACAGGGGAGACTAGCTCCTCCCCTCCAAGACCCATCATCCCCCAGTGAGAAAATTGTGCCTGAGGGAGCTAGTCACAGCTCTCACTGCTCCTGCACTACTCAAAGCTTTGAAGCCTTTTTTTCTCTAAATATTCAAGATCTACACTAAGGATCCCTTCCCTGCTTATTGAAAAGCTAGGGTCCGGGCTTTCCAGCGGCCCTGGGTTTTTTCCCCAGGCTGTCAGTCAGGGCCTCTTCAAAGGCACCTGCCGCGACATTACAGCGTTCCTGCCACCCTCCATAAAGAGGATTGCCAGGCGCTACTGAAGACCTCAGCAGGGGTGAGTAAAAGACCCATGTCTTCAAAATGTATCAGACGCCGCAGCGCTGACCTGTCAGACGCCGCGCTAATAGCCTGGCGCGGCGGAAGGGGTTAATGGCGGCTGCGGCGGGGATCTGAGCGCGCCTTTGCAAAAGGGCGCGCGTACTAGCCCCCACCTGTCCCTAGCCTCTATACGCTCAGGACAGCGCTGTCCCTGCAGGGCGCCGCCGCCATTTTGTCTGGCGCGGCGGGGGTTAATGGCGGCCGCGAGGGGGGATTGATAGATGCCTGAATAGACAGGCGCAACAAGCCCTCCAAGCGCCGGACTGTCCCCTTCCTAAGCAGGGCACAGGCAATGCTGCAGTGAAGAGGGGGGAAGGTGCGCGCTGAGGGGGCATGGCGCGGCCCTGTTACACACACACACACACTTTATATGTTGCTCTCTCCTCTTGTCTTGCAGACTGCAGCTACAGTAACCCTTTCAGGGCACTTTCTTTCAACTTGTTTATAGGGACTTACTCCCTTCCAGGACCCGCTCTCCCAGGGGGGATTTGGGTATTGCCCTAGGGTGACCCACTGTCTGTGTGTGTGTGTGGGAGTGTGTGTGTCCCTTAAAAATCAGTCGGCAGGACCACGTGCAGACATGGCGAGCAGGTCCAAGGCTGCTCAAAAGTCTTTCTCCTGCACAGTTTGTTCAAATAAGTTCTCCCAATACACTGATGGGGGAACTTCAGTCTGTCAGACCTGTGCGGTTCCCCCGTCAGGGTCTCAGACTACCGACACGCCAGCCCCCCAGTGGGCTGCAGCATTAGTTGGTACTATGACAAAATTATCTGCAGAGTTGGCAGTATCCCGCAGGGCAGAGCCTGCATGGGCTACGGCTTTGTCCAGGTCAGTGGACTCCTTGGCGGGGGCCCTTGCCAAGCCCCAGAGGCCGGGTCCCTTAGCCCAGAAGCGCCCTTTTCAGATGATGCTTCAGGGAGAGGACACAGACGAGGAGCCTGAGCCCTTTGAAGAGATGGAAGAGGGCGAGTGGGAGGAGGTACAGGATACCCCTCAGGAGGCGGAGCCAACTCCGGTTGGTATAGAAGCCCTTATCCTTGCAGTTAAAGAGGTCTTACATTTGCCTGAGGATCCTCTTCCGGCTCCCCAGGAGTTGGATTTATTTGGAAATACACAGAAAACCTCTGTGGTGTTTCCTTGCCCAAACCAGGATCAGCTGCTAGAGGCCTGGAAGCGGCCAGACAGGCGTTTTCAGGTACCAAAGAGGTTTCCTTCGATGTACCCTTTTGAGCAAGCAGCCTTCAGCAAATGGGAAACTCCTCCTCCGGTGGACACATCCGTGTCAAGGTTATCCAAGAAGACCACCTTGCCAGTCCCAGGGGCGTGTTCGCTCAAGGATCCGTCAGACAGAAAGATGGAAGCCACCTTAAAGGCTATCTATACGGCGGCGGGTGCCCAGCTTCGGCCGGCCATAGTGTCGGCCTGGGTAAATAGGGCAAATGCCAGGTGGGCGGAGCTGATCACTGAGGGCCTCGACTCAGGGATGCCAGCAGAGGAGATTCGCCAGCTGGCGGAACATATTAAGGAGTCGGCAGGATTCCTTGGAGACGCTGCCAAGGATATTTCCCTTATTTCATCACGCATCTCTGCGAACGCCATTGCAGCGAGACGGGCCTTGTGGCTGCGCTCTTGGCAGGCGGACGCAGAATCTAAAAGAGCGGTCGAGGGTCTCCCCTTTGCGGGTGATATTCTATTTGGTCCAGAACTGGACAGATGGATTTCGCAGGCTACCGGGGGAAAGTCTGCTTTCTTGCCAACAGCGGCACCTCCTCAGAGACGCCAGTATGCGGGACCCTCTTTTCAATCCTTTCGCCCACAACGTTCCTTTCGGGGCAGAGGAAGAGGCTTCCAATCTTCCAGAGGTACTAGAGCCAGATCTCGTCCACAGGCCGCCCTCCGGGCCCAGGAGCCAAAACAGCCCCCAAAGCCGGCAGCATGACGGTTTGCCAGCTTCAGTGGGAGACTGGTCAGTCGGAGCACGTCTCTCCTACTTCAGAACCCAATGGTTCTCCCTAACGGAGGACCCTTGGGTTCGCAGGATTATCTCGGAGGGCTATCGTATACAGTTCGACGCTCCCCCTCCCAACAGGTTCTTCACCACAGCGCTGCCAGAATCCTCGGTCAAAAGGGATGGGATTCTCCTGGCTATACAGATGCTGTTGGACTCTCAGGTCATCTGTCCGGTTCCGGTCTCACAGAGAAGGTTGGGGTATTACTCCAATCTCTTTGTGGTGCCGAAGCCGGATGGGTCTGTGCGACCCATACTAAACCTCAAGGCCTTGAACCTACTGGTCTCGCACCAACCATTCAAGATGGAGTCAGTCCACTCAGTAATAGCTTCCTTGGAGCCAGGAGAATATATGATTTCCCTGGACATAAAGGATGCTTATCTGCATATCCCCATCTGCAGCCATCACCAGGTTTTGCTACGCTTCGCAGTGGGCAGAGACCATTTTCAATTCAGGGCTCTACCTTTCGGATTATCGTCAGCCCCCAGAGTGTTCACCAAGACTCTGTCGGTGGCGATCGCCGCTTTTCGGAGCCAGGGGGTGACGATAATCCCTTATCTGGACGACCTTCTCGTCAAGGCCCCTTCAGTTCAGATTCTCGAGGACCATACCAGGAGGACGATTTCAATGCTGACCAGCTTAGGCTGGGTCATGAATTACAAAAAGTCCTCGCTGACCCCTACTCAGAGAATTCGGTTTCTGGGCCTTTGGTTGGACACAGAGGCTCAGAGAGTCTTTCTTCCGGAGGAAAAGATTTTGGCCATTCAGGAGCTAGCTCGAAGAGTGTTGCTACCCCAGAGGGTCAGTTTACACCTTTGTGTGCAGTTACTGGGGAAGATGGTGTCGGCCTTTCCAGCACTGGCCTGGGGGCGCTTTCACTCCAGAACTTTTCAGATGGACCTCCTCAAGAAGGGAGCAGGTTCTCATCTATTGCTTCAGACAGATCCGGTTATCCCCTCACGCCCGGCTATCCTTGACTTGGTGGCTCCAGCGAGATCACTTGAGCGAGGGCCGTCGCTTCGCGATCCACAATTGGACAGTAATGACGACGGACGCCAGTCTGAGCGGTTGGGGAGCGGTTCTCCTAGACCTCAGAATGCAAGGAAGATGGACTACCCAAGAACAGACCTTACCGATCAATGTATTGGAGTTAAGGGCTATTTACAATGCACTGGTCAGATCGGAGAATCTACTTCAGGGTCACGCAGTGAAGGTCCGCTCTGACAATGCGACAGCAGTGGCCTATGTGAACAGGCGGGGGGGAACTCGCAGCAGAATGGCCATGACAGAGGTCAGAAGAATCCTTCTTTGGGCAGAACGTTGGAAGGTGGTTCTGATGGCGGTGTTCCTTCCAGGAGTGGAGAACATAGAAGCAGATTTTCTCAGCCGAAAAAGTCTGCATCCAGGAGAATGGTCCTTACACCCAGAGGTGTTTCAAGACCTCACCAGGAGGTGGGGCACTCCCGAGGTGGACCTGATGGCCTCGCGGGAAAATCATCAGCTACCAAGGTATGTGGCTCGCACAAGAGACCCAGGAGCAATAGCAATCGACGCGCTATCAACTCCGTGGAACTACAGGTTGGTCTACCTGTTCCCTCCGCTGCCTCTCCTAGCGCCAGTCTTGAAGAAGCTCAAGAGAGAGTCAGTTCAGGCGATTCTCATTGCGCCCTTTTGGCCTCGACGGTCATGGTTCTCGGACATTCAGAGGATGGCAGTGGACGAAGTCCGGCTGCCGCTACGCCAGGACCTTCTACAACAGGGCCCATTTTGGCATCAAAAGTTGACACAGCTCCATTTGACGGCGTGGCTATTGAGACCGCGGTGTTGAGGGAGCGGGGCATACCTCGTTCAGTAATTCCCACCATGCTGAGGGCTCGTAGACCGTCGTCAGCAGCCCATTACCACCGGATTTGGCGCACATATGCGAAGTGGTGTGAGGAAAAAGGCTGGCCTTATCGAAATTTCAAGCTCTCTCGCTTACTGTTGTTCCTGCAACGAGGTCTGGATGCAGGCCTTAAGCTAGGATCGCTGAAGGTACAGATCTCAGCGTTGTCCATCCTTTTTCAAAGGAGGTTAGCACTATTGCCTGAGATCCAGACCTTTTTGCAAGGGGTCCTCAGAGTGCAACCACCTTTTGCTCCACCTGTTCCTCCATGGGACCTAGACTTGGTCCTGTCGTTCCTCCAGTCAGAAACTTTTGAACCACTGGAAAGGGTGGAACTTAAGTTCTTGTGTTGGAAGACGGTCCTTCTGCTAGCTCTGGCCTCTGCGCGCAGAGTATCAGAGCTTAGTGCACTGTCCTGTAGAGCTCCATATCTTATTTTTCATGAGGACAGGGCGGAGCTACGCACGACTTCTGCGTTCCTCCCAAAAGTAGTTTCTTCATTTCATATGAACCAGCCTATAGTGGTACCGGCTTTGCAAGGGGACTCTTCTCAACAAGAATCGTTGGATGTTGTGCGTGCCTTAAAGATTTATGTGTCTAGAACTAGACGAATCCGAAAAACAGATAGTTTGTTCGTGTTGTACGACGCTTTTCGCCGGGGACGTCCGGCTTCAAAACAAACATTAGCGAGATGGATTAAATTCACAATCAGAGGTGCCTACTTAAAGGCGGGGAGAGTTCCGCCTTCCTCCTTGACGGCACATTCTACCAGATCTGTAAGCACGTCTTGGGCTGCAAGACGAGGCGCTACAGTTGCGCAGATTTGCAGGGCGGCCACTTGGTCGTCCGTAAATACGATTGTACGCTTTTACAGTTTCGACACCTTCGCTGACTCTGCCGCAGCGTTCGGTCGTTTGGTCCTCCAGAATCCCCAGCGCTCTCCCACCCGGGGCCTGGTCTTTGGAACCTCCCCGAAGTGATTCCCAGTGGCCCCTGCTGCATGTCAGAGAAAAGAGGATTTTGGTACTCACCGATAAATCCATTTCTCTGAGATCAGCAGGGGCCACTGGGCGCCCAACCCAGCCTGCGGATCCTGGTCGTTGTGGCTGTACGTGGGTCCAGTTTACTCGCTTGCCTGGTTGTTGTGTTATTGTTGTTTTGTTATAACGTTTTTGTTCCTATCTCCTCTAGTTACCAATTTTCTCACTGGGGGATGATGGGTCTTGGAGGGGAGGAGCTAGTCTCCCCTGTATAAAAACTAAGTAGTAGCTATCCATGCTCCAAAACCCGAAGTGATTCCCAGTGGCCCCTACTGATCTCAGAGAAATGGATTTATCGGTGAGTACCAAAATCCTCTTTTTCCCTTCAATCAGTGCTTTGAATTCCAGTATTGGTGTTGAATTCTGTATTTTCTGTTAGACTAAAACATTTTTTCTCTTTTCATAGGAAAATGAGGAAGCCAGTTTGGAACAAGGTATTGTCTACAATAAAATGTGTATCTCGTTCTTTAAGTTGTGATGTTTTTGTTTCCTTGTGCCCAACAAATTTGAGGCATGAGCCGCAGAGATTGGAAAAGTAGATTGCCAGATCTGTGCAATTTGCCTGCTTAAAACAGTTGCATAGTTAAATGAAAAATTTGAATTTCATAGATCTGGCGATAAAGACAACAGGCGCTTGGTTATTCTGCATCACAATTTTGTTGAAAGTAAAGCATTCGATGCAAGAAGATGAAAGTAATAAGGACCAGTCAGCTTTTTTCCTTTGGAACGTAATTTAATGCGTTGCATTTCTTGCGTTATGGATCACTGGAAGATTACTTTCTCAATGGATTTATCAGAAATTGGAATTGAATTACTCAATGAAATACTGCAGTAAATGAATGGACGATTTGAAGTTTACAAGAAGACAGAACATCCGCACAACATCAAGTCTGCTTTAATTCAAGACATCATGAAGCTTAAGCGGTAGCCGTGTTTGCAGCGTTTAGTTTAGTCGGCGTGCATTGTTTAAACTTCTAGACTTTCAGCTCAGTATATACACATTGCTTAATATAACTTTCCAATCTCTGCATAGTTTTCTAATTTGGCAGCCATGCCAGTTCCACGTTTCTGTGATTTGTTTTTCCCTGGTAATTAAATTTTGCCGTTCTATTCCTATTAAATCTATAGAAAATGAGAAAGTGCTCGACATATTGGGGGAAAGTGATAAATCTGAACAGCTTAAAGAAGAGGCTCCGGAAGGGGAGGAGTCAGTTAATCAAGATGACAGTTGTGTTGACTCAGAAAAGACCAAGGATGAGGAAGAGGTTTTTGTGACAATCGAATCTGCAGACAGCACTTTAGATTTAGATGGAGAATCTAATCAAGAGTGTGAAGCTGAAGACATTAAACCTTTAGGTGATAGGGAGACTAAAGAACAGAGCACAAACAAGGACATGGACTTTGAAATGCTAGAGATAGATAAAACAAGTGGTCAGAGTAGCCAACAGCAACCAAATCTTGGTGAAGACTTGGAATGTGAAGACAAACCACTGGAGGATGAAGATGCAACAAAAAATATTGAAGGCACAGAGGAAGAAACTTCGGCCACTAGAGAGTCCTCTGCAAAAGAGGATGATCAGAAAATGAGGTTTGTTGTTTTCTAAGTATTCGACAAGATATATTTTTCCTTTTCGTTTTTTTTCTATTAGAGAGGCATTTTAAGATATGGTTTTCTTTGGCAATCTTTTCTGTAGTAATTCTTGCCAGGTTTTTTAAATGTTCTTTTCACTTTTGATTAGAATCTAGTTATCCAATATACTGTGAATATATTTTGCATGTAACTTCTTCCCAATATTTTTTTGATTGAGCGTCAAACGGTAAGTATTGAAAACCTGTAAAATATCTTGAAGTTCATCACTAATTTTAACTTTTTATTTAGTTCGACTGAGGAAGAAACCGATAAAAGCATCACAAAAGATGAAAAAGGTGTGTTTATGTTTAACATACAGTTCAAATGCAGTTTACTCAATGGTTAAAGTGTACATGGGTGCACATTGTTAAAGTTAAAAAATCTACAAAGTTCCCTTCTATAGGCTGCAGCATATAACCTTAACTTTGTACACAAATACCATAGTCGTATAAGCATTGGTTTGGGCTTTCTCTTTGACGACTGCCCCTGCCTGGAGAGAAGAGCATCTTAAATACTATAATTTTTCACAATTCTCTAGCTCAAATTCTGCATGCTGTGTTTTAGTTAGGTGTATAAATCACAAATGGTTTCAATAAAATTATTTTAGTACACTCACAGATTGAGGTGTTGGCAAGGAAGTGTATTGATCAGTCACTTCTTAAAAATGCCTTATGGGCCAGAAATAGAGCAGGTGACATTGTGGTCCTTTTTGTCTCAACAAGCTATGCTTTCCTTAAACACACTACATCATACATGCAACATCAGTTCAGGTTACTTTCTTAACCATGACTTTCTCTAATAATCATGTTTCCTTCCAGTTTTCTGCTTGCAATATATTTCACTTATGTGATCATCTAACAATTCAACATGTGACAGACCTTAACTGACTTATAAATTGTACCAAGGAATATTTTTGGTGTATACATTCCATATAGGGATATAGATGGTATGTAGAGTCTGGCACTTGGAAACTGAATTGATTTGTCATGGCTCCTCCCCTTCTGTACACCACCTAAATACTGTTAAATTGCCTGTTGGAGCTGGGCGGTTTCTTCAGGCTTACTTTTGTTTCCTCTGAGGCTGACACTAGCTGCAGGAGTGTATTGGACTACAAGGGCTAGCCAGCCAGGCTAAGATTGTTTAATGGACAAAAAGGCTCTTAAGAAGGGACATGATTAAAATCTATAAATACATCAATGGCTAATTCAGAGAACTGTCATGTGCTCTCTGCCTTAAAATATTGATGCACGTGACATGCGGGCATCCACCAAAGGCTGGAGGAAAGGAAATTTCACATGCAAAGAAGGAAAGGGTTCTTCAGTTAAGGCAGTTAAGATCTGGAATTATCTGCCAGAAAAGGTTGTGGCTGATTCACTAAATATATTTAGGAAAGGGTTGGACCAATTTTTAGCAGATAAATACATCCTTTAAATTATTCATAGAGGGAAGTACAGTAGGATAAATACAGTCATGGGCTCAGTGAATGCTAGAGAGGATACTATAATTTTAAAAATAGATTGAACTCTGTGGAGAGAGATATTCATTCTATCCATGCAGGATAGCACTCCTTAATGAGGTACAGCTTCTTAGGTGCCTTCCTAGGTACTCCAGGCATGGAGTCCAACAATATCACTCTGGAGGCAGCACTCAATAAATAAATCTGTCAAAAGTGGTAGCTTAAATCAACGTTTCGAAGCACATTTATTTAGCTTCTTCAGGACACAAATAGACAATGAAAAGTGTGACCATTATATACATACCAACAATCAGTGCATCCGGATGCCGTCTCCCGGTTATGTACAGCTGTGCAACACGATGACGTCACAGACACTACCACGCCACTGTTATTGAATGGCACAAGCAGTATGTCTGTCAGTGCGTCACTTTGTGCGTCGTCCGGCCCCTGTAACCTTGGCGACCCGACAGCAAAACATTTAAAAATTGACAGATTGTAATCAAAGGCGTACAAAAGGCATATGTTAACAGGCAAACCGTGGCCCCACTTCTCTGTACTCCATGCTAGTCTAGTACGCTGTTTCAGAATTGTGCTGAACATTATAAGCGTAATCTACCTCCATTGTATTCATAAAAAGCAGTGTTAACCCGGGGACTCATTCAGACTGATTGGTGCTAGCGTTCCCAGACCTTGCTTCACATCTTAACAGCTTCAAAGACCGGTTACCTGTCCTCAGAGGCAGGAATGTGATCAATAATGATACACTTGAGTGTTACTATGCTGTGCTTCACCAAGAACAAATGACAAGCCAACGGTTGGTTGCTCCCACGTTTTTGAAATGCTGCTTTAATCGAGGACCGATGTCCAGTAAATTGTTTTAATGTTCTTTCAGTTTTTCCTACATAGTTAAATGAGCGTGGGCAAGTTAACATATAAACAATATATTTATTTGTACACGTGACCTGATGGCAAATAGTGAACTTCCTACCAGAGTGGGGATGCAGGAAATCCATGCTTGCTGTCATAGAACGGCAGGTGGTACAATTTAAGCACCTATAACACACATTATGTGGTCTTAAAAACTGTTAGTGATATTGGTCTTCATCACCATATCCCTCACATTCCTCCCTCTGGTAAACCAGCTCATAATGCTTGTATTATGGAGGCCCAGAGCATCATCTGATTCGATCATGGGCCACAGATCTTTAGTAATCCTGCTAAGTTCAGGGCTAGCTTTATTGAAGTGGTTAACACAAGAAAAACTATTGATTGCCTTATCTTTATTCCTGTACTCCAGAAGATGTAGAAATATACTATATTTTCTATACCCTTAAGTAGTAGTGGGGCTGCATACTCCCTTTTCAAAAACTTCTCAAACATCTTATCTATTTCTCTTTTTGCCAATACATCATTGCTACATATCTGTTTCGCCCGTATAAATTGTGAATACGGCAATACGAAGTTGAGACTCTGGATGAAAGTTGGATGTGTGCAAAATGGAATTACGTTCTGTTTCTTTGAATACACTTGTGGTAACATCACCCTCGTGTACTAAAATCTGAACATCTCAAATTCACTGAGTATTAACTGTATATGTTAATTTCACTGGGCTGTGCCATTTGCTGACCAGATTAATACAGTTTGGACCCTCAAGGTAATGATCCATTTGTGCATGCGTCAGTTTGGGACATTTGTCTCTTTCAAGGTAGTATAGTTTGTCATTTTCCATTCCTAGATTCTTCAGTTGGTCCTGCTGTCAAAATTGGACAGTTCTTGTCTGTTTTAGATTTAAGGAGCCCATACACGCTCCGTTTTGCGGTGGCTCTGTTTTGTACTATGCGATGCACGCTCCCGCGCATCACACAGTACGGTACAAAAAGTATGTGCTGCACATACTTTTTGTACTAGCTACACATCGCATGCACAAGGCATGCAATGTGTACTATTTAAGACCCGAACGGATCCATTAAACGGACCGTGTATGGGCAGCTTAAGTCTTCTGCCTATCCTTTCTTTGGTTCCTAAACTCCAAACATCTCTGCACGAGTCCTACCTTAATTTTCTAGTTTTGAACTGTTAATGGATGCAAACCTCTGGGCCTGAGAAGGTGTTGTGTTCCAATTAGTTATAGAGGAGTTTGGTCTCCTCAGGTGCCTCTGTTATCCTGGAACCGGGGCAGTCTACAATGCCTTTGTGGTAGCTCAAAAGCATTTGCATTTAAGTCCAGTTGGTAGACTGAATGCCGTGACTTATGCTAAGCCGCAAGGGTGCACGAAGAGTGCCATGGCCAGGGAAAAGCTGGTACTATGATGCTGCAGCGAATAACTTCTTTGACGTATTATCTATTAGGTTTCCTATTGGGGAGACACATTCTTAGCCATCACAATGCTCACCTGGCAACATTTTTAAGGATCTGTTATCGAGACTGGGCTAGCTGGATGTAGAACTCATGGTATTTTTAGCTAAATAGGCTTTTTTTTTTTTTGCTCTGGACTGAGAGTCCTGGGAACAGTAGCTGTGCTTGTACTTTCAGTTATGCATAATCACTTGAAACACTTAACGCTTTTGCCTCTAGTTCCACACCACCTTAAATTGGCTTTGTTTTACGCAGTGGCTGTATAGATTGTATTCAAGTAAGGGGAGGTTTAGTTGCTGGTGCAACCAAACAAAGTAATTTCTTAGTGGAGGCACACTATTTTTAGTATATCACATTAGTTACAATAATAAAACCTAACATTTATTTATGCTTTGTTAAAGCGGGAAGGAATTCTTTTTATTTGCAGTTTTTTTTTTTATATAGTGCAGCTTATTCCGTTGTGCTTTACAATAGGAGACAGTGATACAGCAATCTGGGTATTTACAGAGTCAAAGGTATGAGGGCCCTGCTCGCAAACTTACAATCTATAGGGAAATAGGCATTAATACATATTCTTTATTGCATTAATTCCACCAGAATGCAAAGGTTCCTGGTGTGCTTTTCCAGTTTAACCAGGGGTCCAGTTCCAGTTTGGCCAGGGGTCAGGAGGATGGAAATAGTGAGTGGATATATGTGGACTGTACAGTGGGGATGTGATCAGATTGGAATGGAATATGAAGGTTAAGTGACTGGTTCTGGAATTTAATAAGCTTGCCTGAAGAGGTGAGTTTTCAGGGAACGCTTGTAGGTTTGGAGAATGGATGAGTCTTATTGTGCTTGGGAGGGCATTCCACAGAGTGGGTGCAGCCCGAATAAAGTCCTGCAATCGGGAATGGGAGCGAGTAATGAGTGTGGATGAGAGATGTAGAGGTCGGGTGGAAGATATTTTGAGATAAGAGATGTATGTTGGTGTAGTTTGGTTTATGGCTTTGTGTGTAAAATTTTGTATAGAATACAGGTAACCAATGAAGTGACTGACCGTAGCTTTTCAGACGATGAATGTCTAGCAAGGAAGATTAGCCTCGCAGCTGCATTCATGATGGACTAGTGGTGAGAGTCTGTATTGGGGAAGGCCATAAGGGAATTATTGCAATAATCCATGCATGAGTTGTGTGTAAGGTAAGGGTGAAATTTTTAATTTTTGGTACTTATGTTAGTTGGGCGCCCACTATAGTTAGTACGCTTATACCCCCACTATCCATGTCGGCATGGAGTTGATTTTATATAGCGTAGCGAGCAACCTTGCCTGAACTGTGGCGAGCGGATACGTAAAACTAAGCAAATGGCTTAGTGGGTGCCCAACTAACATAAGTACCAATATTTTTTTTCTCCTTCGGGAGACATCAGGGGCCACAGCGTTACAGTGGGTAGTAAGGAGGGAGAGCACTCCTCCAGGCCAGGAAGCTCAGTTTTTTTTTTGGGTGCTGGCAGGAGCTAGAGGGGCTGCTATTTTAGCAGCCTAACTGCATTTTCTTTTATTTTTCATTTTTCTTTTACACTGACCCTATCCGTGACAGAGCAGCAGCACTGGGGGTCTGCACAGACCCCTGTGCTGCTGGCTCCATCACCCGGGTCCGGAGCTGCATCGCCACTCATGGGTGGGGACCTGCAGCGGCCCCCGGGCACTGGGGAGCATACAGCCGCAACCGGACGTCGGGAACCTGACCAGGTAACTCGCTCCCCGCTGGGAGCGCGCACGATTGCACTTGCGGGGCATTGCGGCTGCAGCAGTTCGGCAGTGGGGACACCACTGACAAGCGGACGACTGGTCCAACACTCGCTCCCGCTGGACCAGGCAAACAGAGATGAGGTCATGAAAAGTGGGTGTTGACTGCTCACTGCATTGCATTAACCATGGCACAAGTATATGTTGTAAACACATTTTATTGTTTTTTATATACTGGTAGGTATCAGTAGCCTCTGGTAGCCTCACATGGCTGCCGGAATATTTGCAATGTTTGAGTACACTGTGGCATCTTTTGACTGTCAGTCATATTTGCTGATCTCCTCCTCCCCTCTCACTGCCAGCAGCTCTCATTTCTTGCTCCTTCCAGTGGACCATGCTGTCCTTTCTTCAGCTCCCTCATGACCTTAGCGGCCAGCCCCGGTGCCATGCCTTCCCAGCCCATCCGTGAGGCCCATCCTCACAACCAATCAGTCAGCACCCAACCAGGTGAGCCAATCAGTGCCTACAATGTGTAATCACAAAAACCCAGGTCGTACCCTTTAAGGCAGCCGGCGACCCAAGTTTTGGAATTCAGACCTGGAAAAACCCTGGTAAATTCCAGGGTTGAAGCCCTGGTATTTTAGACCCGGGTTGATCCTTTCAGACAGGTCCAGGAGGGTAGACCCGTTTTTTTTTCTGTCTGAAAGGGGTGTTATACAAATAATAAAGATAATGGCTTTACTTTAGTAATTTCATCATGGTGCATGAGTAAATCATACCTTTGGCGCTAAAAAGTTGAGGAG
The DNA here is from genome assembly GCF_055691185.1 of Crinia signifera. Classification (NCBI taxonomy): domain Eukaryota; kingdom Metazoa; phylum Chordata; class Amphibia; order Anura; family Myobatrachidae; genus Crinia; species Crinia signifera. The sequence continues at coordinate 233,133,302 of NC_139217.1, read as the reverse complement.
CAAGTTCTAGAATGCCGACAGGCTATTGGTAGTAACAGAAAAATCAATATTAAGCCTTTCTGATGTGATTGTAGCCTTGGTCAATGCTCCACAACACCAATTTAAACAAATCTATATGGCAAGAGCAGCAACACCATCTCCGACGCTACACACAGCTTTAATTGGTCACCTCAAAATATAATCAGTGTACATAATATGGATGTGGATTCTTCGTGCAAAATCACATAACCAATTGGTGTTAATGTGTGTAAAGATAAAGGCTGGACGTTCCTATCACACCACTCCTTCTGACATCAAGTGATCGGATGGGTGAGATGGGGAGGGAGGATCCAGGGGGAGAGAGAAGTTGGAGGGATACCACTCCATTTGCAGTGTTAAGCAGCCCCTGATGCCAGAGGATTGCAGGGACTGGATACACTGCTAGAGTGGGGACCCCCACACAGAGCAATACCTGTTGATAGAACATTCAGGTGTGGAGAAGCCTGTCAGCAAGGACAAGTTATGTTCCCCTAGTAGCAGGGAGCCGCCTGTGGAGTTCGGAATGCATTTTACCACGTGGGCTTGTTCACCTGTAAGCCTGACTGTATAGACTATATAGAAAGATCATTGTATTCCCGAGGTGGCCATCCCAGTGATAATGCCTCTCTGCTTGGCATTACCACTGCATTGGGATGTGGGGGTTTTTAGGTTTCCTGGTGCGTGGACACTCCATTTCCCACTGGTCTTGCCCCTTTTTAGTTTCCCCAGGTGAGACTGGAATACTTGAAGTTGCACTTGACTGCTTGGTCCTCTTTCCTGCATCATCTTTTTGAATTGCTGGCATTCTATGAAAAGGGTTCTCTGTAGCCCCTGTTTCTTCCCACAGCCCAAGGGGACTTTGCTCATTTTATTTTCATTACTTTTTGAGTAGCTGCACCTCAAGTATATTACTTGAAGGCATTCTTCTTTCTGATGGTTGCATTTGCCTGATCAGTCTCAGAGCTGGGTGCCTTATCCTTTTGCAGTTTTTTCATGATGACCAGGGCAAAGCACCAGAACAAACCCTCCTTGATGAATGTAGCCTAAAAGTTCCACATTAATTGGTAGATCTCCACTGCCTGGGTAAAGCTGGTGCATTCCAGACATTGCCCACTCCAATCATTTGGTTGCTGCTTTAAGGCCTCTGCTGCTCAACTTTGTAGGGAGGCTACTTGTCTTAGTTGCATGGGTTTGCTACATTTTATTGTTGAAATCTTGTGACCAGAGAGTTGAACTTTGGGAGCCAGGTTCTTCATGTGGCTACGGAGTGAAAACTGAAGAACATCACCAGTTTATGGGGTTAAATAGATATTATTGGTAATAATCCAAAGGGCGCCCTTCCAACACTTTATTCTGGATTTTTTTTTATGCTGTTGGCTGGTTTTCCAAACTGTTGTAGTGACTTGTTAAAGTGTTTCCATTTATACCCCTTTTACACCAAAATCCCTGGTCTGACCCTGGTCTATGAACACGAAAGTTTCCAGGGTCGGACCCTGCTTCATACCCCATTTACACAGCACTTCAACCTGGGTCGGACCTGGGTCTGCACCATTTACACTGAACCTGGGTCAGCCCTGCTTTCCCCTATGGATGACATTAAAAATGTCAATTTTAGGACTGATAAACTGCCAGCCAACCTTCCCTCAATGATTTAAATAAAAATTAAAAGACATGAAAAGTTAGCATTGAAAAATGTTGGTTGGTTTATTTAGCAAAATATTTTTTCAAAAAGTTATATTCAGTGCTCAAGCCTACATAGTGGTATAAAAGTGCAGCATCACCCATGTGCTCCCCCCAGTCCTCTGCCCCTGCAGCAGCAGTCAGTTGGTCGACCTAAAGATGGTCGACAGTCATTAGGTCGACACCACTAGGTCGACATACTGCAAGGTCCACATGGGACAAGGTCAACAGGTCATTAGGTCGACACAAGCATTAGGTCGGCATAGGATTTTTCACTGTTTAATGAGCCGACATATACCGACAGGCAGTATTTCATGCCCTAATATCCACTAGGGCAGTGATGGCTAACCTTGACACTCCAGCTGTTATTGAACTACACATCCCAGCATGCCCTGCTACAGTTTTACTATTTGGCCATGCTAAAACTGATGCAGGGCATGCTGGGATGTGTAGTTCAACAACAGCTGGAGTGTCAAGGTTAGCCATCACTGCACTGGGGCATTGTGGGAGAATAAAATAGTGTGCCGAGTGCATGGACACTTAAAACTGTCGTCATTCGGGTAAAAAAAAAAACCCAGTGAAAAACCCCATGTTGACCTTTTGACTGTCGACCTAGACCATGTCGACCTAATGCTTGTGTCGACCTAATGACCTGTCGATCTTATCCCATGTCGACCTAGACACCAGTCGACCTTGCAGTATGTCGACCTTATGACTGTCGACCATACAATCCATACCCCTCCCCCCAGCCCCCCCAAAACAAACATAAATGATTTCTGTAGGTAGAGTATATATCCCTTAAAAAATGAAGTCACTGGAGTGGGAGGCACATCACGCACCCTCCTCATTTAAGCTTTTGGTCCCACTACTGCCTGACAGCGCTGCATCCTAGAGCCAGATAGGGTTGTGGCAGGTCCACCTGTGGAGTGCCAGGTAGCAGCCTGTGTGCACTGTCCGCACGGGTTGCTGTCTTCTGCTGCTGCAATGCACTGTGGAACGCATGGTACTGACTTACGGAAAGGCGTCCCATGCTTCTGGTATCCTTTCAGCACTAGCCAGATGTCCCGACCTGGGTTGGGACCATTTACACCGCTCACGACCCAGGTCCGACCAGTGTTCAACCCTGGTCAGGACCTGGGTAGAAGACCAGTGTCAATGGACCTGGGTTGGTCCCATTTACACCAACACTGGCCTGGGTCCGACCTGGGTTTTTCGTTGGTGTAAAAGGGGTATTAATCTTAACTGAGGTGATAGGAAGTGCCAGGAAGTGCCATGTCAAATCAATTTATCTTTACCATGCAATGCTTGACAACACTGTATAATCCCCAGTGTTTTCAGTGTCCATCATGGAATCTGAGAGAGCTTTTACAGGTAAGTTCCAATAATCCTGTTTTTCACTAGCTTAACCTACTAGGAAGCTATGGGTGAACTTTCCTATACTGCTGTAAGTAACGGTCTATAATTACCAATTGTGGACAATTATTTTGCTTATTCTCCTGCACAATTCTGGAAAATGTGTTCTCTGGTTATTGACCTTACGGGTGTGCCTGTTTGTCAATTAATGTTACCTTTTTAATGCTGTAATTTGTGGCACAATCTCAAACTGCATCCACCTCACTACTCTTCTCTTTATTTGTTAGTGCAAATTGATGCCAACATTGGTAAAAATCTTTGGGTGAGTGGGCTTTCGTCTACCACAAGAGCAACAGACTTAAAGAACCTCTTCAGCAAATATGGAAAGGTACGTTTTTTTGTTTTTCTCCCCCTGTCATGTTTTCTATTAATCTTGAAGCAATTCCTCCTGCATGCAAAGTTGTGTTGGGAAGACTTTTCCCTTTTTGTTTTTAGTTCTATTATGCTTTTTGGGTCTAACTGCAGAATATCAATAGGTGCATGTATATTTTATATAGATTTATATACAGTGGTTGAAGTGGAAACTTTTACATGGAGGTATGGAGAAGTGATGGTTGTAGTTATGCATATGCTCCGAATAAGCGGATGTGGCTACTCAAAAAGGGTTCTGACACTAGAACACAATAGTAGACCCCTTTATACTTGCCCCGTTCACATTATTTTACACGGAATAAGTCAAAATTCACACGATTGAGAAAATCATGTTATGCCACAATTCGCGTTCTGCTACACGATAGGTGCACCCAATTTGGTGGCAGTTGAAAATGAGAGCTGGGTGCAACCTACGTGGGCGCCTGGAGTGGCGGCAGTGGTAAGGGGACCAGATATAGAGAGCTCTAAAATTCTTTTATTTCAGCAAATAGGAGTGGAGAGGTTGCCTTTGGCAACCACTCAGATTTGAAGGAACATTTATTAAGTGTAGTATTCACTCTAGGATTTATTTATTATTGCAGCACACCATAATGCCCATTACGCATGATGGTGTACAGTGAAAGTTCTCCACGGCACGGTGGGGGGCAGCATAAGGGCACACAGTGCCAAACACAAAAAGGGCAGGATGCATTGAGGTTTTAAAAATGGGCAGGGTGCGGCACCCTGCAAAAGAAGCTTAGAGGGAACGCTTAAGTGCATTCAGTAGTTATATAGGTAGCCGCACTTTAAGAATCTACCCCTTGGACAAAGTAATGTCTGGCTTTGGTATGAACATTCAAAAAATGGTTAAAATATTTTGCAGCTATAGTATTTTTAGGAGCTATAAAGACTTAAGGTGGCCATACATCAGAAAGATATTGTACCCAATCATACAATCTCAACTGATTGTAAGATGGATTGTATGCAGATTGTGTGCACATCTTATGTACATAATCATACAATCAATCAGCAGATGGATTGTATGACATTGTAAGATGGATTGTGTGCAGATTGTGTGCACATCTTGTGTACACAATCATGCAGTAGATGGATTGTATGATGGATTGTATGATGGATTGTATGATGGATTGTATGATGGATTGTATGATGGATTGTATGATGGATTGTATGATGGATTGTATGATGGATTGTGTGTAGATTGTGTGTCCAAAAACCACCAAGGACTGCCGGGGATTTCAAGGGAAATTGTACACAATCATGAGCGCAATCGATCTTAAGATCGATCTTTCTGATGTATGGCCAGCTTTACATTTAAAAAATCCTGGATGCTGATTACTTCTAACTACAGCATCAGAATGTAGACTCATCCCTTGTCTTACTGAATGAGAACATGGCTGCTCAGTGCTCTTGTTCATACAAACTGCCCTCACTGAGTGAACAAATTTCTACCCCATCAATTTTAATTGTTGCTCTATTGGGACACCCCTCTACTGCACGGGTGCAAGAAGAAAATGTTAGATGTGCGTTTTGACGCTATAACCAGGACTTAAGACAAGATTAGTTGCTATTTACTACTAAAATCTGTCCATCTGAGTGTGTGTATATAGCAATAGGTGCCCAATCAGAGCAACAATTAAATTTTAATCACCCCCTAGTATCAGTATGCTCAGTGCACATCATCGAAGGGCCTGGTCCGCCCTTATGAAGGGCCCACTCTAATTATTGAATGATGTACTATTTAGTAGCACATTAAATATCAGGTAGAATCGGTTCTTCATTGTCCATCTGCTTTAACATATATTCTTTAGTATTTGATGTAATGTAAATGATGGCTGACTATGCTAACCCTATTTTACTTTTGTCATTTTAAATGATTTTCTCCATAAATCTCAATAAGATTTCTCCATAAATTAAGGAAATTGTTTAATCTAGATAAGTGGTTCCCAACCCTGGTCCTCAGGTACCCCCAACAGTGCATGTTTTGCAGGTCTCCACACAGAATCACAAGGGCTATAATTAGCTCCACCTGTGGATCTTCTCAAAGGTGCCTGAATGAGTGCACATGCCGGGTGACCTGGAAAACGTGCACTGTTGGAGGTACTCGAGGACCAGGGTTGGGAACCACTGATCTAGAGTTTCCTAAATTATACCATTACAGTCCAGGTGTTAGGATGGCTGTTGAGCACATGTGACTTAATTAGTAACTTAGTCGATTTTTAGTTTATCCATCTGGGCTGAAGTATGAATATCCTAAAACCTGAGCTCTAAAGGCAGAACGTTTGGTTTCATTAACTTTTTTTTATGCCAGGCATTGACTTCTGCTTTGAATTGATACAGAATATTTTACACTTGCTAAGTTACTTCAGGTGTAATTAAGTCCTATGGCTATTTGTGAACTGATGACTGCTTTTACTGCAATATTTTGTACATTGTGAGTATGTTTAACATTCATTCTTAATGGTGGCACAGTCTGTAAAGGCCATTTTGTAATTTATTTTAACAACTTTTAGGTTGTTGGTGCTAAGGTGGTAACCAATGCCCGTAGCCCAGGTGCACGCTGTTATGGATTTGTAACCATGTCCTCGTCAGAAGATGCAACAAAATGCATTAGCCATCTTCACAGGACAGAGCTTCATGGAAGGATGATTTCAGTAGAAAAGGTAAGGTCACCTGGTTAGGCTTGAAGTGATGGTGTTCTGAAAGCAGAAAATAATGGACCAGTTGGCGGTCTTGCATTTTGACACAATATAATTTATATATTCCACTAACATTTCTGCCTTAATTGTGGAACATGCTTTGCTTATGTACTGAATATGTTTCACAGGTCAGTTAGGAATATTGGAAACTGATGTGTGCGGGTAGTGGGCAGTCAATCTCTGTTCACGCTGCCTTTAGTGCACCAAAATAGGAGAAACAAAGATACTGATATATGAAGAATAGGTGCACATGGGGCGCGGTGTCCCAAGAATGAAGTTGACAATGTGTGACGCAATTGAGGTAAAGTGTGCACCTATTCTTTGTAAATTATCGGAAGAGTATTGCCACAGTCCAGCATTTATGCCGCCTGTATATCACAATGCTGTAGAATTTCACGTTTAATCCTTCATGGAGTCTGATTTTCTGCAACCAAAGGCCCCCATACACTAGTTCAATTTGTCCGAAGGACAAGTCGAACCTGATTTCCCTGGCAGATCCCGGGAGGGTCAAATACGATTTGGCACTTGATGTGCCCTTTTTTACATGTGAGTAATCGCATGCAACTCTTAGGGAGCTACATTCAGGGGGGCTGGCCAGAGTTGGAGGGAGAATACAAATGATTGCTGATTGCAGCACATAAGATTGCACATGGGGTGCATCATGTATGAGCTCTGGCTCCGATTCGATGTGCACAGGACCGCAATTCGGATGTCATACACATGCGATTTGGGTCGATTTCACCTGATTGCTCTGCCCAGTTCGCTGAAATCAGGCCCATATCGCATACTGCCTTATGGCTAAACTGTTTCTGACAGGTTTGCGTGCCTAGCAAAAACATATGTAAAGCTGCCCATACACGCTGCTTTGTTAGCGTGCTTTCCGTGCTGTACTAGCACGGATCAAATCGCATTGCATGTGCACACGTTGTGCATGCAATGCGATTTGATGAACTAGGTACAAAAAGTATGTGCAAGCACATACGTTTTGTACTGTGCGATGAGGTGCGCGGGAGCGCGCACCTCAAAACACACATCGGGTCAGCCCTTATAGCAGCGTGTATGGGCTGCTTAATGCATTAGATGCTGAGTACAGCATACGTAAGGTTTCTTGAGCTTAAATAGTTTTTTAGATGTTGGATGGATGCGCTTTTTTTTATTTTTTTCCTGATGCTGGGAGGCTTAATTCATTTTGCCCATGTATGGGGTGACCATGTGCTATTTTGCCCATGTATGGGGTTACTAAAATATCAGGAAGGTTGATATATAGATAGATATATATATTTTTTTTGTGTTAATCTGTGCTTTTTGACTGGTAAATTTGTGCAATGTGTTTCCCAACTATAGCCGTTCTCCTTCAATTTGAAAACTTTTTTTAAGTGTGTGTGTATGTATGTGTATATGTATATAATATATATGTTATCTATATCTCTCGTTGTTTGACTCTAGGCAAAGAATGAGCCTGCTGGTAAAAAACCTTTAGACAAGAAAGAAAACGAGACCAGAAAAGAAAAATCTTTAAGTGGTGATCGACGGCACTCAACAGATAAGTCAGAAAAGTATGAATGCATTTGTTCATTTACATTATATTTTGGTTATACATTATTTATTGGTAGGCGCTATTCTCACTTCTGGCATACTTAAGGACCCTATACGCTATGTGACTTTTCCGAGGGGAGAAGTCGCATGTCCTTCATGTTTGGCAGGATCATATATGATTGTTCTATATTGATGTGGTATCAGCAGTAAACTAAGCATCCCACGGTTTGTCAATTACTGAACGGATGTCAAAACCACTTTTTTAATGTAAAAACAGAGTGGTGGACACCAAAGAAAGGCTTTGGTATACACTATGGCAATGGTTCCCAAACTCTGTGCCGTGGCTCCCTGGGGTGCCTCAGGACACTTGCAGGGGTGCCCTGGGTTGGTGGTCCAATTCCAACAAAAAATATTAATGGTGCATTATTTATTAGAAAGAACAGTGCTGATGGCTGCCAATCATAAAATGTGTACAAACAGAAGCAAACCCTGCCATTTACCACATAACTGACATAAAGAATCGCATATAAACACAATCTAATTAACTAAATTTTGGCCTAGGTGTGCCGTGAAAAATTCTGATATTCTAGGGGTGCCTTGATTAAAAAAAGATTGGGAACCCCTGCACTATGGCAATATGGCATCCTGTTTGGTAAGCATATACATTTCGCAATCAGCCAATTGCTATGTTTGTGCAGATGCCACAATCAGATAGGAATTTGAATTTGCTACACAGCTATGCCATTCTCCTTCAATTTGTGTACAGGTAGTTAGCTGGTTGTCAGCACACAGATCTGTGCTGCAGGGCATATGCAATATGTCTGAATAACGTTCTAGAGTAGTCTATGTATACACCTGCCGATGGCCTATAGATTTATCACCCGTTTGGTGCTACAGATATCTGTGCCTACCCCATACCAAGCTGTACATCTTTTATGGTTTTATGTTTAGTGACCTGGGCACAGCATTTTCATAACTACTTTTTAAGTAAACAAAAATAACAATTTGAAAACCTTATAACTTAAAGGTCATCCCCAAGCAAGAAAGATGAAGCATCTGATAAAGTTGATGACAAAAGCACTGATAAGGACAAGGAAGATCACAAGAGTGGAACATCTGATCGGTCAAGGACTAGCAAATCTGGTATGTTTGGTTTGTTAAGAGAAAAGAAAAACTGATGTAAAATGGACCTTTTGGAACGTTAAGGTGCCCATACATGGTGCGATGAACTGTTTTTAGTACTAGATTGCATTTTATCTAGTTCAAAAAGCATACAATGTGCTACAGCACCGTGCTTATTTTATATACGATGCAACCTAGCACTCAAAGCATGGGCAGCACATACTTGATGTGCGGTGCGATGGGTTGTGCACGAGATCCTGCATCTCATCGCACTACCCAGTTGCACCGTTTATGGGCACCTTTACACTGCTGTACTTGAGCTATGTAAGTGCCCAAAATGACTTCTCTCTTTTTTTTTTTTTTTTGTACCCTTTGCTCTAGGGAGCAGAGGAACAGAAAGGATAGTTGTCATGGATAAATCAAAAGGAGAGCCTGTAATTAGTGTGAAAACTTCATCTCCTTCAAAGGAAAGGGTAAGACTGTTAAGTGTGGTATGGTGAAAAGTCCTCTTATTACTTCAGTTCTCTCCCTGAGACATTTGGCAAACTTGTGTAAAAAAATAAAAAAAAAATAAACTTCAATTATAATTGGGTTACACTGAGATATAGATGATAGAGCAGTCTAATTAGTAAAAGGTTAGTCTTACTAAAAAGGCTCTTCCTCCCTTCTAAAGTCCACCCATTTTCTTTTTTTTTTTTGGAGTGTCCCAACATCTCAGGACTGAAAACCCTTTAACAATTGTAATATCACATAGGTAAATCCTAAATCTTTGGAAATCTAGCCTGATCCCATCTCAGAGGAGTACACAGATTCAGCGGATCTTTTCTTTAAAGATTTCTTAATTATACTACCAGATTAACTCTCCTTTTTGACTGTAGTGCTGGCTCATTTGTGCAAGAGCAACATTAAAGAATTTGCCCAATATTTTTTCTTCAATAATTTTCAAGCATTCCAGGGGAAGCTTTTGGCCAGATAAAACAGTTTATCCGCCTTGTTTAGTTAGCAGTGTCCTTGCATGAGAATGACCCTCCTCTGGTGGCTGTACATCCATGTAAAGGACTGGTCTTTCCTTATCACAGATGCAAGTCTGAGACATTTTGAGTGAGTGACAAGGCAGACCACCTTTTGCCAAGTGATGGAAAGACTTGCCTACCAATAAACATTTTTGTAATTTCAGACTGTTAATCAGGTCTAAATCTATTGTGGGTGCTTCGGGTCAAAGTGCAGTCAGAAGGGCGTTTCCTCTCTCTCCATTTACCCTAGTTTACTTTCCCTGCCAGTTGTGCTACTCTAGTGAACCTTCTAAACTAAAATGACAAAGGCATTGGCCTTGCAGAGACTTAAGTCAACCTTCAGATGTCAACCTTTGCATCTGTCACTGAGGCCAGATTTCCTCCACCATAGGTCCATTACTCCATAGTACACTTATCTCATTTATTTTATTTACAGTTTCTTATATAGCTATAGCGCAGCAGATTCCGTTGCGCTTTACAATAGTAATTGACCGCATAGCTGTTGAGACAGTCCTCTTGAAGGGCCAATGGGTTATATGATGTATTTCAAACCATGCTTCAGGCTTGGAAAACTGTCCTCCTTTAGTTACAGCCAGGTATGGATACAAATGTTGGTGTCTGTCACAAGGATTTAATGCCTCAGCTTTTATTTATCTTTCCCTCAAGCCAGCACTTGGAGAACAAGTGCCAGCATGTCCAGACACTAAGCTTTCTGGTTCCTGTAGTCTAACTGTAGTAAGACAAAAAGCCATTAACTTTTGCTTGGCCATGTTGCTTGCTGTTATCCTCTGCAGGTAAATTCTCTGGTTACACTGCCTCCCGTTCTGGAGGATTGTGCCGTGATCCCTCCAGATCTAGCACCACCACCAAACTGTTGGTGTGTTGTGCTGACTCGAAAAGGGGTCAGGCATCTGCTCCAGTCTCTGTAACCTACACACAATATAAGTTGGCAATGAGGTTTCCTAGTTTCTAAGCTGGCTATAAAACCAAGAAACTCGACAACCAGCCAGGATTGGGGGAACAGGTTGTCAGATATTGTGTACCTTCCAGTGACTAACTGGTCTGTTGGGAGTTGGATTTCCCAAGGATTGGACAAGTGTGCACCCAGCTCAACATGGACTAGATTTATGTCTGCTTCCTTATTGTGAGGGTTAATTTCTGCATGTTGCGCTTGTTAAATTTCCTGGTTGAGTGGATTGCAGTTCAAAACATGACTACAGTAATTTATTTTTACTATTTTAGAGTTCCAAGAGCCAGGACCGAAAATCTGAAAGTAAAGAAAAGAAAGAGATACTATCTTTTGATAAAATTAAGGAGCAAAGGGAGCGTGAGCGACAAAGGCAGAGAGAAAGAGAGATAAGAGAAATGGAGAGACAAAGGTATGTTGTAAATGCAAGATGGTGTTTTGTTCTTTTTTTTTTTGGTAAGGAAATGAACAGAGGGTTTTTTTTTTTCTTCCCTTTATCCATATTATGGGTGTATATTTTATAAAAACACATGCATGTTCCTAAATTAGTGAGTGGAAAATTGGCCCTCTTTTTAAAGTTTTATATTTATGTTGTGCAACAGGGAGCGAGATCGAAGAGTTCGCGAGAGAGTTCTAATGGTCCGTGAAAAAGAAGAGCGAGAGCGGCTAAGAAGAGAACGCATCAGACTTGAATTTGAAAGGGAGCGGCTTGAGCGAGAACGGATGGAGCGTGAGAGACTGGAAAGAGAGAGAATGCGCATAGAGGATGAAAGGCGGAGAGAGCAAGAACGTATCCAGAGGGAAAGAGATGAACTGCGCCGCCAGCAGGAGCGTTTGCGATATGAACTGGATCGCAGGCCAGGAGTGCGAAGGCCTTATGATGTGGATGGAAGGTAACTTTCATTTGCATGAAATCCCTGTTAAATATTTCCAAAGAGTACATTCAAAATTGAAATGTGAAATGGCTGCCTGATGGGGAGTGCAGGGACTCATGGAAGCTGTTCTGTCGAAAGTGCACCAAAATGATGGGGGAGAATAGAAACTGGTAATGGTCTGCAGTAATATGTGAAAGACCTAAAGTTATCACAAATTGAAGTATTTTAGTATTAACAATACTGTATACACAGTATTGGGTTGTTCTTAGATAAATTATAAGAAATGAACAGGCCTAGATAGAACTAATTTTTATTAATTAAGCAAACAGTAACATCTCGCAGCAGATGATCCCATCATAATTCTAAAATTAATCTTCGGGGATTTATTTACTGAAATGGGAGTTCTATTGCAGATGAGATGTTGCCCATAGCCACCAATCAGATTCTAGCATTGAGGAAGGTGCTAAATAAGTAGAATCTGGTTGCTATGGGCCACATCCCATCTTCAATAGAACTCCCATCTGTATATTTACCGCTATGAACGGGTTTTGAATATTTTTTCAAATAGTTTTCTAGGAATCTATTTTGTTTTGACTATTTTCATTGAAACATACAGCTCTTTTTAGATCTCCCTGAAAGCCCATAAAATGTTAAGTTAAGCTGGCCATACATCAGAAAGATCGATCTTAAGATCGATTGTGCTCATGATTGTGTACAATTTCCCTTGAAATCCCCGGCAGTCCTTGGTGGTTTTTGGACACACAATCTACTCACAATCCATCTTACAATCAGTCATACAATCCATCTGCTGTATGATTATGTACACAAGATGTGCACACAATCTACATACAATCCATCATACAATCAGTCATACAATCCATCTGCTGTATGATTATGTACACAAGATGTGCACACAATCTGCATACATTCCATCATACAATCAGTCATACAATCCATCTACTGTATGATTATGTACACAAGATGTGCACACAATCTGCATACAATCCATCATACAATCCATCTGATGATTGATTGTATGATTTGTGTACACAAGATGTGCGCACAATCTGCATACAATCTATCTTACAATCAATTGAGATTGTATGATCGGGTACAATATCTTTCTGATGTATGGCCACCTTAAGGCTTTGTCCAACTTAATTAGGTGAGTTGCAACTGTACTTTAAAAAATAAAAGCATAGAACACCATATGTAAGCAACTAAACCACACTTGAGACAACCTCTCTCTCATACTGCTTCTCACATTCTGCCAGGGCTCGCCTGCCTGTCATCTAATCCATTTCACTTGCTTAATTTTCATTTCTATTCTCCATTGCAAAATACTCAGCCACCTTTATGCATAATCTGGCTACTTGCTCCTAAACTGGCTTCTTATGTCTTGTGTAATCTTGTTAAAACAAATCATCCAAGCCACTAGGATCCCAAGATTTTGAAATTCAGTTATTGACCATTTATTTGTGACCCATCAGTGTTAGACTTCACATATTCCTCTCCTGCCTTAAATATTTAATCTGTGCTACGCTCTGTTAACTGTCACTACATTGTTTTAAACTTAAGAATTGTTGTTGTATTTCCCCACTTTACAATGCTGCAAAATGTGGACCCTGATAAACAATGTTAGCTTGTAGCTATTACTGCCAAATTATCCTATAATGGAATTGTAATTCTGACAGCTAAAAAGAGAAACTGCCTATTCTCTTTTGTCCAGTCCGGTGACACAGCTAACCTTGGGATGTAGGAGGGTCCGCAGGAGCCAAGGCACCTATTGCTGGAAACTTTCCACTGGCTGCAGGCTCCTCCCCTTCTGCATTCCATGATGCTCCAGTTTGTTTTAGGTGCCCACAGCAGTAGGTGCTTTGCTGATCGGCTGCTGCCACAGCCGGCTTTTTTACTGGATTTTTTTACTAGATCAGCTAGGTTTTTATTTTATTAACTATAGTCTAGTGCAGGTTCTTTTACACCAGTGTACTGCTTCTAATAGAAGCTAGGCACACAGAGCGCAACAGAGGCTGACAGAAGCGCGTCTTGTGTGCAGGGGTGACTGTCTGTACCCGATGCACAGCGCTTAACCCCAGCTTTGCTGGGGTTTGCCTGGGCCCCGGGAGCGGAACTGGCTCCTTACAGAAGGCGATCATGGGGAAGGACCTCCTGCGATGGCGGGCGCCATCTTGGAAGGGTTTACAGCCTGAAATCCCTCCGGGGAAGGCTGTTACAGGAGTCCTGCGGGACAGGTCTTTAAACTGCAGTGTTTGCGGGATTAAAATTACATGTGAACAGATGGACCAAGGGGACCTTTGCCCTTTTAAATCTGTGCCCGGCAATGCGCATGCCCAGGGGTCTGAGCAACTTCAGCCAGCGTGGGCAGCAGCCTTGGGGAGGTCTATGAATGCCCTGGTGAGCCCCTCAATAGGCAGAGGGACAGTTTTATCATGTCTCCTGGCCCCAGTTCTTCCTCCCAAAATTCTATTTGGTCCATTGCTTCTGCGCAAGGAGACCCAATATTGTTACAAGTCATTCAGGACACTGCGCAGGGGGTACATAAAATGAATGCACGGTACTTGTGTATTATAGCGGCGCCCCCGATGTTCATCGCGCAATGTTTTTATCGCATGCCATGCACCTGATGGCATTCGATGCGATTTTTGCCCCCTATGCGATGAAACATTGTATAAGCACCCAAATGGGTGCTTACAATGTTAAATGCACCCAAACGCCACCCCTCCATAAACGTGAACCCGAAGCGTGGCTAACGCAGCGGTACGCGTACTCCGACCTTTTTTATACCCCCACTATCCACGTCGGCGTTGAGAATAGAAAGCGTGACGAGCCACCGAGCCCGATATTGACGAGCGCACGCGGATACCTTCACAGGTATCCGCATCCCTTTGCGGGCTTCACAGGTATCCGCGTGGCTCGCTGCGCTCGACACACTTTCTATTCTCAATTCCACGCCGATGTGGATAGTGGGGGTAAGAAAAGGTCGGAGGACGTGTACCGCCGCCCCCTCGAGGGCTCACAACGCTTCGGGTTCACGTTTATAGTGGGGGTACGTTTAACATTGTAAGCACCCATTAGGGTGCTTATACAATTGTATGCCATATACAATGTCATACAATTTTAATATTGTATGACATTGTACAATATCGCGCGATATCGCATGCCGTATGGTATGCGATGCGATGGGCGCCGCTATAATACACAAGTACCGAATGCACTTATGGAGAAGTTTGCTAATACCTCTGATAGTCCTTCCTCTCTAGACGGCCTTCAGCTACACCTCCTCTGTAAGCAGCAGATGATGGTGTGTGTGTGTGTGCAGATGATTTATCTGGCTGTAAGACGGGCTTTAGATGTCAGAGGAAGTTACGATTCAGGCTCATTGTATCTTTAAGAGAATGTGCAGAGAATCTGTCACTTTCCCTTCAGACCCCGGTATGGTCTCATTGTTAGGGGAAGCTTGGAAGTTCCCTGACAAAGTTGTCAATGTCCAAGAGATATGCAAATATGTATCCCATGCCTGAAGAGCATGTAAAATTGTGGGAGAAAGTCCCGTTGGTAGATGCCCCAGTGGCTAGATTGTCAAAGGCCACACCATTACCAGTTCAGGGTAGTGCAGCCTTTAAGGATCCGGTGGATAAAGTGGAAGGATGCCTAAAACAAGTTTTTGAGGGAGTGGGATTTACACTCCGCCCCATTATTGCCTCAGCTTGGGTAGCAAAAGCTATGATTAAGTGGCTGAGACTTTGGGAGATCAGCTGCGGCCTAATTCTGAGGCGCTTATCCTGGAGAGAAACTCAGGTGTGCTGCAGAGTACATCACTGAGACTGGGGAAGAAGGCACCAAAATGGCGTCCAAGGTCTCCGCCACTTCTGTGCTGAAGGCCTGGGAGGCTGACAGTGAATCAAAGAAAGCACTGGAAACCCTAGAGTTTGGAGGGGAGTTAATTTTTGGCTCTGAACTAGAAACCAAGAAGGGTTTTTATTTGATGCTCTTCTTGGTGCCCAAACCAGACGGTCAGTGAGACCCATACTAAATTTGAAATCTTTAAATCAACACCTCTGGGTGGATCACTTCCGAATGGAGTCCCTGCTCTCAGTGTTTGACAGCATAGAGCCAGGGGAATATTTAGCATCCGTAGACATCCAGGATGCAATTCAATTTGGTTCCCTCCCAGAGATTGCTATTTCTGGGAGTAATCTTGGACACCTATTTATACCGTGTTTTCCTGCCGCAGTCCAAAGCAAAGGATCACCATCAGTTAGTTCTACTTTTACTGCAGGCTTCAAGTCTGGCAAGGGGTGAAACTTCGTGGCAAAATTGTGGCGACCTTCGAGACGCCTCAGTTTGCCAGGTTTCATTCCAGAATGTTTCAATGGAACATTCTGTCCTGTTGGTCAGGGAATGCAAAGACCATGAAACAGGAAAGTTTACTTCTCTCTCAGGAGACAAAGGAGTCCTTACTGTGGTGCACTGACATAGAGACATTGCAGCTAGGGCGGTCACTTCACTCTTGGGACTGGGTGGTGATAACGACAGACGCCAGTCTCAGGGGTTGGGGGGCAGTTGCCCTTCACCATCGGTTGCAGGGTCTGTGGTCCAAATGGGAATCCAGGCCTCCAATAAATATATTGAAGCTTTGAGCAGTCTGGCAGACTCTACAACAGGCTGAGGATTGTTTGAATGGTGCAGTCAGACAACGCCACGGCTGTGGCCTACTTGAATCAACAAGGAGGGACTCGCAGCAGGATGCCAATGCAGGAAGTATCGAGGATATTCACCTGGGCAGAAATCAACATTCCCGTTCTGTCTGCTGTATTCACATTCCGGATCCCTGGAATGGAGACTGATTTCCTCAGCAGAGAAGAACTGCTGGAGGGGGCATGGTCATTACATCCGGAGGTATTCCAGGAGATTGTGAGTTGCTGGGGACTCCCAGAAGTGGATCTAATGGCATCCAGAAACAATTGCCAAGTTCAGAAATTTTGTTCCAGGACCAGGGATCCGACCGCTTGGGCAGTGGATGCCATGACTGTTCGTGGCACTTTCACCTGGTCTTCATTTTTCCTCCGTTCCCAATGACACCGAGGGTATTCAGAAGAGTGAGGTCTCAGCAAGTGCAAGCCATTCTGATTGCACCAGACTGGTCCAAGAGGTCGTGGTACTCGGACATTCTGAGGTTATCAGAGTCTTGGCCTCTTCCTCTTCGCCAGGACCTCCTGAAACAAGGGCCTTTTCTACACCTGGACCTTGCTCAGCTCAGTTTGACGGCCTGGCTTATGAGACCACCTTATTAAAAAGAAAGGTCTCTCTGATGCAGTGATTCAGACTATGCTTAGGGCTCATAAGCCAGTCTCGGCTGCAAATTATCACAGAGTATGGAAGATTTTCATCAGGTGGTGTGAGTATCAGTAGGTACACTCCTCCCGGTTCAAGGTGTCTAGATTACTGGAGTTCTTACAGTATGGTTTTTCATTGGGACTGGGTTTACAGTCTCTGAAAGTACAGCTTTCTGCTCTGTCAATTTTCTTTCAGAAAAGGATAGCTTTTCTGCCTGAAGTTCAGACCTTCTTACAGGGTGTTACCAGGTTAAAACCACCATATAAACAGCTGGTGGCGCCTTGGGATTTATCTTTGGTTCTGTCAGTATTACAGAACCCTCCATTTGAACCGTTAAGTTTGGCTGACCTTAAGTATGTTTCTTGGAAACTGACGTTTTTGTTAGCCATTGCTTCGGCTAGGCGTGTTTCAGAGTTAGGAGTGTTGTCCTGTAAATCTCCACATTTAATATTTCACAAAGATAGGGCTGTTCTTTGAACAGTGCCTAATTTTTTTTTTTTTTTTTTATTTTTTTTACCAAAAGTGGTTTTGGCTTTTCATTTAAATCAGGAGATTGTGCTCTGTGTTTTCCCCTCCTGAAGGGGCAAAAAATAGGGACAAATTAAGAAAGTTGTATGTAGTTTGATGAATTTACGTGGAAAGGGTAAAGGACATCCGCAAAACAGATCTGTTGTTGGTTCTGTATGATGTGCATAAGAGAGGCTGGGCTGCTTCTAAGCAGACTATTGCCAGGTGGCTTAGGTCAGTAATTGCCTTTGCTTACACCAAGGTAGTTAGACCTGTTATTTCTAGGATTAATGTACATACCACCAGGTCAATGGCTTCCTCTTGGGCTGTGCAGCATGGGGCTACAGCGGAGCAGTTGTGCAGGGCTGCCACTTGGTCCTCTGTTCACACCTTTACCAAATTTTACAGGTTCCACGAGTTTGCGTCGGACGCTTCATTCGGACGGGCAGTGATGAGAACTGGCAGTCTGAGCGTACCCTCCCATAATACCGGCTCGTGAACGTCCCAAGGTTAGCTGTGTCACCGGACTGGACGAAAGAGGGGACTTTTGTAAGAACTTACTGTTAGAAACCCTTTCTCTGAGTCCAGTCCGGTGACACAGCTATCTCTCCCCTATGCTCAGGAAGTCATACCGTTCATGTGTGTCATGTTATGGTTGTATGCTTGTGCATATAAGATGTCAGGCATTGTACGGAGTTGTGTATCCTAGTGTGCTTTTTAAGATTGAACTGGAGCATCATGGGATGCAGAAGGGGAGAAGTCTTGGCTCCCGCGGACCCTCCTACATCCCAAGGTTAGCTGTGTCACTGGACTAGACTCAGAGAAATGGGTTCGAACGGTAAGTGCTTACAAAAATCCCCTTTTCAATTAAATTTCAATGTTTGAGCATAACCTATTGGGTTTCTGAATCCAGATCAAATTCTCCTTCATATTTATAAAAAACAAACGAAAAAAATTGGGCATTGTAGTGTGAATGATTTATAAGATTGCTAGCTGTTCATTATTTTTACTGCACTTTTAAATGTCGGGATGCGGTAATCTATTAGAATGAACTTAGGTCTACCCCACTAGGTCGACTGGCAGGAAGGTCGACCTGACTTAAGGTCGAATTTGCATAAAGGTCGACATGAGGAAGGTCGACTGGTCATAAGGTTGACATGGGTTTTTCACTGTTTTTTGAGCCGACATGTGCCGACA
Source organism: Crinia signifera (assembly GCF_055691185.1). NCBI lineage: Eukaryota > Metazoa > Chordata > Amphibia > Anura > Myobatrachidae > Crinia > Crinia signifera. Next base: position 233,114,548 of record NC_139217.1, on the reverse strand, counting down.
GGCGGTATTTCATGCCCTACCATCCACTAGGGCGTGGTGGGAGAATAAAATAGTGTGCCGAGCGCAGCGAGGCACCGTGCCCGAAGCATTGCGAGCGATGCGAGGGTCCGATTCTCATTGCCAACTGTGTCCATGTCGACTGTCGACATTCGGATCAAAAAAACAGTGAAAACCCATGTCGACTTTATGACCAGTCGACCTTCCTCATGTCGACCTTTATGCAAATTCGACCTTAAGTCGTGTCGACATTGGCCCATGTCGACCTTCCTGCCAGTCGACCTAGTGGGGTAGACCTAATGACTGTAGACCTAAGTTCATTCTGACAGATGTCCCGATTCCTAAATGTCATGTGTCTGGTATTCTGACCACTTAAGAAGTTGAGGCTTTTGATTACCCTAAACAAAAGTTTATTGGGTAACTTTTTTCATGTACTATACAAAATTCTGAGCATTAATATTGTTGCTTCCTTACCAATTCTTTCAGTTTACATTTTTTATGAATTTCTCTATATATATATTTTCTATTTTTATTAGAAGGGATGATGCTTATTGGCCAGAGTCAAAGAGAATGGCTATGGATGACCGGTATCGTGATTTTGGAAGACCAGACAGATTTCAAGATTTTGATAATAGGGATCGTGGTCGATACATGGATAATAACTTCAGGCAAGTCAAAAACGAAAAGTATTTTTTAGAGCATTTCTGGGGGGAAAAAAACAATCCAAAATGTTGATTTGTATATTCCTCTGGTGTATTTTTAAAATGTATAAATAGTAATTTCATTTTTTTCTTTTTTCTTCTAGAAGAGATGAATCAAGGTCTAGCTTGGGAGGCAGAGATGTGGTAAGTAACTTTGTATATTTTAATAACGAGTCTCCATGAATTGTTTGACTGCTTTCAGCCTAAAGCCCCTGTACACACAGGGCGACTCGGCATGAAAGCCGCCCAGTGTGTATGGGGCAGCGATGAGCTGTGAGTGCTGCAGCGCGCTCCTGCATCATCGCGGCTGGCCGGCACTTTTGTGCTGGTATTACCAGCACATGAGTGACTGAGGGCGGCTTTCCATAGCGTCCTGCTATGGAAAGCAGTCCACCCTGGGGAAAATGGCTGGGCATGTGGAAACCGCTCAGTGTGTATGTACTGAGCTTTTTTCAGCCGTTCCCAATCATCGTGCACCACACCCGCTGGGCATAATCGCCCAGTATGTATGTAACTTTTATGCTCATCTTGGCAAAGTACATATCTCTAACTTGTGTAGTTTGTTGCATGTTATTCAGGGATTGAGATTGTTATCTTAATGTTTTCCCCTTCATTTCTTCAAAGAACTATCCAGATCGTCATGGAAGAGAGCCTCGTGATGGGTGGGGAGATTATGACAGACGTGTCAGTGAAGGGAGAGGCATCCCACCACATGGAAGGTATATAAAATGCTTAATATTTACCAGATAACCTTAGGACCAACTGCATTATTTGCATTAAACAAATTTGGTAAAACATTAATCCTGTAATTTACATTTTTCTAATTTAAAATGTAGTCTAGCAGTGTTCATTGCGGGATCCAAAGTATTGCAAGAAAAAATGTTAACATAGCTACAGATGGAGCAGCTCTCACTCCCACTCGCCCTGCCCATCTCCGTTAAATGGAACGTTTAGGGCCAATTCGTTTTTAGTCTTTCACATAGCTTCTGGCTGATTTTTACTATTCTGCATAAATTTGAGGGCATTGGTTAGTGTGTGTGTGTTTATATATTTCACAGAACACCCACCGTGTCTCCCCGCAGGGTAGTGAGATTGAGAGGCGGCACTCTACAGACTTGTAAAAGGTTTTTTTAGTAATACGTCAAAGGGTAGGACAACGTTTCAAGACCACTTGGGGTGTTTTCATCAGGTCCAGAAAAACATAAGACCCCAAGTGGTCTTGAAACGTTGTCCTACCCTTTGATGTATTACTAAAAATACTTTTACAGACCAATATATAAGGAAAATGTATGTTGTGTAGTGCGTGGTATTGGTGATTAATAAACAAGTAACCAGGGCACCTGTTTTTCAAAGGTACATGGGCATGACAAACCTCACTCGTTCTCTGCAGCAAAGTACTTAGAACCACTATAAGGAAATATAATTTTGTACTTTCTTTTTTTCAAGGGATGGCCGCGACTGGGGAGATCATGGTCGTAAAATGGAAGCTGATCGTACAAGAGCAGGTAATTTCTATTAAGTAGGAAGAGCACTCCATGGGGATAGTAAGCTCTACCTCCAATGCATTAATGTTTATATTTTATTCTATTGAAAGGTGGTCGTGGAATGCCTCCTGGCCCCTCAGGACAAGGACACGTGAATAGAGGAATGCATGGGTAAGCCTGTATATGCGTAAGCCTAAACATTTTTGAATGCTAACATGGTACTTGTTTCCTAGCACGGCCACACCGATCTCCATCGGGGTGGTCGTGTCGGAAAAATCGCGTCGGTCGCATCGCATTATTGAATCAAATGTGAATAGGGTCCCTGGAACCCGATTTTACATTGGATTCAATGTAAAATATTCCCTACACCCCCAATTTTAGACCGTAAACCCCACCCCACGATTGACGGCGTTGCGCGTCCTCCGACCTTTTCATTCCCCTACTATCCACGTCGGCGTGGAGTTAAGAATATAAAGTGTGGCGAGCCCCGCGTATAACTTCACAGGTATACGCGTCCCCTCGCTGCGCTCGCCACACTTTATATTCTCAACTCCACGCCGACGTGGATAGTGAGGAATAAAAAGGTCGGAGAAGCGCACCGCCGCCCCTTGCGGGCTCACTGTGCTCGCCACGCTTCGGGTTCACGTCAATTGTGGGGTGACGACGGGGACATATACAATGTGAAATGGGTCATATTGGCCCGTTTCACATTTTTTACTATGTGAGATGGATTTAATCAAGTCCATCTCACCTTGTGCCATTATAATGGCACAAGACCGACGCGATGCTCCCGATTTCAATGTTAAAAAATATTTTAACATTAAAGCCTATGGCAAAATCGCGGGCATCGGGGCGAATGTTAATGGTCGCGACCGACGCGATGCACGCGATTTTCCCTTTGCCGGCAAAATGGACCTGATTTCAAAGGAAATCGGGTCCATCGCGGGCATCGTGTACCTTAACTTAAAGGTACACGATGCCAAAGATTGTGGCCGTGCTAGGAAACAAGTACCGCTAACATTTTTATTAGCAAAATAATACTCTGTAAAATATATGCAGGACACTGGCATACTGCAAAATCTTATTTCTACTTCTGGAGACGTCGGGGGCCACAGGCTCTGACAATGGGGAGTGGGAGAGAACCAGCACCCTAGAGGTTAAACTTGAACTTCCTCCCAGGCAACCAGCCTCCTCCCCTCCTCTACCCCGCCTCCAGGCCAGGAAGCTCAGTTTTTTTCGGGTGCTGGCAGGAGCCAGATGCACCTAATAGAGGGGCTGCTATTTTAGCAGCTTAATTTAATTTTTATATTTAAATTTTTCTTTTACACTGACTACTGTCAGTGACAGAGCAGCAGTGCAGGGCGTCTGAGCAGATGCCTGCGCCGTTGCGCAATCAACCAGGTCCGGAGCTGCATCGCCACTCATGGGTGGGGACCTGACAAGGGGCATTGCAGCTGCTGCAATTTGGCGGGGGGGGGGGGGGGGGCCTGATAAACGGACGGCTGGTCCGCCTCCCGCTGGACCACCAGAGAAATTGTTTGTGGCAGCGGCGCAAGGTATGAGGGGCCGACCCGGATCCCCCCCATTTTTACCGGCACTGCATGTGGACACCTCCACTGGGGCCATTTGTCAGCAGGGGGAAAAGGCTCCCCCCACATCAGCCTCTCCACCCGGGGACAGTAGGCAGGGAACTGCTCAGCCCAGGGAGTTCCCACCACTAATATCCCTTCCTGCCTGTTGCATGTGAGGAGGGTCCTTCACTGCCATGTCATTTGGGCAAGCCTCCCTGTACTGTGCTCCGAGTAGGAACCCTGTGCCATTATTGCATTGCCCTTGTATGCTTGCCTGCATTGTTTAACACTTTAGCTGCCTGTTGGTTTAATTTTCGTTACGCTGTACTATATTGACCTCCTGTATTGCTGGTTATGTCATGCTGCCTCAGCATGTGTGGAGGGACACAAGAGGGCTTATAAGCCAGTCTGGGGTTCCACTCCTTCGCTACCAGGCCACCTGGGCTCCCCTGTACCTCTCCTCCAGGAGTCAGGTTACAGACAGAGTTCAAGCTCCGGTCAGCTATTTCTGCAGCGCTCAGTGCATTGCAACATTGTATGTGTACTCTGGATTAACACAATCACTGCCTGTCAGAAGTATACTGTGTTATCTGTACTATATAGACTGCCTGTCTATATCACTGCATTGTATGCTTATTACAAGCTGGCTATGTAACATGATCTCTGCTTGCCAGAGGTCTACTGTGTTATCTGTACCATATAGGCTTCCTGCCTATGTCATTGCAATATATGGCTAGTACTAGCTTACAGGGTACTGTGTATAGCTTTAACACTATCTCTGCTTGTCAGAAGTATGCGGTTAGCTGTATCCTATAAGCTAAATGTCTACGCCACCGCAAGGTATGCATAGTACCAGCTTAGGGCGGTATTCAATGAGCCAGAATCGCCAAGTTTTATGGCGATTCTGTGTTTTTTTCATGTGTGCCGGCGATTTTATGAGCTGTATAAGCGAATCACCCTATTCAATGACCTATAATCGCCGTTGAGGACCGGTGAATGAAGCACCAATCGCCAAATGTAATTCTCTAAAAATCGCCGTTTTTAGTCTATAGGATTTTGCATGGGGAATCGACGGTAGTCGAGGGGAATCGCCAAAAGTGTATTCAATGTGAAGTTGGCGATTCCTTTTTCTTGTTACATATCGCCGTTCCTCACCGAGTGTCCCTCGTCATTTTTTTCTGGTGAACTTTGATAGGAACATGTCAAATAATTGGTTTTAAGTGTTCTATTTAACTGTGCAAGTGTAATGTATTATTATTTGCTGCCCTTGTGTGATGTGATGGTCGTAGAAGTGCTATACAAATATATATTTAATTTTTTGAGGTATTTTTTTTTCTCCCACAAAGCACTGTTCTTACCCATGGTGCACCTCACTTACCCATGATTCTCCTCCCCACCTCACTCCTTCGTTTGCCCTTTGAGCAGATTACCCAGCGTTTGCCGTATGCTGTATGGGAAGCGTTTGTCCAGGGTAATTTGCTTTTTTCTTGCATTTCTCTGCATTTTTTTAAACAACTGACTACATTAATGCGGCTGTATAGGGAAACGCCGGTATGGCTGAGAATCGCCGTTAGGGCCGGCGATTCTCAGCCACGTTGAATAGGGTGACTTGGCGACTCCCCACGAATCCCCATGCATGGCGATTCACAGCTAAAAACCGGCGATTGGCAGGCGAATGTTAAATCAGGATCACTGTGACCAACGATTCTGGCTCATTGAATACCGCCCTTAGTGTTATAGCTATGCACAGTATCTCTGCTGGTCAGGAGTATACTGTGTTAGGCAAGTAGCCTATATGGCACAGCTATTTTATGGCATTGTATGCCTTGTATACTTGTAGTGTATTGTCTTAACTGTGCCTTTAGCTGCCGGTTCACAATGCAATAATACTGCAATGTCTTCCAGGGGTACCAGTCCCAATGAGTCTGGGGCTCTGGCGTGGATGTCTTGTACATCCTGTAATGCTGGCCTATGCCCCCATGACTAGTACAGGGCGGCTTATGCGCAAGCTGCTACAATGCATGGGCGATGCCCACGGCTACAGCCTCCTCTCAGGAGCCTGCTTGGGCCACTTTCTTTACTCAGTTGCCGATGCAGCTAGTAGACCAGTTATCTGCACCACCCCTGCTGCCTTGGATCGGCATCATCCCTTGGGCGAGTGCTTATCTGCCTCCAGACAAGGTCCCCAGAAACGCCGTCCCTGTCCTTGGCGGGTGTAGCTCCCCGCACAGTGGAAGTACTCTGTACCCGCAGGTAGACGCGGGATACCCCCGTCGTCCAGACTCCTCCGTCAGCAGACACAGATGAGGACATCTTGGATTAGCAGTCGACAACGGTATGGAAGATGGGGGGCCCTGTGAGGTGAATCACCCAACTCGTCTTGAGGTGCCGACCTGGGTCTCAGCTGTCAAATAGGTCCTTACCTTAAACGACCCTGCTGAGCTGCCTACACCTTTGGGAGACTCCCTAGGTGTATTCTGGGTTTATTCCATAAATCAGTGAACGCGACTAAGGTCATCAGTTGGGAGATTCCTAAGTGGAAGTTTAGCTTGCCATTGGCGGTTTCCCTTCCTTTTACCCCCTTCCACAGGAGGACATGCCCCAGGCATCTGCTTGGGTGGCTAAGGCCTTAGTTGCGTGAGCAGCTTCTTTCGCGGCGGACGCTGCATAAGGGGTATCTGAGGAAACTCTGCTGCCTTCTATTGAGCATCCCGTGACACTTTACCTGGGGGTGGCGGCTCTGGAAATTACACCACTCACCTCCAGAGTGTCACCTTCGGCCATAGCTGCGCACACATACTGGTGTCTGCGCTCTTGGAAGGCCCGAACTCAAAAACCCTTTGAGGGTTCCTTCTTTGGGCCAGAGCCAGATTTGGGGGCCGGGTTAGATACTGTTCGGCAGTGGATATCCCTTCTGGGGGATTGGCGTCTGGCTCTACAGTCCAGATCAGACATCTTTCTCCCCCTGGTGGGTGTCTGTGCATGGGGGCCCTGGGGTTGGTGGTATCGGCCTTCGCATTGGCAAAATATGCTCAGTTCCATTCCCGCCCTCTACAGGGAAAGATTCTCTCCAGGTGGTTGGGACCCTACCACAAAATCCGGGCCCAGAAGGTCACCTGGTCTCCAGCAGAGCCCCCCCTACCTTTTTCCTAGTGGCTTCGGGACAGAACCTCACTACTGGATCCACCAGTAGACACTCCTAGCCACGCATGCTAGCCTCTGTGTTTGGGGGGTGGTCACTTGTCAGAGGTCGTTCTGGCGGCCCAGCTCTCCATCATCGTCCTCGAACTGAGGACAGTCTTCCGGGCAGTCCACCTGGCGGAACCTTGACTTAGGGGTCGAACGGTGCAGGTCCAGTCGGACATTGCGACAAGGGTGGCTTATGTTAACCACCAGGGTGGCACTGGCTGTCAGCCCGCTATGGCGGAAGCATCCTGCATCTTCAGAGATGTTCCCTGCTCTTTCAGCAATCTTTATCCCGGTAGTCCTGAATTGGGTGGTGGTCTTCCTTGGCCATCAGACCCTGGATGCCGACGACTTGACCCTCCATCGGGAGGCGTTTCAGATGCTGGTACAATGATGGGGCCCAACTGAGGTGGCCTCTTGCCATACCCACAAACCACCACTGTGCCAGGTCCAAGTCTTGCGACCCGGGGGGGGGGGGCATGCCTGCTAGACGCCCTGTCCACTCTGGCCGTCCACTTTTCCTACTCTTGTGAATGACTTGCAAGCTGAAGTCGGAGGGCGGCATGTTTTTGGTTGCTCCACCTTGGCCCAGACAGATCTTGTTTTTGGATCTGCGGTCCCTGTCATTAGCCCCTCCTATTCGCTTACCCCTTTGCACATGCCCCTTCTCCCTCTCCCGTTGAGACCTCCCGGTTAAGACCCAGTGAGTTTCAGTCAACAGTGACCTCCACCATGCTCAAAGCGAGGAAACCTTCCTAGACTGGGGTGTACCATCACATATGGAGGGCTTACTTTTCCTGGGGCGAACTCTAGGCTTCAGATTCTGAGATTTACTGCCTGGCTAGGGTTCTGTCCTTCTTGCAGAAGAGGCTGGGTTGCGTTTATCATCTTTAAAGGTTCAGATTTCTGCCTTGTACATCTTGTTCCGTCGACGGGTGGCCCTGTTGACGGATGTCTGCACATTCCTGCAGGGTTTCTTGCATATACAGCCTTCCTTTGTTGCACCGTGGGATCTCTCTAATCCTGTCTGCTTCAGGGCCCACCTTTTGTGCCCTTGCGGTCAGTTCACCTGGAAGATCGTTTTCTTGTTGGCAATAGCTTTGGCCAGGGGAGTCTCTGACCTGTCAGCTCTGTCCTGTAAGTCCTTTTTTTCTTAGTCTTTCGTTCTAACCAGGCGATTCTTTGTACCGTTCCTTCTCACCTACCTTTGGTGTCCAGCTTTCATGTCAACCAAGACATTATTGTTCCGGCATTAAGACAGTCTGTTACCATGGCTTGGTCCTCCTTAGATGTTGCCCCGGCCGTGGCGCATCTATGTGCGCCGCTCTAGGCCGTTACGCTAGTCTGTCTCTCTCTCCCTCTCTCCATTCCTCCCCTATATGGTTTTTGGATGACAGTGGCCAGCTCGCTGGATTCGCTCTGGCAGGCATATTTGGGTGCCTCCCTCACGGTACCGGCGGGGATTCGGGCACATTACTTTAGGTCTGTGGGGGTGTCCTGGGCTGTTAGGTGCCATGCTACAGTTGAGCAAATTTGCAGGGCGGCGACATGGCCATCTGCCAATACTGTGTTGTGTTTTTGCGCTTTTGATGCGTTTGACTCCCGGGACTCTGCCTCCGGCCAGAGTGTTGGCTGCGGCACAGGCGTGCTCCCACCCATAGGATGTCCCATTGTCAAAGCCTGTGGCCCCCTGACGTCTCCCGAAGTAGAAAACTTTGCCTGCTCTACTTCCGTTACTGTTAAGTTACGAATATGTTATATTGTTCCTCGGTTGAGGGTACTAACGTGTTCAAAATGTGTTTCTGTGTGGTGCTGGTCTTCTCTCGTCTCTGCCTTGGCTTGTTAAACTGAGCTTCCTTGCCTGGAGGCGGGGTAGAGAAGGGGAGGAGCACAGCTGCCTGGGAGGCAGTTAAGTTAAACCTCTAGGGTGCTGGTGCTCTCTCACTACCCATTGTCAATGCCTGTGGCCCCTGACCTGGTAAATCTTTCTTCGAGGACATCTCGTTTTATGTATCAAATGTCAGTTCTCTCAAGCCTCATTGCATTGCGGACTCCTAATGTTCTCCAGGTGGTGCATAGACAGGTTTATTATCTTGACCTTTCTAGTGCTTTTTTTCTTTAGAATTTTATATGGCAGTTTTCTCTAGAAGCATTCAGTAACTTTACAGCAAGTAGAACATCCACATACAAACACCAGCAAATCTATTTGGGTGATTCTCGCCCAATAGAGGCAGCACACTTGGGCTCACTGTGCATTATTATCCTAGATGGAGTAGGTTGCGCCTTGAATAGATCACATTGAATAGATGTGGTTGCATCATTCAAACGCTAGGCATAGAATCGCACCATAACAATCAGTTTGATGTATTTTTCATTCCGTCCATGGGTGTACCAAGTGAGACAACCTCGTTTGGTGCACTACAAAGGAAACAAGACCTATCTGTGAAAACCTATACTCTATCAGGCCTGGTCACCATCTGTTTTAATACTACACATCCCAGCATGCCCTGCCACAGTTGTAGCATTCTCTATTGGCGAAACCGTGGCAATGCATGCTGGAAATTGTAGTTTCACAACAGCTGAAGAGGCACAGGTTGGCCAGGCCTGCTTTATATTTTGTAGTGCAGTGTGTCCACAAAGGAAGAGTCTGTGGCACACTGCACTGGTTGTTGCTGGGTGGGTGTGTTAACAGTGGGGGGTTGAGAGCTTTCTGTAAGTGCACAACAATTGCGCAGCACTGGATGTATGCCTGAAACATTTGAGTAAGGAAGGTGGAAGACTATTAAGAGTAGTCATATATTCTAGCAAAAAAATGCTGATTCGGAGGAGAGGTTCATTCTGTCTCTGCAGGACTGGTTCAGTATTTTATGCCGAGTCTTACGTTTTTTTACATAAATAGTTTTATGGAAAGATGCTTGGTCTTAAACTGGGAACATATTAGATGTTGTAGCATGGCATAACCAGTGGTATAATTTAGAGTTAAGCTGTATGCATGACCAGCCTGAAGATGTGATCAATAACTCATGGTAATGCATGATGGCGGATGAAGTGAATTATTTTAAAGTCCAGATTTGTGTGAATTGGCCATGTTCAAAATATTGTCTGTGTACCCAGCTTAAAGGCCCATATACACTTGACGATTTTCAGCTGAAAATCGCCTAGTGTGTATGGCCCAGCGCTTCCCGACTAACAATGATGAGCGCTCCCGCATCATCGCTAGTAAAGCCCAGCGTCGGCTGGTTTTACCAGCATGCCAGAGATGATGGATGGTTTTTTATCCATCATCTGTGTGTGGATGCAGCGGGCTGAAACATGGTTATCCACTTGCAGCCAGTGTACCGCCCTGCTCCATATCAACAGCACCTGTCAGTCCACCCCGTCCGACTCTGCAAGTCTTTCCAGCTGCCCACTCCCAGGTCCGTCTGTCAGTCACCCCTCCCCACGCAGTAGCTCCAGGTCCTTCAGCCGCCGCAGCAGCAGCTCCATTGCTGCTAAAAAATAGTAAGAGGCTTTATTCCTTTCCTGCATGTTTCGGGCGATTTGCCCATCCTCAATGTGCTCATATACCCGAAAAAGTATTGTATTTATATTTTTTTCGGTACTTATGTAGTATCTCGACGCCCGATTTTGAAATCGGGTCCATCGCATCCGACCAAATCACATGCGATGCGATCGACCCGATTTTCCATAGGATTCATTGTAAAAATGGTCTTGTTCATTTCCTCACTATCCAAGTGGGCATGGAGTTAGATATAAATCTCTGTGGCGAGCGAAGCGAGCCACCGAGCCAGAAGCGTGGCGAGCGCAGCGGATTATTTTGGTGACATGGAATACATTTTAAATCTGCGGGGCTCGGTGGCTCGCTTCGCTCTCCACAGGTTTATATCCAACTCCATGCCCACTTGGATAGTAGGGAAATGAACAAGACCATTTTTACAATGAATCCTATGGAAAATCGGGTCGATCGCATCACATGCGATTTGGTTGCATGCGATCATCGCATCGCATCTGATTGTATGCCTTAACTTAAGGCATACAATCAAAAAATCGGGCGTCCAGATACTACATAAGTACCTTTTTTTTTTTTTTTCACTTTTAGTTTGCTGATTATGTTTCTATGGCAACCACCGTGCTTCAGGAAGCTGGTGAGCGGTGCTTAAGGATGACGTGTCATGCAGGATCAGCCCATGGTGAGGCACCTGTGTTGACGTCATAGGCGTCAGCGCTAATGAACGGGCAACACGCGGTAACCGTCCTCAGGGAGCACATCTGTTCCCTGAGGATGGGCAAATCGCTCGAAACATGTAGGCCCAGCGATCCGTTCTGAATCAGGCCCCAGAACAGAAATGCACTGATATTTAAGGGCCCCTGCTCCCACCCTTGGAATACAAACCCAGCCCATTATGTAAATATCCTTTTATAATGAAAGCTTTTCAGCAAAGTCTTTCGCCTCCTGAAAATCTCTTGCTTTTTGGGGAAAATAGCTCAGTGTGTACGCACTACTTTGGTTAAAGATTTATCTTTCAGCGATTTTGGCAAAGTCTTTTAAAATTAAAATCTCTAAGTGTGTATGGGCCTTTAGACTAATTCCCTTGGGAAACACTTTCTACAGTTCATTTACATGGACGTATGTGTGTTTGGTGAAATGGATTTATGTGTTTAATTAAGTATTGTATTTTTTTCCCTTCCCTCTTGTACAGTAATTTTATTCAAAATGAGAACTCTCCAAATATGTCTGCAACATTAGGACTTCAAGGAGGAAACTTTGGAGGGCAAAACAGACCGAATGACCCTCGGTTTACGCGTTACTAAACATTTTTATAGTTTTAATGTTTGACAATACTGTGTTTTTTTTTGTTTAAGTAGAGTTGTGCTTGTATTATCAGACTGCTTTACTTTGTAATAAAACTTCTTCATAATTAAAGAAGATTGACATCAAACGCTAAACTGTTGCAAAAAGCAAAATGTTTGTGGTTTTTCTTTTTATGATGCTGTTCACTAGCCACTTTTATAGTGAAAAACTTGTCCACTAAACTCATGTTGTATAAAAAATAGAAACACATGTTTGAGACATGTTTCACACTAAATTGTCAGAAACCATTTCTTCACAAACTTTTCCAGATTCCTTAAAGGAAACAATCATTCTCTGTTATCACATCCCCAGGGGGAGCCACTCTGCCACAGATTAAAGCCCATCTCTGAACAAGACTATGTTCTAGAGACCATAAAAAAGGGAGTGGGAGGAGCTGGCCTCTATACACCAGATGGGAGGTTCCGGTGTAAAAAACTTCCTGTCAAACCTTTAGGGACCTGGGGGACTAACCCATTGCCATGGGGCATTTAAAAGAAATAGAATTATCAATGATGTAGAACTCGTTAATTTCTTCCTCTGAACATGACGGGGTTGTAAGCACTGGCACAGCAACATCTTCCCCATGCGGTATAGGTTCTATGTCAGGATAATACTTGAGCTTCTGTACTGATTAAATCCTTTAATGTTGAAAGCACATAAAGTTGTCAGTTTTTTTTTTTTTTGTGTCCACTATGGGTACACCAAAGCTTCCATCCTGGTGACACAGCTCAACCATGGGATGTAGTGGTGCCAGAGCAGCCTTGGCACCTATGCTATGAGTTAAGAGGCAGGCTCATCCCCTGCTGCATCCCACAAATCACAGGAGTGTGTGCATATGTTATGGGCTGCGTGTTGCAGCCCATTTAGAGTTTTCGTTAATTTCTCTTCGCTAATTGCAGGTTTCAGTCTGACGTTTCCTGGCGAAACGTCTTTACACTGTGGAAGCACAGCAGAGGCTGAGAGAAGCACATCCTGGTCAGATTTCTGTTTGTTATGGAGATAGAGCTGCTTTCTCCCAGCACAGCGCTCTGACCTCCCCACCAGGGCACTTCCAAGAGACACCTTTCTCAAGGGGAGACACTGGGAGGTAGAAGAAACAGCAAACAGCGGCTGAAGTAGGAGGGCGCAAAAAAGGCTTTCCCTCCCCGCTGAAGCAGAGACTTGCCCTTTTCACCACTAGTCTGGTGCCCTTTTCCCCCACACTGTAGAGCTGAAAGGGAGGTTTTTCTAACGGCCCAGCTGGATGCTGGGAGTGTTCCAGGTCTGTGAGGACCGGGCACCAAGGAGCACTGTCTTTAAGGCACAGGTCTTCAACCTGTGGCCCTCCAGATGTTGTGGAACTACATGTCCCAGCATGCCCTGAGTTTTTTTGGCATGCTCTTATAGGAAAAAATGTGGCAATGCATGTTGGAACATGTAGTTTCACAACATCTGGAGGGCCACAGGTTGAAGACCCATCCTTTAAAGGCATGGGTCCTCAAACTGCGGCCCTCCAGATGTTGTGAAACTACAAATCCCAGCATGCCTTGCCACAGTTTTAACACTCCCTTATAGCAAAACTGTGGCAAGGCATGCTGGGATTTGTAGTTTCACAACATCTGGAGGGCCGCAGTTTGAGGACCCATGCTTTAAGGCATTGCAGCCTGTAGCTCCTCCCCCTAATACCCCTTCCTGTCTTTAGACCAGTTTTTTCCTTGGTGCTCTGAGGAACAGGGCGCATTTTTCAAGCAGAGGGCTGTTTCAGACCTTAACACTTTATTTTATGTCTCTTTTTCTTTCTTTATTTTTCACAAGTCAGGGCTGCAGCACTGACATACAGTGGCGCTTCAACTCCAGCGACTGACACGCTGACCTGTCGGCCAGCGTTACTCAGTCACCTCCCTGCACTAGGAGGGAGCCGCGGCTGTGGGAAGCTATACGCGGTTCACACCACCGGTGAGGGGTGATGTGTCCGTCGGGTCCTTGCAGTGGCACCCGTCTTATGCGGCGTATACCGCTAGACCACCAGGGCTTTTAATAGGGTAAGGCTTAGCCTGTGTGGTTCCAGGTGAAAACTGAGTTACCTCACTCCTCCGCCCCACCCCCTCGACTGTAACTTGCTCCTGAGGGAATTGCTTGTCTATTGAAGTTGGAACTAGAGAAGGCATACAGTACGTCAATAAACTGTGTAAATCCCACTGCACTAATGGAAATTGGATGCTAGATGTACGTCTAATGCCAGCATAGTTACTATGGCCTCAATCTGCTATATGACTGTGTGACTGGTGTCATACTTTCTTCCTTGTAAAACTAATTAGTATTCCAAAACAGAATTTTCCCACCAGCCAAGTATAGTTACCGTACAGTACTGGTGGGGTCAGGCCTAGACATTGAAAACCGTGGACTCTTGGGCTCTGCTTGGAAATTTGTGATATCTGAATGCACAGTTAGTTAGTGTGCTTTAACAAGCTTTATTTTTTTATTTTTAGAGACGGAGGAGAGCTTTTCAAACTGAAACTGAACCGCAAGTCATGAACATAGGTCAAGGCCTTAGCCTTTCCTTGCCACTTCCTGTTCTAAATAGCATGTTGTCCAGTTAGCATTTCTCTGTACATAAAAAAAAAATCTTAAAACCAGCGCTGGCTGAATTTCTCAAATTTGAATAAATAAATTTAAAAGACTGCTTCTTCAGAACGTAACAATTATTATGCAGACATGAATTAGAATAAAAATATAAAATATATAAAAACGTGTTTTAAAAGCCTCTTTATAAGGGACTGTGAATTGTATGAAGTAGTTCTATATCTAGGATGCAGATTCAATCAGAACATGGTCATTTAAATGCAGCAAGAGGTATATTACCAGGTGGCAGTAGGAGTCCCCAAAGAGGCATGTCTTGTCCACAATGATGTTTGTAAGGGTATCCAAAGTACATTATTGAAAAGGTCAAATCCTTATTACCCTTTTTACACCAGAGGTTGGACCCGGGATATTGCCGCTCCAGTCCAGGGCGCTGTGTAAATGGGCTGGGAAAAAAAAACGTGGGTACTGTTCCCCGGGAATCTGACCCGGCAAATGTTCAGGGTAACGAGGCTTATTCGGGGCTCAGGGTGGTGTAAATGGTCATTATCAGGGTTATTTGGCGGGTAGAAGGGCGCGAAGAGCTGATTGGTGCTTCTGCGGCTCTGGCAGATTGTCATCTGCCAAAGACCCGCACATGGAGCAGAAGCAGCGTTACCACGCTGTTTGTAGCCTGTACCCTACACTATAGCAACAGTCTGCTGGAAGCACTCTCCACAGTGTGTTTACAGCATGGGTCTTCAAACTGTGGCCCTCTAGATGTTGTGAAACTACAAATCCCAGCATGCCTTGCCACAGTTTTAACACTCCCTTATAGCAAAACTGTGGCAAGGCATGCTGGGATTTGTAGTTTCACAACATCTGGAGGGCCACAGTTTGAAGACCCATGGTTTACAGCCTCATCTGCAGCAACACACGCTGGCTGTCACAGTGTGTCCCACAGCATCACCCTCAGCCTGACTGTTTGGCAGACCCCAAACCTGCAATGCTGGGATCAGACCCCTCCCTTTCTTGTGACCTAATCTTACACAGCCCAAAAGGTCCGTTTTTAATGACAGCTGCAAGGAAAGGCAGGGCTGATCCATTTTCAGTGTAAAAGGGCATTACCTGGGAATAACCTGGATTGAAGTGCAGTGTAAATGGGGTCTGAGGCAGAGGCATGCCCTGGCAATGTCCAGTGTTCAATTTCCCGGGCCCTACCTGGCATTCTGGTGTAAAAGTGGTATATGTTGCAAGAAAGGAACATATATAAGATGTTTGTAATTTGGTGTGTCCAGAAAAAGGTGGAATCAGCAATCCTTGGGAGAAATGAGGGTACTTATGTAATATCTGGGCTCCCGGTTTTCTTATGAGACCGCGTCCGCTCGCCACGCTTCGGGCATTGTGGCTCGCTGCGCTCGCCACACTATATAAAATCAATTCCATGCGTAGTTGGATAGTAGGGGTATGAAAAAAAAGGGGTGCATTTAACATGGGAGCCCAGATAATACATAAGTACCGAAATGATGATTGTAAAAAGCAATCCTCAATGGTGTGGTGTAAATTTATGGCGTCAGCGCTATGCGTTTCTCTGGGTTGTGTCTACCAGCTTCATCAGGAGCAGAATGGTGTCTCAATAGAATCCATATATACCCTGTAGTTAATTGGGCAATGAATTGCAGCTGTGTGCTGCTCAATAAGAAAGAAGAAGCCGTCCAAAATCTAACAAAGCATAATCTTAATATTTATATGTCACAGTGAGGAATATAGTTATAATTTATCCTTCTGGAGACATCAGGGGCCACAGCTTTACAGTGGGTAGTGGAGTGGGAGTGAGCACCAGCACCATAGAGGTTAAACTCCAACTGCCTCCCAGGCAGCCGGGCTCCTCCCCTCTTCAACCCTGCCTCCAGGCCAAGGACTTCAGTTTTTTTGGGTGCTGGCAGGAGCTAGATGCACCCACTAGAGGGGCTGCTGTTTTAGCAGCCAAACTTCTTTTTATTTATATATTTTTTATCTTCTTTTACACTGACCCTGTCAGTGACAGAGCAGCAGCACTGGGGGTCTGTACAGACCCCTGCGCTGCTGGCTCCATCACCCATGTCCGGCGCTGCATTGCCACTCAGGTGAGGACCTGCAGCGGGCACTGGGGAGCCTTCATCCGCTGCCGGGGACCACAAGTGCTTGTGCACAGAGTAACACGCTCCCCGTCGGGAGCGCGTGCGATAGCGCAGCGAGGCACACACAGTGGCTGTTACAGCCTGCGAGGGGTGACCGCCAGCGGAGCTAGCAAGCGGTCGGCCGAGTCGCCCATCCCGCTGCACCCACAGGGTACTTTGTTTGTGGGCAGCAGCGCTGGTACGCGGGGCCTCCCGGCACGTGCCGGATCCCTGCCAATTTACCGGCGCTGCATGAGGACTCAAATCCCTGGTGGCCATTTGTAAGCAGGGGAGGAGACACACACACGACTGCACATGAGGAGGGACACGGAGGAGCTCCTTGAAACCCGGGGTTCCACTCCTTCACTTCCAGGAGGCTTGGGCACGTCCCCCCTGTACCTCTCCTGCGGGACACATTTAACAGTTTCTTAGTGTTCCAACCAGCTATGGCTGCTGCAAGAGCTTAGTGCCATTTGCTTTTCATTGCATTGCATGCTTATGTATGCTTGCTGTATTCTGGGTACCTTATTAACCCATTAACTGCTGAACAGTGTATTTGGGGGGTTATTCTAGTTCACTCTTTCTGACAAAATCCTTCTTAGGGGGGGTACACACCAGAACGATTAGGGCTCAATTCCATCAATCTGGATCCAATTCCGACCGATTGGATGCAGATTGTGTGTAGATTGGGCATGTTTAGGTCCAATTCCGATCCGATTCCAATCCGATGCGCGTCCCCGCTGTCGTTTTACAGATCCTACCTGCTGCAGTGAGGATCTGTAAAAGATCCATTCAACTGGATACAGACTCAGATCGGATTGGGATCAGATTGGATGCAGATCGTTAGCAGATTGTGTGGCTCCAACAGATCGTGCGAGCATCACACAATCTGCTAACGATCTACTAACAATCAGGATCGTTCTGGTGTGTACCAGGCCTTAGATGGACAAAAACATGTGCACTGCAGGGGGGGCAGATGTAAAATGTGCAAAGAGAATTAGATTTGGGTGAGTTATTTTGTTTCTGTGCAGGGTAAATACTGGCTGCCTTATTTTTACACTGCAATATAGATCTCACTTTGAAGTAAACCCCCACCCAAATCTAATTCTCTCTGCACAAGTAACATCTGCCGCCCTGCAGTGCACATGGTTTTGTCCATCTAAGAAGGATTTTGTCAAAGAGTGAACTAGAATAAGGCCCTTGATGTCATATTGTACTTCAATAATTCAGCCCTCCTGTATTAACAGTAATTATGCCCAACAAGGGAAAGTCCAAGAGGGGGGGGGGGGGCCCCAGCATTGCTGTCATGCACGGCCTGTAATGCGGGCCTATCTCCCCTGGACTATGTACAGGACGGCTTATGTGCAAGCTGCAACATTGCGCAGGCGCTGCCTACGACCCCCTCTCAGGACAAACAAATACAGGAAGAGGGTAACTGTGCTAAGTGTGAGACAATGTGTAAGCAGCAGTAAAGAATCCTTGAAAAAGATGCATGCAGCTGTGAAACGCATAGGCTCTTGCATTTTTATTGAAGCTCTCAGGACAAGTCACCCTCATCACCAGAGACAGGATTATATGCAACAAAAAAAGCTTGCAATATGCATGCAAACATGCATTTAAAATATGCATGAAAAGTGTTAAAATATTTAAAAAAGTAATTTTTAACTTATTTATTTAAAAATCAGCATACAATTAGTTGCAAATAAACCTCAAAAATAGGCCCACAGCATCTGCAGATGTCAGGATGCTGGCTGCTACAGCAGACTGCAGCGTCCAAAGCTTTTCTTGCATCAACTGCACGGACCCTCATCTCCAGCGCCGATGGATCAAATGTCAGCATAGCGTGTGAGGGCGGCACTGTGACACAGCATTTTCTCCCTGCCACGTGATGTCACAAGCCTTACGCCCGCCTCCTCTGCCTCAGAAGTCTATCTCTTAGTGTAAAGTCCCAGGCCAGGTACAGGCAAAGGTTCAAGAGCTTCGTAATGGCATCCGCCCTAACTGACTTTTATCAACATGTGTTGGCAGCCTAGAGCAGTGACAAAAAAACGACAAAAGAAGGAAGAACAAAAAGGCTTTTTGGGGCACACTTTAATGTGAATTGATTGTAGAATTTAATAAATAACTTTTAATGAATGATTAGTACTAAAAAGAGGGTGTACGTATTGAATCAAATCAACAAATTACACGTCGTAGGTATAAAGTATTTTTTCAAGACATTAGTGGCGAAAATAGCAAAGGCAAAAATTATAATTATACTCCCTTAGTCACCAAGTCATGTATACACTAATGCATAATATTTCAAAAGGTATGAGGTGACCGGAGCAGAAAGAGTCAGAGACGCATGACACTTGTCCCTTACTGCTGATGTTGATATTGTTCCCAGTGCAAAGCGATAGAAAAAGAAGAAGAATAAGAATAGAGGACTCCCTTAGTCAGACAGAGGTGTATCTGCTGTCCACGTTTTAATTTCAGCAACTGGTATTCCCAAACGGGCTTCCAATGAGGTACTAGCCAGTCCAATCACTGCTTAGCTGCTGAGTGCGGGATGGTATTCAGGCGAGCCAGTGATGTATGGCCGTATTGAACACGGATGAGAGTACCGCAATGCCTTATAATGGGAAGCAAAGATGTGCTTCTGATTTTTGTTCAGCGAGCATTCGGTCACCCTGTTGCTGGTGCATTGCAGGGGGATCAGGTTCACCAAAACAAATGAGAGTCACGGAAGATTAGAATAAATAAGTACAAGGGAATGGATATCAATGACACCTCTTCTGCTTTCCACCATCAATCATAGATATCAAATGGCAGATGAGAGTGAAAGTAGTCACCGATTATGCCAAACAGAAATAGAGGGTTCAGAGAGAAGTCCCAGGACTTGATCTCAGAAAAATGAGTAATTGTACCCTTATCTCCACTCCGGGAGCAATAAAGCTGGTGTCGGTATTGGTTTCACTGATCACCACTCCATATTGTAGGGATGCTTTGATGAGGGATAGAGATTTTCAGTACAGTGAATGTATAGTCAAAACAATAGTAAATTTTTAACCATGCAATGTATGACAATCAAGTACATTCACACACATGGCAGACTTGAGAAAAATTGCCTGGTGTGTAGCCAGGGTTTTAGTATGGAGAGCAATGGTAACATATAATCCTGGCTTTTAGCTGACTAGAGGATAGTCAGGAGAATTTTATGCGCAGTCAATACTTTCAAACTATTGATGAAAATTATCACAGAAAAGAATGTATAATGCACACATAGACAGGCTGACAATTTTAGCATTTAAAGCAACCATTTAAGACAGTACTCATCCAGAGGGGCCATGTAACCACACTTAATGCGATATGCAATGGTGCTCATTAGCTCAGAGCATAATAAACGAGCAACCAGTATATAATGCACTTATTTGATGGATGCTTATGGTAACTGTCAAAAAACACACATGAACAGAACAGTCCAATCACAGCTATAATGGGTAGTCGCAGCTGTAAATAGCTCAGAGCATAATAAACGAGCAACCAGTATATAATACACTCATTTGATGGATGCTTGTGGTAACTGTCAAAAAAACATACATGAACCGAACAGTCCAATCACAGCTATAATGGGTAGTCGCAGCTGTAAATAGCTCAGAGCATAATAAACGAGCAACCAGTATATAATACACTTATTTGATGGATGCTTATGGTAACTGTCAAAAAAACATACATGAACAGAACAGTCCAATCACAGCTATAATGGGTAATCGCAGCTGTGAAGGACCGCTGATGATATTGGCTGCCGCGGCTGAGACCACGCTGCATATACCACATTCACTTCGTGAGATGTGGATGCAGGCTATGGTCTCCAAGTCGGGCTAGCCAGAATAGTTTTACCTGCCCAGGAGACGTTGGTGGCGTTTGGAATTAGGTCAGCGCTTGTCAGCGCTTGTGCGGTGATGGCGTCCGGGACAATAAGAAAAAGGGAGCAGCGTGTTGCGCCGGGATTCAGCAGAGGGGGAGGTGTGTCAGAGGCGTGTACCTCTTACACGTGTTTCGCCGGTAGGCTTGATCACAGATGACGTGTGGTCAAGGGATTCCCCCAGTCTAACTATATAGAGAGGGTACGGCCAATGAACATTAATCCAAAATTGATTGATGGAGATGCAGGCCAATGGGGAGAGAGAAACGGTGGAATGTAACGTATGGAGTGAATCAATGGATAATTAGAGATCGCTCCTACTGTTTAGTAGTGTGTTGCTGCGCAATTGCTGCCGTAGGTGGGAAGGAGGTAAAGTTAATAATCAAGTCCACGTGAATGGCACATAGATAATAGTGATATGGGGTGTGATGGCGGGGCGCCCCTGGCTTTGCGCTAATATTATAGTATGAAGGGAAATTGTAGAGATAATGACGCATCTAGCAGTCATATGGAAAGAATGGAGATCAAATGGAGAAAAAGAAGAGAAGGACTGCAAATTGGTGCCCTAACTAATTACCTTGTAAACCCCCGGTAGCCCCCAAGGGATATGAAAAAAAGGGGGGGGGGGAATTAGAAATAAACTAAATACAATATGTATATAAGTAAAACTAGATATAAATGAAATAATGAAATAAAATAAAAGTAAATGAATAGAAATTACTTATGAAGATAAATATGAAAAGTGGATTAGCAAAGCATGAATATACGGAGAGAAAGTCCCCAGGAGTCAAAACTATTTGTAAGGGACAATAACTAGATATTGCCTGGAGGTCATCCTCAGTGGTTGGGCTTGGTAATGCGGATACCCAAGATATAGGTATGAGGTGTAATAGCCAAATAATCATCGCCTCCTGAAAACTAATAGATTAGTGAAGTAACAGGTATGTGGCGTTGAGGCAATATGGATTTTACACATGAGGTGGTTGTGGTTGTGATTGTGGCACAACGGTAGGGTGTCACAAAGTGTAATAGTCACGTGACTAGTACGGGGACCTGAGAATGGGAATGGAATTAGGATGAAATTAGAAATAAGGTTCCCCACTCTGCGCACATATTTCCCCAGCCTGCACACTCTACCACTACCTGGCCAGCAGCAGCAGGGCAAAGCAGTGCTGTGACTCTACGGCTGGGGCAGCAGGCAGGACTGCTGTCCTGGCGGCAGCGGTGTCTGAGGGGGCCCCAGCAGAAACTCTGCTGCCTACTATAGTGTTGATAAATCAGGCTGCCCTCTACTTAGGCGAGGCAGCTCTTGATTCCGCTACTCTCTCCTCTAGGGTGTCAGCTTCGGCAGTGGCCGTTCGCAGATCCCTATGGCTGCGTTCCTGGAAGGCTGACACTGACTCAAAGAAATCTAGTGTACGGGTAGGTATCCAGAGATACCAGATTTTGGGGTCGATCCTCAACACCAGCGCTGACTTAAAATTATGAACCACACCTCCCTTAGAGAATGGTGGCGTCTCCTCTTCTCCAAATATAGAATCACTTAATGAGAAAACCAGGCACCAGTCAGGTCATCATCTGGTGAATAGTGAAATGGCATAATAGTGCAAAACCTCTTTATTACAATGACATGTATAAAACAAAACAAAAGAATCCAGGAGATGAAAAGGGTGGAATTTACCAGACAAGCTGGAGAACCAGATGGATATGGCTCTCAAGAAAGGCATAAGGGATGGTGAGATGTTTTTCCCGGGTCAACCACCGCTACAGTCCTAATTGTATGGATCCAACCGTCTCAAACTCCTGGTCCAAATGAAACACAGCAGCTCCGCTCCGACGCGTTTCGGACACCAAATGTGTCCTTTTTCAAGGAGTATGGTGATACATTTGGTGTCCGAAACGCATCGGAGCGGAGCAGCTGTGTTTCATTTGGACCAGGAGTTTGAGACGGTTGGATCCATACAACTAGGACTGTAGCGGTTAGGGAATTATTGAAAAAGTGGACCGGACAGACGATGACCTGACTGGTGCCTGGTTTTCTCATTAAGTGATTCTATATTTGGAGAAGAGGAGATGTCACCATTCTCTAAGGGAGGTGTGGTTCATTATTTTAAGTCAGCGCTGGTGTTGAGGATCGACCCCAAAATCTGGTATCTCCGGATAGCTACAGTACACTAGATTTCTATTCACTGCCACAGGGAAAGGCAGTATTTGGGATCGGACCTCCTCCTAGCAGCTTGCCCATATTGTGCACACATTTTGTTGCGCAGGACTCTTTCTGGTGTGAACTGACTCAAAGAAGGCTTTGGAGGCTCTTCCCTTCTAGGGTTCCCTCTTATCTGGTCCTGAACTGGATAAAATGGTTGCTACGGTGGCAGCTTAAAAAACTGCCTTCCTACCATCCACCCCGGCTCCACGGGCTACTTTTCAGTCCTTTCGTTTCCAGGGACGTGGTAGGGGACAGGCCTTCTCCTCCAGATCTTACCAGGGGGGCAGATCCTCCCTTCCTAGAGGCAGGCATCCCTGGGCCACCAGACGCCCTGACCCCAAGCCTGCGGACAAGCCTTCCGCATGACAGGGTGGGCCCCCACCTGGGTCTGTGGGGGTGTCTTGGGCTGTTCGGGGCGGTGCAACAGCTGAGAAAATTTGCAGAGCTGCGACCTGGTCATCAGCTGGTACTTTTTTATGTTTCTCTTTCAATGGTCCTGGTGACACAGCTTCACATTGGGATGTAGGAGGGTCCGCAGGAGCCAGGCACCTATCCTAAAGCTTTTGGAGGGTAGGCTCCTCCCCTACTGCATCCCAGACTCCTCAGTTCGTGTTAGGTGCCCACTGGAGTGGGTGCTATTCTAAAGGGCTGCCGGAGCAGCCGAAGGAGTAGAGTTAGTTAGGGTTTTTATTATTTTATTAACTTTTACACTAGCTAGGTAGGCACAGTGTGAGGATTCTCATTAGTGAATCCTCACACTGCTAGCGCAGCAGGAGCTGACAGAAGCGCGTCCTGTCAGCTCACTGTGCACAGGGGAGATGCTGTCTGGCCTCCCTGTGCAGCGCTTACAGCTTCTTTTAAGAAGCTGCCTGGGCTCCGGTGCGCTCTGAAACCGGCTTCACGCTAGGTGGGGATCATGGGGGACAGGCGCTCCGTGATGGCGGTGGCCATTTTCTGCGGAGCTTACACACTGAGCTCATATATGAGAGGACCGCAGTGTGTTACAGGCATGTTCCGAGTGGTCCCCAGCTGAGGGGGAGATACTGGAACTAGGAGATCCTACAATGGGAGCGGCTGTCTGGGGGTAGTTGGCGCCAAAAGTCACAGACCCCGCAGCAGCAGGGACTTGGTCCTTTCCCTCACTCTGTTTTGGCGCCATTCAGAACGCTTGCAGCGGAGCTGAGCTGGCTTACAGATCCTGACAGAGTGATTGGATTTCCTGGGCATCGCTTTCCCCATTCTGAAGACTACAGAAAGCTAAGTGAACTGAATATATTGGTTCTGTATATAATGTATGTACACTGTGACTGTGTTATTTGAGAACATCAGGTCTGAGCAACAGTCTGTGGTTTTGGGGGAGGGAGCCTATAATGCATTGAGCGCTTGCAGTGGTTATACACTGAAATTTGTCCCTGAGCAGATAAGGGGGGCTTATGTATTTCTTGCGTTGCTGTGAAACCTATGGGGAGTAAACCCCAGAGGGTAGTGCTATCGGAGCTTGCGTGGGCTAAGTCCCTGGGCAGGTCTGAAAATGCTTTGGTGCATTACTGGACAGGCAGAGTGATGGCTGGTAACTTCCCCTAGACCATTTCCATGCTCTCAGCAGTCCTCTAGCTCTTTGCCTCGGACCCAGACAGATCCTGACTTATTACAGGTCATGCAGGATACTGCTATGGGAATCAGCAGGTTTAAATTACTTGTTGGACAAGTTTTATGGTTATTCTGTGGGGACCCCTAAAAGGTCTTATTCAGTGCCATTGTTAGCTGCTGAGGAGGAAGGAGAGTACACAGACCTCAGCCACAGGGGTGGAGGATTTGTTTACTGCTGTTAAACAGGCATTGAATTTGTCTGTTAAGAAAAAACTCCTGCAAAGGTTGTTTTTAAGAGACAGCGTAAGGAAAATGATATCTCCCTGCAGACGAGGGTTTACAAGATTTATTGGAAAACCCCTGATAAAAGGTTTTAGATGCCTAAAAGATGTTTAAGCCTGTATCCCATGCCTGAGGATCATGCAGACCTCTGGGAGAAAGTTCCAGTGGTAGATGCTTCTGTGGCATGCTTGTCAAAAGTCACTGTGCTACCAGTGCAGGGGGGAACAGCCTTCAAGCAAGGCAGTGGTTGAAAGGGTGGGCTACACTCCGCCCTCTGATTGCTTCAGCCTGGGTCTCTAAGGCCATGAGTGGTGGGTCATTGACCTGTACACTATTTGACATACTGTTCCTTGTGTGTTGTTACTTGCGGGAAGCCTAAAGCTGCTGCAGAGTATGTGATTTAGGCTGAGCAGGAAGCTCTCAAAATGGCTGCCAGAGTTTCCTCAGTGTCTGTCAATGCCAGGAGAGTGCTCTGGCTTATAGCTTGGAAGGCAGATAGCGAGTCTAAGAAGGCTTAGAGGCATTAGCTTTTAAAGGAAAGCTGTTATTTGGTTCAGAACTGGAAGAGATTATTAAGCAGGCCACAGGTGGAATAAAGCACTTTCCTGCCTACCCCTGCAGCCAAGCAGACATCAAGGTTTTCTGCTTTCAGGCCGTCCTTTCGGCCCTTCCCTAGAGGAGGTGCGTCCTTTCGAGGACAGTCTTTTAAGGGATAGTCTCAGTCCTCCAGGGGCAAGGCCCCAAAGTCAAAATTTGGTTCCTTTCATAAGAAACCAAAGGAGAGGACAAACCCTCCGCATGACTGCCAGGGGTTTTGCCCGGCGGTGATCAAGGTGGGGGGACGTCTGTAACTGTTCAAAGACGCATGGGCACTGTTAGACCGGGACTCTTGGGTGTTAGAAATTATAACCCAGGGTTAAAAGATTCCCTTCAAAGGTCTTCCACCGAGAAGGTTCATTCCTACACCACTACCAAAGGAGGCTCGGCTCCGTACAGCTCTCTTGGGAGCGGCTCATTCTCTTTTAGAGAAGGGTGTGGTAGTCCCGGTCCCCAGAGCGGAGTGGAAAAAAGGCTTTTGTTCCACTCTGTTTTTGGTGCCCAAACCAGACGGGTCTTTCAGCTGATCCTAAACTTAAAGTCATTAATATCCATTTGTGGGTAGACCATTTCAAAATAGAGTCTCTACGGTCTGTGCTGCTAAGCCTGGACCAGGGAGAATTTTTTAGCGTCCAGGGATGTCCAGGACGCATACTTGCATGTTCCTATCCACCCAGAACATCAGGCTCTATTGAGGTGTGCAATAGGAGACCTAGGGTGACATTCTATGCAATGCGCTAAATGCGCATGTTTTATTTGCGCACCACATCGCCGCAAATCGCACTTTTAGAAATCGCATTTTTCAGTCAAAATGCGCATATTTAATGTGATGCGCATTGGAGGCTGAAAAGTGCGAAGAGGGGCGATTTGCAGCGAAGTGGTGCGCTGTATTTAGTCCTGAAAATGTGCGATTTTCATGTGTGAAAATCGCACATTTGCAGGACAGCGCAAAGTGTAAAAAAAATAACGAGCGCGGGGTCCCCCACCCGAGTATAACCAGCCCCGGGCTCACTGAGCCGGTGCTGGTAACATAAAATCAGGGTCCCCGACAAATAGGGGTCCCCTTGATTTTATGAAACCAGCACCAGACTCAAGGTCCGGCGCTGGTTCCCAAAATACGGGGGACAAAGTGACTAGGGGTCCCCCGTATTTTAAGAACCAGCACCGGACACAACCAGCCAGCAGGGTAATGCCACAGCCGGGGGAAACTTATTATATAAGCTCCCGCGGCCAAAGCATTAACCCCCTGGCTGGTCAGCATGGGCAGGGGTCCTGGGGAAGTGGGGACCCCCCCTCCAGGACTTACCAGCCCATGCTGATAGTCCGGGGCTGTCCCCGATGCCCCTGGGCGGTGGGCATCGGGCTGATGACTTGTGTAAAAAAAAGAATTTAAACTATTGTTTTACACTGGCGAACTATGAGTCCCAGCAAGCCTACCCCGCATGCTGGGACTTGGGGAACCACAAGTCCCAGCATGCGGGGCATTAAAGGGCCCGCTGGCACTTGTAGTTCTGCAGTGAAAAAAATAGTGCACAAAATCACACTGACACCCTGTAAAATAAAACTTTAATACACACAAAACACACACACACTGATACTTACCTACCTTGAGCCCGTAGGTCGGTCCCTGGATCCTGGGTCCGTCCTCCGGGGCTCCAGGGCAGAAGAGTCCGGTTCCGGGGCCTTGGTCCTGGTTCCGGGGCTGGTCCTGGGGTTCCGGGGCTCCTGGCGTGAAGAATCCGACTTTCTCGGCTCCTGATTGGCAGAGAAATCATTCTGTGCAGAGACGCCGAGGAGGAAACATCTCAGCGCCGGTCAAAGTCCTGCAAGCCGGGTACCAGATGGGAGCAGCGATGTCACCGGAGGTCGCCGCCAGGGAGCAGGTGAGTTGGATTTGCATCCTTAGGTACCCCTGGGGACTACCACGGATCCCGGACCCCGGATTCTTCACGCCAGGAGCCCCGGAACCCCAGGACCAGCCCCGGAACCAGGACCAAGGCCCCGGAACCGGACTCTTCTGCCCTGGAGCCCCGGAGGACGGACCCAGGATCCGGGGACCGACCTACGGGCTCAAGGTAGGTAAGTATCAGTGTGTGTGTGTTTTGTGTGTATTAAAGTTTTATTTTACAGGGTGTCAGTGTGATTTTGTGCACTATTTTTTTCACTGCAGAACTACAAGTGCCAGCGGGCTCTTTAATGCCCCGCATGCTGGGACTTGTGGTTCCCCAAGTCCCAGCATGCGGGGTAGGCTTGCTGGGACTCATAGTTCGCCAGTGTAAAACAATAGTTTAAATTCTTTTTTTTACACAAGTCATCAGCCCGATGCCCACCGCCCAGGGGCATCGGGACAGCCCCGGACTATCAGCATGGGCTGGTAAGTCCTGGAGGGGGGGGACCCCTTCATTGGGGGGGTCCCCACTTCCCCAGGACCCCTGCCCATGCTGACCAGCCAGGGGGTTAATGCTTTGGCCGCGGGAGCTTATATAATAAGTTTCCCCCGGCTGTGGCATTACCCTGCTGGCTGGTTGTGTCCGGTGCTGGTTCTTAAAATACGGGGGACCCCTAGTCACTTTGTCCCCCGTATTTTGGGAACCAGCGCCGGACCTTGAGTCTGGTGCTGGTTTCATAAAATCAAGGGGACCCCTATTTGTCGGGGACCCTGATTTTATGTCACCAGCACCGGCTCAGTGAGCCCGGGGCTGGTTATACTCGGGCGGGGGACCCCGCGCTCGTTTTTTATTTTTTTTAACCCTTTCTTTTATTTTTTACAGCAGAACCCTGCACAGAACATTGCGATCTGTGCAGGGTTCTGGCTAATTCGCCTAACAGACCCAGGTCTGAAATTGCGATAATTAGTCACCTATAAAATGCGATGTGCAAATGTGCATTGCATTAAATAAGCGACTTGTATACTTTTGTATTGGAAAACATCTGGATGCGATAAAAATGCGAATTAATCTCCCATTTTTATTCAGCATACCTTAACGCACATAATATGCGATTTCAGTCCCTGAGCGCATCCCATTAAATAAACGATTTAATGGGAAAATGCGATATCGCCATTTTGTGGTCTAATTACCGCAAAAAAACGATACTCGCATCCCATAGAATGTCACCCCTACTCTTGCAATTCCAGGCGTTGCCCTTCGGTCTGGCCACAGCGTCAAGGGTATTCCCCAAATTAATGTCATTAATGGCGGCTGTGCTTCGACTGAGGGAAATCATGGTGATTCCATTTTTGGACGACCTGCGGTTTAAAGCGGAGTCAGCAGACAAGTTGAAGAGTAACTTTGCAGAAACCATCAGGTTTTTGCAGATTCATGGCTGGCTTTTAAATTTACAAAAGTCTCAATTGGTGCCGTCACAGAGACTCCAATTCTTGGGGATTGTTTTCGATACCCAGTTGCATCGGGTGTTTCTACCAGAGACAAAGGCCAGGGATCTGGCTGCCTTGGTACAGGAGATCCTCGGGTCTCAGAGCACATCAGTATGGAGGTGCCTCAAACTGCTGGGGAAGATGGTGGCGTCTTTCGAGACGTTACAGTTCGCCAGGTTCCACTCTAGAGTGTTCCAGTGGAACATTCTGACAGACTGGTCAGGGAATACTCAGACCATGATGTCAGAACAAATAGTGTTGTTCTCAGAAACTCGATCCTTCCTGAAATGGTGGATGGAGGTGGATTCCCTTCAGGGGGGTCGGTCCCTGCAGTCCTGGAGCTGGCTGGTAGTCACTACAGACGACAGTCTCAGAGGCTGGGGGGCAGTAGTCGTGGACCGGCATCTGCAAGGCTTGTGGACTTCAGAGGAGTCTGCCTTACCGATCAACATCGTGGAACTGAGGGCTGTGTGGAAGATGTTTTCTCTGGCGGG
Source organism: Crinia signifera (assembly GCF_055691185.1). NCBI lineage: Eukaryota > Metazoa > Chordata > Amphibia > Anura > Myobatrachidae > Crinia > Crinia signifera. The sequence goes on along the minus strand of NC_139217.1, from coordinate 233,085,608 downwards.
AGAAAAGATTACAAGGGCTCCCTTTAGGCATTCAGACCGACAACGCCACAGCTGTGGCGTATCTGAATAACCAGGGAGGCACACGCAGCAAGCTAGCTATGTGGGAGGTGTCCCGAATCTTCTTGTGAGCGGAACAGAATGTTCCAGCATTATCAGCAATATTCATACCAGGAGTGGAGAATATAGAGGCCGACTTCCTGAGCAGGGAGGAGCTGATGGAAGGGAAATGGAGCCTGAACCCACAAGTATTCCACCAGATTACACTGAGGTGGGGAACCCCGGATAGGGACCTGATGGCATCCAGGTTCAACCATCAGGTGCCCAGGTTTTATGCCAGGACGTGGGATCCACTGGCAGAAGCAGTGGATGCCATGACTATCCCCTGGGAGGGGAATCTTCTTTATGTTTTTCCGCCAGTTCCAATGCTGGCAAGAGTGTTGAAAAAGATACAGGCCCAGACAATTCCAGTAATTTTTAGTGGCCCCAGATTGGCCAAGGAGGTCCTGGTACTCGAGGCTTCAGAGATTCTCTGTGGACTCGTGGCGTCTACCTCTGAGGTCAGACCTTCTAAAACAAGGACCGTTCAACCATCTGGATTCAGCTCGATTAATTTTGACGGCCTGGCTGTTGAAAACGCCATTTTGAGGAATATAGGATTCTCAGAGGCGGTGGTTAACACAATGAGTAAAGCCAGAGAGTCAGTGTCTTCTGTAAATTATTATAGGGTCTGGAAGACCTATATTAGATGGTGTGAAAGGCAGAAGTCACACACATCGCGATTTAAAATGGCTAAATTGTTGGAGATTTTACAGGATGGCCTTTCCCCTGGGTTAGGCCTTCAGTCACTCAAAGTACATATCTCGGCCTTGTTAATCTCTTGCCGAAGAAGGATTGCGTTAATACCGGAAGTACAAACCTTCCTGCAGGGGGTTTCTCGAGTGAAACCTCCCTACAAGCAACCAGTAGCGCCATGGGAATTATCTCTGGTTCTGGAGTACCTTCAAAAGGCGCCTTTTGAGCCGTTAAGGTCGGCTGACCTTAAATTCCTTACAGGGAAACTGGTACGAGTTGGGAGCTCTGTCCTGCAAGTCTCCCTCCCTTATATGTCATGATGATAGGGCTGTCTTTCGGACAGTACCCCAAAATTTTTTACCAAAAGTGGTCTCTGCTTTTCATCTAAATCAGGACATAGTTCTGCCTGTGTTTCAACCCCAGAGGGTTCAAGAAAAAGGGGCAAATTGAGGAATTTGGATGTTGTGCGCGCCTTGCGCATTTATGTGGACAGAGGAAAGAGTGTCAGGAAGACTGATACTTTGCTAGTTTTTTAGGATGTACATAATAGAGGTTGGTCTGCTTCTAAGCAGACCGTTGCTAGGTGGTTGCGCTCTGTTATAGCGTTTACATATACTAAAGTTGGTAGGCCTGTGCCAGCCAGGATTAATGCGCATACCACCAGATCAGTCGCCACCTCTTGGGCGGTTCGACATGGGGCAACAGCTGAGCAGGTTTGCAGGGCTGACACTTGGTCATCTGTTCATACTTTTGCCAAATTCGATAGGTTCCATGAGGTCGCGTCGGTGGACGCATCATTCGGACGAGCAGTGATGAGAACTGCAGACCTGAGCTTACCCACCCAAAAGGACCGGCTCTGGAACGTCCCAATGTGAAGCTGTGTCACCAGGACCATTGAAAGAGAAAAAGGGATTTTTGTAAGAACTTACTGTTCGAATCCCTTTCTCTGATATGGTCCTGGTGACACAGCGATCCCTCCCTTACGCTCAGTAAGTATGCCAGTGTTCATGATGTTTCATGTTATAATTGGTTGAAAAGTTAAATTTAAAATTGTACATATAATATGTGCAGGCGTTGTACTGAGTTAATGTATTCCAGTGGCTTTGAAAGATTGAACTGAGGAGTCTGGGATGCAGTAGGGGAGGAGTCTACCCTCCAAAAGCTTTAGGATAGGTGCGTGGCTCCTGCGGACCCTCCTACATCCCAATGTGAAGCTGTGTCACCAGGACCATATCAGAGAAAGGGATTCGAACGGTAAGTTCTTACAAAAATCCCTTTTTTTACGCTTTTGATACGTTTGTCTCCCAGGACTCTGCCTTCGGGCAGAGTGTGTTGGCTGCAGCACAGGCGCGTCCCCACCCATATGTGGCTGCTTTAGGACGTCCCACTGTAAAGCTGTGGCCCCTGATGTCTCCCGAAGGAGAAAATTAGATTTATGTCTTACCTGGTAAATCTCTTTCTTCGAGGACATCAGGGGCCACAGGGATCCCTCCCTGCCGCGCCTGCTTTAATTTAGCTAAAGTTTCGTTAAGCTACGATTATGTTCTATTCAGGGCTATTTTTGTGCAGGCTCCAGCAGAACCTGAGGCCCTTATTCTAGTTCACTCTTTCAGACAAAATATTTCTTAGATGGACAAAACCATGTGCACTGCAGGTGAGGCAGGTGTTACTTGTGCAGAGATAATTAGATTTGGGTGGGGTTTTACACCTGCCTCACCTGCAGTGCACATGGTTTTGTCCATCTAAGAAATATTTTGTCTGAAAGGGTGAACTAGAATAAGGGCCTCAGTTCCTGCTGGAGCCTGCACAAAAATAGCCCTGGTTATATTGTTCCTCTGTTGAGGTAACTAACTTGTGTTCAGAATGTGTTCTGTGTGGTGCTTCTCTTACTTCTCTCTTGTCTCTTGCCTTGGCCTGTTAAAAAAACTGAAGTCCTTGGCCTGGAGGCGGGGTAGAGGAGGGGAGGAGCCCGGCTGCCTGGGAGGCAGTTGAAGTTTAACCTCTAAGCACCTCTCTGCTGGTGCTCACTCCCACTCCACTACCTAATGTAAAGCTGTGGTTCCTGATGTCCTTGAAAAAAGAGATTTACCAGGTAAGACATAAATCTCATTTTATTTTTATTTAACAACATTTTAACAGAAGAGTTTATCTGTGTACTGTGTAAATTCAGTCACATGACTTCTATCTGATCACATGACCAGGAAGGAGCAGTAGTATAACTCTAAATTTGTGACATCTAAACGCAGACCCAATCTGCTTACCTCCTCTGATATTTTAGTAAATGGTGTGCCCATTGAATCTGATGCTGGCATCATCCATTGCCTCCAATATTCGGCGGTATATTTACTGTCAGATGGAGGTTGTTACTAGTGTGGCCACTTCCAGGTATATGACGCTGTATTCTACAGGCTTGGTGATAGGTTAGACATGGTCATGTGATCGGTTAGACATGGTCATGTGATCGGAACTAGGTCACATGGTCGTTAGATTGTCTTTGTAACCATAGGAACCCATATAGAGATTTCTTATATGTAGGAACCGATATATATATATTTCTTATATGTAATTTCCTTTTATATATCAGGTAAGTATTGATATTTGATACTCTCCAGTCAGTATTGATAATTTATACATTATAGTTGACTTTATATATAAATAAACAGAGGCGTACCTAAATATTTGTAGGCCCCATAGCAAAAGTTTCTTTTTATCAACTGATGGTGATAAATGTATGTAAAATCGCTTTCAGACTGCACTCTAGACCCGGGTTATTGCCGTGTTCTTGCGGCCCCAACATGGGTCATGGTGCGGTCTGAAAAGGCCACCACGGGTCGAGCAACACGGGTGTTCAACCCTGGTAATGACCAGGGTTGAACACGGCTATGACCCGTGTCAAGTGCAGTGTGAACGGGTGCCTGGGTGCCCGTTCACAGTATGGAGGAGGCAGCACTGTCAGCTCCAAGTACTGCCTCCTCTCGAGCCCCCGATGACGCGCCGCCGCCCAGCACCGCCCCATGTGACGTCACCGACTCTGCAATATGCCGCGTCGGTGTCGGAACTTTCAGACCGCATTGCCGTGTTGCTCTGGGGATGGGACCCGTGTCCTAATCCCGTGTGCGACACGGCATTTGCAATCTGAAAGTAGTATTAGACAGCAAAGACGGACCCCCTTCAGCTCTGGGCCCCAAAGCAGCTGCACCCCTTGCACCTATGGTAGTTACACCCTTGTAAATAAAATAAATTAATAATCTTTAGTAGCATCTTAAATATATGTATATATTAAGAATAAATCAATCGGGGGGCGTAGCCTGACCGCGGAATAGGAAAGCTGCACTTACCCAGAGCTCCTGATCCCTAGCCCTTAAAACCAGCTGTAAATACCCTCACCTGACCCACCTCTACCCCATCTGCAATCACAGTGACCCCCAGACCACCGGGGGGATCTGATTGGGAACGGCTGCGGAGTCTGGAGACCCGTTTTACTGGTCTCTGCGGATTGCGGCCTAGTATCCCTGCAAGCCGGGACCTCGCTTAGGCAGTCCACCCGCCGCTGGAGCTCCACATTGGAGGAGGACGGTTCCGGGGACGGAGCCCGGACGCGGTCCGCTCACCCAGCGGAACCACTGGTGCTGCCAGACCCCTTCCCAACCTCCCAACCACCTCACCTGGACGGTAATCAGCGCCGTAAGAGCCAGCCCGGGTCCCACACAGAGATAGCGATGGCCATCTTGGATTGTGGGGACAGCCGCAGACTCGCTCCCACGCTGCCCCACAGCTACACTTCCACAGCCCAGACACCGGGTACTCTCCTGAGGCGCCACACAGCCGTTAGGTGGCCCAGCACCTGCGGACAGAGCACCCCTGTCTGTTAACGACAGAAGACGGTGAGCGGCGGCCATATTGGTTGGGGCAGGCACAAGCATACTATCATTAAGCAGGGATATCTGGGTGTGGTGGCCATATTGATTGAGGCAGAGGTATAATATACCAACCCTGAGCAATAGCTAGCCGTCCCAGCCCCAGTCCACCATCCTTGCTGCAAATCGCAGCTCCCCCTCCTGCTGCAGTCACACCTGGGCACTTTATCACACCACAGCCCAGAAGGTGCTGTTCCTGAAGAGAGTTGGAGCACATATAAGCTTCTCTGATATCCCTCTAACTACTATAAGCGTGTCATTGTTTTCTTTCTCTTGGCGGACCAGAGCCCATACTGCCGAGGAGTGAGGCTGACTGCACTTGTTGCAGGGGTCACATGATGTGGCAGGTTCAATCTGAGGAAATAAGAAGTGTTTTGTAATTGGGACATGGTATGTCCCTCTCCCACGGGCTGAAACTCCCACCTATGCTACTATAGCACGCATAAACTCTCCCACCTTCTCACAGAATGAAGAGGATGACATAGGAGGTTATTCTGATTCACTCGGAAAGGCACAATCACACTCTAATGGACAAAACCATATGCACTGCAGGTGAGGCTGATGTAACATGTGCAGAGAGAGTTAGATTTGGGTGGGGAGTGATCTTCAAACTGATATCTATATTGCAGTGTAAAAATAAAGCAGCCAGTATTTACCCTGCACAGAAACAATAAAACACCCAAATCTAACTATCCCTGCACATGTTACATCAGCCACACCTGTAGTGCACATGGTTTTGTCCATTAGAAAATGATTGTGCCTTTCCGAGTGAATCAGAATAACCCACATAATCTCGCCTCTGACAGCGGAGCCTTCTAACGTTAAGTTTTGAATAAGTAGAAGCCTCTCAGCCTATTAGGTCATCCAAACGCAGTAAGTCCCCAAAACCAAATCCACAAATTGCCTTCTTCAAACCACCCTCCCAACACTCTCGACCTAAAGATGTGGTCCCTCCATCTACTCCCACAACCTCTCAATTCACATCTCCCATGGCAACTCCTGTAGCTTCGTCTGTAGCTTGCCCCACTGTGGATTCCATAGGAGATGGTGACGCCTTGACTATAGGCACAATGAAGCTGCTTCTGTCCCGAATTTCGTGCCACCCTGCAAGCCTGCCAACACTTGATCGACGACCTAGGTGGCTGAACTAACCATTTGGAAATTAAGATGGAGGAGGTGGTGGGGTTGCATAATTGCTTGCTGGACTCTCATGGTGAACTTGAGGTGGAGGTGCGTTCACTACGGGATAAGGTAACAGACTTAGAAGATAGATTGCATCGTAATAACCTCAAGCTGTGTGGCATCCCTGAATCTGTGTCGAATAGTCGCCTGCATGACCATGCTATGGACGAGCTCCTACCACATGCCTCCACCACAATTCTGCTTATCAATAGGATCCACCAGTTGCCTTAGGCCAGGGCAGCCCCATATAATGCTCCTCGTGATGTCCTGCTGCGAATGCTTTATTTCCACACAAAGGATTGCTCAAAGCTGCTAGACCATCATCTGATACTACTCCAGCCCTCAGAGAAATTCAACTCTTTGGGGACCTGTCGGCCGCGACGCTCTTGAAACGCAGATCAATTAAGCCCATTACGGTTGCTCTTCAGAAAGCAAATATCCCTTACCAATGGGGATTCCCCACTAAACTGTTAGTGTTCTGCGAAGGCTCCAATGTTTCAATTAGCAATGTCGAAGAAGGTCTGAGGATACTTCAGTCATGGAACATTACCGAACCCAGCTCTGCTGGCTCCCCCAGTCGCAGACTTCAGCAGGACTGGTCTGCGGTGGGTTAGGGGGTAAGCCCTGCACATTTTCTTGTTCAAACTGTTATATTATTGCATTGTATTGTCTCGGTCTCTGAGTTTACCGATACGTGAAATAGACTGCCTTGTCTAATGTTGAGACATTTATTTTCCATTCTGTGCATTTTTGTTAAAACTTAGAGGATGGATTGTTAAGTATGCATCTAGATTTGCTCTTCAGTTGATGACTGCTCTTGTCCTCAGTTATAATATCTGTGAAGTTCTGGTATCCTTTCCCGTTAGCGTTACGTAGCGGCAGACCTCCCACCTTCTAATGTATAACATACATTAGAAGGTGGGAGGTCTGCCGCTACCCCCCCCCCCCCCTCACTCAATGTACACAGCCGCCTTGATATGGGGACTGGTAAGGATCTTAAAAGAGATTGATTTAGTTCTGTATTTACTTTTTATTCTACTTCCCCCATGTTTTCCCAATTTTTCTCTATGTCTGTTTCCTATCAAAACATCAGGTATAGTTTTTTATACACCAGAACCCTTCAGCAAGGTGAAAGCTATCTTCATTATAAAAAAATGGTTAATATAGTATCCATAAATGCAAAGGGCTTAAACTCCCCTCACAAAAGGAAAGTGTCCCTGAACTATTTTCATAAGCTTAAAGCGCAGGTGGTAGCAGCCCAAGAGACACACTTCCAAAAGCATTACCCCCCCCCCCTCTTCACTAACTCCAGATATCCCCATTGTTATATGGCCAACGGTCCCACGAAAAAGCCGGAGTAGCTGTACTTCTAGCCCCAAAACTGTGCGTTTCAGCTCTCCTCTAGATATGAAGACCCAGAGAGGAGGTACTTGATACATTTTGGCCACCTGGACAATGTTGAGACCACTTTGGTCTCGTTTTATGCACCAAATACTAAACAAATTGCATTCTGCAGAAATTTTTGTAGAATCCTCCAACAGCATTTAAGAGGGGCCCTGATGATACTTGGAAATTTTAACATGGTCCTAGACCCCATTATAGATCGTTCACACCCCACACGCTCCCTCCATTAGACTTCGCCTCAAGACCCTTCCTCTAAGTTCCGCCAACTATGTACTGTTTGATGCATGGAGATCCAAGCATCCATCAGTAAGAGATTACACCTTTTAATCTCATGTACACCGGTCTTATTCCAGAATAGATATGGCATTGGTTGATAGAGAGACGCTTGCGTCCATCAACAAGATTAATATCTTACCAATGTCCTGGTCAGATCACTTCCCGCTTATGATAGTCTGGGAAGTTAGTAAACGCACAATTGCCCCAGGTTCCTGGAGATTATGTACCCATCTTCTCACTCGAACGGACGCTCGCCAGGCCATATCAGATTCACTAGATCTATATATTGACACCAGATACGTCTGTTTTCACACATTGGTGCTCACTGAAGGCGGTTATCAGAGGCTCTGCAATTCAAGTGGCAGCTAGACTGAAGCGTCAATATAAATAGCACCTAGACTCGGCTGAAAGAAAAGCTGCCACATTAGAAAAAGCCCACAAAGCAGATCCCTATAATAAATCACTCTTTAGACAACTCCTTGATGCCCGAGATGCAGTGAACACATTTACCCTCAATGAAGTTCACCGTAACATTCAAAGGCTCAACCAGCGATACTATACCCTTGGAAATAGAGTAAGCCGTCTATTAGTCCACAAATTAAGGGGTCGTAGAGCCAAGGAACGCATACATGCGATCTACACTTCCAAGGGAGTTAAAGTTGTTGACGCCGTCACCATATCCGATACATTTGCAGAATATTATTCACAACTGTACAACCTGAAAGACGACCCTAGCGTGCCCCAACAGACTTTAACCAACATAAACAAGTTTCTAGATCAACTAGATCTCCCCTCTATTGACCCGGAGACCTGTAGTTCACTTAGCTCTCCGTGGACACTAGGTGAAGTTGAAGCCGCCATAGAGTCTCTCCCCTTAGATAAAGCCCAAGGCCCAGATGGCTACCCCTCTAACTTTTTCAAAATGTTTAAGCCCACCATTGCGCCAGCTCTTATCAGTATTTAATGAAGCCTCCCACTCCTCCTCTTTCCCAAAGGAGATGCTAGAGGCTCAAATTGTCACAATACCGAAACCAGGCAAACCACCTACAGCGGTGCAAAACTATCGCCCCATTGCACTGTTGAACACAGATATTAAAATATTCGCTAAGATGATAGCCAACAGACTATCGCCACAATTACCCAACCTAATCAACCAAGACCAAGTTGGCTTTGTGCTAGGTAGACAAGCATCTGACAACACTCGAAGGGTTATTAATTTATTAGAATATTGTCAACTGTAAGGCTTCCCACTGCTAATCCTCTCCCTAGACGCAGAAAAAGCTTTTGACAGGCTCAATTGGGAATATATGAAGGCCACCCTACGACGGTTTGGATTTACTGATAAAATATTACATTTATATCTATTTTAGCGTTATACTCCTCGCCATAGGCCTCAGTGTTCACCAATGGCTGCTCCTCCTCCTTATTCAATATTACAAATGGAACACGCCAAGGCTGCCCCCTATCACTCTTGATGTTTGCATTGGCCATCGAGCCCCTGGCGGAGTGCATTAGATCCATGCGATCTATAGTAGGGCACGAGATAGGTACAATCTCCCACAAGATCAGCCTCTTCGCTGATGACATTTTACTATGCCTGCTAGAGCCTGAAACTTCCCTTACACATTTACACCATATTCTAGACTCCTACACAGATATTTCTTATTACAAGCTAAACACGACAAAAACTGAGGCCCTTCCAATTAATGTCTCAGAGGATGTCCTTAGACGCCTGAAAGAAAAATACAAATATTCATGGCAATCAAAATCGATTAAATATCAGGTGGTAAATCTTTCTAGAGAAAGTGACTTAATGAGCTGCAACTTTGACCCATTATTTGTGGCATTCGAAAAGATTATTAAAGATTGGATGATGCAGGAGATCTCTTGGGTCAGCTGGGTGGTGGCGGCGAAAATGGTTTTACTTCCCAAATTAATGTACCTATTTCGTACCATCCCTAGACCTTTCCCTAAAATCCTGTGTAACAAATTCAACTGTCTAATATCTAAGTATATTTGGGGCGGGGCTAGACCGAGAATAGCTAGGTCGACCCTGACTACAGCCAAAATATGGGGGGAGTAGCATACCCTGATTAGGAAAAATATCATTCGGCATGGATGCTTAGTCAAGTCAGGGACTGGTTTTCCCAGGATACTCCCAAACCACGGGTATCCATAGAGCAAAATGCTGTACATCCTTTCTCCCTATCAGATCTACCCTGGATGCCCAATATTCTGGCTATCGGGGGAGTCAAGAGATGTAGGGTGATCCAAACGACCTTGGCCACTTGGCATAGTCTAATTTCCTGTACGCAGGACAAGGTGTTACCTGCCCCGCAGCTGTCCATCCACACAATAGCCCTCACGATTCAGGACTTACAGTTAAAGGCATGGCAGGAATTGGGCCTTCAGTCCATACAGGATGTTTTCTTGGATGGGAATGTGGCCCCCTTCTCCTACCTCCAATCAAAACACCAAATCCCGAGGCATAACTTTTATAAGTACCTTCAGCTATGGAATTGGTTACAGAAGTACTTGCCAAAAACTCCAGCACAGATTGGTCTCCCTAAAATACTAACTTTTCTCCTCACATCCCAATGCACAAAAGGGAACATCTCTAGGTGGTACCAGCACCTACTTAACGTAGCGCAGAAAGCAAAGTTCCCTGCGCAGGTTAAATGGGAAAAAGAACTCCCCAATACTTTCAATGAAGGGATCTGGGAAGCTTCCAGACATGTTTTAAGCTCTCCAGATGTATAAACCATTCAGAAATGTATTATAAATTAATTCATAGATTATATTATACCCCGGAGCATTTACATAAAATATGGCCTGATGTTTCATCTGGCTGCTGGAGGAACTGCGGAATGGTAGTAGATATCCTACATGTCTTTTGGCTCTGCCCAGCAATTCAGCCCCTATGGAGCGAGGTATTCTCACTCATATCGAAGGTATTGGGAGTAGATATTCCAAGGGACCCCCTTCTGGCTCTATTTCACTACCTCCCCAACGAAATAGCCGGAGGAGACAAATACCTCCTGGGCCATATCCTGATAGCCACAAAAGCTACCATAGCCTAGCTGTGGAAATCAACCGCAATCCCCAATATATTAGCGATTGAAAATAAAGTGCATAAACACTTTATCTTTGAAACAACTGATTACAATGGTTCCACATTGGCCCCCTCTATGCATATGAGGTGGCTTAAGTGGTCCATATATAGGGAGAACTCGGGCCGCCCCAGCACACGATATAACCCTGTCAATCTATCTTCCCTCAGATCTCCTAGCTTGAGCTCATGTACCTCTGCCATGTAACTGACCTTTAGACTGCTTTGTAGCGCATTATTAAATTGAGGATGTTGCATTGTATATGTCACGACCACCATTGCAGCTACCCTGGCTCCCTGTGCTGTTCCAGTCCCACAGACCTCTGACGCTATACCCTCTGCCCTGGCGCTCACCTCCGCTGCTGATGCCAACGCCGACTGGTTACATTCTGTCACTCTTTCACCCAGGCTCCATGTCCATCTGCAGGGTGTCAGCTGTGGTGTGCAGTGTCCTGGCGTGCTGGCTCCGGGTAGCGTGAGGCACGATCCGCCATGATGGTGTCCGTGTCATTCTAGGCCTCAGGCTGGGAAGCGCTGGCTGCACCGCCTCCGCGTAGTATCCTCCGCCGGCTGGTTTCTGTCGCCACAACAGGCGGCGGCCATCTTCTTGGTATCCACAGCCTATGCTGCGCGGCTCCAGTCATGATGTCACTAGTGCAGCCAATCATCCTTCAGCTCAACCCTTAAATACTGACTAGCCGGGCCAGACCGGCAGTCAGTACAATGTTGTCCTCTAGATAGCATCGTTGTGCATCCCTGGAAATTCCTGCAGTATCCGCTGCAGGCTGACTCTCCGAACTCCTGGGTGAAGTCTACCCTGATCCTCTCTGCTGGTCGTCTACTGCTCCACCATATCCGTCCACGGAACTCCACTGCCGCCATTTAGGACAAGGACAAGGTTAAACACCCCAAAAGGTGTCATCTTCTTCCTGGTATCCTGACCGTCAATATCCGTGGCCAGTATCCCTGGTATTCCGGCAGTCATTGCCTCATTCAGCAAAAGATTACAATTGGACTTCATCTTATTCTCATTCCTTCTTCATTATTATTCAACCATCCAATCTTTCATCCAATCATCCAATCATTCAACCATCCAATCTTTCAATCTTCCAAGCATCCAATCTTCCAATCATCCAATCATCTTCAAGCTTTTTCAATAAGTATTATTATTATTGTCTTCTTTATCATTCAAATCAATATCTACAGTTATTCATTGTGCCATCATCCTTATCTTTGTACCGCAGTATCTTTATTAAAAAAGGTTTAATTTTATTCAATTGCTTTACTCCATTCTGTCGTTCATGCAACAGCCCTACATTAAAGCACCCAGCCTCCGTTACACTCCGGCTGGTGCTTCAGCCACCTCACGAAACATGACAGTATACCTGATGTATTCCCCCCCCTCCCCCATACCCTCCCCGTCCAGTCTTTATTCTTCTTTTTGCACCCTTGCTCACCATCCGCCACCACATGATTGCCGGAGGGAGGAGCATCTTTCTGTTCCTGTACACTTGCATGGGACTCAGGAGCTAAGCTCAGTTGACTCGTCTCACACGACTTTCCGGTAAATTCAAACACCGGCTCCACTGTACCCGCACCCTTGCACACCCGCAGCTCTGTACCTTTTACACTCTGGTGGTGGTGATGGGGGGGGGGGGTAGAGTCAGTGAGGCCGTGGAGAGTCAGTGGAGGGGGGGAGGGGGGGGAGCTGCCACAGGGTTACCCGGGGCTGGTGTGGGCTGTTGGGGGGGGGGGGATCCTACCGGCCTCTGGATGTAATATCCTGTGTTTCACAACTTAGGGGGAGGGGGGGCAGTTTCTATAAAGGTAATCATGGGTAGATTGAGAATTAGTAACTGTAGGTAGTGGGCTAGGGGTTAGTGGGCCGGGCTCCAGGTATTCCTAAATTGAGGGTAGGTTATACAAGGTGGGGGGTTTAGGGGAGGTTTGCTTTGGGTTCTTCTGGGAATATATTTTGTTGAGCATAGTAGGTTTATTTTAGGTTTTAGCATAGAGTTTCTGGCAGATGGCAACTTACTGCTTACTCATCCTGAACTATGAGATTGAGGTACATTGTCGAATACTTTAAATGTACAAATGCGCTCATATATTTCCTGTTCTTTTGGTTGCCTGGATGGCGCCTCCGGGCAACTATGATTTATCTATATAGGCGATGGGAGTTGACACCTCTTTACTCATCCGGTCTAATTCTAATACTCTGGGTATATGAAACTAACTGTTTTTACTCGCCTGTTATACGTCTACTTTGCCTAGGTCAGAACTTTAATGTTAGTTGTCTTTTCTATGTTTGAAAATTCAATAAAAAAACTACTGTTATTATTGCTGCAGATGGTTGCACAAGGTACAACTACGAGGCCTACCCTTTGCGCTAAGCAGCATGTGTTCGGTAAAAGCAGCAACCATTTTGTCAACTATGACTTGCATAAAAATATTATAAAATGGCTGAAGATTCAGAATAGTGCAAGAAAAGTGTTTTGTATATAAAATTGGGTACTTGTTTAGTTTCACGGGGGCCGATATATCGCATGCGATATCGGCCGATATATCGGGTGATCCGATGTGATTTTTTACCTGTTCATAACCCCACTATCCTCTACGCAAGGAGTTGATTTTATATAGTGTCATGGCGAGCGCAGTGATCAGCATCCCCCCGCGGGGCTCGCCGCGCTTCAGGCCCGGTGGCTCGCTGCGCTCGCCACACTATATAAAATCAACTCCATGTGTAGTGGATAGTGGGGTTATGAACAGGTAAAAATCCACATCGGATCGGCCGATATATATTGGCAAATATCGCTTCCAATATATTGGTCGCCGTGAAACTAAACAAGTACCGAAAATTGTTTTTGGTTTTACAAGTTTAAGAATGCCGATGTTGACAGTATAGTGGAGCAAGGACAGCTAGCTAGTCTCCACAAACTTGTCAACATTATGCGAACAGGGCCACACATGCGTAGACCCAAGGCCACTGAATCTTTCCCTAGTAACAAGGAAGTTAGATGTTGGGCGAATGATGACATCATGATTGAAAGCAAAGCTTGCCAATAAGACTCAATGCAATTGATTAATCAATTAATTAATCTGATTAAGGTTTAAATATCAGAGTTAGAGAAGGAAGGGGCAGGCAGTAGAGGAAGAACAGGCAAGCTGGAGGTAACTATGAAATGAGGTTTAATGGCTGATCACTGTCCTTGATAGGATTCCATTTTGATTTGATCTAGAATTACTGTCTAAGTATTAGCTAATCAATTTTATGTTTCTGGTGTCTGCATTTGCAGACACCAGGTGATAGTGATACTTAAGGTGATACTTAAGCCTGAATTGTCCTAACCATCTCCCAAGACAACTCCGGATAAAGTTGCGCATATAAGAACCAGCAACTGGGAGACCTAAGAAGGAGGGGACATTTGTAAGGTACCTCTGTTATACTGTCTGGCTAGACATAGAGACTGGACATTTGAATCTTCATACTGCATACCTATCTGCTACTTGCAATCCTCAATTGAAATTTCTATCTTTGGATACTTTTCTGCTAACTGAAATGTCCCAAGGCTAAGTCAACAACCGTTATGAGTTCTAACAACTAATATTGGCATATAAGAGATATGAACGGCTTATTAACAAATGCCATGGACTAACCCACCCTACTTATTGACTAACCAAGTTCAATATATGCCATTTTTTAAACAGCAATCTCTGCCCATTCCATTTTTATCATTTATGTTTTGGAGATATACCATATATACTCAAGTATAAGCCTACTTTTTCAGAACATTTTTTATGCTGAAAAAGCCCCCCTCGGCTTATACTCGAGTGAGGGTCCCACTTGAGTCAATTTTCCCAGTTTTTTGTTGTAAAATTAGGTGCCTCGGCTTATATTCGGGTCTACTTATACTCGAGTATATACGGTACCTAATCACAACCGGTTGTGTCTTTTTCTTTTTTTTTTCTTTCTTTGTATTGTATTGTATGTTGTATGTAATTTTATAAATTCTTGTGTCATTTATTGGAGAAAAAGATAATAATAATAAATGTCATATTATTGTTGAATTATATTCCTGATATTGCGCAGCTCTATTTTTCTTTTACATAATATTGTAAATCTATCTCCCCTAAATTTCACTATATTACTACATTTTTTTAATTCTGTTTATAAGTGGATTGACAAACCAGCAGCAGTTAGCAGGGCACCTTAAACCTGGTCTCTTTTTTACTCTGTAGATAGTTAAAATAGTTTTGTGTTATTAATTATTATTACGTTTAGGTTTTTTGGATTTTACATTCCCTCTATGACATTTTGCATAGGCCTAAGCAGATGATGTTGATGGATTGGAAGGCAGTGTCAAGACTGGTGCCACTAGCTTCAGCACTAATAGTAGGAATTGTTTACGGATCTTTTATTGTTTGTCCTCCATTCTGTATGCTGAAATGTGAATGTGACAGAAAAATTTAAATTAGATGCCTTTCCCACATACTCAAATGGGCAGGATGGAGGCAAAGTCAGATCCAAAAAGCTGTGCACACTTATGCACTGCAGTAAAATTTGTGGAAATTAATGTTATTGAGGTTAATATTAGCGTAGGAGCAAAAAAAAACAAAAAACACAAATCCTGTTATTTTAGCGGTTTTTCTGGTTTTTCTTTTTTTTTTTTTTTAAATCCAGTTGCAAAACACGATACAAAGAAAGGGTGGTGTTTTGGTGTTTTGAAACAGATCCAAAACATGGCAGGAGATACATACCCAAAACACGAAACATGAAACACGAAAAGTGGCTAGCGCACACCTAACATATATATATATATATATATATTGAAAAGAAGGGGGGGCCACACAGTGCGCTCAATGTGAGTGATGGATGGAGCTGCAGCCCTGAAAGGATCCCCTGTTAGATGGGATCCGGGTAAAGAAATGGAGAAAGATGGAGTATTCAGGGTGCGCTACAGAGACCTTATACAATTTCGGCTGTACAATTCAAACGTTTTAAAAAACAATTTATTAAAAAGATGCTCACAGGAGCATAGCAGTTTAAACACAAGGTTCAATTACAGATACTGTGAGCTGAAGATATGATGATCTGTATGTACACAGGGTAGATGAATGTTCATAAACGACAAATGAGCCCAACGCGTTTCGTCGTTCACACGACTTCCTCAGGGGCATGGCATAATATGATAGACACACTGTAAATCACAATACAAAACATCAATCATATAAATGTTTATATGTTGTACTAAAATTCATTAAAACGTATAATACGAATAGAGAAGGGAACGGCAGGTGTAAGAAAAAAAGGACAAAATCAAATATCTTTGTCCTTTATTTCAATTCAACTTCAATTTTATATCTTTGTCCTTTTTGTCCTTTTTTTCTTACACCTGCCGTTCCCTTCTCTATTCGTATTATACGTTTTAATGAATTTTAGTACAACATATAAACATTTATATGATTGATGTTTTGTATTGTGATTTACAGTGTGTCTATCATATTATGCCATGCCCCTGAGGAAGTCGTGTGAACGACGAAACGCGTTGGGCTCATTTGTCGTTTATGAACATTCATCTACCCTGTGTACATACAGATCATCATATCTTCAGCTCACAGTATCTGTAATTGAACCTTGTGTTTAAACTGCTATGCTCCTGTGAGCATCTTTTTAATAAATTGTTTTTTAAAACGTTTGAATTGTACAGCCGAAATTGTATAAGGTCTCTGTAGCGCACCCTGAATACTCCATCTTTCTCCATATATATATATATATATATATATATTTGAAACAATAGGCGGCACTTGGGCGACTTGGAAGAAATGAAGACATCACACAGGTTCAAGATCTTTCGAGATTTAATCTCGTCATCAAGATAAAAAGTTACATGCATACAAAGCATTTATAGCCACATCCCTGTGAAATCAAGACACCTGTTGTGATCAGGTGATACATTGTGAATCTATATTACTATAGACTATAAGCAAATTAATTGCCAAGAGGTGACATACAATACAAATAAATCACGATTACATATCAATCACATTACACTTCTAATAAACAACACATCTAATAAGTAGAAAATTTATATATAATACAACAATACAATATCTGTCATATCAATTCATTGTTACAAAGCTAACTCCGTAGCAGATCTTAATGCATAGACTTCAGGTGACCCCTGCTGGTCAAAAGAGGATACTCCTGTTAGCTGGAAAAGAATATCAGAGTTACAAGGCTAGCATGTTACAACGTTGCCGTTCTATAGAAAAGCATTTAACCCTAGACTCTCATTAAGCCCAATTGGTGACAACGTCTTAAAATAGTGTATCCATTTAGACTCCAACTGTAGGAGTTTTCTCGCTTAGGCACCTCCCCTGACATTGGGGGTACATGATCGATAATTCGATACCTGAGAGAACTTAAAGAGTGCCTGGCTTCCATGGAATGCCGGGCCATCGGCTGTTCACTGTGGCCCTTTTCAATAGCCAATTTAATCGCACTGCAATGTGCAGCCATGCGCTCCTTAAAACTTCTCTCAGTTTTGCCCACATAACATTTACTGCAGGGACAGGTGATTAAGTACACTATGAAAGATGAAGTACAGGTTAGATAATGTTTAATTAAAATAGATTAACCTGGCATGGGGTGCTTGAACGAACTACCACTTATCATATAGTTACATGTCACGCAATTGGGGCACTTGAAGCATCCCATTTTGCGTGGAACAGTGACACCTCTTTTGTTTTGATTTATTGGTAACATCGGCCATAACCAATATAACCAATATATCTGAGAAAAACACTGTATAACCCTAGTGTTTCTCAAAGAGTCTAATCTCTGACCATAGGCCAATTTTTATTCAATGATTTGCGTATCATATCACTCTTGGGATTAAAATGATTTACCCAGGAGATATAATTAGAACGCTCTTTCTTCCTGCGGGACAATAAAAGTTCTTCTTTAGGTACCCTCATAGCTTTCTCTTGTTGTCTCATGAAATCCTCTAATGAATATCCCCTGTCTAGAATTTTTTTTTAGAACTTAATTCATCATCTCCACTTTTTATCCTGATGACGAGATTAAATCTCGAAAGATCTTGTGTGATCTTCATTTCTTCCAAGTCGCCCAAGTGCCGCCTATTGTTTCCTATACATATGCCAACCTGGAAACAGCCTGCAGCAGAGGAAGGCACGGGGAGCAAGTATTGTTACTAAGCATTAGAGTGCCGGCTTTATCTCCCAATATACAGCGTGTACCAGCCTCACAAGCAGGACACAGCAGCAAGGCACTAAGCTTTTTGTTTACCATACATCAGATGTGGATTCGCAGTGAAGGTGGTTACAACAATATCTACTGTCTGAAAAAAACTCCAGGTGAACCACTATGGCCGAGGGAGGTGAGATAAACCCCTGTATTCAACTGGATGTGGGGGACATTTTCAGTTTCTCTGATGCAGAGGCTGATAAAATAGTCTACCAGCAAGGACTATACAATCTTCCAATGATTAATTATTTAAAGACTGGTTTAGACTGAAGAAAAGGGAAACCGATAAAGTAATGCAGTGATACAAATAATCAGACTATTACAAATGTAAAAAAAAGCCCACAAGGAAACCCTGGCAGCGGATAATTCTAACTGGATTGATATACTCCAGAAGCAAATGGATACCTATGTGGCGGACCTCATTAAATGTAAAAATAATAAATTTAACATCGTAACAGAGGACTACGAGAAGCAGAGGGTTTACCCGTGGTTGACCGGTAGTCAGTCTAGGCCTTCGCACCAGGATAACAGACATTTTAAAACATACCAGCACAAAGGAAGAGGGGAATACTCTGATTGGTCTGTGGGCTTCAGCGGCAATGAGAGTACTCCGTGACCAGGGGCGTAACTACAACCTTGTGGGCCCCATAGCAAAATCCTGGAAGGGCCCCCCCCCTCCATTGTCACTACAATGCCACTGGGGGGGGGGGGGGGTCGAAAGATAGAGTGGGTAGAGTGAGAGATAAAGGGTGCAGGGAGAATAGTAGAGAAGGGAGGAGTGTGAGCAGGAGTGAGGAAGAAAGGATCAAGAATGTGAGAGTGTCAGGAAGAGAAAGGAGGAGAGACAGGGGGAGAGGGTGTCAGGTAGAGAGAGAGCGAGACAGTGCCAAGTGTATAGGTAGGGGGGGAGAAAGAAAGAGTGATACTGTTAGAGAGGGAGAGGGAGGAATGAAGGATTGGGAAAAGAGGTGGATAGAAGAGAGATAGAGGTGAAAGAGACAAGGAGCAGAGAGAAAAAAAGAGATGTGAGAAAGCAGAGGAGTGAGAGAGGGTTGAGAGAAAGAGGGGACAGGGAGAAGACAGCAGGAGGTGGGGGAGAGAGAATGTGGTACCCCTGCCTGGGGTTCCCCAGTTTTGCCCCAAGGCACTCCACGGTGAGCCAGCGTTAGGTGGTTGCTAAGCAACCAGCTCACCCAAGGAGAAGAAACCGGCAGCCATGGAGGGAGGTACAGAGGCGCATGATTAATGCCGTGATGTGACACCAGCTCCCTTCGATTGAGCCCTGTGTGATGGACAGCGCAGAGCAGGAAGGTGAAGATGCTGAGACATGGTGAACATCAGAAGAGGAGGAGGAGACAGCGATTAGCGCTGTGGCCTGTCTGGAAGAGAGCGGCGTGCAGGGACCGCCTGCAACGGGAGCTGGGAAGAGAGCCAGCAGCCAGAGAGAGAGAGAGGAGAGGACCGGAAAAGTGGTGAAGAAGAAGATCAAGGGGGTGCAGGGGATAGCCTGCTGGGGCCCCGCCCCCCCCCAAGCCCTGGGCCCCATAGCAATTGCATCCCCTGCACCCTCAATAGTTATGCCACTGTACGGGACCCTCTTCAGAAAGTTGTCGATACCCGAGCGGTGACCTCGGGAAAAAGAAACAAACCTACACCAGGAGGGGCCACCAAAACCAGAGGGGGAAGGGGAATTTGACATCCCCCGAGAACCTAGTGTTCAATCTGTCCAGGAGGTCCTTAACGGGAACTCAATGTTTTAAATAAAGCTTTGACTTTTGTGCCTGCCGGGACTTTTAACTTGTTTCAGTGGGAAATAGAGAACTATAAATTAAATAGAACTCTTCGGCTAAAAGAACACTTCAATGATAAAGTCATATCTGTACAAGATCCAGTGTTCTCTATGCCACCTAAACTTAAAAGCATTGCCCCTTGATCTAAGTATTACCCTTTTTTCCCAAAACAGTTCCATTAAGACCTTTTCTTGTGTTATGCACAATGAAGTGTTGAATGATAAAAGTTTTTGTCATCCTAATTTACCGGTGTCTGAACGGAAGGCATTGGTTGATCTGAGCAGGTGTGAGGAAATAGTTATTCGCCCCTAGGATAAAGGGGGATCCGTTGTCATTTTAGACAAGGATTATTATAAATCAGAGATATATGGACAGCTGTCCGATATAAACACCTATTAAGTGCTGCCTGCCAATCCTACCTTGAAATTTAAATTGGAGTTGGATAAGATCCTAGCAGTGGCTGTTACGAATGGTATTATTTCTACAAGAATTAAAAATGCGCTTTCGGTTCAGTGTCCAGTGGCTCCGCTGCTGTACACTTTGCCGAAGGTACATAAATCCTTGGAGAAACCCCTGGGCAGACTGATCATCTTTGCCCAGGGTTCTCTTTACCAGCCTACAGCGATCTATTTAGTGCACAATACAACAACTGATTCAAAGTAACCCTTGGTACTCTGGACCTGAATAAAAAATTTTTATGCATCTGCTACATCTTACCTTACAGTGCAATTACTTTTTTTTTTATGGGCATTTTTACCTACAGCGAACGGGGTGTGCCATGGGTTCTTCCGTGAGTGTAGATGATGAATTAATTAGACCGTTTGCAGTACTAAAAAAAAAATTCTAGACAGGGGATATTCATTAGAGGATTTCATGAGACCACAAGAGAAAGCTATAAGGGTACCTAAAGAAGAACTTTTATGGTCCCGCATGAAGAAAGAGCGTTCTAATTATATCTCCTGGGTAAATCATTTTAATCCCAAGAGTGATATGATACGCAAATCATTGAATAGAAATTGGTCAGAGATGACCCCGAATTAGACTCTTTGAGAAACACTAGGGTTATGCAGTGTTTTTCTTGGGGCCAAAATCTCAGAGAAATATTGGTTATGGCCGATGTTACCGATAAATCAAACAAAAAAGGTGTCATAGTTCCACGGAAAATGGGATGCTTCAAGTGCCCCAATTGCATGACATGTAACTATATGATAAGTGGTAGTTCGTTCAAACACCCCATGTCAGGTAAATCTGTTTTAATTAAACATTATCTAACCTGTAGTTCATCTTTCATAGTGTACTTAATCACCTGTCCCTGCAGTAAATGTTATGTGGGCAAAACTGAGAGAAGTTTTAAGGAGCGCATGGCTGCACATTGCAGTGCGATTAAATTGGCTATTGAAAAGGGCCACAGTGAACAGCCAGTGAACAGCCGATGGCCCGGCATTCCATGGAAGCCAGGCACTCTTTAAGTTCTCTCAGGTATCGAATTATTGATCATGTACCCCCAATGTCAGGGGAGGTGCCTGAGCGAGAAAACTCCTACAGTTGGAGTCTAAATGGATACACTATTTTAAGACGTTGTCACCAATTGGGCTTAATGAGAGTCTAGGGTTAAATGCTTTTCTATAGAACGGCAACATTGTAACATGCTAGCCTTGTAACTCTGATATTCTTTTCCAGCTAACAGGAGTATCCTCTTTTGACCAGCAGGGGTCACCTGAAGTCTATGCATTAAGATCTGCTACGGAGTTAGCTTTGTAACAATGAATTGATATGACAGATATTGTATTGTTGTATTATATATACATTTTCTACTTATTAGATGTGTTGTTTATTAGAAGTGTAATGTGATTGATATGTAATCGTGATTTATTTGTATTGTATGTCACCTCTTGGCAATTAATTTGCTTATAGTCTATAGTAATATAGATTCACGATGTATCACCTGATCACAACAGGTGTCTTAGTTAAAGTCCTTCACGCCCCAACAAGGGGATGGATTGATTTCACAGGGATGTGGCTATAAATGCTTTGTATGCATGTAACTTTTTATCCTGATGACGAGATTAAATCTTGAAGGATCTTGAACCTGTGTGTGGTCTTCATTTCTTCCAAGTCGCCCAAGTGCCGCCTATTGTTTCCTATACATATGCCAGTCTGCAGCAGAGGAAGGCACGGGGTGCAATTATTGATATTAAGCATTAGAGTGCAAGCTTTGTCTCCTGACATGTATACACACACACACACATATATATATATATATCGTCTCATTTGGAGACTTCATCAGGGGTTTTTCTTGCCGGTATTAATGCCTATCTTGGCCTGGAGAAACTTCACAAAAGTTGTGGAGGCGGGCTGGAGGCGACGCACATCTGCCGGAAGCAGCAGCAACTGGGGGGCCGTGGTGACTACTCTGCCTAGCCGGAAGACCAGAGCAGCGGGAGGGGTGACATGATGGGTAAGTTGAAGTTATTTATTCACTGTGTGTGACATTTGTTAAGCATCCTGACGAAGGGGACAAGAGCCCCCGAAACGTTGTTCATTAAAGCACTTCTATAGTTTTCAACGTGACTTCCTTTAGTCTAAGAGTGCCGCCCGCCGCACAGATTGTATATATATATATATATATATATATATATATGAACAACAAAAGTATTTTGTTATATAGCTATTTTCTTATATAGCTCGTTCTAATACTGATCTCTAAATAACAGCTCTTCGAAGTCTGTCCTATAAATTTTCACCTCATGTAAAAATATTTATTGTAAATTGATTTGTACAATTATGTTATAATTCATTGTAGACTAATGCCCCTGATGAAGTCTTGATTGACAAGACGAAACACGTTGGATCACTTCCGTATTATGCACGAAAACTTCATGATCAAATAAAGATATCGGACAAACCGTTTATTACTTCGAGTATGTTTACAACATTTCAAGTCATGGACAGTTATTAACTTTTTAAGTCATCTCTTGTTGAAGAGATCATTTGGCGCCTTTCCACTTTTGTTGTTCATGTTTGCTATGTTATGATTCTCCACCTTCAGGGAATCTAAGTGGATCAATGGCCTATCCTATTATATACGTTTTACTCATTTATAATATATAAAGTGTCATTTAGCGCGACTAGGGGTATTGTTGGAATATATATATATATATATATATATATATATATATATATATAGACTGTGGCGGGTGTGGACGTAGCACTCCAGACATTGTAGTAATCCAAAAAAGTTTATTTGCAGACAAGCAACGTTTCAATTGAAACGTTGCTTGTCTGCAAATAAACTTTTTAGGATTACTACAATGTCTGGAGTGCTACGTCCACACCCGCCACAGTCTACATAACCTTTGACGGGGCACCCGACCAGCTACAGCAACAGGGCAGTGTGCTCGGCCACACCAAACAAGTATATATATATATATATATATATATATATATAATTGTGGGTAGCAGGGCGGCACTCCACAGGACAGATAAATGCTGGTGCCAGGTCTATACTGAAGAAATGCTTTTTTGTTTTGATGAAGAAAAAGTGGTTTTATTCCATGTGCATAAGAAAGCAACGATGGATGTCCTGACAGCCGTTTCAACTGGGCTTTAGCCAGTTGTCATCAGGGGAACAGAACACACAGCAGTCCCAGTTTAAATAGACAGTAATTGCGCCAAAAACAATGTAAATGAGGACCATTTGACCTCACTGTGTCAGATCTGACGTCACTGGTGCCCTGTCAGGTGGGGGGGCGGGTGGTGCTGGAGTGAGTGACAGCGGGATTCCCTGACTGTCAGCCAGTGGTTGACTCGCTGCGGGATCCCATCATCCCATCAGGTGTAAAAAATTCAAACAAATTTAATAACATATTTATATAAATGCAATATACATTAATAAGCAATCTATTAGATTTGCTGAGTAATAATGTTTCAAAAATGCTGGTACCAAGAAAGATTGTATTAAGCATGGATAGTCACCCAATGTCCAGATAGAGTAATGTCCTGTGTCCGTTCCTATGATGCTTCCTTTGTGTTTGTCCTGAATAGTGGAGGCCGATTTTAATAGCAGGGAATTGGTGGGAGAAACTGTGTTCTCTTGCCCAGCGAATGCTTGTTGGTGTAGGGTTCTACCTGGTAAGCTGGCAGGTTTGAGTCCCTATATTGTACGGCTGCTGGGATGATTGGGGAAGCTGGTCCGGTCACAATGATGAGGACAAGTTTTGAGTCCAGGTGGTGGGTGTCCGTGCTGTATTTCACCAATGTGTTTCGCTTTACAGCTTTCTCAAGGTGTAATCAGCAGCACCTTGGATTTCCTGATTTAAGGGTTTCCAGGGAAGAGTCACCTTTCTCTTGATGGTGGAATAGCTACCCAAGTGATAGGCTGGGCTGTTTGGGTTAAACTAGGCACCATTGGAGCCCATCAAGAGTCTGCTATGCTGAGAGTGCCTGCATGCTACTGCCTGTAATATAAACTCTATATAGATTTAACCAGCTATGCTGTAACCTGCTGATGAGAATAAACAACAAAGTCTTCACCTGACCCCCCATGTTTAAGATCCTTGTCACAATATCTATCTATCTATCTATCTATCTATCTATCTTTCGATAGATAGATCTACAGCACTATTGATTTACAATGTCACTTTAACACAGTGGTCAGGGAACTCGGTCCTCATTACCCCACGCAGTGCATGTTTTGCAGGTCTCTTCACAGAATCGCAAGTGAAATAATTAACTCCACCTGCGGACCTTATAAAATGTGTCTGTGAGTAATTAGTACACCTGTGCACCTGCTGGGTTACCAGCAAAACATGCACTGTGTGGGGTAATGAGGACCGAGTTCCCTGACCACTGCTTTAACAGGTTTAAGCCATCACTGTCCTCATTTGAAATCAAGTCACCAAAGCATAGACTGAACATTCAGATATTTTGATATTAACCACTCACTTCCTGAAATTACACATTATGTTGAAACAGCGTGACAGCTTCCCCTTGTTTTAGAACCAGCCCACAGATTAAGACATTACAAAATTCCAGTGTCTTGTATGGAAGATTGCTTGTTCCTCATTTGCAACGAACCTTTCAGCACATATTGGAGTAACCCTGCAGCTTCTGTGACATGGTAAGTGGATCAGAATGTTACACGGTTGTATAGAGCAGTCATAATGCTCCTCATTATTAAGTGTTTGAGGATTACTTGCTGAGGATTACTTATGGACAATCATGGAAATTGCTCACTGTGAAAAGCTGTATAACAGAAGCAAGCATGCTAAGGCTCATCAGCAGTAGTAGAACTAGAAGTTCCAGCATTCCCTGCCAGGAAAAATAACTTGTAGAACATGTACTGTAGTTCCACAAAAAGTGTCACAGTTTGCCTACCTTTTGCTGCATAGTATCAATTATTTTTGCATGGAAGAGAAAATCTATTACTGTACTGTACAGTATTACGGTATTGATTGCATTGTTTTATTTATATATTCCCAGATTTACAGTAGGCAGTAGATGGTTTCTATTTTACATGTACAGTATACATTAAGGAGAAAAAATCTTGTGTGGCTCTTCATTTTCTATTAATATGTTCCCTATTATATGTGCCCTATTACCTCTCCTCCTACACTATTACAAATACATCTTTTTATTCTGTGTTATTCTATGCACCATAATTGTGATGCAAAACGGTCATTTGGTCGACCATAAGTTTGTCGACAGTCATTGGGTCAACACCACTAGGTGGACATGCTGAAAGGTCGACATGGGTTTGGGTTTAGGTTGACATATGCTTTGGTTGACATGGGTTTATGTGAACAGATCATTAGGTCGACACAAGCCTTAGTTCGTCATGGGCAAGGTCAACAGTCAAAAGGTCGACATGGGGTTTTTCACTGTTTTTTGAGCCTAGATGTGCTGACAGGCGGTATTTCATGCCCTACCATCCACTAGGACGTGGTGGGAGAAAAAAATAGTGTGCTGATCGAAGCGAGACACCGTGCCCGAAGCATGGCGAGTGCATGTGTTGCACTTAAAACCTGCGTCAACATTCGCGTAAAAACCCAATGAAAAACCCCATGTCGACCTTTTGACTGTCGACCTTGCCCATGTCGACCTAATGATTGTGTTGACCTAATGACCTGTCGACCTAACCCCATGTCGACCTAAACCCATGTCGACCTTTCAGCATGTCAACCTAGTGATGTCGAACCTACTGACTGTCGACCAACTTATCGACCAAATTATCCTTAACCATTGTGATTTACATTAACCTGCGACTCTGAGAATGCTGCCAAGGTGAATACATAAGTATGGAGTTGGAATGCAAGTTTACTGAACCTAAGTGTCCCTATTTAGCTAGCTGAAGTACTGGGAAGTATGTAAAACTCTCATTGTCAGCTACGGGTTGGGATCATTTGGTCTACAGCATTATGGTCGACAGTCATTAGGTGGACACCATTAGGTCGACATGGGAAAATGTCAACATGGAGCTAGGTCAACATGGTAAATGGTCATTAGTTCGACAGGTTGTTATTTCGGCAGGTCATTAGTTCGACATTGTCTAGGTCGACAGTCAAAAGGTCGACATGGGGTTTTCCACTGTTTGTTTTTACATGAATCTAACACAGTCAACATGGACAGAGTTTAAAGTGCACCGCATCCACTCGCTGCGCTCGCCATGCTTAGGGCACAGTGCCTCGCTACATGTCGGCTCAAAAAACAGTGAAAAAACCCCATGTCGACATAGACAATGTCGAACTAATGACCTGTCGAACTAACGACCTGTCGAACTAATGACCTTTCGACCTAGAACCATGTCAACCTTTTCCCACGTCGACCTAGACCCACGTCAACCTTTCCCATGTCGACCTAATGGTGTCGACCTAATGATTGTCGACCATAATGCTGTAGACCAAATGACCGCATCCCGTCAGCTACGTTGTTTAAAAAGTTCCATTCTCCTAATAATAATTATATTTAACAATGAGTTCTGCAGTAGTGGATTGCTTTACTATGGAGACTGATAATATTTCTATATTGCACATAAAAGAAGTATTTCAGAGAACTGTCAGTTCTCATTATAATGGGTACATTTACTAAGATGGGAGATCCATCCATTGAAGATAGGATGTTTCCCATAGCATCCAAGTTGCTAAATTAATACGTAAAATCTGATAGGTTGCTATGGGCAACATCCCATCTTCATTAAAACGCCCATCTTAGTAAATTTCCCCCTAATGGTTTCATGAAAATGCTGATATATATGTACCAAGCAACAACTTTATTATAGATCTTTGCTGATACAGAAATTCTGTATCAAGTGTTTACAGGATGTTAAATGTAGTATCAGAATCATCATCATAACATATTACTTAACTAATGTTTTATCAAATCGACTATTACTGTCTTGCCTTATTCATGTTTTGTTGTCAGTTGTAAAGAGCAATGGAATATGCTGGCACTTTATAAATAAATGACAGCAAATATCCCTGTCTATAGGCATCAACTCATTCTTGGCTATCTGCGTGCATTCTAAATGCATAGATTGTGCTATATTAATCCAATTGTCAATCATATGTGTGTGAAAAGTTGGGGAAAAAAAGCAGATGGTGTCCTTTCGTAATGCTCTAGGCTTCACACTTCAAACCATATTTATAGAGCCCAAAAACAGAAATTGTGATAGATTTTAGACTCATGGCAACTTTGGATGACTCGGGTAGGTTGCTGTAGAGATGGAGAGCCTGTTCTCAGAAGACAGATTACCCAGTTTAGGAACCATGAGCCAGTTTTTGGATGTAGATCAGTGGTAACAATCTGCTGTTAGCTGCAGTGGTGAGAAGCCTGTGCAGCTCAATTTATTACTTATTCATAGTGTACTTAATTGGCAAAACAGACATTCAGAACCCAGGCAGCATACGCCAGATAGTACAAATGGAACAGCTCTCATCAGAGTGGCTCCCATCATGCAGTCTGCCATCCGCCGACCTGCGCCATCCGCCAGAATGGGACACGCGCTCACGAGACGCTCGTGTGCCCCATTCTCGCCAATGGATGAGCGAGGGTGTGCGACGCTCGTGCATCCATGTCCCATCCCCGGCTGCCAGATCACCATCCTCTAGAACAGGGGTGGCCAACCGGTCAGAGGTAAAGAGCCGAAAAATATCGGTAGTCAAGCTAAAGAGCTGGCATCATGCGTGCGCTGAAGGCGCATGCGCCAAAAAAGGGGCATGGTCTATTTTGACCCCTTGGGTGGGTGTGATACAAATATGCCTCAAATAGTGCAATGCCATATATACATATGCCCCCAATATGCCCCCCACGCAATATGCCCCCCACATTGCCGGGTATGCCCCCACGGTGCCAGAAAGCTGGTATACCCCCACAGTGCCAAAAAGCTGGTATGCCCCCACAGTGCCACAAAGTGCTATGCCCCCACAGTGCAAAATTCCCAGCAGCAGCACTCACTATTATTGCTGCTGCTGCCGGGTGGGGAGAGGACAGTCTGTCGTCCCCCTGCAGACCTGTCATGTCACGGAGGGGAGGAGAGCACAGGACACCGCGCTTCTCCTTCCCCCCTCACTTCCCTGTGACTGGGCCATCCACTAATCAAAGCTCGCGGGCCGGCTCCTGATTGGCTGACGGCCCGCGAGCTCTAATTGGCGGACGACCCAGTCACAAGGATGCACAGTAAAAGGTAGAAGAGATACGCGATGCCCGCTCTCCTCCCCTCAGAAGAAATATGGATTTGGGGAACCGGCAGGTGGGGGACGGGAATGGGGACGGGCGGCAGGCAGCAGGAGCCGCACCTTACAAGGGGGATAGCCGCATGCAGGTTGCGAGCCGCGGGTTGGCCACCCCTGCTCTAGAAATTAACCTGCCCCCACAATGAGAGTGCCCCCATCTGTATATCACAGTGCCAGAGGTGGATTTAGACTTCATGAGGCCTTAGTCAAGATACCAGTTTGGGGCCCTTCTCAAACATGACTATGCTATTACTGTGCGTGCCGGGCATTTCACCTTGCATATGTGAAGTAAAATACCTAACCTATACAAATATTTGCCAGGGGACGTCTCTGTCACTATTAATCTGGTAAACATAGGCTGCAAGAAAGGTGTTGGGGGGTCTATGTGGACACCAATGAAAGTTTATAAATATTTAGGTTTGAATATTGATGTAAAATGATGTTGGAGCTTATTCTAATCAGTTTATTGTTCATTACAGACATTTCTAGAATTTATACAAACTTAGGTACTTGTGTAGTTTCACGGCGCAGTCTGTGTTTGAAATTTGGCAGCTTGCCAGACTCTGTGTTTAACTGTGCGCGTGCCGCTCTAGCTGTTCTCAGCGCAGCGCGTGGCTGCTTTCCATATGTAAGCTACGCCCAGCGCTGACAGGTCACTGTGGTACTTGTAGTTCCACAGTGAAATAGGCAGTCCTGCGCACCGCTGACAATGGGAGCATGTAAACTGGACACCCCGGCACACCGCTAACGTACGGGGCTTCCAAACTAGACACCCCGGCACACCGCTATCAAAGGGGTTGTCCCACATGTAGATGCTAAAATTTAGACGCTAAAGTGTCTGAATGCAGACTCCCTGTAAGCCGCTAAGAAGGGGGCATCTAAATTTAGACGCTAAAGCGTCTGAATCCAGACTCCCTGCAAACTGCTAAGAAGGGGGACAACTAAATTTAGACGCTAAAGCATCTACATTTAGTTGGGTCTAGGGGTACACCATTAAACCTGTTCACAATGACACTAGTCGACATAACAGCTGTCGACCTTGTAAATTCCACTATCCATGCCAACCCGAAGCATGGCGAGCGGTGGCAGTACTTGTCCTACAACCTTTTCATACCCCCACTATCCACGTCGGCGTGGAGTTGATTTTATATAGTGTGGCGAGCGCATCGAGCCACCGAGCCCGAAGCGTGGCGAGGGCAGCAAGCCCCGCGAGGGGATGCGGATTACTTCACAGGTAATCCACGTCCGCTCGCCACGCTTCGGGTTCGGTGGCTCGCTGCGCTCGCCACACTTTATAAATTCAACTCCATGCTGACGTGGATAGTGGGATATGAAAAGGTCATAGGACGTGTAGCGCCGCCGCTCGCCACGCTTCGGGTTGGATGTTGTGGTGGATAGTGGTGCTGTTTCAGAAACACATTCACACCTGCAAACTCATACACCTGAGACAGTAATGACGACATTTTTATTAACTATTAACTGTTTTTTAGTAAAATATAACGAAGAATACTGAGGTAAAAATCATTCCAGAACAACTCATAATCAACGTAAAGAACAGTAAAATTTAGGTAAAAAGTCATGATTCAGAACAGGAAGCTGCTGCTGCATCATCACCGCCCCCACTTGCAGAGGAATCAGCTGCTGATGTGGATGCTGTCGGCTCTGCGTCATCATCATCTTTGTTAAGTTGGGGGAGCAGGGTCAGCGCATACAGGATTTGCTTGAAGGGGTCCTGTGCGCCTAAACTCTGCCTCCAGATAAACTCCTGGAGATACAAGTCCAGGTGATGGCGCGCGGTCCCCCTTTGGCGCTTATTGCGCCACTTGCAACTGCCCCACAAGCGTTCAATGTTCTGGGTGTGGACCCCAGTGTCAGGATCCACAAAGTGGTACTTGTGGTTGACCTTTGCGTGCTGGTACCCGGCCTGCTCCAACTGCTGCATGTTATACGCCCTCCAGCAGTCGCTAAATATGGTGGTACCGGTTCCACGTGGGCCTCAATGGCAGCCATTAGGGTGCTCGCATCCCGCCGCTCCACTGCAGTGATGAAACACTGGCCTGTCTCCCTGGAGATGCCCCCGAACACCCACTGCTGGGGCAGCATGCATCCAACATTACTTTTCCTCTTAACGTAGAGGCTTTCATCTACCTCCACAATGGTACCTGGCCCTCCAATGCGCTGCTGAGGCTGCACTAGCAGGTCCACTGTGCTGGCCTTCCTCATCAGATTATTATACAAGACTGCTGTCTTCTGGGAGATGTTCAGCTGGCGGTCGCAGAATTTGATGCTGGTCAGCTCTTCCGCCCAGCAGTACATGAAGCGGATCAGGGTGACGAAGCTCAGATGAGACCCCCTGAACCCCTGCGCTGACCTGACGCTTAATTTCTTGCGGCAGCTGTGGATATGACAGCACCACATCCGCTCCCTCACACTCAGCCTCATGGGGTGCCCATTGGGGCAGGTCTGGGTGTGTGGCAGGAATTGGTGTGCCTGCAGGAATGCCACTGCCTCCTCCACTGTCTGCGGCAGACTGAAAAGAGTCCGGTTCTCTACTACTGACTGACTGACTACGCTACCTGCGTACCACTCTGACTGACTACTTTACGCTGTCCGCGCGGTACTAAACACAGACTGTGCGCGCAAAGTGCAGGGAGTGTGAATTTAGACGCTAAAGCGTCTAAAATTTTAGCGTCTACATTGGGGACATTTGATAGCGGTGTGCCGGGGTGTCTACTTTAGAAGCCCCGTTTGTGTGCCGGGGTGTCGCTACATTACATTACATTATAGCTAGAGTGGCACGTGCTACGCTACATTACATTACATCGCTGGTGCATCACATGTGTGCTGAGTAATCTGTTCTACACTACTTTACTCAGCATGGAAGCTCTGTCGCCCTGTCTGTATGGGGCATTACACTGAAGGCTCCCTTATACTTAGTGATTTGGGTTCGATTTCACGTGATTCCAGCAGGTTGACCAAGAAATCGTCCCAAAGCAGTATATGACATCCTATTGTATTCGATGGGTGGTCCCATGTGCTTCGGATCAGAGTCAGAGGTCAGATGGGCTGACAAATCTTATGTGCAGCCATCAGTGGCACATCATGAGTCTGAATAGAAGGCCGCTGATTAAATTGTGGATTGATCCTCATTGTATAATTTCACGTTTTATCTTCCATTATATGTACTAACTGTATTATGAGAGGTTCAATAAAACATATTTTGAAAAAAATAAAAAAAATAGACCGCTGATTGGCTGACAGAGCTCTCTTAGCCAATCAGCAGCCACCCAGTCTTTTGAATAGGATTTTTCAAGTCTGCTGCCCCCCACCTGCAGCTATCCAGGCTTACATGTGATAAATCAAATGCGATTTATCACATCTAAAAAAATGTCACATCAAGGCCCTTATTCTGGTTGGTGCGGATATGTCCGCGTGCGTTCGTTCCGCCGATGTTTTGTGTCTGCGCATGTGCAGAGGCATATCTGCGCATGTGCGAAAGGGACATACGTCCAAATTCCGCATGAATTGTTTACACTACGAACAGGGGGAGGAGAAGGGTGTGAAGGGCTGTTTGGCCTCATTAACATATGCATACACCCCGCGTTTCATGGGCGTTCCCATGAAAACGCTGGGCGTACGTATGGTAATGCGGCCGTGACGCATGTGTGGGGGTGGACATATGACATTGCCGGATGTCAGCTGCCCGCCCAGATCCCTGCTTTTGCACGGAGAAATGCCCGAGTGGTCTGAGCTCGCGGGAGCTGCCTGACCGCTCGGTCCTGCATTCGATGGTATGCGACCATCGAATGATGGGGGAGGTTCCCAGAGATGGAGGAGGTGTATACATGAGAAATCCACTCGTGCTCCGTGCGGTCAGCGGCTTACCGCATTCGGACGGAGTGAGCGATCCGTACGGAAGGCGGGGTTTAGGACGCACGGTCCTGGCCGCATATTTGGCTCCGGCCGCACAGACCAGAATAAGGCCCCAAGTGCCAAATCTTAGTGAGCTCTCCCGGGGTGCTCAGGGGAAATCGGGAATCTACTTCTTAGCTATTTAACACCTTCTAGAAGATAATAGTATCTGATGGTTGTCCATAGCCACATCCCATCTGATGTCACCAAGCCTCTGAAGAAGGACAAGAGTCCGAAATGCATCAGGCTTTTGACACATTTTAAATCCCCCTGGGGACCTGAGGTGAACGCATGCTGAGAACTATAGGATTGTGGAGCCGATACCCTCTCCTTCACTTACCCGAATTCCATCTTGGGACTGCGTGCTGAGTACACCTAATAGAGCTTTCAGGAGTATTCCACTAATGGTGGTGATAAGCTTTTACATTTATGTTTTATGTGAGTGGAATGTGAGAACAATAAATATTGTCATTGTCTTTAAACGTTATTGCACCATGTGGGGATCTTTTCTTTAAGAATAAAGATAAGGAGCCTGGCTTGAAGTCACTCAATAATACCCCTTTTACACCAAAAACCCTGGTCGGACCCTGGTCTTTGAACGCTGGAGTTTCCAGGGTCTAACCCTGCTGTATACACCATTTACACAGCACTTCGACCTGGGTCCGACCCAGGTCTGCGCTGTTTACACTGAACCTGGGTCAGCCTGCTTTTCCCTATGGATGCCAAGGATTCCATGCTTGTTGCCAAAGAGATTACATGCCCATTACAATAGGGTGGCAATGGGCCCCCAAAGGGTACATTTTATCCCCCCCCCCCTTCCCCCAGGGTGCTGAGCATCTTCAAGCCGATACACCAATTGTAATATACTGAAGAAAGACGTGGTTAATGTCCACTATAAGTCAAGCAATAAAACAGTGAATTCTGCAGGGATAACACTGAGAGGAAGGGGGGGGGGGCTGCTGAAAATCTGGGGGTGTCAATAGTTTTCCCCCATAGTTTAGTGGGAACACTATGTATGCAGGTTACAGTGACACGCTGCCTGGCCAGTGGGGAAAGTGCACAGCACAGAGCATGAAGAACTTGCAGCTGCTTTTTGCAGCGTGGTCGACTCTTTCAGGTCCCCCACTCCCTACGCTGAAACGCCGCTAAGGCTCAGCTGCGTGTCAGGCTGTCAGCACTGCGGGGTGGGCAGCTCTCCCGAGCGGATGGGAGCAAACTACCTGTGCCCCACTCCCTACTCACAGCGTACGGCTGGAGCTGGCTGGCTGTGTTCAGTGGCTGCTCGGCGCTGTCTCCCTGCTCTGCCGCCAGCCTCCACCATGGACCACGCAGCCTCCCGCCTTCACTTCCAACTGTCACTGCAAGTACCTCCCCCTACCCCCTGATTGGGCAGCGGCTACTCGGATGCAGCCCCCCTGACTGCCCGTTCTGCTTGTATGTCCCAACCCGCAGCGGGACCATTTACACCGGCCTCTACACGGGTCCTAACCGTGTTCTACCCAGGTCAGGACCTGGGTAGAGGACCCGTGTAAATGGACACGGGTTGACCCCATTTACACCGCCGGTGATCCGGGTCTGACCCGCCGCTGACCCAGATTTTTCGGCGGTGTAAAAGGGGTATAACATTGTTAAGAGGATTTTGTATGTAACCCTTTGTGATTAACTTCTTGAGCGCCACTGTAACACACATTTGTTTTTTGTTGTATATTAATATACGGGTTCTAAAGGGGAAGACCTGGTTGTTATGACAGGCAGCAGAAGGGGTGTGTTTGTGCAAATCTTGTTTAACAATCTTTTCTGTAACATCCCATCTGAAATAGAACACCCATCTTAGTAAATTTCCCCCATAGAATAGATAGCTTAGTTATACCCCTTTCACACAGAAAATGAAATACCCGGGTGAAGCAGTTCCACCCGGGAATTTCATTAAATACACGGGTCCTTTTTCTGTGTGAAAGGGCACACCCGTGTCGTAAATCCCGTGTCTCCGACCCGGGAATTGACCAGGGTCGAGGACACGGGATTTATGACCCGTGTTGACCCTTTCACACAGAAGAAATACCCGTGTTATTCAGCAAATTACCAGGTAGAAATTTTCAACCCGGTAATTTAGTTCTTCTGTGTGAAGGGGGGTCAGGCTGCTTCCGGCAAATACACGGCATTTGAAATGCTGTGTATTTGCCGGGATTTTCAGACTTTTCTGTCTGAAAGGGGTATTATTCTTGCTAGAGATAATCCACACTGCTTTTTAACATACAGTACATAACACAAACAAGAAAAAAAATCAATTTTGTGGATGCACTTGAACCAAATTACATTTATAAAAAAAAAGTCAAATCTTTATTGATATAAAAATTCTGAATACATGTATGTCACAAAAATATAAAAAAAAAAGTATTAACCCCTTCCTGACAGAGCCAGTTTTTGCGTTCCTGACAGAGCCCTTTTTTTCAAATCTGACATGTATCACTTAAGTGGGGATAACTTTTTTTTACTTTTACTTATCCCAGTGATTTTGAGATTGTTTTTTCGTGACACATTGTACTTCAAATTAGTGGTAAATTTGGGTCGATACAGTCTGTGTTTTTTTGTGAAAAATACCAAAATGTCGTAAAAAAATGGAAAATTTAGCAATTTGCAAAATGTTAAATTTTCTGCTTGTGAGACAAATAATCATACCACTCAAAATAGTTAATAACTAACATAGACCATATGTCTACTTTATGTTTCCATCATTATTTCAACTTCCTTTTAATTTTTTTGGACACTAGGAGGCTTACAATATGAATAGCAAATTCTCAAATTTTCAAGAAAATTTCAAACACTGATTTTTTTAGGGACCAGTTCAGTTCTGATGTGACTTTGAGGGACTTGTATGTGAGACACCCCCATAAATGATACCATTTCAAAAACTGCACCCCTCACAGTATTCAAAACAGCATTTTGGAAGTTTGTTAACCCTTTAGGTGTTTCACAGGAATTAAAACAAAGTGTAGGTGAAATTTCAAAATTTCATTTTTTTTGCAGATTTGCAATATTAATACATTTTTCTAAGGAACACAGTACATTTTACTAGAGAAATGTGACTAAAAATTGATTCCCCCAATTCTTTTGTTTTCATAAATATCCTATATGTGGCCCTAGTGTGCACGTTGACCAAACCACAGGCTTCATAATAGAAGGAGCACCTACTTGATTTTGGAGCCTCCTTTTTATGAGATTATTTTTTAGGCACCATGTAGGTTTCTAGGCACCATAAGATGCTAAAATTTAGGAACCCCCCCACAAGTGACCCCATTTTGCAAACTACACCCCTCAGGGAATTCATCTAGGGGTATAGTGTACATTTAAAACCCCCAGGGGTTTCACCAATTGTGGTACAACTGGGCAGTGAAAATGAAAAATTAAATTTTTTACACAAAAATGCAGTTCTGGCTCAAAATTTTTCATTTTCAGAAGGTATGAAGGAGAAAAAGCACCCAAAAATCTGTGCCCCAATTTCTCCCGAGTACGGCAATGCCTCACGTGTGACCAAAAAATACCATTTGGGTGCATGGCAGGACTCAGAAAGGAAGGAGTGATTTTTGGATTTTGCAGCTCAGATTCTGGTGGAATGTTGGTGGGTGCTATGTTGCATTAGCAAGACCCCCCAAGCACCAATACAGTGGAACCCCCCCACAAGTGACCCCATTTTGCAAACTACACCCCTCAGGGAATTCATCTAGGGGTATAGTGTACATTTCAAACCCCCAGGGGTTTCACCAATTTTGATACAACTGGGCACTGAAAATGAAAAATTACATTTTTTTACACAAAAATGCAGTTCTGGCTCAAAATTTTTCATTTTCATAAGGTATGAAGGAGAAAAAGCACCCCAAAATCTGTGCCCCAATTTCTCCCGAGTATGGCAATGCCTCATATGTGACCAAAAAATACCAGTTGGGTGCATGGCAGGACTCAGAAGGGAAGGAGTGATTTTTGGTGGTGGAATGTTGGTGGGTGCTATGTCGCATTAGCAAGACCCCGAAAGCACCAATACAGTGGAACCCCCCCACAAATGACCCCATTTTGCAAACTACACCCCTCAGGGAATTCATCTAGGGGTATAGTGTACATTTCAAACCCCCAGGGGTTTCACCAATTTTGATACAACTGGGCAGTGAAAATGAAAAATTACATTTTTTTACACAAAAATGCAGTTCTGGCTCAAAATTTTTCATTTTCAGAAGGTATGAAGGAGAAAAAGCACCCCAAAATCTGTGCCCTAATTTCTCCCGAGTACGGCAATGCCTCACGTGTGACCAAAAAATACCATTTGGGTGCATGGCAGGACTCAGAAAGGAAGGAGTGATTTTTGGATTTTGCAGCTCAGATTCTGGTGGAATGTTGGTGGGTGCTATGTTGCATTAGCAAGACCCCCCAAGCACCAATACAGTGGAACCCCCCCACAAGTGACCCCATTTTGCAAACTACACCCCTCAGGGAATTCATCTAGGGGTATAGTGTACATTTCAAACCCCCAGGGGTTTCACCAATTTTGATACAACTGGGCACTGAAAATGAAAAATTACATTTTTTTACACAAAAATGCAGTTCTGGCTCAAAATTTTTCATTTTCATAAGGTATGAAGGAGAAAAGGCACCCCAAAATCTGTGCCCCAATTTCTCCCGAGTATGGCAATGCCTCATATGTGACCAAAAAATACCAGTTGGGTGCATGGCAGGACTCAGAAGGGAAGGAGTGATTTTTGGTGGTGGAATGTTGGTGGGTGCTATGTCGCATTAGCAAGACCCCCAAAGCACCAATACAGTGGAACCCCCCCACAAATGACCCCATTTTGCAAACTACACCCCTCAGGGAATTCATCTAGGGGTATAGTGTACATTTCAAACCCCCAGGGGTTTCACCAATTTTGATACAACTGGGCAGTGAAAATGAAAAAT
Organism: Crinia signifera; assembly: GCF_055691185.1. Taxonomy (NCBI): domain Eukaryota; kingdom Metazoa; phylum Chordata; class Amphibia; order Anura; family Myobatrachidae; genus Crinia; species Crinia signifera. The sequence goes on along the minus strand of NC_139217.1, from coordinate 233,048,286 downwards.
TACATTTTTTTACACAAAAATGCAGTTCTGGCTCAAAATTTTTCATTTTCAGAAGGTATGAAGGAGAAAAAGCACCCCAAAATCTGTGCCCCAATTTCTCCCGAGTACGGCAATGCCTCACATGTGACCAAAAAATACCATTTGGGTGCATGGCAGGACTCAGAAAGGAAGGAGTGATTTTTGGATTTTGCAGCTCAGATTCTGGTGGAATGTTGGTGGGTGCTATGTTGCATTAGCAAGACCCCCCAAGCACCAATACAGTGGAACCCCCCCACAAGTGACCCCATTTTGCAAACTACACCCCTCAGGGAATTCATCTAGGGGTATAGTGTACATTTCAAACCCCCAGGGGTTTCACCAATTTTGATACAACTGGGCAGTGAAAATGAAAAATTACATTTTTTTACACAAAAATGCAGTTCTGGCTCAAAATTTTTCATTTTCAGAAGGTATGAAGGAGAAAAAGCACCCCAAAATCTGTGCCCCAATTTCTCCAGAGTACGGCAATGCCTCACATGTGACCAAAAAATACCATTTGGGTGCATGGCAGGACTCAGAAGGGAAGGAGTGATTTTTGGATTTTGCAGCTCAGATTCTGGTGGAATTTTGGTGGGTGCTATGTCGCATTAGCAAGACCCCCCAAGCACCAATACAGTGGAACCCCCCCACAAGTGACCCCATTTTGCAAACTACACCCCTCAGGGAATTCATCTAGGGGTATAGTGTACATTTCAAACCCCCAGGGGTTTCACCAATTTTGATACAACTGGGCTGTGCAAATGCAAAATTACATTTTTTACACAAAAATGCAGTTCTGGCTCAAAATTTTTCATTTTCACAAGGAATGAAGGAGACAAAGCACCCCAAAATCTGTGCCCCAATTTCTCCCGAGTACGGCAATGCCTCACATGTGACCAAAAAATACCATTTGGGTGCATGGCAGGACTCAGAAAGGAAGGAGTGATTTTTGGATTTTGCAGCTCAGATTCTGGTGGAATGTTGGTGGGTGCTATGTTGCATTAGCAAGACCCCCCAAGCACCAATACAGTGGAACCCCCCACAAGTGACCCCATTTTGCAAACTACAACCCTCAGGGAATTCATCTAGGGGTATAGTGTACATTTCAAACCCCCAGGGGTTTCACCAATTTTGATACAACTGGGCAGTGAAAATGAAAAATTAAATTTTTTTACACAAAAATGCAGTTCTGGCACAAAATTTTTTATTTTCAGAAGGTATGAAGGAGAAAAAGCACCCCAAAATCTGTGCCCCAATTTCTCCCGAGTATGGCAATGCCTCATATGTGACCAAAAAATACCAGTTGGGTGCATGGCAGGACTCAGAAGGGAAGGAGTGATTTTTGGTGGTGGAATGTTGGTGGGTGCTATGTCGCATTAGCAAGACCCCCAAAGCACCAATACAGTGGAACCCCCCCACAAGTGACCCCATTTTGCAAACTACACCCCTCAGGGAATTCATCTAGGGGTATAGTGTACATTTCAAACCCCCAGGGGTTTCACCAATTTTGATACAACTGGGCAGTGAAAATGAAAAATTACATTTTTTTACACAAAAATGCAGTTCTGGCTCAAAATTTTTCATTTTCAGAAGGTATGAAGGAGAAAAAGCACCCCAAAATCTGTGCCCCAATTTCTCCCGAGTACGGCAATGCCTCATGTGTGACCAAAAAGTGGCAGGACTCAGAAGGGAAGGAGTGATATTTGGATTTTGCAGCACAAATTCTGGTGGAATGTTGGTGGGTGCTATGTCGCATTAGCAAGACCCCCAAAGCACCAATACAGTGGAACCCCCCCACAAGTGACCCCATTTTGCAAAATACACCCCTCAGGGAATTCATCTAGGGGTATAGTGTACATTTCAAACCCCCAGGGGTTTCACCAATTTTGATACAACTGGGCAGTGAAAATGAAAAATTACATTTTTTTACACAAAAATGCAGTTCTGGCTCAAAATTTTTCATTTTCAGAAGGTATGAAGGAGAAAAAGCACCCCAAAATCTGTGCCCCAATTTCTCCCGAGTACGGCAATGCCTCACATGTGACCGAAAAATACCAGTTGGGTACATGGCAGGACTCAGAAGGGAAGGAGTGATTTTTGGATTTTGCGGCTCAGATTCTGGTGGAATGAATGGTGGGTGCTATGTGGCATTAGCAAGACCCCCGAAGCACGGTGAAATTATGAACCTAATAATCCATAGATGTGTGGTATATTTTAAAACACTCCTTTATACATAGGCCGGGTTTGTCGGGGCAAGTGTCACACTGGAAAATAGTTTGCTTTCTTATTCCCTTTTTATAGCAAACTTTGCACCTTTTTTGTGTCCTGCCCTTTTTTCCAGTGGAGGGGATTTCATCAGAAAAATGCTGCCCTGGTACAATACGGGGGCCAGTACTAGAAGTACTGGGGCCCTCTGCCTGCTGGTTCCCAAATATTAGGCCCTTTATGACTTCCTCTTGAAAGTGCATAAATGTCCCCCTCTGGCCGGTAGAACGGAATAGCACGTAAGCGTTATACAGTGCCATCTGGATGATATACACGGCCAGCTTCTTGTACCAGATTTTTGTTTTCCGCAGGGCACTGTACGGCTTCAGTACCTGATCTGAAAGATCCACTCCGCCCATGTACTTATTGTAATCCAGGATACAATTAGGTTTGGAGGTGTGGGTACTGGTACCTCGTACAGGGACGGAGGTGGTACTGTCTCCGTGAATTGTTGTCAGTATAAGGACATCCCTCTTGTCCTTATATTTGACCAACAACATATTTTCGGTGCATATTCCCCTGCTTTCACCCCTTCTCATTACTTGGGCAATGTGCGTTTTTGGGAGGCCTCTTTGGTTCTTGCGCACAGTACCGCAAGCTGCTGTACCTCTTGAACCAAGGGCCTTAAACAGGGGGATGCTAGTGTAAAAGTTATCCACATAGAGGTGATAACCTTTATCCAGGAAGGGGTGCACTAAATCCCAGACAATTTTTCCACTAACACCTACGAGGGAGGGGGGGCATTCTGGCGGTTCAATTCTTGAATCCTTCCCTTCATATACCCTAAACCTGTGAGTGTACCCTGAGGTGCTTTCACACAGCTTATACATTTTTATGCCATACCTTGCCCTCTTACTGGGAAGGTACTGGCGGAATTTAACCCTTCCTTTAAAATGTATAAGGGACTCGTCAATACAAATAAATTTTTCAGGGATGTACATCTCTTCAAATTTGGCACTGAAATGATCAATGACCGGCCTGACTTTGAATAGCCGGTCAAAGGTGGGATCATCTCTGGGTGGGCACTGTGCATTATCGTTGTAATGCAAAAATTTAAGGATCGTCTCAAATCGAGCCCGGGGCATGGCCATACGGTAAAATGGGGTGCTGTACAGAACATCTGTACTCCAATATTGCCTAATTTCTGGCTTTTTTACTATGCCCATATGAAACACCAGACCCCAAAACGTCATCATCTCTACTGCATCTACAGGGGTCCACCTAGCAAATGATGACGTGGGGTTTTGAGCAATAAACTGCTGGGCATATAAATTAGTTTGGTCCACCATTAAATTTATAAAATCATCAGAGAAAAATAATTTGAAAAAGTCAATTTCTCTGAGACCTGTGGAATCAAATTGGATTCCTGGCATGGCCAAAAACTCAGGAACCTGGGGCTCAAAATTGTCTGGTGGTGGGGTCCATACGAGATCAATTATTGGGGGGGGGTCTCAGCTGCTCTACGGGGGCGTCTTTGAGGGGGTCCCTCATCACCAGAGGAGGAAGAGGAGCTTAAGACGAATCCTTCAAATTCCCCGCTTGCATCACTGGCTGTGTCAGAGTCAGAGGCAAGCATGGCATATGCCTCCTCCACTGAATACATTCTTCTGGATGACTGGGATGACATTTGGGATGACATTTGGGATGACATTTGGGATGCCATTTTTATTTTTGTGTTACTGGTAGTGAAATGTTTCAACACGTGTATAGTGTAGGGGGGGGGGTACAAACTTTATTTCAACCCGGGGGGTATGTAGTGTGTAGTGTGTATGTAGTGCAGAAAAAAAAAAAATACTTTATACAGGAATTTGATCCCAATAAAAAAAATAAAAAATTGAAGGGGTTAAAAAAAAAAAAAAACGGTCCTGCGCCAAAAATTGAGCACAGATGTTGGTCAGTAACGTCCGTCACTGAACAGCGCTCAAAGGCAACAGGAATTTGATCAAAAAAAAAAAAATAGATCAACCCTGTGCCGAAAAAGCTGATCAGTGATGTACGTCACTGATCAGCGCACAGTGGCCACAGGACACCCACAAAATCACAGTGTGTGTAAAAAAAAAATTTAAAAAAGACCCCACAGCACTCTCAAAAAAAAAAAAGGTGATCAGTGATGCGACACTGATTACCAGTGAGGGGCAGCAGGTGCACAACCTTTGGTGCAACTGACAGTGCAACTGGCAGCAACTGACAGGTATATATATAAAAAAAAAAAACCCTGCGCCCCCAAAAAGTTGCTGATCAGCACAGATATACTGATCAGCACAAAAGGGGGGGTAGCAGACACAAAATATACACTCTCTATCACTCTCTGTCACTATCTCTCTCTATCTCTCACTATCTATCACTATCTATCACTATCTATCACTATCTATCACTCTAGGACACTGCAGCAGCAGCACTGACAGTTATATGTATAAAAAAAAACCTGCACCCCCAAAAAGGGGGGGTAGCAGACACAAAATATACACTCTCTATCACTCTCTGTCACTATCTCTCTCTATCTCTCACTATCTATCACTATCTATCACTCTATGACACTGCAGCAGCAGCACTGACAGTTATATATATATAAAAAAAACCTGCACCCCCAAAAAGGGGGGGTAGCAGACACAAATCTCTCTATCTCTCTATCTATCACTATCTATCACTATCTATCACTCTATGACACTGCAGCAGCAGCACTGACAGTTATTTATATATAAAAAAAACCTGCACCCCCAAAAAGGGGGGGTAGCAGACACAAAATATAGCTCTCTCTGTCACTATCTCTCTATCTCTCTCTATCTCTCTCTCTATCTCTCTCTATCTCTCTCTATCTCTCTATCACACTGCAGCAGCAGCAGGAAGTCCCAAGAAGTCAGATCCAGGAAGCGTCCAGCACGCTACAAGCAGTGATCAGGTGATCAGGTAAGGTATTTGCAAGGATCAGGTAAGTATTAGCAAGGATCAGGTCAGTATCACGGCAGATAGGCACGGTGACCGCTCTGCACGCTATTCCAGAACGGAATGGCGTCTGCAGCGCAGTCACCGTTAGTTTAAATGTCGCGCCTTGGCTGTGATTGGCTGTCGGTCCGACGGACCAATCACAGCCTTGGGGGCAGGTGGGGTGAGGGTGGGGTGAGGTGTCATCGTCACCGATGACCCCCTCATGCCCCCTGACGCCCGGCGGTGATTGACACCTGTGTTACCGAGCGTCTGATTCGCTGGTAACACAGGAAAACGCTGTGAATGGCTGTTCACACTGAACAGCCAATCACAGCGATCGCCGACGGGGGGGGCGGCATCGCAGCCCCCCCTGGGCATGCAGGGACATGTCTGCTGTCAGGGACAGCAGACATCGTCCCTCTGTCACTGCGTCTCTAGACGCAGTGACAGTTTAAAGTCATGACGTACATTTATGCCATGTGTCGGGAAGTACATCCCGGCCATGACGTAAATGTACGTCAAATGTCGGGAAGGGGTTAAAATACAGTGAAAAAAGTGTATTAAAATTCTAACACAATACATCTGGTTGCTGTGTTTTCTTACTGTTTAGATATGTTATTTATCAATATGTATGGGATAATATGCTTATTAGACATGTAGTATATATTATATTTTATAAAACAGATCGTTTATAATCAATCCTCTTAGAAACTTATCAGTGCTCTGTCATTAATTAATAGCTTCTATCTAATATCTAGTAATATTAATTTGCTAAATTTAACAAATACTTTGCTATACAATGTTGTAAGTATTTATAACTTTATTGGCATTCAGCAATTCCCTCTATAATAATAATAGAGGATGAATGCTACTATGCATTGTTATTAACCAATGAATCTAGTAATTCCCTAATTGAGTGATATTAAATGTTGTAGTGATCTTTTATGGGATGAGCATTGGTGGTCTCCAAATTGCTCATCCACTCATAACTCTAATTTCCATAGTTACTATAATTAGTAGACACAGGTCTGAGTGATACACAAATATATTATTTTAATCAATGATAGATCACACAGTAGGAAATATTACAGGTTGTTCTAGCAACACAATTTAGACAGCTGACAGACGATGGCCTTTTCAAGGCATTCAGAATATATAATTTCAATATACAGTGTATCTGTATAGATTTGTCATTGTACTGTGGTTCTTATTCAGATCTGATCGCAGTACAAATTTGTTCTCAAAATGGGCAAAACCATGTGCACTGCAGGTGAGGATCTGCATGTAACATGTGCAGAGAGAGTTAAATTTGGGTGGGGTGTGTTGAAACTGAAATATAAATTGCAGTGTAAAAATAATGCAGCCAGTATTTACCCTGCACAGAAACAAAATAACTCACACAAATCTAACTCTCTCTGCACATGTTACTTCTGCCCCACCTGCAGTGCACATGGTTTTGCCCATTTTGAGAACAAATTTGTACTGCGGTCAGATCTGAATAAGGGCCTGTATGTGTATAATAACCAGAGGCGGATTGGCCATAGATCTGACAGGAAAGAGTCCCGGTAGGTGGGTGCATCACTGAGGCCACCTGTTAGCCGTTTACTTTTTATTTAAAAAAGATGTGGCCCTGTCCAGAGTAGTGGCCCCATCCCCCTCCTGTCGCCCATACAAACAAACTTTGCTGGTTCACAGAATACCTGACGTTGCAAATACCCATCTAATAAGACGAGTGCCCATCTACTGTTTATTCATTGTGACATATGTTAAAGGGACAGGAGTAGGTGCTGTCTGGGAGAGTAACCATTGCTGGACTCCTTCACCAGCGCTTCAAAAGACACAAATAAAAATGAAATACTTCCCCTTTTTAGTTTCTAGAATATTTCAAAAGGGGGGAATGAGGTGGAATTCCTCCTTAGTAGTGGAATGTTGTTTTATCCATATGTGGAAGAAAAAATATGGACATAGCGTAATACAGTTATTTTAATGACACATATAGTTGACACATATGTCATTAAAATAACTGTATTACGCTATGACCATATTTTTTCTTCCACATATGGATAAAACAACATTCCACTACTAAGGAGGAATTCCACCTCATTCCCCCCTTTTGAAATATTCTAGAAACTAAAAAGGGGAAGTATTTCATTTTTATTTGTGTCTTTTGAAGCGCTGGTGAAGGGTACTCTACCTGCTTTTATGTATATGTTGTTTTTGGGTGAGGAAGAAACGCCCCTATAGACAGAGCCGGCCCTAGCCTAAATTACGCCCTAGGCAAGATTTTGGCTGGTGCCCCCTAGAACCGCCACTAGTTCTGCCTCTGACCCTGCTCTCCTTTCCCAGCAGTCATCATTTTGGTGCTCCTACCCACAATATTTTAAATATAAACAGTGCACACATTCGGTGCGCAGCCCAAACAGGGGTGTGTTCTTGCTGGGAAGGGTTACTGCCACACATTAGTGCAACTTTATTCACATTATACCATGCGATGGTGTCCTTTGTTCACGTTACATCACACAGTAGTACCACTTTACCTAATATACATTACTCCTCACATTATTCACATTATACCCTTAGAAAAAAATCATGAGAAAATATTGTATTTTAAGCAACTTCATGGCCACACTGCAACCCAGCACAAAGCAGTGTGTGCTGGGCAGAGGAGAAGAGCTGCATCTGCTGCTGTCACTTAAGGGGAGGGGTCCCGTCCCGGAGTCCCCACTGGGCCCTTCCATTAGACTTCGGCCTGGGTAGTTTGTACCCCCTTCCCCTTTCTCTCGGCTCATCTGATAATACAACACAGTATTGGCCCTTACACATGACACACCTTATTAAGGGATGCAGTTACAATCCCGGCGGTCGGGATCCCGGCGTTCAGAATCCCGACCGCCGAAATGCCGACACATTCTCCCTCCGTGGGTGTCCACGACACCCCTGGAGGGAGAATAAATTAGTGTGCCGAGCGTAGCGAGGCACCGGGCCCGCTGCGTGGCGAGCGCAGCGAGCCCGCAAGGGGGGGCGATCCACGTCCCCCCCTTGTCTGCATTTCAGCTGTCGGGATTCCGGCATCGGGATTCTGAACGCTGGGATCCCGACCGCCGGGATTCAGTACTGAATCCCTTATTAATGTCCTTATAAACATAATGCCCCTTACACATTATGCCAACCTATATTAATGCCCTTCATACACATAATGACACACATAATGCCTTTAACACATATGTTGCACATTATTAATGCCCTTATACACCTGACACACATAATGCCACATACACATATGTAGGACATTATTAATGCCCTTATACACATGACAAACATGATGCCCATAACACATATGTCGCACATTATTAATGCCCTTATACACATGACACACATAATGCCCCTTACACATATGTCGCACATTATTAATGCATTTATACATGACACACATAATGCCCCTTACACATGTCGCACATTATTAATGCCCCTTACACATATGTTGCACATTATTAATGCCCTTATACACATGACACACATAATGCCTGTTACACGTCGCACATTATTAATGCATTTATACATGACACACATAATGCCCCTTACACATATGCACAACCAACCCACCTGCAGACAGCACTCGCACAGCCGTTAACACTGTGACCTCTGCCTCTACTTGGATACAGATGTTTCCTCATACATCTTGCCTCAATAGGCCATGCAGCTCCAGGCCAGTTCTGCTAATGTTGGGTGCCTTTTTTTGCTGAAAACTCATCTTATTTGCATTGTTATGTAACCAGGACACACAAGGAGCTTCCGATGATTAAAATGATATGTGGCATTCCTATATTCTGTGTGCGACTGTGGCTGTACCTGCATACAGAATGCTATGTTACAGTGATTTCCATGAATACACTAATTCATGCAGATACAGCCTCACACACACATAGAATATAGGCATGCTGCATATCATTTTAATCAGCAGAAGCTGCTGGTGCCCCTAGGCATTCCAAATGCCCTAGGCAGTTGCCTAGTTTGCCTATGCCTAGGGCCGGCTCTGCCTATAGAGTGCACATCCCAGCTGCCTCCTTTTGCGCAGATCTTGTTCCACTCACACCTATATATTTTATATTGCTGGACTCCTGTTATGGAGGGGTGGTAATTTGAAATATTTGGGGATTTTGGTAATACGGTTAGTCTGTGTTCAGTCTCAGTGGGGAGATGGAGTTTATTTGAAATGTGGAGGTTTGTGGTTTGTCACAGCAGCTTAAAGGCCTGGGGGCTACTAAATTGCCAAGTGTATTGAAACTAACAGCTTCCACACAGGTGTAGTGATGCATTAATCCTGACTATATCTACATTTGATTTGGTGAGGCCACTTCTACAAATTTTTTCAAGGCCACTTTTAGATCCAAATCCACCCCTTGTAAGCAAGTTTTATTTATATACCGCACTTTCTCCAACAAGACTCAAGGCGCTTCACAGACATTAAAAATAACAATGCACATACTGCAATACAAAGGGTTATCAGTACAAGGAACAGGCAACAATTGCAGTACAGTTATACATCACACATACAGATATGCACAAGATGCATTCTAATAAGGGACACAAACATGGGGAACATATTAACCGAGCTGTGCAGTACCCAGGCAGCCATTCAGCGGCGCCACATGGTCATTGCACAGCCAGCTAGGTAGCCAGTAACAGTACAGATATATATATATATATATATATATATATATATATATATATATACACACTAGATGTACTCTAATACTCTAATGAGGGACACAGACATGAAGAACATATAATTACTGAGCTGTGCAGCACCCAGGCAGCCATTCAGCGGCACCACATGGTGATTGCACAGCCAGCTAGGTAGCCAGTAACAGTACTGATGTATATATACATGTATATATATGAAAAAAGATGAGATGGGCACCTCCTAGTGCAATACGTTTATACGCTACAGTGAGACCCTTCACCGTCCGTGAAACAAGCACCCCAACAAATTCAGGTGTACCCTTAATAGTGGTCTCCAACCACTATAATAAGAGCTTGATTGTATATAGACAGCGACTTTCAGGAAATGCTTGCTTCCTTTTTAGGTCATCCAAAGTATTTTTCAAAAGATTCACTAGCACATAAAGGGAAATACAGGAATATACTAGTGTAATATTGTTAAAACATTTATTCTTACAGCAAATAAATTACAAAAGTGGTCCGTACAATATGTTAAAAAAAAAATCGCTTATCTGGTCAGTCCGTCATATATCACCATGGTATAGCACAGAGTCCCCTCAACGCGTTTCGTCCGTGGCCCCTAGGCAGGACTTCCTCCGGAATGTGACTCTCCACAGGCCCTCTATCCTGTATTTATACCCTCACTGATTAAACAATTACTGGAGTGGGAATCGTGCCATCGCGGCTTCCCACTTCCGGTTCCGGTCTAGTGGAACGCAAATGGCACTTCCGGTTATGTGAGCCGCAAAACGTAATTTCCGGAAGTGCGTGTGACACGCACGCAACTTCCGGTATCGGCGTACTCCGGGATTCACTGATCTCCCGGCTATCTCCAGAGTCTCAGTCTTGTTTGTGCCCTGGTTGCCTAGGTGACCACTCTCACTAGTCGTCCTAGGTATCGTGCTGGCTTCTATTAACCCCACATTTTCCATACAGAATTCGCATAGAGAATTTATCTGTACCCTAATAAAATTTATTTTAAAACACAACTACTTTAAGTTTTTGGAGCTGTTTTACGTGCAAGTATGTGGGACAGCCATGGGGACAGTTTTCGCACCCAGCTTCGCAAACCTACATATGGGGAGCTGGGAGAAGAAGAACATCTATCAACAACTTGTTTGCGAATCAGATAGCACTATATAAGCGGTATATAGATATTATACTGATTATACGGGATGGAACCATGGAAGAGTTTGACAGATTCATGAAGGACCTGGGGGAGAATGAGTACAACCTGACCTTTACGTACAAAATGAGTGATAAGGAGGTGGAATATCTGGACCTAATACTTGCAAGCGAAGGGGAAAGAGTAGTCACAAGAAATTTTGTGAAAGCAGTAGACGCCAACTCATATGTTCACTTCAGAAGTAATCACAAGAGACAGTGGAAGACAAATACTCCACTCTCACAATTCTCTAGAATTGTGAGGAGCAGATAGAATTATATAGAACAAGATTCATGGAGAGAGAATATCCGGAGAATGTTTTAACAGAAGCTGTGGAAAAAACTAGAAACCTGGATAGGAAGGGAGCAAGCAAAGGGGAAAGAGTAGTCACAAGAAAATCATCTTTTTTCAGATCTCTACCGAACGGTTAACTTGAACAGGAACCAACCAGGAGAGGAGCTGCCACTCTGAAGGAAGGAGGAACTGTGCATACGTGTTAAAGTCAACATGTACTACCTATAATAGGACAAAACTAACTCTTATAACCCTAAGTAGAGGGGATTGATCGTAGCGCTATTACCACCATTCTCTTTCATATATATATGTACTTTAATGAGGGACACAGACATGGGAAACATATAATTACTGAGCTGTGCAGCACCCAGGCAGCCAATCAGCGGTGCCACATGGTGATTGCACCAGCCAGCTAGGTAGCCAGTAACCGTACTGATATATATATATATATATATATATACATACTAGATGTACTCTAATGAGGGACATGGATATGGGGAACATATAATTACTGAGCTGTGCAGCACCCAGGCAGCCATTCAGTGGCACCACATGGTGATTGCACCAGCCAGTACCGTACATATAGAACACAAAAGAACAGTACAGGGTACACAGAACTATACATAACACAATTAAAGCACAATTCTTAGTACACAATACAGCTGAGATATAAGGAAGTGAATGAGAATAGATGCAGGTATAGATGGTAGATGAGTAAGAGAGCTGTAGTTGAAATACAAGAAGAGTGCTGTGAGAACAGAAGGGAGGAGGGCCCTGCTCTAAGGAGCTTACAATCTAGAGTAATAGCAATCAATAGATATAAGCTAGATATACCAGAGACTGCGAAAATACAGTGTGTATGGAGTAATGAATATTATTTCATGGAGGTGATTATTGTCTATATATCCCCTAGAATATCAAATAATGTACTGCATATATAGCTCAGTGCCAGCTGTGAGGACCAAGGTACAGATGGAGCCCCTCTTTCATTGCCGGCGCTCGGAAGAACATCACCGCTGGCAAGCGCTGGCAAAGAGGGACTCCATTAGACTGGGACGCGTGTCCCTGTTAGTTGGAAGTCCACTTCAGGGCGATGGGCAGGGTTGGGGGTTGGTTTCAGGGAGGCAGTTGGGATTGGCGATGGGGACCGGGGAGGTGGCACATGGTGGCGGGGAGCTCCATCGGAACAGGGTGCATGATCGTCTGGTGCATGCATGCTCTCTTCTGACGGCTGGCGGGGCCTGGCGGCAGCTGCCAGGGGCTGGCGATTCTATCGCCAGCTCCTGCAAGAATGAGAGGGGCTCCATCTGTATTATAGCCATCAATGAGGTCAGTTTACTGAAATGGAAGTTCTATTACCCCTTCAATGGTGTTTTTTTTTTTTTATGGAGCGCTCCCCACTGGGCAAGTTTTTTTGGGGGAACGCTCCCTAAACCCCCCCCCCCCCATCCCCACTGCATTTCCCGAGGCTGGGCAGGGTCACTGAGCACTCTATCAGCCGCTGCCCGGCTCTGCCCCCGGCAATTCGGCTGTGTGCGGCTTGATGTTATGAGGTCACACCGCACACAGCTGGCGGAAGGAGGCAGGGCTGGGCAGCAGGGAATCTGGTGATTCCCTCGGCTGGCTGAGAGGCGTTAAATCTGTAGGTGAAGTTACACACCATTGTAAAGAACAGACCCTTAATTGTGCAGCATATTCTATTACCTGCAATCTTCCTGAAACTAGTTTTTAAAAGAAGGCAAGTCTGATTTTTTTGTTATGTACAGCAGGTAACAAAGGTGTACTGTACTGTACTTTACTTACGCTGTGTTATTTTTTTTAAAGGGACTCTGCACAATGCTGTGCACACTGTCTGTCACCTAATACAGAGTTTATAAAACATGTTTGTTACAGTCCAGGTGTTAAGGATATCCATGCTTGAGCACAGGTTACTTCACTGGGCTGTAATGGTGGAGTTTGGGAACCTCTGACAGTCTGACCTAACAGATACATGATAAAGTATAACATGTAATTTGGGCTTGCTGAACTACATATAAAAATACTACATTAAGTACAGCCAGGAGTATCGGCGCCTGGTGAGCAGAAGGAGACCACACTGCAGCACTTCTGGCGGTACAAGCACTGATTGCACTGGTGAGGAGGGGGATTCAAACAATTTTAAGCCCCTGCTCTCCCTCTCCTCCTCATCTTCCTGCCCCACACGTCTCATCCTCTACTCCCTCTCCTTCTCTACCTCTGCTGCTCATCTCCCCTGCCGCCCCTCACATCTTCTACCGTCCCTCTCTCCTCCTCTATCCCCTCACCTCCTCAACCCCTGCCACCCCTCAGGTCCTCTAGCCTCCCTCTCTCCTCCTCTACCCCTGCCCAACTCCTTCTCTGCCACCCCTCACGTCCTCTACCTCCCTTACCTCTCTCCTCATCTACCCCTCCCTCTCCTCCTCTGTCACCGCACTGTCCTCCTCCACAAACTCTCTCCTCCTCTACCCCCTTCTCATCCTTTACCCACCTCTCCTCTAGCCTCCTCCTCTACCTCCTTTCCACATCTACTCTGTTCCTGTCATCCTGTACTCCCCTCTTGTCCTATTCTCTCCTTTCTGGTAGTGAAGGGGGACCCTTTCAAAGTTTTGCAATGGGCCCTCACAGTACTAGTTACGCCCCTGCCTGCACACATTAGTTGACAGAAAAACATATATGGTAATTATTGTTTGTTCCATTTTTTAACATTTCACTGATAAAAAGCATTCTGAGTGCTCTAAAACATTGGGTCATTTGTTCACTTCCCAGTGCATCAGCATTTGCTCTACTTTGTATGTTTGTTGTTTTGTTTCTTTGCTTCCTGATTGCACAATATTATTATTGCATAACTTTTGTCTAACTCTATTGTTGTGTGCTTGTGATTACTCTTCTGGGTTGGAGAAGTCTGTGTCTGACTTCTGCATTAATTAAGATATTGGCTTTTATTACAGCTTTTTTATTAATTGTATAGCATACTATATGTTTCCTCCTGTACATGAATTGGTACATTGTGTGAATGATACATTTGGAATATCAGAGATTTAATGAACAAAGAACAATTTGTTAGTACTGAATATGATGACATTGAGTGTAATACCGCTTTTCCACCATAATCCCTGTTCACACCTGGGATTTTTATTCCAGATTTTGGTGCATTTCCTTCTCAGGTCCCATTTTCACTGTCCCAGATTCTTCCCAGGTTGACACTGTTTCCACTGAAAGCGACGGCCAGCTGACTGGCAGGCTTTTAGCTGAGCTGGGGACCGGTGTGTGGGTGGCTTGATAGCGTGTGGGGACTGAGGGGCAGGTGGTCAAGCAGTATGTGTGGACTGCAAGGCAGGTGGTCAGGCAGCATGCAGGGACCAGCAGGTGGCCAAGCAGCCTGCGGGGACCAGCAGACTGCCGTGCAACAGGAGTTGTCTGTGCAATGCCAGCCACCCCAGCCTGGGTAAAAAATCCAGGGTCAAAGCTGCCTCCTCAGATCATTACCAAAAAAAGACCTGCTAAAAACATTGCTAGTGACCAGATTTTTTTATTTTTTTTTAAATTCTTTTTTATTGTGTAATGCATTGCAACATAAACATCTCAGGACATTGCAACATTTACAAATTGATCATACAATTCTTCAAATGAACTGCAAACATTTTCATTATTTTGTTGTTTAACAATATTCAAAATTCAAAATGTCCTCTGCACACCTCTCCATTAAAAGGCAGTATATAAATAACCAAGAAAAGTCTCCTGTGAGTTATTGGTAATTATTTATTTGTATGTTTGTGTGTCTGAAGGCCCCATCTTCCCAAACCCCCCAACCAAGAGTAACAATATGATGACCCCTTTCCCTTTGTTCACGGTTTATACAAAGATTTCCACTTGCCTATACCACTACTATTGGGGGATCTCCCAGCAGCCTCCTCGTCTCATACCACTCTGTGTATTGCAAGATGTTTTGAATTCTCTTTTGAAAGTCTGCTGGTAGAGTCACAATGTAACTTTCCCAGGTTTCAAAAAAATGTTGGGGTTCATTTTTCTTTATCTAAGGTTGTTTCCAACCAATCCATCTGAAAGATGTGATGGAGCTTAGTTTTAAAGAGAGCCAACGAAGGAGACTGCGTGGATATCCAATCATGCAAAATGGTTTTACATGCTGCTACCTTATGCTCCCCATGCTGGAAGTCTCCATTGCCCACGAATGTTAGGAACAGCGAGTGGTGTGAGTTCAAATATTTTGCATGTCTCAGCTTATGCCATAATAGTGACCAATAGTGGCCAGTACAAGTTTTCTACATCCCCTAGTCACCCTCTGTTCTGTAGGAATGATTCCAAATATGGCCCATTCTGCATTAAAGGGTATGTAGTTTATTAAATTATCTAGCGTGAATTTCCTCACTTGTAGCAAGAAACCTCTTGTAATTGGGCATGTCCAAAGACAGTGTAATAACCCCGCCTCTGCCTCTCCACAACGAGGGCAGGATCCATTTGATGGCATCCCTGCCAGGAGCTGTCTGTGAGGTGAAAAATAAGCTCTATGAAAAAGATTTAAAAATTGCTCCTGGTATTGGGCAGCAGGTAACATACGGCAAGAGTTTACCAAGGTTTTAAGCAATATTTCACATGATAGATCGGGGAAATCCCTTAGCCATAGCTTCATACCTGACCTTGTGTCCTCGTGTACTATAAGTGGTCTAAGGTAGTTGTAGTGCAAAGATATGGCTTTTTCGATTACGGGCTTAGCTCTCAGTACCCCATCCAAGTCATTGTACCAATCTTTGTAAGAAAGGTGTTTAACTGTTATTTTGGCATAGTGGCTCATTTGGAAGTAAGCGAGGGGAAAGTTATTCAGTATTGGGAATTTCTGGCAAGCCTGCTGAAAGGTTAATACTTTGTTTAAGGAGGGGTCGCATATGTCCTTCAAACTAGAGATTCCCTCTCTGTCAAACAGGGTAAAGGGGAATGCAGCCTCCCCATGCTGGAAGTCTCCATTGCCCACGAATGTTAGGAACAGCGAGTGGTGTGAGTTCAAATATTTTGCATGTCTCAGCTTATGCCATAATAGTGACCAGATTTTTATCTTGTCACCATTTCCCCTGACTAAAAATACCGGGTAGGGGCACACTCATGTGCAAAAACCCAGAATTTGGGCTCAATCTGGGTGGCATGATGCAAATTTTAGCCCGGTCCGGGAGGCATGATGTGAATTTTGGCTCCATCAGGGTGGCATGATGTGAATTTTGGCTTAAGGGGCAAGTATTATGGGGTCTACTATTGTGTTGCATAATGTATATAAGCGTGGCACACTACACAGGACCACGCCAGTGGCCATGCCCCTTTTCCTGGAGCGTGCGCGCCTTTGGCGCGTGCATACAAATTTCCTTCACTTTTACATACCCCCACTTTAAAATTTCCACTTCGACCACTGTGTATATAGTCCTTGATGACGAAATGCATTGGGGTGTGGCTTCCTGACTGTCTACCCTGAATCTTGGTTCCGTTCCGTGCTTGATTTTGTGGAGAGAGACGCTTTCAATTACCTCCTGCCATGTTCGTTTGGAATCTGTGATAATATCTGGATGGTTCCATGCTATGCAGCTACTGTTATCCATGCTGTTAACTTCTTTCTGAGATGTATGTGAGCTTTTATAACTTTATAGTAAAGATTGCTATATGATTGCTTATTTTGTGCGCTCCTTCTTGTTTTTCTCATATATATATATATATATATATATATATATATATATATATATATATATATATGTGTGAACAGACTGTTGTTTGCGCTCTATTGGTCAGCTGCACTTTACAAAACCTCCCTGTTAGCGGAGGATAGAGTGGGATAGGAAGATGTAAAGAGCGCTTCTTTCACCTCAATGGACCTTATTTTTATATAAATACAACTATTGATAAAAAACTATTTTTTTATTAAAACAATTCTGAGTTCATCATATGAGACGTGGTGATTTTCAATCTGTTTCATAAAAACATGGGAACAGACCCACCGCGTTTCATCACCGAAGTGACTTCATCAGGGGTACTGGTAAACAAACGTCAGTGTTGTATGATGTCAGTGTTTCAAATTGCACCACAATGGAAATAGCTCCTCAGTCTCCAGTGTCTGAATGCAGCCACTGGAGACTGAGGAAACAGTCCATTGAGGTGAAAGAAGCGCACTTTACATCTTTCTTACACACACATATATATATATATATATATATATATATATATATATATACACACTAAACATCGGCACTCACCTTTCCTAGTTTTGGGATGCCCTATGGCTTGTGACCACATTGTTTAAACAGACATTGTAGGGGCTCTGCACACACTAAATTAACTGATAATAAATAGTGGAGATTTGGTTCATGAATTGATCAATGCATTTAAGCCTGCAGCCCCCGTCATGGGACCCCACCTTTCTGATAAATGCATTGATCAATTCATGAACCAAATCTCCACTATTTATTATCAGTTAATTTAGTGTGTGCAGAGCCCCTACAATGTCTATATATATATATATATATATATATATATATATATATATATATATATACACACATATATACATATATACAAATACAGGGACTCAACACTCTCCATAATGAACTAACTCACCTTAGTATAGGTGACTGCCTCATCTTTCCGTGGAAGGCGCACTTACAGGGAGTTTTTTCTTTGATCAGTCACGGGGTGTTTGTCACATGTATTCTGCTATAAATGTAAGTACTGTCTTTATTTCACTATGTCTTGATAAAGGGTCAGCGACCCGAAACGTTGGCAAAAGCATACCCGTGTGGGAGCATTTATTTCTTATTGCAATTCGCTGCATGTTGTGAGTGCCTGTATCTAAGTATTCGTTTATATATATATATATATACACACACACACACACAGTATATATATATATATATATATATATATATAACTAGATTGAAGCCTCAGGGTCTTAATCTACACAAATGCAGTGAAAACAGGGGAGTGGCTTGCAAGTCCCCCTCCCACCCCAGACAAAGCCCCCCCGCGCAAATCCTCCAGGACCCAGCGCCAACACTTGCACGCAGACCGCTGGTGGAGGGTACGCCAGTGGTGGTCACGTCAACGCGTTTCGGAAATAATTCCTTTTTCAAGACGTCTTGAAAATGGAATTATTTCCGAAACACGTTGACGTGACCACCACTGGCGTACCCTCCGCCAGCAGTCTGCGTGCAAGTGTTGGTGCCGGGTCCTGGACCAGAGCCTTCCTATTCAGCGTCTGCAGCGCTGGGAGCGGGACAGAGAACACCTGGCTCATTGAAGGGATCTCGGGACACCTTGCTGTTTTGCTGTTTGCTGTTTTATTGTTTGTCGGATGTCTGAATAAATTTGTTTTCTCTACCCTGGAGTGCGGTTTTAAAGACACTGTTACGGGAACGCGTCACAGAATTTTAAAGTAAGTCTCCACTTTTCATTCATACAACAAAGGATAGTCATATGCTTGAGGAAGTGTGGCCTTTATAAAGAAACTGCTACGTGAACGCGAGAAGGGAGTTTAAAGTAAGTGTGGTCTAATTAGCCCACCAAGTGCTCGGCCTTTTGGCTAAGATCAAGTGTAGTATCTGTTCTTATCAGTGGGTATGGACTGGCCTCTGGCAGAGAATAGAGAAAGGTGGGACTGAGTAGCTGCTCTGATGGGCGGAGGGTGTGGGACCCCTCTGTTTTTTCCCGGGAGCAGTGAAAAGTCTCACTAAGTATCTTCACCTCTGCCTTTGGTAGGAGGTGTTGTTTCCGTAAATCCACTGGTAAGAGGGGGGGAGAAACACTGGGCCTAGTAGTTTGACTCTCCTGACGGGGTTTGTAGCCCCCGAAGGATGAGCAGCGAAAGGCTCAGTCTAGTATCCAATCCCAGGGAGCGGAGAAAAGCTGAGACCGAGTAGATTGGTCCAGGTTGGGGCAGGTCCTCAGCCTGGGCACAGCGAAAAGCTCAGCCTAGTATCTTAACTCTGGGAGCGGAGAAACACTGGGACTGAGTAGATTGCTCTTCCGGAGGGGGTGCAGCCCCAAAGGGAGTCTTTCGAAAAGCCCAGTGGAGTACCCATTCCCATGCCGGGGGCTGGAAAATGCCTGCTGGTGAGACGGAGAAAAGCTTGGTCGGACGCTGAAGGGTCGGCTGCCTGGAGCCCGAGGCTGCACTGTGCCCCCGGGGAAACTCGGGGGTGCCTGATTTGCACTGGTGATATCCAGCACCATGCACTGACTGGCACACACACTGCGCACTTCCCTCTAGGTTAGGCTACACGTCCTTACCTCGTCCTTTTGGATGGGGTAGGACAATTTTTTACACCCCCACCCCGGCCTTCTGGCTAGGGCCTCTTTTATTTATTTCTTTGATTTGCACTTTTGGCACTTCACGTTTTTTCGTTAGTTTGTCACGTTTTTTTGATTTGGGTAGTGCGGCTGTCCCTAACAGGCCTTCCGTTCCCCAAACGTGGCTGGGACTCTTCACCTTTTGGGGAGAGTCCCGGTCCCCTCGAGGGCAACCCCGAGCCGCAAGGCGGAGGGAAGCCTAAGCGGGTCTCTCTAAACCTTCGGGTGCGGAGGACCCACCGTCCAAAACCCTTCCGGGGGTGGAGGAAAAGCGGGTCTGTCTGAGCTTCGGCGAAGAGGACCCACCGATCCCTTTTTTCCCTTCCTCGGCCTTATGGTTGAGGGGGGTTAGGGGAACCATGGGGCCTTTCTCCTTTGGGAGAGGGCCCACACGTTCGTACGGCTGCCCCCTTTGCACGTGTTTAGGCACAGCACTGGTGGTGGTGGGAGCACACCTCGGGCTCCCTGAGTTTCTTCAAACTCAAACCAAGTGCTACAGTACAACGAGTGCTATCTCCTGCTAACAAGCAAATTTCTATTCCTGCGCTGGTTGTTTCCCATTCTACCCCAATTCGAAGTTTTCTACATAATATTGGAGGATTGATGGTCTCCAGGGGAATCTACCTAGCTGCAACCTTCATTTAGTGCCAGTTGCAGATCACAGAAAAATTGTATAGTGTGAAATGCCTAATCCTGCCTAGTGGTGGCGCTGGCCCTGATCATACCCACTAAGCCATGCCACCTTTTCACAAGGGAACACCCCCTTTTTGGTGCCCACAGCTTCGCCATGCGAGAGTCCCTGCTTCAGGAGTAGTTGCATCTGGGACCATCCATTACCATATTTCTAGATTTTTCCAGTGTGCTGACATTAAAGTTATGTTGTGCCATTTTGACTTCTGGTAACTGAATGTAGCATATGTTCACGGGTTATATTTTACTTGTCAGCCCAGTTTTTATTCTTTCAGTAACTAGGACATCAATACTGCATTAAAAACCACTTTGGTTAAAATAGCTACTACAAATGTTACAAAAATAACTAGGGCAATACAAGTTCTTAGAAGCATCATGCAATATATAACTGTTTGAGATTTTTTTTGCATGGTTATGCAGTATTTTGAGGTTTTTTTTTGTGTACTGATGCTATTTTAGACAAGTCATATCGTGTCCATGATCCTGCTTTATAAAAAGGGTATAATGTGATCATCTATATATATATGTCTAGAGTCCGTTTGTGTCTCCGAAATACTGCCATCTATTGGCAGCAAGTAAAACTACAGTACATCTCTTTCTCTCTCACACATGCACAAACACAGAGGCATTTGCTTTGTTGCTTTGAGTGGGCTTACTAGCATATACACACATATATATATATATATATATCCTTATACAGAAGAGCCGCACACTTTTGAAAACATCAATTCCGGGTGCTGTATCCCATAAAAAAAATCATATGTAACACCTCCTATCCACAACAGTGTCCAGGAATAAGAGACCAGCGCACCACCAGTTAAATCATTTTGAATATATTGGACGATAAGGTCTTTTCAACAGGGAAACAGCAATGCAGTTCAAATGCAAGCAAAGAATGACATGCTGTTCTTATCATTTTTCCAACATGGGAACTGCCCATGCATCAAAGCCCCCTCCAGCCCAACAGCTGTTTCGTTGTGTGAGCACCTTCCTCAAGGGCACAAATGTAATAAGCATACAATGACATTAAAATAGGGGTAGGGTTCCCGCCAAACTTACCATAACCAGTTACACCTGTTTCCTAAGTGTCGGTGGTCTAAGGCCGTATCCATAGTTGCCACGTGCACAGCCATAGAGCACCTCGTTTCCGGCTTCCATCTGCGGCATCCGGACCTGAAACCGGAAGCGGGTGGTGGAACGCAGCAGTCACTTCCTGGTCAGTGTCACCAGCGTGGGAGGGCTGGCATTGCGAGAGCGTTGCCAGCTGCGTCAGGCTCCCCCGTCACGACCACCAGCATCACTCAATCTATGTGCCTCCTCCCATTCACCTCGACGAGACGCATTGTCATGGAAAGTGGATCATAACAAATAACAAAGTACCACCATCATTATAGCACGGCACATCATTTTTAATAGCAAACTTGTAATGTAACAACTAGTAACCGTATAGGTAGCCCGGCGGTCACCCCATCCATTTTGTACATCAAACATAGACACGGACACAATGATTCCAAGTCTCATGGAAAAACCTCAATCAGATTAAACTGGCAGAATTAAACTATTAGGAACAAGCTAACGGTCCCATTAAGTGAAATACATAAAAAGATAGTACTAGCATTATATCAGTGACATGAAGAGTAAATTAGCACAATCTAAGCAATAAATACCTATCTCCAAGGGTACATGATAACTAAACTATACAACAGTAGCCCATCAAAGGAACATGTTTAGATTGAATTCCTCGTTAAGCCCTTTCGGCGTCATCAATTCAAAATTGTAAATTAATTCACTCTCTTTTTGGAGAAGTTTAAAGATGTCGATCTCCACCCCTTTTAAGGTGTTTAATGCAGTCCACGGGCATAAACTTAAAGTCTCTCATTGTGTGGCCAGCCTCGAAGAAATGCCTCGTGACTGGTGGTGTGCTTTGGTCTCGTACACTAAAGACTTTTTTAATCGATGACCGATGCATCGCTATGTGTTCTTTTAGCATGCAAATCGTTTTGCCCACATAGATCCGCTGATATGGACACTGTACTACAGTGGGAGCCACTGCCTTAATTAATACCTTAATATTTAATACCTTAATATTATATATTATCCGTAGACAAAAACACCTGATGGTTTCACATGTCCGATTAAAGCGTCTTAGATATGATTTGAAATGTCAAAAACTGAATTTCAAAAAGCAATAAAATTCTGATCATTAATGGAAATGTTGCTTGAGTAACACTGAGTGAGATTGCTGTCACTCACACAATGGTGGAGTGGCTTATTCACAGAATTGTGTACTTGAAATACACACAGGCAGTGTGGCCACAGCGCGCCAATTGCCGCTCACTGTGCCCTCGCCCCTCCCCTCGCATTAGCAAATGTTAGCCAGCACAAGGACGTGGCGCCAGTCAGACAGTTAGGAAGGAACAGAGAAGAGCTCCAGAAGAAAGCTCCAAAAGAGCTTAAAGGCAAAGACAATAAAACGTATCCCCAGCGGACACAACACCAAGGAAGTGGTGGGTCTGCAATATCGTGGAAAAGGTCCCAATATCAAGCCCATAAGGTGAAGCTGGGGTTGCTAGAATGGGAAATCTGACAACTGGTCTAGCTAGTGGGGAAATTGACACTACCAGAGCCCAGTGGGCCAGTCATGTCCTGGAGGAAGTGCTGACAGACAGGGGAATCAATTAGTGAACAATTAGTGAATCAATTAGTGAACACTGAACTATGCAGCGAAACCATCCCAAACAAGGGACAGCAATGTCCTACTGCACTAATAGGCATGGTGCCTAAGACAGTGTGTATA
Source organism: Crinia signifera (assembly GCF_055691185.1). NCBI lineage: Eukaryota > Metazoa > Chordata > Amphibia > Anura > Myobatrachidae > Crinia > Crinia signifera. Next base: position 233,025,055 of record NC_139217.1, on the reverse strand, counting down.
CCTCTAAAATGCTGGCATGCATTCTGTGCATGAGCCTGCATGTGCCCTGCAGTATGTATGCTGAGGAAATGGGAACCTCTGCGTGTCAAGCAGTGAATAAGCAGTTTTACCTCCCAACTGTCACGATTCCGTCGGGACAGTCCCGATTTTCGGGTCCTGTCCCGACGTCCCACCCGCGGCAGGCATTGTCCCGCTGCGGGGGGTGGCAGTTGGGAGACCCCCCAATCTAGTAGAATAGACGCTGTGCGCATGCGCACAGCGTCTATTCTCGTATGAAAATGAGGTCGCGGCTAATTAGCATAAGCCGCGCCCTCATTTGCATACGCCCCGCCCCCTTTTCGGGCATATTTCATCCGGACGCAAGTTGGGAGGTATGAGTTAAGGAGGCCTGATTGTAAAAACCCATAGGTCTCGCACTGATATAGGTCTCGCACTAACTGGCTTATAGAATAGCCATTGACAAGTGTACCCCTGAAATACAGTTCATGAGACATAACCCCAAAAAAGGGTATGGTCTTTCCTGAGTAGACCAGACAGGTTAAGTGTAAATACATACACAGTGTACTGTAGCATCTGCTGTTGGCATAACATATCATACAAACTCCACTGGAAATGTACAGAGCATCAGCTATAGATGAGGTAAGCTTGGTTTCGAGGAGAAAACAAAGTAACAACCATAGTGATCGACAGGAGCAGACACTATTGAAGAAGATGGCTTTCTAAAGAGAACCCCCCCCCCCCCCGTATCTGAACCTGTGGTCTTATTTGTAGTGGAGCAATAAATAAAACCTTTTGCTTATGTAGACCTTTTGTCAATGTCAAACTTGACTGTCTACCATTTAGACCTTTCCCCTAATAAGGGGGAAGTGGATAATTGAGGTTGCAAAGTGTACAAAGGAGTGAGTTGCAGAGAGATTGAAGGTATTCCATGAGAGAATACCATGGAGTGCAATAAAGAAAAACCCGCTCTCCCCCCCCCTTCTCGGCTGCCCTGGATACAGTATGCAGTTAAAGGAAGTTGTAATTAGTTGATTTGTTTTGTAATTACATGGCAAAAGGTCAACAATGCATCACCATTGTGCTCTGGAAAATTAGAGAGTTGGTGAGCTCTCCCTGTGCACGTCCTGGGTGACTGGGGACATGTGACCTGCTGGGTGATCTGGAAACTTTGACAATTATTTGCAGCCACCCACGCAATGATTTTTCAAAATTCGATTCTTAAGGGGGTGAAAAGGGGTAAAATGTTTTGTCACCTCATCAGCAAACCTCATCACATCAGCTAGTATATATTGTTTCAAAAGGGATTTTATTATTTTCAGTGCAGCTTGCAAGTCAAACTACAGTATCTGTGTACAAGCATAGCATTTATACATGACCTATTTCTTTTGGTGACTCATATTTGTTTTTTAGTTTGTTGCACAACCAGTTTTCTGGCGTTCCTACCAAATAAAGACACCTCCCCATACGTTTCTCAGTTTCCATGTATGTTATGAAGGGAAACGGTCATCTGTCAGACCAGACTTAGGTCGACAGTCATTGGGTCGACCCCGGAAGGTCGACTGTCCCCAAGGTTGACAGGGTAAAAGGTCGACATGGCTCAAGGTCGACATGACTTAAGGTCAACATGGGCCAAGGTCAACATGGTTTTAGGTCGACAGTCATTAGGTCGACATGATTTTTTCACTGTTTTTTGAGCCGACATGTGCCGACAGGCAGTATTTTCATGCCCTACCATCCACTAGGGCGCGGTGGGAGAATAAAATAGTGTGCCGAGCGCAGCGAGGCACCATGCCCGAAGCATTGCGAGCAGCTGTGGTTCGACTCCAACTGTGTCCATGTCGACTGTGTCGACATTCGGGTCAAAAAACAGTGAAAAACTGATGTCAACATAATGACTGTCGACCTAAAACCATGTCGACCTTGGCCCATGTCGACCTTAAGTCATGTTGACCTTGAGCCATGTCGACCTTTAACCCTGTCGACCTTGGGGACAGTCGACCTTCCGGGGTCGACCTAATGACTGTAGACCTAAGTCTGTTCTGACAGATGTACCACTTCCGTTATGAATACAGATGTTCATACCAGATTTTGAACCTCAGGTTATGTTTTCAGCATTATCCATCATAAAAACAGATAATGAACAAACCATACCTCCCAACTGTTCCGATTACAGTGGAACAGTCAAGTTATTTGTAGACTGTCCCATTGTCCCTCCCATTGGTGGCAATGATAAAGGCATACTTGCCGACCTTTATAGTTGCCTCCTCAGGAGAAGCCTGAAAAGGGCAACCAAATGTACATGTTGGGGGGGCGGAAAAAGGCTGGCATCTCAAAGCCCTGCCCTTAATCCACATAAACTCGGCGAGGAGGACGTGGGGCTAAAAATTCACTATAGATGAAATTTGCATCATTATGGTCCTGCCCCTTCCCGTGACCTGCAAATTTATTTCAAAGGCTGTGGGGCTTTGAGGGGCAGGTGGGAGACTTGCCCACCTTCCTGGGGGCCGGGAGGGGACCCAATTTTTAGGAGCATCCCAGCCATTCTAGCAGGGTAGGCAAGTATGGATAAAGGTAATTGTATTAATTTATACATTATAAACATTTAATATCGATGTTGTGTATTTAATATATTAATATTTGCTATTCATGACAGTTTGCTGCCTTCATGGAAAACATTTATAAACCAAATCTGCTATAACCATACATGTAATATAACTATCTTGTTATACTATACCATGACCTTAAGTCACTATTGTAACAGCAAATATGTCCGGCTACAAGTTTGTAGCAAATTGGATCTCTTTCTTTTATAACATTTTATGAGTGACTTTATGAGTGTGTACTTTCACTAATGTTATGTTTGTATTGAACATTCTTCACCTTGAAGGAGTGTATATATCAGAAGAAGAATCAGAATCAACTTTATTGGCCATGTGTGCTTGCGCACACTAGGAATTTTCTGTGGATTTACAGTGCAGCATCAAGCAGGGATGGGAGGGGGGGAGAGGACATTGCATACATTACATTGAGGACATTACATGTGGGGAACACATGCCCGCCAAGCTGCCCAGCGCCTAGGCAGCTGTCAGCGGCGCCACTGGTCATTGCAGCAGTCGGTAGGTTACAGTATAAGCAGGGACAGTACAGTTTGTAACACAGGGAACACATACCTGCCGAGCTGCACAGCACCTAGGCAGCCATCAGCGGCGCCACTGGTCGCTGCACCAGCCAGCCAGGTAACATTGGGGCAAAGACATGGGGTTACATACAGTAGCTGAGTGCACAGTTCCTTGGCAGCCATTTGCGGCGCCATCTTCCTGTAGGAGAAACCAGCGCGGGAGGTGGTGTGGTGGTGGTGGGCGGTGGGGGGGGGGGGGGGCAGAGAGAGTCACTGGGCCTGGGGGGAGACAGTGAGGCCTGGGGCTGTAGTTGGGCCCTCCCTGGGCTTTTGCTGAGTTCCACGCCTCTTACCTCCTCCTGCCTTGTGGTGGGGGGCACCTCCTGGTGTGTGACATAGGTGGGTGCCGCAGTCCGGTGCCGATGGAGGAAGGGGAGGGCGAGCTGTGCGCCGGGTCCTATGCCGCGTTCTGAACCTCTGGAGCTGAGCACCGGGGGGCTGTGGTGACACAAGCCCGATCCTATGCTGCATCCAGTGCCGGGACGGGTCCCCCTCCTCCTCGCTACTACCAACTCCTCGTGCCATGGCAGTTGCAGGGGCCGCGGGGGGGGGGGGGGTGGTGATGCTGTGACTGACTGTGCGCCGGGTCCGTCTCCTCCCCGTCTCCTCAGTGCCGGGGCATTGCGGGTGCTGTGGCGGTGACCTGTCTGGGCCAGGTGGCTTCTCTGCCTTCTCCCCATCAAGCTCCCTCCGTCCAAGGGAACCCTTTCTCCGGGGGCCGGGGATGGAAGCTCCGGTGGACAGGAGCTCGCATGCATGCGACCATCCTCAGCCCCCACCGGAAGTGCAAATATATATAGAAACAACGGAGGCGGCACTCGTCAGTCTTTGCAAATAAAATCTTGTTTATTCCATTCCGACAGTTTCGGGGTTACCCCCCTTCGTCAAGGATAAGGCAGTACACACTGCCACAGTGCACAAGAACACATTATATACATGCACAAAACATACACTCCCCCCCTAATCCCGCCCCACCCATAATCAGGACACCACAGGGTCTCACCTGTTCAAACTCACACTGACCAATGACAGGATAGACTGCCCGTCACACCTGTCTGCTCCGTGCTTTAATGAACAGCCAGGAAGACACATGAAGACGCTCATCCATGCCGCAGCTCCGTTGCCGAGACAACGGCAGAAGCGGGATGACGTCATCAATGTGCACCTGGAACTCCGGCGTGGCTATCACGCACGCAAAGCCAACAGCCAATAGTAGCTGTCAGCCGTGCGTGCAATACAGCCCCAGCCAGAGTCGGAGACCCTGTGCTCATCGTTGCAAAGGCAACACGCATAACAAAGAAAAATCAATCATGTACAATATCCAATTAATACAAGTAAACGGTACTGCCATAATCTAGACATTAGCAAATACATAGTGGCGGTGCTGTTATGCCAAATGCGTATAGATATATAGAATGCACACAAAAAAAATACAATAAAGAACAACTAAAACAGACATCCAATGCCAATTCAAAGGGTGGACATCTGTAAAAGAAGATGTTGTTAGATGTAAGTATGAATACAATTACAGAAAAATATAAAATGCTGTATGTGGTAATAAATATGTAATAGAAAACACCTTACAAAAAATATTACAAAAAACATTGGAGACCCATGGTCTCATTCAGACCCTTGGGGGCCAATGTGTTAAGTACAAAAATCCACCGGCTTTCCCGTTGTAAGAGGGCTTTATTACGATTCCCCCCCCTGATATTGAGGGGAATATGATCAATAATAATTGACCTCATACTAGCCACACTGTGGAAGTACAGGTCAAAGCATAATTAATCGTGTAATATTTTCCAGTATGTGGGTGTCCGAATTTGTCACAGGGTTGGAGACTTCTACAGGTGGTGCAACCTAAGCAGCGGTAGCACCCTCTTTTTTGGGACAGGAAATGCTGAGTGGGTTGTTTTTTGTCCCACCCAGTGATATCCAATTTAACGACTGTATCTTTGATGTTCTTATTCCTAGTGAGACTAGGTAGGATACGTGAGTTATGTAATAGAGGGAGATCCCTGTCAGAGGCTACCATAGGCCACCACTGTTTGATTTTACGGGTGATCACTCTGTCCTCAGTGGAGAATTTGTGAACCCACGGGATGATAGTTTGTTTATCTTCCCTAGCCACTTCAGGTTTAGGGGCCAGAAGAATGTCCCGTGGTATGGACATAACCCGTTGTTTGGTTTTCATTAAATCTGCCCTATCATAACCCCTCTGGACAAATTTATTCACGACACTATCAAGAGAACTTCTCGCTGTAGCATCATCCGAGGTGATGCGTCGGGTTCTTAATAGCTGAGAGTATGGTAAGCCCCTGCGTAGCGGGAGAGGGTGGAAGCTGTCATTTCTAAGAATAGTGTTACGGTCAGTGCTTTTTGTATATAAGGCTGTGCTAATAACACCATTGTTTAAACTGATATCCACATCCAAAAATTTCACATTGCTTACATCAATCTGAACTGTAAATTTAATGGGATTATCTGTCAAATTGTGTGCATTAAACAATTCTTTCAATGCCTCCATGTCGCCAGACCAAAAAATCAACAGATCGTCGATATAACGACGATATAGGCATATTTTTGCCTTCAATTGCATAACATCATGCCTAAAGAATAGTTGAGATTCTGTCTGGTACATGAAGGCGTTGGCATACGCCGGAGCGACCGCCGATCCCATGGCACACCTGGAGACTTGTAGCCAGAACTTGCCATTATATAGGAAATAATTCCTTGTTAAAACAAGCCGTAGCAATACAAGGAAAAATTCAATTGGAGGCCCAACGTAGGTGGGACAATTAGATATAATCATACGGACTGCCTCCACTCCTGCATCATGAGGGATGCAGGTGTAGAGGCTATTCACGTCTGCTGTGCAGAGACATGTAACCTTGGTCAAATCCTGGCATGTGCCCAGATCCCTGAGCATAACCAGGAGGGAAGAAGTATCTTTCAAATAGGAAGGTAGTAATTGAATGCAGGGGTTCAAGATGCTGTCCAAAAATACAGAGATGGGCTGGTAGAGTGATCCCCTGGCAGATATTATAGGCCTGCCAGGGGGATCCACCAAGCCCTTATGTATCTTAGGCAGCGCATAAAACAATGGTGTAAGAGGACATTCAACAATCAAAGATTTACTCAAGCTCTCAGTTATGTCACCGTTGGTGACAGCTGTGGACAAAATGTTATCTAGCTCAATCTTGTACCCCACAGTTGGATCAGAGTTCAACAATGAATACACAGTGCTATCAGATAATTGTCTAATGCACTCACGCTGGTAGTCTCCCAGATTCTGTACCACCACCGCTCCGCCTTTGTCGGCCCCCCGTATCACAATGTCTTTACGTGAAGAAAGATCCTTGAGGGCCGACCGTTGTGCCTGAGACAGATTGTGGTGGAGATTTGAAGGGGACATCATAGGTTCACCCAGCTGGTCCACCAATCGTGAGAAAGTTCTGATTGATGGATTAAATGATTGTGGGTCAAAGTTCGAGCGCTTGGAGATCTGCTTGAGTTGCGGTAGAATGTCCTGTCTGTCATCTTTACCCTTGCTTGCTGTATGATGGCCAAAAAAGTCCTTTAGACGCAAAGATCTGCCGAATTTGTACGAATCCACTTTCCATCTGAAGGGATCATTAGGTGCAGTTGGGACAAATGAAAGCCCCTTTGAGAGGACTTCCATTTCAGCTTTGGTCAATGCAGTAGAAGAAAGGTTGAATACTAGTTCTTCTTGGTCCCCACACCCTTCTTTGTTGATTTTTTGCCGGCAGTTTTGTCTGGCCCTTCTGGTTCTCCTTGCCCTGATTTGGCCAACATTGCTCTGGTCTTGGTCCCTAAAGGGAATCTTGCCCATCGGTTGCCAGGTTCCGCATCGCTTGCTGAGGTGCTGGATGCGTCTGTATCACCAAACCTGGACCTGGGTGCCCTCTTTTTGTATGGACGTTGGTAATTAGTTTGGCGGTTAGTACTCAGCCAATCGTAGACCCGACGTTGTTCATAATCCAACTGAACTTTTCTAAGTTTCTCTTTTTTAAAAGCAACTAGTTCACGGCGGTATGTCTCCATTTGTGTCTGGATCCGATTGATCCAATCATTGTCAGAGTCCTGAGACAAAGCATTGAGGTGTATTTTTTCATAGTCCTCAATTTTTTGTTTAAGTGCAGATTGTTCACGAGTAGCTTCTTCTATAACTAATAATAACAAGTCCATCGAACATTTGTTGAGAATTGCAATCCAGCGGCGGCAGAAGTTTATATTATTTCTGCCGATAGTAGGAGAATTCCGAACACGGAAGCCACGCGGAATCTGCTTAGAACGATAATAGTCTGAAAGACTTATACTGTGATATAAAAAATCACATTCTTTCTGCTTAAGCCTTAAAAGGTTTTTGTAAAGAGTCTCAGGTGCCACAGCACCAACAACATCATCCAAATGCTGTTTATTCAAGATGGATTCTGCATCAGTGTCTGAAAAAGTGAGCAATTCACATGCATCCAAATTCATTAGCTCAAGCGCCGCATCCATTTCTTGGCTTGCAGCCGACATTTCAGATCATATAGCAATTTGGGTGCTCAATACAGCAGAAAGGTAAAAAATCTCACCACCTCCGGCTTTGAGATAGATGGTATGTAGCAGTCTCAGGACAGGACCGATGTCTGCAAGAGTAGTGAACCAAAACAGGTTCAATGGGTGCCTTGATTTGAAAGAAGCCTTGTCAGCTTGATTCCATATAGATACCAGGGAAATCCAGCACTCCCAGGGTTAAAAGCTGCTTTCAAATGCTGCGGTGCCTTCCTATTGGGAAGCCCAGATATAGAGAAACAACGGAGGCGGCACTCGTCAGTCTTTGCAAATAAAATCTTGTTTATTACATTCCGACAGTTTCGGGGTTACCCCCCTTCGTCAAGGATAAGGCAGTACACACTGCCACAGTGCACAAGAACACATTATATACATGCACAAAACATACACTCCCCCCCTAATCCCGCCCCACCCATAATCAGGACACCTCGGCAACGGAGCTGCGGCATGGATGAGCGTCTTCATGTGTCTTCCTGGCTGTTCATTAAAGCACGGAGCAGACAGGTGTGACGGGCAGTCTATCCTGTCATTGGTCAGTGTGAGTTTGAACAGGTGAGACCCTGTGGTGTCCTGATTATGGGTGGGGCGGGATTAGGGGGGGAGTGTATGTTTTGTGCATGTATATAATGTGATCTTGTGCACTGTGGCAGTGTGTACTGCCTTATCCTTGACGAAGGGGGGTAACCCCGAAACTGTCGGAATGGAATAAACAAGATTTTATTTGCAAAGACTGACGAGTGCCGCCTCCGTTGTTTCTCTATATCTGGGCTTCCCAATAGGAAGGCACCGCAGCATTTGAAAGCAGCTTTTAACCCTGGGAGTGCCGGATTTCCCTGGTATCTATCTATCTATCTATATATATATATATATATATATATATATATATATATATATATATATATATATATATATATACATACAGTTATCCACTTAGTTCCCTCAGAAATTAGAGGCGGCACTCATCGGACTTGTATTCAAAAAAGTATTATATTATAGTACACCATCGGTACAGACATGTGCGACAACGTTTCAAGACCCAGTGCAGTCTTTTCATCAGTTCTCTGTAACAAATTACATAGAGACCTGATGAAAAGACCGCACTGCACATGTCTGTACCAATGGTGTACTTTAATATAACACTTTTTTAAATACAAGTCCGTTGAGTGCTGCCTCTAATTTCTACAGGGAACCTGCTGAGGGAACTAAGTGGATAACTGTATATATTTCTCCTCTGGAAGGCACCATGGCATAAAGTGTTAATCCGGAGTGCCAAACCCCGATAGCAAGTATATATATCTATTATATATATGGAGAAGGAAGAAGAAGGAGTGCACGATGAGAAAGAATATAACAGTCTTTTACTCAAAAATAAAAGCTCACATACATTACAATAAGGGTTCATCAGCATGAGACATAGCCGCACAGCACATACACCGTCAGAAATCAAGTGCACCGGTAGGATGGTATCAACGGCAGTGTCTCCACGATGTTCACACAGGACGGGACCAGGACAGAGTACGTCAGGAAGCTCCACACCAACGCAATTCCTCATCAAGGACTTTGTCTATATATTAAGTGTCGGTACTTGTGTAGTTTCACGGCGCCACGAACTATGTTAAAAAAAGTAACTTAACTCCATGCCAACATGGATAGTTCATACCCCCACTATCCATGTTGGCATGGAGTTGTTTTTAAATAGCGTGGCAAGCGTAGCGAGCCACGGAGCCCGCAAGGGGACTCAGACGCACGGCCATGCTGGCGCCGTGAAACTACACAAGTACCTAAGTGTCTAGCATATTTGCCTCAGGCAGGGCTGGTGCTAGGGTGTTCGGCACCCTCCTGCAAACTATAAATTTACGCTCTTCCATACTTTACAAAGGTACAGCGCACACCAAAAGAAAGACATGTAGTCTCACAAGGAAGGGGCATGGCCACACAATAGTACTCCCATTTCAAATTACAGCACACAGTAGTACAATCTTATTCACATTACACAGCAACAGTGCCTTAACTAGACATTTTGCTGCCCTGTGCCAGAAAGGGAATTGGTGACTGCCCTACCACCACAGGCAAAATAGGGAGAGTGGCACGCGGCAAAAATATAGGAGCGTGAGGGAAGGCCATATGAAAGTACCAATAACTCTGTAATTGCCATTACACATTATGCTACACACCGTAATGCCCATTACACATTATACCACACACACAGTAATGCCCATTATACATTATGCCACACATCATGATTCCCCTTACACAATATGTAGCACACTGTAATGCCCATTACACATTATATCACACACCATAATGCCCATATGACATAATGACACACATTATGCCCACACCAGTTTCTGACAGTAGTCTTTCTGCCTGTACATATGCCCACACCAGATGCCAACGGTAGTAGTGCTGCCTTTACATATGCCCACACCAGTTGCTGACCGTATTTATTAATTTATTTACAGTTTTTTTTATAGCGCAGCATATTCTGTTTGCGCTTGACAGTAGTAGCACTGGCTGTACATATGCCAACACCAGTTGCCAACTGTAGTAGCACTGCCTATACATATGCCCACACCAGTTGCCCACAGTAATAGTGCTGCCCATACATATGCCCAAACCAGTTGGCAACGGTAGTAGCGCTGCCTATACATATGCCCACACCAGTTGCTGAGGCAAGTAGCACTGCCTATACTTATGCCTACACCAGTTGCCGACACTAGTAGTGCTGCCCATCCATATGCCCACACCAGTTGCTGACAGTAGTAGCGCTTCCCCTACATATACCCACACCAGTTCTGACGGTAGTAGCGCTGCCTATACATATGCTCACATAAGTTGCGGATGCAAGTAGTGCTGCCTATACATATGCCCACACCAGTTGCCAAGGCAAGTAGCGCTGCCTATACATATGCCCACACCAGTTGCGGACAGCAGTAGCGCTGCCTATATATATGCCCACACCAGTTGCCAGCAATAGTATGCCCACAAGTTACTAACCTAGTTCAGGCTGCCAGCTCATCTTCTCCTGCATCCATTTTTTCATCAGACAAGCTCCCCATGTAGCTCCGCCCCATCTGTCCCATGTAGCCACACCCCCTCCACCGCATAGCTCCGTCCCTTTTCTGTCCCTGCCGATGACCAAGTGATTAGGAGCCTGGAGGGAGCGCTCTGTGTGCTATCAGTGCCGCTGCCTGTCATGTATGTAATGTATGACAGGCGCAGCAGCAGGGGATACAGGGCTGGGAGAGCACCTCTCCTGCCCTGGGCCTCCCTGCTTTGCATCACCTGCTGAGCGGGTAGAGCCGGCCCTGGCCTCAGGAACGGTCCTTTAATAGCTGTCATAGTTGAGTTTAGATACACATGTAAGCAGCCATCATTAATTTTGAGAGCAAATACACAATGTTGATGAAGGAGGTTGCCAGCACTATATAGTCCTGTCTGCTTTGATTTGTCTCTGTCTGTTGGTTGCTCTCTTAGGGCCAGATGTATCAAGCTTCAAAAAGTGATCAAATAGAGAATGATAAACACCCAGACAATCAGTTACCAACTGTCATGTTACAGGTTGGGTTTGAAAAATGGCAGGAAAGAGCTGATAGGCTGGCTATTTATCACTCTCCACTTTATCACTTTTTGAAGCTTTATACATCTGGCCCTGAAGCTGATAGTGACTTAACTGCTCATGCCTGTGATTTTATGGGTACATTTTAAAATACATTTTTTCATTTCTTATGAGAGAGGGAATATTATGCCTACCAGATTGTAGATGCATTTTATTTAAATAAACCATAATAAGAAATGCATATTTTGCTGCCAAAGCGAATATCAAAAAAATATTTCTCACCAGTTTTTGGTTTAGTATATCTGATTTTCTTTGAACATAAACTCTTTTTGCTACTGTATGCGTACAACATATGAGTTAAAATACTGTCTTTTTGGATATTTTAGAGATGTATATCTACAGTAGACTGATCTCAGGAACCTTTCTAAAATATTTATTTTGTGACGTGTGCAAAATTATTTCAGTATCACCTTTAACTTCACAGGCAGATCCTGAAGATTTTAAAACCTTGAGATCCAAATTTCAAAAAGACCTTGGAGAAAATTCTAGAACCAAGCCTGTTATACCAGCAAAACCTGGAGTAAAACCAATTGTACCCGCAAAACCAAATATTCAGCCAATAAATGTACATTGCTTTCAGAATCCAGTACCCAAAGCTTTATCTTCTCCAGATTTACAAGTCTCCCCAAAAAGTGATCCCTTCATAGCTCCAAGGAAACCATTACTATCACATCAAAGCTTCTCCTGCCGAAGTAATTCTGGATCCATCCATAAAGCTGGTATCAATAAACCTTTGGTTCCGGCCACAAGACCAATATTACAGAGACCGTCTTTGAACACTCCTCTTACTAAAAACATTGGAAATATTTACTTGAATCTGAATAAACCTAAATTAAAACTTTTACCTAGTGAAGCTGCGCTTGGACCAAAGCCAAGGAAACCCGCTCGTCCTCCATATGTGGATCTTGACAAATTCAGGATATCAGATGATTTTGATGATTATGTCACAATGAACAGTTTTCTAGGTAATTTTATTTACACTTGTGTCTTTATTTTATAAAATATGCGTTTGTATACATACTTTGTAACCAATATCAACAAATTTACTTCTGGCTATCATTTTACAAAACAAAATGTAACATATAACTATTATTTTCATTATAAAATGTTTCAGAATAGAACTAGCATCATTTATAAATAAATACTTGTTCAAACATTTTAAATACGGTATATGATGAAATGCTTTAGATTCTTGAATTACCTGTTACAGTGAAATATGTGTGTCTAACCACGGCACAGTGTAGAAGTGCAGGAAGGCCCTGACCCTCATATCTCTCTTAGCTAGCATTGCAAGTGATGGAGCAATCCACCTGAGGCCCTTCCAAACCACTTATGATCCTTCTGATTGCGCCCCCTCACAAATACCTGTGCCACTCTTTACCATTCCCAGGATCTTCAAGTAAGCAAGTAACATAGTAATTAAGGCTGAAAAAGAAGTTAGTCCATGGAGTTCAACCTGACTTGTAACTACTGACGTGAGTAAGTCATATCTATAGGATTCCCTTAGTGGCCAAAAATGTATCCAGGTTTGATTTAAATTCATTACCAGTAGTTGCTGTAATCACCCCCACCGGCAATGAGTTCCAGAATTTACTGCTCTAATGGTGAAGAATCCTCTTCTTAATTCAGTACGGAATTTATTTTCCTCGAGCCTCAGTACATGCCCTTGTGTGCTAAGTATAGGCCTGATAGTGAACAAATCATCTCCCAGTTCCATATGATTCCCATACTAATCATATCACCTCTCAACCTCCTTTTCTTCAGTGAAAACATATTCAGCCTGGTTAACCTATATTTGTATTCTAGTGATTCAGGACCTTTACTAGCTTAGTCTCCGTTCTCTGTACCTGTTCCAATTAATTTATGTCCTTTTTAAGGCGCGGTGCCCAGAACTGAACACAATATTCCAAGTGTGGTCTCACCAATGCCTTGTAAAGAGGCACTATCACATTGGCACCCCTTGAATCCATACTAGGGATGCCAATCTCTGAGCATTTTTTCAATCCCCGGAATCCGGATTGAAAAATGATCAGTCCCGGGATCCTGGGATTGGCATCCCTACTTTGGAGCTAGGTGCAGACAAGCACTATAGGCGCATCCACACGCCATTTTTGGGGAGGAAAATCACTGGGCATAAAATAAACCACCCCCCTTTCTCCCACATTGCCTTACTTTGAGAGGGGCAGGCGGCAGCAGAATGGAAGCAGGCTGCTGGTGTGACGCGCCGGTATGTCACTGGACTGTGCAGCCGGGCGGCGAGCGGGTTCAATACTGCCGCCTGTGCAGCGTGACCCATGGGTCACGCTGCGCAGGCCGCAGCAATACACCTCCGGTGTCACAACTCGCTCGCTGCCCGACCTCTCCCGGCCACACCCAGTCACAGCTAATCTGGTCACAGCGGCAGGGAGTCTCTGGTCACATCGGCTAAGAGCCTCCGGTAGTAGGGTGCGGGGGCCTGTTCAGTTGGCTGCACAGTGTGACGAGCAGCGTGACCTCTGACCACATCACGTTGCGAGTTTGAGCTGTGCATCGGGGACAGAAGCAGCTGGGCTGCGTCTGAGCGAGTGCTCAGACGCTGCCCAGCATTAGACTAGTCCAATCCTGGAATCCCGGGATTGGAAGCTCCAATCCCGGGATTCAAATCCCAGCAATTTTGGGGCCAAATCCCAGGATTGGCCACCCTAATCTATACCCCTTTTAATGCATGCCATTGTCCGGTTCTCTTTTGCTGCTGCACTTGAGCAGTGTGCACTATTACCCAATTTTTTTGTCTATGATGACCCCAAGTCCTTCTCTACAGCAGAATTCCCTATAATAACTCAATTTAGCCTATAAGTAGCTTTTTCTTTTTTTTCCCCATAATGAATTACTTTACATTTATCAACATTAAACTGCATTTTCCACCTTTCCACCCACCTTTCCAGTTTAATTAAGTCATTTTGTAATGTATCCACATTCTCTCCTGAGTTAATTTCCTTACTCAACTTCGTGAAGTCCGCAAATATTGCAATTTTACTCACTATGTCGCTTCCAATATATTAAACAATGTGTGTCCCAATATTAAACCTTGCGGGACTCCACTTTGGACCTTACCCCAGCTGGAATGTATGCCATTTACCACCACTCTCTGTCCCCAATTGTGCAACCAGTTATTAATTCAATGACAAAATTCAACCTTTGATTACCGGTTATATTTAAATGACGTTATTGTTATCTGCCAAAACCGTCTCTCATGGAAGAGAGTTACTTAATTTTACTGCCCTGACGGTAAAAAATGCCCATCCTTCTAAGTGTTCTAAACCTTCTCTCCTAAAGTCTAAGTGCATGCCCTTGTGTCTTAATAAATGATATCAAAGTAAATAAGCTGCCGTACAGATCGTTGTAATTGCCCTTAATATATTTGTACATGTTAAGCATGTCACCCCTTAAGAGTCGTTTTTTCTAGTGTGAACATTCCCAATTTGGCTTGTCTTTCCTCATAGCCTAAGGCCGTGGTTCCCAATTTTTTTTAATCACGGCACCCTAAAGTATCAGAATATTATTCGCGGCACCCCTAGGCCAAGTGTTGGTTACTAATTTCAGGAAAAACATTAAATTAGTTGTGATTTAAATGTTTTCCTTAGGTCCACTTATGTGGTGAGAAACATGATTCACACTGTTCTCTATACTGCAGCCAGCTCCTCCTCAGCTACAGATTTGTACCCTTAGTCCCACCTCCTCCATTTAATTAATCAAGCTCTTGTGTGGTATGGTATCGAAGGCCTTTGCATAATCCAGGTAGACTATGGGGGTATACAATCCCAGGTCTGCACTGTCGGTGCGTTCCGACAGTCAGGACCCTGGCCTGTTTTTGTCCCGCTCACCAGTTTATCGGCAGGCGGTATTCAATGTGAAAAGGGGGCATGTCTGTGAAAACGGCCATGCATTGTCGAGATCTGGTCGTGATCTCGACAATCCAGGGCCGTTTTTAGCTAAACGGCCTGACTGCTTTTAAAGTCAGGTCCGTTCTGACAAGCTGCCTCTTCAATGCTGTCGGGAAGGACAGCATATAATAGGTGCCTTCTGCTATTTCCCCTGATGGAAATAGCGACAGGGATTGAATACCCCCCTATATCTAATGCATTCCCAATACCTGCAATGCACATGGTTTTGGCCATTTGAGAAAGATTTTGCTTTTGTGATCAACACTGAATAAGGCCCTGTGACATAGCAGTTAATAGCTGATTGACTGGTAAGTCTAAACTGCATTGGCAAAAAATGGTCGACACTGGATGCAATTTTGTCGAAAACATGTGGATTGACGTGTAGTTCACTTGTTTTTCGACCATGCCGGAAGTGTAAAATAGTTGAAAATCTGCACTTTGATTGAATAGGTCGAAATCTAGTGCTCTAAGTGTTTTGAGCATTACACAGTCATCTGTGCTAAAGTATTTGAAAAACTGATAGATACAACTGATGGGGGCAACTCCATTTCTTTGTGGTGGTAGCCTTTTTCGTGAATCCACCCAGGAAATACTTGACTGAAGAGGGCCTTGGGAGCAATGGATTTTATATTGCGCTAATTAAAACGTGATAGGAAGAATCATAGATTGTTTTATTAAAACAAATGCTTGAACTAAGCATTCAATATTCAAAAAAGAGGGGCAACAGGTAATAAAATAATTAGCAACAATGTAACGCTAATATGTTATTAAAAACACAATATAAACATCTCTGAAATTAATCAAAATATCTATATTAAGTTCCTTCTTGTGCAGACTGTTTAATAAACTTGTAAATAACTCACAAAGTACCTGCACAAAAAGGTTCCTGCCACTGGAAAAAATTAAATGCCGCTCTCCCACTCCTGTGTGTGTCTTTTCCAGCCACTTTAGAAACGTAGTTAGCTTCTCACTGTTCAGTCAGCTGATTGCCCCATTTGTTGTTTTAGCTGTTACTAGCAGACTTGGTGACTGTGGCGGCTGCTCCTAATGGGCAGAGATGCTGATCTTCCAGATGATGTGTCATATCGCCGCTGGCACAATGCTGGCTTCACTTGTCCACAGAGTGCAAGCTCATAAGTGAAGACGGTCTTTGTGTTAAAATAAACTGCAGGTAAAAAACAATCTCATTCCTGTGATGGAAGCTTTTCAAAGAGTGCATTTACTTTTATCCACAGGCAGTGTGCGGCCTCACCTGCTTTACCACAGTGCTCATTGGAGCTTCCTATATATTCCCCATTTGGATCCTTTTTGCACAAGTACTTTGTGATTAATTCACACATTTATTAAACAGTTTGACATTTTTAATAAAGAAAGTATCATTTTAAATTAATAAAATAACAATGATACTTTCAAGACTTTGTTGGTATCAACATATCTATTTGAGACCTATGTTTAGCTATTTTAATGGTCATTTGTTTTCAATATAGTATATTCACTAGATATACAGGGTGTGATGCTGAGTTGAACATATTCCCATTAGTAGAAATGATGTGCTATGTTTCGTACTGCGCATGCTCCAAAACCATGCGCAAATCCGGTGGCGCAGAGGTGTATGCAGCTTGAATGCATTTGAACTATACTTGCCTACTCTTCTGGAATAGCCAGGAGGCTCTGGAAAATCAGGGGGCTCTCCCGGCCTCTTGTAAATGAAGGCAAGTCTCCCCTGACCTGCTGCACCCCTGCTCACCTGGTTCCTGGTGCAACACTGAGCGCAATGTTCAGCATGCCAGATAACCTGCTTCAATGTCTACAATTTTCTTTTACATTTCAGTCCCAAAAGAAAGAACACAACTAACCACATCTCAATCGCAGCCTAACCTCACCACGTGTTATCCATCTTACAGTTCTCGGAATTCAACAGGGTGAGTGCTGCTATGCTGTATTGTGTTGTACCTTCAGATGAACATCATTTTCAACTAATGTGCTATGTACAGTGGGGGCTATATTAGCCAATTGCCTTAATGTTTGCTCAATTTATACAATTTTTCATAATATTGGATATATACTGTATTAGGATTTCTTTGTAGAAATATTGCAAAAATTGCAGATATCGAAGGCCTCATTGATATTGATATTAGATATTGAAGACTTTTAAAGCTATGAGTAAATCCTTGCAGAAAGTGAAATTGTTGGTTTACAAATATATATATAAATATGCAGCCAATAGAGTGCTACGACCCTGTATAAAAATAAATTTGCCCAGTATTTCAATTATACTTACCTGCTCTCCCAGAATGTCTAGTGACTCCCAGAGACTCAACAGTGTCTCTGGAAATAAAATAGGATTGGAATTCCATCCGTAAGCTACAATCTCCCCAACTACACATTCATATTAAAAGAAAATAGAAGGTTAACCTGTCTTTGATAAGAGCTTAGAGGAGGAATGCACCAAAGGCAAAAATGTGGTCTAACTTTTGCAAATGGCAATTTCAGAGGTTTGGTCACACTACCTATTAGGTCTCTATTCGGCATTGACATCTAAAGGGGCCATGTATCCTTGTATCACATTCCAGAGTTTCGATGTAGTAGGCAATGCAAAACAGAAGCCTAGAAGCAAAGAAAACAGAGGCTATTAGACATATAGACCTCCCCAGGCATTGTAGGGAGGTCATACAGACACGTGGAGGCCACACACACTACTGAGACTCATATATATATATGGAGGTCTGGATTTGGAATCACACTTAAAATTAACGTGGAAAAACACACTAAAGGCTGATCCAACTTTGATGTAATGTCCTTAAAACAAGTCAAAATGAGGCTCAGTAGTGTTTTTGGCCTCCACGTGCCTGTATGACCTCCCTACAATACCTGGGCATGCTCCTGATGAGGTGGTGGATGGTCTTATGAGAGATCTCCTCCCAGACATGGACTAAAGCATCCGCCAACTCCTGGACAGTCTGTGGTGCAATGTGGCGTTGGTGGATGGAGCGAAACACAAAGTTTCAGATGTGCTCAATTGTATTCAGGTCAGGGAACAGACGGGCCACTCCATAGCATCAATGCCTTCGTCTTGCAGGAACTGCTGACACACTCCAGCCACATGAGGTCTAGCAATGTCTTGCATTAGGAGGAACACAGGGCCAACTGCACCAGCATATGGTCTCACAAGGGGTCTGAGAATCTCATTTCGGTACCTAATGGCAGTCAGGCTACCTCTGGCGAGGTATTATGACCACTTGACACTTATACGTAGATCGGCCATAACTTCACGTTGTTGCCGCTAGAGGGCGAGATAGCTATACAAAGGGAATGTAGGATAAGTGAAGCATCAATTGCACTGTGTTGCTTGCAAAGAAATGGGCAAAAAATGTGATTTAACTGAGTTTGAATGTGGGATTGTAGGCGCTCGAACCGTCAAACCAGTATCAGCAAAATGGCTGCATTCGTGAAGTGTTCGAGAGCAGCAGATATTAAAGAGCAACAGTATGTCAAATTGCAGGTAATCTTAATCAAGGAGCAACTGCGAAGGTCTCTGTATGAACTGTTATTACACCGTATAGGCTATGGAAGCCTGTTCGAAAGCCTCTACTGTCCGCCTTGAACAAGAGCAGATGTCTCTAGTTCGCAAAGGAGCACAAGGATTGGACAGTAGATGACTGGAAAAGGAGTCTAAGGGCCCTAGGCTGAAAGCTGAGGGTCCCCTCTTTCCATGGGTAGAACAATTTAAAAAATCTGCCCTTGGGAACCGGAGATATATGACTTCAAAGTAGTCCCCATCCAAGCCTGTTAATTGCTCTTCCCAGTCATATATTTCAGGTTCCGTCTGACTTAGAATTTTTTATATTCCAAAAGCTGGGACTCTCCCCCTTAGATAGACACTAGTAGCTTGTCTCTACTGTTCCCAGAACCAGAGATATCAGCCTTCCAGCAGCTGGTTACTGCTACAGCTCCACACACCTGGTATGTAGTTTTATATTCTCGTTGGTACTGTAGATTGCTCTGCCTCCTGAAATCTGATCCCCTAGTCCCCAATACCGTTTGGTAGGTGGGATTCTCAAGTTTTTAATTCCATTAAAATATAATAAATCTATTTCCGGAAACTGGAGATATCTGCAGTCAAGCAAGCTGTCCTCCCACCAGAAAATTATGAATAATAAGCCCATTCCACTATACACCCCTCCTCTGCGTATTAAACATCCTCTACCACCCTGAAAGTTATGTATCAATGCCCCTTCATTCAGCCCAATGACCCCCTTCTCCCACCTCATCTCCCACCATCTGTGCAGTAAAGGGGTAATTAGTGGAAATGACTGATCCAGGCCCTACATGCTGAGGATATAATACCCCCTACAACCCGCGGGACATCAAAGCTTCCCCCACTCCTACCACTGGAGGATCGGTAGGGGCCCCAATTTTTTATTATCATTATTTATGTACATTTGTTCTATCTATAATACTTTAACTGACCCGGCATATACTGGGTCACCTAAGTGTCCATCTCCGTGCTTTGCTCCGCTGCTCTAGAAACCCCCTTCTGAAAATCGTGCGTTTGCCCCTGATCCCAACTGCATTGCCACAACACTTCAAGCTGGTGGAGGCAATATTATGATTAGAGGGATGTTTTCTTGGCATTGTGTGGGTCCTTTGATTCCTGTGGAATAACGTCTGAATGGCCAAGGGTATGTGAGTGTTATCGCAGATCAAGTAGCTCCTGTTATGTTAATGGTGTACCCTGCCGGGGATGGATACTTCCAGCAGGACAATGCTCCCTGTCATAAAGCTGGAATTGTCCGTAGATGAGTCTAAGAGCATAACAGATACTTTCCTTACTTAGTTGGCCTGCACAATCAC
This sequence comes from Crinia signifera, assembly GCF_055691185.1. Lineage (NCBI taxonomy): Eukaryota > Metazoa > Chordata > Amphibia > Anura > Myobatrachidae > Crinia > Crinia signifera. The sequence goes on along the minus strand of NC_139217.1, from coordinate 233,004,900 downwards.
CAGATCTCAATCCAATTGAGAATCTGTGGGATGAGATTGAATGGGATATCAGGCAGCTAGATCCATTACCATCAAATCTTAAGGAATTGGAAAGTGCAGTTCATCAGATATGGTCTCAAAATCCTCATACCACCTTCCAACATCTCATGCCAATAAGAATCCATGCAGTATTAAGGGCAAAAGATGGTCCAACTTTGTATTGAGGGGGTGGTCATAATAATGTGTATATATATATCTATATATATATCTATATATATAGATATATATATCAGGGTTGCCTACCTGACCCTCTCCTTCAGGGAGAAAATGCTCTGTTCCTGGACTTCCCTGGTAATGTATGATTGCATCACCTGTGGTGAAACACCTTTCTTATCAATTACCTAGCTCACCACAGGTGATGGCAATCATACATTATCAGGAAAGCCCAGGAACAGAGCATTTTCTCCCTGAAGGAGAGGGTCAGGTAGGCAAACCTGATTGATATATATATATATATATACATTTATTTAGGCAGAAAAAAAAACAATATACTCATCCTTGGGCAGCAGCAGATCAACTTGTACACCAGTATGGATCAAAGCAGCATTTCATAAGCCGTGGAGAAACTCAGTCCCCCAGGGAACGTCTGTTTGCTATTGTGAAATATCTGAAATACACTACTGAACTTTTTATGGTCTGAAACAACCACTACTGCCGTGTGGAATAAGAGACTTTTTAATAAATGTTTATAAATTTTGGACTTTACTTTTATTGCTTTGAAATTTGTGAAAAGTCTAAAAAAGGGCGCCAACTTACAACTGCTAGCTATATATATATATATATATATATATATATATATATATATATATATATATATATATATATATACTTTGTGGGGTGGGACTGGCACTCAATCGCTTCTGGTGCTTTGCTCCAGTGCCTTCCAAAGCAGTGGATACGACGTGGAACAAATGGCGGCACTTGGAGACTTGTAGTAGAAAACAACTCGTTTTATAAATACATGGTGCAAAAAAGATACCGACTTTTCGGGGAGGACCCCGTTTTCAAGGTGCAGAAGTACAACGTTGTACTTCTGCACCTTGAAAACGGGGTCCTCCCCGAAAAGTCGGTATCTTTTTTGCACCATGTATTTATAAAATGAGTTGTTTTCTACTACAAGTCTCCAAGTGCTGCCATGTGTTCCACGTCGTATATATATATATATATATATATATATATATACATACATACTTTGACTTTCACTATAATGTCAGCTATAATGTAATCAGTATTTTATTAAATGTGATCAAGTGCGTATGACGTCGCTATCCCATCCAAAGTCCACTGAAATATGTTGCATTTAAATAATCAGTAAGTTAATCATTTCAGCAAATTTGTTGAGCCATAAATATCTTATTAAAAAAGAAATGTCTCTTTCTTTTGTTATTAAAAGCAAACATTATGTTAATAGGCAACGTACTATCTACGTTACTGGAACAAACTTATCTATCACCATAGCGGCATAGCAGTTTGCCTTCATAATGGCCCTTATTCAGATTGATTCACAAGGCTGATAGTAATGACAGTTAGTTACAGTTAGTTATGACTACAGCTAGTGATTTTGAAAATGTCGACCATTGGTAGATTTCAAGGACCGAACCACCTCCCCCCCCTGCACTAGACAATGAGGGTAATTGACTAAGATGAGAGTTCTATTTCATATAGGATGTTGCTATGTGCAACCAATCAGATTCTATCTATTATCTTCTAGAAGGGGCTAAATAAATAAGAAGTAGATTCTGATTAGTTGCCCATAGCAACATCCCATGTGAAATAGAACTCCCATCTTATTAAATTCCCCCCAATGTGTTCAGTGATTGATATTGCAGAACAATTTCCCTTGAACTTTCCAGTGTCCTAGACAAACGATATTGTGCATACACACTGAACGATATGACAAACGACAGAGAATCTAGCTAGTAAAATGCAGCTTTTTGTGAAAAATCATAGCCAAAATTGTCTGCTGGGTAGTTCACCTTCCACTTTACCTCTTCAAGAGAATTAATCTGCCCTTTGGTAAGATTTTCTTTATTTCACGACCCCACACATTTCATGATTTCCAGGTTACCTATGGATTTGATGACACACAGTGCTCCTGTGTATGAAGGGGGGGGGGGGGGGGGGGGCAGTGCAGGGGGCTTAACTATGACGCTACTAAACAGCCTGGCCTCTATGGACTCCATCAGTTGTATCCCACAAATGCAAGATAGGGCTGATGTTACAGCAGGAGAGTGGCCTCTTATGGGAAGTGCACTCTGCTATTGCTGGTGGACTGGCAGATGCAGGGGGAGAAAATACGTCCCCCAGGTAATGCCTGTCTGCCTGTGAGGGAGTGCTTTCTATGCGAAGTCACTGTGACTGCTAGGGAGCCCCTGCCCCCCATAAATATGCAATCTACAGGTGGCATATTTAATGGGGGGGCAGCAGTCCTGCAGGTACAATCTAGCACTATTGACAGGCTGTAAAATAGCCTTGATTTGCTATATAAATCACAGTGATTTTGATAAACTCTAGGGCCCCATACACTGCAACCATATGTCTGACCTTGAAATCAGATGGAATTTCCCTTGAACTCCCCTGGGGCCTGCCTAGGAGCAATTCCATCCAATTTTGTACTTTGGTGTCATTTTCCATAAGATATATCTCATGCAATTGATCAAGCATAGATACATTATATGAGATAGACAGGGGGGTGCCAGGGGTACAGCTGTCCCAGGCCCCGGCCTCTGGAGGGGCCCCGGCAGCTGCCCACAGTGGCATGGCACCACCCCCACGCACCCGTACAATGCATCCCCCACCCGGCGGCCAGGCACGCACAATACACAGTGCCGCCTGCAGAGCGCCGAGCCTAGGATACAGAGGGGCTCGAGTCCTGACTCCTGGAGTCCCGACTCCTGGAGGAAAAAGATGCTGCGCTGCTGAGCCTGGGGGAGGGTGGGGGGGGGTGAAGGTCAGTCCCGGGCCCCAACATTACTAGTGGCAGCCCTGGAGATAGAACTTATGGTATACAATTGTACCATCAGATATATCTGATGGGCTGGATTAGGGGGCTAGATGGACTGGAATGCTAGTCAAACATCCTGCGAGATAGATAGATATATATATATATATATCACTTAGCCACAGAGCTAGACTCAAAGTTCAAATAAATGTGATCCTGGGGTCACTTGTATTCAAACGGAATGTTCATAGACTTCATAAATAAAACCGAAGACCTCGAGTGTGAAAACCAATTCTTTTATTGGAAGCCCAACGCGTTTCGTCTACACGACTTCATCAGGGGCAAGGCAAAGCCTAATACAGGCCGGGAATCCGGAGCGTAAGGACAGTATTGAACAATTTTCAGTTAAAATCCGAATAGGTAGAAGCGGATGATAACAGTAATCAAAGATGACAATCCAAAACAGGTATTTCTCAAGACCCTTCCTTCAAAGGTCTATATAGAAAAAGCTGTGTGTAGCCCAATAAATGAAATCCAAAGATTAAGGACAGAAAACCTACAGGTTTGGAGGTCAGACTTTCCGTTCTCAAATAGTTAAAAACAGTGGTAAAATCCGCAATGGAGCAGTGTAGATGCTTACTCCACTATAGCTAGGGTGGAGTAAGCATCTACACTGCTCCATTGCGGATTTTACCACTGTTTTTAACTATTTGAGAACGGAAAGTCTGACCTCCAAACCTGTAGGTTTTCTGTCCTTAATCTTTGGATTTCATTTATTGGGCTACACACAGCTTTTTCTATATAGACCTTTGAAGGAAGGGTCTTGAGAAATACCTGTTTTGGATTGTCATCTTTGATTACTGTTATCATCCGCTTCTACCTATTCGGATTTTAACTGAAAATTGTTCAATACTGTCCTTACGCTCCGGATTCCCGGCCTGTATTAGGCTTTGCCTTGCCCCTGATGAAGTCGTGTAGACGAAACGCGTTGGGCTTCCAATAAAAGAATTGGTTTTCACACTCGAGGTCTTCGGTTTTATTTATGAAGTCTATGAACATTCCGTTTGAATACAAGTGACCCCAGGATCACATTTATTTGAACTTTGAGTCTAGCTCTGTGGCTAAGTGGTATCTCTTGAGCGCACTCTGGTCACCCCCCCTTTTTTGTGTATTCTACTTTTGTCTCTCACTAACAGGAGAGCCGTTCCAGAGGTGCAGCTGGTTGGAAAACCATTCCTAGCGCAATTCCTGACCACTTTTTGTTTGTATTATATATATATATATATATATATATCCGTTAGAATAAAACTGACTGACAATTTTAATACAGCGCAGTAAAAATGCTCCGGTGTAGTCAATCAGTACTCGGTACCGGAGCATTTTTATTGTGCTGTATTAAAATTGACAGTTTACACTATGGAGCGCTCCTCTTTTGTTTTATTCTAACAGATTTCTACTTGTTCCCGTGAGTCCTGGGAAATACTTGGAGTGAGCTGCAGTCCGGAATTGGGACTTAGTGTGACTGCATAGGGGTGTTATACCTCATGGTTTAGCTCAGGGCTGGGCAACACCGGCCCTCCAGATGTTGATGAACTACACATCCCAGCATGCCTTGCACTAATACAAAGCATCCTGGGATGTATAGTTCATTAACATCTGGAGGGCCGGTGTTGCACAGCCCTGGTTTAGCTGGTTGTTCCTGACTGCTAATATATATATATATATATATATATATATATATATATATATATATATATATTAGGGTCAGCGCCCCTTCCTCGGAGTACAATCCACAATAGAGAAAGCAACAGTGTATATACAGTTGTGCTCATGAGTTTACATACCCTGGCAGAATTTGTGATTTTTTGGTGGCCATTTGTCAGAGAATATGAATGATAACTTACAAACTTTTCTTTCACTCATGGTTAGTGGTTGGGTGAAGATGTTTATTGTCAAACAACTGTGTTTACTCTCTTTAATTCATAATGACAACATTAACTACCCAAATGACCCTGATCAAAATTTTACATACCCCAGTTCTTAATAACGAGTATTGCCCCCTTTAACATCAATGGCAGCTTGAAGTCTTTTGTGTTAGTTGTGGATGAGGCTCTTTATTTTCTCAGATGGTAAAGCTGTCCATTCTTCCTGGCAAAAAGCCTCCAGTTCCTGTAAATTCTTGGGCTGTCTTGCATGATCTGCACCTTTAAGATCTCCCCAGAGTGGCTCAATGATATTGAGGTCAGGAGACTGAGGTGGCCACTCTAGAACCTTCACTTTATTCTTCTGTAGCCAATGACAGGTCGACTTGGCCTTGAGTTTTGTATCATTGTCATGTTGGAACGTCAAAGTACCATGCACAGCTTCCGGGTTGATGAGTGCAAATTTTCCTCCAGTATTTTCTGATAACATGCTGCATTCACCTTGCCATAAATTTTGACCAAGCTTCCAGTGCCTTTGTAGCTCACACATCCCCTAAACATCAGCGATCCACCTCTGTGTTTGACAGTAGGAATGGTGTACCTTTCATCATAGGCCTTGTTGATTCCTCTCCAAATATAATGTTTAGGGTTGTGGCCAAAAAGTTCAATTTTGGTCTCATCAGTCCAAATGACTTTGTTCCAGAAGTATTGAGGCTTGTCTCTGTGCTGTTTGGAGTATTGTATACGGGATGCTTTGTGGCATTTGTGTGGTAATGGCTTTCTTCTGGCGACTCGACCATGCAACCCATTTTTCTTCAAATGCAGACTTCTGTATTTCAGCTTAAGTTATTTGTGGATTTTCTTTGCACCCCGAACAATTTTCCTGGCAGTTGTGGCTGAAATTCTTGTTGGTCTACCTGACCGTGATTTGTTTTTCACAGAATCCCTCATTTTCCACAGCTTGGATATCATTCTCAATTGCTTGGATATCTTTTTATATCCCTTTCCTGTTTTATACAGTTCAATTACCTTTTCCTGCAGATACTTTTGCTTTCCCCATCACTCAGAATCCAGACACGTCAGTGCAGCACTGGATGAAAGATGCAAGGGTCTTTCAGGAGACCAGAAACTCACTGACCTTTTTTTACACACACACACTGATTACAAGAAAACAGATCACAGGTGAGGATGGTTAACTTTAGAAGCCATTCAAACCTGTTTGTGTTAACTTGTGTGCATGTTATGAGGACAAAATCTCCAGGGTATGTAAACTTTTGATCAGGGTTATTTGAGTAGTTTCTGTTGTCGTTATGATTTAAAAAAGAGTAAACACAGTTGTTTGACAATAAATGGCTTCACCCAACCACTAGCCATGAGTGAAAGAAAAGTTTGTGAGTTATCATTCATATTTTCTGACAAATGGCCAGAAAATCACAAATTCTGCTAGGGTATGTAAACTTATGAGCATACACTTAACATCGGCACTCACCTTTCCTAGTTTTGGGGTGCCCTATGGCTTGTGACCACATTGTTTAAACAATGTAGCCATTTCCAGCGATAGTGTTAGGGCCTGCAGAACAGTGGGGTCCCGTGAAGGGGGCTGCAGGCTTAAATGCATTGATCAATTCATGAACCAAATCTCCACTATTTATTATCAGTTAATTTAGTGTGTGCAGAGCCCCTACAATGTCTATATATATATATATATATATATATATATATATATATATATATATATATATATATATATATATCCAAGAGGTAGGCAGATGGCACTCTGGAGATTTTGGTACTACTGCACGGCGGCAGTTAAACAGTATAAAAAGTCAACAGAACAGCAGTAAAGTGTGTCAACGTTTCGGGCATTCGCCCTTTATCAATCAGTCAGATCCGTGCAGGTTACAGTGTGTAAAAATAATAGAAAAATAAAAAAAATAAAAAAAGGGCATGGGGTCCCCCTACGGCCATAACCAGCACCTGGCTGAAAGAGCCGGGGCTGGTATGGAAAAATCATGAAACCAACCAAATAGGGGTTCCCCAATTTTTTGAAACCAGCCTCAGGCTCCAGGGCCGGGCTGGTTCCCAAAATATGGGGGATAAAATGACTAGGGGTCCCCCGTATTTTAAGAACCAGCAACAGGCCCAACCAGCCAGCAGGGTAATGCCACAGCTGGGGGGAGACTTTTTAAACAAGTCCTCCCGGCCAAAGCATTAACCCTACCGACCAGTCAGCCTGGCCAGGAGTCCTGGGGAAGTGGGGACCCCCCAATAAAGGGGTCCCCTCCCCTACAGAACTTACCTGGCCAGGCTGAAGCCTAGTGCTGTCCTCTATGCCCCTGGGCATGCAGCTGTCATTCAAAGCTGTGTCGCATGGACAAACTGTTGGAAAAACTGGCAGTAACAGTTCACCGCGAGCTGGTCAGCTGATCAGTTTCTGGGGGAGAAAAAACACTGTCATTGCCAGTCAGAGACAGACTGCTGTTCGCTCCTTCAATGACTGACCCTCCAGAGCCATAATCATACAGCTGTAGACATTAGAGTGGGCATATATGAAGTAGCAGACAACCGCCCAAACCCTCAATAACCTACGGTGGTTGGCAGCGGGTAGCTGAGTCTGCACAAAGCCGTCCCATTCTACGGGATTGGAGCCTGTCTAGTCGGCTGTGGACAGGCTGATTGCTGTTGCTGTCACTGATTGCAGGAAGTGAGATCTGCCGCCTCCCTCCAATCTCTGCTCTGCCTAACATAGGCACCTAACATAGGCACCGGCGCCACCCACACTGGCGCTGGGAAGCACTGGGAGCTGCTGAGGTTGCCAAGAGACCCACTCCATTCCACAAGTTGATGCCACTGATATCATTACCTACTTATGAGGATTGACAGCAGCTTAGCTCGGCCCACCGCTAATTATAGCTCAGAGAAAGAAAGCGACAGCGCCCAAGTAGAGTGACAAAGGGAAGTTTCACAGGCAGTCTGCTTCAAAACGTACAGCCTATATTAAAGCATCCTGATGGCATAGGTTCAGCAACGCTGCAAGAAGGGTGAGAAATAACAGTGCGGAAACAAATACTTTACACTGGTCTTGTGTGTCCATCAATATCTTGGCTAACAGCCAGAATTAAGTTACTTTGTATATAGAAGAGCAGACTTTAAATAGAACAAGAAAAGGTTGATTGGATTGGATACTTTTTATATACACATTAGTATCCAAGTCTAATAGTAGTGAGGAGCATCTGGCTCCGCACTATCATATCAATCAACCATCTACACTGTATAAAGAAATACGTATTTTTCCCAAGCCGCCCTCATTGTAAATTAACTTGGGTGGAGGCACTAGCATACCTATAATTAACCTTTCCAGGTTAGGGGAGGGTTACAACGCTGACACAGATGATGACACACTGATAGATGATGACATACTTATGCAGACAGATGGAGATTGACACACAGATGCTTACAGTACATGCTGATAGACAGAAATACGCTTATATATGGATATTTAGATGGACAGATGAACATTGACATATTCTGACACACTGACATATGTTGACACACAAATGCTGACACTGGCACAGATGCTAACACTGACACAGAGACAGCTGCTGACACAGACAGATGATGACACACTGGTACACAGACAGAATCTGACAATGATGATGAGGACACATTTACTTGGACAGACGGACACTGACATAAAGATGTTGACAAAGAGACGCTGACACACTGATGCAGATGATATGACAGATGCTGACATGAATGATGACATGGACACTGATATAGACCCTTACCAGGGGGCCACCAAAGGTACAGCAAAGACAACAACAAAGAAGTTGCTGGTGGGGGCCAGGAGAGTGGGGACTGCGGACTGCATCAGATGGGAGGGAGTAGATAAGTTAGACTGCTGGCCTGGCTGTGTTGCTGCTCCTAATTGTTGGAGCTGCAACATAATGACAGCCATGGCAGCCGAGAGGTATGCTGGGACCCAGTAAAATTTGGGGTGTGACCCAATCGGGGGAGGCATGGCCACCTCCCAGAATTAGGCCATGCCCCCAAAATGTTTAAGGGGTGATAAAACACTCTAAAGTCGAGGGGGGAGTGTTATTGTCGTCGTCGTCCCCAGCAGCAGCATACCTACAGCATGTTCTGTGCTGACAGCAGGCTCAGCAGCATGAGCTCTCATTCTGTCAGTGAGACGCTCATGCTGAGCTTGCTGCCAGCACAGCACCTGCTGTAGGTAGGTGTGTGCTGCTGCTGCTGCTCGGGAGGGGTGGAGGGGGAAGGGGGTCGGACCAGGGCTCATGCCGGGCCCCTCCAGCAAGCCCTATCGGCGGCCCTGATGACAGCAGGTCAGGGGATCAGTGGGGCTGCTGCAGCAGAGCAGAGGTGGCACATCATCAACCTGGCACTGTCCTGCAATCTATATACCAGTCCCGTTATCTAGTTTGTGTCAGCCCTGACTAGAAGTGGCGGTATGTCATACCGTTGTATACCGTCCCACTTTGAGCACTGTATGTGTATATTTTTATATATATATATATATATATATATATATATATATATATATATATATATATATATATATATATATCTCATATCAATTTATAACATAAAAATAGAATAAAAATATTCCTCAAACCATTGTCTGACAGTTATGTTTACAGTTATGTATTGTGCCTGCAAAGCCAGTTGCCACATACTGTACAGGAGGATGTAGTAAAGGCTTAGGAAATTCAGCAATTGCATGTGTGTGAAACTCTTTTTACGAGAAATGTGGTACATTTGGTTTTCTTTGTTCCTCATTCTTTAAATGATGTATAATAGGATTCTGATTTTAATTGTCAATACCATAGAATGTTCTAATCTGCTTTTCTGTATAAATTGTGATACTAATACTGCTTTCACATTGCAGAAATGGGTAATGACACGGTATTCTTAAATGGGACTTTAAAACGGGTCAGAGCCTTGAGACCTTTCACATTGCAGGTGAAAACCGTTTTAAAAATCATTTAATTCCATTCAAACATTCAACCTGTTTAACCCCCAAGGGACACGTTTAAAGCCATTGAAATAGAGCTGTTCAAACTGCAAAAAAATGGCTTTAAAACGTGTAGGACTCTGCTTTTTAACCGTGTTGAAATACCGGTTAACTTTAACCGGTAAATCAACTCTGGCACTTTTACATTGCAGCCTTAAACATTTTAAAATGGAAAAAAAAACGGCAATATACCGTTTTAAAAGTGTGATGTGAAAGGAGTATTACAGTATACAGAAGTAAATACAATTACATAATATTGAAATTAAATACACAGTATCTAGCACTCACCTCAAATATGGAATAAACAGAGCAATGTTAATCATATCATTTGTTATAAAAAAAAAAATATTTAACAGGAAATCTCTTTGCTTAGGTCCTGTTAAGCTTGAGCGAAAAGCCGAAAACACTAAACTTTCTTATTTTCTGAGTCCATTTTCTGAGTCCCTGAATGCTTTAGAGTCATTCTGGCTTTCACTAGTTATTTATTTATTAACAGTTTCTTATATAGCGCATACATATTCCGCAGCGCTTTACAGAGAATATTTGAACATTCACATCAGTCCCTGCCCCAGTGGAGCTTACAATCTGTATTCCCTACCACATGTACATGCACACACAGACATTCTAATGTGATTAATTTTGTATGCAACCAGTACAGCTTCACACATATGTCACTCCTACACAAAATACTTAAGACAGGTATGGGGAAATTTACATGGGACATCACATGTAAAGCACCATGAGGTATGCTGGCATTTCAATACATGGCGCCCAATTTTTTCATCTTATGCATCGCATTGCATGCCATATAGCCGCGTACGATGCATGCGATACGATTTTTTATTGTATAAGCACCATAATGGGTGCTTACAATGTTAAATGCACCCCCACGCCACCCCCACTATCAACGCGAACCCAAAGCGTGGCGAGCGCTGCGGTACGCGTCCTCCAACCTTTTCATACCCCCACTATCCAGGGCGGCGTGGAGTTGATTTTAGATATTGTGGCGAGCGCAGCGAGGGGACGTGTATTACTTTACATGTATTCCGCGTCCCCACACTTCGGGCTCGGTGGCTCGCTGCGTTCGCCACACTGTATAAAATCAATTCCACGCCAACATGGATAGTGGGGGTAGGAAAAGGTCGGAGGACGCGTACCGACGCCCCTCGCGGGCTCGCTGCGCTCCCCAAGCTTTGGGTTGGCTTTGAAAGTGGGGGAGCATTTAACATTGTAAGGACCCATCTGGGTGGTTGTACAATAAAAAATCGTATACCATCGCAGTGTATGCCATACAATTTTTTATTGTACAACATCGTGCAGCATCGCATCGCATATCATATTTAGTCTTATGGTATACAATGCGATGGGTGCCGTGCTAGGAAACAAGTACCCAATAAAATTAGCTTCAGAATGAATAACAAGTACAGAACAAAATCAATAACATTTACTACAGTGGTAAAGGAGTATGTCTAATTATACAATGATAGCGATGTATATGATATATAGTAACTTGGGAGATAATACAAATGGGATAAAGTAATACATAAACAATGGGGGACAATTAGAAAGAAAATATGTTACAGATATTATTTATTTACAGTTTGATATATAGAGCAGTATATTCCGTTGCACTTTACAATTGGATATACATTATAGAGGAATATGGGAAGGAGATTTAGAGTTTTAGAAGGGGGGTCAGGGTAACAAATAATTAGCATGAGATCAAATGTTGATATATAGTATTAGACAAAAGAAACAATGTGATACAAAGAGAGGAGAAGTAAATGGGGTGAAAGTTTATATTGGTGAGTTGTTTAGAATGTGAGCATAGAAAGCGGTAATGGGCATTGATCTAGGCATGACCAACTGTTATTTAAATGACTGTCATGCTGATTCCAAATATGACATTAGTTTTGCTAGATTGGCTCTAATGTTAGAGATATGCAGATGTGAAACAAGCAAAAACACAATTGACAACGCATACCATGTTAAATGATCGCAGAGTAAACACTTAGAATATTTATCTGTCTCACCTCCTAGAAAATTCTCTTAGATTCCCATATGTACGCATTATGAATTAGTTCCCTAATTATTGAGGGTATCCATTATTTCAAGAACTATAACTAATTCAGCAACCCCAAATTAGCTTACATTGTTTCCAATATCTTTGTAAACTAAATGAAAATGTTTTGGTTGTATTCGTGTATCTTATTTACTGTTCCATTGTATGCATCAGAATTTGTAAATAGGCAGGAAAATATTAACATAACATTGCAAAATCCATCACTGATTTTGAAACAATGTAATTTTACATCTGATAATGAGTCATGCGTACATTCCAACATCTGGGAGGCAGAAATGTGAACCTTGTCTAAGCTGTTTCCATCACTCTGAGGGCATTCACAGCACTCCCAAGGATGCTGGGCTCTACTCACATGGCATCCATTCAGAGGTGTTTGCTTCCCCCAAACAGTGTCGGTCCAAGGTTTTCAAGCACCACAGGCAAAGCTTCATATTACTGCTCCCATCACCACCCACACACCAATGCTGACTTGATAGAACCTCAGTTGAAAGTGTGGAGGTGGCGTCTTAGAAAATTCAACACCTGCTGTTTGTTGCAAATTTAGGGTCACTGATACTTTGCACACCTCACCTTCAACCACCAACTGCAACCCAATCCACTTTCCTTTGTCTCTGCCCTCTCCCAATACCAGTTGCAACATATAATAAGTCATAATGAATGTAAACAAATAAATAAATAAATCACAAGCATTATCTCAGCAGTTGCTTCGTCTAGGCCAGTGGTTCCCAAACTGTGTATCTAGGCACCCTGGAGGGCCTCAGGATGTTTGCAAAGGTTTGCTCAGGTTGGTGGTCCATGACCAAAACAAATGACTTATGCTCAAAGCAATAGGCAAAACTAGTGCTGGTGGCTGCCAATCATAAAATGTATGGACAATTAGAACCACAGCCAGCACATAACTGAACCTGAGGGGGACAATTAAGCACCATTTATTGTATTTTTTATTATCCATAAGAAACTTTTTGACTAGGAGTGCCTTGAACAAATCCTGATATTCTAGGGTGCCCTAGCCAAGAAAGTTTGGCAACCACTGGTCTAGGCACATGTTTCAAGTGGCTAATGGGAAATACACTTCAACCATTTGAAGCCTTGGGAGTCCATCAGATGCCGCCCCCCCCCCCCTCATATGTGCAGCCCCCGCACGCCTGCGAATGGATGATATAGATAATCATCCATTCGCAGGCGGGGTGAAATCATTTGATGGCTGGTGATCCTCAAATGAATTCTCCAGCGATCTTGGTTCAGAGACACCTATACGGTGTCTCTAAACTTCGGTCGCCCTGTGCGAGGACAGGGCAGGTAGCTGACAACCAGTAATCCAGCTGCCCATCCCCCGCGCCCGCGTCACGGCCTCATTACCATGAAAATGAGTAGCGTTCTCATGGGAAAGCCCATGAAACGTTGGGTTCCCATATGGTTATGAGGCTGCCTGGTGCCCCCATCCTTCTCCACCCCTAGCCTGCTGTGTAAGGGTGCATGCACCCGGCAAACAGAATGTAATGTTTGCCGTGGGTGCATGCACCCTGCATCTGTACATGCGCAGAAATGCATCTGCACATGCGCAGATGCACACCATCGGTCCCCCGTGCGAATGCACAGGAAAACAAATGAATCAAAATAAGGTCCTAAGTTCAACAAGGATGTTTCCCATATAAATATGTCACCAATAGTTCCTTTGAAAGATTGTGGTGCAACATGCAGTTTGACTCCCTCAGTGCCATAGCCACCATCTTGGCCACATGGCTCGGGTGTCTAGTCACATGTGCTATCTGGAAAGTAATTCACAGTGATCTGTCATTTGTGATAGACAGGGTTGCCCCCCAGATTCTGGATTGCCTAGGCAGCTGTCTAATGCCGGCCCTGCTCTTAACCCCCTTTTCCTCCCTTCACTACCACCCAAGGGAAGTGATCCTTAGGTGGAACGGTGAGACAGTCATCCTCAAAAAGCAGACTCTCCAATCCAAAGGTCATGCTCATGTCATTTTCAGATAGCACATGTGACCAGACACCCAGGCTATGTGGCCAAGATGTTGGCTATGGCAGTGGGGGCTTAACCCTCATGTTGCCCCACCATCTTTCATACGACCTATGGGTATTTATATGTATTGTGCTGTACATGTGTTGTGTAAAAATGAATATTTTGTTTTCAATGTTTGTTAGGTGCTGCAGCCCTGGTTCACCACCAGTTACTGCAGCAATGCATCAGCTTAAGCGCTCTGGTGTTATGCACTGCATTAGCCAACTGGCCCGGAAAATTTCCAGGCATACCACTGATAAGCAGGTGTGCACCAGTGGTGCCTCCAGTGGTGCAGCACTGGGTCAGAACCAGTGCTGCCCCCCCCCCCCACCCACCCACTAGTCCACGCCACCGATCCTCCCCCGCCGCTCAATGACGATCGTACGCCAACCTCCCCCCACCCCCCTAAATGGGTCCACACTGCTGATCCTACCCTCAGCTGCTGACCCCCCCACCGCTCAGGAGTGCTGGGGCGTTCCTGTGTTTGTGTGTGGGCCCCTGCTGCTACTGGCTTCAGCACTACCTGCCCCAGAAAAACCCACCACTCAAGTGGTTAACTCCCAGTGTGCTACACTGAGAGACTGTATGTAAAGAGCCACTGGAACGTAGTTCTATGGCTGTAGGGTTGTGGGCTGACAACTGGCAACTTGAAGCTTACATTAAGATTTTCACTCACATTAACATTGCACAGATGACAAAACTGGCTTGCCAGTTTTAGATGATTTGTTTGGTTGGCTACAATTCAGAAGGAAAATAGATCTGACAAAAATGAGCTATTTATTGAACTGGGGATGTGAAATTCAAAAAGATGGGAGAGAGAAATCCGTTGTTTTTCTATAAAATATGATTTTCATGCAGATCAATTATAGTAATCAGAAATATGCTACTCTAAAGTCATTAGCTCAAGAATATTACAACCATTATAATGGACAGTTCAGCTATACTGGTAACTAAGCTTCCCATTCTAACAAGACTTTATGGAGCTATTACATTTAGAATAGTATACAGAATATGCCCCATGGCCTAAACATTAGAGTGAGTGGCATTGCTATGTCATTACGTGGAGCTGCAGATACTTGTCTTCAGTCCCATTGTGCCTGCCCCCATTGAAAATGGGCCTCCCAAAATGGCCACCGCATCAGAGGAGACTGGTATTAACCCCTTACCGACGCAGCCTGTTTTTGCCTTCCTGACAGAGGCCTTTTTTTCAAATCTGACATGTATCACTTAAGTGGGGATAACTTTTTTTTGCTTTTACTTATCCCAGTGATTTTGAGATTGTTTTCTCGTGACACATTGTACTTTAAGTTAGTGGTAAATTTTGGTCGATACAATCTGTTTTTTTTTGTGAAAAATACCAAAATGTCGTAAAAAAATTGAACATTTTGCAATTTGCTAAATGTTAAATTTTCTGCTTGTGAGACAAATAATCATACCACTCAAAATAGTTAATAACTAACATAGACCATATGTATACTTTATTATTACATCATTATTTCAACCTGCTTTTAATTTTTTTGGACACTAGGGGGCAGCAGAGTCAAAATTATACACATAACACAGTAAACGCTGCTTTTGGCTGTTCACGTTTGAACAGCCAATCGCAGCGATCGCTGAGGGGGGGGGCATCGGTGCCCCCCCTGGGCAATGAGGGAAGATGTCTGCTGTCAGGGACAGCAGACATCGTCCCTCTGTCACCGCGTCTATAGACGCGGTGACAGTTTAAAGTCATGACGTACATTTACGTCATGTGTCGGGAAGTACATCCCGACCATGACGTAAATATACGTCAAATGTCGGGAAGGAGTTAAGGATGCCAGAAGAGGTTGGGTCAGTTTTGGGAGATACATTTTTTAATTGGGGCAGGAGCAAAAGGCCCATTGTGGTGGATGTGGTTGGGGATCCCCTGACAAGCTGGACTTTTTGACTTTTTCAATGGGGGTAGGTGCAATGGGATGTGGTCATTTGGTCTACAGCATGATGGTAGACAGTCATTAGGTCGACACCATCAGGTAAACATGGAAAAAGGTTGACATGGGTCTAGGTCGACATAGGAAAAGGTTGACATGGTTCTAGGTTGAATGGTCATTAGTTTGACAGGTCGTTAGTTCAACAGGTCATTAGTTTGACAGTGTCTAGGTCGACAGTCAAAAGGTCGACATGGGGTTTTTCACTTTTTTTTTGAGCCAACATGTGCCAACAGGCGGTATTTCATGCCTTACCAGGGGTGCAGGTATGGCGGTACGGGGTGGTACGGCGTACAGGTAAAAGATATATTGCCGGTACCCCGTACCGCCATAAGAAATAGCCAAATATACCTGTAATGCGCATGCGCGCATATGGAAGTGGCGGGGGGCGTGGCCTCCGCCACCCCGCCACAGCTGATTGCCTTCGGAGGGGAGGGGAGCGCATTGCTCGTCTCTCCTTCCCCTCCCTGTGTTACTGTGACACAGTCGGCTGTCAGCCAATCAGTGCTCGCGGGCTGGCAGCCAATCAGGAGCCAGCCCGCGAGATAGATGTGGGGTAGGAGAGACGCGAGATGCGTTCCCCTCCCCAGAAACATGCAGCGGCGGCAGGGGACTAGAGGAGGACCAGACCGGACAGGACACAGGACTGGACACAGGACCGGAGAGGACACAGCATCAGAGAGGATACAGGACCTAGGACCTGACACAGTGAGTTGCTCTCTGTACTGCAACTGTTTATGTGTGGCACTTCAAATGCCGCACTTGGGGTATATGTGTGGCAATGGGGGCATATGTGTGGCACTGGGGGCATATGTGTGGCACTGGGGGCATATGATATCTGGCACTGGGTGCATATGTGTGGCACTGTGGGGGCATATGATATCTGGCACTGGGGGCATATGATATCTGGCACTGGGTGCATATGTGTGGCACTGTGGGGGCATATCTGGCACCAGTGGCATAACTAGCACTGTGGGGGCATGTGTGGCACTGTGGGGGCATAACTAGCACTGTGGGGGCATATCTGGCACTGGGGGGCATAACTAGCACTGTGGGGGGCATGTGTGGCATTGTGGAGGCATATCTAGCACTGTGGGGGCAATTGTGTGGCATTATGGGGGCATATCTGGCACATATTTGTCTTGTAGCCACTCCCCCTTGTGTCATGACCACGCCCCTAACCACGCCCATTTTTCCAGCACAGTACCACTAAGAAATTTTTTCTACTTGCACCACTGTGCCTTACCATCCACTAGGGCGTGGTGGGAGAATAAAATAGTGTGCAGATGCGCCGAGGCACCGTGCCCGACGCATCGCGAGTGCAGCGATGCACTCCATGATTCCATGTTGACTGTGTCAACTTCAGTTAAAAAAACCCATGTCGACCTTTTGACTGTAGACCTAGACATTGTCGAACTAACGACCTGTCAAACTAATGACCTTTCAACCTAGAACCATGTCGACCTTTTCCCATGTCGACCTTGACCCATGTTGACCTAATGGTGTCGAACTAATGACTGTCGACCATCATGCTTTAGACCAAATGATCCAAACCCTGTGCAATGGGTCCGCAGACCTGTAGTGGCAGCCAGGGGTTGTACAGTTAACAAGGATAGGGGGGAGGGAGTACATTCAACGTTTTGGACAGGTGGCACCAATTTATAGTTAAGCCACTGATTGCAGTACAGTACATACATTTTTGTATATTACATTTTTGGTGAAAGGCTCCATTAAAATAGAGAAATTCTTTACACATTGTGGGGTTTTAGCATCAAACGGGTAGGCACAGGTGAGGATTTGGCACAGACTTAGACAGTGACATCACGGCTTGGGTCCAAAACAGGGCTTGCCTGAGTTTTATTGCAGCACTCAGAGCAAGAAACTAACAACAGCCTTTACACTTCAGGCAAAACAGAAAACAAAAACCTGCTCGTCTGAGCTCTAACTAAACAGAATAAACGTCCCTCTCTATACCAGGGCCACACTATGTGACACTGGACACACACAGCAGATATAGCTCAAGTAATGCAGTACTTACAGCCTTGTCTCTCTCTAGCAGCAGCTTACTGCCTCCAACACCCAGGGAGAGAGAGAGAGCTAAGGAGAGGGCTGACTCCTTTTTAAAGAATCAGGTGTTCTCCTGATTACCAGCCCAGGACAGAACACCCTTTGTAAGCCGGAGCTTACCACACAGATTGAAATAGCCTGCAGTCTATATGCCATAAGACAGGATTCTAGGGGAAAAGTACCTGCCGTCTATGACTTTCCCTGCCACTGTCTTACATACCCTCCCCCTCTGTTCGAACCTGTGGGGTCGGACACTGTCTGCCAACTGGCAGTATGTTCGGGATAGGGCATCGGCATTACCCTGAAGCCTTCCTGCTCTGTGTTCCACTGTAAATTTGAAATTTTGCAAATTGAGAAACCATCTCATGACCCTTGCATTTCTCTCTTTGGCTTGGTACATCCATGTAAGTGGGGAGTGGTCAGTGATTAATCTAAAGGAGCGTCCTAAGAGATAGTACTTTAGGGATTCAAGGGCCCACTTGATTGCTAAGCACTCCCGCTCGACTATACTGTAGTTTCTCTCCGTAGGTGTGAGCTTCCTGCTCAAATATGTTACCGGGTGTTCCTCTCCACCAACTTCTTGGGAGAGGACAGCACCTAGTCCCACATCAGAAGCATCAGTCTGTACGACAAACTCTTTTTTAAAATCTGGAGTGATCAGGACTGGTTGATTACAAAGGGCCACTTTTAATTCTTGGAATGCCCTTTCAGCCTCTGGGTTCCAGCTGACCCTAACTGCCCTACCTCCTTTGGTAAGATCGGTTAGGGGCGCTGCTATGGTTGCAAACTGGGGAATGAACCTACGGTAATACCCCAGAATTCCCAAAAAAGCCCTGACTTGTTTTTTTGTCGAAGGACGAGGCCAGTCTTGAATAGCCTCCACTTTATTTATTTGTGGCTTTATTATACCTCTCCCGATAACATACCCCAGGTAACGTTTTTGGACCTCCCCAGATATGGCCTGTCTACGCGCTTCTGGTACTCTATAGGGCTTTAAGCGTACCCGAACTCCAGGTTCGGTGACAATGTCATGTTTTATGGCTGTGGTGCGCCATGGAAGTTCTGAGAACACATCATAATTCCTTTGTACTAACTCTTTAGTTTCCTGCTTCTGGGATTTGGACAGGGTCTCTGACACCCGCACCTCTGGGCTATCACTAGAGGGGGCACTTACAGCTGTCAGAGTCTCTCTGTCTTTCCAGGGTTTAATTAAGTTCACATGGTACAACTGTTCTGGCTTCCGTTTACCTGGTTGATACACTTTATAATTTACACTTCCCACTTTTTTATCTACCGGATACAGTAGATCCTGGTTAATGGCCATATATGGGAACTCTTTGTCAGCATTGGGGTATTGGGGCTCACCATTTATGACTTTAGGATTTTCCCTAGCTCTTAATAAGGTGGGATCTCTAAGTTGAGCAGTCCCAAAATTATCACGTGACATCTCTAGCTCAGGCATGTCACACGCTTCTTCCTGCTCCTCAGCTTCACCTGCAAGAACAGCTAGGGGAAAACTGTCAGATTCAATAGTGGTCACCCCTACCGTTTGAACCTCAGTATCCTGATCAAAAGGCTCAGGACTAATCACAGGGCACACATTCTCATTATTAACAGCATTTCTAGTGCAGTGTACATTCTGTTTCCACAAGTCCCAGAACAATGGGAAGTCTCTTCCCAGGATCACACTATGCATCAGGGTCTCTACCACGCCCACTTCATGGGACACAGTTCCACAAGTACTCTTTAGCTGGACTAAAGCTGTGGGATACTCCTTGGTGTCCCCATGTATGCACAAGACCCCTATGTAACGTCCTGTGAGTGTCCCAGGGTCTACCAAGCTGGCATGGATGAGTGTAACTAAACTCCCAGAGTCCAGTAGAGCCCTCCCGGGATAACCATCCACCTTTACATGACAAATTTGCTGTCCAGTTTCTGACACAGTCTCAGCAGGGAAAACAGAACGTGCATATAAAGAGCTTCGCCTGGCTGTATCACACTCCATTGGCTCAGAAGTAAAGGGGCAATTGGCAGCAATATGCCCAGGTTCATGACAACGCCAACACTGTATGCGGCCCCAGTCTTTTTGCGGCCCAGGTTTGGACCCTACTGTCCCTTGGGAACGCCTCTCCACTGTTTGTTCCCCATCTAGGCCACCTCCCTTTACAACATTATTCACCCCTCTAGTAAACGGAACAGTCTTACCAGATGATCCGGCCGCTTTGCTGTTCTTGAGGGTGGAATGTCCAGGAGGCACTTCTTGGAGTAGATTTTCAGTAGCTCTGTACCTCTCAACCAAGTTGACAAGCCCCTCGGCATCATTAGGGTCGCCCTGACCGACCCAGCGCTGAACCTTTGGAGGTAAGGAACAACGATACTTGTCCAGCACGACTCTCTCCACGATCTGCGCTGGTGTAGACTCCTCTGGCTGTAGCCATTTCTTTACCAGGTGGACCAGGTCATACATTTGGGACCGCGCAGGTAACTGTTCAGAAAAAGTCCAGTTATGCACCTTCCGGGCACGCACACTCATGTTTACGCCTAAGCGAGCAAGGATCTCTCCCTTGAGTTTCGCGTAGTCGTTAGCATCCTGCTCACTCAGATCAAAATACGCCTTTTGTGGTTCTCCAGTTAGAAAAGGTGCTACCACACCTGCCCATTGATCCACGGGTAACTGTTCACGCTCTGCTACACGTTCAAACACCGCAAGAAAGGCCTCTACATCATCCGTGAGAGTCATCTTTTGCAGAGATTTCTGTACTGCAGCCCGTGTGGTTGGAAGCAAGGGTTGGGGTGTTTGCACACTCTGCGCCACACTCTTAGCCACATTCTGTATTTGCTCTTGTAATTGCAGATTAATTTGCTGCTGTTCCTTTAAGGCTAGTCTGTTGGATTCAAGCAGCAAAACATTGGTTTCAGCCTGGGCACGCATGGCCTCCTCATGCACCTTTTGCTGACATGCGTTTGCCTGCACCAAGTGTTTTAAAAGGTCCTCCATTTTAACAGTCTCCTGTTGCAGTGTTACAGCAGCCTTTAGCCAGGACATGCAAGTATCAGTGCACTCCAGACACTCACTTGTGGCTGGTTGCCTTTAGCAACAACTTCCAGCTTGCTGTAGCAAAAGTCCTATAGTTCGGTGTATGTCTCTTTAAGTGAGATGCTTGCTTGCATTCTCCACCATATGTGGGGTTTTAGCATCAAACGGGTAGGCACAGGTGAGGATTTGGCACAGACTTAGACAGTGACATCACGGCTTGGGTCCAAAACAGGGCTTGCCTGAGTTTTATTGCAGCACTCAGAGCAAGAAACTAACAACAGCCTTTACACTTCAGGCAAAACAGAAAACAAAAACCTGCTCGTCTGAGCTCTAACTAAACAGAATAAACGTCCCTCTCTATACCAGGGCCACACTATGTGACACTGGACACACACAGCAGATATAGCTCAAGTAATGCAGTACTTACAGCCTTGTCTCTCTCTAGCAGCAGCTTACTGCCTCCAACACCCAGGGAGAGAGAGAGAGCTAAGGAGAGGGCTGACTCCTTTTTAAAGAATCAGGTGTTCTCCTGATTACCAGCCCAGGACAGAACACCCTTTGTAAGCCGGAGCTTACCACACAGATTGAAATAGCCTGCAGTCTATATGCCATAAGACAGGATTCTAGGGGAAAAGTACCTGCCGTCTATGACTTTCCCTGCCACTGTCTTACAACATTTATTTGGACTGTTGTAGTTTGTAGTCTTTGCATAAAATAGCATAACATGGAATACATTTGATTATACATTATTTATATTAATAACACCTCATATTTTCTTTTCTTTAAGGGGAAGCCAGGGGATCTATGAAGATGTAATACAGTTTAGTCCTATTAAGATATCAACTTCATTACAGCATTTTGGAATAAAAGAAACGATTGTACCAGGTATGTTCTCAACATAGTTGTTAGTGTTATTTTATTATTTTGGCTTTTGCGTATTCTTATTCACAACTATCAATGATTTTTTTTTGCCAACAACACCATCCTTTCATTCATTTCATGAATCTCATCTCATGTCAATATAGTCTGCCTTGAACCTTAGTAGATCAATGACCTTCACCCACAGCAGTGGCTGACGGTAGTTTTAGAACCAGACACTTAATAAGTCAAACCCTGGGAGTGATACAATGGGCATATTGGGGAAGATGTAAAGGTTAAGTAGTGTGGGTAGTTTGTAGAAGAACTAAGAAAAGCTGTGATATGATGTGAAGGCTGCTAGAGAGTCTGAAACTACAAGTGGAATTGGATAGCTGTAAGGGTTAGTCAGTGAGAGGTGGTCACCAGAGAGAAGTTGTGGTGAAGGTCACTGATGTTTTGCCTGGGGGAGGGGGGGGGGTAAGCGACATGGTGAAGGGTAGATTACAGCCTCCCTGTTTGGTTCGGACCGTTCCAGTTTTTGCTACATGCCCAGACCATACAGGGAGGTTTTATTCTCCCCTCCTCCTCTCCCTGGTGACGGGTCTTATTCGTAGACTACAGTTCGGCTTTTAATACCGTAGTCCCATCTTCATTAGTGAGCAAACTCCTTAAGATTGGTTTGAGTGGGCCTATGTGCAGGTGGATCCTTGACTTCCTGTCAGATAGACCTCAGGTAGTAAGAATAAGAGACCGAGTGTCTGGTGTACTGACAATTAGTACAGGGGTCCCTTAGGGGTGTGTTCTGAGCCCTCTGCTATACTCCCTGTTTACCTTCGATTGTTCCTCAGTTTCTGACTCTGTTCAGATTATCAAATTTGCTGATGATATCGCTATTGTGGGTTCTATTGTTAATGATAACGAGTCCGCCTTTAGGTTGGAGATATCGAGGTTGGAGTCTTGGAGCAAGGAAAACGGTCTAGTCCTTAATGTAAACAAGACCAAAGATATGATAGTTGACTTTAGGAAGTCTTCTAAAGCCCTAAGCTGCCCACTGGTCTTGAATAATAATCAAGTGGAGTCGGTAGACTCGTTTAAATTCTTGGGCATAATTATTTCCAAAGACCTCCTGTGGAGTGCCCACATAAACGCCGCAACAAAAAGGGCCCACCAGCGTATGTTTTTCCTAAGGAAGCTACGTCTGGCTGGTATGAGCAGAAGAACCTTGGTGAATTTTTATACTGGCGTTATCGAGAGTGTAATCACCTTCGGTATTGTGGTGTGGTTCGGCTCTTGTTCCGCAGCTGATCGTAAAGCCCTCCAGAGGGTGGTGTCAGTGGCAAGCAAAATAGTGGGGGTTGTTCTGCCAAGTATCCACCATGTATTCGAATCCAGGCTTCTCAAGAAGACAAACAGTATTTTGAGGGATTCTTCCCATCCCAGTAGCGACATGTTTTCCTTACTCCCCTCCAACAAGCGTTATCGTTCTGTCTTGTGCAAGTCTAAACGATACAGAGAGAGCTTCTTTCCAACAGCAATTCGTGTTTTAAATTCTTAGTCGGAATTTTTCTGGGTATAGATCTTATTTGCATGTTGTTCTACTTTTATTGTCTTTTCTTATCTTTTGTACTGTTCATAACTGAATTTCGTTTAATGTTCATGTATGTGAGCATTTTATGATAATAAAGACATTATTATTACATTATTATTATTATTATTCCCGGCATACTGTTAGCGAAGCGACAGGGCCGGCGATGCGGGTACTGCAGCAGCAAATTACCAAGTTAATATGGTGGCCCATTGTGACTCAGGCCCGTGGGTGCTCATCAATTTCCGTGGGTGCTCGGGCCCTTGTGCACCCACAGAATCGGCACCTATGGCCTCATTAGTGATGATGCTCACCTTTGAATAGCTTCCCTTCCTGTTCACTGATGCTGGTGATGTTATTTGTGAGCCTCGTCATTCGGTTCCACTGTGTCCAGGTGTAGATGGTTTCCCTGTCCTGCTCCTGTTCTCTGAGTCCTGGCATTTCCAAATATACTGATTAATCCTGATGTTTTTACTTGACCTCTTGCTTTGTGATGTTTGGCTTGCTATTGCATATATCATCACTCTGCATTGTTGCAATTGTATTACATTACTTAGATCATCACTCTGCATTGTTGCATTTATAAGTTACTGCTTACATCCATATTGCATTGTTGCATTTTTGTCTCTGAGCTGCTAGCTCATGTCAATATTTCTATACTGGTAGTCCTACTATTGTTTACCTTCCTGTGTGCTCTTAGCTGGGTGGGATATTCAGCTTCAGTCCAAGTTATTATACCAACAGGGTTATACTCCCTGCAGCATTACATTTACTCAAAACTACTAGCACCGACTCTCCTGCTAGCTGTCAGTCTCGTACATATTACTGTATATTCCTGCATTAGTCCAGTCCATCTCTCTGATACTATCTGAGGCACCAGGGCTGCAATCAGAAATTGTGGGGCCCGGGACCTAGAAAATAGGAAGGGCCTCCCCCCCATTGTTACAAGTGTGCACAGGCTGAAGCAGCAAACCTGCCAATAACTAAGTGTTTCACACTGGCTCTGTTGCCAGGTTTTTATTTTGTAAGGGTGAAATGCTATTAGTTATAGGCAGGCTTGCTGCTTCAGCCTTCCAGCTTTTCTGCTGCCCGCTGCACTGTCTTTTTGACTGGCAGTGAAAAGCAGGCAGTTTTCGCTATTAAAGATCAGCGGCGGGCTGCGGGTGATATGCAGCCCACTGCTGTTGAGGCTGGCTGCCGGCCAGGCACAGCTGCTTGTGAAGGGCGGTGCTAGCAGCCGACTGGGGATAGAGCTGTCCAGGCCCTACTCTCTGTCAGAGTGTCCGGACCCGGGACAATTGTCCCCATAGCAACCCTCTTATGGCGGCTCTGCAGTGCACTGCTACTCTAGAGTTGGCAAACAGTCTCCTGCCTATTCTGTGAGCCTTTACTGTCTGGAGGATAAATCGTGGTGGCATATCAAGTACACAAAGGGAACAAGAGCGGCTGTTATTGGCAAAGGCCCTCCGTTAGATTGGCTCTAAGGGCTCACATGATATAGTGATCAACTTTATGCCCAATAATAATTTTAACTACCAAAGCGTGGCTATTAAAAGCATTGCTCTTTTAAATCGCAGGTATAATACGGAAGTGCTGGGTTAAGAACTAGACACTTAATAAGTCCCTGGGAGTGTTGCATTGGGCATATTGGGGCAGCTGTAAAGGTTATATACAGTAGTGTGGGTAGTTTGTGGCTTTAAAAAAGCTGTGATGTAAGCTTTTTCATGAACTAGGCCATCTCTGTAATTTGCTTTACATTTATTATAGTTCTCTTGTACTTCCTTGTATTATTTATATATATATATATATATATATATATATATATATATATATATATATATGTCCATTTTTTCTCCACTGTTCAACTCTACAAAGCACTTACAGATCAACAATAATGTTCTGTCATATTTGTAAGCCAAGGCTGCTTTTGAATCATACAGTAGTTTGGCTATTATAGCAAAATAACTGTCACAAAATGCTGTATATGGCATATGTCCTACCAGTTTTCCCATAATCCTTAAGGATTATGGTGGATTGGTGCAAAATGCTTTCACAAAATTGTACTTTTGGCCATGTGACTGAAGACACCAGAGAGCAGTTTCAAAGTAGCATTCTATATATATATATATATATATATATATATATATATATATATATATATATATATATATATATATATATATATATATATATATATATATATATGTCTTACTCTTACAACTGTTGCATGTTACCAGAGTGTTTATCTCACAGCCTTAGTTTCTTCCTAGTTCTGTTATTGCGCAAACTTCCAGTATATGACCTACAGCTAGTTCCTGTCTGCACTCTACATAATTCCAGTAGCAAATCTGTAACCTTTGCCTCTGCATATTCCTTTTTCTATGAACTTAACTGTACCAAGCACCATCTAGCTGACTTCTCTCAGAATTGGTTGGGTGGGCTACTAAAGCTTATTGTTGCGCCTTGGACTACCACTCACTAGTTCTGCCGCTGGTTCCTCTCCTGTCTTTTACAGTATGAATGTGGCATACACCAGGAACTGGTTCACAAAGACCAGACTGTTAAGGATTGAGAAAACTCCATCTGTTCTGATGTATCTCAATTTCTGCTGCAACATGCAGATCCCATAGTCAGCATTTTGTTTCCATGGATCCATCCTGTCTTGTGTTTAGGGTTCAGACTGGTGTTTAAGGTGGTTGACCATGTGCATCCTGAAATCCAAATGGCTGGTAAACAATATCTAGGTAGACAGTCAGTAGGTCAACGTCATGTGGTTGACATACATATGGTCAACATGGGAAAAGGTTCACACAAACAAAAGGTCAACACATGGCTATGCACCTTACTGAATCTATGCAACTTCTGAGTTTGGCAGATACTAGCAAAATGCTTCATTTTTTGGAATACCAAATGTACATAGTATAAAACAGCCCTCACCCAGGGAATACCGCTACATAGAGCACCCAGGGAATACCGCTACATAGAGCACCCAGGGAATACCGCTACATAGAGCACCCAGGGAATACCGCTACATAGAGCACCCAGGGAATACCGCTACATAGAGGAAACATGAACTTTCCTTTTTTTTTCATCTTTCCATATTTAGAAGATGTGTATGATGATGTTGAAACAATCGTTGAAATGATAGAGAAGAATAAACCAAAAATTCCAGAACCAAGGTAATTGTACTTTAAATGCTAAATATTTATTTCAAGTAATTAACCCTATATATGTGTGTGTGTGTGTGTATGAATGAACCAACTGCAGCCCAGCATACATCTATCTATCCTAATCTATTCATGATACCCATGTATAAAAAAAGTAAAAGCGATTCCTGGCTGCATTATTTTTACACTGCAATTTAGATTTCAGTTTTAACACATCCCACCCAAATTTAACTCTCTCTGCACATGTTACATCTGCCCCACCTGCAGCGCACATGGTTTTTCCCATTTTAAGAACAAATTTGTACTGCGATCAGGTCTAAATGAGGGCCAATATACACTTTGGCTAGTGTTGCTGTGACCCAGAGTGACGCCTGCAGCTGAGAGGCATGCTAGGAGGGATCTATGTCTGATTATTTTCTTACTAAGTAACCCTATGGTTACACAAAATGGCTGCATGAACTGAGACACCTGTGCCTTCTTAATGCATACACGATTACAGATGCATACAGCAACATGCTCTTGAAATGGCTGCAACCAGGGCCGGTGCTAGGGTGTCCGGCGCCCTCCTGCAAACCATACATTTTGCGCCCTTTCACATTGCCATTGCAACAAGCTGCAGCCCGATTGTGGGAGTGTATGCAACATGCGATCCTATGGAGGATTTCGGGTGCATGTGCATGTATGCATACACCATCTCAGTGCTGTGTCCGCAAAATGTTGCAGGCACTAAAGGTGCCCATACACGCTGCGAGAATCTGGGCTAGATCTCATCGCATCACACGGCATGCATGCAATGTGTGTGCGATGCGATCCGAAAGCAGTACAAAAAGTATATGCAGCACTCGTGACTGAGGAGGGAAAGGAGGGGAGAGAAGGAGGAGATGGAAGAAGAGGGGAGGAGATAGAGGGGGCGGAGTGTTGAGGACTGGCAGAGGCACTGGCATAGCACACTGAGAAGAGGGAAGGAAGGGGAGGTGGCGCTGCTGCCTGTTCATCATTTGATTGACAGCTGACAGGCGCAGGGAGCAATGTGTAGGGGGCGGATCCAGGCATTCACAGACAGCGCTACATGCCTCAGCGCAAGTGTCCGTGAGGAAGATGGGGCAGGTCGCAGGAGGAGGACAGTGTGTGTGCGGTGCAGGGAGCTGCTCAGCCTCTCCATACTGACAGTGAGGGCTGAGGCAGCTTTAGCAGAGCAGGGAGGGAGACAGCGCCTTTTCAGCATGGCGCCTCCCTGCTTTGCAGGAGCTGCTGGGTGGGTAGCGCCGGCCCTGCCTGCAACACACTTAATTTTGCAGATAATTTACCAAAACAGTCCATTCCTGTCAATAACTTTGTGAAAGAATCCTCATTGCGAGCAACTACAGTAATGGATTTTAATGTTGACGCATGTGCTGTGGGACTAAAGGCTCCCATACATTAGGCCAACTTGTCCTAAGGACAGGGCCGGACTGACCATCTGGCACTTCTGGCAAATGCCAGTAGGGCTGATTTTCGCCATTCGTTTACATGCTGAACTGACAGCCATACCATTTTCCGCTGGTCTGAGAGGCGCCGGTGTAGGGGACGGGATGGTGGAGCATAGCAGACTAGGAGAGAGGCAGTGGGAGCTGAGCGGCATTTGCATAGGTGCCACCTATTTCTATGACACTCACAGTGACATACTGTGAGTTAGAGTCGCGGCGCATGCTGGGAGAAGGAAGGGACAGTGTGTCATGTTCCTCCCTCCGGCTTTTCCTGTGGCACTTGCTGCGTGACAACTGTCGCGCTGCGACGTGAGTATGAGCCTGACGGGACCGTCGAGTGACTTGTGTTATGCGGTGCAGTATTCCCGTTGGGCAGTACAGTAGGCTGTGCAGCCCGGTCAGAAGCCCTGAC
The DNA here is from genome assembly GCF_055691185.1 of Crinia signifera. Classification (NCBI taxonomy): domain Eukaryota; kingdom Metazoa; phylum Chordata; class Amphibia; order Anura; family Myobatrachidae; genus Crinia; species Crinia signifera. The sequence goes on along the minus strand of NC_139217.1, from coordinate 232,976,304 downwards.
CCGAACCCGCACCCCTGACTGCACCCCTGTGTCTGTGTGCCCTCCACTCTCACCTGCCTGGGAGGCGCAGCAACCGGTCCAGCTACTACTAATACAGTACAGGCCCAGGCCCCACTGGAGGACCTCTGCTCCGACCATCTGTCTTCTTCTGCCGACTGCCTTCCTGCCCTCCTGGACCTGTCCTGGACAGGCTGCTTGATAATAAACAGGGTGAGTCTGAGTGAGCCCTGACTGGCCCTGCCTGAACCCTATTCTATGAGCATGTAATCCCCCATGGCATCAAGCATAGAAACCCTTGGCTATTAACATGTAGGTAAGCGGAAATTATATGGCATAACATGTAGTAGCCATTACGGTGTGTGGTATAATATGTAAACAACATCAGGGTGTGATGCATAATGTGTAATGGGCATTAAGGTGTGTGCCACAATGTGTAATGGGCATTAAGGTGTGTGCTACAATGTGTAATGGGCATTATGGTGTGTTCCCTAATGTGCAATGCCTCCTTTTTGTGATGCCACACCTCCTTCCCATGAGGCCACACCCCCTTTTCGCTGCACGGCTTTGCCGCGCAAGGGTCCCATCTGCTGCAGGTGGGCCTGTGTGCTCAAAATGCCAGTGCCGATTTCTGGTCCCAGTCCGGCCCTGCCTAAGGACAAGTCGGCCCGACTTCCCCTGAGCTCCCCCGGCAGCATAGAATTTGACAGCAGAAAAGAATCACTTGGACCGTCTAATGTTATATGTTGACGCCCTCATTTTGCTGTTTTGAAGTTTAGTATTCCATTCAGGGTTAGGCTGCAGTTAGTGGTTTAGTATTAATTTTCTGTGAATCCACATGGTAGACGTACAGATTGTCAACATTCACAATTACTAAAATTATGTCATTGTTGACATTGTGACTTGGATTATGATATGTAGGGTAGGGTTTGGAGCCGCACTGACGTCTATTAATTTGTTGTTATTATTTAGATGACCAACATAGGGACTATAATGAGTAAATTCTAATAGTCAATGATTGGTGGTGCGCCCACGATTTCAGTATGGCAACTGAGTGGGGGTTTTTGTTTGCTCGGAAGAGGGCAAACACAAGACAGAAAAAAGGCTTTGTGGGCGCACTCTTGTTTTTGTATATATGAAGTTAGTTTAAAACTTAGCATTTAATTAGATCTTTTAATATAGAATAACCAAGGTTTTGAAAAAATATGGATTATGATATGTCAACCTTCCATTCATATTGACATCTTAAATTACAACAATAAGACAATGTCGACTTTCTGAATGTTGATGTAATATGCTTAATGCCATTAATGTATCTAAATAATATATTTGCTGTTTTCAGTTCTCCAGCTGAGCAAAATGTTTTAATAACGAACTGGAGAAATGAAACAAACTTGAAAAAAATGCAAAGACAAGAGCAGGAATTTAGAAGGAAATTCCAGGTAAGTGTAATGTAGTGAAACTGTATTGAGAAGTGGGTAGTCTGTGTTCTGTGCACATTTATAGCTACAGCCATTACAGTAGAGCTGGATACACATTACCCTTTGAGTGACAAGTGAATTTGTCAAAATAACTGTGAAAATCTGCAAGCAAACATTTTTATTCATCGTAATGACCTGTAATGTTTACCTTATATAGGAAATATCTGTTTTTACACAATATTTTCAATTTGAATTTATATAAAAAAATTTGAGCAACGCTGGCAAAGTGTAGTGTGTTTTCTCAATATCATTAACAATGTCGGCTTCCATGACTCGTTAACAACCCCTCCCTACATCATCTGTGTAAACAGCTCAATCTGACTATATCGTTAGTGACTGCATGGACACCCGTGGACCTAGTGACATCATTGAATGATATCGTTATCATTCAGTGTGTATGCACTACCACGTTTGAATAGCGGCACCGTGAACCATATCAGCAGAGTCGCTAGTAGGCAATGTGTACAGGGCTTCAGACAATAAGTTCCATGAACAATATCATAATTGATTTCCCTTGAACTCCGTGGAGCTTTACAACAAAGATTTCATAAAAATATATCTTCAAAGATAATATCTTCCATGGCTACATCCAGGAGAATGCTGTCGTTGATGAAATTGTCAGGAAAACTGTATGTATAGATGACAGAGGGGTACGCTGAAGACCCGCAATAGCACACATCAATAAAGATTATGGGCAAGAAGCACTAAGCTTGAAAAAGTGATAAAATGGAGAGTGATAAACAACCAACCAATCAGCTGCAGCCTGACATTTTTCAAACCAGGCTTGTAACATGGCAGGTAGGAGCTGATTGGCTGGTTGTTTATCACTGTCCATTTTATGAATTTTTTAACCATAGTGCATCTGGCCCAATGTGTGTTCTCAACAAAATGCTATGCATGAAAATATTGTTAACGATGATCATCTAGTGCAGTGGTGGCCAACCTGTGGCTCTTGAGCCTCATGCGGCTCTCCCCCTTGTAAAGTGCGGCTCCTGCTCCCACTGCTGCCCACCGTCTGTCCCAGTCCCCCCTGCTGCCGGTTCCCTGAATCCCTTCTCCTTCCGAGGGGAGGAGAGCGCGCAGTGTGCATCTCTCCTACCCCTTACTGTGCATCTTTGTGACTGGGCCGTCTGCCACTCAGAGCTCGTGGGCCAGCAGCCAATCAGGAGCCGGCAAGCGAGCTTTGATTGGTGGGCGGCCCAGTCACAGGGAAGTGAGGGGGAAGGAGACGCGCGGTGTGCTGTGCTGTGCTCTCCTCCCATCGGTGACATGACAGGAGGAATGCAGGCGGACACCAGACTGTCCTCTCCCTGCCTGGTAGCAGCAGCAACACGGTGAGTGCTGCTGCTGGGAAATTTACACTGTGGGGGCATAGCAGTTTGTGGCACTGTGGGGGCATAGCAGTTTGTGGCACTGTGGGGGCATAGCAGTTTGTGGCACTGTGGGGGCATAGCAGTTTGTGGCACTGTGGGGGCATACCAGCTTTCTGGCACCATAGGGGCATACCCGGCACCGTGGGGGGCATATGTGTATCTGGCACTATTGGGGGCATATATATATATGGCACTGCACTATTGGAGGCATATTTGTATCACACCCACCCAAGGGGTCAAAATAGACTACGCCCCTTTTTTTGGCACATGCGCCTTCGGCGCGCGCATGATGTCGGCTCTTTAGCTTGACTACCGATATTTTTCGGCTCTTTACCTCTGACCGGTTGGCCACCCCTGATCTAGTGTGTACGTACCTTATACTTTTTTTTCTGTATGGACATGTTACCAATCCTATTTCTGTACTGTGCCATAGCTTGTGTGCAGTGGCGTAACTACTGTAAGGCAGCCCCAGCAGCCGCTTGGGGGAGAAAGCAGCAGCAGGGTCTGTGTGGGTGCCGGTACCCGCACGACACACTGACATGCTGCTGCCTACCGCTGCCCACTGACTGAGCACTGGAGGCGAGTCAGCCGCAGCGCGGGTGGGGCCATGGCAGAGATGACAAATTCCCCCACTGATTCATTTGACTGTACACAGAGCCGACTATTGGGTACTGTGTACAGTATGGGTGGGCGGATGGGCGTGCTAGGGCGGCCTGGGATGCGTCGGAGCCAAGGGAAGCAGCAGTGTCTGCTGGTCTCCCTTCCTCTCTCCTGCTTCAGCTTCTCAGTTATGCGTGTGATGTCATCATGTCACATGCTGGGGAAACATGCTGGAGAGGAGCCTGGAGGGGGGGGGGGGGGCGCCACAAACTTTTTGGCAGGAGGGAGCAAAATTTATAGTTACGCCACTGCTTGTGTGAGAGAACAGGAGTGTAGAAGGAATATTGGGCCTGATCCTAGTAGACTTGGTAAGCTGCGAAAATCACAGCTTACGGAGTCCCAGACTGCCCGCCCCTCCGAAAAAATGCCACCTCCCGCAGCCGTATTTCCTCGCAGCCATGCGAGGGGATTTGTTATTAAAATACATCGCCTCGCATGTGGCCATCAAATGATTTCTCCTGGGTTCGCAAATATGTCTGTGGAGACTAACTTATATTTGCGGGCTCCAGGACAAAGACAGGGTCGGCGACTGATGTCATGTGACTTTAGCCGCCGCCCCCAGTACACTGCGTCACAACCACATTTACATGGGAATGCCCAGCATTTGCATGGGGACGCCCATGAAATGCTGGATGTTCCCATGTCCCAGTGCCGCCTCCGCCTCCGTCTGCCCCCATCCTGCTTCCCCCTGTAGGAGCGCCACGCCAACTGTGCAGGTTGGTAAAGGCTCCCGCACAGAAGCCCTGCACATGTGCATATACAGTATGTGCATGTGCAGTACTTCACCATTGGTCCCCAGTGTGAACACGCAGATGACCAAAGAAATTAGATTCAGGGCCCTTGATTCTATTGAGTTGCTGTAACAACATTTACTGGTGACATTAATAAAATATATACATGTTTATTTCTACATTTATTAGTGATTAGGGAGAGTAAGCAATTATGAAGATTAACAATGTTCTTGTTATACCGTGCTAAATATTTCTGTATATTTATTTCATAGTTCCACAGAGAAATTAAAGTATTAACCCGAGTGATGGTCGATCCTAATGCCATACTTCAGAAAGTCGGACATAAAGATCTTGAATACACAAGAGGAGAAATCCTGGATGTTATACAGCTGACTGGTGCCGATAAGATATTATGTCGCAACTATGAGGGGAAATGTAAGTTGTAACATTCAATTTAGCCCATAGCACTAATATATATAATTTGTAATCCTGCTTCCCAATTCAGATTTATGGGAGTATTTATCACAGTATGAAAAGTCCTACAGAGGAGAGTTATAATGGGGTACATATACTATGGGAGATTGTGCGGACACAATTTTGGGTCAAGCGCTAGGGAACAAGGGTGAGGACAGACTTGGGAGCACAAACAATTTGTAGGGAGAGGTGTACACACAGGCGATTAGCTTTGCATAGAGAGTGCAGGAAAGGAGTGGAAGCATAAAAAAATATAAATAAAAACTGGAAAAAATGAGGAAGAAGAGGGGAGGATAAATGATAAATAAACCATAAATTAAATTAAATAAAAATAGATATAGAAAAATAAAATAAATAAATAAAAGTAAAAAATAGTAAATAAACATCAAAATCAAAATAAAAAATAAATAAAAATAAAACAATAATAAAAACGTAAATAAATAAAATCAAAGACCAATATGTTTACACACTTTTGTGTTGATGTGGGAGCAACAGAGTCTCGGGAGAAGCTGTCCCTATCTTACCCTGATGTTCTTGCTGGAAGTTAGCAGCGTTTGTGTGAAGCTGCGGGACTTCGCGGCCGGGTGCTGTGACGTCACCCGCCGGCTCCGACTTCTTTGTCGGATGTGCGGCAAGGTTCTTCTGGGTGGCTGGGGAAGCTTAGTTCTCCTCTCCTGGTGCTCCTTAACGTACCCAACGCGTTTCACACCACATGGGTGCTTTTTCAAGGATTTTCCTTGAAAAAGCACCCATGCGGTGTGAAACGCGTTGGATACGTTAAGGAGCACCAGGAGAGGAGAACTAAGCTTCCCCAGCCACCCTGACAAAGAAGTCGGAGCCGGCGGGTGACGTCACAGCACCCAGCCGCGAAGTCCCGCAGCTTCACACAAACGCTGCTAACTTCCAGCAAGAACATCAGGGTAAGATAGGGACAGCTTCTCCCGAGACTCCCACATTAACACAAAAGTGTGTAAACATATTGGTCTTTGATTTTATTTATTTACGTTTTTATTATTGTTTTATTTTTATTTATTTTTTATTTTGATTTTGATTTTTATTTACTATTTTTTACTTTTATTTATTTATTTTATTTTTCTATATCTATTCTTATCTAATTTCATTTATGGTTTATTTATCATTTATCCTCCCCTCTTCTTCCTCATTTTTTCCAGTTTTTATTTATATTTTTTTACGCTTCCACTCCTTTCCTGCACTCTCTATGCAAAGCTAATCGCCTGTGTGTACACCTCTCCCTACAAATTGTTTGTGCTCCCAAGTCTGTCCTCACCCTTGTTCCCTAGCGCTTGACCCAAAATTGTGTCTGCACAATCTCCCATTATATCTAAACTCGTACATCAAGCTGCTCCCCCTCAGCGCAAATCCTACCTGAAGGGTCATTCCTTCACCCCCTGGGTACATATACTAGCTGATAGATATTGCTATCCCGGGGAAGTGTGCACCCAATATGTCAGTGAACTATATTTTCACAGTCATATACCGCTGGTTGTGCAGCACAGCTGATATATGATGATATATATATATATATCAAAAGATTTATCAGCGCATCAAGGCCCTCATTTCAGTTGACCCACAAAGCTGCTTGTGGGTCATGTAAACGCCGCCCGCATGCAGAGTGCACCCGTGGGCAAGCAAACAAATTTTAATTAAATTAAACTAAACACCCATTTGCAGTTTGCGTGATGGTTCAAAATCATTCAATGCAGGAAGCCGGCATCCAATTAAAATGCTTTTAAACCAATCAGAGCTTGTGTACCGGTAGCCAATCAGAGCAGCTGCCAGTACAGTAGCTCTGATTGGATCACCCTCTGGTGCTGTATTTTAATTGCCGGCCAGTGTCCTGCATTGAAAAAGCCAGGCTGTGAGGTGGGGGGAGCTGGGGGTCCGCACTGACAGCTCATCCACGGTGCCTGGCGAGGGGAGGCTACCTCCCGCACTGACAGCTCATCCACGGTGCCCGGCGGGGTCCAGACTGGAAATCAGTCCCGGCCCCAAAATTCCTGGTGGCAGCCGTGGGCAGGAGGGTTAGGTTTAGGCAGGAGGTTTGGTTAACCTTCTAGTGGGGAGGGTTAGGGTCAGGCTGCGAGGGGGGGGGGGGATAGGGTGTTGTAAGGGAGGGTTAGGAGGATCACGGGAAGGGAAATCATACCTACCTGAGCCTTTTCTATCATAAATTACTTCACAGAAAGGGTAGAGGATAGGTGGCCTCACATCAGAGGGGGTAGAGGCAAATACAGTAGAACAATTTAAACATGCTTGGGATAGGCATATTGATATCCTTACAAAGTAATAAGGATCAAATATGGTTTGAGGTAACATGTTTAAAAAAGGGGCAGACTAGATGGGCCAAGTGGTTCTTATCTGCTGTCAAATTCTATGTTTCTATAGATATGACCGGGATCGTCCGTATTCCACCATAAATTTGATTCATGAATAGGACAAATTTACTTAACTGCCGTATTCTCATGATTCGGAATTTCCAATAGTGTAGACATTCATATTTGGCTGGCATATTTCCAGTGAGATCTGTGTAATGCTGAGTGTAAAAAAAAAAAAGATTAAATAAATTAAAAAAAGGCGTGGTGTCCTCCTGCATAGCAATAAGGCATTAGGCATTGAGATGTACTAAGCTTGAAAAGTGATAAAATGGAGAGTTATAAACCATCAGCCAATCAGCTCCTCACAGCCATATCTCAGGCTGTATTTGAAAAATGACAGGTAGCAGCTGATTGGTTGGTGGTTAATCACTCTCCATTTTATCACTTTTCAATCTTAGTACATCTGGCCCTTTGCCTGGTTGCAGAAATATAGGTGCAAAAAAGTTGGGGTCCTCCTGTATTTCTATAACCAGCACCAGGCTCATGGGCTGCTCCTTGTTCCCAAATACGGGGACAAACTGAATAGGGGTACCCTGTATTTTTTAACCACCACCAGGCCCAAACATCCAGCAGGCTAATGCCACAGCTGGGGAAGACTTTTTATATAAGCTCCCCCAGCCAAAGCATTAACCCCTAGCTGGTCAGCCCTGTTTGGGACCCTGGGGGAGGGGAGACCCCCCAATAAAAAGCCATGCATTCAGGCCACCCCCAGCCAGGGCTAAAGCCCGGGGCTGTCCCTGGTGCCCCTGGGCAGTGTGCACTGGGCTGATAGCCATAAAGTGTAAAAAAAATAGAATGAATAAATATTGGGTTAAGTGTTGAAACTACAAGTTCCAGGAAGCCACCCCCGTATGCAAGAACTTGGTAAACCACAGGTCCTAGCATGCAGGGGCATTAAATAAATAACTCAATAAATAAATGATACACACACACCCAGTAAAATAAAACTTTAATACACACTAAATTCATCCATGCATACTTACACATAGGGTCCACCGTAGGCCTGTCCTCTTCTGCAGTCGATATCCATTAGGGTACCTGTGAAAGTACATGGTTATACTCACAATGTCCTCTGGCATCGAGCATGCCCTCTTCATTCCAAATTAGGCAATTCACGGATGTAAAAATAAAAAAATGCTGTCCCCACAGCATACGAATGGGAGTAGCCGCAATTGTGTCACCATGACACTGTGTACCCAGCCTAACTCTCATTGTACAGACTGTGGGCGGGATGTAATAGCATCTGAGTTCAGGACATAAATCATTTGCAAGGCAAAACCATGCCTTGTAAATGATTGCCCCTTTAAGAAGAACTGGACTGGAACACTAATACACCCTGCCCTTTGTTTTAGAAATGTCAGGAGCTAACAGGTTAGTGTTTTATTTCTCTCCACTTTATCTTTTTTCATGATTTGGTAAATGCCCATCTAAATACACAACATAAACCATGTTATTTGATGTCACACCTACATGAAAATTAACATAACAGTTGAATTGTGTTCTGATTCTTGCAGTTGGATACATCCCCAGAAAGGCTGTTCTCAACCTGTAAGTAATATTATACAAATACATTTGTAAAATGTGCAATACTAAATTGGTAATGAATAAAATATCTGCTGGTAAAGGACAATGGGGCAGAGGTATTGAGCATTGTGAAGCTATGAATTGGTGTTAAAGTGGCCGGTACTAACACAACAACCAATCAGCTTCTACAGGCCCATACATACTAGGCTATATTGGACACAGGGGCTTTTTGAATGATATTAAATGATATCATCAAGTGTGTACACTCACTCCCGCACATCATTAATGAAGATCATTAAGGATGGCCATGCTGCAGTGGCAGCACGGCCGTCGTCCCCCTCGTGTGTGGCATCGGCAAGTATGCACTTGCCGATGCTGGTCCCTCCACCGCCAATATCGGCTTTGGTGGGATCGTGCTAGTGTGTATGGGTCTTAACTGTCAAGTTACAGTCTGGGGTTTAAAATTATCTCTCCTGTAGACAAAGCTCTCCTATAGACAAACTTTGGGTGGAGACCCAGATGTTCCTTCAATACTGGGTCATGGATAAGAACATTCCAATGTCTCTTGATAATCTTTTCTATAGTTTTATACTGAGATGTATATCTAGTGATAAACAGTATTTCTTTGTCTCTGAAATTGTTAACAATGCTACAAAATGTTAATGTTGATCTCTCTTTGTTTGCTAGAGAGAAAAATCTGTCCAATAATTTCAACTGTGGTACGTAGTCTGCCTTTTTTTTTCTTTTACCAATTACAACATAAATGCTTTTTCTTATGTATTAACACTTTGGAATAGATGCCCAAGCATCAAAATGTGATAAAGTAGAGAGTGATAAACAACAGCCAATCAGCTCCCAACTGTCAAAAATGACAGTTGTGGGCTAATTGGCTGGTGGTTTATCACTCTCCACTTTATCAATTTTTAAAGCTTGGTGCATCTGGCCCTTTATCAGTTGTATCTGAATATTTACTTATTTAACTTTTGGTGAAAAAAACCCCAATTAAGTATATAGTAGGGATGGCCATCAACCATAGATGATTCAAAGCCATCTATGGTCTATTTTGGATCCTTCTACCATCAATGATTTATAGCCAAATCATTTCCAGCCATCGGAGATAGCTGTATTCCTGAGGGTTTTTTACCTCTGACATTTTCGATGCTGCTGACTAATAGGCTGTCAGCCAGCAGCCCTACACGACCTCTGGATCTTGCACTGTGGCCTCATTCAGATCTGATTGCAGTACAATTTTTTTCTCAAAATGGCCAAAACCCTGTGCACTGCAGGTGGGGCAGATGTAACATGTGCAGAGAGAGTTAGATTTGTGTTTTATTTGGTTTCTGTGCAGGGTAAATACTGCCTGCATTATTTTTATACTGCAATTTAGATTTCAGTTTCAACAATCCCCACCCAAATTTAACTCTTTCTGCATGTTACATCTGCCCCACCTGCAGTGCACAGGGTTTTGCCAATTTTAAGAACAAATATGTACTGCGATCAGATCTGAATACGGGCCAATGTGTAAGAGCGGGATGTTTCACTTTCTAGACAGGGTCAGCTGTCAATCACAGCTTGGCCCCACCCCCAGCTCTCAAACAGAGGAAGTGACAGTTGCACGCTTACCAGAAACTTCAATGGCAAAACCATTGACTACACCACACAGAATATTATACCTGCCATCGATGGTTTGTTCCACCTCTCATGGACCAGAAATATAAGTGTGCAGCCTGGAGCAGGGGATGTACAGTAGGAATCCTTCAGTCCTCAATAAAGATATTATGAACAGGAAATGCTGTATCCAGCACAGGTTGTCAAAGGAAAAAAGGGGTAAAAAAATCCAAAGCACAAGTCTAATGAAGTCTTGCTCAGATGAGAATCATTGCCTTGCAGAAATCACGCGCTGCTGCATCACATCACATGAGAATATTCTCCAGCCCAGTAATATGTAAGATAAAGATTGTACATATGATTTAGACATAGAAACATAGAATTCAAGGGTAGATGAGGACCATATGGCCCATCTGGTCATTTAGGGTTGTCACAATCCTGACTAAATTCTTATAATTGCTGATTTAAGGGGCCTACACATGGGGAGATGCTGAAGCCTCTGAGTGATGCTAGAATGCTCAACGCTTCAGCAAGATCACTCTGCACCCTGCGATACTGTATGTCAGTGCTGTATGCTGAGTGATGTGTTCTCTCATGAGGGCACTGGCCCTGACACCGGCGATTACAGATTTATCCAGCATGCTGGATTTTAATTGCCGGAGCGTTAGCGACACTCGGAGCCATGCATTGCTATCACTATGCCCCTACACACGGAATGATTTAGGGGCATTTTCCAAGCGATGTAGTGAGATTGCTTTGAAAATGCCCCTAAATCGCTACATGTGTAGGCCCCATTACCTCTGCCATCTGTCCTAGATCAGGGGGGTACTGCCGATACCATTGTCCCGGCTGTCATGTCCCGGGGAAAGAGGAGGCACGAAGATCACTAGTAACAAACAGCTCCCTGATGCTGCTGTGTGCAGTGTGAGATGAACTCCCTTCTCACACACTGCAGCATCAGGGAGCTGTGTGTTACTAGAGATTATTCCCTGCTCCAACAGAGTGTGTGAGACACCGCCGGGGAGAGACAACAGCAGATTGCAGAGGGAGGAGAGAGCTCAGCTGCGTCTCCATAATGGCAGTGCTGGTGTGTGTGTGTGTGTGTGTGTGTGTGCCCCGCCTCCTGCAAACATACCTCCCAACATGACCCTCTCCAGGAGGGACACAAGGCTCTGCTTCTGGACTTCCCTCTTAATGTAGGATTGCCATCACCTGTTTTCAACAGGTTTACTAATAAGGAAGGTGCTTCACCACAGGTGATGGCAATCTTACATTAGAGAGAAGTCCAGAAGCAGAGCATTGTGTCCCTCCTGGAGAAGGTCATGTTGGGAGGTATGTGCAAAGCACTACTGGGTAGGGATGGCCATCGTTGCCATTGCCATCGATGGTTGCCATCGATTGCAATTCTGCAATTGGCCATCGATAGTGCTTAAATATGCAATGGATGACCATCAATTTTTTAACGCTCCTGCCCGCGGTGGGGGGGTGTTTTGTGCTAACACTACTGCCTGGGGGGGGGGGGGGGGGTGCTAACTAACGCTTATTCTCCAACCACACCCTAGTGGATGGTAGGGCATGAAATCCCTCCTGTCGGCACATGTCGGCTCAAAAAAGTGAATCCCAGGTTGACCTTTTGCCTGTCGCCCTTCCCCATGTCGAACTAATGCTTGTGTCCACCTAATGACCTGTTGACCTTCAGTCTGAGGCTGCAGACAGAAATCACTGATAAAATGGTGTTGTGTTATTTTTTACGGTGATTTTTCAATGTGATAATTTACTCCTTAATTCTATAAATTAAAGTGATGGTGGAAGTAAATGAAGAGTTTTTTCACCATATAAAATGATGAGACCACACCAATCTAGTTTTATACAGCAGTACAGTGGCAGATTCAGGGGGGGGGGGACCCGGGCACGTGCCCCCCTTGTCATTTCATTTTGCAGCTGAGGACCAGGGCTTTCCAACGAGCTGAGCCCCGTGTCTCTAGCCCCCCGGGAACCAGAGATATCGCCAGGCAAAGCTGTAACGTTTTTTTCCCCATAGGATAATATGGGACCCGTCTATTCCAACCCCCATCCGGTTCAGTTTACCCCTGGCATCATAGAAGCTTGAGGTTAATTTCATTCAATTCCAAATCGCTGGGCCTTCAATATGATACCAGGCTGGTCCATATCGGTCAATCGGTTCCAGAGATATTGTGTATAAACCAATTTTTTTATTTTTTAAATGTAATTTCATGGCTGTTCATGTTCTTTGAGGGCAGATTACTCTGGAACCAAACATTCCAGTTTCAATTGAACCAAAATCATTCAAAGCCCACTCAAAAGTTTTTCAATATGATACTTGAATGTAAATGGGTCAGTTGGTTCCGAAGATATAGCCGGTTAAATTAGATAAATGGTTAAAGGGGGGAGGGGTGGTTTTCTCTCCCCTTCACACCAGAAAATGCAGGGACTAGGCTGGTGTAAAAGGGGCCAACCTGGGAATGCATTTTCTGGTGTGAAAGGGGTATTATTTCAAATAGGCGGGACGTGAAAACAGCCAGGCTCTGCCACTGTCAGTGGCTATCACTTCTGCCTCGCGGCGGCTGTCCTCCATTTACCCCGAGCATGTATTCCCCCTTGGCAATGAGCATGTAATCCCACATGGCAACGAGCATAGAACCTCTGGCAATGAGCATGGAACCCTTGGCAATGAGCATGTAGATAAGCAGCATTTATGTAGCATAATTTTTAAAAGGCATTATGGTGTTTGGCATAATACATAATGGACATAATGGAGTGTAATTTAACCGTTAATGGACATTATGGTGTAAATGTTTAATGTCCCTGTTTATGAAGCGTATTGTGAATTTTGGCTCAATCCGTGTGGCATTATGTGAATTTTGGCTCAATCCATGTGGCATTATGTGAATTTTGACACAATCCATGTGGCATTATGTGAATGTTGGCTCAATCCATTTGGCATTATGTGAATTTTGGCTCAATCCATGTGTTATTATGTCAATTTTGGCTCAATCCGTGTGTTAATATGTCAATTTTGGCTCAATCCGTGTGGCATTATGTGAATTTTGACACAATCCATGTGGCATTATTTGAATTTTGGCTCAATCCATGTGGCATTATGTGAATTTTGGCTCATTCCATTTGGCATCATGTGTAAGGGGCAAGTATAATGGGATCTAGTATGTTGTTGCATAATGTGTAGAAGTTGTATATGGTGTTGTACACTACACTCAAGGACACACCCCCTGTTGAGTGGCCACACACCCTTTTCCAGAGCGTGCCTTCGGCACGCGCACAACTACATCCTTCACTTTTGTCGCCATGGTGGGCCTGCGTACTTTAAATGCCAGGGCCTATCTTTAATCCCATTCTCACCCGCTCTCTGACGCTCTCTTAGCATGTACACTGGCACCACTAACACTGCCCCTCCCCCACCTAAACCCTCTTTTATCATGGTGCCCCCCCTGTAATTTTATCCTGGATCCGCCCCTGCAGCAGTATAAGCAATTTTATAAGATGCACTGAAAATGATTACCGTAGTTCAAATTATACATTGATTTCTGACAGTGGCACACGCTTTGTGTATGTAGTGTAGAATTGTTCAGGTACAATACTAAGACAAAGTGAAACCACCAGTCCTAGAGAGTGAAAGCATAGGTCCAGTGGGTTCCATCAAAGTTACTGATCCATATATTTTTACTCCTTCCAATAACCCAAAATGCAATCTGTGTTTTTGCCTTACAGATGAAATATATGATGATACAGAGCTGATATCCAATACATTTCCTGCTATGCCAGCCAAGCCGCGGTGACTTTTCCCTTTATTCCTTGTGCATTTGTATTTTGTGTGGCATTTCCAACATACTGTAGGTGACAGAGAGCCTGGCTTTTTCTAATGGTGCATTTAATGAAACACTGAATGCCATATTGACGTCATAGCTTTTTATTCAAATGGATTTGGGTTGGAAGCATACGCCAATAAACCACAGTAATGTGTGGCACAATTAAACACAATATCAGAAACATACCTTGCGTTAACAACAAATATTGTGTAGGATTGTGTTATTCTGTACACTAAGATATGCTAGTACTTTACAAAAATGCTTCCTCTTGCACCTATAGCACGTGGTAGTAGTAGTATATGATTACTTCTTTGTAAGCAAATGTGCGTTTCACATCATCTGCATTGGTTGAATTGGGACAGCCTTCTCATTCATTCAGCATAGTGATAAACTGTGGTGACCATATGTTATGTGCTTAGATTAATATCCAATGATTTGGAAACATGAGAGGAAATGAATGTCAGGATTAAGTTGTAATCTTTTATTAGCATTATTAGCATTGTTCATAACTGACAACAAGTGAGAGAGTTGGGAAGCGGTTTCCTTAATCTCACCATCAATAACCACAGAGACACTTTCCGTTTAGTGCATTATTTATAATAGGCTCCCATCACACATTTCATTTTGGATTTGATATCCTGGTACACTCTCAATATACATCATGTATGACTTACATTACCTTATAGTTCCTTTTCTTCAATAACTCAATACAGATTAATAAAGGATATTCCAGAAAATGGATGTTCACATATGTATTGAATTTAACACAAATGAATTATCGATATCTTGTTTTCCCCATTCCCTCTATTCTGAAATGAAGAGTACAGAATGGATACGTCGCAAGACTGTTCCAAAGAAATACCAACCAAACAAGGTAGAGTAAGACTGTATATATTATAATGAATTTGCATATAGTACAATATATATTAAGCTAAACAGCAACTGAGAAGATAAAAATGTTCATGAGACAATAAAACAAACGTAACATAAATATTACCACATTAATGACAATCCATATGATATGTAGTTACAAATTGCTGCAGCCCTTTGTGTAAAGTAAAAGTCATCTGTCTATGTCAACTTATTTTATTAGACAAGAAGTAGTGCTCAAAGTGTGTCGGTATACAATGTTATACTATAGTATTAGTATACCAGCACTTTATAGTATACAATGTTATAGTATGTTAGCACTTCAAGCACTAAAATGTATTTCTAGCAGCTGCCTCAGGACCACTGTAGCAAGCAGTGATGGTACAGCCTGCAAAACCCCATTCATCCCAGTGGCTGTGTGTCCTAATCACTGCCCTTGGCACCCCCCTAGCGGCTACAGTGATCGGGTGGCCCACGGCACCCCACTCCCCACCCATTGGGCAGCACAGGCAGCTACTGCTGACTCTGACTACACACTTACTGACTACACCTTATTAAAACAATATTGTGGCCCTGTGTGCTGATTGGCTGGAGCTATGGCAACATAAGGGAATCTCCCTGTGTGACCAGCAGCTGCTACACTGCCCCGGAGACTGGTGTGGAGGGGGCTAAAGAAGGTAATGAGGGCTAAGGGCATTGCTGAGGGGCAGATAAAGCTGTGGAAGATGATGAAGTGCTGAGAGGGTAAAAAAAAGGCCTGAGGACAGTGTGGAAGCTAGTTCTGAGTGTCTAATGATAGTGCTTTAGGGCTTGGAAAGGTAATCAGGGCTATGTAAGGTGTTTGAGTGTCAAATTAATAGGCTTACTAAGGTGATACCTCCTCACCCCAGTCTGCCTCATGCCCCTTTATTCTTAAGAACACCACCTCTAGTGTTCAAGCCCCATTTTCTGGCACATGCAACAGTACATCTTGGGATGAACACATAATCTCATTAAATTTTCCATACCACCACTTCTAAATTCCCACTTTGACTGCTAACCAAATGGAGATTCTCCCTTCTAGGGTATCTCTCTTATTTGGTAAAGCATTAGATGTTAAACTTCTTTTTGGATCCTAAAATCAGACCCGCATACCAAAAAAAAAAATGTCAACACATTAAATAACTGTTTAAATTATTGTATGTAGATATAAAAATGTGCTTACACAACACCTTAATATGATGCTGTCTAGCCCCACTAATGGTGAGTTTTTAACAGCCTATCACAGGGTGTGAGCTCCCGATGGTACCAGCAACTAGTGGTAAATACTTCTGCAACCTCAACCTACACGTTGGGGCAGATGTATTAAGCTTGGCGAAGAGATAAACTAGAGATAAAGTGGAAGGAGATAACACACCAGCCAATCAGCTGTGTTTGAAATATGACAGTTGGGAGTTGATTGGCTGGTGCGTTATCTCCTTCCACTTTATCTCCAATTTATCTCCTCACCAGGCTTAATACATCTGCCCCAATGTATCTTAACGAACACTTCATCAGGTGTAGATTAAACAGAGTATACTTCTCCCTATTTGAAGAAAAGATACAACTTTTTTTTTTAATCTACCGCTGATGAGGTGGTATATAAAGGGTGATAAATATGGTGTGATTTTGCAGTATTGAAATGTTTATCTTAAATAACAAATGCTGCTGTATATGTCTCTCCATGACCCCAATGGTTTATGTCATAATAAAAAAATATTGTAACGCAAAAAAGAAAAATATAGAAAATAGTTATATGAGCATTATTAAACATTTTATTTGTTTTTTGGATATATGTTTAAAACTTTTTTTACAGGAAACCTGAATTGCCAAAAAGGAACAGTACAAAACACGTCAAAGATGAAAGCAAAGAGCTCAAAGAATTGAGGAAAAAATTTAAGGTATTACATTTACAATGAAACAGTGTAACAATGATCTGTACTAATACTAAGCTGCAATCTCTGGATGCGATTGAGGGTTAATAATAACGCACAAGCATGGGCAACAAACAACCTCTAAAAGGTGTATAAAAAAGCTTGATTCAGATAATAGTAATTAATAGTGCTATAATTAATACAATCAACTGAATTGCAAGTAAATGTTGCTTAGTCACAAATGTAATTCATTATTATTCTTGTTCTTCATCTTAATATTATTATTATTATGTTATGTTATGTTATACCAAAAAGGTTCCTAGTTGAGTATACAGAACAGTTATAGACAAATTCACATGTTGGTCATATATACATAAAATAATGGTACCTGTTTCCTAGCACGGCGCCCACGATATTAAGTTGTATGACATCGCATCACATCGCATGCCATATGCCCGCATGCGAATGCGATGTGATTTTAAATTGTATAAGCCCCTATACAATTTTTAATTGTATAAGCACCCTAATGGGTGCTTACAATGTTAAATGCACCCTCACGCCACCCCCACTATCAACGCCAACCCGAGGCGTGGCGAGCGCAGCGAGCCCGCAACCTTTTCATACCCCCACTATCCACGTCGGCGTGGAGGCGCTCTTATAGAGTGTGGCGAGCGCAGCGAGCCCGAAGCGTGGCTAGCGGACGTGTATTACTTTACTTGTATTCCGCGTCCCCTCGCGGGGCACGCTTTTAACATTGTAAGCACCCATTACGGTGCTTATACAATTAATTATCTTATAGGGGGCACATTTAACATTGAAAACACCCATTAGGGTGCTTATACAATTTTAAATTGTATACCATTGTATATGGCATACAATGCGATGGTATACAATTTAAAATTGTATAACATCAGCTGCCATCGCATCGCATACCATCTTATGCCTTATGGTATGCGATGCGATGGGCGCCGTGCTAGGAAACAAGTACCAAAATAATGATACTAACTAAATGATATAATTATACTACTTCACGAATACTCAAACTATTTTCTCGGGGACCCCATCAGACAATAATAATAATTACAGGACCCCAGCAAGTTACTGCAGAAGGTCATCACATCACATGTATAATCAGCAGACAGCACATACATGGCAGCATTGTGGAGGCACAAAATGTTGTGAGGAGTCAAAAAACAACAGAAAATTCAACAGATGTTTCAGACTTCTTGAATCACTGAGAGTAGAAAAGTCATCAGCCTAATAGTCAGCAACAGGGAGTCGTGACCCCATGCTGAGATGGACGGGACCCACTTTGGAGTTAGGACCCACAGTTTGAGAACCGCTGTACTACTTAATGGAAATAATTATTTAAAGAACACTGGAGGAGCGAGGACTTGCACATATTTGCATTTAGGGGATATGAATGGACATATAAATGGAAAGGGGAGCAGATTTGAAGATAGCTGGGGCTGACTGGAGGCAGAATTGTAACAATAAATGCTATTAGGCTGGACTTTGAAGTGAGACTTTTACATAGCTGACAATAGTCCATATTGTCCAAGCACATTTTAAACATTTACCCCTGAAAGGATTTATCAGCAAAAATGTCCCTATATTTCAATGTTAAACTATTTTAAATATACTCTACATTGCATGCAATTGTATTATAGTTTTTTATGTTATTGGCTTTAGAATTCGGCAAACCCACTGCCATTATGGGAGGAAATGCCTTTATTGGGGGAGTAGTTAAGAAAAGGGTGGATTTTAAAAACCCCTTTAAGGCCCGTACACACACATCGATTTGATTTTGATTCGATGTTGGATTCGATTTTTTATTAGATCTGACATGAGATCTTCCCATTCCATTTGGCATTAGATATGTACTTTTGCATTAGATATCGAATTCGATATACATTCATGGTACATTGTACACCAGGCATTCCCAACCACGGTCCTCAAGGCACACCAACAGTGCAGGTTTTAGTGATATCCAGGCTTCAGCAAAGATGGTTTAATCAGAATCCCTCAGATACTAATTAAGTCACCTGTGCTCAAGCCTGGATATCTAGAAAACCTGCACTGTTGGTGTGCCTTGAGGACCGTGGTTGGGAATGCCTGTTGTACACATTCGATTTACTAGATCGAATTTGATATTTCCTTGGCGGCACAGTAGATTTTTCTGTTCGACTTTGTGAAAACGGTAGCGCACATCGAATCGAATGCAGAGCGAAAGTGACACAAAAACCATTCGATTTCGTTTAGGATTCAATTTGATTTTGCTTCTATAAGCAAAATCAAGTCGAAAATCGGGAAAAATCGATGCAGGGCTTTAGAGGCATGTACATAAAGAGATTTACCAAATCTCATGACATAAGTTTGCCAACCTCTGGAAATATTATCAAAATATAGTTTTAAGTAAAAAAATATAGTAACAGTGAAAATAGGAAAACAATTCACTAGACAATGTTTGAAATCATCTGTTTCATACTTATGTATGTCATTCAGTGCACCTGGAATATGGGACATTAGGGGAAATTAAATAGGATGATAGATTTAAAAAGTGAGAGATTTGGTGAGAAATCTCCAGGTTTTTTTTAAAGCAGCAATAATTTCACCTCCAAATTAAACTGGTTTTGCAGTGTAAATGATTGCCGCTTTAAAAAAAATGGAGATTTCTTACCAAATCTCTCATTTTCTGAATCTCTCATCCTATTAAATTTCACCCGTTATGTCAGTAAATTTACACTGTTGGCAACCGTGGAAGAGATGCATTATAAAACATGAAGTGAGGGAGGAGATGCCACAGAGGAAAGCGGAAGTAACCCAAAGATAGGATGCTGTAAAACTTTTTTGCCTAAATTAGGTGATTGGGGTGAAAAAATGCTTTTTTAGGGGGGTATTCAATCTGGAGGTCATGGCGGTCGAGCTTGCTCGACCACCGTGGCCCTGTCCCGTTCTCGGTCAGCTCGACCGAGAACATGCAGGCGGGATTCAATGTCCCGTCTGCAGTGAGATGAGAAGGGGGCGTGGCCGCGAGTTGCGGCCGGGAGGCGAGCTGCAGCCAGCAGCTTGTCACTTCCAGGCCGTTCTCGGCAGAATGAGCCGGACAGATTGTGAAGTCGGGCTCGTTCTGCCGAGCTCGTTCTGCCCTGCTCAATGCTGTCGAGGAAGACAGCATTGAATAGGGCCCGGCGGCCAACCCCCCCATGGGGAGATGTTCGCCGGTGATTGAATACCCCCTTTAGTCTGAACAATATTGTAAATCGAGCAAAGAATATTTTATGTTGAAATATTTTACACACTAAGGGGGGTATTCA
Source organism: Crinia signifera (assembly GCF_055691185.1). Lineage (NCBI taxonomy): Eukaryota > Metazoa > Chordata > Amphibia > Anura > Myobatrachidae > Crinia > Crinia signifera. The sequence goes on along the minus strand of NC_139217.1, from coordinate 232,956,136 downwards.
ATCTGGGGGGGTCACAACTGTTGAGCTTGCTTGACAGCCTTGACCCTGTCCCATTCTCGGTCTGCTCGTCCGAGAACACGCAGATAGGATTCAGTCTCCCGCCTGCAGTGGGATGAGAAGGGGGTGTGGTCGCGAGTTGCGGCCGGGAAGAGCGAGCTGCGGCTGAGATCTTGTCACTTCCCGGCCGTTCTCGGAATAACGAGCCCAACAGCTTGTGAAGTCGGGCTCGTTCTGAAGAGCTACCCTGTTCAATGCTGTCGGGGAAGACAGCATTGAATAGGACGCGGCGGGCCATCTTCCCCATCAGGAGATGCTCGCCGGTGATTGCATACCCCCCTAAATATTTTTGTCCTGTTATTTCTTTATAGTTTTATTATCAATCCATTTTCTGTAAAGAAATATATATAATAATAATAATTATAATAATAATAATTATTATTATTATTACTTTTATTAATCCATGTATGAAGGATAATGGTATAAACTAACAAGAATATGATAAACTAAAAATGTAAACCACAAATTATTCTCCCATATGTCTTTTGTGTCACTCAGATTGAAGGCGAAATAAAGGTTTTAACTCGTATGATGGTTGTTCCGAGTGCTGGGAACAAGAGAGGTGGTGGAAAGGACCTACCAATCAGTAAAGGCGAGATCCTAGAAGTGATCCAGTTTACCAACCAAGAAAAAATATTGTGTCGAAATAGTAAAGGCAAATGTATGTACATTGTAGTAAAATATTGAAAACATTTTTGCTTCATTAATTAAATAAGTTTAGAGTATTAAAGTACTTAATGAAGAATATAACAGTAGTAAAGTACTTTTCTGAATCTAATAATGCAACTTAAACAGCTTATTAATTATAAAATAAATGAAATCTGTTACCTGGCATGGACGCATCAGATGTAACCACACCAAGCTGGGCTTTCTCAGCCATGGTCGCAACTAGAGATGAGCGGGTTCGGTTCCTAGAGAACCCTAAAGAACCGAACCCCTCCTAACTTACCTGATCCAAGGCGGTTCAAGAGCTGCTCGATCATTGGTGCCATTTTCCAGATCCAAATCGAGGCCGAACTTCATCATACCGCTGTCGGATTCTCGCGAGACCTGAACTCTATATAAGTCCCGGTGTTCGGCACCATGGGGGCACTACTATGACTGCTATGGGGGCGCCTGCAATCTCCACCACCAACATCTTTTTTCATAAGGACAATTCCATCTTGCCCCTGGGAGGACCAGGGTGGGTGGGAGGACCCAAGGACAATTCCACCCAAATTCTGTCATTTTATGATTCCCCCCTCCCACCCCCCCCCACCCCTCCACCCCCCCAAAAAAAAACATATCCAAAACTAAAACTTAGAAGGGTGGTTTTGTCAAAACCAATCCAGATCCAACACATGAATGGATATCCAGATGCAAAACACAAAACCCGAAAAGTGTATACCCCTAGTCCCAACTGATGCAACCTGTCAGAATGACAACTGTGCGGCTGCTTCATGGTCCCCTCCCCCCCACCACCTCTGTGCCTACCACGCTGCAGACCAGAAAAGTCAAAATGTTCCATAATGTTCTGAGATTAGTTTGCATTTCTTAGCATTTTTTCCTTCAATTTGATTTACATTCATTTGTATTAAAAATAAAACCGATCATTTTTTGTAAAATATTATTTTTCTTAAAACTTCTGATGCAAGATATGATTACAGCACCATCAAAGTGACACTTATATTATGTGGTCCTTTTTTTTTTTAGATGGATATGTTAAAAGAAGATATGTTTTGCAACTGTAAGTATTTTGTTTTTTTAAGAACTAATAAAATAAATGAGCACTCCATGAATCTTTATATGAAAGTATGGACTCTATAAAAGAGTTTAAGCTGAGGGAGTATACAGATATAGATCAGCCTATTTTAGAGGAAAAGCCTCAGTATGTCCTTATGCCAGGGTTCCCAAAGTTTTTGAATCACGGCACCCCAAAGCATCAGAAATGTTTTTGTGGCACCCTTAGGCTAAACAAATATTAAGTTAAATTAATTGTGTTTATATCTCATCCTTATGATCAGTTATGTGGTAATGGACAGGATTCCCTTCTGTTTGTCCACAATTGTACTATTATAATGGATATAAATAACTTGAATTGGTCCTGGACCAACAATCCAGGGCACCCCTGCAAGTCCCCCCAAGGCACCCCAGGGTGCCACGGCACACAGTATGGGAACCACTGTCCCAATGGTTTCAGTTATGGCACAATGTCACGATCCGAGCTGTCAGACAGACTTTCCTACCGGCTAAGTGCCTCCGCAGGTTCAGCTTGCGGTCCAGACGTCATCTCTGCCGGCGTCCTGCCTCCCAGTGACAGTCCCCAGTGCACGGCAATCCACCTGTCCGCCGCCATTGCTCCCAGTATCCAGCATGGTGTGCACAAACACACTTTCCCGCCATAGCAGACATGGGGGCTGCCATGTTCTTTCCAGTCACATGTCTGTGCTGTCCAATCCTGTTGGTTCTGATCTCCCTGTCATACTTCCTCGGCCAATCCTGGCCACCCAGTGGGGATAAGTATGCTGGGAGCTCTCAGAACCATTGCTAGTGCTTCAGTTGTCTCCAGTGTATGGTCAGCTGTCCTTGTCTCCGTGCAAGTGTATTTCTCTGCTGGTGTTGTTTTCCATGCTGCAGTGTGTTCCAGGTTGTTCCATCTCCTGTGAAGTCCAGGTTATTCCATCGCCTGTGATCCTGCCTCTTCAGCCCAGCGACCAAGCCTAGCTCCGGGACTCTGGTCCTTCCGATGCTCCAGCATCATCCACCATCGATGTTCCATCGCTAGTCCGATATTCCGGATCTCCTGCTTCCGTCCGTCATTCCGGACCCACAGTCATCTCCCGTCCGTCATTCCGGACCCACAGTCTCCTTCCATATCCGATACCCGAATCCGATGTTCCCGCATCATCATCGATAGTCCGATATTCCGGATCTCCAAGCCAAGCTTCCGTCCGTCATTCCGGACCCACAGTCAAGCTCAAATCTTCCGTCCGTCATTCCGGACCCACAGTCTTCACATCCGATGTTCCACCATCGATCCCACATAACATCACATCTGTAAAGTATTGCAATCTGCATGAACTCTGTTATTTCTCCTGCATACTTTACTGTCTGTTTATATTACAACCATCTGCAAATAAACTCCGGTTGTATTTTATCTCTGACTGCTTATTGGCTCTGGGTGCACTGTCGCGCACTCCATGCGCAAGGGTCCTCTCCAACCTCCCCGGTTGAGGTACCGGTCCAGGTCCCCACCAGAGGTCTCAGTCTCGTCGACTGAGTCCCCTGGTGTGACAGTAAGCACTATCCAAATGGATCCAGCCACAAACCAAGCTTCTCCACCCAGCCCTGTACAGCAACTGGCTGTTCGCTTGGATCAGCAAGAGGCTGCGCAGAGCCAAGTGATTCATTGTCTGCAAGATCTGTCTTCCCGGCTGGATAAGCTACAGACCACTCTCAGTGGCCCTGAGCCTGTCAGAGAACTTCCAAGTCCCGTTCATCCTCCTGTAATGGCTGCTGCACCTCGCCTTCATCTGTCTGTCCCCACCAAGTATGATGGGAACCCCAAGACCTGTCGAGGTTTTCTCAATCAGTGTGAGATTCACTTCGAGCTGCAACCCAGCAACTTCCCTACTGAAAGGGTCAAGATCGCCTACATCATCTCCCTCCTGTGTGGAGCAGCGTTAGAATGGGCGTCTCCCTTATGGGAAAGATCTGATGCCATCCTGTCCAATTACAAGGACTTCGTGTCAACATTCCGGCGTATCTTCGATGAGCCTGGGCGATCAGCATCTGCCTCCACTGAACTCCTCCGTCTCAGACAGGGATCCCGCTCCGTCGGGCAATATCTGGTCCAGTTCCAGATTCTGGCGTCTGAACTCTCCTGGTGTGATGGGGCCTTATACGCAGCTTTCTGGCATGGCCTATCCGATCATATTAAGGATGAACTCGCTACCAGAGACTTACCCTCAGGTCTAAGTGACCTTATTTCATTGTGTATCAAAGTAGACCTACGCTTCCGAGAAAGGGCTGTAGAACGTCACAAGAGCGCTCCAGTTAAAGTGCCAACTCCTCCGCCTTCTTTACCCACTGCTCCTGCGGTCCATTCCAAAGAAGAACCAATGGAGATAAACCGTTTCCGTTTGTCTCCAGGAGAACGTCGACGTCGACGGTTGGCACAGCTCTGCCTGTATTGTGCAGATCCTGCACATCAAATTTCTGCTGGCCCAAAGCGTCAAGGAGAACTCCTCCTCCTAGCCCGTCAAGGAGAGGGTAGGCTAGGAGTAATTAAGTCCTCTCCATCAGCAACTGATTGTGTCCTTCCAGTTTCCCTACAAGTTGGTCAGCATTTCAAGACTGTCTCCGCACTTCTTGATTCCGGTGCCGCTGGCAACTTCGTTACTGCAGAACTGGTCCGCAAGTGGGGGTTACCCACTGAAAGTCTTTCCAAGACTGTCTTCCTTACTGCTGTGGATGGCAGTAGGATTCCTGATGCGACAGTCTCCCGCAGAACTTTGCCACTTACAGTAAAAGTGGGAGTCCTGCACACTGAACTTTTGTCCTTCCTGGTTTTACCACGAGCCACTCATGCTCTGGTTCTGGGTTTACCCTGGCTCCGTCTTCACAATCCTCGTCTTGATTGGAAGACATCGGAAATCCTTTCCTGGGATCCTTCCTGCTCCGGTACCTGTCTCCAAAAGGTACTCCCAGCTCGTCATTCTTCAGCCGATGCAGCAGACCTTCCGCCTCTTCCCTACCAAGAGTACTCAGATGTATTCAGCAAGTCTGTCACTGATGTCCTACCTCCTCACAGACCGTGGGATTGCCCTATCGAACTTATCCCAGGCAAAGAACCACCCAGAGGTAGAACCTATCCTCTCTCTCTTCCAGAGACTCAAGCCATGACCAATTACATCAAGGAAAATCTGGCAAAGGGATTCATCCGTCCTTCGACTTCTCCTGCTGGCGCAGGATTCTTCTTCGTCAAGAAGAAGGATGGAGGCCTACGTCCCTGCATTGATTATCGCGGCCTCAATGACATTACAGTAAAGAACCGATATCCGTTGCCCCTCATCACCGAGCTGTTTGACCGTGTCAGCGGTGCAACCATCTTTACGAAACTCGATCTGAGGGGTGCATACAATCTCATCCGCATACGAGAGGGCGACGAGTGGAAGACGGCGTTTAATACCAGAGACGGCCACTATGAGTACCTCGTCATGCCCTTTGGGCTCAGCAATGCCCCAGCCGTGTTCCAGCACTACGTCAATGAGATTTTTCGGGACATTCTGTATCGTCATGTAGTTGTATATCTCGATGACATTTTAATCTACGCCAATAACATCACAGAACATCGTTATTGGGTCAAAGAGGTTCTGTCACGGCTGTGAGCTAATCATCTCTACTGTAAACTGGAGAAGTGTGTCTTCGAGGTGAAGTCTATACCCTTCCTAGGGTACATTGTCTCCGGTTCTGGTCTTCAAATGGATCCAGGAAAACTGCAGGCCATCCAAGATTGGCCAATTCCCTCTTCGCTGAAAGGTATTCAACGTTTCCTGGGTTTTGCCAATTATTACAGAAAATTCATTCGTAACTTCTCTTCTATTGTGGCTCCCATCACTGCCTTGACTAAAAAGGGGTCTAATCCAGCGAAGTGGCCGGCAGAAGCCATCGAAGCCTTCCATCTGTTGAAACAGAGGTTCACTTCCGCCCCTGTTTTAAGACAACCTGATACCACCTTGCCCTTTATTCTCGAGGTTGATGCCTCCTCCGTGGGTGTTGGGGCAGTCCTCTCGCAGAAAGCGCCCGATGGTCGTCTTCATCCCTGTGGGTTCTACTCCCGTAAGTTCCTGCCTGCAGAGCGTAACTATGCCATCGGTGACCAAGAGCTCCTCGCCATCAAGTTGGCATTAGAAGAATGGAGATATCTTCTAGAGGGCGCTGTTCATGAGATCACAATTATCACAGACCACAAGAATCTTCTGTATCTCAAGTCTGCTCAATGTTTAAATCCCCGTCAAGCCAGATGGACACTTTTCTTTTCCAGGTTCCGTTTCAAGCTGTCGTTCTGTCCAGGGACACAAAACCGAAAAGCTGATGCCCTTTCCCGCTCATGGGAGCAAGAAAGTGAGTCTAAGTCCACACATCAACACTTTATTATTGATCCAGTGGCATTCTCCGCAACGAGAGTTTCAAATCTCACGCCCCCCTACAGGGAAAAGATATGTAAAGCCAGCTCTAAGAAAGAAGTTGCTCTGTTGGGCGCATTCTTCAAAATTCGCTGGCCATGCAGGCATTCAGAAAACTTACGAGTTTATCACCAGGTCCTACTGGTGGCCGTCCCTCAAACAGGATGTACAGGACTTTGTCTCCTCTTGTGCTAAATGTGCTCAGCACAAGACCAGTCGTCAGTCTCCTCCTGGGCAATTGATGCCACTGTCAGTGCCACATTGTCCTTGGACGCATATCTCTATGGACTTTGTAACTGATCTTCCAGAGTCTGACAAGTTTACCACCATCTGGGTGATTGTTGATCGGTTCACCAAGATGGCTCACTTCGTTCCCCTCACCGGTCTTCCGTCAGCTTCCAAGCTGTCCCAGCTCTTCATCAAAGAGATATTCAAGCTTCATGGGCTGCCTCTTGAAATCATCTCCGATAGAGGAGTCCAATTCGTAGCCAAGTTCTGGCGAAGCCTGTGCTCCCTTCAAATCAAGTTAAAGTTTTCCACAGCCTACCACCCTCAAACCAATGGCCAAACAGAGAGGGTGAATCAGGACCTTGAAGCATTTCTCCGCACATATGTCTCTTCTTCCCAAGATGACTGGGCTCAACTCCTTCCATGGGCAGAGTTCTGCCATAATAACCAATATCATTCTTCATCAAATGTCACTCCATTCCTTGCCAATTATGGGTTTCATCCTCGAGTTCCTGACTTCACTCTGCAACCTGTGTCCTCTGTTCCAGCGGTCGACATGACCATCCGGCAATTCGTCAAATCCTGGAAGCTCATTCATTCTTCACTTCTGAAGGCTTCAAGCAGGTACAAAAAATTTGCCGACAGGAAACGCAGAGCTGTGCCAGCCCTCCGTCCAGGAGATCGTGTCTGGTTGTCAACCAAGAATCTTCGATTGAGAGTGCCATCGATGAAGTTCGCTCCCCGATATATTGGTCCTTTCCCAGTTGAGCGAGTCGTCAATCCAGTAGCTTACAAGCTCAAGTTGCCGCCCTATTTGAAAGTGCCAGCTACATTCCACATTTCGCTGCTCAAGCCGCTGGTCCTGAATCGCTTTCATTCCAAGCTCCCCAAGGCTCCTAAGGTTTGCACCCAGCGTGGAACAGTATATGAGGTCAGTAAGATCTTGGACTCTCGCATCCGATATGGTCGTCTGCAATATCTGATCGAATGGAAGGGCTACGGCCCCGAAGAGCGATCATGGACCAATGCCATCGATGTCCATGCTCCCAGACTCATCCGGGCGTTCCACTCCAAGTTTCCCCGCAAGCCTAAAAGGTGTCCTGGGGCCACCCTTAAAGGGGGGGGTGCTGTCACGATCCGAGCTGTCAGACAGACTTTCCTACCGGCTAAGTGCCTCCGCAGGTTCAGCTTGCGGTCCATACGTCATCTCTGCCGGCGTCCTGCCTCCCAGTGACAGTCCCCAGTGCACGGCAATCCACCTGTCCGCCGCCATTGCTCCCAGTATCCAGCATGGTGTGCACAAACACACTTTCCCGCCATAGCAGACATGGGGGCTGCCATGTTCTTTCCAGTCACATGTCTGTGCTGTCCAATCCTGTTGGTTCTGATCTCCCTGTCATACTTCCTCGGCCAATCCTGGCCACCCAGTGGGGATAAGTATGCTGGGAGCTCTCAGAACCATTGCTAGTGCTTCAGTTGTCTCCAGTGTATGGTCAGCTGTCCTTGTCTCCGTGCAAGTGTATTTCTCTGCTGGTGTTGTTTTCCATGCTGCAGTGTGTTCCAGGTTGTTCCATCTCCTGTGAAGTCCAGGTTATTCCATCGCCTGTGATCCTGCCTCTTCAGCCCAGCGACCAAGCCTAGCTCCGGGACTCTGGTCCTTCCGATGCTCCAGCATCATCCACCATCGATGTTCCATCGCTAGTCCGATATTCCGGATCTCCTGCTTCCGTCCGTCATTCCGGACCCACAGTCATCTCCCGTCCGTCATTCCGGACCCACAGTCTCCTTCCATATCCGATACCCGAATCCGATGTTCCCGCATCATCATCGATAGTCCGATATTCCGGATCTCCAAGCCAAGCTTCCGTCCGTCATTCCGGACCCACAGTCAAGCTCAAATCTTCCGTCCGTCATTCCGGACCCACAGTCTTCACATCTGATGTTCCACCATCGATCCCACATAACATCACATCTGTAAAGTATTGCAATCTGCATGAACTCTGTTATTTCTCCTGCATACTTTACTGTCTGTTTATATTACAACCATCTGCAAATAAACTCCGGTTGTATTTTATCTCTGACTGCTTATTGGCTCTGGGTGCACTGTCGCGCACTCCATGCGCAAGGGTCCTCTCCAACCTCCCCGGTTGAGGTACCGGTCCAGGTCCCCACCAGAGGTCTCAGTCTCGTCGACTGAGTCCCCTGGTGTGACACACAAGTAATAACATCAGTGAAGACAAAATAGTTGAACAATGACCTACTAAACTGGCTTTAGACCCGTTTTAAGAAACGGCTTGAAAGCAGGTTTGCAATGTGAAAGCAGCATAAGTTGCATGCTGATAAAAGGAATTAACTGTTGGATGCAGGTTGCCTAGTTTATTGAATGCCATTATTCCCGATATTTGTCTGTGTTATGACCAACAATCCATTAGTGGTAAAAGTGAGAGTGAATGTTCCAACAAAGGTATATATCTTTTTTTGTGGAACCTATATACCTTTGTTGGACATTCACATTTACTTTTTACCACTATTGGACTCTTTGTAGAAAAACATTGGTATTTAATAGAGATTCATCTAGCCAACCTGTTTCCAAGAGTTAATTAATTTATTACAATGTTACCCTCAAGAGTATTCTGGTTTCTCTTACAACTTACAGTGGCAGCAAAATGGACTAGATACTGGTTTAAAGGAGTGGTACAGACCTTACCTTCTACCAATATGTGACATACTGCATGATTGTTAGTCAGAGCCCAATGCTCTAAGTAGTAAAATCCATACCATCCAACTGTCCCAATATTTGTGGACTGTTGTTCCTGTTGTCTCACCCACGAGCAGCAGTGGCCGGGTGGTGGGAGGGAAGTTGGGACACCCCCCTGTCATTCAGCTGCTAAGTGGTGAATAGACTCTGTGCACATGCACACATCTATTCACGGAGGGGCTGGGGTCATGGGCAGCAGCTCACAGAATCTGGGCATGCCCCCACAGTGACTGCAATTGGGGGCGTGGTTCAGGATTGCAGCATTTGGCTAAGCCACACCCCTTTTTCCAATGCCATGCTCCTTTGCAGCGCAGGTGTCCTGACTCAGGCACACTGTTTTGGGAGGTGTGGTTAAAGCTGCAACTCTCTTTTTTTAAGACATCTTCTAGTAGCTCTAAATGATGGCAATAAAAAGATGCAAGTTTAACATTGATGTTTTTATTTGCAGTGAAAAATAATTGTAAGATGGAGTTGGCACCCCAGGTACAGTATATAACTAAATGTTTTCTAATTTTAAGAATTTGAAAATGGGATGGGAAGAACCCTGGTGCTTTTTAGTGCATAGCTGGCATCTTCTGGGCAACAGGGCTTGCAGTTTTTTTGAACCCACCTGGGTTGGTTTTCAGTATCACACGAAGTCCACCCTCTCAGGATCTCTAGGACTATTTAGGATTTGGAAAGCGTGGATTCTGCCCTGCATTTTCTTATTTGATTTATTTTATTGCTAGTAGCTATCTTATGGTAATTGGGGAATACTGGTGCTCAATTAGCCTTAAATTAAAGGGGCTGCTGGGTACTTGAGTGGTCCCAATCAGAAAGTAGGCAATAGAATAGATAGATTTGTACCTTGTGCTTACCTCTAGGTGTACATAGGTGTGTGGATTAGGTACAGGGATCTCAGGATAAGTATGTGGCTATGAAATGTATGAGATGTCTGTAGGTACAGTATATATGAGTGTGTTTGCAAATATCATACAGCTGTGCCTTGATATATGTGTTTGATACAATTATGGGATCGGCAGTGTAATAAAAAGCATATACTGTATGCAATACAATATGCAATCTCTCTATGTTTGAGATTGTCCTTTTCTCAACAGGAAGGTCGGTACAGTCAGGGAGCTTTACAGCTCTACAGTCTACCATTAGGCAGCTGCCTAGGGCGCCAGGATCTGGGGGGGCGCCATCAAGTCTACCTATCAAAAAAATCAAGGATGTCCATGAGGATCTTTGTTGTACTTAATGCAGGTGGCTGCTGTGGAACATCTAAGACCTCACCTCCATACTTTCCCTTGAGGCTTACTTCCCTACATATGTGCTCTATTGTGGATGGCAAAGGGAGGCCTCCATGGAAAACATGGGACTTTCCCACCTTCCCGGTGAGCTGGGTGGACCTGCCATTCCGGAAAGCGGTTATTGGTAGCAGTATGGGGGGGGGGGGGGACTTGGTTGAAGTTTTGCCTAGGGTGCCGAGAAGCCTTACACCGGCCCTGGGTACAGTACCACTATGTAGGGACCGTGTGTTACAGGTGTTAGTGGATCCTTAAGGGATCCCTATATTTATAGCCTCCTAATCCCAATGTTCTCTCAGGTGGTTGGTAAATTCAATGGGTGGGGGCCAAATTTCAATGTCATATAGGTCTTTCTCTGGATAAGTACAGTTGCATGGCTTAATCTATTTAAACATTTTCATGTATGCTTGTTTTACACATATATATATTTGTGTTTTTGTGTTTTTTTTTTTTATTATAAACATATGTTTGCTGAGAAATGTTTATTTTTATTATACTTTCAGGTCCTGGAAGTACCCAACGAAGAAAAAACAATGCAGACCATCTATCTCTGAATTGTATTATTTATTTGACAAAATTATATATGACCACAGTATATTTTACTAGGGCCTACACACGGGGAGATTTGCTAAGCATTTTGAGCGAAGCTAGATTGCTCAGAACACTCAGCAAGGTCGCTCAGCACACACCGATGTGTCAACGCTGTGTGCTCAGCGATCTGTCAGGGTCAGGGTTCTCTGGTGGAGAACACTGGCCCTTCCCGGCGATTGACTACATTTATCCAGCATGGTGGATATTAATCGTCAGGCGATTGCAATGCGTGGGGCCACACATCGCTATGGCCCCTACAATGAAGTGATGTGAGGGCATTTTCTAAGTGATGTAGTGAGATCACTACATGAAAGAAAAATCGCCCCGTGTGTAGGCTCCATAACTCACAGCTTTGTTTGATAACTTGCCGATTCAAACCATTGATGTGAAGTATTTAAGATCATTTTGACAGATTTGTCTGTTTGTTTGTTTTGTTTTGATTTTACAAAATAAGGTAATCTGCCATTTCTTGTGCTGATTTTATGAATAAAAAAAATTCTGAAAAAAATGTGCACTTTTTAGGCTCTACATAGAGAACATGGCCAACCAAAAAAAAAAAAAAGATTTTGCCCAGTATGTAATAGGAGTAGAATTTGTGAAATGTCAGTGTTTTATGGAAAATTTGACAAGTTACAAAGTTGAGCAATGCATAGCGTCAGAGTTCAGTAAAAGTCAGAAGCTTTCAGTGTGCCTATATTCTGTATATAATTGCTTCTGTATTTACATAAAAATGTTTAGATACAGCATTTCTCAGCCAAACAATGGGCCTTATATTGGTTCACTCTTTCTGACAAAATCCTTCTTAGATGGACAAAACCATGTGCACTGCAGGGGGGCAGATGTAAAATGTGCAGAGAGAATTAGATTTGGGTGAGTTATTTTGTTTCTGTGAAGGGAAAATACTGGCTGCTTTATTTTTACACTGCAATATAGATCTCACTTTGAAGTAAAACCCCACCCAAATCTAATTATATCTGCACAAGTTACATCTGCCCCCCTGCAGTGCACATGGTTTTGCCCATCTAAGAAGGATTTTGGGCCTTATTCTGGTTGGAGCGGCCGGGCCGTACGCGTACGTCCCGGGATTTTTTATGATCTGCGCATGCGTACATTCGCTAATGCGCAGGCGCGAACACTCCACAACGCTTACGGCCGGGTCTCTACGTGCGAAAAAACCTATACGCGAGTGTACGGGCATTGGGGGCGGCATAGGGGCGTGATGAGGGGAGCGGCCGAAATAATGAGGGAAAATGGGCGTAAATATGGGTGTACACGGGGGTGTGCACCAAAAATGAGCGGTGCTACTACCGCATGATCGACTAAAGCACCGTTCATTTCGGACACAAAACAGGCGGCCGCCAACCGCCATCTCAAACCACCCCTACAGATACCGCATGCCAGCGTGCGCCTGGGTTAGCTAATTTACGCGGATTACTACCAAACACATACACCTGAATGTAATAACCAATGCTGCAGTCTATTAAGTCCAAACCATGATTTCACTACCTGCAAGCCACACACAGCACTCTAACACATTGGAAGGTTATCTTTCTATACTTCTCTACATTTAAAGGTTTATTTAATTTAAGGTAAGAATCTTTGTAAGACCTGCTTATATATGCTAAGGTAGGTATTTGTTAAACAGTTCGACACATTCACTACGTGCTTTCATAGACTTTACACAGTAGCACACTCAATCTACACAAGTCGACATGTGTCAACGTGTTCACTCTAATACAAACATAGGTTTTGTATTTATGATACAATAACATAAACCACATCTAACACCTACAAAGGATGTTTCAGCAATGTTTTAAGCCCATGCCCACTATTTTGCACATTAATTAATTCAATCAATTAATTAATTTTCATAATTATAGTTGAAAGGCAAGATTTGCAGGTCCATATATATGAAGGGTATGTCAGCGTACACGGACGTACGCTCACTCTCACGAGCGGTGACATAAGCTGACTTTTCTATTGAAAACAATAGGGACCCGTCCGTGCAAGCTGGCGTACGCTCAGATAGCCGCAAGAAGTCGGTGGGAAGACGGCCGAGAGACGTCCGTAAACGGTGGTGTACGCTCAATTGTACGCCAGTTGTTAGAGTGTAAGGGCTGGCCCGTCCGTGTACGTTGGCGTACGCTCAATTGTACGCCACTCCCCTTTGCCGATGTTTCTGGCCGTACGAATGTGGCTGAGTTGTGGGTGGACCTAACCCCAACGGCCGCGTATGGAGAGCGTACGTTAATTGCGAACGTACGCACGTTTGGCCGCTACGATCAGAATAACCTCCTTTGTCAGAAAGAGTGAACCAAAATGAGGCCCAATGTAACACTATTAGGCATGCATTTACAGCTGCATACAATGATATGCGATTTGACTATATTTTGCATGTAATAGTGACTGTATCTACATAAATAATGTTACATTGTTTGGCTGGAAAACACTGTACAAGAACAATTACATACAGAATATAAGCATGTAATTGCATATAATTTTAATCAGCAGAACCTGATGGTGCATCTAGGATAGAAGGGAAAAAGGGGTCAGATTTCTGTGTGGATCTTATGTTTGCTTTACCTGAATGCATCAAATATGTAGTAAGGCATTTGTATCTGTAAATGAAATGATAATAAGCCATATGAGTTCAATTGTTCACACAAAATTCTGTTCATACATGTGTTTTAATACCAGATTCCCTAATGTATCCCCCAGAATACATTCCCTTCATGTACCCAATCTACCACTCCTGTGGTCAACTCTTGCATGAGACTATTTATTTGGCAGGCCATCTGGCACCACGGCTGTTGTTCTGTACTTGTGTAATCTTATCTGTGCAATGTAGTCCAGCTGGATTGTCTGGCACCCCATAAAAAACACCTGTTGCTCCCAGAAATAGTGAGGGACAAGGCTAGTTCATCCACAGTGAACCAGGATTGGACAATAACCAGACATACTGGGCCAGAGTTGCAAAAGAAGCACTAACTCTGGAGCTGATAATAGAGCTGGAAAATAACCAGATGGACCGGACCAAAGAAAAATACCCAAGGTGAACAGCTGGACCATAGCGCTTTATCATGATTAGGAGAACAGAGAACTTGTGTGCACAGTAGAACTGTGAATATCATTGCATTGGCAGCTGTTCCCAAAAATAAATCTCCGCTATATACCCAGATGCCTGCTTTGGTTGGATTTGTGAATCGGTCTTAAGGATCAAAAACAAGATGGCGGCGCCCATAGCCAGATCTGGTCGGTGCCAGCTCTACCAAGACCAGCAAGCCATCAGGCAGCCCATACCAGAGAACACAGGTGGCTCTGGGTGATGGAAGTCCAGCTGAAGCGTCTGCATGGGTGCGCCCCCAGCTGCTGCAATGTGGTATTGACATCAAATGAAAAGGACCTGCAAAGAATAGAAACAATTATAAATAAACACTTGTAATGGAAAAGACAATGCAATTGATTTAAAAATTATACCAACTGACAAAGACTACACAAAAACACATCAGCATGGAATCTAAAATCTATTTCATGGGGCTTTACAGATCATTTTAAAGTAGGCTGCAACCAAAACATAATTATGCGGTTAAGCCCAAATGTATACATGTTATTGCAGGCCTTAATATCTGTGCAATGTAGATATGTTTTTTGAAAACACTTATACCAGCCTCGTCTTCAGTGACGCCCAGCCCAGTGACGATAAAAAAAACCCATTATTTAGCCATATGTCAAAGGTATTTTGTTTAAAAGAACATTTTTCATGATGCATTATACAGTCCAAATTAATCTTTAAATGAATGTACAAATGGCCTCCCCAACACAAAACAAGTGGTTGGTGTGTTCAAATCCGCATATAGGCACTGACTAGGTAAGCTGCAAACATCCGGCTATAGGTGCCTGCAGCTACCGCCATCTCAGAATGGTGGTAGCCCATTGTAGCCTTCGGGCTACACACCACACTTCCGGCCACATTGGGTGCTGTGTGGTGTGGCCAGCAGGTAGCCCGGGTCAGCACCGGCCGTGCATACGCAAACCCCCGGGCACCCAGCTGAGCAGTTCTCAGGGACGGACTCCTTTCAAAGCCCCTGTCCCTGCCTCTGCACTGTGATAAATGCTGCCAATGGGATTGCCTATTGCAATGCGATCCTGGGCGGTAAGATCCCGGCCAGACTGCATTGCATATGCGACCGTTAGTAAATGGGCCCTTGCTCACATATCATTCACTGCTTTGTAATTGCAATAGTAGACCGCACTATTTGTTGGAAAGGATGTTCTCTATTTTTCTGATTAAACAGATCAAAGTTCCTACTCGATACCTAACACTATAGGGTAAATTCACTAAAGCTTTTTAAATAAAAAGATCAGGGGTGAAATGTAATAGGGTGAGAGATTTGGTAAGAAATCTCCAGTTTTTTTTAAACCGGCAATCATTTACTCTGCACAGCCAGTTTGATTTTGAAGTGTAAATGATTACACTTCAAAATCAAACTGGCTGTGCAGAGTAAATGATTGTTGGTTTAAAAAAAAACTGGAGATTTCTTACCAAATCTCTCACTTTCTGAATCTCTCATCCTATTACATTTCACCCCTGATGTTACCCATAGCAACCAATCAGATTCTATCTATCATTTTCTAGGTCACAATAGAGAAATTATATAATCTGATTGGTTGCTATGACATTGCATCTTTTCATTTTTAGAGGCCTTAGTAAATGTACCTACAGTATATGTCCAGGCATACACCTTACAGAAGCGTGATAGTTCTGGTTGACATATGTATGCATTTATATGGATGGTGTCATTTATTCTACCTTCTATATGATTCTTATCATTACCTTGGGAAAGAAATCCATTCTGTAATAGTGCAAAGCTACCTTACTCTCTACAAGTCTTTGCATCACATGCACAAATATTGCCTCAGTTTTGGTATGTGCAGGGGACTAGTCTTGGATTTTGGCATCTTGAATTATCATAGCTAATGCATGCTTGGGTATGCCCAGACGTAATTGCCTGACATACTGTATCTTTGCCACTGAAGGTTCTATACAAATTGTGTTTTGTGTATGTTCAAGTATACTCCTAACCCCATACAAGGTTCCTGTAGCCTAAGGCTCTATATGTTGTATGGGTACTTGTTTCCTAGCACGGCCACAATCTTGTGGATCGTGTACCTTTAAGTTAAGGTACACGATCCACACGCTGGACCCGATTTCCTTTGAAATCAGTTCCATTTTGCCGGCATAGGTACAAAATCGGGGGCATCGCGTCGGTCGGGACCATTAACATTGGTCCCGACGCGACCGACGCGATGCCCCCGATTTCCCCATAGGCTTCAATGTTAAAATATTTTTTAACATTGAAATCGTGAGGATCGCGTCGGTCTTGTGCCATTATAATGGCACAAGATGAGATGGACTTGATTAAGTCCATCTCACCTTTAAAAAAATTTGAAAAATGTAAAATGGGCCAATATGACCCATTTAACATAATAGATGTCCCCGTCGTCACCCCACGATAGACGCCAACCCGAAGCGTGGCGAGCGCAGCGAGCCCGCGAGGGGCGGCGGTGCGCGTCCTCCGACCTTTTCATTCCCCTACTATCCACGTCGGCGTGGAGTTGAGAATAGAATAGTGTGGCGAGCGCAGTGAGCCACCGAGCCCGAAGCGTGGCGAGCGCAGCGAGCCCCGCGAGGGGCCGCGTATAACTTCACAGGTATACGCGTCCCCTCGCGGGGCTCGCTGCGCTCGCCACGCTTCGGTCTCGGAGGATTTGGTTAAATTGACTGCGAAGAAAAGACATGCAGTAATGTCGGATTCTGAGGAATCGCAGGCGGACCCAGTTGAGGGGCCATCTATGGGGTTCCAAGATGTGGAACCAGACGATGATCCGATGCAGGACAAATCGGATACAGATTGCAATCCAGTGATGGTAGAGAATCTACTGGATTTGATACATAGATCATTGAAAATTGAGGATAAGTAGGAGGATCTTAATTTGCAAGAGCTCTTGTTTCAAGATAAGAAGAAAAAAGGGAAGAAATTTCCATTATCAGAGTCGCTAATAGGCATTATCAGCGAGGAATGGAAACAACACGATAAGAGGGTGGCTGTGCCGGCAAGGATAAACCGCATGTACCCGTTTGATCAGGCTCAGGTGGCAACTTGGGAAGAATTGCCCAAGGTTGATGCCGCAATTGCACGCATTTCAAGAAAAACGACATTGCCACTTGAAGAGGCAAATGTGTTCAAGGACTCCATGGAGAGGCATATAGAGCTAGGCCTCAGGAAACAACACCTGGTTACGGGGGCGGCACTGAAGCCAACAGCAGCCATGGCTGTCACGGCTAGAGTGCTTAGGAGCTGGTACCAACAATTGGAGGGAGACATGTTGGATGGAATACGCAGGTCGGATTTGATCAAATCTGTACAAGATATACAGCTAGCGGTAGAATTTTTATGTGAGGCATCGGTAGATGCAGTAAAACTGGTGGCCAGATCCACGGCCTCGGCAGCTGTAGTGAGGAGAGCCCTATGGCTAAAGCCATGGGCGGCAGATATACAATCTAAGAACAAACTAATGTCTCTTCCCTTTCAAGGGAGTTACTTATTTGGCAAGCAGCTGGATGATATTATATCTAAGATATCAGGGGCAAAATCTGTATGGCTGCCTCAGGAGAAACCAACCAAAAAAGTAGCAAGACCTTTCAAGTTTCAGGCTCAAGACTTTAAGGATGCTAGAGCATATAGACCTGGGAGAGGATATAGGAGAGGTCCTTGGTCCAGAGGGAATTTTCAGGCCCAAAGGGGCAGAGAAGGAATATTTCCCTCGAAAAGAGAGCAGCAATGACGCCATGCTAGTCTGTGTAGGGGCCAGGCTGTTGCGGTACTACCACGCCTGGGAAGAGACTACTACAGACAGATATGGTTTTAGAAGTGATACATTCCGGGTACAAAATAGAGTTTTTAAAAAGACCAGGGAATTTTTTCACAGAATCGCCAGTTCCCAGCAACATGGAAGAAAGGGTGGCTCTTTTGTCCAGTCTGGCGGAAATGGAGAGAAAAAGGGTAGTAGTAAGAGTGCAAGAAAACCAAAAGGGGACAGGTTGGTATTCAAGGTTTTTTATAGTCAAAAAGGCGTCAGGAGGTTTCCGTACAATTCTGGACCTCAGGAGGCTGAACAGGTTCATCGAGGTGAAACCCTTCAGAATGGAATCGATAAAATCAATCCTGCCGGACATCAGCAAAGACGCATTCATGACATCAATAGACTTGAAGGACGCATACCTGCACGTACCTATCTTTATAGGTCATCAAAAGTTTCTGAGGTTTTCAATAGGCGGCATAGATTACCAATTCGTAGCACTCCCCTTTGGTCTTTCCACATCCCCCAGAACGTTTTCAAAGATCCTGGTAGTGGTAATTGCAGAGCTGAGAAAGGAGGGACTGGCAATATAGCCTTACCTCGACGATCTTTTAATAGTAGCGGACACAGAACTAAAAGCAGAACAACATACAAGATTAGCGATAGGGTGTCTAGAACGTCACGGCTGGCTGGTCAACCACAAGAAGAGCCAGCTAAAACCGACCAGGACCATCAAGTATTTAGGAGCCGTCATAGACTCTCACAAGATGACAGTAGCTCTGACTCCAGAAAGGAGGCAAAAGGTGTTACAAAAAACGGCCTGGATGACGGTGGTACCGGCAGGACAATGTATGGAGATGCTGGGGCTTATGGCGGCCGCCCTGGAGATGGTTCCGTGGGCCAGGTTCCACTCAAGGAAATTACAAAATTGTTTCCTATCACAGTGGAATGGGAACTCAAAGGATCTATCTCAAAGGATCATATTGTCAAGGTTGGCAAAAAGAGACCTGCAGTGGTGGCAGGACAGCAACAGGTTAAGAGAAGGCAGATCGTTTGCTCCCATCAGCCAAGTGACAATTACAACCGACGCCAGCGATACCGGCTGGGGAGCGGTGTGCGAGCCAGATATAGTTCAAGGTCAATGGTCGGATTACTGGAGAAGAAAGCACTCAAATTTGAGAGAGATGCAGGCGGTAGTGTTGGCATGCCGACACTTCCAACACAGGTGGAACAAAGAGCTGATAATCAGAACCGACAATCAGTCAGTAGTGTCATATATCACCCGCCAAGGCGGAACCAGGAGCAGGGCAATGATGGAGGAAGTAGCAGATCTGCTCAGGTGGGCGGAACCAAGAGTGATGAACATACTGGCGGTATACTTGGCAGGCAAGGAAAATGTCCTAGCAGACAGTCTAAGCAGGGTGATGTGTCGGCCAGGGGAATGGCAACTAAACAAGGAGGTGTTTCTGGTAGAAAAATGGGGTCAGCCTCAAGTGGACCTTATAACCACAGCAGACAACTGTCAAGTGCCGGTGTTCTATTCCAGATTAAGGGATCCGCAGGCGGCTCAAGCGGATGCGCTGACGGCCAGATGGGATGCGAAACTGGCTTATGCGTTCCCACCATTCCCGGTAATTCCCAGGTTTCTCAGGAAAATACAGAGAGAGCAAACGCGCGTAATAGCGGTTCTTCCCTTCTGGCCACGAAGGGCCTGGTTTGCGATTCTAAAGCAATTAGTAGAGGACGGACCGGTGAAGTTACCAGACAGAGCAGACCTGCTGTCCCAGGGCCCAGTAATTCAAGCCCAACCGCCATCATGGTGTTTGACGGCGTGGTTGCTGAATCCGAAACACTGAGAAGTAAGGGGTTTTCTGATGCTGTCATAACAACCCTCTTAAAAGCTAGGAAGCAGTCCACATCTAATACTTACTACAAGGTCTGGAAGAAGTTCAGAATATGGTGCAACGATAAGTCTATTCCTTCACAGGAGATTTCATCAATACTAGCGTTTTTGCAATCGGGCCTGGAAAAGGGTCTAGTTACCAGTTCGCTAAAGGTGCAAATCGCAGCGTTAGGAGCCATGATGGATATGGACATAGCTAATAATAAGTATGTAAGAAGATTCATCCAGGCAACGGGTAAGATCAGACCTAGGTTTCGCCAGCCCTTGGCGCCATGGGATCTTAACCTGGTTTTGGGAGCTCTAACTGAGGCTCCGTTCGAACCTTTACAAGAGATACCATTAAGTATACTTTCATGGAAAGTGGCGTTTTTAGTGGCTATCACGTCGGCAAGAAGAATATCGAAAATACAGGCGTTATGGGCTGAGGAGCCATATATGAACTTTTTTGAAGACAAAGTAGTGCTTCGCAGCAATCCGCTTTTCCTATTCAAGACGGTTTCAGATTTCCATATCAATCGGGAGATTGTGTTACCTGCGTTATGTGCAAAACCGAGTAACGCGAAGGAGGAAAAGTTGAACAAACTTGATTTAGTTAGAGCTCTGAAAGTATACTTGCAAAGATCAGAAGCATGCCGTAAGGCGAAAAATTTGTTTATACTTACTGAAGGAAGTAAGATAGGACAAAGAGCCTCCAAGGATACGATTGCGAGGTGGATCAGACGCTGCATTAAAAAGGCCTATGAAGTTAAGGGGCAGGAAGTACCGCTGGGTCTAAGAGCCCATTCAACAAGGGCCATAGCAACGTCGTGGGCAGAGAAAGGATCTTCTTCGATAGAGGACTTATATAAAGCAGCAGGATGGGCTTCAGTTCAAACTTTCTCGAAGCATTACAGAGTGGACCTCTGGTCCTCGGCGGATGCTAAATTCGGGAGGAAGGTGCTCAGCGCAGCAGTCGTTTGAGCAATGAAGTCCGGAAGAAGAAAAGAGAATAATTTTTTCTTTATTTTAAGGGCATTGCCCGAGTCCTTTTCATTTTTTTATGGTTTGTATCCCCTCCCATTATATTATACTGCTGGGGTATTACCCAGTGATTGGCTGCCATGGGGAGGTAGAAGAAATATCAGATTGTTACCTGATAATGTGCTTTCTTCTACTCCTCCATGGCAGCATATATTCCCGACCCTGTGATTACTAATGGTTTGTGTTTTGTGTTTGAAGCTAAGAAATTGAAGACACTGAGATAAAGAGGAGGTGGCTTATATGGACATGAGGAGGTCTTTTTTCCTTTCCCAAAGTACTGCCCAAATGGGGAGGAACCCAGTTATTGGCTGCCATGGAGGAGGAGAAGAAGAAAGCACATTATCAGGTAACAATCTGATATTTTGCAAGTATCACACCCTGTATTAGATCCCATGACCTTACTGGAGACAGACACCTTCCTGATTGAGTTATTTGGGGGGGCACCAATACTTATCTTGCCTCCGGGCAACTTGGATGAACTTACGCCACTGAGCAGCAATGTCTACTTGCCAACCGAGTGAAGGCTCACAATGCTGCCTCAGTTATACCAGCACTCTGAGACTCATCTGGCTCCCTTTAAGTATATCCCAACTGCCATTAACAGTTTATTCAAGGAGTTTTACAGCCATGTTTATAACACTCACACACAGCCCCCAAACTTTTGTTTCCTACTCCTCAATGCCTGACTATCTCTACTCTTGTGCCTTGCCTCAGGTATACTTCTTCATCCTCTACTGCTCTAAACCTTCTGAGGAGAAAGGTACATGGTACACAGTGCACATGCAGGAGTCCTGAAAAACATGTGAACTGTTAGGGGTCCTTGATGACCAAGTTTGGGAACCACTGGTGCAGATGAACAAACTGTTTATATACATAAAATAAATACTGTCAGGAAATTGGCAAAAAACTCAAATAGGGGTCCACACCAACTGCCATTGAGTCCCGGCAAGGAATGTGTGGCAGTGTTTGGGGTAGCAGTTGGTGTGGCTCAATACAGGCAAAGCTGAGGCAGCTATCTAAGCCCTTTGAAGTGTAAACTATAAAAAGCGAGTGGACATGGAATAGCATAAGGCAAACAATACAATGGATAATGAAAAAAAGAATAAAAATTAAAACACATGTGAAGAATAATAATACTTTTTTGCACTGAAACTATACTGAACCATAAAAATGAGGACAGCCTAATACCCCTTTCAGACATTTGACATGACAATTACCCAGCATTTTGAGTGCTTGGTAATTTTGCTAGGTGGGGTCTGACCCCTTACACACATAGCAGCAAATTACCGGGTTAAAAACTGTCAACTCAGTAATTTGCTGAATTACACGGGTAATTTGTTTAGAGGGTCAACCCGGGTCACAAATCCCAGGTCGGCGACCCTGGTAATAGGCAGGGTCAGTGACCCAAGATTTAAGACCCGGTATGACCCTTTCACACTACACAAATTACCGGGTAGAACTGCTTTACCCGGTAATTTGCTGTTATGGGCAGTATTCAATGAGGCTGATTCACCATGTTCTACGGCGAATGTGTGCTATTTTCATGCTCTAAGGTGAATCTTTTTACTGAAAAACTGATTCGCCCTATTCAACATGCACTATTCGCCGTCGGCGAACAGTGAATGACGGACTATTCACTGTGGTTTTTCAATGGGTTTTTCAATGTGATTCGCCGTGAGTGAATTCAATGATCAGATGGCGAATTGCTTTCTAAGTGATTTTCGCCGTGTGTCACCGTGTAGCAATCGCCATCTTTTTCTGGTGAACTGAACTGTGATCTTTTAAAATAAAGTTTTTTTTTTTATTATTTGGTGTAAAAAAATCAGTATTTTTCTCTGTGATGGGGCATGCTATTTTTTTCATGTGCTTACTGCACATGAATATATATTTAAGTTTTAATTAATTTATTTTTTTACAGCAGGGCCAGCAGGGGGCCGGGAGCCGCTCATTAAATATTCATATATTCACTTCACACTGCTCCCGATCATTACATATGCACGAGCGGGAGCAGTGCAGGGGCTCCCTACCCCAGTCCCCTGCCAGCTCTCGGGAGCCCTGCTCCTGCCCCACACTGTCTGGTGCAGGCAGGGAGGCTTCCATCTCCCTGCCTGCCGCCGTCCCCCAGCTCCCTGAGCGTTCGCCGCAGGGGTTAAAATTCGCTGTTAGGGGCAGCAAGCTCCTGCGGCATTGAATATGACGACAGGGAGGGCTGACAGCGAATGCTCCAGCCCCCAGGAACACGGCGACTGTGCAGCGAATCCTAAACAGGATTCGCTGCACATCGCCATTGTGAGATCTATATTGCAGTGTAAAAATAAAGCAGCCACTATTTACCCTGCACAGAAACTAAATAACTCACCCAAATCTAATTCTATCTGCACATTTTACATCTGCCCTCCCTGCAGTGCACATGGTTTTGTCCATCTAAGAAGAATTTTGTCAGAAAGAGTGAACTAGAATAAGGCTCTTAGTCCATATTTGTGGTGAAGGACCAAAGTCTGGCTACCGAAGGCACTGCCAATGAGGAAGGAAACTGGAAATAAAATGTAGTTGACCTTATTGAAACAGTAAACAGATGAATGGGATGCAGTCAAAATCCCGACGGTCAAAATCCCGACAGGGTCAAAATACCGAATGGGTCATAATACCGACAAGGACAAAATCCCGAATTTTAAAATCCTGACAAGGACAAAATCCCGACATTTAAAATCCCGACAGGGTCAAAATACATATAGAATGTACAGGTGAAACAGTCAACGTGACTTTCCGTTGACAGGTCGCAAGGTTGACATGGGTTTTTTCACTGTTTTTTGACCCGACATGTGCCGACAGGCGGTATTTCATGCCCTACCATCCACTAGGGCGCGGTGGGAGAATAAAATAGTGTGCCCGAAGCATTGCGAGCGAAGCGAGGTATGCGAGGGGCTGCGGTTCACTTCCAACTGTGTCCATGTCGACTGTGTCAACATTCGGGTAAAAAAACTGTGAAAAAACCCATGTCGACCTCGCGACTTGTCGACGGAAAGTCATGTTGACTGTTTCACCTGTACATTCTATATGTCGGTATTTTGACCCTTTCGGGATTTTAAATGTCGGGATTTTGTCCTTGTCGGGATTTTAAATGGCAGGATTTTGTCCTTGTTGGTATTATGACCCATTCGGGATTTTGACCCTGTCGGGATTTTAACCATCGGGAATTCATACCGGATCCAGATGAATATAGAATACTGTTAATAATAGTTTTTTGGGGAAATTTACAAACCCCATATGAACAAATATGAACACGATTGGCCGTATAAAGGTGGCCATACACACGCAGATTTATCTTCAGATCTGGCTGGTTGGAACAAAAACCTGGTCATGGATGAGAGCAAATGACAGTTGACCATTCCTGTCTGTCAAACTGTGGGGGGATTGCAAATAGAATTGTGCTGTGATCCAGATGCATGCTCAGTCAATCAATAATCTGATCCGAATTCGAGATCAGGCAGACAGTAAATAGCCCTCTAACACGTAACTGCTCTAATGAAATTGTAATTCTCTGATAGAAAAGTCTGGAACTTACTGAAAGACTTATAGAAAGGGGTAACAGTAATAATTGTAACAGTAATAATTCTGTCCAAATAGCAAAAAATACCCATGCTCCAAGTCAAAAGAGAAACATTGTATTTGAGTGATCTCAAGAACTAGAAGCTTGATGAGACAATACCATTCATTGGGAATTTTAGCAAAGAACAGAGAAGTAATGAACATGTTTCTATGGTGTCCATACACTAGGGCAATTTATCTGAGGCTTGAAACGGCATCAAATTTCCCTTGATCTTCCCAGCAGCTTCCCGGGAGTCCTGCACATCAGATTTTGTACTTGAGGGCTTATTTTGCATAAGAAATATTTCATGCAATTTATCTACCCGTGACAAATCACATGCAATTTATCTTACTGCATACACTAGTACCATACAATTTATCTGATGTGCTGTACTACAGTCAGCAACGCACGAGCACGTTATGCTGTGTGCATGCACAAGCCATCCATGCGAACAAAGCCAGTGATGGCTTTTTGGCAAATGTTTTTGTATTTACTGGCTGTTTACATATTCAGACTAAAGTAATGTTTGTGTAAAAGTGAGAATACAAAATGACTATAAAGTTAAGATACTTTGGTTCCATAGGCGAATCTAGAATTATGGTAATGATAATGGTCCCAGATCTAGACATAACAGCAGGGGGACCTTTGCACGGCGCAGCCGTGCGGCAAAAGGGGGCGTGGCCTCATGGGAAGGAGGCGTGACATCACAAAAAGGGGTGTGGTATTACACTTTAGACCATACACAGTAATGCCCATTACACATTTTAGCATACTCCTTAATACCCATTACACATAAAGCCACATGCCGTAATGCCAATTACACATAAGGCCACACACCATAATGCCCATTACACATTGTGCCACACATCATGATGCCCATTACATACTATACAACAAACCGTAATGCCCATTACATATTTGCCACATAAGTGCTGCTTACCTACGTGCTCATTGCTAGGGTCTTCTTGTTAGATGGCACCATAGTACCCATTACACATGATGCCGCACACCATAGTACCCATTACACATGATGCCGAGCACCATAGTACCCATTACACATGATGCCGCGCACCATAGTACCCATTACACATGATGCTGCACACATAATGCCCCTTACACATGATGCTGCACACCGTAATGCCCCTTACACATTAAGCCTCACATTATGCGTAATGCCCCCACATACAGCTGCTTGTAGCGTCCCTTAAGCAATGCCCCCAAAAGTGCCACTTACTGTAAATTTTTATATGAGCCTTCGCTGCTGCTGCTGCTGCTGCAGGGAGAGATGGAGAGCAGTGCAGCTGTTTCTATGGGGAGAGGAGCAGAGCGCAGAGCAAGCTCCCACTCCCCTCCTGATGTCCCCTCTAGCCGAGTGGACATTTGAAATATTGTGCGTGCTGTTGTTGTGCATGACATCGGGGGAGCACGCCAGGCGTCAGCACCACATGATTAAAGGGGGGGGGGGGGGCTGAGGTGAAAGCGGGTAGAAGAATTGGAGCAGAAGCTGCAGGGGTGACAGTCATTGACAGCTGGGCAGAGAGCAGGGGGCTGCCCGACTGTATTCAGAGCACTGCAGGTCACGGCTGTTTGAAATAATACCCCTTTCACAACAGAAAATGCAGGGATTTACCCGGGAATATGGTCCCAGGATCATGCAGGGACATTCCCAGGCTGACCCCTTATACACCAGCCTAGTCCCTGCATTTTCTGGTGTGAGGGGGAGAGACAACCATTCCCCTCTCCCTACCCCCCTTTAACTGACCCCTATTGTATGAGCCATCTAATTAAAAGCACATGCAATCTGCTCCCAATCCCAACTGATCTGACGTGCCGCATGTCAGATCAGAGGACCAATCCTCCAACCCCCTGGGACCGGCATTGCAGGACTGTGTGCACATGATGTGCACATGGGACCTTATTCTAGTTGTTGTCCCCCCCCCCCCCCTCACTGAGGGCCTTATTCTAGTTCATTCTTTCTGACAAAATCCTTCTTAGATGGACAAAATGTGCACTGCAGGGGGGCAGATGTAAAATGTGCAGAGAGAATTAGATTTGGGTGAGTTATTTTGTTTCTGTGCAGGGTTAATACTGGCTGCTTTATTTTTATACTGCAATATAAATCTCACTTTGAAGTAAAACCCCACCCAAATCTAATTCTCGCTGGACAAGTAACATTTGCCCCCCTGCAGTGCACATGGTTTTGTCCATCTAAGAAGGATTTTTTTTCAGAAAGAGTGAACTAGAATAAGGCCCTGAGTTCCACGCATGGCTGCAAATGGATGTCAGCTACCCGCTCCCAGCAGCTGCATCACTGCCTAATTTCCATGGGAACGCCCAGCGTTCTAGCAGTTCACCTTGCTCGCTCACACCCAGCATATGCACATGCGCATTAGCAAAACATTGCTCTCCGTGTGAACGCACGGGGGAGCAAATGACTCAGAATCAGGCCCACAACCTGCATACAATCCCTTTAGATCAGTGGTTCCCAACCCTGGTCCTCAAGTACCCCCAACAGTGCACGTTTCCCAGGTCTCCACACAGAATCACAAGTGCTATAATTAGCTCCACCTGTGGATCTTTTCAAATGTTCCTGAATAATGAGTGCACCTGCCGGGAAAACGTGAGTGCACCACCTGGAAAACGTGCACTGTTTGGGGTACTCGAGGACCAGCGTTGGGAACCACTGATCTAGATTGTATGATTGGGTGCCATGTCTTTCAGGTGTATGGGGGCCTGGACAGTCATATGTTAATTTGATTGTCAGCTCCTGGCTCCTCTTATCTTATTTTTTTTAATTATTAATTAGGATATATGTCTCAAGTGTAAAGAGTCTTTTTAAGAAAATATGGAGATAAATAACATACTGTATACAGTACATGCCAAATGGTCTTCCTGCTAATGACCACAAAGGCTCACCTCTTTTAAGTGTTTTAACATAGAATTCCTGGGGACTGTTTATTCTATAGCAAACACAGCCAGCAGCACACTTGCCGGTCGGGGAGACGAGGACTGGGGAGCAGTGGGCATGCAGCATCCTGGAGTAGTCTAATCCAGACAGGTTTAAGGTAATCTGAATTCAAAAGCATTCAGATATGTAGCCTTCCTAAAGGTGGCCATACACCTATGCAAGGTATCACAAGCCTCCTCACATGCGATACTCCTCCAAATGCCTGCTGGGGAGCTCCAGGCTCTCGGGCACCAGGATTGCGTACAATACATTGCATGGATAACTTGTGCAGACAGCTACTGGAATCCACTATGAGGTTGTGTATACAGACCATGGACAGGAGACAGTGGTGTCTGGGCCCCACAGTGTAGGCAAGTGCAGTGAGTGCTACCTTGCACTACCCTGTGCAAAGAATCTGAGGAATGGCCAAGTTGCAGCATTCCTATGCAAATAACAGACCAGTCAGCTAAGGTACATATGGTTGGAGGGCTTGATGCCCCATAAACAGTGGTCAAGACTTGTATTCAGGATCTGCTTGCTACAACAACAGATCATGCCAAAGTATCATGGATGGATACTGAAAGTACCATCTGCAACAGTTTTACCTCACGTGGTGTTGGAAACTAAATAAAAACAGACTGCTCAGATGTGCATGTCCTCTTATCTGATACATTTAAATGTCTGTCTAACCTTCTATGCTGTGGAGAATTAATGGCCTTTCTAAAGATACATATTTTGAGCAAAAAAACCTCTACTTGTATTGATTACCGGTATTGTACCGGATGCTATTTCATTCTGCATTGAGCCATGTCATTAAGCTTAAGCCTTCTGCCAACTACCTATTGCAGACCAGTTCATATGGATAGACCAGTGGGAATTAGAAGACGCCAACCAAGAAGTGCTGTAAGCAGTATGACTATATGCACCCAGAAGTATACTGTTCTAGGTGCTTTTGTATGGGCCTTGGTCAAATGAGCATGGTAGTGGTAGCAGCAAATTACCTACCCAAGATGCAGTGAGAAGAGTTTGCAACAGGTGGATACAGACAGTGAGAGGGAGGCTCTAGATGTTGTTTAGTAAGCCCAGGAAGATTGCTCAAGTAATAACCACCTAATTTTATTAACACTAAAATGTGACAATCAACCAGTCATCATACCCTTTTCGCAGATCAAATGGACAGTGTAATACCTAGTGCACTGTTTGTCTTGACATACCCACAAATACTTTGTTCCTGCAGATACGTAATTCTATTCATTATATGGGAAAATAGGTGACGTCCCGATCTGTGTATGGTGTTACCCCTTGTATTCCCCTGAGCTGGGACATGCCATAGCCCTTTGCTATGGAATTGTAGATGCTTGGATGCTTAACACGATCATGCCTTACCAGTATCTACAACTCAATGCATAGGCGTTGCTAGTCTGGCCATTAAGCGTAAACGTCACTATTCTGGGCATTATAAGTAAGCATCACTACTCTAGGCATTATGCGTAAGGGATGCTGCTCTGGGCATTATGTGACATCTGTGCTACTGTGGGCATCATGCATAAGCATCGCTATTATAGGCATTATGTATGTAGCGCTATGGGGGAGCATTATGTATTTGGGGTCGGTTGTGCTACAGAGCTTGCAGTGTCTTGCAATGCAGACATTGCAGGCTTTCAGGGGTTAAATAGCATTGCTGGGGTCTGTTGTGCCATAGAGCTTGCAGTGTCTTCCTGCACGCTGTGTGATGCCTCTAAGCATCTCTGGAAATCTACAACAGGAAGTTTTCTTGCATAGCCAATAAGCAGATGCAGCATAGGATGGAAGAACATGTCCCTGCACATTTCATAGCAGCCAGTAACCCTGGAATGTCCCTGGACCAACCCTGGTAGCTAGAAGGGATGATATCCCGGTGCATCAGTCCCTGGATTTTGACCCTGGACCCTTTCACACCAGAACTAGTCCAGGGTTGGTTTGAAAGGGGTATTGTCAGTACTGGATAATTGAAATTAGTAAAATGTACACGGCCAGAACCAGATTTCTCCAATATACAAGTGGCTCTTATCAATGATACAAACCACTTCATAGAGTGCAAGCAGAACACCTAGTTGTTCTAGTGTCCAATATATGCTGGTTTTTATTTCTACAGAATATGTTACTTCTATACACTGTAACCAAAAGGATACATCAGACTACACTAGATTGCTAAATGCACATGTTACTATCATGGGTTTAATACAAATGGTACTCTATAACACAAGTACTGTACATCAAACTGAATCATTTTGTGGCTTTTGCTTTATGTACACAACACAATTCAACAGCTTGTCCAATTTATAATTTAAAAAAAGTTATTTTACAATTTTATTTAAAAAAAAAGATATATACAAAACAAGTTACATATTCTTTGTACAATAAAAAGGTCACACTTTCTAAACTGTTGAAAGTAAATGTTCTATTGCTGTGAAATGTTGTTTAATACTTGCTGCATTAACACATTATATGGAGGAATAAATGACAAGTATTGAGAGCTGAAAGTTTGCATTCAAAAGGTAAATCATAAAATTGACACATAAGCACTTATTAAATGCTGCCTGCTAAAGTTCCACCTTTGTAAGACTTGTGCTTAGTATGAGACACCAGTTGTGCTTGGTTTAGTGTTAAAGCAGATCAGTAATGATGAGAGATGCATGGGATTAATTTGGAATGTGTATAGGAAGCTATGTGCCATCGAGTTCTTATAAAACGTTGTACTTAAACTCTTAACTATACATTTTTTTCCAGGGATGATGAATGTATTTAGACCCAATAAAAATAAGTGTGTGATACTATGGTAGGTTGTGAGAAGAGGAATAGAGGCATTACTATATAGTTGCTTTAGGCACCCCTAATCAAATTGCCATTTTTCACTGACTTCAGTGAAATCATCCACTAGTTATCCTTTATTGATATTGATCCATCTGACTCCCCAATATATTTCCCAAGTTGGACTAATAATCCGAGTGACCCATGTAAACTAAGGATCTTTATCGCTGTTCACAACAACTATGGGATAAGCTTGTGTGAAAACTAAAAAATAATAAACTGTTAAAAAAACAACGTGGGTTAAAAAAAAAAAAGTATCTAAATGCTTCTGATGTGGAAATTCCAATTATCACTAAGAAATGGATGTTTAGGAGAATGATTGCAGTCATTGCCCACAGTACAGTGCTTACACAAAAGTGGAAGCATGTCCGATAGAAACTACTTAAGGCTTCTCCGAATCACAAACAGGCATCATCTAATACATATTTTTTAAACACTTAAAATGTATTTATTTTAACCATTACACATGTTGGTTAAATCTGTTTTGGCAAAAAGTTGTGTGGCACAGGAAATCTTCCCACAGCCAGCTAAAAGCTAAGAAGTTGTAGGCGTTTCCAAATAATTCAAATCATAGCTCAAAATCAGCCATAAAGTACTTCCAAACTCAAAGCTTAAGGGTTTGGATGGGCCTCAATCTCAGACATACAGGTCATGCAATACAACCAAAAGTTTGCAGAGTTCTGCATGGAAGAAGAGCATTATACTTCAGGAAAGTACATTTTTGTCTAAAGCACTAGCTGAGAAAGCAGACCTAGAATATGCCCATTTGTTGTTTTGTTTTTTACTCAAAAAACAAAACAGTAACTGTTTATTTAAAAGATGGTTGAAATAATCAAGTCAACAGTTTCAGCAAATATACTATTTGACCAGGAGTGTCCAAATGTTTGCATACTACTGTAGGATAATACATGCAGAATTTAGATTTAATTTTTTTTTTTTTTTGTTAAATACATCTCAGAGAAGGTTTTTTTTTTTTTGCTACATGTCTGGTAATAGGCTTTTCAGACAAAATGACTGGTACACATATTGCAAGCATGTGCAATATACCCACAGTACAATAAAAGGCCTGTCAAATTAACATTTTTTTTTAACTATTTCAAATAAAATGATGTACAATAACAATGACAAAAACCCACAAAAAAAATAAAAAATGAATAGTTTGAAGTGTGGCCTGTTGTGGGGATTTTCCTTCATGGAGTATATGGACAGGCAGGGAAAAGAGGGCCATCCTTCCTGCTGCTAGAGCCATAATGTAGTTCCTTTCAGTTACAGTATGTGCCATTTTGCATAAGGTTGACTATCAAAGTGACAAAATACACATTTAAGAACATTAAATAAAAAAAAAAAAAAAAAACCTTGTACAAATGCATGTCACATGCTCTTGAAAAATGTAAGTACCTTAACTTGAAGGACAAATACATAAAGCAAAAGGAATATACATATAGCCCAAATGGCTTTTTGTAAAAAAAAAAAAAGAATCACAAGACCCATTATCACTCATTTTGTGATACTTTGCAGAACTTCTTTTGCTGCCCTTCTACTCCATAGGAGGTTCCAGTCCTGCCCAAGCTTGCCTTAATTTTTAGTCTATGTGCAACATTTGTTTATATATACACACCTTTCATGCCAAACAAAATGTATAGCGGTAAAATTTATGAGGCAATGAGGGGAGGATATTAAGTAAAAAGCAAATATTTATGGATCTGGGCAACATTAGCTAAGAGGGGAATATCATCCTAATAAACTGTATTAAAGGAAACCTAAATGGAAACAAAGAAATTTGATATTTAAAATAAAGGAATTCTGTAGTTTACAAATACAAACCCTTGTAGCTTCTCTGTATTATATATAATGTACTGGAAGGTGTATGGTAGAATGTTCCCTCATGAGCCTTGCAAGAGGCAATAGTCAACTTCTTCCTGACTCACTTTTGTTAAAGCTGCATATTTCAAAATTACACTGAGTAGTTAACTTTCAGAACACATTTGTGTTACAGTTTTGTAGACTGATTACATTTCTGCAAACAATTACACGAGCATTAGTTAAAATGACACATTATACACTCAGGAAGAGCCTGCAAGGAAAAAAGTGGTATACATATTTCTGCATTATTTTAATCCGTTACTTTGCCACTTTCAAATGGGGGGGAAAAAAAAGGACAAAAAAACAAGATATACAGTATACCAAAATAATTTCCTATACTTCCAAAACAGCAGCTTAATATTGCAGTAATCTTCAAAAATGTGTTCTATCCTGGTCTGATGCCTCCATTTCTTTGAAGAGTCAAGTAGGAAGCAAATAACGATAACAAGTGAAAATTTTTATTTTCACTTGTAAGTTTGTTGGCAGTTTTCTTGATTCTTTGATATATTTGCATGTCACCGTTTCACCTTAGCATCTTCCTTTATACGCCAAATCATCAGTTCCATGCAAGAGCAGGCATCTTCACTTGAGTCATGTCCTTCCACTAGCAGGAAGAGAAGAGAAAAGGGCTAGATTGGCAATATTATTGATTAAACTTTAAATATGAAATTACTGCTAATAAATAACAGTGAAATTATGCAGAAGATTTAAAATAATCACTAAATAGTGCAATTTACATAAGAGTTAACATTCATAAGTGTAATTTGCACAATAATTCAGTTTTAAGAATTTCTCAGAACTAAATAAGACCAATATAGAGTTTTCAATAAGTACACTATAGGACAATGCTTGCCCCCATGGGAATGGTACCACAAGAAAAAAAAAAAAAAAGACTGTAGGCAAGCCAATTGAGACTATATACAGTCAAAAGTGTTCTAGTATAGTCAAAATCAGCCAGTGTCAATATCTCAAGTAAATATAGCCAAGATTTTATGGTTCTGGCCTCTGCGGAGTTCAATAAAAATCGCATGGTCAACATCATACTGTATTAAGGAGTCCTTTCTATACTGACTCTGTGCCATTGCCGGAGTCAGTTTTTTTTAGATATTCAAGGTCAAAGTGTACATCATGCGACCTTAAAATGCAGAAATCAATATTTAAATACAAAAATATCCTTTCACTTCCAAAGAAGGCCATAATGTAAGGAAATGACAATCAGCATTTTGCTC
Organism: Crinia signifera; assembly: GCF_055691185.1. NCBI lineage: Eukaryota > Metazoa > Chordata > Amphibia > Anura > Myobatrachidae > Crinia > Crinia signifera. The sequence continues at coordinate 232,922,784 of NC_139217.1, read as the reverse complement.
ACAAACCCAGGAAAATGGAGAAAAACATTTAGTCAAATTATTTAAATCAAACAGATTCATATTCTACAGAACCATGTCTGAACGACAGTTATCGTCAGTTTCCAGATTTGGGGAGAATATTACTGATTTACAAATTACATTTGGTCTCATCCAGTACCTGATTTTTATTCCATTCAACCAACTAGTTGGATGGAAAGTTGGTCTAGTGCAGAGGTCCTCAAACTATTTTGCTCAGACAATAAAAATTATTACAGGACCCCAGCAAATTACTGCAGAAGGTCATCACATCACATGTGTAGTCAGCAGACAGGACATGCATGGTGCGGCATCCATTCACCTCGCGGACGGGGAATAGGCATGCACAGAGGCTGGGGGCAGTCCAGCAGCTTACCTTGGTTCTGGGCTTGCCCCCAGCATGACGATCAGCGGTCCCGTTGCATCGTTAGGCAGTCCCGGCGCTTGGTCATGTCCAACTGCCACCCCCTGCACCAGTGTGCAGTGTAAACTGTGCCGGCCCAGGAATTTTTTGGGTCGGCACCGCAGTGTAAACGGGGGAAATCCAGGATACGACCTGGATTGGGACAGTGTTCCAAATACCGGGTCGGATCCGGGATTTTGGTGTAAAAGTGGTATAAGCTATGCTGCCCTGTATTTGTACTTCCCCTTTTGGTCAGTGACGTAACTGCTATGGGGCCCGGCCACTTGGGGGGCCAGAGGCCAAGCACGCTATCCCCTGCACCCATCAGAATAGTGGGGATTTTTTTACATTAAAAAGGTGTGCCGCAAGGGCTGAGGCTGCAGCGGTGCGTCTGCCCTGTGGAAACCCCCACCCTCCCCCTCAACCTCCGGTCAGCGGCAGTGGTCACGCAGTGTAGATAGAGGTGGACCAGCTGATCCAGCACTCTCCTACCCCATTCTGATGCTGCCGGGCGGGACGGCAGGATCTAGGCCACGACGGAATAACAGAAAAGAAACTGAAACCCTGCCCGACATGCAGGAGGACCAAAGACCCGGCACAGACATGTGTGAGGATCAGAGACCTTGCGCCGATGTGCAGGAGACCCAGCACTGAGGAGGACACCGGCCACCACTGCTGCAGGACCAGGTACAAAGCACTGCTTGCACTGGAGGGGGACATTGCACGGTACATAATGTACCTGGTGGGGATGGGATTAGAAGTTAAAAGATGATGCCGGTCTCAGCCATTGCAAACCCCTACCCCCCTCCTCTCTTTCTGTGTCCACTCATTTCCTCTCTCTCTCTCTCCCTTACCCTCACTGGCTCCTCCACATTTCTTCTCACCTCCTGCCCCCCTCTGTTTCACTTCTCTCTCCCCCTGTCCTTTCAACCCTCTCTCACACTCCCACTCCATCTCTCTGCCCCTAGTCTCTTTGAGGTTGTCTCATTATGGTACGCAGTGAATAGCATTGGGGAGTGGGGGGCTATTTTAGTCAGCACGCTAAATTGGAGAATGCTTGTACTCGAGGGTGTGTAGTCACGAGTATCAGATTTTTCAAGTTAAGTGCGCCGCGGCGATGCTATTTATGCCGCATTAGGGCTTAGAACAGCATCGCCACCCTACTTTTGCTGGATTTCTGCTCACATCCCCGGAGGGTTCAAGCCGAAATACACTAGTCGGATTAGATTCTGATTAGAATAGCTACCAATGCTTTTCAGAGCGCATCTTATTGAATCAAACCCTTTATATTCTCTCACTTTCAGTCCCCAGTCTCTCTTGATCTCTCTCTGACCCTATTCTGTCTCTCCTCCTTATCTTTCACCTTTTTCCCCATCCTCCTTTTTCTGGTCCGGCCAGTCGGGATCCCGATGTTGGGATAATGGGATAATGACTGTCTGGATCCCGACTGTTGGAACCCTATGCCACACCCATTCAATAAGACAGGAGAAGGCAATAAAATCTGTGCAAAGTCCTCCTGGAAGAAAGTCACATATTAGGAATGGAACATAACATACACTTAAAGCTGCATTACAGGGAAATTGTCTAAGATGATCTGACAGGGAAGCATCCATATCCTGCTTCTATGAAAGTAATCAATTGCTTGGAAGCGATTTAAAGTTGTGGTACTTCTGTACTTTCACGGCGCCAGCATGGCGCCGCGCGTCAGAGTCCCCTAGCGGGGCTCGCTTCGCTCGCCCACGCTGCGGGCTCGGTGGCTCTGGCGCCGTGAAAGTAAAGAAGTACCAAAGTTGTTTCCTGCCGATTCAGGCATGGGGATCAAATGTGTTGACAAGCCAGTCAAGTCAGTTAGTGAAATGAGACCAAAGTTGGCAGCTATGACATACCTATTAAAATTAGCTGTGTGAAAAACTTATCTAGGGTTATAACAGTTATATGGAATCAAATGGTACCACTCGCATTACAAATTATGAATAACATTTTGCACAGATTTAAAGCTCAAATAAATATTGATAATAGATTAATGCTTACCACTATCTTGAATAATCCTTTTAAGGTGGTCAGCCATTAATGAACGAAGAGCACGCTTGTATGGCAGTCCCAAGCGGTGTGGGAAGACGACAGCTGTATCAACCACGGTTGGATGAATTAGCTGAAAAGAGAAAATGAACGATTATTATATAGATGTATTTACATTAAGGAGGGTATTCAATTAGCCTGAAAATTATTTAGGAGCAAAGGAAAGAATCCTATTAGTACTGTATGCATGGACAAAAAAATGGTAAAATGCCAACATTCTGCATGGGCCAGCAACAGAGGTTTAGAATTAGGGGGAATTAGACCCTAAGGCAGGGAAGGGGGAACCGTTGGCCCTCCGGCTATTTTTGAACTGCACATCCCAGTATGCCTTGCAAGTGTTCGCATGTGCAATTTGCAAAACTGTACCGGGACATGCTGGAAGGTCAAAGGTTTCCCATCTCTACCTTAAGGGAAGGGATAGGGGTTAGTGCAGTGGTCAGGGAACTCGGTCCTCATTACCCCACATAGTGCATGTTTTGCAGGTCTCCTCACAGAATCACAAGTGAAATAATTAACTCCACCTGCGTACCTTATAAAATGTGTCCGAGTAATTAGTACACCTGTGCACCTGCTGTGTTACCAGCAAAACATGCACTGTGTGGTGTAATGAGGACAGAGTTCACTGACCACTGGGTTAGTGGTTAGCCACAATTATGACCAGAAGTAAAACAGGATGCACCCGAAGTCATTCTCATGATACAGCCAGATCCAGAAGACTCCATTGGGAATTCAGCTATCAATAAGACCACCAGGAACGTTTCGTCAACTTAACAACTATAGCCACATTCTAAATGAATTACACCCCAAGGATTACACCTTACTGTTTTCCTAATGGGGCCTACACAGTGATTTGGGTAATTTTCTAAGCGATCTAGTCAGATTGCTTAGAAATCTACCCAAAATTGCTCTGTGTGTAGGGGACACAGTGATGCTCGTTGCTATCGTCTATCTAGATTTATACTACGTGTTCTCACCGGAGAAGATTGGTCATGCCAGATCGCTCAGCCCACATCCCTGGTGCATCGCTGTGTGCTGAACTATCTAGCACCACTGGCACACATTGCTCTGTGTGTACGTCCCATTACTTGTTTTATGTTACAATTCATGCAATGAGAAAAGTCATAGGATACAATATCAAGTAACTGAAGTTACTTTCCTTTTTTTCCTTTTAAACTAACTGTAAATGCACAGCGCAGCAGTATACAGTACAACAAACATTAACATTGGAGAACATATCCTGATAAAAACACTAAGGGTCATACAGATGTAGCCACGCTCATCGATCTGGCCACTTGTGCTTGGCGCGACAAATTCGCACAATCTGATAACCCAGCGCGTGAAAACACCTGCAGCTGTGGACCAACCCAGTGACAATACCAGCACTGGTGACCGATTCCAATGTGAACATTTATGTCTAATTCTACCCTGAACGACAGAATGATAGCATGAAGAAATTCCCTGTGTAACCCGGGAATACTCAGGTACCAGTCAAGTGCCTTGCAAAAAGATAATGGGTACCATCAATAGTCTGGTTCCTAAATCAGGAAGAAGCGGACACAGAAACCCATCATGAGACAAAGAACTTAAATTAAGATCCTGGAGGCCAGAAGATAGCAAATGACTCCGACAGCACCTGCTCTGACCATACCTTGGAGCCGGTCATGGTTCCTTTCCATGCCGTTAAATTGCAGTCAATATGCTGCACTGGAGGCTCCCAACCTCAGAACCTGGAGCCCCAGAAGTGAAAGGAAGTGAGAAACAGAATGAAAAGCAAAACATACTAGACTCCCCCTTAAGAGGAGTGCTGGACGGGGTCTGACAGTCGGGATCCTGACAGTCATTTACCCGACGTCAGGATCCCGACTGTTAAAACAGACAGATGGGTTCCCGACGGCCACCAGTTATTCTCCCTCGTGCGGGTCTACAACCCCCATAGAGGCGGAATAGAATAGGTGGCAAGCATAGAGAGCCACCGTGCCTGCAGCGTGGCGAGCGAAGAGAGCCCGCAAGGGGCTTTGTTGCGGTCACCATGCTGTCTAAGTACGGAGAATCGGTATCCCGACATCGAGCTAATGACTCCCGGGATCCCGACTGTCGGAACCCTATACCACACCACTTAAGAGCAGGTATTTCTGTAGAAGGGATTCTGAATCATTCAGTTTACGAAGTCTGCACTATCAGGTACCCATTGTCATGGTGAACGGGATGGGTAATAAACCTTTGAATACAACTTCCTTGGTGGAACGGAGGGCCGGATCATTGTGTCATACCACACAAAGATGACATCAACATCAGAGGGCCATGAGACATTAGCTGCCTGTACTGAGGACAAAAATGCAACCCAACTGGCTAGGCATGATATTGGAAGTGGCGTCTAGCTGCGTAATCTGTCGAGCCTTTGCATCAACAGCTGCACAGACAAATGGAAGGATTGACAACCATTGTAATGGTTAGCGTTACTGCCTCACAGCACTGAGGTTATGGGTTAGATTTCCACCATGGCCCTAGCTGTGAGGAGTTTGTATATACTCCCTGTATATACTCCCTGTGCTTGTGTGAGTGTCCTCTGGGTACTCTAATTTCCTCATTTAATCCAAAAATGTAGTACTTGGTTAATTGGCTTTCAACAAAATTAACCCCAGAATGTCTGTGTGCGTGTACACGTGGTAGGGAATATAGATATTGTAAGCTCCACTGGGGCTGGGACTGATGTGAATGGACAAAATTCTGATAATAATCAACATAAATCATACTGGTTGTAATGATGTGAATTGGGAAAAGGACAATGATATTTTCACTAGTTTCTTCCTGGGTGCAGTAGCGTACGCAGGGGGGGGGGGGGGTTTGAGTACCCAGAAACCCCCCTAGGAGTCTAAGGGCCCTAGGCTGAAAGCTGAGGGTCCCCTCTTTCCATGGGTACAAGAATTAAAAAAAATCGGCCCTTGGGAACCGGAGATATCTGACGTCAAAGCAGTGGACCCCATCCAAGCCTGTTAATTGCTCTTCCCAGTCAGATATTTCAGGTTCTGTCTGACTTAGAGTTTTTCTGAGGGTATATTCCAAAAGCTGGGACTCTCCCCCTTTGAGGGATACTAGGAGCTTGTCTCTACTTTGCCGAGAACCAGAGATATCAGCCTTCCAGCAGCTGGTTACTGCTCCAGCTCCACACACCTGATATGTAGTTTTATATACTCGTTGGCAGATTGCTCTGCCTCCTGAACTCTCATCCCCTAGTCCCAAATACCATTTGGTAGGTGGGATTCTCTAGTTTTTAATTCCAAAATCTTAGAAATCTATATCTGGGAACTGGAGATATTTGCAGTCAAGCAAGCTGTCCACCCACCAGGAAATTATGAATAAGCCTACTCCACTATACATCCCTCCTCTGCATATTAAACATCCTCTACCACCCTGGAAGTTATGTATCAGGGCCCCTTCATTCAGCCCAATGCCCCCTTCTCCCACCCCATCTCCCACCATCTGTGCAGTAAAGGGGTAATTAGTGGAAATTACTGATCCAGGCCCTACATGCTGAGCGGTTGATATAATACCACCTACCACCCGGGGACATCAAAGCTTCCCCCACCCCTACCACTGGAGGATTGGTAGGTGCCCCAATACATTGCTATGCCCAGGGGTCTACACTGCTGTTGACGCCCCTGTATGTATGTATGTATGTATGTATGTATGTATGTATGTATGTATGTATGTATATATATATATATATATATATATATATATATATATATATATATATATATATATATATATATATATATATATATATTTTTTTTATTATTATTATTATTTATATACATTTGGTATATATATAATACTTATCGGCATATACTGGGTCACCTAAGTGTTCATCTCCGTGCTTTGCTCCGCCCCTCTGGAAACCCCCTTCTGAAAATCCTGCGTTTGCCACTGGGGTAGGCATTCTATACAATGTTTGACAGCATTTGGAATTGTTATTATTAATATTTTATTTATATAGTGTGCTTTCTCCAACAGGATACAGACAAAAACAATGCACATAATAGAAGACGTAAGTAATACAGCAGTAGGCAAATCACAAACCTAAAAAGAAAATCTTGAACACCGTTCGCATAATGCAAGATTGGTGCAGGCATTTTGGTTAATAACTTCCACAGGTTTTGTATTCCACCCTCACAGGGTACCAGGTGAGGCAGCCATGTTGGGAGCACTGCCTAGATTACCCTGGGTGGAATAGTCTACTCTTTGAAGAGATGACACAAAATGGGGTGATTGCACTCAGAATAGGGTTCTACCAAAAACAGTCAAGTCCATGTATTTTTCATCCCATTCCTAAGTGTACCAGATCAGGCAGCAATGTTGGAGCACTATGAAGGTTACAGGTTTTTTTTTTTAAACACATTCTGTAACAGAGCACTTACACCGATTTACCATTACCCTTTATGGTAAATAGGATCTATACTTTTCTTATACTTATTGCTTTCATACATGTACGAGTGTGCTTAAATAAACGTATGTGTTTTATTGGTGAAAAGCCTGTAAAAAGAATCTTTACATATTGTACAAAAAATGGCACATTACCTTTAATGCATAAAGGTCACTTTCCAAGCTATGTCCTATTAATATGGTATCACAGCTGAACATACAGAGTAAGACAGCCTGAACATCACGAAGAGTAATACTAGTGTTTTGCAGATCCTCTTCAGTCACACCAGAAAACCTAAGAGAAAGGTTATAAAATAAATTCCAAACAAAAATAGCAACAGGATTTAGCTCATATAAACCCTCAATAGGGGTCTATCCATAGTAATTTGGTAGTGGAATACCAAACACAATATTTGATTTCATCAAACACCTAAAGAGTAGCTTTTAGACCTTATCTTTAGGGGATATTTTTATTTTATATGCATACTAATATTTAACCTAACACTTGTGATTTCCCAGTGATCTAAGGCAGTGTTTTTCAACCCCTGTGCCGTGGCACACTAGTGTGCCATTGAGCTGTTCTCAATGTGCCCCCTGATCTAGAGATGCCCAAACCAGTTTACAACCACCACCAGTTCAACTGTTATTTACTGGTCTCTTCTTTTCATGTAAAGGGCCAATGTATTTTATTTTTGTTACCTGTGGGGACCAGTGTGATTGTTTTTTATATGGGGGCCAATAGGTTTTTTTTTTGTCCTGTGGGGATCTCATGGTGTGCCTTGGCAATTTTAAAATCTTATTTAGTGTGCTGCAAGGTAGAAAGGTTGAAAATCACTATCTAAGGACTCCATTTGGAAGGCACTTGCACATTTTTCGCAAATTAGCCACTAGATTTAAAGCTACAATAATGAAGGCAAAACAAACCGGATGTTTGCTTTTAAACTAATTGGCCCTTTAAGGTTATGGGCCGTATCACAGAAAATGAAAATCTTATATCTGGGCCTGACTCATATGCACAAAGCATATTACGCACTTCACTACCATACCAAAAATATAGTAAATAATGGTGTTAAAGAATCATATAAACAAGTGTTTCAGACTTATCTTTGATCATGTTTATTAAAAAAAAAAAAACACCCCACAATCATGATAAATAATATGATTACAGTTGATACGGATTAAGGTTAAAGTTCTGAGGCGTGTGTTCAAAACAAAAACCTTTAATTGCTGCACATGTACTGTACCAGTATCATTTGTGGTAAATTCTGATTTGCAGTGCTAAACAGAATTAACACACATTGGAGCTTTGTGGCAACAATCATCTAGCTTCAGAATACATACAGATAGTGGTAGATGCTCAATTAGTTCAGTAACATTACCCAGGTGCATGAGGGAGGGGTTAATACTGGGTAAGTAAAACAATAAATTTTTTTCCCTCAGCACACTGAGTAATGTTAGTAACCAATCTTGAACACTACATGATAATAGAATTCAGAGATATTGGTTACATATAATTTCGCAGGTGTATGCTATGCCCCCAATCCGCGTCAAGGCTTCTCTGTATGTTGGGGGTCCCTAGCGCTATATCTAGGTGCAGGGTGTGGCACCCCAAAAACTATCATGAGCTAGGAAGCCAGTGAGATATATATTAATATAGCCCAGTAATAGTAGTGAATAATATAATTAGCCACACTTTGATAACTTTACACAATGGACCTTGTTAAGGTCAGTCCGGTCAGAGCAACCTTACATATGCATGCACCTTCGGTCCTGCATGCACCTTCGGCCGGCGACCATTGAAAGATGTGGGATGTCTTAGTGGCATGCAAAAGGATATTTATATAAAACATCCATTCGCAGCCATTGCGAATAGTAGACCGACTGGATGGGCTGGGTGGCTTTAGTGCGGCATGCCCTTACATTATATTAACACTTTTCCCTCACTAACACTATCTCTATCCTATTTTAATTACATTTCATTTATCTCTCTCTTTATATATAGCTTCGGCTTCTTATCATATATTATTAACACTTAGTATATCACTGGCATGCCGCGCTGGGCTTCCCAGCTTATGATAGTTTTTGGGGTGCCGCACCCTGCACCTAGATATAGCGCTAGGGACCCCCAATATACAGAGAAGCCTTGACGTGGCTTGGGGGCATAGCATACACCTGCGCAGGTATATGTAACCAATATCTCTGAATTCTATTATCATGTAGTGTTCAAGATTGGTTACTAATATTACCCAGTGTGCTTAGGGAGAAAATGTCTTGTTTACTTACTCAGTATTTAACCCCTCCCTCATGCACCTGGGTAATATTACTGAACTAATTGAGCATCTACCACTATCTGTGTGTATGTTGTTAGAGACAGAAGGGAGCCCATATTAGGAGGAGATGTGGGCCGTGATATGCCACATGGAGTAGTCTGGGGTTGCTCCAAGGTAGGTAGCCCTTAGTTTGGATATATCAAGTAAGGAGCCATTATCATGTGGCTCCTTGCTAATTAATCATAGACCCAATTTAGGGTAACGGTGGTGTGGGGTGCGGTGCTCCTGGACTGGATGGGCTGGGTGGCTTTAGTGCGGCATGCCCTTACATTAACACTTTTCCCTCACTAACTATCTCTCTCCTATTTTAATTACATTTCATTTATCTCTCTCTCTCTTTATATATAGCTTCGGCTTCTTATCACTAATTATTAACACTTAGTATCTCACTGGCATGCCGCACTGGGCTTCCCAGCTTATGATAGTTTTTGGGGTGCCGCACCCTGCACCTAGATATAGCGCTAGGGACCCCCAATATACAGAGAAGCCTTGACGCGGCTTGGGGGAATAGCATACACCTGCGCAGGTATATGTAACCAATAACTCTGAATTCTATTATCATGTAGTGTTCAAGATTGGTTACTAACATTACTCAGTGTGCTGAGGGAGAAAATGTCTTGTTTTACATACCTAGCTTCAGAATACACTGCAGGGAAATGCACACATTAAAAAAAGGAACAATGCTAAATCAAGGACAATCACACAATTATGCTCTCAAATTCACCTGGTGTTGTAGTCCACAATCTTGTTATCTGGTTGTACAAAAGTGTCATAGACCACCTTAAGCTGAGAGTTAATGACAGTAACTCGTGTGAGCTCTAGTCCTTTTATAGTGTAACACTGTATAGAAAAGGGATGGAGAATGAAACACAGCAAAGGTAAAAAACACATGACACCTCCTATTTAGTGAATGGAAAGAAGACTATCATGTATTCTTGTATGAATAGTTAGAACTCAAGTAGCATTTCACTATAATGAGGGGCCTACACATGTAGCGATTGTGACCGTGATCTGCACACAGGCGATCTATGGGCCCTACACACAGGGCAATTTGTTTATTTTCCAAGCGATCTAGTGAACTCTAGTCAGATCACTACGTGTGTAGGCCTCATTAGTTGCTATATTAAGAAACATCTGACAGTGACATTTTAAAGGTGGTTGCAGAGTATGCAGTGATCTCCCTGCATGCACTAGAGCAGATAATGGTTCAGCGATCGAGCACAGGAAAAGTGGACACAATTTCAGGATTCATCATAGAACTGCTTTACCCAGAAAAGTAATCCAACGGTTTGGCACACAATTACTGAAGTGCAATCAAATTCTGGGCACAAAAATGTAATCTTAGAAATATTTTGCCCTCTATAACTTACACCCTTCCCCAGTATAATATAAAATATTGATTGTGTTGTGTATATTAAATACAATTGTGTTTTTTTTTTCACTTTTACTTGTTTAATACCTAAATTTACTATATATATATATATATATATATATATATATATATATATATATATATATATATATATATATATATAGTATTACTAATCTAATTCAGGCAACAAATCTTATCATATGTTAAAAATCAGGCTTGAAGTCAGAAGACTGGAGGTATCCAAATAATGACTTCAAGAGCGTGGTGCGATCCACAGAGACAGCCAAAAACATCTATGATTATTGAAAAGAACCAATTTGCGCCCAAAGTTCAGTAACTATGACTGAATGTAGTGGTTTGTTCGCAAAGAAGCAAACGGAAGAAAGAAAAAGCTTTTGGACGCACTCTTAATAGGTCATATAATTATTATAACATAACTTTTAATGAGATCTTCTAAAATAAGGTGACGAGAACAAATGAAAAAAAAACATGAAAAACGAACTTAAGAGAAATATATAAGGAAAAGATGTAGTGTGATTGGATCAATGGCCTCCTGTGTTCATCACGCTTTCATTTCCATTCATCGCATGACGTCTATGTCAGCATTGATGTTTTCTACAATGTGACCTGAGGCGAAGTGAATTGTTTTAATCCCTTCATATAATAGAAGTTTTATATACAATTTTTTGTTAGTTACTAAGGGAATCGATGCCCCAGCAGCAGTGATACAAATATTATTTATATATAGCTTATGCAGTAGGCGTTTCCAGTGCAATTTTTTGGTACAACATTCCCTTTCTCTATACCACACCAGGTGTTCCACAGGGGTCTCCCACCTGGCTGCTATCCTGGCCCTTCACTGCTTGGCTTCCAAGTTCGAGAAGTTTTGGGCAGACCAGTGAGGTGTGGTGGTATTCATAGGGCTGAGTTCACCATGTTATGATCGCCTGGTTAACTGCATTTTGAGCATACAAGGTATATACTGTACTGGATACAATCCGACATATAGACCTGTAAATCTTTAAATAATTGAAAATGAAAAACAGTTGTAAATGAGAGCAAAAGTATGTATACCAGGGTTCAAAATTAACGTTCTTTGTTAGGATGAATATTAGGTCAGTTCCTATGGTAGTATGGTTACGTTTTTACCATCACTAAAGTCCTTGTAGTCTTAAACTATACACGGCAGGGTCATGAGCAAAGTTCCTTTTTTGAAAACTACAGAGTCCCTCCTTGTAACAGTTTTGCCTCTTCAGATATAAAATCTACTTTTTGCAATGCAGGAGGTCAAAGTTAACAGCAGATATAGGGGCCCCGGTGGAGTTTTTTGTTATGTTAAGCCCTGTTAGGTGCAGTGTGTGAGCATAGATAAAGAGTCTCTCAATTTTTGATAGCAGATTGAGGGCATCAGTACCTTGGTGCTGCCTAAAGGCAAGGCGACAACTGTAATTATTATTATAGCTTAATGCTGATCACAGTAAATAGACACAATGGAGCGTCTCTCAGCTGCTATTGGCCGGCTGAGGACGCCAGTACCTTAGTGCTGCCTGTGGGCAAGACCACCTTCTTAGGGCAGTATTCAATGAGAAAAATTCTACGTGTTTTATGGAGAATTTTTGCTTTTTTCGCCTTGGACGGAGCATTTTGCTCTCCAAAAGTGAACCACCCTATTCAATGTGAAATATTCGCCGTCTTTCTAAGTGATTTTCGCCGTCTCTCTCTGTGTAGAAATTCTCCATCTTTTGATGGAGAGCTGGAATGTGAACTTTTAAACTAAAAGGTTTTTTTTTTAAATTTTGGTGTAAAAAAATCAGGTTTTTTTTTCTGTGAAGTGGCATGTTATTTTTATTCATGTGCTTATATTATAGCACATGAATATATATTTAATTTTACACAGTGCAGCCAGCAGGGGGCCGGAGCGCTCGAGCCGCTCATTAGATATTCATATATTCACTGCACCCGATCGTTAACATGCACGATCGGGTGCAGGGAATACTGGGTTCCCTGCTGGCTATAGGGGGGGGGGGGGGGCAGCCTGTGCTGCCTGGGTCCCGGGGAGCCCTCCTCCCCTCCACATTCCTCTGGAGCAGCCAGGGAGACTTTAATCTCTCTGGCTGCTTCCGTCCCCCGGCTCCCTGAAAAAGCTCCCTGCCGCGGACGCTCGTCCGCTGCAGGGGTTAAGACTCGCCACGAGTGGCGGCGAGTCTTAAATACATTGAATAGTGGGAGCAGGAGGCTCCAGAACAGGGAGAGTGCATGGCGAGAGAAAAAATCTCTCGCCATGCACAGAGAATTTTTTTCATTGAATACTGCCCTTAGAAATGGATATTATGGCTTAATGCTAATCCCAGTGAGTGAATATAGTGGAGCGTCTTCCAGCTGCTCTTTGGCAAGTTGGGGACGCCCTTACCTTAGTGCTGCCTGCGGGCAAGACCACCTCTTTAGGTATAATGTCATCTTGCTGATCACGGTGAGTAGGCACTGAGATAGGCAAGGCATCTCAGCTGCTAGTTGCAGACTGAGGACTCTAATGTTCTATCATCACCTCCAGGCGCTCAGCTGCTAGTCAAGGACTGAGAGCACTATTGCTCTTACTGTCGCCTCTGGGCGCTTGTTGCAGGATCTGGAGAGGTTGCTCAGCTGCTATTTGCAGGCTGAGAGCACTGTTACCTTACTTTCACCTCCGTGCGCTGAATGCGGGTCCAGTGAAGCTTGGGATCACTGTGGCGGTCTGGAGGTGACAGTGCTTGGGGGTTCCTAGGTGGATACACTGATGCTGGGGTGTCCATTTAGACACGTGTTTCGCAGTGGATGGCTTTCTCAGTATGCGCCATCTTGATTGAGGGCAGTTTGCCCTTGCTCTTGTGTTAGATTGAGACCAATCATCAGTATGGTGGATTGATTGACATATCTTTAGACCAAGGAAAAGGGAGTAGAAATAATGACGACCGAAGGCTGGTTTTTAGCTGATTGCAAGCAATACACAGTTGCTGGTTATTTGAGACAATTTATTATTTTTGACTGAAGACATTGTAACTTCATGTTAATTTATATTGCAAGTTATATTGGCTGCTGTCCATAGCTTTATGCTCGTCTCAAAAAGTTACTGGTAGTTAATTAGGTATCGGTTATAGAATATACAAATAGTATGGAATTTGTTAGCACTGTGAAAGAGGATCATAAGGCGCAAATATATAGGTCAAAAGACGTAGATTTTCTTGTAAACTGTTAATGTGCAGATAATAAGCTGAATGAACTGCAATTGGAGTAGGTGTTTTGGAAATGTAATTTTATATATAAAAGAAGTGATATATGTGATGGCAAATCTCAACAATTGTTTGCCTGTATTGTCGATTAATCTTAGTGCTGTAATGAGTTGTGCTAATTGAGGGGTGCTGTAGGCAAAAAAAGCCACTGCTCATCCATCCATAAGTAGACACTCGTGAGGAAATTGAACATACCCAGGAGTTAGTGTGTGCACGAGTGTTGTTAACACTTCTTGCAGGAATATAAAAATTTTTTTTTTGTTTTAGAACAGGAGAGAAAAGAGGGCTGCTTTTATGAGGAATGCACTGATAATTAAAGAGTAATAAAATATAACCTTTAATGATTTATTAATATTTCCCAAATTACTGTATGGGAACCTTGGTTGCAGTGAAAGATAGAGGTTAAAAATATAGACATACAAACATGTACACAATGTGCTCAAAGAAAGAAATTTGGTGTATTAAAATTACACAAAGATCCGTTTTGAAAGATGCTTGTTAAGTTGTAGACAGTGATGATGTGTCTCAATCTAGTAATCCCCTTGTATGTAAATTGTTTTTTATGTGGTACAGTGTGATATACACTGACCGCGAGATAATGCAAAGGTCTAGTGTGCTGTAAGGTTTTAAATGTTATCCCTGTGTCCTGTTGATACAAATCAATTTATATCACTTATGCAGTGGTCTCTTGATGCCATCTACTGGTTCATCAATTAAGCTGCATTTAAATTTTTACCATTCATTATGACAGTCTTTTACTGCCACCTACTGGTTTATTGAGTACGTTGCATTATATTTGTGTGTTTCATATATCAGTCAGAACAGGACCTCCTCTGATTATCAGATGTTTTTATACGACAATCAGGGGGATCACCTGTGCAGCACTCAGGGGGATATCTCTATAGTACTTTAATGTACATATTTTGTAGCAGGGTTTATATCTTCCCCTGTTTCTCCTAAGATACAATTGCACCTGGTTATTTACACCTGATTTGTACTACTGCCTGTCTCTCCCTAGGTGCTATAATTCTGCCTAGTATCTGGGCAATCTTGTGGTACAATATTACACTAACATCACATTATTACATCAGGCTAACAAACATTTCAAAAAAGGATTTCATGCCAACGCTAGAGTTTCACTGACTAACTCAGCTTTGTCAAGCTTGAGTCAGTCATAGCATAGCATGATGTGTCTTCCAATTGTCTATTTGCCTCCTTCAAATATAATGTGGTTGGCTATAGAACGATGTTACCCCCCCCCCCCCTTTATCAAAGGGTTTCATTATCACATTGTCCCACTGTTTGATTTCTCGTATGGCTTTGTTTTGTTCCTTACTGATGTTGCTCCTATATTGTGTGCATTTCTTCTTTTTGTAGAGCTTATCCTAGTCTCGTGAGACTAAGTTAGTGAAGACTTTAACTTCGGGACATATGTTAGAGGGTGGAAAAATGTGGATCGGTTTTTAGACGTGGGTCTTTTCTTTGATTTCGTGAGTACCAAGTTATCATAGAGTTCCTCCAGTGCCCTGATAGCTTCCTGTTCTTGATTGGTCCATGTGGCGTAAGTGGAGTCTTCTTTCTTTCTGAAGTAGAATTTAGTGAGTAGTAACTTGCGACTAAATAGTTGGAGATCAGTTTCCCACTGGAAACGATCAAAAGTGGTGGTAGGGCAGAATGTCAAACCTTTCTATAGCACGTGTTCTTGTATCTCTGTTAGAACATGTTGTGATAAATGAATTATCTGTAATTCAGATGATTCTCCCCTTCCCTGCCCCTCAGTGGGTATCAATTTGGTGTCCGAGATTCCCATCTGGAGAAGTCCCTGTTTGAAAGTCTGTTTGGTCTCGATAAAATTTACACTTCTTGGCTTGCTGACTATGTGCTTTAACAAGACTGGCCACCTTGATACTGTTTCTGTAGGTGACCGTTGTTGACCCCTAATAAAAATATAATTGAAAAAAAAATGTATTCTTCTTTCGCTCTATGGTGGTCTTCTCAAATTCTTCAAGGTCTTTTTTGTTCCTGGGAACATTTGAGCAAACTTTTTACCACTTTTATTTTAGATTTTCGGTGTAGAGTTCGAAGGCAGGGAAGGTCTTGGGTCTAAGGCCTCTTGGTGTGTTCTTCTGTCGACAGTAATTTTCTAGGCTTGTGAAGTCCCAGTTAACCCTAGTTTGACGTTGTAGGGTATATTTCAATTTGGTTAGATCAACCGTCCAATTTGAGTCTAAAATGGTTTCACTAACATTAGTAGGAAAGAAAGATTGTCTGTCCTTCATTTTGTTGTAGTTCATTCTTCAGGCTGAAGCTAGACATCTGATTCAAAGGTGATGATTGGGCTACTATTGAGAAGTATTAGGTTGAAATAAACCTTATTGAAGATCTTTTATAAGGGTATGAATACCAAATGGTCGTGCTGGATCCAAGAGCTGAGAGAGAGACCTCAGTGGGCGATGCAGACTTCAAGAGTGTGGTAGGATTCACACAGAAAGCAAAAAACATCATATTATTGACGGATGAACAGTGGCTTAGGGATTTATGCTGAAGCATCTGCTCCTCCCCCCCCCTTTTTACTCTTCCCTCTACACACATACCATCATCATATCTTTTTTGCCTACAGCACCCCTCAATTCGCACCGCACTAAGATTAATTGTCAATACTGGCAAAACCGTTAGAGATTTGCCATCACATACATACTAATTGTATATTCTATAACAGATACCTTATTAACTACCAGTAACTATTCGATCTGAGCATAAAGCTATGGGCAGCAGCCAATAAAACTCACAATATTAATATCAAGTTACAATGTCTTTAGTCAAAAATAATAAATGGTCTCAAATAACCAGCAACAGAGTATCGCTTGTAATCAGCTAAAAACCAGCCTCCTGTTGTCATTATTTCTACTCCCTATTCATTGGTCTAAAGATATGTCAATCAGTCCACCATACTTATAATTGGTCTCAATCTAACACAATGGCAAGGACAAACTGCCCTCAATCAAGATGGCGCATACTGAGCAAGCCGTCCACAGTAAAACAAGTGTCTAAACGGACACCCCAGCAGCAGCATATCCGCCTAGGAACCCCCAAGCACTGTCACCTCCCGACCGCCACAGTGATCCCAAGCTTCACCGGACCCCGCATTCAGCGCCCGGAGGCGAAAGTAAGGGCAATAGTGCTCTCAGTCTGTGACTAGCAGCTGAGTGCCCGGAGGTGATAAGACATTAACGTCCTCAGTCTGCAACTAGCAATTGAGAGACACCTTGCTATCTCAGTCAGGCCCACCAGGTAGAGCACCACCTACCATCAGGAGCTCCCTGGTCAGGAGATCAACATCACTCCTATCAAGGAAACAAAGTGGCAACAACATCAAGCCCACCGGGTAGAGCACCCCCCAACATCGGGAGCTCCCTGGTTTGGAGACCAACAGTTCTCTCCTATCCATATTGCAATTGGCATTCTATAGGACAATCACCTGGAGGTAATATGGGAACGGACACAGGACATTGCCAAGACTGGACTGTGGGTGAATATCCCTGCTCTCATTATTTTACTTGTGAACCCCCCACTCTTTTTATTGCATTTTTATATTTATATGTACCTATTTTTCAAAATAAATGTTTTAAGTACACCTGTTGCACACCTCTTTTAGCGAGCGCGGTCTCAAATCCCCTTTTCTTCCTCTTGCTATCTCAGTGCCTACTCACAGTGATAAGCAAGAGGACATTATACCTAAAGAGGTGGTCTTATCCGCAGGCAGCACTAAGGTACTGGCGTCCTCAGCCTGCCAATAGCAGCTGAGAGACGCTTAATTGTGTCTATTTACTGTGATCAGCATTAAGCTATAATAATTATTGGTACTTATGTAGTAGCCGGATGCCCAATTAGCATGTGATGCGACTTTCTTATTCACTGCATTCCACCCTCGGGCGGTGCGATGCGATTGCATCGCAAAATCGCATGCGATTTTATAGGGTGCGATGCCATTGACTTTGCTATACATTTGTATGAGATGCAGTGAGATTTAGGCACCCCCCCACACACACTATTCACGCCACCCCGAAGCGTGGCGAGCGCAGGAATGCGTCCTCCCGACCTTTTCATACCCCCACTATCCACGTCGGCGTAGAGATGATTTTATATAGAGCCTAAAGCGTGGCGAGCCCCGCGGATTACCTTACATGTATTCCGCGTCTGCTCTCCACACTATATAAAATCAACTCCACGCGGGGTATGACGTTCTGCTGCGCTCGCCATGCTTCGGGGTGGCGTGGATAGTGGGGGGGGGGTGCCTAAATCTAATTGCATCTCATACAAATGTATAGCAAAGTCAATGGCATCACACCCTATAAAATCGCAGGCGATTTTGCGGTGCGTTCGCATGCGATGCTATTTTCTTACGCAGAATCACCCGCTAAGCTATTTTCTTAGTGGGCGCCCGGCTACTACATAAGTACCGTATTATTATTACAGTGGTGGTCTTGCCTTTAGGCAGCACCAAGGTACTGATGCCCTCAATCTGCTATCAAAAATTGAGAGACTCTTATCTTTGCTCACACACTGCACCTACAGTAACAGGGCTTAACATAACAAAAAACTCTACAGGGCCCCTATATCTGTGGTTAACTCTGACCCCCTGCATCGCAAAAAATAGATTTTATATCTGGAGTGGCAATACTGTCACAAGAAGGGACTCTGTTTATGACCCTGTCGTGTATAGTTGAAGACTACAAGGAATTTTGCGATGGTAAAAACTTAACCATTATAGTAAGTTTTATTTATATAGCGCACTTTCTCCAACAGGACTCAAGGCGCTTTACAGAAATTAAAAATAACAATTCACATACTGCAATACAAAGGGTTATCAGTACAAGGAACAGGCAACAATGGCAGTACAGATGTACATCACACATACAGATATGCACAAGACGCATTCGGATAAGGGGCACGAACATGGGGACACAAACATATTTACCGAGCTGTGCAGTACCCAGGCAGCCATTCAGCGGCGCCACATGGTGATTGCACAGCCAGTAACAGTACTGATATATATACTAGATGTACTCTAATGAGGGACACAGACATGGGGAACATAATACTGAGCTGTGCAGCACCCAGGCAGCCAATCAGCGGCACCACATGGTGATTGCACCAGCCAGTACTGTACATATAGAACACAAAAGAACAGTACAGGGTACACAGAACTAGACATAACACAATTAACCTCTTCAGTGGCAATCCCGAGAATTTTCCGGGCTGTGCCTCAGTGCCCAGTCTGGCAAGCCCGGAAAATTCTCGGGATTGCCACTGTTTGGAGTCGCTGCTGAGTTCACTCTGATCTCAGGCAGCATTGCGCTGCCCGGCTCCCTCCCCTCTGCGGCGTCGCCTCCTCCTCCCCTCCGGGTTTTCAATAGAAGTCCCCGGCGCCGGCTTATGACAAGCCGGCTGCCGGGGACAGCGATGCGGTGGGGGGTTGCGCAGGTCCGGGCAGCCGCTGATTGACAGTTCAGCGGCGCTGCCCGGACCCAGGGGGGTAGTGGTGGTTTTTTTTTTAAAGGGAGCGCTCCCCATAAAAAAACTCACCCAGTGGGGAGCGCACCCAAAAAAAAACCCACCACTGAAGGGGTTAAAGCACAATTCTTAGTACCCAATACAGCTGAGATATAAGGAAGTGAATGAGAATAGATGCAGGTATAGATTGTAGGTGAGTAAGAGAGCTGTAGTTGAAATACAAGAAGAGTGCTGTGAGAACAGGAGGGAGGAGGGCATTATACCATAGGAATTTACCTAATATTTATCCAAACAAAAAACTTTAGTTTTGAACCCTGGTATACATACTTTTGCTCTCATTTACAACTGTTTTTCATTTTCAATTATTTAAAGATTTACAGGTCTATGTGTCAAATTGTATCCAGTACAGTATATATGCTCAAAACGCAGTTAACCAGGCAATCGTAACGTGGTGAACTCAGCCCTATGAATACCACCACACCTCACTGGTCTGCCCAAAACTTCTCGAACTTGGAAGCCAAGCAGTGAAGGGCCAGGATAGCAGCCAGGTGGGAGACCCCTGGGGAACACCTGGTGTGGTATAGAGAAAGGGCATATTGTACTGGAAACGCCTACAGCATGAGCTATATATAGTATCTGTATCACTGCTGCTGGGGCATCGATTCCCTTAAGGCCCATACACACTGGGCGACTTTGAGCTGTAAATCGCTCAAAACAGCAGGTTTGAGCAGGCTTTCAGCTCAAAGCCTCCCAGTGTGTATGGGCCGGCGATGAGCAGTGAGCGCTGCTGCGTGCTCCCGCATCATCGCCGGGAAAGCCGTTCATCTGCTGGTTATACAGCAGATGAGCGGCTTTCAAGACGGCTTTGCATAGCGCTGCACTATGCAACACCGTCCACACCCCCTCCGTTGGTGCCGGGCAGGGGGAAAGCCGCTCAGTGTGTATGGACCTTCATTAAGTAACAAAAAATTGTATATAAAACCTATTATATGAAGGGATCAAAACCATTCACTTAGTCTAAGGTCACATTGTATGAAACATCAATTAAGACATAGACGTCATGCGCTGAATGGAAATTAAGATGTGATTAACACGGGAGGCCATTGAGCCAAATCACACTACATCTTTTGCTTATATATTTCTCTTGAGTTCGTTTTTTCATGTTTTTTTCATTCGTTCTTGTCACCTTATTTTAGAAGATCTCATAAGTAATTTGCTTCTTTGCAAACAAACCACTACATTCGGTATCCAAATAATACCTGCGATAGGTGATCGTGGATAAGCCAATTATCCCCGATTAGATGGTATGTGTAGGTGTACCCAAATCCCTGAAATCAGCCACCTCACTGAACCTGGGTGTTTTCGGGAGTACCTTTTTTTTCTCTCCTGGTGACCAAATTAGATAGCCCGAAATAAAAAATTGTAGAAAAACCATTCAGGAAAATCGTGAAAAACATCAGTTTGTTGCATCTGATGTATCTTCGGACTAATTGAATACCCCCATAGTCTCTTGAATACACAGGGTCCAGGTATATACCTTCTAGGGGTGTGAACATTTATTCATAACTATCTCAAGTGGAAAACATGTAACCCTGTAGTAAGGGCTATGGAGTCTGAAACAGAAATGTGGCTCTAGGCATCACTAAATGAAGGAGGGCTGGAACTAAGTATGCAGCTTCTGGTCTGACAACTCTCATAACAAAATGACAATGGTTAATTAGTGATTAGATCAGTGGTTCCCAAACATTTTTGAATCACGGCACCCTAGAGCATCAAAATATTTTCAAGGCACCCTTAGGCCAAATGCTTCTTATCGAGAAATTCAGAAAAAAAATATTAAATTAAGTGCATTGTGTCTATATGTCACAGTTCTGTGGTGAGGGACAGAATTTGCTTCTGTTTGTCCACATATGTTATAATTGGCAGCCACAAACACTGGTTTTGCCTGGTACATTGTCCATAAATAATATGAATTGATCTTGGTCCACCAACACAAGGCACCCCTACAAGTGTCCTGAGGCACCCTAGGGTGCCTAGGCACACAGTTTGGGAACCACTGGATTAGATACTGCTTTCCAACATGGCATAGCCAAACATGTTTTATTCAGTATAGCAGGACTAAATAAAGGGCTTCTAATGTTAATATAATGTGTTAGAAATAATCAGGATTGTAATATCAAATGGATCCCTTCTTGGTGGCAATTTACAGTATTGTGTGGGCTGCTTTTCCACAGCCTGACAAAAAAAGAGACTACAGTATGTGGTAAAATTAATTAATCCCCAGAAGTAGCAAACCAGCCAGGCAAAGGAAGTCAAACATTTATATTAAGTCTTACCATTTCACAATCCAAAGCATACATTCCCGGATTTTCGTTAGACATTTCCAACTTCTCAAAGGTCTTTACAAAACCATCCAGATTCTCTTTGCGACCATCCTGTACATGTTGCTGAAGAAGAAGAGGAATACTGACATATCTCTTCTACAAAAGTATTGGGCCATTAGAGGTCCACAGAAATCCTTATTAAAGTGGTTTCAAGCATTTTGCACAGAGGAAACTAGGTTTAGGTTTCCTTAATGATATATTCTTACAAGTGAGTTTGAGATGCTGTCAGATTTAATTCAACTAGCAGCTCTTTTTTAATTTAAAAGTTACTCCAGTACTTTGTGTGTATAAAGTTTTTTGTGGTGAGCTTTTCATTAAACACGTAATAAATGTGAATTGTGTTTTTATGGACTTCTGGCTGCAGTTCTTTTTAATTTTTGTGATTTTGCACATTTCAAAAATGATAAGAACACCGGATCCATCTGGTCCACTTTAGCTAAAAAAAAGCACCATAGGTACCAATCCTATATGGAACCGTGACTGTGTCCCTAATTTGTATTCTTGTGTCACACAAATCTTATCACGGTTCTAATAGAGGGGTGTGTGCTGTCTAAGCAAGCAGTTAACTAGAAAAAGACTCTTTGGGCTGCAAGACCTACCTCCTAAGGCTGAAAATAGAAAGAGGAATGTATGATGCAGGGCATAAAACCCTCCACACATGCATGAAAAAGATATAGGTCATCATGTCCTGAGCCACATTCGCATGAAGAACACAGCTTCACATGACAAAGCGAGAAGAGACAAACCTTAGCTACTTGGCATCCCGTTGACCCAACAGCACCAGAACAGCAATTGTAATGAGTCTCCCAACCTCCAGGCGCTAGAAAAAAACAATTTTTTTTTAAGAAAGCAATGATTACGTCCCTTATTACAAACTCTGTGGGGGATTCAATGCAGAGTCACAACAGTCGGGCTGGCCTGGCAGCAATGACCCAGTCCTGTTCTCAGCCGGCTCAACACTGAATCTGAAGGCAGGATTCAATGTCCCGCCTGCCGGAGGCCAAAAAGGTGGCGTGATCGCAAGATGTGGCTGGAAATCGAGCTGTGGCCGGGAGCTCGTCAATTCCCAGCCATTCTAAGCAGAACATGCCCGACTGCTTGTGAAGTTCTGCCGAGATCACTGCTCAATGCTGTCAGGGAAGACCGAATTGAATAGGGCCCCACCCTTATTTTACCTGTTGGGAATAGCGGCGGGAGTCTGCAGCCCTCGATGCCAATACTCACTCCCTCTTCACCATACAGAACACTCAAAATATGGACACAACTTTCATTTGTAATGCGACATATATTCATTTCAAATACTCACTACATCCATTCCTAACATAAGCCACCTTGCAGTTTTTTTAATCCACTGCCACACATGTGTACACACAGAATTTCACTGCATCCTCATCCCCATGTAATTCTCACACACTGTTAGGAGCTCTCTGCCCCTCCCTGTGTCAGACGGCACCTCTCTGCCTGCGGAGACGACCCCAGTGATGAACACATTCTTCTCGTCGCACACAGTTTCCACTTGGCGTGACCAAGTACTCAGCTCCACAGCGGCAGCATACTTTACACGGAGCTGTTGAGAGGGGAAAAAAATTGATGATTACGGAACTGACAATATGCTGCTGAAAACACTTAAACATTAAACTATAAAAACATTATACTATAATAAAAAAAAAAAAAAAAAAAACTGAACTGCCACCACACCAAAATTTAACTATGGAACAGATTTCCTTTGCACCTCTCAGGTTCTGTAACATTCAGTCTACAGATTAAAACAGTGGTGTAAGCGGTGTGTTAGTGGGAGAAACCATCAGCAACTGCAGCATCTTGACAGCTATATTCAGATGGTCCTCTCACTTCAACACCCCATGCGCAATGCCAAAGTTTTCAGACAGAGGGGGTTATTCAATCTCACTTTTTTCCCCACGTGTAGTCGAGTTGTTTAAGGTTACGTTTTGCTCGACAGAAATATTTTTTTTTAACAAACCGTGATCTCGCCAATTCAAAGTGTCAATCTTTGAAGTCTCCTCCTGTCAACGTTTGGAACGCCCATAACTCGCAACATTGTATAAACTCGCCTTCGTGCCATCTCCTCGCCTATAAATAGGCTTGTAACTCGTGGTCCGTCGCCTATTCCCAGTATGACTGGCTTTTGGTTAGATGCGGAGTCTTGTTCCGGTGGCATTTTTTCATGTTTCTTCACGTGCAGCGTGCATAACCCAGCTTCCTTGACAGCTCTGCCTTTGCAGGTAATTAATATATATATTTTTTGATTGATTTTGATTTGGCCGGTGCTTATGGTGTGAACGTCAAGCCCTGAACATCGTCGTGGTGTGAAGCAAGTTAATGCTTGTTTGTTGTTTTTAACATGTCTTGTGTGGCAGATTTTTTTTGTGTTTGGATTGGAGCACATTTTAGAGTTAGGGCAGTATTCAATGACAAAGTTCTCCGTGCATGGAGAGCGTTTTATTTCGCTCTCCATGCACTCTCCGTGTTCCGGAGGGCTCGCTGCCACTCCTGCTCCCTCTATTCAATGTGGTTAAGACTCGCCGCCACTCGCGGCGAGTCTTAACCCCTGCAGCGGACGAGCGTCCGCGGCAGGGAGCTTTCAGGGAGCCGAAGTACGGAAGCAGCCAGAAAGATTAAAGTCTCCCTGGCTGCTCCAGAGGAATGTGGAGGATAGGGGGGCTCACCGGGACCCAGGCAGCACAGGCTGCCCCCCCCTATAGCCAGCGGGGGACCCAGTATTCACTGCACCCGTTCGTGCATATTAACGATCGGGTGCAGTGAATATATGAATATGTAATGAGCGGTTTGAGCGCTCCGGCCCCCTGCTGGCTGCACTGTGTAAAAAAAAAAAATTTTTTTTTTAAAAACAATATTTTTTTTTAAATTAAATATATATTCATGTGCTATAAGCACATGAATAAAAATAGCATGCCCCTTCACAGAAAAAAACCCTGATTTTTTTACACCAAAATAAAAAAAAAAAAAACACCTTTTAGTTTAAAAGTTCACATTCCAGCTCCCCATCATAAGATGGAGAATTGCTACACGGAGAGACACGGAGAAAATCACTTAGAAAGACGGAGATGCTCCGTCCAAGGCGAACAAAGCACAAATTCTCCACAAAACACGGAGAACTTTTCTCATTGAATACTGCCCTTAGACTGGTGTCTTTAAGTTGAGGGGCATGCTTTGGTTTTACTTTACATTAGACATTAGAACATTAGACACCTTCAAAAAAGAGGAAGCTAAGTGATAAATACATTATTCTGCTCAAAATGTCTCTCCATGCTAAAATTGCTGTTAGCAAATATGCAGCATTTGTAATAGACATGCTGACAACACCGCTGCTGATATGTCCTTCGCAAAACAAGTTATAATAATGAACATAGTAGAAAAAAAATGTATGACGAGTAACAGATGGAAATCTCAAACAATTTCTCAATAAAATACAAACATCACGCCCCAAGATGGAGGCGAACAAAACAAGTAGAAGAAATGCCTAAACTGTGTCGAGAAAGACATGCATGCATGAACATTGAATAGGGTGGGTGCGTGTCAAGTCGAGTAAAAAAAAAAAAAGTGTCCGGATAGCTCGGCTACTCGAGATCACATAATCTCGACAGGCGAGCAAAACGAAATGAGAAAAAAAAAAAACCAGAGCGCGGAATAAAACCCAAGGATTGAATATCCGAGATGCAAAAAAACCTAATTTCTCAGGCGAACTCCATATGACGCTCGACGGCGAACGAGCTCGACAGACATTGAATACCCCCCAGAGCTGTGATCCCAACCAGGGATATACAGAAAGTGAAACTGCATAAAGCAACTTGCCAAACTCCAACTAGGGAAAGTGGTAGATTAGCACAATTTAGCTTTGAGAAGATGACACACCAAGTAACACTAACAAACTATGTTGCAAAATTGGTAAAAGAAAAACCAACCCCCCAAAAATTGTTATGTTATGGGCTAGTTAAAAAAAATGAAGCCATTTTTTTTTAAGTATTTTATTCTAATTTCAAATACATTTTAAAATGTAAATATATCCCAAATAAATGGGGTTTAAAGATATAAGGCAATCACGTTTACCCAATTTCCTTAAGAATCAGATTTAAAGTGTAATTTTAATATTCTTGTTACTTACAGTCTAAGTTCTTTTTTTCCTCTGCAGTAAAAACAATCGCCCTTCCAGGCTTGTCAGGATGTGCGAGGGGGTAACCATGTTCCTTTAGTTGCTCAAGAGTCAGGACATACTCTTTCAGCTTTCTGTATAAATTTGCATCTAGGTATAAAATGAAGAATCACAAATTGCACAATCTGTTAAGGAAATAGTTCTGATCATCAATAATGGGTATTGGGGCAATTCATATACAGTAAAAAAAAAAAAAAAAAAGTAAACTTCTGTAGCAATATATGTACAGAAAATACACCGTGATTTTACTAAATAAATTTGAACTATTCCTGTTTACAAAATATAGATTTTTACTTTTAGGCAAAGCTTAAATGGATATCACTGCAAACTGTGGGTTGTCCAGTCTTTTTATAAATTAGAACTGGGGGCGTGGCCTGGCAGCCAAGCAGCCATTTATATATAAAAATAATCTGCTTAATCTTATTTTGTTGGTATACACAGTGGTAAATAATCTGCATACCAAGGAAAACTATAATTGCTATTTCCTTCTAGACTCCTTACAGTGGATTAGCGCCATTTTAAATTAGGCAGAAACAGAACAAAAAGACATGTTCTCATAAGGGTATGTGGTGGATAGGTCTGTAGTGTCTAGATGGACAGCCAAATGGTGGACATGCACAAAGTCGACAGCCAGGGGTCAACACAAGAAAAAAGGTTGAAATTAAACCGGTCAATAGGAGTTTAAGAATTAAAAAAATTTTGTTTACACTTTACCATCTACATGGACTCCAATTGGGAAGGGTGAAGTGTGCTGAGCAAGGCACCTGGCCCGAAGCATGGCAACCTTTTTATGTGTACAAAAATAGGCTAACCAGGCTGAATATATTTTCACTGGAGAAACGGAGGTTGAGAGGCGATATGATTAGTTTGTTCATATACAGGATTGGGAATCATATGGAACTAGGAGATGATTTGTTCACTAACAAGGCTATATTGTAGGACACTCGAGCATGTACTGAAGCTCGAGGAAAATAAATTCCGTACTCCGTTAAGAAGAGGATTCATCACCATTAGAGCAGTAAAATTCTGGAACTCATTGCCGGTGGGGGTGATGCAGAAACTACTGTTAATGAATTTACATTAAAACTGGATGCATTTTTGGCAACTAAGGGAATCATATAGATATGACTTATGCTGAGATATTGCATTAAATCATTAGATTTTGACCACATCTGGTCGATAAATGGAATAATTGTATGCATTTTTAAAGGGACCAATTGACGCGATGCGTGGGCATACCGGTGAATGCCACATCCATAGATTTTATGTGCTGCACAGAATAGCTATCGAATTGCAGGAGCGATCACATGTGTTTTTTTTTTTTTTTTAATCATTAGATTTTTATTTTTATTTCTTCAATAAAATAACAGGGGGGTACAGAAGGGAAAGTTGGGGGGGGGCAAAAAATACAGTGAGTAATAAGTTGTACATGTCTCACACATAGCATCAAATCAAGATAATACTTTGATAGTTCAGTCTGTATCCATATGTTCAAGGAAACATTGCTAATCCATTACATTTCAATTTCAATGCAATTCAATTCAATTCAATTAGCCCCCATCTACTGTGAGCACAGTATATTCAGATCAGGAGGACTGATGTGTACCGTTGTGTGACCGGAATTTTCCATATACATGGACCAGCCAAGCCATTTAATAACTATTGAGTTAGAGAAGGAGGAGTACTTGGCGTCGGCAGTCTCGTATACATAGTGGCTATGTACTTTATTCCGGATAGACAATATGGACGGAAGTATATCAGATTTCCATAATTTAGCGATGCTGGCCTTGGTAGCTATAAGGACATGACCCAGAATATACCTATCTGCCGCTGATAGTTGAATTGGAAAAACATGGAGTAATGCCATAGCTGGGTCAGGGGAAACGGGGTGGTTTAATATTGAGCTTATCAGTTGAAAGACTTCTCCCCAGAGAGGCCGCAGGCGTGGGCACGCCCAGAAAATGTGGAATATGTCCCCGGTATTACCGCAATTTCTCCAGCAGGAGTTAGGGGATGAAGGCCAGATCTTATGTAGCCTGGCTGGGGTGAAGTAGGCCCTATGAATCAGCTTGAAGAACATCTCAGAGTGGTTTATACACCGAGATATCTTGAAGCAAGATCTATAGATACTCTCCCATTCCTCCTCGTTGAAGGATACATTCAAGTCCCTTTCCCATAAGGATTGAGATTTCAATTTAGACCTTTCAAGAGTGGAAAGCAAGTGGGAGTACCACCACGAAATACCACCTTTATGTGAATAATCACTCACCCTAGTTTTAAGAAAGACAGGGAAAGTTGGTTTTTTAGAAGGCGTTTTTAGGTGAGTTTGTAGCCAGCTCCTAATTTGCAAATAGACGAAGAAGTCCTGTTTGGGAATATTAAAGTTATCTTGTAAATATTTAAAGGATACAAAATTCTCCCCAACATATAGGTCTCCCACTGTGTTTATTCCCTGGTTGATCCACCTTTTTATCGGCAAATTGGGGATTAAAGATTTAAGAGCATTAAATGATAGGAAGGGAGCCGGTAGGTCTATCTTTTCTAGAGAGGCTGTCATTTTATACCAGGCATCTAGGGTTGCTTTAATGGATTTGCAGGAGGATGAGATTTTCCTCGTTTCATCTGGAGGGAGCCATAACAGGTCTGCGATAGGTGTGGGGTGGGAGTATGTACTCTCCAGCAGGACCCATGGTTTGGGGTCCTTAAGATCGAACCAATCCCTGGCCTGGTTCAACGCACAGGAGGAGTAGTATAATTCAATATCAGGATAGGCTATGCCTCCTTCTGTTTTAGATCGACTTAATATCTTCTTTGCAATTTTAGGTTTAGCCCCTCTCCAGATATATTTAGTCAAGAGTTGATTAAATTTGTTGAACAGTTTTTTTTTTTTTTTTAATTAAGTTTTCTTTATTCCAACATTTCATATAAAATACATAGTACATAATAATTACATATAAAGATGATTACATTTCTTTTTGATACACAAATAAATACATTACCCCCCCCCCACCCGCCTATCCCCCCGACCACAGATAAACAAACATACATTAGGCCTAAACCCCTTGCCCCTTCCTTAATTTCGGCAAATCTCTTCATAACATCCTAGCTCCTTTGAACTACCTTGGTATTCCCTCTTCTACCCACTTCTGACCATTTAGCCAAGTAGTAGCTTATAACCCTGGACACCCTTTTTATTTTAGCTTATGTCAGTAGAACTAATGTAAACCTTATAAGTGCAGTCACCTACCTATTAAAGTGCGTTAATTTATACAATTATTATTATTTTTAATGTGTTATTTAAAGTTGGGGCCCTTCCCAATACACCATTTATGTCCTTCATCTGTTCATTTTCCTTCGCACTGTATAATCAATACTTAATTTATTCTTTTTCATTCTCTTCGTGTAACGTCTAACTGACCCCCTTTTGATTTCATTAATATTGTGGCACACCATACAGTGATGTAACTTGTGATTTCTTATCCCTCTTCTCACATTCTGTGCACAATTAATATACATTTTGGAAAAAAAAAAAAAAAAAAAAAAAAAAAAACACAAATAAAGAAATATATATATATACATTTACTAACTTACAAATGTGTTTATGTGCATTAATTAACTATAACTTTTATTTTATCCTTTTCCCTTATATACTTCCTAACTCTATCTACATTGTAAGCTACTGTGTCCCTGATTACTCATACCGAGTTACAAACTATTACACACAACTCTCCCTCATTAACCGTCTTTCGGAACACCTATTTTGTAGAACCTTGATTGTTTCCATTGTCCCCAGGTCTTCCAAAATTTGGAACCCGCTCCCTTTGTGGCATATACATACCGCTCATGTTCACAAGTGCTATTAACCAGGTTCAGCCACTCAATCGTTTTTGGGCCTGAAGAGGCCATCCACTGCCTTGCAATTATTACTTTAGCAATAGCCGACAAGTTCATCACCAATTGCCTCCATTCACGTGCCTGGTTATACTCCTCCCAAACCCCCATTACCAAATTTAACGCAGTTAGGGACCCCCGGGGAACTCCCAATATTTCTAATTTAACAATGATCTCGTCCCAAAATTTTTTAATTACGTCGCACTCCCACAGAAGATGCCAAAAGGTGCCCGAATCGGCCCTACATTTGGGACATCTATCCGACTGGACTCCAGCGATTTTTTTCAGTTTTACCGGGGTTATATAGCTCCTGTGCAAAATGTTAAATTGTACTTGCTGGATTCGGATTGATGATGTAGCCTTACCCGGAAATGACAGTGCCTCCCCCCATTCATTCTCGTCCAGTCCCGGAATATCGGTCAACCATTTTTCTTTCAGGACCAACAACTCTTCATTTTGAATATATGAGTTCAGATACCTATACACCTTAGACAATCTTTTCCCGCCGCTCAATTGCCGGAGGAATTTTTTACATGGCGATTCAACTATGTTATCCCTTATCCCACTGCCCACCTGCATCAGAGCACTTCTGACTTGAAGGAATCTAAAAAACATGTGTCTGGGCAGATCATACTCCATCTGAAGTTCACTAAACGATCTGATGTTTCCTTCATAATAAAATTGACCTACCGTGAACACCCCATATTTCCCCCAAGCCGCCCCTCCCTGCTGCTCTTTTAATTCTCTCAGGGCCTCCATGGAAAATATTGATGTATCGGGATCTATCCCGGTGTAATTGAACGCTTTACATATCCAATTCCATATCTTCACTGCTTGTGTTATAATTGATGGCTGATTGCCCCGCAGATCCCTAGAAAGCAAACGCTGAAGTGGAGCAAGATCTGCCCCCCCACACTGCATTAATTTCACCAATTCCTCGGTGGCTTCCCCTTCCCGGACCCAGGCCCATAAATGAACCAGTTGGGCAGCAATATAATAAATCTTAAAATTTGGAACTGCCAAGCCCCCCTTATCCCTATCTCTGCACAACGTGTCCATCTTAATCCTTGCGCGCTTGTTCTGCCAGATAAATGAAAAGATGATACTATTGATTTTCTTAAAGTATTCATCCTTAATAAATACCGGAGAATGTTGGAATACATAGAGTAACCTGGGCAGTAATGACATTTTTATTAGATTAACCCTTCCGATTTGTGATAGAGGGAGTTTTATCCAACAACGGCACTTGACCTTAATATCTTTGATCAACGGGAGAAGATTGTCACCGATGTAATCGGTTGCCCTTTTTGACACAAGTATCCCTAGGTATCTGAACTTTTCCACTGGCTGAAGAGATGGGCCCAATAAGTCTGTGAGGTTTTGGTTTGGGTTCCTAATATACATTAAATGCGATTTTTCCCAATTCATTTTAATCCCCGAGAAATCCCCAAACTCCTGGAGATATTCCATGATTCTGGGGATATCCCGCTCAGGATCAGAGACACCTACTAGTAAATCATCTGCATATAATGACACCATATTTAATCCCAACCCCGGACCCTGCTCTCCTCTATCCAATAATTGTCGCAATGCGCAGGCCAGGGGCTCTATTGCCACCGCAAAGAGCAAGGGGGAGAGGGGACACCCCTGTCTGGTACCCCTGAACAAGGGGAACAGGGGGGACGTGAACCCGTTTATCGTCATTCTTGCCCGAGGACTCTTATAAAGCAATGATATCCACTTTATAAACCTGTCACCAAAACCAAAGGTCCTGAGGACTGTCCACAAATATTCCCACTCAATGGAGTCGAACGCCTTATTAGCGTCAAAGGATGCTACTGCGGCATTAATGCACCCACCTTCCGCCATTTGGATATATGAGAAGACCCTTCTCAGATTGATCATTGTCGACTTACCGGCCATGAAGCCGGTTTGGTCGGGATGGATAATGTTGTTAATGATTTTACTCAATCTATTCACTAATATTTTTGCGAATATTTTAGCATCCGACGCAATTAACGAAATCGGCCTGTATGAATCAATCCGAGAAGGGTCCTTCCCACTTTTGGGGATCATTATTATGGATGCCTCTGACATTGAGGGGGATATACTCTCCTCCTCCTCCATTGCTTGAAAGAGTCTTAGCAGCTGTGGTCCCAAAATCTTATCATACTGCTTATAAAGTTCCCCGGGGAGCCCATCTAGCCCAGGAGCTTTATTGACCGGCAAAGATTTAATCGCTTCTACCACTTCCGCTAGTTCTATGGGGGCATCGAGAAGATCTTTCATTTCTGACGGGAGCCGTGGCATGGTTATTAAACCCAGATAATCCCTAATTTCTTCCTTCCTCTTACCTAATTGAGATTGATATGTTTTGCTAAAATAGGTCACAAAGGCTTGTGCAATCTTCGGGGTCTCCACCACCACCTCCCCCGTCTCTAGTATGATTTTTGGGATAATATTCGAGGGCCGATCTTGTCTTGCCAAATGTGCAAGCCATTTCCCCGCCCTATCTGCACTCGCGTACCAACGGTGATCCCCAGATATTAACCTTCTGCATGTTATATCTTGTAGATATTCCAGCCATTCCTGTTGAGCTAGCTGCCAGGCGACCCTATCTACTTCAAGATTATTCTTTAGGAATTCCGACTCAAGATTGCCCATCCTTGTTTCCAACTCAATAGCCCTAGCCCGATGCGTTTTTTTTAAGGTTGCGATTTTTTTTATCAGGGCCCCTCTAATGAATGCCTTAAAGGCATCCCACATTATAGTCATTTGGGTAGACCCATTGTTCAGTTCAAAGAACTCAGCCATCATATTTTCATTTCCTTCCTGCTCTCCCATTTGCGCCAACCAGAAAGGCTGAAGTTTCCAGTATTTAAAACCCACCTCGCCCTCTAAATCCAGCTGCATCACCACCGGCGAGTGGTCCGAGATACCACGGGCTTTATAGTCTATCTGGGGGATTCTGTCAAGGAGGCCCTCTGTTACAAAAATCAGATCAATTCTGGAAAAGGCTACATAGGAGGAGGAGAAACACGAGAACTGTTGGCGGTCTGGATACTTTGCCCTCCATGGGTCCCACCACCCTATTTCTCTCATAAATTCCGCAAATCTTTTACCTTCCTTAGCCCCTACCTCCTTCGATCTCCTCCAACGATCCAACCCTGGGTCCAGAACCTTATTAAAGTCGCCCACACAGATGACCTGACAGTCTGAGAAAGTATCTGAGAATTCAACCGCCGCTTTGATAATATCATACGAGAAGGGGGGGGGTATATATACTACAAGGATGCAGATTCTAATATGGTTAATGCTACACTCAACAAAAATAAATCTCCCCGCTGGGTCAATCTTAACCACCCCAGGCTTAAATGCCAAAGATTTTTTAATCAACATAGAAACCCCTCTTGACATAGAGGAGAAAGTGGAGTGATAAGCATATCCTATCCATGGGCGTCTTAGGGACATAAGCCTCTCACCTCTCAAATGGGTTTCCTGGAGGCAGATGATGTCCGCCCCAAGATCTTTACATTGTTTTAAAACCAAGGATCTTTTAATTCTACAATTTATCCCTCTGACGTTCCATGATAATACCTTAACCATAGTCAGTAGCTATGATCTCTTTGCCACCCACCATGGGGGAATACCTCATTTCGCCAAATGTAATTTTTTCCATGGAGCAATAATTAAGGCCAGTGTGGGACATACAGACTAACAAACAATTATACACGACACACCCCTCCCCCCTCCCCCACCCTGTATGACCTAACCCCATAGGCATACCTATCTCCCCCCCCCCCCCCAAAAAAAAAAAAAAAAAAAAAACCAAAGAAATTTAACCCACTGTTAACTCACCACTAAATGCACCAATCCTGGGGCAATTAACTAATGGCCTCGAAAAAAAAGAGCCCCTCGCCCCTCCCCGTGCTGTCTTTTAAACACTCTTTATCACATTATTCAAGTTAGTATACCCCCCCCACACCCCCGAGCAACCTGTATCTAACAATTTTTCACTTTCCTAGCCGAGCCAGGATTAAGTATACATACTATATCAATCTCTTCTATTCACTTTCTCTTCCCTTCCTTTTTCCTTCCCTTCCCCTTTCCTTTTCCTTTCTCTTTCCTTCCTCCCTTCTCCCTTTCTCTCTCTTCTTTTCTTTTTCCTTTTTCTTCCCTCCCCAATCAATGCATGATCCTGCAAATATACGTGTGACAGTTCGCCGCCTTCACATGCAGACATATCAGCCTGCTGTCTTATCTTCTGCAAAAACATGCAAACATAAATGCTTCAATGGCAGACCGCTCCAGTATGTGTACAAGCACCTCCACATCCGCTACGGGGAAATGCAGATATATAGATGTATCCCTAACATACTTCTGTGACTAATATACCGGCTCTCCCAGATCTTCTCCTCCCCACCACCGACTCAAGCGGTTGTGGATGCGTCTAGAACGGACTGCCATAGTACGTCAACAACCGTTCCAAACACCTTCCCCTCCGTTGCAGAATCATGATGGCAATAATATATGCAGCAATAACAGAATGATATATAGCAGAATGTAAAATATCTCTCTATAAGCTACAACTCCAAGCCAGGATCCAAAAAAAAAAAAAAAAAAAAAAAAAAAAAAACCAAAAAAGAAGAAGATAGTGAATATATCAATAACAGAATACTAATAGCAAGTATACGAATTCATTTCATTTCAATTAGCCAGCACTTGTTTTCTCCCGGGGTACGACACATCAAGCCAGCTAGCTGCCTCGCTTGGAGAAAAAAAGAATTTGGTGCTTCCATCCACCACAATTCTCAGTTTAGATGGATATAACATGGAGTAGTTCAGGCCCAGCTCTCTCAATCTGACTTTAATATCCCTGTACTTTGCACGCTCTTTCTGAACTTCTATGGGGAAGTCTGGGAAGGTAGCAATGTTCTTTCCATTATGCACAAAGTCAGATTTGTCCCTAGCCAGCCGTAGGATAGAGTCCCGGTCCTTGTAATGAAGAATTTTGGCTATTAGGGTGCGAGGGGGACCCCCAGGCACCGGGGGGCGACCCGGAATCCGATGGGCTCGTTCTATCGCGAACTGGGCCGAAAAGGCTTCTCTACCAAACATTTGGATTAGCCAGGCCTCTAAAAATTTCTCGGGTTCTTTACCCTCCACCCGCTCCTCAAAACCAATAAACCGCACATTATTGCGTCTGAGTCTCCCCTCAATGTCAGACACTTTCTGGCGCATATCAGTGAGTTGGCCCGACATCGATTTAACCTGGGCTTGCAGGGGGGTAATAGTGTCCTCCAACATCGAAACACGACTCTCCACCTCCGTCACCCTATCACGTGTTTTTTGGGCATCATCCCTGAGCAACATTATGTCCGATTGGACTTTATTTAGCTGTTCCATAAGCCGGGACTCGCAGTTGTTCACTGCATCTAACACCTGCTGCAGTGTGACTTCAGGAGCCTGCTGAGCACTGCCACTTTTAACTGGTGTAGTCATGGGGGTGTTAGATTGCGAACTATTCCCTGTCTGGGGCTGGGTCCTAGCAAACTTCTCCAGTCTTGCCGCCGCTGTATTTTGCCCTGTTTTGCCCATGATGTTACTTGCCCAGTAGGGTGATACCCCCTCAGTCCTGTATTACTGTAAGGCCCTCTTCTCCAAATAGCAGCGCCAAGGAACAACAACAAGAAAAAGATTACTCACTGCTGGCTGGATCTTTCTTGCTTAGCTGCTCTTTTATGCTGTCTGTGTCGGCTTTAGAGTGCGTCGACTTGATCTCCAAAATGTCCTCTCTCCTGTTTCGTCTGATCTGCACTCGTACAGGCCTCCTCCCGCCTTCCAGGATCTCAATCTCTTGCGGCTTCTGTTGCCCAGACCACACACTGGCTCTCACCCAGGGGCCTAGGTATCTTCCGCTGGCACCTTCTCCAGCTATGCACCAGACACAAAGCCACAGAGCCCGCTGCTGACCTTATACACTCCCCCAGTGGCTGCCTCTCACACAGCTGTCTGGGGGTGTCTTGTGCCAAAGCGTCTTCACCCTTGCCTGCTGTTCCCTCGGTTTAACAGGAGACCATGCACCGTCGTTGTCGCCTCCCCGCTTGCCGAGCGTCCTGCCGCAGAGTCACTGGTTCAGTGCAGCCCTCTATCCCTTTTGGCAGCGCGTGCATTGATTGCACTGCCGGGCGTTACACAGATCTGCCTTGCGGTCGTCTCTCCTGGCCGCCGTATGCCTGTCAGCGTCCCCGGCCTGTGACGTCGGGAGCCCCGGATTGGACGCCTGGAGCACACAGACCCGACGCGTCACTCCCCGCCACTCGCTGCTCACACCAACAGAGGGGGGGATGCCCGGGATCCGCTGCCCCGCTGAATACCGCTGCCCTGCTGATCAACGCTGCCGGGAAGGTACACAATCCTGTGCCGGGGTTCCTCAATGTTTCTCGGCACTTGGTATTAGGTTGCCCATGGGGGGGAGAGCACACTTATCATGCAGCCAGCACGAGGAGGCTAGAGCACGCTCACCTACTCTCCTCCCTCCGTGGCCACGCCCCTCTGTTGAACAGTTTTTTGGTGGGGGGTCTTGGAATGGAACGAAATAAATACATCAGCTTCGGGAGGAGGATCATTTTTGCTGCCGCAACTCTCCCCAGCCATGAAACGTCGTGCATCATCCAGTCCCCAGTCAGCTCCGCAAAGGCCCTCAACAAGGGGTCATAATTACATTCAAAAAGGGAGTGTTCAGGCGCTAGATTAATTCCCAGATAACGCAGTGATCGGGTTTGCCACGAATAGCCGTATTTTGCTTTTAATCTAGTGACAGTCTCTGGGGGGAGTCCTAGAGGAAGAGCCTCTGTCTTACTAGTGTTTAATTTATAGAATGAAACTTCAGAGTATTCTTGTAACACCGAATGGAGAGCAGGCAAGGACTCCTCAGGGTCCAGGATACTCAGAAGGACATCATCGGCAAAGAGGCTAATTTTATGAGATGTATTCCCAATTACCGGGCCCTTGATATAGTCATTACATCTGATGTGTTCAGCTAGAGGCTCAACCGCCAAAGCAAAGATCAGGGGAGACAACGGGCATCCCTGACGTGTGCCGTTAGAAATCGTGAAACCTGAAGAGATGCAGCCATTTGCGAGCACCCTAGCAGAAGGACAGGAGTAGAGAGCTAAGATTGAATGGAGTATTCGGCCATTGAGACCAAATTTTTCTAAGGCCGCTTGCATGAATCCCCAATGAAGCCTATCAAAGGCCTTCTCGGCATCTAATGACAGAACTAAAAGGGGGATTTTCTTTGATGAGCAGAATTCGATAACCCCCAACACCCTACGTGTATTATCCGGGGCCTGTCTGTTTAAGACAAAACCTACTTGGTCATTTTTAATAAGGGCAGGAAGTAGTGGACTTATACGGTTAGCAATTAATTTGGCATACAGTTTCAAATCAGAATTAAGGAGCGCAATAGGTCTGTAGTTTTGGACATATGTTTGGGGTTTTCCTGGTTTAGGGATAGTTATGATACGGGATTCTAGCATTTCAGGGGGGAATTGTTTTGATAAGGAGGCTTCATTGAATACTTTGAGGAGCACTGGGGATAGTTGGGCTTTGAAGGTCTTATAGAAATTGGACGGGAACCCGTCTGGTCCAGGGGCTTTGTCAGAAGGTAAAGAATCAATACCGGCTTGGACCTCATCTAACGACCAAGGTGCGTTAAGGGACAAACAGGTCTCCGTTGGCAACTTTGGTAGATTGATTCTATTCAAAAATCTTTTGATCTTTTCATAATGGGGTTGGCAAGTGGCCGGATCATCTTTCAAGTTGTATAGTTTTGAATAATAATCTGAAAAAACGTTGGCTATCTCATTTGGATCATAAACTTTTGAGCCCCGATCAGAAAAGACCAAGTGGATTTTTTCTTTTGCCCTCTTTCCTCTTAATTTCCTAGCCAACATTCTACCTGCACGATTCCCTAGTTGATAATATTTCTGGTTTAGCTTGCTTACATTGCGTTGAACTTCTGCCAGATAGAAGCTGTTCACCTTGTCCCTTGCTTCATTTAGAAGTTTAAACATAGACTTATCTGCTGGGTTGGACTTATGGGCTGCCTCCAAGGTAGCAAGCTCCAATTCGGCTTGTATTAAAGTTTTCTTATAGTCTTTTTTCAGTTTGGCAGCTATTTGGATTGCTGATCCTCTGACAACTGCCTTAAGTGCGCACCAATGATTAAAGGTTGAAGTGTCTTCAGAGGAGTTCTCTTGTATATAGTGGTCTATTGATGAGCGTATAGCCTGCTGAGCCTCCAGCTGAATAAGACTATGGCGACCCAGACGCCATGGGCCAGGGGTCGTATTCCTACTTGATATGTCCCATTCAATATATAGCGGGGAATGGTCTGACCAAGATCTGGGGAGAATTTTAATCTTGTTAAAGGAAACTAAAGACCATTTATCTGATATGGCAAGATCAATTCTCGAATAAGTGCCATGCACATGGGAATAGAAGGTATAATCCCTTACTGAAGGGTTTTTGATCCGCCAAATGTCATGGAGATCGTATTCCGCCAGAAGCTGGCGGAGACCGCTAGAGGGGTTGCAGAGCCGACTGGAGGACCCGGACCGGGCACGCGTGCTATCTATATAAGGGTCTGGGACCAAGTTGAAGTCGCCCAGGAGAAGCAAGGCACCTCTGAGCATTTGCTGAATCTTGGAGCAGAGTTTTCTGCAAAATGGGAGCTGCCTCGTATTAGGGGCATAGCATGACACAATGGTCACTTCTCGATTTTCAAGAGAGCCAGTTAGAATCAGGAATCTGCCTTCAGGATCAGAGTATTGGGACGTGAGGGAGAATGTGCAGTGTTGCGATATAAGAATCGCAACTCCTGCTCTTTTGGATGGGCCGTTGGCCATGTAACAGTGTGGATAGTTTCTATCATAGAATAGCGGGGGAGCTGAGTCTATAAAATGTGTTTCTTGAACAGCAGCAATATGTATTTTGTGCTTATGAAAGTATTTGAGGGCTAGTTTCCTCTTATTAGGGGAGTTAAGGCCCTTGGCGTTAATGGATATAACATTAACCATTATCGATTGGTTGGGGAACAGCTGAAACCGTTAGAGACAGACCAAAGGTTAGGCTAGAGCATACCTGTGTATTGTACCAACTATGACACGGGGAGACATCACTCAAGTATAAAGGGGAAAAGCGAGGTAAGAGGGAAGGGAAGGGGATGTAAGGGCCCCCATCTGGGGGTAAATTTGGACGCCGTACCGTGGCGACACACATAGGGGGCGTGGGGGACAGTGGAGGATATACTCACACCCGGAACAGTAACCAGTCTAAAACATATAACAAGGCACATAGTGAGAACGGCCGTTAACCTCGGGGGTTTGCCTCGACCGGCAGGCCCATCTTGGGCGCCCGGGGGGGCAAAGCCTGTGGACTACTTGTCAGGAGATAATTTCCCTAGGCCAGAGGATATAAACAAGTAAATCAGAACAACAAATAAAACAGAAGAGTAGCAGCAACCTGTCAATGTGATAAGAAGAAAAGCATTAGAGCACCAACAATAGAGAATACAAAGACAAACTGTACTCTAGGCTGCTTAACATGTAGGCTTAATTCAGCTTTAAAACAGTAGTACCGTCAACGATCAGACCTTGACGCAGACCAGTCCCGCTGGAGTCCGCGCTCAGGTGATGGCATAGCTGAAGAGCCTGTTGGAAGTAATGTGGAGAGGAAGCGTTTCCCTTCATCCACAGAAGATAGCACAATAGTAGATCCATCTCTGTTGATAAGCAATTTTGTGGGGAATCCCCATCTGTATAGGATATTTTCTTTACGCAAAGCAGCAGTTATGGGGTAGAAGGAACGACGCTTAGCCAGAGTAGCCTGCGAAAGGTCCCCAAAGATTTGGAGAGGACCCAGTATTCTGGAGGCTTCCTCGGATGGTCTAGCCGCTTTAAGTATCGCCTCTTTCACATGGAAAAAATGTATCCGCATAAGGACATCCCGTGGGGCCTCCTCCGGGGCGCCTCTTGCTTTAGGCAGCCTATGGATCCTGTCTATCAGAAGATCTGTATTGGAACTGCTGGGGAGAAGTTTCTGAAAGATCTTAACCGCAAAATCATTCAGACTACTGTTTGAAATCGTCTCTGGGACTCCGCGTAATTTAATGTTGTTCCTTCTTGATCTGTCCTCAAGGTCTGAGACTTTATCTCGCAGGGAGGCAACTTCGGCTTCTAGGGCCTCGTGGGAAGATATTAGGTCATTATGAGAGGAGACGACTTCACCCATTTTAGTTTCAATATGGTCAGTGCGCTCTCCGAGGTCATCAATGGTCTTCTGACAGTCCCGAAGCGTGGCTTTAAATTCCTCTGTTACATCTTTTTTAAATTGTGACAGGAGTAACTTCATAGAGCCAACAGTAAGCGCTTGGTTATCATCTAGGACATTAGTGCCCGTGGTAGGATTATCTGGCGGTGAAGGGGCTGGCCCCAGGGGGCTAGGGAGGTTCTTCTTGGGAGGTTGCTGTCCATCCTCGCCCACCTTTTTGGGTCTTGCAGGGGAGGGCTTAAAAAAAGCCACT
This sequence comes from Crinia signifera, assembly GCF_055691185.1. Lineage (NCBI taxonomy): Eukaryota > Metazoa > Chordata > Amphibia > Anura > Myobatrachidae > Crinia > Crinia signifera. Next base: position 232,882,328 of record NC_139217.1, on the reverse strand, counting down.
TGGGGGACCGGTTTGGGAAGTTTGCTGCGTTTAGTAGGCATAGTTCTGTCGGTAGATGTACTAGTAATGGGAATTGATTAACAGATGGGGATCAGGCAAAAGAAGGCGCTAATGGTATTGACAGGCCGTACACAGTGCTGGTTACATGTCCAGGTGATTTGCATATAGATCAGGACATCTTCTCAGGCAACCATATCACATTAAGGAGGCTGCGTTCTGCTCATAGGCCACAAGGTGGTGCTGAATGGCTTGGCTTAACTGTTGGTTTGAGTAGGCTATGGCAGATAGTTAAGAGACAGAGGGAGCAGCAGAGGCAGGGAGACCAAATTGTAGGAATTCACAATTTATATAGTTGGCAGAGTGCCATAGAAGTCTGCAGCCTCCCTGTGTTATATTGTGTGACAGGACAGATCAGGATGTGCTGCAAGAGGGCAGCCCTGCTCCAAGAGCAAGGTACACTTTAGATATAGCTGTCAGTTTACTATGTCCCAGGTGCTGGCTGGGTGGCTGCTGCACTTCTTAGTATAAGCCCAGAGCAGAGCTTGGTCCCCAGTGCTTTATTTGTAGCCTGAAACGGGCTGTGACAGGCTCCTTAATGAGTGAGTGAGGGAGAGAGGGAGGAGCTGCCGCCAAGATGGCCGCCGTTAGTGTGCCTATGAAATGGTGCCCACAGCACCCCTCACCTTCTAGCACGCTGGATTTTGTGGTCTGGGGAGGTGCCAGGCAGCCGCTGGGGAGCTCGCAGGGTAGAAGGGTGATCCGGTCCCCTGTCTGTGAAGTCCGCGCCGTTCCCGGGGCAGTACACCCGCGATCCGCGTCACGGAGCTCGGATCCCGGCCTTCCGCCCAACTCTAGGTCCCGGCTCCGTCGGAAGGTAGGCCTCAACCTGCGGAGAGCCGCAAAAGGTATCTCCGGGCTCCTGGGCGCACTCAAGGCGGCAGAGCAGAGATGCCGCAGGGTAGGGGCAGTCCGGGAAGGGTATTTTGGGGCAGCAGGCACCTGTATTTTGCTCTTTGAAAGGGATATCGCCGGAGCTTAGCTCAGATGCGTCTGCTCGCCGTCCCCGTCAGGCCACGCCCCCTCACATGTGTTTTTTAACCACATGCAATCACTTGAATTGGGGGGGAGGGGGGGCGCGTTCAGAAGCATGGGGTTTGGGGAGAGGGGGCTGGAGGAACCGCTGGCGTCGTGGGAGAGGGCGGGCAGTGGACAATTGTAGAGCTAGATGTAGCTCTCTCTGCCAATCAAAGGGCTGTTCAGTGTTCAAAACAAGTCTGCCGCTACAGCCGACTACCGACGCCTTCTAGCGCTACTTCTAGCGGTTTGCTACGCCACCCACTGCCAGCACCCAATGTGCCATTGAGTGCTGAAAGGGGGCACTTTTTGCACCACAAGATGCGATCGCGTTCAATGGACATTACACTTCGATGTCACATCGAATCGGATCGCATAAGTGTCTGGGTAGCATAACTGTTGTCAGTAGTTGCAAGTCAAATGGGTTGAACTTGATGGACTGACTTCTTTTTTCAACCTTAATTACTATGTTACTATAGCCTCACTAGTGCGGAATCTGCTGCGACATCCTCAGACTACAACCATGCCTCCTCCCAGCATACAGAGAAGAGCACATGAGAGGACAGAGTGAGGCAGTTAGCACACCTCCTGCTCCTTTGTCTGGGCCTCTCTATCTCACCACAACCAATTTCCCACCAGCTGGGCTTGTTTTGCTCAGTACGTCCTTGGCTTTTTGATATTTTGTTATATTTGTGGCAAATATAGTGTTGCAAAAAGAAAGAAAAAAATATAACTATTCATAACAAGTGCATCTGGCTTATTTTGGATGACACATAAGCTTGCAAGACTAGAATTGGGTACCTCACAAGGTTTATAAAACCCGTAAATCCACAATTGGACTAAAGGTGATCAAAAAGTAGTTAATTTTAGCATACCTATGATGTGGTGTGAGCCAAAAGAATACTTGAGCAACTTCGATTTTAGTGCTGTAAATGTGAAGGGAATGCATCGATTTAAGAAATGCAAACTGGGGACGTGGCCTGGCAGCCAAGCAGACAAGACGCATTTCACGCCAGCTCCTCAGCCCAAGCACCTAAATAACCTTAAAATCACCCTCCTACACGGCCCTGAATTATTCACCCACAGCGTGTCCTTTGCTGTGCAGCCCTCCCTTGCTGCTTCTATCTGAATAAATACAAACTGCCCACATAACCACCCACCATTCCCATATTTAATACCTGAACACCTGGAATCAGCCACACTCACCCAGATATCATTCGGGCCGGTGAGCCCCGGGCTGAACCTTGTCTTTTACCCTGAAGGATCTAGGGGAGGGGTGAAGAGGCTCTATACACTCATATTTTCTAGCAGAACCCAGGTTGGGGAGCATCTCTCCACCCCATTTGGGCCACCATCTCCTACAATTCATAATTCATCCGCTGCGCTAAAATGTGACTGCAATATATCTAGCCTCGGATGCTAATGCAGATACCTGCTGCACCTCCTTCTGAATGCTATTTCTTATGTAAAATGTAATTTGCCTTCTATGTCTGATATCACCTGCAACATTCTTCTCATCTACTCTTGTAATTACAGGTACGCCTCCCCATACCTGCCGGGACAGGTATATGGAAAAATTCTTAGTGCCTTACTCGATGTCCACTACAGGTTCCTCTCGCATCCCGCCCACTGACTCCCAGGGTGGCTACTCGTCAGACTCTGACCGCTCTATCACCCGTTTTACCTCTCAAAACAAAAGAAAAGCTACTAACACACCCAGATCTTCAAAAATGAAACCAGCGGACATTGCAGCTGTCATAGGCCCAATGCTAGATGAGAAACTGGCGGGTCTTAAGTCTTCCATCGACTCTACCCTAGCCCAGATCACTCAGCACTCTCAACGTCTAGACACCGCTGAGCAGAGAATTTCCTCCCTTGAGGATTACCTCCAGGCTGCACAGATTACAGTGGCTTCATACTCCAAGGAAATACTTACCCTCTCCGAAAAATTGGACGATTTGGAGAACCAAAATCGTTGTAACAACTTGCGGGTGATGGGCATACCAGAGTCAATCAAGGGACATGAGCTCATGGATCTCCTAGCCTCCTGGATTCCAGAGCAACTAGCTCTGGACCTGAAGGGATCGCCCCTGGCAATCGAGAGGGCTCACAGGATCGGCCCAGACAGACTTAACCCTACTGGTAGACCAAGACCAGTCATCATGCGCATCCTCAACTACGCTGATAAAGTAAAAGTCTTGGAACACTACCGAAAAACAGACAGCATCACGTTTAGAGGCGACCGTCTTCTCATCTTCCAAGACTTCTCCAATCTGGTGGCCTCTAAACGCAGGGACTTCGCGCCCATATGCAACATCTTATAGATTCTAAGATTAAATTCTCATTGCTCGCCTTCGTGTGTTTGGGGATGGCCAGACCCTTTTTTTCGATGACCCCGCAAAAGCCAGGGCACATTTTTCAATCCCTGAGACCTGAGCAAGAGGTCTGGCGTCCACGGACCCTTGAGGGCCTGCTGACGTTTACTTTAACATTTTACTATTGCAGACATATGTTGCAGTTTATCTGTTTTTTCTCCGCTGAGGAAATATATTGTGTTAGCCGCTAAGCATCCGATAGGCTTAGACCAGGCATGCCCAAAGTCAGGCCCGGGGGCCAATTGCGGCCCGTGCTGTCATTTCAAGTGGCCTGCAGTCTCCTGCTGGAAGCGGGCAGAGCATCAGACGTGGGAAGCACAGCACAGGACAATAAAGGTGGGTCCCCAGCGAGCGAGCCTTTACCTTGCTGCAGTGAGGAGGTGCCGGCAGCCACAGTGAGATGTGTTTGTCGTCCTACCCCTGCTGCTGCAATCATATATCACACTACTCCACAAACACAGTGACAGCAGTGTTTGGGGAGGGGGGCAGCAAGGGGGAAGCTTGCTCCCGTAACATGCAGAGCGGAGGAGGGCAGCAGCAGGAGCCCAAGCATCTCCTGTCCTTGCAGTGCCTGCTTTGCCTCTCCTTCCTCTGGCTCACACAAGGGGCTGGGAAACATACAGAGAAGGGAGGGGGCAGAGTGGGGGACATACAGTGAATGGAGGCAGTGATGGCCATTCAGAGAAGGGGAGCAGGCTGTGGGACAGAGTGAATGGGTGTAGAGTGGGTAACATACAGTGAATGGGGGACATACAGTGAAGGAGGGTCAGGTTGGGGGACATACAGTGAATGGGGGCAGGCTGGGGGACATACAGTGATGGGAGCAGAGTGAGGGACCATTCTGATGTGATTAATGATTCAAAGAATGTCAGGCTGAATGGTCAGCCCCCCACATTTTCACCTCACCAAATCTGGCCGTCGTCGCAAAAAGTTTGGACACCCCTGGCTTAGACTCATGATTCTTTGGTTTCTTTTCCATGTTCTAATGTTATAATATGTGCCTGCCCGTCCATTTAACGGACCCCGTCCCATTATGGGTTTACCCCTTGCTTCTCGCTGGGACAGTAGGGGGCCCCTCTTTCTGATTACACACCGTCTTATTATGATTCACCCAGCGGGAATTGGCTGATAGGACCAGCCAGTTACCCTCTTTAAATACAACAGCAGAAGATATCTCACTTTTTATATTTAACATAGTCTCACGGAATGTAGAAGGGCTTAATCACCCTGTCAAACGCAAAAAGGTCATGTCACACCTCACCCGTACAAACCCCCATATTGTTTTCCTACAGGAAACCCACTGAGTAGAGGGCTCCCATCCTTCCCTCAAGGCCACATGGCTGGGGGAATGCATTTCGGCATCCTTCATTAACAAGACTAGGGGAGTAGCTATTTTGTTTAACAAAAGCCTTCGATACTCTATAACTAGACGATTTATAGACCCGGAGGGTAGATTTATTCTTCTTGATTTGCTCTTGGATAATACCCAATATATGATGCTAAATGTATATGCTCCAACCAACCCTGATGCTTCCTTTTTTGCCATGCTATTACAGAAATTGCTCTCTTGGGGATACACCAACCTTATTCTAGGTGGAGACCTCAACACGGTCGTGGACCCATCCATGGACAGATCCGGGGTAAGTGCTGGTAGATCTCAAACCTCTCCTACTCTCCTCTATGCACTTAACTAGGCATTAGTGATCCCTGGCATATATTTCACCCTCTACAACATGACTATACGTTCTACTCACACCCACACACTTCAGAATTGATTACCTTTTCCTTTCTGATCACCTCCTTCCAAAGGTCACACATACGGCCATACACGATATAATAATATCAGATCATGCTGCTATATTACTGACCATACAATTAAATCTACCCCAAATTTTTACTAAATGCTGGCGGTTTCCCGCACATCTATTCCACTCAGAAGATTTTCTTTTACACCTTAAACATGCCTGGTCTAACTTTGTAACTGATAATTCAGCCCAGGCAGATAATCACCTCATATATTGGACCGCATCTAAAGCGGTTCTTAGGGGCCATATCATGTCTTATGTACATTCCAAACGGAAGAAATTCACAACTCAATTACATGCCCTTAGTACTGCGCTAACCCTGGCGTATAACACATATAAGAGGCACGATACCCCGGTTCACAGGGAGGAATATCTATCTGCAAAACAAATATACGACACCTTCCTGACCAAACAGGCCCAATCTTCACATAACTACTACCGTAACAAGTTACATAGATTTGGCAACAAAACGGGAAAACTATTAGCTAACCTGATGAAGGGCCCCCGATCCCGTACATGGGTGAAGACTATGAACAATTCTGGCATCCTTATCACTGATCCTAACCAAATATGTAGTGAATTCTCTAACTTCTATAGCTCACTATACACCCATGAACCATCTGATGCACATTCTTGGCAGAAACCGAGCTACCTACGCAGACCAAGAAGAAAGGGACCTTCTAGACCGCCCGGTGGTAGATACCATCAAGGCTTTGCCTAACGGCAAAAGTCCTGGCCCGGATGGGTATGGGGCAGAATTTTATAAATTATTAAAGGGAGACATAGCGCCCACCCTTACATTATTATACAATCATTTGATAACAACTGGGGAAATGCCACTCCGATTCAATGAAGCTAGAATTATAGTCTTATTAAAACCAGGCAAGGACCCCACCTTAATGGGTTCCTATTGCCCAATCTCTCTCTTGAATCAGGACTTTAAAATTTTAACTAAATGAATGGCTAACCGCCTTCAAAAATATTTACCTCGCCTGATATCGCCAGCTCAGTTGGGATTTGTGAAAGGTAGACAATCGGTAATGGGCGTTCGTGCGGCCATAGCAGCAATAACGCATACCCGCCTTCACAACATCCAAGATAATATACTTATCAATTTAGATGCCGAGAAGGCTTTCGATAAGATCTCTTGATCACATCTGCACAATATACTCTCTAGGCAGCTTTTTGGAGAGCCCTTCAGGGGGCTGGTTCAGGCGATGTATACGTCTCCAACAGCTCAGGTGATGGTGAATGGCATAGCCTCCCCGTCCTTCTGTCTAGAACGGGGCAAGGGTGCCCCCTCTCGCCTTTACTTTTTAACCTCGCACTGGAACCACATTAGGCATATTGCTTCCTCCCCTAATCTTTCAGGTATATTAATTGGCAATACAGAGTTGAGGGTTGTCGCCTTTGCGGACGACGTTCTTCTCTTCTTGTCCAATCCAAAGCACTCAGTTCCCCATCTAATAGACATCATTACACGTTTTTCCTCATTTGCAGGCTTCTCTAACTTCGCCAAGTCGGAAGCGCTGGCCATTTTTGGCCAAATAAGGTCTGATTGGACAACTCCCTTTCCCTTTTAATGGGCCTCCACATACATTACATATCTAGGCATAGTTTTACCTCCTCATCCTCACAACCTATATTCATATAACGTTTCTCCGGTAATCCACAAGCTTCAAACGGAACTAAACCTGTGGCAAAATTTGCCACTAAATCTGCAATCTATTCAAAATGGCCAGTTTCCCAAAACTACTTTATGTGATGCATATGACACCAGTGCTACTTTCCAAATCGAATATATCCTTCCATGCTCACCAAATTTATTTGGAATTCCAAAAGGCTCAGAATTAGTCTATATAAGCTGATGCAGACAACCCAAAGAGGTGGCCTCAATCTGCCTAACAAAGTATTATAATCTAGCGTGCATCCTTCGCTTTGCAGTAGACTGGGTGAATGGTACAGCCATCTTCACTGATGCGGCCCTGGACTCAGTTATGTGCTCCTCTCTCGCTTAGTTTTCTTCTACATGCATGATCACCACAAATAAAAAACCCTCAATTGGTACTTATGTAATATCTGGGCTCCCGCTTCGGGCACGGTGGCTCGCTGCGCTCGCCACACTATATAAAATCAACTCCATGCGTAGTTGGATAGTAGGGGTATGAAAAAATGGGGTGCATTTAACATGGGAGCCCAGATAATACATAAGTACCCCTCAATTTGACAATCCGTTACTATACTCCACTATATATGCCTGGAGACGTACAAGAAAGTATTTAGGTTTACAACACTTATTCTCTATCCCTTTTACTAGTTAGCAATCTGGAATTCCAGGAGGGTGATGCTGGATCACCTTTTGTGGCCTCGCGATCCCATGGAATTTCCTGTCTAAGGCATCTACTCAATACCTCCAATACCCCTCTCACATTTGAGGAAGCAACACAACGATTCAACCTCTTGCCAAATCATGCTTTCCCATATGCTCAAGCTATTCACTATCTTAAATCGATCTTAACCAAACTCAAACCCCAAGACATCACAAATCCATTGGATTCAGTAATTCGCACTCAAACACACTCCGTCTCCACTATATATGGCCGTATCCGCCCAGAGCTTGACCCTGACACAAATTTGCCGGCGCTCACTAAATGGGCGTCACAATCCACCTCTCTCGATTCAGAAACCATATTGGACACATTCATAATTAATCTTAAACTTATCCCAGCCAGCTCCTATCAGGAAATGCTGTATAAAATCTTCCACAGAGCTTACCTTTCACCCAAACGCTGTTACCTGATGGGCACAGCTGAAAGGTCAGATTGCTTTAAATGTCATGCACCAGAAGCGGACATATATATCATTGTCTTTGGCAATGTCACGATATACAAACCTTCTGGCACCAGTTACATAATTATGCTACAACCTCACTTAAAATATAATTAATTTCGATGTACTGACTCTTGGGCATTATTTGGGCATATAGCTGACCAGTCTACCATATCTAAAAACTATAAAACATTGATTGTACTCCTCTCAGCAGAAGATAAAAAGGCAATTCTACAGCAATGGATACAACCTTCACCTCCTTCATTAGACATGGCAACCTCACGCCTTCTCTTCCTATTTACAATGGACTGGTTGGAGACTTCACTCCATAAGAAACTCCTAACCCCTAAATTATTTGCTTGTTGGAACAAATTTATTCAAACCCTCCCTTCCCGCACTAAGCAGGCCATTTAGGGCTGCTTTCTAAATACGTCTTGGTACTCCCTTCAACTCCTGCAGAATGCTCCACCCATTACCTTAAATTAAACTCATAGACATCAGCTGATATACACTCCGATTCTCCCCTTGCTACTTCACTCTCCCATCTATTTTATATCTTTAATCCTCCTTCTCCTCATCGCTTGCATGCTGATTGGATCTCTCCATGGATGGGTCTGCGGTCCGGGATGGCTGCTGTGCACGCACTTTGACACAATTTCTGGTCACCTGCCATGTTAGGGTAAGACTGTTTAATTGTTTATTTGCTTCTATTTACATCTTGTTTTTTCTCTTTTTATTATTTTCATTTATGTTTTATGTTTTGAATTATTTTGATCACTATATTGACTCAATGAATAGATGGAGAGTCCATCCCAGATCTACCTGTCGAACATTGTCGACAAACTATCTCCAGCTATATTGTCTTGTATATTTTGGGAAAATACTGTACCCATTACGTATATAGTGAATTGTTTGAAAAATGTTAAAAAAAAATTGTGATCCTCAATAATGTCACTTTAACGTCATCATCCAGGATTGGATGTGTTGTACCATTACTCTGTTATATGAGGCTCAATAAAAATATATAAAAAAAAAAAAAAAAGAAATGCAAACTGAAATACCCAAGTATGAATTCAGCAAAACAGCCTAAACCGCTCCCTTCTCATATTTCCTATTGTATTGTATAATATGTTGAGGCCCCCCACCCCCATTCCTTTCCCTACCTTTTCCCTCCTTCTGTTCCCAACCCCCTCCCCACCTTGTTAAATGTAAGTCTTGCCAACTGGAATAAGATATGGCGAATCATATTACAGATTATGTATTGATTTTAAATGATCTGCCTTCATATTGTTCCTCATTGTTCAAAGTATTTCTGTTCAATGCACAATTGTTACCCTCCTGTAAATTGCTCCTCTCTTTGCAAGACTTAATAAAAATCTATTTTGAAAAAAAAAAACAGCCTAAACCACATAGGGAAGATTTATTGTACCATCAGGGAGTTCTTTGTTTGAAGTTGTATGTGATGATGTGGAAATATTAATTTTATCCAATGCAAGTGAATGAAAGAGTTTGAAAAACTTTCCTCTACTCCAAACAATTTTCTCAAAAGGAACTAAACAGTTTAACCCTTTGGGGGTATAATATCCCCGTCGCTATTTCCGACAGGGGAAATAGCGGTGGGCGACTATTCAATGCTGTGTTTCCAGACAGCATTGAAGAGGCAGATCGACAGAACAGACCCAGCTTTAAAAACATTTTGCAGAGAACAGCCTTGAATTGTCACGGTCGGTTCTAGACAATCCACAGCCGCAGACTCACACCGTTTTCGCTGATCGGCAGGTGGGACATTGAATCCCTCCTGGCGATTTACTGTAGAGCAAAACGACCTGTAATGTTTACATTCGACAGGAAATCATTTTTTTATATTTTTTTACACAACATTTATTTAAATTTATAGAACACATAGAATATCCATTTTTATTGGATATTTTGAACATTTCTCAGATGTTGGCACGCAAAGGGTTAATTTGTGAAAAAAAAAAAAAGGACCTGAGCTATTAGCACCAAGACTTCAAGAAAGGCACTGTCTTGATCTGGATGTAACTTTAAACAAAAAAACAGTTCTCATCACTTCCTAATACTTCTAACAAATGTAAACAGAATAAAAATGAACAGTTTTATTATTTTTCATAAATATTAATCACTTATTCATAGCTCTACAGTGGTAGCTCATGATTGATTCGCGAGGTGGCTTGAGTTTTGAAATAGCCACAGGCCTGCACGGATCCAGCTGGGTGGGTTGTCCACCGCTCTGCCCAGCTGTTGCTGCATGGTAACGGTGGGGAGGGGGAGGGAGGGAAGAAGATTAGGGTTTATCTCCCATGGTATCCCCTGGTAAGAGTATGCAACCCCTGGCATTAAAAGCAAGAAACCCATAGCAACAAGCATGTAGATAAGTGGCACTTATGCGTCTGGCTCCTTCACTTTCATCCTGGCTCATAGATCTTTTTTTTTTTTTTTTAATTGTCAAGCCCTGCTTTACAATATTCTTAATGCACTTAAAGGGGTATCCAATTATCCTCGAAGAAGCATCTCATGATTTTAGCTGTTTTAGCCAGGTGTATTTATTTTTCCAAGCTCTGCAATTACAGAGCTGCTTTCTGGGATTTTGGTTTTCATGCCTGATCTAGGTTAGAGTCAATCCCCTTTAAACCACAGCTTAGGCAATTACCTAAGTCACCCAGCTTTTAAATAGATTAGTTTGTTTGTGCTATTCCCTAGCTGTGGGTAACAATGATGGCAAAACCAATGTCTTGGTTAATATGAAATGTAAATATAACATTATAAAAAAGGAAAAGTTGAATTGTTTGGTGAAAAAAAAAAATAATAATAATAATATAATAAAATAATATTAATAATATATAATAATAAAATGATGGGCCCTTCAGGGTCCAATCAGGGCACTCACCAGCAGGTGAGTACATCAACAACAGTGAGGACCGTAGTCCTGGTCGACATTTCGGCCGATACACAGCCTTTGTGAAGAAGACAGCCACACAACCAAACAGCAGCAGGGATTCAATCAGTGTTTACTAAAATAGACCTTTCTTATTATACCTGCTGTTGAGTGCCCTGATTGGACTCTGAAGGGCCCGTCGTATTCTATATTATAGGAGCATACATTGCTACCATAAAGGAGCACCCCATATGGACAATTATCTTGTCAACCAGTAATGTTATCCAGTATGTGGAGATAAAATGAACTTAAATGTATGGCAAGTTGTTTAGAAAGAGCCCCAAAGCTGATACTATGGGCCTAATTCAGACCTGATCACAGGTCAGATTTGTTGTTAAAATGGGCAAAACCATGCTACACTGCAGATGGGGCAAATACATGTGCAGAGAGAGTTACATTTGGGTGGGGTGTATGTAAACTGAAATGTAAATTCCAGTGTAAAAACAAAGCAGCGAGTATGTACCCTGCACATGAAACAAAATAATTCACCCAAAATTAAAAAGGTGCACACACACTAGAAAGATGTTAGTGTTCCCGCTAGGCTGTTTTAGCGGGGTGCTGCGCCCTGCCCGATTTTTACAGGGCAAAATGCGCCCTGCCCTGCTAGCAGCGCCCCGCTAAAACAGCGTGGTGCCTGCCCTGGCTGTGGGCACGGGGAAGCGCAGCGCCGCCTTAGACGGCGATTCCCAGCGCTTCCCCGGCAGCCCGGTAACTTCGGCGGTGCCGGCCCCGCCTCCTTTAGTGACGGAGCCGGCCGGGCCCACCCCTTTTCGCGACGTCGCGGCCCGGACACGCCCCTTTTCGTGACGTCGCTGCCCGGGACCGCCCACAATTGTGACCCTGGCGGCCCGGTCTGCCCCCCTTGCGCTGCGGCGCCCTGCCCGCCCTTATTTCTAGAGGGAACACTAGATGTGTAAAAGAGGAGTCTAAATATTTAAAATCCCCCATCAGTCCTGGACAAAAGAGTTTGTGCAAAGAGTACATTTCGACAAAGATTTATCTTAAGATATCAGTAAATTTTTAATCACTGGACTCTCATAGGGACAGTGCCAACAGAAATTTACACAGTAATGCCAATTAATCCACATATGCCGCTTACCTACATGCTCTGCCCAGGGGAGATTACGTGCTTGTTGCCTGGGAGGGTGGTGTGTGTTACATGCACATTGCCCAAGGGGAGGGGGGTTTACATGCCCATTGCCCAGGGTGGATTACATTACAGCAGTCACCAGGGATCGGCGTAGCGGGAAGAGCCACTGACTTGCTGATCTGTGAATTACTTGGGGAGGGGGTTCACAACATAATATTACAGCACAAAATGGAAAATTTATAAACTGTCCATGATTACATATAGATGAGCCAAACTTCAAAAGAAAGTCTCTTCTTAAGAACCCGCTTGAAGATTTGTGAAGAGATATTCTCATAGGGAGAGAGTTCGAGTTGTAATTACCACCATGGGGGAAAAAAATCTTGGAGATAGGAATGGGAGGAAGTAATGAGTAGAAGAAACCACATTTGTGGAGCAAAGTGGGCCGACAGTAGGGTGAAGGGAGAGAAGATCAGAGATATAAATAGAAGATGGGTGAGGGTTTTGTAAAAGAGTGAAAATCTTGAAATAGGTTCTGAAGGGGAGCCCATGTAGGGTATGAAATGGAAGGCAGATGTAGTGCGTTTGAAGAGGAAGATGCTCCTCTGGTAAGCATACACCAACAGGGAAATGTACTAATATTCTGTGTGCAGCTTCTGAACCATGTTTGTTATGACACAAAGAAAGTATATTACCTGTCAACTCCTCCTCCCGGTGAACACTGCGTTGCACAGAGAAACTGGTTTTTGCTGCCAACTTTCCTCCAAGGACAGACTCATGGGAAACCGATTTCTTGTTCATGATTTCTGTAAGCGTTATAAGAATAACATTTTTTTTTTTAAATAACTCCCTGCATGCATTACTTCTATAACTTAAATTTGACATAAAATAAAACATTATTTAACCATATTTTACAATACTTTGAGGCACATATGGCTAATACATAAGCATTTTAAGATCCAAACTACTACTACTACCACCTATGACTTCCTCTCAAATGAACCCTCCTAACTGCTGCTGTTGCCACTTATCTTCACTGATCTTGTCATGTCATCAGAAGCAAAGTTCTCTAAATAATTCGATAGCAGCGTGCAATGCAATGCGTTAACGGGTAGATCGCATCGCAATGCATGAGTTTTGCATGCGATGCGCGGGCAGTTTAAAAAGTATGTGCAGCACATACTTTTTGTACTGTCCGATGCGATGCTCGCAGGAGCGTGCGCATTGCACTCTGCTATCGCAGCGAGTATCAGGAACTTTAGACTTAAGGTGCCCATACACAGTACAATTGTTATGTCCGTTACACATCTCATAGCTCAATAAGCATGTGCTGCACATTCATTTTGTACTAGATCTCATCGCATTGCAAAACCCTATGCAATATTGTATACAATATTTGTACCGTGTATGGGCACCTTAACATGTGAAAAGTATTGCAAGTGTAATCAAGCAGCACCTGTAAGTCAAACACCATGGCGCTCTCTCTGCTGGGTGAGCAGATTCCAGAACTATATGTGTATGTCCATCTTTAGTCCCTTCACTACTGTTTATTTGTGTAAGAGGGGTCGAAAGAGGAGTCTTTATGGGACACTGTCATTGTGTTGCAGTGTAGCCATGACATTCAACACAATTGGTGTTAACCATTACTGTTCACCCAGCCAGTCACTATTCAATAAGGTAGTTTCTGGTACCCCACAAACTATTAGCATTTTATTGTCTTACATGAGAAGACAGAAATAGACGACTTCACAAGGGGAACAAAGCTGTGGCACATAACCCACAACAATTATAATCTAAGGAAAATCCCTAATCCTCGACCCTACCTCAACTCCAAACATTTACACCAAACCTTATCAATATCCTAAAAGGCAGACTGAATGGCCATGTGGTTTTTATCTGCTGTCAAATTCTATGTTTCTATGTTAGCGCATGTAAAACACATCATGCAGGAAACCACAGTAAATCATAACTTCCTACATACAGTGGGGAAAAAAAGTATTTGGACAGCCACCGATTGTGCAAGCTGACCCACTTAAAAAGATCAGAGGTCTGTAATTTCCATCATAGGCACACTTCAATTGTGATGTATACCAGAAAATATTATTGTGCAACCCTGGCGAAAACACATATAAAATACACTTACACAATTTTGAAAATGGATCACTTTCAATGCCAAGTAATGGCACATTAGGAACGCACATCCATTTTGGATTTATGTTAATAGGGTATAGAGTCCTCATGAAATATCAAAATTAAAATACAATGAATTAGGCACTCTCTCTATATACATATATAAATATGTGATCTAGTGCCTAATTCATTGTAATTTATATTTATATTTCATGAGGACTCTATACCCTATTCACATAAATCCAAAATGGATGTGGGTTCCTAATGTACCATTACTTGACATTGAAAGTGATCCATTTTCAATATATGGATATACACATATATATATATATATATATATATGCACATAAGGTCACAAATATACATAAATACAGAAAGTACAGATTATTACCTGTTAATAACTGTTTTCTTCTACTCCACCATGGCAGCATACTTCTGGGTTTCCGCCCCCTTGGGTAGATATCTGAAAGGAACAAAAAAGACTCTGCCCCCTATATAAGTACCGCCCCCCTAGGCTCTGTGTCTTTCATTTTACAAGCTTCCAACAATAACATAATCATAACATATATTAAATAACTCGCTCAACCCTTAAATTCAGGGCTGGGAAAAACGGCTGCCATGGTGGAGTGGACGAAAGCCTATTAACAGGTAATAATCTGTACTTTCCTCTACCTCCCCATGGCAGCATACTTCTGGGTCTACCCTAGCAGTTCACTCCACTGGGTGGGTATTTAGTAACATAATAAACAAAAAGGATACTGGTTCCATCACCGTATCTGTGGTATAACACCATCTTCTTTCTTCCTTTATAAATTATTATTTTATTTTATTTTTTATTGCTGCACTAAGGATTTTTCTTCCTAGCTTAGCGTCTTCAGTAGCCGCCACATCCACCCTGTAGTGCTTGGTGAATGTATGTGCCGAGGACCAGCATGCCGCCTTACACACTTCTTCCAGCGAAGCTGCCCCTTTTTCTGCCCACGACGCTGCCAGCGCTCTCGTTGAATGGGCCTTTAGCCCCACCGGAGGCTCTAATTTCCTAATCTTATATGCTTCGCATATACATGTTCTTATCCATCTGGATATGGTTATCTTCGTTGCTCCCAACCCCTTTTTTATTTCTTCTGTAAGTAAAAACAGTTTTTTTTATTTCCTCCAGGCCTCTGATCTTTTTATATATATCTTCAGTGCCCTGCTTACATCCAAATTATGCAGCCTTGCCTCTTTGGAATTTGTCGGATTCTTGCAGAAGGAAGGCAGTACTATCTCCTGGTTTATGTGAAATTTAGAGACTACCTTTGGTAGAAAATGAGGATTTGTCCTCAACACTGCTCTATCTTCAAAACAATTGAGGAAAGGTTCTTCTGACCATAACGCCTGCAACTCCGAGACCCTCCTTGCAGAGGTAATTGCTACCAAGAATACTACCTTAATAGTGAGGAATTTCAACGATACCTCCTCTAGGGGTTCAAACGGTGCCTCTGTCAGTACGTTTAAGACCATATTAAGATCCCATGGAGCCAGTGGGTTATGAAATACCGGCCGGATCCTTTTAATTGCCTGCACAAATCTTTGTATATATCTATTATCAGCAATTTTCATATCTAGGATAGCACTTAGTGCGGATATCTGTACCCTCAGAGCTAGCTGAAAGGTTCTTCTCCAAGCCTGCTTGCAGAAACTCCAGAATTGTATTTATTTTCCTCTCATCTTTGCTCCCCGATCTGCAGAAGTGTACATACTTCCTCCATGTCCTATAATCAGCACTAGACGTTGAATATTTTCTTGCTTTTAATAGTGTAGTTACTACTTTTTCTGAAAATCCTTTTCTTTTCAGTGTCCTGGTTTCAGCAACCAAGCCGTTAGCTTCCAGTTGTCTGGTTGTTTTTGGTAATAGCGGCCTTGCTGTATTAGATCTTTGCAATCTGGTAATGTCCATGGTTCCTCTATCGCCATTTGAGTTAGTTTCGCAAACCACGATCTCCTTGGCCAGTATGGTAGGATAGCAATTACCCTGGATTTCTCTCTGCTTATTTTGTTCAGTAACCTGTGAATGACCGGGAATGGTGGAAAGACGTACGCTAGTTCTACCTCCCATTTTTCCATCAGTGCATCCATCTTCCATGAGCTTGGTTCCCAATGTCTGGAAATGTAACACAGCACCTTCGCATTCTTTTCTGTCGCCATTAAGTCTACTTGTGGAAGGCCCCATTTCCTCACAATTGTCGCGAACACCTCTGGTGAGATCTCCCATTCTCCTGGGGCTATCCTGCTCCTGCTTAGAGTTTCGGCTAACCGATTTTCCTTTCCTGCAATGAAGACAGCCCTGAGATTTAGGACATGCCTTTCTGCCCACTGCAGTACTTTTGATGCTTCCATCATCAGGGTTTTGCTCCTTGTTCCCCCCTGTTTGTTCAAGTATGTCACTACTGACTGGTTGTCTGATCTTTTCACAACTTCTTTGTCTAGAAGTACACTCTGAAATTTTTGGCATGCCATCCAGACCGCTCTCATTTCTCTTATATGGGAATGACTCTGGCTTGTCTTCATATTCCATTCTCCTTGCGCTGACCAATCGCTCGCACACAGCCCCCCAGCCTTTCTTGCTGGCATCCGTTGTCACCATAATTTGTGTGTGGGTCGCAAAAGACTTCCCCCTGCTTAATCTCTCCATATTGTTCCACCATCTGAGATCCTCTTTTGCTTCTGATGACAATACGATCTTTTGCTTCTTGTTTTTTTCGTCTCCATCCCATTGCTCTAGAAAGCATCCTTGTAGTGCCCGCATGTGGAACCTTGCCCATGGTATAGCTTCTATTGCTGCCGACATGAGTCCTAGCACTCGCATACACTCCTCTGTATGACTCGTATTCTTTCTTACCATGCTTCTTATTTCTTTGATCAATCTTTGACGCCTGACTTCTGTCAGTTTTACTCGCATGGACTGCGTATCTAAGATCATTCCCAAATACTTCACCTTTTGTGATGGTTCTAGGTGTCTTTTCTGATAATTTATCAGCTAGCCATGTTCTTTGAGGTACTCCAGAACTCGTCTTGTATGTTGACCTTCCTGCACTTCTGACCGTGCCATGATGAGAAGGTCGTCTAGATACGGCCATATTGACACCCCCTTTATTCTTAAATTGGCCACCAGCACCACCAATACTTTTGTGAATGTTCTGGGTGATGTTGACGGGTGAGGTTTCCCTCTTAGTCTGAACCTCAAGTATTTTTGGTGTCCTAAAAAAATTGGAATATGCAGGTATGCATCTTTTAAGTCTATTGTCGTCAAATAGGCACCTTTTTCTATATCTGGAAGAATGGTCCTGATTGATTCCATTTTGAACTTCTTTGTGTGGACAAAGGTATTAACCTTCTCAGGTCCAGTATCGTCCTGAACCCCGCTGAGACATTTTTACAACGAAAAACCTCGAGTGCCACCCCTGGTTTTCCTGTTGTTTTGATACTCTTCTTACTACACCTTGGTCTATCATAACCTGTAGACTGCTTAATAAAGCCGTTCTTTCTTCCCAGTTGCTTGGGACAGGTGATTCTTCTATCCAGTCTCTCGGCAGCTTGATGAACTCCATTTTGTAGCCTGAAGAGACGACTTCTAGCACCCACCTGTTTGTAGCACATTAGCCTGCCGCCAACCCTGTCCCTGGCGTCATTGTGTCTGACGGAAGGCAAATCTGCCTTCTCTGCCCCTTTGACCACGAAAAGTGTTTCTATTTCCGAACCAGGGCCTCCTGAAGTTACGACCTGGTCTTTAGGTCTTAGCTTCTTTGTAGTCTGCCGTTGAATATTGGAAGTTCTTATTAAACTGTCCTCTCCTTGCAGTCTTATATTGGGGGAGCCATACCGACTTACCCCCCGATATTTTTGTAATTATTTCATCAAGCTGCTGACCGAACAAGTGTTTGCCTTGGAAGGGTATAGATATCAACTTATTCTTTGATTGATTATCTGCTGCCCATGGCTTCAGCCAGAGCGCTCTCCTTGTCACTGTATTAGTTGCGCTGGACCTTGCGGCCAACCGTACTCCATCTAAAGAGGCATCGCACAGGAACTCAACTGCCATCTGAATGTTCTGCACCATCTTCATAAGCTCTGCCCTTTTAATACCATATAGCATATCAGACTCTAGATCCTGGCACCAAGACCTAAGCACTCTTGATGTAATCGCCATCGCTGAGGATGCCTTTATCGCCGCTCCCGCTGTTACATGCTGTTTCCTTAAATTCATCTCTATTTTTCTCTCCATAGAGTCTTTAAATACATTCGCATCCTCTAGCGGGAGTGTAGTTTTTCTTGATATGCGGGCAATGGCAGCGTCCACTTTTGGTGGCTCTTCCCATGTTTTAACCTGTTCAGGTTCAAACGGGTACATCTTTTGTACTCTTACTGGTACTTTTTTATCAGGGTGAAGCCACTCCTCTTCCACTATTTCTTTCAAAGTTTTTGATAATGGAAAGTGCTTCACTTTTTTCTTTTTATCCTTAAACAGCAAATCTTGAAGTTTCCCTTCTTCCTGGGTATCTTCAATATTAAGGGATTTATTAATATTTACCCAATAAATTTTCCAGCAGATCTGGGTTGAAGTCTATTTCATCTTTTTCTTGAAACCCTTCTCCCTCTTCTGGCTCCTCCTCCACTCTAACTGCAGGACCTGCCTCAGTCATTTGATTCGGAGAATAGAGCCCTGCTCCTTTTAGGGCAGTATTCAATGAGAAAAATTCTCTGTGCATGGCGAGAGATTTTTTCTCTCGCCATGCACTCGCCCTGTTCCGGAGGGCTCGCTGCCACTCCTGCTCCCACTATTCAATGTGGTTAAGACTCGCTGCCACTCGCGGCGAGTCTTAACCCCTGCAATGGACGAGCGTCCGCGGCAGGGAGCCGGGGGACGGTGGCAACCAGGGAGATTAAAGTCTCCCTGGCTGCCCCCCCCCCTATAGCCAGCGGGGGACCCAGTATTCACTGCACCCGATCGTGCATATGTAATGATCGGGTGCAGTGAATATATAAATATCTAATGAGCGGCTCGAGAGCTCCGGCCCCCTGCTAGCTGCTCTGTGTAAAAAAAAAAAAAAAAAAAAAATTATATTATATATATATATATATATATATATATATATATATATATATATATATATATATATATATATATATATATATATATATATATATATATATATATATATATATATATATATATATATATATAATTTTTTTTTTTTTTTTATATATTTTTTAAATTAAATATATACATGAATAAAAACAACATGCCCCCTTCACAGAAAAAATCCTGATTTTTTTACACCAAAATAAAAAATAAAAAAAACCTTTTAGTTTAAAAGTTCACATTCCAGTTCTCCATGAAAAGATGGAGAATTGCTACACGGAGAGACACGGCGAAAATCACTTAAAAAGACGGCGAAAATATCACATTTAATAGGGTGGTTCACTTTTGGAGAGCAAAATGCTCCTTCCAACGCGAAAATAGCACAAACTCGCCATAAAACACGGCGAATTTTTCTCATTGAATACTGCCCTTAGTAGGGGCTTTAGCAAAATCTTTAGTCATGAATGTATCTGCCAATGCTGTTTTTAATAATGAGACCAACTCTGTCATCTGGGGTAATCCCATCTGCTGGGACCCTTTACACCTGTTACAAGTAGAACCTGAAGATTTTTCCGGCAGGTTCTTTTTGCACAAAGCACGTTTTGCTGTATGCATCCTTTTAAATTTGGCCTTCACCTCAGTTTTCTCCTTACTGGGTCCTGACCTACATAAGTCAAAAAATATCCACATCACTAAAGAAAAAACCTGTTCCAACCATAAGCAGCCAAATACCAACACTATAATCTCTTCCTGGCTTACCCTGCTTCTGCAGGCTGCTTCCTCTCTTCCTCCATATTACCAATTGTAAACAATATACTGATCTCTGTTAATAAACAAAACTCTATGAGCTCAACAAGACCATGTAATTTCCATAGCCCTAGCATCGCCGCTGCTTCCATAGGGCCTTACCTTGTCTGCTGGTTTGAAGGAGATGCAGGGTTTGCAGACTGGTTTAAGAACCTTGTGCCCGGCATTGCGCTCCCCCGTGACGTCAGACGCCGCCTTGCTCGTTTCTGGGCGACGCCTGATGACGCGCCCGGCGCCGCCCAATTACGTCAGACGCCACACGTGCCCGGCATATGTCTGGGACTCACTGCCCAGCCGCTGGACCTTTTACCGGGCACACATCTTACCCTAGCCGCACTGAGCGGCAGGGTCCCACAGCAGACGGACGTCCCATTCTGCTCTCGGCGGCGGGGGTCCCAAAAACCGACATGCCAAGTTCTCAGCTGCACTGGACAGAGGAACCAGCCCTTGCTGCACAGGGTAAGCCAACCATCTACCCTGAAAGGAAAAAAAGACACAGAGCCTAGGGGGGGCTGTCCTTATATAGGGGGCAGTGTCTTTTTTGTTCCTTTCAGATATCTACCCAAGGGGGCGGAAACCCAGAAGTATGCTGCCATGGGGAGGTAGAGGAAAGATAGATATATAATAAACTTAAGGAAAACACTGATAGGGGCACAGATTGGACTTTATAATCAGAGAAACCATTTAGTTCAAATTCACCATTAGGTACTAGGGTTTTAAATTTATGGATCCATGACATCTCTGCTTTTGCTAAGCGGACGTCTACATTGTTACACTTGCAATTTGGGTTGATCTGTTGGATCCCCAAAAATGACCATATATATGGCAAGGATTTGAATTGTGTACTTTAGTGAAATGTGCCGATACTGTGTCCCTCCAGGTTTTTCTTTGTTATACACATGTTCTGCGGTCCTGGACTTAAGGCACCTAGAAGTTTTGCCTATATAGACCAGGCCGCAGATGAATGTATCTGCAGACCTGGTCTATATAGGCAAAACTTCTAAGTGCCTTAAGACCGCAGAACATGTGTATAACAAAGAAAAACCTGGGACACACAGTATCGGCACATTTCACTAAAGTACACAATTCCAATCCTTGCCATATACGGTCATTTTGGGGGATCCAACAGATCAACCCAAATTGGAAGTGTAACAATGTAGACGTCCGCTTAGCAAAAGCAGAGATGTCATGGATCCATAAATTGAAAAACCTAGTACCTAATGGCCTTAATAGCGTATTTGAACTTAGATGATTTCTCTAATTATAAAGTCCAATCTGTGCCCCATCAGTGTTTTCCTTTAGTTTATTATATATCTTTCTTTCTGTATTTATGTATGTATATTTGTGAGCAAGTGCCTAATTCATTGTATTTTCATTTTGATATTTTATGAGGACGCTATACCCTATTGACATAAACCCAAAATGGATGTGCGTTCCATTGAATGTGATAATCACATAAAGACTTCCGGAAAATGGAGTTGCGTTCCATGAAGGAGATGTCCGGACTATAATGAACACGGAAAGCAAAGCCAATGATTAACAGTTCCCCGGACCTCAGGAGAGGAAAGTACAACTTCCGGATATACGATGTCCAACTTCCGGTACACGGAGTACTAGAACTTACAGCTGGAATAGCTTGTGTGCAATGATGTAGGGTTCAAAAGAGACCCACTCGGCAACGCTGATTATGCTTCTGATGAAGGGCTACCTAAGCATGAAAGTGCGCTAAAGCCTATCACTGCTGCCGATCGGATTCCTCAGGACTGGACGGACTTTAAAGATTCATGTTGCCGCCCATTGTCCTTTGAGAGATTGTATATCCCTTGTGGGTGATATGCGATTTAACTTAAAAAAAATTGTGAGTTTGTCCAATAAATGTCAATTTATACCTTTTACTTACAATGTTGCACTAGATGTCATTTTTTTAAAGTTTTCCTAGGATACCTGTGGACCACTTGATTGAAAGACCCTTTATATGCCAATCAAATTGCATTTCCATGTGAGTGCATACAGTTAACATTAAATTGGCCACTTTTAATACAATATTTGCACAATGGTCTGTTTTTTTCTTCCAAGTTACAGGGTTACTTGGCATTGAAAGTGATCCATTTTCAAAAAGTGTATTGTATATGTTTTCGCCAGGGTAGCACAATAATATTTTCTGGTATACATTGTTCCACGAACCATTTTGGTGAAGGTTCATTTTGTGGTAACCTTGGCTGAAAAACACTGTGGTGCACTATAGATATACAGTCTTTTTACCGATTACACTTCAATTGTGAGACAGAATGTGGAAAAAAATAATAATATTTGGACACTCAAAAAGTTCAACTCAATACTTTGTAATATAACCTCGGTCAAAGTTTCCTGTAGTTCTTGACCAGGTTTGCACACACTGTAGCAGGTATTTTGGCCCACTGTACCATGCAGATCTTCTAGGTCATGTTTTGAGGCTGTCGCCGGACAACATGGACTTTCCATCTTCAATGCTCTTACTGAGGGAAGGAGGTTTTTGGCTTAACTCTCACAATACATGGCTCCATTAATCCTCTCCTTAATACGGGTCAGTCGTTCTGTCCGCTTTGCAGAAAAGCAGCCCAAAGCACGAGTGTTACTAATGGTAACCTTGGTGACAGTTGTCCCAGCTCTCTTGAGGTCATTGACCAGGTCCCCCCGTGTAGTTCTGGGCCAATTCCTCACTATTCTCAAGATTGATCCCCCACGAGGAGAGATCTTGCATGGAGCCCCAGGTCAAAGGAGATGGTCAGTGATGTTGTATTTCTTCCACTTTTAATACTTGTGCCAACAGTTGATCACTTCTCACCAAGCTGCTTGCATATTGTTGAGTAGCTCATCCCAGCCTTGTGCAGCTCTACAATTTTGTCCCCGAGTCCTTCGACAGCTCTCTGGTCTTGGCCATGGTGGAGAGGTTGCAGTCTGACTGCTTGAGGGTGTGGACAGGTGTATTTATACAGATAACCGGTTCATACAGGTGCCATTAATACAGGTAAAAAGTGGCAGATAGAAGAGCTTCTTAAAGTAGTACAAGGTCTGTGAGAGCCAGAAATCTTGCTGGGTTGGTACTGTAGGTGTCCAATATTTATTTTCCGAAAGAACATACAAATAAATGGTTTAAAAATCATACAATGATATTTCAATTTTTTTCCCACATTCTGTCTCTCACAGTTGAAGTGTACTTATGATGGAAATTACAGACCTCATCTTTTTAAATGGGTCAACTTGCACAAGTGGTGGCTGTCCAAATAATTTTTTGCCCCACTGTTTCAATGAAAAAAGTAATTTCAAAACAAAATATTAATTTTATGTTAAAATATTCGCTTTGTAGTCAAGTACTTAATTATATACACACTTGGAGATGCCAGGTTGTCCTCTGATCCTTGGCTCCTAAGTTTCTTCAGTGTGTTGACTGCAACGTTTAGATAAATATTACGACTGCTGCTACGGCTGTAGACCACTTTTTCCTCTTCCAGTGCCTGAAAACAAAGACATTTTATGACTTGGCCAAAAAAAATAGAATACCCCTCTTAAAAAAAAACAGACCATGCCACTCACCTTATCAAATGCTTCCTGCTGTGACGTATTAAATTTCAAGCATTCATCAATAAAGAGGTTCAGGTAACGTTGCCTAACAGTAGTAGGTACTTTTGCACCAAATTCATTGGGAATGACCGGCCTCTTCAAGGCAGCACTCTGAAACAAAGTTATATGATGTTTTTGTAGGATGAAGATTCAGGACTAGCTGCTTTTAAATAGTATAGCTTAATATTTTAAGCCAGTGGCAGTTATAAATGTACTTTGAAGACGACACATTAAAGACTAAAATCAGAAGAAATAGCCCAGGAAAACAACCACCTCTTTATGAGCACAATAAGGGGGTTGTGCTGAAAGTAACCTTTACTTTAAAGTAATCAGGAGTACATGTATTATAGAGAGAATGAGGCAAATTAGGAATATAAACTTAAGATATAAGATATTAACATTTCACATGCCAGAGCAGGGGGGTTGGCTCCAGCGGACATGTGCACAATCTCGCTAATATTGCAAAATCTCCCTTGCAGCCTGGAGCCCGCTGCCGCCACCACCAAGGAAACCGATGTCCCTGCTCTGGTGAATGATCAACAAGATTTGCAAACTGGATAGCAAAAGGTGTCAAAGTCAGTGTCACAGACATTCTACACATTTTTCGGCATGTTCTCGATATATCTGTTAAAGAAAGGGTTGCATAGCACCCCATCATTCAGCACACATCCCTATAGTCATACATGGGAAGAAGCAGTATAAATGTATATAAATATATAAACGCATATATAAATATAAATATATAAACGCATATAAATGTGTGCAAACCACTTCTCCACCATAATGAAAGATCATACATCTACACATCAGTCTTCTGAAGTCTATTAGTTAACCACATGTCCATTACATGAATAAGTAATAAGCTGAACTTTTTCCAAGTTGTCTTAATTCAGCTTATGCTTGTTGTAGGACTGTTCAAGATATTAGTATTCTTGCATGACTGCTATTAATGGAGAAAGGACAGAACAAAGTATAAACCTTTCATCAGATACAAAAGCAAACCTAGAAATGTTGTAAGCTTGGTCTTTTCAGCCATAAGAGGTCAGTATCGCTAAGTGTTATTGACCATCAGTCCATACAAGTTTTGGGACACAATCATTTTTAATCCACACAAGCTAGATTTACTGTATAACGTATTGATGAATAAGCCATACCTGCAGAGATGGGACATGTGCCTGTCGTTTATGCACAGTTGAAGTTGTTGTTTTCGATGTCATACCAGACAGTGTTCGCGATTTAAGAGAAAGGGATGAGCCATTGCACGTTGTAGAACTGCCCCCAGATTTTGGTTTCTTTGTGTCTGTGTGAAGTAATGGGTGGCTGTTATAGGACAACATCTGGAGTCTGCTATCAAATATATTGACAGAGTTAAATTAGAAATAATTTAAGATAATGGAGCACAATACAAACACACCAAAACCCAAAAAATAGTGTGCAGTAACTGAAAATAAATATGGTGTGCATATCTGGCTAATGCAACCGCAGACTGTTCCCCACCGATTTGGTAAGAATACACACTTCGCTATTGTCTAACAATATAGATTAGTTAGTCATCTGTACGCATAGGCAGTTATGCACGATTCATCCAAACAATATACTGTATAAGCACTTAATTTCGCGAGCAGTAATTTTCGCGATAATGACAAAATCGGCAATTTAGCGAGCTGAAAATTTCGCGATTATCCACTGTACCTGCTACTATACCTGATGTAAATAGAACCCCCGTAGTGGGGGAGGATATTTCGCGCGGCTTTAATTTTCGCGATTACGGAAGGCTCGCGAAAATCGCGAAAATTAAAGCCACGCGAAAATAAGTGCTTTTACAGTATGACATACCACTCAGCACGGTTGACGTGATCTATCTGAACAATTACTTTTACATACATACATTTATTGCGTATTGTGTGCTTTTTGTAGTTACTCTCAATAATTTGATATTAATACACACACGAGTAAGATAAGTATTAACCTCACCAACATTTTTCTCAGTAAATGGATTTGTAATGGGGCTATTGGAATAAAATTTTCACTAATTGTCAGCAACAACCCATGCAAACCCCACATTCAAAGATATCTAAAAAAAAAAAAAAAACTCTTAAGGCTCTGAGAAGAAGCCCAAAACACGACCAGCTTCCAAAAGCATTAAAGTAGTCTTCATTCTAGCACCCGCCATCTTTTAAAACCCATGCAGTTCCTTTTCCCTGCCTGGGGTGTCACTGTCTGCTGTAGTGCTTCTAGCACAGTGGTCTGTATATCAACACTGATATGCAAACCAGACCTGTGCTAGAAACACCACAGCAGACAGCGACACCCAAGGCAGGGAAAAGGAACTGCATGGGTTTTCAAAGTTGTCGGGTGCTAGAATGAACACTACATTAAAGTAAAACGGTCATGTAGGAGGGGCATAGAACACTGTAAAGAGTAACGCCAGCATCCCCTAGTGGATAAAGGAGAAAGTATTGAACACATGAAAAAAGGGAGGTGTAAAAAAGGCATGGAATGCCAAGATACCAGCTGAAATCCATCAGTAATTAGAAAGTAATTCTGCACTTTGGCAGCGCAAATTAGAAGTTGGCTCAGTCCCAACTAATGGACTATACAAATGTGTGTCTTCTTGCCATGGTGTCACACAGGAAACAGCTCATAATGAGAAAAGCAAAGAGCGCTCAAGAATTTTGCTCCCTTATTGTTGCAAGACCTACTGATGTTACAGAATGACTTATGAACTTCTGAATGTTCCAACTGCCATAATTCAGAAGAGGAAAAAATATAATTTCACCATAAACTAGCCACTACTAGGTGCTCATAACAAGATTTCTGACAGAGGAGTGAAAAGAATTATCATAAGAGCGGTCCAAGAGCCAAGGACCACATGTGGAGAGCTTTAGAAAGACCTGGAAAAGCTGGTACAATGGTTTCAAAGGAAACATGGCATGTATGCACACTCATTAAGCAAGACTCTAGTGCTGAAGAAAAATGTTGAAGCTCGTTTAAAATTTGCTGCACAACATTTGGACCAGCCTATGAAATACTGGGAGAATACAGTCTGGTCAGAAGATCCCAACATTGAACTCTTTGGATGCCGTAAACCCAAAAACACCATAACAGTAAGGTCGGAGGTGGTTACAACATGGTGTGGGGTTGTTTTTCAGCATACAATACTGGCAGCGACTGAAGTGTGAAATAATGGGATGGATAGAAATGTGTACAGAGACAATCCGAACGCACAGCTAAGGACTCCTATTAGTTTCAGAGAAAAAAATAAAGCTGCTAGAATGGCCCAGCCAATCGCCTGACTTGAAGCCCACAGAAATCTATGGAAAGAATTAAATATCAGTGTTTATAGAAGAGGCCCATGGAATCTATGTCTGTGTGGAAGAATGAGCCCATTACAAATATATTTACTGCAAAAAAAAGGTTGTGTTCACTGTTGGTCCGATTCAATATCACAAGGTCCATGCAAAATTGAAAATTTTTACAAAGCGCTCACATTCACATAATGGACCAGCTCACTTATTAAATGCAAAGAAATGTATTCAAAACAATGTAAATAAAAACAAGTATAAGCAGCAGGGTTTTATGGTTTGAATTTGTGCTATGTTTCAATGAAAAAAACATCTGAATCATGATCAACCATGTTTTAATGCTTTCTAACATGAATAAGGTTATTAAGCTTTGAATTGGTTTCTTTTAATAAAACGTATTCTTACCATTACATCTGAATATAAGTAGATAGACTAAGGGGGATATTCAATCTCTGGCGAGCACCTCCCGTCGGGGAGATGCCCGCCAGGCCCTATTCAATGCTGTCTTCCCCGACAACATTGAGCAGGGTATCTCGGCAGAACGAGCCCGACATCACAAGCTGTCGGGCTCGTTCTGCCGAGAACAGCCGGAAGGGACGAGCTGCCGGATGCCGCTCGCCGCCGCGCCCCCTTCTCACTCCCCGGCAGGCGGGACATTGAATCCCGCGCCTGCAGGTTCTCGGTCGAGCTGACAGAGCGGGACTGGGTCACAGCAGTCGAGCAAGCTCGACTGCCGTGACCCTCACATTGAATACCCCCCTCAGCCTATTAATATGAACAAAGTAAATGCGGAGATAACTTAAATTGAAAAGAACCACAAAGTTAATGTTAAGCTATAATCCTACTTATAATTTCAATTAAATAAATACTGTTCATAGATACATCAATCTCAAATCTGTCCCAATGATTCAGTTTTCAGAATGCAGACTCAGAAGGGTTTCACATACATTCACCTAGCAGCAGAAGCCCGTAATACAAGTGCCAAGCCCTCAAAGCACTATTCCAATTAAATTTGGGTACCCCCTCAAATATGATCATGGGCAACCATTTTACACATCCAGTGACAGACCAATTATCAACTATATCATAACTTAAATTGCTAAATATAATTTACCTATGTACCCGTTCAAGAAACTATGGGCAAGATTTAATGCCACTCGAGTTCAACGGCAGCTGTCCACCAAACTCAGACTTTTTTTAAAAGGGGAATTAACTTACAAGGCATGGTTTTGCCATGTAAGTTAATTCCCCTTTAAAAAAAAGTCAGTTCATCGGACAGCTCACACTGCCGTTGAACTCAGGCGGCATTAAATCTCACCCTATGTGGGAAAGATGAGGCATGCATAGGTCTTCCATTAAGAAAGCATCATGGGGTAGAGGTCAGCACACCAACTGTGGTGAAATATATATGAATATATTTTGGTTCCCCATACTGGGTGTTCAAAGGCCGCCTCAATTTGATGAGTGAGGAGTTATGTTGCATCGTGAGGTTCCAAAACACCATTCATCACCTTTGATAAAAGCTGCACCCTTTAAAGCAGCGAAACGCGTCAGTGCCCTGTCTGGACCAGACCTACACCAGAACCCTTCTCAGCCAATTGTGACCTTCCCAGCTGCTGGTTTTTCAACTTTGCTTGCAGAGCTCTTCTATTGCCCAATTACAGGAATCAAAGCTGGTCAATTTCTGGCCATCAGCATTACCATTTGGGACATCGATCCATCTATTGGTTTCAAAGCTGTACCAACTTTGAGGACACCTGTTGCACTGCCATCTCCAGGGATTGGAATCCTCTAGTGGTGTGGGAAGCCCCAGTTGGTCGCCAATAACACCACTTGGACTATATACTCATTTGGTGGTCCCACAGCCATATCAATTCTGAGGACATCTTCACTGCCATCCCATAGGATTGGAATCCCACAGTGGTGTGTGGTAACTATTAGCCCCGTTTGGGCACCACTGACTTTTCTTTCCACCAGCAACACAATTGATCAGCTGAGATAGGATACCCTCCTTGCCCTAATTCCAGTCATCAGCCTGGTCCTGACCCACTCCCATAGTGCGCTTTGCACTATCCAATGTGTTCAGTTACTTTTATTTATTGTCAATGTGGTTGTATGTATCTTTTCAATTGTTATTAAATTCATTTAATTAACCTTTCATCAAACAAGCGCCACTTCCTTCCTTTTTTGCCTGAGGTTCCAAAACCGTTGGAATGGATACTATGTTGGCTTGCGTTCCCCCATGTTAATCACGATTTTTTAATTGTATGTACAATATCGCATCTTATGGATCTCATCTTATAAGACGCATAAGATCCATAAGATAAAAGATCCATCAACACCAACCCGAAGTGTGGCAAGCGCAGCGAGCCCATGGGGGGGCGGCGGCACGCATCCTCCGACCTTTTCATACCCCCACTATCCACGTCGGCGTGGAGTCGATTTTATATAGTGTGGCGAGCGCAGCGAGCCACCAGGCTCGCTGCGCTCGCCACACTATATAAAATCGACTCCACGCCGACGTGGATAGTGGGGGTATGAAAAGGTCGGAGGACGCGTACCGCCGCCCCTCGCAGGCTCGCTGTGCTCGCCACGCTTCGGGTTGGTGTTGATGGATCTTTTATCTTATGGCTTCTTATGGATGCATAAGATGCGATATTGTACATACAATTAAAAATCTTTTCAATTGTATAGATTTTATATCTCGTCGATCTCGTCCATGCACAAACACATAAGATGCATGCAATGCTTGCGATATCATCCCGACACATACAATCTAGATCGTGGGCACCATGCTAGGAAATAAGTACCAATATGTTTATAAAGCTTTCTGTCACTTTATTTGAACAGTCCTTCAGTACGGTGTATATACACTCCTAAAAAAAGATCATTGGAACAAATTCTAGATTGATTTATCTGAGGAGAGTTTATGACTGGTGACTTTAGATACATACTTTAACATTTGGCATTGTAATGGCTGCTTCTACTCTCAATGCTTTTTGCATTTAATTGGTTCTTTGGTCCTCCAAGTGAATGTGAGCTTTTAGAAGTTTTTTCATTTTGCAGAGAGATCAGTTGTTCCCAACCCTGGTCCTCAAGAACCCCTAACAGTGTACAATTTCCAGGTCTCCACACAATCACAAGTGAAATGATTAGCTCCACCTTAGACTTTTTAAAATGTCTGAATAATAAGTGCACCTGCCAGGTGACCTGGAAAACATGCACTGTTGGAGGTACTTGTGGACCAGGTTTGGGAAACACTGAGATAGATTATACACAAACAGAGCATACATGGGTTTTCACATACTATGCAGTAATTTTAGGAAGCACCTGCTCAGACTGGGGTACAATACAGTTACTGACTAAAGAGTAATTGCAAATCTGAAAAAAAAAAAAAAAATAACCATAACCACATTTCTATAAAGTAATGGCGCATTAGCATAGTTTCCCATTTACATGGACAACAATGCATTTGGTTTAATGCAGGAGAAAATCAAGCTCTTCTAGTGAAGGATGGTCTAACTTTGGTTACCTGATGAGAGTGACTGACAGGAGGAAGATCCAGGCATATGAGCAATTCTCTTCTTTTCTCCTGACAAGTTAGGAGGTGACTTCTGGACACTTAGAGTGCGCTTAATTGCCTGTTGCTGCTGCATCAGGAGTTGTGTAGCTTGTTCCTGTGACTGCTGTATTCTCTGATAACATATCTCTTGGGGTGTAGGTCGACGGTATGGACGGATTACGGGTTTACTGGTGGAATCAGCCTGACAGCCAAGATAAAAAAGTAGTAAAAAAATCAATCAAACTTTCTGTGCTGTAGAACAGGTCCCACATCTATGTAGGGTCACAGACAAATTGCTCTAAAAGTATGCACCTTGCAACCAAACATCACTAAAAGTGATCAAGTAATGTACATCTAGATGATGATTTAATGTCTTTTAAAGATTCAGGAACGTATAATTAAAAATAAACCACGTAACTCCATGTCTCACAAAACTCTAGAACTAGTAAGCCCACTCAAAACAAATGCTTCGAAAGCTAGTCTGTTTCCATGTGTTTGTGCATGTGTGAGAGAAAGATGTAGTTTCACTCGCTGCCAACAGATGGTAGCTTTTCAGAGACACAAAGGGACATTAGACATATAGATGTAGACTATGTAACAAACAACTCACATTGCTGACATGAGAAATCCTCCTCTTCTGACCAGGAAGTAATGTAGTCAACCCTAGTTCAGTTTTCTCATCACTGTCCTCATTCAACTGGAGAAAATATATTCAGGAGTTAATTACCAGTCGTAAAATATTCAAGTAATACAATCAAACAGATATGCTTTACAGCAGTTTAGGGAATCAAAAAAGTATATATCTATCTATATCTATACACACACACATATATACATACACACATACAAATTATATATATATATATATATATATATATATATATATATATATATATATATATACATACACACACATACATACATACACACATACATTATATATCAAGGCATCTATGTGCAAGGCAATGTGCTACAGCACTGTGCTTTTTGTACTAGATACAATGCAATCTAGAACTAAAAGCATGGGCAGCACATACTTTATGTGCTGTGCGATGGGATGTGCACTGGAGCACGCATCTCAGCGCACTGCCATGTCGCACCATGTATGGTCACCTTTAGGGTGGGGGAAACAAAAAAGCTCTGAGGTTTCAGATTGGAACTTCTTGTCCACAACTGGCAACCTTGAACACAGACATCGATTGTATAAACAGGTGGAAAAGTATAGGCAAAAGGACCAGGTAGCAGCCAGACAGCTGTTGCTGCAGGAAACCATGAGTAGGCACTCACTGACATGGTGCAAAATGCGGTCATATTTTCTGGAATAGGTTAGGCCTGCTCCAATATCATGTCCCAGAGTTTTACACTGAAGTCTACAAGTAAGCTTCATCATATATATATCCTCTCACTTGCCCAAAAAGACCCTGCTTTTAGTCATTTGGGGAAGCGTGCAGCCTACGGCTTCCCTGCACTGTTTAGATGCCATATGTACTTATAACGCATTGCAGAGTGAAGCAGCAGTGATCAAACGGCTTCCAAACTAACTGAATAACGGGACTGTTCAACTATAAAAACAGGACAGTTCAGAGGTATGCATATTTATTTAGGAGCCTAAATAGCTACTTGAGAAATACTACGTAATTTAACTTCCTATATAAAATACAATTCTCAGCTCCTTCAAGTGTTTTGCCCACTGGCGGTCACTAGATGGCACCTGGCAGAAAAAGTCAAGTGCTCCGTTCGGGTGCTCAAAAAACCGCTAGCGCTGACAATACTATTATGTTCCATTATTTTGATGTGCTGGTAACTAGTATGCTTCTAGCTTTTGTGAATTCTCTGCAAGGATTAATACATCTGCCCCTAAGTAATTACATTTTTGCTGTTACATCCATTAATACTAATGATTTGCTAAAAACATAAAAACTTTCATCATGCCAATTATCGTTTGTTGCTTTAGGATACACTAATAGTGCACTTACTCATGTAAAATATAAAACACCTTTTTGTAGTATACAGGTGTTACATTTTAATGCACACCACACGGGCTTAACACCATGTACCATTACTATTGTTTCACTATAAGATCATGGTTTAAGGAAAACCTCTTAATCTGACCATGGTTCAAAATGATAAGTTCTTTTAGATACGTTATTCCTCTCTCTCGATTCACCTACAAATTGGGTATTTTACTAGGTATACAAACACTTATCTATATCTATTTTGTTATTAGACTTATTCAGAGAGTTTTTCACAATCCATATAATAGATAAAAGGCTTACTACGCCTCACTTCTATGAGGTGACGTACTGCCAACGACCACAAGACGCACCAAATTACTCCTTTGTGTGCTTAAATAGGTCATAAAATTAAAGCAAGTTTTTGCAGGGACATGGATCTGTCTCAAACTTGCTGGATATGGCCAGAGGGAGCTGTGAAGACAGATTGGAGGTAGGAGTAGATCAAGACTGGGGGTGAGGAAAATTTTTGGGCTAAAAACTATCACAGCTCAAAGTGAAAGTACACTGCAGAAGCCATCATTTTTAGGGGTTTTTAAACTAGTGATATATAAACTATTTTTGTTACAATATATTCCATTTTTAATACACATGGGATATAACTGCCAAATAATGGTAATTTCTTGTCCATGGTAAATGTAAATATTTGAATAGGTTTGTTTAATCTTTCTATAAAAATGTACACACTCAACTATACATTTTTTAAATAAGAAAAAACTTGGTACTTGTTTCCTAGCACGGCCACCATCAGGGGTAATCGTGTACCTTAACTTAAGGTACACGATTACCCCGATGGACCAGATTTCCTTTGAAATCAGGTCCATTTTGCCGGCAAAGGCAAAATCGGGTCCATCGCGTCGGTCGGGTGCATTAACATGGCACGCCACGATTTTCCCATAGGGTTCAATGTTAAAATATTTTTAACATTGTAATCGCGTTCATCGCGTCGGTCTTCTGCCATTATAATGGCACAAGATGCGATGGATGCGATTAAGCAAAATTACATAGCTAACAATGGGAAATGGGCCAATATGGCCCATTTCTCATTGTATATGACCCCCCCCCCATTGTGAACGTCACCCCACGATTGACGCCAACCCGAAGCGTGGCGAGACCGCGAGGGGCGGCGGTACGCGTCCTACGACCTTTTCATACCCCTACTATCCACGTCGGCGTGGAGTTGAGAATATAAAGTGTGGCGAGCGCAATGAGCCCCGCGAGGGGACGCGTATACCTGTGAACTTTTACGCGTCCGCTCGCCACGCTTCGGGCTTGGTGGCTCACTGCACTCGCCACACTTTATATTCTCAACTCCACGCCGACGTGGATAGTAGGGGTATGAAAAGGTCGGAGGACGCGTACCGCTGCCCCTCGCGGGCTCGCTACGCTTCGGGTTGGCGTCAATCGTGGGGTGCCATTGAGGGGGATAAAATTGGGGTCTGGGGAGACTTTTACATTGAATCCAATGTAAAATAGGGTCCCAGGGACCCTATTCACATTTCAATAAATGTAAAAATCAGGACCATCGAGTCGGTCGCATCGCATTCGATTTGGTCCCATGCGATGTGATCGATGCAATCCGACCCGATCAACATCGGTGTGGCCGTGCTAGGAAACAAGTACCAAAAAATTTGATCTATTTTTTAATATACAAATGTTTAAGCACATCTCCCCAAAAATATTTTTGTTCCAGATTATGTAACAAGCAAAAAAGTATTGGTCAACATTGTCATTTTTATATTGGACTGCAATATAGTGCAAAGTCAGACATTTTTAATGTACTATAAGAGTCAGGATGGTATCAGGATCGCGGCAGTCAGAAAACCAACAGCGGCATTGTGCTGTTTTGGATCTCAACACCTTTTTAGGTGCGTTCACTAACCCTCCCACCCCCTACCTGCAGCCCATCCCTAACCCTCTTACCGTCCCACTGCAGCCTAAACCCTAACCGCATGCTGGCATACATATGATCAGGTACGGTCAGGATTCCACCACCAGTATTGCAAGCGATGTCAGGATCCCGACACCGGTCTTCTGACCAGTGTCGGTAATTCCACCTGCTAGTATGCTAGCTGGATCACAGAAAGACAGGGCTCTATATAAAAAGAACTGGCCAAAACTGTTTTTTAAAGTGACATAAGCAAAACATCCACTGAAAATAAGAAGTGATTATTATTTTTTAACCTATGGCTTAAGTTATGCATTAATACAATTAATCTTTGGTTCTTGGGGGCCATAACCCGACCGTTTTTATTTTTAAATAAAGCATACAAACTGAATAGAAGTAGACCACCACAGTATATCAAACTAAATTGCTTTCGACAAAGTGACTGGCTTTCCTTACAGTTACTAGTTATGAGGATGTCACCGTCTAGGTTTCCAACAGCCATTATAAAAGTATAACTTTGCAAACTGTTGTGCAGAGGAGCTCCACACACAAAACAATATTTTTAGCTAAAAGGATGAATCTACCATATTAGAAAATCCTACATTTCTGGAGCATGACTGAGCTATTTCCTTTCTGCTGTTTCAATGTACAGAAACTTTGTTTCATGTACAGATATTGTATAAAATGACCTTCAGGCTTTGCGTACAAGGTGTATATGAAACGAATGCATTGCATGTTTAGCCTTGGGTCCCTTTTCTAAAATATCATTATGGTATGCAAATATTCCAAAACAGAAAAATTCTAAATCCAAAATAATTATAGGTCACAAGCATGCCATGTATGGGAGATTCAACCTGTATTTCTCAAAATGATTGCAACACCAGCTATGAATACTTTGTACAAACTTCAATTGGATACTTAAGAAAAAAAAATATTAGGCATTACATAGAACACAGTTAAATATTTTATTAATTACATGTGTAGGTTGATTCAATGGTCTCCAACTTTTTGTACCTATGTGGTGTTCCAAAAGGTTAATATAAAAAAGACTGGTGCGGAATCCCATGTGTAACGCCTAAAAGTAGGAGATTTGCAAATCTGTGCTAAGAATGTTTCAAAATACAATTTAATTCTACATTTCCCGACAGCTCTCTTAGGGCATTCTGGAATTTATCAGGAATCAAAGCAATACTCCTATGAATTATACAGTAGGTGTCTGTTTTAACAATGAGCTGGTGGGAAATATCCTTAATTGTATGGACATTTGCAGGTATACATATACCAGATAATATTTAAAAATTCAACAATGTGGATTTATACAATTTTATTGTCTTATAAAACATAAAAAACAAACTACAAAACACTTTCGGTAAATGTGATAAAATGCAAAAATGTAGGCATTGGTGGGTTCCTGGAGAGTCTGGCTGATGTTTTATCTACTTGCCTGACAGGGTCGCATTAGATTATGGTCGCACCTACACCAGGCTGGGGATTCCCCAACAGGGCTTTCCCAGATCTGACCTGACAGACTACTGTGGGACCCTCTTGTCTCTGCTTCCTGGTCTCCCTCCCTTTCCCCAATGTCAGTTGTGCTGCCAATCACTGCTGATTGGGCAGCCCAGCATACCTATTACCCCACAGACATTAGCCGCAGCTGATGTAATGTTAAAAAGCTCCCATCACCTTTGGACTCCCAGAGACTGCACAGTGGAGTTTGCTGTGCAATTGCAATGATCGTGATGTTCCGATGGTGATGGCCAATGTCCATTTGACCATTTCAGTTTTTTTCTTTTATATTGTCCAGATAAGTGGGTAAAGTAGCAATCCTTAAAAAGGTAGAATAAACCTGGCTTGGAATTTTAAAATGTTTTCTACTTTAAATCATCATCTGGACTCCTTGGGAACCCACAAGTGCCTGCAGCTAACCTGCGATTATACATATACCCCTTGGCGTTTCAACCTGCAACAAAAACATTTTACCTGCTTTCCCATTCTGCCCTTGTCTTCAGTCTTAACCTCTTGTGACTCATTAAAAACTCTCAAACACTCCTCCAAAGGATCTGGATCCGAATCAGAGTCCAAATTTTTTTCAAGGCTGCCATAATCTATATCAGAAGAATCTACAGAGGAAGTAGAAGTCCTACGGGACGTCACTTTGTTTCTTTGTGTGCTTTTTTCACCTCTGTCAGAATTTGATTTACTAATTTGCCGATTTGATTTTTTGTTTTCTTCCTCTGCACTGCTCTCATCACCAAATAAATCCACATGACTTAGAGTTCTCTGTTTGGTTTTAACCTTCGCAATTCCTTGGACAAGTTCCTTGGACTTCAACAAAGATTTAGATTTTTTGACCTTATGTTTTCCATTAACATCACCTACTTTACTCCTTGGAGCTTTCTTAACATTGGTACAAAGTTTATCCTTGCCTTTAAGCTCACTGTTTCGCTTGTTAAATTTGGTTACTTCTAAAGTTTTTCCTGAGGAAGTATCTTTATTCAGTTTTTCACTCTCATTCTTTTCAGGTGGTCTGCGCTCTGCTTTTGTCTTCTTACAATCCCCCAACTTGTTTTCCAGATTTTTAACATTGACATTTCCAGGTTTCTTTTGAACAAAACTTTTTTGTTTCTCTTTCTTTTCCTCTTTACTAAGGCCTTTGCTGCCAGAGTCTGCATTACCAGATGGCTCTTTTACAAAATCTTTCTTTTCATACTTTTGGTTATTTTTTTGTGATTTTTTATTATTATGATCTTTACTGTGGCTCTTTATGGGTTGTCCAATATCACCCATGTCATACTGTACTGCAATCTCTTTAACTGAACACTTGTCTGTAGTGCCAGACTTGGAGGATTTATCAGATAATGGAACAATCTTTGTCCCAGAATGAAGACTCTTGCTTGCGCTTGGAGAAAACGATGATTCAAAATCCTCTTCAGAGTCAGAAAACTTAGCTTCTACCATCTCTGTAGTCTGGTAGCATGATTTCTTAGATGAAAGAGCATACCCTTCACCCTGGCTATTTGTTCTACTCCTTTTGTTTGCCTTTTGGTGTTTAACCTTACTTAAATGTCTAGCAGAATAGTTTGACATTGGATCATACTCCATATCTGTGCGAGGTTTAGAGTTATCAATAACATATTTATTGGTCTTGTACTTAGAAACTGAAGTCACTGCTGTTGGAACATATTCCAAAACCTTGCTTTTACTTTTTTCATTTTCTAAATCATCTAATGTGTATTTACATGGCTTTACAGACGGAACCAGTGGAGTAGGGTTATAACATGAACTAGATGTTCCAGATCCACCTGGATCATACTCAAGAGGAGAAAAGGAGTCCGATTTTGCAGATTTTTTTTTTAGAGGAACATTGTAGTCCTTCTGCGTTCCCAGAAGTTTCTCATATTTCCTCTGCTCCCTCTCCACCTCACTCTTGACTTCCTCAATGGCTTTGTTGACTCTTTCCAATTCCAATATATCTTGGCTAGGCTCCAGGACACCCCCCAATATGCCATTGTCCGAACAGGGTGGTACAGTTGGGAGTTCAGGACTGTAGGGATCATACTCTGAAAAGAGAACACATTAACTGTAGATAA
This sequence comes from Crinia signifera, assembly GCF_055691185.1. NCBI lineage: Eukaryota > Metazoa > Chordata > Amphibia > Anura > Myobatrachidae > Crinia > Crinia signifera. Next base: position 232,844,186 of record NC_139217.1, on the reverse strand, counting down.
ATGATCAAAGAAAAATAAAAACAAAGCCAATCAATTAATAAAAGAAAAAAACATGTCCAAACCACTGATGGCCTCTTCCCTGTTTGTGTGAAATTTTTACTTTAGCAATAATTTTACCCTCATTATAAAATATATCTAGTTCAGTATATACAATACTACAGATGTGTCCTCATACACATCATTTCTCCACCACAAGTAACATTACCTTTAGCACATCTTATAAGCACTATGGAACAATAAGTTGTTACCAATTATGGCACATGCACAATATTCTGCAAGTTTTATCGGGCACACTTGCTTACAGACTTCGTTATACTATATGACATGGAGACTCGCCTATCATTGAGTGACTGAGATACTGATTAAGGAATTGGCCAAATGGTGTATAGACAACTGCAGTTAACATGCTGGTCTCCAGTCACATCAGATGCAACCAATTAGGGAGAACGGTCTTGTTCATGTACTTGACAGTGCAACAAGTTCCACTAAACTGCAAATAACCAGCCGTATCTATAGCCAACACAACACCACTATACTACTGTACTGTAGGTTGATATTTAAAAAAAAAAAAAAAGGTGCAATTACAAGTTCCAACACGCCATGCTTAGTTTCATAAATACTAGTATGGTATGGAACTTCATTTACTATTACCACATTACATCTGCACCATTTTCAATAAAGCACTAAATGTAATTACTAAAAATATACATTGTTATAATACAAGGAGAATGATTAAAAAACAGTAAGAATCTAGTAACACTGCACTACTGTCGAGAATCAGTTTTAACCTGCATTTAAACAAAAGCCATACTAAAACCCAGTGGAATGTTAAATCCCAAGATATAATATTTCATAAACTTTAACATACAAAGCAAAATGGTATTTTGTTTCCATACCTTCAAGAGCTCCATATTTTAAAAGAAAGTAACTGGACATAAGCCTCTCAATGTAGATACCCTTCTGACTGAGCTGAATGTCCTGCACAGTGCAGATAACAGAACCACCACCCAAATTCAGAAACTTTGTTTTAACCGTTTCATAACCCAGTCCATTGACTTACATTCAGCATACAAATAAGGAAAAGAAACAAATGAGAGGCAGTGTATCTTTGAATAGAAAAGCAAAATAACAGATTTGCCTGAGTTAAAACTCTTTTATGAAAGCGTATCAGTAAAAGTAAGCAATTCGGTACAGCAAACATGCAGTAATAACCATAGCATGTTTATTTATTTTGTATTGTGGTACAATTTTCACCATTTGTATGTTTTCTATATAACACCATGTAACAAGATGCTGTACGTCCTGGATCTTTAAGGGTTTCAAACACATTTTGTACATTTTTTTCAATGAAAATCATTTGAATAGAAAAACAGTAGCACAGAATAACCAAAATCTATTACGAAATCTGTCCCTGCTCTAAATGAGGTCATCATGCACATTTGCGTGATGACCTAATGGCGGCTGAGACAAATGCATATAAAACCTAATGTGCATAGTGCGTGCTGCACCTTCTGAAGAGAATAGACCTGGAATGAGAAGGGCAAGATTAATGGGTCAGGAGATGGCAAGGACAGATGGAGCTGTTGAGGAGGAGGCTAAAGGCCCATACACACTAGGTGATTTTGAGCTAAAAATCCGCTGAAACTTGTCTAGTGTGTATGCCCCAGCAACAGCCAACTAGCAAGTGCACTTCCGCCAGTGAGGCGTGCCATCTGCTGGTTTTACCAGCACATCTAGCAATGATGGTTTATATTTCATTGCTATGTGTGTATGGTAGCTAGGCTGAAAGATGACAGACTTTCAGCCCAGCTGACCACCCACTCCCTCCCCCCGGAGCATACTCACCCCCATCCCCATTCCACTGCATGCCAACTAATGCTTTCCTTAGGCCACACAGCCCAGCAAAACGCCCTGCTCCACTGTGTGGAGCATACACACGCCACTGGCCATCAATGTGATTTTTAAACCAGTAATATATACATTGCTGGCACATGCCAGTGCCCACCGTTGTAAAAGTTTTATTGCGGCAACGTATACATTGCCGGTACAGGCCAGGAATTTATACATTACTGCGGCCAATGACCACCAATGTATATTTTTTACGGCGGTAACGTATACATTTCCAGCAATTAATACATTACCGCTGACACTGGCCACCATGCATATTTTATGGCGGTAACGTATACATTTTTGTAGAGGTTGTGTTTGTATTGCGCTCTACTCAGGGTAGTGTGGAGTGGTGCAGAAAATTCTGGGTTTTGTCCAAAAACCCGGTTGTTGGTCAAAATGTCAAGGAAGTGAATTGCGCACTTGTGCAAAATATGTTGAACACAAATGTTCCTATTGCAAATGAACTTGAGCCTGTTGTAAGTAACCCAAAATATATTACACATAGTTTTTAGTGTTGGCAACACATCATGATAAAGTAGAGAGGTAAAAAGTGTCCCTTTGCAAATGAACTGAAGCCTGTTTCTGTGACACGAAATATGTTAAACACAAATGTTCCTATTGTTTAAACCAGTGTGATAAAGTGGGGAGAGATACAGTATCCTGATACAAATGAACTTGAGCCTGTTGTCTATGACCCAAAATATATTGCACAAATTGTTTTTAGTGTTGGTAACACATCATGATAAAGTGGAGAGAGATGGAGATTTTGCACATATAACATTTATTGTACACACTTAAATAGCTCATGCATACACATACGAACGTGTGTGCTGGTGAGTGAGTGGGTGGGATGGTTGGGGGTGGTGAGTGGTCACTTTGCGGTGACCTCAAGTTCAGGGTTCCGGGTGGGAATGGTACGGAGGGGGAGGGGTTCCTTGTGGGGTACAGTCACGTTGGTGGTGACTGTGGGGAGCCTGATGACATTGGCAAAGTCACGGACTGAATAGAAAAAGACAAAGGACACAGGTTGGTGGTGTAGGGGGTTGGCGTCCCATTCCCTCCACAGTGCACCTCTGACCTGTGTGTGTAGCGATGTCCCTCTGGTCCTTGCTGTGATGTTGCTGCTGCTGTAGATTCGGTCCTCTTCCAGCCGGGACTTGGTCGGTGTGGCATCCGAATCCAAGCCTGGCTCCAGTGTGCTGGTAGTGCGTAACTTCCGGGTGTGCAGGATTGCGAGACCTTGTCGCCCGGTGTCACGCCCTCCGCTGGGTCCGTGGGATCAACTCCCAGCCAGGAGGAGACTTGTTTGAATTGATTGGCATGTGCTGTGTGATGAACGGTCTAACGCATTTCGGCACTACGTGCCTTTGTCAAAGACCCTTGACAAAGGCACGTAGTGCCGAAACCTGTATCCTTCTCTTTTTCTTTTCAGTCCGTGACTTTGCCAATGTCATCAGGCTCTCCACAGTCACCACCAACGTTAATGCACCCCCCCCCATACCATTCCCACCCTGAACTTGAGGTCACCACAGAGTGACCACTCACCCAACCACCCACCAGCGCACACATTCGTATGTGTATGCACAAGCTATTTAAGTGTGTACAATAAATTTTATATGTTCAAAATCTCTCCATCTCACTCCAATTTATCATGATGTGTTACCAACACTAAAAACAATTTGTGCAATATATTTTGGGTCATAGACAACAGGCTCAAGATCATTTGTATCCAGATACTGTATCTCTCCCCAATTTATCACACTGTGGTTTCAACAATAGGAACATTTGTGTTTAACATATTTCGTGTCACAGAAACAGGCTTCAGTTCATTTGCATAGGGACACTTACCTCTCTCCGCTTTATCATGAAGTGTTGCCAACACTAAAAACAATTTGTGTAATATATTTTGGTTTACTTACAACAGGCTCAAGTTCATTTTCAATAGAAAATTTGTGTTCAATATATTTCGCACGAGTGCGCAATTCACTTCCTTGACAATTTGGTAACGTATACATGGCTGGCGCAGGACATCATGTATATGTTACTGTCGCCACTGTCCACCAATGTAAATTTTATTTAGGGTTACCACCCATCTGGCAATACTCCAGATAGTCCAGTAATTAAGCCCGGTGTCAGGAGTCTGGGTGGGTGGTGTTCCCGGACTATAGAATTTCCGGGACCAGGCAGAGTCCGTCAGCGGTGCCAACACTAATTACTCACTCTCCACGCCAGCGAACGTGGCTGAGTCACGCTGAGAGAGACACAATGTGGAAAGTAAGCTGGGCCGACGAGCAAGTCTGCAGCTATTCCGCTTTCTGCTGCGCAATGCTCTCGGCCCAGCTGCTGCTCTCACCACTCTTAAACTCCCCCACGGCAATAAGCATGAAGCCGCTGGCATCCAGAAAGAAACCCCTAGCAATTAACATGTAGGTACGCAGCACTATTGTGGCATAATAGGTCATAGCCATTATGGTGCGTTGCATAATATTTAATGGGCATCAGTGTGTGGCATTATGTGTAATGGGCATTATGGTATGTGGCATAGTGGGCATGGTGGTGTGTGGCATAACATGTAATGGGCATTACAATGTGTGACATAACATGCAATGGGCATTACGATGTGTGCATAGGTGTATAATAGGCATTACGATGTAAGTGGCATAGAATGTAAGTGGCATTACGATGTGCAAAATAAATAGAATTTTAGCAAAAGTAAAAAAAAAAAACCCATGATAAAACGGTCAAGGAGCGGGCCACTGTACAGGAATCTCTCAACACAAAGGTAACCCTAATTTTATCGTGGCAGTAGTGTATACATTGCTGGCACAGGTGAATGGATTTCTCCCTACGTGCATGGCAAATAAAAATCGAAGCTGTGAACATGGCCAGGACTTCCTTAGACGAGGCAGTGTATATTCCTGATCGCTGGGCTCTGAATGTACGCAGCCTAGCAATCAGTTCTCAATCAAGCCCCAAGAATAGAAATCCACTGAATAAAAGGGCCCCTGCTCTCACTCTTGGAATTCAAACTCGGACCATTATGTAAATAGCTTTTTATTTGAAAGTTTTTCAGCATACACACAGTGATTTTCGTCTGTCTAAGCAATTTTCCAGATGGCGGATGACTTTCCATAGCAGGGCCATGAACGGCGAGAACTGATCCGCGATCCCGCATCATTGCCAGCGGCCGCCACTCATCTACTGGTGCACTGCAAAGTCCCCTTTGAGCCCACTAACGTGGGGGATTTCAGCTTGCCACCCCAGGTGGTGTGAGCTCAAAAGCCGGCACCAGCTAGGGATGGCCATCGACCATCAATGATTCAAAATCATTGATGGTTTGTGGACGATGTTAAATACTTTTGCCATCAATTTATGCTCACAACAAAAAGAGGACAACAGGGCAAAACTATGCATCCCAATAGCTTGTCAACCAGGCAGTGTTTACTTTGTACCACCTGCAAAGATTTAATTATTGGAGATACCGTAGGTTCTGATTTCTTTAGAATGCCGACATCTGTCCATTTCTAAGCTTATAAAAGTGCAGTTTAGATACAAAAAAAGAAGTGGGGAGTCATTTATTATGAAGCTGATTGATAACCCAGTGGTTTCCAAACTGTGGCCTAGACACCCTAATGTGCCGCAGATTGGTGGTCCAGGAGCAAGTCAAATATGTGTCATGGTCAAGGTGCATACACACTGGGAGTTTTTGCCAAGCGTCATCAAGTGCAGTTACTGTATGTGTGTGCAGCCTCCCAGCACCCAGTGAAGCAGTGCACAGGGAGGGGCAGCGGGCACCTTTAGGAGCCCCTGACCCTGCGGTGACATACTGTTGGGAGAAAGGATTACATATTGCAATGCGATCCTGGGCGTTAAATGCCACCACCCAGATCACATTGCATATGCAATCCTATATTAAATGGACCCTAAAGGTGCCCATAAACTAGTGATATGTTTCCTCAGAATGAAGACTGTCAAAATCATGTGTTTAACATAAGGTCTGATGCGATGCACGGTCCCGTTAGCATCCGTTTGGGGCATGAAGATTGTACTGTTGGATCGCGCTGGAATCACATACGATATATTGTATGCAGTACGGCCGCTCAGGAAGCTGCCGGGCAAGTTCAAGGGAACATTGCATGCGACTTATTCCATCTGAGAAGTTGACCTATACCTCTTTCAGTTTGCACCTGGGTTGTTGCTGGTTCAACCCGGTAACACTGTAGTTGCAATCTTAAAGGACTTCCTGGGTCCATTATGAACTGGTAAAAAAAAAAAAAAAAAAAAAAGAGGTGTTCCTACCGGTTCCTTGCCAAGTTGTTGTGCAGTGTGAACGGATTAACCAGGTCAAGCGACCCAGTTCCTGTTCACACTGACAGAGGAGGCAGTGCTTGGAGCAGCACCATCTCCAAGTGCTGCCTCCTCCCCTACCCCCAATGACGCTCCGCACCAGCATGACATCAGCAAACCAGGAATATTTCTGGCATACTTGCCTACCTGACCCTCTCTGAGAAAATGCTCTGTTCCTAGACTTCCCTATTAATGTATGATTGTCATCACCTGTGGGGAGCTAGGTAAAGCTGTTTCACCACAGGTGATGGCAATCATACATTAATAGGGAAGTCTAGGAACAGAGCATTTTCTCCTGCATGGAAAGGGTCAGGTAGGCAAGTATGATGTCTGGGTTGCAGAGGGAACGGAACGAGCAAAGTCCCTGTGGGGCCCTGCATTTTGCAATCTGAAAGCAGTACTCATGGATGGGCACCTTAAGAAGGACATACAAGCACAATTTACTTATTCCAGAATTCCTCAATAAGAAACTTTTGGCCTGGGGGTAACATAGGAAAAAAAACTTTTTTCTAGGGTGCAATGGTTCAAAGAACCACTGCACTAGATGATATCACTATTTGCATATTGTTTAAGAAAACTGCATAGTGTGTACGCACCTTTAGTGCCAAAGATGTCACAGTTGACAAAGAGCAAATTTTTGTCTATTATGTGTATGACCACCACAGTTATTACACGCAAGAGAAGGACGGCACAGGCCATATTATTCTAAAGGATATAGAGATGGTGATTACGTTCGTGCCAACAGGTTTACTAAATACTTGCCTATCTGACCCTCTCCATGCGGTAGAAAATGCTCTGTTACTAGACTTCCCTGGTAATGTATGATTGCCATCACCTGTGGGGAGCTAGGTAAAGGTGTTTCACCACAGGTGATGGCAATCATATATTACCAGGGAAGCACAGGAACAGAGCATTTTCTCCCGCATGGAGAGGGTCAGGTAGGAGAGTATGGTTTACTTTCACTTTGACATTTATGCGTTTCAGCTATGTGGGCAGGTACTGATACCCTTCTCAGACACGGAGTGCTACATACGGCTAATAATGCAACACGGCACAGGAAGGAGCTGAGGTTCTAGCCGGGTACAGCAGCTGAGCCGCAGTATACTATCTTCCTGAAAACGAGCCCACGGCGACAACAAGCCCGACGGTCACTGCTACAGCACACAAAGGCTCTGGCTCACACAGGCAGATGGCCGGTGTGTCTGAGCAGCACATAACAAGGGTGCGCAGGTTATCTGACAGGAGAAACACAGGGACTGGGGTGACAGCTGGGACCCGATAAAAACGGAGAAGAGAGGCGAAGCAGATCCCTGTGCCCAGAGGGCTCCGCTGGTACTCACTCAGCTCATCCCCTCCCCGATACTAGGTCACCCCACACGCCCGTACAATGGGGAAACAGCTCACCCGCACCGCTCCGGGCCCCTCCGCTCCCAGCACTCCCGAGCCCTCTCCCTCGGTGTCTAAAGTGACAATGTGGCCGCCGGCAGCCCTCTCTGAACGGACACTCGATCGCCCGGAAATAGCCGGTACTCTTCAGCATCCTAACCCCACAGTGTCCAATCACCGGGACAACCGCAGCGCCGCCATTTTGGATATTGGAGGCGCCAGGGGGGCGGGGCTGTAAGACAGTCCTAACGGGGGCCTCACACAGGGCTGTCCTAGGAGAATGCCAGCGATGGGCAATAGCGATTGGTCGAAACGGATCATTACGCTGAGCCGGGATCCGCCGGATATCTCGGTGAAATGATACGGATCTTTAAGGCTGGTCCTCGTCTCGCTTTAAAAAAAAAGGGGACTATATATGACCGAGTAAAAACACTGATCGATGCTGCTGGGTGCAGAATTTCCATCGATGGCAACCATCGATGGCGTCTGCACCGATGGCCATCCCTGGCAGCAGCAGCTAATCCTTCTATCACTTGTAGTCACAGCAGTGTACTCAGTCTCCAGAGGTAGTACATCTCAGCTGCCACAGGTGGCAGCACTGAGATCAGAAAAATGCATTGTAATGAAAAACGAATCTGAAACGGATCACCTTTTTGGGCTCAGCGGCTCACTCATTCTTGGTTGGGATCCTTTCAAAAGATTTGGTTCGTTCGCGAACGACCCATCTCTAAGCCATAGGGAAAGAAGCCGGCGGGTTATGCTGCTTTCACATTGCAGAAATGGGTAATGACACGGTATTCTTAAATGGGACTTTAAAACGGGTCTTTGAGACCTTTTACATTGCAGGTGAAAACCGTTTTAAAAATCATTTAATACCATTCAAACATTCAACCCGTTTAACCCCCAAGGGACACGTTTCAAGCCAATTTAATAGAATGAAATAGAGCTGTTCAAACTGCCCAAAAAAACGGTTTTAAAACGTGTAGGACTCTGCTTTTTAACCGTGTTGAAATACCGGTTAACTTTAACCGGTAAATCAACTTTGGCACTTTCACATTGCAGCCTTAAACGTTTTAAAATGGAAAAAAACGGCAATATACCGTTTTAAAAGGTGAAAGGGGTATCATATAGGCGGCTGCGTTTACTCACTATCTTTCATTGCCAGCGCCAGGCATTGTTAAGGCTTACGCCCCTTTCAGACCGCACTTTTAAAACGGTAAATTGCCGTTTTTTTACCGTTTTAAAACGGTAATGTGTGCGGTCTGAAAGGTCCAGTCCCACTTAACCGGTTAGAAAATGCCGTTTTTTCTAACCGGTTAAAATGCAGGGTCCTACCCGTTTCTGAACCGGTATTTTAGCGCAAAAATCGGCTCAGAAACGGTATTTAGGACCCAGCCAATGAGCTGGGTCCTAAATTCAGCACAGTGAATACTTAATGAGCGCTCATTAAGTATTCACAGCACTGGAGCCCCCCCCGCGCGTGTCGACACCCCCCGTGCGTGTGTCGACGCCCCCCCGCGCGTGTCGACGCCCCCCCGCGTGTCGACCCCCCCCCGCGCGTGTCGGCGCCCCCCCCCCCCCGTGTCGACTTACCCCGTGCCGGTATCTCCGTTGTGGTTCCCGGCACTGCAGCTCAGTATGCTCGGAAAGCACTTATGAAAAAAGTGTCTTTCAGAAAATGGCTGCCCCCCATACGGAAGACAGTTTTTTTAAACAGGGTTTCCTATGGGGCAGCCATTTTCTGGAAGACACTTTTTTCATAAGTGCTTTCCGAGCATACTGAGCTGCAGTCCACAACGGAGGTACCGGCACGGGGTAAGTCGACACGGGGGGGGGGGGCGCCGACACGCGGGGTGGGGTGGGGGGGGCGTCGACACGCGCGGGGGCGTCGACATGCGCGGGGGGCGTCGACATGCGCGGGGGGGCGTCGACATGCTCTCGGTCGAAACGCGAGGGGGGGGGGGAGCTGCACGGAGGGGAGGGCTGAAGGCTGCACTGGCTTTGACCCTGTATTTGGAAAGTTTCCAAAAACGGGTCTGCCAGTGTCAAAAAATCGGCACTTAAACGGTAATATACCGTTTAAGTGCTGCGGTGTGAAAGGGGTTTTATCTGGCAGACCCGTTTTTGGAAACGTTTCCAAATACAGGGTCAAAGCCAGTTATGCGGTCTGAAAGCAGCATTATTTGTCCCGGGTCTACGTTGTAGTTGCCTGTGTGCAAGGGGGGCAGGCCTGCCATGTAGGCGGCGAGTGTCGTTTACGACTGGCAGCACAGGGAAATCCCAGGGCCCCCACCTGTTCTGCGTGCTGTACATATGATACAACAAGTACATCATTGTATGTACAGTGTGGTTGTGCAGGACTGAGTAACCTTGCTTGCATCCTCCGTACTACTTGAGTTGGCATGCTCACACCCAGTCGGTGCCTCACATGTGGCTACTGCAGTAAATTTTGTAAAATAAGCACATAACAGCAGACATCTGACTGGCTGTAATATGCGATAGTTTGTGTGTCTCTGCTTTCTCTAGAGACTGGTATTTTATGTGTGTGTGTGTGTGTGTGTGTGTGCTAGTTACCAGCCTCTCAAAATATTGGAATGTGAGATGGGTGTAGGTGCGGTGTGGTGCCTGCTGCCATGCAGGTGTCGTCGGACCACTTACCTGGCACCGCACCCCCTCACCTTCAGGCCATGCCAAATCACGGTCCTGGAATTCTCCGGCACCCGGACACGATGGATCTTCTTCCCGACGGATTCCTCTCCCGGTATTCTTCGCCTTACTGTCAGGACAAAAGGGTGGTTAAGAAGGCTCCACCGTCAACTCACAGAGAGTTGAATGTGGAGGGGGTTATGGGTGGCCGTGACCTTCACCGGCTGGGTGAATGGTCATCAATGGCCGGAGCCTCAGCCACCCAGTTTCACCTATAGGCGCTTGCACACCCAGGTGTTTAGATAGCGGACTCACATGTCCGTGTACAGTCCCTAAGCCGGTACGTAGGGGGAGGGGAGACAGACAAACGGAAATACTACTCACTCCCAGACTCTTGTTACCTTGATGGGCTCTCTCCAGCACCTGTAGGGGAAACACAACCTCCCTATCTTATAACTTTCCCTAACACGAGACTAACTGCCATACGCTCACTCAACAACAATACATTAAGCCTCAAGTATCTCAGGTATCCTCAGGCACTAATATGCAAAACAGTAACATGTCAAAGACACAAACAGTAACAATAGGGACAGAGAATACAATGGAAGTTTATTTGCCAACCTCCCCTTACCTAGAACAAGCAATACTCACAAACAGGTCCAGGCCCTGGGAAGAGCCGCCACGGAGGCCTCTGTTCCCAGGGATAGGACTTCTCAAGAGGATGAAAATCACCCTTTCCTTCAAGGGGCCTAAATTAACTAACAGGCCTTTAGCAGTTGCACAGGCCTAGCGCCTGACTAATCCTTTACACAAGTGACTCAATTCAAACACTCCTAACTACGGCTCAGGCCTAGTGCCTGTCTGGGTCCACAGGCCTAGTGCCTGACTTGGGGCACAGGCCTAGAGGCCTGATTCAATTAGCCCCCAAGCTATGGGGGTCACGGGCCTAGTGCCTGGCTAATTAGGGCCAAGGGGCCTACTGTCCAATACAGGGACCCAGGAGGAAGGGGCCACGGGCCTAACTAAATACCAAGGGCCAGGAGGGCCCAGCAATCAATTGGCCACGGGCCGAGAGGGCCCGACTGAAATACCCACAGGCTAGAAGGGCCTGACCCTGCCCATGAGCCTAGCGCCCGATCACCTGGTGGTCTAGTGGGCGGGGGTAGGTGGCCCAAGGGCCACCTACCTGCTGGCCTCTCCGAGTCTGGCCGCAATCTTCTTTCTTCTACCGCCGGCCTGTCCTGGAGATCTTCTTTCTTGATCCCGTCGTCTTCTGGCCTCCACCGGAGCTCTTCTTCTCACCGCCATCCTCTTCTTCCAGCGGCGTCTTTCTTCTTCAGCGGGGGCGCTCCGTCGGCGTGGGTCCTTCCTCCTCCTTCGCCTCCCGGCAGCGTCTGACGTCAGACGCCAGGGGTGGCGCAGAGTATGGCGCGGCAAGCGCTGATTGGCTCGCCGCAGCTGGATTCTATTGGCTACCATTTCGGAAGCCGTGATTGGCTCCCGAAGGGCGCCATTTTTCAAATGCCGGGGGCGGCGGCTCTCATTGGCGGCCACAAAGGCGCCAATTACAAACAGCTGCCTCTCCCCCGCCTGGACTGGCAGCGCCGGGATCAGTTCTTTGATCCCAGCGCTAGCTGGAGCTGCGTTCCGCTGGGGACACAGCTCCATCTACCCTGCCTGCTGCTGGAGCTCCGGTGCTGGGAGCATGGAACATCCAACAACATAACAGTTAAGCCCCACACACACTAGGTGACCCTGTCTGCCACCGATATAGTTAATAATATCACTCAGAAAGCCCTTTCTCGGGCCCATTTATCATTACATATATGTGGCTAGGTATTTCGGGAGTTAGTTGTAAATATTAAGTATCCCCTCAAATATATCAGGAGGGACTGCAGCATGAAACACCAATACCTTCTGTTACACTGGCAGCTGCATCCCTCATAGGTTTTTATGGGGATTCGATCCAGGAGCTATGTGGGGAGGAACTGGGGTGTCAGCACTAACCACGCATCCATAGACACCCTCCCCACCCCCTGCACCTGGATCCATTCCCACGATAGGATCGCATATTACAATGCGATCCTGGGTTGTAATAATCCATCCATATAATCCACCCGTATATGCAATCCTTCTTAAATGGGCCCCTCTGAGCGATATCTTTTACAATATCCTCTGGTAGTGTGTATGGAGTTTAAAGGATTGTCATCGATTATCATTTATTTAAAACGGGTCGGTAACCTTTTTCGTGCCAAGGGCCATTTGAATGTGGAAAAAATCCTTTGGGGGCCATATGTAAAAATTTCTCTTAAAAATTGTCATGCTGCAGCCGTTCCACACTCCTGCAGCTGCCGCTGAATAGGACTGACAGTCTCCGGCTGCTGTTGATTAAGAGGAATCTTGTGAGATTCCCCTGTACTTTACTCCCTGCAAAGCCGCCAGATGGGTGGGCGGGCCAATCAGACTGGCTACAGGTCCCCCCCCCTGATTTAAAATAATCAATGAGCCATGCCCAATCAGTGAGTAATTTTCCCATAGATAGGTGGAGCTAGTTGATTCCCACATTCATGATATGGTGGTGCAGATCTGTTTATTTTTTTCCTCCAAGGTCATGTTTTGAGGATTTCTGATTTTGGAAAAAGGTAGGATAATTCCTGACTCAGTGTAATAGATCAACTCACCTGTGATTTACTACAGAAAATAATTAAATATGACCTGTTGGTGCTACTTGAGTTGACTAATGCTTGGTACATACTGAAACTGGACAATATATCTTCCATTCAATTGATTTGTTTAATGGGTACTTGTGTAGTTTCACGGCGCCAGCTACTTCCGGGTTCTATGCTCGGCAAACTATCTAAAATAAAGTAACTTAACTCCATGCCAACGTGGATAGTTCGTACCCCCACTATCCACGTTGGCATGGAGTTGATTTTAGATAGATATACAAATTATATGTCTGTGAACGACTTTGTTCACAGAAATTGCATTGGCTGTGTATTTCTCTTCACTCATCCCGGTGACACAGCTCAACATTGGGATGTAGTAGGGTCAGAAGGAGCCAGGCACCTATGCTAAAGACTTGAGAGGCAGGCTCCTCCCCTCTGCATCCCGGATATCTTCAGTTTCGTTTAGGTACCCACCGGAGTGGGTGCTATGCTGAAGGTCTGCTGGAGCAGCCACAAAGCGAGCTAGCTAGGATGTTTGTTTTTTATTAATTTTACACTTTAGTTAGGCAGGCACAGTGTCTCAAGGGGACCCTGCTTTTCTTCAAATAATGCAGGAAACAGCTTTGGGGGTACAGCAATTAAATAGTACTCTTATGGAGCAGTTTAAGGAACCAGGGGGTTCTGTCATGTTTTCCTTCCCTTCCCCTCCTATCCCTACTACAGGGTCAGAGGAAGAAGGGGAATGTGTGGAGGAGGTAGGAGATCAGACAGAGGAGGATGTCTCTATCTCAGGTGTGGATGATTTGATCATCACAGTTAAGCAAGCTTTAAACTTGTCTGAAGGGGACCGGGCTCCCCCTCAGGGGGTATTCAAAAGACAGCGCCGAGAGGCGTTCACCTTTCCTTCTGATGAGGGTATGCAGGAGTTATTAGGCGGAGCCTGGTAAACTCCGGATAAAAAGCCCATTATGCCCAAAAAGTAAAATTGTCGGAAGCAGTACCTCTAGTGGATGCTCCTGTGGTGAGGTTATCTAAGTCTACAGTTTTACCAGTTCAAGGTGGAGCAGCATTTATGGACCCTGTAGATAAAAAATTGGAGGGCTATCTGAAAGCTATTTTTGAAGGCGTGGGCTTTAATCTCAGACCGGTAATAGCTTCAGCCTGGGTGTCTAAAGCTATGATTGCTTGGGCGTCCACCTTGTGTTCGCTGTTGCAGCCTGATTCGGAGGAATTTGCTTTGTCTGAAAAGCTTAGAGCATCAGCTGAGTACACCTGTGAATCAGGTGAAGAGGCTGTCAAGATGGCTTCAAAAGTGTTGGCCACGTCTGTTACGGCCAGGAGGGCCTTGTGGCTTAAGACGTGGGACGCTGATAACGATTCTAAAAAATCTCTTCCCTTCAAAGGGGAGTTACTTTTTGGCTCTGAACTAGAAAGTCTTATCAAGCAGGCCACAGGGGGTAAAAGTACTCTCTTGCCATCCTCTTCTGGTAAGCAGGGCACTTCTAGGTTTTCTGCATTTCGTCCCTCCTATAGAGGAGGTGCAGCAACCAGAGGTTCCTCAGATAGGGGCACGTTTCCTGCTGGGAAAGGCAGAGGACCCAGATCCTGATTTGGTGCCTTTTCAAGAAAGCAGGCTTCCAAAGGTGAGGAAAAGCCCTCCGCATGACGGGCTGGTGGCTCCCTGCTCTGGAACCAGAGTGGGGGGGTCGCCTTTTGCTGTACAGGGACACTTGGACACTGTCTTGTCAGGATCCCTGGGTGCTAAGTGTGGTATCCCAGGGATACAAGATCAATCTGAAGGGAGTTATTCCGAGATTTCTTCCTATGCCCCTGCCCAGGAAGGCTCGCCTCAGACAAGCCCTTTTGGGGGCGGCGAGGACTCTCATCAGCAAAGGTGTAGCAGTACCTGTACCACAAAAAGCAAAAAACAAAGGAAGGGGTTCTACTCAATCCTATTCTTAGTACCAAAACCGGATCAGTCTTTTCGCCCAATTCTCAATTTAAAATCTTTAAACCTTCATATATGGGTAGATCACTTAAAAATGGAGTCTGTGATGTCAGTACTCCTCAGTCTAGAGCCGGGAGAGTATTTAGCATCTTTGGACATTCAAGACGCTTATCTGCATGTTCCTATTTGAGAAGAGCATCAATCCTTACTGCATTTCGCGATAGGAGATCTGCATCTTCAGTTTCGGGCTCTGCCTTTTGGATTGGCAACAGCTCCAAGAGTGTTTACAATTATAATGGCAGTTATGGCGGCTGTTCTCAGACTTCAGGGGGTTGTGATCATCCCATATTTGGATGATCTGCTCTCCAAAGCAGAGTCACCAGAAGGATTGGAAAGAAATCTATCGGTAGCGCTTCAGTTCTTACAGAGCCATGGTTGGCTTCTGAATTTGAAGAAATCCAATCTGGTTCCCACTCAAAGACTACAATTTTTGGGAGTGCTTCTAGACACTCATTTACATCGGGTTTTTCTTAAAGATGCAAAAGCCAAGGACATTCATACATTAGTACGGGGCATTTTACAGGCGGACAATCCATCGGTTTGGCTTTGTTCAATGCTTTTGGGGAAAATGGTGGCGGATTTCCTCAGCAAAAAGAATCTCCTGAAAGGAGAATGGGCCTTGCTTCCGGAGGTCTTTCCGGAGATAGTATCGCGCTGGGGGCTACCGGATTTGGATTTAATGGCGATTAATTTTTTTTATTGTGCATATTCATATGTTCAGGCATTGTACTGAGTTAATGTATCCTAGTGTGCTTTAGAAATTGAAACTGAACATATGCGGGATACAGAGGGGAGGAGCCTGCCTCTCAAGTCTTTAGCATACATGTCTGGCTCCTTCGGACCCTACTACATCCCAATGTTGAGCTGTGTCACCGGGATGAGATTAGAGAAAGGGATTTGAACTGTAAATTCTTACAAAAATCCCATTTTTGCACAGCTGATGACCAATACATACGCAAATATATTGGCGCATCATGCTGTGCGTATGACTGACCAGACGCTCATGTGATAGTCCAGCCGGTTTGTACATCTTGTGGGTGTGCTGGATTATGGAAATTATCTGGAGTCCTTGTGTCAACAGCTGCAGTGCAGCAGCTGGCATCAGTGCAGAACAGGATCCCTGCAGAGTGTGGATGCTGCCACAGAGAAGAGTCTGGAAGAGACACGCACCAGAGCTCTGAGGTGAGTTTGGACAGCACACAATCTGGGGGAGCTTGGAAACTTGTGGGGGGCTGGCAGCTGTTGTAACTATTGAGTGCCCTGGGTGGCTATTGGGATCCTCAGGCGGCCAGGGGTAGCCATCAGTAGGGTGGCATGGCCATTAGGAACTGTGACTGGCAAGAGGCCCACCAGCGAATTCAGGACAGTTGAGAGGTATGATGCAGTAATGTAAAATACATTTTTACATTTAAATATATTAAAGTAGCTTGTTTTTGCCAATACCAGTTTGATTTTTCAATGTTGATTTCCACTTTTTAAAAAAATTTAGATTTCTTACCAAATCTCTCACTTTCTGATTTTCTCACCTTAATACAGTTCCCCACATATTTACACATATGTGGGGAACTGTATTAAGGTGAGAAAATCAGAAAGTGAGAGATTTGGTAAGAAATCTCCATTTTTTTAAAAAGTGGAAATCAACATTGAAAAATCAAACTGGTATTGGCAAAAACAAGCTACTTTAATATATTTAAATGTAAATTTAAATAAGACAATGATTCAGGCACGGAAGCTAGCCTCGGCAGGAATCTATTACATGGTGTGGCACATCTATTTCTCTTGGTACAGGACAAGATCTCATGACACCAAACAATTTAAACTGGCAAGACGATTAGCCTTCCTTCAGAGTGGTTTGGAAAAGGGTTTGCGTCTGGCATCCCTTAGAGGACAGGTTTCTGCAATGTCAGTCTGGTTCCAGAGGCAGTTGACTACTTTCCCAGATGTACACACGTGTATATTTAAATGTAAACATAAAGTAATAAAATGGTTCTAAAAGAAACAAATAATAAAATAAATATTTCTTCTTCAGGGTTCCTGGGTCCCACAGGGTTAACATCAGGGTTGTAGGTGGACCCAGAGAACCGGGCACCAATCTCCAAAGCTTTTGAGACTTCCCATCATGCCTGGCTCCTCTCCCTTATAACCGAACCTCCATGCTAGGTCAGTCAGTTTTTTTGTTGGTGCCTGCAGGAAGCAGTTGCACGAGTGTTTTTTCCTGAGATTGCCTGGAAGCAATCCCAAACTTTTTTAACTTTATTTTTTCGGTACTTATGTATTATCTGGGCTGCCGATTTTTTGATTGTATGCCTTAACTTAAGGCATACAATCAGATGCGATGTGATGAGATATCGCATCGCATACGACCATATCGCATGCGATGCGATGACCCGATTTTTCCATAGGATTTACACTGAGCAGTTAGCGCTGGTAGTCACCCCCACCGGTGTCCATTACCTCCTGTCATCCCGTGGGGTGTACATAGGCAGAGAAGATGGGAGAGGGACCTAGTGCAGCACCGCTGGGTAGCATAACTTCCAGAACAGCGTGGCCGGATTGCAAGAGGGTAAGCTCTCTCACTGATAGCATAAATCGCTGTTCGTGCTGTGTACTCTTTGGGAGCAGGTCACAGCCCTGAAGTGGACACTGCACCCCCGCAGCAGGGATTTCACTAGCCCACCAGGGTATGGGAGCACAGGCTGGATGCAGTCCCCCTGTCAGGGTAAGCTGTTCTCCATTTTGAGTCAAATTCTTCTCCCATGCTCGAATATATTATATGGAGAGAGGGAGAAAGAATGACGTATTAATATCCCATGGGACAACAATGGTATAATCTCCTCTAAGAAGTGCAGGACATTTGGAGAAGATGTGTTTCCAAAGGTTCCAAACGTCCCAGAGGACCTAATGGGTCACCTCAAATGTGCAGGTATGGACAGGTGCTTACATGAAAGCTTACATTCACAAAGCTGTGTAGACTCCCATAAAGGTATCTTTCACTGAGATGTCACAATACTTAGATTCCAATAAAATGACTTTATTAAAATGGAACAACAGCAAACAGGGATTTCCAATAATCTTAGTACCAAACTGAATGTATCCCGGGTACCAGATATGAACTTGGAATAGGATCCCCAAACTGTATTTTTCATAAAAACACAAGACACTTGATGACGCGTTTCGGCATGCTGCGGTGCCTTTTTCAAATACTGTGTCTATAATAAAAAAAAATGCATATAGTATGTGTGACATCTAAAAAATATATGTGACGTCCCAAATATAAAATATGAGAATGTAAATGAGTACTTACCAATAAGTAAAATTTTCAGTATCAATCCGTTGGCGGTGCTGGCAAAAGCATCCGCCGCGTTTGTTATATCAACAGACTGACATTAGCATCTGAGAGCCGGAATTAAAAAGCCGGTACTCCCGGAAGTGCAGTTTAATGTCACTTCCGCCTTACGTGACTACATGAGGCCCTGGATGTACTATTAAAGTGCCCAATTAGGGTTACCTGAATATCAGCTTGCCGCTATGTACATCTCCCCTGTTTATCGCCATCAAAATCCTCACGGTATTCGTAGATAGACGGAGCGCGCACCCGGAAGTGCATAGCGCGTCACATCCGTCGCCCGAGTGTAGCACTAACTGTTGTCCCTCTGTATGGGGATAGAGGCCATATAGAAAAATTTGGTAGTGGGCAAATCTATATGTTTCTGAATAAATGCCATATTTGTAATGGGTTAGGACAAAATAAATGCCACAAATACCCAAATGACATTCAATTTGGTTTACATCCCAATTCAGTGGTCCAAATCACAATAAAATATATATATATAATACTGAACAAACTGAAAAAAGTGGCTAAGACAATGATTCAGGCCCGGAAGCTAGCCTCGGCATGAATCTATTACATGGTGTGGCACATCTATTTCTCTTGGTACAGGACAATGTACTTGACACCAAACAATTTAAACTGGCAAGACGATTAGCCTTCCTTCAGAGTGGTTTGGAAAAGGGTTTGCGTCTGGCATCCCTTAAGGCCCCCATACACTAGCCGATTTTGGTCAGATTTCAGCCAGATCAGTCGGATCTGGCCGAAATCGGACCAAAATCGTCTAGTTTTGATGTCCCCTCAGATCCGATGCGCTGTCCCGTGCGCATCGGATCTGCGTCAGGTGGTCGGACCTGCTGCACGTCGGACCACCCGACTTGGGACCTAGTGGGGCGGCGAGGCGGTAGAGGGAGCAGGGGGGGCTGGGGACGCTGCGGGGGACACAGGTGGCATAGAGCCGGGCAGGGGGAGCTGGCGGGAGCTGTCAGTATTGAATTAAAAAAAAAGCCCATACAATGCATGGGCGGCCTGTGATTGGCTGAGCGCTCTCTCAGCCAGTCAGCAATTGGCTGAGAGAGCGCTCAGCCAATCACAGGCTGCCCATTCATTGTATAGGCTTTTTTTTTCTAGCACTGACAGCTCCCGCCAGCTCCCCCTGCCCGGCTCTATGCCGCCTGTGTCCCCCGCAGCGTCTGTGTCCCCCGCAGCGGGGGACACAGACACTGTCCCCAGCAGCGGGGGACACAGACGTGTCCCCCGCAGCGTCCCCAGCCCCCCTGCTCCCACCAGCTCCCACCTCTGTAGCCCCCCCCCTGCTCGGGGAAGCTCAGGGGGAAGTCGGGGGCGACTTGTCCTAAGGACAAGTCGCCCTAGTGTATGGGGGCCTTTAGAGTACAGGTTTCTGCATTGT
Source organism: Crinia signifera (assembly GCF_055691185.1). Classification (NCBI taxonomy): domain Eukaryota; kingdom Metazoa; phylum Chordata; class Amphibia; order Anura; family Myobatrachidae; genus Crinia; species Crinia signifera. Next base: position 232,824,501 of record NC_139217.1, on the reverse strand, counting down.
CAGTCTGGTTCCAGAGACAGTTGACTACTTTCCCAGATGTACACACGTGTTTTCAGGGAGTTCTCAGGATTCAACCCCCATATACCCCTCCGGTGGCTCCTTGGGATCTATCAGTGTTTCTGGAAGCTCTTTCAGAACCACCAATTAAACCCTTAACTTTGGTGGAGTTAGAGACTCACTGTCAAGTTAGTCTTTCTGATGGCCATTGCCTCAGCTAGGAGGGTATCAGATTTGGGGGCCTTGTCCTGCCGTTGACCATTCCTGGTATTCCATCAGGACAGAGCTGTCCTGTTGGAATTCCTAAGTTAGTTTCAAAATGTTCATGTAAATCAGGAAATAGTGATACCAGCACTAAATTCCCCAAGTCTGTCCAACACAGAGAGATCTCTGTATGTTGTGCAGGTTTTTAAGAATTACATATGATGTACAGAATCCATTAGACGTTCAGATTCCCTATTCATACTATACTGTTTTCACCAAAGAGAGTGGCCTGCTCACAAGCAGACTTTGACTCGCTGGATCAGGATGGTCATCACACAGGTTGATGAAAAGGCTAATTTACAGTTGCCTTCTTCAATTTCTGCACATTCTACGAGGTTGGTTGGTCCCTCGTAGACTGCTTGACACGGTGCTTCCGCTGAACAGCTATGTAAGGCAGCAACTTGGTCCTCGGTCCACACATGTCTGAGGTTCTATGCCTTTGATACTTTTGCTTCCCAAAATGCTGCGTTTGGGCGCCAAGTTCTGCTGGTCCCTCAGGAGTCTACCCACCCTTGATATACTGCTTTGGGACATCCCCGATGTTAACCCTGTGGGACCCAGGAATCCTGAAGAAGAAAAAGGGAGTTATGGTAAAACCTACCTTTGGTTAACTCCCTTTCTTTGAGGTTCCTGGGCCACAGGTCACACACCCTGGTACACCTGATGTATGCGGGGCATGCGATTTTGCTCGCTGGTTCCCTTTCCTCTTGTATGAGTGAACATATACCATGCCTGTATTTTGTCTTTTGTCCTCCTCGGCTTCCTGCTGGCACTTGTCAAATAAACTGACTGACCTAGCAGTGACTTCCAGGGCCTTGCGGGGACCACAAGGTGGAACCAACCCCCTTAATAGTGAGAGCAACAATTGGAGCAACAACAGATGAAAAAGAGGGGATGAACCTTCTGTAATAATTTGCAATACCCAGGAATCTTTGTACAGCTTTCAGACTTGTGGGTTGCACCTAATCCCGAATAGCCTGAACCTTTGCTGGGTCCATCTGGAACACACTCCTTACTTCAAACTCACACTTCTTGAGTTTGGCAAACAGACTATTTTCTCTGAGCCTTTGTAGAACGGCCTGCACATGTCGTCTATGTTTCTTGAGAGACAAAGAAAAAAATTAAATATCGTCAAGGTATACAACCACAGACAACAAGGAAGTCTCTTAAGATGTCATTAATTATGTCCTGAAAAACAGCAGGAGCATTAGTCAAGCCAAAAGGCATTACCAGATATTAATAATGCCCCATATGGGTATTAAATGCTGTTTTCCATTCATCCTCTTCTTGTATCCTTATCTCTTATATATTTAGCCAGATCTGTCACTCATCCCCTGTGTATATAACGTTCTCACCCAGCGGGATACACAAACCCACCCCTCCCCCTAGGGAAAAGACCAGTGTTCTATGTGTATAACGTTCCCGCCCAGTGTGATACACAAACCCACCCCCCCCTAGGGAAAAGACCAGTGTTCTACACACCGACACCCCCTTGACATCACCTCCCACCGCCCACCGTACAGTACACGCCCACCATCCACCATTACTCCACAGCCACCAGGTGAGCAGCAGGCCTGCCCGCACCCCCCCCCCCCTCTGCCAGCAAACACCCCCCCCCCGGACCCCCGCCCGCCCCCTCCCGCGATTCATGGCACCCCCCGCGATTCGCGGACCCCCTCCCATGATTCGCGGACCCCCGCGACCCCCCCTCCGGCGATTAACGGGGCCCAATCCCCCGCGCGATTCTAGCCCCCCCTGCGCCCTCCCTCCTGCGATTCGCGGTGCCCCCCTTCCGCAATTTGCGGACCCCCTCCCGCGATTCACGGCACCCCCTGCAACCCCCCTCCCGTGATTTGTGGGCCCTCTCCTGCGATTCGCGCCCCCCCCCACTGCGATTCTAGCCCCCCTGCGATTCTTGCCCCCCCCGCGCCCCCCTCCTGTGATTTGCCGCCCCTCGCCCGCGATTCGTGGCGCCCCGCGATTCATGGTTCCCCCTCCTGTGATTCACGCCCCCCCCTCTGCGATTCACGCCCCTCCCATGATTCGCAGACCCACGTGCCCCCCCTTCCCGCGATTCTAGCCCACCCCCTGCGCTCCCCCTCCCTTGATTCACAGCACCCCCGCGCCCCTCCCGCAATTCATGGACCCCTGCTCCCCCCCTCCCGCAATTCACTTACCCCCACAACCCCCTCCAGCAATTTGCGGTGCCCCCTTCCCGCGACTCACGCCCCCCCTGCGCCTCCTCTCGCAATTTGCGGACCCCCGCCCACTCCCACAATTCGCGGACCCCCGCGCCCCCTTCCCGCAATTTGCAGACCCCTCTGACCCCTTCCGGCAATCCCCCCCCCCCCAGCGGACACCCGCGACCCCGCTCCCGCATTTCACGTACCCCTGAGGGATCCTGTACCGCAACAAGCAGGTGACGCCCCTAGGTGGGAAATCCGGCCTTGGCTGCTGCGCTGCAGGTTCCCTGACTGCCAGAAGTGTCCCCACGGTCCTCTGCACCAGCGCCACAATTTTTATCAATGTCTTGCCCACATACCACTACTATACAGCCTCCTGCTCTCATGCGCCCTCACTCCATCCCAGTGGGAGGAGACGCTCACCCACTGCCGGGAGCTGCATACTGTCCCCCACCCTCCTCCAGTTCTAGGGATGCCCATCGACCATCAATGATTTCATATCATCGATGGTTTATGGGCGATAGTGAATACTTTTGCCATCAATGTGGGAGGACCAGATGGTCCTTTTTTATGGTGCCGGGACACGGAGCATAGCTCCGCCCCCCCACACCCGAAAGTCCCGCCACCAAGTTCTGATTGACCCACAGCCTATTCAGTCAGATATAATGGATAACCATCGATAGCTACAACAATCGATGGTTATCCAAGTAATATTTTACTACTATCGATGGCAGGGTGCAAAATCGCCATCAATGCCAACCATCATTGGCGTTTGCACCAATGCCCACCCCTACTCTGCAACAGCCAAAAACCTTTACTACCCCTCATGCCCACACACCTCTATCACTGCCCTGCCTCCTGTTCTCCTGCCCGTAACTTCCGCCAGTGGGGACCCGCTCACCCTGTGTTGCCCACATTCCCCTATCATGCTTTACCACACAGCCTCCTGCTCTCATGCACCCTAACTCCCACCCAGTAGGAGGAGACACTGACTCAGGTCCACCGTCCTGTACTCCTGTGCTGCCACGCTGGACCCTCACCCACTGGCAGAAGCTGCACAGTGTCCCCCACCCTCCTCTTTAGTCTCCCGTATGCCCACACACCTATCACTACCCAGCTTCCTGCTCTCCTGAATCTTAACTTCCACCACTGGGGAGTCGCTGATGCTGTGTTGCCCACATACCCCTATCATGCCTCATAACCCAGCCTCCTGCTCTCATGCACCCTAACTCCCACCCAGTAGGAGGAGACACTCTCAGGGCCACCGTCCTGTACTCCTGTGCTGCCATGCTGGACCCTCACCCACTGGCAGAAGCTGCACAGTGTCCCCCACCCTCCTCTTTAGTCCCCCATATGCCCACACACCCCTATCACTACCCAGCCTCCTGTTTTCCTGTGTCATGACCTCCGCCAGTGGGGAGCCGCTGACTCAAAAACACCCTACTATACTATTGCACACACACCTAAACAACATGCAACCCCCCCCACACCCACAAATGCCACTTTTTAATTAAACAAAACAATACACACCCCCATCCAAATCATATGCTCTCTATTGAACACATTTCACCTACAATTCAAGTTGCAATACAGGGCATCTTTCATACAATTCGAACCATATTTCTCACAATACAAACGTTCACAAATTAAGGGGGCGCAGCCCCTTACGACAGTGTGAAGAGCGCCCATAGGGCGCAATGAATCACCTAGTTCAATTATAGGCACCACGCAGGTCAATCAAAAACAGAGGCTGTACGAAGCTGGTCAAACAAAACAGAAATAAGTGGTAAAGGATATGAGTTCTTAACAGTAATTTAATTTAACTGTTGGTGATCTATACAAGGACATAGGGATCCGTCCTTCTTGGCCACAAAAAATAAACCTGCCCCCACAGGAGACTTAGAGGGCCTAATAAAGCCTTTTTTAAAGTTCTCAGTTATATATTCCTTCATTGCCTTGGCTTCAGGCAATGATAAGGAATACAAATGACCCTTGGGTAATTTGGCATTAGGGAGGAGGGTTATGGCGCAATCGTATGGGCGATGGGCTGGTAAGGTATCTGCCTCTTTTTTATAGATTATGTCAGAAAATGCTGCATAATGTATGGGAAGAGTTGCGGCAATAGACGTAATCATGCTTACAGTGTAATAACTCCCTTGTAATCCAGTCAAAGCCTGGGTTATGTTTCCTGAGTCACGGTAAACCAAGGACAACGGGTGCTAAGGGGCCATGGACAACAAAAAAGGACAATTCCTCAGTGTGGGTTATCCCAACATTCACACTAAGAAGGACAGTACGGTGAGTGATAATCCCCTTGGGAAGCAAATTAACATCCAAACCAATAACAGAAACCTCCATGGATAGAGGCATGCGAGAAACCCCATGTTCTCTGGTAAATTGGGAGTCTTTGAAATTCCCCGCAGCCCTGTTGTCCACAAATGCCCACACTTCAACCAGAGTCACCCAATACCCAAGTATACCAAAAGCAATAGGAAGTTCTTGGGAGTAAGTAAAGATAGGCCTGAGAGGATACCTCCCAGAATCCCTAGGCCCTGGAGTTTCCCAGATGTTCCGGCCAGTTGCTAACCAACTGTCTCTTGCCCCAAAATAGAGGCAGAACATGAGAATGCCAGCAGTCCTTCTCCTGGTTCGACAGTGTGTTCCTTAAAGGTAACCAGTTCTGCAGCGATCCACCAGCGTGCTGCAGGGGACCCACCTCTCTCCTGCTGGATAGTTTCTCTGTGCTTCACAGTTGGCTCCAAGTTCTTCACAGTTGTCTCCAAGTTCTTCACAGTCGTCTCCAAGTTCTTCACAGTCATTTTCAAGTTCTTCACAGTTGTTTCCAAGTTCTTCACAGTCGTCTCCAAGTTCTTCACAATTGTCTCCAAGTAGTTCACAGTTGTTTCCAAGTTGTTCACAGTTGTCTCCAAGTTGTTCACAGTTGTCTCCAAGTTGTTCACAGTTGTCTCCAAGTTCTTCACAGTCGTCTCCAAGTTCTTCACAGTCATATTCAAATGCTTCATAGTTGTTTCCAAGTTCTTCACAGTCGTCTCTAAGGTCTTCACTATAATCTACAACTTCTTTACAGTGGTCTCCTAAACTCCTCACAGTCATCTCCAAGTTCTTCACAGTAATCCCCAAGGTTTTCACCGTCACTTCCAAGTTCTTTACAGTTGTCTCCAAGGTCTTCCAAACATTTACAAATTTTTTACTGTTGTCTGCAAGGCCTTCATAAATCATCTCCAAGTTCATTCCAGTTGTCTCCCAGTTCACAGTATATTCCACAGTCATTACAAGTCTTTAACAGTTATCTCCAAGGTCTCAGTGTATTCCACAAGCTATCTGCAAACTCTTCTCAGTTGTATCCAAGTCTTGTGCAACAGTCTATCTACTGATATATGAACTGCTACTGTTATCACTGTTGCTTGTATACATTGTGTAGTAGTATCTGTTGCTTGTTGATTCATTGAAGTTTATTCAGTGACTGTATTACAAGACTTTATTATTAAACCTTCTAAACCCTACTCAAATCCATCCGTCCACCAAGCTTCCGCCATCCATTCCCCATTTCCTTTAAAGCTACTCCCCATTTGCCAGTCCCCACAAAACATCAGAGTGTGACACTTCGCCGTTGCCTTGACACTCCCCCACTGCACTAGGGAAATGAAGAGAGGGTAGATCCCACTCGGATTGTCTCTCCCGGATACGTCTATTGATCCTGATTACTAGCTGCATGAGTTGATCTAAGGTACATGGAGCTGGATATTGTATGAGATAGTTCTTGATCTGGTCTGGTACACCCAGCCTTAACGGACTTCGCAAAGCTGGATGGTTCCAAGCTGAGTCATTTGCATATCGCCGGAACTCAGAGCAATAAGCCTCCGCCGTCCAGCGATCCTGTTTTAGAGCCTTAAGATGGGCCTCGGCAGATGCTGCTTTATCCAGGTCATCATATAATATCGCCATGGCCTTAAAGAATGCGTCTACTGACCTAAGATCTGGACTGTCTACTCTTAGGCCAAAAGCCCAGGTCTGGGGATCTCCTTGGAGGAGTGAAATAATAAGACCAACTCTCTGAGCATCAGAACCAGAAGAGAGAGGGTGTAACCATAACTGTATAACTTACAAATCTCTTTAAAGTTAAATAAATTGATTCAGGTCCCTGGAGAACTGGTCTGGCAAATTCATCTTGGGCTCCTTTACCTGAGCAGTACTGGGAGGTGGAACCCTTTCCACCTCTTCCTGTGACTCAACCTGTAGTGTAATGTCACGTAACTGCTGGGTAATAATAGGTATCTGGTCAGCGTAAAGCTGGGCCGGATCCATGGGATTGGTATCCATTCTTGTTATCTGATTTGGTTGGTTATAATGTTAGGCGACTGGGTGCGGGAACTCAGTTGCGGTTGCCCAGTCCTGGTTGCCTCCTGCAGGCTAAGGCTTCACCTTTAACAGCCACATTTGTGGGGCCAAGTTAGGTCCGGCCCCACTCCGGTGCTGCCAGGGCTTACAAGGCTGCTGCAGGAGGCTGAGCAATGCAAAGAGAGGGTGGAAAAGCTGCCCATACACCTCTCTGACCATGGAAGGTATGGTCCCATGGGTGCAATAATGCACAGGATGATACCTAAGATACACAATAGTCACAATGCAGACGGTGCAACAATGCACAAGATGGAACCTGGGACAGACAACCCCTAAAGCACGGATGGTGCAACAATGCACAAGCTGGTACCAAAAACACACAATAGCAATTGCTAGAGACACAGGGGAACTGTGGGTAAAACACAGCAGCCCTCAGTCTCACTGCAGGGAATGCAACCATTCAATAAGATGGAATAAATAAACAAGAAATAACTGCAGGCACTGCGGAAAGTGCTCCTGACTTAACTGTGGCGATGTAGTGGCTGGGATGACAGGAGTTCCTCCATGCAGGCCGACAATCCTTAGACAGGCACAGAACACGGGACTCGCACAGGACACCAAGGCTTCTGCGAGCTATAATCGGCGTCAGTGTGACGGGCGATCTAGGTTTTATAAGAAAAAAAAACTGCCCTCATCTGACGTCACCCGGGGTCCCCCATCAGTGTCAATGTAGATGCCGGAGTGTGGGAGCGTTGCTAAACAGAACAACTATAATATAACAAAATTAAGAGGTGAATTACAGAGAATGCTTGAAGACTGGATGAGAGTCTTATTGTTTGTGGGAGGGCATTCCACAGAGTGGGTTCAGCACAAAAAAGGCCTGATTCAGACCTGCTCACTAGGCTGCATACACTCAAGTACAGGCAAGTGAACAGGTCAGCACCGCCCCGCCATGTGCCATCCCCATCCCCTTGCTAGCTTGCAAGGGGATGTGTACAAGAACACATCCCTTTGCATGCGGCCGAAGGTGACAGAAATCATGACAGTCAGAGCTGACTTTTATGTCCATCAGAGATTGCCAAAAAGGGGGCATACACTCACAGGCTAGCAAACAGGTCAGCGCCGCCCCACCGAATGCCCCCCCCCCCCGCCTTCATCCCCTCGATAGCATGCAAGTGGATGTTTACAAGAACACATCCCATTGCATGTGACCTAAGGGGACAGAAATAATTTTATGGTCACTGAAAAGGGTGCGGCTGCTGACATGAAGTGACGTCAGCCACCTGCCCCAAGCTGGCATTGGGCTGACTGCTTTACCATGGAAACATTCAAGGGTACACTCATAAAACGCTGGCCGTCCTCCTGATGCTGCCCCCTCCCTTCCCTACATGTTCACACAGGATGTCTGCACATGCACAAATACACACATGTGCAGACCCCTACCATCGGAACGGGGCTGAATTCGGACCCTTCCGAGCAAGCCTGAAAGTCATGATTTTGTGAGTAGGAGGGAATAATGCATGTGCATGATAGATGCAGATCTTGTGCAGAGTTGTTGGGTAGGGAGATACTTTGTGATAAGCAAAGACATGTACAGGGCTCTCGTGAGGAAACTACCAGCATGTAATGAGAGCTAGAGTCAGTAGGTCACCCCGGCCAGGAATCCAACCTGGGCCTAGGCAGAAAGAGACATAAATACCCAGGGCTTAGCCAGGATTGGCTGAGCAATGTCAGGTGGGGCAGGACTGCTCAGGCTGACTAATGATTTACTGGATTGGTGAAGTGACAAGGACAGCAGTACTCTGGGTCTGGCTGACGGTGACCTAGTAAGACAGGGGATACTGAGACCAGTATAATTGTTATGAGCACAGTGAGAGCTTGCCACTGGATTAGGTGTTACCTTGGCAGGGGCGGTAAGTGACCCAGCCACATGCGAGAAAGAGCTGATTAGTGACAGTATGTTGGTGCAGATTAATTAACTAAATTATACTAAAAGTATTATTGAATATGGTAGAACAACAGTAACCAATGGAGAAACTGACAGAGCAGATCAGCAGATAATGAACAGTTGCCGAGGAAGAGCAGCCTTGGAGCTGCATTCACAATGGATTTTAGTGGAGAGTCTATCTTTTGGAAGAACGTTAAGGTGATTATTGCATAATTCAATGTGGAAAATAATGGATGGTTTAGTGTGACTTGTGTAGGTATGGTTGTATTTTGCATATGTTTTTTAGATCTATGTAACATGATTTGGAGACTGAGTGAAAGTGGGGAACAAAGGACAATTCAGAGTTGAGGATGACCCCTAGGCAGCGAGCTTGTGGGGTAGGATTGATTGTTGATTTATCAGCATGGTAATTACTATTGACTAGTGGAAATATAATTGATTCTGTTTTGGAAATATTAAGTTTAAGGTGGCGAGACAACATTAAAGTTGAAATGGCAAAAAAGCAGTCAGTGAGATGGACCAATACAGATGGTGACAAATCTGGGGAAGATATGTAGATATTAGTATCATCCCTGTAGAGACAATACTGAGATGTGGGACAGATTGAGAAAACCTGAGGACCTAAAGGCATTTGGGCCCGATTTCACCCGATTTCGGCGTATAGGGCCAAGTTATTGGGTGAAATCGGCCCAAATCGCATGTGTCAGTAGGTGTGTGCCAGCGGTGCTGCACCACTGGTACACAACTATATGCAGAGCGGGGGAAGTGCCAGGCAGAAGAAGTGCTACCCCTGCTCTGCATCCCCTCTGGGTGGCGGCCAGGAAATAAAAATAAAAAAACAATACAAAACAATGGGAGGCCGCTGATTGCTATCTCAGCCAATCAGTGGCCACCCATTCTTTTGAATAAGGTTTTTTAAATTATTTTGTCCCATGCCTTCAGCTCTCCAGGAGATACATGCGATAAATCAAATGCTAAAATTGTATGTAAACCCTCCCAGGGAACTGCCGGGGAAGTTTAAGAGAAATCGTCCTTAGGACAAGGTGGAGGGAGCAGCGGGTGGGGGGACATCGAGGTGGTGGGAGGGGAATGCTGCAAGGCGGCTGGCGGGGGGTTCGCTGCTAGTAGTGCAGAGGCAGCTGGCGCTGCGGGCGACAGTGACACAGAGGCGGAAGTAACATAGAGCCAGGCAGGGGGAGCCGGGAGCTGTCAGTACTAAAAAAAAAAGCCCATACAATGAATGGGCAGCCTGTGATTGAGAGAGCGCTCAGCCAATCACAGGCTGCCCATTCATTATATGTTTTTTTTTCCAACGCTGACAGCTCCCGGCTCCCCCTGCCCGCCTCTACTTTACTGCCGCCTCTGTGTTCCCCGCAGACTACTAGCAGCGTCCCCCGCCCCCCTGATTCCTCCACCTTCCCGGAGCATAGAGTCCCCCTGCCCGACTCCCTGTGTCCCCCTGCTCCACTCCTTCGCCGGCGTCCCCCGCCCCCCTGCCCGTCTCCCTTGCCAGCGTCCTCTGTGTCCCATGCCCGGCTGCACATAAGATTTAGCAAATCTTATGTGCAGCCGGTCCGACCTTCCAACTCTGACCCGATGCGCATGGTCCCATTCGCATCGGGTCAGACCGAGTGTCTAAATCTGCAATTTGGCCCGATTTCACTGCCCGATCCATCTGAATCGGGTGAAATCGGGACCAAATCGCATCGTGTATGGGGGCCTTTAGGTAGGTAGGATAAAACCCAACAAGGGCTGTGTCCTGAAGACATAGGAATTGTAGGGCTAAATGTAATCGGGTGTGAGAATCAGAAAGTGAGAGATTTGGGGAGAGTTTTTCGGCCCGTTAGCATATGGGAGCGCCAAGCATTTCATGGGCTTTCTCCCATGAGAAAGCTGGGCATTCTCATGCTAATGTGCTGATGATGCAGGTGCGGGGGGCGGGCAGCTGACATTACCAGATGTCAGCTTCCCACCCACTTCCCCCCAAGCGTCCACGCATATATAAGTGACTTCAGTCACTTTTATATACTTGTGCCTTCTCCATCATTTGATAATCGTCGACCATAGAATGATGTGGGCGGATCCCACAAGGCTGCGAATGGATGTTACTGTGTAACATCCATTCGCAATCCCAGCAAGGGAATCACCCTTGCGAATGGTGGACCGGCGTACCACCATTCGCAAGGCGGGGTTTAGTGGACATGCAAGGTAGCGAATTCGCAGCCTTGCGAATCAAGCCAGAATAATACCCCTTTTACACCAAAATACCTGGTCGGACCCTGGTCTTTGAACATGGGAGTTTCCAGGGTTGGACCCAGCTTCATACCCCATTTACCCAGCACTGTGGCCCAGGTCTGCACTGTTTACACTGAACCTGGGTCAGCCCTGTTTTTCCCTATGGATGACATTAAAATTTTCGGTACTTGTGTATTATACCAAAAGGCATGCGATGGTATGCGATACCGCGCGATATTGTACAATGTCATACTCGCTGCGCTCGCCCGAAGCGTGGTGAGCAGACGCGGATACCTGTGAAGCCCGCGAGGGGACGCCGATACCTGTGAAGTTATCCGCGTCCCCTCGCCACGCTTCGGGCTTGGTGGCTCGCTGCGCTCGCCACACTTTCTATTCTCAGCTCCACGCCGACGTGGATAGTGGGGGTATGAAAAGGTCGGAGGATGCGTACCGCCGCCCCTCGCGGGCTCGCTGCGCTCACCATACTTCGGGTTCATGTTTATAGTAGGGGGGTGGCGTGGGGGTGCATTTAACATTGTTTAGGGTGCTTATACAATCTTTCATCGCATAGGGGGCAAAAATCGCGTTGCATCGCATGCCATCGGGTGCATGGCATGCGATGCGATTAAAACATTGCACGACCAACATCGCCGTGATAATACACAAGTACCAAAATTTCCATTTTAGGACTGATAAACTGCCATCCAACCTTCCCTCAATGATTTAAAATAAAAATAAATTAAAAGAAATGACTAGTTAGAATTGAAAAATGTTGGTTTGTTTATTTTGTAAATATTTTTCAAAAAGTTATATTCAGTGCTCAAGCACACATAGTGGTATAAAAGTGCAGCATCACCCATGTGCTCTCCCCAGCCCCTTCCCCTGCAGCAGCAGAACGAATCTTACATGTACACCCCCCCAGCCCCCCCCCCCCCCCTCCAAAAAAAAAAGTAGAGAATTAAGCAGGCTACTGGCTGAGGAAGAGCATACCATTTTAGTTCAGATAATAAGGTCCATACACACTGGGCGACTATGCCCAGCGTGTATGGACAGCGATGATCGCTGTCATCACTGGGTGGAAAGCTGTTCAGTCCATACACACTGAGTGGCTTTCCCCCTGCCCGGCGCCATCAGTGGGCAGAGGATGGCTTTGCATAGCGCAGCGCTATGCAAAGCCGCTCATGATTAATGGCTTTCCCGGCAATGATGCAGGAGTGCGCAGCAGCGCTCACAGCTCATTGCCAGGGCATACACCCTGGTCGGCTTTGAGCTCAAAGTCGCCAAGTGTGTGTGGGCCTTTATTGTGTCCAAGATAAAGGAAGCAAGATCTTGTGCACTGATAGTAACTAATGGGTTCGGTGAGGGAGGGATAAGTATTTAAAATGTATTTAAAGTTCACTTGGCTTGTCATACAGGCCAGCGATGATGCGGGAGCCACAGCAGCGCTCACCGCTCATCAGCCCTTATTCTGGTTGACTCACTCGGATGCGAATTCGCATCCTTGCAAGTCACCCTAACCCCGACTTGCGAATGGTTAGCCGGCACCACCCATTCGCAAGCGGTATTGGTTCACAAGGCTGTCGAATGGATGTTTTACATGAACATCCATTGACATGCCAGTGGGAAGCTCCTCTATCTTTCAATGGTCGTCGACCATCGAATGATGGTGAAGGCGCACGCATATGTAAGAGTGGTCCAGATCACCCTTACATATGCCTGTAGAATTGCAGGGAATTGGGCGGGCAGCTGACATCCGGTTGTGTCAACTGTCCACCCCCCCCCCCCGAACGTGCTTCACAGACATATTGGCATGTGTACGCCCAGCGTTTTCATGGGAATGCCCATGAAATGCTGCGCATTCACATATGCTAACGGCCCATCCCCACACCCCTCTCCACCCCCATCTTGCAAAGCTGGGGGCGTGCACCAGCAAACAGACTTTTCGCCGAGTTCACACGCACCCAGCGTATACACATGTGCAGAAATGCTGCTGCGCATGAGCAAAACATTGGTCCCCGTGTGAATTTGCGTCCGCTGCGAATGAACCAGAATAAGGGCCATTGTCCGTCCATACACACTAGATTTTGAGCTCAAAGTAGTTCAAAAGGCGAAAAGTTACCTACTTTAAGCTCAAAACCGCCTAGTGTGTATGGGCCTTTATATGTAAGGAATTCACTTAAGGGGTGTACACACGCTGTGATATGGTCAGGCAATAGATGGTGAAAATTGCCTAGGTTAGCCAAGATCGCTCCATATGTACACCGAGGGCGACAGCGAGGCGTAGCCCCACTATCGTCCAGCCAAATAGACTGTACAGGCAAGGACATTTTCACTAAGCAGCCGCACACAGGGGTCATTCTTATTGATTTGATAAGCTGCGAAGCTCACAGTTTATCGAGTCCCTGTGACGCCGCCCTGCCGAATAATGCCCCCCCACCATTTCCCCTTGCAACCATGCACATGCCCTCGCATGTGCCCGCAGCAGGAGAAATCATTGATGGTCTCCAACGATCAAATCATTTCTCCTGCCTTTGCAAATATATCATTCTCAACAATTTGCGTGTGCCAGGACAAAGACAGGTCAGGCGGCTGACATCATGTGATGTCAGTGGCCTGCCCATGTCCCAGCACCGCCCCTCCCTCCCCTCTGTGAACTGCCTGGGTTTGCACATGCGAGAAATGCAGCCTGAGTCCCGTGTGTACATGGCTCTAGAGTACAAGAGATTTATGCCACTGACATTCTGTTTATGTGAGAGATTTTGTAGGTGTCTTGCTAATGTGACGTCAGCAGCCCTCCCCCGGCACACCTGATCCTGCTCTCCAACCAATGGGAACGCTCCACGTTTTCATGGGGACGCCCATGAAAACACTGGGCATTCCCATGTCTGTGCACCGCCACTGCCCCCATCCCGCCCTCGGCCCCCTCCCCGCTGCAAATGGCTCTGCGACATTGTAAATCATCTAGGCTGTTCGCAGTCTTGCTTTGCGCAAACCATGACCAGCAGGGCAGGGGCCGAATTCGGTTCTCTCTGAGTGAACCAGAATTGGCCTATATGTCACTGAGAATGCTGCACACAATGTGCCCAAATCAGGTTCATTCACACTGGCTGTAAATTCTCAGCCCAAGAGATAATCAAACGACCACACATGCACATGGTACACAGGGCCTTATTCTAGTTCATTCTTTCTGACAAAATCCTTCTTAGATGGACAAAACCATGTGCACTGCATGGGGGCAGATGTTACTTGTGCAGAGAGAGTTAGATTTGGGTGGGGTTTTACTTCAAAGTGAGATCTATATTGCAGTGTAAAAATAAAGCAGTCAGTATTTACCCTGCACAGAAACAAAATAACTCACCCAAATCTAATTCTCTCTGCACAAGTTACATCTGCCCCACCTGCAGTGCACATGGTTTTGTCCATCTAAGAAGGATTTTGTCAGAAAGAGAGAACTAGAATAAGGCCCACAGTGCGCAAGCCATCCACTCCAAGGCAGCAAGCCAAGGCTAGCCTTCACTCACTGCCTGCAGGGTGATTGACAGCCTTTGGGTTCGTAGGGATGGCCATCGACCACCGATGATTCATGGCCGATGTCGAATACTTTAGCCATCGATGGGGGAGAACCAGATGGTTTCCCTCCATCGATGGAACAGCAAAACAATATTTTGCTTCTTTTTTTTTTTTAAAGTGCCGGGACACAGAGCATAGCTCTGCCCCCCAACACCCGCGAAGCCCCGTCCCCGTGTTTTGATTGGCACACAGGCCAATCAAACAAACACAATGGATGACCATCGATATGTAAAAATATCGATGGTCATCCATAGCATAGTTTAGCACTATCAATGGCCAGTTGCAGAATTGCCATCGATGGCAATGGCAATGATGGCCATCCCTTTGGGAGTGTGCTGCTGGGCATCTCCCAGGAAACGCAGGTGTTTACTGGACGTTGGGAGGGATTTCAATGGTGAATGAATTTCCCCCTGTGTGAGGAGGGTACTCGGCATGGTGACGTTTACATGCTCACTGGGCTCTGAACACTCGCAGCCCAGCGAGCAGGTCTGAATCAGGCCCACTGTCCTGCCATTTGTTATATAAAGTACTTTGGAGTGAAAGCGGCAGCAGCCAGAGCCCCATTATAGGCCCTGCAGCACATTCCTGTGTAGCCCCGCCGCCGCTGCTCGGCTTTCACTCGCTCTCTCTCACCTTTCTATCTTTAAAAAAAACACTGTGACGTGTGACCGTCTGCGAGTGAGGGGGCGGGGGTACCACGGGCTGTTATTTATGATAGACACGCGCCCCTAGGGCGTGGTTAAGCCGCCAATCGCAGCGCAGTCACGCCCTCTTTCCAGGCTCTATGTCCCCAAATCAACACTCAAAAGACGTTACAGTGTCACCGCCTATAGACAGGGTGGGTGTGTTTCCCATTCACACACACCCCATCCCCTCCTTATTCTCGCCCCTCTCTGCTGGCCCCGCCTTGTCCCCGGGTCACACTGCTTCTCCCTCTCCCCTCTCTTTCCTTGTCTCCTGGTCTCTCCCTCTCTCGTCACTTCCAGCTAGAGAGTCACATCCGGCACCTGGAGACATCCAAGCTAGAAGAAGAGACGTTCAGAGACAGCCGGACGTCACGGTGTACGGGGAGAGACAGACCGAAGGACTGGGGGAGGCAGCTGTTACGGTTACGGACTGTGCCGGGCACGGTGTCACCTTGCTGAGCAATGGAGCCTCTGGACTTAATCAGCTGTGGGGCGCCCCCCGTGACACCCGCATAGAGATCGGGAGTCCCGCAGCAGCGCATCGACTGCTGATCAGTGGTTTTCCCCAAGGAAGGGCCGTGTATAGGGACACCGCAGGGACATGTAGCCTGGCCTCCCCTCTCATTCCTCTGGCAGAGCTGGTACTGAGTATCGGGAAGTTTTGCTGTGTTGGGTTAGGGTCACCCTCGCACTGCAGTGCCCCTGTTCCCCGTGTCCTCCCCCGCACTGCTGCAATGAGCAGCACACTGTGTCTGTGTGGTAATACACAGGTGTCCAGCGACACAAACATCTAGTATTGCTGTCCTCCAAGTGTCGTGTGTGTGACACCGGCTTGTGTAACACATACACTATATATGGGAACAGCGGAACACTAGGCGCAATTTCCAAACCAGACGAATTTGCTACATTTTCTGAATCCGATATGCTCCTTTCCCAAACACTGGGCGATCAAACTGTGTTCTGGTCTTCTTGGGTTCTTGCTCTGGGGAATACTGTATGCCATGCCACTATGGGGTATTACGTCTAGATCCTGATTTGTTTTTTACAAAAAAGCAAAGGCTTTTTTTTAAATATTATTTTAAAGTGTTTTTAGTTTTGTCTGAATTTTGTGGGAGATGAACGGGTTTTCCATAAAGGAGTTATGCTGCCTGTTTTGTTGCCCACCGTTTCCGGGCAGGATTGCAGCCAAGCTGGCATTCCTACCCCCCTCACCCACCTACACTATCTTGCCAGAGCAAGATGCCTCTACAAGGGCTGCTGCTGGCCGGGCTGGAACCGGGGTCATGGGGCGCTGGAAGCTGCATCTGTCTGATCGTGCTGACTTCCAGTACACTCAGCATGAGTTGGACACCATAGAAGTTTTTATGGCCAAGAGCAGTCGTGGAAACAGAATTGCCTGCATGTATATCCGTTGTGTTCCCGGTGCAAGGTATTTCTAGTCTTTTCTATTCAATGAGCTGTCTTGTAGAGATATACATTGGTGACCATACGAGTAGTATACACTAAAGGTGTCAATACACATTACAATTATTGTATACAATATCGCATCTCGGTTTTGCGATGAGATCTAGTACAAAAAGTATGTGCAGCACATACTTTTTTACTAGATCTCATCTCATCGCAAAACCGAGATGTGATGAGATGCAATATTGTATACAATAATTGTAACGTGTATGGGCACCTTTTAGATCTATTTTTGCATGTGCTTACAATCTGAAAAAAAAAATCATAGCTCTGGAAACCACAAAAACAAATGCATGCGGCATTAGTGAAGGTTAAACTGCTGGGTACACACTTGGCGATATATCGTTAAGATGTGCACAATACAAATATCCTTAACATCGGTCAGTTTGTATGATAAAGATGCGGGCTCCTGCACATTGATGACCCTTCCCATCATCTGTATATGCAGCTCAATCTGACAATATGGTCAGTGACTATTTGTACAGAGCAGGGGGCTGGGTTACGTCACTGACCAATATCGGTCAGTGTGTATGCACTATGCTATTCTCCCGCAGCACCACCACCAATATAGTTATCAATATCGGCGGTGTGCAAACTTTTCTTTTTCCCCATATATGCAGCAGATATACACCTAAGTGGTAGTCATGAAATCCATTTTAAAATGTGACTAATCCTAAATACAAGTAGAGATAGAGATTTTGGGTTTTTTTTTTTTTTAGAAAGGAGTTCTATAGAATATGGGATGGTGCTATAAGCAATCAGTCAGATTCTATTATCTTCTAGGAGGTGCTAAATAAATATGTAGATTGATTCTGATTGGTTGCTATGGGCAACATCCTATCTTGGTAAATAAAGGCCATCCTATTAATAACATTTGCACCACCACTGCCATCCCCTCCATACAGTTACATAACTTGAGCTGTTGAGATGATACATTTACAGTGCAGCACAGTGGGACTTTGTTCTGTTATTAGATAATTGTGTAGAGTGCCTGGCTGTATTTTTTTTCCTTTAATGATACTATGTTATGTACAGAAAGGCTGCTATGTATAATGACATATATTATGTTTGAAACTTATTGTTGAATGCCTATGTTTTTGGTAAGCTCTAGAAACTAGTATTTTTGTGAACATTTGGAGGAATTCCCTTTTTATATGTCGACTTGTGTTATCGATAGAATTGTCCTCTAAAGGTGGCCATACACACGCAGATTTATCTGCAGATCTGTCTGGTTGGAACAAAAACATGGTTATGGATGAGAGCAAATTACAGTTGACAATTTGCTTGGAAATGCTGGAAAACTGACAAACTGTCACTCATCCATAACCATGTTTTTGTTCCAACCAGCCAGATCTGAAGATAAATCTTACTAGTGTATGGGCACCTTAAGTGTGATCAGAGGACATGTGGGGTTATGTGATTAACCCATTTTTGTCTGCCTGTTTCTACAGGTTCACACTGCTCTTTTCTCATGGCAATGCAGTGGATTTGGGACAAATGAGCAGTTTCTACTTGGGACTAGGGACACGAATCAACTGTAACATCTTCTCATATGATTACTCTGGGTATGGTGCTAGCTCTGGGCGACCCTCAGAAAAAAACTTGTATGCAGACATTGATGCTGCCTGGCAAGCTCTACGTACACGGTGAGTGATATACCTGAGTGAATTACTTTGTTAAATAAGGGCTTATTTCATGACATAGAGCCGCATTCAGACGAGTATGCAAAGCCAATGTTGGTAGATCTGTGTGTTGCAAGATTCTTTACTATGAGTGTCCAGACCTTTTTCGTCATGGCTGAAAAACATCTGGACCCTAGGCCTCAGAATGATTGGCATTTTGTGGCAGGCATGGCCAGTGTTCTAGAAATTTGGAGCGTTGTGACCACATTTTCTGGGCATGCTGAGTCCAGTGCCAGCTTCACTTGGCCAGACAGCGCGTATACACTGACCATTCTGAGTAACCCAAAGGTTACTCCGATGGCCAATAATCACCCAGATCCAATGCTGCGTTCTTGGACGCAGGAGCCTTTCCGACAAACTAGCATCAGACCTGTATTTACTTAAGGGGCATTTTACCACAGCCACTGCAGCTTTGCTAAAGTGTCCATCTTTGTAATTGGTAACCTTTTTGTAGTGCTGTGACCCATAGCCTTTGCCATGAGATTAACACTATGTCAAGCAGGGGAGGAGGAAACTATGAATTTATCTTCAACCAAAAAAATCCCGGTGTGCAGGAGGAAACTGTATGGCTATTCCTGCATGACACAGTTACTGTATTGTGAACTGTCACCTACAAACATATAATCCATACATTGCTTGTAAAGGTACATGACAGAAATTAGGATTCTGCTGCAGGCTAAATTTACATAGATTTGATTTAGGTAAGACTCGTATACATTTGTCATATTCTATTTAAAATGCATATACAGCAGCAAAGGGCGGGTATGCCAAAGTTTAAGAAATAAATGTAGGTCGCGTAAACTAATAGTTATATTTCAAGAAAAACATGTCACTCGAGGTACAAATGCAGCCGTTCCAACACATCTTCTGGATCCTTATTGGCATGTGACAGACAACCAGGCCATAGCTGTGATCTTCTGGCATTCGAATAAGTATCTCTCCAAACCCTAATCCCTCTAACCATAGCCTCCCCTGTGTCGACACTCATACAATGTTGACATGTGGAATGTCGATATTGTTATTGTTGACCTTTTGACTACTTTCCATATTTCATTAGTAAAGCTTTGAGTTAATGCATTTCAACTTGGAGTGACTTTACATGTACATTACAATTTCCTGTCCCTAAATTATCCAAGCAGTGACTCCCTGACGGTCCTTCTCGCCATCAGCTAATGAAAAACCGGCTTTCCTACGTGAGGATTTCTTGCTATGATCACACATCAAATTAACCAATCACTGTTTATGCATGTGAAAAAAATTAATTCACATTGCTGTGGTGCCCCATTCATTTTAATTAGTATTTCCACATGGGGTTAACACCTCATTGAGATAAATTGGGAATTGTAATGAATGTGATTCAATCCATTCACTTCTGTAAAATCCTATGTCTGCACTATCATCTATAATAAAGCATATTTACTCATGTGCATTGACCCTGTGCTGGGTACCTGGGATCTCCTCTGGCTGTTCCTGCGGTAGTGCATCATCTATAAAGCTTTTGTTGGGAAGGAGAGAAGTACATTTACAATTCTGAGTGAAGGCATTGTTATTTGTACTCTTGCTGATCCTCCCCTCTGCCAGTGTCTCAGGCTGGCAGGAAGGTGGCATAAAGTCTTGGATGCCTGCCAAGTCTTGCTTTAAATTGGGAAAGAAGGTGCTGAGAGTCCTTCTAATGTACAAAGCCCTATGTGTGCACTCGTCAGCTCTGAAAATAATTTAGAAGCATCTGTATTTATACTAATTATGTACAGCAGCAGAAAAGTGGATAACAGTACTTAATCATATCTTAACTTCCTTCATCTTACCTGAGCTGGTGTACCTCATGCTGTTTTCACACTGCAAAACCTGCTCTGACCCCTTTTTTTTTTTTTTTTTTTAAACGTTTATTTAACCGGGTCAGAGCAAGTTTAACCGCTTTCACACTGTAAGCGGTATATTACTGGTTAATTACCATTTCTGTACCTTTCACATTGAACCCATTGTGAAAGGTACACAGTAATTAACCAATATTATACCACGCAATCCCTGGTACCTGGCCTGTGCCCCCCCACTCCCCTGGTACTGGCATGCGCCCCCCCTCCCCTGGTACTTGCCAGCGCACACTGTCCTTTCACCAAAGCAAAGGGTCCCGCTGCCGGGCATTAGAGCTGCACCGCCGGCAGTAGGCAGAGCGGGTTCAGGGGGTGACCCGGGGCCAGCAGCCACAAATGTCGGTAAAGCAGCAGCCCCCCCCCCCCCCTGTACCCCGTAATGCAGCACACAGCCAGCACCTAGTAACACCCTCCCCTTCCACTGGCAGCAGCGGGTGCCAGTGCCGCTATTAGGGACATGGGGTACGTAGCAAGCAGCCAGCGGCACCCAGTGCCTGCTGTACACATCACCCCTGCTCACCCGCCTGCAGCAGCAGCATCGCCAGCACCGGCAGCAGCAGCTCTGGGGGACCCGTACCACTGGCACAGGACACAGTGGAATTACAGCATTATAGCCACTAAGCACCCACTCTGTGCATATCTAATGAGCGGGAGTCAGTGCAGTGAAAATTTAATGAGCGGGTCCCCGTCCCCTCCATATGTAATAATTTCATTTCATATGCAGGGGGTGGGGACCCGCTCATTAAATATGCACAGAGTGGGACCAGCTCAGTGATAACTGCTGCCAGGGTCCTAAATACCGTTTCAGACCAGTTCACACTGCCAAAAAAATGGGTCTGAAACGGGTAGGACACTGCTTTTTTACCAGTTTAAAAAATACCGGTATTTCTTAAATGGGTAAAGCACCCTGGAGCTTTCACACTGCAGCTCTAAACATTTCAAAAGGCAAAAAATACCGGCAATATACAGTTTAAGAGCTGCAGTGTGAACAATGTACAATGCAATATGTTTTATTTTTTTAAAGGTTCCTATTTGTAGTACAGAGTTTGATGTCCTACGCATTAACTTTTGAGGGTCCCAAGCAATAAGGTAACAGGGCAGCAGTACACCCTGTGCTGGCCCCATCATAGCATCATGGTCTTGTTATAGGGCCTGCAGCCTTGGGAAGAAGAGCACTGTCAGGAGTGTCCTAAGGACGCTCTGGGCAGCTGCACTGACTGCCTACCTACAGTAGCACTGGTGCAGGTATCATGAGGCAGCAACTTTGCTTCCTCCAGCGCTCTGTGGGACACTATTGCTCACACATCCCTAATTACGGCCCTGACTACAAGTGACAACTCTGTCTTTTGGATACCTATGAGGACACCTAGAACTATTTATATGTTTGATTTCTTGTTCCTGAACTCTGCTAAATGCTTTCTAGACTTAATTCTCTATTTTCATTGTAGAAGGACTTGTTACCCATACACGGTGGTCCAGGTCTTCATCATAACATACCTTTTTTATAGCTGATTTAATGTATGCTGTGCATTACTAGGAGATATGCTGACATACATCTATCTAGAAACATAGAATTTGATGGCAGATAAGAACCATTTGGCCCATCTAGTCTGCCCCTTTTTTTACCCTTCAGGTAATATCAACCCTTTTTAATCCTTATTTCTTTGTAAGGATATTCATATGCCTATCCCAAGCATGTTTAAATTATTCTACTGTCTTTGCCTCTACCACCTCTGATGGGAGGCTATTCCACTTATCCATTCCCCTTTCTGTGAAGTAATTTTTTCTAACATTTCCCCTGAACCTACCTCCCTCCAGTTTCAGTGCATGTCCTCGTGTTCTATCACTTTTCCTTTGAAGAAAATTTCCCTTCTGTGCTATGTTAAAACCCTTGATATATTTGAAGATTTCTATCATGTCCCCCCTTTCCCTTCTCTGCTCCAAACTATACATGTTAAGATCTTTTAGTCTTTCCAGGTAAGTTTTGTGATGTAGGCCAGGCACCATTTTAGTTGCCCTTCTTTGTACACTCTCTAATGTATTTATATCCTTCTGAAGATATGGTCTCCAGAACTGGACACAGTAATCCAGATGAGGCCGTACCAATGACCTATACAGTGGCATTATTACTTCTTTTTTTTCTGCTACTGATTCCTCTCCCTATGCAACCAAGCATCTGACTAGCCTTCCTCATTGCTTTGCTACATTGCTTTCCTGCCTTTAACCCCTTCACGACATTTGACGTATATATACGTCATGGCCGGGAAGTACTTCCCGACCGTTGACGTATATATACGTCATGGCTTAAAACTGTCACTGCGCCTAGAGACGCAGTGACAGAGGGACGATGTCTGCTGTCCCTGACAGCAGACATGTCCGTGCATGCCCAGGGGGGGCGGCGATGCCGCCCCCCCGTCGGCGATCGCTGTGATTGGCTGTTCATTGTGAACAGCCATTCACAGCGTTTTCTGTGTCACCGGCGAATAACGTTCGCCGGTGACACGGGATCGGAGGTGATTGGTGCTGTAAAGTACAGCACCAATCACCGCGGGGTGTAAGGGTGACACTGGTGTCACCCCACCTCACCCCTCCCGCCCCCAAAGGCCGTGATTGGTTCGTCGGACCGACGGACCAATCACAGCCATGGAGGGGGGTTTAAACTAACGGTGACTGCACTGCAGACGCCATTCCGGTCTGGAATAGCGTGCAGTGCGGTCACCGTGCCCAGCTGCCGCCTATACTGACCAGAACCCATCCAAAATACTTACCTGATCATTGATATTGCTTATGCTTGTGACATCTTGTGACATCCTGTGACATCTTGTGCTGCTGCGATTTATTAGATAGAGAGAGAGAGAGAGAGAGATAGAGAGGCCTAGTGCTATATTTTGTGCTGCTGCAGTGTGATAGAGCTATAGATAGAGAGAGAGATAGAGAGAGATAGAGAGAGATAGAGAGAGATAGAGAGAGAGAGAGAGAGAGATAGTGACAGATTGTGCTATATATTTTTTATATAACTGAAAGAGATAGAGAGAGATAAAGAGAGATAGAGAGGCCTAGTGCTATATTTTGTGCTGCTGCAGTGTGATAGAGCTATAGATAGATAGAGAGAGATAGAGAGAGATATAGAGAGATAGTGACAGATTGTGCTATATATTTTTTATATAACTGACTGCTGCCCCCCCTTTTGTGCTGATCAGTATAAATTAACTGATCAGCAACTTTTTGGGGGCGCAGGTTTTTTTTTATATATAGATATACCTGTCAGTGCTGCTGCTGCAGTGTCATAGAGTGATAGATAGTGAGAGATAGAGAGATAGAGAGAGATAGTGACAGAGAGTGATAGAGAGTGCTAAATTTTGTGTCTGCTGCCCCCGCCTTTTGTGCTGATCACTATATCTGAGGTGATCAGCAACTTTTTGGGGGTACAGAGGTTTTTTTTTTTATATATACCTGTCAGTACCACCAAAGGTTGTGCACCTGCTGCCCCTCACTGGTAATCAGTGTCGCATCACTGATCACCTTTTTTTATTTTTTGTGAGTGCTGTGGGGTCTTTTTTACATTTTTTTTTTTTACACACACTGTGATTTTGTGTGTGTCCTGTGGCCACTGTGCGCTGATCAGTGACGTACATCACTGATCAGCTTTTTCGGCACAGGGTTGATCTATTTTTTTTTTTTTTTTTTTTTTTGGATCAAATTCCTGTTGCCTTTGAGCGCTGTTCAGTGACGGACGTTACTGACCAACATCTGTGCTCAATTTTTGGCGCAGGACCTTTTTTTTTTTTTAACCCCTTCCATTTTTTTTTGTTTTTAACCCCTTCCATTTTTTTTTTTTTAACCCCTTCCATTTTTTTTTTTTTTTTTTGAACCCTTCAATTTTTTTTTTTTTTGTATTTTTTTTTTTTTTGTATTTTTTTTTTTTTGTATTTTTTTTTTTCTGCACTACATACACACTACACACTACATACCCCCCGGGTTGAAATAAAGTTTGTACCCCCCCTACACTATACACGTGTTGAAACATTTCACTACCAGTAACACAAAAATATAAATGGCATCCCAAATGTCATCCCAAATGTCGTCCCAGTCATCCAGGAGAATGTATTCGGTGAAGGAGGCATATGCCATGCTTGCCTCTGACTCTGACACAGCCAGTGAGGCAAGCGGGGAATTTGAAGGATTTGTCTTAAGCTCCTCTTCCTCCTCTGATGATGAGGGACCCCCTCAAAGACGCCCCCGTAGAGCAGCTGAGACCCCCCCCCAATAATTGATCTCGTATGGACCCCACCACCAGACAATTTTGAGCCCCAGGTTCCTGAGTTTTTGGCCATCCCAGGAATCCAATTTGATTCAACAGGTCTCAGAGAAATTGACTTTTTCAAATTATTTTTCTCTGATGATTTTATAAATTTAATGGTGGACCAAACTAATTTATATGCCCAGCAGTTTATTGCTCAAAACCCCACGTCATCATTTGCTAGGTGGACCCCTGTAGATGCAGTAGAGATGATGACGTTTTGGGGTCTGGTGTTACATATGGGCATAGTAAAAAAGCCACAAATTAGGCAATATTGGAGTACAGATGTTCTGTACAGCACCCCATTTCACCGTATGGCCATGCCCCGGGCTCGTTTTGAGGCAATCCATAAATTTATACATTACACCGATAATGCACAGTGCCCACCCAGAGATGATCCCACCTTTGACAGGCTATTCAAGGTCAGGCCGGTCATTGATCATTTCAGTGCCAAATTTGCAGAGCTATACATCCCTGATAAATGTATTAGTATCGACGAGTCCCTTATACATTTTAAAGGAAGGGTTAAATTCCGCCAGTACTTTCCCAGTAAGAGGGCAAGGTATGGCATAAAAATGTATAAGCTGTGTGAAAGCACCACAGGGTACACCCACAAGTTTAGGGTATATGAAGGGAAGGATTCAAGAATTGAACCGCCAGAATGCCCCCCCTCCCTCGTAGGTGTTAGTGGAAAAATTGTCTGGGATTTAGTGCACCCCTTCCTGGATAAAGGTTATCACCTCTATGTGGATAACTTTTACACCAGCATCCCCCTGTTTAAGGCCCTTGGTTCAAGAGGTACAGCAGCTTGCGGTACTGTGCGCAAGAACCAAAGAGGCCTCCCCAAAACGCACATTGCCCAAGTACTAAGAAGGGGTGAAAGCAGGGGAATATGCACCGAAAATATGTTGTTGGTCAAATATAAGGACAAGAGGGATGTCCTTATACTGACAACAATTCATGGAGACAGTACCACCTCCATCCCTGTACGAGGTACCAGTACCCACACCTCAAAACCAAATTGTATCCTAGATTACAATAAGTACATGGGCGGAGTGGATCTTTCAGATCAGGTACTGAAGCCGTACAGTGCCCTGCGGAAAACAAATATCTGGTACAAGAAGCTGGCCGTGTATATCATCCAGATGGCACTGTATAACGCTTACGTGCTATTCCGTTCTACCGGCCAGAGGGGGACATTTATGCACTTTCAAGAGGAAGTCATAAAGGGCCTAGTATTTGGGAACCAGCAGGCAGAGGGCCCCAGTACTTCTAGTACTGGCCCCCGTATTGTACCAGGGCAGCATTTTCCCAACGAAATCCCCTCCACTGCAAGAAAGGGCAGGACACAAAAAAGGTGCAAAGTTTGCTATAAAAAGGGAATAAGAAAGGAAACTATTTTCCACTGTGAAACTTGCCCCGACAAACCCGGCCTATGTATGAAGGAGTGTTTCAAAATATACCACACATCTATGGATTATTAGGTTCATCATTTCACCGTGCTTCGGGGGTCTTGCTAATGCCATATAGCACCCACCATTCATTCCACCAGAATCTGAGCTGCAAAATCCAAAAATCACTCCTTCCCTTCTGAGTCCTGCCATGCACCCAACTGGTATTTTTTGGTCACATGTGAGGCATTGCCGTACTCGGGAGAAATTGGGGCACAGACTTTGGGGTGCTTTGTCTCCTTCATTCCTTGTGAAAATGAAAAATTTTGAGCCAGAACTGCATTTTTGTGTAAAAAAAATGTAATTTTTCATTTTCACAGCCCAGTTGTACCACAATTGGTGAAACCCCTGGGGGTTTGAAATGTACACTATACCCCTAGATGAATTCCCTGAGGGGTGTACTTTGCAAAATGGGGTGACTTGTGGGGGGGTTCCACTGTATTGGTAATGCAACATAGCACCCACCATTCATTCCACCAAAATCTGTGCTCCAAAATCCAAAAATCACTCCTTCCCTTCTGAGTCCTGCCATGCGCCCAACTGGTATTTTTTGGTCACATGTGAGGCATTGCCGTACTCGGGAGAAATTGGGGCACAGACTTTGGGGTGCTTTGTCTCCTTCATTCCTTGTGAAAATGAAAAATTTTGAGCCAGAACTGCATTTTTGTGTAAAAAAAATGTAATTTTTCATTTTCACAGCCCAGTTGTACCAAAATTGGTGAAACCCCTGGGGGTTTGAAATGTACACTATACCCCTAGATGAATTCCCTGAGGGTTGTACTTTGCAAAATGGGGTGACTTGTGGGGGGGTTCCACTGTATTGGTAATGCAACATAGCACCCACCATTCATTCCACCAAAATCTGTGCTGCAAAATCCAAAAAACACTCCTTCCCTTCTGAGTCCTGCCATGCGCCCAACTGGTATTTTTTGGTCACATGTGAGGCATTGCCGTACTCGGGAGAAATTGGGGCACAGATTTTGGGGTGCTTTTTCTCCTTCATACCTTCTGAAAATGAAAAATTTTGAGCCAGAACTGCATTTTTGTGTAAAAAAATGTAATTTTTCATTTTCACTGCCCACTTGTATCAAAATTGGTGAAACCCCTGGGGGTTTGAAATGTACACTATACCCCTAGATGAATTCCCTGAGGGGTGTACTTTGCAAAATGGGGTGACTTGTGGGGGGGTTCCACTGTATTGGTGCTTGGGGGGTCTTGCTAATGCGACATAGCACCCACCAAAATTCCACCAGAATCTGAGCTGCAAAATCCAAAAATCACTCCTTCCCTTCTGAGTCCTGCCATGCACCCAACTGGTATTTTTTGGTCAAATGTGAGGCATTGCCGTACTCGGGAGAAATTGGGGCACAGATTTTGGGGTGCTTTTTCTTCTTCATACCTTCTGAAAATGAAAAATTTTGAGCCAGAACTGCATTTTTGTGTAAAAAAATGTAATTTTTCATTTTCACTGCCCACTTGTATCAAAATTGGTGAAACCCCTGGGGGTTTGAAATGTACACTATACCCCTAGATGAATTCCCTGAGGGGTGTACTTTGCAAAATGGGGTGACTTGTGGGGGGGTTCCACTGTATTGGTGCAACATAGCACCCACCATTCATTCCACCAAAATCTGTGCTGCAAAATCCCAAAAACACTCCTTCCCTTCTGAGTCCTGCCATGCACCCAACTGGTATTTTTTGGTCACATGTGAGGCATTGCCGTACTCGGGAGAAATTGGGGCACAGATTTTGGGGTGCTTTTTCTCCTTCATACCTTGTGAAAATGAAAAATTTTGAGCCAGAACTGCATGTTTGTGTAAAAAAATGTAATTTTCCATTTTCACATCCCAGTTGTACCAAAATTGGTGAAACCCCTGGGGGTTTGAAATGTACACTATACCCCTAGATGAATTCCCTGAGGGGTGTAGATTGCAAAATGGGGTGACTTGTGGGGGAGGTTCCTAACTTTTAGCACTTATGGTGCCTAGAAACCTACATGGTGCCTAAAAAAAAATCTCATAAAAAGGAGGCTCTATTATGAAGCCTGTGGTTTGGTCAACGTGCACACTAGGGCCACATATAGGATATTTTTGAAAACAAAAGAATTGGGGGAATCAATTTTTAGTCACATTTCTTTAGTAAAATCTACTGTATTCGTTAGAAAAATGTATTAAAATTGAAACTCTGCAAAAAAAAAGAAATTTTGAAATTTCACCTACACTTTGTTTTAATTCCTGTGAAACACCTAAAGGGTTAACAAACTTCCAAAATGCTGTTTTGAATACTGTGAGGGGTGCAGTTTTTGAAATGGCATCATTTATGGGGGTGTCTCACATACAAGTCCCTCAAAGTCACATCAGAACTGAACTGATCCCTAAAAAAATCAGTGTTTGAAATTTTCTTGAAAATTTGAGAATTTGCTATTCATATTGTAAGCCTCCTAGTGTCCAAAAAAATTAAAAGGAAGTTGAAATAATGATGGAAACATAAAGTAGACATATGGTCTATGTTAGTTATTAACTATTTTGAGTGGTATGATTATTTGTCTCACAAGCAGAAAATTTAACATTTTGCAAATTGCTAAATTTTCCATTTTTTCACGATATTTTGGTATTTTTCACAAAAAAACACAGACTGTATCGACCCAAATTTACCACTAACTTGAAGTACAACATGTCACGAGAAAACAATCTCAAAATCACTGGGATAAGTAAAAGCAAAAAAAAGTTATCCCCACTTAAGTGAGACATGTCAGATTTGAAAAAAAGGGCTCTGTCATGAAGGCACAAACTGGCTCTGTCATGAAGGGGTTAAGTCACTTGAAATAGTGACTCCTAGATCTTTCCTCCTCAGTAGTATCCATTTATAGTACCCTTTTTAGCATTAAACTGTAGTTGCCATGCTCTTGACCAATTCTAACGTTTACTTAGATCATCAGTCATTTGATTTACCCCTCCTGGTGTGTCTACTCTGTTGCATATCTTTGTGTCATCTGCAAAATCTGCATACTTTCCCTTCAATACCATTTGCAATATCACTAACAAAGATATTAAAAAGCACGGGTCCAAGTACAGATCCCTAGGGTACTCCACTGGTAACATGTCCCATAGAATGCACTCCATTTACTACAACTGCCTTTTTCCTATCCTGCAACCAGGTTCTTACCCATTTAATTGTTTTATAATCCAATCCCACACTTTCAAGTTTATTTAGCAGTCTGCGATGTGGGACCGTGTCAGATGCTTTAAAGTCTAGAAATGCCACATCTACAGCCCCCCTCTCTCATCTAGTATTTTGGTCACAGAGTCAAAAAAGTCAATGAGACTTGTTTGGCATGATCTCCCTGCAGTAAAACCATGCTGTTTTGGATCCTGTAAGTGGTTTAATTTAAGATATTCCACTATTCTTTCTTTTAATAGTGTTTCCATTAATTTCCCTACTACTGATGTAAGGCTCACTGGTCTGTAGTTACTTGCTTCTTCTTTGCTTCCACTTTTGTGCAGTGGAACTACATTTGCTCTTCTCCAGTCCTCTGGAACTGCACCTGTATCTAGTGACTGGTTGAATAAATCTGTTAATGGCGCTACCAACACATCTTTTAGTATCCTTGGATGAACTCCGTCTGGCCCCATTGATTTATCCACTTCCAGTCTTGACAGTTCTGTTAGGACTTCCTCCCTAGTAAATGTACTTCCATCTACCTTATTTTTATGACTGTCCTTGCAACTTAACTGTGGTCCCTTCCCTTCTATATGTGAAATGTAAGAGATTTGTGTGGTGACCCAGTTGAGTTAAGAAAATAAAGTCCTAGCTCTTAAAATGCCAGTGCTTACTTCAACATTGGAGTCAAAATATGTGACCACTGCCCTTAACCCCAGGGGGTAGTGTGTGTGTGTGTGTGTGTGTGTGTGTATTATATTTTATTTTGAAAACAAATCAAACTTTAACCCCTTCCTGACACAGCCAGTTTTTGCCTTCCTGACAGAGCCCTTTTTTTCAAATCTGACATGTATCACTTAAGTGGGGATAACTTTTTTTTGCTTTTACTTATCCCAGTGATTTTGAAATTGTTTTCTCGTGACACATTGTACTTCAAGTTAGTGGTAAATTTGGGTCGATACAGTCTGTGTTTTTTTGTGAAAAATACCAAAATGTCGCAAAAAAATGGAAAATTTAGCAATTTGCAAAATGTTAAATTTTCTGCTTGTGAGACAAATAATCATACCACTCAAAATAGTTAATAACTAACATAGACCATATGTCTACTTTATGTTTCCATCATTATTTCAACTTCCTTTTAAATTTTTTGGACACTAGGAGGCTTAAAATATGAATAGCAAATTCTCAAATTTTCAAGAAAATTTCAAACACTGATTTTTTTTAGGGACCAGTTCAGTTCTGATGAGACTTTGAGGGACTTGTATGTGAGACACCCCCATAAATGATGCCATTTCAAAAACTGCACCCCTCACAGTATTCAAAACAGCATTTTGGAAGTTTGTTAACCATTTAGGTGTTTCACAGGAATTAAAACAAAGTGTAGGTGAAATTTCAAAATTTCATTTTTTTTGCAGATTTGCAATTTTAATACATTTTTCTAAGGAACACGGTACATTTTACTAGAGAAATGTGACTAAAAATTGATTCCCCCAATTCTTTTGTTTTCATAAATATCCTATATGTGGCCCTAGTGTGCACGTTGACCAAACCACAGGCTTCATAATAGAAGGAGCACCTACTTGATTTTGGAGCCTCCTTTTTATGAGATTATTTTTTAGGCACCATGTAGGTTTCTAGGCACCATAAGATGCTAAAAGTTAGGAACCCCCCCACAAGTGACCCCATTTTGCAAACTACACACCTCAGGGAATTCATCTAGGGGTATAGTGTACATTTCAAACCCCCAGGGGTTTCACCAATTTTGATACAACTGGGCTGTGAAAATGAAAAAGTTTAATTTTTCATTTTCACAGCTCAGTTGTATCAAAATTGGTGAAACCCCTGGGGGTTTGAAATGTACACTATACCCCCTGATGAATTCCCTGAAGGGTGTAGTTTGCAAAATGGGGTCACTTGTGGGGGGGTTCCACTGTATGGGTGCTTCAGGGGTCATTCAACCAGAATCTGTGCTGCAAAATCCAAATATCACTCCTTCCCTTCTGAGTCCTGCCATGCACCCAACTGGTATTTTTTGGTCACATGTGAGGCATTGCCATACTCGGGAGAAATTGGGGCACAGATTTTGGGGTGCTTTGTCTCCTTCATTCCTTGCGAAAATGAAAAATTTTGAGCCAGATCTGCATTTTTGTGTAAAAATTTAATTTTTTACACAAAAATGCAGTTCTGGCTCAAAATTTTTCATTTTCGCAAGAAATGAAGGAGACAAAGCACCCCAAAATCTGTGCCCCAATTTCTCCCGAGTACGGCAATGCCTCATATGTGACCAAAAAATACCATTTGGGTGCATGGCAGGACTCAGAAGGGAAGGAGTGATATTTGGTGGTGGAATGAATGGTGGGTGCTATGTCGCATTAGCAAGACCCCCGAAGCACCAATACAGTGGAACCCCCCCACATGTGACCCCATTTTGCTCACCAGCTTTGGGAGGGGGGCTGGCGCTGCGGCTGGTGGGGGGGTGGGAGGGGTGCTGGCGCTGCGGCAGCCGGGTGGGTGGGAGGGGGGTCTGCCGGGTGGGAGGGGGGGGGGGGGCTGGCGATCGGTGCTGTACTTAACAGCACCGATCACTGTATATATATATATATATATATATATATATATATATATATATATGTGTGTGTGTATGTGTGTGTGTGTGTGTGTGTATATATATATATATATATATATATATATATATATATATATATATATATATATATATATATATATATATATATATTATATATATATATATGTTAATTTCATCCCATATCATTTCATTTATAATTTATAAACGTCTGCTGCTGTGCTGCGGCTGGCGGGGGGGTGGCAGGGGGGCTGGCGCTGCTGGCTGGGTGGAGGGAGGCTGCCGGGTGGGAGAGGCTGCCGCGGGTGGGTGGAAGGTTGGGCTGCCGATCGGTGGTGATCGGTGCTGTACTTAACAGCACCGATCACCACCGATCTCTGTGTTACCGAGCGGCTTAGCCGCCGGTAACACAGAAAACGCTGCAATTGGCTGTTCACTTTTGAACAGCCAATCGCAGCGATCGCCGACCGGGGGGGGCATCCCTGCCCCCCCTGGGCGGCGAGGGGGGATGTCTGCTGTCAGGGACAGCAGACATCTCCAAACTGTCACCGCGTCTATAGACGCGGTGACAGTTTAAAGTCATGACGTATATATACGTCATGTGTCGGGAAGTACATCCCGGTCATGACGTGTGTGTATATATACGTCAAATGTCGGGAAGGGGTTAATAATTTTATGGTGTTGGTATTTACTGGTTTACCTTCCTCTCTTGCTTCATTTTAGAATGTCTCTGTGTTAAATAAAGTTCATAACTTCTCAAATACCTCGCTTCGTTTTCTTGTTTTGGCCTGTAATTTGCCTCCAGGCAAAAGTGAGGTTAGCTCACAAATGAGAACCTACTGCTGCATTAGGCACCCATTTCCTTGTTCACATAAGCACACATTGAACACCTTTTTATTTTAACCTTTTTATCGATAATACAAGGCGGCTGTTATAAAACCATTTGATCTATATTTATTTCTAATAGCATTTCATGTGTGCTGTGGGTTTATTAATTTTTTTTTTTTTTTTTTTTTTTTTGTGCAGTATCCCGTAAAAGTTTTGAATTTACCTTGCAAGCCTATGCTTTCTCACTGCCAGGTGAACAAGTCACTTGCAGTCTGTTAGCACGGGTATCTGTATCCAAGGTCATATAAACTATTCCCAAATGCCACCAATACAGTCCAGGTGCTAATGATATCCATGCTTGAGCACAGGTGGCTTAATTTGTACCTCAGTCAATTTGCGTTAACCATCTGAACTCAAGCATCCATATCCTTAAAACCTGCACTGTAATAGAGTTTTGGAAACTGTCATAAATTGTATAAGAAGTGGTAAGAAACATTAGGAGGAGTGTGTCAAATAAGATACTGATTTTATCTCACCAGCTCCGATTTTACAAACTTTACATACCCATAATTTGGAAGCAACATGAGATATTTAAATAATAAATAAGTGTGTGTGTATGTGAGATATATAGTCGATGCAGAAAAAAACGTCACTCCCAGGTACAGTGGACAACGGCCCCTGGTGCCTTCTAAACGTAGATATGCAGAAACAGATCACGGCTGCTGGTGGCACTCAAAGGAGGACTGGGTGAAAGGGAGAAATTAAGCTGGAGCCGTGAACAGCCTTTAGTTGCTAACCGTTTTGGAAGTTACATCCTTGAGGGGCACCCATGCTGATTGTGTGCACACTGGAGAAGAATGTCATGGTTTCCACCACTTTCTTCCTTGCTGTCAGGAAACCAATGATCCAGGAGCATGTTGATTCTGGGTCCCTTAAGGAGAGCAGTTTTGGCTGCAGGCTGCATAGGACAATTGTGTTAAATGCTGAGCTGAAGTTGACAAATAGGACCCCTCACATGGACAGTTCAGGTGTAAGATATGGTGCAGCCCTACTTTGACTGCATCTTCAACCCTTCTGTTCGGCTTGGTAGGCAAACTGCATGGGGTCCATAGTGTTGGTCACTTCTCTTAAGGTGCCCATACACTAGTAAGATTTATCTTCAGATCTGGCTGGTTGGAACAAAAACATGGTTATGGATGAGTGACAGTTTGTCAGTTTTCCAGCATTTCCAAGCAAATGGTCAACTGTCATTTGCTCTCATCCATAACCATGTTTTTGTTCCAACCAGACAGATCTGAAGATAAATCTGCGTGTGTATGGCCACCTTAAGGTAGATCAGCACCAGCTGCTCAAACGTGGCAGTTTACCAAATTTTATCAAATTCTGAGGCCATGAGGTAAAATTTTAACAGTGTGTTTATTTGATGTAGAATGACCCTGTGGTAACTGTGGCCATAGGGATGGGTGTTTGGGAGGAAGGATTGGAAATAAGAGAAACAGGAGTGTAGTAAAAAAGGGGGAGTACGGGGGGGGGGGGGGCAATATGCCAGGCCTTATAAGATATAAGCAAACCTGGGACTAACTATCAAGAGTGCAAGGGGGGCATTACTGGAGTTAAAGTGTAGAGAAGATACATGACGAAGCAGAATCCATAAAGAGGAGGCATTATCTTGTGGAGTCAATCAGTTCCAAGCAACATAAAGGTGGTGCCACATCAAGCAGTACTATGCACAGTATTGCTTTGGAGGAAGATGGGATATTCTAAATGATCTGGTCATTCCCCCTCAAAACAGATGATATTAAGCAAAGGCCTGTCCCATCCTTAGGGGCTTAATTTATTTTTGTTGTTGTGGTTGTTTATTTAAAGAATAATTGACTATAGGTTCTTAGCCTGTGTCAGACATAGGCAAATGTTATTGCTCTAGCTGCAACATGACACCATGGCCAGGTATGCTTGAGAACGTCTATCACTTTGTGAAATTTATAAAAATGTAATTGTGTCTGATTTTGTATATAGATACATGGTGATTGTTGCTAGGCAAATATAGAAAAGCACTCCTGTACAGTCAAGGTGTTATAAGTCACCTTTCAATGCATCTGCCGTTAACCGCATTGTTCTCTCCACACCTAAATGATTAACTTCCAGAGAGAGTGTGTGTGTGTGTGTTTGTTTGTGTGTGTGTGTGTGTGTTTGCAAGCAGAGTTTGAGTTAACTAGTGCTTATGGGGCTTATGGCGAGTGCACCTCTGGCGGAAATTGCATGACCCAGGAACTATGGCTTGCTAAGAGAAATATTGAATAGCTCCAGGTTAAGTGCAGCAAATAATTAAATCGCTCTGCCTCACTACTTTTTTATCCACATTACAGTAGACCGGATTCAGAGTTGATTGCAAATGCAAAGTCTTTCTAAAATGGGCACAACATGTGCACATGTAACATGTGGATAAATTCATTCAATGGTGAGTGATTGCGAATGTATTTCCCCCTGTGTGTATGACTGTGAACCCATTTTGCAACCATGCACCGTGTCAGGCAGAATCTGGTGGGGCAGCGTTTACCTGAAAGCTAGGCTCCAAAGTTTCGCAGCCCAGCCATCGGGTCTGAAGTCTGCACATTACTCTCCTAGGACCCAGCAATGTCTGAAAGGCTTCACTGAATTAAGAAAGGCTACTGCTGGGTCTTGGCAATGGATACCATATAGCTCTCGTGATAGTCTATAGATAGCATAAGTGTTATGCGGGTCAATGCTAAACTTACCTCTGTTTGTTAAGACTGAATGGAGGACATCACTACTTCTGCTATAGAGATTATGGGCATGATTCAAGATCAATCGGTCCCTGGCGTGTTTGCCCCGGGGACTGATTGTGCGGCTCTGCGTATGAGCAGGGCCACTGTACGGATGCATTTGGCAACATTAACAGTCGCCAAGGGGTTCATAAGGGTAGGAGATGCAGGGGGCGCATTTTAAGTGCGTCCCCATGAAAACTATGAGCGTGGGGAACGCGGACGGGCTGATGCCTGCTGGGGGGCGGGCACTTGATATCACATGATGTCAGCACCCACCCCCTCTTTGGCGGACACCAAAGGAAATAAAAGTTAGTTCTGACTGACTTATTTCCGAAGGGGAGAGAAATCATTAATAGTATCGTCTCGCTCACCAGTGTTAATTATTGATATAATTTTTTTAGCATTATTATTCTAATGATTGATATTTGTCGTAACTATATATTTGTTATAATCACTTAACAATACCATAGATTTTGTATACTTCTATTCTCCCTTGCTAAATAATAATACAATTTTTATTATATATGTTATTACACTAATTAGTGTTCATTCTAGCACTCGCCATCTTTGAAAACCTATACAATTCCTCTTCCCTGCCTGAGGTGTCGCTGTCTGTTGTAGTGCTTCTACCACAGTGTGGTCTGTTTATCAGCACTGATATGCAAACCAGACCTGTGCTAGAAACACCACAGCAGACAGCGACACCCCAGGCAGGGAAAAGGAACTGCATGGGTTTCCATAGATTGCGGGTGCTAGAATGAACACTACTAATTATGTATGTTCTATGTTGTTTGATAGTCCTGAGGAAGTGGATGCGGTCCATGAAACGTTGACTGACAAATAAAGAGTGGAGTATTTTTACTATATTATGAAAGCCTACTAAGTGCCTTCCTTTTGCTGGAGTATGGATGTGAGGGGCTTCCACCCCTAAGAGTGGCACCAGGAGCAAGGCTACTCCGTGTGTGTGTGTGTGTGTAATATATATATATATATATGTGCCACTCTCTCTATTATAAGTATTTTGCTCCTGATTTACACACTGAAATGGAGGGATACATTGTCAGTAGTTGGCTTCCTCATTGTATGAAGAGTTATTGGGTATTAACAACTACAGTCACATAGCCTATTGTGTCCATGCTTAACCTTGCAACAACATTACTGGAATGCTCCTGTTGCATTTTCAAAAATGTGCAAGGAATTACTGCGTTACTTTGTTTCTCTGAATTGTTTGGAAAACACATTTTCTGGTTTTTGAACAAATTGAGGTTCTAAAGAAAGAAAATATTGTTCACACTGCTTAATACTTCTAATGTAATTATTGTACATGTAAGTAAAGTTTACACTAAGCTGTTTTGACTTTGAATATTTATTAAAGTAGGTAGCATCTAAGGCAGCCTGCATTTGATTTTATTAGGTTTGTTGCCTGCTTTTAATCTTCAACAATTTATTCTATATCCCTCTTACAATGTGGTGCCTAAAATGGTACTCCATGTTCAAAATGTGGTTTAACTAAATGTTCTCTCTACAATAGGGTGTTTCCCACCTGTGGCTAGCATGCGGCTGAATGCCCAGCACAGGGCAAGGCTGCACTGCATACCGGGTACCTCCCCACAATGCCATTGCAAAATCTTGCAGTCACATAGCAAGCATGTAAATGTTTTGCGGTATAGTGAAGCTCTCACATCTTTAGGTGCACTCTTAATTGGATAATTAGTAAAACTTTACTTTTATTCAATAATACGACTTAAATGAGAGGTGCTGCATATTTTGTAACCGTATTTATTCCCAACGTGTTATAAACACGCTAGGCTTTTTATGAACATGCCTAATTTGTGTGTGCTGGAATTAGTCCAAGCGTGTGTAACACAAAAATCACAGTTAAACAGGTAAATTCTCTGATCAAACTCCGATAGCATATATATATGTGTGTATGTTCCTCTGGGGCAAACAATCTGATCACATGCTAGCATAGAGATCTTCTGGTAACATTCTACAGTAAGGTACAAGAAAATAACAAAGTATAAGGTGTCCACAATAGCTTTGTGTAGGCAAAATGGTTACAAATGGTAATTTCTTTGTTTCACACAAATAGAAACATTATGGACTTAGTGACAATGAACTTGAGCAACATAGGCTTCCAATATTTCCTAATGTTTTCCCTCTGCCTAGGGATACTGTTTGAGAAGCACATTTCTGTCAGTTCCTTATCCTGGACACATTACCTGTAGCCGTCCAAAAGGAAAGAGTGGTGTGTGTATACATACTCTATCCCATTGGTCAGACGACACATATAATATGATTGAACCTAATTGGACTGTATTTCGGGACAATGTATTGGTCCTGGATGCTGTCCTTCTGTATTGTACAAAATACAGTAGGACCTTTAATTCCTGAGCCCTGCTTTCTCTTGATTCATGCTAAATTGCAGAGGAGTCAGGATGAGAGGAGTTGGGTAGGTTTTTGGGGTCAGAAGGGACAGGAAAATATACACTTCTGCTGTTAACAGGACAATAGCTGTTCCACTTGGCTATCTCTAAGACATTGCAGGGCAATATACCATCAATCTCCAATGAGACTGTCAGGAAATGAAATAAAGTGCAGTATGCAGTACATTGTAATGTTAAAAATTAGTTTAGGTACTTGTGTAATAGCACGGCGCCCATTACGTAGTTAGCGTAGCGTCCGTGTCAGATTCAGCATAGTGTTCCCGCGGCCGCAGACGTTGGGCTACGCTAAAACACGCGAAACACCTCCACTATCCACGCTAGCCCGAAGCGTGGCCAGGGGACGCGGTACGCCTCCTCCCGACTTGTTCATACCCCCACTATCCACGTAGGCGTGGAGTTGATTTTATAAAGCGTGGCGAGCGCAGCATGCCCCCACAAGGGGATGCTGATTACTTTATTTTATAAAGTGTGGTGAGCCCCGCGAGAGGATGCAGTATACACATCAAGTAATCAGCATCCCCTTGCGGGGACATGCTGCGCTCGCCACGCTTCGGGCTCACTGCGCTCGCCACACTTTATAAATTCAACTCCACGCTTACGTGGATAGTGGGGGTATGAACAAGTCGGGAAGACGCGTACCGCGTCCCCTTGCCATGCTTTGGGCTGATGTGGATAGTGCGGGTTTGAAAAGGAGGCATTCGCCAGTATGTAACATGGCGCACAGGCAAATGCCTTCTTTATTGTGCATGACGCACTTGCACCCGCATCCCCCCCCCCCCCCTTGTGCATGAGATGCACCTGCTACCAAACTCCCTAACCCCGTCTCCCTGAAGCGAACACGGGCAGGGTTGCCGTACCCTGCTGCAATAATTACTGAGACGCTCCTGCATCTCAGACAGATGGAGCGCCTCTCCGCTGGCGTCCGCCAGTGCAGGGCATCTGGTGGTTACCGGTGCTGTGTGAGAGGCGCTCACTAGGCATGCCGGGGACAGTACAGTGACTTGCTGCCAGTCGGGGACACCACGCTGACTACGCAGGGCTGCCGTGGAGTCACTACGCTAGGCAGCCGTTGGGCTACGCTGACAACGTAGCATAGCTGGGCTCCGTGCTATTACACAAGTACCGCTTGATTCAACCTTCTGCTTTTCACTGAGTCTTACTGTTGCAGTGGACTCTGGATGAGTGAGGCTGGCTCAGACCGTTGGGCAGAAGAAAGTTAAAGGGTCACCTCTGCTGCTTCACGGTACACACTGTCCTGTTGTGTATGCACAGTGCAGATCTGCTGTGTGTCTGGCATCAGTGAGAGGGTGACCGAGTAGCTTGCTAGCCGCAGTTGTGTATGTCTCCCGCAGAGAGCCGTGTAGTCTCCATGGAAGTGCCAACGGCACTGGGTACCGATTGATGATGTGTGTTTTGTCTCCCATAGGCTTGATCACATCGGGTGTCATAGAAAGCTATTGGTGCTTCATAAGTCTCAATTTGTTTAGGGAATTTACCTGTTTAAATGTGATTTTTGTGTTGCACACACTGACTAATCCCAACACACACAAATTAGACATTCATAAATATTAGTGGTATCAATTAGGATTTATTCATAGGAAGCTTCTGAATAAATCCTAATTGATACCACTAATATTTATTGGAGATTGCATTATTGCTAGGCTCATTTAAGAGACTGTATTAGTATTTTGAATGTGGTGTATCATAGGTGCAGAGCGCAAAAAATGGTAATGTGAGAGACTGACAGTACAACCAGCCTGAGCGCTGGATAAGTAATTATTTTGCCTTTTGTATACGTGGTGCGCAAGTGAAACGCACATCCATCTTTTTGGGATGATGTACATGAGTCACCAATGATGCGTTTCCGCTTCCTGTTAGCAGTGGAATGCAAGACGGCAGCAGTGGAACACACGCCGCTCTCCCTTGGTAGTAATCAAGTAGAATAGTGGGTAAATTCGGGTATCGGATAAAGATAAGTATTCCATGGTTGTTATACATATTTGATGGGGACGATGGGGGTTGTGAATTGGTATAAACCAATTGACAAAAATAGTTTTTTTTAGTCTTTGCAGTCAGTGTGAGACTTCCTGTAAGCTAGACCAGTGATTCATGTGTTGTGGGACTCCAATAATTGATGTACTAAAAATATGGGTTTGTGGAAATGGCAGTTAAGTCTGCTATCTCTTGTGAAGGATATTGGTCAGCAT
The DNA here is from genome assembly GCF_055691185.1 of Crinia signifera. Taxonomy (NCBI): domain Eukaryota; kingdom Metazoa; phylum Chordata; class Amphibia; order Anura; family Myobatrachidae; genus Crinia; species Crinia signifera. The sequence continues at coordinate 232,784,480 of NC_139217.1, read as the reverse complement.
GATTAACCCCTTCCCGACATTTGACGTACATTTACGTCATGGTCGGGAAGTACTTCCCGACACATGGCGTAAATGTACGTCATGGCTTGTAACTGTCACCGCGTCTATAGACGCGGTGACAGTTTCAACATGTCTGCTGTCCCTGACAGCAGACATGTCCCTGCATGCCCAGGGGGGGCTGCGATGCCGCCCCCCCGTCGGCGATCGCTGTGATTGGCTGTTCAGTGTGAACAGCCATTCACAGCGTTTTCTGTGTCACCGGCGAATAACGTTCGCCGGTGACACGCGATCGGAGGTGATTGGTGCTGTAAAGTACAGCACCAATCACCGCAGGGTGTAAGGGTGACACTGGTGTCACCCCACCTCACCCCGCCCGCCCCCAAAGGCCGTGATTGGTTCGTCGGACCGACGGACCAATCACAGCCAAGGAGGGGGATTTAAACTAACGGTGACTGCACTGCAGACGCCATTCCGGTCTGGAATTGCGTGCAGTGCGGTCACCGTGCCCAGCTGCCGCCATTTACTGACCTGAACTGAGCAAAATACTTACCTGATCGCTGCTTCATCACTGCTTGTAGTGTGCTGGATGCTTCCTGGATCCTGTTACTACTTGTGACTTCCTGTGTTGTGAACTTGTGCTGCTGCTGCAGTGTAATAGCGTTAGATAGAGAGAGATAGATAGAGAGAGATAGAGAGAGATAGTGTCAGAGTGCTATATTTTGTGCTGCTGCAGTGTGATATAGTTATAGATAGAGAGATAGAGATAGAGAGATAGTGACAGATTGTGCTATATATTTTTTATATAACTGACTGCTGCCCCCCTTTTGTGCTGATCAGTATAAATTAACTGATCAGCAACTTTTTGGGGGCGCAGGTTTTTTTTTATATATATATATACCTGTCAGTGCTGCTGCTGCAGTGTCATAGAGTGATAGATAGTGAGAGATAGAGAGAGATAGTGACAGAGAGTGATAGAGACTGCTATATTTTGTGTCTGCTGCCCCCCTTTTGTGCACCCCCAGCAACTTTTTGGGGGTGCAGGGGTTATTTTTCCTATATATAACTGTCAGTGCTGCTGCTGCAGTGTCATAGAGTGATAGATAGTGAGAGATAGAGAGAGATAGTGACAGAGAGTGATAGAGAGTGCTAAATTTTGTGTCTGCTGCCCCCGCCTTTTGTGCTGATCACTATATCTGAGGTGATCAGCAACTTTTTGGGGTTGCAGAGGTTTTTTTTTTATATATATACCTGTCAGTTGCTGCCAGTTGCACTGTCAGTTGCACCAAAGGTTGTGCACCTGCTGCCCCTCACTGGTAATCAGTGTCGCATCACTGATCACCTTTTTTTGTTTTTTGTGGGTGCTGTGGGGTCTTTTTTTATTTTTATTTTTTTTACACACACTGTGATTTTGTGGGTGTCCTGTGGCCACTGTGCGCTGATCAGTGACGTACATCACTGATCATCTTTTTCGGCACAGGGTTGATCTATTTTTTTTTTTTTTTTATCAAATTCCTGTTGCCTTTGAGCGCTGTTCAGTGACGGACGTTACTGACCAACATCTGTGCTCAATTTTTGGCGCAGGACCTTTTTTTTTTTTTTTTTTTTTAACCCCTTCAATTTTTTTTTTGGGTATAAAGTATTTTTTTTTTCTGCACTGCATACACACTACATACCCCCCGGGTTGAAATAAAGTTTGTACCCCCCCTACACTATACACGTGTTGAAACATTTCACTACCAGTAACACAAAAATAAAAATGGCATCCCAAATGTCATCCCAAATGTCATCCCAGTCATCCAGAAGAATGTATTCAGCGGAGGAGGCATATGCCATGCTTGCCTCTGACACAGCCAGTGAGGCAAGCAGGGAATTTGAAGGATTCGTCTTAAGCTCCTCTTCCTCCTCTGGTGATGAGGGACCCCCTCAAAGACGCCCCCGTAGAGCAGCTGAGACCCCCCCCCCAATAATTGATCTCGTATGGACCCCACCACCAGACAATTTTGAGCCCCAGGTTCCTGAGTTTTTGGCCATGCCAGGAATCCAATTTGATTCCACAGGTCTCAGAGAAATTGACTTTTTAAAATTATTTTTCTCTGATGATTTTATAAATTTAATGGTGGACCAAACTAATTTATATGCCCAGCAGTTTATTGCTCAAAACCCCACGTCATCATTTGCTAGGTGGACCCCTGTAGATGCAGTAGAGATGATGACGTTTTGGGGTCTGGTGTTTCATATGGGCATAGTAAAAAAGCCAGAAATTAGGCAATATTGGAGTACAGATGTTCTGTACAGCACCCCATTTTACCGTATGGCCATGACCCGGGCTCGTTTTGAGACGATCCTTAAATTTTTGCATTACAACGATAATGCACAGTGCCCACCCAGAGATGATCCCACCTTTGACCGGCTATTCAAAGTCAGGCCGGTCATTGATCATTTCAGTGCCAAATTTGAAGAGATGTACATCCCAGATAAATTCATTTGCATAGACGAGTCCCTTATACATTTTAAAGGAAGGGTTAAATTCCGCCAGTACCTTCCCAATAAGAGGGCAAGGTATGGCATAAAAATGTATAAGCTGTGTGAAAGCACCTCAGGGTACACTCACAGGTTTAGGATATATGAAGGGAAGGATTCAAGAATTGAACCGCCAGAATGCCCCCCCTCCCTCGTAGGTGTTAGTGGAAAAATTGTCTGGGATTTAGTGCACCCCTTCCTGGATAAAGGTTATCACCTCTATGTGGATAACTTTTACACTAGCATCCCCCTGTTTAAGGCCCTTGGTTCAAGAGGTACAGCAGCTTGCGGTACTGTGCGCAAGAACCAAAGAGGCCTCCCAAAAACGCACATTGCCCAAGTAATGAGAAGGGGTGAAAGCAGGGGAATATGCACCAAAAATATGTTGTTGGTCAAATATAAGGACAAGAGGGATGTCCTTATACTGACAACAATTCACGGAGACAGTACCACCTCCGTCCCTGTACGAGGTACCAGTACCCACACCTCAAAACCTAATTGTATCCTGGATTACAATAGGTACATGGGCGGAGTGGATCTTTCAGATCAGGTACTGAAGCCGTACAGTGCCCTGCGGAAAACAAAAATCTGGTACAAGAAGCTGGCCGTGTATATCATCCAGATGGCACTGTATAACGCTTACGTGCTATTCCGTTCTACCGGCCAGAGGGGGACATTTATGCACTTTCAAGAGGAAGTCATAAAGGGCCTAATATTTGGGAACCAGCAGGCAGAGGGCCCCAGTACTTCTAGTACTGGCCCCCGTATTGTACCAGGGCAGCATTTTCCCAACGAAATCCCCTCCACTGCAAGAAAGGGCAGGACACAAAAAAGGTGCAAAGTTTGCTATAAAAAGGGAATAAGAAAGCAAACTATTTTCCACTGTGAAACTTGCCCCGACAAACCCGGCCTATGTATAAAGGAGTGTTTTAAATTATACCACACATCTATGGATTATTAGGTTCATAATTTCACCGTGCTTCGGGGGTCTTGCTAATGCCACATAGCACCCACCATTCATTTCACCAGAATCAGAGCCGCAAAATCCAAAAATCACTCCTTCCCTTCTGAGTCCTGCCATGCACCCAACTGGTATTTTTTGGTCACATGTGAGGCATTGCCGTACTCGGGAGAAATTGGGGCACAGATTTTGGGGTGCTTTTTCTCCTTTATACCTTATGAAAAATTTTGAGCCAGAACAGCATTTTTGTGTAAAAAATGTAATTTTTCATTTGCACAGCCCAGTTGTATCAAAATTGGTGAAACCCCTGGGGGTTTGAAATGTACACTATACCCCTAGATGAATTCCCTGAGGGGTGTAGTTTGCAAAATGGGGTCACTTGTGGGGGGGGGGGTTCCACTGTATTGGTGCTTGGGGGGTCTTGCTAATGCAACATAGCACCCACCAAAATTCCACCAGAATCTGAGCTGCAAAATCCCAAAATCACTCCTTCCTTTCTGAGTCCTGCCATGCACCCAAATGGTATTTTTTGGTCACATATGAGGCATTGCCATACTCGGGAGAAATTGGGGCACAGATTTTGGGGTGCTTTTTCTCCTTCATACCTTATGAAAATGAAAAATTTTGAGCCAGAACTGCATTTTTGTGTAAAAAATGTAATTTTTCATTTTCACTGCCCAGTTGTATCAAAATTGGTGAAACCCCTGGGGGTTTGAAATGTACACTATACCCCTAGATGAATTCCCTGAGGGGTGTAGTTTGCAAAATGGGGTCACTTGTGGGGGGGTTCCTAAATTTTAGCATCTTATGGTGCCTAGAAACCTACATGGTGCCTAAAAAATAATCTCATAAAAAGGAGGCTCCAAAATCAAGTAGGTGCTCCTTCTATTATTAAGCCTGTGGTTTGGTCAACGTGCACACTAGGGCCACATATAGGATATTTATGAAAACAAAAGAATTGGGGGAATCAATTTTTAGTCACATTTCTCTAGTAAAATGTACTGTGTTCCTTAGAAAAATGTATTAAAATTGCAAATCTGCAAAAAAAATGAAATTTTGAAATTTCACCTACACTTTGTTTTAATTCCTGTGAAACACCTAAAGGGTTAACAAACTTCCAAAATGCTGTTTTGAATACTGTGAGGGGTGCAGTTTTTGAAATGGTATAATTTATGGGGGTGTCTCACATACAAGTCCCTCAAAGTCACATCAGAACTGAACTGGTCCCTAAAAAAATCAGTGTTTGAAATTTTCTTGAAAATTTGAGAATTTGCTATTCATATTGTAAGCCTCCTAGTGTCCAAAAAAATTAAAAGGAAGTTGAAATAATGATGGAAACATAAAGTAGACATATGGTCTATGTTAGTTATTAACTATTTTGAGTGGTATGATTATTTGTCTCACAAGCAGAAAATTTAACATTTTGCAAATTGCTAAATTTTCCATTTTTTTACGACATTTTGGTATTTTTCACAAAAAAACACAGACTGTATCGACCCAAATTTACCACTAATTTGAAGTACAATGTGTCACGAAAAAACAATCTCAAAATCACTGGGATAAGTAAAAGCAAAAAAAAGTTATCCTCACTTAAGTGATACATGTCAGATTTGAAAAAAAGGGCTCTGTCAGGAACGCAAAAACTGGCTCTGTCAGGAAGGGGTTAATGGGCCCCATACATCAGCAATCACAATTAATGGATTTCCAGATCCAGGGATTTTTTGGCCAGATAAATGGATTTTACAATCTATCTGACTTTGCCCACACATTACAATTTTATTTCAGTGATCGGCAGATTTTTCCATCTAAAGATTGCATCTTCATATCTGGAAATTGCCCAATCGATTGCTGTTCATAATGTAAATAGATGAAGAAGACGAATTGGGAATGCCCACACATATAAAAAAGATCTGCAGATAATACCAGATTATTAAACATGTTTAAAAACCTGATTAAGCAATCGATTGGCGATTTTGATTGGGATTGCCAAAAGGGGGAGCCCACACATCTAAAATTAATTGTGGCAATCATCTCCATATCTGAAAATTGTCACAATTAATTGCTGATGTATGGGGCCCTTAAGGTCCGAATATTGGACCAAAACGTTGGTTACTCGCCTATGCGAATAAATATTTTTTGACATTTGCTGAAAAGAACTGGTGAGTGTCCTTATTACAACACTGAACTTATATATAATAGAGGCGAATCCCTCTTTGTGTGTGTCTCTCTCACTCACTCAGGAATTAGAACAAATAACTCAAATATCTTAATATTCAACGTTTCAGCTCCCAAAGCACTTTTATCAAGAACAATAAGAATAAGTCAACTAATCTGACTAACAAACTCAAAATAAATCCTACATATCAAAAATAGTTTTTCTGCATATCTTATTTTAATACCTGTACCAGATCCTAAAGTGAGCTACCCTTTTATGTTTCCTAGTTATGGGATCTGCCCTGAGAACATCCTGCTGTATGGACAGAGCATCGGTACAGTTCCAACAGTGGACCTGGCATCTCGTTATGAGTGTGCAGCTGTAATTCTACACTCGCCACTAACGTCTGGCATGAGAGTGGCATTTCCTGACACTAAGAAAACCTACTGTTTTGATGCCTTCCCAAAGTAAGTGCCATAGGGCTGTGTTTACAATGTTATTGAAATAATTTGTATACTGTAAGGTGATCAGACTCCTAGAGAAAGCCTTCTATGTAGTTCTACAAAAATGCTCAAATTCTCACAGCAATGTGACCAAATATCACAATGTATCACACTGTATATTTTGTCCTTTCTTTACTTATCTGTGTCAATAAAACAATATTTAGGTATCCATGCAGTGCTAAACCCTAGTCCACTGGCAAACACTATAACCATGCTTGCTTTGTGATAAGGTTACCACTTTTATAAAATTTCTGGTTGTCTGGACTTTACACATAACTTACCCTAGCATAGGGAAATATGCATTTCTACAAAGGGCAAATCAATTTCTTATAATTCTACAACCTGAATTTGCATGTGCACCCCTCAAGCCCTAACTTAGCTAACTCTTTGTTTAACCCCTTCACTGGTAATCCTGAGAATTTTCCAGCCTATGCCTTACTGCCCAGACTGGCAGCCTGGAAAATTCTTGGAATTACCGCTGGTCAGAGCCGGTCTAAGCTGATGGCTGAAATCAGCTTTAACGCTGCCCAGCTGCTCTGCGGCACATCCCCTTCAGTCTCCCCCCCCCCCTGGCTGTGTGACAGTCTATGACTGTGCGGCATCATCATGCCGGTTGCCGGGGGGCTGGGCAGCGTCTGATGCACGGTTCAGGGGCGCTGCCCGGACCTGGGGACCCAGTGGTGTTTTTTTTTTTTTCCTAGGGAGCGCTCCCCAGAAAAACAATGGTCAGGATGGCCACAGCCCGGCAGCCATCCTTTCCAGTGGTGACATCCAGCTACAACCGCTGTGAATGTGCACAATCCTGTCAATTGTTAACTACTGTGTATGGCACAGCTTTTTAGCCGTGTGGGGTTTCGTCAGCCGGCCAAGAAGCGTAAGCCGGAACGTGTGAAACAGCCCTTAGTATGCCTCTTTTATACCCTTTTGGAATAAATTAGACTGTTTTTGATCCTTAATTCTTTGTAAGGATATTCACCCCCTACCTTTTTTTCATGTATTCTTTTAACTATTGAAAGATCATTTTAGATAGTATTCCACATTCTCATATGCTGTATGTGTGTGAAATAAATAAATGTGTTCATTCTAGAACCTGCTATCTTCGACAACCCATGCAGTTCCTCTTCCCTGCCTGGGGTGTCGCTGTCTGCTGTGGTGTTTTTAGCACAGGTCTGGTTTGCATATCAGTGCTGATATACAGAACATACTGTGCTAGAAGCACTACAGCAGGCAGCGACACCCTGGCAGGGAAGAGGAACTGCATGGGTTGTCAAAGATAGCGGGTGCTAGAATGAAATCTATAGAGATAGATATGTATGTACATACATACATACATACATACATACATACATACATACATACATACATACATACATACATACATACATACATGGAAAACAGTTAATCAATTTTCAAATATTTCTGTTCTTTTCAGTATCGAAAAGGTTTCAAAGATCACATCTCCAGTGTTGATAATACATGGGACAGAAGATGAAGTAATTGATTTTTCCCATGGGCTAGCACTTTATGAGCGTTGTCCCAAAACGGTGGAGCCTTTGTGGGTAGAAGGTGCTGGGCATAACGACATTGAATTGTACAGTCAATATCTGGAACGTCTGAGACGCTTCATCTCGCAAGAGTTGATCTCCTCCCAAAACAGTAACTGACACTGTGAACAAAGTAATGGCCAACTTCTCCGTTGACTGAAAAAGAAAAGGATTTCCTGGCTTTTATATTTTCAAAATGATTCGAGGCCAATGGCGATTCAGCTTTTTTTGATTAAAAAAGTCTAGATAAAGTTTGCTATTTTTTGTGTGTCGTAATTGACTGTGTTAAGCAAACTTAATGAGTGCTTTCTGCAGAGTACAAAATAAGCGCACCTGATGAAAATGTATTATACCTCTCACTCTGAAATCACAAGCAGATGGATCTTACCAAATAAGTTGTTCATCTTCTGGCCAAAGAAAAGTTTTAAAAACCATGATACAGCCCTGTGAGTGGGTCCAGAATGAATTAATTTCTTATATTGTACATATGTGAAGCAGGATTTTTTCTGTGTGATGCCGGTTTCTGGTACTCCTAGGTACTTTGACATGAGGCAGTATGCAATAAGTGGGTCCTATGCGCTGTCATTTAAATTCATTCATAGCCTATTAATGGAACATTGATTTCTAAAATAATTGCAGACTGCAAATCATTTCTGTTGGAAAGGTCATCACAATTATTTTTGGTTTTCATGAAATTACATCTGTTTTATATTAAAGAAACACTACCCCTAGGTTAAAATATTTTACTAATGTTTCTCCTTCTAGCCAGGGACTCTGGGTGTTACATGCAATCACTTTTACTGGGGCTCTGTTGGCAACTTAGTAATGCTGTCTCCAAATGCTGACTGAAGAAGTGGTGTTTGAGTGGGAAGACTAGTACTGGGCTGGGTACGGCATATTGGTACGGCATGCCTTACTGCCCAGACTGGCTGGGGCCCAGAAGGCCAACAGTAGCAACACTGTTATGCTACCCATTAACCCTCCGTAGCTGCACTTTATCACCCCCCGAATCTAACTGTATGCTCTTAAGGCCTCACTCTAACCCTCCGTTTTAATGCCTACCCTAACTATCCCCGGCATACTTTAAGTTCACTATGCTGACAGTCAGGAGCGTGCCCTCTGCTTTGTGAGTGGTGTCAGAGTTCCAGATTTCCACTGCCGGCATCCTTGAATACCGTTACGCCAAATGCATCCCACAACAATCTGCATCTGCTAGAGAAGCCCCTGAGAAACTGACTGCATGAAGCAATCTAGAGATCATCGTATTGAAGGAGGGACATCATTCGTATTATCACTAGCTGGCACTACAGTTTTAGAGGCATATTCTTAGCGAGTGGTATACACCTATGTGAACCATGACATGGCTGCAGGTCATTTTCATGAAAGGCACGTCCCATATTATTAATGTGATACTGACCTGGGCTTAAGTGTCCACATTTCTGGTGGTGACTATAATTTTTAATATGAAAAGGGTTAGGGTTACTGAGCAAGGATTGTATGTGATGAATGAAGAATAAAAACTTGAGAGCAATAACTGCAGATGTGTCTGTATTTGTGTTGAAGATTAGTGTACACAAGCACATGGGTCAGGACTGTCACATTTCCTCTGTGCATATTGGCAGTAACTGTTTCCATTGGCTTTTCACAAGACTGCTTATGTATATAATAGAGGAGGGCTCTCTGCCTTCATAATGTAATTATCATTGCACGAAGTTGGGCAGTTTTTGGTTTATATCATTCTCCCAGGCTCTTGGCAAAAAATACCTGCAGCACCGAGAGAAAAAAGTTCTAATAAAAAGAAAGCAAATTTATATATTTATAGTTAATCTTTGACTATAAATTAAGTGATCCGATAATAAGATTGAAAAGGAAAATGAAGATAAGAATTACTTTTTCTTTTAAAAATAAATATCAGAAATGTTGTGCTCTGAATAGTTCCCTGCAGTGCGTTTAAAGGCCCCCATATATTATGTGACTTTCCGAGGGGAGAGGTCACATCTGATCCCCCTTGAGCCGCTCTCGGAGATCCTTCTGCATGTGATCCAGTTCCCCACCACCGGTAGAGGGTTCGACTCAGAGTTCGGACATGCAGTACGCCCGACCTCCGACTCCAGTCCGATGCATATTGGATCAGATGTTATGCACATGCGATTATGGGCCAATTTCACCCTATCTCTTGGTCCGCACTGCCGGAATCTGGTCCAAATCGCATAGCGTATTTGTTCAATAGTATATGTATACTTCTATGTATATAAGATTCTTGCTGAAAATGATCAAGAGAACACTCCTCCTGGCTGTGAGATAATTGGTGACCAATTGGGCACCTATAGAATGTTTGTATACTATTGATCCATTTCAGCAGCTAACCTCATTTGGGCTCATTGAAGCCGTTTTCCTGTGGGACCCTTCCTTACGGAAATAATTGGCATTTTAATTATTCTTAACTTAAATGAGGAATCAAGCCCTCATACACCAATACGTTTTGCGGCCATAGAACCACCTTATCAGTATATCTGCTAACTAAAACCAGAGTGTATAGTACTTGGATATCCAGAACAATCGTGGATCCATAACGTCACATTTACCATGAAGATTACCAAACTATTCTAGCTAAAACCCTGAAGAAGTCACCTAGGGGACGAAATGTGTTGGGTGATGCAACACGTCTTATTTCAATTGTACAACAAATGTCATCATTGAACATTTTTACTGAAAAGAAAGACTTTTAATAAAGAAATAATTTTTTACATGGACTTTTGTGTTAATACTGGTGACGCCAACTGAGGTATGTAGAGAACCTACTTCTAAGGGTGCCACTCCACAATTGTATACAAACCATGTTTTCTTTCCCTTGCCAGCAATATATATATATTGTGTTTTACATATATAGTCTATTCATGAAGCAATGTAAAGAGTGGAAAAGTGAGCCAGTGGGTAAGTTACCCATGACAACCCATAAGCGGCTATGTATAAATTTATAGCATGCATTTAATAATTGTTGCCTCTAAGTAGATTGGTTGCCATAGGCAACTTTTCCATTGACCCACTTCTCTAATCCCTTTTTTTTTCACTGCTTCATGAATAGACCTCCATAGTATTTATACTTTCAAGAATGTGTTCAACTTTTCAAAGTGACCGTTATTTCAACCAGCCAACCAGATAGACTGTTACAACTTCAGCCTATTACAAAGCGCTGATATTTTGTTTTTATAAATTGATACTATTTGTTTAAGGTAACATGCCTACTACTGCTGAAGCCTTCAATTATACAATTAAGGCGTTTCTTGGCTCAAGTGACTGCACAAGAGTGGGTTGTATCATTGGAGATAATTGCTTTGTGGATGCTATGTGCTAATCCAGTGGTAGCCAACCCTAGCCCTCGAGAGCTACCAACAGTTCACATTTTCCAGACAACCTAGCTGCTGCACAGCTGCACACATTAATCACTGACACATTTTAAAAGAAACACAGATGGAGCTAATTAGCTCACTTGTGATTCTGTGAGGAGACCTGCAAAACATACACTGTTGGTAGCTCTCGAGGACTAGGGTTGGCTACCCCAGTGCTAATCTATGTTAACCAGGGCAGTAGAGAGCCTGGTCCAGGCACATTTTATTGGTGTGGCCTAAATGTATGAGGTGAGGCCGTGCACCCTTATTATAAAATCTAAAATAAAATTGTACTTTAAGCACCTCCCAGGCCACACTGCATCCCAGCACAGAGCCTCATGTGTTGGGTTGAGAAGAGCTACTGCCAGATAATGGGGGCCCCAATGCGTCCCTACATCAGACCTGAGCCCGGGTAATTAGTACCCCCTCTCTTGGCATCACTGTTAACCACTGACCTAGCATATCTGCATGGGATACAACTGCTGCCAGATGGATGGATTTATTTTATATTTTTATTCTGTACAAGTGCAGAACTGGTAATTATTGCCATTGTGGAAGTGGTGGAAATATACTATCGATGTGAGACGTGAGTAATTCTGTATAGGGGGCCTACACACCCAGGCATGGAGAGGCAATTTGTGAAGACAGATGAGGTGTACTAGATACCCCATGGCATGTTGTTTTTCTCACTAAAATACTTACTTTTTTTTTTTTTACGTTTTTTGGCTTGATTTAAAAATAAAATTTTATTTTTTGTAAACAATTTACCAATTAAGGACTAGCTGTATCAAGCTTCAAAAATTATTAAAAAGAGTGATCCACAACAAGCCAATCAGCTCCTAGCTGTAGGAGGCTGGGTTTGAAAAATGATAGGTAGGAGCTGATTTGTTGATCACTCTCCGTTTTATCACTATTTGAAGCTTGACACATCTGGCCCTGTGAGTGCTAAAGCAAATTGATTTCATATGGAATTTCTGCATGCAGTGTGTGCTAATGATCTCCTTTATGTAACTGAATAAGGCATATGTATGTTCTATTTTATAAACCGTTTTGTTAATCTTACAAATGGAAACTTCATTTTAAAAGTAACAGAGTGCATGGTGAAAGCCTATTGTTGGAAAGGTTTAGTGAATGGAAATAAAAATGTGATTTAAACAACAGCAAAAATGCTGCTTCATTTTACATTTGTAATTTGCAAATGTGTAGTTCTGTGCATACCTGTATATCAAACAGTGAATGTGTTCTAGGCATGTATGCTGAGCAACGTGTTTTAGGTGATGATGATGCAAGGCAGAACATGAGGACAATGGGGTCATTCTGTTCCATTCAGACGGGGCTGAATTCGGCCCTGTTCCGATGGTTGATGCATTGCGCATGCGCACGTGGAAGTCCACTATGCAAACGTCTGTGGTGATTTACAAAATCACTGTGCCGTTCGCGGCAGGCCCGGGTGTCACTCATGGGTATGCCCAGTGTTTCATGGGCAAATATAAGTCCATATTCACTGACTTGTATTTCAGTGGCCTGAAGAAATCATAAGCTGGTTGGTGACCATAGAATGATTCGCCAGCAGGACATGCAGGCTGCCCTCACATGGTTGCAAGGGGATACACCCGAGAGGGGGGTGGAGGTGGCAATGCGGCAGAGTGTACCCTCTGGGACTCAGTAAGCTGCGAGATTTACAGTTTACTGAGTCAACCAGAATCAGGGCGGATGTGTACTATCAAATGCACAAACGTGATTTTTTTTTTCTTTTTTTAAAGTAAATTTTTTCCCCATTACAGGAATGTTTTTATTAAAAAACACATTATTTTCAAAGTAAATGTATATGTACTGTAATCATACATTGCTAATACTATGCTTCCTTTGTATTGTGGTATATATAAAAAAGAGCACCCTTTCTTTGTGCTGTGCATACTACTATGATTATGCTGGTCATACAGTGATAACCATTAAAAATGAGTCTATACTTCCGGTTTCAGCTCCAATGAGTGCGGCTGCAGCAGCCTGAGCTCTGTGGTAGCCCCAGGTTGCACGCTGCATTGTGGACCCACACACCCAGATGCCGCATACTGCAGTGGAACATCATCTACACCTGATGGTTTGCTCCCTTGCCGCACCAGCCCTGGCAGAATAGCAGATTGAAGGCTGTTAAGGTGAAGGAGGAATCCAATATGGCCGACATAGCATACTGTATGTACATACCTCCCAAATTTGGAAATATGTACTCTGGGCGCCGCAGAGCTGTGGACTCCCAATAAGGGGCCAAGCCCCCATTTTACTGCCTTGGGGGCATGGCCAGATCTCTGTGCTACTGGCCATGCTCCCTGTCCCCATGCGCACAGCATATAAACCCCACTGCTCTACTAATTGCTGGTCTGCTAATCTTCAGATGCCTTAACTATTTTCATAAGAACACCATTTGGTCCGTAGCTAGAGGCCAGTGTGACTTAACTTGCTAAGCAGAGCAGTGGGTAGCAGGGATGACTGATCCCTCCCCCACCGTGGTATACTGCTGGCTCTGGGCGGGACAGTCACAGAAAAATGTGACTGTCCCGAGAAAATCTGGACAGTGGGAGGTATGTATGTATGTAAGTGTAGAGGTTCTCCCCAGCCCCTCTAATTCTCAGCCTGATTCCACCCCTCCCCTTTTGCCTACAATTTCTCCATCAGAGGGTCCCATGACAAAAACTTACCTAGAGAGAGCAATCCAAGATACTTTTGGTCCAATGCTGGATTCACATACTGCCAAAATGACATGGGCAGTACAGGATTTTAAATCACAAATAAAGCAATTAATACCCCTTTTACACCAAGAAATAACCCAGGTCGGACCCAGGTCAGCGTTGGTGTAAAAGGGGTCAACCCAGGTCCAGTAACACTGGTCTCCTACCCAGGTCCTGACCAGGGTTGAACACTGGTTGGACCTGGGTCGTGGGCGGTGTAAATGGTACCAACCCAGGTTGGGACATCTGGGTAGTGCTGAAAGGATACCAGAAGTGCTGGACGCCTTTCCACAGTGCGCTGCAGTGGCAAAAGACAGCAGGAAGGATACGGGCAGTGCACACATAAATCATAATTGGATAATTGGATGCAGTATAATTTATATTATTATTATATTTTTTTTTGGGGGGGGGGGGGGAGCACATGGGAGATTCGGTCTGCTGCTGCAGTGGAAGGGGCTGGGGAGAGCACATGGGTGATGCTGCACTTTTACACCACTATGTGTGCTTGAGCAGTGAATACAACTTTTGAAAAATATTTTACTAAATAAAAAAAACAACATTTTTCAGTGCTACTTTGTCATGTCTTTTCATTTTTATTTTAAATCATTGAGGGAAAGTTGGATGGCAGTTTATCCTAAAACGGACATTTTTAATGTCATCCATAGGGAAAAGCAGTGCTGACCCAGGTTCAGTGTAAACGGTGCAGACCTGGGTCCGACCTGGGTCACAGTGCTGTGTAAATGGGGTATGAAGCTGGGTCCAACCCTGGAAACTCCCATGTTCAAAGACCAGGGTCCGACCAGGGATTTTGGTGTAAAAGGGGTATTACTAAGAAGGTGAATGCTTGGGAGAAATTTCTCATTATGTAGCCGATTTACATTATCAAATCATAAACAAGATAGACCATCTTGAGAAACAATTGAGAAGAAATAATCTTCGGATCAGCTGTTTGCCTAAATCCATTAAAGGACCAGCCCTTATCACATTCCTACAATCAACCTTGCCGGCAATGCTGCAGATTCAAGTCCTAGCAATGGTAGTAAATGGGCATGTCGGATTGGCCTGCAGCATGACTCCCCAGATAGTAGACCGTGTGCAGTAATCTTCAGTTACCTTATTTATTTTCATAAGAACACCATTTGGTCAGCATCTAGACACCAGTGTGACAACTTGAAATGGAACCAAACTTTATATATTTTATGATTATTCATCAGATCCACATCTGATGAATAATCATAAAATATATAAAGTTTGGTTCCATTTCCTCATTCATGCTCAAAAGGAATGTACACCGCTATGCTCCCACTTAGCCAAGAACAATTAAAAATTAGTTCTTATCTTCCCGGCTCGCCTTCGCATCTTTTCTGGATCTTCCATCAAAGATTTTACTTTGCTGATACAGACTCATTCCTCGTGATTCCAGCTATGATTGCATGGGAAACTAACCTTTTCCTCCCTTACCAAGGGGGAGGTATTCAATCCTGGTCATAACCTTCTAATTTGTCAACTTGACTTGGTTTTGTTTGCCTGTCAATTCTTAACTCGACAGTTGAGTTTTCTCCCTATTTACTGTTTGAAACTGTCATAATGTCTCCTGTCGAATTTAGACCAATGTTGCGCAAAATAGTCATCCCTAACTCACCTTCCCACCTCGACAGTTTCTCTATAAATCCCTGCTCTGTATGGTTTGGTGCCAGTATGTCGAACTGCAATGCTGTAATACATACCTCCCAACATGACCCACTCCAGGAGGG
Source organism: Crinia signifera (assembly GCF_055691185.1). Classification (NCBI taxonomy): domain Eukaryota; kingdom Metazoa; phylum Chordata; class Amphibia; order Anura; family Myobatrachidae; genus Crinia; species Crinia signifera. Next base: position 232,768,928 of record NC_139217.1, on the reverse strand, counting down.
ACACAATGGTCTATTCCTGCATTTCCTTCTTAATTTATGATTACAATCACCTGTATTGAGATACCTTTCTTACCAATTAACCTGCTTAGAACAGGTGATGGCAATCATACATTAAAAGAGAAGTCCAGAAACAGAGCATTGTGTCCTTCCTGGAATGGGTCATGTTCGGAGTTATGTAATAGGAGCTGTAGGGGACCGGCACCAGAGCCAGTACCAAAACCAGCTTCAGAACTGGAACCAGATTCACATCTAGGACCAGAAGAGGTTGGAGAATACAAATCTATCAAGATTTTGATGAATAAAGACGGCTGCCGGAAGAAAAAAACTGTATAGTTCAAATTGTCCTAATCATGACTAAAAACTGTCTAAACTGAATCGACAACTTCACATTGAATAGGTTAATGCCATTTTTCTAAACTCTAACTAGACAAAATGGTAAAAAAAGTTGAGAACAAGAATTTCGACCAACGATAGAAATGAAAACCAAAAACAGGCAAGATGGATTAGACAGTCGGAAAAACAGAACAATGAATAGGCGAAAGCAATATGACTACTTTTTCTTTCAGAAAAGAAGAGGATCTCGACAAAACCACTAATTTGACCAGGATTGAATAACCCCATATGTGTTATGGACATACACACTTTAGTTATATACTCATTTGGATATATTACGATGATAGCTTTCTTATATTTAAATATTCTTTAACCACTACTTTTTGAAACCCAGTTACTTACCAATTTGTTCTCAATTTTTCACGTGGGCTTAATATCATTGATTCAGTATGTTCATCATATCATTTGTCCACTAACTTTCAGTGACCAATAATTTTATTGTTTATGACCAGTAGAAATTCATGTTCAGTTATGCTTAAGTGAATCCTATGTTTGTAGCTCTATGGTACTTACACTTGTATTTTTTAATTTACTCAGCTGGGGCCAGCCTAGAATCTCCCCCCCTACATGAGAATGTTTTGTTTGTTAAGCGGTTTGTCTCTTTTTCTATTTTTTTATTTAACAATTTTATTGTTTAATTCAGGATTGCAATTATCCAGAAAAAAATGTTTTTATTTTATAGAATCAAAGATAAGCGAAAAGAAAGGAGAATAGATCAAGTATTTGGGGAATGTAGATAAAAGTAAGAAAAAAATGAAGGGGGGGGGGGGGGAGAAAGAGGGGGAGGGAAAGCAAGAAGGATGCATTGCAAATGAGTCGGAAGTCATATACTTATACGTCAATGAGAATGAGAATCCAGCAATCAAATTTAAGAAACATTTCCTAGTTTCTTGAGGACCTGTCAAGTCAGACTTCTCAGGAGGGACCACATAGTATTTTTAAAAAACTTTTATTACTGTCATAGTGGTATTATCTGGCAGAAATTTCAAATATATCTCCCATTTCAAATCCAATCTATTCACTCCTTTTTCAATATCTTGTAGAGCAGATCTTCTATCCAAGTAGATAATATTTAACAATTTAAACATTTCTATCTTTGGTGATTTTTTTTTTAGATAACCTGCATTGAAAAATTAATTTCCTAGCTAGATTAACCAAGATAGTCAAAAAGGGCAGCACATGGGAGGGTAGTAGTGCTAGAGACCGTTTTTAATAATTTGTTAGTACAAAAGCTGACCAATACAGTGGTACCCACTATAGATTGAACAAAATTGTTAATTTTGCCCCCAAATCATTGAATTTTAGAATAAATATTATGGTAAAACGGTGAGTATAAAAACATTTTGGGCAACAACTTGAATCAGATTGAGTTATGTTTCCATTGTGCTTGAGATATAAAAGTTTTATTAATGAATTTAATATGGATTGCCTGTCATTTAGCTGTAGAGACCCATTTAAGCATTGGAGGTGTTTGTTTAAATATCCGTGTAAAATGTGAAATCTAAAAAAACATTAACCCATGATGGCCATACTTTGGACCACAGTTAGGACCTAACCCTCAGTGTCTTATTCCCTCTTCCCCTCCCCACTTATACTGCATTTTGATTGTGTCTAGTTTAATTTTTAGACCGAGTGAATGCCAGTCTCCACTGGGCTCACTAATTGTCTCAGGCTGCAGCGTGAGACGTCTGTGCTGCAGCTTGCTGTTTTACAGAGCTGGTGTTAAGTCGGACGGCGTTGTATTTGGCACGCCGCCGCTCACCATAGTCTCTGTTTACTTTTGCCGCTACCTTGTATTTATTAGGAGCAGGCTATAAGACGGACAGCGTTGTATTTGACACGCTGCCGCCTGCCTTGCTCGCTGTGTATGAGCTTCCTCCTTACCTTCTAGAGCGGGCAATAACTCGGACGGCGCTGTATTTGACACGCCACCGCATGCCTTAGCTCTTGAAGGGTTAACCACCAGTGTATCATCTCTATACCCCCGGCTAACACGGGGTGCCAGAGGAGTGGCAGTCCTCATTGGCTACCGCAGGCTGGGGAGATCTGCAGTCCCAATTGTATGGTGATTGCTCAGACACTGGTGTGCTTTTTGGAGGGGCCTCTGTAACTCCCTAATTAATACCACACTATCTGGGATTAATTGGTATATTGGTTACACAGTTTCCAAGCCATAGTGCTTAAGGTGATAGGCATTTCCAGATTTCTGGACACAACTCCAATCTGACAGGGCACATATAGTAAAGCATGTTGTACTCCCACAATACTGGTACTCACTGCCTATCAGCACGGTTCTAATTAAAAAAGAAACACCATTTGCAAACTCTTAAAGGGGACCACAGGGGAATTGGGCCACACTGAGTGAGGATAAATTCGCTTATCCTTTTTAATACACTGTCCGTGTTTTATGTTTCACTGTTTTGTCTATATTTCGCCTCTTTGTCTTTTAATATAAGTTAATAAAAGCTAAATTTTATGCTATTTTTCTCATGAGGTGCACCACACAGAAAGACATTTCCTTTTCTCCTTTTTGCTTGAGCCTCGATCCATGTCCAGTGGTAGCACACCCTCTTCCTAAATATAAAGGAATAATTCTACTTCCATGAGGGTCCTGTCTGAAATACATTTGTAAATAAACCTGTGCGACTGACCGTCCTTTTCCCCTGTCCCCCAAAAAACCATACTTTGGACAGGGCCGAAACTAGGGTTTCTGGTGCCCGGGGCAAGACATCCATTTAGTGCCCCCCCCCCCCCCCCCCCAAAAAAAATAAATTATATATATATATATATATATATATATATATATAATTTTTTTTTTTTGTTCAGAAGCAGGCACACATTTGGCATTTGGTTTTGCACACAAAGAAAAACATTAATCAGAAGCCATTTATGTGCTTACAGACAGCAAAAGGGCGACATCAAACAGGGACAGTGCGCGCCGTAGGCGCGCGTTAAAAATTTAGGGCATGTTTTTGTTTTTGGGGGGAGTGGTGTGGTCATATAGTAGTATCAATTCACATTATAGAGCACACCGTAATGCCCAGTACACATTCCAGCACACACCGTAATGCCCAGAGCACATTACACAACAAACCGTAATGCCCAGAGCACATTACACCACAAACCGTAATGCCCAGTACACATTATAGCACACGCCATATTGCCCAGTACACATTATAGCACACACCGTAATGCCCAGTACACATTATAGCATACACCGTAATGCCCAGTACACATTATAGCACACACCATAATGCCCAGTACACATTATAGCACACACCATAATGCCCAGTACACATTATAGCACACACCGTAATGCCCATTACACAATATGCCACACACGGTAATGCCCGTTATATATTATGCCACATAAGTGCCAATTACCTACATTGCTAGGGTTTACATGATCAGGGTTAGGGGTTACATGCTCAGGGCCAGGGGTTTACATGCTCAGGGACAGGGGTTTACATGCTCAGGGACAGGGGTTTACATGCTCAGGGCCAGGGGTTTACATGCTCAGGGCCAGGGGTTTACATGCTCAGGGCCAGGGGTTTACATCCTCAGGGCATGCAAAGGGGGGGATGTAAGCTGACAGAGTGTGATTATAGGGGGGCAAGAGGGCTGGAGGCAATGGGAATGAAAGGGGCCGAGCTGATGGGGAGCGAGCTGACAGGGTGCAAGAGGGAGTGAGAGGGCATGAGGTGATGGTGGGTTAGAGGGTTGGGTTGCTGGGGTGAGGTGACAGGTGGAAGTGGAGAAAGTGGGGAGAAGGCTGGTCTCGTTCCTACCAGGGGCTGGAGGCTGCTGCTCGAGTCTGCGTTCCCTGGCTGCCGCTCTCCAGGTGCCGGCCGAGCCTGAGGCTGCTTTCCTGCACCTCTATTCCCGCGACCACAGCCATTGGAACAGGCCTGCATATAAGCCCGGGTCCCTCCTCTGTCCCCTGGGTGGTCAATCCCGACAGCAGGAGGGGGAGGCACTACCAGGCAGGCAGTCAGTCACACAGTGCTGCTCCGCCTCCACCGCTGGGTCCACTGTGGTCCGCCTCCATCCATCAGCCGGCCAGTCCCCGCGCGGTGCTGTGCAACGCTTGGCGCTCATAGTCACAGCCGCCTGTCACTCAATAGATTCTCTATTGTGACAGGCGGCTGTGACTGAGCGCCGAGCGGGGCACATAGACAGGACAGCCAGGTACCCCGCATCCGGGTTCAGGCGCAGCACAGCGCGTCCTTGGGGACCCCTTCAGGGACAGTGACAGTGACAGTATTGCGCCCCCCACCTCCAGCGCCCGGTGCGCGTGACCCCCCAGCCCCCCCCTAGTTACGGCCCTGCTTTGGACCATATTAAAGATTATATTATTTGGAAATTAAATCATTATAAAGAAAGCATTTATATTTAAAAGTTTCAGCTAGGGAAAAGAGTGAGTTAGAAGGGTTAGATTTTCAGATATGCAGTAGATTTTCATAGTCCAAGTTTATGACTTTGTTATTAATATAATGTCTTTGTTATATCATATTTATTTTGGATTTGGGTAAATGAAAGGAGATTTTCATCAGTATCAAAAACATTTTGAATAGCCAAAATACCTTTCTAATCCAGACTTTGCAAAAGGATGTCGACAATGAAGGAAGAAATTCCAGGTTTCCCCATAGAGTAAAAAAAATAGAAACTCTAGGAATGGAATTTAAAGGTTGGATCTGATCCCATCAGGTAAAACCTGGTTTTTCAAATGAAATAAAGAGGCAGCAGCATAAGGCAAGGTTAATTCTTCTTCCAGTAATCAATTGGAAAAAATTGATTGATTTAAGGCACCAGTCTGATATGTAGCGAAAGGCCGTTGCATATGAGTAAGTATGAATCGGGCAAAGCCACATCCTCATTCATTTTTAGTTGATTCCAGCTATTCTAGGTTTCTTTTGATTTCACAAAAACATTGAAATACTATACATTTCTTGGCATCTGATTTAGATAAGAAGAATGGGATAATTTGAACTGCAAATTTAGGAATTAAGACTGATTTGATTATAGCCACCCAATGGAAGCTGCATCCAGTTTTGGATTTTATGGGACTTTTTTTCTATTATAGGAGGGTAATTAGCTGCGTACATTTGGTTAATTCAAGTTATATAAATACCTATATATTTTAGTTTAGAGGAGATAACTGGGAATGTTGTCGCAAAGGTAGCACATGTTCAGGTATAGAAAGCAGTAGTATTTCAGATTTGGATACATTTACTTTATATCCTGTAATAGAGCTGAATGTCTTAGGGCCAGATGCACTAAGCTTCAAAAGTGATAAAATGGAGAGTGATACACCAACAACCAATCAGCTGCTGCCTGACATTTTTCAAATACAGCCTGTGTTATGGCAGGTAGGAGCTGATTGGCTGCCTGTTTATCACTCTCCATTTTATCACTTTTGAAGCTTAGTGCATCTGGCCTTTAATCTGTTGTAGAATAGAAGGAGTATAAGAAGATGTTGATGAAAGAAATAATAGGTAGTCATCTACAAATCGGGACAATCTAATAAAAAAAAATTATGCTGTGAAGTTCAAGCAGCAGAAAATTAGTGTGCAAGGATGTTTGGCATCACAAAATGGACCCATGCTATGGGTCCTTTCAATTATAAGATTTGGAAGATCCACAAATAGATCTAAGGACTACAGTAAGTCTCCTTTTCAAGAATTTATACAGCTCGGACCTTTCACAGATTTCGGTAAACCAACAATTTTAAATTTGTTCCGTTTCGAATGGTGCTCAAGATCATCAACCTTATTAAGTAATTGGTATTCCATTCTTGTTCAACCTGTTGCATTAAGTCTGTAATAGCCTGATCATGTTCTTCTATCTTGTTTGATTTTGGACAACCTGAATGTCTGTAGATTCTTATGGTCCTTAACTTCCTTATGGGCTCATGCAAACTTGATAGCTTTTTGGTCTAATATTGGTGTAAAAGTATCCAAATTGCTTGTACTACTTCTTCATAAGTTAACGTATGAGTAGGGTCAAATGAGATACATTGGGACAGCAGCATTGGTAGGAATTCAGAGTCAGAAGAATGATCTGCGTTGTCTGTCACCAAAGCAGCATCACCTTCTTTCTTTTCTTGCACATGTACGGGGTGTACAAAGGATAAATAGATAGTGCTAAGGTATTATAAATTGGATCAATCTCATAGAATTGTTTTTATTATTATAATGCTAAGACATGCATGTGTATAAAAGGTAATACAATTATTAATGGACACACTCAGAAGTTGTCATAAAGTCCTAAAATACTCCACAATTGGTATATGGAACACCGTTCCATATACCAATTGTGTGTTGTACAATGACAACACTCAGGATGATAATCTCACCACTGGAATCCACAACTTAATATAGTTGATTAGTCACCGCTGGAGGTGAATGGAGGATAGCAGCATATGGCCTCACTAGTGTGCGGGTAGGTGGATCCAATCCAGGTGAACTATCTCAAAAGGCAATGGGTTGGGGAGTTGAAGATGAAGATGGAAATCTGTTTTAATTCAGAATAAATTGTCGTTAGAGTCCATAACCTGTCGGGATGAGTTGGTTACCTCTGTAACCCCAACTAGTTCTTAAAGCCGGTATGTATAATGAACTCTTCTTGAATGTTTACCACAACTCCTATTTGTCTCCTCTTCGGCATTTCCATATGGGAAACTCTGATACACATATATGCCCAAAATGTTGTCAAGAAAATGCAGACACCTACCACTATGGAGTTGTCCCATCATTCCCTAACTCTGGCACCTCATTAGATGTTACGCGGAAGCCAAATTAGTTACTTTTGTACCTTTTATCTCAGAATGGGCGATATTAGGTGTGTTTGATGCTAATGTTCGCATGACAATAAAAAGCAAAACACTGTTATTGGCCTTTAGTGCGTCAGGCAAGAAGACTAGTCATCAGGCTGAATTGACCCCCACATCCACAATTACCGTTAGTTCTAAACATAATTTCTTATTTAGGATGGATTGAAGAGGCAATTGTAGATAGAGGTAAACAAGTGGAAAGTTTCTTTTTTTAATGGATTTCTTATATATCCAGCCTTCCCCTCGCCACACAACAACAGATACTTAGTAAAATACATAGTAATTAAGGCTGATAAAAGATGTTAGTTAATCGATTTCAACTTATTTAACTTGTAACTACTGACTGACGTGAGTAAGTCATATCTATAGGATTCCCTTAGTGACCAAAAATGCTTCCAGTTTTGATTTAAATTCATTAACAGTAGTTGCTGTAATCACCCCCACTGGCAATGAGTTCCAGAATTGTACTGCTCTAATGGTGAAGAAACCTCTTCTTAATTCAGTTCAGAATTTCATTTCCACGAGCCTCAGTACATATCCGCATGTCCTAGACCCCACTCCATAGACCGGAAATCCCAATAAAAATAAACAATTATGTGAAACGCAAAGGAGACTTGCTCAACGTCACTTCCAGATTCCTGAGTGACAGAAGGACTACCGATATGTCACTTCCGGATTTAAGAACTCAGTGACACAACTGCTTGTCATTTTTTATTCAGATGTAGGGTTAAAACTCAGCGGCAGTCTTCATGCTTCTGACGAAGGGTATTCCAGCGCGAAAGAGCGCTTATGCCTGTGATTGCCGCTGACTGGACCCCCTCTCCAATATTGGGAATGGAGGATTGGAGGATCAGATGCTGCTACACTCACTGCTGCCCGGTTCGCTGTTGCAGTCCTGAGACCCACCACCCATTGGGAGGAATCCATTACCTCATTGCTGCTAACACGCTTTTATTTTTTGTGAAACGTGAGTTTGTCCAATAAATATATTTTACAGTTTTACAATTAGTGTTGCACTAAATATATCTCTTTCAAGCACACACAGGATTATCTGGAGGCAGAACATCATTCAGAATTAAAAGACCTCTGATATGCTTATTCAGTCTGCTCACATGTGAGTTTATTGTGTAAAAATATATCTTTTTCATGCTGCAAACAATATTTGCACTATGGTCCTTTCTGTTTTTAAGTCCTTCTAGCACTTAAGAAAAATATACAAAACTGCGATATGCAGTATACTTGCCTATTGTGTAAGTTAGACTATGTGAATTTCGCCATGGGTGCACTCTGTTCTTATTACCGAAACTTGGTGATGGAATCATATGAGTGTGAGGCTAACATAGAAGGTTATAGTCTGTTTAGAAAAAATAGATTAGGTAGAAGGGGAGGGGGGGGGGGGTATGTTTACATGTTAAACCATCCTTAAAACCATACATAGGGGAAGACCTATACAAGAGCACAATGGAGTCAATAGAATCGGTCTGGGTAGAGATCACAGGTAATATAAAAGGGGCTAAAGAAACTTATAGTAGGAACATGTTCTAAACCACCTACAGTAACATAAATATGGAGGAGGAAAAAGACCTCTTGCTAAAAGTGGAAAAAGCGGGCAGTTTAGGAAACATTACTATTATGGGTGACCTTAACTACCCAGAAATAAATTGGAAGGCTAGGTTTACTAGTACTGCTAAGGGAAATGTTTTATTGGCTGCCCTAAATCAGTGCTTCTCAACCTCTGTCCTCTGGGAACCCCAACAGTGCACATTTTGCAGGTCTCACAGACTCACAGGTGATATAATTAGCTCCACCTGTGATCTTTTAAAATGTGCCAGTGAGTAATTAGGACACCTGTGTATCTGTGAGGTGACCTGGAAAACGTGCACCGTATGGGGGTCCCTGAGGGCCAAGGTTGTGAACCACTGCCCTAAATGACCACTATTTGTATCAGTTTGTTGAAAATCCTACTAGCAATTATAATATCCTGGATCTTCTGATAAGCAACAATGGGGACATTCTTTCTTACATAACCCTAAGGGAGACACTAGGGAACAGTGATCACAATATGATCATATTTGATTTAAATTTTAATTCATTTTTTAATTTTAAGATAATTACATTGGAGCAACTAGGTACTTACGTTTCAGAAAAGCAAACTTTAATAAGTTTGAGGAGTCCATAAGGGATACAAACAGGAAATAATTATTTAGAGGTATGGATACTATTCAAAGGTGGCAAACTTAAAAAAAAATGACTGCAGTAGGGCACTGATAAATGTATTCCTAGGTTAAATAAGTGAACAATGTCGAAATGGCTAAAAAAAAGGAGAGCATTCTTTTTTTTTTTTTTTTTATTCAGTAATTTTTATTGAAGATTTTAACACCAGCAAACATAGCAATCGAACGTAATGATTATGGCAATATATACATATATGGTAGAATTATGTCACAGTTTGACAGTTTCATACATAAGAGCAAAAAATAAAAACCAAGAGTGTACATTGTAACAGGGTTAGCAGTATAACACAGTGTATTACGTTCATTATAGAAATACCAATACCCAAAGGCGCCACTCGGGCAGGCAGTCTCAAGGAGGAGAGAGTAAAGTGACAGAGTATTATAGAGCATTGTTGGCGTATTCGATTGTTTCATATCAAATCATAATTTAAAGACAATTGTATATCGCAAAAGCCCCAAAATATGGGATAAGAAAATATTGGACGTCCAATTATTAAATACTCTAAATCTAGCCTACCCTCTACTTACAAAACAAAATCCCAAAGCCCCAAAACAAACCTCCCCATAACCCCCCACCCTGTATGACCTTTACCCAGCCTAGGTATACCTGGATCCCAATTAACATATCCCTTACCCTACTAACTATACTAACTAAGACATTCCCCCCACCCATCCCACCCAACTACAAAAAGGATATTGACCGGATAGCTGACAGAGGCAAAGAAAACAGGATACTTTTTAGTATATAGTGGCAAATTGAGCATAAGGATTTCAAAGAGTCCAGGAGTACATGCGACAAAAAGAAAAGGAGGCTAATCCTCCAGTGATCCACAAACAGAGTAGGTAGAGCCCCGGGCCACATTGAGCACGGTCCAATTCTCCCATCTAGCTAAACTGGCCACACATAAGGCCCTGGTCCAGTAACAATACAATGCCAAACTCACTTTCAAGGGGTATGAGGATAGTCAAAGCAATATGTGGCATTTAAAATCACAACATTAGCAGTAAGATATTAAACAGGATATAAATACAAAAGTATACTATACTTCAGTTAGGAGAGCAGCTTAAGAAGGACAAAATAAAGGGTTATTGGATGAAACAACAGAAATATCAATGTCATGCGAGATCTTAGTCCGGCCAGTCCACAGAGCCATAATTGCACAAAAAAGTGATAAGTAATTCACCTTCAGGAACTCTTGAAGAAACCGGATAGCATACAGCATAACCGTAAAGTGGGGCAGTCCCGAGCAGGTGTCAGCAAACATGAAATACCAGGACAGGGTTTTAGAAGAACTTCCAATTGCTGAAACAGGGCCCTGTGGGCATATGTCCTGAATAAGTAGAGAAGCAGGAGTCATAGGGGTTTCGGCGTCACAGCATGTATGTAGGATGTCTTCAGACACGTCAACAAGTGCATCATTGATGCAGGAGTTAGAAATAGTATCCCGCTGCATATCAGATAATTTAGTTATTAGCCTGTCTGCAGAGGAGGTAATAGCCTGCAGGATACAGTGCAGTGAGGCTTCCATCTTAAGCGTAGCAAAAAGGGGACGCAGTAGCAGCCTCACAGCCACAGGGAAGCTCCAGTGATGGATGGGGACGGCTAGCTCACCCCAGTAATATAGCCAGAAGGCAACTGCAAGCCGCTGTGCACCGCCTTCTCGAACAGTGGGAGTAATCCAGGGAGTATGATAGGCAAAGGCCAAGAAAGGACAGGTATACTGACCAAATGCACCTGGTATCTAATTGGAGGATATGGCGTATGGGCCCAGTACCGCCTCCCACGTTAACACCAGTAGTAGCCGGACAGCTGTGACACGTAGCTATAGGTGAGTTACAGAGGATCCGGAATGCCAATACCAGGTAATAGCCAGCAGTCTCAACCGGTCCCAGGAAGACTGTAACAGGTGAAGGCAGACGCTACAACCCAGGAGGCATGCACGGGCAAGATGGCGCCAGCCCTCTCCGCGCGGACCCCGGCAGCACGTCCCAGATGGGAGTGCTTCCCGCTCTCACTGCTCAAATCACAGAAAGAAGCCAACGTCCATCCCTTCCGCCCTCTGCATGACCCAGGAGAGAAGCGTTAGGTGAGAACCACGGCGGTACAGCAGATGATTGGCGGCACCCGGGGCTCAGTGTGGATGCAGGTTCCTCTAGCCCGGCACCGAGATGTACCCAGGGATATACCAGCGGATAAGCGGGGTGGTATGAAGGATATCCCACACCCGTTGCAGAGGCTAGGGTCCTTGGTGGCAGCAGATCACGATAATTAACAATCTATAACAATAACATATTTACGCAGCTCAGTAAATCTGCTGCCTACTCCATACTAGTCCAGGCCCTGCCCCCCAAAAAGGAGGACATTCAAAGCGTTTAAACAAGATGGGACACCTGAATCCTTTGCCGCATATAAAGAATGCAATAAGAAATCTAAAAATACAATCAAGATGGTTAAATTAGAGACCGAACTAAAAATAGCAACAGATCGCAAATCTAATCCCAAAAAATTCTACAGCTATATAAATGGGAAACAGTTAAATAAGTAAAATATTGGCCCACTAAAAAATAAGCAGGGAACCCTGGTAATAGAAGAAAAAGAGAAAGCGGAAATATTCAATAAATTTTTTGCTTCAGTATTTACAAGGGAAGAATCTTCATTCTCCCACAGATTGAATGCGCACCTCTTGATTGCCCCCAAACAGTATGTTCGAGTGAGTAAATAGTAAAAATAGATTACAGGACCTAAAGAGTAACAAATCTGGCCCGGATGAAATACCTCCTAGGATACTAAAATAATTGAGCTCTGTCATAGCACTACCATTATCTCTGATATTTAATGAATCAATAGAGTCGGTGACTGTCGTATAGCTAATGTAGTACCAATATGGTAGAAAGGTAGCAAAACTAAACCTAAAAATTATAGACCAGTCAGCCTTACATCTAGGGTGGCCAATCCCGGGATCGGGATCGGCGGGATCCCGGGATTTGGCCCTAAAAAGTCCGGGATTTCAAACCCGGGATTGGAGTATCCAATCCCGGGATTTCGGTATTAGACTGCGCATGCGCAGTCTAATACCGGGCAGCGTCTGAGCACTCGCTCAGACACTGCCCAGTGCCCGGATGTTTCAGACCCCTGCGTGCGTCCTGCGCAGCGTGACGGTCACGCTGCGCAGGCCACGCACGCTGCCCACACTACTGACTACTGCCCACACTACTGACGCTCCTCCTGGCCGCCCGCCCCCCACCTCTCCTCCTGCGCCGGCCAGCCCGCCCCTTCACCGACGCCGGTCCTGCGCCTTCCTCCCGCTGCAGTGATGATAAGATGAGGAGGTGCACGAGCCCGACGGCACCGTGCACCTCAGAACCCACCTCCACTCCCGGCCGCCCGCCCGCCCATGTAAGTAAATCTGCGGGTCGGCTGGTGTGGGGGTGGGTATCGGGTACACGCCAGGAAACTAAGGATGCCAATCCCGGGATCCCGGGAATCCCGGGATTGAGCATTTTTCAATCCCGGATCCCGGGATTGAAAAAATGCCCCGGGATTGGCATCCCTACTTACATCCATTGTGGGGAAAATATTACAAGGAAAAATAAGATAAAATCCAAAATTTCTTCGAACAGGAGAAGGTTATAAGTAAAGGTGCTATGCGATGCATTATCGGGTGGATCGCATCGCAACGCATGCATTTTGCGTGCGATGCGATCTGCAGGCAGTACAAAAAATATGTGCAGCACATACTTTTTGTACTGTGCGATGCGATGCCCGCGGGAGCGAGCATCGCATTGCACGCTGCTTATAGCGGTGTGTATGGGGACCTTAAGGCTCAGCATGGTTTGTCAAACATAGATTGTGCCAGATTAGGGTCTATAAAGAAATCAGTAGGAAGGTGGAGTTAGGGAAATCTGTTGATCTAATACTACTTGATTTCCCTAAAGCTTTTGACATGGTGCCTCATAAAAGGTTATTAAAAAAATGTATTCATTAATGATATAGGTAGTGACAGAGAGTAAGATTGCAATATTTGTGAACGACACAAAATTGAGTAAGGAAATTAACTCAGGAGAGGATGTGGATACACTACAAAAAAGCTTATTTAAACTGGAAAGATGGAACATGCGGTTTAACATTGCAAAATGTAAAGTAATTCATTATGGGAACAAAAAAGAAGCTACTTTATAGGCTTAATGGGGTTAATATAGGGAATTCTGCAGTGGAGAAGGACTTATTCTGGCCACATAGGGTCATCATAGATGATAAATTGGATAATAGTGCACACTGCACAAGTGCAGCAGCAAAAGCAATCAAGACGCTGGCATACATTAAAAGGGGAATGGATTCAAGGGATGCCAATGTGATAGTGCCTCTTTGCAAGGCATTGGTGAGACCACACTTTGGTGAGAATACTGTGTTGTTCTGGGTGCCACACCTTAAAAAGGACATAAATGAATTGGAACAGGTAGAGAGAAGGGAGACTAAACTAGTTAAAGGTCTCGAATCAATAGAATACAAAGTTAGGCTAACCAGGCTGAACATGTTTTCACTGGAGAAACGGAGGTTGAGAGGTGATATGATTAGTATGTTCATATACAGGATTGGGAATCATATAGAACTGGGAGATGATTTGTTCAGTGACAGAGTAACAGGCCTATACGGACACACTGGCATATACTGAGGCTCGAGCAAAAGAAATTCCGTACTGAATTAAGAAGAGGATTCTTCACCATTAGAGCAGTAAAATCCTGGAACTGGTACATCTGTCAGAACAGACTTAGGTTTACAGTCATTAGGTCGACCCCGGAAAGTCGACTGGCCCCAAGGTCGACATGACTTAAGGTCGACATGGGCCAAGGTCGACATGGGTTTAGGTCGACAGTCATTAGGTCGACATGAGTTTTTCAATGTTTTTTTTACCCGAATGTCGACACAGTCGATATGGACACAGTTGGAGTTGAACCGCAGCCCCTCGCATCGCTCTCAATGCTTCGGGCACGGCACACTATTTTATTCTCCCACCACACCCTAGTGGATGGTAGGGCATGAAATACCGCATGTCGGCTCAACAAAAAAAGTGAAAAACTCATGTCGACCTAATGACTGTCGACCTAAACCCATGTCGACCTTGGCCCATGTCGACCTTAAGTCATGTCGACCTTTAACCCTGTCGACCTTGGGGCCAGTCGACCTTCCGAGGTCGACCTAATGACTGTCAACCTAAGTCTGATCTGACAGATGACCGCTTCCCCTTTCGAGTGGGGGTGGTTACAGAAACTACTGTTAATGAATTTAAATCAAAACTGGATACATTTTGGCCACTAAGGGAATCCTATAGATATGACTTACTCAAGTCAGTAGTTATAAGTCAAAGAGGTTGAATTTGATGGACTTAATTACTATGTTACTATGGATTGTGTAATTTATTTTTTATTATTGACTATGCTCTATTATTATTTTTGAATGTAACTGCTGTGGCATTTTCTTTTTCTTGTGTCATGTATTTATGATGCCTCAATAAAATTTTTTAGAAGAGGTTAGCACATTAATATAAAGGGTGACATTCTATGGGATGTGATAAATGCGCATTTTTTTTATCGCACCACTTCGCCCTTTTTAAAATCGCAAGATTGGGCCGTTTTTCGCATATTTAATGAGATGCGAAAAACGGGCCAAATAGTGCGAATAGGTGCGAGGTGGTGCGATGTCTTTAGTCCTGAAAACGTGCGATTTTCATGTCTGAAAATCGCACGTTTGCAGGAAAGCGCAAATTAAAATAAAAAAAAACGAGCGCAGGGTCCCCCGCCAGAGCATAACAAGCCCCGGGCTCATTGAGCCGGTGCTGGTGACATAAAATCAGGGTCCCCGACAAATAGGGGTCCCCTTAATTTAATGAAACCAGCACCAGGCTCAAGGTCCGACGCTGGTTCCCAAAATACGGGGGACAAAATGACTAGGGGTCCCCTGTATTTTAAGAACCAGCACCAGACCCAACCAGCCAGCAGGGTAATGCCACAGCCGGGGGACACTTATTATATAAGGTCCCGCGGCCAAAGCATTAACCCCCTGGCTGGTCAGCATGGGCAGGGGTCCTGGGGAAGTGGGGACCCCCCCAAAGAAGGGGTCCCCCCCCTCCAGGACTTACCAGCCCATGCTGAAAGTCCGGGGCTGTCCCCGATGCCCCTGGGCGGTGGGCATCGGGCTGATGGAAAGTGTAAAAAAAAGAATATAAACTATTGTTTTCTACTGTAGAACTATGAGTCCCAGTAAGCCTACCCCGCATGCTGGGACTTGGAGAACCACAAGTCCCAGCATGCGGGGCATTTAAGGGCCCGCTGGCACTTGTAGTTCTACAGTACAAAAAATAGTGAAATAAAACACACTGACACCCTGAAAAATAAAAGTTTAATACACACATAGCACACACACTGATACTTACCTACCTTGAACCCGTAGGTCGGTCCCTGGATCCTGGGTCCGGGCTCCGGGGCTCCAGGGCAGAAGAGTCCGGTTCTGGGGCCTTGGTCCTGGTTCCGGGGCTGGTCAGGGGTTCCGGGGCTCCTGGGCTGAAGAATCCGGGGTCCAGGATCCGAAGTAGTCCACAGGGGTACCTGAGGAAGGAAATCCTACTCACCTGGTCCCCGGCGACGACATCGGCATCCTCTCCGGCAGACGCGCTGCTCCCGGCTGGTACCCGCTCTCGGACTGAAGAGGCGCAGAGATGTTTCATCTTCCGCGCCTCTTCTCAGAATGATTCCATTGGCCGCCTAGCGGCCAATCAGGAGCCGACTTTCTCGGCTCCTGATTGGCCGCTAGGCGGCCAATGGAATCATTCGGAGAAGAGGCGCGGAAGATGAAACATCTCTGCGCCTCTTCAGTCCGAGAGCGGGTACCAGCCGGGAGCAGCGCGTCTGCCGGAGAGGATGCCGATGTCGTCGCCGGGGACCAGGTGAGTAGGATTTCCTTCCTCAGGTACCCCTGTGGACTACTTCGGATCCTGGACCCCGGATTCTTCAGCTCAGGAGCCCCGGAACCCCGGACCAGCCCCGGAACCAGGACCAAGGCCCCGGAACCGGACTCTTCTGCCCTGGAGCCCCGGAGCCCGGACCCAGGATCCAGGGACCAACCTACGGGCTCAAGGTAGGTAAGTATCAGTGTGTGTGTTATGTGTGAATTAAACTTTTATTTTTCAGGGTGTCAGTGTGTTTTATTTCACTATTTTTTGTACTGAAGAACTACAAGTGCCAGCGGGCCCTTTAATGCCCCGCATGCTGGGACTTGTGGTTCTCCAAGTCCCAGCATGCGGGGTAGGCTTACTGGGACTCATAGTTCTACAGTCGAAAACAATAGTTTATATTCTTTTTTTTACACTTTCCATCAGCACGATGCCCACCGCCCAGGGGCATCGGGTACAGCCCCGGCCTTTTAGCATGGGCTGGTAAGTCCTGGAGGGGGGGGGACCCCTTCTTTGGGGGGGTCCCCACTTCCCCAGGACCCCTGCTGACCAGCCAGGGGGTTAATGCTTTGGCCGCGGGACCTTATATAATAAGTGTCCCCCGGCTGTGGCATTACCCTGCTGGCTGGTTGGGTCTGGTGCTAGTTCTTAAAATACGGGGGACCCCTAGTCATTTTGTCCCCCATATTTTGGGAACCAGCGTCTGACCTTGAGCCTGGTGCTGGTTTCATTAAATCAAGGGGACCCCTATTTGTCGGGGACCCTGATTTTATGTCACCAGCACCGGCTCAATGAGCCCGGGGCTGGTTATGCTCGGGCGGGGGACCCTGCGCTCGTTTTTTATTTTATTTTAACTGTTTAATTTTTTTTTTACACCAGAACCCTGCACAGAACATTGCGATCTGTGCAGGGTTCTGGCTAATTCGCCCATCAGAACCTGGTCTGATTTTTGGGCGAATTATAGACACACTTTATACAAATCGCATACCATTAAATATGCGATTTGTATACTTTTTCATGTGAAAACATCTGGATGCGATGTGCTGCGAAAAGCAGCCATCGCATTTCCAGTGTGTCCAACTTGTTGGCAAAAATCGCACTTTTTTCACATTTTCGCAGCTCATTAAATCTGCGAAAATGGAAAAAATGCGATTTCGGCCGTTTTTGCGAAAAAAATCGCAAAAGTCTATAAATCTCATCCCATAGAATGTCACCCAAATTGTTTACATTATTAAGCATTGTCCACATATAGGAAAATTCACATAAGTGTCCCATGTAAGTCACGTTTGTTATTCTGTGGTGTTTAAAAATACTGTGGACTGAATATGAAACATACAGTTAATCAGACTTGATACACTTGAAACTAGAGGCTTGCATCTTAATTTGTGTGTACACATGCTGAAGGAAGTTACCATTTAAATATAAGCTGTGTTAGTGTATTTTACTAAATTGTGTGATACTTAAAATACACTTTTTTTGTGGAATAATTAATGCCCCCATCCACTAGTGCAATATGGGCACTTTTCATTCGATTCCGATGCATTGTTGAGATCAATTGCATGAAAAGTGTCATATCGCAGGTCCTTTCTCTTTGATTGCGATGTGAGGTGTGTTCCCATGTGCCTCGCATTGCAATCGCAGACAGGGCCACCACTAGAAATGCTGGGGCCCAGGACTGACCTACAGTCCGGGCCCCCAGCGGGACAGCACCATACCTCCGAACCCCCCCTGGGCATGGCCGCCCTCCCCCACCTGCCAGCACCCCGCCTGCCACTGCCAGAACCCATCCTCCCCCTACTCCATCCCCATTACCTACCATCGTGTCACATCTGCGTCCTCTGGCTCCTTCAGTCTCCATGGTCTGAGCGCACACTGCACCAAGCCCCTCTGTGTCCTAGGCTCAGCGCTCTGCAGGCTGCACTGTGTATTGAGCATGCCTGGCTACCGGGTGGGAGACGCTGGGTGCAGGGGTAGGGGGGGAGGTAGGGCTGGCTGCCGGGTGAGGAACGCTGGGTGCGGGGGTAGGGGGGCTGTGGGCAGCTACCCGGGCCCCTCCAGAGGCCGGGGCCCAGGGCAGCTGTACCCAGGGCAAACCCCTGTCGGCGGCCCTGATCGCAGATCTCAGTGGCTGCTACAAGGATCTATTGAATCCCGCAGCCATTAATGGGATTGCACATGATACGGTGTATGCACAAGGACCACATATGATGTAATGAAAAGCTGTGTAAAAAAATAATAAAAAAAATTACCAGCTCACAGAAAAGAGACGGTTCTTTTGAACAGCTCACAGCTCTTTATTTTTTACGGTAATAATAATAATAATAAAGTCAGTATTAAAAATACCTGTTTAGTTTTGTTACCCAGGGTGCGACCACAGCATTCAGAAGTGTTTACATAATGGTCTTGGTCAGTGACCTATAAATACAGGATTTATTCAATATTCCAACAGCCGGGATACTGCAGCTGGGGCTTGGCCGCAGTGAAAAATGTCCCCGTTGACCCTCCCATTTTGGAAAATTGATGGCTATGTCCCCAGAATTAAGTAAAAAAAACTTGCTATGGCGTGTTTTTACGATCACAGGTTATTGCTGTCCACCAACAGTTTATCTCTATGTAAATGTAGTAAACCATTAAAGGGCAGCAATAACATTGGCTTATAAGCCTGATTCAGGCCTGTTTGCAGGTCTGTGAATTTGCAGCCCTGCCGATTATCGAATGACAGCGCAAGTGCGAGGCCCCCTTGCAAATGCAGTCAGCCATCATTGACTGTTTGCAAGTTGATTGTCAGCTGGCGGCTGTTTGTGAGTGTCACGCCTGCATTTTCTGGGAGTGCCCTGAAAAATGCAAGCAGGGACGGGAGAAAGGGCCATATACCATAACAGAGGCCTCCATAGATGGTGAGTGATTGAGAATAGTTTTCTCCCTGTGTGTTACCACCTTAAAAAATATAAATTGGTGGCCAGTGACGCCGGTAACATACACATTGCTGGCCTGCGCTAGCGATGTATATGTTCCCAGCTCATTTTTAAACATTGTGGTGCAATGATTATGGTAACACAGGCCAGCGATGTATAGGTTAACTGCTCATTTTGGAAGATTGGTGGACAGTGGCGCCGGTAACTTATACATCACTGGCGTATACATTACCAGCTCATTTTTTAACATTGGTGGGCAGTGGCGCCAGTAACCTATACATTGCTGGCCTGCGCAATCAATGTATTAATTACTGGCTTATATATTTTATTATTGGTGTGATCTATAGAGCAGGACGGGGACAACTGGAGGGAGCTGGGGGAGGGAGACAGTGTCTGGTCTGGCCAGTGTGCATGTATGCTCCGTATGGAGCAGGGGGCGGGCAGGGCAGTGTTTACAGCAGAGCAGTGGGTGGGAACAGGGGGAAGGTCTGGCAGTGTGCAGAGCAAAACAGGGGAACGAACAAGGGGAAGGAGCAGGGCTGGACACCGGGCTGTCTGGCTCATCTTTTGGCCATCATCGCTCTGCGCCATACACACTGAGCAATGATGGTTGAAAAATTAACCATAATTGCCAGACATACTGGTAAAACCAGCAGATGAATCACCTTACTAGCGATGATGCGGTCAGCTGAAAATCGCTCAAAGCGACTGTTTTGACTGATTTTCAGCTGAAAATCAACTAGTGTGTGTGTGTGTGTGTGTGTGGGCCTTAAGAGTAAATGATCCCTGCATGTCAATCAGTGGCGTATCTTGTGTAAGGCAGCCCCCGCCACTGCTTGGAGGAGCGGGGGCTGCGTGGGCGCTGGAAGCCTCTCACTCTAACCTGCAGAGCTGAGCTGAGGTCCGTCCTGTCTCACTCCGTCTCTCTCCCTCCCTTCTAGGGATGGGTAATCATATGATGTTTCATCGGTAACATCGGATTTATGGTTCCAATGTTCGATG
The DNA here is from genome assembly GCF_055691185.1 of Crinia signifera. Lineage (NCBI taxonomy): Eukaryota > Metazoa > Chordata > Amphibia > Anura > Myobatrachidae > Crinia > Crinia signifera. Next base: position 232,748,605 of record NC_139217.1, on the reverse strand, counting down.
TTTAACCCTGCAATGTTGAGGATCCAATGTTTCATCACCATCGCAAGATTTCTCCCCCCGATGTTTTTCTCAATCTTCCAATGTTTTTTCTTTTGTGTGTCAATGTGTGCTGCTTTCAATGCTTTGCAGCCACCTCACTCTCTCCTTTATATTCATTAAAAACTTAAGAGACTGATAAAAAAAAAACATTAACAAACATGACAGCATCACTGCTGGCTGGGATTTCATATGTGTGTGTGGCTGTGTGCTGCTGCTGTGGGTGGTAGCTGACAGTGAAAGACAGTCTGGCCAGCCATTCAGCAGCAGCACACAGTTGCCTCACTGCAACTGGTGCTGTAAGTGACTCACTGGTTGCTATGATGGCTGGCTCTGCAGCTTTTGGGAAAATTTGCGGGCCAGTTTGAAAGTATGCTGGACTGGAGTCTCCCCTTCCCCAATTTCTGTTATTCTCCTCCCAGTTTTTATTTTGATTTATCCACCTGTATTGTGAGGCCCATAATTTATGTACCTCAATAGTAGATTCCTATTTTGCTACAAAGAGTTTTTTTTTCAATGTATTATGTGATTGTTCTATGTAGTATATTCTATGTTGCACTGTGTGTACAGTTTTTTTTGTTATTTTCTATGATCAACATAAGTTATTAGCCTGTTGCTACAGTTAAAAATCTAGGTAAAAATAGCAGATTGTGAGTTGTTGCAATAAAGTTTTGATAGTTAATGCTTCATGTTTTTTTCCTTCAGTAACAAATTTGATTTACCACAAAACATGAATCATATATCCATTGTGTGTGTATAACTGTAAGCCTCCAACAAGATAAACTTAATAGAGGGATTATTTATCATTTCAGAAGCTTATTAGTGTATTATATGCTTTGGTAACCAGTTTATTTAAAAAAAATATCGAAACATCGGTTAACATCGATTAACATCGGGTTCACAGTACCAATGTTTAGGTCTAAATGATGTTTTGCAACCAATGTTGAAAAACATCATTTGATCGATGTTTTCTTTCGATGTCCCATCCCTACTCCCTTCCTCCCAGCAGCAGCAGCAGCAGCAGCATTACAGGCAGGAAGTTTGGAACTGTTTCCTCTGTACACAGTACACACAGCCTCCGTACCTCCGCGCAGGCTGGGCAGCTGCAGCATCGTCCCTCTCCCTGCTTTCTGTTCTTGACTGTCCTGCTCCAGCGGCTGCCTTCTATTCCCCTGCACTCTGCACTCCGGTTACAGAGCCCTCCCCTTCTACAGGCTTCAGCACAGGAGCTGAACACAACAATAAGGTTAACTCTTTCAAAACCTGGTTTCCTACAGTGGGATTCAAAGCATTCAGTGTCTGTGTCATCACATGTCAGCATATTTGTGTCAGTGTCTGGGTGTCTGTGTTATGTCTCTAGATGTCAGCGTCTGTCAGCATCAGTGTCTCTATGTGCAGTCCGTGTGTCAGCGTATCCCTGTGTGTAGGCGTCTTTCAGTGTCCATGTGTCAACATATGTGTCTGTGTCGGCGTACATGTATCAACTTGTCAGCGCCCATGTTTTAGGACCTGTCCGTTTGTCAGTATCTGTCTGTTTGTCGCCGTCTGCGTGTCCATGCGTTAGCATCTGTCTGAGGGGCTGGGGGCATGCCAGAAGCCCACAGAGCGCTTAACATGCCTCCATAGTGATGAAAACGGGAGGCGTGGCTTGTGGGAGCATTATTCCCAATAAGCCTTTCCCCCTCTGTGAGGTCACACCCTTTCTCTGGCGGCAGTGCGACTTCGTCGACAGCGGACATCTCGCCCGAGTTCAGTGTTTTCGAGATGTCCGCTGAATTCTGACGTTTTTTTTTAAGGGGAATTAACTTACAAGGCAAAACCATGCCAAACCATGCCAAACCATGCCTTGTAAGTTAATTCCCCTTTAAAAAACATCAGAATTCATCGGATATCTCGCACTGCACTGAACTCGGGCGGCATGAAATTCCGGCCATAGTGTAAGGTGCATTTAGATTTGTGGAGTATAAGTTTAATGACGGCATGTGGCATATAGTGCAAGGGGCATTATGATGTGTGACGTAATGTTTAAGAGGCATGGGGGGGGGGGGGCGCCAGAAACTTTTTTGGCTGGGGGGAGCAAAATTTATAGTTACGCCACTGATGTCAATGCAGTGCATAATATACAACCTCAATGTGGCTACCTAATCAGTACTAAAATAGAATCACAGTAACTGCCAATCCACACAATATTGCTTAATCTGGGGATAAAAACCAAACCAAAACCACTCACAAAACAACACAAAACAAACAAACACCTATAAACTTTTTTAATACTTTATTGGTAACATTGCAAATGGAATTGAGGGTAAAATGTGCCTTTTTGCAGATGACACAAGGGTATGCAACAGGGTAGACACAGGGTAGACACACCAGGAGGGGTACAACTAATGATTGATGATCTAAGTAGACTAGAGGAATGGTCAAGATCATGGCAACAGTCACCCAAATATATGAAAAACTCCTTTTCCTATGTCAACCTTTTCCTGGTGACCTTTTGACCCTGTCAGCCTAATGCTCATCAACCTTATTCTTAGACACTGGTGACGTAATGATCCACAACTGCATCAAGCTAGCTTGCTCTTATGTGGGCATGCACAGGATCACAAACAGGGCCGCCGAGACAGTGGGGTGCTGTGGGTACAGCTGTCCGGGGCCCCGGCCTCTGGATGGGCCCAGGCAGCTGCCCACAGCGGTAGAGGCATGGTTCCACCCCCCCGCGGCCGCACACCGCCTCCCCCACCCACCGGACCCCAGCCAGGCACGCACAATACACAGTGCATCCTGCAGAGCGCTGAGCCTAGGACACAGAGGGGCTCTGCAGGCTGCACTATGCAGTGTGCGCTCCCAAGGAGAAAGGGGGACCTGGGCTGATAGTCAGTCCCAAGCCCCAAGATTCCTAGTGGTTGCCCTGATCACAAATCTGGCCATACACACAATAACAGAGCCAGTGTGCAGCCAAGGCACAACATGCCACTGTTCGTGCTGGTACGCAGGATGTTCCTTCACATCTGAAATATTATTTGGCTTTTTAATTAAAATATATGTTTAGCATTTTAAATGCTATTTTTTTTTTTATTTTAAATTCAATTCAATATTTACCATGTATTTGATCATTTTAGTTATTGTTTATATTTATTATTTATTTTAAATGTCTGTTAGGTAGAAATGTAAAAAATATAATAAATTAGCAACAATTTGCTTTGCTAATGAAATATTTTTTGGGGTGAATAAATACATCTGTATCATTTTTCTACATTGATGAATAAGGACTCACAGTATAGATGGTAGTTGCACAGTGTAATCATTTCACCACCAGGTTGTGCACTTGTTCTGATGATTGTACATACTGTACTTTGCCAGTTGATGCCAACATACTGTGTCTGGCTTTCAAAAGGGTGGGGTACTGCTTGACCCTCCATATAAGGAGCATCCTCTCTTGCTTTATTCACATGAACATAACATGTCAGGCAGAATGAGATGCCCTTTGGCGGTGTGTCCCACAATGCACTGCTATGCTATCGTGTTCCAGCATTCAAGGAAATGCAGAATGACAGGTTCATAAGGGGACATACAAAAAAACAAGAAATTTTGCTAGCTGTTATGTTTTCTTTAATTGTACAGATGCTTCACACTTAAGCATGCTGTTAATAACATTATCTTTCTTATTGTTCTTAAAGATTAATATTGTTCACCAGCCCTTATTGGTCTTCTTATCTTTAAAAAAAAATAAAAGCAGTGCAGTGGTAATGAGTCTGTCTCCCTCCCTATGCCTCCTGTATTCAAAATGAAAAGAGATAGGAAACACTGTGCTGCATTACTCCTTCCTAAAATGAAAAGGTATAGAGAGTAAATAATAGCAATCGCTTGATATGCAGAAGAGGTATAGGTAACCAGGTTACCACTTTACTGATATCTGCAGAGAAAAAAGGGGGTATTAACAACCCCACACATTCCATGGGGAATAGACAGACACACTTCTGATATAATGAAATATTATAAAACATCAAGTGAAATAACCATAGGCATAACTATAAAATGTGCTCCCTCTTGCCAAAGTTGTTTCTGGTGCATCCATCCCCCACCCCCTTCCCAATAACATTTTGGTTAAACCAACACTGCTGTTTCTAGGCAATATGACTCCCGGTGCGAATAGTAAAAATGTGCCCAGAAATACTTTAAAAATAAAGAATTTGCTCAAGCCTATGGCGTGCACATTCCGAAAAAATCCTGTATGGCCTCGCTGCAAGGGGTGTGGCATTACAGGAAAAGAATACCTTATACCCCAGTTTTGCAACCTGCACACCCATACATTGGCTGCCACAGGAAAAAAAATCCTGACTCACTGTCCTTTTTTTGTCATGTTTCCTCCTTCTAATTACACTTTATGCCACACACCATCATGCCCCGTACTCATTATGCCACACACCATCATGCCTCTTATGCATTATGCCACACACCGTAAGGTCCCTTACACAGTTTGCCACACAACGTAATGCCCATTACACATTATTCAACACACCTTAATGCCTATTACACATTATGCCATAAATTGTAATGCCCATTATATATGGGATGCGATCAGCATCCCGTGATCAGGATGCCACTGTTCAATATAACCATGCAAGAATCCCAACTGTGGCACCAAAACTCCGAAACACATCAGGATGCTGATGCCAGAATACTGACAGCTGACATCCCAAACGTAAGTATGCCAGGATAGACTCAGGCCCGGGAAGGGGAAGGAGGGATTAGGGTAGGCACTAGTAGGGGACTTAAGTTTAGGCTATGGAGGGGTTAGGATATACACACACACATATATATATATATATATATATATATGTATGTTACCATCATAAAAATATATTTAATGCAGCTTTTCAGGGCTTCTAAGATCTAATGTGACAAAAGTTCATTAAAAGTGCTGAAAACGTTGACTTTACAGACACTGCACTAATTATCTTTATTCAGCTGGTTGGTTTTATATATATATAAAATGATATACCAAACTTTCTAAAACACATACCAGTAGGCAGGCATGGCTACACTGTTTTGAGGAAAAGTTATGTTCCGCACAGAGTGTGTTTTTCTCCTTTTGTTCGGACCTTGTGTGACCCCTTGCTGTTTATCCTGTATGTTCGATTTGTGTTTCACACTACTCTTTGTGTGCTTTCCTTTACGTATTTTATATTGTTAACAGCTAAGGTGCTACACTTCTCTAGATGTATATATTTGGAAAAGAAGGGAAGGAAAAGGCTAGAGATTCTGGGTGCACTCTAGGGTGTATCACGTGGTCCGTTAACGGACCACGTGATACACCCTAGAGTGCACCCAGAATCTCTAGGTGCACTCTAGGGTGTATCACGTGGTCCATTAACGGACCACGTGATACACCCTAGAGTGCACCCAGAATCTCTAGCCTTTTCCTTCCCTTCTTTACCAGGCATGGCTACACTGCCTGACTGCAGCTCTTTATTTCTGTTCTTTTCACAATAGGCATGCCCCTAAGAGCTTCAGTCCTTTTCTGTGTCTCCATGCAGTACTCCTGAAGGCAGAGGAGGCTTCCGCAGTGACAAGACGCCCCAGTGAGGTCTCAGCTGAGTCAGACAGCACCCACTCGCAATGGTGTGGGTCTTGCTCTCCGTAGCAGCGCTGTGCTTTGTCTTCACACCGCATGATCTCCCTCTTCCTGGTGCCAGGCTTCCTAGGAACATGCAGAAGTAACCCAATGGTGACGCTTCCCACAGACCCTGGTGGTGTTGGCTCCCCCAAGCCGCTGCTGGGTCTGTGGGACCATTGTTACGCCACTGGAAAGAACATTTAATTAAGAATAAAGCCAATATCTGTGGCAGCGGGGACCCGACGGGGTGCAGGTATCAGCAAGAACATACACTCTTGTCAATGCCTGTGCAGGGGGAGCCACGTGGTGGAGCGGGGGCATACTTTTCAGATGAGGGAGGGGATCGTTAACGAAGTGCGGGAGAACGCATCGTTAATGATGTTGAATACAAAATTATCTTTTACTTACTCGTCTAGTGTGTATGGTGGGGCTTAACAGTGTCCAACATCGCAGACCCATACTATACATGCACACTATGGATCGGCACATGTTCGCAAGTACTGGACATCGGTACTTCACAGCATATACTGCAAATCCTATTGGCCCTGATTTAGGCTCTGCCAAAGCAATATCTAACAACATAACAATTCCTAATACACAAGAATAGAGAGTACTGAGTGGGATAGTCAGTACTATCCCACTCAGTCCAGAATGAGCATATATACTAGAAATAAAATAGGATCTAAAGTAAGTAGCTTTCATTCTGATCGATTTGAAAAGTATAGTTGGTTAGAATATAGCCCAGCAAAGGACACAGCATTGTGTTTTTACTGCTGTCTCTCCCCCGGTAATAATACAGCAACCAAAAGTCACACTTTTAATAAGGGTTTCAGAAACAGTCCACACTGATCAGGCTAGCAGCCCTATAAGGCTCTTGCACAGCTGAAAGCCCTGATTAGCCCTCTGTGAGGCCAAAGACCTGAACTGGGCCTTTATCCAGCTTTTCCAAAAACTGGAAAACCCTGCTGGGGCAGCGCCGCAACACAGGAATGTCAGCAGTGCTGACATTCCTGTGCTGCGGCGCTGCCCCAGCAGGATTCTCCGGCGCCCTGAGAAAGGTGTTCCAGGTACTCCCATTGGCAGCGCCGTCTTCTTCTTTGCTGCGGTGCTGCCGCATCAGGAGTCCAGGCGCCCTTTGAAGGGCATCCCGGGCACTTCCGCCTCGCCGGTGCACTTAATCGCCTTGCCGGGCACCAGCACAGTGAGCCCTCTGCGTTCCCCGGTAGCCGCCCAGTGGTTGAAAGGCAACAGGGGACACCAGGGATTGCGTCGGCCGGCGGTTGCTTAACAACCAGGAGACTCTGGGCGGAGCGCGCCCAGCCACCTGTAGGGAATTATAATTACAGGTGGGCTGGGTCCTCAGGTGGGGGCTGATAGGGTGGGCTATCCCTCTTAAGGGATTCAGCCCTGCTCAACCCCGCCGGTGATATTGGTGATTCCAGAGAGTTCTCTGGTATCTTGTCCTGTCTTGGTCTGTCCCGGTCCTTCTTGTCAGAGTCTTGTCGGGGTCATGTCAAGTGTCTTGTCCTGCTTCAGTCCTGGTTCTGTCAAGAGTCTAGTCTTGCTGCAGTCTGGGTCCAGTCATCGTCCAGTCACTGTCCTAGTCCAGTCTCTATCCTGTTCTGGTCCCATCCTGATCCGGTCATGTGTGGGTCCCGTCTCGGTCCGGTTGTGGTCCAGTTATTGTCCAGCTGCCATCCTGCTATGGTCACCATGCAGCCGTGGTTCAGCCGTTGTCCAGCTGCCATCTTGCTGCGGTCACCGTGCAGTCATGGTTCAGCCATTGTCCAGCTGCCATCTTGCTGCAGTCAGTGTCCAGTCCTGTTCCGGTCCCGTCTTTTTCCGGATCTGGTTCCATCTTGGTCAGTGCAGCATCATCCAGTCCTGCCAACTCGCTCCCGTTGTGCCCGTTGCTATCCTTTGCTGCCGGTGTGTTCGGTCCGTTCACATAAGTGCTCCAGTGGAGCCTGGTTCTTTATTCTTTATTTCTGCGGGCAAGCGACCCTTCTTCCTAAGTTATTATTGTCATTGTCCTGGTTCAGCTCTCCGTAGTTCGGAGAGGCCCACGGCTGTGGGTTCACACCTGTCTTGGGGTACCGTTACTTTAAGTGTACTATTTTGCGTTGGCGTGTGTTTAGATTGGTGGCGCCCCGTTGTTGCTTTGTCCGTTGCCTGTGACTCGGTCACACTCCCTGTCCTTGGCCTGGTGCCGTTAGCCAGGGTGTCCTGTTCAGCTAGCGCCTGTAGTTAGATCCTCCTCTTGATCCTATCTCTGGCGGTCGCCGTAGACTTGTAAACACCTTAAAACCTGGTTGCATCGGGGTCGGAGCGGGCTTAACTCGCTCCTTCGAACGCGGCGTCTACAGGGGAAGCCGAGCCATCCGCAGTCTACGGTCACCTGCCCGAGAAGGCCAATAGAGTCAGAGTAGGGTGCGCCGTGGCTGTCCTAAACAGCGGTCACGGCTGAGGGCTCAGCCCACCACCATCGTCCACGCGTGCCTGTCACAGTACCCCAACGGTGGGTTCACACCCAGATCCATAACAAGATGTAGAGGGGCCACTGAGGAGATCCCAATGACCCTGGAGATGAAGCCAGAAGTGACGAGACGCATATCATCTCTATGGCAATGAGAGACTTCCAGTATCATTTTAAAGTACCCCGAACGAGCTGCAGCATTCCCCCAGGGGTACTCGTAACACGGGTTGGGAACTGCTGTTCTAGAAGATAATAGATAGTATCTGATTGGTTGCCCATAGCAGCAGCCCATGTGAAATAGAACTCCCATCTTAGTAAATTTCTCCCTATGTATTTAGCCATTCATGATGGACCTCTTTAAAAGAAGGGAAACCTATTGATATACTGTTAGATGAAGGCAAGCATACTTTCCTGTCTAAACAGAAAGAACTACAATGCCATAATCTAAGTGTAATGATTTACATAGTGTTTTGCAAAAGGTGGAAAACCATTCATGGGTTACAGGGAAATAATCTTATAGTTTTGAAAGATGTTTATTTCCTAATCTTGTAAATATGCTTCAGCGATATGGGGCCTTATTCTGGTTCACTCCTTCTGGCAAATTCCTTCTTAGATGGACAAAACCATGTGCACTGTAGGTGGGGTAGGGACGTGCGGTGAGGTAAATGGCTCAAGAGTCCCTGGCAAGTACCAGAGCCAGATAGGCAAACAATGTATGAGCCATGGGGTACATACCAGCATTATACACATTTGCAGCAGTGTGTATTGCTGGAGATTCACAACTTGTGCAGAGAGTTAGATTTGGGTGGGGTTTTACTTCAAAGTGAGATCTATATTGCAGTGTAAAAATAAAGCAGTCTGAATTTTCCCTGCACAAAAACAAAATAACTCACCCAAATCTAATTCTCTCTGCACATGTTACATCAGCCCCACCTGCAGTGCACATGGTTTTGTCCATCGAAGAAGGATTTTACCAGATGGAGTGAACCAGAATAAGGCCCATCATCCTGTGATGGCAAAAAATCTCCTATCTCCTTGAAATGCTACCCCTATCTAAGTTATCGCATCCAAAATTATTAAATTCTGGCCATACACAATGTTTTACTACAAAACATTGTGGAGGAAATTTACTAATACCCCGTTCTCACTGCAGGCAAATTCCCGGGTCTAAAAAAGGAAAAGTTAAATAACTGCGCTATTTGAGGAAATAATTCACCGTATAATAATCAACAATTTATTAATCAATAAAAAGTATAATTTTATAAAAACATAATGAACATGATTAACCCCTTCCCGACATTTGACGTACATTTACGTCATGGTCGGGATGTACTTCCCGACACATGGCATAAATGTACGTCATGCCATTTAACTGTCACTGCGTCTATAGACGCGGTGACAGAGGGACGATGTCTGCTGTCCCTGACAGCAGACATCTTCTCTCATTGCCCAGGGGGGGCAGCGATGCCCCCGCCCATCGGCGATCGCTGTGATTGGCTGTTCAATGTGAACAGCCAATTACAGCGTTTTCTGTGTACCGGCGAATAACGTTCGCCGGTGACACAGGGATCGGTGGTGATTGGTGCTGTTAAGTACAGCACCAATCACCACCGGGTGTAAGGGTGTCACTGGTGGTCACCCCACCTCACCCCACCTGCCCCCAAAGGCTGTGATTGGTCCGTCGGACCGACAGACCAATCACCGCCAATACACCTCAAATGAGGTAACGGAGACAGCCCTGCCGCCGCCATTCCGGTCAGGAACAGCGTGCAGAGCGATCTCCGTGCCCATCTGTGCCCTATACTGACCTGATCAGCGTTGGTGTCATCCGTGCTGCCAGCTATTGGTGCTTCCTGGTTGCTTCCTGGTTGCTCTTGCTTCCTGTCAGCGTCATTGTGTCAGAGATATATATATTGTGTGCTATAATTTTGTATCTGCTGCCCCCTGCTGACCCCCTTTTGTGCTGATCAGTATAAACTAACTGATCAGCACCTTTTTTGGGGTGCAGAGTTTTTTTTTTTTTTATATATATACCCTGTCAGGTTGCACCCACAGTTGTGTGCCTGCTGCCCCTCACTGCTAATCAGTGTTGCATCACTGATCAGCAGTTTTTTTTTTTTTGGGAGAGTGCTGTGGGTTTTTTTTTTTTAAATTGTTTTTACACCCACGGTGCTTTTGTGGGTGTCCTGTGGCCGCTGAGCGCTGATCAGTGACGTACATCACTGATCAGCATTTTTGGCACAGGGTTGATCAAATTTTTTTTTTTTATCAAATTTCTGTTGCCTTTGACTCATCAGCAGTTATTTTTAATTTTTTTTTTTTGGAGAGTGCTGTGGTTTTTTTTTTTAATTGTTTTTATACCCACGGTGCTTTTGTGGGTGTCCTGTGGCCGCTGAGCGCTGATCAGTGACGTACATCACTGATCAGGATTTTTGGCACAGGGTTGAACTAATTTTTTTTTTTTTTTTTATCAAATTTCTGTTGCCTTTGACTCAGCAGTTATTTTAAATTTTTTTTTTTGGAGAGTGCTGTGGTTTTTTTTTTTTAAATTGTTTTTACACCCACGGTGCTTTTGTGGGTGTCCTGTGCCCGCTGAGCGCTGATCAGTGACGGACGTTACTGACCAACATCTGTGCTCAATTTTTGGCGCAGGAGCTTTTTTTTTTCTCTTACACGTGTTAAAGCACTACATACACACTACATACCCCCCGTGTTGAAATAAAGTTTGTACCCCCCCTACACTATACACGTGTTGAAACACTACACTTAAAAATAATAAAAATGTCCCAATCATCGCAACGACTGTTTTCAGCGGAGGAGGCATATGCCCTTCTTGCCTCTGACACTGACACAGCCAGTGAAGTAAGCGATGAATTGGCATTTGTCTTAAGCTCCTCTTCCTCCTCTAGTGATGAGGGACCCCCTCAAAGACGCCCCCGTAGAGCAGCTGAGACCCCCCCCCCCAATGATTGATCTCGTATGGACCCCACCACCAGACAATTTTGAGCCCCAGGTTCCTGAGTTTTTGGCCAACCCAGGAATCCAATTTGATAGTACAGGCCTCAAAGAAATTGACTTTTTCAAAGTCTTTTTCTCTGATGATTTTATAAATTTAATGGTGGACCAAAGTAATTTATATGCCCAGCAGTTTATTGCCCAAAACCCCACGTCATCATTTGCTAGGTGGACCCCTGTAGATGCAGTAGAGATGATGACGTTTTGGGGTCTGGTGTTACATATGGGCATAGTTAAAAAGCCAGAAATTAGGCAATATTGGAGTACAGATGTTCTGTACAGCACCCCACTTCATCGTATGGCCATGACCCGGACTCGTTTTGAGACGATCCTTAAATTTTTGCATTACAACGATAATGCACAGTGCCCACCCAGAGATGATCCCACCTTTGACCGGCTATTCAAAGTCAGGCCGGTCATTGATCATTTCAGCGCCAAATTTGCCGAGATGTACATCCCCGAAAAATTCATTTGTGTAGACGAGTCACTTATACATTTTAAAGGAAGGGTTAAATTCCGCCAGTACCTTCCCAATAAGAGGGCAAGGTATGGCATAAAAATGTATAAGCTGTGCGAAAGTACCTCAGGGTACACCCACAGGTTTAGGGTATATGAAGGGAAGGACACAAGAATTGAACCGCCAGAATGCCCCCCCTCCCTCGTAGGTGTTAGCGGAAAGATTGTCTGGGATTTAGTGCACCCCTTTCTGGATAAGGGTTATCACCTCTATGTGGATAACTTTTACACCAGCATCCCCCTGTTTAAGGCCCTTGGTTCAAGAGGTACAGCAGCTTGCGGTACTGTGCGCAAGAACCAAAGAGGCCTCCCAAAAAACGCACGTTGCCCAATTACGGAGAAAGGGTGAAAGCAGGGGAATATGCACCGAAAATATGTTGTTGGTCAAATATAAGGACAAGAGGGATGTCCTTATACTGACAACAATTCACTGAGACAGTACCACCTCCGTCCCTGTACGAGGTACCAGTACCCACACCTCAAAACCTATTTGTATCCTAGATTACAATAAGTACATGGGCGGAGTGGATCTTTCAGATCAGGTACTGAAGCCGTACAGTGCCCTGCGGAAAACAAAAATATGGTATAAGAAGCTGGCCGTGTATATCATCCAGATGGCACTGTATAACGCTTACGTACTATTCCGTTCTACCAGCCAGACGGGGACATTTATGCACTTTCAAGAGGAAGTCATAAAGGGCCTAATATTTGGGAACCAGCAGGCAGAGGGCCCCAGTACTTCTAGTACTGGCCCCAGTACTTCTAGTACTGGCCCCCGTATTGTATCAGGGCAGCATTTTCCTAACGAAATCCCCTCCACTGGAAAAAAGGGCAGGACACAAAAAAGGTGCAAAGTTTGCTATAAAAAGGGAATACGAAAGCAAACTATTTTCCACTGTGAAACTTGCCCCGACAAACCCGGCCTATGTATGAAGGAGTGCTTTAAAATATACCACACATCTATGGATTATTAGGTTCATCATTTCACCGTGCTTCGGGGGTCTTGCTAATGCGACATAGCACCCACCATTCATTCCACCAGAATGTGTGCTGCAAAATCCAAATATCACTCCTTCCCTTCTGAGTCCTGCCATGCACCCAAATGGTATTTTTTGGTCACATATGAGGCATTGCCGTACTCGGGAGAAATTGGGGCACAGATTTTGGGGTACTTTGTCTCCTTCATTCCTTGTGAAAATGAAAAATTTTGAGCCAGAACTGCATTTTTGTGTAAAAAAATGTAATTTTTCATTTTCACAGCCCAGTTGTACCAAAATTGGTGAAACCCCTGGGGGTTTGAAATGTACACTATACCCCTAGATGAATTCCCTGAGGGGTGTAGTTTGCAAAATGGGGTCACTTGTGGGGGGGTTCCACTGTATTGGTGCTTCGGGGGTCTTGCTAATGCGACATAGCACCCACCATTCATTCCACCAGAATGTGTGCTGCAAAATCCAAATATCACTCCTTCCCTTCTGAGTCCTGCCATGCACCCAAATGGTATTTTTTGGTCACATATGAGGCATTGCCGTACTCGGGAGAAATTGGGGCACAGATTTTGGGGTGCTTTGTCTCCTTCATTCCTTGTGAAAATGAAAAATTTTGAGCCAGAACTGCATTTTTGTGTAAAAAAATGTAATTTTTAATTTTCACAGCCCAGTTGTACCAAAATTGGTGAAACCCCTGGGGGTTTGAAATGTACACTATACCCCTAGATGAATTCCCTGAGGGGTGTAGTTTGCAAAATGGGGTCACTTGTGGGGGGGTTCCACTGTATTGGTGCTTCGGGGGTCTTGCTAATACGACATAGCACCCACCATTCATTCCACCAGAATGTGTGCTGCAAAATCCAAATATCACTCCTTCCCTTCTGAGTCCTGCCACTTTTTGGTCACACATGAGGCATTGCCGTACTCGGGAGAAATTGGGGCACAGATTTTGGGGTGCTTTGTCTCCTTCATTCCTTCTGAAAATGAAAAATTTTGAGCCAGAACTGCATTTTTGTGTAAAAAAATGTAATTTTTCATTTTCACAGCCCAGTTGTACCAAAATTGGTGAAACCCCTGGGGGTTTGAAATGTACACTATACCCCTAGATGAATTCCCTGAGGGGTGTAGTTTGCAAAATGGGGTCACTTGTGGGGGGGTTCCACTGTATTGGTGCTTCGGGGGTCTTGCTAATGCGACATAGCACCCACCATTCATTCCACCAGAATGTGTGCTGCAAAATCCAAATATCACTCCTTCCCTTCTGAGTCCTGCTATGCACCCAAATGGTATTTTTTGGTCACATATGAGGCATTGCCGTACTCGGGAGAAATTGGGGCACAGATTTTGGGGTGCTTTGTCTCCTTCATTCCTTGTGAAAATGAAAAATTTTGAGCCAGAACTGCATTTTTGTGTAAAAAATGTAATTTTTAATTTTCACAGCCCAGTTGTACCAAAATTGGTGAAACCCCTGGGGGTTTGAAATGTACACTATACCCCTAGATGAATTCCCTGAGGGGTGTAGTTTGCAAAATGGGGTCACTTGTGGGGGGGTTCCTAACTTTAAGCATCTTATGGTGCCTAGAAACCTACATGGTGCCTAAAAAATAATCTCATAAAAAGGAGGCTCCAAAATCAAGTAGGTGCTCCTTCTATTATGAAGCCTGTGGTTTGGTCAACGTGCACACTAGGGCCACATATAGGATATTTATGAAAACAAAAGAATTGGGGGAATCAATTTTTAGTCACATTTCTCTAGTAAAATCTACTGTGTTCCTCAGAAAAATGTATTAAAATTGCAAATCTGCAAAAAAAATGAAATTTTGAAATTTCACCTACACTTTGTTTTAATTCCTGTGAAACACCTAAAGGGTTAACAAACTTCCAAAATGCTGTTTTGAATACTGTGAGGGGTGCAGTTTTTGAAATGGCATCATTTATGGGGGTGTCTCACATACAAGTCCCTCAAAGTCACATCAGAACTGAACTGGTCCCTAAAAAAATCAGTGTTTGAAATTTTCTTGAAAATTTGAGAATTTGCTATTCATATTTTAAGCCTCCTAGTGTCCAAAAAAATTAAAAGGAGGTTGAAATAATGATGGCAACATAAAGTAGACATATGGTCTTTGTTAGTTATTAACTATTTTGAGTGGTATGATTATTTGTCTCACAAGCAGAAAATTTAACATTTTGCAAATTGCAAAATTTTCAATTTTTTTTACGACATTTTGGTATTTTTCACAAAAAAACACAGACTGTATCGACCAAAATTTACCACTAACTTGAAGTACAATGTGTCACGAGAAAACAATCTCAAAATCACTGGGATAAGTAAAAGAAAAAAAAAGTTATCCCCACTTAAGTGATACATGTCAGATTTGAAAAAAAGGGCTCTGTCAGGAAGGCAAAAACAGGCTGCGTCGGTAAGGGGTTAATGTATACATAATAAAAAAATATTTACTAAAGAATGCCAATATGTGGCTGGCTGGTAGTGCAAATGTGCAAATTGCAAGTGTGTTTTAGTAGCCCCACTTGATTCTGGGCAAGGTTTTTTTGGGATAGTGCACCCCACTTATCCTTTTGGTATGTGAATCCTGTTGGTGTTAACTCCTTAGACACTCAAAATGATAACTCAAATCTTAGTAAATTTCCCCCTGTGTGTGTGTGTGTGTGTGGGGGGATGTATGAACCAGCATTCAGTGCATATGCGGCACTTAACGCTAGTTAGGGTTACCAACTCATCCCTTTAATTCGGGACACATATTAATTACACAGGTTATGTGGCAGTTTAAAACCAGGTGAAATGGAGTCTTGAAGTGAGGCAGTTTAAAACCAGGTGAAAGCCAGCCACAGAACCTGTGTAATTAATGTGTCCTGAATTAAAGGGATGAGTTGGTAACCCTAACGCTAGTTAACTGTGTTTTTTAGTTTTTTTAAAAACATATTAATTGTGCAAACGTGTACTAGGGGCAACCCAACACTTGGTGCTGCTGTCCCCTTGAAACCTCCCTACGGTGCGAGCGTTGTATGACTGCCTGCCAGGAATACAGTACATCGCATGTTAAATCGTCAGTGTCTGCTTCCCCAGCCCTTTACTACCATTGTCCTATCCTTACAGCAGGGACAACGCTAACCCCGCTGCTAGCTCCGGTCTGCGCAGGAGATATCGAACGTTCCCAGAAAGGCTGGCCACGGGGGAAGAGACAACACATCAGCATGAGCTTTATGCACTGTCTGTTCCACAGGACATCGTCAGAGGTGGGGAGTTTGTGCTCTTCCACTTCGGCGGACAAGATGTTAATATATCTTGTCAATGTTCCCTTCCAGCTTCACCTCTAATGAGGCAAAGCAGGAAGTGTTATAGTGGCGTGATAAGCACCATTGCATCCTCAATAAATGGAAAAGTGCTTTCAATACTTAGAGACTTGCATAGTTTTGTGGCAAACATTGCCACTGCTTTTTTTTTATTATGGAATGCATATGGATGAACAGCAGTGGGGATGCTCATATTTTGACTGCTGGGATACTAACCGCATTCCATTAGCACTCTGTCAGTTATCATACACCAGCGCTCCTTCTTGTTCACAATTGATTGATAAGGAAGCGATATTCCAATCAGGTGTATTTTCAGAACCTGAAACAATACAAAATGCCTCCACACACACCCTCACATGAATGAAATATGAGGTGAAATGGAGGCAGTTCAGACAGATTGGTGCAATACGTCTGGTATTAAAGGGGTTAACAATTTATTCGTTTAAAAACACTCACAAACATATGAGGTAAATAGGCATGTAAAGCAAATCCCATATGGTAACAACTGCTGGGCTAGTGTCCCGTGAAAGTTCTTCTCACCACCAAGATGTCATATGGTGCGGAGTAGAAGGTGTCCGATAGCCGGCTCAGGATACCTCAAACCCGTCGGGGAAATGGCAGCAGCAGAAGTCCACAGCAGGGGATCCAACACACTAAAGTGTTTGAGGTATCCTGAGCCGGCTATCGGACACCTTCTACTCCGCACCATATGACATCTTGGTGGTGAGAAGAACTTTCACGGGACACTAGCCCAGCAGTTGTTACCATATGGGATTTGCTTTACATGCCTATTTACCTCATATGTTTGTGAGTGTTTTTAAACGAATAAATTGTTAACCCCTTTAATACCAGACGTATTGCACCAATCTGTCTGAACTGCCTCCATTTCACCTCATATTTCATTCATGTGAGGGTGTGTGTGGAGGCATTTTGTATTGTTTCAGGTTCTGAAAATACACCTGATTGGAATATCGCTTCCTTATCAATCAATTGTGAACAAGAAGGAGCGCTAGTGGTTCTGTAATCTCGTTTGTATATCTTGTATTTTTTGGTGGTGGGTGTCAAAACACCATCATTACAGTAACTTAGCTGCATACCTTTAGTTTTGCGCTTGGATTCTTAAATCCATTTCTCAGAGTTATCATACACCTCAACATTTTCCTCCTTTCTTTTTTTTCACTTCAATTATACAAAATATTTTCCTTATTTTCTCCTCCAAATTCCATGAAATTTATTCATCCAGCATGAGCCCTGCAAAAGCCCCAAGCAGGGGCTGGCTGGCAACTTTTAGCCTGGGGGGCAAGTCCAGAGCACTGGCTCATAAGTAACAGGGCATCATCGATGGAGAAAAAAATAAAATATTGCCGCAAATGGGCGTAGAATAATTCAGTAAGACGGCGGAGCTACGATTGCGACCTTGCTCCATCAAAGGTGAGGTGTGGGGGGTGCTGAGGGCTAGGGAAACCCCCTGCTCCCCCTGTATGATAATAGCAGGACACCACAGGCTGATCCTCCTGCATAATCATAACAGGGCACAACAACAATAACAGGACTCCTCAGGCTGCTCCCCCTGCACAACAACATCAGGACTCCACAGGCTGCTCCCCCTGCACAACAACATCAGGACTCCACAGGCTGCTTTTTTTAGTTATATGCTCACCTGCTTACAGTAGGCTGCTTGTGCCTTTCTCCCTCCGGGTCCTGCTGCAGCTCCCCGCCTCTCTGCCCTCCTTGCGCAGCAGCCACAGGCTCAACACCTCTGCTCATCCTCCGTCTGCAAAAGATCCTCTACAGACGCATGGGTGGGTGGCGTCAGCGTCCTGATGTCCCCACACAGCATCTGTCACGGCCAGTAATCCATGTAGCCCTGGAGGCTGGCGGCCATGTTCCTGTAAATGCGGCCATGTTTTGAAAGCCGGCGCCGCAGGCTACAGGAACATGGCCGCTAGTAGTGCGGCCTGGGGGGCACATGGCACCCTGCCCCTGGCCCAGCCCGCCCCTGCATCCAAGCTGTATCTTTGGACTAAGGGGCCAATTCAGACCCATTAATTTGGTTCCGAATTCATCCCTGTCCCTGATGGTCAGGGTTTATGCATGTGCAAACCCCTTGCTCTGGGAAGGGAGGGCCAGGGGCGGACAGGAGGCAGCATCAGGGGAACACCATGCTGCAAAATAAAGCTGATTATGGGCGTCATCCATAAAAACGCTGACCGTTCCCCTGAGAATGCAGGTGTGGTGATACAATGATCTCTCTGCCCTACTCATCTTCTCTCCCCTTCTCTCAGTTGTCCTTCTAAATCAATTCTTTCCTCTGTGGTCATTTAATGAGAGCACAGTTATGAAATGTCAACTTATTAGGCTTAGACTGAGGTTTCTAGGGGAGTATTGATTAGGCAGTTAATTAACAGCCTAATCAAAGGATGCTGCATTAACTCAGTTGTGTCATTTTGCTCAGAACAACACACAGAAAGATATATGTACAGTATAGTGGACTTGATGACAGGCATAAAACCAATCTGAACATTTTATTAAACTTTTGGCTTGAGGTGTATCTAGTCTTCAGATGTCTCTTTTTTTTTATTTAACCATAATTACTGCAATCAATAAACCCTTTCTATATTTTATTAGTTTTGACATTGATTTTTATTTTCTTAACTCCACCTCTTTTCTTTAACATATTTAATTATCTCTGCCACCATTTCTCTTGCTTCCTTTTTTCTTTTCTACTTTCCCCAATAATCTTGCAGTCTGTAACACACTACGTCAATCTCTATACACTATCTATCTCTTTATGTATTTTTCTATTCTCATTATTTTCTAGCATCATGCACTGTTCATCTGTCACCCAGGCAACAGTGGTCATGAATTGGCTTGCAAAATTACCAATGATTACAGTGCAGGGTGTGTGCAGCCCACGTGCTCAGGCAGAGACTGCATGGGGAGAATAATTACATTAAAATTAAATTAAACTAGAAATCATTGTACATCAACAATATATTTAAAATGACAGCAGCAGCATTCATGCCATTCTGTCCTTCACAGAAGTACAAAAACGCAGTGTAACATATTTAGGGTATAATTCAGACCTGCTGGCTAGGCTGCGTATATTCCGTGTCTAGCAAGCAGGGAAACACCACCCTGTCGAATGCACACCCACCCACCTAGTGAATCCCGCGCTACGATGCGAGCGTATGTGTACGCATGCGGCCACATGGAGGGAACAGCATTCGATGGTCCCTATACATCAAATAATTTTTTCACCATTCAGATGCCCGCTTTCCGCCGAGTTTGGGGTGGGCGCTGAAGTCATGTGATATCAGGCACGCCTGGGAAAATCGGGCAGATACTTATCTGTGTCTGGAAATAGGCAATACCGAATTAGAATAGGAACTGGGTATAAATACCCTCATGGTTTAAGGAGTTTAAGGAGTCTCCATGCCTTGATAAAGGACCTCAGGTCCGAAACGCGTTGGCTGGGAGACTGTGGACGTTTGGACAAGATCCAGTGGGATGGTAGACAGCCTCCAGGGATGCCTGTGTGTATTCCATCTCATGCTGTGTTGTCTGCATTTGTGTATGTAGACCATACCCATCGGTGAGAGTCCAAAATCCTGTGTTCTTTTTTTCTTATATTTTTCTCTATATTTTAATAAATACTGTTTTACGCTATTGGAGGAACATTTCTATTTTACATGTTTGGTGAGGTACGAGCTTCCCTGCTGAAATTGATTGGGGAGAAAACCCGCCCCTTTAAAGGTGTATGTCTACTATCGAATTGTAGACCATCTCTAAGGGTACGGTTTAAAAAATACATCAAATACCCTAAAAAGAGTGTTGAAGGTATCTCTTCTCTTTGAGTAAGGACCTGGGATTCATCTGCAGTGATTGGAATTATTCAGAGTTATCATCTCCACTCACAAGTATGTCTGCTATCAATTAGTAGACCACAATTCAGGTTACGGTTACACACACTCCCTTCACATACAGAAATATTTATTATTGTATCACACTATTGGTTGTTCCTCTTTTTATGTTTTTTTTTTATGTAACATTTTGAAACAAAACTGAAAAGGGAGAACAGACCAGTTCTGTTTTTGGAAGCGCTTGGAGAACTGTCAGTATACCTCTTTCTTTTTGTCCATGAGAAATAGGTATATCCATACAGTTAAGCAGACAGAAGTCTGGAGTACTTGGCAAGGGACGGCCAGTAATTAATATTGACAGCCTCCTAAATGTCTTACAGTATTTATCTAGTTCCGGCCATAGCCACCAGATATGTAGCAGGGAGCATTCGGAAACATTAGATGTATATGAGGTATACCATTAAGAAATAATTTTGTATTGAGTCTCTAGGACCTGGATTGAGGACGAGCTGGAAAAAGTTTATTGAAATATTTTTAGTCAATGTTCATCCTGAGTGTTAGTTGTCAATTTAGACTGCCACACTTTAATAAAGGAAGGTAGACAGTGTAGACAGTGTTTCCAGACATAGCTGCATACCTCCCAACAGCCCTGATTTTAGCGGGACAGTCCCGATTATCAGGGCCTGTCCCGCTGTCCCTCCCACGGCCGGCAGTGTCCCGCGGTGAGGGGGGGGCTGTTGGGAGTCCCCCCTGTCGGCTGCTAAACAGCGGGGAATAAACGCTGTGCGCATGCGCACAGCGTCTATTCCTGCAGCCAGGGGGCTGGGGGCATGGCTAGAGGCTCACAGAGCCTCTGGGTCATGCCCCCATAGCGGCAAAATGGGGGCGTGGCCTCGCGGGAGAGCTCAGAGTATAGGCCACGCCCCCGAAATTAGACCACACCCCCAAAAATTGCTGCGCGCCTGCGGCGCGCATCGACAGTGTCCCGCTTCCTACTCGGGCAAAGTTGGGAGGTATGTAGCTGGTAAATAACAGATATCAAATGTCTCAGTATGGATCTGTCTAAACAGAATCATTCAAATTTGGTAGGGGTCCATCTAGGGGAGGTATTGGGAAAAGAGAGGATATAGTGCCTGAGTTACAAATATGCCCAGAAAGACCTAGAGGGAAGATAATGGGTCTGTTGAAGGTCCCGATCCGATTCCGATGCGCGTTCACGTATCGCAAGGCAGAAAGTCTTGTCTGCCTTGACTATATAGTGCAGATCTGCACTACATAGTCAAGATTGTATGCAAATCGGATATGCCTTCAGATACTATCCACGATCCGATCTGATCGGATCGTGGATAGTATCTGATGGCACATCTGACCATGTGTACACACCTTAAGGTAGGATGCGAGATGTGAGATAATTGAATGATCCAGGGGAGAGTGGAATGGGATAGGTTAGTGTGAACTGCATAATAGTAGCTTAAAAATTGAGAAGTTGAAGGCCTCCTCTAGCTCGATTTTGGATTAAAATTGCCTGAGAGAGCCAAACCAATAAATCACCCTATTAAGCCCTGTAGTGTCTTAAAATAAGAAAGTGGGATCAAAATTGGCATGTTTGTAAAAGGTAAAGGACTTTCAGGAGAACTTTCATTTTTACAGTGTTGATCTTCCAAATCCATGAAAGCTTCAAGAGGGACCATTTTGAAAATCCGTTGTAAGCCTAACAAGGAGGGGAAGAAAATTAATCTTAAAAAAAGAATCAATATTTTGAGATATATGTACCCCTAAATACTTGATATGAGAGGGATATCAGAGGAACTGGAATGAAGTCTTGAGACCCTCCACAACATTGCTAGGGGTAGAAATATTAAGGGCACCTGATTTTGTAAAATTAACCTTAAAATTGGAAACAAGACTCTGCGGAACTCATGCATAAGGTATGAGGAAGGTAATCGCAGGTTCAGATATTTTAGCAAGTAGGTCAGCGAACAGAGCTAATTCGTAATATTTTTTTTGTTATTCTTTTAATAAAAAAAGAGCAGCACACCTGGAATTATACAGCAAAGTTAGCAACATCCCATGAATTATACAGCATGCTTGGCTCACCCCTGAACTGATACAGCACAATTAACAGCCCTTGCAGTAAAAATAAAAAAAATACCTTTTCTTTCTTTTCATAAAAAAAGGGCAGCTCTCCTGGTCTAATACGGGACACATGGGGGTACCCCTGGAATTATACGGCACACATCCAGGCACCCCTGGACTGATACGTGACACATGGGGGCACCCATGGAATTATGCGGCACACATGCAGGAACCACTGGACTGATATGGGACACTTGGGGGGCACCCATGGAATTATATGGCACACATGGGGGCACCCCTGGACTGAAATGGGACATATGGGGGGCACCCATGGAATTATATGGCACACATGGGGGCACCCCTGGACTGATACGGGACCCATGTGATCTCCCCTTGACTGATATGGGACACATACAGGCACCCATGGACTGATATGGGACACATGTGCGAACCCATGGAAGTGATATGGGACACATGCGGGCACCCCTGGACTGATACAGCACACATGTGGGCACCCCTGGACTGGTAGGACATACTTGGCAGCAACTCTTTAGTAATTAAAAACAAAAACAAAATATATATATATATATATATATAATGCACCCCCCTCAGCAGTTCCCCATAGTAGCCCCCTCATTAGCAGCTGCAAGGCTAGTCATTGTGTGTGTGTGTGTGTGTGTGTGTGTGTGTGTATCAGCTGCAGTCACCTACTGTGGGGGCCCTCAGTGCCATTATATGGTGCGGGGTGCAGCAGCTGCAATGTCCGGAGATGGAGTTTCCCTGCAGTGTATGGGTGCGCCAGCAAGATTCCCTCTCCCCTCCTCAGCAGACAGCATGGACACATCCGTGCTGTCTGACTTTCACATGCGGGAGTTATATAGAGAGCTGGTCTCGTGAGAATCCAGCGCGGGATGATGACGTTTTGGACTCAATAAAATGCTGGGACCCATCAAACTCCTCGGATCCGGCCTCATATAAGGTAAGTTTGGGGGTTCGGAACTCTAGGATCCGAGCCTGCTCATCTCTAGTGATAAGGGAGGAGGAGTGATTAGGTGCCTGGCACTTTATCACCGTCCAATCAGCTTCTAACTGTCACTTTTGAAATCCTGCCTGTAACTTAATAGTCAGAGCTGATTGGCCGGTGATAAAGTACCAGGTACTGTATTACTTCTCCTTCCTTATCACTACTTTATACATCTACCCCTGAGGGTCTGATTCAGACCTGATTGCTGCTGTGCGAATTTGCACAGTGGACGATGATTGATAGATTGCTCATGCATTTGGGTGTGGTAACTGTCTGTTTCATTGGAGTTCCAGAAAACAAGCGGGGAGGGTGTGTAACATGAGCTCCAGCTATGATCAGCTGGTTTCCATCACAGCTGCAGAGAAAGGCCAGGGCTACTCAGAGCCATAGGCGAATCTAGAATTATGGTAATGGGTGGTCCCAGATCTAGACATAATAGCAGGGGGACCTTTGCGCAGCATAGCTGCCCGGTAAAAAGGGGGCATGGCCTCATGGGAAGGAGGAGTGGCATCACAAAAAGGGGTGTGGTATTAAACTTTAGACCATACACAGTAATGCCCATTACACATTGTAGCAAACTCCGTAATACCCATTACACATAAAGCCACACGCCGTAATGCCAATTACACATAAGGCCACACACCATAATACCCATTACACATTGTACCACACATCATGATGCCCATTACATACTATATAACAAACCGTAATGCCCATTACATATTTGCCACATAAGTGCTGCTTACCTACGTGCTCATTGCTAGGGGGTTCTTGCTTGATGGCACCATAGTACCCATTACACATGATGCCGCACACCATAGTACCCATTACACATGATGCCGCACACCATAGTATCCATTACACATGATGCAGCACACCATAGTACCCATTACACAAGATGCCACACACCATAGTACCCATTACACATGATGCCGCGCATCATAGTACCCATTACACATGATGCTGCACACATAATGTTCCTTACACATGATGCTGCACACATAATGCCCCTTACACATGATGCTGCACACATAATGCCCCTTATACATGATGCTGCACACCGTAATGCCCCTTACACATTAAGCCACACATTATGCGTAATGCCCCCACATACCGCCACTTGTAGCGTCCCTTAAGCAATGCCCCCAAAAGTACCACTTACTGTAAATTTTTATATGAGCCTTCGCTGCTGCAGGAAGAGATGGAGAGCGGTGCAGCTGCTTCTATGGGGAGAGGAGCAGAGCGCAGAGCAAGCTACCACTCCCCTCCTGGTGTCCCCTCTAGCCGAGTGGACATTTGAAATATTGTGCACGCTATTGTTGTGCGTGACATCGGGGAAGCACGCCGGGTGCCGGCACCACATGATTAAAGGGGGGGCGGGCTGAGGTGAAAGTGGGGAGAAGAATTGGAGTGGAAGCTGCAGGGATGACAGTCATTGACAGCTGGGCAGAGAGCAGGGGGCTGCCCGGCTGTATTCAGAGCACTGCAGGTCATGGCTGTTTGAAATAATACCCCTTTCACAACAGAAAATACAGGGATTTACCCGGGAATATGGTCCCAGGATCATGCAGGGATATTACCAGGCTGACCCCTTATACACTAGCCTAGTCCCTGCATTTTCTGGTGTGAGGGGGAGAGACAACCACTCCTCTCTCCCTACCCCCCTTTAACCAACCAGCTATATCTTCGGAACCAACTGACCCATTTACATGAGACCAGTATCATATTGAAGAACTTTTGAGTTGGCTTCCAATGATTTGGTCCTGTGAAACTGGGCTGTTTGGTTCCAGAGAAATTTGCCCTCAAAGAACATAAACAGTCATAAAATTACATTTAAGAAATGAAAAAAAAAAAAAAAACGGTTTAACCTCAATATCCCTGGAACCAATTAACCCATATGGATCCAGCCTGTATCAGATTGAAGGCCCAGCGATTTGGGTTCAACTGAGATCAACCTCGAGCTTCAGTGATGCCGAAGGGGGAACTGGCAGCCGTTGAACTGGGTGGGGGTCGGAATTAGTGGGTCCCATGTTATCCTATAGGGAAAACGTTCCAGCTTTGCCTGGCAGTATCTCCGGTCCCCAGGGGGCTAGAGACACAGGGCTGGCCTCGTTGGAAAGCCCCATCCCTCAGCTACAAAATGGGCTAATGGGTGGTCCAGTGCAGCCCCAGATTCGCCTATGCCCAGAGCCTGTACACGCCTGCACACACACTAGGAAAATCATTCGATGGTGAGTGGCGTACGAATGGATTTGGAAATATTTGCATTGCCATGAATACATTTGCAAGCCGTGCACATCTATTCGCAAGGTGGGATGTCACTCCAGCTGGGTGACATTTACCTGATCACTGGTGGCTGCAAATTAGAAGCTATGTGATCAGGTCTGAGTCAGGCCCTGGGGCTGGGATTCAGAACTGCAAGCA
This sequence comes from Crinia signifera, assembly GCF_055691185.1. Lineage (NCBI taxonomy): Eukaryota > Metazoa > Chordata > Amphibia > Anura > Myobatrachidae > Crinia > Crinia signifera. The sequence goes on along the minus strand of NC_139217.1, from coordinate 232,723,257 downwards.
CAGATCAGAAAGTTAAACTATTTCTGAAATCCTGGTTAAATAGAGTTATTACAGCCCCACAAAAGCCAAAAGGGACGGTTTGTATCATTTACAAGCTCTTTATCTCATACAATTCAGATTTGACTGATTTATACAGAGCATAGGACAGCAGCGCAGTCAGCATTTCTATCAGACTCTACTGAAAGCCAGTTATCCTGCTCAGTGATGCAAAGCCTGCATCCATGCAAAAAATCAGCGTGACTTACCCACAGGCAATACAGGATGAAGAGGGGGTAATAAATAGTGCATGTTAGGAGGGATGGACACAGATTATATCCAGCATTAGACAAATCACAATTTATTTGTATGCTGTTCACATATATTGTATAACTGAGTACATATAGTAGTTGAAGATGTTAGTGTATATATATATATGTATATATATATATATATATATATATATATATATATACACACAGTCTGATACCACAGACACAATTCAAGATGCCGCGATAGGACCAGCACATACATAAATAATAGAATTGTATTGAATGAACAAATTCCATTGAACAAATTCCATTTATTAGGAAAAATAGGTAAGGAAGCTAGGGTGTACCCATGGATGACGGGTCAGGCAGCCAGACGTACATGGAGGGGTGGATTTGGGAACAGGAAGAGAGGCGAGATTGAATTTACAGATGTAGACTAGTCAGAGCGAGTCTGAATTGTCATCCAGGGGTGCTACTGCTTCTTTTTTAGGAGAAGGGGCCGCCACACGCAACAGGCAAAAAGGAAAAAACTTTGCCGGCGGGGTAAAGCCAAACACAGAAAATCAAAGGGGTCGGAATGGGAACAGGAGTTAATGGTATTTAACCTATCTGACTATCAGCTCACTGAGGCAGAAATAGGGGCATTGAATAAGGGGCTCACATTTGTCCCCACCTACAGTGGCGTAAGTTAGTTCATGTAGCCCGGAGGCAAGATAAAAGTTGCCCCCTCCCCCATCCCAGAGAGAGGGACAATATGAGAGAGAGAGAGAGAGAATGAAAGAGAGAGAGAAAGAGAGAGAAAGAACGAAAGAGAGAGAGAGAAAGAAAGAAAAAAAAGAGAGAATGAATTCAGAGTGTCAGAGAGAAAGAAAGAATGTCAGAGAGGGAGAGGCTTTCATAGACTCACCGTCTGCCACTGCAGCATCTCCCACCCAGGTCCCGTCTCTTAGTTGACAGCTGCCACCTACCTGCTTCAGTGACAGTCACACTCGCACACTGGCTGTGTGGAGTGGACTGTCTCCCGCCCGACTCCTGGCTCTTCGTCACTATTTGACAGTGACACTGTTGGCCGGCTGGCTGGCTTGCTCAGCCTCAGGCCTCCGACTTCCGCCCCAGCGGCCGGGTGACAGGGAGAAGCGGCCGCTACTCAGAAGACCACGGGGGGAGGGGGGCTGCACCAATGCACATAAGGCTATGGGGAGGGGGCCCGCACCATTTCATGCCACAGAAGGCTATGGGGGAGGGGACCGCCCATCGCACAAGACTACGGAGGGAGGGGTGGGCACCTGCCGGCACCACTGCGCACAAGGCTATGCCCGTGCTGTGATGTATAACATAGCAGCTTGCCGCTGAATAAGTGCGTCAGGCGGCAGCGGCATTAATGAGAGGAACATTGGAGGCAATGGAGACATTGCCCCCCTTAAGCCTGGCGCCCGGCGGCAGGTAACTCCATTGCCTCCGGGAGTTCTGCCACTGCCCACCTATAAACAAAGGCCTGATCCGCCCCGCCGATAAGGGCTAGGGGATAGTAGTGTTGGATCGAGATAGGTATGTGAATGAGGTACAACGTCAACTAATGGATGACACTTGTTACAATAAACTTCGCTTTGAACCTACGGCCAAAGTGGAAATATTATTCCATTATTGGTCTTGGTTTGTCAAGTGGGTGGATAGATGAGGGGATATCGGACTTCCTTACACAGGAGTTTCCGAGAATACCCCTCATCTATATACTACCCAAGATACACAAGTCTATGGAGTCTCCTCCTGGGAGACCCATAATCTCCTCCATAGGGTCCCTGTGTCAGCCTATATCACAGTTTGTGGACTACCATCTCCAATCTGTGGTCCAAAATACACCGTATTGGCTACGGGATACCACACACGGATCTCCATGGAGACGCCTACAGCCAATCAGGGCTGAGAGCTTCTGTACCACTCTGACAGTGCGATTCTCCACAGTCAGTTCAAGGTGAGCTGCTGCAGGAGACAGAGGGACACAAAATAGGTGAAAAATTAGTGTGTACATAATAAAGTTTTACTGTTCTCTGTTTGTGTTTTTTTAAACATTCTTTTTACAGGTGGACTACAAGTCCAAGGGGGCCCATTAATGCCTCACATGCTGGGACTTGTGGTTTACCAAGTCCCAGTAGGTGGGGAGGCCTGCTGGGACTTGTTGTTCACCTGTAAAAAGCAATGGTTTATTTAACACTTTTACCCATATCAGCAGGGCAGCCGAGAGGTAGGGGGAAGGGCTGGTACTAATATTACCCGGGCCTAGGCTTGCTGGAGGGGCCCCGCAGGGGCCCTGGTCCAACCCCTCCCTTCCCCCTCCGTCCCTCCCAGGTAGCAACAGCAGCACATACTTCTACAGCATGTGCTGTGCTGACGGCAGGCTCAGCATGAGTGTCTCACTGACAGCGTGAGAGGTCATGCTGACCCTGCTGTCAGCACAGCACATGCTGTAGGTGTGTGCTGCTGCTGAGATTACAGTTTTTAGAGTTTTCTTTCACCCTCCTCTAAACATTTTGGGGGTGTGGCCTAAGTGCGGGAGGGCATGGCATTCCTCTCAGCTGCCCTGCGTATCAGCCCGGCGTCCACAGCCCACGGATGCCGTGGACAGCCCTGGATGGGTGAAGCCTGGGGTGCACTTTATCTAGGGGTCCCCACTCCCAATGATAAAATCGCATCCTATTGAATGTCACCCACAGTGTCTAGATAGATAGTCAATAGGTTGTTCCCAAAAGGTTTACATGCAATACTTTGACAGGTCAAAAGGTTGACAGGGTCAAAATTTCGACCTGAGCTTTCACCCAGCAGTCCAGTACCGGTTCCAGAGTCGTAAGTTCTCCGTTCAGGAGACCTGGTTACTATCCATAATCCTAGTAACCTTCAGTTCTGTCCTTGATGGTCAGGGCGCTCTTTATTTTGAGCAGGCCTCATTGTTATTTTCACCTTGGGTGCCTCAGTGTTACATCTCTGCTTTATTTGGTACCATTGGAGCCGTTTGTCAATTACCAGCATTTCTCAGTGCTGCATTGTGTGGCTTAGTGTTGTTTGGTTTTGTGTGGTGCACTTTTTGTGTGGTGTTATATTCTTATGTCTGCAAATAAGTCTCTATTAGTTAGCTCTTTACTGTTTTTCATGGTTTGTTACTTTATGTTATTATTATCAGTTTTAGTTAACACCCGAACCATAGCAATCATATTGTGTCTAACAATAATGCTTTTTTTCATTATTAACATTAGTAATCATAGCATCTCATTAAGGTGGTTACATATTGTTTACCTAATGAGTTCGGCACTAGAGGAATGTTGCCCCTCAAAGGTCGCCAAATCTACACTACAGTATGGCAATTTAGAGTCCTGCACAGTCCACTCCTCTTGGAAATGTTCCTTTTGTAGCTCACATAAGTTGTAAAGTATATTGCAGGTCCCTAGTACATGTGGTATGAACTTCAGGCCCACGTTAATTCCTCTCCATGAGGCAGCACCAACGTCCTTTCAGGCTGCCAAAGGCATTCTCCACCTTTAAGAAATTTAAGAAGACGCAGAAGAATGAGGACAAAGAGGTGTATCTTGTTAGACAGAAGGAGGCTAAGAAGGTAATCAGATGTGCAAAAGCACAGGCTGAAGAGAAAATGGCCCAATCAGTGGGTAAAGGGGGGAAAACTTTTTTTAGGTATATAAGTGAAAGGAGAAAAACAAAAAGTGGAATAATAAGACTAAAGACAGAGAGTGGAAGTTTTCTTGAGGGGGACAATGTAATAGCAGATAATATTAATAATTATTTCGGTACTTGTGAGTTATCTGGACGCCCGATTTTTTGATTGTATGCCTTAAGTTAAGGCATACAATCAGATACGATGCGATGCGATATCGCATCGCATCGCATCGCATGCGACCATCGGATGCGATGACCCGATTTTTCCATAGGAATCAATGTTAAAATGATTCCTATGGAAAAAGGGGTCCTTTTCATACCCCTACTATCCAAGTGGGCATGGAGTTGGATATAAACCTGTGGCGAGCGTAGCGAGCCACCGAGCCCGAAGCGTGGCGAGCGAAGCGAGCCCCGCGAGGGGACGGTATTCCGTGTCCCCTCGCGGGGCTCGCTACGCTCGCCACGCTTCGGGCTCGGTGGCTCGCTACGCTCGCCACAGGTTTATATCCAACTCCATGCCCACTTGGATAGTAGGGGTATGAAAAGGACCCCTTTTTCCCATTGAATTCCATGTTAAAATGGACTCAGTCCATTTTAACATTGATTCCTATGGAAAAATCGGGTCATCGCATCGCATCGCATCGCATCCGATGGTCGCATGCGATGCGATGCGATGTGCCCGATCCGACCCGATTTTGAAATCGGGCGTCCGGATAACTCACAAGTACCATTATTTCTGCTCAGTATTCACTGCTGAAAGAGAGGGGAAGGGGCCACAATTAAGTTGCAAGTATAGTCAGAAAACTGAGGGAGAAACAAGTACATTTACAGAGGAGAAAGTCCTCACAGAACTCTCAAAACTGAAAGTGGATAAATCAATGGGGCCAGATGGGATACATCCAAGGATACTAAAAGAGCTCAAAGGGGAGCTGGTAAAACCAATAACAGAATTATTCAACCAGTCACTAGCTACTGGAGTAATCCCAGAGGACTGGAAAACAGCGAATGTAGTCCCACTGCACAAAAGTGGAAGCAAAGAAGAGGTAAGCAACTATCGACCAGTGAGCCTTACATCAGTAGTAGGGAAATTGATGGAAACACTCTTAAAAGAAAGAGTTGTAGAATATCTCAAAACCAGCAATTTACAGGATCCAAAACAGCATGGGTTTACTGGGGGAAGATAATGTCAAACAAATCTTATTGACTTTTTTGACTGGGTGACTAAAGTAATAGATCAAGGTGGGGCTGTAGATGTAGCTTATCTAGACTTTAGTAAGGCTTTTGACACTGTCCCACATCGCAGACTGTTAAATAAACTTGAAAGCTTGGGATTGGATTCTAAGATAGTTGAATGGATAAGAGCATGGTTGCAGGACAGAAAACAGAGAGTTGTAGTAAACGGAGTACAGTCAAAGGAGGGAAAGGTTACAAGTGGAGTACCCCAGGGATCTGTACTTGGACCAGTGCTTTTTAATATCTTTATTGGTGATATTGCAAATGGAATTGAGGGTAAAATGTGCCTTTTTGCAGATGACACAAAGGTATGCAACAGGGTAGACACACCAGGAGGGGTAAAACAAATGATTGATGATCTAGGTAGATTAGAGGAATGGTCAAGAGCATGGCAACTACAGTTTAATGCCAAACAATGCAAAATCATGCACTTGGGTTGCAAAAATCCAAAGACTAAATATAGTATAAATGGCACTATAATGGAAACTACTGAGGAAGAGAGGGATCTAGGTGTCATTATTTCAGGGGACTTAAAGGCAGGTAGGCAATGTAACAAAGCAATGAAGAAGGCAAGTCAGATGCTTGGTTGCATAGGGAGAGGTATCAGCAGTAGAAAGAAAGAAGTAATAATGCCACTGTATAGGTCATTGGTACGACCTCATCTAGAGTATTGTGTTCAGTTCTGGAGGCCATATCTCCAGAAGGATATAAATACATTAGAGACTGTACAAAGAAGGGCAACTAAAATGGTGCATGGCCTACATCACAAAACGTACCAGGAAAGACTAAAAGATCTTAATATGTATACTTTAGAGCAGAGAAGGGAAAGGGGGGACATGATAGAAACTTTCAAATATATCAAGGGTTTTTTTTTTTTTTTACTTATATTCTTTTATTAAGTTTTCAAGTTATACATAACAGATAATATTATTACGAAGACATAATAAGACACAAGTAAGACAGTCAAGGAAGACTGTAATACTTAGAATAAACAAACACAAACACTTAATACATACAAGTACATGGCAGCCAAGCCCAGTTCTAATCTGATATTAGTGGTGATTAACAGGATAGGTGGAGAGGGCTTTGTCCAAATCGGACTGGGCCATCCCCACCTCCTGTTATTGGTAGCGACCCCTCTTTATATATCTTTATAGGATACTTTAGAGTCTTTGGTAGGGACATAACTCAAACGAATATATTTATAGTTCAGGGGATATTCATCCCATCTGCTTGATGTGGGAAGGAGTTCCAAGTGAGGAGGGAAGAGGAAGACAAGCTAGAGGAAGCCCAGTGCATATTAGCTGTAGCCGACTATAGTCTTAAATTCATTAACAATACAATTCTGAGTGAACAAAGTGTATTCATCCTATAATCTATACTTAATATTGTGCAACTGTGTAAGTACAATCCATTAAGGTGCGTTTGTGAGCCCTTCAAATAAGAGCAATATTGTGTCAGAATATTAATAAGCATAATAACTGTCCCAAGTAATCATCCCAATACATACATAATCCCTGTTACGAAGACAGTGTAATAAGTGAATAGGTAGATGAGTCAAAACCAACAAAAAATAAAAAATAATAAAAAAAAAGGGAATAAACAAACTATATAAACTCTTTTCGTACGTGATCAAGTCCAGCGATAATGCTAGGTGGCCTTAGTGTATATACACGTCTATAACAACAATACTTTGAATTAGCCGGTCTGTCTGGTTATCCTGAGTCATTACTAAAGCTCCAATATTTTGAGCATTTCCAGTTTCGCCAGATTGTGTCATATTTATCTAGTGTATTCCGTCCCATGTGGAGATATTTCTCCTGGCGAGCTATGTAATTTACAAGTGCTACCCATTCATTAAGCCCTGGTCCTGTTTTTGCCATCCAGTGCCTGGATATAACCACCTTTGCAAGCGCTGTCAATACTACAACATACATTTTTTGGCCCCAATCCCACCCTTGGTCTGTAAAAGTATTCAGAATGCAGCTTTTTAAAGAGAGCATTTCAGACTGAATGCCAGTTTCAGTTAACACTGTTCTCACCTCGCTCCAAAACTCCTTTACTGGTTGGCATTCTGATAACAAATGAAAGAAGGTACCCTCAGCCTTCCTGCATCTCTTACAGAGTGTTGTGGAGACTGCACCGTATTTTATCATCCTGGTAGTTGACAAGTAGGCCCTGTGGAGAATAAAAAATTGCACTTGCTGGACCCTTATTGAGTTGGTAGCTTTAGATATTGAAAGTATTGCCAGCTGCCACTCTTCTTCTTGCAATACCCCCACATTCTGTTCCCACTTAGCTTTCAAGCTATTCAAGTAATCTCTTGCTGATTCATTAAGTAATAATCTATATAACTTAGATGTAGTTTTCTTATTGCTGGAGACTATAGTTTTTTTTAACGGAGAGGGGCCAAATCTTAAGGGAGGGTCAGAGAAACGTTGAACTAATGCGCTTCTAAGTTGGAGATAGCGGAAAAAGTGCGTTTGAGGAAGGTCAAATTCTGCTTTCATTTGTAGAAACGATTTGAACCCATCCTCAAAGTACACCTGACTCAGGTAAAACACGGAGTAAGGAGCCCAAACTTCCCGTATCTGGAGTTCCTTAAGATCTCCTAGCAACCACTTGTCATCTATTGGGTGCTGTGGGTCATAGCATGTGTGTTCTATTACCTTATTTGCTTCCTTCCAAACCTTTATGGCCTGGATCACCAATGGGGGGTCCCCTATCATAGTGTGTCCCTGAAGCAATCTGGAGAAGGGTTTACAACCAGTCGTAGTTGTATTTATCAGGTCGTGAATCAAATTACCTTCCGATTCGTCCTTTATCCACTCAGTCATCTGTGCTAGTTGGGCTGCCAGGTAGTACTTCCTAAGATTTGGTACCCCTAACCCCCCCTGGTCTCTATCTCTCATTAGCGTCTCCAAGCTAACTTTGGGTCTCAAGTTTTTCCAAATAAACGATGTTATTAAACTATTAATTTTCCTAAATAGTGGCACCGGAAGAAAAATTGGGGATTGTTGAAGTACATATAGTAATTTTGGAAGAACGATCATTTTTACAAGGTTGATCCGCCCAGTTGGCGTTAAGGGAAGTTTTTTCCAGGCTTTAAATTTAAGTTCCAGATAGAGCATCAGGGGGTGAACATTCAACGGAATGTACTCCTTTGGATCCAGGGAGATCCAAACCCCAAGATACTTAAACTTAGAAACCCATTCCATAGGAAGTGTGTGTGGGATAGATGGAGCCCCCCTACAATCCATCGAAAGTATGTTTGATTTACTCCAATTAATCTTCACCCCTGACATCTCCCCGAAGCGATCTATCGCTCTCAGAACCCTGGGCAATTCCACCTCATAGTCTGCTAAGTATATTAGAAGATCGTCTGCGTACAGGGATATCTTGTCACGGCTAGAGCCTGCTTTAAGGCCCGTGAGTCCAGCCTGTTTACGCAGCAGGCACGCCAGGGGCTCTATTGCCAAGGCGAACAAGACAGGGGAAAGCGGACAGCCCTGCTGTTATGCGAAGGGGACCCCTGCCGGACCCTAACTCCGTTGCCTCAGACAGGAGTCAGCAGCTGTGTGCAGAGCTAGGCTTCACCTGGGCCCGTCTCGGCTGGGGAGCGAGTTAGGCCCGCTCCGCTCCGCTACAGGCAGGTCTTAAGGTTGGACAACACCTGCTGCTGAGGCCAGGAGAGCACAAGGGTAAAGCTAACTATACCTACAGAAGGCAGGGGAACCCCGGACGCCTGGCGTGTACTAAACGTAACAATACGTGAAGATGGTACTAAATGTAAATGGTGAACAAGGAAGCAACAATGCTACAAAGATGGGATAATATCACAACAACTGAGGGCAACAATGCCGAAGATGAAATATAAAGATAAAAGATACAGCTGGCAGCAATGCTTCTAACCAGGTGGAATATGGAGCTAGAAAGCACTGGCAACCAGGTCCTCTGATGACACTTATCTGTAGCCGGACACAGGTAAACGGGACACGGCACGAGGAACAGCACGAGGCACGACACAGAACGGGAAGGCACAGGACTGCAGAGTACTTCTGGAACCAGGAACACCAAGGCACACTAAGGTATGACCAAAGCTATAACCGGCGTCTGTTCCCAGCAGACGCCAGCTATTTATTTGAATCTGCCGCCTGTGATTGTGCTGACGTCAGCTGCGCTGACGCCGCACGCTGCTTGGAGACTCGAGAGCGTTGCCCAGCAACGCCCCGACGTCCAGCAGCCGGAACCACGGAGCCGGAAGCTCGGGGCGTTGCTAGGCAACGCCCCCGACGCTCCCCCGGCGCTCCATCTCCGCCGCCCGTCCCGGACGTGACATCACGCAGAGGCGCTCTGGGACGGCGGCGGCTGACAGTACCCCCCCCTTGAGGAGAGGTCAACCGACCTCCAAGTCCTGGTTTCAACGGATTTTGTTTATGAAATAATTCTTTTAAAGATGGAGCGTGAAGGTCCTTGTCCGGGACCCAGGACCTTTCCTCAGGTCCATAGCCCTTCCAATGGACTAGAAAGAACAAACGCCCGCGAGTGATTCTCGAATCCAGAATACTATCGATCACAAACTCCTTGATGCCTTGACGAATTACTGGGGCAGGCCTGTAAGCACGTGGCCGATGGGCAAAGAACGGGGAGTCTTATTCCTGGCACAAACGTCGCAGGCAGCTACCCATACCTTGACATCCTTCCTCATGGTGGACCACCAGACAGCTCTTGATAACAAAGATAACGTTTTATCACTGCCGGGATGACCCGCTGATTTACATTGATGAAACTCCAAAAAAATTTTTTTGCGGAGCTCAAAAGGTACAAAGAGTCTACCTTCTGGCACGGCCTTCGGAGCCGAAGCTTGTGCCAACATGACTTGATCCATAAGGCTATGAGTAACCCCAGCAATAATACAAGAGGCAGGAATAATAGACTCTGGTTGTAAATGCGGTTCTTGGACAGCGGAAAAACTTCTTGAAAGAGCATCGGCAACGACATTTTTTGACCCTGGCCTATAAGTAATAATGAAATTAAATCGGGCAAAAAATAATGTCCACCTAGCCTGCCTCGCATTGACTCTCTTGGCTGATTGGAGATATGCCAGATTTTTATGATCTGTTATGATGGTAACCTGGAACCTAGCCCCCTCCAGCCAATGTCGCCATTCCTCTAAGGCTGCTTTGATGGCGAGAAGCTCCCGATTGCCGACATCATAATTACATTCCGCTGAGGAAAATTTCCGAGAAAAAAAAGCACAAGGATGTAAGAACCCATCCTGCCTATCCACCTGTGAGAGGACTGCCCCAATCCCTACTTCTGAGGCATCAACTTCCATGACAAAGGGTAATTCAGGATTGGGATGCCTCAGAACCCCGGCGGAAAGAAAGGCTGCCTTCAACTTACTAAAGGCGTTAACAGCGGCATCGGACCAGACTGAAGGATTGGCGTCCTTTTTGGTTAATGCAACAATGGGGGCTACAATATCAGAGAAGAATGGAATAAATCTCCTATAATAGTTAGCAAAGCCCAAGAACCTCTGAGTGGATTTGAGGTTAGATGGTTGAACCCAATCCTTAATGGCCTGAAGCTTTACTGGGTCCATTTGAAAACCCCGAGGGGAAATAATGTAACCCAGGAAAGAAATGCTCTCCACCTCGAACTCGCATTTCTCCAACTTGGCATACAAATTGTTCTCCCTCAATTTTTTTAGAACTGCGCATACATGCAAGCGGTGCTGCTCCAGTGATGGGGAGAAGATCAAAATATCATCCAGATATACTACGACAAAAACCCCCAAAAACTCCCTCAAGACGTCATTAATAAAATCCTGGAACACTGCAGGTGCATTAGCGAGACCAAAGGGCATAACCAAATACTCATAATGTCCCGAATGCGTATTAAACGCAGTTTTCCACTCATCACCGGCTTTAATGCGGATTAAATTGTACGCCCCTCTCAAATCAATTTTAGAAAAAATGGATGCCTTACGAAGCTGATCAAAGAGTACAGATATGAGTGGAAGAGGATACGAATTTTTTACTGAAATGGCATTGAGCTGTCTAAAATCAATGCACGGGCGAAGGGAGCCGTCCTTTTTCCCCACAAAAAAAACCCCGGCTCCGACGGGTGATTTTGAGGGCCTAATGAACCCTTTCTTCAGGTTTTCCTCAATATACTCCTCCATCGCCTTCTCCTCAGGAAGGGATAAGGAGTATAATCGCCCCTTGGGAAGTTTGGCCTCAGGAATGAGATTAATGGCACAATCATATGGTCTATGAGGGGGCAAGACGTCTGCTTCTTTTTTGGAAAACACATCGGAAAAAGACAAATAAGGTTCAGGTAACCCAGAAACTGAGGGAGTCACCATGCGGACTGGCAGGGCTAGACAATTATGAGAACATTGCTCACCCCAACTTACAAGTTCCCCTGACTGCCAATCAAAATGTGGGTTGTGTAGTTTAAGCCATGGTAATCCCAGCACTACGGGTGTAACAGGACTATGAAAAATAAAAAAGGATAAGAGCTCGGAATGGGTAACCCCAACCTGGACCTGTAGGGGAACGGTGCGCTGTGTAATAACTCCATTGGGCAATCGATTGCCATCTAAGCCATACACCGAAATCTCTGGAGATACTGGTATGAGGGAAATCCCCAGTTCTTTGGCTAACTGGGAGTCCAGAAAATTACCCGCAGCCCCACAATCAATAAATGCCTGGCCATCCCACCTATGAATCTCAGAACAAATACATATGGGGATTAATAAAGAATTACTGGGAGATATAAGAGATAGGCCTGATAGGATGTCTCCCCGCATCCTCAGGCCTTGGCGTTTCCCGGGCGCTCAGGACAAGCATTTACCAAGTGTCCCCGCACCCCGCAGTATAAACAGAGGCCCTGAGCACGCCGTCTGGCCTTCTCCTGCGGAGATAAGCGAGCTGCGCCCAACTGCATAGGTTACCCCAGGTCAACAGCAGAATCCTCGGGGACACTGGGCAATGGCACCAACCCTGCCCCTCGCTCTGAGCGTCTCTCACGGAGCCGGCGATCCACCCTGATAACCAGCTGCATGAGATCGTCCAAGGACATTGGTGTGGGATACTGCACCAAGGAATCTTTTATTTGGTCAGACAGCCCAACCCTAAATTGGGAGCGTAAAGCTGGATCATTCCACCCTGAATCATTAGCGTATCGCCGGAATTCAGAGCAATAGGCCTCTGCCACCTGGCGACCTTGTTTGAGAGATCGAAGGTGAGCTTCTGCTGCGGCTGCCTTATCTGGGTCATCATATAATATCCCTATTGCCTGGAAAAAAGACTCCACGGACCGGAGAGCCGGACTGTCTGACTTCAGCCCAAATGCCCACGTCTGTGGATCCCCCTGGAGGAGGGAAATAACCAACCCCACTCTCTGTATTTCAGACCCGGAGGACAGGGGCCGTAACCGAAAATATAATTTACAGCTCTCTTTAAAATTAAAGAACTGATGTCTATCCCCAGTGAACCGATCAGGAAGGCTCATTTTGGGTTCTTTAACAGACATAGCCGTTGCAGGAGCTGCTCTACGAACCTCCTCCTGAGACTCAACTCTGAGAGTAAGATCCTGCAACTGCTGAGTAAGGTGGTGTAACTGTTCAGCAAAAACCTGGGCCGGAACCCCCGTATTGGGATCCATGCTAAACCAAGAGATACACAACCACTGTAAAGGTAATATGGTTGTGTTACAATATTATCTGGCCGGTTATAATGTTATGCGAAGGGGACCCCTGCCGGACCCTAACTCCGTTGCCTCAGACAGGAGTCAGCAGCTGTGTGCAGAGCTAGGCTTCACCTGGGCCCGTCTCGGCTGGGGAGCGAGTTAGGCCCGCTCCGCTCCGCTACAGGCAGGTCTTAAGGTTGGACAACACCTGCTGCTGAGGCCAGGAGAGCACAAGGGTAAAGCTAACTATACCTACAGAAGGCAGGGGGACCCCGGACGCCTGGCGTGTACTAAACGTAACAATACGTGAAGATGGTACTAAATGTAAATGGTGAACAAGGAAGCAACAATGCTACAAAGATGGGATAATATCACAACAACTGAGGGCAACAATGCCGAAGATGGAATATAAAGATAAAAGATACAGCTGGCAGCAATGCTTCTAACCAGGTGGAATATGGAGCTAGAAAGCACTGGCAACCAGGTCCTCTGATGACACTTATCTGTAGCCGGACACAGGTAAACGGGACACGGCACGAGGAACAGCACGAGGCACGACACAGAACGGGAAGGCACAGGACTGCAGAGTACTTCTGGAACCAGGAACACCAAGGCACACTAAGGTATGACCAAAGCTATAACCGGCGTCTGTTCCCAGCAGACGCCAGCTATTTATTTGAATCTGCCGCCTGTGATTGTGCTGACGTCAGCTGCGCTGACGCCGCACGCTGCTTGGAGACTCGAGAGCGTTGCCCAGCAACGCCCCGACGTCCAGCAGCCGGAACCACGGAGCCGGAAGCTCGGGGCGTTGCTAGGCAACGCCCCCGACGCTCCCCCGGCGCTCCATCTCCGCCGCCCGTCCCGGACGTGACATCACGCAGAGGCGCTCTGGGACGGCGGCGGCTGACACCTGCCTTGTCCCTCTTGCCAACCCAAAGGCTGAAGATGTCCATCCATTAACTGTAATTCTCGCTTGAGGATTCAGATATAATAGTTGGATCCATTTTATAAACTGTGGTCCTATGCCAAAGGTCCTGAGAACAATCCAAAGATATTGCCATTCGATTACATCGAAGGCTTTTGTGGCGTCCAAGGAGGCCACTGCGGCCCTTGTTGTTTCTCCCTTCGGGGTTTGCAAATGGCTATATAATTTACGTAAATTAATGGAGGTGGTCTTACCAGGCATAAAGCCACTTTGATCTGGGTGGATTATTTTAGTAATGTGTTTATTTAAGCGTTTGGCTAAGATTTTTGCCAGGATTTTGGCTTCCACAGTGAGCACTGAGATAGGTCTATACGATTCAACTTTAGTGGGGTCCTTATCCTGTTTTAGGATGACAGTAACTTTTGCCTCAACCAGTGATGGGGGCAGTTTGCCGGTCTCAAAACAGGATAAGAATGTTTCCAATAGTAGCGGGGAAAGGCTGTCCGAGAATTTTTTGTAAAATTCTGCTGGTATTCCGTCCAGTCCAGGTGCTTTCTTTACCGGAAGGTCATTGATTGCACTTTTAATCTCGTCTAAGGTCAGTGGGGCCTCTAACTCTGTACTTGCCTGGATATCCAGGGATGGAATATCTATTCCCCCGATATAATCTTTTATCTCACTTTGTGAGCATCTGGAGTCAGAGGCATACAAGGTGGAAAAATAGTCCACAAACTGTTCCGCTATATCTGCTGTAGTATATGTCATTTCCCCATCTACTCTCATTATTGATTGGATATTGCCAGAGGGGGTCTCTGCCCTCGCTAGGTAGGCTAAATACCTGCCTATTCTATCTGAGTTCTGATAGCCCCTCCGGGCAGCACCCACTACTAATTTCATGTTCTGATCTTGAAGTGCCTCCATCCACTCACGTTGAGCAGCTAACCACTCAAGTCTAGAAGGTTCATCTTTAACCTCCAAATGTTTTATCTCTCGTGCAATACACTCTTTCTCTAAATCTGAGATTCTATCTCTACATTTACTTTTAGATTCAGCGATCTTTTTTTTCAGTATCCCTCTGGCGAAAGCTTTAAACGTATCCCAAAGTATGGCAGGCGAGGCAGAACCCTTAATCAAATTCCAGAACTCATCCCATTGTGAGGTTATTAGTTCCTCCTGTCCGAGATTCCGCAACCAATACACGTTGAATTTCCAGAACTGGTAACCTTGGTCCCAGGTCTGTGACAGCTCTAGTACCATAGGAGAGTGGTCAGAGACCCCCCTTGCCATGTAATTAGTATTAGTGACCTGGGTGACCAATTCGTTAGAGATCAATGTAAGGTCGATTCTGGAGAAGACGCGATGGGTAGCGGAATAGCAGGAGTACTGAGTACGTGCTGGATACCTATGTCTCCATATATCAATCCACCCCAAACTATGTAGAAATTCGGAGAACCCCTTGTTCCCCTGTGTCCTATCCGTATGGACCTGCCGCCACCTATCTATTGTCGGGTCCATAATATTATTCAGATCTCCCATACAAATTACGGGAACCAGGGAGGGATGCAGCAAATTCTGCAGCTTTAAGTAGCACATCGTATGAAAATGGAGGGGGAATATAAACAAACAGGAGCAGTAAGTGGATGTTATTCACTACACAGTCAATAAATATATATCGCCCCCCTGAATCAATGCGAGCATTGTTACATATAAAAGATAGAGACTTTCGTATCAGGACGGATATACCACGGGAGGAGGAAGTAAATGGAGCATGATAAGTATGGCCGATCCAGGTCTTTCTTAACGATAGAAGTTTCCCACCCGTTAGATGTGTTTCCAATATACACATTATGTCGGATTTAGTTTTTTTGAGTTGATCCAAGACTAAGGAACGCTTAATTTTATCATTTATGCCCCGTACGTTCCAAGTGATTAATTTAACCATAGACTTGGTTTAAATGGTTTTAATCAATTAGGGACCATTCATCCACACTTGCCCTCCCCCCGTGTATATCTATCCATCCTTTCACCAGAGGGGGGGTCGCCACCACTAGACTCTTTCTGGGCCTGGCTGTAATACAACAAAACAATCTAATTACACAGTACAAAATACATAATACAATAAACCCTCCTCCCCCCCTCCCCCCCTCCCTGTATACCATCCCCTAACTGGCATACTTAAGATACCCATAGGCACCCCCCCCCCCCCCCCCCCAAAAAAAAAAAAAAAAAAAGAAAACAATATCCTGTTGTTGGGCTGTAACAACTAAGATCCCTTAACCACCAAGGTAGGGGGGAGCCCTTCGACACTTTAAATTTTAATTTACTAATGAATAGTACTAGGTTGTGGCCATTTGCTTGGGGCCAGGAACCCTTTTATCAAGCCACTTGGCTGCATCTTCTGGGGCAGAAAAAAATTGAGTCTCTCCATCATATATTATTCTGAGTTTTGCTGGAAAAGTCATGGAGTATTTTATGTTACAGTCTCGCAAACGTCTCTTGATGTCCATAAATTTTGCGCGGCTCTTCTGCACTTCCATGGCAAAATCCGGAAAAACTGATATTTTGTTTCCGTTGTATTCCAGCTGACCCTTTGAACGGATTAGACGGAGTATTGTATCTCTGTCCTGAAAATTTAAAAATTTCGCGATGAGGGTGCGCGGGAAAGCGCCAGGAGGGGGAGGCCTAGAGGGGACCCGGTGGGCCCGTTCTACTGCAAAGTGGGATGAAAAAGCTGGTTTGCCAAACGCCCCCATCAGCCATTTTTCCAAAAATTCAACAGCTTCATTACCCTCAACCTGCTCAGGCAGTCCCACAAATCGCAGATTGTTCCTGCGTAGCCTGCCTTCAATTTCTGACATTTTAGATCTCATTTCAAGCATCTGTTTAGACAGGCTGTTCACTTTTGTCATGTAGTTTGTACTGAGATCCTCGAGACTTGAAATCCGGCCTTCTACCTCATTAATTCTTTCATTAATGACTTTAAGGTCAGTTTTAATCTCCTGAGTCTCCAATTGAACTAAATTTATTTTCTCTGTTAAGCGTTGTTCGCTATTGGAAATAGCTTCCAGGATTTGATGCAGTGTATTGTCTGGGGGCCTCTGGGGACTCTGGGGATTTTTATCCTTTGAAGGGGTTGAGTGGGGAGTAGAGTTAGGGGTCTGCGCTGGATTTCCTTGTGTGCGAGCAAATCGCTCTAAACGTGCAGCAGCCGTTGCATTATTTGTTTTGCCCATTGTAGTAGGACCCACACTTTATTTCTAACCCACAGGATATTTAATTAGGAGCACCACCTTGGCCTCCTTTGTCCAAGGGTGAAATATAGTAAGGTTGCAGGGGGTATCAGGGCTCCAGGCACAACCTGTCCTATAGACTCACTTATGTCTTTCAAGACTCCCTCCAGTAGGAACCTCTATTAGAATAATTGGTGCCCCTCAAAATGTCCCACTCCCACCGGGATACCTCTAAGCAGTACTGCCTGCCACTCAGCACTGCCAGAGGGGATCTTTACCATCCATGAAGTTCAAAGCAGCTTTGCCCAGTGTCCTTGGACAGCCGGTGCAGGTTCCAACAGGGGGAATGAAGGGCCAGCAAGGAAGTAGTAATAATATCACGGCACTTCCACCCACAAACAAAGTTACCTCTCTGCCGTACTGCCTGCCACTCAGCACTGCTGGAGGGAGTGGTTGCCTCGTCCCGTCTGCTCTTGACTGGAAGTAAAGGCAATATCCTCAGAGGTAAAAGAGAAGGCAGCGTCGGGCATCAGGTGGATACTGGAGGATTATGTGCAGTTTGTTCCACTTGCCGTATCCTTAGATCGCCGGCCGCCTCGCGTCCCTCTCCCCCGGGCTCAGCCAGTCAGCTCCGGTTGTGCGTCCGCGTGCTGCGAGCTCACGGCACGCCCGCCACTGCACGTCACTTTGCCCCGGAAATGGTTAGTCGTCTCTGGGTCGTTCGTCTCACGGCCACCGCTGCAGGATATGCGTCGGAGAGCTCTCTTGCTCACACCTCACTCCCTACCCGCCGTGGTCACGCCCCCCAAATATATCAAGGGTTTTAACAAGGTACAGGTGGGAGACATTCTTCACAGGAAGAGGAGCAGCAGAACACGAGGACATGCACTGAAACTAGAGGGAGGAAGATTCAGGGGAAATTTGAGGAAGAATTACTTCACAGAAAGAGTAGTATATAAGTGGAATAGCCTCCCATCAGAGGTGGTAGAGGCAAATACAGTAGTACAATTTAAACATGCTTGGGATAGGCATATTGATATCCTTACAAAAAAATAAGGATCAAATATGGTTTGAGGTAACATGTTTAAAAAAGGGGCAGACTAGATGGGCCAAGTGGTTCTTATCTGCCGTCAAATTCTATGTTTCTATGTTTCTATCCTTGCCGAACTTAGAGTGTGGGTATATGACACTTGAATGAGACCTGGAGACAGCTGCACATGCTGGGTGTTCCCCTTCATTAGCCAGGCCTGGAAAGGTAGGCTGCATCCCTGACAATGTAAACTGGGATGATCCCATCCACAGTCTTGGATTTCTGTAAAGAAATACAAGAGTATGAGTATCACTTTAATTGAATGCTGAAACAGGTATGGGGGTGAAGCATATATATATTTTATCTCTCTGGGAGAAAATCCATCTGACCTGCTTGTCCTACGCAATCTTGTCAGAGTTGGCAAGAACACGAGCGTCATGGGCTCGGCCAGGTTGGCCAATAAATACTGTGAATCAGTGAAGCTAAAAAAAGGTTTGAACAATTTTTAGAACAATGAAAGGAACACTGCATTTAAAAATGAGACAGTAAAATATATGCTTACCACTGTTTATGGTCGACCACAGCCTGTAAGAGGATGGAATGCCATCCCTTCTTGTTATAATATTCAGCAGGGTTGTCACGGGGGGCAATGATGGGCATATGGGTCCCATCAATGACACCAGCACACTGGGGGTACTCATGTTGCACAAAGCCTAGGATGCTGCCATCTAGGTGCTGTCCTTGTGGCCAACAGATACACTTTTTGTATAGGGTATCCAGAATAGCCTTTGTCACCTGGTGTACAATCCTGCAGACAGTGGAGATCCTAACACTGAACAAAGAGGAGATTGTGCAGTACTCTCCTAGCATAGCATACCACCACAGCGCAATAAGCAGTCTCATCCTTGGCTGGATTGGTGCTTGGTAGTGGGTGGTCTGCATAGTAAGTAATGGGGTGAGAAGGGACAGCAGGTAGTCGAATATTGCACACAAAATGCAAAAGTAGCAGCACATTTTATTAGGGGGTTCACAGTCAAAGGGGTCTAGCACCACCTTTTGGGCGTGTCTAACACTGCCCATTGGGTGTGTCTAACACCACCAATCAGTCGTGTCCACTATTCTCTATTGGTACTCACTACAATATAAAACGTCTCTCAACCACACCATAATATCCTGCCAATTTCAGGTTTAATCTTCTAATTGCTTTGTGTAATGGTACATGCAAATAAAGTCAAAAACATATATGGATGACAGGTATGTAGTGATATGACAATGGTGTAGTACAATTAATAATGCAAAACACACATAAACACACATAAGGGTGGCCCTTGGGACGTCCAAGGGCCACCGGAGGCCCTTTAGCTGAAGCGACGTAACAGCAGGGAGGTTTTTAATAGGGTGTGCACATCATTAGGGGATGCCTCTGCACACCTAACACTCAATGTGTGCATCTATTATTTATTAATGTCACACGCAGCCGCGGCGGTGTGCGGCGGGCATACTACTCACCCGTTTGCGCCCGCCGTCGGCTAGCGTGTAGTGGTCTCCAGGTCAGCGGCAGCAGGCAGCGGCAGTCTGGTGGGCAGCAGGCAGGTGTAGCGGTATGTGCTGTACGGGCGCCGGGAGGCCGGCGCTGCCATCTTGATTAAGGGCAAATAAGCAGATTGGTCCATGTCTGAGGTTTCCGCCCATACTGACCTGACAGCCAATGGCAGCCGCCCTCTAGGGATATAGGGGATCTGCCTAGGCCTGTTCAGTGTCAGTACAAAGAGTCTCCAGAGGCGTTCACAGCTCCCAGCTGACTCCGGCTC
The DNA here is from genome assembly GCF_055691185.1 of Crinia signifera. Lineage (NCBI taxonomy): Eukaryota > Metazoa > Chordata > Amphibia > Anura > Myobatrachidae > Crinia > Crinia signifera. The sequence continues at coordinate 232,703,419 of NC_139217.1, read as the reverse complement.
TCTGACTCACCTCTCCTGACTTGGTGCCTTGCTTCCAGTGCTCTGTGTTTGGTTTCGGTTCAGCTTAACCCCATCGCTGCCAGTTCTCTCCACAGTCTGGTCTCTGCCTGCATCCCTGAGTTTCCTGGCCTAAGCTCTTCAAGCCGTCTGCTTCCAAGCAACTTCCCATTCTTCAGTCATCATCCATCTTCTTTCAGTCTTCAAGGATCCCTCATTTCCATCAAGCACATTCTCTTTCCGGATTCCCTCATTCTTCAAGACCCCAGCCTGCCGTCCTCAGTGTCCTGAACTGTCATTGTTTAAATGAACTTTTTCTTCTTCCAAGTGCCTTGCTGGCCAATCATTATTATTACCACTAACTGCCACTTAAAGAAAGTATTCAAGTGTGTATTGTTCCATTTATGAATTCTGTTATTAAACCTGCACGATTTAATCCTTCCTCCTCTGGTCCGTCTCCGGTTGCTACACACCACACGACTTCATCCAGCCCTTCAGTTGTGACAATTTATTTTTTAACAGTTTCTTATATAGCGCACACATATTCCGCAGCGCTTTACAGGGAATATTTGAACATTCACATCAGTCCCTGCCCCAGTGGAGCTTACAATCTATGTTCCCTAACACATGTACACGCACATAGAGAAATTCTAGGATTCGTTTTTTGTTGGGAGCCATTTAGCCTACCAGTATATTTTTGGATTGTGGGAGGAAACCGGAGTACACGGAGTAAACCCACGCAAGTATGGGGAGAATATACAAACTCCGCACAGTTAGGGCCAGGGTGGGAATCGAACCCATGACCTCAGTGCTGTGAGGCAGTAATGCTAACCATTACACCATCCATACTGTCCCATCTATGTCCACTGCTCATCTTGAAAAGCCTCCATGTGAAAACATCTCCATGAGGGCGGTCTCTGACCCACATCCTTTGCTTATTCGTGGTAATTATTCACATCACAGAAGCCAGAGTCTGCGAAATCAAGTATCTCAGGTATCTCCTCCGGGACAAACACAGGCATACACAGTGGTATTGCATTGGCCATGATTGCTGCAATGAGGTGAAAAGGCCAGGCAAGGCCCCCTCTCTCCCTCTCCCATCCCTCTCTCTAATTACCTCATCTTTGTGGGCCTAAAAAAAAAAGCCATTTCTAATGACATTCTCATAAAATGCAGGGCCATCCTGGGTTCAATATTAAAGGTGCCGACTCGGGATGTCCCTGCTACTGCATTTTTTGTATGAATGGGGTATAAATGAATGGAGATGAGGTCCAAGAAAAAATTGTTAGTGGTGAAGGGGGAAGGAGCACGGCCACTTCTGTATTAGCCTAGGGCAGCTGGAACCCTCTGTATCCTAACCCTGTATCAAAAGCTTTGTTAACATCAAGGGTAATGTAGATGTTATTAACTTTTGTTAGGAACCTCCATTGTTGCTAGTATACAGTAGATTGGTTCTTATGCTGCCCACACATATGTGAGATATCGAATGCAATCATTCGATTTCAGCCACATCTGGCCGATAAATCGAATGATTGCATGCATTTTTAAGATGACATTCGACGCGATGCGCAGGCACGCCATCGAATATCGCATCGATAGATATTATGAGCTGCACATAATATTTATCAATTGCAATCAGCGGTGGGTTCGGGGGGCCCGGGATGGATACCGGATAGCTGGCGGTGAGCCGGTACCTTAATGCTGGGGACCGGAGGGACTCAGCAGCAGCAGGGTAGGCATGGCGGTTGTGTAGCGTGGAGCTTACAGGCAGCGGGACACAGCAGCGGCAGTAGATGAGAGAGAGTTCTCTCAGCCAATCAGCGGCCGCCTGAATGTGAGGCCACTGATTGGCTGAAAGAGCGCTCTCTCAGTGGCCTCAGCCAATCAGAGGGCTGTCCCAGTGTTTTAAAGTCAACTGCTGCCGCTGACAAGTCCCGACGCCTGAAAGCTCCACCGCTATGTTCCCCAGCTCCGGTCCCACCTACACAGTCGACACACCACCCCTCCAGCACCCATTGTCCATCGCAGAATGGCATGCGACATCGGGTGCTGCACTAGGCACCACTTGATGCGATCAGATGCGATGGGACATTACATATGATCGCACATATGTATGGGCAGCATTACACAGGGAATTGGTGTTTGCAACAATATAGTAGTAGTAGTACGTTTATTTATAAGGCGACACAAAGTGTCCGCAGCGCCGTACATAGCAAACAAAAAACTTATTACAAGGTAACGTACAGGTGTGTTCATAAAATACAGCATAAATAGGGTATAGCTGGTAGAACTAAAATCAGCATCAGTTCTGAAGTAGGTGTCGAAATTGAGGAGGAGGGAGGGCACTACACATAAGAGTTAACAGACTAAAAGGAGGTGGGTGGACAAACGAAAAACAATAGGATAAGTAGGAACGGATGGAGGGGTAGGGTAGGCAGGATAGGAGGAGCAAAAGAGGTTAGGAGGAGGAGGGATAGGCCAGTCGGAAGAAGTGGGTTTGAGGGAGCGCTTGAAGGAAGTAAGGGAATCAGAAAGCCTGATGGGTGGCGGGAGGTTGTTCCAGTGCAGGGGGGCAGCGCGAGAGAAGTCTTGGACACGGGAGTGGGAGGAGGTAATTAAGAGAAAGGTCAGTCGGCGGTCGGTGGCGGAGCGTAGAGGATGGGAGGGATTGTGAAGAGAGATCAGTGAAGAGAGGTAAGGAGCGGTGGAGGAGGAGAGAGCCTTGTAGGTGTTGGTGAGGAGTTTAAAGAGAACCTGGAAAGGAATGAGGAGACAGTGAAGAGATAGATAGAGGGGGGAGGCAGAGGTGGAGCGGCGGGAAAGGAAGATGAGCCTAGCAGCAGTGTTAAGAATGGATTGGAGAGGGGCGAGGCTGGCGAGAGGTAACCCAGAGAGAAGGATGTTGCAGTAGTCAAGGCGGGAGATGACAAGAGAGTGAATGAGAATTTTGGTCGTGTCAGTGGAGAGGAATGGTCTGATGCTTGAGATGTTGCGGAAGTGAAAGCGGCAAGACTGTGAGAAAGCACGAATGTGGGTGGTGAAAGAGAGGGAGGAGTCAATGATGACACCGAGGCAGCGCGTTTGGTCGGTGGAGGTGATCTCGGTTTCACCAATGCTGATGGAGATAGTTGGCGAAGAGGGGATGTTCATGGGATGGAAGATTAGAAGTTCAGTTTTAGCCATGTTTAGTTTCAGGAAGCGTTGGGTCATCCAGGCTGAGATGGCCGTGAGGCATTCGGAGACCTTGGACAGGAGTGATGGGGATAGGTCGGTGGAGGAGAGATAGATTAGAGTATCATCAGCATAAAGGTAGTAATGGAAGCCATAGGAGCTGATGAGGTTGCCCAGAGAGGTGGTGTAGAGGGAGAAAAGGAGAGGGCCAAGGACTGACCCTTGGGGAACACCGACTGGCTGCGGGGTAGTAGGAGAGGAGGAGCTCGGAGTGGAGACAGAGAAGGAGCGATCGGAGAGGTATGAGGTGAACCAGGAGAAGGCCGTTCCAGTGATGTCAAAGGAGCGGAGGGTGTTGAGCAGGAGAGGGTGGTCAACAGTGTCAAAGGCAGCCGACAGATCAAGCTGGATGAGGATAGAGAAGAGGCCTTTGGATTTAGCCGATAGTAGATCGTTAGTGACTTTGGTCTGGGCAGTTTCAGTGGAATGTAAAGGGCGGAACCCGGATTGGAGGGGGTCTAGAATGGAGTTAGCTGGGGAGTGTGGAATTTGCATATTTTCTGTGAGAATTTCAATGGCATTTGTGTAATATTATAATGTGGAAAGTGTAGTGATTGATGGAAAGGCCCTCAGAGCCTAGAACTTTGTGAGCTTGCATATTGTTTATTGCAATGTTCACTGTAATTGTCATACCCACTTCAATAATGTACTTCTGTGGGTCTGTGTTTTCTTGGCAAGCTATGTTATTATTTTATTCTGCTGGACTGGATTAACTGGAAGAGCCATATACATTTTAGTTTAACAGGTTTGGAATTTGGACATGATGTTCTCAAATGCTGTGTTGACCAGTGATATGCATTGTGGTATGCTGTGCTCATACACAGCTGCTGCTTCCCACAGAAGTTAATATCTAGCATGAGCGAGCACACATGCAGTCCCCACTATACTGCGTACTGCCTTCTGGAATGCCTGGGTGTGGATTGTATTGTCGACCCGACTTAGGTCGTCACCGTTGGGTCGACAGGCAACTAGGTCAACAGGGTTCTAGGTCGACAAGTGTCTAGGTCGAAATGGGACAAGGTCGACATGGGTTTAGGTCGACAAATGCGTTAGATCGACATGGGTTAGGTTAGGTGTTTGGCTTCCTTGTTGTCTCTAAAGGTGCCCACACACTAGAACAATTTTTTTTGCAGATTGGCCGATTTCCGATAAATCTGCCAATATATCAACCGATGTTTACCGCTCCTGTGGATCTTTTGCTAAATCTTCTGATCTTACATGATGCATGAAAGATCATAAGATTTAACAAAAGATCCGGTACTTATGTAATATCTGGGCTGGGCTCCTGTTTTTCTTGTGAGACCGCGTCCCCTCACGGGGCTCGCTGCGCTCGCCACGCTTCGGGCATGGTGGCTCGCTGCGATCGCCACACTATATAAAATCAACTCCATGCGTAGTTGGATAGTAGGGGTATGAAAAAATGGGGTGCATTTAACATGGGAGCCCAGATAATACATAAGTACCAAAGATCCATAGGAACACACATGGAAAAAACAAAGAAAAAGAAAAATCTTTGGTAAAGATGTGCGCTTGCCTGAAATCTTTTGTCCAGGACAGACAAAAGATTTCAAGGCTAATCTATGCGCACACCTTAAGATCGCAGATCGTTCTAGTGTGTGGGCACCTTAATCCTTGATCTAATTTATTCATGTTCTGCCTGCCAGTGGCGTAACTACCTATTTTGCGCCCCCCCCCCCGCCCGCCGCAAATTTTTGGGTGCCCCCACTCCCCCTCCCCTCGCCCCCCCCCCCGCTGTTGTCTCTGCCGGTACCTGCCTGCCGTGCCCGGTGCCATCACGGTCCCATCTCTCCCAGCGCTTGCTAGTGGCTCCTGCTGCTATAATAAAAAGTCTCTTAGAAAATGGCTGCCCCCATGCTGCAGACAGAAAACTGCCTGCAGTATGGGGGCATCCATTTTCTAAGTGTCCGTTTTCATTATAGCAGCAGGAGCCACTAGCCAGCGCTGGGAGCAGAGGTGCCGATTTATGTTTTTGCTGGTGGGTGCTCAAGCCTGTTGAAAGGCTCAACAAGCAAATACAGTGGCCCGGCATTGGGACTCTGGAGTTACGGGCACGTGGGTGCTCATTAATTCCTGTGGGTGCTCGGGCCCTTGAGCACCCACAGAATCGGCACCTATGGCTGGGAGAGACGGGACCGTGACGGGACCGGGCACGGGAGGCAGGTACCGGCAGAGACAGCAGCGGGTAACTATAGCCCCGCAGACCCCTGGCGCCCAAACTTTCTCTGCGCTTCCCCAACACCGCGGGGGCTGCGGAGCTATAGTTACGCCACTGCTGCCTGCCCTGACACCAGACTGTATACAAAACAAATGTGATTGTCAAATGATGGGGTTCTATTAATCCGCGCAAAAAGCTGCCTGTATTTCTATTGAGATAAGGGTACAACCCAGGTATCCCTTAGAAATGGAATTGAATGCAAAAAGAATTCTCAATTAAAATATGGGCGCTTTATAAGGTAAGAAAGGAGGGACTTCTACTCCCCTGTTTTCGTGATGGATCTTGATGTTCCTCTTCTCTCCTTTCTCTTGATCACAGATGGTATATGAAATGATAAGAGAGAAAAGAGGGCAATTGTCCTCGTGTAGTACTGTTTGGTTATAGTGCCGGTTAAGGTATTCAATGTTGATGCCCCCAGTATCACAGTAGGTCTATTATTTCGGGGATTATCCCCCTTTATAAAACACTCACAATGTGTCAAATGTATAACAACATATCACACTATAACCAGTGTATCCCAATGTAAATGGTGGAAGATAGTGTAGCGGGGTTAATCTCCCCCTAATCCAATTACTCACTCCGATAGGGTTTTTAATCGCCTGTCAAGTGGGTCTTTTATTCCGCCGTCTCCTCCTCCGTTCCCCCTGATTGGCTGGTTGGTTTACCTTATGGGGTGGGTAGGAATTTCAAAGAAAGGTACTAATTTCATAAAATAGTAACCTTTATTGAGAATAAATCATAAAAACAAAACTTTATATAAAATTCCACACTGGAGTAGCCTCTGTGTGGGACCGGTCTGACCTGGAAATGTGTCTGTTGTGTGGGGGAGCAGAGCAAAGAATGGGGCCCAGGTGATTCCGTCCCAACAGTTGGCTGGTCTCCAGTGGAAGATAATAGCAGAGAGAGACTCCACCAACGCGTTTCGATCCTTCCCTGGATCTTTATCACCCAGGGAAGGATTGAAACGCGTTGGTGGAGTCTCTCTCTGCTATTATCTTCCACTGGAGACCAGCCAACTGTTGGGACGGAATCACCTGGACTTGACCGGGAGCAGATAGAACCCTGCTCCCCCACACAACAGCCACATTTCCAGGTCAGACCGGTCCCACACAGAGGCTACTCCAGTGTGAACTTTTATATAAAGTTTTGTTTTTATGATTTATTCTCAATAAAGGTTACTATTTTATGAAATAAGTACCTTTCTTTGAAATTCCTACCCACCCCATAAGGTTTACCAACCAGCCAATCAAGGGGAATGGAGGAGGAGACGGCGGAATAAAAGACCCACTTGACAGGCGATTAAAAACCCTATCGGAGTGAGTAATTGGATTAGGGGGAGATTAACCCCGCTACACTATCTTCCACCATTTACATTGGGATACACTGGTTATAGTGTGATATGTTGTTATACATTTGACACATTGTGAGTGTTTTATAAAGGGGGATAATCCCCGAAATAATAGACCTACTGTGATACTGGGGGCATCAACATTGAATACCTTAACCGGCACTATAACCAAACAGTACTACACGAGGACAATTGCCCTCTTTTCTCTCTTATCATTTCATATACCATCTGTGATCAAGAGAAAGGAGAGAAGAGGAACATCAAGATCCATCACGAAAACAGGGGAGTAGAAGTCCCTCCTTTCTTACCTTATAAAGCGCCCATATTTTAATTGAGAATTCTTTTTGTATACCAAACAAGTTTTTTCTGTTGCCTGTCCAAACTCTAGATCAGGGCTGGCCAAACCGGTCCTCGAGATCTACCAATGGTCCATGTTTTCCAGATCACTGAGCTGCTGCACAGGTGCAGTCATTTCTTACTGTCACATTTTCAAACATGCTGCATTCATTCCTACTATAGATCCACAGGGTACCTGAAAAACATGAACTGTTGGTAGATCTTGAGGACAGGTTTGGCCAGCCCTGCTCTAGATCATGTATGGCTTGCATGTATGTCTGATTGTGTCTGCATACCTCTTCCTCCTTATCATGTATTTGTTGTCCTTACTACTGAGAGAATAAAGGTGCCCACACACTAGAACAATGTTTTTTGCCGATTTCCCAATAATTGGGTGCAAATCGGCCATTATCAATCGAATGCACGCTCCTGCGGATCTTTTGCTAAATCTTCTGATCTAACATGCTACATGAAAGATCAGAAGATTTAGCAAAAGATCTATATGCATGCACATGGGATCTTAAGAAATCTTTGGTTATGTGCACTTGCCTGAAATCTTTTGTCCAGGACGGACAAAAGATTTCAAGGCTAATTTATGCACATCTTAAGATCGCAGATTTCTCTAGTGTGTGGGCACCGCTACCTATCACGTGTTATGTTGGTAGATGAGTTATTATTGCAGTATGGGTCGGAGATTAATAACATCCGTATCACTCAGTGTGCACCCAAGAGTGCACGCTCCAGGCTATTGTCTGTGGGGCTGCAGGGCCGGCTCTACCATTAGGCAGCTTTAAGCAGCTGCCTAGGGCGCCAGAATCTGAGGGGGCGCCACCAAGTCTATTAAGGATGTCTATGAGGATCCTTGTTGTACTTAATGTAGGAGGCATTAAGTACCCCTATACTTTCCCTTGAGGCATACTTCCCTACTTTGCTGCCCCCTCCTACTTGTACTATATTGTGGGTGGCAAAGGGGGCCTCCTGGGAAAGCAGGGGACTTGCCCCCCTTCCCAAGGTGGGGCTGAGAGTACCCTCCATTTTTTTGGGAGCCTCCCTGCCATTCCAGAATGTTTGTCAATTATTCCTTAAGGGGTTGAAAAGTGGGTATTGGTAGCAATATGTGAGAGATGGGGGGGGGGGGGGGGTACAGTAAGTTGAAGTTTTGCCTAGGGTGTTGTGAAGCCTTACACCGGCCCTGCGGGGCTGTCACAACGGTATATGGTCATTAGGACGACACAAGCATTCGGGCGGCATGGTGGGGAAGGTCTACATTCAAAAGGTTGCCATGGGGTTTTTTTGAGCCGACGTGCTGACAGGCAGTATTTCATACCCTATCATCCACTAGTGCATGGAGGGAGAATAGAATTCCGCGCCAAGCGTAGCAAGGCACCGTGCCCGAAGCATGGTGAGCACAACAAGCCAGGGCCATGTTAACATTAGGAAGGGCCCCTGGGCAACCTAATTCACTGGGCCCCTGGGCAACCTACACCTCCCCCCCCCAGCTTCCGGCGGCCAGGGATCCTATCATCCTCGCTGGGGGATCCGGGCAGGGGGATCAGGGCAGCGGCAGTAGCTAGGAGCCTGAAGCGGCGAATCGCTATTTGCAGGCAGGGCAGGAAGCTCTGCTGCATTTGAAAAGACAGTCCTCAGCTACAAAATAAGCTATGTCAGAAATGACAGGGGTGCATGTACCTGGGTGCCCCTTCCCTGAATCCGCCCATGCAGTGTTTCCCAGCCCCAGGAGACACAGCGGTGGTTTTTTTTAGGGAGCGCTCTCCAAAAAAACCTGCCCTGTGGGGAGTACTCCCTAAAAAAAACACCACTGAAGGGGTTAATGATCCATTTGTCTCTAAGGAGCCAATTTATCACCATCTGCATCATCAATACGATAACTCACTATATTGCACAGATGTATCAATTATCGCATGAAAGGACAGAGCTCACCAACCACTGAATGACAATGTGGATAAAAGGGTACTGTAGCTCCCAGCAAACTGCCCAGAACAATGTCGCTAACTCAGGTGTGTTTAGGCTACAGACCTGTGTGTTCTATTTCAGTTCTAGTAGTTTTGTTCTCTCTCTAGCATTACTTCAGAGACCTTACCAGCATTCAGCCAATATCTCCAACACTGTGATTACACCATCCAGCTTACTGCATCCAGTGATAATGGGTGTGGTATAGGGTTCTGACATTAGCCCAACATCGGACTCAGACAGCATGGTGAGCGCAACAAAGCCCCTTGCGGGTTCGTGGGGCTTTGGGCTCACTGGGCAACTGTCCAGAGGCTCTTTATTCTATGGGCCTTTGAGCAGAGGCATTCTACTTGGGAGGCAGGTTGAGGATGCTGTCCAACTGCTACGATTGTGAATGACACAGAGTGACCAGGCAGCATTCTCTAGCACTCTGCAACCAGACAGTGAATGACTGTCAGAATGCTGACTGGTGGATTGGTGTAGTAATCCACCAATCAGTGTGCTTACAGATATTTACTGTATGGATGTGCAGAGACTGTGTGGGACTACAGGAGAGTAAGTTATTATTTTCATTTATTTACAAGTATGGGAGGGTAAGGGCCCCAGTGCATTGCATGGCCCAGGGCCTACAATGCTGGTAAGATGGCCCTGCCAGTAATCCAGTACAAGTCTGTTCCCATACAGACTCATATTCCGGAGTAAACTGGACAGTTCCTACACTGCCTCCTGATCCAATACAACGGTTCCAGTCTGGTTCCAGTAATCCTTTACAAGTCAGTTTCCACACTGACTCCTGTGCCAGTGTGTACTGGTTCCAATCCGGTAACAGAAATCCAGTAACCGGCCTCAATCATTTCATACCTATATCCTTCTAGGTTCAAAAATAATTTAATAAAAAATTACTTCAAAGAAAAGGTATATATATATATATATATATATATATATATATATAAAATAAAAACAGAGAAGCGCACAAATGAGCAATATAAAAGTATCACTTTACTGTAATAAAATAGCTCACGTACATGTAAGTTAAGAACAATGGCCCTTATTCTGGTTGGTGCTGTAATATCCGCGTGCGTTCGTGCCGCTGATGTTTTGTGTCTGCGCATGTGCAGAGGCGTCTCTGCGCATGTGTGAGCGGGGCGTACGGCCAAATCCCGCATGAAATGTGAACACTCCGAACAGGGGGTGGAGAGGGGCGTGAAGGGCTATTTGGGCTCATTACCATATGCATACGCCCCGCGTTTCATGGGCGTTCCCATGCAAACGCTGGGCGTACGTATGGTAATGCGGCCGTGACGCACGTGTAGGGGGCGGACATATGACATCGCCGGATGTCAGCTGCCCGCCCAGATCCCTGCTTTTGCACGGAAAAATGTCCATGTGGTCTGAGGTTGCGGGAGCTGGTGGACCACTCGGTCCTGCATTCGATGGTCTGCGACCATCGAATGATGGGGGAGGTTCCCTGAGATGGAGGAGGCGTATTCCATGAAAAATACACGTGCGGTCCGTTCGAGCAGCTTCTTACCGCGTACGGACGGAGTTGGCGATCAGTATGGAAGGCGGGGTTTCGCACGCACGGTCCTGGCCGCATATTCGGATCCGGCCGCACCGATCAGAATAAGGGCCAATATGTGTGCAGGCAAACTGCATATATTAACCCAGGCAGCAGGAGTCCGTCATCAACACGGTCATAGAAGCACCAGACCGGTGGCAGGACTTCACGGCCGGGACCAGGAGGATCAGAAGACGTCAGCAGCATCAAAGAGGTGGCGTCAGCGTCAACCAAGGACCGCCCCAACGCGTTTCATCAGGGTATGACTTCATCAGGAGGCGTGTCTTTAGATCATCATGACAAGACTTATATACACACTGGTTAAGCAGTTCACATGAACCCGTAATTAAACAATTAAAGCGGCAAATGTGTGTGTGTGTGTGTGTGTGTGTGTGTGTGCGTGTATGTGTATATACTGTATATATATATTCCAAATCCCCCATCCAGGCGATAAGAATGGCACTCAGAGACATTCAATGGTTTCAAAAAAACTTTTGTGAAAAAGCATGGGTAACGTTTCGGGGAACAAACACCGTCTTCAGACCCTCCTACAGCCATTACCCATGCTTTTTCACTAAAGTTTTTTGAAACCATTGAAAGTCCCTGAATGCCATTCTTATCACCTGGATGGGGGATTTGGAGTATATGCATTTTTTTGGGTCTGGTATCTGAGCAAGTTGTCCTTTAAAAAGTGAGTGCCGGCAGGATTGGAAGATATATGTGTGTGTGTGTATATATATATATATATATATATATATATATATATATATATATATATATATATATATATATATACACAGGTCGAGTATCCCGTATCCGAATATCCGTTATCCGAAATATTCCGAAATACGGACATTCCAGAAAGTGAAAAAAAAAATTTTTTTTGCTAAAAACTCACTGGGGACATTTGTAACAGCATCACTGGGGACATGATATGTAACTGGCACTATATATGTGCAAGACAATGATTGCTTGGTATTCAAATTCAGTGCTGAGATAGTACACACATTTTGTTTCACGTTTTGAAACCTTGTTTTTTGAACAATTAAAATATATTTGTGTGTATTTTATGTGGTAATAAAATATATTTGTGTGTATATTATGTGTTTATACAGCATAAATGCAAGATACTTCAAAATACATCATTGAAATATTAAAATATTCCGAAATACGGAATAATCCGTTATCCAAAATTCTCCTGGTCCCGAGCATTTTGGATAAGGGATACTCAACCTGTATATATATATATATATATATATATATATATATATATATATATATATATATATATATATATATATATATATATATATACAAAATGTAGATCCAGACTGCGCACAGCCACAAGCTTCAGAAAATAGGAGTGCGTCCTTGGGTCAGGATGTACACACGGAATATTCGGAATAAATTAAACACTCATAGTGTCTCGAGGCATTTTCTTGCATGTAATAATGGTGATTTAAAGCAGTTTTCCTTTAAAGCCCTAGAACAAATTTCATTGGACGAACGCGGGGGTGATATTTTAAAGAAGTTAAGTAGGCGTGAAACCTACTGGATATATAATATTGGCACATTAGCACCCAGTGGTATGAATGAACGCTGTGACGTCAATTCTTTCCTATACTGAGTGAGCGCTCTTATATCTATGTTGCTGGCATAGCACTGTGTTGGGTCTGCGGACCCCAGAGCTATCGCATACAGTGCATTGGATAGAGTGATCCTGGTATGGGCTGACTGCACAGCCTGATTTCCTTCTTGTATTGAAAGATATGTATATTCCTTTGACATATGTAATGTTGAGAATATTACTGTCCGTAACCAAAGCTATAGACAGACTTTCTGTTTATATAATGTGACTAATAGTTATCTCTTTTCTCCTTTTCTTCTTTTTTATACATGATTACATGTTAGTATATAAAATCCTGTTTATATATAAAAGTATTTTTCTCTTTCTTGCATGAATAATGATGGCATGTTTCTTATAATGCGGAGTTGCTACAATGAGCATATGTATCTCTTTATGCTTCGCTACATAATTTTTTTTTTTTAAAGTAATCATTAAACATTTTATGATATTTTTATATACCTGCATATTGTGCAGATTTATATTTTCTATGTGTATGCACTTTTTGTATTTTTGAATTGTTGTATATTAATTGTATTGTATTATATTTGTATTTTTTATGTATTGATTGTATTTTACTTATGTGTGTGAGAGGCACATATATTTTTTCTTTCTTTGTGTCTTTATAAATGGTTTATTACCGCTGCTAGGCAATTAGCTTTAACGATGTTGATAGGTATCAGTGAGAGCTTGGAGCATGACTAAAGCAGCTCGTCAGCACATCAATATCAGCTGTGCGACCTACTATAAGTATAACACCAGTACTTTGGATGGCTACACCCCTGACGAAGTCCCTAGATGACGAAACCGGTTGGGCGTGGCCTAAACTGACAACGTTGTGCTTTTGGAAAGAAAAAGCAAAATGGTGGAGCGCTTAAAAAATCACACTTGGATCAACTGGGTATCACATAAATTCATAGAAAATATTTAATAAGCAATATTGTGCACAATAAAAAACACTAATAAAACAACAATATTAAAATTACTGCGGACCCTGGAATAGTGGAACTTCCACTTGTTCCTATAAATGCTCCTTATAATTAAATGGAAACATATTACCCCTTGGATGTATTCCGTTTGGTGGTATCGGAGTGTTCAATATTTACTGCTGAAGTCCCTTTATAATTTGCCTGGAGATGTAAGACAAGTAGGCCTTTTGGAATATCGGGTGGGTCTCCAAAAATTGAGCAGATGATGGTATCCCCCTAAATTGTAATCCGTTTTGGATAGTAACAGGGTGTCCAATGTTACTGCTGAAGTCCCTTGTAGTTTGCCTAGAGATGTTGAGCAGGTGAACCTGAGGATTACCAGGTGGGTCTCCAAAATTTGAGCAGATGATGGTATCCCTGGAAGTATGAGTCCAATTGGTGGATTGGAATAAGGGGGGGTCCAATGGGGTGGTAAGGAGCTGGTTCAAGTGGAATATGAAGCAAAGTCCAGAGTCCAACAGTGGGTAAAAACCAACGCGTTTCGTTGTTTTCCAACAACTTTTTCAAGGTCTATCACCCTTGGTCTGGCCAGGGTTTAAATACCCTAGGGACAGGAAGTACTGTTTGGTCACATGACAAAAAAAAAACAATTAATTACCCAGTTGATCAGTTTTATTTGAAAACATGATTAGATATACTTTTTATTATGATGTAATTATTTACAAGAATAGGAGGCAGTCCTAAAAACATTTTTAATGTTAGTACAATGATTTTGGAGTATATTGCGCTCCACTTCCGGTTGTTGGAACGCACGCGGCGTCCAACTTCCGGTATTTGGAACGCATATTTTTTCCCGCGTTTGTCAGGATGATGTTGTGTTAATCATTAAGTTTGTACCTGATAGGAGGGTTAAACAATATGTAAAAATAGTGCAGTCGCATTAAGATGCGCTGCGCTGTGTCTAAGAGATCATATATCTCTGTTACACAGCCGGAGATGTACTACTTCCGGCTTCCGGCTTCCGGTTTTAGTGGAATGAGACGCAAGCTAACATGCTGCGTCTCTTCCTGTTGTTTTCCGTTGCTATAGCAACGCAACGGAGCTCAGTACAAATACATTTCGTGAGTACATAAAGAAAATGATGAGACAATCTAGCGCTATTATGAGTTGAATATCTAGCGCTTTTAGTGGAATAGACAGATGAAGATTTTCAGCTTTGAGGAATTAGTTTCGTACAGCCAATATGTATCAGTTTATAATACACATGATTTATGCATGATATAACGCCCTTATCTTGGTAACAATGATAACCAGAAGAGAAATCAATCAATACTTAATTATAAAATAATGCATTAATCTGTAGATAACCTAAGAATAAAAAATAATAATAATAAATAATAAATAATAAATAATAATTAATAAAAAAATAGAAAGTAAACTGTAAAATAATAATAAAAAATAATAATAAAAAATAAAAAATTAAAAATAATAAAAATAAAAAACAGCAGCAAGAGACAGTGAACAATAATTTGCATGGATACATATTTCAATTCTATTATGCTAATTGGTTAATAGATGAGTGAAAATAAAGAGTATATGTAAGCTCCCAAATATTCGCATTGACCGATATAGATAGTTGTGAATTATCATATTTTTGGTGATCCCACCCCCACCCCCTTTTTCTTTTTTCCTTTTTTTTTCCCTCCCCCCTCCCATATTTCTATTCCTAGTGTCTTAGTGGATCCAATTTATTGGACTCAAGAGAGGGGCACAATTTGGTACATAGTTCCAATGGGAACATCAATTTGTTGAATCAGATATAAGTGGTGGATGAATTAAAAATGCAAAATTTATTAACTTATATTCAGGATAATAAGGTTGATTACCTCCCCCCCTCCCTCATCCCACTGATCCCCCAATCCCCCCCCCCTCTCTCTTGTCCCCCCCCCTTCCGCCCTTTTCCTCCCAGGTGGGAAAAGGGCGGAAGGGGGGGGGGGGGCAAGAGAGGGGGGGGGGATTGGGGGATCAGTGGGATGAGGGAGGGGGGGAGGTAATCAACCTTATTATCCTGAATATAAGTTAATCAATTTTGCATTTTTAATTCATCCACCACTTATATCTGATTCAACAAATTGATGTTCCCATTGGAACTATGTACCAAATTGTGCCCCTCTCTTGAGTCCAATAAATTGGATCCACTAAGACACTAGGAATAGAAATATGGGAGGGGGGAGGGAAAAAAAAGGAAAAAAGAAAAAGGGGGTGGGGGTGGGATCACCAAAAATATGATAATTCACAACTATCTATATCGGTCAATGCGAATATTTGGGAGCTTACATATACTCTTTATTTTCACTCATCTATTAACCAATTAGCATAATAGAATTGAAATATGTATCCATGAAAATTATTGTTCACTGTCTCTTGCTGCTGTTTTTTATTTTTATTATTTTTAATTTTTTATTTTTTATTATTATTTTTTATTATTATTTTACAGTTTACTTTCTATTTTTTATTAATTATTATTTATTATTTATTATTTATTATTATTATTTTTTATTCTTAGGTTATCTACAGATTAATGCATTATTTTATAATTAAGTATTGATTGATTTCTCTTCTGGTTATCATTGTTACCAAGATAAGGGCGTTATATCATGCATAAATCATGTGTATTATAAACTGATACATATTGGCTGTATGAAACTAATTCCTCAAAGCTGAAAATCTTCATCTGTCTATTCCACTAAAAGCGCTAGATATTCAACTCATAATAGCGCTAGATTGTCTCATCATTTTCTTTATGTACTCACGAAATGTATTTGTACTGAGCTCCGTTGCGTTGCTATAGCAACGGAAAACAACAGGAAGAGACGCAGCATGTTAGCTTGCGTCTCATTCCACTAAAACCGGAAGCCGGAAGTAGTACATCTCCGGCTGTGTAACAGAGATATATGATCTCTTAGACACAGCGCAGCGCATCTTAATGCGACTGCACTATTTTTACATATTGTTTAACCCTCCTATCAGGTACAAACTTAATGATTAACACAACATCATCCTGACAAACGCGGGAAAAAATATGCATTCCAAATACCGGAAGTTGGACGCCGCGTGCGTTCCAACAACCGGAAGTGGAGCGCAATATACTCCAAAATCATTGTACTAACATTAAAAATGTTTTTAGGACTGCCTCCTATTCTTGTAAATAATTACATCATAATAAAAAGTATATCTAATCATGTTTTCAAATAAAACTGATCAACTGGGTAATTAATTGTTTTTTTTTGTCATGTGACCAAACAGTACTTCCTGTCCCTAGGGTATTTAAACCCTGGCCAGACCAAGGGTGATAGACCTTGAAAAAGTTGTTGGAAAACAACGAAACGCGTTGGTTTTTACCCACTGTTGGACTCTGGACTTTGCTTCATATTCCACTTGAACCAGCTCCTTACCACCCCATTGGACCCCCCCTTATTCCAATCCACCAATTGGACTCATACTTCCAGGGA
Source organism: Crinia signifera (assembly GCF_055691185.1). Taxonomy (NCBI): domain Eukaryota; kingdom Metazoa; phylum Chordata; class Amphibia; order Anura; family Myobatrachidae; genus Crinia; species Crinia signifera. Next base: position 232,686,677 of record NC_139217.1, on the reverse strand, counting down.
TACCATCATCTGCTCAAATTTTGGAGACCCACCTGGTAATCCTCAGGTTCACCTGCTCAACATCTCCAGGCAAACTACAAGGGACTTCAGCAGTAACATTGGACACCCTGTTACTATCCAAAACGGATTACAATTTAGGGGGATACCATCATCTGCTCAATTTTTGGAGACCCACCCGATATTCCAAAAGGCCTACTTGTCTTACATCTCCAGGCAAATTATAAAGGGACTTCAGCAGTAAATATTGAACACTCCGATACCACCAAACGGAATACATCCAAGGGGTAATATGTTTCCATTTAATTATAAGGAGCGTTTATAGGAACACGTGGAAGTTCCACTACTCCAGGGTCCGCAGTAATTTTAATATTGTTGTTTTATTAGTGTTTTTTATTGTGCACAATATTGCTTATTAAATATTTTCTATGAATTTATGTGATACCCAGTTGATCCAAGTGTGATTTTTTAAGCGCTCCACCATTTTGCTTTTTCTTTACGATTATTATTGGGGGACTGACCTTCCCCTCAGGTGTGAGCAGCTAGCTAAGCACTACATCCATAGCGCCTTTTTGTTTTTCACTCACGTGAATAAACAATTTCTTGAACGTTGTGCTTTTGGAGTTCCTGACCACGGAGGCCCTGGCGGCGGCGAAAAGGCTGGTCCCGGCTATTCAAGTAGTTGGTGCACCGTGTTGGATATCACTGTGGCAAGCTGTTTGCTGTTATCTATGATGTATGTGAGCCTGCACTTTTAGTAAAATTTGTTTTACACTTTGCTCATATCTGCGCTTTTTCTCCAATTTCTTTCTACATATATATATATATATATATATATATACACATACAGGGGCGGATTGGCCATTAAAGGCACCGGGAAGTTTCCCGGGAGGCCGGCCGATCTGAGGCTGAAAACTGAGTGAAGGGGCCGGCCACTGCGGAGTTATGGGTAGCAGTGGCCGTGCCCGGAAGCAGTTCCCCAGCTCCAGCTTTGTGAGCATTACAGCCCCTCTTCCTGCTCCCCGCATTACAGGGAGAGGAGGCCAGCCGAGCAGACACCTGCAGCAGCTCAGGTGGTGGAGCTGCGGCTGTACAGACAGCGGGGGTGCCGCACGAGGATCGGGCACAACATCAAAGGAGCCCAGGGGAGCCAGAAGCGGAGGAGCAGCAGAGAGCCCCCCCCCCCTCCCCCTTGTTGCTGCTGCTGCTGCTCTCAGTGCGTGGCTGCTGCTGCCTGTCACACACTACTGGCAGCAGCGCCAGCATCCTGAAGCTCCTTCCCACTTCCCAGCTCCCATGTCCCCTTTAACTACTTCAGTGTCAATCCAGCAGACACCGAAAAGGGGGAGGAGCTACACGGGATGGATGGGCGGAGCTACATGGGGCGAGGGGGCGGAGCTACACTGAAACACAGCAGGGATGAAGAAAGCAGAGGATGAGAGCTGTCACAGAGTTTAAGGTAAAAAAAAAAAAGTGTGTGAGAGAGAGTAGTACTGTCACCAAATTATGTCCAGATGGAGCCATCCTCATTGTACCTGTCCCCGGCGTGCCAATCACCACGGTGCACTGGGGATTCTGGCATGTGTGCATCTCACTGCTTGCCCACCCAATTCCCGGCAATGGACATGCGAGTGTCTGAGACGCTTGCGTGTCCATTTATGCTGGCGGGGTGCTCACCAGATCGGAGCATCTGGTGCGCCAGCGACAACAATGAGGCTGGCTCCATCTGTAAAAGCAGCGTAGGAATGTCGGTAACCAGGGGTGTAAGTATGGTGGTACGGCTTTCTGGTAAAACATATTGTGCCGGTACCCCGTACCGCCATAACAACTACCCCCCCAAGTGCTTTCTGCGCATGTGCGCATATGTAAGTGGTGCAACTCCTCTTTCTTCTGCTCGATCTCTGCCCGCACCTTACGTTACAGACCGCAGATCTCCTCCACGCTGGGCGCCTCAAACAGGGCGCTGGGATTCCGCATCTCGGTCACTTTATCCGCCATGACAGCTGCTACTGCCATCGCATTCAGGCGCAGCTGAACTACACTTCCAGTCACTCATTACGAGTCACAGCAACGCATTAGCGGCCTAGGGACACCCCGAGGCATGATGGGAATTGTAGTTTGTCAAAAGTTAAAGAGGGCGAGAGCGCTGCAGCCGAAGTTCTGTGTCATGTGACCATCGCTACTGACACGTGGCCCGGAAATGTCAGAGGCTGAGCACCAGTAGCACTGGAGCAGCATATGTAGCGGCGCATGGAGGGTGGTATGTGTGTGACTGGCTGGCTGGCTCTCTTTAAGCAGCCATTTGTACTTAGTTGTACAGTAAGTTCACTAACACTTCAATAACTGCCGCGAGCTGAATGTTAATACCATCAATGGTGCAAGTATGGGTCCCCTGTGGAACTACAGATCCCAGCGTGTCCTGTCAGTGATGCCTGGCCCTAAGCTAGCTTCCTTACAGCGACAAGCTGCTATCATCTGGCATTTGCATGCAAGCCCTGGCAGAGCATGTGACCCCTGGCATACAGCATGTGTTATTATATGTAATGGGCATTACAGTGCGTGGCATAATGGTGTTTGGTATATAACGTGTAATGGGCATTACGGTGTGGGGAGTGTGCGGAATAATGTGTAATTAGCATCACAATGTGCAATCTGCAGGTACACAATACAATCAAGGTACAGGCCGCGCCCCCCTTATGATAGGCCACACGCCTAATTTTTCAGCGCGCCTCCGGCGCGCATAAGCATACAGCCTTCTGAATAGATGGGGGGTATGGGCCAGTGCTCTGTACTTGCCCCCTAGGCTAAAAGTTGCCAGCCAGCCCCCTAGTGGGTGTCATGTATAGTCAGCGCTACTACTGAGGTAACAGTGGGCATTATGTATAAGCAATACTACTACTGTGGACATTTTGTGTAATGGGCACTAATGTAAAGCGGAATGTGATTAAGGGGCACTAGGTGCTGTGCAGGGTAATAACTAGGTGTGTGCCAGTGGTGCCTTCCCCTTTTGCACTGTGGATACATCATGTGGTCCAGCAGCTGCAGTTATTGATTGGCTGTTGGACTGAGAGCTCTGATTGGCTCAAAAGCTAGTGCCATATTTAAAAATCTATTCAGTGCCTCTGCAGGCTCTGCTGGGCTCAGGGCTGGACAGGACTGGATTACACAGTGAGCAGTACTGAAGGCATACTGCGTTGGGCACTTCTCTGGCCATTGTGTAAGGGACACTACTGGTGGCATTATGTGTATAAGCAGGAGTACTTGGGGCATTACACATAGCATAATGTGATATGGGCATTAAAGTGTGCAGAATATTGTATAAGGGGAATTACGGAGTGTGGCATAATGTGTAAGCGCATCTCAATGTGTGGCATAATGTGAAATAGGCAGTACTGTGTGGCAGTACCATGTGTGCCATAATGTGTAATGGGCATTACAGTGTTATTGGTACTGTCACGTTGCCACGGCTCTTCTCACAGTTCTTGCTGTGGTAGTGGGGCATTCACAAATTCACTTTCTGGCACAGGGCCCCAAAATGTCTAATTATGGCACTGGTGCTATATAATGTGCATAAGATGGTGTACTGTGTGGTGTAATTTGAAATGAGTGTACTATTGTGTGGCCACGTCCCTTCCTTGTGAGACCACACATCTGTTTTTTGGGTGCGTGGTCCCTTTGTAAAGTATGAGAGGGCGCAAATGTAAAGTTTGCAGGAGGGCGCTGAACACCCTAGCATCGGCCCTGACCACAAATGTGTTCTTCTAATGCATTCCATCCCAGAATCGTAGCGCCGTGCTCCACACAGCATTTTACCGTGATTCGATGGCCTGTGGGGTGATAGCAAAGCCGACATAATGTAATTGTAATTTAATATGGCCCCTCCTCCCCACAGGCCCAAGAATTGCAGTAAAACACAATGGAGGGGACTAATTATGTCTAGTCACAACACTGAGCAACCACAAATACTGCTGTTGCTTTTCAGGCTCTGAGTCCCAATATTTACAGTAAGTACAAGTGCGTGTATGAGGCAGCATTTGTATCTACAGATGGCGCCGTTTTCATTCAGCCCTGCAATGCGCCAAGATGGGGACACGCTAGCATCTCACATGCTTGCATGTCCCATTGCCGCGAATGTGGTGTGAAAGTGTCAAGCTTGTGTATTTCAGCTAATGGTGCGTCAAGACGGGCAGACATGCCGCATAGTTGGGTTGAATGAAAATGGCTCCAACTGTACTTAAAATAAATAAGTATATACTGTATATATAGTGGGGTTTTTTCACCACCTTTAGGGGCAAAGGAATTTGATATAGATAAAGCAGCGCCACTCAGTGTACCACGCCACCACCCTGGGTCCAAGCCTCTACCCTCCTGTGTCCACACCACCATCTATTACCTTTAATAAAGTTGTGGCAAGCGAATGTGATCCAGTCAGATACCTTAGAAAAGGGTCTGAAATCGCCCCATGTGTACACCCTTTAAGGCTTTAGGAGGTGAGCTCAGGAACATGTTCCCCCTCCCTGAGAGGTGCTCTCCCTCCTCCCATTGTTCAGAATTATACATGGGCTGAAAACTTCATATACATATGTTTAAGTATATGTATTCAAAGTAATCAGCCCTGTTTCCTGCAAAGTCTGCGGCCGAATTGTTTGGTTCTGTGCAACACCTGTGACTAGGTAGAAACGCGTGCATCTTTCAGCTTCAAGTTCGCAGGTATACTGATGTACGTAATAACCCCGCCTATTGTTATGCTGGCCCTGCCCATTTTGATGTGGTGCTGCCCACATGAGGCCACTTCCAGAAATTTTCCAGGGCCACTTTTGGTCCCCAATCCGCCCCTGTACACATATATATCTATAAAAAAAATATTGAAAAAGGTTTTATCTCCAGGCTCATTTTACTGTTACAGTATACTGGCAAGTTAGGACTCATACCTTAAAAATGTGCCTAGGGGCGGCCTGACTCCAAAATTCGCCCCTGACTGCATGAACAATGGACATCTGAGTAACTAAGGTAAAAATCATGCTGTTGAAGCCAGTGAAGCTGCATCTACAACCACTAGCTTCAGCATGGCTCATTGAAGTACTGAAGTACTGTAGTCCTCAATAATGAAAGTGATTATATATAGAACTATAATTAGTGTACCTAGCTCACTTATGATAAAGATATCGTTATACAGTAGTGTATGAAAAATTAATGTCTCTAATTATGTATAAAGATACCCTTATATGAGAGATCCTAACCTGAAGTATGCAACTATTTGGAGACCTTGCGGAAATGATAGCATTTTGTTTGAAGATGTTATAATGATACTTTTATGTGTCTAGAAAGACCATTTTACGAGTGGGGAATAGATCATGTATATTAACAAGTTATAAGTGAGTGGCTCTATTTTCATCTGGTTGGGGATCCTCCACTTCTGACCATCAATTAACACAGGGTGGGGGGGGGGGGATTTACTAAGCAGAAATTGCTACAAATACGCCTATTCGTAGCCATACTATGGCCGATATATGGCTATTCATATTACAGGTGTATTTGTATTCCTATTCAGGAGTATGAATGCATATGCCATTGAAATAATATGAATGGTAATCAACTTCCCACAGACTAATTAGCGGAACATTTTATTGTTTACAGTCTCCACTCCTCCCCCGAAATGCGCAATTGGCCACCTAGCTAGATGGCAAATCGGGCATTTCAGGGGAGGAGCAGAGAATGTAAACAATAACATTATCCGCTGCCTAAGCAGCGTTCTTTAGTTGCTTAACAAGCAGGTAAACACCACCCGCCAGGGGAGCGATCACCCATCCCCTCTTCACCGAGTGAATGTCTGCTCCAGCATGCAAATGGATGTGTCCACTGACACACCCATTTGTATGCGGGTGTATGGGCGAAAAATCATTTGATGGTAGCTGAACATTAAATGATTTTTCGCCCGCTTGCAGACAAAAGTCAGTCTTATCTAACTTTTTAACCGGAAATAGCCGAAAAGGGGGTGGGCACTGATGGCATGTGACATCTGCCCCCTGCCCTGTGCAGGCTTCGCCATGCCTGCGTTCGCATGGGGTCGACCAGCATTTTTCTGGGCACGCCCAATGTTTTTGTGGGCACGCCTCAAAAATGCTGGGAGTTTCCATGTGCCCGCCCCTGTCTGCCCCCTCTGTGTGAAGGTCTCGGAAACTGCTATAGCCTCCAAAGGTGTTCGCACATCAAGTCTGCATATGCGTATATTCGGCAGCGAATATACGCATGCAGACCCAAAATATCAGACCCCGGACCGAACTCGCTATTAAGTGAGAAAACCTGAATCACCCCCTTAGTACAGGTGTTGCTTGCACAATCATTATACAGAGCTATGCTCTAAAAAGGCTAAACACAATTTATCCTAATTTCCAGTACATGACCCCAAGCCACATTGGCTCAGTGACAAAAGCAATAAACGTTAGTGAGCAAAGGTGTTTATATTTAACCTTCACTTCGAGTCATTCCTAGGTTATGCGGATAGAACAGAGACAGCTGTGATACTACTTAGAGAGATACCACCCTCCATGTGTTTTGTAGTCTATATATTTGTCTTTCACAGTTCCAGTACTTTATTTTCATCCATAGCATAAAACACATTGTATTCCCGCACACTGTTTGTACACACATGTAACAATCTTATAGATCTGATCTAATCAGGATTAATGCAATTTCTAATCCCAGCAATGGAAATAGCAGAGCTCACTGGGTCACCGAGAGCATAGGAGGGGGTACTGTTGCACAGCTGAGTCGTTTTACTCCTTCACTAGTGGTGTCCCATGTTGTTGGATGCTATTATTTATCTTTATGCATTTTTTTTATATGGCTACATTCCACTCTTCCACTTGATATTTAATTACACATTTCTATGTATCTGTACATACCAGTCAGCTCATTACATCATCAGATTAATGACACATTCTTAGTATATGTGTATATTATTATTAAGATGACCTACTTTTATATCAAAATCCAGAGTGACAGTTTCCCCACCCTTTATTCCTTACATTTTATGTACATGCTGTATGTGATTGTATTTCTCTCCTCTGCTTTCCTTGGGTAGCCTTGAGAGGAAATTGGATTATGAAGAATTTTCTTCCTCACGATCAGTTAATTCCAACATGCAATTGAGGAAATCCTCCAGATTAACAAGATAAAGACAGAAAGGGAAAGAACAGAAATGAACAAATGTAATAGGGGAGAAAGCAGAGAGAAAATAAATTAAAGAGAACTAAAATGTATTTTGGGTAAATGTATTATTTTGTCCATAATCATGCATAGGAAAAAACCTAACTGTTTAATCCTCTAAACTATCAGCAGCAAAAAATACATAACCTATAATTGTATTGTCCACATGCCATGACAATAGGAATTGAAGACTTTAAGGGGGAGAGCCAGGTTGGTTTGCAAAAGCAAACTCCTTTAATGGACAAAACCATGTGCAGGTGGTGATGAAGTTATATGCAGAGAGAGTTACATTTGGGTGAGTTATTTTGTTTCTGTGCAGAGTAAATACTGTCTGATTTATTTTTGCACTGCAATTTAGATTTCAGTTTGAACATAACCCACCCAAATATAACTCTCTCTCTCTCTGCACGTTACATCTGCCCCACCTGCAGTGCACATGGTTTTGTCCATTAAAGAAGGAGTTTGCTATTGCAAACCAACCTATATAAGGCCCAATGTTCAGTGTGGAAAATAAAGTTAAAAGGAGAAAACATTAAGGGGGAACTTTACTAAGAATCCGAAAACCAAAAATCGTATTCGTATTCTTAATACGAATGAATACGACTGCATACGACTGTTTCAGCCATATGCAAAGTCATGTACCGGGGGGGGGGGGGGGGGGGGGGGATTTACAAAGCAGTAAAATACGACTGCTTTGTAACCCTCTAATGGCATAATGATTTGTATTAGCGGCCGTATATATGGCCGCTAATACGAATTCGTATAGGCAGTCTGCACGGATCAGTCAGACTATTACTCTTGGCAAAAAAATAAAACGAGTACACGATCCAAGCCGGACTGAGCAGAGCCGCACGGTGTCTTAATTTACATTGTGCGGCTCCGACCCCCCCCCCCCCCCCCGAATACCGATATTGGCCAATAGCGGTATTAGGGGGGTGGAGCCGCACACTGTAAACAAACACACGTGCGGCTCTGCTCAGTCCGGCTTGGATCGCATACTCGTTTTATTTTTTTTCCAAGACCCCTGGACTACTGCTTGATTGAAGAGGACGTGCGCCAACTGAAACAATCTCTTAAATATTAAGCCCTTATAAGTAAGCCTTGCTACTGTGAGAATGTTGAAGAACTATAACAAAACATCTATCACAAAGTGAAACTTTACTGAATTTTCTGAACTTTTTATGAAAATAAATTTCTTCAAGGACTTTGGGACTGTTGTTGATGACAATGATGTTGATAAGGGCTTAATATATAAGAGTCTATTTCAGTGGGCGCCATCCCTCCATTGTTGTGATATTTCTGTTGTTTCCATACCAACAGGAAACTGGTTCGATAGGCAGCCCTTGATAGGCTTAGTGCCCTATTCAGCATAGTGAGAACACATCGCATCGCATGCAATTTGCATGCAATGCGATGGTACTAGTTAATTTTCACTGCACCCCTTGCCGCGGATCGCATCCCATGCAAATCGCATGCGATCGCATGCGATTTTATCGCGTGTGATGCGATTTAGCACAACCCCATTATCCACGTTGATGCTATGCAATGCGATTTAGCACCCCCCACTATTCACGTCACCCTGAAGCATGGCGATGGGATGCAGAACGCATCCTCCCGACCTTTTCATACCCCCACTATCCACCTCGGCGTGGAATTGATTTCATAAGCGTGGTGAGCACAGCAAGCCCTGCAATGGGCCGCGGAAAATGAGCCCGTAGCGTCGCAAGCAGACCTGGATTACTTGACCTATATTCTGCGTCCCCTCGTAGGGCTCGCCATGCTTTGTGCTCATTTTCCGTGGCCCCTCACAGGGCTCTCTGCGCTCACCACACTTTCTAAAGTCAACTAAACACCCACATGGATAGTGGGGGGTATGAAAAGGTTGGGAGGACACATTCCGTGTAACCTCGCGGGGCTCGCTGCTCTCGCAACACTTCGGGGTGGCATGGAGAGTGGGGGTGTGCTAAATCACATTGCATTGCATCGCATGCGATTTGTGTGCGATGCGATGTGATCCATGGCCAGGGGTGCCGTGAAATTTAACAAGTACCACATACCCTCCAACATGACCCATTCCATTAGGTACAAAATGCTCTGTTCCTGGACTTCCCTGCCAGTGGCAGTTACAGATGTGAGCCTGCAGCACAGTCCAATATTCAAAAAAGGGAGCCACACCAGCTACCATCCCAAACATCACTGAGAGTTGATGTGACCCCCCCTCTTTGAATATTGGACTGTGCTGTAGGCTCACATCTGTAACTGTCACTGGCAGGGAAGCCCAGGAACATAGCATTTTGTACCTAATGGGATGGGTCATGTTGGAGGGTATTGCATCGTATGATGCATCGCGATTGCATGCGATGCAATATCTACGCCGGCGTACGTAGTAAAATTGGATGCCGTGATACACAAGTACCAAACATAATAATATTGCTATATTAGTAAATTAAGCAATATTCCCTCTTACATATTAATAAAACGTATTTCCACCAATGTTAATTATTCAATGAATAATGATACATTACACAGTAAGTGTACTGTGATTCAGGTCTTTCTCATTGGCAGGTAGCTCAAACAGCATGCATTTTGAGGTTTCTTACCTGTGACAGCTATTGAATTTTTCTGCAGCGTTGTTTGCAGGTTTGTGGCAGTATAAAACTCACTGCCTACTGAATCTGTGGTTTCATTCAATGTTCTATATTATTGTAGAGATGAGCGGGTTTGGTCACCAGAACTTAGGGGTTGTGAGTTGATCCGAGTCCTGGATCAGGTCTTCCTGTCAGGCTCGGATTTGAGAACATGGCACAACGTCATCTTAATGGCAATGAATTTCAGTGTTTTGGTTCAGAAAGATGTCTTGTTTCAGATCCAGTTAGTGGCTGCTACCATGGTAACAGTCCGATGCTTGGCTGACCAGTGGCCTGCTTAAATGATAGCATCTGATGATTGGATACGACAGTCTTTTCTGCAAGTGATCATTGTAGCTGACTACCCTCCTGTGTGCTGTAGCTGTACTGACCCAATAATTCCCTCCTCTGCAGGATCAGGACAGGGTGCAGAAAGAGAGTTTGGAGCTGGTTTCTCTCCGGTAAGTTGTCCATTCTGTGCTGGGGCCGGTTGAATGGGTACTGGGGCTGAGTAGTCACTGCTAGGAAGCCACATTTGTGCCACTGTGCTGAGCAGCCTGTAACTCCCCTCCGAGCTGCAGGAAGTGACTCCAATCTCCCTGTGGGTGAGATGGAGGAAAGTAAAAAATGTGGCTAAACCTCTGAAAATGCTGTTTTCAGAGGTTTGGACACAGCCCCCAGATGCATCAAACCCGGAATGCAGTAAATTCCGGGCTTGGATGCAGTGGTCAACACGATTTTCATATCTGAGTTGCCCAACTAAGCCAATGAACTTCTATTGCAGCTTTTTTTGCAGTGATAGATTCAATTGGATCCCTCCCAGCTTCCCTGGCGGTGCGCGTGTCACTGGCACATGCACAGATAGGACTCTGGGTCATCAATCATCGCAAAGGACAGCTCTTACCGCAAGAGCCATTCTTTGACAACTTCTTCATGCATACAGCATTACTAAACACCGGTATGTATGTGGAGACTGGCAGCAAGCATCGCAAGTTGTTTGTGCTTCTTGCCTCATTCCGCCCTGTGTGTGGTAACATCTTAGAAGTCTTTTCCTGACAGTGTCTTGTGCCAGACTACCTGGGCAGGGGCAGGCCTTCTGGCTTCCCTCGTCATAGGGGAATGGTTTCCTGCCTCCTTTGTGCACAGCACCCATTAGACCCTACACTGTGCACATACTAATGGCCACCTGTCATGCTGACTTCTCTCTCAGCTGCATCTATCTGTGGCAAGTCAGGCTGAAGTGTCATGCAGAGACATGCAGAGTGGCCCCCGATAATTAACATTCTATCTTGCTGCAAGCACCAAATGTGGATACAGGTGATCTGGTGCTTCCTATAGTCAAACTCTATTGTATTTTCAGAGCTTGATGAATTAGGTCCCCATATTAGTGTATAGGGATGCCGGGCCACATCAACTTTGAAAGGCAAACAGGAGGTATTTGTGATATCTCCTGCATTACCTTCTTGATAAATTGCCCAAAAACTTATTTCTACAAATGTTAATTTCACCTACTTTTCTAGAAATGAAGTGATGATGATTGGGCCTCCTGATGTGTTGTTACTGCAAAGTGTCGCTTTTCTCCTTTTCTTTGTAGATTTGAACAAAAGGTGATTTCATGTTACTGGTTTGACAAAATGGTTGTTTATTCTTATTAATTCATATTTGTTGTGATGAGTAGACACTGTAGATGTCACTCTATTTAAACACTTAAGTATTTGTCTTCCAGTTTATATTCTTAAGTACAATATGCTGAAAAACTACTTTTTAAGTAATAAGTTAGCATTAGCTAGCTGTGTTATGTTATGTAAAATACATATTTTCTGCATACTATACTTTAAGCAGGTGAGCGGGTCACCAACAAGGCAGGATAGGCTGGTGAAAACAATACTGTAAGGTGTAAAGTAGTCAAAATGAACTGGAAATGAATGTTATTGGGGTTAATAATACGGTAAGAACAAAAACAGGCCCAAATTACATGATTTTAGCTAATTTTAGTATTTAAAAAAATATTGGGGCAGATGTATTAAGCCTTAACAAGAGATAAATGCAAGGGTGGTATCAATCAGCCAATCAGCTCCTTCCTGACTTTTTTCAAACAGAGCCTGTAACATGGCAGTTAGCAGGTGATTGGCTGGATGTTTATCTCTCTTTATCACCCTTGCATTTATCTCTTGTTACATCTGCCCCATTAATCCAAAACAAGAACAATTTGAGGGTTGTTTTAAAAAAAAAACAGACCCAACACCAATAACACAAAAATTTACCCAGATCCAAAATCAAAATGTGGGGTCAGTGTAGATCCTTTTTTTAAATTGTACAGTGTAGTTTCTCTGAAGGTTTTGTGCCTGGTTTGATTTTAGTAAATCTGAAGGATACAATCCCACCAGTAAACTACACCAAAAACCACTGAAGGATTAAAAAAATCTTCTTAGTAAATGTCCCCATAATCCCCTGGGAGGCCATGAAATAAATTTACTAAGCAGTGGGTTTGGTGTAATTGAAAACTTGTCTAAAACCACTGTTTATTGATGATAGTTATATAAAATTGATAGCCTTTACTAAAGGTCAATTTTGATGCCTAAGAATAATCCATCGCCGATCCCCATCTGTTAGAAATGGTGTGTTCTATATGGTAGCAGTTTTATTGAAAACACTGTGGATTACACGCTATTCTATACATAATCATTTAATAGTGTTATTATAGAAACAACATTCAATTGACATCATAGAAACAGACCAGGATTAGAAACTGCTCGATTCATATTAATAACTTGTGCTACTCTATTTGTTATAGAAAGCGCCATTCAATTGACACAATAGAAACAGCTGGCTACTTTCACTTTGTGGGTTTGTGAGGCGTTTAAGTGGAGAAGTAGAAATTTGTAGGGAAGTAGTAGGAGACAGAGAAAGTGATTGCTAATTGTTGTGTTTTCTATATATTACCTATTGAGGTGTTTTTTTTCTGTTCATTCAGTCTGTTTTTTATAGTGAGTTTTTTTGTGTGGGGTGTGTGTTTGTAAAGTTTTAAATTTTCCTTTCCATAGTCCTCCTTGGATTAAATTGGATTTTATTCCTGTCAGTCAGTCAGTTAAAATCAATTCATTTACAATCGTGCCTTTCTCAAGCTAGCCATTTTTCTTTTTCAAAACCACTGCTTCATGAATCCTGGGTTTCCAATCTATTCCTTCAATGTACTTAACACTGTGAGTGCCAACATCTCTGAGAGATGCGCTAAAAATGCCAGTGTTGCTCACATTTGTTATATAAATTCAAATAAGAAGTGTTGTGTAATAAAAGATTATATTTCCTATATAAGGTAAACATTACAGGTCATTATGATAAATAAAAATGTTTGCTTGGCAATTTTCACACCTATTTTGACAAATTCCCTTGGCACTCAAAGGAGCTTTGACATTCAAATATATTCTATTCTAAAGTGTGCTTTCTTTGCTCTTAGTAAATTGACTGGTTGCAAAACTGCTTGGATTAAAATCCGAACACTTTTTAAACTTAGCTCAAGAGGCTTGTTAAAGTGTACCCCTGTGCTGCTGCTCTTCTTGAGTTCATGATAATGCCTCCCAGTGAGGCGAAACTGGTTGACCTGAGGCACTGCAAAAATACCTGTGTACTTAAATATGTTATGGTATATACTTTATACTTACCTTTTTTTTTTCATACGATTTTACTTGGTATTTTTTACCAGTGTAACATTTATATAGGAAAACAAATTCCTAGTACACGCAAGTATACCTGGCCAATAAACCTGATTTGATATGTTTTTATCCCAACTATGGGATATATGTTTGTACAAATACATTAATGAAAAAAAATGGTACTATTGGTATTACACCTTCATTTTATTTGAATGTTATATGGTACAGGTTGGTATATTTGGAAAAAATGTTGGAGTCTCGCTATCCCCCACAAAGAAACCCAGATAGGAGTTACTCCACCTTGTGAATTATGAGTGTGGTACGCAATATTACTAACACTGAAAGATACCTTTATATGATGAATATCACTAACCTTTATGTGAGTGAGGTACACTCCCACATTAAAAATAACCTCTTTAGTTGAAGGTACCACCAGATAATAACTATATTAACGATACCGTGATGCACTTTGCTTTGGGTGCTCTTACTGTGAGTGTGGTATGCCCACCTACAGGGGCATCTTTAGAGAGGAGGAGGCCCCTGTGCAGCCTCCTAAGTTGGGCGCCCTCCTCATTTCTCGGAGCGGCGCTGGGGGTAGTAGGGTCTGAGGGCTCTAATGCTCAGATCCCACTGCGCATGTACGAACATCCGCTGTGCTGTGGAGACTGAGCACTAGAGCGTTAATACTTCACTGTGCATGTGCAGTTTGCTGGAAAATGGCCGCAGCACCATTTTTCTGGCGATTTCTGCAGCGATCCTGCAGCTGCCGCCGCAGGACTCCGGAGGGTAAGTATTTCCAAAATAGCTGCAGTGTGCACCCATTATAAATACGCCACTGCCCATCTAAAACTTCTATTAAGGATTAGCTATCTTTAATTAAACATAAGTACATCAGACGTTACCACACATTGAGAGAAATTTACTAAGATGGGAGTTCTATTTCAAATGTAATATTTGCTATGAGCAACCAAACAATCAGATGCTATTTATTATCTTCTAGAAAGTGCTAAATAAGATTCTAATTGGTTGCCCATAGCAACATCCCATGTAAAATAGCACTCCCTTCTTAGTAAATTTCTCCCATTGTATTTTTCTGTCTTCCATTATCTTCACATGTTCTGATGGAAATATATGAAATACAGAACAACAATGTGCGATTTTTAGGTAAAGTTTAAAAATAAAAACACAGCGTAGGGTCCCTCCCCCAAGCATAACCAGCCCTGGCCTGGTTTCCCAAATATGGGGGAAAAGGTGATGGGGTGCCCCTGTATTTAAGAAACCAGAACTGAGCTCTTGGACTGATCCTGGTTCCAAAAATATTAGGGACAAACAGAATAGGTGTCCCCCATATTTTGGAACCAGCACTGGGCTCCAACAGAGGTGATGCCACAACCAGGGGACAATTTTTATATAAGGTCCCCTGTCCGAAACATGAACACCCTGGTTGGTCAGCCCTGGACAGGGTACCTGAAGGAGTGGAGATACCCCCAATAAAGGGATCCACCCAGGCTTAACCCTTCCAGGGATGAAGCCTGGGGCTGGCCTAGATAAATGTGGCTTTCTGATGGTTCTTGTGCAAAATATAGATTTTAAAAATGATATTGGGTTATGCAGTGGAACTCTCAGCAACTCCAACTCCACTGGGACTTGTAGTCTCCCTGCAAAACCAATGTAGAAACAAATGCAAACACACCACGAATAGTACAACTTTATTCACATACATGCAGACACACACAAACACACACTTAATCAGACATACTCAACATGCCCGTTTTCCATGCTGGACTGGTTCTCTTCTTCAGTAGAGCGTCCACAGTAAAAAAAAAAAAAAAAACGCATGTCCATACCCCCGGACTAGAGGAGCATTAATAACTTTCTCCTCTCCCGACCCCAAGTGAATCCCAGTGATGTCCATCACGTGAATCCCAATGACATCCATCACTGGGATTACCTTAAATCAATCAGAGCTCAGCTCCAGAGGAGGGCAGCCCTGATTGGATGAAGGAGTCTCCATCGAGGTGCCTACATCCAATCAGGGCTGTGCTGAGCTCTGATTGGTTTGGGGGAGTCTCAATCTGTTCACTTGTCCTGTAGCCATTCTAGGTCATCAGTCAGTCTTCCCCCACATGTGTTTCTTACGTTCATCCCTGTCAGACAACCAGTGACCACTACAGTGGGAACAGACTGTTTGACTTTGAGACAGACCACTCACAGACAATCAATAGCCTACTATTTGCTGGCACTGAATTAATGCACATAGATTCCTTCATTTTCTAATGTCATGCTGTGTTTGGTGGATCAAATCATGTGTGTTTATAATTTTTTTCATCTCTGGATGTCTACAGGAGAAATAGATTGACCAGAGCCTAGGAAGCCCAGCCCTGGCAACATGGGAGTGGAATGGGAACACTCACGATGATCAGAGGGGTCCTGAGGATTATAAACTATGGGACAGCAGGGTAAATACTCTTTACAGGGCCCAATACACTGACTCACCAGTTAACTGAGAAAAAAAAGTATCCATCTGGCTGCACCAACCCCATTGCTCCCATCCACTCAGTTACCTGTCACATGGTCCAGTCCTATTGATAAATCACAATGCTGATGCCTTGCAGAAGTGGTTCCATCAGAAATTGGGGGTCGGGACTAAGCACATAGGCAGGACCTGCTTGAGGTGGCATCACAGGATGTCGAAACAGTCACAGTGAAACTGTCCCCAATGTGCTGGTCATGAACATGTGAACTGGTGGACAGACAGATTGTGTGCTTTTTTGAACGTAAAACCATTGTTCAACCATTCTGGGACCCTGCCTATTTCAGTGGCATTTCCTGTACACTCCACCTTTCCGCCATGTTTTTTAGTATCGTGAATAGTATAGTCGCAGTAGTGGGACTATTCTCAATTCTGGATTCCATCCCAATCCAATTTGAACCTGGTAGGTGATTTGTCATCACTGATGCCACTTATATAAATGATATAGTGATATTATGTTATGTAACCACTGTTTGCTATTTTTACGGGGCCCCAGACACCTGATTGTGTTGCATCTTGTTACAAAGCCCAGGACCAGTAAGATCAGCTGCTTATCTCACTGGTCCTGTGCTTTGTAACAAGATGCATATACCTGAGGAAGGTACTTAAAGGGACCAAAACTTTGTAAAACTTCTTGGATGCTGATTAAATACTGCTTGATATAAGCCCGGTGAGTGCCCCTTCAATATGTCTATATAAATTGGATTTCCCTTTGGGGTCATCAAGGGTGACACCCCAGCATTTTGTTTTGCATCTGGATTGGAGTGCGACCTCACATTGGATATATATATATATATATAAGATGTGGGTCCCGGCACTCTGGCAGATGTGTTGGACAGAGACTTAGGTGCTCTTCGATTCCGCAGGGAAGATGTATAGAAATAAATCTCTGAAGTCACTCTAAGGTTTTTTAAGCTGCACGGCGGCAGCAATCAAAATGAAGCAAAAGACACAAGTATAGTGCAAATCGACGTTTCGGGCGGGTAGCCCTTTATCAAGACATAACAAGTGAAGCAAAAGGTACTTACATATATAGCAGTCAAACAGTCAAATCACTCTGTGTCACCACCACCTGTGCTGGGAGTTGATGACATCACTGGCGCTCCTGCATCACCTGGGGGCGTGTGTCAATCACCGTGTCCTAGGTTACCAAAAATGATACGTAAATAGTAGAAGGGTATGTGGAGTACAACCACTGTGAATCAACTGCTATCAGAAAAACACTAAAATAGCCCTTATAATTGTAGTACTATGAACCATTGTTGACAGGCTGGGCTATGTGGACATTTTTGCCGTCACTGACTCCACAATTCAGAAAGTTCCAATGCTGGTGTCACATGCCGCCGTGGCTGGACGCGGCGGGCACAGTAATCACCTGTCCGCGTCTGCCGACGGCTGGCATGCCTCCAGCGGGCTTCCCGGGTGGTCCGGTGCCGTCGGTCTCTGGTCTCTGCTCCGGTGACACGGAGCAGCAGCATGCTGGGGGTTGTGTCTGACGGCGCCGGGAGGCTGGCGCCGCCATCTTGGAATAGTGCACGAGTGTTGGAAAACAAATTAATGTATGAGTTGAGCGCAACCCCTTTCAAAAGATGTTCAAATTATCCTCAATTTCACAAAAGAAGATTTATTATGACAAACATGAAGCAAACAAGAATAAAAATGAGGTATACTTTCAACAGGATAAAATGGACTTCTCAAGTTGCACTGATGTGTTCACAAAAAACATACAGAGGTCTTGATCTCACCAAAAGCAGGGACTGCGGTGGGCTATGCCTCTTATGAGAAGGTCTGCGGCACCACCGCAGATGACTTGCCGGGATCAAGGTCCTCAGTAGTAAAGTGCTGGTGCGTCCAGCTTGAAAAAGGAGACTTTGTTTCTCCGAAACGCGTTGCAGCTTTTTTGGGACACATTTCCTTCTATTAGTGCAATAGGACACTCTGCACTTTAAAGAAGGCACAGGACACTTTATGGACGCACCAGCACTTTACTACTGAGGACCTTGATCACGGCAAGCCATCTGTGGTGGTGCCGCAGACCTTCTCATAAGAAGCATAGCCCACCGCAATCCCTGCTTTTGGTGAGATCAAGACCTCTGTATGTTTTTTGTGAACACATCAGTGCAACTTGAGAAGTCCATTTTATCCTGTTGAAAGTATACCTCATTTTTATTCTTGTTTGCTTCATGTATGGCATAATAAATCTTATTTTGTGAAATTGAGGATTATTTGAACATCTTTTGAAAGGGGTTGCGCTCAACTCATACATTAATTTGTTTTCCATTGCTTGTTACTTAGAAGGTGGTGTACCTTCTACATATGTTTGAGTAAGCTGCATCCACTTCACTAATTGTGCTTACCAGATTCACAAGATTTGTTTTTACAATAGTGCAAGAGTGTGTTTGGCCAGGTTTTGGAGTTCCCTGCCTCCTGATCAGAGGGCCAATGGCAGTAATCCCTTTGCTATAAAGGGGATCTGCCTAGGCCACTCTGAGTCAGTGCAAACAGGTCCTTCTGCTGTGCACTTCCTGGGACTCTCCTTACCAAGTATAGTGCCAATACTTGCAAGCTCTTAAGTTATTCCTTAGAGCCTTACTGCAGTTTTCACTACTCGTCCGTCCACCGTCTCCAACATCAGAACCTCGTAGATCATCACAGTACCCTCCAGCTCTCAGCCTCCATCATCAATATATATATCCTACCCACGCTCCCGAACTTCTATATTTGTGAACCCTGCAGAGGAATGCTATTTGTTTTTGCCACGTACAAGGACTTGCTACTTTAAGTTTACCTTCTCCCCTCCAGCGGTAGTGCTGCTCTTTCAGTTCACTATTATTTGTCAAAGACGTATTTGACCTCAGTTGTACATGAGCAACTTTAATAAACCTGCCCATTTCAAACTTCCAAATTCTGGTCCGTCTTCCGTCCCTGAGCACCACACGATTTCATCAGAACCCTCATCTTTGACAGCTGGTTAAACTCCTCTGCAATGGCTTACCATTCTTTAGCGTTGGTAGGGAACTGAAATAAAAAAGTAAAGAAATTTGATTAGTAAGTGTTTTTTTTTTTTGCAGCAACACAGTGCCAAGACAGACCAAGCTCTTGCCCTGGACCTCTATCTGTTATCGGAGACTCCAGGCCTATCAAGCGACCCTTGCACTACACCTACCCTGACAACCATCCCACCACAACACAACAATGCACAGCAAGGGCAAGAAAAGTGACACATCAGAGGACAATTTTCTGATGCGGGCAGAGCAGGTTTTAAGGCCCCCTGACCGATATGATACATTTGAAACCGATTCGGCAGATGGTTTACGCCAGCTTGCTCCAAACCAGCAAATGGCATTTGAGCGAATAAGCAGAAAGCTCTTGTTTCAAGGGCATTTAGGGTGCCTTAAAAATGACAGCCGTATAGTTGGGCTTTGTCCTTTACCAGAAACACCAGAGGCTACTCCCCAAACCCCCTCATGCCCATACCCACTACCACCCAACCCAGCATCCTCCTCAAAACGGCCTCAAATATCCAGCTACAACCACCTGTATACATCATTACTGGAGGGAGACCGGGAGTCTCATCTTTTTGAAGACCTATAACCAAGTATTCCACAATTTTTCCTTTCCCAATACAAATTTTTGTTTTTTAAATCCACACTGGCACAGTTCTGTCTCTGCCTGGGGCCAGCTGATGCTGGCGGTATTATCACTGGGCCCCAGTTTTTTTTTATACTAATTTCGGGCAGATCGCATTTCCCATTATATATTTGTGAAATGCCATCTGCTTACTTAAAAAAAAAAGTAAATTAAAGGGTTTGGAAAAGATTTTCACAAAAGCTGCATCAAAATCCCTTTAATGCATTCAGGTAATATTAAAAAAAAACGTGAAAATGGGAGT
The DNA here is from genome assembly GCF_055691185.1 of Crinia signifera. Classification (NCBI taxonomy): domain Eukaryota; kingdom Metazoa; phylum Chordata; class Amphibia; order Anura; family Myobatrachidae; genus Crinia; species Crinia signifera. Next base: position 232,666,766 of record NC_139217.1, on the reverse strand, counting down.
GAAAACAGGTCTGCCTGTTTCAGAGCCGGCCTTAGCCTAAATGATGCCCTAGGCAAGATTTTGGCTGGTGCCCCCTAGCACCGCCACTAGTTCCGCCTCTGACCCTGCTCCCCATTCCCAGCACCATCAACCCTCATCATAGCAGTCATCATTTTGGTGCTCCTACCCGCAATATTTTAAATAGAAACAGTGTACACATTCGGTGCGCAGCCCAAACAGGGGTGTGTTCTTGCTGGGAAGGGGCATGGCCACACAATAGTACCCCCAATTCAAATTATGCCACACAGTAGTGCAACTTTATTCACATTATATCATGCGATGGTGTCCCTTATTCACATTACATCACACAGTAGTACCACTTTACCTTGTATACATTACTCCTCACATTATTCACATTATACCCTTAGAAAAAAAATCCTGAGAAATTATTGTATTTTAAGCACCCTCCATTGTCACACTGCAACCCAGCACAAAGCAGTGTGTGCTGGGCAGAGGAAAAGAGCTGCAGCTGCTGCTGTCACTTAAGGGGAGGGGGCCTGTGGCCCCCACGGGGCCCTTCCATCAGACTTTGGCCTGGGTAATTTGTACCCCCTACCCCTTTCTCTCGGCACCCCTGATAATACCACACAGTAATGCCCCTTACACATGACACACATTATTAATTTCCTTATAACCATAATGCCCCTTACACATTATGCCAACCTTTATTAATGCCCTTCATACACATAATGACACCCATAATGCCCCTTACACATATGTTGCACATTATTAATGCCCTTAAACACATGATAGACATAATGCCCCTTACACATATGCTGAACACTATTGCACAACCAACCCACCCACCCACAGACAGCACTTGCACAGCCACTAACACTATGACCTCTGCTTTTGCTTGGATACAGATGTTTCCTCATACATCTTGCCTCATTAGGCCATGCAGCTCCTGGCCAGTTCTGCTAACGTTGGGTGCCTTTTTTGCTGAAAATGTGTCTAATTTGCATTGTTATGCGACCAGGACACACAAGGAGGTTCCGATGATTAAAATGATATGTGGCATGAATATATTCTGTGTGTGACTGTGCCTGTACCTGAATACGGAATGCTATACCTGAATACGGAATGATTTCCATGAATACACTATTTCATATGCAGATACAGCCTCACTCACACACAGAATATAGGCATGCTGCATATCATTTTAATCAGCAGAAGCTGCTGGTGCCCCTAGGCATTCCAAATGCCCTAGGCCATTGCCTAGTTTGCCTATGGCCGGCTCTGGCCTGTTTTATAGGTATGTTTCCTGCAGCTCAAAAACACCAGCACCTGGGAATACCCTTTTGGCCAACCCTATAGATATCTGCATGTGGGAGTGCAGCCTGCTTGTAAAAGTAGTGGCAGCAGCAGCAGCTGCTTGTCGGGACAGGAAAGGCTGCTGCCACTACAAATCCTACATACCCCAGTTGCACTTTAAGGGCCTAATGGGCCTGGAGCCATAGGGTATCTGGGCTTTGTCTTAATAAATGTGCCAGGTGGTCCCAAGTACTTGTAAATGTGTGTGGTATTGCTAGTGTTTCTTTCCCTAGCGGGCAAGTTTGCGAGTTTAGAAAGATAACTCTTCATGGAATCTGCAATGTTCCACAAGCTGTAGGCCCTATGAAAAGGGTGAGGTGAGTGAAACGAGTGGTCAGCTTCCCAGAAGCCCAGCTTGACATCATCTCAGTAGCATTGGCTATGACCCCTCCAGTGTTGCAAACTATCAGTAATATCAAAAAATGACATGTGGGGGCGCTGATGCTCTCTCCCAATTTGCCAAAATGTCTAGTTACTGCACAGCTCTGCCCATCTAGTCATTAGAAGTGCACACCTAGTTATCTGTCTGTCTTTTTTGGGGCTTGGTTGAGCAGTGTTATGTTATAAAAGCAGGTTAATGTAAAAATATAATAACATTTGAATAAAATTGTACATGCATACTTAAATCCATTAATATTACAGTCACTGAGAAGGATTAGCCTATCCCACAAGCCACCATAGGTGCAGGCTTCACTGTGTGATAGCAGAAATAACATACATTATAGCACAGATACTGACTAAGAAGACCCTATAACACTGGAGTGGTCCAATTCTCTATGGTATAATACTTACGGCTGATTAATATATACTCTCTCACTGACGCTGTTATTGGGATACAGTTTATAGCACATTATATATCATCATTAGCAGCTATATCAATACAAAAGGTTCATGAAGATATAATACTAATGGCTGTAATCAGAATGTATAGACTGCAATAATTAAAATCAGCTGACTAGTATATACTCTCTCACTGAAGTGGTTACTGAAATACAATGGGTGAAATGTAAGAGGATGAGAGAATCAGAAAGTGAGAGATTTGGTAAGAAATCTCCACTTTTTATAAAGCAGCAATCATTTACACTTCAAAATCAAACTGGTTTTACAGGGTAAATGATTGCCGCTTTAAAAAAACTGGAGATTTCTTACCAAATCTCTCACTTTCTGAATCTCTGAATCTCTCCTATTAAATGTCCCCATATGGCATTGTGTAATGCTGCCCGAGTTTGGTAGCAATGCGGAATGCAGGCCAAACTCAGACTTTATTAAAAAAAATTACATGGCCACCTAACTCGGTTGGCATTACATCCCTCCCATTGTGTTATAATAGAGCACTTGGCATAACATTAGTTGGTGATTCTGAATCTGTCACACCATAACCAATTGCAACAATTGTTATCCCTTATGCAAACTGAAGAACACATAGACAAATGGCCTTATTGAAATATAAGACCAACAAACCTGTGAGAGATAATAGCCACTGTGCTCGCATTGCATTGTTTAAAAAAAAAAAAGACCAATAGGCAACAGTTAAGGTGGCCATACACTACCGCGACATATCTAAAGTTGATGTTGCATGTGATTTCTCTTGAACTCCCTGGCTATCCAGGAGGACTGTACTTACAATTTTGTACATAATTGCTTATTTTCACTTACGATTTAAGGGGTGTACACACGCAATTTGGACAGGCGATTTTGACTAGACAGTCAAAATCGCCTAGAAAGTTAGTCAGAATAGCTGTGTGTGTGTGTGTGTGTGTTTGTGTTTACACTAGTACAGCCAAATAGACCATGCAGGCTAGGCAGTTTTTCACTAAGCCAGCCACACAGTGTATTTGGTTGTGGCTGGTTCCCATGTGTACACGGCTTTACTCATGATATATCTTATATAAAAGATCACATAAGATATATCTACAGCACACATATTATACTTACAATTTATCTGAAGATTCCTTCTAAGTTTAAATAATGGGCTGAACAGTCAAGTGACTCAACTTTAGATGTATCTTGCAATATATTGCAGGTAGGAAAAAAACTCATGATGTGCACCTTTTGACGACAAATCATTTTGAGGCATTGAACATCTGTGAATCGTAAGTAACTGACATGCAATTTGACACTTTCACGTGATATATCAGCCCAATGTGTTGAAATTGTATACAAAAAAAGGACCCAAATTGCACTAGTGTATGGTCACCTTTAATGTTGGATAGTTTTATTATATACACTTTTTCTTCTCTTTTTCACTATCCTGTATTTGACATTTAACGGTTTTAACAATTAAATAATGAGATATCTTAATGAATACTTATAAAGGGCCAGATGCACTAAGCTTCAAAAGTAATAAAATGGAGAGTGATAAACAGCCAGCCAATCAGCTCCTGCTTGACATATTTCAAACACAGACTGTGACATGGCAGGCAGGAGCTGATTGTTTGGCTGTTTATCACGCTTCATTTTATCACTTTTGAAGTGTAGTGCATCTAGTCTAGTGTCATAAACTTGTAATAAAATGGTTTGAGTCCCAGTGCACCCTGTTAAAATACTGTCTCTCTTCTTTTTTATATTTTGATGTTCATATTAAGTAGGGGGTAGCGCAGAGGCGTAATTACGAATTTTGAGCCCCCCCGCCACAAATTTTTTGGGCGCCCCCACTCCCCCTCCCCTCGCCGCCCCCCACTGCTGTCTCTGCCGGTACCTGCCTGCCGTGCCCGGTGCCGTCACGGTCCCGTCTCTCCCAGCGCTGGCTAGTGGCTCCTGCTGCTATAATGAAAAGTCTCTTAGAAAATGGCTGCCCCCATACTGCAGACAGGAAACTGTCTGCAGTATGGGGGCAGCCATTTTTTAAGTGTCCGTTTTCATTATAGCAGCAGGAGCCACTAGCCAGCGCTGGGAGAGACGGGAGTTGGGACCGTGACGGCACCGGGCACGGCAGGCAGGTACCGGCAGAGACAGCAGCGGGTAACTATAGCCCCGCAGACCCCCGGCGCCCAAACTTTCTCTGCGCCTCCCCGCCACCGCGGGGGCTGCGGAGCTATAGTTACGCCACTGGGGTAGCACCTCATTAAGCAAATTTTAGAGAGGACAAAAAAAAACCACAATATCAATATTTGACATATATTTACTGGTGTGGGATTTGCTCTCTGGTTTTAAAACAAACCTTTAGTAAATACACTGTCAGGTGTGTTCCATGATGAAAATGTGTCTCATAAATTGACAAAGAGTTTTGCCTATTGACACATTATTTAAGATGAAAAAGGATCTAGATTTTTTTATATTTATTTTACATTTCTTATTAGATTATTTTGTGTTGTTTTGTCTGCAATAGTAATATTCAAAATTGCATTATATAATTTTTTCATAATGCTGTGGTAAATTGTTATTCATAGGAAAAAAGCATAATTTACCTGATTGAGATGTGGTTTTAGTAGCTTTCATTGATGCTTATATGGAAGCAGCAGCAATCGTACTTATATGTTAATGTGCAGGAGGCGTCATGGCTCCAGCTTGCCTTAGTGATCCGAGCTGCCATGGGGTTGCATACACTGAACGTCGCAGATCCTAGAAAGAGGCTGGGAAATCTCCATCCTCTGACAGAGAAACTTGACCCATCGCTACCCCACAATGGCAACATCACAATTCAGGGGCAGATTTTTTAAGCTTGGAGAAGAGATAAACTGGAGATAAAGCGGAGAAAAGTTAAAAGGAGATAAAGCACAGCCAATCAACTCCCAACTGTCTTTTTCAAACACAGCTGATTGGCTGGTGCTTTATCTCCTTTTACCTTTTCTCCGCTTTATCTCCAGTTCATCTCTTCTCCAAGCTTAATAAATCTGCCCCTCAGTTCTGGGAAACAGAAGCCGTTGCCACCCCCTCTCCACTCCCAAATGGCAGCAGTCTGTCAATCACTGCAAGTCTGATGCCAATCTTCGTGCAAGGTCACAGACCCGTACCGGTCATGAACAGTACGATTCTGACGCATACATAGAGTACGAACATCTCTACTTTGCGGCATTTGCCGCAACTCTGTTAGGACCCATATCAGTCTCCATATGCACAACAAAAGTAGTAAAAAAAAAAGCACAGTCCACTGTATATCTACATTTACAGTAAAGACTTTTTGGTGGATCGGGCCAAGAAATTGGGTAATATGGGCCCAAATAGCATGTGTCTGACATTTGATCTGAAGCGTGGTCCCAGAGATCATGTGCTGCATGTAAGATCTCCGGGTCGGACCCCCTCCCAGCGGCAGAGTACAGGGATAGCATCCGATGCATTACATGCAGAAATACATTGCAGATAATCCTGCCACCTGGGAAAGATGCAAAGTGCATTAACTCTAAATCACGCCATGTATGTACAGTATAAAAGTGTTTACAGGTGCAAAGCAGAGTACTCTCAAGCATGTTATATAATTAGAGTACACAAAAGCAACCATTACATTTGTTTTCCAGTTTTTTTATGAATTTAAACAATAGCTAACTGCATCATTGAGTGATGATGATATCAACAAATTAATAACTGTAATCTCAATAACTGAGGGGAAAAGGTCCAGCACAACATGTGCTCCCCCCCCCCCCCCACAAAAATAACAGTGTATACTGGCAAATAGACCAGTTATGTCAAATGCATCATACAGTATGTGTAATATAATACTGCAGTCAAATAGATAACAGTCAAATAGATAACATACAGTATTGCAACTTTATGCTACAATGTATTGTGCAAAAAAAACATACACATGACATAACACTACACTCTTGTTGATGTATTATGCTTTTCTTACTTAATTTATTTAAAATATTATTCAGCTATTAGATACAGAGGTTGAAATTTAGAGGTGGAAGCAGGTAAAAAATCAGGTGCAATTGACCAATGTTCTACTGCTGCCCATCAATCTGAGACAGACACACTATGCATGTGTCTTGATGTTACATAGTTACATAATAGATAAGGCTGAATAAAGACTTGCGTCCAGGGCTATTTTTCAGCAGGCTCCAGCAGGAACTGAGGCCCTTATTCTAGTTCACTGTTTCTGACAAAATATTCCTCAGATGGACAAAACCTTGTGCACTGCAGGTGAGGCAGGTGTAAAACCCCACCCAAATCTAATTATCTCTGCACAAGTAACACCTGCTTCACCTGCAGTGCACATGGTTTTGTCCATCTGAGGAATATTTTGTCAGAAACAGTGAACTAGAATAAGGGCCACAGTTCCTGCTGGAGCCTGCACAAAAATAGCCCTGCTTGCGTCCATCGAGTTCAACCTAGTTTTAATTAGCTTATTGTTGTATGTAGTGTTTTGTTGTATGTAGTGTATTCTGATATTTTTAAAGACAGATTATGATTCTTGTTTTTACCCCTTGAAGTTTTTAACCAATAAATGTTTGTCCAACCTTATTTTAAACGTATTTATTGTGTCTGCTGACACCACCTTTCCAGATAGAGAGTTCCATAGTTTGGCTGCCCTGACCGTGACATTTTTTTTCCTTCTAAGGGAACGAAATCTTCTTTCTTCTAATCTAAACTCGTGCCCACATGTCCTAGAATCCTTCCTTGCAGTAAAAAGGGTGCTTGACAGTTCCTTATATTGGCCCCTGATATATTTGTACATGCTAAGCATGTCCCCCCTTAAATGTCTCTTCTCTAGTGTAAACAGTCCCAATTTGCTCAAACTTTCCTCGTAGCTTAAATTCTCCATTCCCCTAATAAGCTTTGTTGCTCGTCTTTGGATTTTTTATAATTCTATGATGTCCTTTTTGTAGTGTGGGACCCAGAATTGTACTCCATATTCTAGGTGTGGTCTAACCAGTGGCATAATTACTTTTGAGTCCCTAGTTTCCATACCCTTTTTATATATGCTAGAATTCTGTGGGCTTTTTGTTGCTATGTGACATTGAGCACTGCACCCCAGTTTGTTGTCTATTTGGACTCCTAGATCCTTTTCGAGTACTGAATTACCCAATGCCTCCCCGCTTAGGTTATAACTAGCACACTGGTTATATCTCCCAAGGTGCATAATTTTGCATTTATCCACATTGAACCACATTTTACACTTTTTTGCCCACTCATCTAGTTTATTAAGATTGCTCTGAAGCGCGGAGACATCCTCGGGTGATCTAATTACTCCACTCAGTTTTGTGTCATCCGCAAAGATGGAAACATTTCTGAGTATTCCCACCCCAATATCGTTGATAAATATGTTAAATAAAATTGGCCCTAGAACAAAACCCTGTGGCACTCCACTTAGTACTGGTATCATATTTGATACTGCGCCATTCACAACCACTCTCTGCTCTCTATTACATAGCCAGTTCCCTACCCATTTACAAATTATTACCCCTAATTCCAGGTCCTCCATTTTATTTATCAACCTCTTGTGTGGGACTGTATCGAAAGCTTCAGCAAAATCTAGGAAGACCACATCTACGGTGATGTTTCCCACTGATGAATGCAGATCAAAATTGCATTGAGAACCATGCAAATCCAATGGCATTTCTGGGCAGTAACTGGGGGTTGCCTAAAGGTGGCCATTGTCAATAGGCATTCTAAACATGATATAGACAGTTGCAATGTTTGTTTGTGTAGTGAATTATGCTATATTAGTGCATCTCTGTATGCACATCAGCAGATTTGGGCAGTAGCAGGTAACCATCTCAACAGGACATCCAACGGATGTTAATGAAACAGCATTCCCCTGTGACTCACCCCAATAATGCGAATGTGTAAAATAAATTAAATAACCCTACTATATTCACATTGAGCAAACTTACAGTATCCACAATGAGGAAGCTTACAGTGTACACAATGCAGAAGCCTACATTATCCGCATTGAGGAAGTCAATAGTATCGACATTGAGGCAGACCATGGTATGTACATTGAAGAATCAGAATCAGCTTTATTGGCCAGGCATACTATATATATATATATATATATATATATACTATATATACTAGGAATTAGTTTTCGGTTTGCTGTGCAGCAGCCAGGTGGGTAACAAGTAAACAACATACAGTATAAACAATAAACAATATAAATAGTTGGGGGGACATGTACAATCATACAGAAAGTTATTCTGAGGGCAAAGGGTTAAGGCGTGACTAGACAGTGAAGTGTTCATGAGTTCACATGTCAACAGGTGAGCCGCTTGAGAAAATACATTTTTTAGGCTTCTGGTGGACCTGGTGGGAATAGCGCAGCATATTCTGCTGCGCATTACAATTGGAACAACAGTTGTAAAACAAACTGCGTAGTACTAGTAACAGACCTATACAGAGGTAGGAGGGCACAAACTACCTTTGTTTTACTCCAGTGTGTCTACTCTTCATTGCAATTTAATATCTAATAAAGCACCACCCCTCTCCCACACTGCCCGGATAACTCTGCAGTGTGTTGTCACTTGTCAGTTAAGCGATTTAAATTTTACAGCAGCACCCCTCTCAGTAGACAGGTTCTCTCTCCCCCCAGCAGCACCCGCGGACAGCTCCCCCGCCCTCAGCAGCCGCAGACAGGTTCTTTCTCGCGCCCCCACACACACACACACAGCAGCCAGGGACAGCTTACCCCCACAGCACCCGCAGACAGCTTCCCCTCTCCCCCCTCAGCAGCCGCAAAGACAGGTTCTCTCAAACCCCCCCCCCCCCCCCCTCCCGCAGCAGCCAGTTACACTAAACGGTACAGTTATAAAGGAGACTGTTGATATTTACCTACAGTATGTTGCACTGCTAATTGTGGATATGTGCATGTGATGTATGTTCTGATTTATGCTACTTTAAAACAGTTAAGTCTCAGATATATATGTCTGCTAAGGTAGATATTGAACCATTGAAGTAAATACAGAAATGCATTGCATTTATTGTGATAACCCACTGCAATTATAGGAGACTACCCACGTGCAGTGTCCCTCTGGGTTTCTCCCTTTTCACCTGACCTCTTACGCAAAATAAATGACCTCAAAGCAAGGCCTTAAAAGGACAACACTCGTGTGAGCCTGTATTCCTTCTACTAACTCTCCAAGGAAAAAGAAGAACCTGTGTGGTGGGGCGATTAACACACAGCGACCCCGGTGAGTGCATTACATCTCACCCACTGAGCAGGGTGTTACATATATATTTGCCCCTTTTTTTTTATGTATAAAGAATATCAAATTGGATACATTTGCATGTAGAGTAAATCTAAAAATACAGGTACACTTTGTGATGAGAAAGTTGTGTGCGCTTGCCTCTAACAATAGGAAAACTATAGCAAGTTACTGTCCGAAATTGACCTTACTTTTGCCTTCCCCGATGCTCGGCCTCTCTCCTCAGGGCACTGGAGTTTCAATGATCTTCTCCGTTCTGGTTTCCATCTGGATTTTCCCGCGCCAAGTGCTGGTCGACTGAACATATTTTTTCCTTTCTTGTTGCATTTCTGCTGGTCCTGCGATCATTTCCTTCATTTGTCTCTTCAATGTCTGTAGCAAGTCAGTGGATGGAGTCTGACTGCTTTGGATCACCATGCTTTTATTCCTCATTGATGTTTCCAGGATGGGTGCCATGGCTCCATGTGAATGGGGGTGTTCGTGAAATTTTGTAAATTCTGGGAACCCTTCCTCCAGATTTGCATTGGTGCCCATTACCGTTATGGCAGTCTCTTTAAAACTCAGAAATGGCTGGCCCACCATTTGTCTTCTTGGTAGTCGTAGATGGGTTCGGACACTCGCTCCTAAGGCTCCCTCAATGAGTTGGGTGATCAATGCTTCATCTGGATTCTTGACTTCTTCTTTGTCAACAGCCTGTATTGCCTTTAGGGCTTCCTGTAGGCTTAGTGCAGGCTGCTGTTTGCAGGCATAAAACTTTATTTTTAGTTATGGGAGTGTTTGTTTTTCAAATGTGGTTGACAATCATTTGATGGCTGGAGGTGACTATGAATGAGGTTTAATGGCTGATCACTGTCCTTGATAGGTTTCCATTTTGATTTGATCTAGAATTATTGTTTGTCAGTCAATCAATTTTATGTTTCTTGTGGTAGTCTGCATTTGCAAATCCCTGTAATCAAGCTATCTTTCAAGTAAAGCATTGTCATACATTTTTTACAAGTTTGTGTTGATGTGCAATTATTGCAGCGTTTGCCGTTATATTTAAGGGTTATAAAGTAATTAAACATAACTACATGTTATCATCAGATACTTCCTGTGGAGGGAGAAAGCCATGTTCATCATTTTCCCCATTATGCCCGAAAATAACAAGTTGAATAGCCACTGGCTCTCAGTTTAGAAAGAGCTGTTGATATAGGAATAGGAAATAATCCAGTTTCCAGCCGGAAGATGTTCCTGTGTCACTCTAGGAAAGAGTATCAGCCGGACCCAGGGCCGCCAAGAGGGGGGGGGATACCAATTTTCCTGGCCTAGACTCGCTGGAGGGGGCTGGCAGGGGCCCTGGTCTGACCCCCCCTCTGCCCCCCCCCCCTCCCTCCTAGGCAGCAGCAGCACACACCTACAGCATGTGCCTGACAGCAGGCTCAGCATGAACGCCTCATTGACAGCATGAGAGCTCATGCTGAGCCTGCTGTGAGCACAGCACATGCTGTAGGTGTGCTGCTGCTGCTGCTGAAGGCAGGACAATTACACTCCCTCCTCAACTTTAGAGTGGTTTTTCACCCCCAAAACATTTTAGGGGTGTGGCCTAATCGCAGGAGGTGGAGCGCACAGGCGCATACTGCTGAACTCAGGGTGCCGAACTCTTGCGAGAAAGGCAACCCGGAAGTGAGCAGGTACAGCGTCCTGTGGAGCCAGGCCTTGTCTCCCAGCCAGAGAATACGAGCTACGGCGGCAGCATCCAGCCAGGCAGGAACCACGGACACAGGGCCGCCAAGAGAAATCCTGGGCCCCGGTACAACAACTTCCTGGGGCCCCCATGGACGGAGATCCCCGCACACTCTGCGGACCCGGTGTTACACCACTGCTTCCAAGGTGGATACACGTGCAAAAATTTACACTGTAATGTCTATTACACATGTCACACACCCATTACATATTATACCACATGCCATAATGCTCATTACACGTTATGCCACACACCGTAATGCTCATTGCATATTAAGAAGTTAACATGCTCTACCAGGAGTTAACATGCTCTGCCAGGGGTTAACATTCTGTGCCAGGGATTAACCTGTCTGCCCTGATTTACATGCTCTGCCAGGGGTTAACATGCTCTGCCCGGCGTTACATACTCTTTGCAAAGGATTTACACATACCCTCCAACATGGCTCATTTCATTAGGTACAAAATGCTCTGTTCCTGGACTTCCTTACCAGTGGCAATTACAGATGTGAGCCTGCAGCACAGTCCAATATTCAAAAGGGGGGGGGGGGGGGTCACATATACTGCCACCCCAAGCATCACTGTCCTGGACACACTGGCAGTTGATGTGACACCCCTCTTTGAATTTTGGACTGTGCTGGAGTCCAACCTCTGTAACTACCACTGGCAGGGAAGTCCAGGAACAGAGCATTTTGTACCTAATGGAATGGGTCATGTTGGGCGTACTTGCCACCAAGTAAAAAAAAAAACCTGTGTGTCCAGACCAGGGCCCCCCTGACAGGCCTGGGCCCGGGTAAATTGTACCTGCTCCCCCCCTCTCTCGGCACCCCTGCACGGACAAGGACTAGAATGATAAGCAGCAGTTAGGGGAGGCTGCCTCCTGAAAACTACATACTGTACTTACCAGACCAATTGCACTAACTTTTATCTCACTGACTCTACACCTCCAACTTCTCTGGAATTCGCTTTCAGCAGCTTATTGAAGCATAGACTCTGCAAGCGTTATCATCCCCAGTGCGAAAGCACAATACCCATTGCCCTACCCTTCCCAATTGAGACTGCTGCGGTCACCTATTGTGAACATAGGTCCCAGGTGAGGGACCTATGGTAATAGGGGTCCCTAAATGACACCCTAAAGCCCCTTTTAGAAGGGTCCTATAGAGTGATACCTCGCTGGCCTATTCCTGTGACATCATCCAGGATGACACATACTGTATTCTCTATTTCTTTTAAATAAAAATCTTTATTTGCACTCATATCAGTACATCCTCCATTCTTTTTTGACACAGCACACTGACATATAAGTTGAGCACATAGTACTCTTCTAAATACTGCCTAACCCATAGGGTCCGGATCACCCTTATACTATAGCAGCTCCTTTACCTCCTACTAAATTGAGCGTGGATGCCCACCACCAACCTCTCATTGTATATTGTAGTATGATTTTTTTTTTTATTCTTCTTATTATTTACTTTACACATTTTGGGGTAGATTTATCAAAGCTTAGAGAAAGAGAGATAAAGTACCGACCAAGTTAGATGCTGATTAGTTAGTACTTTATCTTTCTCCAAGCTTTGATAAATCTCGCCCATGGTAGTGGTTTAAGTACGTGTTGCATTTCAAAAATGATGGTTATACATTTCACAAATTGTAGTAACTATTAAGAGTGATGGAATTGTTAGCACAAATTATTTTATTCCCTTTTATTTGCGTCACGATGACATTAAGGACGATTATTAGGAACACTTATTATAAGACAAATAATAATAATAATTTTATTTATGTAGCGCTCTTTCTCCAATAGGACTCAAGGCGCTTACAACCCAATGCCCAGTTTATTCAGCGAGTTTTATCTGCGGATATGCCTTTAGTAAATCTCAGATTGCAAATTGATTGAATATTACAGAAAACTCCAAAATCAATGCCTAGAACAGTGGTTCCCAAACGTTCTACACTCACGGCAGCACCAGAGCATCTGCACTATTTGCACAGCACCCCTAGGATAAGGTATTTCTTTAGGAAAAATTATGAAAATTATGAAAATAAATAAATGATGCCTACCAGTCCTCCATAGTGTCAGTTATGGAGGGGTTGTCAGTTGTACTTCTGATTGTCCACGTTTTATGATTAGCAGCCACCGGCACTGGTTTTGCCTGTCATTTTGACCATAAATAATTTGATTTGTTCCAAGACCACCTACCAAGGCACCCCTGCAAATGCTTGCAACACCCTAGGGTGCTTAGGCACACAATTTAGAATTTTTACTCCAGAGGGTGTTACATTTTTACAATGAACATTTGCATTTGCAAGTGAAAGAATGGTTAATCGAGAGGTGCAAAGCATGCACAGCACAAACAAGTTGCCACCCACAGTGCATCTCCATTCTGCACATAACAAGTGACGTCAATTATCATGTCTTTGTTATCCTAATTTTGTGCAGTGAGAAACAGAGATACTGACCTACTAACCCGACAAAAGCTCATTGCATGAATTCTATCTGTTTTATAAACTATTGTGTCTGCTGTGAAGTGTAGGTGTGTGTTTGTACATACAGTTCTGTAGGTATCACTTATCTAATAAGTATGCACTATGTACATGGATGCAAACTTTAATTTTAGAGAGAGAGAGAGAGAGAGAGAGAGAGAGAGAGAGAGAGAGAGAGATTGATTGTGTTTAGAAACAAAGGCAAGGGGCACTCACTGGTGACTTTAAAATAAGACTTATCTTACGGAATGGTCATTTTGGCACAGAACTGTTATAATACCCAAGGATAGACGAACACAAGATCTGTCTGATAAGACTGTGGTTGGTAGGTACCAGTCTGTACAGTACTACTGTGACCAAGGGGGTAAGGCCACAAAGGCACCTGAGCCTACCCTAACTCTGTTACCACACTCTGAAGTCAGTTAGCACCTTCAGGTTAATGTCTTCACCTATAATAGCTGCCATTCCGGGGCAAATTAGGACCACCCCGTACTTGGATGCCACCAGGTTTTGCATGGTGACAAGGTACCAACAGAGAAAGGGTAAAAGTAAGAGGGAAACTAACTAGCAAACCACAAGAGACAAATACCAGGCTCAAAATAATAACAAAAAAAACCCGATATGAACAGCTCTGCTGCGAATAACACTGACAACCAAGATCTAGAGGCCAACCACTAATATGCAACACTGTTGCGATAATGTAATATGAAACCATACAAACAATAATGTGTGGCTTCTGCTGCTTCTGCCGCAGAGTGCAATACAACGTAATAAAATAATAATACAGAAGAAAGGCGGCTTCTGATACAATGTGCGGCAAATCCTCTAGACTCACGCTACCACGAGGGATGAAAATGGTGACTTTCAGAGTATACAGCACAGGACCAGAATCAGAGCCAGATTAAAGCGGGAGCACAAGGTGGTCAGTACCCCTGGGCACCCCTTTATGATAGGGCCCCCCATTCCCCGCCCCAGATCGGATCGCTCTTACCAGCAATCCCCCGCTGGGCCATAGATCAGATTGGTAATAGTGCTCTGATCTGCTGCGGGTCAACACAAGTGAAAAAGGCAGGGGCAGCCCAGCGCTCACCAGGCACCTATCAGAAAAAACAAGGCGGCTGTAGTCTGGACTCTGGAGTAGTATATATATATAGATATATATACTATTGATATGTTTATTCATGTGAGGAGAATCTGCCTCCTGTATTATGGTAGGTTGAACACATATTTAGCACCTTTTCGCAGTGTGCCACACTGACAGATGCGAGTGTTGGGAGCAGGTTTTGAATCCAGATATAGGCTGCTTCTTGATTGACATGCACGTTATTAATGCCCGATGTGACCGCGCCTACAATGGCGATAGGTGGAAGGCAATTGGCTATTCATCTATGCTGGCACTTTTGACATTACCAATATATTTCCTAGATATTGTTTTAGACCTTAGGGCCCCCCTATCTTAAGTATCCTGGGCCCCCCAAAGTCTTAATCCAGCTCTGACCAGAATTCCAAAAGGTGGCAGGCTGGACAAACTGGATGTTGCACGCTGCCGTCCGGTGCTCCCAGTGCCCGGACGGACGGCAAATGGCGAATGCAGCAGCAGCGCTGCTGATGCGAGTCAGCCGCGTTCCAATCCTCCTTCTGAGGCAGAGCGTCGGGGCATTGCTAGGCAACGTCCCCTACTTCCGCCCGGCCGCAACTCGAGCGCACGCCTGACGTCATCATGGCGGCGCGCAATTTGAATAAGTAGCCGGCGTCTGCTGGGCACAGACGCCGGTTATAGCGTTCTTCCCAGTGTGTTCCCGGCCAGGAGCACTGTCAGCTGCCTCAGCTCCTAGGACCTGTTCCTGGTCTCTGTGGTCAGTCCTGTTTGTGGCTCCCCTTCTCCAGCCAGCTTTTGGGATCCCTATCTGCCTGGTGTTGGTGCTCACAGTCTCATTTAAGTGCTCCAGTGGAGCCTGGTGTTTTTCTTGTGGGACTGCCGAGTTCCTGTTTTTTGTGCCATCTCTTACTGTCACCTGTGCAGTTCCCTTAGGAATGCTGGACTTGCCCCACCGTGGGCTTTAGTCATTCCCATTGCCTGTACCCTGCTCCCCTTTTTTCTCTCTCGTTCTCCTTCCTCCATTTAGTCTTCTTCATAGGCAGGGGTCTTTGTATTCTCTCCTCAGTGTGTGTGTTTTGGGGATTCGTTCCTTGGTGTCCCTCAGTGTTGTGGTGCTTCCCCATTTTTTGGTCCCAGGTGTTTGCGACTGGGTGGCGCTCCCGGGTTTGGCCAGGTGCCGGCAGACAGGGGTTATTCCCAGTTAGGCCCTGTAGTCAGTTTATCCTTTTGAGTTACCCCTGGCGATCCCCTATCCCGTGTCCTCACATAGACCTAGCTGCATCGGGGTTGGAGCGGGCATAACTCGCTCCTTCGGACGCGGCGGCCACAGGTGAAGCCTAGTTCCCGCAGGGATTTGTCATCTGCCCGGGGTTCTCAACAGAGTCAGCGTAGGTTTCGCTGTGGCCGTCCTGACCGGCGGTCCCAGCTGCGGGCTCACGCCTGACCCTTCATTCCCTGTTTTCCTGTACCTGCACTCTGGGCTTAATGGCAGCCTTAACACTGGAAAGCCGACTGCTATGCTGGAACACAATCTCTCAGACTGGATAAAGAATACCAGGACTGGGTTTCTGGGTACCTGCGCATGCACCTATATGCAGGGACATGGAAAACCACAAGTTCCAGCATGCAGGACATTAAAGGGCCCACTGTACTTGTAGTTCTACAACAAAACTAATATATATATATATATATATATATAAATTGATGTGTATGTTCCCTATGGCACATGACTAAGGTGCTGTTTTAGCACCGAAACAGCTGTCGTGCGATGGCCGTTGGTTGGTGTGTATACTCTGCTATATTAAGGTCAGTGTTACATGTTATCTTTATCCTGATGACAAAACAATAAAGTTTTGAAACGTTGATTGAACCTCTGTGGCAGCATATCGTTTATTGTTTGACTGATCGTGAGTGCCGCACCTTCGTTTGTATATCACAGCAAGTCCCTGCAGTGAAGGCACCGATCGCTGAGAGGTACTGTTACTGGGAGTGCCGGACCGTCTTCCCTATGTTTGGGAGTCTCATGCGCCCCATGTGACTCACCAGTCCTATTTGGCACCCAGCATTCGATTTGACAGAATTTATCACACCACAGGCTACCATCCCGGAGGTTAATCCAAATCTCCATTTTAATTCTCTGTTTTTGGTGATTGCACGGAGGTGTCTACACAGCGTGTCGACCAGCCATAAAGCTAGTGTGCTTCCTTTAGCACTAAAATGGCAGAAGATGAAGTACCAGACCTGTTTGACTTTCCCAGGGATAATACATATACGTTTTCAGATGTGGAAATCGGGTCCATCATTTTGAAATCCGGTATGGCCGAAGAAGTGGGCACCATGTCGGCAGACATTGTATACCGGGACCTCTTGCGCCTCAAAAAGAAGGAGGTGGACTACCACCTGCATGCAGTGTCCCTAAGTGACTATTTTAAGGCAAAGATGATCCCTAGAGGTTTCAGGGTGAGGAACTGTGCCACCATAGGCCGGTTTGATCCATCGTTTTGCAAGCGGTGGGTCGGCATCCTTAACCGCTGTTCGTTGGACCTAATGGTCCTAGTTGTGGAACAGTCCTCTAAAGAATTGGTAATCATTAAAGAAAAAATAACTAAATTTGAGGATGAACATCTGGCCACGTTGTCGACCGACCTTGATACAGACTGGCTGGACAGATTGAAAATCCAACTTGCCTCATATAAAAGAGACTTAATCCAGTACAAGCAAGAAAAATTGTTTAAGGTACAAGGCGATTATGAACGCCACACTGTCTACAAATGGCTGTCCGGGAATCCCGGTGAGGGACCAAAACGCCCCTTCTTCCGCCGCAGACAACGTGGAAAACCTACCTACAGCCAGTTTGAGACTGATTCCTCACAGGAGCTACAGAGTTCTAATAGCGACAATGACAGACGCAATGCCAATGCCGGCCCTTTAGGGCCAGGACCCCGGCAACCCCCGATAAGAGGTGGACGCGGAAGAGTCGCTACACCCGGAGGGGAAAACAACACGAGAGGCGGCAGAAGGATGGGTCGTCCGTCGACAAGAACCTGATATTTAATCTCTCATCATACGAACTTTCTCCTAGTGAGTACAAATTACTAAATCATGGCCTTTCATATGTCCCGACTGTCCCTTACAACGACCTACAATGGAGAATTGAACAACATGATCTCCTCCGGAAAATTAAACTGAAAGAACATTTTCAAAATAATCCCGGGTATATCCCTGACCCACCTAACATCATTCCGGATTCCATTAAGAAATACCGACCACCATCGACATTTGAGCCCTATACCACTAATCCCTCCATCAGGACATTTGCCCAAATCATCCAACAGCAAACTGAGGATTCCATCCCGCATCTACCCCCTATTCACCCCAACTTATCAGCACAAGAAAGAGAAGCATTGCAGAGACTTCGATCCAACGATGCCTTAATAATCCGCCCGGCGGACAAAGGCGGCGCAATCGTGCTGCAAGACATCGCAGATTACGACAAAGAAGTCCAACGCCAGCTGTCAGACATCGCCACCTATCGAAGACTGACCAGCAATCCGACCCAGGTATGTAGGAGTCAACTGGCTTCTCTTCTAGATCTGGGGGTCACACAGGGCATTTTGACTAATAACATTAAAGACATCTTGTTACCGGTGCACCCTACGGTGCCTATATTTTATACTTTGCCCAAAGTGCATAAGGGGTTGGACCCTCCACCTGGGCGCCCCATTGTGGCCGCGCAAGGGTCTCTTCTACAACCGCTGGCAACTCTAATTGATGATTGGTTGCAACCCCTCATCAAAAAGCAACCCTCATTTATTTTGGATACCACTGACTTTTTGCTGTCCCTGGAACCGTTTTATAAATCCAAGGATATTGGTTGCCTAGCAACGATTGATGTGACGGGATTGTATACGGCCATACCACATGAGATGGGACTCACGGCCCTACATAGGTTCCTGGTCGCACAGAGTGACTTTGATGGGACCAAAATTGAATTTATTGTGGGTGCCATGGAATTTTTATTGAAAAACAATTTTTTTCTGTACAATGATGTGTTTTATTTGCAGCTATGTGGTGTTTCTATGGGGTCCTCAGTAGCCCCTTCTTTCGCAAACATTTTTATGTTTTCCATTGAAACAGATGTATTTTTTTCAAATGTCGTTTTTTCATCCAATTGTCTTTTGTTTAAACGTTTTATTGATGACCTGTTTATTTTGTGGAAGGGTACATCTCTTTCCCTCTCAGATCTCATTAATGGCCACAATAATACTTCCTGCCCTATAAAATTTACGTTTGATATAAACTGCACCAGGGTACATTTCCTGGATGTAGATATCACGTATAACACTGAGACATTGGAGACCAAAGTTTTTGTCAAAAGTACGGACCGCAACACCATGTTGCAACCCCAAAGTTGCCATCCGAGAAAACTTGTAGAAAGTCTGCCTTATTCGCAGATGTTGCGTTATAAGCGCATTAACAGCAACCATGAAACCTGCAAGACACAAATCAGCGAGTTTTGTGAAAAACTCGAACAAAGGGGTTATAACAGGCAGAGGTTGAAAAAGTGTCAAGACAAGGTTCTTGATCTTGACAGGAAGTTACTCCTAGAAAAAAGAGCCGCAGATAATAAAAATATGGAGGGGATCCTTCCCATGGTCACCCGCTTCAACACCGCAGCACCTCTGATTGTGTCTACCGTAAAAAAGAACTGGCCTATTTTGGCCAGCGATAAAAGCCTTCCTTTTGACAAATTGAGAGTTATGCCCTGTTACACCAAGGGCAAAAATCTCAAACAACTCCTGGTCAAAACTGACATACATTTTAAACCTGATGCCACCAGTAGTAACTGGCTTGACAACATCCGCACAGGTAATTTCAGATGCCCATGTGTCACCTGCCAGTTTTTACAGACAGGTGACACCTTTAATCACCCATATTCGGGTAAAACATATGTCATCAAACACCACTTTACCTGCAATTCTACACACATTGTGTATCTTATCACCTGCCCCTGCAGTATGTATTACGTGGGGAAAAAAGAACGCAAACTGAAAGAACGCATGGCGATGCACAGGCACTCTATACGCAGTGCCCTGACAAGTGGGAAAAGCGATCAGCCGGTTGCGAGGCATTTCGCTGTTAAAAAACATCCCCTGTCCAGCCTCAAATATAGAGCCATAGATTGTGTTCCAGCTTCCAAAAGAGGAGGCGACCGTGCGAGAGCACTGTTGCGCAAAGAGTCCTGGTGGATTCACCAGTTAGACACGATGTCCCCTCGGGGGTTAAATGAAATGCTACCTCTTGGAATATTTCGTTAAACATGTTTGGTCATCATGTTCTGTGCATTTTTTGTTCATTTTATGCTGCTTATTGATTATATATCTCTTGTTCTTTACAGTGCTGGATTATTCCCCGCGTGTTTGTTTTGTATTCATGTTGTTATGGTGATGGTGATGTCATCTGAGTGCGTCCCTAGTGAGTGATGTCATTCAGGCTGGACTGAGGGGCGGGTACCCAGCCCCGCCCACAGGAAACAGCATTTTCCACATGGTGTGTATACTCTGCTATATTAAGGTCAGTGTTACATGTTATCTTTATCCTGATGACAAAACAATAAAGTTTTGAAACGTTGATTGAACCTCTGTGGCAGCATATCGTTTATTGTTTGACTGATCGTGAGTGCCGCACCTTCGTTTGTATATATATATATATATATATATATATATATATATATAAATTGATGTGTATGTTCCCTATGGCACATGACTAAGGTGCTGTTTTAGCACCGAAACAGCTGTCGTGCGATGGCCGTTGGTGGAGGAGGACCGGTTTCTGTTCCTTATGTCTCTTTGTGACTGCTAAGTATATCATGCCTATACTGGACTCCTCCTTATGAATTTTTTTGTCACTCTGCACTTTAAAAATTAAAAAAATGTTTTGTTATTTTTTCAAAAAATCTGAAGTTGCTGGCTATCAGTTTTGTCTTGCTCTCTCTCTCTCTCTCTCTCTCTCTATATATATATATATATATATAAATTGATGTGTATGTTCCCTATGGACTACAAAACGGCGTGACCGATTTGTGTTGGCGTTGTTAGTGGGGGGCCGTTAACATGGGTCTGGGGGTGCCATTTAACATGGGAATCAATGGGAAATCACGTCGCATCGCATTGCATGCCATTGTAATGGCATGCGATGCGACGCGATTTAAGAATTGTATACTCAGCCCGAGAGAAGACTGAAATCGGGTCCATCGCATGCCATTGCATACCTTAATTAGGGGAATTCGATGCGATGAGATGGGCGCCGTGATAATACACAAGTAACTAATAAACAAATATCGGAAGATATCATCTTTGTGCTTCATTGGAGGTGGGCCATATAAACTGTATTTGGACATTTATATTCTGAATTTAGGCGCCATACCACTATTGGGTAAAAACATACATATATATATATATATATATATATATATATATATATATATAATCCGAGGGTTTCTCCGGGGAGAAAATAGGCACTCTCCTAAGTAAAGTCATAAACTTGTTGTAATCCAAGTATTTTGATTTATTAGTCATCCAATAAGTTGGTACAATATATTGTGCTCAATGATACTCCGACGTTTCGGTCCAATATAGGCGGACCTTTATCAAGGAGCATGAGTCAGCAAAGTACACATAATCATCGATGGGGCAACATGAAGTATGTTGGAAAACCTCCTACTGCAGGAGGACACCATGATGGTGTCACTCGCACGCGCATCTCAGTCTCCGTCGCTAGCGCGACGGAAACCCTGTCCGTCTCCGCCTCAGGGAGACGGACAGGGGTTAGGGGTGGTTAGGGGGGGGTGCGGGCAGGCGGCGGGGACCCCGGGTTAGCGCCGGTAAGCCGGCGGGGACCCGGGGAACGGATGGAAGCGCCGTCGGAAGGGGACGCGCGCGCCTCTCGTGCGCGCGCGTCCCCTTCTCACCATCGCCATGGCGCTGGCGGGGGATGGCGGCTGGCGACGCCAGCGCCATCCCCTGCAAAGATGGGACCTGACCCATCTGTATATATATATATATATATGTACAAGAAACGAGGCGGCACTCAGCAGGCTGTAAATATGAAGTCCTTTACTCCAACAGTTTCGGGGCAGGTACCCCTTCGTCAGGGACAGACAGCATACAATACTATACAATAGGTATTGTATGCTGTCTGTCCCTGACGAAGGGGTACCTGCCCCGAAACTGTTGGAGTAAAGGACTTCATATTTACAGCCTCCTGAGTGCCGCCTCGTTTCTTGTACTTGTGTTTGGAGGCCCCCATCCAGGACCTACCTACGAAGGCACCGCAGCAGTTGTCCTCACTGCATTTTCAAGCTCCCATTGAGCAGACCTGAGTGCCGGATTACCTGTATATTATATATATATATATATATATATATATATATATATAATTATTATTTATATACAATTGGTCTATCTATAATACTTTAACTGACCCGGCATATACTGTCTCATCTAAGTTTCCATCTCCGTGCTTTGCTCCGCCACTCTGGAAACCCCCTTCTGAAAATCCTGCGTTTGCCCCTGGCGGGCGGGGGGTGGGGGGTTCCTTTCTTAACCTTCAGGACCCTTCCCATTGTGTTGAGGGTGAAATTGGATAAGGAGGTACAGTTAGGGCGCATGGCCGGGCCTTTTTTGCAGGCCCCATTGGCAAATCTGGTAATCTCACCGGTGGGGGTTGTTCCCAAGAAGGCTCTGGGGAAGTTACGCTTAATTCAGCATCTGTCTTATCTTGCGGGGTCCTCGGTCAATGACGCTATTACCATGGAGTGTTGCTCGGTGACATATCAGTCATTCAGTGATGCATTAGCCATGGTGCGGTTGTTTGGTTCGGGGGCTCTCATGACAAAGATCAATGTGGAATCTGTCTTTTGGCTTCTTCCGCTGCACCTGGATGCATTCCGTCTCATGGGCTTCCGAATAGGTGAGGAATATTTCATCAACAAATGCTTACTGATGGGATGTTCTGTATCCTGCGCATATTTCGAGAAGTTCAGCACTTTCTTACACTGGTGCGTGGAGAGGTCATCGAGGAGAGCGGAATCGCTCACTACCATGATGACTTCCTGTGTGTCGGCCCAGCCGATTCTGAAGGATGCACTGGGCTCCTGAACAGCTTCCGTTTTCTCTTCAGGCATTTCGGCGTCCGATCGCCGAAGACAAAATGGAAGGGCCAGTTACCTGCCTGTCCTTTCTGGGGATCCAGATTGATGCAGTGCAGGGCCTTTGCTCTCTCCCCCTGGACATGTGCTGGGATGTGTGGAAGGTTACGCTGCACTAGGCACAGTCGGTCTTGGGGCAGTTCAAACTTACGACAGAACAAGTGGCCCATAGGTATCATTCGGCATGCAAAGTTGAACGAGCCACTGCGGGCATCGCCAGATCTCATCACCTGGTCCGCTTGTATGCCGAGCTTAAGCGGGATTTAGCAGTGTGGTCCTCCTTTGTGGAGGACTTTAATGGGGTGAGGATCTTTCTGGCTCCTGTAGTCGACAATGCTAGGTTACAGCTTTTTACCGACGCGGATGGCTCCACTAGTTTTGGTTGTTTCCTGGCTGGCAGCTGGTGTGCGGCTCTTTGGCCTGAGAGTTGGGCGAGTGATGGGCTTACTAGGGAATTGTTGCTCTTAGAGCTTTTCACCATCATGGTCGAAATATAGATTTGGGGGCCCCGCTTGGCTGACAGGCATTTGCTCTTCTGGTGCGATAACTTTAGCGTGGTGAATGCAATTAATAACCAGAAGGCCAAGTCACTCTTAGTCTTGCGTGTGTTGGGGCAGCCCACGCTACAATGTTTGCGCTTTAACAACCTCTGTAGGGCGCAGCATGTTCCCGCCATAGAGAACAAGGTTGCGGACGCGCTTTCACGCTTCCAGTGGGGGCTGACGTTGTGGGGGTTCCCTGCCCCCTTATGTTTAGCAGGTGATCAAGCCGGACTGGAGGGGTTAGCGGAGCTGTCTGTGGCCCCGGCTATGGTTAGCCTGTATCATCAGGCTTGGACGGAGTGGGAGTCTTTTGCTGGCCGGTCTACGCAGTCAGGTAGGCAGGGACAGACGGTTATACTGTCTTTTCTGTGGGGGCTGTTTAGTGCTGGGAAATCCAGGGCAGTGGCAGCGCGCTACCTAGCGGGTATTTCCTTTTTCTCCAGAATTAAGGGGTACCCAGACTTCAGAAAGAGTTTCCTGATAGCTAGGGCTATGAAAGGTTGGACGCACACAATTCCAGTTTCCCCCGATTGCCATCGCCCCATAGTTGCCTCCCTTTTCCTGTCCCTGCTGGGTCAGGTAGAACTTTATGCCGACTCTGCCTTTGGTTCTTGTTCTACCTGGCTTTTTCCATGGCCTTCCATTGTGCCCTTAGGGTGTCTGAGCTAGTTGCGCCTTCTAGGACTCGCACAGCAATCTTGCTGCATTCATATATTCGGCTGGACTGCGGGGTGCTGTGGTTTAGGATACGGTGATACAAGACGGATCAGATAGACAAAGGCAGATGGGTGTCCTTGTGTCCTGCAGTGACCGACAGCTATGCAATAGTCTGGAAGGCTCTTGGCTCATGCATTACAGTGGCTCCCCTGTAACCAAGTATTAGTTCGCTTGGATGATGAAGCATTGTCTAGCAGGATTGGGGCTGCCACGTCTGTGGCGGCTGCAGTAAGGCCTGCGGCTGACATAAAGTCACTAGGGAGATGGCGTTCTGCGAGTTATAGAAAGTACATTAGGCCTCACCTTCTGCCCTGAGGGTTCTTATGCTTGTGTGTGTGTATTGAGGTTGTTTGATATCCTTTGTTACCCCCCCCCCCTCCTTTTGTCCTTCCTGCTCAGGGATTTAGCTGTTGGGCCAGCGTCCAGAGTTTTTACCTGAACTGACGGACTGAATTTGACCACTCTTATTCGGCTATAGTCTCCAATTAAGAATTCCTCAGCAGGTCCAGTCCCTTTTTTTCCAGCCGAGTACACCCCGTTTTCCTTAACCCTTCCATTACCTTGACCTCCCCCTGTTTGTCTCTTCCCCTTTTGTTCCTGGTATAGCTCCAATTGGTATTGGAGCATGTCTTTAAGCACCAAAAATTTTCTTTTTGGCAGATCTTCCTATCATGTTTACGTGCTCTATAATCATAATTCCCATACTAATCGCCTCTTACATTTTTCTCCTTTATAGGTGTAGGGGGCGATAGGCTCAGGGTGTGGATAGTTGGGCATTCCTTTGTGTACTGGGCAGCCGGTTTGGCCTCTTCAGGGGGCGGGCCGGTTTGTGAATTCTCCCGGTTGAACAGATGGCTAGGTGTATGGGGGATGTCCTGACGTGAGCTTAAAGCATTCCTATTCCTTAAGAAGAAGCTTAATTCAGCTGTGGCACGGGGGGTTCTGACAGCCAGAGATGCGGTTGTCCCCCATGCTAGGATTAGGTTTAGGTGCCATCATCTCTTCTGGCCTGATGGAGTGCATTTGGTTAGGGCTGGCTTGTGTATTTTCCTGGAGGATCTGTTTCTGGTTGTAGCTAAATTGCTTTAGGTTGGTGGCGAGGTGGGGATTCTGGGCTCAGAGTCCCCGCTTTGGCAGGAAAGGACAGCAGGTTAGTAGAATTAGTTCTTATTCAAGTGATGATGCTACATATATGTTTGCTTTTCGGTGCGCTCGCCTCTCATTGGCTTAAACATCTAAGGCTGTGTAACCTTGGAAAGCATGTCACTCGAGGGACCAATAAGGACTCAGGGAAAGGCAGTGTTAGCTGGGATATCAGTGCAGGAAAGGGAGGAATCTTCCTCTCTTTCCTGAAGGTTTTTCCGCCCTCCCTCCCTCCCTTGTGGTATGATGGTTGGGTGGGTGTTAATTGTGTTTTGCAGGACAGAACGGCAGGTTAATAGAATTAGCTCTTATTCAAGTGATGATGCTACGTATGTTTATATGCTTTTTGGTGCGCTCGCCTCTCATTGGCTTAGGCCTTCGCTGGATCACCCGCTTGGGCACAGCGACCCCACCCAGATGGGTGGGTAGTCAATGCTGTAGGTCGAGCGGATAAAGCTTGTTAGGGTGGGCTTGTGTATGTATGCAGATTGTGAGGGTGGAGCTTAGTTAATTAGCTGTTTCTTTCTGGGCCACCATTAATTCATTAATTATTAATACATTAATCTATCTTAAAAGTGCTTTAAATAAATCAACTAACAATTTCTGCCAAACCTAAGTCTCTGAGTCTTTATTTCAGGTTTAGTTTGTAAGTTTACAAATGTGAATGTGTTTACATGCTAGAGGTCCCACATCAGAGGCTTGGATATATGTTTGGGTGACTGTACCACTTGCAAGCCGATGGTCTGCTTCAAACACCTTTCTTTCACTTGAATAAAACCCTTCAATGGTGCATGCAACTTACAATGAACAACAATTATTAAAGGATATCTGGTCGATAGGTCAACCGTGTCAAAGCCATCAGTCAGTAGGTCGACACCAAAAGGTCGACATGAGTTTTTTGGAATTTTTCATACTTTACCATCAATTCACATGGACTCCCAAAGCATAGCAAGCAAAGTGTTACACTAATTTGGAGTCCACAAGCTAAAATCTACAAATTGGCACCAAAAAAAAACTCTTTAGACCTTTTCATGTGTCAACCATTTCCTTATAGACCTTTTGCTTGTGTTGACTTTTTGTCTACATCAGCCTTGTTCATGTCAACCATTTGGAGTTGACTTATTAGGATTCATTTCCTAAAGTGTGAATTTTTAGAAGAGATGTTGCAACCAATCAGATTCTACTTATGGGTACCATTTCTCACTTCTAAAAACTATCACTTTAATAAATATACCCCACTAACTGTCGACCAAGACACTGTCAACCCTTTTATAGAATACTCTATTGGACAACACCATGTGAACATGGCATTGCCCACTGCATCAAAGCCCATGAATCTATCACATTCTGTTGCTTCGTGCACAGGGCAGCCAAGAGGTATGCCGGGCCCCAGTAAAATTTTAGGAGCGTGGCCTGATTGCGGGAGGCGTAGTCACCGCCCACGATTAGGCCACACCCCCAAAATGTTTACGATGGGTGAAAAAGCAGTCTAAAGTCAACAGTCTAAAGTTACTGCCCACCTCCCCCCCTCCCCACCACCACCACCTCAGCAGCAGCAGCAGGTAACACCTACAGCATGTGCTGTGCTGACAGCAGGCTCAGCATGAGCTCTTATGCTGTTAGTGAGATGCTCATGCTGAGCCTGCTGTAAGCACACCACATGCTGTACTTGTGTGCTACTGCTCTGCCTGGGAGGGAAGGAGGGGGTCGGACCAGGGCCTCCGCTGGGCCCCTCCAGCAAGCCCAGGCCCGGGTAATTAGTATACCCCTCTCGTGCATACTGTATGTGGTAAGAAGACCTATTTTAGCTTCCTGTCTCTAGCACTATTAGGTCATAGCTATTACCTGCAATACATCCACAGGCAGCTAGCAAATGGGTGCCGATGCGATGTCGGCTTTTAAACACTGCAGCAACAGTGCCTCGCACCCTTTGCAAGGCTTGCCTTATGGTATTAGTAAGCCACATGTGCTTTCCCCGGATTTTTGGCACTACACCTCCCATACAGGGCCAGATTTGTGACTATGGCAACAAATATGTGTCTCCTGGCATTGAACAATATACCTCTGACAACGAGCATGTAGGTAAGTGGCACTTATGTGGGCATTACAGAGTGTGGCATTATGTGTAATGGGCATTAAGGGGATTCGGCATGAAATGCCGGTGGTCGGAATCCCGATGGAATCCTGACTGCTGAAATGCCAACAAGGGGGGCCGTGGTTCAACCCCCCCCCCCCTTCCAGGCTCGCTGTGCTCACTATTTTATTGCCCCTCTATGGGTGTTGTGGGTACCCATAGAGGGACAAAGGGGACTTGTGTAATATCCGGGAGCCCGATTTTTCATCGGGTCGGAAAAATCGGGTCAATCGCATCGCATGCGATGCGATCGACCTAATTTTTTCACTGGATCCAATGTTAAATGGTCCCCAGACCCCATTTTTCATTGTATAAGCACCCTGATGGTTAATTATGTGAAATGCCCCAACAATGTTAATGCCACGCCGTGATCAACACCAACCCGAAGCGTGGCGAGCGCAGCGAGCCCGCGAGGGGCAGCGGTACGCATCCTCCGACCTTTTCATACCCCCACTATCCACGTTTGCATGGAGTTGATTTTATATAGTGTGGCGAGCGTGACCAGCCACGCTCGCCACGTTATAGAATACGAGCCCGAAGCGTGGCGAGCGCAGCGAGCCCCGTGAGGGGACGCGGAATACATGTTAAGTAATCGGCATCCCCTTGCGGGGCTCGCTGCGCTCGCCATGCTTTGGGCTCGTATGTTGTGTCCCCTCGCGGGGCTCGCTGTGCTCGCCGGGCTTCGGGCTCAGTGGCTCGATGCACTTGCCACACTATATAATATCAACTCCATGCGAACGTGGATAGTGGGGGTATGAAAAGGTCGGATGATGCGTTCCGCCGGCGCTCACCACGCTTCGGGTTGGCGTTGATCGCGGCGTGGCGTTAACAATGTTGGGGCATTTCACATAATTAACCATCAGGGTGCTTATAAAATGAAAAATGGGGTCTGGGGGGCATTTAACATTGGACCCAATGTAAAATCGGGTGTCAGGGACCATTTAACATTGGATCCAATGGAAAAATTGGGTCGATCGCATCGCATCACATCGCGTGCGATTTGGTCGCATGCGATGCGATGGACCCGATTTTTCCAAAAAAATTGGATCCATCGCATCTGATTGTATGCCTTAAGTTAAGGCATACAATCCAAAAATCGGGCGCCCAGATAATACACAAGTACCGGACAAAGTGCCGGCATTGCGGCGGTCGGGATTCAGGCGTCAGTATTTCGTCCGCCAGGATTCTGACCGCCGGCATATTGACCGCATGCCATTAAGGGATGTGTCATTATTGTAATGGGCATTACGGTGAAATAGGCAAACGCAGGGGGGGGGGGGTCCTGGTTGCCCGGAACCCCCCCTCCTCTTGGCAAGTGCCAACAAAAGCAAGTACGGATGGGGCAACAAGGAAAAAGACAGAAAATAATATATTTTTGTGGGTGCACAAAGATAAATTGAGAAAAATATGTACATGTATTTAAAAATCTTAATGTTTTAATAGGTAATATTTAAAAACTGTCCAATAAGTGAAATATCCATATATACTAGAAATTAAAAAAAAAATGGAATTTTTTTTGTATAGTTGTCAATGTCCTTTGTGTCTTTGTGTCGTGTTTTTATTGGGATAATTTTATTTATCTATATCCCCAAATATTGGATATTAAATGAGGTTCTGTATTAGATGATGATTTTACAGTTTACTGCTACAGTTAGCCCCTTTCAGTTTCTGGGCCCGCAGTTAGACTGAGTTGACACCATATATCGTTGCTTATTTTTTTTTTTTTATTGAGTAATTTTTATTGACACGAATGAAAATAGATGCACATCTGTACATTTTGACATATAACATAAACAATTGTAATAGGCATTGGATGATAAAGCAGTTAACAATAAACAAGCATAAGCTTTCCAAAGAAGTCCGTGTTTGAGTGTTTTCTGTGTCAGATGGTACTGCTTACTCCGAGAGGTTTAGTGACACTACAGAGAGTGCATATGGCGCAATTAAGTATTACATTTTCTCCCTAATAAACTTAACCCGGTACCCATAAGATAGAGTACCATCACCCCACCCCCCTAACATATGAAAGGTAAAAGAAAAGAAAAGAAAGAGAAGACGAGAAACAGGGCAAAAGAACAATTTGTATAAATCACAATAAGATGCAATGTAATAGGAGCACTTCACATCATAGGGGATATCATTCCCAGGTTATGAGTGGATGGCTTAATTTAGACCGTGGTAGAGAGAGGGTGAGTCGACGGCGGGACCGTAAGGAGTGGGGATTAGTTAATAGGTGAATCCTGTTGGGGATCAGCGGACAAGGCCAGTCTAGAGGAGGTCCATCTACTCCATTTGGCTATATAGGGAGTAAGTGAGCCCCGTGATCTGTAGGTAAATCTCTCGTGCCCTACGACCTCATTGACTAGGGCCCTCCAGTTGTAGATGTTCGGGTGTGTGACATCGAACCACCTCCTGGCAATAAGGACCTTAGCTAGGGCGGTAAGACAAAGGACATATTTGTACACTGGGGGCGAGTGGGACTCCTGAAGGCCTAGAGCAAACATGCAATACCTGGGATCAAAGGGGGGGAGAGATGGTTCAGTGGTGGTTATGTCGGCACCATATCGCCTCCCAGAAGGCCAGAATCGGTGGGCAAGACCACAGCATGTCCCAGAAGTCCACGCCGGCTGAAGCACATCTGGGACAGGTGTCATCAGGTCTAAGACCCGCTCGCAACATGGAGACTGGAGAGCGATAGGCCCTGTGTAATACATAAAATGAAACTTGCTGATATTTCAAACAGGGGGTGGCATGTCTAACAGAGTCAAGGATCTCGGCCCACTGCTCTCCATCCAATGCCCCGATGCTGAGCTCCCACTTGGCTTTAAGGGGGTCGAGGCTATTGGCATTGATTCGACTGACTATGCATTTATATATAGTGGAGACTTGTTTCGTAGTGGCCAGGTTTTGAAGGAGGGTTTTAATCGGGGAGTCAGAGGTGGATTGGGAAGAGTCCCTAAACTGAGCTTGGGCCGCATGTCTAAGTTGCAAGTAGCGGTAAAAGGATCGATTAGGTATTTGAAATTCCCCAGAGAGTTGCTGGAATGTTTTAAGCACTCCCAGATGAAACAGCTGGGAGACTGATATAAAGCCTGCCCTCAACCAAAAACCATCAGAGGAGAGTTGTTTAAACTCCGGGTACGCCCTGTTGCAC
Organism: Crinia signifera; assembly: GCF_055691185.1. Taxonomy (NCBI): domain Eukaryota; kingdom Metazoa; phylum Chordata; class Amphibia; order Anura; family Myobatrachidae; genus Crinia; species Crinia signifera. Next base: position 232,636,131 of record NC_139217.1, on the reverse strand, counting down.
CATAGAGGAGTCTCCCCATCCACCCCATCCCAACCGCAAATCCTGTGGGCCTGGCGCCACACGAGTAGCGCCTGTCTAAAGAGAGGGGAGAGGGGAGGCTTAAAGGGAGAGGAAAGAAGGAATTGAAGGGGGGGAGACGGGAGCCAACACACTCGGCGTAGGAGCCCTCGAATGTAGGGCCGGATCTACCCAGTATCCAGTCTGATATGTGCGTTAGTTGGGCTGCTAGGTAGTAGAGTCGGAAGTCCGGGAGTCCCAAACCCCCATCCACCCTAGGCTTAGTAAGGGTCTTGAGTGCAATCCTAGGTGGTCTATTCACCCAGATGAAGGAGGAGAGGAGGGTATTAATGGCCATGAATACATGTTTGGGTATATAGATCAGGGAGTGTTGGAGTAGGTAGAGGTACTTGGGAAGTATAGACATTTTCATCAGGTTGATTCGGCCCATAACAATTAGGGGGAGTTTCTTCCATTAATGTATTTTATTTTTAGATTCCTTAGTGACCGCATTGATGTTAAGGGGTACAAAATCGGTGATTTTAGGAGTGACCCAGACCCCCAAATATTTAAACTTAAGGACCCACTGGAGAGGAGAAGCGGCCAGCAACCTGTCTGGTATCCCACCGGAGAGGGGAAGGATACTGGATTTCCCCCAGTTAGCAGGAGGAGGAGTTTGCAGGTGCACACTAAATATAAATGCTAAACCTTTCAATATCTTTGCTATATTGCATTGGAGGTTATTAGCATAATGATGGCCATTATTATGGGCTTGTCCACCGCGTCCAGGTTACCTCAATAGGACAAGTCCCTAACACTACTCTGAGACAGGTCCAGGGCACGGGACCCCCCAGGCCAGCCCAGTAGAGCCACCCCATGGCATCACATTAGTGTGAAATTGAAGGGAAAGTAAAAGGGATAGGGGAAATTATATGTGATAAGACTTACCTAAGTAAGAGGTATTAAGAAGGGGAAAAGGGGTTTTGGAATTGCTTCTGCACCAGATATATAGAGGTTCGTTGTTTTGGTCCCCAAATATTAGTTTCTGGGTTAGATTACGGTACAACCAAAGTTGGGGGTGCTGCCAAAGACAATAAGTGGGTACAAGAAAGAAAGACAGGAAAAGGATTGTCTTTTTTGCTGGTGTACTTTTAAAGAGAAAGAAGAAAATATACCTAAAATTTACCTTTTATACATATATGAATAAAAGGTAAATTTTAGGTATATTTTCTTCTTTCTCTTTAAAAGTGCGCCAGCAAAAAAGACAATCCTTTTCCTGTCTTTCTTTCCTAAGTAAGAGGTAATAATAAATGTGGAGGGTGCTACATATATATTAAACAAACTAAAGGGGTGATGGAAAGTGTACGATATGATGCCATGGAGCAGCCCAGCAACAGCAGCCCAAAGAGCCCTGCGCCCCAAACACAGTCCCACAGACTAACACTCAGCATATATGTATAGTAGGACTTACCCTCATAGTGCCAAGCTGTGGTTCCCCCAGTTAACAAGCAAGCCCGAGAAGGTCCCAAAGGATTCCACTATTTGTAACAAGGTCTCGGCATCATTAATAAATAGAAGAGTGTCATCTGCATAAAGGGCGACAACGTCCTCCCATCCACCCAAGGGAATACCTCGGACAGTTGGGGAGTCACGGAGCATAATGGCCATGGGTTCGATGGCAAGGGCGAAGAGGGCAGGTGATAGTGGGCAGCCCTGTCTGGTGCCTCTACCAAGTGGAAATGCCGAAGTCACAAATCCATTGACCGAAATGCGGGCCACAGGGGAAGAATATAGCAGGCGGACCCATTGTATGAAGTTGGGGCCGAAGGCAAAACGGCGCAAAACCTCCCACAGGTAGTCCCATTCTACTGAGTCGAAGGCCTTGGCAGCATTCAGAGACACCACCACTGCCCCCGACCCAGCCCCCACGCTCCCCTGCAGGTGACAAAAGAGTCTCCTGAGATTCCGAGTAGTGGAGCGGCCTGGCATAAAGCCAGATTGGTCTTCATGTATAACTGAGGGGACCACCACGTTAAGGGCCTTATTTTAGTTCACTCTTTCTGACAAAATCCTTCTTAGATGGGCAAAACAATGTGCACTGCAGGTGGGGCAGATGTAACTTGTGCAGATATAATTAGATTTGGGTGGGGTTTTACTTCAAAGTGAGATCTATATTGCAGTGTAAAAATAAGGCAGTCAGTATTTTCCCTTCACAGAAACAAAATAACTCACCCAAATCTAATTATCTCTGCACATTTTACATCTGCCCCCCTGCAGTGCACATGGTTTTGTCCATCTAAGAAGGATTTTGTCAGAAAGAGTGAACCAAAATAAGGCCCTAAGTCTGGTCGACAGGATTTTAGCCAGTATTTTCACGTCCGTCGAGAGGAGTGATATGGGACGATAGGAGTCAGGGAGGGAGGGATCCTTCCCAGGCTTAGGGATCACAACAATGATTGCCTCCGCCATGGACGGGGGCAGGGCACCCCCCCCCCCCCTTTTTAGATCCACGTATAACTGGAGGAGATAAGGCACAAAGTAATCCTTACCAGGGGCATTTTTATTGGGAAAAGAGGCAATAGCAGACTCAATCTCGGAGGAGGTGATGTCTGCCTCCAGGAAGCCAACAGATTGTTGAGACAGGGGAGGTATATTAACCCTTGAGAGGTACTGTTCTAACTGGTGCAAGGTATATGTCGCACGGGACGAGTACAGCAAAGAGTAGAAGGCCAGAAAGGTTTGTGCAATCTCCGGCATGGTATAGTATTCCACTCCCTGCGGATCGCATATTTTTTGTATGGAGCTGGAAGATCTCTCAACCCGGGCGAGATATGCCATGTAACTACCCCCCACATCTGCCTGGGAGTACCTAGCATGGGCCGAGAAATGGAGCTTACGTTTAGATTTATCAAATAAATGGTAGGTCCACATTTTACGTGCCACATCCCACTTTAATTTTTCCTCAGGGAGGCCAGAGTTCAGGTACTCGCCCTCGCTTCGTGAGCACGCACCCTCGAGCCCAACCTCCTCTTCCCTGCCAGCTTTCTTAATATTGGCTATTCTCTTTAGGAGGGAGCCACGGATAACAGTTTTAAATGTTTCATGTTTGATAACTGGGTCCTGGCATGAAGCATTGTCCTCGTGGAAACCAGACCACTCCCCATGAAGCACATCACTGTCCGCCAATAGGGTAAGCCAGAAGGGGTTAAACCTCCAGGTACTGGCGCCTCGAGAGGGCATCAGATCCAGCGTGATAGACAGGGGGGAATGGTCTGATATCCCTCTCTGGAGATACTCCACCATCAAGATTTTGGGTAACTAGTCAGGGGATACCAGTGCGAGGTCGATTCTAGAGAAGGATTGATGGCCTGGGGAGAAGCAGGAGAATTGCCTTTGGCTAGGGTGCCTATGTCTCCAAGCATCAATCAAGACCAGTTAATTTATTAGTTTGGCAAACGGGGTGGGCAAGGGAGCAAGGGAGGAGGGGGGACACCCCCCATCCGTCCATCTGTCAAGAGATCTATCAAGGATATTATTGAAGTCCCCGATGCAAACTATAGGAGCCGACGGGAAGGAGGCAATAAACGTCACAGCTTTCTTAAGGATGTCGTTATTGTAGGGGGGAGGTATGTATATCGCAAGAATATTCATAGTTGTGTGATTAACATTGGCCCTAAGGAAGACATAACGTCCATATTGGTCTATTTGATGGTGGGTGAGGTGAAAGTTGATGTTTTTTTTATCAATATAGTTACCCCTCGGGCATTATTGGAGAAGGTGGAGTGAAACATATGTCCCACCCAGGGCTTTTTGAGTGACATTGTATTGGTGCCCGTCAAGTGAGTCTCTGAGAGACAGGCTACATCTGCTCCATGTTTTTTTTTATCTCAGCTAGGACAAGGGAGCGTTTGACCCGGTCGTTGAGACCCCTAACATTCCAGCCGAGTATGCGGAGCCCCGCTACACCACTCGGAGGAGACATAGGATAGATAAGGGACAGGCAAGAAAGGAGGGGGGAGATCGCCACCGAGACCGCGGGTGGTTAGACAGATCCCGGGCAGGTAGGGGAGTATAAGGAGTGGCGGACATTTACGTTTAAAGGAGACCCTGTCCGACCCAGCATCACCCAAGCAGCAGTCGGTAGAAGAGAAACCACGGTCCCCCGCACCACTTAATAGGTCACATCGGTCAATGTACATACATCTTACAAATGCAGAGTATATTGCCCACTTACACATCATTGCATTTAGAAATACGAAATACGAAATACGAAATAAGGAAAACATATTAGAAACATTAACAAGAGAAAGAACCCTAACTCCCAATCCCTCCCGGTATACCTATCGAACATTAGATACACTTTGGATCCCAGTTAACAGCTAAAACTAAATTTTCCTAACCAGACTATTAACGGTGTTAACCAAGGGGTATAGAGACCAGTGGTCACCTATAGAAATAGCTATTTCCTTACATGGATCGAGCTCCTTTAAATGGTATTTATCCTGAGGAAATCAAGCAAAAATATAGAACATAATATTGACCAGATTAGTCAGATGCCCCACTTGTGGGGGAATAGAACCATTATGCTCACGGAAGGGATGTCAGTTCGGTCACCGCGGCCTCCGATCCAGCCACTGCTCAACCTCTTGAGGTGAGTTGAAGAAGTGGGTGTTGCCATCTGCCACCACTCAAAGGCATGCCGGGAATAGCATGGAGTACTGTACTTGACGGTCACGCAGCTTGCGTTTAACCTGCAGGAACTGGGCCCGGGTCTTCTGGATGTCTGCTGCAAAGTCCGGGTATGCTGCCACCACCTGGTTGTCGATTTTAAGCGGGCTGCGTTCACGGGCCAGCCTGAGGACAGCGTCCCTTTCTTTGTAGTAAAGGAAGCGGGCAATAAAGGTGCATGGGGGAGCTCCTGGTGGCGGGGCTCCAGTGGGTAGACGGTGGGCCCTCTCCACAGTGAATTGTCGGCTGAAGTCGTCAGGGGAAAACGTCTCCAGAAGCCACCTCTCAAGGAATTTCTTGGGGGAGGAGCCCTCCGCCCTCTCTGGCAGACCAACAAAGCGCACGTTATTGCGGCGTAATCGCCCCTCCATATCCGATATTTTGGATTTGACAGCTGCCATTTGTGTGGTGAGATCTGCCACTGCTGTTTTTAGGGGGTTAGTTACATCTTCCAGATCAGACATGCGGTGTTCGGCCTCCCCCACCTGCTCCCGGACTTTTTGCATATCATGGCGGATAAGAGAGATGTCAGATTGCACCTGACCTATTTTGTCCATAACCCTCTGTTCGGTAGCTGAGATGGCCATGAGAATCTACTGGGTAGACTGGGCAGGGTTTTCAACAGGAGGAGAGTCCTCTCCCTCACTCGGGGACTGCGGGGGGGCTAGATTGTTGTGCAGGCTGTGCTGGGGGAGGAGGTTGGGAGCCGCGGGCATACTTATCCAGCCTGGTCGCAGCGGATGAGCCTCCAGTTTTCATCATGGCTCAGAGTGATAGGGGTTTAGGGTTAACCAGCACGTACTGGGATGAGTGTGTACTGGGGTGACCGCAGCGAGAGTATGTAGCTGCAATGTGACAGGGGTCAGTGACACAAGTCCCAAAGGCACTTTATCTCAAGGTAGCCCAGCAGGTGTCAGTCATGAGGGGTGGCAGAGTCCCAGCAGCAATATCAGAGAGCACCCAAGTCACTGAGGCAGAGGTTAACCCTTCAGGTGTGAGCCACAGTTAATGACAATGTCATTTAAGCAATATCAAAGAGCTCCAGAGTCACTGAGTCAGAGGTTAACCCTTCAGGTATCGACTGCAGCAGGTGGCAGGGTCACAAAGGCAATGTCAAAGAGCACAGGGCCACTGTATTAGAGGGCAGTTATTAGGGTGTCTGCTGGCTTTGGACAACAGGGTCTCAGGGAGAGCAAAGGAGATAAGGGCACCGTGTTAGTGGTGAGCCCCTCAATTTAGGATTATAAAGGGTGCTTCATAAGCATCCGTCCAGTAGTGGGCATAGGGGATGCAGGAGTGGCCGTGCAGCAAAATTGAGGGGGCAGGCTGCGCTCCCGGTCTCCAGCCAAGGCCCTATGGCCAGATAGTGTAGGTGGCCTAAGATGGCGCCGTCCTCCTCCGCTTCGCACCCGATTGGCGCCAACTGTTTTGCCGGTCACACCGGCCTGACTCACCCTTTTGCGTAGCCTCTGGGGGGGACCGCCGCCTCCCTATGGATGTTGGGCTGGGAGGCACCGAGTCCCCGCTTCCAGCCAGCCGCCTCCAGGTGCCGAATGCCGGGCGGGGGGATGAGGCCGCGGGCTCGCGTCAGAGCCGGGTGCCGGAGCTTCTGTGCGCAGTTAGGGATCAGGACGGTCGGCGGCGGCAAGGTGTAGCAGACTGTCAGTCCGCAGCGCGCCCACAGGGGAGAGTCTCAGCAGGCACGGTCTCCGATCACTCCGTCTTCCAAGATGGCGGAGGCTGCGGCATGTAGTGAGCGGTGCAGAGAGCCGGAGCACCCACCAGCAGGTATCCGTGCACTTAGCGTACACCAAACCGCGGCTACAGGTTCCAGGGGGGGTATGCAGAGGATAGGGGGGCACCCAGGTCACTAGGAGGGCTCAGGATGAAGGATTATGCAGGATTTCTGAGGAGCTCAGTGAGAATGCTTCTTCTCACATGCTTGGCCAAGCCACGCCCCATATATCATTGCTTATTCTGACAATTATACAAAACATTTTGTACATTTTTTCTTATTTCTAGTGAATATGGATATTTCACTTATTGGACAGTTTTTAAATATTACCTATTAAAAACATTAAGATTTTTAAATACATGTACATATTTTTCTCAATTTATCTTTGTGCGCCAACAAAAATACATTATTTTCTGTCTTTTCCTTGTTGTATTATATATTGTCTTTGGCTGCACCCCCTTGGAGTACTATTGTTCAAATTGTCTTGTCTGGGGTACAATCAAGTGCTATAGCACTTGCTTGTGCAGATACATCCCATTCCCCACTTCCCCTGAAATTAACGTGTAGTACAGATGGTGTAATGGTTAGCATTACTGCCTGACAGCACTGAGGTCATGGGTTCAATTCCCACCATGGCCCTAACTGTGTGGAGTTTGTATATTCCCACCGTGCTTGGGTTTTCTCTGGGTACTCTGGTTTCCTATATACTGGTAGGTTAATTGTCTCCCAACAAAATTAACCCTAGAATGTCTGTGTGTGCGTGTACATGTGGTAGGGAATATAGATTGTAAGCTCCACTGGGGCAGGGACTGATGTGAATGTTCAAATATTCTCTGTAAAGCGCTGGGTAATATGTATGTGCTATATAAGAAACTGTTAATAAATATTTAAATTATGGTATATAATATGATCAATGGAGCTGCCACCACATCATGCAGTGTAAGGGACAGAGTGGGGAGCTGCTGCACATGCTTAGTGTATCAGCTTCTTCTACCACATTTACTGTATATGTGGATCTGAGCCCTCAAACATCGCTATGGACCAGAGAGTAGCTGCCAGGAGGAAGAGACAAGAGCCTTACCATGAAGTGGGAGATTGTGACCTTAGAAAGTGCAGTACAGTTTGTGTAATTAGTCTGTTTCAGTTATTATGATATGATATGTTATGCCTATCCCCTTAATTCGTCCCTGCTCCCATATTGTCATAGTTTTTCTGCAACCAAAAAGTAATATTGTGGGGATACATGTTGGTAGTTCAACAGCAGATGCTGTGCTTCAAGTTACCCACCCCTGCCATATAGTATTTTTTTTTTTTTATGGATTTCAGTGATTTTGAGAATACACTATTATTATTATTATTATTATTATTATTATTGTGCAATGATAACTGCTTAGATGCATCCATACAAACGTATACTGCCGGGGACCGCATTTACAGCAGCAAGCTTTTTAGAATGTGACATTTGTTTTCCTCCGGCAGCATGCTAAGACACTGGACTATCAGCTGATGGAGGTGTGTCTCTGCGTCAAAGAAAGGGGCGGTTTTTGCCTTAAAAGGGGAATAGGGTGGTGTCTCCCAGAGACAGTGGGCGTGCCACCGCTGGCAATGTCATGTGAATTGGCACATGCTGGGGAAAATAACTAGTTTGGCAGCAGATTGGAACGGAGAGAGAATATCATCCGGGCGGTTATAAAGAGATCTAAAGACCCGTTTTGCTACATAGAGCTCCGGCTTGCGTATAGAGCTCTGGTTCGCTTTTACACTCACCCATTAAAACATCTGGAGAGTAACCTGTCCTGCGTATTTTCTGTAAGGGGATGACATAAAAGTCCTTTAAAAAAAAAAAAAAAGACTATACCAACATATAGATAACATTGGTACTGTACTTTATGCAGGACGTGTCCGGAAGCGCCGCCTCTGCTTCACACCTTTTAGTTTAATTTGATTTCTTTTAAATCTTGGAATGTCAAGTAAAGCACCCTAGAGACCACCTACCACCGAATACTCCGCTAAGTAAGAAGATTTCGGACCCTGCACCAACTAGCCGAACCTCAGAATAAATGGCCGCTGTCACAGCACTATTAAATTGGCAATTACAAGAGGATTGAGTTCCACTTCAGCATATCATGCAACATCACTGAGCGACTTAATCCAGAACATAGGGATTTCAACCTCACTTTCAAGACCATATCATATCATTAATGTTTGAACCATCTTCCTATTCTTATCAACAATGAGAGGTAAGGCTATTTCTATATACACAGTATATTTAAGGATCGTTTGATCTTGACATTTTGTGCAGGAACTGCCTCCCCATTGTAATGCGGGGTACACACCAGGACGACCCGCTCACGATGCACATCGTGAGCGGGTCGTCAGTGTCTCGTCCGACCCGCTCACGATGACGCGGGAGGGCACGACCCGCTCACGATGTGCACCGTGAGCGGGTCCGATCCGATGGCGACCCGCACCCGGTTCTATGGTCGTCATTGAGATCCTACCTGCAGCAGGTAGGATCTCAATAACGACCGACCGACCCGCGGGACCGCGCATCGGATCGGAATCGCTCCACACCAGGTCAGAAAAGGGCCCAATCAGCACACAATCTACATCCGATTGATCGGAATTGGATCTAGATTGTGCTGATCGGGCCCTAGTCGTCCTGGTGTGTACCTAGCATTACTGTGCAGATTGCTACGGTAGAGGACTGGTTACCAGTATGGTGCGAGCCTATGCTAGGAATGGGCTATGGCACCAACACCAAACCGATTCGTGTTGTTAAGGAGGAGTTTCGGAATTGGCAGCTGAGTTAGCCAGACTGTAATATATCAATTTAGATATAAAATATTTGTAAAAGTTTTTTTCTTCCTAGGATAAATTATGGAACTGCACAGATGTCTACATATTGTTAACAGTGATGCAAAATGCAGAGTGTTATCATTCTATATATTCTATATAAGAAAGAAAAATGCTGCTCCTCACCTCTATGGGGGAAATGTAAGTGATTTGTGTTCTGGCAGCCACTAGATGGAGCCTGACAGCAATTTGTCGCTCTGTTGGGTCGTGCACAGCACTGGTGCTGAATTTCATGATGTTTGGTCATTTTTACAGCTTGGTAACTAGTTTTAATATACAGTATTGTCTTTAATTTCTAAAGCTGTGTTCTAGACCTATGGAACGTGTCATTATTTTTTATTTATTTACTTGCATTCTATTTTTATGTTTCACGACTAACAAACTTTTTCATCATTCTCCATCTAACTCCAACATCAGACATTGATTTGCTGTTCTCCAAGAACCAAATCTATTGGATACTGTTACATACCCCTCAGTGTGTTTATAAAAAATTAGCACATGAGAGCAATGATTTTCCACAGGGAAGTGTAAGTTTTTTTAAATATATATATATTATATATCAGGATGAAATTTCTGATAAAAGAAATGAAACGTTGACTACAGTTGGTGTCCGTCTGAAATTCTTTTACTATTGTCCGGAGTGCCACGCTGACGCTTGCTATATTCTCCTTCATTGGATGTGGGGGCACCGGACTCAGCAGATTTGCCAATTTACACAGTGCCGGGTCAAGACGTTCTATATATCTATATATATATATATATATATATATATATATATATATATATATATATATATATAAACATACAGGAATCCACTGCATGTGCCATTCCCATGTTGGGGTGCAGTAGTCTGTGACCGCATTGCTTAAAAAAAGAAACAGAGCTCAGCACTCCTCATAGTAAACTCTTTAGTTCAACTCTTTAGTTCATGGATTCATCAATGCATTTCAGCTTGCAGCCCACCATCAAGGGACCCCATTTCCACCAAAGTTCTACTGTATCACCCAGACTCTAATGGCCCGGACACACTGGGCGACTTTGAGCTGAAAGCCGCTCAAAACAGCCTGTTTAAACAGCTTTCAGCTCAAAGCCGCCTAGTGTGTATGCCCTGGCAATGAGCGGTGAGCGCTGCTGCGGGCTCCCACGTCATCACCAGGAAAGCCGTTCATCTGCTGAAGCGGCTTTGAGGACGACTTTGCATAGCGCTGCACTATGCAAAGTCGTCCTCTCCCCGCTGACGGCACCGGCCAGGGGAAAAGCCGCTCAGTTTATCACTTCACCGAGCTTAATAAATCTGCCCCCCAGTGTGTACAGTATGGACCTTTAAGAACCTGGAAACTGCTGTCACATCATAGTCACAATGAATATATGTTTGCAACCTGGTTTAGGGCTTAAAGCTGGGTACACACTATATGATTTTCATTAACGATATCATTGTGCATATCATTCAGGGTGTACCCACTATATCATTAATGATTCGCACTACTGTGGATCATTAAAAATAACTCTGACTGTTTGAACTGCAGCCCGATATGGCAATATCATCAGTGATTGCATGTTGGGCGCGGGTCCTGGTGATGTCATTGAACAATATTGTTAACATATTGTCTACTCGTGGGTCTTTTTTTGGGGGGGAGGGGGGGCCATGGGCGGTATCATTAACAATATCAGCGGTGCCGCATAAATGTGTACAAGGCTTGGTATCTGGACCCTAGGTCGACTTAGACATGGGCGACCTCGCATATCATAACCACAGGGCTTCAAGGTGACACAATCATGCCTGAGAAAGCTGTGATCATAAAATGGTTCATTAGAAATGACACCAAATATACTGAGCCCTGTTTATATAGCTCTGTTTATATATTACATAGAGAGAGATATATATATGGCCGACACATGAAAAGGTCAACATGAGTTTTTTTAATGGGGTTTTTTGGTGTGAATTTGTAGATTTCAGCACATGAACTCCAAATTAGTGACCTATTGCTTCAGGCACTTTACCATTCCCAATAGTCCACGTAGATGGTAAAAAAATGAAAGAACAAACTCATGTCAACTTTCCATGTCGTGTTGACCATTACCATGTAAACCTTTTGCTTATGTCAATATTTTACCTGTCGACCATGTGGTGTCGACAGATTGAGGAATTATCGTCCAGATACCTTTGTATAGTACTGCCTTCATGTTGCTTGGAGCTGATGGCCTCCACAAGGTAATACCACTTCTTTATTGATATTCTTGAAAATATCGGCCAGTGTGTATGGTACGAATGAGAAACTTCTTTCTATACAACGGCGTGTATGGAGTGGGGGCCCGATGATGTCACTGAACATAGTGTTAATTGTGTATGCCCAATATGTGACTCTCTATACCTCTTTCTATCATTCCTGAGCAACACTCCCACCCTTCTGTTCCTGCACAGTATCATCCTCCCCAATTTCCCCTAAGGACCAGTAAGCCTATTGTGACACTTATTCCCTAATGTAGCTTACCCCGCTTTTATCGGCAAGGTCTTTAATAATAATAATCCCTATACAGCATTCATGGGGTTGATATGGAGGGTAAAGTCCTGTTACTTTTCCATGTGCACTTACACTTAGGTCCTAGGTATGACCCTGCCTACACTACCATTCAAAGAGAAAGCTATTTGTTTGGTTGTGTTTTTCTATAATGACTACATCCTTTTCTTTTCTTTTCTTTATATTTTAACCTGTTTTAAAGAATCTCTAGTGCCACTAGTTTTATTTGTGTTTCTACATGGCCTCCAAACATGACCCGTTCCATAAGGTTCAAATGCTCTACACCCATTTACTACTGGATTGCATATGCAATGCCATCCGGGCAGGATTTACCATCCAGGGTCGCATTGCAATATTCCATCGTTCCCCTGAATGTATGTCCCTGCGTTCTCCTTCGCCCGGTGCTGGGGGTCTGCGCATGTGCAGTTAGTGTTGTCCCAGCTGACAGCACTGCCACTCTGGCACTGCAGTCCACAGCTCACAATTCATTTCAAATTGGTGGTAGCTGCGGGACCCCCTGCGATGCTGCCTGAAAATGCTACATCGGGCAGCATCGCATCCCCCATAGAAACCTATGGGGGACACAGCTGGCTGTGGAGCAGGAGGGATCACAGCACTCATTGGAGATTAATGCTGGGGTCCATCCAGATACATTCGAGGGATAGGATGGGCGAAATGTAATAGGGTGAGAGAATCAGAAAGTGAGAGATTTGGTAAGAAATCTCTAGGTTTTTTAAAGCGGCAATTATTTACCCTGCAAAATGAAACTGGTTTTGCAGTGTAAATGATTGCCACTTTAAAAAAACTGCACATTTCTTACCAGATCTCTCACTTTCTGATTATCTCGCCCTATTACATTTCACCCTTAATGTTTGCAGCTAACCCCCAAAAACGTGTGTGTGTGTGTTTAGGGAATTAGCCTCAAATATTATGTGATAAATGGGCCTAATACCTAATGGAGTTTGTCATGTTGGAGGGCATGATTCTACTGGGTTCTTTTATTTGTAAAAAGTCCTACTTTATATACCCCTCTGCAAGAACAATTCTCTACATAAATTATACATATCACCTCTTATTGAATCTACGCTTTCTTAGTGGACTCTAATATAGCATATGTTGTCTTACTCTTATCCCTACTCTTGGCTTTAGCATCTCCAAACCTCCAATCAGAGCTGACCTTTGGTAAAGAAATGAGTGCTGTACTGTAGTCTGTTCCTAGTCTTATGTTTTGTGTCTATGGAAGAGCCTGCTTGCTTCCCTGCTGGGCACATGACAATGTCCCAGTGACCCAGATCTGAGGGGGTGGAGCTGGCAGCTGGAGAGTCTCAGGTCTGTCCTGGCAACTCTTTGTATGCCCTTGTAAGTAATGCCAGGCAATACTATGTAACATAATAATATGTAACAATACTGGCAAGCTTCCAACATAAGCAATTAAGTATATAGTTAAGACAAAATGGTTTCCGCTCTGTGGGCTTATGCACACAATTGTTAATGAATTTCATATGTGTACTTAAAATTGATAATTGTAGTTTAAAGTAATGTTGATAATACAAAAAAAAACTAATGTAAACACTTTCTGATAAGTATTTACTTAGCCTACAGCTTTTAAGAATATTTCCTTTGTGTCTGCGTTTTATGGAGTGCTCATCAGGTGTATAACCCCCTGGTGCCCAGCTCAACACATTGCAGGGACGGACTCCTTTCGGAGCCCTGTCCCTGCGCTTGTGGGATGATACATCCCAGCGCTAGTATTTTACAATGCGATCATGTCTGGTTACATTCCACCCATATCGCATTGTAAATGTTATAAATAATAAATGGGCCTATATCTTTAGGTGTATGGCCAGCTGTAGGTGTATGGCCAGTGATATTGTTTGCATTCCTATTGTGTTTTATTTATTCCTGTGGGGCCCAATGTGAACTTCTCAGAGATAACGTTTTTATTTTTTTTTCCCTATTGGTGGCCATTGTGTTATATTTTTTTCCCGATTGACGCCTGGGTGCTTTATTGTTTTCTGTAATATAAGGCAGTATTATTCACTCACCACTTACCACAAATAATACATCTTGGTACTTATGTATTATCTGGACTCCAATGTTAAATGCACCCCATTTTTTCATACCCCTACTATCCAACTACGCATGGAGTTGATTTTATATAGTGTGGCGAGCGCAGCGAGCCACCGAGCCCGAAGCGTGGTGAGCGCAGCGAGCCCCGCGAGGGGACGCGGTCTCATAAGAAAAACGGGAGTCCAGATATTACATAAGTACCTACATCTTAAAGTGTATTTAAAATAAAAAGGTATAGGGGGCCCAAACTATTATCATGCCTTGGGCTCCATGAGGTCTAAATGTGTCTCTGAGTTAGGGACCCCCATACTGTACTCAGCAATGGCAATCACCAGCCATGGGATTCTTATTTGGGAAAAACTTTATCTGGATTTAGAGCTTTTCTCGCTATCATAGATGCCAGAATTAGAAAGCCTGAAAATAGCTGTCATTTACTATTGTTATATTTATATTTACAACTGCTTAATACTGTACACAACTGGAGAAATAGGATAATAGTAAACCACAAGTGGTTGATTTCAGAGCACAGTCACAATGCATTATAACCTAGTGGGACTCTGAAGAGGATGCAGAGGAGGTTTCTGTGGTAGGTGGAGGCTGCAGAGTGACACAACCTGCTGTAAGTTTCTCATACAATAACACATACAGATACACAACAGTACACTCATTCTCTAAACAATGCTTATACTATGGGGATCATTTATGATGGAAGAGAGCAGTGGAAAGTTACCAACATATTGTACAGTACCTGTATTTCCATTGATTTATTATTGTGGGTATTATATTTTAGTCATGGTGACTTAATAACATTATTAGCATTATAAGTAATACAGTTAAGTTAATGACTTGCCCAGTTCTGGTGCAAATACCTTGGGTGCAATCAAGGCCACAGAATCTCCCTCTGCCCACCGTACCTCAGGAACTGCAGTCTCCTCACTTCTTTCGTTGGGTAAGCAAAAGAGAATAAGGTGTACATTTACTAAAGCTTCTAAAAATTAAAAGAGGTGATGTTGCCCATAGCAACCAATCAGATATGTCTACCATTTCCTAGAAAATTATAGACAGAACCTGATTGGTTGCTTATCGCAACATCACCTCTTAGTAAATTTACCCCCGAAAGTGTCATTTGCTCTGGTTCACTGTCTCAGATTGGGTTTGCAGTGCGTGGCTAAGCCTAGTACCTCACATATAGCACATCACTGACATTCAGGTGCAGTACCTCCAGAGGTACAAATGTACATATTTTGAACCGCTATGATAGTGGCAACCACTTTCTACACCAGGGATGGGGAACCTTTGGCCCTCCAGCTGTTGTTGAACTACACATCCCAGGCTACCCTGCAACAGTTGTAGCACAGCCACATAGCAAAACTGTAACAAGGCATGCTGAAATGTGTAGTTCCACAACAGCTTGAGGGACGAAGGTTCTACATCCCCGTTCTACACCAACCCAATGCTTTATTTATAAATCTGATAGTTAAGGGGGGTGGGCATGTGTTAGACCCATTCTGCAAATGGACAGAACAGGTTCCTCCCTTAGCCACATTATGATTGGCATGCTTTTTACTTTTTAAGTGTAGCAACTAGCTCCATGTGATAGAGCTGGGTTGTGTCCAGGGTCTGCGTGTTTCCTGGCAATCTAAAACAGGTCCAATAATTTAAGTGCATGACTTGAATTAATAACAGGAAAGGTCCAAATGGAATTTTTTGGGGTTGTGTGGTGAAGAATTTTAAATAATCCAAACCTCTTCCACTTTTGCATCATTTTGCGGAGTACGAGCAATGATGCAATACACCACAAATCACACCATGAAGCCTCTGGGAGATTTACCTTGTACAAATCTCCCACTTTACCAGCACAAAAGCAGCTCCAGACCATCACATTGCCTCCACCATGTTTGACAGATAGCAACAGGCACACTTTCAGCATCTATTCACTTGATCTGCATCTCACAATTGTACTTCTGTGTGATCCAAACTAGAGATGTGCAGGTTCTGATTTATTCTGATTTCAAAGCAGGATCTTATTGGTTATCAACTGTCAACAACTGTCATGTGATTTGGGATAGCCAATAAGATCCTGCTTTGAAATCAGAGTAAATCAGAGCCTGCACATCTCTAATCCAAACACCTCAAACTTCAATTTGTCTGTCATAACACTTTTTTCCAATCTTCCTCTGTCCAATGTCTGTTCTTTTGCCCATATTAATCTTTTCCTTTTATTGGGCAGTCTCAGATATGGCTTTTTCTTTGCCCCTCTGCCTAGAAGGCCAGCATCCCGGAGTCACCTCTTCACTACAGATGTTGACACTGGCGTTTTGTGGGTACCAGTTAATGAAGCTCTCAATTGAGGACCTGTGAGGTGTTTAGTTCTCAAACTAGAGACACTAATGTACTTGTTTTCTTGCTCAGTTATGGACCGGTTCCTCCCACTTCTCTTTCTACTCTGCTTAGAGCCTGTTTGTGCTGTTCTCTGAAAGGAGTAGTACACACTGTTGTAGGAAATGTTCAGTTTGTTGACAATTTCTCGCATGGAATAGCCTTCATTTAGAAAAACATGAATAGACTGTCGAGTTTCACATGAAAGTTCTCTTTTTCTGTCCATTTTGAGATTATAATCGAACCCACAAATGTGATGCTCCAGATTCTGAACTAGCTCAAAGGAAGGCCAGTAGCCTGTAGCTCTTCTAATGAGGAAACCCATTTTCAGCTGTACTAACATAATTTCACAAGGGTTTTCTAATCCTCCATTAGTCTTCTAACTTGATTAACAAACACAATTTACCATTAGAACACTGGAGTGATGGTTACTGGAAATGGGCCTCTATACACCTATGTAGATATTCCTTTGAAAGCCAGACATTAGTATAGTCATTTACCACATTAATAATGTATATATTGTATTTCTGATTAATTTAATGTTAGGGCAGTATGGATGGTGTAATGGTTAGCATTACTACCTCACAGCACTGAGGTCATGGGTGCGATTCCCACCATGGCTCTAACTGTGCGGAGTTTGTATATTCGCCCCGTGCTTGCGTGGGTTTCCTCCGGGTGCTCCAGTTTCCTCCCACAATCCCAAAATATACTGGTAGGCCAATTGACTTCCATCGAAATGAACCCTAGAATGTCTGTGTGTGCGTGTACATGTAATAGGGAATATAGATTGTAAGCTCCACTGGGGCAGGGACTGATGTGAATGTTCAAATATTCTCTGTGAAGCGCTGCGGAATATGTGTGCGCTATATAAGAAATTGTTAATACCATATATACTCGATTATAAGCCTACTTTTTCAGAACATTTTTTATGCTGAAAAAGCCCCCCTCGGCTTATACTCGAGTGAGGGTCCCACTTGAGTCAATAAGTTTTCCCAGTTTTTTTGTTGTAAAATTAGGTGCCTCGGCTTATATTCGGGTCGGCTTATACTCGAGTATATACGGTAAATAAAATAAATAAATTAAATCTTCATTGAACAAAAAAACAATGCTTTACTTTAAAAAATAAGGACGTTTCTAAGTGAAACCGTAATGTGTATATATACAGTATTGTGCAAACATTTTCGGCAGGTAAAATGCTGCAAAGAAAGAATGATTTCAAAAATAGAAATGTTAATAGTTTATTTTTTATCAATTAACAAAATGCAAAGTGAATGAACAGAACACAGCAACACTGGACATTGGAATATAATAGATACATTGCCAGGTCTGGCGAATTATGGTTCTTGCTACTTTTCTGCGATGTAGCAAAAAAAAGTAATGTTATGAATCTATACTGATGACCATAATATGTGCAATCCTGGTTGAGACCTATATTTCCAGACTACATATATGGTACAAGTATATAATGTTCATTTTATCCTTTTCACTAAACCAGATAAATAGAGTTGAACTATATAAAAATAAAACTTGCGCAAAGGCTTACGGGGACAAAACTGACATTGTATCTAAAACAATGAGCAGTTGGCAGCTATGCTATATCAACACATTCTGTAAGTGGGAGATTTGCATATTTATTTGGTACTGTTACAGCTTGCCACTTAATTATCTCTAACTTCCTTTTCAAGGTGCAAGAGAAAAAAATATTTGTAACCCATAAAATTATATTTAAAGCCATTTTGGCAAATAGAAATAAGAAACATGTTAATTATGATTGCCTTATTGTTATATTTGTGGCTAATAAGGTATTATGAGTATCAGTTTTAATAGTGAAATACTTCAAATACAGCCATTTAGCTGATGAGCTCTCGAGTGGCGGCAGTGTTATATAAATTGTTTGGGTATTACGTTACATGGGAGATGTTACAGAAGAACATCTTGTTCCTGCTTAATGCTGAAACAGGTTGTGTATGGTTTTATAAGGTTCTAAATTGCAGGTACAGTATAACTACCAAGCCCCTCCCACTCCTATGTTTTAACTCGTTTCTTTTAATTAAAGCAATATCAGCCATGTTTAACTGTAATATATATATATATTTTTAATAACTATATCCATCATTACAATTTCATTAGGGGACTGCAGCGACAGACCCCCGTTTTTACTGCTAGGCAAATTCCCGGGTGAAGAAGTTCTACCCGGTAATTTGCCTTTTAACAAGGGTTTTTATGCAGTGAGAACGGGTCAACCCTTGTCTGCATACCCAGAAGAAGAAGGGTTTTACCCGTGTATGAGATCCGGTTATGCGACACTGCAAAAAAACCTGTGTTAAAAGGCAAATTTCTGGGTCGACATGCTAGACCCAGGGAATTTGCCTGCAGTGAGAACGGGGTATAAGACATAATACCCGGGATTTACCTGGCATTTTGACTGCTGGGTAATTTTCCTGGGTGCAGCATGCATACTTTTACACTTACACCAGCAAATTACCAGGTGAAGCAGTTCTACCTTGTAATTTGCTGAAAAACTCAGGTTTTTCTTATGTCTGAAAGGGTCAACCCAGGTCATAAATCCCGGTTCCTCAACCCAGGTAAAAAGAAGGGTCGGAAACCCGGGTTTTAATAACCGGGCAGACCCTTTCAGACATCCTGGGTTGATGCGTGTTCATGTGCAAAAAACAGGGATTTTGGAGTATGTCTGAAAGGGATATTAATGGATAGTACTGAGCTGGTCCATTGTTGGTTAAATGCCCTCCCTAAATGGTAGTGTACAAACCTAAATGGTAGTGTACAAACCTGTGTACAACCCAATCACCTTGAGATCCTTATCTAATGTCAATATGGCTGGATTTTATTTACTGTGTGCATGTTTCTTATTAAATTTTGCACTATTTAAAGTTCACATTTGTAACAAATGTTATGTGGTTTTGTAGAGCAGAATTTCTCGTAACAATTGTTTTAATTAAAGTAACATCACTAATATGCGGTGGCTTAATGCCAATTATTGGTACAAAATTAGTCTCCACTCATAGAAGCAGTAATAATAAATGATAACACAAGTCCTAATGGACACAAATATGGCAAGCTCAGAGTATTTTACAGGCGTTCGCAACACTTCTAATTACACTAATCATATGAGCTAGCAAATACCCCACAACTGGACTGTTGCCCTCCCAACCGTCCAAAAGAGTGTGAACAACTTTTGCACATTTTTATTTTTAATTTTATTTTATATCACTTTATATTTTTAATTTCACTTTTTTCTTGTATTTCTTTAATTCTTTACCTTTATCTTTACTTCCTTTGAATTTACCTTCATCTTTCACTTGTATACTGCCTCTCCTTCAACCTTCCCACATACATTATACAAGCGCCTAGTAGTCTTTCGCTTTTTAGAAAAACTCCACAGCATACGTTTTTTTTTCACTTACAGGGCTGCTCCAACAAGAAGCGCAAAATCGTTTTGGAATCTTTCTTCCCTAACCATTTACAGTAATCATATACATAGAAACAAGTAAATATTAGAAGACATGCCTTGCCACAGTTTTAGCAATCCATTATATAAAATCTGTTGCAGGGCATGCTGGGACGTTTAGTTCCACAACAGCTGGAGGGCCATGAGTTTGACACTACTGATCTAGATGATGTGAATTGTATTTTATTCTTCAAGTTTTAAAAGATGAATTAATCAGTGTAGGCTGAGTTTCCACCTTTCCATAATTATGCTAAAACATCAGTGAGTAAGCGATCAGCTCTTCTTTCATTTTAATATCCCCCGTATGGACCACGCATTGTTATAATTTAGGAATGGCAGGTAAACTGAGCTTATATGTTGCATGCTGAGATGCAGTGGAGCGGGCCAAGAACGGGATCGGGTCATGTCTGTCGGGCCTGCCCAACAGTCAGGACCTGGGATTGAATATTGCGCTATATGGCAAAAGAAATATATTAAAAAAGGAATTTTAAAGTGTTTCCATTAATGATAACTTACATAGAAAATCACTCTTGGAAGTCAAACAAGCTACAACTTCATTTTTCTATAATTCTTATATTATTTTATAGATTTGTTTTCTAAACATTTCCGAATGAATAAGAACACAAAAACCATAGTACAAAAGGAGGCACAGAATTATAGATCTAATTGTATATCAATTTATTGCAGCTAAATTTTTGGTGCTTATTAGGGTCCATTTATCAAAAATGCCAGTTTTGGGGCTAGACATAAATAGCCTTGCAATGCAATTACTCCCATTGCCTCCCGCAGCCATATCCCCCATAGTTCTCTATTGCGTATGCGATGCTGCCCAATTTTACCAATATCAGGAATTCCCAATGTTGGTCCTCGCAGCTACCAAAATCTTCTTATTGCAGTAGCTCATTGTAGCCTATGGTCTACACTTGACGGTATGTGGTTCTGGCAGGGTTTCCCAGGGATCTGCCGCTGGAATTAGCCCCAGTGCACAACTGCCAGACCAATCATGCATTCTCAGAAGCTTCAGACATTCACTCAGCACATCACCTTGACAGTCTCCGTTTCGAGCACCAACCCTGCTTGTGCCAGGTATTACATTCACTTGAAAAATCATTATTGTCCTCATTACTTCTGTAATTCTATCACTGTGTGTTATCGGCAGTACAGAAACTTTGTCATATAACATCACTGTATATACAGCATTTGTTGGCACTTTCCCTAACTACAAGTTAAACATTATTATTATTATTATGGGGAGAGACCCCATCCCTCAACCCCCGAAGGAGTTGAGGGATGGGCTCCATGGACTATCCGAAGGTTGGTCAAAGCATCCTCTGGGAATCGGAGACCTCAATCTCTCCCTGTAGCCTCAGTGCGTTGGTAGCAGGACAGCCTATAAGGATCGTGCCTACAGCCCAATAAACGTGACAAAAACCCACATGAAACATAGATGGCTGGGGCAGGGGATGGGCAATGCAATAATCAATCCTCAGTTTGGACCTCATAGGCTATGGTACTGTAACTCCACTGAGCAAAGTTTAAAAAAAAAAGTCTGTAGATCTTCCTCCCCGAAGCCTTGAGAGACCCCCATCCCTCAGCCCCCGAAGGAGTTAGGGTCATACCTAGAATTTGACGGCAGATAAGAACCATTTGGCGCATCTAGTCTGCCCCTTTTTTATCCTTCATGTAATATCAACCCTTTTTTATCCTTATTTCTTTGTAAGGATATTCATATGCCTATCACAAGCATGTTAAATTGTTCTACTGTCTTAGCCTCTACCACCTCCGATGGGAGGCAATTACCACTTCCCGAACTTCAATTTTATCCACTCATTGCAAGATTCTTACAACTAGGCAGACAACTTTGTAAATCATAACCTTGTTAGATACCACTTTATTTGATACATAATTAGGAGACTATATATTTATATTTTTTTAATGCTTGCTGTGCAGTGACACCATTCATTTGATACTGTATATCAGATGGAGAGGCGGACAGAATAATTTGTATATTATAATTTTAATCCTTTATTTAAATGGCACCGCCAGGGATCTCCAGCTCCTCAAATTACACAAACCAAGGGGAAAAACAAGAAAAAACAGTGCCTTACAGAACTTGGTTAATTAAACATTGCCGCATCATCAGATATGACACTGAATTAAGAATCGAGGTAGCGAAATTCGAAGGTTAGTCTGGTTTAGAAGATCTAGCAAGTTAAGGCCCATACACACTGGGCTACTTTGAGCTGAAAGCAGCTCAGTTTAGTCGTCTGAGATGCTTTCAGCTCAAATGCTACCCAGTGTGTACGGAGCAGTGGTGAGTGCTGATGCCCACTCCCGCATCATTGCTGGCCCAGCCGCTCATCTGCTGGTATTACCAGCAGATGAACGCCGGAATAGATGGTTTTTCATAGCGTCCTTCTATGAAATGCCATCCACCCTGGGGAAAATTGCTAAAACGGGTGAAATGTCTGTATGCACTGAGCATTTTTCAGTTGAGTGAATGGTTATTTGCAGAAAGTTAAGGGCACGAGAGATTTGCCAGGCCCTGGTACAGGGAGTGGCATGGCCAATTCCGGGGAGGTGTAGTCAGATCCTGTCCTTTTGTAGAGAATATTGTACGGGTGGGTCACGGTGTCCGATCCATACTTCAGTGGGTTAGGTGGGTGCAAATCACTCCCTCACACAGGGCGAGGGCTGACTTTTGCTGTAGCTGCCACTATCCCTAGCCCAACATACAGCAACATTTGCTGGTGAGAGCGGCTGCTCATACCTTCTAACATTTCAGTTCGGGGCATCGCTACTCCCGTGCGGCCGTGCGTGCGCCAGACAAAGGCATGTCTCTTCTCTATAATTAGGCAGCATTAGGCAACTGCTCCAGAATCTGGGGGCGCACCTGAGACTGACCATCACAAAATTAAGGATGACTTTGAGAGGCATCCTTGTTGAACTTCTAAGATGCCACCTCCACATTTTCACCTGGGGTTCTGCAAAGTCAGTATTGGTGATTGGGTGGAAGTTGAAGTTTTGCCTGAGGTGGAAAAAACCTTGCACTGGCCCTGCAACCCATGCAGAGTAAGTACTGCAACCTTTTGTATGTAGTCCACAAATGCTGGACAACTTTATTTTTAGAAGTTTGTACACTCCCCCCCCCCCCCCCCCCCCCCACAATCTTAATCTGTGTATATTTTAAATCTGCTCCACCTGAGGTGCAGCATTGTATTTTAAAGGTGCACCATGACATACTTTATTCCCTACCTTTTTTATTACGATTGGGGGGGGGGGGGGGGGTTTATTCAATGATGCAGCACTTTAAGTTTATAGGTAATTTGAATTCCACAAATTGAATTAAAGTGCCGGTTTTTCACCTGCTGAAAAAACTGGCACAGTTGAAAAACACATGGATCGGCAAATACCTAGCAGATCAACCTGTTTTGTCAAAACTGTAGCCGTGTTTGACTATTTTGTTTTAAGGCCCCCATACATTAGGCCGACTTGTCCTAGGGACAAGTCGGACCCAATTTACCTGCGAGCCGCCCGGCAGCTCCCCGGGAGGCTCACATACAATTTGGCACTTGATGTGCCATTTTTACATGGGATAAATCGCATGCGATTTATACCATGTAAAAAAAACCCCCGGGGAGCTGCAGGGCGGTGAGCAGTAGTGGGGGCGGGCAGCGGCAGTAGTGGGGACGGGCAGCGGTGGTGGGGGCGGCCAGCGGCAGCGGTGGTGGGGGCGGCCAGCGGCGGTGGGGACGGGCGGCGTGTGCGGTGAGCGCAGTGTACTTACACATAGCAGCAGCGGCGGGGACGGGACGCGCAGTGGCGGCTATTATATTTTTAAAATACTTGTCAAATGACCGGCCGCTCTCTGATTGGCTAAGAGCTCTCCGGCCAATCAGAGAGCGGCCGGTCATTTGACAAGTATTTTAAAAATATAATAGCCGCCACTGCGCGTCCCGTCCCCGCCGCTGCTGCTATGTGTAAGTACACTGCGCTCACCGCACACGCCGCCCGTCCCCACCGCCGCTGGCCGCCCCCACCACCGCTGCCGCTGGCCGCCCCCACCACCGCTGCCGCTGGCCGCCCCCACTACTCCCCCGGTGTCTGTATGCATATGCCTGTCAGGTGGCAGGCATATGCATACAGGGAGGTCGGACGTGATCGTATGTACAGACCGTCCGACCTCCCTGATCCGGTCCGATGCGCACGGGACCACGCATCGGATCGGATCAAATGTCACATACCTACGATTTTGGGCCGATTTCATCCGATTATCGGCACAAAGTGCCGAAATCGGATGAAATCGTCCCAAAATCGCATAATGTATGGGGGCCTTTAGTCATGTTTTGCCAATGGAGTTTCGACTTTTAAAAGGGAAATAACTTAGGGGCAGATTTATTAAGCTTGGAGAAGAGATAAATTGGAGATAAAGCGGAGAAAAGGTAAAATGAGATAAAGCACAGCCAATCAGATGGCTTTGAAAAAGACAGTTGGGAGTTGATTGGCTGGTGCCTTATCTCCTTTTACCTTTTCTCCGCTTTATCTCCAGTTTATCTCTTCTCTAAAGGCCCCCATACACTATGCGATATGGGAACGATTTCACCCGATTCGGATGAATCTGGCAGTGAAATCGGCCCAAATCGCACTTGTAGACATCCCCTCTGATCCGATGCGGGGTCCCGTGCGCATCGGATCGGGGTCGGGAAGTCGGACGGGCTGCACATAAGATTTGTCAAATCTTATAAGTGCAGCCCAGCCCCGGAGCCGTGCGGGGGATGCCGGCTATAGAGAGCCAAGCAGGGGGAGGCTGCATATGGCGCCGGGCTGGAGGACGCTGTTGCGGTGGGGTGACAGCGGGAGGCGAGCAGGGAGAACTTGATGACATGACGCTGGCTGATGGGCAGCGCCGCAGCAGCGGGAGCCGGGAGCAACAGATAACTTGAAAAAAAAATGCCCATAGAGATGACTAGCAAGCCATTGATTGGCTGAGACCTCTCTCAGCCAATCAGCGATTGGCTGAGAGAGGTCTCAGCCAATCAATGGCTTGCTAGTCATCTCTATGGGCGTTTTTTTTCCCAAGTTATCTGTTCCTCCCGGCTCCCGGCGCTGCCCGTCAGCCAGCGTCATGTCATCAAGTTCTCCCTGCTCGCCTCCCGCTGTCACCCCACCGCAACAGCTTCCTCCTGCCTCTCCCTGCTCGGCTCTCAATTAGCCGGCATCCCCCGCCCGCTGCCGTCCCCTGCACGGCTCCCTCCTCCTGCAGCTCCCCGGGGACTGCATATGATAAATCCATGCGATTTATCATATGCAAACCTTGGCACATCAAGTGCCTAATCGTGTGTCCCCCTCCCGGGGAGCTGCAGGGGAAATCAGGTCCAACTTGTCCCTAGGACAAGTCGGACTAATGTATGGGGGCCTTAAGCTTAATAAATCTGTCCCTATAGTCTAAACAGGACTAAAAACCCTTCAGAAAATGGTCACAATTAAATTGGAAAGTCCGGTTTTCTCTTTATGGGAATACATATTTTTTTTTAAAGAAACTAGACTTGGAAATAACAACAAATATTGAGCTTACGGACATTTAATTAGACTACTTTTGTGATCCTACATGCTGTTTTGTAGCTAATGTTTACTAACTTTTTTTCTACAGAGCCTGGTGGCGTTACAGGAAATTTGCTCTCCTATGGGGCATTGTTTCTTCATATTAAAGCTCTCTTCTAAACCATATTATAAAGTACAGAAACTTATGTTGGTTACACAGTAGACTGTATTTTCAATGACAAAATCTTAGGACTACATGATTTTTTTTCTTGGGGGGGGGGGGGGGGGGGTTGGGGGTAGGTTGAAGTTTTGCCTAGGGTGCTAAGATTACACCGGCCCTGGAGATAGCAAGTGAGGGCCATGCGGATTGCTGCGTGGCACTGCCCCCAATACGTTGCTGTCGGCATCAGCAAGTATGTATGCACATGCTGATGCCAGCTCACCCCACCCACATGAGAATTCATTCCCACGTATATGTGCAAAAGTGAAACCATGTCAGGATATCACAAGCTTCACAAGTTTTCTTTTATTTTATAGTCTGCTGAGTTTCGTATTGATTTTGCGTAAATATATTTAATGTTTATTTTTTTAATTTTTTTTGTTTAAAATAAATGATACTATAACTGCAGATGGGTACAAATGTATTTATGGTGAACTAATCTAACTAATCTAAAGCTGTGTACACACGGTGCAATATTGCTGGCAATATGGTCGATGAGCGGAGCTTGCTCCTGCGATCAGCTGTTTCCCTCTGCGGCTCGCCTGGCAGAGTCTACTGTTCATCAGCGACCATCTCTGGTCGCTGATGAAAACTGGACACTTCGCAATATATTGCTCAGCAATATATTGCACCGTGTGTACACAGCTTTAGGCTGGTGGCAGGTAGATAACATTTGGTGGGATGGCTTTCTTCAAATAGGTTTGGACCACAGTCCTTCTGCATTACTGAGACTAAAGCCCCATACACACATTGGTCAACCCTGGCCACTGCCGATACTGTTAATAATAACTGTTAATTCTTTCTTGCTCCTGCTCCTCTCTTTGACATCCTCTGTCTCCTTTATGTACTCTCTCTCTCTCTCTCTCTCTCTCTTTCATCCCTTTCTCTTTCTCACACAACCCCAACTCTCTGTCTCTGTCTCTCTCTCTAATCCTCTTTTTCCATGAAATCCTCTCTCTCTCTTCCTGACCCCCCTCTTTCCCTTTCTCACTCATCTATCTCTGTCTCTCTCCTGCCCTTTTTTAGGGGCATTGTAGTGGGGGGCCATTTAAAGATTTTGTTATGGGCACGAGCACTCAGTTTACTGGTTTAGGCAGCGATGAGCACTGATGCTCAATTATATGTATGTATGTGTGTTTGTGTGTGTGTGTGTGTGTATGTGTAAACCTGTGTCCTGAAGATGGGGTTTTCTAGCCCCAAAACAATGATTTCATGGATTACATTTTTTCCACTGCCTAAAAAGTCTCAGAGTGCCACTTCATTGCTCTGTCTATATTGGCGGACTCATCACCTCTTCAAGGGGGCAACGGAGCAAGTATTATATACTGAGCGCTAAGTCCTAAATGACGGGTCCATTCATTTATGTGTGTGTATGTATGTATGTATGTATGTATGTATGTACAGTATGTATGTACAGTGTGTGTGTGTGTGTATATATATATATATATATATATATATATATATATATAAATGTATTATGTATGTAGATATGTGTATGTGTGTGTGTGTGTGTGTGTGTGTGTGTGTGTGTATGTATGTATATGTGTGTAATATATATATAGCACACATAATGATAAATACCATCATCACAGGGAGTCACCCTTATAAGTACTAGTTAAAATTGTCTCAGGGCGTTCCTAGGTGATTCAAGTTTATGCCATCTGAAAGATTCACGTATTACAACATAATACCAAATTGGCAGACAGCACCCACAATAATATTAACAGGCTTAGCTGTAGCTAATTACAGTACACATCTGTAAAGAAACCATATAAAATCTTAGTAGAAACCAAAACACCTGATGTGTTGGTTTGTTAATATAATTTAGTACATATTGTGGACCTGTAATATTAATAAATGAGCCCCAAAATATCAGTGAAATACTTCTCAGATGGCATACTGTCAGACTTTTTACTATTGTATAAAAGGCAAGAAAGTAGCGTAGCAAATAAATGGGTGTTGGCAAAAGCCGTTTCAGAACTCCGTCAATTTAAAAAAGTAGCAATCCAAATGACTAAATCAGACCATGTAAGCAATATGCAATACTGATGATCATGTTTTGCAATTGTTGGTACTGCACAAAAAATTCTGAAAACACATATGACACATACAGAACTCTGAGTGTGCACACAAAGGAGCTGTTGAAATCCATTCAGACAGTGGCAGGAAGGTAGTGTAAAAGCAATGGGTTTTATTCAGTGGTGACTGAGAGGTAGTTAAAAAAAAAAAAAAAAGTCCATTGCATTGCGGTGGTTTCCAAAAAAACAGCGGTGTTATCATACAGTCGGTTCCACAAGAAATGTTGCCTGCAATAGAGCAGGTGCAAATGTTGATGTAACGCTAAGGTTGCATCGAAGGTGGAGTGTCTGGAACCGGCAGCAGGGATACAGCATGCACAGGTGCAGACAGTGGACATACTGTATCAGTGATTGCACATTCTAGTATGCTAATGCACAAGGTGAAGGGTGAATCTATAATTTGGATATTATCACTCCCATTACTTTGCCACAGAACTGGACACAGAAGTTTCCACCTCTGAATTTGATTGTGCTGGATATATTACTGATTCCCAAGCATAATTTCAAAATGGCTGCCTCCTGGGTGGGGGCAGCACACTGTCAGACTGGGGTATGAAGAGCCCACTGGGGGACTGCAGTGGTAGGGGTGACCAGTCACCCCAGAGGCTTGGTTAAACATTAGAGTGTGAATGGTCTGGGCCGTATAGTAGAAGGATACCGTTTAGGTTAACAATACCCCTCAGTGACATCACTGGGTCCCCTGCTGAGCATGCAGACGTTTGATAATCAAATTGATTATCTGGGGCGATATTTTAAACGTTATAGTTCAGAAGGGCCAAAACGTGTGATGATATTTAAAAAAATTGCCTAGTGAGTATGCCCAATATGTGCGATCCTGCAGATGCATGCAATGTTGTCAGGATTGATGTGCTGCACACAGGGCCGTTGTAAGGCTTCTCAGCACCCTAGACAAAACTTCAACCTACTCCCTCCCAAATCCCACCCCCTCAAACTTTTTTTAGATCATGTGGTCATCCAATTCCCGCGACCCCCTCCCCCTTGGGAAGGTGAACAAGTCCCCTGCTTTTCCTGAAGGTCTTCTGCACCCTCCCCTTTGCCACCTACAACAGAGTACAAGGAGGAGTGGGCAGCAATGTAGGAAGTATGACTCAAGGGAAAGTATAGAGGTGAGGTCTTAGAAGTTCCTCAGCCGCCACCTGCATTAAGTACAACAAAGATCCTCATAGACATCCTTGATTTTTTGATTTGCAGACTTGGTGGCGCCCCCAGATCATGGCACACTAGGCAGCTGCCTAGTGGTAGAGCCAGCCCTGGCTGCACACCAAACCTGACAAGTACTATGCTAATGAAGGATGGAGTATGATTGTTTCATTCTTCATTAACATCGCTCCAGCATGTATACACAATCTGGGCTGATGGGCATTCATTCCAATGTCAGAGCGAATGCTCATCGCTCAAGAGTGTAGCCAGCTAAGATCTCATAATACAATAATGCAGTATGGAATGATAAAAAGAGAAACATTTTTATATATAGAAATGTAAAATAAAGCCATTTACTTTCCAACAGTAAATATTAATATAGGATGTGTGTGCATATGTGTGTATATAATATATAAAATATTACTGCATGAGTCAATGGTTCTTCTCCGCCCTCTTAATATGTAATGTCTTGTGATGTGGGTGATGTTATATTGTGGTGTCTTGGCACTAGATGAATAAAGGTTTTAGTTCCTTTCATTGGAAAACAAAAAAAACACTCCACCTTTTTTTTTGGTTCATTTTCTTTGAATCTATTATTGTCGCTACTGTGACTTGGAACTGGTCATTGTAACTTGTTGCATTGACTCGATACAGCTGGGGTAGCCAACTCCAGTCCTCGAGAGCTACCAACAGTTAATGTTTTCCAGATCTCCTCACAGAATCACAAGTGAAGTAATTAGCTCCACCTGTGGATCTTTTAAAATGTACCAGTGAGTAATGAGTGCACCTGTGCAGCAGCTAGGTTGTCTGGAAAATGTGTAGCTCTCGAGGACTGGAGTTGGCTACCACTGCGATACAGTATGTCAAAAAATAGGTCACATTATATATTAAATAAATTATTACAATTGCATAAACAGCGCACAGTAAATATCGGGTGACAGAATATATAGTTAATCCTGGCGTAGCCCTGATATCACAGCAGATGTCA
Organism: Crinia signifera; assembly: GCF_055691185.1. Lineage (NCBI taxonomy): Eukaryota > Metazoa > Chordata > Amphibia > Anura > Myobatrachidae > Crinia > Crinia signifera. The sequence goes on along the minus strand of NC_139217.1, from coordinate 232,606,390 downwards.
GTTTGATATAGTGTTAAAATATAAACTAGAGATTCTAGATCATATTCAGTATAAAACATGAATAACTGGTTAACCCATACTCATGGAAGTAAAATTAAATATGGACACATCATAAGAAGAGACTATCAGGTTATATAAGAAAGTTGGTTTATAAGTGTTTCCAGCTTGCTATTCTTTACATGAGCTGTATAAAAAGTGGACACTAATACGTAACGTAAGCATTTTGCTTTGGCTTTCACCTTTGCACCAAATCTTTCTAGCTGTAGCAGAGTGTAGCACCCATGCTCTTCAGCACAGCAAGGGTTAATTCCATTAATCTCCAGATTACGTAAGAAAACATGTTACACACAATCAGATAAAGTGTGTCAGTGGGACAGAGAGCCTGACAGCCAGACTGCTCTTCCAATCAGAGTAACTCAGTGAGACCAGCCAACCAATCAGTAGCAGGGAGCAGTCACCAGGCCATTTTTCCACATAATCACAGCGACAGATGCTGCTTATATAACCGGCAGCAGCAGGATTAGCCCGGGGTGGAGTCGGCAACCAATGCTCGCTGTGTCTGTTATGCGTTTGCTGCTATTACCACATGTGTTTAGCCTTTGGGGCTCTGGTGTAACAGAAATTACACAGTTATTATGTATGTAGGGACTTTTTGTTTTTTTATGCATGTTTTTCATGTTGTCTTTCCTTAATTTCTTCTGTTGCAACAGAACACAGTGTATAGTCTATGCTATATTTCCAATAGTCATTTTGTCATGCCAAAAGCTGTTTTACATTGTGTTTATATACTAGAGATGTGCGGCGGACACTTTTTCGGGTTTTGGTTTTGGATCTGGATTGGTTTTGGCAAAACCACCCTTGCAGGTTTTGGTTTTGGATCTGGATTTTTTTTTGGGGGGGGAAATGCAAAAAATTGCTAAAATAACAGAATTTGGGCCTGTTTTTGCCCCTAAAGTATTATTAACCTCAATAACATTAGTTTCCACTCATTTCTAGTCAATTTTGATCACCTTCACAGCTCACAAAATTGTTTTCATTTACTGTAGTTGGGCCAAAAGGTTATACCGAGGTAGCTGGATGACTAAGCTAAGCGACAGCAGTGGGCATCACATACATGTGGACCTTACACTTCCAACCTGGCACATCTTGGAAGCAGAGCGGCACTCCAGGAGCAGACAGGGTGGCAGTTTAATAAACTACCCCAAAAAAAGAGAAATGCTCCAAAGAGCAAAAAATACAAAGAGGTATCGGCCTTGTCATGACTGGTGGTAGACGCTTCAGCACTTCTATCAGGTTGCTGATCTCCCACTATTTCCTCCTCCATCATCCTCCAAAAATGTGTTTTTATTTTATTTATTACTATTATTTATTTTTCTTACTTTACACTGGACACAGCCTGTCACACTGGACACAGCCCCTTGGACACTGGACACTGCCCTGGACACAGCCCCTGGACACTGGACACTGCCCCTGGACACTGGACACAGCCCGTCACCCCGGACACAGCCCCTGGACAATGGACACAGCCTCTGGACACAGCTCCTGTACACTGGACACAGCCGTCACACTGGACACTGCCCCTGGACACAGCCCCTGGACACAACCCCTGTACACTGGACACAACCCCTGTACACTGGACACAGCCCCTGTCACACTGGACACAGGCCCTGTCACACTTGACACAACCCCTGTACACAGCCCCTGTACACGGGACACAGCCCCTGTACACGGGACACAGCCCCTGTACACTGGACACAACCCCTGGACACAGCCCCTGTACACTGGACACAGCCCCTGTACACTGGACACAGCCCCTGTACACTGGACACAGCCCCTGTACACTGGACACAGCCCCTGTACACTGGACACAGCCCCTGTACACTGGACACAAACCCTGTACACTGGACACAGACCCTGTCACACTGTACACAGGCCCTGTCTCACTGGACACAAGCCCTGTCACACTGAACACAGCCCCTGTACAGCCCCTTGGACACTGGCCACTGCAGCCCCTGTACACTGGACTTGTGTACAGCAGCCCCTGCAGACCCTAATCGAGTGAGCAGCAGCAAAATAATATATTCTTATTATAGCACAGCACAGAGCACAACCACCCTCTTCCCTCTCCTATGCTGGAGTAAAGATGGCGGGGCGTGCGTGCGTCTTATATAGAATCCAGATCCCGTGAGAATCCGACAGCGCGATGATGACGTTTTGCCTCTTTTTCGGTCCGGAATTCAGGCGGGAACTCCCGAGCCGACTCGGATCCTGACTCGGATCACCATATTCGGATCCCGGATGATCCGGACCCGCTCGTCTCTAGTTTATACTGCAGCAGTGGTGTAGCTAGGTGCCACAGTGCCCGGATCAAGGGCATGTTTTCATGCCTAACATTATACCACACACCGTAATACCCATTGCACATTTTAGCGAACTTTGTAATACCCATTACACATAAAGCCACATGCCGTAATGCCAATTACACATAAGGCCACACATGATGACCATTACATACTATATAACAAACTGTAATGCCCATTACACATTTGACACATACAGTAAGTGCCACTTCCCTACATGCTCATTACTAGGAAGTTCATGCTCGATGCCAAGGGGCTTCATGCTCGATGCCAAGCGGCTTCATGCTCGTTGTCAAGGGGGACTAATGACTAGCCAATAGCTGCTTGCGGTCCAGCAGCCACCAATGCTGCTTCTGATTGGCTGCTGGACTGCAAGTGCCTTTTGGCCAGAGGTCCAGCAGGAGACTTAATTGATAATAGCGGGGGACAGCGGGGAGCGGGCAGGGGATTGAGCAGGGTGGCACAGTTTGCAGTGCATGGCTCCATCGCCCTGTGATCTTTCGACCCTCGGAGCTCATGCTCCACCATCCCTACGCCCCTGTACTGCAGACTAGCAAAAAGTGTATTGCTATGTCCTTTGCTGGTTGGGTTTTCACGAGGAAGCAGCAGTGTGCATTGCAATGTCTGCCCAGCACTGAAGTACTGGACAATACATTCAGTATGGACTACGCATTGTGGGGCGGATGTATGAAGCCTGATAAAGCGATAAAGTACAAAATGATAATGCACCAGAAAATCAGCTACTGAAGGTTTATGTACACTGGGCGAATTTCCCCAACGTGTATGAAAAGGAGTTCAAATTACAAAACTGAGCTGCTTTAAGCTCAAAAACACCCAATGTGTATGGGCCTTAACTGTTATTTTTAAGTCAACTAAAGAAAATGGATGACCATCGATATGTAAAACATTGATGGTCATCCATTGCATAGCACACTATCAATGGCCAGTTGCACTTTTGCCATCGAAGGCACAGGAAACAATGGCCATCCCTATTGTCTCCCAAGTACACTGGCATTGTATTGATGGGAGCGGAGTGGGAGGAGTTTCCGCCACCTACAAGGTCCGATTGTATGTGAATCCCTACAGGTTTCATCTGAAATAAGTATTTCCTTCGTAAAGCCATTCTTAGATGACGTTATATAAGATGAACCTTGAAGGCAGTGGTTCCCCACCTTTGAGTATCAGATTTTTTTTTTCATGGCACACCTAGCCCAAAAGTTTCTAAATGATTCAAATCAGAAAAAAAGTGTTTATATCTTTTTCCACAGACAAATTATTTTTAGCATTTGGTACAGAGCTACTTATATTTGTCATTAAAACTACTGCAAAGTAGTGAAATCAAGGTATTCTTGAGGACATCAACAGATTGCCAAGATGTAAAGGTGCCCATACACGTACCAATTACCCGGTACTTTTTGTGCTAAAATAGCATCGCATCCCATGCACAACATAGGCACAACGATGCTATTTTAGCACAAAAAGTACCAAGTAATTGGTACGTGTATGGGCACCTTAAGTTCTTACTTAATTCCATACAGACTTTAATTAGATATACCTGGCCTAACTAGTTTTTCAATAAAACAATATCTTTTTTTTTTATAGCTGATGCAGGTTACCTTCTGCCACATATCCCTTTGCATTTCCAATATACTTATTTAATCCATGGTTAAATTCATATTTTTATAGTTGGGTCATTAAATGAAAAGGTCCTTTTCATGCAAAGTTTGTAACCAGTTTTCATGTCTGCCTTTTTCATGTCGACCATTTTCATGTCGACCATTTTCACGTCGACCATTTGACCATGTCGACCTTTAAACCCTGTCAATCTTTTTCATGTTGACCTTTAGACCCTGTTGACCTATTGTGTGTCAACCTTTAAACCCTGTTGACCGTTTTGACCCTGTTGACCATTAGTGGTCGACCATATGTCTGTCATGAGTTTGTCTATGATCAGTACGGATACCATTTTAAGGACCTATATACAATAAATGAAACCATATAGATGGATTTTCATTGCAGGAAATATTCCAGGGGCAGGCAAACAAGATAAAGAGAATTGCAGTGAATGCCTAACAATACAGAGAGTATCCTGGTGACCACCCTACAAATACAGAATGCATCCCAGTGACCTTCATAATATATATTGAACCTTGGTGACTGCCATACAATACATAGTTGTGACCAGGGGCGGATCCAGGATAAAATGACAGGGGGGGCACCATGACACAAGAGGGTTTAGGTGGGGGAGGGGCGGTGTTAGTGGTGCCAGTGTACATGCTAAGAGAGCGGCAGAAAGAGGGTGGGAATGGGATTAAAAATAGGCCCTGGCATTTAAAGTGCGCAGGCCCACCATGGCGACAAAAGTGAAGGATGTAGTTGTGGAAAAGGGGGTGTGGCCACTCAACAGGGGGCATGTCCTTGAGTGTAGTGTACCACACCATATACAACTTCTACACATTATGCAACAAAATACTAGACCCCATTATACTTGCCCCTTACACATGATGCCAAATAGAATGAGCCAAAATTCACATAATGCCACATGGATTGAGCCAAAATTCAAATAATGCCACATGGATTGAGCCAAAATTCACATAATGCCACATGGATTGAGCCAAAATTCAAATAATGCCACACGGATTGAGCCAAAATTCACATAATGCCACATGGATTGAGCCAAAATTCACATAATGCCACACGGATCGAGCCAAAATTCACATAATGCCACACGGATTGAGACAAAATTCACATAATGCCACACGGATTGAGACAAAATTCACAAAATTCACATAATGCCACACGGATTGAGACAAAATTCACATAATGCCACACAGATTGAGACAAAATTCACATAATGCCCCAAAATTCACATAATGCCACATGGATTGAGCCAGAATTCACATAATGCCACACAGATTAAGCCAAAATTCACAATACGCTTCATAAACAGGGACATTGTCCACCAAAGGCGCGCATTAAACATTTACACCATAATGTCCATTACACGTTACAAGTTACACGCCATTATGTCCATTATGTATTATGCCAAACACCATAATGCCTATTAAAAATGATGCTACATAAGTGCTGCTTCTCTACATGCTCATTGCCAAGGGTTCCATGCTCATTGCCAGAGGTTCCATGCTCGTTGCCAAGGGGGAATACATGCTCGCGGTAAATGGGGGGACAGCCGCCGCCAGGCATAAGTGATAGCCACTGACAGTTGCAGAGCCTGGCTGTATTCAGAGCACTGCAGGTCCCGGCTATTTGAAATAATATCCCTTTCACACCAGAAAATGCATTCCCAGGTTGGCCCCTTTTACACCAGCCTAGTCCCTGCATTTTCTAGTGTGAGGGGGAGAGAAAACCACCCCCCCCACCTGTAACCAGTTATCTCATTTAACCGGCTATATCTTCGGAACCAACTGACCCATTTACATGAGACAAGTATCATATTGACGAACTTTTGAGTGGGCTTTGAATGATTTTGGTCCAGTGAAACTGGAACGTTTGGTTCCAGAGTAATCTGACCTCAAAGAACATGAACAGCCATGACATCACATTTCAAAAATAAAAAAATTGGTTTACACGCAATATCTCTGAAACCAATTGACCGATTTGGACCAGCCTGGTATCACCTTGAAGGCCCAACGATTTGGAAATGAGATCAACCACAAGCTTTTGTGATGCCAGGGCGGAAACTGGCAGCCGTCGGAACCAGGTGGGGGACGGAATTGACGAGTCCCATATTATCCTATGGGGAAAAAACCTTACAGCTTTGCCAGGCGATAGCTCCGGTTCCCGGTGGGCTAGAGACATGGAGCTGGGCTCGTTGGAAAGCCCTGGTCCTCAGCTACAAAATGACAGGGGGCACATGCCTGGGTGCCCCCCCTAAATCCGCCACTGGTTGTGACCACCGTACAACATAGAGAGCAACCAAGTGACAACCAAAAATTCAAAGAGTGAGTTATACATAATTGGAGAACATTAAGACTGCAATACAAAAGAGGGCATTCTAGTGTCTACCATATGATACAGAGAGCATCCTAGTGACTGTTGTACAATACTGTGAGCACCCCAGTTACAACCATACAAAACAGAGTACATTTTAGTGAATCATACAATTGACTGCCATACAATAGAGTGCAATCCTAATCACCACCAAGCAATAAAGGGACGGAACATTTTAGTGACTGCTATGAAATACAGAGTCTCTGTGTGCTGCCTACAATGCTGACAGCATCCTAAGGAACGATATACAATATAGAGAGCATCCAGATGAGTGCCATTAAATAGCATCCTGGTGTCCAATATACACTATAAGAGAATCCCAGCCATGAAATACCATATATAGGGCCTAATTCATCATAGATTACCAATTTTCTGAATTTGCAGTGGACTGCAAGGAGAAATCGACCACCCAGACAGAAAGCAAAAATGCCCCTTTCAAAATTGTGAATGCATAGCTAATCGCAATCCATTGTCAAATCCACTCAAGACATCAAAGATACTTTGCCGCCTCTGCTAATGTGAGTCAGCTGAGACTGACTGGATGTGGTCAGCGCTGACATCGGAGAACCTCCTCAAAATGCAGGGGCATAGCCAGAAAACAACAGGTTTCCACCCCCACATGCTGACTTCCTGTCGGTCAAACTGCAGCTAAATTGCCTTTCCGATCCATATGCATTTTCAGTCACTAATTCCCCTTGTGCATGCGCAAGGCGTACAGTTCACATGCAGAGTGATGTAGTGTGAGTCCAGCGGCCATTTGGGATACCTGCCAAACTTTGGAAGTTTTTTTTAAAGGGGCAATCGTTTATAAGACAAAACTGTGGTTTGTAAATGATTGCCCATTCACAGAAGCCATTATGCTACAATGCCAGCTGAGCAGCCTAAGGCTAAAGTCTCCTTCACATGTCACAAGCATTAGATCCTACATATTCGTTGTATAACCTTCGTTACATGCACATGGGCAGTTTGACTGGCGATTCCCTGAGCGCCCATACACGTGTGTTTAGCAGCATTACAAGAGGAGCTACAAGAAAAAAGTTTGGTACCGTGTTAGCCAGTTGATAAGAAAAGTTTTATTGTTCCTCAGTGAGAAAAACAAAATAGCAATCTAGCAAATATGATACCTTTTAATGGCTGACAAAAATAAATGTTGTTAAAATGCAAGCTTTCGAGACTACTTAGGTCTCTTCCTCAGGCATGGTATAACAAGGTGTGTGAAGAAACATATATATATATATATATATACACAGCAGAGTAGGAACAAGATGTGATAGATGGACATTCTTAAGATCAAAACAAAACAAAATAACAGAATGAGCTTGTAAATTGAGTCCTTAATTAGTTTGTAGATAAGTAGTGTGAAAGTTTTATTGTCTCTAAGTTGATGACAGACCAGAGTTAGAGCTCCGATACCCTCACTCTCTCTGGGCCAGATGCCTCAGATGTTGTAGTGGGCCATAAATCCCTCGGATAGATTCAGTCCTGTGTTAAGGGTGTCAAACGTTGTCATTAATTTGTATTCCCAGACCCTCCTGTCCCTTTGTGATTTGAAATTTCCTTTTAGTATAATCACTTTCATATGATCCTGATTGTGTCCTGGGCTGCAGAAATGTTTGGCCACAGGAAAGTGTGTCTTTTTTTCCTTTATTGTGTGGCGATGGGACCTCATCCTTGCCTTAAGTTTTTGTCCTGTTTCTCCAACATACAGACCCCCAATAGGACATTTGGTGCACAGAATCAGGTACACTACATTGGTAGTGGAACATGTGAATGTCCCTGGGATCTTATAGTCCTGTTGTGTGTTGGGGATCCGTACACTGTCTGTAGTGAGGATATGGGCACAGGTTTTGCAGCTCCTTACATTGCAGGGATAGGTTCCTCTTTGTGTAATGGATGGCAGTGAACTTCGGATTATAATATTTTTCAGGTTTGCTGGTTGTCGGTAACCTACTCTGCTGTGTATATATATATATGTGTGTTTCTTCACACACCTTGTTATACCATGCCTGAGGAAGGGACCTAAGTAGTCTCGAAAGCTTGCATTTTAACAACATTTATTTTTGTCAGCCATTAAAAGGTATCATATTTGCTAGATTGCTATTTTGTTTTTCTCAAAGAGGAGCTACAGTACGTATAAAATAAAAATGAAGGACACCAGAGAGCGCCATCTAGTGTCCTCCATTTTTATTGTAAAAGCGTTGTAGGGTTTGGTAAACCAAGTACACCCCAACGGCTGCAGTTTCGGAGGCGCAAAACATATTCCTTTGATAGTTTAGCGCTACATATACTGTATGTTAGGCCCTGGTCCCAGTTCCTCAGTCATGTGCAGTTGCAGCCTATACTGGTGATGGAGTTTCATGTATTATGTATTTTTTAAGCATACATAACTGAAAGCGACAGATAATGCATTAGTTAGCCCACAACTTGCAAGCAAAAGGTATCTTTAAAATGGATTTCTGGGTATGTCCCTGAAAATGTTCTTGAAATCCTGATTACAATATATATTGCTGGTGTGCAAAATAGATTTTTATGGTAATGCATAGTTGCCTACCCTCCTGCATTCTGCAGGAGACTCCCTGAAATAACAGCAATCTCCCTCTCTCCCTCATTAGTCTAGCAATCTCCCTCATTTCACCTGGCCCACATTACACTGTTACATTTTTGAGAAAACAGGAATTAGAGATAGATACATTTACATGAAATCATCAGCCCCATATAGTAGCTCTTAGTAACTGTTTTGGGGCTCATCTACATTTGGATATAAGTCATTTTAAAAGATTCCTCTCAGATGTAGCAGTAAACACCCACGCTTCTAAGTGCCACATTCATAATCTCTTTTCCCAATCTATCCATATATGGAACTAGACACGCCCTTTGGGTGGAGCATGACACGCCCCCCTCAAAGAGGCGCTGTGCAAAATTCTATTACCAACTAATCTCCCTGAAACTAGTTTTCAAAAGTAGGCAAGTATGTGGTAATGTATTTGTAATTGACCTAACCATTTAAAAAAACGGTACTCTTTACCTAGAACGGCGCCCGCGATCAGAATCGCGGGCGTCGGGGGTAAAAAATCGCGGTAATCGCGGGTACATCAAAATCGGGTACCCGCGATTACCGCGATTTTCCCATAGGGAACAATGTTAAAAAGCCTGATTGACCGCGATTTTACTGTAAAATGCCTCAATGCCCGCGATTTTCCCATAGGAATCAATGTTAAATGGGCTACAGAGCCCAAATAGCCCCAATTAACCCTTAAATGTCCCCCCAATTTTTACTGTAAAATGCCTCAATGCCCGCGATTTTCCCATAGGAATCAATGTTAAATGGGCTACAGAGCCCAAATAGCCCCAATTAACCCTTAAATGTCCCCCCAATTTTTGTACGCCACCCCACGATCCACGCCAACCCGAAGCGTGGCGAGCGCAGCGAGCCCGCGAGGGGCGGCGGTACGCGTCCTCCGACCTTTTCATGCCCTACTATCCACGTCGGCGTGGAGTTGAGAATAGAATAGTGTGGCGAGCGCAGCGAGCCACCGAGCCCGAAGCGTGGCGAGCGCAGCGAGCCCCGCGGATACCTTCACAGGTAAACGCGTCCCTTCGCGGGCTTCACAGGTGTCCGCGTCGCCACAGACACCTGTGAAGTCCGCGAGGGGACGCGTATAACTGTGAAGGTATCCGCGTCCCCTCGCGGGGCTCGCTGCGCTCGCCACGCTTCGGGCTCGGTGGCTCGCTGCGCTCGCCACACTATTCTATTCTCAACTCCACGTGGATAGTAGGGCATGAAAAGGTCGGAGGACGCGTACCGCCGCCCCTCGCGGGCTCGCTGCGCTCGCCACGCTTCGGGTTGGCGTGGATCGTGGGGTGGCGTACAAAAATTTGGGGGACATTTAAGGGTTAATTGGGGCTATTTGGGCTCTGTAGCCCATTTAACATTGATTCCTATGGGAAAATCGCGGGCATTGAGGCATTGAATGCAAAATCGCGGTCAATTAGGCTTTTTAACATTGTTCCCTATGGGAAAATCGCGGTGATCGCGGGCATCGCGTCGCGGCCGTTTATGTGCTGCCCGCGATGTCGCGATCACCGCGATGGGCGCCGTTCTAGGTAAAGAGTACCAAAAAAACTAAACATAACACTGCACCTGAATAAGAGTGCTGCTAGTGTTAACTAACCAGTGTGTATTGGGGTGTATGCTAATGTACAGGGGCAGAGAGTGGACATCTGTCAGCAGGGGCATATTTGAGGCAGCCATAGAGCACACTGTAGTATTGTCTGGAGGGGACAATGAATAGCTGAATTAAAGCTACTGCCCTTCATCCCTATATTTTGTACAGGAAGTGCTGTACTTAAAATCTGACATCCCAGGATATCATACAGCAGCTCTGAGAACTCGCCACTGACTGTAAGAGGATGTGTAGCTGATTTGTGTAGCCCTAGCAATAACGAGGATGTGCCATCCACATGGACTAGGGTCAGCCCCAATGAATCTGCACTGCCAAGAGTCCCATCCTTTTAGATGAAAATAAATTAATAATTTTTAAAACTTCTGACCGAAAGATGCCTTAAATAAATTGATTGGTGCCCCATGGCCGTCGGCCTATTAAATAAAGTATATGGCCAATCTGCCCCTGGTTACTTCAGTGCATACTTGCCTACTTTTGGAAACTAGTGTCAGGGAGATTATAGTTGGTAATAGAATTTTGCAAAGCTCCCCATTGAGGGGGCGTGTCATGCTCCTCCCAAAGGGCGTGTCTAGTTCCATATATTGAGAGATTGTGAAAATAGATTGTGAAAGTGTGGGTGTGATAGGAATCTTTTAAAATGACTTACAGTATATTCAAATGTAGGTGAGCCCCAAAGCAGTTAGTGAGAGCTACTATACTGTTGATATAAAAAGGGGTTTTTTTTGGTAATTGCGTGGCGCTACTTCAGGTTAATCATAGATTTCTTAATACTTATCTTTTTTGATGATAATGTGTGGTGGTCTCCCTTTTCTCTTTTGTTTTTCAGTCTCACAGATTGATATAAAGGGGGGTAAAAGATAATAGGACGTATTTTTAGTGTGATGTTATTAGATGCTTATCTTTTAAAGAGTTTTCAAAGTAAATTTTCTGTCTAAAAGGATTTTTGTCCCAGTTCATAGGTATTCCTACCTCACTTACATATAGATGCAGTGAGGGTAAGCCTATCTGGGTTTCTTTTTGCTCAACGGACCGTGAGTCTCGGTGGATTCGTACCTTACTTATGTAAGAACGATCAAAACCTCTCGCATCAAGGTATCTTTACAGTATACAGGGATGCGGTCATTTGGTCTACTGCATTATGGTAGAAAGTCATTAGGTCGAATCCATTAGGTCGACATGCTAAAAGGTCGACATGACTCTAGGTCGACATGGGAAAAGGTCGACATGATTCTAGTTCGAAAGGTCATTAGTTCGACAAGGTCATTAGTTCGACATTGTCTATGTCGACATTCACAAGGTCGACATGGAGTTTTTCACTGTTTTTTGAGCCAACATGTGCCGACAGGCGGTATTTCATGCCCTACCATCCACTAGGGCGTGGTGGGAGAATAAAATAGTGTGCCGAGCGTAGCGAGGCACCGTGCCCGACGCATAGCGAGCGCAGCGAGCGATGCGAGGGGATGCAGTGCACTTTAAACTGTGTCCATGTCGACTGTGTTGACATTCAGGTAAAAAAACAGTGAAAAACCCCATGTCGACCTTGTGAATGTCGACATAGACAATGTCGAACTAATGACCTTGTCGAACTAATGACCTTTCGACCTAGAATCATGTCGACCTTTTCCCATGTCGACCTAGAATCATGTCGACCTTTTAGCATGTCGACCTAATGGATTCGACCTAATGACTTTCTACCATAATGCAATAGACCAAATGATCCCAACCCAGTATACAGGTGCTGTCTGCGATCCCTTCACATAAAAAATATTTCTTCTTCAGGTGTGTATAAATGCGTACCAATACTCACGATGGTATTCGTGTGATCCCTCTTATAAAGGTTTCTTTTCCAGTATGTCAGTTTCAAGGTTTTTATTTTTGACATAAAACATAATAAAACCGTGTTCCAAAAAAATTATTTGATCAACTGGTGGAAGGGCAGTTCCGTTCCTCCCAGAGAAGGCAGGGCATGGGTACAGTGCTGCAGACCGGTAAAACAGACTCTGTACAATAAGAACCTCTGTCCTACCTTACTCCCAGGAGGGAAACGGTTCTTCTGCCAAAAAAAGGAACCTCCAGCAGGAAAAAGGGCATCAAATGAAATGGCAAGTCCTACTGCCAATGCGTTTCGAGATCCACATCTCTTTATCAAGGCATGGGGGACTTGCTAGTGAGCTTGCTATTTATGAGGTTTCAGATCAAAGATGGTGGCACTTCCGCTTCCTGTTTGCAACAATACTATACTTCTATTTCATTACAAAACCTTTTTTAAGCCTGGATTTACAGGTACTTTAAATGTCATACGTTTGTTATTCAGTTCCAAATATAAATAAATATACAAATAGACGTTATGATGTATTATATATTTCTTCGTTCCATGGGTGTAGCAAGATGTCCGCCCTGCTACTTCCTGTGGTGCGTCTCCCTTCTATTCCATCTGTCAGCCGGAAGGTGCAGCTGGAGGGTGCAGCGTTGTTGATATTTCCTCCTTTCGGAATAGTCTCTATTTTTGGATATAAACGGGCAGCAAGACTTCAGTAAGAAGCGCCAGGGTTCCTGTGTTTTTTCTCACACACACTTTTTTACATAGCTACTATACTGTGTTTGCTAAAGTGCTGGGAAATGGTGCTGATGATTCAATGTAAATGTATCTATCTCTCATTCCCCTTTTCCCCCAAAAAATGTACCAGTGTAATGTTGGCTAAGTGAAATGAAGGCAATTGCTAAGGGAGATTGCTGTTATTTCAGGGAGTCACCTGCAGAATGCAGGAGGGTAGGCAGCTATGCTTCAGTGGGCTATATAATCAGCCATGCAAAAGTCCCCACTATTGAAATTACTTTAAACACTATCCCTTAGATTGAAGTGGGATTCACAAAAAACAATAATTTTGATTTTGGGGGTTATTCTGGTTGATTCGAATTCGCAGCCTTGCGAGTCCACCAGACGCTGCTCTGCAAATGCCGGTATTCTTACCACCTCTCACACATCGCACTGGCTGCGAATGGATGTTTTACATAAACATCCATTCGCAGGCTGTGGGGAAACACACACATCATTCAATGGTCGCTGACTGTGGAAGGCACACACACATCTAAGGTTACTCTCAGGTAACCTTAGATGTGCGTGGGCATTCGGAAGGAAATGGGCAGCCCCGGTGCCCACGTCACTGGGCATTTCCATGGGCATGACCATCCGCCGCCCCCTGCCTGTAATGTTGAGTGCGTGCACCCAGCAAACACACATGCGCAGAAATGCAGCTGCGCATAATCCCACTATCGGCCCCCTGTGCGAACAGACCAAAATAAGGGCCTTTGTTCCTCTTTCACAAAATGCACAGTAAAGTCAACGGAAGCAGCTAAATTTGGAAACCAAATCCATGCTAAAACTTTGTTATTCACATTCACATTTTTTTCTATTACGGTCAGACGCGTAGTTTCCTTTTAACTTACCTGGCAGCTAAACATGCTGATCTGGTGCCCCAAGTTATGCAATACAATTAAAATCTTCCATAGATTAAACTTTGTCTAGTTTTGCAACCTCTTCTATTATATTCCTGTTTAAAGGGGCATGCAACCTACAATACTCCAGTGATACTATATCTCCTGTTTATTTACAGAAGTATGTTTATAAGGTCCCGCCCCCCCCCCCCCCTCCCCAAACCGAAAAGAACAAAACTATTTGACATTGTATGTAAAGTCATTGTGTAAGTAAATAGCTGTAGGTCTACAGTAGAAGAGTAATACAATGTAGTATATTTACAAATTGGACATGAAATTACACGCCAAGTACTCTTGTATTCACATTAAGTTGCATTGACATAAGATAAGAGCACTGTAGTGCAGGTAAAATACATATGTTAATATGTTATGTTATGTTTGTAATATAAGCATAACAATGTGGTAATGAGCAAGGTGTAAAAAAAATAAGTATAAAAGCAGAGTAGACCAAGATCGAATTGGCCCACAGGGATACTGGGGAAATCCCCAGTGGTCCCCACCGGATTTGTCCAGTAATTATCCCCCTGGTTCCACATACAGACATCCTCAAAACTAGACCTGTTGTGGGAAATTGAGGATTGGTGTTGAGAACCACTGCCCTAGGTCATTTGGAACCACAAGAAATATTGCACCTCCCCTCACAAGAAAAATGCCCTGTGTTGAAACACTAGAGTATGAACTGGTTACTGTAGTATACAGGTTTTTGGTCTGTTTAAAACAGTACCAGCAAGACCTAATATGGCTTATTGGTTTGAAGTAGAGATGAGCGGGTTTGGTTACAACCTGATTTGAGGCAGGCTTGCTCCTTCGCCATTTTCCGCATCCAGAATGAGGCCGAACGTCATCATCCCACTGTCGGAATCTTGCGAGACCCAGACCCTATATAAGCTCCGGCAGTCGATGCCATTTTCATTCTGTGATTTCAGACAGAACGGATGTGTCCGTGCTGTCTGCTGCGGTGAAGGGGAGCTGAAGGGAGGGTAGGAGGGGACCTGCTATGGAGAATAGTTACGGGGATTTCTATGGGGGACATACTATGGGGATTACTATGGGGGCTGCAGTGAGGAACTACTAAGGGGCCATGTTATTTAAAAAAATAATAAAGTAGTAAAGAAAAAATATTTAAATCTTAAAAAAAATAAACACAGGGGCGGAGCAAAGTGTGCTGGATAATTCCAGGGGTGTTGCTAAATGTGCCTTATCAATCCAGGGATGCTGCCAAGTTTCCCATATAATTCTTGGGGTGCCACCATGTGTCATGTATAATTCCTGGGGTTCTGCCTTGTGTACTGTATAATTCCAGGGGTGCTACCATGTGTGCCGTATAATTCCAGGGGTGTCGCAGCAGTCCAGCGATGCTGCCGTATAAATTCAGCTGTGTTGCCCTGTGCTATCATATAAGTCTGCCGTATAGCATACCTCCCAACTTTGGATGTTCAGTAGTCGGGACGCTGCTGCCGCGCGGCGAAATTTTCGGGGGGCGTGGCTTAATTTGGGGCGCGGCCTATACTCGCGGCTCCCCGCGAGGCCACGCCCCCATTTTGCCTCTATGGGGGCATGACTCAGAGGCTCTGTGAGCCTCTAGCCATGCCCCCAGCCCCCTGGCTGCGGGAATAGACGCTGTGCGCATGCGCACAGCGTTTATTCCCCGCTGCTTAGCAGCTGACAGGGGGGACTCCCAACAGCCCCCCCACACCGCGGGACACTGCCGCCCGCGGGTGGGACAGCGGGACAGGCCCTGACAATCGGGACTGTCCCGATAAAATCGGGACTGTTGGGAGGTATGCGTATAGGTCCAGTGGTGGTGTCCCTTTGTCCTATCAGTACAGGGGTGCTGCTGCCTGTCTGATAATGCTGTGTACATAAACTAGTTAGCTGGTGAATACAGACTGAAGTATAATCCGGACACATGTCGGATAAGACAGTCAACTGAAGATTTGGTCCGTAATCCTGGAGCAAGACTAAACACAGGCCATAGCCTTAGCCTTTATTTGCCACTTTGTGTAATTGGGAGCTTGTTTTTTCCTCACTGTTCCTCTTCCTCTTTCCTCTTCTCATAATGAGAAAAGTACCTTCTGTCCTTCTGCACAAAGTTCCACCTGAAAAGGATAAATGTAGTTGGAGTGATCTCACCACTGGAGGAATGCTGGGGTTCTTGTAATCAAGGGTGACATTCTATGGAATGTGATAAATGCGCGTTTTTTTTTATCGCACCACTTCGCCCTTTTTAAAATCGCAAGATTGGGCCGTTTTTCGCATATTTAATGAGATGCGAAAAACGGGCCAAATAGTGCGAATAGGTGCGAGGTGGTGCGATGTCTTTAGTCCTGAAAATCGCACGTTTGCAGGAAAGCGCAAAAAAAAAAAAAAACGAGCGCGGGGTCCCCCGCCAGAGCATAACCAGCCCCGGGCTCATTGAGCCGGTGCTGGTGACATAAAATCAGGGTCCCCGACAAATAGGGGTCCCCTTGATTTAATGAAACCAGCACCAGGCTCAAGGTCCGGCGCTGGTTCCCAAAATACGGGGGACAAAATGACTAGGGGTCCCCCGTATTTTAAGAACCAGCACCGGACCCAACCAGCCAGCAGGGTAATGCCACAGCCGGGGGACACTTATTATATAAGGTCCCGCGGCCAAAGCATTATCCCCGTGGCTGGTCAGCATGGGCAGGGGTCCTGGGGAAGTGGGGACCCCCCAATGAAGGGGTCCCCCCCCTCCAGGACTTACCAGCCCATGCTGAAAGTCCGGGGCTGTCCCCGATGCCCCTGGGCGGTGGGCATCGGGCTGATGGATAGTGTAAAAAAAAGAAGATAAACTATTGTTTTCTACTGGCAAACTATGAGTCCCAGCAAGCCTACCCTGCATGCTGGGACTTGGAGAACCACAAGTCCCAGCATGCGGGGCATTAAAGGGCCCGCTGGCACTTGTAGTTCTACAGTACAAAAAATAGTGAAATAAAACACACTGACACCCTGAAAAATAAAAGTTTAATACACACATAACACACACACACTGATACTTACCTACCTTGAGCCCGTAGGTCGGTCCCTGGGTCCGGGCTCCGGGCCCCAGGGCTGAAGAGTCCGGTTCCGGGGCCTTGGTCCTGGTTCCGGGGCTGGTCCTGGGGTTCCGGGGCTCCAGGGCTGAAGAGTCCGGTTCCGGGGCCTAGGTCCTGGTTCCGGGGCTGGTCCGGGGTCCAGGATCCGAAGAAGTCCACAGGGGTACCTGAGGAAGGAAATCCTACTCACCTGGTCCCCGGCGACGACATCGGCATCCTCTCCGGCAGACGCGCTGCTCCCGGCTGCTGTGGTACCCGCTCTCGGACTGGAGAGGCGCAGAGATTTTCATCTTCCGCGCCTTTCCTCCGGATGATTCTATTGGCCGCCTAGCGGCCAATCAGGAGCCGACTTTCTCGGCTCCTGATTGGCCGCTAGGCGGCCAATGGAATCATTCTGAGAAGAGGCGCGGAAGATGAAACATCTCTGCGCCTCTTCAGTCCGAGAGCGGGTACCACAGCAGCCGGGAGCAGCGCATCTGCCGGAGAGGATGCCGATGTCGTCGCCGGGGACCAGGTGAGTAGGATTTCCTTCCTCAGGTACCCCTGTGGACTTCTTCGGATCCTGGACCCCGGACCAGCCCCGGAACCAGGACCAAGGCCCCGGAACCAGACTCTTCAGCCCTGGAGCCCCGGAACCCCAGGACCAGCCCCGGAACCCCAGGACCAAGGCCCCGGAACCGGACTCTTCAGCCCTGGAGCCCCGGAGCCCGGACCCAGGATCCAGGGACCGACCTACGGGCTCAAGGTAGGTAAGTATCAGTGTGTGTGTGTTTTGTGTGTATTAAACTTTTATTTTTCAGGGTGTCAGTGTGTTTTATTTCACTATTTTTTGTACTGTAGAACTACAAGTGCCAGCGGGCCCTTTAATGCCCCGCATGCTGGGACTTGTGGTTCTCCAAGTCCCAGCATGCGGGGTAGGCTTGCTGGGACTCATAGTTTTGCCAGTAGAAAACAATAGTTTATCTTCTTTTTTTTACACTATCCATCAGCCCGATGCCCACCGCCCAGGGGCATCGGGGACAGCCCCGGACTTTCAGCATGGGCTGGTAAGTCCTGGAGGGGGGGACCCCTTCATTGGGGGGGTCCCCACTTCCCCAGGACCCCTGCCCATGCTGACCAGCCACGGGGATAATGCTTTGGCCGCGGGACCTTATATAATAAGTGTCCCCCCGGCTGTGGCATTACCCTGCTGGCTGGTTGGGTCCGGTGCTGGTTCTTAAAATACGGGGGACCCCTAGTCATTTTGTCCCCCGTATTTTGGGAACCAGCGCCGGACCTTGAGCCTGGTGCTGGTTTCATTAAATCAAGGGGACCCCTATTTGTCGGGGACCCTGATTTTATGTCACCAGCACCGGCTCAATGAGCCCGTGGCTGGTTATGCTCTGGCGGGGGACCCCGCGATCGTTTTTTTTTTTATTTTAACGTTTTTTGTTTTTTTTACACCAGAACCCTGCACAGAACATTGCGATCTGTGCAGGGTTCTGGCTAATTCGCCCATCGGAACCTGGTCTGATTTTTGGGCGAATTATAGACACAGTTTATACAAATCGCATACCATTAAATATGCGATTTGTATACTTTTCCATGTGAAAACATCTGGATGCGATGTGCTGCGAAAAGCAGCCATCGCATTTCCAGTGTGTCCAACTTGTTGGCAAAAATCGCACTTTTTTCACATTTTTGGAGCTCATTAAATATGCGAAAATGGAAAACAATGCGATTTCGGCCGTTTTTGCGAAAAAAATCGCAAAAAGTCTATTTATCACAACCCATAGAATGTCACCCCAACTATCCAAATGTCCTCACAATAGCACTGTTTCCTATATTTGCATAGTTAGCAGTAGACCGCTGGAGGAAGATCCATGGAGTGGATGCTGAGACCCATGTTCTCCTCTCTATAGTATGGTGGAAATAGGCAGATACAAAAGTCCAATGATGGTGGAGTATGTCATGGACCAGAGGGTAGAAGCTGGCAGGTTGCTCTTCTAGGCACGAGCATGTTTTGTTGTCTTTCCCACAGCTTTTTCAGGGTGATAAGGTTTACGTGTGCAGTCTGTGCGATAGAAACAGGCTGACCACTACTAGATGGGCCAGATGTTTGTGCCACCCATTTGTGTCTCTTAACTTCGTTATCCAGCCCTTTTGGGCTAAAAACAATATTGTGAGCTGCAAGGTGTAAATCTGCAAAAATAGAATGGAAATGAGTGTAAATTAATGTTATTGAGAAAAATAATCAGTTGTAGTTTTTATGTTTTTGTTTAAAAAAAAAAAATACAGATCCAAAACCCGGAAAGGTGGTTTTGTCAAAACCAATACAGATCCAAAACCAAAACACAAAAAGTTTCCGGTGCACATCCCTTATTTGTATACGCTGAAACCTAGTTTACCTGTAATACACATTGGAACATAGTGTTTTTAATAAGTTTTCTATTGAAAAAGGGGTACTTGTTTCCTAGAATCCTATTTGCTTAGTGGGGTATTCTGTGTACGGAAATCGCATCGCATGGGCCATTGTAGTGCCGTGCAATGCGATGTGATTTTTTAAATGTAATATTAGGTATACAGTCATATTATTGTATGTCATAAAATGATGTTTTACACACCCCCCACTATCCACGCCACCCCGAAGCGTGGCGAGTGCAGCGGTATGCGTCCTCTGACTTTTTCATACCCCCACTATCCACGTCGGCGTGGAGTTGATTTTATATAGTGTGGTGAGCGCAGCATGGCTAACGCAGCGAGCCCCGCGAGGGGATGTGGAATATATGTAAAGTTATCCGCGTCTCCTCACTCCACGCCGACGTGGATAGTGGGGGTATGAAAAAGTCAGAGGACGCGTTCCGCCGCCCCACGCGGGCCTTGCTGTGCTCGCCACGCTTCTGGGTGGCGTGGATAGTGGGGGGGGGGGGGATGCGTAAAACATCATTGACTGTCATACAATCATATCATTGTATAGCTAAAGTAATGCATCGCACACCCTATAAAATTGCATGCGTTGCCATGCGATTTTGCAGGAGGTGCGATGCGATCCCCTGGGGCACACAGACCAGTGAATAAATGACATTAAAAAATCGCATCGTATCACATCGCACGGCACTAAAATGGCCCATGCGATGCGATTTCCCTACGATTGCGTACGTTGAGAATCTGGGCGCTGTTCTAGGAAACAAGTACCGAAAAAGGTACTTATTACAAAACACCCTCACAACAAATTACTGGGAGGATTGTTCCCAACCACATTGTATGCAACATAGTTATAGGGCATTTTTTTCAATGGTATTTAACAGGGGTGACAAATTGGTACAGAAACATTCTCAAGTTGGCCAAGCGTATTCAAGCACATAATTAGCGAACCAACAAGAGTATGAAGAGAGAGAATACATTATCATTTTATAGATGACCATCCACAAGTTGTGTGCGACACCACAAGACATGGTTTAAGAATAAATTTTGCTAAACAATAAAACACAAATAAAAGAACTAGAGGTCATTGGGGTAACGGGGTTTGGTGGGGAGGCGAATGGTGTGGCTATAACAATTCAGAGAAAAGGGATGAGAAAAAAGCGAGGAAAGGAAAAGAGAAAAACAGATAAAGAAGAAGGAGAGAAAGAAAAGTTTTAGATGAAGAGGGAGATGCCCCCAAAAAAGGGACCCCAAATTTTGTCAAAGGATTGAGAAGAATGTCTGATTATACTTGTAATAAATTCCATTCGATGAACTGTCCAGACCCTGGATATGACAGAGGCAAGGGTGGGTGGAAGGGGCTGATCGGTCTATACTGGTGATGTGTAGCCACAGGTATTGGTAGTGATAACAGAAAAAACTTGGGATCAGAGGGGAAAGAGTTGAAGGAGAGAGGAGATAAAATTTCTGACTTCGGACCAGAAACTAGTTATTTTGGGACAGCTCCACCAAATGTGTAAGAACGTTTCCTCTAGTCCACAACCGTGCCAGCATCTGTCCGAGGTCTCAGGGAAAAATGTAGCTAATCTGGAGGGGACAATGGGGTAGATTTATTACACTCAATGAAGTGATAAAGTGTCTTGTTTTTATCACCGGCCAATCAGCTCCTACCTTTCATTTTTCAAACCAAGCCTGTAACTTCACAGTTAGGAGCTGATTGGCCGGTGATAAAAAAACAGACACTTTATCACTTCACCGAGCCTAATAAATCTGCCCCTAAGTACCATCTGTAGAGAATTTTATAAGCGTTTTCTTTTATTCTAACACAGGTGGAACTAGTAGCTGTTTTCTATCTAATTTTGACCCAATCCTCAGAGTCAATGGTCTCACCTAAATCTTGTTCCCAGGCTAGTTCATAGGGGTCACGAGCAGGCTGAGAGGAAAGAGATAGTTCTGAGTAAAGGGAGGAGATGAGGCCAGCAGTGGGAGGCTGTGGAGATAGGGATTCAAATAGTGTTAAAGGGCAAGATGTTAGGCCTGAGCCTACAGTGCTGTGAAAGTTTCTAATCTGTAGGCATTGAAATGTTTTGTAGGAATATTTAGTTCAGGAGGAATATTTAGAGATCAGAAAAAAGGAGGAATGAGAGATCAGGGGTTAATTGTTCAGATATGTAACTCCCCCCCTTAAACCAAGATAGAAAGGTTTGTGGTTTCAGACCAGGCATGAAGTCTCTAGAATTAAATAAGGATATGATTGGTGTTGCGGATAGGGATAATTTATATTTATGATTAGCTGAATCCCAGAGTGTTAAGGTGTGAGAAATAACTAAGTGATCACAAACATTTTTTGGGGCGACGTGCACGAGGAATCCAGAGAAGAGAGTGGCCCTAGGGTTACTATCTTCTCTGGATTCCTCGTGCATGTCGCCGAGGAACTCGGCCTCCAGGCGGACCCATATTCTAGAGTTTCTGTGATTGCTCCATAGTATACATTGGGCAAGCTGTGCTTAGGTATAATAGAGTTTGAAATTGGGTATGCCCTGACCACCCCTACGACTTTGTCTCTGTAAGATCTTGAAACGAACCCGAGGTTTCTTTCCTGCCCAGATGAATTTTGAGGAATGGAAATGAAGGAATTAAAAACATACGGGGGAATGTAGATGGGTTTAATTTTACTTATTTTGTATACATTTTTTTTTCTTTTTCTTACAGCTACAACAAAATTGTCACCATCACGAAGCTGATGATTTCTAGTGGTGCCGATATTCTTAATAGCGTATAATGGTACTTTAGTCAAATATACGCATTTACGCCTACATGCTGCATCATATAACAGATCTTTGCTGTGTTTAGTACCCACATTGCATGCAACTGGGCATCAGTCACACACAAACACATATTACAATTCTTGCAGGTAGTAGTGGATGACAATTATCTATTTACTTCCCAAACAAGATATGTTTTCCCTTGCTTGCTGCCCAGTGCCAAATCCTGTACTGTATCCTTTGGCAAAATCGAATGAAAAATGACCACTCTTTCACAATCGGACCCTGTTACATTTGACCCTAAAGGACTAAGATAGGCATTCTATTTCAGATGGGATGTTGCTATGGGCAACCAATTAGATACTACCTATTATCTTCTAGAACTTGCTAAATAAATAAGAAGTAGATTCTGATTGGTTGCCATAGCAACATCCCATGTGAAATATAACTTTCATCCCCCTAAGTCAAGGGTGGCCAAACCTGTCCTCAAGATCTACCAACGGTGCATGTTTTCCAGGCAACCTGTGGATCTATAGTAGGAATGAATGCAGCATATTTTAAAATGTGACAGTTATTAATGACTATAGCTGTGTACCAGCTAGGTGGTTTGGAAAACGTGGACCGTTGGTAGATCTCGAGGACCGGTTTGGCCACCCCTGCCCTAAGTGTTGTTTCTACTTTTTGTAACAACAATAGCTTTTACCTTTTGATGAATAATGACTTTGGGCCAGATGCACTAAGCTTCAAAAGTGATAACATGGAGAGTGATAACCAACCAATCAGCTCCTGCCTGACATTTTTCAAACACAGCCTGTGACTTGGCAGGTAGCAGCTGATTGGCTGGCTGTTTATCACTCTCCATGTTATCACTTTAGAAGCTTAGTGCATCTCGCCCTTTGTGTCTTTTCTGACGTCAAATTATTTGATATATTTTTATGTATAAATTACCAGCACAGCAGTATCTGGCATGTTTCCTGAAAACTCTTAAGTCTGAATAATTCTACCTCTACCATCAATTTTCTATTCTTGCAGCATTAATAGGAATTTACTTCATACTACTACTGCTATATTCATGTGTATGTGGATTTATGCAATCTTTAAATATTGTTGTATTGTGCATGGACACATTAATGTGGCTCAGGCAAGAAAGAGGTTAATCGTGCCCCCCAGTCTGCCCCTTACATAATGGAGCCCACACAGTACTGAGCGCAGATGTGACGTGGGATAGAGAGAAGTGAGTCACTCGCAGGATGGGGGGCAGAGATCAATGAGAAAGAATAGAAGAACAGAAATGGAGATACAGAAAAAGAAAGAGAAGGCGATAAGTGATGAAGGATGACAGACATAAAAGGATGTGATGTGGATAGATGAACTGGGTTTAGAAAAACAGATCAATATTAAGAAGACTGGCAAAATAAACAGACGTTAATGCCATTTGTTTGTATGGCTGAGGAATACATTGTATCTATTGTTGTATTACAATATCTATTTACAGAATTAAAAACCAGATTAAAAAAGGCATTGGCAACCCCCACAAAACACCAATTTCTGACATATCTTTGGTGTTATGGATAATGTCGACAAACTACCACATTTGCTAATGGCATTTAGTACACATTGTATGTTTCCGCATGCCAGAGGGCTGCCAGCCGGAGAAACTGGCTATTCTAGATGCCAGTGCCTAGAACCACGTCACTGAAAGGACTCAAGGGAAAAAATTAAGTTTAGTCAGCAGAGATTACATGTAGAATCAAGAAAAGCAATCAAACCCTTACAGGGAAACCGTCCCTAAAAATGTAGGTGTGTTTTCGTGACAACACAAGAATTCAAAAGGTGTCTTCTAACAAACCCATAAAGGCTGTGGCATCATGGGAAGCTTACTGACTATGGGCCTTATTCTGGTTGGAGCGGCCAAACGTGCGTACGTTCGCTAATAACGTACGCTATCCGCACGCGGCCGTTGGGGTTAAGTCCACCCACAACTCAGCCGCATACGTACGGCCAGAAACAACGTCGAAGGGGAGTGGCGTACAAATGTGCGTACGCCAACGTACACGGACGGGCCAGCCCTTACACTCCGACAACTGGCGTACAATTGAGCGTACACCACCGTTTACGGACGTCTCTCAGCCGTCTTCCCACCGACTTGTTGCGGCTATCTGAGCGTACGCCAGCTTGCACGGACGGGTCCCTATTGTTTTCAATAGAAAAGTCAGCTTATGGCACCGCTCGTGAGAGTGAGCGTACGTCCGTGTACGCTGACATACCCTTCACATATATGGACCAGCATATCTTCCCTTTCAACTATAATTATGAAAATTAATTAATTGATTGAATTAATTAATGTGCAAAATAGTGGCCATGGGCTTAAAACATTGCTGAAACATCCTTTGTAGGTGTTAGATGTGGTTTATGTTATTGTATCATAAATACAAAACCTATGTTTGTATTAGAGTGAACACGTTGACACATGTCGACTTGTGTCGATTGAGTGTGCTACTGTGTAAAGTCTCTGAAAGCACGTAGTGAATGTGTATAACTGTTTAACAAATACCTACATTTGCATATATAAGCAGGTCTTACAAAGATTCTTACCTTAAATTAAACAAACCTTTAAATGTAGAGAAGTATAGAAAGATTAGCTTCCAATGTGTTTGAGTGCTGTGTGTGGCTTGCAGGTAGTGAAATCATGGTTTGGACTTAATAGACTGCAGCATTGGTTATTACATTCAGGTGTATGTGTTTGGTAGTAATCCGCGTAAATTAGCTAACCCAGGCGCACGCTGGCATGCGGTATCTGTAGGGGTGGTTTGAGATGGCGGTTGGCGGCCGCCTGTTTTGTGTCCGAAATGAACGGTGCTTTAGTCGATCGTGCGGTAGTAGCACCGCTCATTTTTGGTGCACACCCCCGTGTACGCCCATATTTACGCCCATTTTCCCTCATTATTTCGGCCGCTCCCCTCATCACGCCCCTATGCCGCCCCCAATGCCCGTACACTCGCGTACAGGTTTTTTCGCACGTAGAGACCCGTCCGTGAGCGTTGTGGAGTGTTCGCGCCTGCGCATTAGCGAATGTACGCATGCGCAGATCATTAAAAACCCCGGGACGTGCGCGTACGGCCCGGCCGCTCCAACCAGAATAAGGCCCTATATCTGTGGTTTCATTTATGTATTCTGTACTTGGGCACTGCGAATCCCTTGTGGCGCTGTATAAATAAAGGATGATGATGATAATAATAACAGGAAAAAAGTCTGCAAGGCAGGATAAAGTACTTTTTTTCACATCTGTGTTACAGACAATAGGGTATATATTTTGCAAGCTCGCAGACACCACATGGTCCCAGTTGAAACGGGTACATGTCTTAAATGTAAGCATCCACATGCAACTTTTGTCTTTGCCTGAAAATGAAAAGATTCTGGGGGAATATTATGTTCTTATAAATCGCATCCTACATTTGCGCCTTATTGGTGATCCCCTGGCCTTATTTTGTGCTAATTGTGTTAATTGGGACCTTGGTGCTAATCGCAATTCCAAGATCCCATTGTTGATGATTATAGTGACCGTGGCAAAGAAATTTATACTAAGTAATTGGACCTCTCGTAATGCTCCATTTTTGGGAAATGTTAAGTCACTTTTACTTACCACTCTATGGGGCAGATGTATTAAGCCTCGTGAAGAGATAAACTGGAGATAAAGTGGAAGGAGATAATGCACCAGCCAATCAGATCCCAACTGTGATATTTCAAACACAGCTGATTGGCTGGTGCGTTATCTCTTCCAAGTTATCTCCACTTTATCTCCAGTTTATCTCTTCTCCAGGCTTAATACATCTGCCCCTATATTACGACATACAAGCTGTATTGCCTGTTTTGGAATGAAGAAAATGGGGAGCGCACATTGAATCACTTGTCTCTTCAAAAATATTTAAAGTCTTTGAAACTATGACCTGGTATTTATATAGGCAGTTGAACACCTCATAACGATGCATGTTGTATAATTGGCTTACATTGCCCATTCAGTTTACTACTGAAAATATGGATCGCTGTACAGTTATCCCCCATCCCTCCATCTCTTTTTCTTTTTTCCTCCCCAGGTTATTCTTCTATACTAAATCTATGTTATTTTCTTTGATTGCACAAACTGCTTAATTATTATGTCTTAATTTGTACACACTGTGTTTTGAGTATACATTTATGTACTTTCTGTGTCTTATGGTGTGTACACACGGCAGGATATGCCGTGCTATGCGAGTCCCGTTTTGATCAGATCACATCGGGACTCGCATTGCATGGCATGCATGGAGGGGCACAATTTAGACTATATAGTGCAGATCTGCACTATATAGTCTTGGCTGCCCTCTCTATCTGGCTGCCGTTTTGCGCTCACACGGGAGCGCGCATCGGCAGCGCTCCCGTAGTTTGCTGCTGTGAAACTACACAAGTACCTAAAATAGTTTTTGTTTTGAAAAAAAGAAAAAGAAAATAAGTTACCATGGATGTTCAAATTAATGGTGTACAGTACATCCCATTATACAAATAGGGACGGGCTCTGAATTCCCGGAGAACTGAAGGCTTTAGTGTGGAGAAAAGCAGGAAACTTATCTGTAAATGTAATCTCAGACACCTTTTTTAGCCTGGTTAAGAGTTGCATGCAGACACAGCTGTCTCTTTTGCCAAAGTCGCAGCTACATCTTATGGTAATGCATCAAACCTTGCAACAGCTCTATGGCAGGAGCCATTTCTGCATCTGAGTCATGTGAGTATCCATGCCTGCCTTACCTCTCCTTCCCCCAAACCCCATCCCCTGTTAACTCCCAGGTATGCCCATGAATTCAACAAATCCTTTTATATCCAAATTTGTGCTGCTTGTCCATTCAGTAACAATCAGGATGCAAGTGAAGAAAAACATTGGCTGTTTGCTTGCATATCAGCATAGCATTTGACATTTAAATCATTCTTACTGCCCAAATCCAATCTTTTTTTTTTTTGTTTCTCACTTCAGTGGAAAATTGGTGCACTTGTGCATTAAATCAGCACTTAGTAGGCAATGCCATAAGTTCTCCCAAGTTTTCCCCATCAGCAAGGCCAAATTTCTGTACCCTTATAATCGCTTCCATCTTGGTCCACAGATCTATGCTCTTCCATTAAAGAAATAGTTTCATTTGCACAACTGTAGGCTGAGTGTTTGTGCTAGTTTTCCACTGCTAGTTGGAAAATTAGTTTTGTTGTATAGTAGTGAAATGCTGCCATCTAGTGGCATCATAATGAAACATATTCCTGGTTTCCTGAACAACAGATATATGGGCAGTTTGGCCTGGTGCAAACTTTCTATTGTACTATTGACACCAGACAGTGACAGGCTCTGTAAGAGCCATGTCATCTGCCGTGCAACAGCGGGGACAAGCCGTGCAGCACCCCATGCAGTTGCACGGCTTATCCCCCTGTAAAATCGTGCAGGGGGTGCAGGTCAATAGGAGGGGCACCCCTGGCACACCTATGCTGTTAATAGAACTGTATTTTTTCTGTTATGCAGGGTATATATTGGCTGCTTGTGCATATGTAGCATACAGATGCTGGACAGCTTTATTTTTATACTGCAATTTACCATTTTGAATGTAGATACGCCCCTCCTAAATGGGTACCCCATACCCTCCAACATGACCCATTCCATTAGGTACAAAATGATCTGTTCCTGGACTTCTCTGACAGTGGCAGTTACAGTGGCGTAGCCACCGTGAGGCAGCCCCCGCGGTGGCTTGGAGGAGCAGCGATGTGGTGGGCGCCTGTCAGCTGGTGGGCTGCGGGCACCTGTCAGCTGCGGCGAACTGGCATTTTGCCAGAAAACAAGATGGCCACGGGTGGGCTGCTGCGCCGCGGGCAGTTCCTCCAATGGCTCACGGCTCCGTCTGTCCTCCTCCCTGGTCCCCGACTCCCCGGCAGGCAGCACAGCAGCTGTCCTGAGGGTTAGAATTGGGGCGTGCGGTACAGCAGTGCAGTGCCGTGACTTGAACAATGTAAGTTAACAGTTTTACAGCCTGTCCGACTCCCCCTGCCCTTCCCTCCCTTTGCCTCTCTGAATGCTAGTTAATAGCGGAAGGCTTACTTTAATTATGGAGATGTTATATGTATATATATATATATATATATATATATATATATATATATATATATATAAATAACATTAGCCTATTCATTTGCTGTGTAAATACAGGGGTTTCCTACATTGAAAAGTCCTCAGAGTGACATCTTTTCTTCACCCACTATCCATCGTTTTGAGGGGCACCAGGGCCATCACAGAGAGAGGGGAGAGTATATATGTGTATATATATATATATATATATATATATATGTATGTATGTATGTATGTGTGTGTGTATATATATATATATATATATATATATATATATATAATATATGTGTGTGTATATATATATATATATATATATATATATATATAGTGTGTGTGTGTGTGTGTGTGTGTGTGTGTGTGTGTGTGTGTATGTATGTATGTGTGTATATATATATATATATATATATATATATATATACACACACACACATATATATAGGGGGATCTCGAGGACCGGTTTGGCCACCCCTGGTGTAAGGGATATTACAGTGTGTGGCGTAATGTGTAAGTGGCGTTACGGTTTGTGTCCCATGTGTAATGGGCATTATGGAGTGTCACATATTGTGTAATAGGCATTGCGGTGGTTGGCATATGTAATGGTCATTGTGGTGTGTGGCATATTGTGTAATGGGCATTGCGGTATGTGGCATAATGTTTAATGGGCATTGCGGTGTGTCAAATATTATGTAATGGTCATTGCGATAAGTGGCATAATGTGTAATGGACATTACTGTGTGTGGCATAATGTTTAAGGGCAATTAAGATGGGTGACACATTGTTAATGGACATAACAGTGTGTGGCATTTTTCTAAAGGGCATTAACCCTTGAAGCGAGGTCGCACATACTTTTTTGAAATGTGTGCATTCTTTATTTTAAAAAAATCTATTGGTGGGGCCCAATTTCACTAGAATGCTAATGGAGGGGCACAGGAAACTTTTTTGGCTTGGGGGAGCAGATTTTATAGTTACGCCAATAGGCAGTTACAGAGGTGTGGCTCCAGCACAGTCCAAAATTCAAAGAGGAGGGGGGGGGGGGTGTCACATCAACTGTCAGTGAGTTCAGGACAATGATGTTTGGGGTGGCAGTTGGTGTGGCTTCCCTTTTTGAATATTGGACTGTGCTGCAGGCTCACTGGCAAGGAAGTCAAGGAACAGAACATTTTGTACCTAATGGAATGGGTCATGCTGGAGGGTATGGTACTCTACCTACTGTGTTATTACTGCTTTCACATCGCAACTGCCGGGTCCGGACATTCTTGTTAAACCCAGGTCTCCCATTATACACAGGGCAACCCAGATTTAAGCCTTCTTATATTCTGGGTGTAATTGCCTTAACACTGCACATATACAATAACTCGGGTTTGAGGTGTGGTGTGAAAAAAGGTATAAATAAAGCGGGATTACCCACCTTCCTGGAATGGCCAGGAGGGTCCACCTCCCACCCCCTGGAAAGGTGGGCAAGCCTCCTCTATACCTGCTTTCCAGGCTTCTCCCAGAGAGGAGACTTTTTAAAAGTAGGAATCCTGGTATAAAGGGAGCAAAGCTATACAAAAGGAGTAACCTTACATCTGAGCAAAACTATGTTACACTGCAGATAGGGAAGATTTTTAAATATACAGTAATAAATAGATTTAAGAGATGTGTATTATAGCTCAAAAATGTAATTGTCAGTTCAACAGTGTTGGTAATCAAGCACAAAAAATTTACCATAGCATTAGCATCCATGGAAGTTGTAATCCACTGTTATGGTGTTTTACAGGAGTACATTTGTTATATGAAGGAAAACTGGGTCTCCTAACTGATTATGTACTGTGTAATACTAACACTTGTCCTTTAATGATATTTTTAGAATTTGTTGTACCTAATGAGTATCTCAGAAACTGGGTCTTACAGCACATCCTGGATAAGCACTTCACTGATTCACTCATTGTTCAGAACACAGTGACCTTGATTTTGTATCACTGTTTAGCAGTTACATACAATATCACCCATTTATAGTCCCAGAAAGTCTTGTTGTTTTTAAGCTATATATATACCACCACTTGTCTCCAGTTTACCATCTCCTAATTGGCTGACACTGTTTTGTAAGGCTAGATAAATGGTCCATATTTCAATTCACAGGTTTCCAATCTCTACTTCCATAAAGGTTCATTTGGATGTATATTGTTATTGTGGCTATTACTTATAACCATCTAATGATTTAAAAAATGTGTGATTTAGTTAATGGCAATGGCAACTTTTTGTCACAGCATTTGGCTGGGTACACACTTACATATTTTTCTGTGCAATTCACCTGGTGAGAACAAATATCTGGCAATGTAAATACCGGTAGGTTAATTGGCTCCCCCCCCCCCCCCCCCCCCCCAAAAAAAAAATAAAAAAAAATAAAGAATTAACCCTAAAATTAAAGTGTATGTATGTGGTAGGGAATATAGAGGCAGATGGATCGCGCCGCTATAATACTTTCTGCTTCGCCTCATTAACGAGGCGAAGCAGGAGGGGAGGCCGACAAGATGTATTAACATCTTGTCTGCCGAAGCGGGGGATCGCTAACTCCCCCCTTCAGCGATGTCCCCTCCTGGAGATAGCGCATCAGTTTACACTGATGCGCTGTCTCCTGTCCCCCGGCCGGCTGCACTGGGCATGCGTGGGATCTCGCTGCTCACGCGAGATCCCCAGCGCAGCCCACAGCTAACAGCAGGGACAGCGCTGTCCCTGCTGTTTAGATAGGGCTTCGCCAGTCTGCTGCTGTTCATACATTCAGCCTGCTATCATTTATATGGCGCCGTCATACATGGGGGAGAATCGGTATCAGTGCACATAACGTGCGCTGATACCCTTCTCCCCCATATCGTCTGATCATACATCTGATGATCTGCCCCATAGAGTGTTAGCTCCACTGGGGCAGAGACTGATGTAAATGTTCAAATATTCTCTGTAAAGCGCTGCGGAATATGTGTGCGCTATATAAAGAACTGTTAATATTAAATCTTCAGGTGTGTATCCAGCTTTAGGGACAGGCGGACATACTGTACATGTCCTATTACAGTGTTTCTCAATTCTGCTCTTTAGTTTTCACTAAAACAGTTGGGAATTAATATGATTTGTGATTCTTGAGGAAACTAGGAAAACATGCTCTGCTAGGGTTTCAGAAAAAAATTAAAATGACATATACAAGTGGACCCTAACTACACAGTTATCCCATTTACCTCTTTCGTTCATTTTAGTTAAAGCTTTATTTCTCTCTTTATTTATTTATTTATTTTCACCTTGACAAAGGGGCATTGTAGCCCCAAAATGTTGGTTTGCAGCTTATTGCTTTAAAATATAGAATTTTTGAAAAGGATCCTCAGAGTATATATAAGTTATTTTTATACATTTTGCTCAGTCTTAAATGCATTATTAAAATAAAGCCTTTATTTTGATCTACAGCACAGATAGAAGTTATCCCTTGTAAAATATGTGGAGACAAGTCATCTGGAATACACTATGGTGTTATTACCTGTGAAGGCTGTAAGGTAGGTATCCTCTATCTGTGTTTACACCTGTAAACAATGAAACAAAGCATGACTGTAAACTAGTCTGGATTTTTAACTCTGAGTGTAATGTGTTATGATGGTTCTTTCAGTTATATCAATTCTGTGGATATAAATGAGTGTATATATTTTTAATTTGTCAGTCGCATGTCTAGGGAAAAATTAAATATGATCAAAGGGTTGAGGTAGAGAGTACTGCCGTTTTCATTTTGGGATACGGTCGTATTGTCGAACCAACATAGGTCGACAGTCATTAGGTCGACACCGTTGGGTTGGGCAACAAGGTCTACATGGTTCTAAGTCGACATGGATGAAGGTCGATAGGTGTCTAGGTAGACATGGGACATGGTCGACAAATGTGTTAGGTCGACATGGGTTAGGTCGACAGATCGCGAGGTTGACATGGGTTTTTTCACTGTTTTTGAGCCGACATGTGCCGACAGGCGGTATTTCATGCCCTATCATCCACTAGGGCGTGATGGGAGAATAAAATAGTTCACAAAGCATCGCGAGAGAAACAAGGGGCTGCAGTTGACTTCCAACTGTGTCCATGTCGACGGTGTCGACATTCGGGTAAAAAAACAGTGAAAAAAACATGTAGACCCTGCAACCTGTCAACCTAAGCCATGTCGACCTAATGCATTTGTTGACCTAAACCCATGTCGAAATTGTCCCATGTTGACCTAGACACCTGTTAACCTTCACCCATGTTGATCTAGAACCCTGTCGACCTAGTTGCCTGTCGACCTAAGTTGGGTCGACAATACAATCCACACACTTAATTTTATGTACTGTACATTTTATTTTCAAACTCCATCAACCCTTTGAGTGCCAAGGTATGAAAATTGCCAAGTAAACATTTGTATTCATCATAATGACCTCTAATGTTTACCATATATAGGAAATACAAATATTTTTTTACACAACATCATTTATTTGCATTTATATAACAAATGTGATCAGTGCTGGCATTTTTGGCGGATATTTTGAACATCTCTCACAGAGATGTTGGCACTCAAAGGGTTTGGCATTTGGCCTGTATTTCAATGTCTTTTTTGTCCCCCAAGCGCCAAAAGGTAGACAAGCCCATTGAGACATTGGAAGGTCACATATAAGGCACTCGTACATATGACAAATGGAGAGGCAGATTTGAGACGAGAATGTAAATGTGGGCTGTGGCTGAGAAGTAGCCTGAAGCAGGATTTGCAGTGTGTTATGTTGTACTTTGTGTTATCCGTGCATGGTCTTTGCTTCAGCTCATTGTATTTGCAGAAGCCTAGAGTAGGGATGCCAATCCCAGGGCATTTTTTCAATCCCGGGAATCGGGATTGAAAAATGCTCAATCCTGGGATTCCCGGGATTGGCATCCCTAAAAGAAAATTGCCGCTGTACCCCCCACATAACTTACTTTTTGGGAGCTGTGGAGGGGGGCAGGCGGCAGAGGTGCGGGGTCAGGCATCGGGAATGACGCAGGCGGCTGGGAGGCACGTTGGGTATGACGCGTGAGGCTGGTATAGGCCCGCCGGCGAGCGCCTGTGCTGGTGATGCCACGCTGCGGCCTGCGCAGCGTGACCTATGACCGAATCACGCTGTGCAGGCCACACACCGGGACAGGAACAGCTGGGCAGCGTCTGAGCGGCTGCTCAGACATTGCCTGGCATTAGACTGCGCATGCGCAGTCTAATCCCGGGATTGGATACTCCAATCCCGGGATTGAAATTCTGGACATTTTGGGGCCAAATCCCGGGGATCCCGCCGATCCCGGGATTGGCCTCCCTAGCTTAGAGTTTTTAGGTGTACAAATGGCATCACATCTGTTGCTATATGGTCACAACATGTACTGTTTGTACTACCATTAGGATGTCTCCCCCTTTCCTAATAAAGGCGGCACCACAGCCCTTGTAACCTTTATTTTCATATTTGCATTTATTTTGTACAAAACTATGTTCCTTGACTTCCCTGGTAATGTATGATTGGCATCACCTGTGAGGAGCTACTTAATATACTGGTTTGATTGGTTGTGGAATCAGATGGTAGAACTAAAATCAGTAGTTTTTTTGTTCACTTGTCATTTCCATTTGAAAAACTACCAAAAAGAAGTATCCCATTTCATTTTTAATGGGGGAAATATTTTATTTGAATATATTTTTATGTATTTTTATTGAATTTACTCAAATATAAATTCCAAATAAAAATATATTACATTTTATAAATAAAATATAAATTTGGCAGTTATTATTTAATACCGGTACTTGTTTCCTAGGATGGCGCCCATCGTATCGCAGACCATAAGTCATACGATGGTATGCGATGCGATGCGCTGTTACGCAATGGCTGCCGATGTTATACAGTTTTAAATTGTATACCATCGCATTGTATGCCATATACAATGGTATACGATTTAAAATTGTATAAGCACCCTAATGGGTGTTTTCAATGTTAAATGTGCCCCCTATAAGATAATTAATTGTATAAGCACCGTAATGGGTGCTTACTATGTTAAAAGCACCCCCAACGCCACCCCCACGATCAACGCCAACCCGAAGCATGGTGAGCCCGCGAGGGGCGGCGGTACGCATCCTTCGACCTTTTCATACCCCCACTATCCACGTCGGCGCGGAGTTGATTTTATATAATGTGGCGAGCGCAGTGAGCCAACGAGCCCGAAGATACATGCCCTGAAAATGATTGAGACACTTGCATTTTTAGAACCACTCCCTGCTAACACAACCAAATTGTCACTTCCTGTAAATCAATTTGCTAAATCATCTTCATTGTGTGCTGTACGCAGCGGATCTTGATGCATGCATCAATCTTTCAATCAGGCCCAGAATCCTTCAGTGTGCTTAGCTCCTGCTACCTGAACCTGTTCTTTAAACACCTACAACCAGCTTCTCTACCAAGCAAGTTGTGTGCTTTCCCAGCTGACGTTTAAAGGTTTAACGTTGATTTGAACATGTTACCAATCTTTAGTTGTTCACTATATTGAAAGAGTTTGTTTGGAAATTAGAAGGGTCCGTTATTGAACATCAGTTACTATACCAGCAGTGCCATATTAAACCATGTGGAAGGCCATAGGTAGTTGATATCTCTCCCCCCCCCCCCCCCCCCCGCACAAAAATCTGGGGGCCTCTTAATACATTTTCATTTTACCAACCAACAGTCTACGATCTTGACTGTAATGTGAAATCAATGTCTATGGTTTATGTATTTTAAGATGTTAATGGGTACATTACATTAATACAGACTTTTCTTTAATGTAAAGATTAATTTCTTTGAGTTGATTTTTTTCTGTGGTTCTTTCAAGATCAAATCAATATCATTACTTGATCTGTTCTCCTCGTGCCACTAAAATGTGCGGGGCTCATGGGCTGGTGCTTACTCTGCCGGTTTGGTAACTCAACACTGTATACCAGCATTGTGACTGGATACTCGGGTCTTCTAAAGGAGCCCAACAAGGATATAACCGCTATGTGGCAAGCCTGTATACTGTGCTAATGCCATATAGAGGTGAATTCCTGAAAGATAGCTTCACAAGTCTGTAACCTTAATGACTGAACACAATGCGGAAAACTATTATAGAATTTATTTCCAGTCTACCAAATTTACACTTCTAGATTAAACTGTAAGTTATCTGAAAACAGCATTCCAAAGTTAGTTTATTTAATGACTCTGGATTTCCTTTGGACTGTATATTATATCTCAATACATCTGATCACCGGTTGACTCTCTTCCTAGGGTTTCTTCCGAAGGAGCCAGCAGAATAATGTCAGCTATTCATGCTCCCGACAGCGTAACTGTCTAATAGATCGTACTAACCGCAATCGTTGCCAGCACTGCCGGCTTCAGAAGTGCCTGGAACTTGGTATGTCCCGAGATGGTGAGTAGGACATAGAACAAAGTAGACTACAATTTCTGCAGATATTTAATAGTGATGGCTGAGATGATGAAAGAAAAAATGGTTGCTGTTCTGGTTATTTTTCCTGAGAGGTAGCAAGTTCTGAAAAAGTACTAGCATACTATGGGGGAAATTTACTAAAGGAAATTTGTAAAATAATATTTGTATTTGTATCCAGAAATACACTTATTTTTGACATTTACTATCCCGAAAATACGGCTATTCGTATTGATAGCACATACGAATAAGTGTATTTCTGGATACAAATACACCTTTTTTTTTACAAATTTCCTTTAGTAAATTTCCCCCTATGTGTGTTACTCCATGGCTACATCTGCTTTGCCTTGATGTTACCATATGTATAGTTTATACAGTATGTGTTATGTGTCCTGTCCTATGATTAATGGCAAATATATTCACTGAGGATTGTAATTAGAAATTCTGAAAAACATGGGCATGCAGGAAGTGAATAATGAGTTGCTTCTAGGTGATCCTTAATCGTATGTGCCTACACGCTTCATAAATCCTTTCCTATCCAATTCCACTATACAGTCTAAACTTATCCTCAATTCTTTTCTCTTTTTTCACTTTCCCGTCCTCCAGGCCCCTGCCCAACATTGCGGAGTGACCATAACTTTGCAATCTGGTGGACCATTATGCAGTAGATCACATATTTCCTTGTGTATTGTGTATTCCTTTTAGATTGTAAGCCTGCAAGCAGAGCCTTCCTCTATGACTGCCTGTAACTACCCTGTTTCTTTTTTTCACTGTTTTCAACTGCAAAGCACAATGGAATTTGCTGCACTATATAAGAAAATGTTAATAAATAAATAAAAACTCTCCTGTATCCACTGGGAGGCTCCCGAAAATCACATGACCACACACCCCCCCCCCTCCACCCCCCCTGGCCCCTTGAAAGGATAAGCAAGTCTCCCAACAACATACCTATGAATGTCGGAATGGATCCCACACTAATTGAATATACCCAATATTCTGAACACAACTCTTAGTATTAGAAGTACAAAGAAGCAAGAGAAAATTAGTCCTGTACAAAAGGTATATATTGGTTTGGGGAGATATATACCCATTAGTTATGTTAAATGAATGCTTGTGATTTTAAAGTGCTTACAACAATCTAAATGTAAATGATTAATGTAAACTTATCGGTTCTTGTTTCCTAGCACAGCGCACATCGCATACCATTACATAAGGTATGCGATGGTATGCGATGCGATAATCGGGTAAATGATCCGGATTGTACAATTAAATACTGCACAGCATCGCATGCCAGCAAATGGCATGCTATGCAATGCGATGCGATTTTTAATTGTGCAACCCTGATGGGTGCTTACAATGTTAAATGCACGCCCATTTTACACGCAACCCCCACTATCAACGCCAACCCGAAGCGTAGCGTGCGCAGCGAGTCCGCGAGGGGCGGCGGTACATGTCCTCTGACCTTTTCATACCCCCACTATCCACATCGGCGGGGAGTTGACTTTAGATAGTGTGAGCCTTAAAATCGCATCGCATCGTATGCCACTATATTGTATGCGATGCGATGTATAAGATGCAGTAAGATCAAAATCATGGGCGGCGTGCTAGGAAACAAGTACCAACTTATCAAATAAAAACGTATACATTATGGGCCTATCCAGGGCCGAAACTAGGGTTTCCGGCGCCCGGGGCAAGGCAGTCTTTTGGTGCGCCCCCCCCTCTAGTGATGCTGCTGCGCGCCGGAGGCGCGTCGAAATTTTGGGGACGTGGCCTAATTTGGGGGCGTGGCCTATAATCGCTGCTCTCCCGCGAGGCCACGCCCCCATTTTGCCGCTATGGGGGCATGACCCAGAGGCTCTGTGAGCCTCTAGCCATGCCCCC
Organism: Crinia signifera; assembly: GCF_055691185.1. Taxonomy (NCBI): domain Eukaryota; kingdom Metazoa; phylum Chordata; class Amphibia; order Anura; family Myobatrachidae; genus Crinia; species Crinia signifera. Next base: position 232,568,671 of record NC_139217.1, on the reverse strand, counting down.
AGCCCCCTGGCTGCGGGAATAGACGCTGTGCGCATGCGCACAGCGTTTATTCCCCGCTGCTTAGTTAGCAGCTGACAGGGGGGACCGACCAAATGACGCCTTGTCCCTGGCGCCGGAGACCCCCCCCTCCCCGCACAGTCCTCTCACCGTTGAAGCCGCAGCCGCATCTTACTTTGACTTCGTCCGTCTCCTACTAGCGCTGCGGCGGGAAGCGCTGATGACTTCAAAAAGACTTGCCGGACGCTGATTGGCTGAATTCAGCCAATCAGCGTCCGGCAAGTCTTTTCGAAGTCATCAGCGCTTCCTGCAGCCGCGCTAGTAGGAGATGGACGGACATACCTGTCACCGGACCTCACAGCGCCCCTCACCTCCAGCGCCCGGTGCGCGTGACCCCCCAGCCCCCCCCTAGTTACGGCCCTGGCCTATCACTACACAAATGTGTTCCTTTTGTTCTTTCTGCATAAAGAAGATAACAGGATAACTATAATGTATGTGAATTAATGCATACAGCATATCTATGTTCATAACTTAAACTTTTCATTCTATTCTCAGCTGTGAAGTTTGGTCGAATGTCAAAAAAGCAGCGGGATAGCTTGTATGCTGAGGTTCAGAAGCACCAACAGAGCCAGGAGCAAGTTCTAGGCAGAGAGGGACCTGACATAGTTCCTTTGGGTTATCCCACAAGTGTAAGCAGTGGCTTATCTGATCTAGAAGATCTAAGTGGCTTACCTGATGGTCTACTCTTCGATTTCCCCTTAACTCCGGATGAGGGTAGTTCTTACTACAGCCTTGAGCTACCACATTCAACACAACCCTCCCCAGACCCTAGCCAAGGGTCTACCCCAGAACAACTCAGTGGACACTGCTCTAGGGGTCCTGGAGATGACTCAACTGTGATGGACATTAATGCTACAGAAATAGGTAGGTACCTGCATGGAGTAGTTAAAGATAAGGCTTAATAAAATATCTTTAGGACTATTCATCTATTGACAATGAAGACAGTTCAGTTGTGAACTACAAAATCGTTTGAGTAGCAGGATTAAAGAGTCAATGAGCTACAATATTAATATTATAAATTGCATACCTCAGTGATATCTGAAAAACACAAGTGACCGTTTTTTCGCATTTCTTATAGATTGTGTGTCACAGAACATAATCCGATCCCATTTAGACACTTGCCAGTACACAAGTGAAGAGCTTAGCAGGATGACCTGGAGTGTTCATTCACAGGAGGATGTCCGTAGGCTTCAAAGCAAGGTAATATAACAAAATTTCCTCGACCTATAACTGCATATATGTATCTCATTGTACAACATGCATGTAAGAAGAAAAAACATTCATGCCCAAAACCAGCAATCATCCAGCAAATGTCGCTTAATGTCCTCCCAATAGCACATGTGGACTTCTATGCTCATTTGCTTTAATATCAACCAAGACTGGACATGCTGTTCTTGCAGGATATTGTATAATGTTGTCATCGTTATTGTGCTGGATCATGAAGTGCTTTATTTATTTTTTCCTCTGTCTGCATTTACTCCACACCACTGGGAGACAGGGAGGGAACGTGAAACAAAGAAGCATTATTCCTGAAATAAAGGGGTATATTTACTAAAATGGAAATTCTATTGCAGATGAATTATCTGTATATTACCACATACAACCCAATAAGAAGCGCAGGTTCCCCTTCTGTTGGTTTATATTATATATGAGACAGAGGGGTTTATTTTTTTTTCCTCCGGGTGTTTTTATATATATATATATATATATATATATATATATATATATATTATTATTATTATTATTATTTTATTTTTTTCTCACAGTGCAGTACGGGACTACCTCATGTGCTACTGCCAACTTTCTTGCTTCTGTGCTCCTTCAGTATAACTATAATTACCACCACTATCCAAATGTCAGCTGTGTGGTGAGTTGCGGTGACTAAAACCCTAATGTTTTAGCGCACCTGCTGGACGTGGTACTTTCACCTAGAGCATTCTATTAAAATGGGTGATATAAAATTGACACACACTTTTTTAATTGTCTTTAATAAAATTATTATTTTTTTTCCCCTTAGCCCTGTGAGTTGATGTGGCAGATATGTGCCATCCATTTATCGAATGCAATTCAATACGTGGTGGAGTTTGCAAAACGTCTGGATGGTTTCATGGATCTTTGTCAAAATGACCAGATAGTGCTGCTTAAATCAGGTAGGAAAGTGAAGACAGAGTGGAACATGGAGATTGGGAAGACTGAAATTGAATTGACAGAGCTAGTAGGGGAAAAGAAAACTAAACACGGTGTATGTAGAAAACCAAGGAGGTGGCAAACGTAGCTAAGGGTGACTTGTGGAAACCTGATAATTATAATGATGTATACAGAACTTTTATCCCAATGGGATTCAAAGCACGTTTGTTCTGTGTAGTGAGTAACATCAGACCATGCCCTATAGGAGCATGATGTGACACAACAATGCTAACCACTGTGCCACCGTACACATACTACATAAAGAAGCAGCTTATTTGGCAGGAAATACAGTGGCACAAATGATATAAGATATGGAATAATATTAGTAGTAAAAGCTTTTGTAACCTGCAAGGCAGACCATTGTGGTTCTTCCTTTAAAACAAATAAAGAAACAAACAGAATATACATTCAGTTTATTACTGAAAGCTCTATTTGTCTAATACTATTTTCATGTTGTTTTCTGGCAATTACCTTTCTAACCTTCTGCCTCCATCTTTTTCTTTCATCTTTTTCTTTTCTTTTCATCTTTCTATCAAACACACCTTCACCCAACCAAACTGGAATTTGCTCCCTTTTTACTGCATACACAAACAACCTACTTAAATCATCTGTTAAATTATATCCTTATTTTTCCCTCTTTTATGGACCTGGGTGGGAGCCAAACTATTTTGGATTTATAATTAATATTTCACATTTTAATATGGGAATACATTTTGACATAACCTTTCTCTTTTAAATGTATTTATATCTTTTTTGTTTCTCATGGGTTTCTGGGAACATTTCTTCCGCTCTCCCTACCTCCGCTGGCTCTTGTATCTCTCTGCATTAGGTTGTCTGGAAGTCTTGCTTATTAGAATGACCCGGGTGTTTAACCCCAGTAATAGTACAGTGCTTTTTGAAGGAAAGTTTGGAGGAAACCAAATGTTTCGATCTCTAGGTAAGAAAGAAATCATTATTTACAATTAAATTTTTACAAATTATATTAAGATAAAAAATATTCCCTAATTCTAGCTATTTAATTTTAAATGTATTTTCTAATAATCCTGAAATAATAAACAGACTAATATCCCTCTTAAGGGTCATACACATGAGGCCATTTTCACCCCATTTCTAAGCGATCTTACCAGATCGCTTAGAAATGAAGCACGGATTTTTCCTTGTTTATAGGCCCGGGTGATGGCAATGTGGAATCCCGCTCCTTGCTATTGCCCGCAGTGCTTGCATTGTCTATCCTGCTAGATCACAGGGCTTAGCCTATAAATAATAGGCGGTACTTATGTAGTAACTGGGCTGCCGATTTTGAAATCGGGTCCATCGCATCGCATCGCACCCGACCAAATCGCATGCGATGCGATGCGATGCGATGGACCCGATTTTTCCATAGGATTCAATGTTAAAATGGACTGAGTCCATTTTAACATGGAATTCAATGGGAAAAAGGGGTCCTTTTCATACCCCTACTATCCAAGTGGGCATGGAGTTGGATATAAACCTGTGGCGAGCGTAGCGAGCCACCGAGCCCGAAGCGTGGCGAGCGTAGCGAGCCCCGCGAGGGGACACAGAATACCGTCCCCTCGCGGGGCTCGCTTCGCTCGCCACGCTTCGGGCTCGGTGGCTCGCTACGCTCGCCACAGGTTTATATCCAACTCCATGCCCACTTGGATAGTAGGGGTATGAAAAGGACCCCTTTTTCCCATTGAATTTCATGTTAAAATGGACTCAGTCCATTTTAACATTGAATCCTATGGAAAAATCGGGTCATCGCATCGCATCGCATCGCATCGTATGCGATGCGATGCGATATCGCATCGCATCGCATCTGATTGTATGCCTTAACTTAAGGCATACAATCAAAAAATCGGCAGCCCAGATACTACATAAGTACCTAATAGGCAAACCCCCACTCTGCACAGATCGCTCAGCACACATCGCGGTGTGCATTTCGGGTGTTCCGCCATGTGTGCTGAGCAATCGTGCTTAAGCAAGAGAGGCCGGGTCGCCCCAAGTGTAGGGGAATTTAGACATTTTTTCTATGATACGATAAGGCATTAAATTACAGCATATACAGTGGACAAGTCTGCCAAAGGCAACAGTGCAGAAACCCATGTTAGCAATGCAGAATGTAACGGACTGATTTAGTACATTGAAAGTAAATATCTCAATCTCTAAATACTACCTACTCTATGAACTAGTAAAAAAAAAAGAGCATTTATGAAATATCCCTGAAATTTGAGCTACAGGATTGTGGCCCTGCTTCATTCTAAGCTGGCGATAGCGCATTGTAGCCTATAGGCTACACACTGCACTGCTGCTGGGGCAGTGCGGTCAGCGGGGGGTCAACGATATCAGCACATGTGCAGACCCCCCCGGAGCCCAGCTCAGCTCATCGCAGGGACGGGCTGCTTTCGGAGCCCTGTTCCTGCGAGAAGGGGATGATACATTCTGCCGTTAGGATCGCATTTTACAATGCGATTCTGTGCAGTAATATTCCACCCAGATCAAATTGTAACTGGGCCCCTTAGTCTCTTATTCACCGATTGCATACCATAGGAATCACATCTTTTGAGCATTGACCTGAGTAAAGGGTTATGCAGCATGGCAACTGGAAGTAAGACATATAAGATCATAGTCACAAGCTGAGACATCGCCCCTCCCATGCAAAATGGACGCAACATGCCTGTCTTTTAGTCATCTCTCCCATGTTATCTCCCTTAAATGGTCTCTTATGTATTAAACCCCACTTTTATTGCAAGACCATCGTGGCATATGTGCGATGTGACCAAGATGGAAGCACAGCAGTAACAAATCACTCCACCGTGTAAACAAACATCAACATTTTGTCCATCACTTAAGTAGGCCTTGTGTTGTTTTTCTAGGACAGTTTAGAAATTTAAAAGCAAAAATCAAATTGTTTGCTATAGTTTACAGAACCAATGTACCAAATTTCATAAATATATTCAATTATCTTTTAATATAATGTTCATTTAACTTTCTGTTTGTATTCATGTACAGGATGCGATGATTTGGTATCGGCCATCTTTGATTTGGGGTGTGCCCTCTGTAATTTGGACTTGTCAGACAAGGAAATTGCTCTGTTCAGTGCTGCAGTTCTGATGTCTCCAGGTACAAGAAACATAATAGAAATTAACACACTTGTATCCAATCAGACAATGATACACATTTGCTGTATGCTAATACACATATAATCTACATTGTGGTTTTCTTGTGTGCTAATGTCTTTAATATGCATATCATTTATATTTTTATGCTAGTTTTAAAAATTGTAGGATGTATAAATTGGCTCTTTTATTGGATATAAGAAAAGCACAGATTACTTATACTACTTTCAGACCGCAAACCTGTTTCAGCCGAGAGCCGCGTCAGACTCTTAAATTACCCCTTTCGGGCGAAGATTGTTCACAGCATTGGAGCAACAGCATGGCAGAATTCTCTGACCTCATGGATGATTGTGCTTTGATTCTGTGTGATTCAGGTGTTAGAATGCAGCATAGTGTCACACTATGCAACATGCTGTACACTTATTTCATGCTGAGGAAAAGTGCACAGTTTTGGGCAGAGACAAGTGTAGATTGCAGGCTGTAGAAGTGGAACAATAGGCTTCTAACGTGGGGAACAGCAGGCTGTTAAAGTGTGGAGCGCAGGCTGGGATGGTGCCTGTGTCCTGTGGTCCACAGCTCCAGCGTGCTGCTTGTTGTTTTCCGGGGTCAGACTGCTGACCTCACAGGAATCCACCAATTGTGGCATTTCATAAACAGCAGTGTCGGATGACACGGGTCGGGGCCTTTCTGACCGCACAGAAACACGTGTTAGAGCCGTGTTCAACCCTGGTAAAGAACAGGGTTGAAAAGCCGTGTTACTCAACACGGGTCTTCTGAGTGTGGCGCTTTCATACCACACCTTCACCCGTGTTTAAGCCCCGCGAACACGGCAATAACCCGTGTTCACAGCGCGTCTGAAAGCGGTATAAAATGATTATTTTATTCATGCTCAGTTGGCAACCTATTTCTGAGTCCTCAGGGAAGGATGTATCAAGCTTCAAAAAGTGATAAATTGGAGAATGAGAACAGCCAGCCAATCAGCTCCTAACTGCCAAGTATGTGCTTGAAAAATGACAGTTATGAGCTGATTGGTAGTTTATTACTTTCCTTTTAATCACTTTTCTTAGCTTAATACATCTGTCCCTCTGTCTTTTAGAGTATGATTCTTTTGATGTTTTTGCAGCACCTGGTCAATGCTAATGCATTTCTGTGCCTGTATTGTCTAGTGATCACTTATCACTTGTTTCATATTTACTCTAATCCAGTGGTAGCCAACTTCAGTTTTTGAGAGCTACCAAAGTTAATGTTTTCCAGGTCTCTGGAAATAAAAAATGAAGTAATTAGCTCCACCTGTGGCTCTATTATTATTATTTATTTATTAACAGTTTCTTATATAGCGCTGCATATTCCGTTTGGGCATTACAATAGGAGACAGTGATACAACAAACTGTGTATTTACAGGGGTGTGGTATAGAGTTCCGACAGTCGGGATCCCGACAGTCATTATCCCGATGTCGGGATCTGGACTGGCCGGACCCAGATAGCATGGTGAGCGCAACAAAGCCCCTTGCGGGCTCGCTGTGCTCGCCATGCTGCGGGCACGGTGGCTCGCTACTCTCGCCACCTATTCATTTCTCCCTCTATGGGGGTCATGAATCCCCAGGAGGGAGTATAGCTGGTGGCCGCCAGGCCCCCGTGTGTCGGGTTTTGACTGTCAGGATTCCGACATCGGGTAAATGACTGTCGGGACCTCGTCCGGCACCTATTTACAGACAGTCAAGCTGTCAAGCTTACAATCTATAGGGAAATAGGCATTGATACACAAGGATAGATATTCTATTAAAATGTGTCAGTGAGTAATGAGTGCACCTATGCAACAGCTAGGTGGTTTTAAAGCGCCTTGAGTCCTGTTGGAGAAAATGCACTATATAAATAAAACTTACTTACTTAAAACGTGACCTATTAGTAGCTTTCAAGGACTGAGGTTGGCTACCCCTGCTCTTATCCCTAGAATTATATTTTATATGTTGTTATTGCGGCACGGGGGTTGTTTTCGGCGGTCCACACCATTTAACCCCCTCGCCACCAGCATTGAATACAGGCCTAAAGCTGTGTACACATGGTGCGATTTGGTCACTTAGCGAGTTTGGCTTAAAAATTTGGCTCAGCAATATATTGCTCAGTGTACTGTTTTCATCAGCGACCAGCATAGGCGGATTGGGCCACTGGGAGACCGGGCTATTTCCCTGTGGGCCGGTCCGGATTTGGCCGATTTCCCCCCTGGTCAGCACCCCCCCAACAACCCGTCGACACGGATACCCCCCGGCTACCCGTCAGTGCCGTTCCAAAGGCACCCCCCCAGAAGCCTGTCAGCACCCCACGCCCCCCCCCCCTTCCCCGGGAGTCCGTCAGCACCGTGCCTGGTATATAGATGATTCTATGCTCCTCCTTTTTCCTTTGCTAACAGTTTTCCAATGTAATTTACCATTGCGAGGGGACACAGTGCTATGTTTTAGTGTTTACGTTGTTTATTTTGACTGTGTCGACATTCAGATGGAAAAAAGGTCGACTTTTTCAATGTCGACCTTACCCATGTCGACCTAATGACCCTGTCAATCTAACCCATGTCGACCTTTAGTCATGGTGACCTTTCGGCATGTCGACCTTAATCCATGTCAACCTAGTGGTGTCGACCTAATGCTTGTCAACCTACTTGCTGGTTACCTAATGATCCCTACCCCTCTGCAATCCATACCCTTCAGCCCCAATGTAATGGTGTGTACACACGTTAGATGTGCCTTAAGATCCTATCCATGATCTGATCAGATATGATCGTGGATAGGATCTTAAGGCACATCCGATTTGCATCCTATCTTGACTATATAGTGCAGATCTGCACTATATAGACAAGGCAGCCAAGACTTTCTGGCTTCTGATACGTGAATCGCAAGGGTTAAAAACCTTGCGATCTGCATCCGATGCCGATCCGATGTTGACTATCGTCAACATCGGAAAGGAAATCGGACCGTGTGTACACAGCATAACTCTGTTGTGTTTATATTATGTTTTTCTTTATAAAAATAACTTTTTGCTTAAAATAAAACAAAAAAATATATATATATTGACATTTTTAAATGACATGTATTACTTATTTCTGTGTCTTTAAGATCGCCCTTGGCTAACAGAATCCAACAAAGTACAAAAGCTTCAAGACAGAATATTTTTGGCCTTGCAAAAGGAACTACAGAAGAGACCCTGTAGTGACGAGCTTTTGGCAAAGGTACGTTTCTATCTCCACCATAACTTTGAGTTGCACTGAACACAATATGTTCCACTAGTAAGCCTAGAAGCTTGAAGCAAATGCTTTGAAAGCTGGTCTTCTACCTTGTGATTGCCTCTGTGTTGGTGCATGTGTGAGAGAGAAAGAGATGTAGTTTCACACGCTGCCAACAGCGAACACAAGACACACACACACACACACACACACACACACACATATATATATATACACAGTGCTATTTTTCAGCAGGAACCAGCAGGAACTCAGTTCCTGAACCTCTAATTAAATATCACATCATCAGGAACTGAAAATCTACTTTCCATAAGATAAGTGTTATTTTAATGTCACCTGTGAGTGCCTTTGTTTCTAAATACAATATATACATCTGTCTCTCTCTCCCTCTCTCTATTATATACATATTTTTATTTAGTTGATTCATCCCCAGACCTGGAGTTCCTGGACCTGTTTTTCCAGAAAAATAGTACTGTGTGTGTATATATATATTTTTCAGTGTAATTTACCATTGAAAGTATTACAGTGCACTTAAATCATCAGTTGGAGATACCAGGTACATTTTAATGTAGAAAGGGAGGGAGTAAAAGAAGAGTACAAAAGTATGTACGCAATGGTGTTTTTACCACAACAGAAAGATTATTGGCATGTGCTGCAGGCGCAGAAGTGCTGCTGTGATCTTGCACACAATGGGGATTTCATAGATTGACAGAAAGTGATCGTTCAGAGGGGTTACTGGGGAGTTATTAGGGATTGGCAGCTAAAATTAATGCGTTTCATTGCTGTTTTTGGGCTGTGTGTGTGATTTCCATTGTGATCATGATGTATGCAGAGAAACATGGTGCCAGCGTTGCTAGTACTGCAGCCTGTCTGCATAGCCATAGGGCAGTGATGGCTAACCTTGACACTCCAGCTGTTGTTGAACTACACATCCCAGCATAACCTGCTACAGTTTTACTATTCGGCAATGCTAAAATAGATGCAGGGCATTCTGTGATGTGTAGTTCAACAACAGCTGGAGTGTCAAGGTTAGCTATCACTGTCATAGGACAACCCTTAGCCATAACGTTCCTTGCTGCTGCGTGTAGGCTATTAATGTGTACACAATTGCGGATGAGTTTGCGTTGACTCCGGTGCATGTCTCTATATTTCTGGATGGCAGCTTTACTTGGGAACCTTCTACACTGGCTCATCCCTCCACTCTTCATGCAATACATCAATGACACAGAACTTGAACAGAGAACTTTCCTGATTGTATGCACAGCGATTATGGGGAAAATCACCAGTCTGAAAATCCGCCCCTTCGCTCATCTGCTGGTAATACACACTGGGTGGCTTTTGAGCTGAAGTGGCTAAACTGAGCTCAAAATGTCCCACGTTGTATGGGCCTTTTAGATTGCTTGATCCAGCACACTGTCATATATTTTAGTTGTGGTTTCTACTAACTAATCATTGTTTTTGTGCAACTCTCTTGGCTCACATGAGGTTTCTCCCAAGAGACCCTGCAGCCAAAGGGAGGAGGCACTGGTGAGTAATGGGGCAAGTAGATGGGCAGCTGCTGCCCTGTCCAGATATCTAGCAATGTATACAGCAGTGTTATAGAAGTAGTTGGGGACACCCCATCGTAGGCAGAATTCAGTGATGGCGTAATGTAGTGGGAAGCAGCCTTGGGGTGCTGCCGGCTATCCCCAACCCCCCACAGAGCATATGCGCTATTTGCAGTCCTACTACCTTCTACTTTTTTTTACCTCCCATTTGTTTGAACACTCCTCCTCTGTACACATAATACTGTCAGACTGCCTTTGCACACTCCTTGCCTTTTTTCTGCCTCTCAATATATAAGGAATTGCAAGTGCCAGATACATTGGTTATTTGTGTATTGGTTTTGTAGACATGCACAATACAAATATGAACAATTTGTGCTACAAAAATGTACTTAAGATCCACTTTTGTGGTATTCATTACAGAGCCACATACTGAAAAGAGGTCACAACATCAATGTTAAAAAGATGAAGGCTGCCACATGTGTATAAGTTGATTTTTGTATGCATTTTAGCATAAAGTAGTTGACATAAATCCAATATTAGAAAACAGATTTATCAATTCAATATTACATATTGTTTATTTTCTTCTATTTGCAGATGATTTCAAAACTCCCACTTATGAAAACCATCTGCAACCTCCATTTTGACAAGTTGGAGTTTTTCCGTCTCTTTCACCCGGACACAGCCAATGCTTTTCCTCCTCTTTATAAGGAAGTGTTCAGCTCTGAGCTTCAGTATACTGACCTACGGACCAGTTAGAGCAATGACCGTTATTGTGTATATAAACTGCGAGAAAACCCATCACCACTTCCTTTTGGATATTATCAAAACACTAGTGGGTTTTTAATGATGTGGTGGTACGGTTGGAGTTACTGTTACTGTCTCTGTGTTCCTGTTGCAGTTCACACACATATTTGGAGGTGCATAACCTGGCATCCACCTGCTCCATGGAAGGAACAGCAAAGACCATTTGGCACTGGATGCAATTGTTAACTACATGAATTGTTAACATTATAAATTATGAATTGTCTTTTGAGAATGACCAACTAATTGTTCTGTGCTTTGTTTATAATGCCATATATGGGACATAAAGTTCTTTCTGACCACTATTGAATGTATTACAGTTATGAAGTCACCAAGTATGCTGCACGGGTAACTCTCTGATAAACCCTATTTATGGTTTTATTCTTGTGGTTTCAAGTGTAGTCTGTAGGCTCAAAGTGCATTGATTACATTGCCACATCACCCAGTAAGCAAAGACATACAAAAATACGGCATGGCGGTGTTATACCGCCATTTGACTACACCAATTATACAGCTTAGCTGTAGTATTCTATCCCATTTGACTTAGGGCCTCATTCTGGTTCACTCACAAAGGCAAATTCCTTCTCAAATGGACAAAACCATGTGCACTGCAGGTAGGGCAGATGTAACTTGTGCAAAGAGCGTTCGATTTGGGTGGGGTTTTACTTCAAAGTGAGATCTATATTGCAGTGTAAAAATAAAGCAGTCAGTATTTTCCCTGCACAGAAACAAAATAACTCACCCCAATGTTACATCTGCCCCCCTGCAGTGCACATGGTTTTGTCCATTTGAGAAGGAATTTGCCTTTGTGGGTGAACCAGTATAAGGGCCTTAATTTGCTGATTCTATCTGTTACACCAGTGTTTCCCAAACTTTTTTGAATCACGGCGCCCTAGAGCATCAAAATATTTTCAAGGCACCCCTAGGCCAAATGCTTCTTATCGAGAAATTGAGAATATTTTTTTTTAATTATGTACATTGTGTTTATATGTCACAGTTATCTGGTGAGGGACAGGATTTGCTCCTGTTTGTCCACATATATTATGATTGGCAGCCATCAGCACTGATTTTGCCTGGTACATTGACCATAAATAATATGAATTGATCCTGGTCCACCAACCCAAGGCACCCCTGTAAGTGTCCTGAGGCACCCCAAGGTGCCTAGGCACACAGTTTGGGAACCATTCCGTTACACAATAAGACACTATGCTGGCCACACTGCTGCAGTATATTAAAATATGGTCTTGAATCTAAATGAAGGGGTGATGGATAACTGTGTATTTTGGGTTGTAAGCACCTAATACCAAAATCTAGCACTGGGTGTTCAAAAAGGAAATGTTGCTAAGCTCTTACCTGTGAATGTCAGACAATTATGTATGTTCCTTATATTTGTGGTTTGTGTTGTTCATCTAATGGTAATTAAGTGAATGTAGGGAACTATTGCCTGATTGAGTTTAAGGCTTGAATATACTTGTTGCAGCAATATTACAACAAACATTGAAAACAGTGATTGGGACATTTACGTGATTTTGAGCATCTGTATGCTAGAACCACTAAACCTAAAATTCAAATCACTTTGTGTAAAACTGCAATATACAGTAAAAACACAATGAGCAACATTCTGTGAATCACTGAGCTGAAAATGTTATTTATGTACATCTTTTAACAGAGGGGGCATTTAGTCAGGAGCTCAGTAACCTACAATAATGTCTGTGAACCATGTGAGGAAACTGGAGTAAATACTGTAGAAAAAACTCACCCAATCATGGAAAGAACAGCACTGTGCACAACATTAAGTCCCCATCACCAGTGCTGCAAGACTAACCACTGTGCCACTGTACATAAAATGTGAACTACCTTAATAACTGTCAAAGCTTAGGGACATTAAACTATATGAATGTCATAAAATGCCTTTTCATATTCAACCAGCTGGTATTTTAGATTTAGTGGCTCTTTAATATAAATATTGCCTGTGCTCCTTCATATACTGTGTCTCTGACAGGACCTTACACTTTTGACAATCAATTAGCATTGCTTTTTATTGAGGAACAAAATATCTGCCCTTGAACTCTTTTAGATGAGTCTGGGCCCATTTACAGACATATATTGCTAGGGGATCTGGATGGCTGGCAGACAATATCTAGGACAACACCATACGGTCCACATACATATGTAAAAGGGTCGACACATGCAATAGGCTGACATGACATTGATAGATACTTGAAAAAGGTTGACATTTTTTCTTCACTATTTTTCTAATTTTCTGGACCTTTTTTAAACTTTGACATCCGTGTGGAAAAGCGTGAAAGCTTTTGCTTGTGTCAATCCTTTTTCAGTGTTGACATTGCATGTTGGCATTTTGGGTCAACTTATTGTTTGTCGACCTAGACATTGTGAGCTACACCGCACCCTATTGCTAGGGCATAACATTGTACACACTGGAAACTGCAACTTTTTGTAGAAAGGGTATTTAAAAAAAAATGTATTTTTCTGATGTTGAAAGTAATGTCTTTATTGGTCTTTGAATGTCCCTAAGGAAGACAACTATTTTTGTAAAGAAAACAAACCCACAAACAAGTAAATTTGTGTATTTTGAAAGGATCATGAGAAGGTATAGATGCAGAATGTCAAGGAAAAAAGTGTTAATGTTTTATTTTATTGTAGCAAATATATAGGTTCTGCTTATGTATCTGTTTCATAAAAGGAAAATGAATGGTTTAATAAAATCTCTGTGTTTTAAAGAGATGGGTTTTGGATATCTTGTTAATGCTCTGTATTTTTTTTTACAGAAAAGTTAAATGTTTAAAGAAGTACAATTAAAAAAAAAAAAAAACAGGTTTCCAGCCACATATGTACAATATAAAGTTGGGAAAAACCCATCCCTTAGATTACCAAATATAATATACAGTACCATAGCAAATATAAATAGAACTGAGCAATGGCGGCTCATACCTCTGCAGAGGAGGGGGGCTGCCACGATGCCCCCCTTTGCTGCTGCTGTGCTCCCCGCTGCTGCTGCCACCGAAAATGAATCCCAGTCCCAGCTGCCAGTCACCAGCATAGGGCCAGCGGAGATTCATTGATGACCTTTTTAGATGTATCCTTATACCTGAAAGATGGAAAATTCAAGACTACCATATTTTATAAAAAAAACTAATTGCAACACCTTATTGCTGTCTAGCAGCCATCACCCACCTCCTCTGAAAAGAGGATTGGCCTACTCGCAAATGTTGCGAGCAGCCCGGATATGCAGTGACACCAACATGCTTCCAGCTGAGTTGGACATTATCATCAATAAATTTCACGACAGAGGTTACGATCTGGCTGGGTTAAAGTCTTCCAAGAAAAAGGTATTAAGTTTGGATAGAGAAAGCCTCCTTGTTAAAACACTGGATAAACCCAAACAGTCTAAAACATTTACATGGACCACCACTTATGATACCAACAGTATGGTAATTCCCATTGCCAGCAAGTCTCTGTGGCCAATTGTGTCCACAGACAGAAGCTTGCCCTGTTTCAAAGATGTAAGACCTATGGAATGTTACAGAAGGGGCCGTAACCTCAGGGATATGCTTGTCCACACGGACAGAACTGGATTCGACACGAGTTCTCACCCTAATCAAAACTGAAAATCTAATGGATGCTACCGCTGCATCAAGTGTACTACTTGCTCATCACTGATCCAAGGCTCCACCTTTAAACACCCACACACAGATGAAATTGACCAGATTTGGCATATACTAACTTGCAGCACGAGATTTATAATTTACATCATCATCTGTCCATGCGGACTATATTACGTGGGCATGTCGACAAGACAGCTTAAAGAACGTATGGCTGCACATAGATCCGCCATCAAAGGAGCACTGGAAAATAAGCCCATTGACCAGCCTGTAGCGGTGCATTTTAAGGCCATGAATCATCCATTATCCACCTTAAAATATTCTATCATAGACCATATCCCCCTCCCCAGGGGAGGAGATAGACAAAAAGCATTATTAAGATTGGAGGCTAGGTGGATTTTCGGTTTAAATACGGTCCACCCCAATGGCCTCAATGAACGAATTACAGGGAATGCCCTGATGTAGAGCCTGTAAGAACTGTTGACATAGGTGCCGATTCTGTGGGTGCTCAAGGGCCCGAGCACCCACGGAAATTGATGAGCACCCACAGGCGCGAGTCCCGCTGCTAGCCTGAAACATTAACTTGCTAATTTGCGGCTGCAGCACCCACATCACCGGACCCGCCACCTGGGAAACAGTATGCCGGGAAGAGTGTATTCTGTCTGTGGAGTACCTGCACTGTGGGGGAAATTTATGTACCTGCACTGTGGGGGCATTTATGTATGTGGAATTCTGTTGCCGTATGTCAGGTCCTCCGGCCGCCGCCGGTTCTGCAGAGCATTGCGCCGCATGCATTACTCACCTGCACGGGCGCTGTACTCCTGGCGGTGCTACACCCGTCACTCAGCGCTTCCCCGACTTGGTGTCACTGGCAGGGACGGCGGTAGGTCCTCTGGGGGTCCGGCTGTTCCCGTGGTCGGCTCCTGGGACAGGTGCCGCCATCTTGCTTGTGGCATTAGGCAGAAGGGAGCAGGGTCTGATATAACCTCTGATTGAAGGTTGGGCCTGTGACATCACTGCCTGGAGGAATAAAAGGCTGGGCCGCCTATCCTCCAATGCTGCTGCTACTTCTGCTTTCTGCTCAGTGTCCTGCTGACAGCCAGTGAGAGTGTACACAGCTCCAGGTCTCTCTGAGTCCTGTTTGCAATCAGAAGCATCTCGTTAACCCTTCAAGTGCCTCCTGAGTTCAGTTTACCTTCCAAGTGTCTCCTGAGTTCCGTTAACCCTTCAAGTGCCTCCTGAGTTCAGTTTACCTTCCAAGTGTCTCCTGAGTTCCGTTAACCCTTCAAGTGCCTCCTGAGTTCAGTTTACCTTCCAAGTGTCTCCTGAGTTCCGTTAACCCTTCAAGTGCCTCCTGAGTTCAGTTTACCTTCCAATTGTCTCCTGAGTTCCGTTAACCCTTCAAGTGCCTCCTGAGTTCCGTTAACCCTTCAAGTGCCTCCTGAGTTCAGTTTATCTTCCAAGTGTCTCCTGAGTTCTGTTAACCCTCCGAGTGTCTCCTGAGTTCTGTTAACCCTCCGAGTGCCTTCTGAGTTCAGTTCACGTTTCAAGTGTCTCCTAAGTTCTATTATTATTTCAAGCGTCTCCTGAGTACAGCTATATCCATCTGTTCCAGCAAGCGTCCTAATCTCCTTGGAGGCTCCTGATTGGGGGGCCGCGACCTGCTGGGTGGACGCAGCTAAGTCCAAATCCCCTTGCGGGGGTCCCTGGTGAAAACCGCCACTCAGTTAGACTCCGCGCCTCTGATTAGGAGTATAGCCAAACTCCTTGGAGACTCCTATGAGACGCCAGTATATTCGACCAGCAGTTCTTTCTCCACCATTGGCATCCGTGTCAGAATCCACGCCCCCAGTGGATCCACAACAATCCGTTGTGACAGTTAGCAGCAGCCAAATGGATTCCACACCCGGGGTCGATTTTAATACGGAGCTACTGCAAAGAATTGTGGCCCGCCTGGAAGGCTTGGAGGTCTCCCAAGGTCAGCTAACTCAAGGTCTCCAGGATATTGCTCATCGACAAGAAATAATGCAGGCCTCTGTTTCTCGAGAGGTTCCAGTCCCGCCTGCTCCTGATCCGGTCCGGGTGGTAGCCCTGCCGTCAGCATCACCAGGGCATCTACATCTCTCTGCACCCAGCAAATTCGATGGAACCCCAAAATTGTGCAGGGGTTTCCTCAACCAATGCGATGTACAGTTTTCACTCCTGGCATCAAGCTTCCCGACCGACAAGTCCCGAGTTGCCTACATTGTCTCCCTTTTGTCGGGATCAGCTCTGGACTGGGTATCTCCTCTCTGGGAGAGGGACGATCCACTACTCTCCCAGTATGATGAATTTATAACCTAGTTCCGCAGAATCTTCGATGAACCGGGTCGAGCAACTTCAGCTGCTCAGGACATCATGCGGCTAAGGCAAGGGAATCGTCCGGTCGCACAGTATGTGATCCAGTTCCAGACCCTAGCCTCCGAGGTCGCCTGGAATGAAGAAGCACTAGTATCCGCATTCTGGAGTGGACTCTCGGATAGGTTGAAAGACGACCTAGTGTCCCGTGACCTACCCGTCAAGCTAGATGAACTTATTTCACTTTGCAATAAAATTGACTTGAGGTTCAGAGAGCGTCAGGCGGAGAGATCTCGAGGGGATCGTTACAGGAGCACTCCTCCACCACTACTTCAGGTCTCCTCACCCGCAACAGTCGACGAGCCTATGCAGATAAATCGGGCTCGACTCACTCCCCAAGAGCGACAGCGTCGTTTCCAAGAGAGACTTTGTTTGTACTGCGGACAGGCCGGTCATCAAGTGTCTCAATGTACCCTTCGCACCAGTCGAGTAACCCAGGGCAAAGAGAAAGAGGTAAGATTGGGCCAACTCTCTACCTCCTCCACAATGCCCGATTCCGTCATTGAAGTGCAACTTTCTTTCGCAGGTCAGACGTTGATGATCCAAGCCCTTCTGGATTCCGGAGCTGCCGGGAACTTTATTTCTGCCAATTTTGTTGAATTACATTCTTTACCCATTAAAGCAATTGAAAATCCACTACGTCTGACTGCAGTTGATGGGAGTTACATCCCGAACGGGTTAATTGAGTCTTGTACGACACCGCTGTCACTGGGTATAGGGGCACTCCATCGAGAGAGTATAGAATTTTTTGTTATCCCTCAAACCACTTTTCCTTTGGTTTTGGGTCTGCCATGGCTTCAGAAACATAATCCACAGATTGACTGGTCAGCTATGCAAATTGTAGCCTGGGGTCCATCTTGCTCTCAAGGTTGTTTAATGAAAGTGGTACCTCTACAGTCAGTTTCCTCCGATAAGAAGAGTCGAATTCCTGCTCCCTATCAGTCATTTGCTGATGTTTTTAACAAACAAGCAGCTAATATCCTGCCTCCCCATCGCGAGTGGGACTGTCCCATTGATCTGGTTCCAGGAGGGATGCCTCCACGTGGTCGGATATATCCCCTATCCATCCCTGAAACCCAAGCAATGAGTGACTACATCTCCGAGAATCTACAGAAGGGATTCATCCGTCCTTCTTCGTCCCCGGCCGGAGTGGGGTTCTTCTTCGTCAAGAAGAAAGATGGAACCCTAAGACCCTGCATAGACTACCGAGGTCTGAATGATATAACAATAAAAAATAAATACCCATTGCCCCTGATTCCGGAACTCTTTGATCGCATTAAGGGAGCGGTTGTCTTTTCCAAATTAGACTTAAGAGGGGCTTACAATCTCATTCGTATCAGAGAGGGGGACGAGTGGAAAACGGCCTTTAACACCAGGGACGGCCATTACGAATATTTGGTCATGCCGTTCGGCCTCAGCAATGCCCCCGCAGTCTTTCAGAATTTTGTGAATGAAATCTTTAGGGACCTACTGTATCTGTCCGTTGTAGTATATTTGGACGACATCCTCATATTCTCCAAAGATTTAGAGTCCCATCGGTCACAAGTGAAGGAGGTTCTTCAACGACTTCGAAATAATCATCTATATTGTAAACTTGAAAAATGCATTTTTGAGCAAGCCTCCGTACCCTTTCTGGGATACATAATTTCTGGTCAAGGCCTACAAATGGATCCAGAGAAGGTTCAGGCGATTCTAAACTGGACTCAGCCCACTACTCTACGAGCAGTGCAGCGATTCTTAGGATTCGCCAACTACTATCGGAAATTTATCCGGGGTTTCTCCACCATCGTTGCACCCATCACCGCTCTAACTCGGAAGGCAGCCAATCCGGCTGTTTGGTCTGCTCAGGCACTATTCGCTTTCCAACAGTTGAAACAGGCCTTCATCTCTGCTCCTGTTCTCCACCAGCCAGATCTTGCAAGACCTTTTATTTTGGAAGTGGACGCTTCCTCTGAGGCTGTAGGAGCCATTCTGTCTCAAAAATATGAAGATGGGTCCACACATCCATGTGGTTTTTTCTCCCGAAGGTTTTTACCCGCTGAAAAAAAATTACGCAATCGGGGAACAGGAACTTCTGGCGATCAAGTTAGCACTTGAGGAGTGGCGATACCTCCTCGAAGGAGCTCAGTTTCCCATCCAGATCTACACGGACCATAAAAACTTGATCTATCTCCGAAACGCCCGATGCCTTAACCCACGACTGGCGAGGTGGGCGATGTTCTTCACCCGCTTCAACTTTAAGCTTTCCTTTCGTCCGGGTTCCCAGAACACTAAAACAGATGCCTTATCCCGCTCTTGTTCTCCTGATGCTGAGGAGAGACAGCCATATCCTATTCTGGATTCCTCTGTCTTCGCGGCTACCAGAATAGTCAATATTCCAAGAGGCAAGACTTATGTAGGGCCTTCCCTCCGAAAGAAATTACTCCATTGGGCCCACTACT
Source organism: Crinia signifera (assembly GCF_055691185.1). NCBI lineage: Eukaryota > Metazoa > Chordata > Amphibia > Anura > Myobatrachidae > Crinia > Crinia signifera. The sequence goes on along the minus strand of NC_139217.1, from coordinate 232,549,267 downwards.
CCAAGTTTTCCGGGCATCCTGGTGCAAGAAAAACCTTAGAATTCCTCCAAAGGAAATATTGGTGGTCAACGATAAGAACCGATGTGCAGGACTTCGTATCTTCATGTCCAGTGTGTGCCCGACATAAAACCTCACGCCAACCCTCTGTAGGGAAACTTCTACCCCTTCCAGTTCCTGCGAAACCATGGACCCATATAGCCATGGATTTCATTACGGATCTACCTCCCTCTAATGACTACAATACTATATGGGTGGTCATCGACCGTTTTTCCAAAATGGCCCACTTCATCCCTTTGAAGGGACTTCTAAGTGCACCAACTTTGGCACACCTTTTCATAACCCAGATCTTTCGTTTACATGGCTTACCACTTGAAATCATATCTGACCGGGGTGTCCAGTTTGTAGCCCGATTCTGGAGGTCTCTTTGTTCCGTCTTCCAAATTAAATTAAAATTCTCTACAGCCTACCACCCTCAGACCAACGGTCAGACTGAAAGAGTTAATCAGGATTTGGAGAAGTTCATCCGACTCTACCTATCATCCTCACAGGACAATTGGCTTGAACTCCTACCCTGGGCAGAGTTCGCTCACAATAACACCTATCACTCTTCCAGCCGAACCACTCCTTTCTTCACTGTTTATGGGATCAACCCTCGTGTCCCAGAGTTTTCCAAACTCCCTGGTAATGAATTGCCTGCAGTTCAATCTTCTGTAAAAATTTTTGCAAACATTTTGAAAAATGTACAAAAAGCCTTACAACAGGCCTCCAGTAGGTACAAACTCAGTGCTGATCGGAGAAGAAGTGCTGCTCCACCTTATAAAGTTGGTGATCGTGTCTGGCTATCAACTCGGCATATTCGTCTCAAGGTTCCATCCATGAAATTGGCTCCTCGCTACATTGGACCCTATGTAATCCAAAAAATAATCAATCCTGTAGCCGTTCGGCTGAAGCTACCATCTTCCTTACGAATCTCCAATTCATTTCATGTTTCACTCTTAAAACCTTTAATTCTCAATCAGTTTCGAAAAACTCCACCTGGAAGGTCCGGTATACGAGTACAACAGGATGTAGAATTCGAAGTAAAACAAATATTGGATGTTAGACGACGACAGGGGAAGGTACAATTTCTAGTGGACTGGAAGGGATACGGTCCTGAAGAAAGAATGTGGATCGATGCTTCCAATATTCATGCACCTCGTTTGATTGAAAGGTTTTGGAAAAATAATCCTAAGAAGTGTCCGGTGTCCACTCATAAAAGAGGGGGTACTGTCAGGTCCTCCGGCCGCCGCCGGTTCTGCAGAGCATTGCGCCGCATGCATTACTCACCTGCACGGGCGCTGTACTCCTGGCGGTGCTACACCCGTCACTCAGCGCTTCCCCGACTTGGTGTCACTGGCAGGGACGGCGGTAGGTACTCTGGGGGTCCGGCTGTTCCCGTGGTCGGCTCCTGGGACAGGTGCCGCCATCTTGCTTGTGGCATTAGGCAGAAGGGAGCAGGGTCTGATATAACCTCTGATTGAAGGTTGGGCCTGTGACATCACTGCCTGGAGGAATAAAAGGCTGGGCCGCCTATCCTCCAATGCTGCTGCTACTTCTGCTTTCTGCTCAGTGTCCTGCTGACAGCCAGTGAGAGTGTACACAGCTCCAGGTCTCTCTGAGTCCTGTTTGCAATCAGAAGCATCTCGTTAACCCTTCAAGTGCCTCCTGAGTTCAGTTTACCTTCCAAGTGTCTCCTGAGTTCCGTTAACCCTTCAAGTGCCTCCTGAGTTCAGTTTACCTTCCAAGTGTCTCCTGAGTTCCGTTAACCCTTCAAGTGCCTCCTGAGTTCAGTTTACCTTCCAATTGTCTCCTGAGTTCCGTTAACCCTTCAAGTGCCTCCTGAGTTCCGTTAACCCTTCAAGTGCCTCCTGAGTTCAGTTTATCTTCCAAGTGTCTCCTGAGTTCTGTTAACCCTCCGAGTGTCTCCTGAGTTCTGTTAACCCTCCGAGTGCCTTCTGAGTTCAGTTCACGTTTCAAGTGTCTCCTAAGTTCTATTATTATTTCAAGCGTCTCCTGAGTACAGCTATATCCATCTGTTCCAGCAAGCGTCCTAATCTCCTTGGAGGCTCCTGATTGGGGGGCCGCGACCTGCTGGGTGGACGCAGCTAAGTCCAAATCCCCTTGCGGGGGTCCCTGGTGAAAACCGCCACTCAGTTAGACTCCGCGCCTCTGATTAGGAGTATAGCCAAACTCCTTGGAGACTCCTATGAGACGCCAGTATATTCGACCAGCAGTTCTTTCTCCACCATTGGCATCCGTGTCAGAATCCACGCCCCCAGTGGATCCACAACAATCCGTTGTGACACCGTAATTTGAATATTGGAGACAACTGTGCTCCATAATATAAATTGGTATTATTTTGTGGCCACACCACTTCACCATGAAGCCACTCCTCTATATTTTGGGCTTGAGCACCCACCAGCAAAAACATAAATCGGCACCTATGACTGTTGATGCTTAGGGTTGCCGAGTTAACATCCTATGATTTCAGGCTCCTTGACTTTGGCCATGTATTTATTCAGGCACTTACAGTAGCTCATTTCGAGTTTTAATATCAGTGGCTATGTGTATATACATATATTCATTTTGTGCTATTTCATTAATTATTATGCATTCAGTGTGTATGTATTTTTCTGCACAATTGTTCTCCGTACTTCTGCTCCTCAGTGGTTGTTTTTTTATCATGTGTGATAAGTATTTTTCTCCTTTCCCCTTCGTCCAGCAGGGGACACTGCAGTCTGGTAGACTATTGGGGATAGAGCTGGTGTACTGAGGAGTCGGCACTTGTAAAGTTTTACAGTGGCTGGCTCCTCCCCCCTCTATCCCCACCCAGACCTCAGTCTTAGAAAAAGTGCCCGAGGAGTCGGTCTCCTGGGCAATAGCTCCTGAGGGAGTTTAGGTTTTATTTTATCTTTCACTTTTATTTAATACTAGTTTTACACAGATAGTGACCAGGCAGACCTGCAAGAGGGTCTGCCTGTGCCGAGGATGCCTGGAGAGCACTGGTCGCCACCGCTTGCGGTGCACCTCCAGTATCCTAGCCACCGTAGTTTACTCCAGGGACCCGCCGCAGCTGCTTGCGGCTAGCGTTACGAGTCCGCCGGCTCGCCACCCCGCACTCCAGGACCAATGTGAGTAGCAAGCCAGGGCACGCAGCACGGAGGGAGCACTTGCAGAGCTGGCTACTGCCAGTCCCTGCAGCCTGCCGCTTTACTTTAAACGCTGCCATTGAAGACGCACAGCGGAGGGGAGTGGCCTAACTCCCTCAGGTCTTTCGCACTGACGCTGAGGTGCGGCGCGGGGTGACGACAGTGGGGGTGGAGTCAGCCTCTCTCTCTCTCTGCTGAAGGCGTCCAAAGTTCAGGCCTGGGCTCCTCCAGCTTCCTGCATTTTCTCTACACCACACCCTCCAACACTACAGTGTACTGTGAGTTGTTGCAGGTTTTTTTTGGGCTGCACTTTGGGGGGATTTTGGCTGTGGCTTCTCTACCCCTGTTCCCACCCAGGCCGCGCTATCCTGTAGGCTCTGTGTGTAGTTGGTGTGCTGTACCTATTGTGTGTTTGCGTGTGTGTGGCGTTTCCAATTAAAAGCAATATGGCAGGAAAGGCTGCAGCATCAAAGGCTGCATTAAAATTGTATGTTTGCAAACAGTGTAACGATCAATACACCCAACACATCAAGGATGTTTCCCTGTGTGCCAAGTGTTATGGGGATATACAGGCCCCTGTGGATGTGCATCCAGTGGACATCCAAACACATTCTCCTGCTCCCCAGACCCCAGCTGGGGCGGGGGACCCTTTGCAGACTGTCTTGGCGGGTTTGGCAGCGGAGCTGGCAGCGTCTTGCAGGGACAGAGAAGCACTTCAGGTGCAGGTCTCTAATTTGGCAGCAGCAGAGCCAGAATGGGCTCATTCTCTCATACAGTCAGTCAATGACTTAGCACAGTCTGTTTAAGGGCCTTCTACCTCTTCCCAGCCATCTGCGGTGAAGAGACCAATTTCCTCAGTGCTGCTCACAGACCCTGACTTAGATGACCCCGATCTAGAAGAGGGGGAATTTGTGCCTTCATTGCAACAGGCTATGCAAGAGGATGATACTGCTGAAGAAGTTTCTCAGGGGGTTGATGGCTTGATAAGAGTACTTATTTCCTAGAACGGCGCCCGCGATTTTGATTGTATTGATCGGGTCGGAAAAATTGCGTCCATCGCATGCCAACCAAATTGCATGCGATGCAATCAACCCGATATTTACATTGGAATCAATGTAAAATGGTCCGAGACCCGATTTTACATTGATTTCAATGTAAAAAGCCCCAAAACCCCCCATTTTAATAGAAAACCCCCCTTATGTTTTAAATGCCCCCCAATGTTAAAGCCACCCCAATATTGAAGCCAACCCGAAGCGTGGCAAGCGCAGCGAGCCCGCGAGGGGCGGCGGTACGCGTCCTCTGACCTTTTCATACCCCCACTATCCACGTCGGCGTGGAGTTGATTTTATAAAGTGTGGCGAGCTCAGCGAGGGGACGCGCATAACTTCACAGGTATACGCGTCCCCTTGCCACGCTTCGGGCTCGACATGGATAGTGGGGGTATGGAAAGGTCGGAGGACGCATACCGCCGCCGCTCGCCACGCTTCGGGTTGATGTCAATAGTGGGGTGGCGTTAACAATGGGGGGGGGCATTAACCATACTTTATAACCATACTCAATGAGAAATGGGCCATATTGGCCCATTTCCCATTGTCCCCTATGCAAAATCGCGTTGATCGCATCGCGGCCCATTATAATGGGCCGCGACCGACGCGATTTAACCCGATTTTGACTTGAAAAATAATTGAATCTTTATTCTCTATGGGAAAATCACGTTGATTGTGTCGGTCGCATCGCGGCCCATTATAATGGGCCGCGATGGACGCGATCAAAGCGATTTTCTCTTTCACCGGCAAATTAGCAGGTGATTGACAGAAAATCGGGTCCATTGCGTTGATTGTATGCCTTAAGTACCTTACACTTAAGGCATACAATCAATGAGACGGGCGCCGTGCTAGGAAATAAGTACAGAGCGGTCAAATCCACCTTGAATATAGCAGAGGATATTGTCCCGGAGCGGGTCTCCATTTTTGGGAGAGTTATAAGACAACCTTTGGTGTTTCCTGACTCTGAAGAGTTGGATAGGCATGGAAATCTCCGGATAGGAAGTTTCAACTGTCTAATAGGCTGAAGACACTTTATCCCTTTGCACCCAAGTCTAGGAGTAAATGGGAGAACACACCTCCCCCAGATGTTTCAGTGTCCCGCCTATCTAAACGTACCACCCTTCCAGTACCGGGGGGGGCGGTCTCCCTTAAGAAAGCTCCAGACAGGAGATTGGAGTCCACCCTTAAGTGCATTTACAGCACAGCAGGGGTCCTATTACGGCCGGCCTTAGCTTTTTCATGGGTGGCTAGGGCCATGCAAAAGTGGGCGGAATAACTGTCCATAGGCCTCCAGCAGAACACCCCTAGAGAGGAATTGGTTCCCTTACTGGGACATTTCTGAACTGGGGGCAAGAGCCTCCGCTTACTCTGTCTGAAGCCAAGATCAAGAAGGCTTCCCTATACAGGGGACTTGCTGTTTGGCGCAGAATTAGATAAGCTTATATCCCAAGCCACGGGGGGGGGGGGGGTAAGTCCTCCTTTTTGCCTTCCTCCCAGGTCCCTCCTTTCATTCCTTTCGAGGGTCCTTTACTTATACGGGAAGATCTAGAGGAGCTTTCTCCTCCTTCCGTGGTTGCAGAGGCAGAGGTGGTAGAGCCGCCGCCTCAACTTAACCCATTGCCAGAAAGCAGGACGCCAAGCTCACTGACAAGGTGGTGGCATGACGGTCTTCTGGCTCACTTGGGGGACCACAAAGTGGGCGCTCGCCTTCTGAGTTTCTCAGAAGAGTGGGCACTCGAGTGCAAGGATTCATGGGTCCAGCAAATCACCAAATGGAGTTTTCTCATTCTCCTCCAGAAAGGTTTTTTAGTACAGGACTTCCGCCAAAACAAGAGTCCAGCGCAGCTCTGTGCGCGGCCATTCAAAAACTCTTGGAGGCAGGGGTCATTCTGCCAGTTCCGGTGGGACAGAGAGGCCAGGGGTATTACTCCAGCCTTTTTGTTGTTCTTAAACCAGATGGAACAGTCAGGCCCATTTTGATTTTGAAGTATCTAAACGAGTACATTGTCTACAACAAATTCAAAATGGAGTCCATTCGGACAGTGATTGCAGGCTTAGAAACAAACAAATTTCTCCTGTCTTTGGACATAAGACGCCTTGCTGCATGTTCCTATTTGGGAGTCCCGCCAAAAATTTCTCCGGTTTGTGGTAAGACACCAACACTTTCAATTCAGGGCCCTTCCCTTTGGCCTGTCCTCAGCGCCAAGAATATTTACCAAAATCATGGCCTGTATGGTGTCTGCTCTCCGCCTCCAGGGGGTCGTCATAGTACCCTATTTGGATGACTTGCTCCTAAAGGCCCCATCCAGAGAAAAGTTGCAGCAGGATGCTCTCTTGACTTGCCAGTTTCTTCTGAAGATGGGGTGGATTATCAACTTCCCAAAATCCCAGCTTCTCCCATCTCAAAGGCTGGTCTTCTTCGGGCTGGTCTTTGACACGAGGCTGGAAAGGATTTTCTTGCCTCTGGACAAGGTGGTGACCTTGCAGGGGGTTGTGAGACAAATTCTGCAGCCTCCAAGGGACTCCACCGACCTGTGCACTCGTCTTCTAGGCCTCATGGTTGCTGCCTTCGAGGCGATTCGTTTTGGGCTTTTCCATACACGCTCTTTTCAGTGGTGTCACTTTGGACAGTGGTCAGGGTCACACCACACCATACACAGGAAGATTGTCTTATCCAGAATGGCTTGCCAGTCCCTTCAGTGGTGGCTGTGCACACAAAACCTCCTTCAGGGGAGGAGCTTCAGAGTGCGCACATGGACGATTTTGACAACAGAGGCTGACTTTCTAAGTCGACAGGACTTCCACCCCGGGGAATGGGCTCTCCATCCGGAGGTCTTCCCATTACTGGTCCGAAGATGGGGAAAGCCTCAAATAGATTTGATGACGTCCAGGCTGAACAACCAGGTACCCCTTTATTGCTCCAGGTCCAGGGATCCAGCAGTGGTGGCGGTGGACGCCCTATCAATTTGGTGGGACTTTTCACTGGCCTACCTGTTCCCACCGTTCCCTCTAATTCCGAAGGTAAAAAGAGGGTCCGGTTCGGTGATCCTGATTGCTCCGGATATGCCGAGGAGAGCCTGGTTCTCGGATCTCCGCATTCTCCTGGCAGCTCCTCCCTTCCGACTTCCACTCTGTCTAGATCTACTTCTACAAGGTCCGTTCGCTTACCCCAGCTTACCTCGGCTGCGTTTGACGGCCTAGCTGTTGAGGCCGACCTCCTCAAGCGCAGGGGGATCCCACTGGCAGTGATCCCCACTATGATGAGTGATCTGGCGGGCAGATATCAAGTGGTGTGAATCAAGGAAATGTCCAAAGGCGGTTTTCAGTCTTCCCCATTTGTTGGAGTTTCTGCAGGTAGGCCTTGCAGCCGGTCTCCAATTAGGATCCCTTAAAGAGCAAGTGTCTGCTCTTTCCGTCTTCTTCCGCAGAAGGCTTGCTTTGATCCCGGAGGTTCAGACGTTCCTGAAAGGAGTTTTGCACCTTCAGTCTCCTTTTGTTCCTCCTGTGGAGCCTTGGGACCTGTTATTGGTGCTCCGTTTTCTTCAATCAGATGTGTTTGAACCTCTACAGTCAGTGGACCTAAAGTTCCTAACCTGGAAGACTTCCATGCTTTTGGCCCTGGCCTCTGCACGGAGGGTCTCAGAACTAGGAGCTCTGTCCTGTCGCCCCCCTTTTCTCATATTTCATGCAGATAGGGCGGAGCTAAGGATGAATAAAGATTTTCTTCCTAAGGCGGTTACCAAAACTAATGTCGATCAACCGATTGTGGTGCCGGCTTTCACAGAAGGGTCCAGTTCTTTGGACGTGGTTCGAGCCTTACAGATTTATGTTTCCAGGACTGAGTCTATTCGGAAATCGGACTGCCTGTTTGTGCTGTACGGAGCCGAGAAAAGAGGTTGGCCAGCGTCGAAACAGTCGTTGGCGCGTTGGCTGTTTCACTATTCGAGAGGCATATTTTCATGTTCAGAAGCGTCCCCCTTCGGGGATTTCGGCTCATTCCACCAGATCAGTTTGTACCTCTTGGGCAATTTCTAGAGGTGTTTCCATGTCTCAAGTTAGTAGAGCAGCCACTTGGTCCAGCTCTAATACCTTTTTGCGATTTTATAAGTTTGACACGTTTGCCAGCTCTGCGGCTTTGTTTGGCAGGGCAGTTCTGCGGGAGTCGCTCCGCTCTCATCCCCCCCCCCCCGGGAGTAAATGCTTTGGTATGGTCCCCAATAGTCTACCAGACTGCAGTGTCCCCTGCTGGACGGAGGGGAAATGAGGAATTTGGTACTTACCAATAATTCTCTTTCTCCGAGGCAGCAGGGGACACTGCACGCCCGCCCAGCGTCTGGTCTCCTGCCATGTTGTTCATAAAAGTTCAAGTTATGTGTGATGTTTTATGTTGAGGTTATGCAATTGTTATCCTTCTCCCTCTACTAATGTCTGTCTCTCTCCTCTCGGACACAGTTTTTCTAAGACTGAGGTCTGGGTGGGGATAGAGGGGGGGGAGGAGCCAGCCACTGTAAAACTTTAGAAGTGCCGACTCCTCAGTACACCAGCTCTATCCCCAATAGTCTACCAGACTGCAGTATCCCCTGCTGACTCGGAGAAAGAGAATTATCGGTAAGTAACAAATTCCTCTTTTCTCACATAGCACCATTTAGCACTTCATACAATGACCGATCCTGCCCGGGGCTCTAGACGCTAAGCCTGTTTCTTAGCAAGGGATCACTTCAGCGACGAAGTCAGCCAGACATGCGTCACAGGGGACTTCCTGCTGGGACATGCGGCACGGAGGTGGGAGGCGGTCTTAACCCCTTATATCAAGTATAAAAGGTATCGTACTATGCACTGAAATTTTGTATGCTGTAAGCCTGACGATGGGGACCGATTGGCCCCAAAAACTTAGCTAAATAAAATTGTGTTGCACTAAACCCTGTAGTGCCGGGCTTTGGATCGTCTCAGCCTATGTCGGAGTCCCCATACCTGCTGGTCCCATAGTAATATAGTGCATTGAAAACCTTATTTGGTTTTAATGATCAGTCAATACTGTACATGATTTTTCCATTTGTAGAGAACCCTGACTTTTCATATTGAGCACTATTCTTTGTTTTCTATTTTCTCCTGGTTCGTCCGTTGCTGCTTGGCTACATTGTTTGTAAATGACACAAAATCAGAACTGCTGGGAAACATTCCTAATGGGCCTGCAGTCAACCCGTTAATGGCTGAAAGCATGCTAATTGCTGGATGGCTGATAGCACATGAAGAGACATCACGGGCAGATATGATTTTCTTAACTTAAGTAGGGGCCCCAGTGCATTGCTTTACACTGGGCCCAAAATGCTGTTAAGACAACACTGCCCCCTATTACTCAGTAGTGGTTATTTACTAAGATGGGAGTTCTACTGAAGATGGGATGTTGCTATGGGCAACCAGTGGGGATGTGTGCAAATACTTTACTGGGGCAATGTGTGCATATACTCTATGGGGGGATGTATGCATTTACTCTATTGGGGGGATGTGTGCATATATTTTATTGGGGGTATGTATGCACTTACTCTATTGGGGGGGATGTTGTGTGCATTTACTCTATTGGGGGGATGTGTGCATATACTATAAAAAAAACAAAAAAAAAAAAAACACTTATATCGCCACCCGACACCCAGGTGAATAAAAAGATAACCAGAGAAAATGACCAAGTTTAGGCGACTATTAAAAAGTGTGAAAATTATCACCAAACATTTGAATAGGAATACCAATGAAAATGACTGTGATATAAAAGATGTTGAAAAAGAGTGTCAACTTTCAAAAGACGGGGAAGAATTTAATATCACACTAATATCATGACATATAAAAGTTGTGAAAAAGGGAGAATAGGCATGAAAAAGGTAACAAAACAACAACTGAATAACCAACCAAATCTCTCTTCCCTTATCTTTCTAAAGGTGCATACACACAGGCATTTATCGCTGGCAATATGGTCACTGAGCGACCATATTGCCAGCGATTGGACTGTGCACCGGCGATAAATCGCCAGGTGCGTGCTCCAGTTTTTAGTTTAGCCCCCTTATGATCGCTGGTCGCAGCAGCTTGCTCCTGCGACCAGCTGATTCCCTCTGCGGCTCCCCTGGCAGAGGTTCCCTTTCATCAGCGACCATCTCTGGTCACTGATGAAAAGGAGACACCGAGCAATATATTGCTGAGCAATATATCACCCCCGTGTGTACACAGCTTTAGCATTCCATTTTATTTTATCTTTCTTGTATTTTTGTTGGACATCCTCACCTTTTCTCCTTTACCTTTTCTCCTTTACCCAGTGTTTTTCTATGCGTGTGTGTGACTTGTGCATCCCTATGTACCTTTTCAATTTTTGTTTATACTGTGACACTTTTTTGGTTGCTGATAATGGTGTGATCTTGCTATTGTTTGATTTTAAGGAGTGTCTGTTTTCATCATGATGTAGTATGTGAAATAGCAGAAGTGTTGCCGTATTCACTCATGGAAAATATTTCTGATCCTTGTAAATATTAACTGTCTTCACATAGAATAGATTGAATTCACATTTGATCTATTTAATGTTCTTTTTTTTTCCGACTTTTTCCATAAGTCTGGGAAGACTTGGATCCCCTTTTTCGCGAAAACGCTGCGCTAATTCACAAATTTAGTGACTGTTTCTGCGAATGTAGATTCGGCATTGCAAAGAACCAAATCTGCAGTGACGGATACATTCTGGACAGTTACGGTGCTAGGGCGTTCAGCGCTCTCCTGCAAATGATAAATTTGCGCCCAACCTAGCTTTACAAAGGACAGCGCACACCAAAAGAAAAACGTGTGATCTCACAAGCAAGGGGAATGGCCACACAATAGTACTCCCACTCCAATTACACCACATAGTAGCACAATATTATTCACCTTACACAGCTGTAACTAGCCATTTTGGTGCCATGAGTTAAAAAACAGGGAGAATTTGCGCTGTAGGAGCGCGCAAAAATGTAGGAGAGTGGCTTCATGGGGAAGGGGCACATGCCTGCGGCACGCAGGCTGTCCCTCTATGCTATCAACAAATGTTGGGAGGTATGCAGGTGTAGGAATGCATCTGCGCATGCACAGAGACACAACATTGGTCCCCCCGTGCGAACAGATGTAAATAACCCCCTGGGTGACATTTAATAGGATGCGAGTTTTAGTAAAATTTCAAAATCGCACCTTATTGTATTCAATGGGATGTGCCCAAAAAGTGCGGTGAGGTGTGAAGAGATGCGATGCGAGTTTATGACACAGTATTGTGCGATTTCCGGTCATGCAGGTCATGTGCGATTTTCTGACCAACTGGAATACAAATTACAACACTGCCTCCACATGCCAAACAACCCCCTAACCTATTGGTTCACCTAAGTCCCCTACACTTTGCATCACACCCCCTATATAAAGAGGCACAGGCACCATTTTGACATTTGAAGGGTAGTAAGGTGAGGAGAATTGATAGAAGAGGAGGAGTGACAGTGAGTGCAGGTGGCAGAGGCAGCAGTGGGCCAGTTACAGGTAGCAGCAGTGCCAGAGGAGCCAGGGGGAGAGGCAGCAGAGGAACACTAAGTGCCAGCAGAGTGAGAGGGAGAGGCAGCACATTGCCAGCCAGCATGGTCACAACTAGGCCTGGGACAGGGCGGACCCCGGAGTAGCAGGCAAAGCAGGAGGAGGTGTAGGACCCTCTTGCCTCCCCATCTCATCCCCTCACACAGGAGGACCTGTTCAGCACACAGTCAGAGGAGGAGCTGCAGGAGGGCCACATCTCTGAGGTCGACTGGCCTGAGGTAGAGGAATATGGAGGTGAGGAGGAGGAGGGTGATGCTGCCTTGGAGGAGGAGGGGGGCATGGCCGCAGAGGAGGTTGAGGAGGAGCCAGAAAGTGCCCGCACCCAAAGAGGAAAATCCGGCCCTTGTCCGCGCCATAGTGCCCGTATTTGAAAGGCTGCTGGGGAAGCACAACAACAGAACCACTGCACAGCGGAAGAGGGCCATGAGGGAATCCATCACTGGCGCAGTAAATGCTGTTAGAAGCCACAAAAGTAGTATCTGAAATGCTAAAAAAAAGGTTTAATGACATCAAAAGGCTACTTAAAGCCAGGATGGCGAAAGAAATTAAAGAGGCCAGCCGCACTGGAGGAGGCACCACCCAACCGGTCACATATACATCATATGAGAGGCAACTCAAAAGAATAATCCCACCAGAGGTCCTTCCTGGGCTCCATGTTGCCGACACTGATAGGCCGCCAACGCCACCCAAGCTGGTAAGTGTTCACACATTTTCATGTACATCAACCATTGCAATGTTTTAGAACTGTAATGCTCTCTTGTAATGTTAGCATAGCAATAGTGCTGCTGTGGAACTACATATCCCAGCAAGGTTAACTTATGTAAATGTAATCATAAATTGCAGTTGTTGGTGATGCTGGGTCATGTAGTTCTACACCTGCTGGTATTGGTCAAATGCCTAGCAAATTATGTTACAGGTTCAAATTGGTCAGGCCCCAAACATAGTTTTAATTCTGTAATAGCAAAAATGCCTCCATAGAGCATTATTTCATGCATTTTTTTTTTTTTATCATTTGTGCCCCAGGGAAAAAATAAATAAAAACATGTTCTGATGCATGCTGGAAAGAAATGCTGTCCATGCAATATTTGTAACGTCTGTCCACCATTTTGTTTGCGGATCATCATTCCCGAAGTGCTCACGCACTGTACACAGGCCGAGGCATATTTCCGGATTCAGAGGCTGCATGTAAGCAAAATGAATGGAAAACCATTACACATAAAGTACACCCACCCATGTACCATGCACAATAGGCTACACTACAATCTACTCCAGCACCCTACTGTAAACCAAATATAAGTTCAATGTCAACTACATTGTTCAAAGAACTTTATGAAGCATGTTTATATATTAATACATGCTCATTGAACCAGTGTCATATTGGGTAATGGCAGATAAAATAGCACATTAAAGTGCTGCCAGATATGCTGGCCATGCCATGGACTCATTGCTACCCACTACATAGCAACAGATATTAATTTAATGTGAAACACCCATCAGACAAATAAAAAATCATAGCATTAAATTATTTGCAGGGGTATATGTGTTACTGAACAGTACCCATTGTTATGTGGCATAACCCAAAACACACCTTAAATGCAATATGACACATACTGCACAATTATGGTGGAATACTTACCCATTTCTCATTTTCAACAGGATCATCACAACTAGTGGTGCAACCATCAGACACAACAGAGATGATGGAAGAAGATACCAAAATTATTCTTAAAAATAAATTATTATAAATTATTCTTATAAATGCATTAGGTGCAGCTACATCCACAATTAGCAGTGTGTCAATTACATCACTGAGTGGCTCACCAACTTCACCCCCACGTAGGAGTGGGAAGCGGTCATCTATTAGAATGAACTTAGGTCTACAGTCATTAGGTCGACCCCACTAGGTCGACTGGCAGGAAGGTCGACCTGACTTAAAGTCGACATGGGCCAAGGTCGACATTACTTAAGGTCGAATTTGCATAAAGGTCAACATGAGGAAGGTCGACTGGTCATAAGGTCGACATGGGTTTTTTCACTGTTTTTTGAGCCGACATGTGCCGACAGGCGGTATTTCATGCCCTACCATCCACTAGGGCGTGGTGGGAGAATAAAATAGTGTGCCGAGCGCAGCGAGGCACCGTGCCCGAAGCATTGCGAGCGATGCGAGGGTCCGATTCTCATTGCCAACTGTGTCCATGTCGACTGTGTCGACATTCGGATCAAAAAACAGTGAAAAACCCATGTCGACCTTATGACCAGTCGACCTTCCTCATGTCGACCTTTATGCAAATTCGACCTTAAATCATGTCGACCTTGGCCCATGTCGACCTTAAGTCAGGTCGACCTTCCTGCCAGTCGACCTAGTGGGGTCGACCTAATGACTGTAGACCTAAGTTCATTCTGACAGATGTACCGCTTCCGTAGGAGTGTGCAAACCAGGGGTGTCCTGGGGTCAGGGGCGAAGTGGGGATGTGCGTGTACACAGGTTCCAAAACAATGATTGTGAAAGTTGCAAATGTGTATTTTTATTATACTACAGTTTTGGAATGCATAATGTGTTCTTAACAATTTATGGAGCAGTAATTGCACAAAACCAGCATTTATTACATTAGTAAAGACGTTCCTTTACAGTAAAATGTGTCTGTGGTTATTCTCCATCGTAATGATTTGGGTAATTCAACTTAAATGGTGTAATCCACTATGGTACTGCGCAGTTAGGATGTTAAAATATATTGGTGTTTTAGGTCATTTTTTAAATTGCCATACGGTATTGTAAAAATGTACTTACCAGCATGTCATCACCAAGGGATACCTCAAGTTAAGCAGGTTCTTTCATTGGGCTCTGACTACTCCCCTAAATATTGGTGATAATGTATGGTAAATGGTTTATGGTATGTAAACACACTTACACCAAAGGTACATGGTATGATGGTTTAGAAATGCAATTACCTGAGAAATACTGTAGCGCATTATGATCTCGCTACGCATCAGATCCCCCCTCCGCGTACCCCTAACTACCGTAGGTTGGGTGGTTTCACCTTCCTGCATGACTGCTGCATTGCCATCCTCCACATAATGTGGTTGTAACATGCAGCAAGCCTGGACAATCAGCACTACTTTTGCTGGGTGGTAAAGCAGTATACCAGATGATCTGTCCAAACACCTGAAACGACTTTTCAGCACCCCGAAGGTGCGTTCCACAACATTGCAGGTGGCAACATGTGAGTTATAGAGGTGCAAGTGCAGGGCCTTCTGGGTATCACAGAGGTGTCATGAGCCAGGGGAGACACCCATATCCTGAGTCGCCTTTACAGAAAAAATGAGGTCAGTACAGTATATGGTAACATATGTCCATTTGTTTTAAATGACCAATGGCCAAAACACCGATATTTAAGTATGGTAAAAGAGAGGGACTGATTACACCTATATATTGGACAAATCAGAAGACACAACACACTAAAGTGCCACTTCAGAGTTAAAAAAAACCTGCACTATAGTAAAGGGTACACTTACTGTTGGTAATTAGTGGTTTTAAAAACAAGCATACCCATATTTTAGCCAGACTGACAGGGTCAGATACATTTCTGGGTAAACTTTACACACTATTCACACACTACACAGGAGTGCAATAAATGTTTAGTATGTAAATGAACACAGTAGCACTATACATAGTGGCCAATCATTTACAAAAATTAAAATGTACTTACCAAGTAGCCAGCCCTCCGGCATTTGGTGGTCCTGGAATCGGTCCCAGAGGGCCGAGTGACGCAGAATATAGGCACCATGGCAGTTCCCTGGGTAACCTGCAACCATACTGAGTATTTTGAGGTTGGTATCACATACCACCTGCACGTTAAGAGACATAGATGTGTCCCCTCACGTGCGATGCCTGAAGCCCAATGTGGCTGCAATCTATGGCCCCCCAGCACATTTGAGCATGCTGAGAGCCGATAGAAAGCCACCTTAAGGTCCTGCCACTCGGACTCACAACGTGGGAATCTGATTTACGTGCAACACAACTTCTTAAAGCAAGTAACACTTGAGTTAAATGCTTAGAGAAAGTGGCTTGTGAGACCCTCAACGACCATGAGGTCACAGTCTGAGTGGAGCCTGTGGCCAAGTAGAGGGCACACATTAATTTCTGCAGCCCAGACACTGCATAGTTTGCACCCCCATAAGGGTCCAAATCATCTCTCACCTGCTCATATAAGTTCAAAAGGTTAGTGAGGTTCAGCCTAAACATCCCCACAACCTGTTGATCAGAGAGGGAGTCCAGATCCGGCCTAGCATGATAACTACGTGAAGCACGCATTAGTCGGGGTACCTGGATCTGGCGCGCAGCAGCCTCCCTCCTCCTGCACAGCTCCTCCAAACAACCAAAGTCACAAACAGCCAGCTAGACAATACTCTGCACAATCTCCTTCTCTCAAACCCTCACAGGTTTTCTTTAATGATGTTTGGGTATATGTAGGTATATGTATTTTATGAATAAAATTGTGGACACCTGTGTGAAAATTAACCATTTCTGCATTTGTACAGAAATGCGAATTCCGTTAGCACATTCCATTCAATAAGTGATTTGTATACTTTTAAATGCAAATCTAGATGCGAAAAAAATGTGAATTGAAAGCGTCAAGTGAAAAAGTGTGATTTATTGCACAAAATGTGCGATTTACATGACTATTAAGTAAGCGGTTTTGCCAAAATGTGCAAAAACGCCATTTTATTGCCAAAATATCGCACAAATTCAACTAGCACATCCTATTAAATGTCACCCACATGTGTATAAGGAGCGCAACTACTGTGGGCATTGTGGGGGTTATTTTGGTTCACTTTTTCTGACAAATTCCTTCTTAGATGGACAAAACCATGTGCACTGCAGAGGGACAGATGTAAAATTTGCAGAGAGAATTAGATTTGGATGAGTTATTTTGTTTCTGTCCAGGGAAAATAGGCACTGCTTTATTTTTACACTGCATTATAGATCTCAATTTGAAGTAAAACCCCACCCAAATCTAACTCTCCCTGCACAAGTAACATCTGCCCCACCTGCAGTGCACAGGGTTTTGTCCATCTAGGCCCATACGCACTTGAAGATTTTCATTTCAAAAGACTTTGCCAAATTCTTTGATAGATATATCTGTCACCAAAGTAGTGCGTACACACTGATCTATTTTCCCAAAAGAGCAAGAGATGTTCAGGAGGTGAAAGACTTTGCTGAAAATCTTTCATGTAAAAGGCTATTTACATAATGGGCTGGGTTTGATTTCCAAGGGTGGGAGAAGGGGCCATATTATTCTGTGCATTTCTGTTTTTGGGTCCTGTTTCAGAATTGATCGCTGGGTGGAGTATATTCGGAGAAATGCGATTTTGCATGCGATATCAAACGCAATTTAATACCTCTTTATTTCCCGACTATCCACTACGGCGTGGAGCTGAATTTATATAGTGTGGCGAGCGCAGCGAGCCACTGAGCCCGAAGCGTGGCGAGCGGACACGGAATATGGTACTTGTGTCGTTTGACGGCGACACCTGATATCGCATTCCGTGTCCCCTTGCGGCGCTCGCTACGCTCGCCACGCTTCGGGCTCGGTGTCTCGCTGGGCTTGCCACACTATATAAAATCAACTCCACGCCACAGCGGATAGTGGGGATATGAACAGGTATTAAATCGCATGCGATATCGCATGTGATATCGCATGCGATTTAGTGGCGCCGTGAAACTACACAAGTACCCGCCGGTCTATTGGATTATGTGTGTACGCAGCACGGGCTGAAAGATTAGCCACTTTCAGCCCGCGTGCCGCCCCGCCGCCTCCCCCTGCTCCCTCCCCCCTCCCCCAGCATGCACCTAAATTCCGGCTACAGTACCCCTCCGAATGGCCGCAATTTCGTCAGGGTGCTGGGCACCCCTCCGCCCGCAGGTCCTTCTGGCCACACGCCCACCTGACATGTCTGCCTGGCTGCCCCCGCACCCCCGCAGCAGCTTCCAGGGTCCCCAGCTGCCTCCTCATATGTTAAAAAAAAAAGCAGTTGTTAAAACTTTTATAAAATGAGACCACTGCCACCAATGTGAGATTGCCCACAAGTGTATTTATATTATATATATATATATATATATATAATATCTATATAGATATATATATATATATATAGATATATCTATATATAATATATCTATATATATATATTTATTATCTATAAATATAATATATATATTATATTTATAGATAATAAATATATATAGATATATAGATATATATATAGATATATATATATATATATATATATATACATATATAGATATATTATATATAGATATATATATATATATCTATATATATCTATATATATATATCTATAATATAAATACACTTGTGGGCAATCTCACATTGGGCAGCTGGGGACCTTGGAAGCTGCTGCGGGGGTGCGGGGGCAGCCAGGCAGACATGACCGTGGAAGAATGGGAGGAGCTGCCGGCGGAGGGGTGCCCAGCAGCTAGACGAAATTGCGGGCATTAGGAGGAGTACTGTAGCCGCCCGGAATACAGGTGCGTGCTGGGGGAGGAAGCAGGGGGAGGCGGCGGGGCGGTACGCAGGCTCAAAGTGGCTAATCTTTAGCCCGGCAGCCCGGCGTACACACACAGAGATGATGGCTGAATAAATCAGCCATCATCTCTGGCATGCTGGTAAAACCAGCAGATTAGAGACTTTGACAGCGATGATGCGGGAGCGCGCATCATCGCTAGTCTGCAATCTGGGAGGCATACACACTAGGCGATTTTCAGCGGAAAATCGCTCAAAACTGCTGTTTTGACCGATTTTCAGGTGAAAATCGTCAAGTGTGTATGGACCTTTAGCGATGATGGCTAAAAAAGCAGCCATCATCGCTAGATGTGCTGGTAAAACCAGCAGACTGCCCACCTCGGTAGCGATGATGCAGGAACGCGCATCATCGCTAGTCGGGGATCTCTGGCCCATACACACTAGGAGATTTTGAGCTGAAAGTCGGTCAAAACACCCGTTTTGAACGATTTTCAGCTCAAATTCGTCAAGTGTGTATGGGCCTTAAGAAGGAATTTGTCAGAAAGAGTGAACCAAAATAACCCCCTATTTATTAACAGTTTCTTATATAGCGCATACATATTCCGCAGCGCTTTACAGAGGATATTTGAACATTCACATTAGTCCCTGCCCCAGTGGAGCTTACAATCTATATTCCCTACCACATGTACACGGACACACAGACATTCTAGGGTTAATTTGTTGGGAGCCAATTAGCCTTCCAGTATATTTTTGGATTGTGGGAGGAAACCGGAGTACCCGGAGGAAACCCACGCAAGTACAGGGAGAATAAACTCTGCACAGTTAGAGCCATGGTAGGAATCGAACCCATGACCTCAGTACTGTGAGGCAGTAATGCTAACCATTACACCATCCGTACTGCCCTATGTGTGTGGGCATTATGGGCCAGATGTATCAAGCTTCAAAAAGTGATAAAATGTAGAATGATAAACAACCAGCCAGGACGAGATCTATGGCAGCTTGGAGGCTAGATATACCTACACTCCCGGGCTGTGGGGAGGTCTTGAAGCACTGCCAACAGTCTATGACATACCTTCATTCAGTGGCCCTCCAGGAGGTACACTGGAAGGTCTTAAACAGAGCATATGTAGCTCCGATACAAAGGGTGCACATGATTCCCGGGGAAGATGACTCCTGCATTAAATGTGGACAAAAAAGAGCCACCTTTTTTCATAACTTATGGCGGTGCGGCAAGATCGCCACATACTGGAACAAGCTGTTTGTATTTATAAACGATACCTTCCACCTGACACTAACAAAAAATCCCACGGCCTGTTTGCTACTAGAAATGGAGGGATGGGACTGGGGGGGAAAAAAGAAAACATTGCTGCCAGTAGTGACAACAATACTAGGCATAGCAAAGAAGTTAGTGATGAAGCACTGGATAAAAAAAACATCCCCGTCCATAGTGGAGACAAAAAATACTATATTAAACAACCTCTATATGGAAAGACAAGCCACAGTACCAGATATTGAATCGGGGGTGCTGAGATTTTACAAAAAATGGGGGCCATATATCGAAACCTTGCCTAGTGATTCTCAATCACAGATATTACGTCTATACGAAAACACCTCTTGGTTCCTGATCCGCCAACTGAGCTGATATTGCATGCCCCTTGGAAGAAGCTCTAGAATAACATAAATCTGATTTCACAAGACCACAAATCACAGCCGATACCATGCCTCTCAGGAAGTTCAGATACAGTGGCCCCATTACCTACCCTTCCCCATGCTTTCCCCTTGTCTCGTATAATATTTTATGTTTATGTATGTATTTAACTATTGTTTACTGTGATATTGAAAATGTTGAAAATATTGGTCACCCTGCGTGGTAAATTGTTGTCAAACAAGGAATGTGTTATCGCCTTGATATTAATATGTACTACTGTGACCTTTACAATAAAACGTGTTTAAAAAAAAAAAAAAAAAAAAAAACAACCAGCCAATCAGCTCCTACCTGCCATGTCACAGGCTGGGTTTGAAAAATGACAGGTAGCAGCTGATTGGCTGATTGTTTATCACTCTTCAATTTACCACTTTTGAAGCTTGATACATCTGGCCCTTAATGTGTAAGCATAGCTACTACTGTGGGCATTATGTGTATAAGGAGCGCTACTACTAATGTGCACATTTTGTGTATATGGGGTGCTACTACTGTGAGCATTATGTATGTACGGAGCACTTGTATTCTGGGCATTGTGTATAAGAGTAACTACTGTGACACATAAGCCCATACTTGCCTACCTGACCCTCCATGCGAGAGAAAATGCTCTGCTCCTGGGCTTCCCTGGTAATGTATGATTGCCATCACATACCACCCAACATTACCCTCTCCAGGAGGGACACATTGCTCTGCTCCTGCACTTCCCTCCTAATGTATGATTGCAATCACTTGTGTTGAAGCACCTTTCTTAGAAATTAACTAGCTCACCACAGGTGATGGCAATCCTACATTACCAAGGAAGTCCAGGAACAGAGCATTTTCTCCTGCATGGAGAGGGTCAGGTATGCAAGTATGCATAAGCCTTATTCAGATCTGATCGTAATACATATTTGGGTACTCTTTACCTAGCACGGCGGCCATCGCATGCACTAAAAAAACGGGTGCGACGCGATGCCCGCGATTTCCCATAGGGATCAATGTTAAAAGTGTCAATGGACGCGATTTTTGTGTTCAATGCCTCAATGCACGCGATTTTTCCATAGGAAACAATGTTAAATGGGCCACAGAGCCCTAATAGTCCCCCTGAAGTCTGAAATGTCCCCCACAATTCTTAACGCCACCCCACGATCAACGTGAACCCGAAGCGTGGCGAGCGCAGCGAGCCCGCGAGGGTCGGCGGTACGCGTCCTCCGACCTTTTCATACCCCCACTATCCACGTCGGCGTGGAGTTGAGAATAGAATAGTGTGGCGAGCGCAGCGAGCCACCGAGCCCGAAGCGTGGCGAGCACACGCGGATACCTTCACAGGTAAACGCGTCCCTTCGCGGGCTTCACAGGTATCCGCGTCCCCTCGCGGGGCGCGCTGCGCTCGCCACGCTTCGGGCTCAGTGGCTCGCTGCGCTCGCCACACTATTCTATTCTCAACTCCACGCCGACGTGGATAGTGGGGGTATGAAAAGGTCGGAGGACGCGTACCGCCGCCCCTCGCGGGCTCGCTGCGCTCGCCACGCTTCGGGTTCACGTTGATCGTGGGGTGGCATTAAGAATTGTGGGGGACATTTCAGACTTCAGGGGGACTATTAGGGCTCTGTGGCCCATTTAACATTGTTTCCTATGGAAAAATCGCGGGCATTGAGGCATTGAACACAAAAATCGCCACCATTGACACTTTTAACATTGATCCCTATGGGAAATCGCAGGCATCGCGTCGCACCCGTTTTTTTAGTGCATGCGATGGCCGCAATTTTTTACCCCCGATGACCGATCGCGGGCGCCGTGCTAGGTAAAGAGTACCCATATTTGTCCTCAAAATGGGCAAAACCATGTGCACTGCAGGTGGGGCAGATGTAACATGTGCAGATAAATAGGAGAACACTGTGGATTCGAAATCATTTAACTAATTATTAGCACATCAATAAATTGTAAATGATGTATATTATTTATCAAATAAAGCAATGTTGTACCATGCATAGTATTCCATTATAATAACTCTTAATTTGCTTTCTCATTTCCTTTGATTAAAATAAAATAGTCGCATAGAAACAGTATCGCGCTTCTTTCTATGTCGCTATATAAGTTTTTAATTATTGTAACTTTAAGTAGTAGTAGTTTTACTGTATAAAAAAATGACGCCAATTGGGAACAGTAGCTGTTCCTGGCGGATACTTAATGCCCATCCCGGGGGTGCACTGCGCATGTACAGCACAGCGGCGTAGCCAAAGGAACTCTCTCCACAGAAAGGAAAGAAGGATTCACGGACGGAGTTTACGTATAACACATGGCACCCGGACGCCGGATATAGGGAGGTTACGTAGAATGCGTAGTGAGCACTAAGGAGATTGAGCTGCTGGAAATGAGACGTGAGGCGGCATGAGGTTGCCGGAGAGTCCGGGGTTGCTCGGAGTTACAGGCCTGGTACCCGATTAGGTGAGAAGGGGCTGTTCTATTTCGTGACAGATACCGTGAAATGGAAAATATAGGGGACTTCTCACAATACATGGAGTGTGTACATCATTCCAGTGTTTATTAGGAGACACTTAAGCGTCTAGCCATAATGCATGGGGCTATAGTATACACAAGTTTGTAACGCAGTCTCTATGTCGCTACAAAAGATACACACAGAAATGCAAATTTTTACAGTCAGAAATAGTATATAACTTCCATAACCCCTCAGAGACTGTCAGACGCAAAACGCCAGAATAAGGAGATTATATAGCCTGTTACTCATTGCTGTGGTTTGTCACAGTGCGTTAATGGAGATACAATGCAGCCATAAACACTGTACACAACAACACTACATTAAGCTGTGCTACCCAGCTATGCTGCTACAGGGTATAAGACAATTATGAGTTGTTCCCTTTCTAGTCGTGAGTACAGACATGCATTGGATTTCTGCATTGCCAATAGTTGGGGTCTCTCTAGTTTAGAACTTAAGGGAAAAAGCAACAAATCATAAAACTTGTATTTATTATGGTTTCATATTTCATTGTATTTTAAATGTTTTAGCTATAAATAATACCCATTCCAGACCGCAAAATGCAGGGTCGCATCGGGACTTTGAAATGGTTCAGTCCCGGTGTGACCCTGCATTTTGGTCTGTTCAGACCTTCTCAGTAAACTGGCAGTATTGCTGGTTCGCTGATGTCATCTGGGGGCACGGCGGAGCATCATTGGGGGTGGGGGAGGAGGCAGCGCTTTCTCCAGGCACTGCCTCCTCCATTTATGTAAATGGGAAACGGGTCGCTCGACCCGATTATCCCGTTCACACATAGCAACGAACTGGTAAGAACCCCTTTTTTTACCAGTTCGTATTGCCATGTTACCGGTTTACGGGATCCGGTAGCCCCTTTCACATCGCATTATTTACCAAGCCGAACCGGTATGAACCCAGTAATTAGGTGCGATGTGAAAGGGGTATAAGATTCCACTTCCTGCCAGTGAATATGCTCTAGTGTTTAATAGGTAAAAGCCCAGTATTCTGGTAAAATGGGTGTTAGCAGGGTCATCTTTGCAAATTAAAATTGAACAATTTAGCAAACCTATTACAGTTCATTAATGAAATTTACATATTACTGTTTTACAAATCAGCTATATCAAGGTGTGACTAGATAATAGATTTCAGTATATTTTCCCTGATGTGTATCAATGTTTACAGGTACAGTGCTTTCGATAAGATGCTGTTTCTGTGAATTATTTCCCAGATTATTGGAGGAATCTTTAACATTTTCCTCACCTTTTGTTGCACAGTACTATAGCTTAGGGCCTACAGAACTTCAGACCTGGTCACTGCTGTGAGAATTGGCAGCGGCCAGTGATTAGATAGGTGGTCGCCCTACTAGAGTAATGGTGTGTACACACAGTCGACATGCTGCCGTGCGATGCGAGTCCCGATGCGATCTTATGGCAGTGTAAGACCTGACTTAAAGTCGACATGGGCCAAGGTCGACATTACTTAAGGTCGAATTTGCATAAAGGTCAACATGAGGAAGGTCGACTGGTCATAAGGTCGACATGGGTTTTTTCACTGTTTTTTGAGCCGACATGTGCCGACAGGCGGTATTTCATGCCCTACCATCCACTAGGGCGTGGTGGGAGAATAAAATAGTGTGCCGAGCGCAGCGAGGCACCGTGCCCGAAGCATTGCGAGCGATGCGAGGGTCCGATTCTCATTGCCAACTGTGTCCATGTCGACTGTGTCGACATTCGGATCAAAAAACAGTGAAAAACCCATGTCGACCTTATGACCAGTCGACCTTCCTCATGTCGACCTTTATGCAAATTCGACCTTAAATCATGTCGACCTTGGCCCATGTCGACCTTAAGTCAGGTCGACCTTCCTGCCAGTCGACCTAGTGGGGTCGACCTAATGACTGTAGACCTAAGTTCATTCTGACAGATGTACCGCTTCCGTAGGAGTGTGCAAACCAGGGGTGTCCTGGGGTCAGGGGCGAAGTGGGGATGTGCGTGTACACAGGTTCCAAAACAATGATTGTGAAAGTTGCAAATGTGTATTTTTATTATACTACAGTTTTGGAATGCATAATGTGTTCTTAACAATTTATGGAGCAGTAATTGCACAAAACCAGCATTTATTACATTAGTAAAGACGTTCCTTTACAGTAAAATGTGTCTGTGGTTATTCTCCATCGTAATGATTTGGGTAATTCAACTTAAATGGTGTAATCCACTATGGTACTGCGCAGTTAGGATGTTAAAATATATTGGTGTTTTAGGTCATTTTTTAAATTGCCATACGGTATTGTAAAAATGTACTTACCAGCATGTCATCACCAAGGGATACCTCAAGTTAAGCAGGTTCTTTCATTGGGCTCTGACTACTCCCCTAAATATTGGTGATAATGTATGGTAAATGGTTTATGGTATGTAAACACACTTACACCAAAGGTACATGGTATGATGGTTTAGAAATGCAATTACCTGAGAAATACTGTAGCGCATTATGATCTCGCTACGCATCAGATCCCCCCTCCGCGTACCCCTAACTACCGTAGGTTGGGTGGTTTCACCTTCCTGCATGACTGCTGCATTGCCATCCTCCACATAATGTGGTTGTAACATGCAGCAAGCCTGGACAATCAGCACTACTTTTGCTGGGTGGTAAAGCAGTATACCAGATGATCTGTCCAAACACCTGAAACGACTTTTCAGCACCCCGAAGGTGCGTTCCACAACATTGCAGGTGGCAACATGTGAGTTATAGAGGTGCAAGTGCAGGGCCTTCTGGGTATCACAGAGGTGTCATGAGCCAGGGGAGACACCCATATCCTGAGTCGCCTTTACAGAAAAAATGAGGTCAGTACAGTATATGGTAACATATGTCCATTTGTTTTAAATGACCAATGGCCAAAACACCGATATTTAAGTATGGTAAAAGAGAGGGACTGATTACACCTATATATTGGACAAATCAGAAGACACAACACACTAAAGTGCCACTTCAGAGTTAAAAAAAACCTGCACTATAGTAAAGGGTACACTTACTGTTGGTAATTAGTGGTTTTAAAAACAAGCATACCCATATTTTAGCCAGACTGACAGGGTCAGATACATTTCTGGGTAAACTTTACACACTATTCACACACTACACAGGAGTGCAATAAATGTTTAGTATGTAAATGAACACAGTAGCACTATACATAGTGGCCAATCATTTACAAAAATTAAAATGTACTTACCAAGTAGCCAGCCCTCCGGCATTTGGTGGTCCTGGAATCGGTCCCAGAGGGCCGAGTGACGCAGAATATAGGCACCATGGCAGTTCCCTGGGTAACCTGCAACCATACTGAGTATTTTGAGGTTGGTATCACATACCACCTGCACGTTAAGAGACATAGATGTGTCCCCTCACGTGCGATGCCTGAAGCCCAATGTGGCTGCAATCTATGGCCCCCCAGCACATTTGAGCATGCTGAGAGCCGATAGAAAGCCACCTTAAGGTCCTGCCACTCGGACTCACAACGTGGGAATCTGATTTACGTGCAACACAACTTCTTAAAGCAAGTAACACTTGAGTTAAATGCTTAGAGAAAGTGGCTTGTGAGACCCTCAACGACCATGAGGTCACAGTCTGAGTGGAGCCTGTGGCCAAGTAGAGGGCACACATTAATTTCTGCAGCCCAGACACTGCATAGTTTGCACCCCCATAAGGGTCCAAATCATCTCTCACCTGCTCATATAAGTTCAAAAGGTTAGTGAGGTTCAGCCTAAACATCCCCACAACCTGTTGATCAGAGAGGGAGTCCAGATCCGGCCTAGCATGATAACTACGTGAAGCACGCATTAGTCGGGGTACCTGGATCTGGCGCGCAGCAGCCTCCCTCCTCCTGCACAGCTCCTCCAAACAACCAAAGTCACAAACAGCCAGCTAGACAATACTCTGCACAATCTCCTTCTCTCAAACCCTCACAGGTTTTCTTTAATGATGTTTGGGTATATGTAGGTATATGTATTTTATGAATAAAATTGTGGACACCTGTGTGAAAATTAACCATTTCTGCATTTGTACAGAAATGCGAATTCCGTTAGCACATTCCATTCAATAAGTGATTTGTATACTTTTAAATGCAAATCTAGATGCGAAAAAAATGTGAATTGAAAGCGTCAAGTGAAAAAGTGTGATTTATTGCACAAAATGTGCGATTTACATGACTATTAAGTAAGCGGTTTTGCCAAAATGTGCAAAAACGCCATTTTATTGCCAAAATATCGCACAAATTCAACTAGCACATCCTATTAAATGTCACCCACATGTGTATAAGGAGCGCAACTACTGTGGGCATTGTGGGGGTTATTTTGGTTCACTTTTTCTGACAAATTCCTTCTTAGATGGACAAAACCATGTGCACTGCAGAGGGACAGATGTAAAATTTGCAGAGAGAATTAGATTTGGATGAGTTATTTTGTTTCTGTCCAGGGAAAATAGGCACTGCTTTATTTTTACACTGCATTATAGATCTCAATTTGAAGTAAAACCCCACCCAAATCTAACTCTCCCTGCACAAGTAACATCTGCCCCACCTGCAGTGCACAGGGTTTTGTCCATCTAGGCCCATACGCACTTGAAGATTTTCATTTCAAAAGACTTTGCCAAATTCTTTGATAGATATATCTGTCACCAAAGTAGTGCGTACACACTGATCTATTTTCCCAAAAGAGCAAGAGATGTTCAGGAGGTGAAAGACTTTGCTGAAAATCTTTCATGTAAAAGGCTATTTACATAATGGGCTGGGTTTGATTTCCAAGGGTGGGAGAAGGGGCCATATTATTCTGTGCATTTCTGTTTTTGGGTCCTGTTTCAGAATTGATCGCTGGGTGGAGTATATTCGGAGAAATGCGATTTTGCATGCGATATCAAACGCAATTTAATACCTCTTTATTTCCCGACTATCCACTACGGCGTGGAGCTGAATTTATATAGTGTGGCGAGCGCAGCGAGCCACTGAGCCCGAAGCGTGGCGAGCGGACACGGAATATGGTACTTGTGTCGTTTGACGGCGACACCTGATATCGCATTCCGTGTCCCCTTGCGGCGCTCGCTACGCTCGCCACGCTTCGGGCTCGGTGTCTCGCTGGGCTTGCCACACTATATAAAATCAACTCCACGCCACAGCGGATAGTGGGGATATGAACAGGTATTAAATCGCATGCGATATCGCATGTGATATCGCATGCGATTTAGTGGCGCCGTGAAACTACACAAGTACCCGCCGGTCTATTGGATTATGTGTGTACGCAGCACGGGCTGAAAGATTAGCCACTTTCAGCCCGCGTGCCGCCCCGCCGCCTCCCCCTGCTCCCTCCCCCCTCCCCCAGCATGCACCTAAATTCCGGCTACAGTACCCCTCCGAATGGCCGCAATTTCGTCAGGGTGCTGGGCACCCCTCCGCCCGCAGGTCCTTCTGGCCACACGCCCACCTGACATGTCTGCCTGGCTGCCCCCGCACCCCCGCAGCAGCTTCCAGGGTCCCCAGCTGCCTCCTCATATGTTAAAAAAAAAAGCAGTTGTTAAAACTTTTATAAAATGAGACCACTGCCACCAATGTGAGATTGCCCACAAGTGTATTTATATTATATATATATATATATATATATAATATCTATATAGATATATATATATATATATAGATATATCTATATATAATATATCTATATATATATATTTATTATCTATAAATATAATATATATATTATATTTATAGATAATAAATATATATAGATATATAGATATATATATAGATATATATATATATATATATATATATACATATATAGATATATTATATATAGATATATATATATATATCTATATATATCTATATATATATATCTATAATATAAATACACTTGTGGGCAATCTCACATTGGGCAGCTGGGGACCTTGGAAGCTGCTGCGGGGGTGCGGGGGCAGCCAGGCAGACATGACCGTGGAAGAATGGGAGGAGCTGCCGGCGGAGGGGTGCCCAGCAGCTAGACGAAATTGCGGGCATTAGGAGGAGTACTGTAGCCGCCCGGAATACAGGTGCGTGCTGGGGGAGGAAGCAGGGGGAGGCGGCGGGGCGGTACGCAGGCTCAAAGTGGCTAATCTTTAGCCCGGCAGCCCGGCGTACACACACAGAGATGATGGCTGAATAAATCAGCCATCATCTCTGGCATGCTGGTAAAACCAGCAGATTAGAGACTTTGACAGCGATGATGCGGGAGCGCGCATCATCGCTAGTCTGCAATCTGGGAGGCATACACACTAGGCGATTTTCAGCGGAAAATCGCTCAAAACTGCTGTTTTGACCGATTTTCAGGTGAAAATCGTCAAGTGTGTATGGACCTTTAGCGATGATGGCTAAAAAAGCAGCCATCATCGCTAGATGTGCTGGTAAAACCAGCAGACTGCCCACCTCGGTAGCGATGATGCAGGAACGCGCATCATCGCTAGTCGGGGATCTCTGGCCCATACACACTAGGAGATTTTGAGCTGAAAGTCGGTCAAAACACCCGTTTTGAACGATTTTCAGCTCAAATTCGTCAAGTGTGTATGGGCCTTAAGAAGGAATTTGTCAGAAAGAGTGAACCAAAATAACCCCCTATTTATTAACAGTTTCTTATATAGCGCATACATATTCCGCAGCGCTTTACAGAGGATATTTGAACATTCACATTAGTCCCTGCCCCAGTGGAGCTTACAATCTATATTCCCTACCACATGTACACGGACACACAGACATTCTAGGGTTAATTTGTTGGGAGCCAATTAGCCTTCCAGTATATTTTTGGATTGTGGGAGGAAACCGGAGTACCCGGAGGAAACCCACGCAAGTACAGGGAGAATAAACTCTGCACAGTTAGAGCCATGGTAGGAATCGAACCCATGACCTCAGTACTGTGAGGCAGTAATGCTAACCATTACACCATCCGTACTGCCCTATGTGTGTGGGCATTATGGGCCAGATGTATCAAGCTTCAAAAAGTGATAAAATGTAGAATGATAAACAACCAGCCAGGACGAGATCTATGGCAGCTTGGAGGCTAGATATACCTACACTCCCGGGCTGTGGGGAGGTCTTGAAGCACTGCCAACAGTCTATGACATACCTTCATTCAGTGGCCCTCCAGGAGGTACACTGGAAGGTCTTAAACAGAGCATATGTAGCTCCGATACAAAGGGTGCACATGATTCCCGGGGAAGATGACTCCTGCATTAAATGTGGACAAAAAAGAGCCACCTTTTTTCATAACTTATGGCGGTGCGGCAAGATCGCCACATACTGGAACAAGCTGTTTGTATTTATAAACGATACCTTCCACCTGACACTAACAAAAAATCCCACGGCCTGTTTGCTACTAGAAATGGAGGGATGGGACTGGGGGGGAAAAAAGAAAACATTGCTGCCAGTAGTGACAACAATACTAGGCATAGCAAAGAAGTTAGTGATGAAGCACTGGATAAAAAAAACATCCCCGTCCATAGTGGAGACAAAAAATACTATATTAAACAACCTCTATATGGAAAGACAAGCCACAGTACCAGATATTGAATCGGGGGTGCTGAGATTTTACAAAAAATGGGGGCCATATATCGAAACCTTGCCTAGTGATTCTCAATCACAGATATTACGTCTATACGAAAACACCTCTTGGTTCCTGATCCGCCAACTGAGCTGATATTGCATGCCCCTTGGAAGAAGCTCTAGAATAACATAAATCTGATTTCACAAGACCACAAATCACAGCCGATACCATGCCTCTCAGGAAGTTCAGATACAGTGGCCCCATTACCTACCCTTCCCCATGCTTTCCCCTTGTCTCGTATAATATTTTATGTTTATGTATGTATTTAACTATTGTTTACTGTGATATTGAAAATGTTGAAAATATTGGTCACCCTGCGTGGTAAATTGTTGTCAAACAAGGAATGTGTTATCGCCTTGATATTAATATGTACTACTGTGACCTTTACAATAAAACGTGTTTAAAAAAAAAAAAAAAAAAAAAAACAACCAGCCAATCAGCTCCTACCTGCCATGTCACAGGCTGGGTTTGAAAAATGACAGGTAGCAGCTGATTGGCTGATTGTTTATCACTCTTCAATTTACCACTTTTGAAGCTTGATACATCTGGCCCTTAATGTGTAAGCATAGCTACTACTGTGGGCATTATGTGTATAAGGAGCGCTACTACTAATGTGCACATTTTGTGTATATGGGGTGCTACTACTGTGAGCATTATGTATGTACGGAGCACTTGTATTCTGGGCATTGTGTATAAGAGTAACTACTGTGACACATAAGCCCATACTTGCCTACCTGACCCTCCATGCGAGAGAAAATGCTCTGCTCCTGGGCTTCCCTGGTAATGTATGATTGCCATCACATACCACCCAACATTACCCTCTCCAGGAGGGACACATTGCTCTGCTCCTGCACTTCCCTCCTAATGTATGATTGCAATCACTTGTGTTGAAGCACCTTTCTTAGAAATTAACTAGCTCACCACAGGTGATGGCAATCCTACATTACCAAGGAAGTCCAGGAACAGAGCATTTTCTCCTGCATGGAGAGGGTCAGGTATGCAAGTATGCATAAGCCTTATTCAGATCTGATCGTAATACATATTTGGGTACTCTTTACCTAGCACGGCGGCCATCGCATGCACTAAAAAAACGGGTGCGACGCGATGCCCGCGATTTCCCATAGGGATCAATGTTAAAAGTGTCAATGGACGCGATTTTTGTGTTCAATGCCTCAATGCACGCGATTTTTCCATAGGAAACAATGTTAAATGGGCCACAGAGCCCTAATAGTCCCCCTGAAGTCTGAAATGTCCCCCACAATTCTTAACGCCACCCCACGATCAACGTGAACCCGAAGCGTGGCGAGCGCAGCGAGCCCGCGAGGGTCGGCGGTACGCGTCCTCCGACCTTTTCATACCCCCACTATCCACGTCGGCGTGGAGTTGAGAATAGAATAGTGTGGCGAGCGCAGCGAGCCACCGAGCCCGAAGCGTGGCGAGCACACGCGGATACCTTCACAGGTAAACGCGTCCCTTCGCGGGCTTC
The DNA here is from genome assembly GCF_055691185.1 of Crinia signifera. Lineage (NCBI taxonomy): Eukaryota > Metazoa > Chordata > Amphibia > Anura > Myobatrachidae > Crinia > Crinia signifera. The sequence goes on along the minus strand of NC_139217.1, from coordinate 232,517,639 downwards.
ACAGGTATCCGCGTCCCCTCGCGGGGCGCGCTGCGCTCGCCATGCTTCGGGCTCAGTGGCTCGCTGCGCTCGCCACACTATTCTATTCTCAACTCCACGCCGACGTGGATAGTGGGGGTATGAAAAGGTCGGAGGACGCGTACCGCCGCCCCTCGCGGGCTCGCTGCGCTCGCCACGCTTCGGGTTCACGTTGATCGTGGGGTGGCATTAAGAATTGTGGGGGACATTTCAGACTTCAGGGGGACTATTAGGGCTCTGTGGCCCATTTAACATTGTTTCCTATGGAAAAATCGCGGGCATTGAGGCATTGAACACAAAAATCGCCACCATTGACACTTTTAACATTGATCCCTATGGGAAATCGCAGGCATCGCGTCGCACCCGTTTTTTTAGTGCATGCGATGGCCGCAATTTTTTACCCCCGATGACCGATCGCGGGCGCCGTGCTAGGTAAAGAGTACCCATATTTGTCCTCAAAATGGGCAAAACCATGTGCACTGCAGGTGGGGCAGATGTAACATGTGCAGATAAATAGGAGAACACTGTGGATTCGAAATCATTTAACTAATTATTAGCACATCAATAAATTGTAAATGATGTATATTATTTATCAAATAAAGCAATGTTGTACCATGCATAGTATTCCATTATAATAACTCTTAATTTGCTTTCTCATTTCCTTTGATTAAAATAAAATAGTCGCATAGAAACAGTATCGCGCTTCTTTCTATGTCGCTATATAAGTTTTTAATTATTGTAACTTTAAGTAGTAGTAGTTTTACTGTATAAAAAAATGACGCCAATTGGGAACAGTAGCTGTTCCTGGCGGATACTTAATGCCCATCCCGGGGGTGCACTGCGCATGTACAGCACAGCGGCGTAGCCAAAGGAACTCTCTCCACAGAAAGGAAAGAAGGATTCACGGACGGAGTTTACGTATAACACATGGCACCCGGACGCCGGATATAGGGAGGTTACGTAGAATGCGTAGTGAGCACTAAGGAGATTGAGCTGCTGGAAATGAGACGTGAGGCGGCATGAGGTTGCCGGAGAGTCCGGGGTTGCTCGGAGTTACAGGCCTGGTACCCGATTAGGTGAGAAGGGGCTGTTCTATTTCGTGACAGATACCGTGAAATGGAAAATATAGGGGACTTCTCACAATACATGGAGTGTGTACATCATTCCAGTGTTTATTAGGAGACACTTAAGCGTCTAGCCATAATGCATGGGGCTATAGTATACACAAGTTTGTAACGCAGTCTCTATGTCGCTACAAAAGATACACACAGAAATGCAAATTTTTACAGTCAGAAATAGTATATAACTTCCATAACCCCTCAGAGACTGTCAGACGCAAAACGCCAGAATAAGGAGATTATATAGCCTGTTACTCATTGCTGTGGTTTGTCACAGTGCGTTAATGGAGATACAATGCAGCCATAAACACTGTACACAACAACACTACATTAAGCTGTGCTACCCAGCTATGCTGCTACAGGGTATAAGACAATTATGAGTTGTTCCCTTTCTAGTCGTGAGTACAGACATGCATTGGATTTCTGCATTGCCAATAGTTGGGGTCTCTCTAGTTTAGAACTTAAGGGAAAAAGCAACAAATCATAAAACTTGTATTTATTATGGTTTCATATTTCATTGTATTTTAAATGTTTTAGCTATAAATAATACCCATTCCAGACCGCAAAATGCAGGGTCGCATCGGGACTTTGAAATGGTTCAGTCCCGGTGTGACCCTGCATTTTGGTCTGTTCAGACCTTCTCAGTAAACTGGCAGTATTGCTGGTTCGCTGATGTCATCTGGGGGCACGGCGGAGCATCATTGGGGGTGGGGGAGGAGGCAGCGCTTTCTCCAGGCACTGCCTCCTCCATTTATGTAAATGGGAAACGGGTCGCTCGACCCGATTATCCCGTTCACACATAGCAACGAACTGGTAAGAACCCCTTTTTTTACCAGTTCGTATTGCCATGTTACCGGTTTACGGGATCCGGTAGCCCCTTTCACATCGCATTATTTACCAAGCCGAACCGGTATGAACCCAGTAATTAGGTGCGATGTGAAAGGGGTATAAGATTCCACTTCCTGCCAGTGAATATGCTCTAGTGTTTAATAGGTAAAAGCCCAGTATTCTGGTAAAATGGGTGTTAGCAGGGTCATCTTTGCAAATTAAAATTGAACAATTTAGCAAACCTATTACAGTTCATTAATGAAATTTACATATTACTGTTTTACAAATCAGCTATATCAAGGTGTGACTAGATAATAGATTTCAGTATATTTTCCCTGATGTGTATCAATGTTTACAGGTACAGTGCTTTCGATAAGATGCTGTTTCTGTGAATTATTTCCCAGATTATTGGAGGAATCTTTAACATTTTCCTCACCTTTTGTTGCACAGTACTATAGCTTAGGGCCTACAGAACTTCAGACCTGGTCACTGCTGTGAGAATTGGCAGCGGCCAGTGATTAGATAGGTGGTCGCCCTACTAGAGTAATGGTGTGTACACACAGTCGACATGCTGCCGTGCGATGCGAGTCCCGATGCGATCTTATGGCAGTGTAAGAACATGAAGGAGAGCAGAGGACAGTACCCGTCACCAGGATGTCAGCGTGCTGCGACACCCGGGGCCGCGGCACATCAAACAGCTCCCTCCCCCCCGCCGTGCAGACATCAGGCCACACCCCCCGCCCTCCTCTTTAGGCGGACTTCTTCTGGGTCATCAGCCCTGCAGCGCAGCCCCAGGAGAAGCCCCTCTCCCTCTGGCCGCCGGAGCTATAGTGAGTATTCAGGCACAAAGACTATATAGTGCAGATCTGCACTATATAGTCTTGCCTGCCCTCACTATGTCGCTGCCGATTTGCGCTCACTCGGGAGCGCGCATCGGCAGCGCATCGGGCTCGCAAGCCCTGAAAAGTACACAATTGGTATACGATATGGCTTCCGATGTGCACTATATCGTCAACATCGGAAGCCATATCGCACCCGTGTGTACACACCTTAAGATGTAGCCTTGCAAATTAATATGCTCGCTGTGTGCCTAGATGTGTAAGACTAGCAATTCATTCACAGCTGAGTGACTATGTCCAAAACCATTCGTAAGGCGTTCCACATCAATTTATATTTTTTTCTCACTGATCACCATAGATCGCAAGCGTTGCGTAGCTCTAGACTTGGCGGCTGCGATGAATACAGGCTTATCATGGCCGGAGCTGAGGTCACACACCCTACCTGAAAATGCTTGGGCATGCCTGCGTTTTCCTGGGCACGCTTATCATTTTTTTATAGCAACGGCTGGTTAACACCCCCAGATGCCTGCTTCCTGTCAATCATCTTGCGAATAGATTGTGAAGGAAAAACATAGCAGGATTTCATCATTGGCTAGCATCTCGCAGGGGCATTGTGGCCCAGATGTTTGCACAGTTCGTCGATAATCGGCCACTGTGGGAATTTGCCCAGCAGTGATCAGGTCTGAATTCGGCCATTTGTACAAATGCCGGAGGCCATGGGAGCTCGATTGCAAGAGATCCCTTTCCTTTTGAAAATGACTCCAGAGATATAAAGTGGCTACCTTTTTAAAATGAGTCTTCAGGACCATGCTTGGAAAATGTACACACAATGGAAGCTTTGTAGGATTTGGGTATTATTACATAACCTCAACACTTAATATCATGTGGAAATAATGCTGCAATCTGCCCTGTTTATTCTGCATGGTTCTCTCTAAAATAAGATTATTATTTTTTTTATATTAATCCTGTAACTGCCGAGATATTGCAGATCTGGGATACGGTTATTAGGTCAAACCTATTAAGGTCGACATGCATTGGGTGGACCACTGAAGGTCAACAGGCCTTAGGATGATGCCTGAAATAGGTCAGAATGGTTAAGGTCTACAGGGTTGGAAGATTGACACAAGCATTAGTTCGACAATGGCAAGGTCGACAGTCAAACGATTGACATGAGTGTTTCACTGTTTTTTTTTTTTGAGCTGACAGGCGTATTCATGCCCTATCATCCACTAGGACGTGAAGGGAGAATAGAATACTGTGCCAGGCGCACAACGCACAGTGCATGAAGCATGGAGAGTGCAGAGAGTCATGCGAGCGGACGCAGCACACTTTGATGGTGTCTATGTCAATATTCCGGATGAAAACACGTGAAAAACTCATGTCGACCTTTGACTGTTAACCTTACCATTATTGGCTTCATGTTCTGTTGATTGTAGCCATGTCAACCCAATGACTCATACCCACAGATCTTGCCTTCAATAACCGCAGAACCGAAGCACAATCATGTCCCCATTTTATATATATATATATATAATCTCTATCCAGGGGTGAGAATCACACTCGCCTCCATAATGCAGCAACTGCCGGGGTGTCAGCTCAGGAGTCCCAGACAAAGTCCAGTCCACCAGTAACAGCCAAAAGAAGATGAGGACACTCACCCGCCTTCTTGAACATAAAGATTTTTTATTCCATCTCACCACATCAAATAAAGTGCATGACAGTTGGCCAAGGGCCAAAGTTTCGGTCTGCCCCCAGACCTTTTTCAATGCTCCCACTATCTCCTTTTCTAAAGTGCATCACTGTGTGTAAGTGTGTGTGTGTGTGTATATATATGTATATATATATATATATATATATATATATATATATATATATATATATATATATATATATATATATATAATCCCCAATACTTCTCTCGCGCTTATATGCACAATACAAATTGGAACAACTTTAAATGACTTTAAATTCCAATTGCGGCTGCTTAACCACCAGGTTTCCTGAGGGCTAGGAAACAATACCCACAATATACTTCCCAGATGGTGGTATAGCGCCTAGATCAAATGTCCATGTGTCACATCAGTGTTCATAAAACCATAATAGTTGGATTTCCAAGAGGTTCTTTATTCAACTCTTATAAAGTTCAAACAATGTCCCAACGCGTTTCGTCTAACATAGACTTCATCAGGGGAAATAGTTCAAATTCTTCTTATGAATAACCAGACGTGTTGTGTCTCGTCCTTAGAAGGTTAAGATAGATTACCTGGAATTGGATCTGCTAACCGCCCTAATTCACTAAGGAGATCCCGAAGTAGCTCTCCTCAGTGGGGATTAGAGTTATAGTGTGTTAACCCAATTTTCTGAAAAAATATATATGTATCTCCTATGATTTCAGTGCAGGACCAATTTTTATAAGTGAAGACTTATACTGTATTATCATCCAATATAGATAGCACCAGATGAGTCCTCCTAAATGAGCTCCTTCTCCTACAGGAAAATCCACCAATGTGGTGGATTTTCCTGTAGGAGAAGGAGCTCATTTAGGAGGACTCATCTGGTGCTATCTATATTGGATGATAATACAGTATAAGTCTTCACTTATAAAAATTGGTCCTGCACTGAAATCATAGGAGATACATATATATTTTTTCAGAAAATTGGGTTAACACACTATAACTCTAATCCCCACTGAGGAGAGCTACTTCGGGATCTCCTTAGTGAATTAGGGCGGTTAGCAGATCCAATTCCAGGTAATCTATCTTAACCTTCTAAGGACGAGACACAACACGTCTGGTTATTCATAAGAAGAATTTGAACTATTTCCCCTGATGAAGTCTATGTTAGACGAAACGCGTTGGGACATTGTTTGAACTTTATAAGAGTTGAATAAAGAACCTCTTGGAAATCCAACTATTATGGTTTTATGAACACTGATGTGACACATGGACATTTGATCTAGGCGCTATACCACCATCTGGGAAGTATATATATATATATATATATATATATATATATATATATATATATTACAACAAAATTGTGGGTACTTGTGTACTAGCACGGCGCCCATCGCATCGCAAACCATATCGCATGCGATGCGATATCAGCCGATGTTCTACAATGTCATACAATTTTAAAATTGTATGGCATGCAATGCCATACAATGCAATGGGATGCGATTATAAACTGTACAAGCACCCTAACGGGTGCTTACAATGCTTAAATGCACCCCCACGCCACCCCCCAAGTATAAACTTGAACCCAAAGCGTGGCGAGCGCAGCGAGCCCGCGTCCTACTACCTTTTCATACCCCCAATATCCACGTCGGCGTGGAGTTGATTTTATAAAGTGTGGTGAGCGCAGCAAGCCACCGATCCCAAAGCGTGGCGAGCGCACGCGGATACCTTCACAGGTATACGCGTCCCCTCGCGGGCTTCACAGGTATCCGCGTCCCCACGCGGGGCTCGCCACGCTTTGGGCTCGGTGGCTAGTAGACTAGCTTTCAAAGCTTTTTTTTCGAGCAGGCTTACTAGTACAATATATTTGGTGTTGTAACGCAATGAGATCAATTAAATTGGAGAGGTTTGCAAGTGATGCTCTTGAAAGAGAATTGTAACAACGTTGGAATGCTGTCAACTGTACCCTAAATCAAACTGATTCCCCTTGTTAAATCCTAATATTTCCCGAACCGATGGACAATAAGCAAGTTTTGCAGTTTATGTAATTTGTCCGTTAAATATTACCCTTTATTCCTAACTACGGGCGTACTAATGCATATCACCATGTAGTGTACTTTATCAGTGTGTCTCACGCTACACCGATACCCTCATGGTGGTATCCTTATCAGTACAAAGTACCCATACACACTCTAAATGTACCAGGTATTGTTCCTATAAACACTTCCGCTTATTGCAAATAAATTACACGAGATATGGCATAAATTCGGAGTAAGCGTACAAAGTCCTTTACCGTATGTATTTAGTCCCTAATGGACAAAAAGGGGTAACAGAATATAAAGAGATCACACAGTATACAAATCCTATTACAATTCTTAACAATAATAAACGAGAAGGGGAAAAAACAAATGTAAGCTCAATCAGCTAAAATGCAATTACAACAATACAAAATGTACAGTTACCGTCTCTCACTCGCAGGCACCACCCGGACCAGGGATTTGTATTCAAAGTTCTGAGCACAGTCAAGTAGACTGTCCCTATTCCGTTAACCGCAATATAAAGGGTCCAGACAATGGGGTACAATAAAGTTCTTCATTGGTCAAGAGGTCAGGTTTCGCCTCTCCTTATTGGTACAGTAAGGATGCACAGCTGGGTCTTTGTTCAAGGCTTCGTCATCATGTCTCAACTGGTTATCTTCAATTAGCCCTTCCTCATGGCAATGTATAGATTATTATTTGTAATGCCCATAACTTATGAATGGTATATAATGTGCTTTTCAAACAAACACCAGAAAACTGTGAGTGGGAGACTGATTACACAGATACTAAACATGTCCAGGGGAAATTGTGTAATATGCTTAATTCTATGTGTTGCGATATAAAACCATATAACTATATTTTATTATTTGTGATTGTGGAGTATGACTGCCCTTTGCATTCACACAATACTCCTACTTGCTCTTGTACGCTCTTTACGTAAATATGTGGACGTAAATGGCGGCCATAGTAGGCTAGTGCGGTGAGGATGCAATACGACTTTGACACCCGTGAGTTCATCCTTCATCTCAGCTTTTTAGTTGGCAGCCTGATGGAGGTGCATATTTAGTGCTTACCATAATTGTAGCTTATGAGTACAGTACATTGCTTAAATCGCTCCTACTTCAAATTAACCCCAAAGTATTCCCTTTTAGGATATTCAAGTAAATAGAGCAGGCATTCCCAACCATGGTCCTCAAGGTAAGCCAACAGTGCTGGGTACACACCTAAAGATTTATCTGTCCAATCTTTTAGAACTATAGAACTTTTTTTTAGAACAATACTAGAGTAAGGGTTTTTATCCGTGTAAACCAGAGGTTCCCAAATGCTGTCATCAAGGCACTCTTAAGCTGGGTACACACTAATAGATATATCTGCAAATAAATGTATCTGAAGATATATCTACACTGCCTGATCTGTCGGAGCTGACAACGCTAATGGGTAGGCCCATGCGACCACCCACTGAGCTGTCAATCACCAGCGGCTCCCAGCGCCTCTGTACGAGTGGTCAGAGGATCACCTGTACACGATGCCAGTCTTTTCTACTTGCTTTATTTCTATATCTATGCATTGTTTATGAAGTCCTCCGCACCTCAAAATAACTAAGGACATTCTCATAGTGCAATAGTATACTACATATTGCAGCTGAGGAACCTGTGCCTGATAATAGTCAATGTTTTGATGGGGTCTTACTGTAACAACACTATCTGACTATTATAATATGCAATCCACCCAAAATAGAGGACCATATTGGAAAATATATTGCTGTCGGGGATTCCTTTTACAGGATAAAGTACTGCGCATTACCCTAAAAAATTCTGAAATTGGGAATTGGTACCGACTAGATTAAAATGACAAAATAGTTGTACCCTGCCTGAGCAGAAAGACAGTGACTGGAAAATGTAAGCCCACCCCATTTTTTTTTTGTATGTGTGGATATTTATATCATTTCTGCCGTACGCCATGCTTCCTCTGACACATTGATTAGGGTACAATAATGAGTCAATTAGACTAGTGGTTCTCAACCTCGGTCCTCAAGGATCCCCAACATAGTGTTCACTCTAGGATTTTGTGCGGACAGGGCGCCGCTGCAAGGGGGGCGGACCAGGCCCGCCAAAGTCACAGTTGTGGGCGGTCCCGGGCCACCGGCGTAACAAAAGGGGGTGGGCCCGGCCTCGCCGAAGTTGCTGTTCTGCCTGGGAATCACCGCCTACGGCGGCGCTGGGCTTCCCCGTGCACACCATGGGGGCAGGCACCAGGCTCTTTTAACGGGGCGCTGCGCCCCGCTAAAACAGCCTAGAGGGAACACTATAACAGTGCACGTTTTCCAGGTCACCACGCAGAATCACAGGTGAAATAATCAGCCACACCTGTGATCTTTTAAAATGTTTCAGTGAATAACGAGTGCACCTGCCAGGAGACCTGGAAAACGTGCACTGTTGTGGGTCCTTTAGGACCGAGGTTAAGAACCACTGAACTAGACTACTACCACTTTGGCCTCTGAAGTACTGTTCCAATATATAGTTCTTTGTTTGGAAGAGTGCATTAAATTTATCATTATTTTGTACATAATTATTTTGTCTAACAAATTATGTACCCACCATTCAAAGAGTTTTGCCTCTTAAGCATGCATTTAAGATAATTTGGCACAGATTGTCTAAATAGCATCCATAGTACCTGAAATCCCTTAATTTGGTAACAGGGTTCAAGAGAGCCGGGGGGGGGGGGGGGGGATAAAACATCTATAGCAAACGCTCAATTAATTGTTTTCATTGGTTTATCTTGCACTGAACTGATAGTATTGATGATGAGTTTGTTTGTGCTACTCCACATTTCAACATTTGTGTTCTCTGATACGTGTGGAAATATTAATACGATTATTAGTTACTATCCCCTTAAAATGACATAACTTAACAGTAATGTCAGCGCTGGTGACTGTTCACGCTATATTTCTCACGCCATAGAGGTGAGGAGCAGCATTAGATATTTTTATTGTATGGGATATTCATGTTCAACTAATATTGATCTGTTTTCCAGGTGCTGGCGATCCAAGACTACAAGACTATCCGCACAACAAATCGCCATGAGTTCTCTTATAAAGCCCACAACAATTCAAGAAGACTGTTCACAGGGCAACATTTCTGAGGCAGTGTCTGGCCAAGTCAACTGAAAGTACCTAGCAGGGAGGGAGCATATTTTCCCTTCCGCTGGGTCAATATGTTCTTCTATTGCTGATGTGCATGGGTGGGAGTGGGCTGGAGGAGGAAAGTATATTTCCATGTTGGTTCCTAACCTCTGGTAGCCACCGTAACCGTGGAGAGGCCTGGCTACCACAAACTGATGGACTTTGACCATAGGGAGGGAAAGGGGGAATCTGAAGAAGGAGGAAGAAAGATGTCTAAAACTGGAGGTGCAAGGGGCAGCCGCAGCACAGGAGCCAATGCTGGGGTATTAATGGTAGGACCCAACTTCCGAGTAGGAAAGAAGATTGGCTGTGGCAATTTTGGGGAGCTGCGTCTTGGTAAGTCGCATGTCAATTAAAGGCTTATGGGTTTATTCTTTCTGGGGGAAGGGTTGCGGTCATTAGGTCGACATGGTTTAAAGGTCAACATGAGTTTTTCAGGATTTTTTTTTTAAACTGACATGTTCATACTTTACCTTCTCAGTGTGCATTCCCAATGCATTGCGGGCGCAGCAGTCCACTTATACGGTATCCATTACCACCTATGTTGACATAAACACCAAAAAAAACCTGAAAAACTCATGTCAACCTTTCCTTATGCACCTTTTGACCATGCTGACCTTTATAATGTGTTGACATTTTGACTGTTGACCAATTGTGGACAAGCTTTTGGCTGTCGACCTAATGACCCATACCCGGGGGAGGAGTTCTGTACCTTTGAATGCACTCCATCTACCTTCAAACTGTACATGAATTCCTTTGTCTTATCAGATAGTTAATATTTTCAACAGCAATCTTCTCTACTGAATGAGACTTTTTTTTCTGTCTTCTAATCCAAAACAAATCAATAATTATATTCAGTTCACTTTGATTTACATGGGTTCTAATCTGTATTTACCAATGCTGCTTTCTGACAAGAAGAATAAACCATGTATGAGTTGGAAGGTTCGTTGTTCTGCAAATTTGCGAGACTGCAGATTATTAACAACTGCGTATGCGCATGGCTCGTGGCGTGTATTTAGGAGTCCAAACAGCGACAAATATTAGCAAGTACTTTTTTCGCAGTCCCATTGCAACCTGACTGAAAGGAAGCTGCCATTTGTGGGTGTCACTTGCCCGTTTTCTGGGAGTTTCAATAAAAACACAGGCAGGCCCAAGCGGTTTTTACGGAGGGTGTGTGACGTCAGCTCTGGCCTCAATAAGCCGGTCTTGCACAGACTAGAAAAATCCTTAGATGGCGAGTGAGTTGCGTATTATTTACAGCTGATCATGATACAAGTCATTTTGATGATTTGTGCCCCACAATCTTCAGCGAAGGTAGACACACACCCACTGTTGAATGGAGAAATAGGGAAACGAAGGGCTGGGTGTAGCTGCTCAACCCAGCGTCTGATAGTCACACAGCACACACAAAAGAGGATGGAACGCACATCTCCAACGTCATGCAGTCCAAACCACACCACACAAACCAAACCACACAAGCTGGCAAGGACACCCAGATGTACCGCTAGATGCTAAAGTTGGACAGAACATGATCTTACCTGAAGGATATTGGCATTACCGCTGGGCATGTTATTTTCCTGCCTGATTTGAAACTGATGAAATGTACTCTGCTCTTTTACATGCACCCTGGTACCCCACTGATCTTCTGCATGACTGCGGTACACCACTTCCCTCTGAACTTGGCTCCTTCGATCCCGCTCCAACGGAAATGTTTCCCCTCTGCCTGTCTTGCCCGCTTTTGCATTGCATTTGCTTGTAGAAAAGCCAGACTTGCTTGCTGTTGCCTCCCAGGCTAAAATAATCCTGCCAACTGCTGATCTAGGTTTACTTTTGTCTCTCTCCAAGACTTAGTAAATAGACCCCTTAGTCCAGTGGTTCTCAACCTTGCATGTTTTCCAGGTATCCAAACAGAATCACAGGTGAAATAATTAACTCCTCTTCTGATCTTTTAAAATGTGCCAGTGAATAATGAGTGCACCTGCCGGGTGATCTGTTGGGGGGGTCCTGAGGACCAAGGTTGAGAACCACTGGCTTAGTCACACACATATACTCAAAGTGTATGTATGTATGTACATTATATTATATTATGTACAATATGTCACATATCAAATTACTCATCAGTTTCCTGGTGCATCCAAGTCACATGACATTGTGGCTAAGATGCATTTTCATCAGAATAGATGCAAAAAGGTCACTCAACGTTAGCAATTTCACATGATAGGGCAGGGTTGCTGACTTTTGTTATCTCCTCTGCAGGAGAAGCCCAGAGAGGAGACTTTCAGCAAGAGTTCGAGGGGTGGGGCTTGAGCATAACCTCATTAAGCCCCACTCCCATGCTGAAAAATTACCCCGTTTGCCTATCTCCGTGGAGGGCTAAATGACACGATTATGACACTTAGCCCCACTCCTACGGAGATCGGCAAATCAGGTTAGCTGAACACTGCGGTCAGGGGGGGAGGAAGCCACAAACGGGGCGGCGGCGAGCAGGGGTCCCCCCCATTCTGAGAGGGTAGGCAACTTTGTGATAGGGTGTGCCAAGAAGTGCTGTTTGGCTCGACTGCTGCAAAGATGTATGAGTACATGCCTGTGGGTGTGGTATGGGACTCCGACAGTCATTATCCCGACTGCCCGGAGTCAGACAGCATGGCGAGCGCAAAAAAGCCCCTTGCGGGCACTGTGGATCGCTACGCGAGCACCCATTCTATTCTCCCTCTATGGGGGTCGTGGACCCCCACGAGGTAAAATAGCAGGTGACTGTTGGGCACCCGGCTGTCAGCGTTTTGACAGTCGGGATACCGACGTCGGGTAAACTACTGTCGGGAATCAGTCCGGCACCCCATGCCTGTACTGTATGTGTAATTGATACTGGGAACAACTAATGCATGGAGAGGATGCAAGTACCAGTTTTGTGGCTTGCTTTACTACCAATTTTTTTGCTGCACAGCATTGTGTCTTATGCAGATCTTTTGCAGGAAAAGATGATCATATACAGGTAAAGGGTAGTCTCAATAAGTATATTAAAAGGGTTGTGTGCTTTGTCCAAAAAATGCCTGCTCATAGTTAATAAAGTTCAGAAAAAGTCAGGCGGTTAATCCTCAATAGGTATGTGTTTTTTTTGTATACAGAACATTTTCATGTTAATTTATCTAACATACTGTACAATTCTCCAGATCCTGAAAGAAAATATTGTAGAACTAATGTAATCGTCACATGAGATTGCAACAGGGTTCGAAAAAAACAAAACTAAACCACTTGTTTTTTCCTTGGTTTAAACTTTTTGGGTGCTTTAAATCCATTGTTTTTTTTTTTTGTTTTTGTTTTTTTAATTCATGAAAAAAGTACTGCTTTCAATATTAATGATATGATGATGTGAGGCATTTCTATTTATTGGAAACCTTGCTCAACCGTGTTTTAATGCTTTCTAACATGAACAATTTAAAGTTATTAGTCTTTGATATAATTTCTTCATCTTTCATTAAAACCAATTTTTTTTACTGCTCATTATCTGTGTGAAATATCTGGTAGGCACCATTGATTCTTAACCACACACCCTCTTTGATGTAAAGCTGGGCCTACGGACATCTGGGCCTTCAGTTGTAGCATAACTAATTATACTTCTTGGAATCAGTCTGATGACTCCAGTGCGGGAAGAATCTAGCTACAGGTGCTATTTAGTGAGGTGCACAGACCCAACAGGTACCTGGCTCTGGCATAAAGCGGCATCAGGAAACCGGGGTAGATGTATGAAGCAGTGATGAGGGAGGAGAAGTGATTAATGGTGCTTTCAGACCGCAAAACTGGCTTTGACCAGGTATTTTAAAACGGTTCTAAAAACTGGTCTGCCAGCTAAAACCCCTTTCACACTGCATGTCTTTAAACGATATTTCAATGCAGTTTTTGTTCCTTCACAACACTGAATCCGTTTTAACCCATAGAAAACAGTGGATGAAAAAAAAACGATTCTGAAACGGGTAGGACCCTGCTTTATTACTGTTTAGAAATACCAGTTCAATAGAATTACATTTTAAAACAATAAAAAAACGGCAATATAACGGGTAAAAAGTGTGGTCTGAAAGAGGCATAAGTGCTACTTTATCATTGGCCAATCAGTTCCTACCTGTACCTTTTTTAATCCCAGCCTGTAACTTAACAGTCAGGATCTGATTGGCCGGTGATAAAGTACCAGGCACTTTATTTTCTCTTCCCTTATCACTGCTTCATACATCTGCCCATCAGATACTAAAGAAAATAAAAAGGTAATTCCAGGAAACCTTAGCTGCACATATCAAGATGAAGGCTCATGCATGTAACAGGTGGGAAGCATTAGTGTGTCAGTAAATAAAGAACAAATGTGATAACCATAGGCGTGCACATCACATTGTAATAGGGTGTGCACTGCTGGGGGTCATGTCTAAAGGCCCCCATACACTATGCTATTTGGGCACGATTTTGCCATAAAATCGGCCCAAATCGCATATGGAGACATGACCTCCGACCCGATGCGCGGCCCCGTGCGCATCGGAGTCGGCAGGTCGGACGGGCTGCACATAAGATTTTCTAAATCTTATGTGCTGCCCGGAGCCATGCGGGGACTGCAGCTGCCGGGGGGACCTACCAGAGCCGGGCGGAGGGATCAGGGGAGCGGCGCAGGGAACCCGGCAGAGGAGGAGAAGACGCTGCCATCAGCGGGAGCAGGAGGGGCGGCGCAGAGTACCAGAGAGCCAGGCAGGAGAAGACGCTGCCAGGCAGCGCGAGTGGCGCCGGGAGCAGAACACTTTAAAAAAAAAAAGCCCATACAAACGCATAGGAAGCCATTGATTGGCTGAGACCAGTGTTCCCTCTAAGCTGTGCGCACGTGTGCGCGCACACAACTCGATGAGCATGCGCACAGACATTACAACATAGCGCACAAAGCAGCAGTGGTCCCTTTTTGCAGTTGTGGACTCAATTAATGTGTGTTTCACCCATTGACTACATTGTCTGCTGTGTTTTGAATGTTTAAATGTTTAATATGATTTTGAAGTAAAGTTAACACGGTACTTGTTTCCTAGAACGGCCACAACGATTTAGATCGTTGTGGTCGTAAGATAAAAAATCGGATCGATCGCATCGCATGCGATTTGGTCGCATACGATGCGACCGATCCGATCTGCCGATTTTTCACCCGATTTTTTTTTTTTTTACACCAGATTTGTTTAAATTGCCCCCCCAAATGTTAATAAGTGTGCTAGACCCCACGATAGACGTGAACCCGAAGCGTGGCGAGCGCAGCGAGCCCGCGAGGGGCGGCGGTGCGCGTCCTCCGACCTTTTCATTCCCCTACTATCCACTAGGGCGTGGAGTGAGAATATAATAGTGTGGCGAGCGCAGCGAGCCACCGAGCCCGAAGCGTGGCGAGCGCAGCGAGCCCCGCGAGGGGACGCGTCTAACTTCACAGGTATACGCGTCCCCTCGCGGGGCTCGCTGCGCTCGCCACGCTTCGGGCTCGGTGGCTCGCTGCGCTCGCCACACTATTATATTCTCACTCCACGCCCTAGTGGATAGTAGGGGAATGAAAAGGTCGGAGGACGCGCACCGCCGCCCCTCGCGGGCTCGCTGCGCTCGCCACGCTTCGGGTTCACGTCTATCGTGGGGTCATGGCGGGCACATAAAAAATGTGAAATGGGTCATATTGGCCCATTTCACCTTTTTTATCATTTTTCCCTATGTGAGATGGACTTAATCAAGTCCATCTCATCTTGTGCCATTATAATGGCACAAGACCGACCGATTTCAATGTTAAAAGATTTTTTAACATTGAAGTCTATGGAAAAATCGGGTCAATCGGTCGGTCGCATCGCGGCCGATTTTAATTGGTCGCGACCGACCGATTGACCCGATTTCTGTCAATCAAAGTGAAAAAATTGTAAAAAATCGGCCACATCGTGAGGATCGTGTCCCTTAATTAAGAGCCACGATCACTCACGATTGTGGCCGTTCTAGGAAACAAGTACCGTTAACACAAATGCTAATATATATATGTGACGCACAAAAATTTAAATTTCCTTCCAAAGTTGCACATCCAAAATCATTTGCCGCACTCAGCCTTCGTAAAATTAGAGGGAACATTGGCTGAGACCTCTCTCAGCCAATCGCTAATTGGCTGAGAGAGGTCTCAGCCAATCAATGGCTTCCTATGCGTTTGTATGGGCTTTTTTTTTTTTTTTTTTTAAGTTTTCTGCTGCTCCCGAGTTCCGCCGCTGCCAGGCAGTGTCTTCCCTTGCCCGGCTCTCTGGTACTCTGCGCCGCCCCCTGCTCCTCACCGCCCGCAGCTCCCCGTTACATGTGGTAAATCGCAAGCGATTTATCACATGTAAATTTGGCACATCAAGTGACAAATTGTATGTTAGCCTCCCGGGGAGCTGCTGGGCGCGTCACAGGAGAATTGGGTCCGACTTGTCCTAAGGACAAGTCGGTCTAATGTATGGGGGCCTTAAGACTGATAATTAGTGTATGTATACGTTATCCCAGGCAGAGCCCCCTTATACATACATGACACCAGGCAGTGCCCCTGTCGGGAGCTTAACCCCAGGCAGAGCCCCATCATACACATTACACCAGGCAAAGTCTCTATCCCACATGTTACGCCAGGTCGGGGTCCTTGTTACACATTTTTCACCAGGCAGAGCCTTCTCCAATCATCTTATGCCAGGCGGAGTCCCCATCATAGGCAGAAAAGGAGAGGAGGGGGCAGATGGGGGGGGGGGGGGTAATAACTTGCCAAGGGGCGCAGGCTCTAATGGGGGCTGGCAATAGGCTATGTCCCTTAAATACTACAAATTGTGGCACTCAGAGCCACCCCTTCTCTGCTATATCCTAGTGCAGTGGTTCTAAAACTCGGTCCTCAGGATACCCAAAGTGCCTATGTTTTGTAAGTTTTTGCATTACTGAGGTGAATAAGACGCGATGCAGTCAAAATCTATCAAAAACTATTGACCGACAGTCAAAATCTTGACATTTAAAATCCCGACAAGGTCAAAATACCGACATATAGAGTGTAGACAGGTGAAAAAGTCAACATGACTTTCGATCGACAGGTAGGTCGACATGGGTTTTTTGACCCGACATGTGCCGACAGGCGGTATTTCATGCCCTACCATCCATAGGGCGTGGTGGGAGAATAAAATAGTGTGCCGAGTGATGCGACGGGCTGCAGTTGACTTCAAACTGTGTCTGTGTCTGTGTCGACTGTGTTGACATTCGGGTCAAAACTGTGAAAACACCATGTCGACCACGCGACCTGTTGACTGAAAGTAATGTTGACTTTTTAACCTTTCTACATTCTATATGTCGGTATTTTGACCTTGTCGGGATTTTGACCGTCGGTCAATAGCTGTCGGGATGAAGGAGTGTTTGGCAAGATGAAGACTGCAGCTTATTTGTACTGAGGGGCAGATTTATTAAGCTCGGTGAAGTAAAAAACTGTCTGGTGTTTATCACCGGCCAATCAGCTCCTACCTGTCATTTTTCAAACCAAGCCTGTAACTTTACAGGTAGGATCTGATTGGCTGGTGATAAAAAACCAGACAGTTTATCACTTCACCGAGCTTAATAAATCTACCCCTGAGTCCTTTAAGCACCAAATGGGGCTATTTGGCATTATTTGAGGATACATTTATTTGGACACATCAGCCCCAACTTAAGAGGGCAGTACACTTACTTTTTTTTTATTTTTATGGAAGTTGTACACCGACAGTAAAATATACATTTTATTACCCGCTTTGGTGGTATGCTCGGATATTTCTGGGCATGCCACAATATATTGTCCTGCCCCAGAAAAACCCACCACGCAAGGGTTTAATATAGATTAGGACTGTGAAATCTAAAACAATAAAGTGAAATAGAGAAAATAAATAGTGTAGTTAATATGACGTTATGCATGGACCCCATCCATGTTTAATATATGTTGGGACGTGGAATATATTTAATCTGGTGGTGCTCCCTTAAGGTTTGTACGCATGCATTGATTTACTTTCAATTCTATTTTGATTTGATTTGCTTTCGATTTCCCCAATTCCACCCCTTTCGATTTGGCCTTTGCTTTCCATACGATTTCACATTCGATCTGCACTTTGGCATTCAATATCGAATTTGATTTTTATTCAAGGCACAATGTACACATTCCATTTATGTGATCAAATTCAATATTTCCTTGCCTGAACGGTCTATTTTTCTTTTCGGTATAGAGAAAATGGGAGAAAATGTGGATCAGAAGCATCTTTAAAACCTTTTGATTTCATTTTGCTTCTATAAGCAAAATCAAATCGAAATCCTGTTAAAATCACAGCATGTTTACACACCTTAAGAGTTTAGGCTATGAACAGCGAAAGAGGGAAAAAACTAACTCTTTGTCTAGGCACTTCTTAATAACAAAATTAATATTAAAATCATTTATTATTGCTTATTAAAATTGACAAACATATAACATATAAAAACAGTGCACACCTTTTGTACTACCATTTTCATTAATGTGATGCCTTTGTTAATCAAAAAAATAAATTTGGTATCTAATTTGGCCTTTGTAGCCTTCTTGGATGAATATCTGGTGAGGGATTGTGTCGCCATAAGTTCATTGCGTATTACCCTGCGTATTGTTTGTAGTATATTGAAAATAAAAGAAAAATACTCTTCAAAAAAGAAGCTACAAGTGTTTTTTCATTCTATTTCATTTTAGTTTTATTGGAAGACATTACATACTTATACCCCTTTCACACTGCAGCTCTTAACCGGTATATTGCCGAAATGGTTAGAGCTGCAGTGTGAAAGCACCAGTCTGCAAAAAAAGTCCTACACTGTTCAAAGCCATTCACACTGCATGAAAAACGGCTCTGAACAGCTATATAGGACTCAGGCAGTAGCTACAAGAGCGCAGTGCATATGTAATGAGCCGCTCATTACATATGCACTAGGCTCTTGTAGCTACTGCCTATGTGCATATGAGCTCATTACATATGCACTGTGCTCTCATAGCTACTGTCTGACCTGCTTGAGAGCCGGTATTTATGTGCGGTGTGAAAGGGGTTTAAAACGGTAATATACCGTTTGAAATACCGTTTCAAAATACCGGGTCTCACATTCTACTGCAATACTGTTGCTTGATAATCTGTTAAAATGTAAAATTAATTAAAATACATAGGGGGGTATTCAATTCCGGGTGCTATTTCGGACAGTGGAAATGGCGCCAGGCTGCCTATTCAATCCTGCCATTTCCAACAGCATTTAAGGTGGATCTCGACAAAACAGATCTGACTTTCAAACCTATCGGATATGTTTTGTTATAAACAGCCGTGGATTGTTGAATTCACAGCTGTATCTCTACAATGCACACTCATTTTTGCTGGCACACCCCCTTTTCACCACTCGACAGACGTAACATTGAATTCCGCCTGTCGAGAAACTGTCAAGCCAAGCGAAAATGGGCTAGGAATCCAGTATTAAATACCCCCCCCCCCCCCATAGTCACTCTGCATTAGAAACTCCAATACTTTTTGAATTATAAAGCACCTAGTACTAATTATTATTAATAATATGAAGTATAGGTACTTTATAGTGATTATTATTAATAAATAACCTGGATATAATAGGATACAAATTGGTGCGTATTAGAGAATAAGACGTTGGAGGATACTCAATCCTTATATAAATAAATACCTATTGTTGTAAAGTGCACGGTTAGCCTGCCACCTTATTTTTACTACACTTTATTTTCTCTATATTATTATACTATTATCTATATTAAAAAAAAATGTTCTATTTTAAAATACTAGGTGCACCATCTACATGATAGCCTTTCCTTTTTATGTTTTTGTTTGATATCCTTGTGTAATGGATGATTATATGGATAATCATATTAAAAGGACAGGTGAAGAGACTGCTCTGATTATGATAGCTCCAGGAGCTCCCTCCCAGCTCTATTCACAGCACACTATTTTGAATCAACCCTATTACGTCAAATCTTAGTATTTTAAGTCTGGAGTATATGATCTATATGGAGGCCTTCAGAGTTTGGCTGAAACGCCCAGACAAACAAGGAGTTAAATACTGTGCACATTGGGGGAAATTTACTAAGATGGGAGTTCTGTTTCAAATGGGATGTAGCTATGGGAAACTAATCAGAATCTACTTATTTATATAGCACCTTCTAGAACAGGGCTGGGCAACACCGGCCCTCCAGATGTTGATGAACTACACATCCCAGCATGCCTTGCATCAGTTTCAGCATGGCCACATAGCAAAACCTAAGGCAAAGCATCCTGGGATGTGTAGTTCACTAACATCTGGAGGGCCGGTGTTGCCCAGCCCTGTTCTAGAAGATACTAGATAGTATCTAATTAGTTGCCCATAGCAACATCCCATGTGAACTAGAATTTCAATCTTAGTAAATTTCCCCCAATGTGTGCAAAAAGCACTAATATTTTATTTATTTTATATTGAAATAATAATTTTTCTCTTTTTCCAGGAAAAAACTTGTACACCAATGAATATGTAGCTATTAAACTGGTGAGTTGAGTGATGTTCTCTATAATATACATGTACCTGTGTAGTACAGTAGCTTATTGCCATTTACAATACTTTTTATTTCCCATAGGAGCCTATTAAGTCCAGAGCTCCCCAATTACATTTAGAATACCGCTTCTATAAACAGCTTGGTAACTCAGGTGAGATCCAGTTCTAGGTTTTGGTGTACATGTAAGTTACAATTGTTACCTTTCCTACTGTAATATTTAGATCTCTTTTCAGAAAGGGAGTATTTTTATGCGTAATCACAAATCAAACCTATTTTTCCTAGTAGGCTTCCAAACCATCATATAAGCTTTACAAAGCTACAGTATTTGATCACTTACAAAGTGAAAAAAAAATTCTCCACAAAAAGGTGTGGTAAATGAATACTGTATATATTATTAATGGCTGAAACAGAGACTTGAGGTCCCATAGTAGTTGGCTTATTTTTTAATTTGTCTCACCTATTTTCTAAAATTAGAATTGCTGTTTATTGTCTTTATATGATGGTATTTTTAACAAACAAGGAATCTGTCTACTTCACCATCTTCCCTTTTTTGTCCTGTCCCCAAAATGATGCACTTAATGTACAGGGTCATATTTATCTCTTGCAATGTTACCACCATACCATTTTACCATAGTAGCTGTCCCGCACTTAAAGTATCTTCACTGTGTACATACAGTAGCTGTATCCATATATTTATGTTCTAACATGGACTAATGTCAGTAATATCCAAGCCTATTGTATTGCATGTTTATATACAATTTAGCAATCAGCAATCAAAATATATTTCCCAACATTTCTAAATGCTAAATGAAGACCCTTGGTTTGCATAAACCATACAAATATGCCTTTAAGATATCTTCAATGTTTTTAGATCTGTGTATGTGCAGATCTGAGGCTCCAGTGTTGCATTTGGAGGTGGTGACAGTGCAGCATTCCATAAAAGGTTGTTCCCTTTTTCTCATTATGCTTAGTGGCTCTAAGAAGCATGAGTTATAGGGTCATCCTGAATAACCTCAAGATTTCACACATGTCCAATGCTCATTCAGGTGATCGGATTCTACTGTACGTCCTCAAACAAAGCAGCGGATTGCAGAAGACAGCATACAGTGTCTTTTGTATATTTTAGCACAGCCACTGGGTTCAAAGACTCAAAAGCTGTGCTAGCTGTGTCCATCTCTGAATAAGGCCCTATGTCCTCATAAGTTCCAACCCCGATGTTTGTTAATTGGTCTGACCAGTTGAAAAGTATGATCAAATGTTGACCGCATGATATAGCAGGAGATTAGCAACACTGTTGTAGTGTAAGCACTGTAATTGTGTTGGAATGAGAACTTCCTGTATTTTATTACATTAGGCACTATTTCTAGTGTTGAGTTTAAATCCTAATTGGCTAAAGGACCTTTTCCAAATCTAATCCTAAGCCTCCTCCCAGTCACTATTAACCCTTTCATACTGCACCTTGGACCCAGGTAATTGCCGGATGTGTCGACCCGGTTCAAGGTGCGGTATTAAAGCATCGGATCATATAACACTGATCAATCAACCGGATTGATCAACCCGGCAATTTGAACAGGGTTATAAGAAGGGTTAAACCTGGTTCACCCTCGAGATTCCAGGTCCAACCCTGCTTAGCAATGTGAAAGGGGTATAACCTTCCCTCCAGCAGCCTACCAAACATCCCCCCTTACTATAGCTTACCCACCTAGCCCACAGCATAATCTCCTCCCAATTCCCAACCATAACCTCCACAGGGTGCTTTATCCCACTCCTGCAGCCTAAGTCTAACCTCTCCCTATCCCTACTGTATGTGCCAAACCCAAATCTTCATCTGGTCCATTGGATCCTCCAAAGCACTGAATCCTCCCCCTAATGAGGAGGGTCATGTGCTTGGATCTAGCATCTACCTTATTACTACCTGTATTTTGCTTTCTTTTGTTTGATCCTTGACTGCTCTTTTTTTTTTTTTGTGCTTATTTGTTTGAATGATTTCTAGAACAAGGGGAGATGAAATTGGAGCCAGAAAGTGCAAAAAGTAACATAAGAAAGATGTTTAATTACAGAAAATTATGGAATAATAAGTGGTTGTGGTGGTTACTCAATTAGCAATATCAAAAACTGTCTTACCTTTGTCTTACCTTTGTCTTTAAAATGTATATATTAAGAATAAAACATCCTCTACTTCCCACAAGAACTGAATTTAAAGGAAGAAAAGAACAGACATGTTTTATTTGTTACTTATGTAAAATATGTACATTAATCTGTTCGGTATCTGGGTCGACAATGACTAGGTCACACACTAATGGTCGACACCTAAGAATGGTAGACAAACCATAGGTCGACAATGACAGGATGTTGACACAAGCTACAGGTTGACATGAAGATGGCCAACACAGGTTTTTTTTTGGGGGGGGGGGGGGGGGCGACTTGGTTCATACTTTACCATCCAAGTGAGTTAGCTTATAATAGTGTGCAAAGCACAGCCTCACAGCAAGGCTCCATGCCAGAAGCATGGTGCGCTCACACGGCACACTTATACGGTGTCCATGTCGACACCAAAAAACTTGTAACAACCTTTTCAATGTCGATCACGTTCATGTGGACCTTTTAGCTAGTGTCGACCTTGTGTTACTTTTGACCTAGACATTATCTATCATCTATACCAAAAAAATCTGTTCTTAATTTGCACACATTTGTTATACTTTTCCCCTCTTGTCTTTGCTGTTTCTTCTGCTTATCTGACTCCTGATTTCTTTTTGATTTCAGAGGGTCTTCCTCAGGTGTATTATTTTGGCCCTTGTGGAAAATATAATGCTATGGTTCTAGAACTGCTTGGTCCCAGTCTGGAAGACTTGTTTGACCTGTGTGATAGAACATTCACCCTCAAAACAGTACTGATGATTGCAGTCCAGCTAGTGAGTTGTTGAGGTTCAATTTTATTTTTATGCCACATTTGCCCTATATATGTTGATTTTGTCAATTGTTTCACATATTCATTAGTATTACATAATTTTGTTCTACTTCAGATCTCACGTATTGAGTATGTACACACAAAAAGCCTCATCTACCGAGATGTAAAGCCGGAGAACTTCTTGTTAGGTCGACCTGGAAGTAGGAGGCAGAAAACCATCCACATAATTGACTTTGGCTTGGCCAAAGAGTACTGGGACCCAGAGACCAAAAAACATATTCCCTACCGAGAACACAAGAGTTTGACAGGAACTGCAAGATACATGAGTATCAACACACATTTGGGAAAGGGTAAGAAGGACTTAAGCAGTGTGAGAAATGTGTTCAGACATAAATAAGAGATTGAGAGAGAACCTATATGAGAGGTGGTTGTTCTTCAATAGACAGGGTGTCTGACATAAACTACCCCGATTCCCCTACCCCCATTTTTCTCTCTCCAGTTTCAACCCTAATCCCACAAGCACCTGTCCCCCTTTCCCAGACACCTGTTGTAGATGACTTTTTACAACTAGTTCAGTGTACTGTGTGTGTGACTATTTAATTTTGTTGAAGGCATATGTTTATGTTTTGTTACATGTTGTTTATATTGCAAATAAATTTTTTTTTTCCCTTTTGTTGGTGTATTTAGAACAGAGCCGCAGAGATGATCTTGAAGCGTTGGGCCATATGTTCATGTATTTCCTCCGAGGAAGTCTGCCCTGGCAGGGTCTAAAGGTGCGAATGGATGGCAAAGCCTTTCTAGAGGATCATTTATTTTACTTATGTGCCCTATTTTCTCAAATTACGCAGAAGTACTGTGTATATACAGTATAGAACATAGGTGTCAAATAGGTGTGAGTTGGCCTGTGCAAGCTATTTTCAGGACAAATTCACACTGCAAATTGACGTAAATTCCTGTTTTTTTTTTTTTTTTTTTGGGACGCACCCTCGAGTGTATGAAAAAGTACAACAATCTTATCTTATGGTAAAAAATTTGGGAGTTGCTTAAGAACTCCTTGCCACTCCAGCCCTCATCTCAACAACTATTTAGGCATTTGTACAGTTTACTTTGACCCAATATAATTTTGAGGTTAAAAAAAGCTAAATGGTCTCCATTTACCCCATAATCAACTTATTTTGTGAAATTATGCACAATGCTACGTCAATTCTCTTGTAATTAAACAAAATATTTTTAAATGCACAAATAAGACATTTAACACATAAGAGTATCTAGTACATTGGTCCCCAACCTTTTTTTCTCTCCCGTACCCCTTGATTAGGATTTTCACATATGCGTACCCCCTCCTCTCAATTTTAAATATCCACAGTACTTATGAGTGGAGTGGAAGTAAGCGGTATGCGTATCCTTATGGGTTTCCTTATATTAAGGAGGAACAGTGTGTGGTCAGGAATTGGGTCCCTCTGTGTCTGGCCGCTGGCTGTGTACTGTCTCCAAAGTTCCCGGTAGGATTAATGCCAATGCTTCCTCCACCCATATCAGTGTGGGGCAGATGATTGCTGATGTGAGGGCATTACAGGTAGCTCCCAGTAGATTGTTGGTCGGGCAAAAGCATGAGGTGACGACGCAGACGGAACCGGATGTCCTGCAACGGTTGATGGCAATGAGAGACTTCTTCCACCATCGGGAGACTTCTTCTGCCATTATCGATATTATATTCAAGTACCCCAGTGATGGCTAACATTGACACTCCAGCTGTTGTTGAACTACACATCCTAGCATGCCCTGCATCAGTTTTAGTATGGCCAAATAGTAAAACTGTAGCAGGGAATGCTGGGATGTGTAGTTCAACAGCAGCTGGAGTGTCAAGGTTAGCCATCACTGAAGTACCCCCAACTGGTCTTTCAGGGTACCCAAGGTTGGGAACCACTGATCTATTTAGTATATTGTTTATGCCCACTTACAGTCTATATGATTCTGCTAACGAGGTGCCACTTATCAGGGAACGTCTCCCCAATTTTTCATTCACTTTTCCCACCAGATTGCATTTATTATAGGTCTTTCATGGTCTTTTTTTTCTTTGTGTGTCTATGACGACATAGGTCGCCATGGACTCCGTATAAATGTGCTGCATCTCCTCACATGGCTCACTGTGCTCGCAATACTTCTGGCACAGTGCCTCATAGTGCTCAGCTCACTGATATATTCTCCCTCTATGCATACTGGGATGGAAAACAAGTGGGGTTTAAAAAAAAATCATGAAAAACTCACGTCAGCCTTTTGACTATTTCAACCTAATACATGTCAACCTTTTTCATGTGTTGACCATTTGACCAATAGTGGTCGACCTTTTGACTGTCGATCTAGACACTGTCAACCTAATGGCCGAATACCCTTGAGTCCTGTTGGAGAAAGAGCACTATAAAAATAAACTCTACCCTATTTTCAGATCTGTATGAGTGAGTATAGCTGCAGGAGTTTTATACATTGTTGATTCTTGATCTTTATATTAATGTGGACACCATTTTCCTCTATTTGCTTTGTGTGAAACATGTTCAATATTTTTTTATGTGGTGCACAAGGAACATGAGTAGCTGGTACTGACAGTTGTTTTCTTAATTGGTAAAAGAAAAGCTAAAACTACAAAAACATTTAACGAAGTAAAAAAATGTTTGCGTGATGATGAAATTGTATTTTCTTCCTGGGGATTCATGGGTTAACCTCAGGAGGGTAGAGTTGTAGGTGGATCCAGAGGACCGGGTACAAACCAGCAAAGCTTTTAGGTATCCCAGAATGTGAGGCTCCTCTCCCCTATAACCCTGCCTCCATGCTCAGAGAATCAGTTTTATTGTTGGTGCCAGCAGGAAGCTGGAGCACTAGCACTGCTTTCAAGTGGGACTGCCCTGATGCAATCCCAAGATTTTCTTTATTAATTTTGTTTTTTCTAATTTACACTTTTGAGCATGCTGCGCTGTCTTTTTGACTTTCAGCGGTGCAGCTCCAACACCCCGCCGGCGCCAAAAGTCCCCCACATCCTCTGCTAAGAGTGGAACTTTCGGCGGAGGTGGTGCCCTGCATCTAGCACTGGCTGTACTGCAAGAATATTTG
Organism: Crinia signifera; assembly: GCF_055691185.1. Taxonomy (NCBI): domain Eukaryota; kingdom Metazoa; phylum Chordata; class Amphibia; order Anura; family Myobatrachidae; genus Crinia; species Crinia signifera. The sequence goes on along the minus strand of NC_139217.1, from coordinate 232,491,381 downwards.
CTTTTCTGCAAATACGCTTGGATTTGGATTTGACAATGACCCTCCCCGCTTCAAGGTCCATATCTCAGCACTTTTGGTGTGTTCCCAAATGAAAACAGCACATCTACCAGACATACTGTACCATCCTTTCTTCAGGAAGCATTGCATATTCAACCTCCATGTGTTCCTCCAATGGCCCATGGGATTTATCCATGGTTCTTGAGGCTCTAGATGGCCCTCCATTTGAACCCCTACAAAAGGTCGGTCTCAAAGGGCTTACTGCAAAGGTGTTTTCTTGCTTGCAATATCATCAGCAAGAAGGGTATCAGATTTGGGTGCACTTCTGTGTCTCTCTTCTTTTTTGATATTTCATAATGACAGGGCTGTCCATACACGGCCTACACACTTATCTAAAGTGGTATCAAAATTCCATATAAATCAGAAATTTAATCTGCCTTTAATTCACCGGATTTGTTCTCTTAATAGTACGAGCTCTTTGTATTTGTGGCAGTACCAGTTCTATGTGACTCTCTCACTCATTCTTTGTTCTGTATGGATTCCATAAACAAGGTTGGCCAGCCAACAATCAAACACTGGCATACTGGACCCGAATGGTAATTGCACAGGCTGATCTACAATTACGGCATCAATCTCTGCATACTCTGCTAGGTCTGTTAGACCTACATGGATGGCATGTTGTGGTTCATCCGCTGAACATTTTGTGTGAGGCAGCAATGTGGTCCTCTGTCCACACATTTCTATGGTTTTATGCTTTCAACACATTTGCCTCCTAGGATGCCTCATTTGGTTGACAGATATCTCTGGTCCTCAGGCACGTTTCCTACAATTATTGGAATGCTTTGGGACATCCCCAAAGTTAACCCTGTGGAACCCATGAAGTCTGAAGAAGAAAATGATTATGGTAAAAATTACCTTTGTTAACTCTTTCTTTAAGGTTTATGGGATCCACAGGGCGCCCACCCAAACATGCCTGGCCAATTTGAGACATTACGATGTTGGTCACGGATTCCTTCCTTCTGTCTATGAGTTGAGTGTACTGTTGTGTCCATAACCTTTCTTCTTCCCTTTCCACTTCCTGCTTTGCCCTGGTTGACAAAAATGATTCTCTGAGCATGAAGGCGGGGAGAGTAGCCGGGCATCCTGGGATACCTTCTTGAGAAGGCTATGGAGTGAGGAAGGAAGCTGTGCATGGAGATTAGGAGGGCTGAAAGCATTAGAGACTGTGTCAAACATGTCCTCTTTCATTTAGGCTGACACACTAAAGGAAAGATATCAGAAGATTGGGGACACCAAAAGATCCACTCCTGTAGAAGTCTTGTGTGATAATTTTCCTGGTGAGTATTCATACAGATATGGCTATTATAGTGGTTCCCCAACTTTTTTGAATTACAACACTGTAGTGTAGGCGTAGGCAACCTGTGGCTCTCTAGCTCTTGTCAAACTACAAGTCCCAGCATGCCTTGCCACAGTTTTGCTATCAGAGTGTGCTAAAACTGTGGCATGGCATGCTAGGACTTGTAGTTTCACAACCGCTGGAGAGCTATAGGTTGCCTACGCCTGCCCTAGTGTATCAGGATAAATGCAATAAATTCCAAATGCTTTTTGACTTTGTGTGAATCCATCCCTAAGCATATAAGTATGTTTACAGTGTTTAATTAAATAGCTATTATTTATGTGCTGTATTCCATACCATTATAGCAGTATCCAATACATTATGGAACCCAGATTTTCTAATTGAACCAACTAAAGAAAGATTACTAGCATAAATTCTTACCCTAAGTCACTCATTATCAGCAGAAGCAGCAGCAGGCTATGGGTCAGTGCACACCAAGACTGTGTTATCATGTTCTGTGTCTCTCTTCTGTCAGGGGTTTTCTCAAGAGGGGAAAATGAGATAGCCAGCAAGAAATGAGCAGCAACAGCAAATCGCTGTCCATGTAAAGAAACTCCTCAGTTGCACCCCTTGCAGAATCTGGAAGATTAGGAGTGTAGTGCAGGACAACATGAGATTTATGATTAAAATGGGAGCCACATGCAGGAAGTTAGATCACTATGAATTAATGAGTTAATTGTGTTTATATGTCATCCTATGGTTCAGTAATGTGGTAAGGGACTAGTCACTTATGTTTGTACAGATATTTATTTTTGGAAGTCACCAATGGTAGTTTTTCCTATTACAATAATCGTAAAAAAATGTGAATTGGTCCTGGGCCACCACCAACCCAGGACACCCCTACAAGTTCCCTGAGGCACCCCAGGGTGCACGGAGCGCAGTCTATTCACTAAATGTTAGAAAGATCTTAAGTAGTACATGGTGTTGGGTAAGTAGAGTAATCTGTGAATCAGCAGCATGCACTTGTAACTGACATACTGTATATTATTAAGTGACAGATGGAATTTATAGTGGAGTTTGTGTGTGTCTCTTTCTGTGTCCATCTCTTTTGCTGCCACTCTTGTGTATCTTTTTATATGTGTTTCTGTCTGTTTTTCTCCCTTTTTCTTTTTTTTCTTCCCTTATGTGGACCACTGTGTTTGCATTCAGCACACTGAACATTGTGAGTGATAGTCCAAGTAACACTTTTCCCTATCCCTCGCAGAGGAGATGGCTACCTACCTTCGTTATGTTCGCCGTCTCGACTTTTTTGAAAAGCCAGATTATGATTATCTTCGACGACTATTTACGGACCTTTTAGATCAGCGAGGACTCATCTTTGATTACGAATATGATTGGGTGGGAAAAACATTGGTGAGTTTTGACAGAAATGATTTACTATACCAACTCGCTTGTGAATTAGTGGCATTTTCTATAAATGTCACTTTCAGTGATTTAATATAGTTTCATTTTTGTTCTCAGCCTACTCCTATAGGCTCTGTAACGGGTGATGCTCCCACACCATCACAGAACAAAAATCAACCACATTTAAAGCACCAGGTACTTAGAAATAGAGCACATTGGATTAGGGTGAAATTTGACACCTCTTAAACACTTCACTTATTCTGTTTATAGGGATTGAATTCCACCAATGGAGATCTGAACATAGATGATCCAACAGCTGGTCATTCCAATGCTCCCATAACAGCGCACACAGGAGTGGATGTGACAGATGACACCAAGTAAGTAATTGGTTGGTGGCTTGTGGGTTTGAAAGTGCTGATGTTCTAGTATTGATGTTGTATTTTATATAGTATTACATTCAAAGTAAAAGTGTATACCTATGAGGATGCAGGTTTTATAATGAATGGTAGGGCCATCTTTCTTGTCTGTTGTATGTGATTTGTGGGACTGATTCTTAGTTGCAAGCAATAATATGTACACATAAATATCATTTTTTTTTTGGTGTGTAACTGCGTGTGCTTCTAAATTTCTAAAAGGGTTGCATGGTGCTTGCAACTAACTGTGTTTACGTACAGAGTTACAGGAGCAATTAAGCCATTTTGACTTTGGGATGTATTAGGCAATGACTGAGGGTGGCTAAACAGACACACAACGATATTCTGTTTAATGGGTGTGTTATGGAAGTATGGCAGATGTGTTGCAAGCTCGTACACTGGAGGCCATACCATGATGAACATTGTGCCCCTATGTTGGGAATGGTGTGAGTTCTGATTTTTGTGACTGCAAGCACACAAATTGGGCATGCATGCTCTTGTGCATTTAGACGCACACTTGTATAACAGGTGAAGGATTTTTATTTGCATTATAATAAAGTCGCAGACATGACTAAAGCAAAATACACTGACTCATTTGAATCAGCCCCTGAATGCCATTTGTTTATTTTAAAATATAGAATATAGTGCATCTGGAAAGTATTCACGGCGCTTCACTTTTTCAACATTTTGTTATGTTACAGACTTATTCCAAAATGGAATACATTTATTTTTTCCTTCAAAATTCTACACACAGTACCTCATAGTGACAACATGAAAAAAAGGTTTTGGGAGATTTTTGCAAATTTATTAAAATTAAAAAATAAAAATGAGATATCACATGTACATGAAGTATTCACTGCCTCTGCCATGAAGCTCAAAATTTTGCTCAGGTGCAAATTATCCTTGAGATGTTCCTACAGCTTAACTGGAGTCCATCTGTGGTAAATTTAGTTGATTGGACAAGATTTGGAAAGGCACACACCTGTCTATATAAGGTCCCACACTTGACAGTGCATGTCAGAGCACAAACCAAGCATTAAGTTGAAGGTCCCAATGAGAATAGTGGCCTCCATCATCTGTAAATCGAAGAAGAAGTAGAGAACCACCAGGACTCTTACTAGAGTTGGCCGGCCATCTAAACTGAGCTATCAGGGGAGAAGGGCTCTAGTTAGCAAGGTGACCAAGAACGAAATGGTAACTCAGTCAGAGCTACAGCATTACTCTGTGGTGAGAGGAGAACTTTCCAGAAAGCCAACTATCTCTGCAACAATCCACCAATCAGGCCTGTATGTTAGAGTGAGTGGCCAGACGGAAGCCACTCCTTAGTAAAAATCACATGGCAGCCCGCCTGGAGTTTGCCAAAATGCACCTGAAGGACTCTTAGACCATGAGAAACAAAATTCTCTGGTCTGATGAGACAAAAATGTTACTCTTTGGCATGAATGTCAGGCGTCCTATTTGGTGGAAACCAGGCACCGCTAATCACCAGGCCAATACCATCCCTACAGTGAAGCATGGTGGTGGCAACAACGTGCTGTGTGGATATTTTCAGTGGCAGGAACTGGAAGTCTAGTCAGGATAGAGGGAAAGATTAATGCAGAATTGTACAGACATTCTGGATGAAAACCTGCTCTGGAATGCTCTTGACCTCAGACTAGGGTGACGGTTCATCTATCAGCAGGACAACTAGCCTAAGAGCACAGCCAGTATATCAAAGGAGTGGCTTCAGTACAACTCTGAATGTCCTTGAGTGGCCCAGCCAGAGCCCAGACTTGAATCCGATTGAACATTGTTGGAGAGATCAGAAAATGGCTGTACACCAAAGCTTCCCATCCAACCTGAAGGAGCCAAAAGTGCATCAACAAAGTATTGAGCAAAGGCTCTGAATACTTATGTACATGTGATTTCTTAGTTTATTATTTTTAATAAATTAGCAAAAATCTCCCAAAAACTTTTTGCAGGTTGTCATTATGGTCTGTGACATAACCAAATGTGGAAAAAATTGAAGCACTGTGAATACTTTCCAGATGCACTGTAACGACTTTATATAAAGTAAAAAATAAATATAAATTCCACTTGAGCATTAAAATGCAAAATGGTAATTTTCTTTCTATACCCCTTCATTTGTGTGATGTGATAGACATTTTAGTGTGAATATATGTATTATTATTGTTGTTGTTTATTTATATGGCTCCACAAGGGTTCCGCAGCACCTGACCATACATAGATAAGCCAAAAAAATTAAATAACAAATTAAAGTACAAGGCAAATTATGACATGTACATAGTAAATAAAGACTTGCATCAGGGGACAGAACACATGGAATTATCTGGGTGGCAGATATTTAAACTAAGAAAAGCACATGAGGAGAGAAGGCCCTGCTCATGAGAGCTTACATTCTTGTGACAATACCGTATAACCTGTGGTTAGACATATGTAGGCTTCACATGGATGTTATCTAGTGCTTATTCTCAAAATGTTTTGAATAAAAACTTTTAACAGTTATAATGCAAAAACTAATGCATGTGAATGTACCAGTACATGCACACACACATTTTGACAACAATTCACTTCATTCTGAAATGAGTGATGATACTTCTAGTGGGAATTCCAATTTTGTTCCTGCATGGACGTGTTTGACAAAATAGCTTCCTGGTCACTGCCATCAAGCGAAGATTAAGGAGTGGTCATAAAGTATACCATGGAGCATACGGAAGCATATGACCTAACCTTTCCTGGTCCTGATTGCTAAAAGAAGTGGAGTACAGGGTGACCGGATGTAAGGTAATTATACATTTATTTATTAATATTCATTCACTGTTATTAGAAAAGTACCGTATATACTCGAGTATAAGTCGACCCGAATATAAGCCGAGTCATCTAATTGTACAACAAAAAACTGGGAAAACTCATTGACTCAAGTGGGACCCTCACTCGAGTATAAGCCGAGGGGGGCTTTTTCAGCATAAAAAATGTTCTGAAAAAGTAGGCTTATACTCAAGTATATATGTTATATACTGCCGGGACTCAGGGTTTGGATAAGATGCAATTGGACTATTTCTTATTCATTAAAGTTCATTGGGTACTCTTTACCTAGAACGGCGCCCACGATGTCCATCGCGGTCATCGGGGGTAAAAAATCGCGGGCATCGCATGCACTAAAAAAACGGGTGCGACGCGATGCCCGCGATTTTCCCATAGGGATCAATGTTAAAAGTGTGATTGGACGCGATTTTAGTGTTAAATGCCTCAATGCCCGCGATTTTTCCATAGGAAACAATGTAAAATGGGCCACAGAGCCCTAATAGTCCCCCTGAAGTCTTAAATGGCCCCCACAATTCTTAACGCCACCCCACGATCAACGTGAACCCGAAGCGTGGCGAGCGCAGCGAGCCCGCGTGGGGCGGCGGTACGCGTCCTCCGACCTTTTCATACCCCCACTATCCACGTCGGCGTGGAGTTGAGAATAGAATAGTGTGGCGAGCGCAGCGAGCCACTGAGCCCGAAGCGTGGCGAGGGGACGCGGATACCTGTGAAGCCCGCGAAGGGACGCGTTTACCTGTGAAGGTATCCGTGTCCCCTCGCGGGGCTCGCCACGCTTCGGGCTCGGTGGCTCGCTGCGCTCGCCACACTATTTTATTCTCAACTCCACGCCGACGTGGATAGTGGGGGTATGAAAAGGTCGGATGACGCGTACCGCCGCCCCTCGCGGGCTCGCTTCGCTCGCCACGCTTCGCTCGCCACGCTTCGGGTTGACGTTGATCGTGGGGTGGCGTTAACAATTGTGGGGGCCATTTCTGACTTTAGGGTGACTATTTGGGCTCTGTGGCCCATTTAACATTGTTTCCTATGGAAAAATCGCGGCCATTGAGCCATTGAACACTAAAATCGCGTCCAATCACACTTTTAACATTGATCCCTATGGGAAATCGCGGGCATCGCATCGCACCCGTTTTTTAGTGCATGCGATGGTCGCGATGGGCGCCGTTCTAGGTAAAGAGTACCGTTCATTGCAACATCAGTAACTATTGCTATTGTCACACAAAATTCCAGTGATGTCTTTTGGGAGTTTCTCTACGGTAGGAGGCCTTCAACTTGTGTACTGTGGTTATTCGAAAGAAACATGATTAACACCATAGCCATATCTAATGACTCCTAACGTCTCTCTCCTGGCTAATAAAGGGGTTGTTATGTGTTGATATAATATAAAACCTTCCTTATGAAAAAATACTCTGTACTATTTTCCTTTTCACGATAAATTTCCAGTATCAGGATCAGAGCACAAATCCCTGTTATCATAGTTACATAAATAAAAGCTAATTACCTTTCATTCAAAATAATCTGTCTGGTTTTTCAAATGTTGATATAAATTGTGGAAATTATTCACAGAAAAAAATAGTTGCAAGTGTTAACCCTATTTTATTAGACTTTTTATAATTGTGAGCAACGCTGGCATTTTTAGCTATTATTTTGTGCACAGAGACATTGGCACTCAAAGAGTTAATCACTTCCTTTCCACTTCGTGAGGGCCCTTTACATATGCAGATCTCAATAACATACAGATTTCACATTTGAAAAAAAACACCAGTTGTGCAGACAACCTTAATAAGGCTTAAAGCCTTTTAATATAGAATGCATTCACAGAACCGATAAAAAATCAAGCATGTAACACATCCATCCGTTTTGTGCATTAGGACATCTCATACTCATCGGTGACACTTCTGAGGAATAGCCCTTTTGAGTTTGAAACACTTTAAGCAGTTGGGCGAGTAACAATGTATGGCTGCTGCAGGGACTGACATTCTTGGACCTGAGGATGCTGAGTGTCTGGGACTCTGCTGGAAAGCTCCTGAATGAGATGTCCCAACATCAACTAAAAGAGCTACAACAGATGAAGTTGGAGATTTCTGCAAGTGCATCAGCATCACTTCTGCCTCATGAATGACTATTTAGTGAGAAATTCTCCAGACAAAATTTTATTGGTTGACCCCACATTATCCTTCAACACTTTTATATTTAAATCTGTTGCTAGCGTACTTTGTGTCCACCACACACAAACACACACATTTTTATTTGAAGCTCATATTCTATTTTATATATCATTTTCTTTGTTCTGGTTTCGGCAGTTTTATTTTGTTTTTAGTTACAACCAACACCTTTTTTTCTTTGTTTTGATAACTTCTGCATGTAATAATTTGTTTCCAAAATATTTTAAATAAAATAATATGCTATAAACAATGTTTTCAAGGCTTATTTTTGTTTTTATTATGACAGTTGACTATATTATATTTGACTATGGGGGGGTATGCAATGCTCTACCACTATTCCCAACAGTGGAAATGGCGGCGGGTCCCTATTAAATGCTGTCTTTATTGACAGCATTGAAGAAGGATCATGGCAGAACAAGCCTGACTTCAGAAGCTGTCTGGCCTGTTTTACAAATAACAGCCGTGGATTTTACGATCCCGGGCCCCAGAACGACAATCCACGTCTGTTTTCGCGGACACGCCCACTTTTCGCTGATCGGCAGGTGGACATTGAATCCCGTCTGCCGATTTGCTGTCGGGCAAAACGTAAACGGGCCTGGATCACAGCTGTTGGGAGGGATTGACAGCCGTTATTCAGGATTGCATACCCCCCTAATACATTTTATTATTCCATGGCAGGTAAAATAAAATTTAGGCAGATGTATCTTGAAAGGTGCATACACACTAGTTGTTTTTACCCAGCGTGTATCTGAAACGATGATGGGAAAAGTGTACACACACCGAGCAATTTTCGCCCGTCCAAGCAATTTTAATCAGGGTGGATGGCTTTCCATAGCAGAACGCTATGAAAAGCTGACCACCTCATCTGCTGGTAATACCAGCAGATGAATGGCGGTGGCTCACAATGATGTGGGAGCATGCATCAGCGCTCATCGCGGGGGCCATACACACTGGGCGGCTTTTGAGCTGAAAGCTGCTTTCAGCTCAAAATCGCCCAGTGTGTATGGGCCTTTATTGTGAGTGCATGCTACTGATTCCTAACAGATGCTATGTCTACATTTTGTGTAAAAGCACTCCTGAAAATTGTAGCCATCTCTGCTGCTCAGAGTTCTGCAGGACAAATTTCTACCCAGTACGCAAGCTGCGAATTAATGTTTATGCAAAACATCCATTTGCATGTGTGCAGGGAAAATCGGCGTGCGGGCGGCGTTTAGTTGACTCGCAAAGCTGTGAATTTCGCAGCATTGCGAGTCAACCAGAACGAAGTCCTTTGTGCCTATTATGCCTACAACCACATGGGAGAACATTCCTTCACACTGACACTCCCACGTATTAGAATGTGCATTCTGTTAAACTGTATGCATGTCTTCATCCTCAAGTGGTTTGGGCTTGCCCTCCATTATGTGTAAATCCGTGAAGTTTTAAAGATTCATCTTAATTACCAACAGCTCCTACATCAGTGGCAATGATATTGTAAGATCAACAGCTAAAACAGCCCTGTACAGTTCGAGAGTCCCCCACTCTAGAATCCTTCAAAAACAGTCTGAAGACTTTCCTGTTTACTCGAGCATTTCCGTAATTCCTTTAAGTATAGTTTAGAAAACTTGTTTCCTAGCACGGCCACAACGATTTAGATCGTTGTGGTCGTAAGATAAAAAATCGGATCGATCGCATCGCATGCGATTTGGTCGCATACGATGCGACCGATCCGACCGACCGATTTTTCACCCGATTTTTTTTTTTTTTTCACCAGATTTGTTTCAATTGCCCCCCCAAATGTTACTAAGTGGGCTAGACCCCACGATAGACGTCAACCCGAAGCGTGGCGAGCGCAGCGAGCCCGCGAGGGGCGGCGGTGCGCGTCCTCCGACCTTTTCATTCCCCTACTATCCACTAGGGCGTGGAGTGAGAATAGAATAGTGTGGCGAGCGCAGCGAGCCACCGAGCCCGAAGCGTGGCGAGCGCAGCGAGCCCCGCGAGGGGACGCGTCTAACTTCACAGGTATACGCGTCCCCTCGCGGGGCTCGCTGCGCTCGCCACGCTTCGGGCTCGGTGGCTCGCTGCGCTCGCCACACTATTCTATTCTCACTCCACGCCCTAGTGGATAGTAGGGGAATGAAAAGGTCGGAGGACGCGCACCGCCGCCCCTCGCGGGCTCGCTGCGCTCGCCACGCTTCGGGTTGACGTCTATCGTGGGGTCATGGCGGGCACATAAAAAATGTGAAATGGGTCATATTGGGCCATTTCACCTTTTTTATCATTTTACCCTATGTGAGATGGACTTAATCAAGTCCATCTCATCTTGTGCCATTATAATGGCACAAGACCGACGCGATCCTCCCGATTTCAATGTTAAAAGATTTTTTAACATTGAAGTCTATGGAAAAATCGGGTCAATCGGTCGGTCGCATCGCGGCCGATTTTAATTGGTCGCGACCGACCGATTGACCCGATTTCTGTCATTCAAAGTGAAAAAATTGTAAAAAATCAGCCACATCGTGAGGATCGTGTCCCTTAATTAAGAGCCACGATCACTCACGATTGTGGCCGTTCTAGGAAACAAGTACCCGCTTTTCTGTACTTCTTTGTTCCTGTACTGTATTAAGGAGCATACACACTGTACAATTTTTTTTGACCAATTTTGTTCATTTCGGCCATTCTAAACGAAGTTGATCAAAATAGCTGTCAGTGCGTTTGCGACGAAAGACGAATGATAATGCGCGTACCTGCCAGTTGTTCATCAAGATTATTTGTGAACTGTACATGCAGCTCAATTTGGATATCTTTCAAAAAGAGCCTACAAAAGTGTAGCTAGATCTTTCATCTTTCGTTTGTCGTCAATATCTTTCATCAACATCTTTCGTCCAGGATACTGGGTTCAAGGGAAATGTCTTTCAACGAAATTGAAAATAAAAAAAATTGTACAGTGTGTATGCACCTTTACATTTTTTTTGTATGTGGGAAGCGTCTTAAGTCCTATTGGAGAAAGAGCGCTATATAAATAAAATTATTATTATTACAATTAAATATAAGTAATATATACAGTATGTATAAATCTAATTCTAAAACTTTTAGAACACTTCTAGTTGGCATCTGTATTTCCTGAAGAAGCCTATACAATTAGCACGGAAGTGTCTGTGGATTAACTGCAGATGGCGGATACTGATTGCCTGCTATGGAGCTGTAAACAGAATCTGCCTCCTGTAATGCACAGAAACATGTGCATTAGGATCTGCAGATAGCAGCTCGTCACTAATTGACTCTGCCCCTATGTGCTTGTGAAAGCAATTTGGGAAGGACAGGTCAATATTGTGCAAAATCACTTCTAAATGAGTATAATACATCATTTGAAGTTAACAGTCATACTATTGGCATTCTGTAAGTGATAGAGGAGATATTTTGTTGACCTGTATTGCATTATAAATGGAATCTATACACCTAAAGGAATAATGACGTTAGTGAGCAGCACAGAGATCATTTGGCATGAAGACGGTTATTCGGGTTCACTCCTTCTGGCATATTCCTTCTTAGATGGACAAAACCATGTGCACTGCAGGGGGCAGATGTAAAATGTTCAGAGAGAATTAGATTTGGGTGAGATGTTTTGTTTCTGTGCAGGGAAAATACTGACTGCTTTATTTTTACACTGCAATATAGATCTCACTGTATCCAAATCGTCCAAAAAAGGCCCGCAGTAGGTTTCTTTCAGTGGAGTGATACTCTACAACTTGTGTGGAACCTCGTCTGGGTTGGAGCGTAGGGCTGCCCTGGAAAATGGGACCAATTGGTGACCACTGGGTGAGGAGGTTGGTGAGGCTGGTCCGGGCCCAAATGAATGGGATAATGTCAGGGTGGATGAGACTGGATGTGGTTTGCCCTCTGAACCACCAACGCATTTCGCCAGTAATAAAGCCAGGTTACTGGCGAAACGTGTTTGTAGATCAGAGGGCAAACCACATCCAGTCTCATCCACCCTGATATTATCCCATTAATTTGGGTTCGGACCAGCCTCACCCAGTGAGTTTCTTGACCAGCGGTCACCAATTGGTCCCATTCTCCAGGGCAGCCCTACGCCCCAACCTGGACGGAGGTTCCACACAAGTTGTAGGAGTATCACTCCAAATCACTCCACTGAAAGAAACCTACTGCGGGCCTTTTTTGGATGATATGGATACAAATAACATCAACATTCACTATTGGACTGTACTTAGCCGACTCTGGCTTCCTTACAATAAAGAGGCACTATAGGAACGGACCAAGTGAACAGTGGATTCTAAAAATACGGTACCGTATTGACTGGACTTAATTCCTTATTACCTCTGCCTTAGTGCTAATTTGCGCTAATTTATTTTAATTATGGTATGTCATGCTGAAATGTTATATATGTTTTAATCAATGTTATTGCATTTTATTTCCAATTGGCACCTCACTCTTTTTAATTAATGAATTAATTGATCTATTGATTGGTCTTTTTATTGTATAGCGCAGTGTACCCCCTTGTTCTTTTTGTACCCAGAAGGGGCTGACTACCCCTTATTCACACTGCAGCTTGACAAAGCTCATCGTATTCCTCTACACCCCCTGCACTTGTTGATAACTAGTTATCAACTACCCTCTATTTCAAATATAACTCTCTCTGCACAAGTAACATCTATCCCACCTGCAGTGCACATGGTTTTGTCCATCTAAGAAGGTGAATTTGCCAGAAGTGAGTGAACCAAAATAACCCCCTAAGAGCCTGAGGCAGAGGTTTTGCACTGCCTATGTCTTTTAAAAGGGCAATTATTTACAAAGTATAGTTTTGAATTGTAAATGATTACCCCTTTAAAAAAGGCTGAACTCTGACTTTATTACATCTCACCCTATACAGGTATGTGGAAATGTTCTACTCACTTTGAATACATTCATATACTGCATGTAAAATAAAATATTCCCATTTTAGCATAATAAATTATGTGTGCCTTGGGAAACCAAAACGTTACACTTTGCGAGTCAACCAGAATGACCTACTAAGCTGGGAATTTTGCAGTTTTCCAAGCCAACTAAATGCCGTCCGCATGAATGCCTCCTCCCTCGCACGGCGAATATCCCTGCACGCATGCGAATGGATGTTTTGCATAAACATCTGTTTGCAGCCTTGCGCACCGGGCCAAAATCATTCGATGGTTGCAGACCAGCAAATGATTTCGAAAGCATTTGCAAATCTAAGTCACGCTGGTGACTCAGATTTGCAGCACTCTTGTAAGCGAAAAGGGTGGGCAGCTGTCATCCGGTGATGGCAGCTGCTCACCCTCAGCACCCACATCATGGTCAAACAACCATTGGAGCAGACAGCATTTTCATGGGGACACCCATGAAATGCTAAGGGTACTTGTTTCCTAGCACGGCCACATATCTTATGGATCGTGTACCTTTAGTTAAGGTACACGATCCATAAGATGGACCCGATTTCCTTTGAAATCAGGTCCATTTGGCCGGCTAGGACAAAATATCGGGGGCATCGCGTCGGTCGGGACCATTAACATAGGTCCCGACGCGATGCCCCCGATTTTTACATAGGCTTCAATGTTAAAAGATTTTTTAACATTGAAATCCTGAAAAAATGTGAAAAATGTGAAATGGGCCAATATGACCCATTTCACATTTTAGATGTCCCCGTCGTCACCCCACGATAGACGCCAACCCGAAGCGTGGCGAGCGCAGCGAGCCCGCGAGGGGCGGCGGTGCGCGTCCTCCAACCTTTTCATTCCCCTACTATCCACGTCGGCGTGGAGTTGAGAATAGAATAGTGTGGCGAGCGCAGCGAGCCACCGAGCCCTAAGCGTGGCGAGGGGACGCGGATACCTTCACAGTTTTACGCGTCCCCTCGCGGGCTTCACAGGTGTCCGTGGCGACGCGGACACCTGTGAAGTCCGCGAAGGGACGCGTTTACCTGTGAAGGTATCCGTGTCCCCTCGCGGGGCTCGCTGCGCTCGCCACGCTTCGGGCTCGGTGGCTCGCTGCGCTCGCCACACTATTCTATTCTCAACTCCACGCCGACATGGATAGTAGGGGAATGAAAAGGTCGGAGGACGCGCACCGCCGCCCCTCGCGGGCTCGCTGCGCTCGCCACGCTTCGGGTTGGCGTCTATCGTGGGGTGGGGTGTACGCCGTGACATTTGGGGGGGTTGGGAATATTTTACATTGAATCCAATGTAAAATCGGGTCCCAGGGACCCGATTTACATTTAATAAAAAAAAAAAAATCGGGTCCAAAATCGGTCGGTCGCGACGATCGCATCGCATGCGACCAAATCGCATGCGATGCGATCGACCCGATTTTTCCGACACGACCACCCCGATGTAAATCGGTGTGGCCGTGCTAGGAAACAAGTACCATGCTAAGAATTCCCATGGACACGACACGTGTCACCCGCCCCACGCCCGCACTGCTCTGTGCAAATGGGCTGGCGACTATACAAGTCATTGCGTCCATTTGCAAACAGAGCCTGCGCATGTGCAGTAGCAAAACATAGCTCCTCCATGCAAAGGCGCAAGACCAGAATGACCTCATTAATGCAAAACCATAAAAATGGGCCCAGTCATAAAAAGGTTTACAGAACAGATTAACATTTAAAAAATGACCTTGCTTGTGTGTGATGTGTGACTGACATACAGTAGGACTTAAACCTTCCTTTTTTAGTCCGCTGCTCCTGTGTCTTGTCTGTGCTTGTAAATGATTTATTCTTCCTTCTCAGATGCTGCTGCTTCTTCAAAAGAAGGAAGAGGAAAAATATTCAGCAAAAATGACCTCTGCTTTTTTCAAGTGTTCACAAAGAGCAGGTGTACTCTTTCCAGACAACAGAGTCCCTTCTCCAAGCAACAGCATAGGTCACGCGGAACAGTGAGTGGATTTGTCTTCTCCATATTATCTACTTGTTCTTGGACTTGAAAGAAAATGAAAGAAGTATCCAATCCGCAATTTGCAGACCATTGCTAGCAAGTGGAAAAGTGGAAGTTGTTGCTCCTAAGAAGAAATATACTGGAAGTAAACTTTAAAAATGCAAGTGAACACCTGACATTAATGTAAACCAAAGTGGAGTACTGTGCATGGAGGCACAGAGAAACAGTGCATTAAATCTCCTCCCTCTTTCATCCAGGACTCAGTCTGAGCTTGAGAGTATGTAATACACCGATGTAAAGTTCGCTATAAACATTTGCATTTTATATTCTACTATGTTATATCTGGCTTTGCTAAGCCATAAGGTTATGGAAATCTGCTCAATTCTACAAAATGAAATAATCCCTCATATTGTATGTTACTTTGCTATTTAAAGGTTCAGTCACTTATAATATAAAGTAAGATATTCGATAAACAAATGATACATTTTTGTACACCTTTCCAAACTCTTTGTTTTGCTATGGATAATGTAATTGCAGGCCAGATTTATGAGGGGTATCCAATGGAAACGTATAGAGGGAATTTGGCAAGGGGCATGCATAAGGAGAAGATGGACACTGGGTTCATGGGGAAGTCCTACACAGGGCACTTAAAGCAGGGGACTACATTTCTTAAAATGCAATTTTCAGTGAAGTATTCCATACAGTTCAAACTCTATTTCCATTATTATCCATCAACATGTACCATGTTGCCGTAAACTAACATTTTGTAATTCAGTAGTGCATGCAAGCAACTATAGCTGCAACCAATGCTAATTATTTTACAGTGTACGTTAACATAATGCATTTCATTATGAGACTAAAATGAAGTACAATATATCAAATATTAAAGGCAGAGATGTGAAATACGTGGGATCAAAAAACGTATTTCATTAACATAAAAGGTAGCATGAAACACCAGTATTTAAAACATCCTACAGGAAATGCACACCTCTGCAAAGATTAATAATGTGTACACTAAATAGCCAAAACACCAGAAATACAGCCTAAGTAAGCATGTACATAAATAAGCACTGCAAACCAAGTGATTACTGCAATAATAACCCATATTCTATAATGATGTATGATGAATGTCATCATAACACAATGGCATATAATAAATTGGAAACCGTTGTAATTTCATCTAGATAACTTTTTATTATTGTTCATTTATCTAGCCCCACAATTATATGCAGTGCAGTGTGTCACACACACCATTCCCTAACCTATTGCAGTTTATAGTGTACATTCTCTACACTTAAACACACTAGGGCCCGTTTTGTTAAAAAACTATTTACCTGTATGTTTCTGGAATGTGTGATGGAAACACACAACAGGGTCACGCGCACCAGGCGCTGGAGGGGCGCTAGTGTGCGGTCCTGGGACTCCTGGCAGCGGGGACGGGCAGCAAGGTCCCGGGGATGGGCAGCGGGGGTCCGGGGACTGGTGGGTTAACTCCGGCTCCTAGCGCTGCCGGGCGGGAAGCAGATTTTGAAAAGACTCGCCGGACGCTGATTGGCTGAATTTAGCCAATCAGCGTCCGGCAAGTCTTTTCAAAGTCATCAGCGCTTCCCGCCGCCAGGCACAGACAGATAGCGCTAGGAGACTGAGTGAGTGAAGGCAGCCGCTACACCAGTCCCTGGACGCTGCCTACCCCCGCTGGCTGCACACAGGTATGTTGGCAGCGGGGGTCCAGGGACTGGTGTAGCGTCAGCTTTCACTCACTCGTCACTCCATCTCCTAGCGCTATTTACCTGGCGGTGGGAAGCACTGATGATTTTGAAAAGACAGCCAATCAGCGTCCGGCAAGTCTTTTGAAAATCTGTTACCCGCCCACCGCCCGGCAGAGCTAGGAGCCGTAGTTAACCTACTCCAGTCCCCGGACCCCCGCTACCTGTACCCAAGCCAGGGCAGTCATTTGGTGTGTCCCACGGGGGCGACCAAATGACTGTCGCCCCAGGCGCAGAAACACCTAGTTTCGGCCCTGCACACAAACACGAATAGACCATACAAACTCCACACATACAGAATAGGTATATTTTCTTGCGTCAAGTGTCTCACATAGTCCAAATGTCCAAAATCAGTGTTTCAAAACATTCCTTTTGTCTGTTTTTTGGTGTTGTCAAATTCTCAAGTTGGATATACATCGAAAAATGTCAATAAAACATATGATTAGACTCCATATTTAACTTTCTGTCTGAAAATAGGCAGAATTTCCAATGAGGCCCACACTCTTATGCTGTGTAAACACTGTGTATATGCAGTGTATATACTTTTCTGGAAGCGCCGGATTTTTGGTTACACTATTTCTTTGTTTTCACACATACAGGACCCTAATTAGCAAAAGTACAGGAGTCACATGCTAAATGTGTAGCATGAGTATAACATTTTAGGACCTTTTGTGAGGAGAAAGGGCTGTGTGTCCTCTTTCCTGGATTGTATAACACTTCTGAAAATGCACCACCTCCACTGAAATCTTATAGAAATGCTGTCATCCTGCAAAACAAAATTCTATATTTGCATATGGGTTCACTGATTCTGTACGTTGTTAGGAATCCTCTATCCGCCCAACACATTTCACAAGTTGGGCAACATGATCCAAAGAGAGACTGAACCTTTAAATATATTATTGTTTTTTTGTTGATTGATCCTTTGGGTCTGACCCCTAAATTATTTCACCTTGATACCTTACTCCTATTACAAATTGTATTTCTTAAGTCACTCTTGTCACTTTACTTGTAGCAGGGACTGACCATTTATTTGTCATTGCTACATTCTCATTTCTTTTTGGACTACAGATTTGCATTCATTTAGACCATTTTGAACCCTTTTAATAAAATATGTGAACAATTTTTTTTTTTACCATACTTAATTGCGTCTTTACAAATAATTTCAGGGAGTGTTTGGGAGCATAAAATGGCTTTATAATGGAAAAAAAATAATTGCATATAACTAAATAACAGGGGTTTTCTTAATGCCTGAAATCTTAGTAGACATACTGGGGGAAATTTACTAAGATGGTAGTTCTTTTTCAGATAGGATGTTGCTATGGGCAACCAATCAGATACTCTATTATTTTGTAGAAGGTGCAAAATAAATAAGAAGTAGATTCTGATTGATTGCCCATAGCAATTGAACTCCCACATTAGTACATTTCCCCCACTGTATCTAAAGGTCCATACACACTGGGCAATTTTGCGCAGCGTGAATGGACAGCGATGATTGCTATCATCGCTGGGTGGAAAACCGCTCAGCGCAGTGCTATGCAAAGCCGTCCTCAAAGCTGTTCATCTGCTGGTAATACCAGCAGATGAACGGCTTTCCCGGCGATAATGCGGGAGTGCGCAGCAGCGCTCATCGCCGCGGCATACACACTGGGCGGCTTTGAGCTGAAAGCCGCTCACACTTGCTGTTTTGAGCGACTCTCAGCTCTGTCGCCCAGTGTGTATGGGCCTTAAACAGTGCTGCACAGACATTTGCAAAAGCTCACTATAACCCATGGCAGCCAATCAGGTGTCTAGTATTACTAAAATAGAACCTTAAAAGCTGGACTCTTGCTGGTTACTATTGGTTACAGTATATGTTTGGAGTTACCTGTGCACTATATATCCGAATTATGGACCCTTATGTTTTTTACATTACAACATGTATTTATGATTTTGCAGAAAATTCCTTGCATTAATGAATATACTTGTAATTTATTTTGAATGTACACTTAAAATGGGATGCGGTCATTTTGTCCACAGCATTATGGTAGACAGTCATTAGCTCGACGTGGGTCTAGGTCGAGATAGGAAAAGGTCAACATGGTTCTAGGTCGACGGGTCGTTAGTTCGACTGGTCATTAGGTCGACAGTGAAAAGGTCGACATGGGGTTTTTCACTGTTTCTTGAACCGACAGGTGGTATTTCATGCCCTACCATCCACTAGGGCGTGGTGGGAGAATAAAATAGTGTGCCGAGCGATGCGGTGCACTTTAACCTGTGTCCATGTCGACGGTGTTGACATTCAGGTAAAAAAAAAAACTGTGAAAAACCCCATGTCGATCTTTTTACTGTCGACCTAGACATTGTGGAACTAACGACCTTTCGACCTAGAACCATGTCAACCTAGACCTATGTTGAGCTTTTCCCATGTCGACCTAATGGTGTCGGCCTAATGACTGTCGAACATCATGCTGTAGACCAAGTGATCCCAAGGCTTAAAACATTATGTTGCTAAAGCAGGAAACCACAATACTAAAGGAGGATGTATAAAGTGATTCAAGAAGTGTTCTTATTTTTATAGTCTTCTATGGTAAAGTGACTTGCTATTGTGAGATTAATGTGTATCAGTATAAATCTTTTAGTCATTTTTATATATCTAGATCCGGAAACGATTTTAGGTGGGTCTGATTTGAACAGAAAAATTGTGTTTCAAGACAGTTTAGTCTTAAAATAATGACAGTGATCTATCTATGACTGCGACACTTTGTGAAACTGTCTATAGAACTGTGTCTTTTTCCTACTGTATTTCATATTAACTATGTTTTCACACCTGTCCTTTACTGACCTGTAGCAGTGTAGGTTATCTTTGTATGAGTTTATTTTGTTCTGTCATGTTGAAACTGGATCCACCTGAAGGACAAACTGTCCCACTATCTGGTTTCTCTTGTGCAAGGTATACACTTGTCTGATCGTTTTCATAGCAAAAAGCAATGGGTAAAGGAGGTTGAAACAAACAACAATCTCTGCAGACCACATATCATTTATTAGAAACAAACAACAATGCATAATAACGTATACATCTGGCATTAAATCACCAATGTTTATTTATACATTAATGTTCTTTAATAAAAAGGTACCATAGTCTAAAAGTTAGTTTTCCCTTGGAATGCTGTGAAATGTTAGAAAAAAAGTTATGGTGTAGCAAAATGCGAAATGCAGATGGTTCCTCCAACAGTCCCATTACTGCCCTCCTCTTTCTTCCTACCATTTCAAACTGCAATCGGTACCATCTACAATTCATATGAAATGGGCCCAGACAGCCACCCATCCTATCAGAAAGAAGACGGTATTAGTAAGAGAGAGGAATGCGGCAGTGGACAGCTGGAGGGACCTTGCACCATAGGTAAATATTTTATTGTATCTTACTGATTACCTTCCAAAACAGTTTTAGGGGTATATTCAATGCCGGGGGCGAGCTGTGACAGCGAGCAGGGCTGCCTGCTCTTTGTCACAGATCGCCCTGTCAGTATTCAACTGACCCCCTGCATATGCTGACTCCCTACTTTTTGGAGTGAGGGTGAATCGCCGTATGCAGGTTTTTTTTTTAACCCCCTCGCTGGCCGCATTGAATACGGGCCTTTGTATGGAGTCATGCTTTTGTTTTGTAATGTATTGGTGGCAACAAGCCTCTAACTAGAACTAATATGGGTAAATTGTAAAAGCCACATCTTTTTGGAAAATGCCTTAATGAAGTCCATATACATTGTTAGATGAGTGTCCATTATATTGTTTGCAAATCTTGAAATTAGTCACAAATTATTGGCAAGTAGACTTGCCACCTACAACATTGTAAAGTAAGTATATCAGAGGAGTAGCTGTGGAGACTACACAAAAACATATGGAGCGGGGGGGGGGGGGTCAAAAACACTGCCCCATGGCAACTACATGCAACCTGTAGAACACAGGTATTCAACCTGTGGCCCTCCAGCTGTGGGGGTATTACACATCTCAAAATGTCCTAAATGAAAAATAAAAGCTTCCATGAGATGCACCACGTAATCCTTTGGATGCTGTAGAATAGTGACGGGTAACCTTTGGCCCTCCAGCTGTTGTTGAACTACACATCCCAGCAATCCCCTGGTGAAATTTTACTTTTTGGCCATTTGGGGGGGGGGGTGGAAATTAACCCTGGGCCCTGCTCATAGACAATATTTAAGGTTAACAATTTAAAATATATTCTGAAATTGCAAAAGACAGTTTTTTACATAACACTAACTTTTGAGCTCACAAATTTGTGCAGTTCTCTTTGGTGCCATGTATACTGTGGTTAGGTTTTCCAAGGAATATGCAAGTTGCATGTTGTGGTCCTCCATAAACAAATGATTCACGCCTCATCTTGTAGTTTTCTATTGTCTCTCATTTACAAGTTGTAATGATGATTCATCTCCCTGTCCATATGCACGGCTGGTCAGTTTTTTGATTTTTTTTTTTTTTTTTAAGGCACTATCCTCCATATATGGCACTACATTATAATTTACCCATTTTGCTCTTTGTTTACAGTTTGTTACCTATATGATTACTGTGTAGGTTCTGGATGTAAAGATTGCCCAATCATATTGTATTTAGCATTTACTGTATATCATGTGTAATTGATTATCATCTATTGTGGACAGTTAGGTTTCAGTTAGCCCTTTGTTAATGATCATTGATGACTGTATGGCACATTGCATGCGTTATACATTTTGCACTTCATTTATATTGGTTATGCTTTTCTAATAAATTATTTGTGGGAAATAGCAAGTTCTGCTTTGTTTTTCATCTTTTTTTCTCATTCCATGTTCACACATTCATAAACTACCAGATTTTTGTTACCACCAGATAGATAGATTGGATAGATAAATCTGTAGGTGTGTATCCAGCTTAACCCTTTAAGGTCCAATGTCTAGTCAGACTCAACAGCCCTAGCGCTAGTAGCAGATCTGATGGTGAGCCACTTTAAAATAAGAATATCAACATTGTTCAACATTCAATGTAGGTCATTTTTGAACATTTAAACCAGACTATTTGAATTGCAAAAATTTGGACTGCAAAGGGTAAAAGGTGGGTACACACCTACAGATTTATCTGTCTGTCTAATCTATCTGGCGGTAACAAATATCTGGTAAAGTATGGGAGTATAGGCCAATCAATCATTCGCTCCAGAATGCTCCCAAAATAGACAAAATCATTTGTTTGTATAAATTGGTTAAATCAAATTGATTTAACCAATTTGTCTGAATGACCACTGTCTGTTTTCCAGAGTTTAGGAGCAGGTTTTTGATTGTCATTTGCTCCTGTAGATTTTCAGATTTTTTTTCTCACCATACAGATTGGACAGATATATCTTTAGGTGTGAACCCAGCTTTAGCATGACTGTCCAACTTCATGTGAAGAACTAATACACTTCTTTGTGTATACACTTGTGTTTGGTATAAACAGTCTTTATGAAAAAAAAAAAAACTATTGAAGTGAATGTAAATAACAAAACATAGATAAAGGTAACATTTTACATATGACAGTATATAAGGACCACATGAACTAAACCTTGAACAGTGGCTGGAACTTTATCACTCTCCATCAGTCAGCTCCTAATTGCCATGCTGCGGTGTTTGAAAAATGACAGGAGCTGGTTGGTGGTTTTATCACTCTCCACTTTCACTTTTTCAAGGCTTTAGTACATCTGGCCCTAATGTCCACAAATATTTTAAAACTGCTAATGTTCACCAGCATAAATAATTAGTTAATGTATTAAGCTCCCCCAGAGTGTACTCCAAATGGAAGTTAAATCTGAGTGATGTCATGATAGGTCCCAATTAAAAATTGTACCTGCTGAGTCAGTTATAGGGGGTTAGTAGTCCTCCAAACATGTTACATGGTCCTCTTTTATAATGCAGGCTTATCTTGTTCAAAGAAACTGACTTGCAGTGCTGTGGATTGCTGGTGCCTTCCACATGGGAAGCATTGGTTAGTACTGCTGCTGGAAGCTATGGCAGGTGTGCGGGACTAAATACCAGTTGACCCAAATTTTATACCTTGGTTTACTGTAGATTCTGTGCACATTGTGAACTTAGCAGAAAGGGTAATGCTCTGAGATAAATAAATAGTCTAACCATCCGACAGTAGGGATTCCAGCGGTCATTTCTCCGACATCGGAATCCCGACGGTCAGGAACGCATTAAAACCCCTTGCGGGCTCGCCACCTATTCTTTTCTCCCTCTATGGGGGCTGTGGATCCCCACGAGGGAAAATAGCCCGCGTAACTCGGTAATGACTTAATTACTTAATGTAAGTAATGACTGTCCGGCTCCTGACCGTCGGGATTCTGATGTCAGAGAAACGACCATCGGAACCCGACTGTCAGTGAGTCATCCGACACCCTCTCCAGACAGAATGGTTCCAACAGCTGAAAAAGTGAGGTGATGGATTACATTTCCCCTTCACCCCTCACCAGATTGAAATGGGAGAAATGGTCTCTATATAAAAACACTGACCCATCATTGGTCTCCCAAACTCATATTCTTTCAATTGATAGTTTGCGCTCTCCTACATCCTCCCCTTAGATCAGTAAAAAGGGTAAACGGGTGATTGGCAGTCCAGATCCAGCCCATCTTGAAAGGGCACATGTTCCTACACATGTTACATGGAAATCTATATGGCTCAAAACTACACCATGCTAGAACCTATGAGACCCCTATTTGTTTACTTCCTACTGTACATCCCACCCAGTAATCCTATCCCCCTTTCCTTCCCCTTTATTTTTTCCCTCCATTTAATTTGCATTGACTAGGTGATTGTACTGATTGTTGATATGCTTTGTGTTGAGATGCCTTGTCAAAACTTTCTGATATTTTCATAAAATCCAATAAAAAAGATTGGATTTTACCAAGCCGTGCGGACATCTTAAGATCACTGTCTATAATATCTGTCTGTGTAATACTAGTCCTTTTAGGGACTCTAATGTTTTTTGTAATAATTACCTATAAGCTGCAATCACCCGACCGATAGCCGGCATCTAGCGTGCTAACGAGTACACGCTAGACTGCCTCGCGGCTGACGCTCTCCTGAACAGGAGACGCAGCAGATGGCAGCTGCCTGTTCAGTACCTATGATAATAGCGGAGACCTTTACCGCAGTGTATCTTGCCACAACTGTATATTAGTTGGGACTATTATAGCCCTGACAGTGTAGGCAATAATATCAAATTATCTACTTGCTATTGTCAGGTGAATTTTCTCTTAGCCAATTATCAACACTGATATCTATGCCTGTCTGCACACAGCAAAACCTCTTTGACCTACATATGGGTACGTATGGTATTGTAATAACCCACAATATATAGGACCATTAGAGTGTGATATATGTGCTGTTGAATGAACCATATGTGTAACCTCACATACACGTCTGTATAAATAGCAGACCACCGGCTTTATTCTTAAACAAACCAACATCCAGCAGCAAATAGCGCAACCAAGACACAGACCACAGATACTAGCTGGTGACACTTTTCCTAAATTTACCAAAAATTTTAATATTGAACAAGGAATAACTTAGTGTCCCACAAACATTGCCATAGGCACACACCAGTACTGTGACAGTGGATCTAAGACTCCGCACGTGCATCTTTTAATGCACTTGTATTCACTTGTTTCATGTTTTATGTTGTTTGTCATATTTCGCAGTCCTTTTTTTTTACTTTAATAATAAAAGGTATATTTTATGATTTCTTTCTTGCTAATTGGTGCACCACTAAAGACAAACCTTTCCTCTCCTCAATACCCTAACCTTTTCTCTCCACACTGTGGAGCTGAAGGAGAATTTACACTGCAGATCAGAGTGAAAGTTTCTCCTGGGCAGCACTTTCCCTAGTGTCCGCTAAGGGACCATTGCAGCAGCGCAGATAAGTACATGGTTACATTATTCTGTGCAAATGCCTGACATTGTGCACTGTGTGTGTTATCATGACTGAAAGGTGTAGTGCTGCTGCTCTTGGGTAGGAAGCACCTGCCATGTTAAGTAACTGCAGGGTTTGCAGTGTTAAATTAACAATTGAACAGGTGGATCAGGGGGATTTGTGCCCTTCATGTGAGTCTGTGCCCAGTGGGGCTCAAGCCCAGAGGTCTGAGCAATCTGAATCTGCGTTGGCGGCTGCCTTTGGGAGATCTATGAATACCTTGGTACAGGCTTTAAATAGGCAGAGAGATGTGCTTGTAATATCTCCTAGGCCTTTTTCGTCCCCTCCACCTTCTGTGTGCTCTATTACACCATCTCAGAGGGACCCTGCTTTACTGCAGGTGATGCAGGACACAGCTCAGAGTGTCCATAAAATAAATACATTAATAGAGCAGCTTACCAAGGCCCCTGAAGTGACTTCCCCCAGGATAAGTCCTCAGCATGACGGGGCGGAGACTCCCCGTTCTGGAATCAGAGTGGGGGCTCGACTCCTGCAGTTTCGGGATATGTAGAAATCGCTCCACCCCGGACCCTTGGGTTCTTTCCATCATTTCTCAGGGTTACAGGATCAATCTCCGGGGTGTTCCTCCAAAGAGATTTCTTCCTACACCCCTACCACGGGAAACTCACTTGCGAAAAGCCCTCTTGGGGGCAGCAACGTCACTTCTCGTGAAGGGAGTGGGGATCCCGATGCCTCAGGAGGAAAGAAAGAAGGGATTCTATTCCATTCTTTTCTTAGTCCCCAAACCGGACTTCAGACCCATTCTAAACCTGAAGTCTTTAAACCTACATCTGTGGGTGGACCACTTCAGGGTGGAATCTCTGAGGTCAGTGCTTTTAAGCATATAACCTGGAGAATTTCTAGCATCAGTGGACATCCAGGATGCTTATTTACATGTGCCTATAAACAAAGAACATCATTCTTTACTGCATTTCGCAATAGGAGAAACTCCTCTGCAGTTTCAGGCCCTACCTTTCGAGCTAGCCACAGCTACGAGAGTTTTCACAAAAGTGATGGCTGTCATGGCAGCAGATCTCAGACTGAAAGGGATTGTAATTATTCCATACTTGGACAACCTCTTGTTCAAGGCCGAATCGGCAGAAAATTTGCAGGAACATCTGACGATGGCAACGCAGTTTCTCAGAGACCACAGGTGGATGTTGAATCTCCAGAAATCTAACACCCACTCAGAAACTTCAGTTTTTGGGTGTGATCTTGGATACACATCTACAGTTGGATCTCGGATACACAGCTACATTCGCCGGTTGGTGCTGTTGATTCTCACAATCACTGAATCCAACAGTTTTGCAGGGTTTGAAACTGTTGGGCAAGATGGTGGCAACTTTCGAGACTCTTCAGTATGCAAGGTTTTACTCAAGGCCTTTTCAGTGGAACGTTCTCGCCTGTTGGTCAGGAATTGTAGGCGGATGCACTCCTGTCTAGGAAATTGGGAATCTGTTTTGTTTATATAAACAATTTACTTAAAAAATGGGAACTCCAATTATCTTTATTTGTCTGTTCCTGATAAGGAGATACCCATCAATGTGCGAAATTGAAGAGGTTAAAACCATTCTTGGACAAACATTCCTGGCCAGTTTGAGAAAGCTCAGATGCGAAACACGTGTCACGAACCCGTGTTAGGTACATTGTAGGGTGTGTTGATGCTAGCTAATACTGTATGTCATAATGTGTTTGATTCACCATTTGTACTAGAAAGGGTCACTGTCTTCATAACTGCCTCACCACCTGAATAATAGGGGTGGGAGGATTGGCAATCGATACAGGACAGTAGAACTACCTGTTGGCATTGAGGGTACACAGTGTAATGTCTGTGGGTGACTCATTAACTCCACACTAAACTGCCATTCATGCTATAAAGCCTACAGTGTACCACCAATCACCAGCAGAGGTCCTCATAAGCCTACACAATAGAGAACTCTATCAGTCTATCTGAATACCAGATGATCTCATACGAAATATATAAACACTGTTGCAATTCCAAAATTCTGGGCTTGGAGCCAGCAAATCAGTGTATCGCTACAAAGTGTATCAAAACATGTACAAAATACATTAAGTGACATACCCACAAAGTAAATTGATATAAAGGCAATTGCCAACATTGTTAAGCCTATTAAGGCCAATTGTAAATATATCAGTTTCATAAATAGTACTGCAGTGTGATCCACACATACAACAATAGAAATTATAAGGGAAATTATCCCCACAAATAAAAGCTGCATCCCCCCAACAAATCTGCCAACACGTTTTAATCTTTCAACACAATCTTTATTTCCAGCACATATATGTTACTGTTTGTCCAAGAATGGTTTTAACCTCTTCAATTTCGCACATTGATGGGTATCTCCTTATCAGGAACAGACAAATAAAGATAATTGGAGTTCCCATTTTTTAAGTAAATTGTTTATATAAACAAAACAGATTCCCAATTTCCTAGACAGGAGTGCATCCGCCTACAACTACTTTCTTATTTTGTTCTTTTTTTAATATGGACTCCCAGTTGAATAGGATAGCACCCCTGCTACACAAGTATTAGAAAATAGCGGTACAAGGCTCATCAAACAAAGGGCACAAATTGATCCTTTGTGTGCAGAATCCAAAACCCCTGTCCCTACTGTTGGTCAGGGAACCCGAAAACCATGAAACGGGAAACACTGTTGCTGTCTCAGGAGACAAGGAGTCCTCCCCCTTTGAAAAAGCTATTTTTTAGCGAAACACGTCAGGGACACAGCAGCAGCAGCAGCACCCATAATTCAAGTGGACACTATCCTGACCAGCCTGGACGGACTGAACTCTCCTTTTGGTCCCACAGCCTTTGGGCACAGCAAGTAACCCCCCTCTTTTGCATGCCATCTCCTTTATCCCCAGTGATCGGATTACAAATAAAGTACTCTGGTAACCTCCCTCATCGCCGAAGGACTTTGGTAATTCAGGGACGAAATCTACATGTGCCAGTGACTATACAGGACATTTCAAGCCCTAACTTGAGAGGTGGATGGTAACTATATTACATCTTGAGCCAGCCCCTATAAACTACCCCAGGTATATATAGGAAAGAATCAGAATCATCTTTATTGGCCAGGTATACTTGCGTATGCTTGGAATTTTTTGTGGTAACAGTGCAGCATCAATCAGGGAACACAAGGGGGGTGGGAAGAGAGGCATAAACATACATCACATACATTTCACATATATCTAGAACAGTTCGAATTAGTATTTAGAATTTGGTACGTTCAATACGGTTTAGTTGGTGGACAGCTATTGGGAAGAAGCCTTTTGTAGTTCTTGTCGTCTTTGCTGGGATGGACCTTTGAAAGGATGTGCCCGTCAGTGCTGCCCATGCTAAACAGTTTTCTTTTTAAATAATTTAGTGTGGTGATTCTTTTACATATCGAATGTTTTTTATACATGCTGTCTAGTGATTAAAATTGTATTATTTATGGTTTATACATAAAATTTATGTAAAGTCAATCCAATCGTTTATTTAATTTTTTCTGACTTTTAGGCGCTGCATCTTTTCTTTTATCCTCTCATCTCAGAACACCCACTCAGAAACTTCAGTTTTTGGGTGTGATCTTGGATACACATCTACACTGTGTTGGATCTTGGATACACATCTACATTCGCCGGTTGGTGCTGTCGATTCTCAGAATCACTGAATCCAACAATTTTGCAGGGTTTGAAACTGTTGGGCAAGATGGTGGCTCTCCAGTATGCAAGGTTTCACTCGAGGCCTTTTCAGTGGAACGTTCTGGCCTGTTGGTCAGGGAACCCGAAAACCATGAAACATGAAACACTGTTGCTGTCTCAGGAGACAAGGAACTCATTGATCTGGTGGACGGATCTGGAGTCTCTGCAAATGGGGTGTTCCCTTCGCTCGTGGGATTGGCTGGTCGCCACGACCGATGCCAGTCTTAGGGGCTGGGGGGCGGTGGTCCTGTACCTCAGATTGCAAGGCCTCTGTCCAAACTGACGATCAACATTCTAAAGCTCTGGGCAGTT
Source organism: Crinia signifera (assembly GCF_055691185.1). Taxonomy (NCBI): domain Eukaryota; kingdom Metazoa; phylum Chordata; class Amphibia; order Anura; family Myobatrachidae; genus Crinia; species Crinia signifera. The sequence continues at coordinate 232,462,610 of NC_139217.1, read as the reverse complement.
TGGAAGATGCACTACAGGCAGAGGATCTCCTGAAGGGGTCACCCGTATGCATACAGTCAGACAATGCCATGGCTGTGGCTTACTTAAACTATCAGGGCGGTACTCGCAGCAGGATGGCTATGCAGGATGTCTCTCGGATATTTCAGTGGGCAAAAGTGAACATTCCAACTCTGTTAGCTGTGTCCATTCCGGGGATCCGGAATGTGGAAGCGGACTTCCTCAGTAGGGCAGATCTGCTGGAAGGAGAGTGGGTGTTGCATCAAGAAGTCTTTCAGGTAATAGTAGCTCATTGGGGGCTCCCAGAGGTAGACTTGATGGCGTCCAGATACAATTGTAAGGTCCCCAGGTTCTGCTCTCAGACCAGGGATCCGACTGCGTGGGCAGTGGATGCCATGACAGTTCCATGGTGTTTCACCCTCTCCTATGTGTTCCCTCCGTTTCCTATGATAGCTCGGGTCCTCAAGAGAGTGAGGACATAAGAGGTGCAAGTCATACTGATTGCTCCGGAGTGGCCCAGGAGGTCGTGGTATTTAGACATACTGAGGTTGTCGACAGACTCCTGGCATCTTCCTCTTCGGCCAGACTTACTCAAACAAGGACCATTTCTACACCTGGACCTAGCTTGTCTCAATTTAACGGCCTGGCTTTTGAAACCTCCTTATTAAGGAAGAAAGGTTTCTCTGATGCTGTTATCCAAACCATGCTTAGGGCTCACAAGCCCATGTTGGCAGCTAATTAACATCGAGTTTGGAAATGTTATATCAGGTGGTGTGAATGTCAGAAGGTACACTCCTCTAGGTTCAAGGTCACTAGACTTTTGGAGTTCCTCCAGGATGGCTTTTCAGTAAAGCCTAGCCTGCAGTCTTTAAAGGTACAGCTATCTGCCTTATCCATATTCTTTCAGAAAAGAGTGGCTCTGTTGCCAGAAGTACAGACTTTTTTACAGGGAGTCATGAGACTTAACCCCCCATATCGGCAGCCGGTGGTGCCTTGGGACCTGTCTCTGGTATTGTCGGTTCTACAAAAACCTCTGTTTGAGCCTTTAAAGTTGGCTGATCTTAAATATCTTTATTGGAAACTTACTTTTTTGTTAGCCATAGCCTCAGATAGGCGAGTTTCAGAATTAGGGGCCATGTATTGTAAGTCTCCGTTTCTTGTTTTTCATGATGACAGGGTTGTGCTTAGAACAGTGCCTAAGTTTCTACCTAAGGTAGTGTCGACGTAGTTTGCGCTCTGCGCATCTATGTAGATAGAGTAAAGGATTTTCGCAAAACTTATTGGCTTTTGGTACTCGCTGCCATCCTTGGCCGGTGCTCGGCAGATCCCTTTCACTGGAAAGCGCCGGCAATAGAGACTGGGACGCACGTGCGTCCCAGTAAAGCAGCGGCTGTGCAGCGTCTCCCTACTGGTCTCCGCTTCAGGGAGATGCTGCCCAGTTTGGGGTGGGGGGGGTCGGGGCGGCGAGGGGGGCTGGTGGCGACGGTGGGGGAGGCAGCGGGGACCCCCGCCAAGCTCCGTTGCCACGGGGCGCGCAAGCATCTTGAACACGCGTGCCCCTGGTGGTAGCCGTCCGCCGTCGGAGGATGGCAATAGACTCGCCATCCCCTGAAAAGTATTGGCCGGCTACATCTGTATATGACATACATAAGAGAGGGTGGCCTGCTTCTAAGCAGACCATTGCTAGATGGTTAAGGTCAATAATTGTCTTTGCTTACACTAAGGTAGGCAGACCGATTCCTTCCAGGATTAATGCCCATACCACCAGGTCGGTTGCTTCCTCTTGGGCTGTGCGTCATGGGCTACAGCAGAGCAGTTATGCAGGGCTGCCACCTGGTCCTTTGTTCATACCTTTATCAAATTCTACAGGTTCCATGAGTTTGCGTCGGATGACGCTTCATTTGGGCGAGCAGTGATGAAACTGCAAACCTGAGCATACCCTCCCAAAGGACCAGCTCTTGATGTCCCATGGTTAGCTGTGTCACCAGGATGGACGACAGAGAAAAGGGGATTTTTGTAATTACTTACCGTTCGAATCCCTTTGTCTGAGTCCATCCTGTGACACAGCGATCCCTCCCTTATGCTCAGTAAGTTTATACCGTTAATGTATAGTCATGTTATTTGTTATTTTTTGAATTGTGCATATTAATATGTTCAGGCGTTGTACTGAGTAATGTATCCTAGTGTGCTTTAGAAGTTGAGCTGAGGAATGCTGGGATGAAGGGTGGAGCCTGCCTCTCAAACAAGTGAGCATAGATGCCTTGCTCCTGCGGACCCTCCTACATCCCATGGTTAGCTGTGTCACCAGTATGGATTTGAACGATAAGATTATTTTACGACTAGGCATCTACATACAGTACCAGAGGTGCCAGGTTTATACCAATTTAACAGTTTTTAGGTATTATCACTGATTATATGACCATGTGACAGATGTAGATTGGGGAAATAACGTTCAGTTACCATGTGCCCATACTGCATCACTCCTCCCCTATAGCCCAAATCCAGCATTCCCTGGTTATTTCACCAGTATTTATATAGCCCCTTTTTGGGGCTATATAATGTTTGCATACCAATTGCCCATACTGTGTCATTCTGTATAGCTTTACAGCCCATATCCAATATGAGCGTCTTAGCTTCAATCACACCATTATTCACGCCCACACCCTGTATCATACCAAGTATGGTACCCACTTCCAATATGGCCGACAGAGTCTCAGACCCCGTTCACATCCTCATAAATAGAGCCATCTGCTCTAGATCAGAGATGGGGAACCTTCAGCCCTCCAGCTGTTGTTGAATTACACATCCCTACATGCCCTGCAACAATTTTAGGATTTCCAAATAACAAAACTGTAGCAAGGCATGCTGCGATGTATAGTTCAACAACAGCTGGAGGGCTGAAGGTTCCCATCCCTGATCTAGATAGACATCACCACTCCCTGAAGAAGACTTTGAGCTGACACGCACTGGAGGATTACCTTACCACAGAGACAAAAGTCTCCCACCACACCTTATGGATGGGACATTGGAAGCCCACCATCAAATGATGACAGAACATTCGCCTGAGCAAGGTCGACGATCAAAAGGGGTTTTCAGTTTTTTGACTCGAATGCCAACACAGTTGACATGGACAATGAAACAATAGCACCACGCCCTAGTGGATGGCAGGGCATGAAATGCCGCCTGTCAGCACATGTCGGCTCAACAAACAGTGAAAAACCCCATGTCAGCCTTCTGACTGTCGACCTTGCCCATGTCGACCTAGACCCATGTCCACTTTTCTGCGTGTCGACCCAATGCTTGTCGACCTAATGACCGTATCGCCTCCAATGTCATTGAACTAATGTGGTAAAAGGCATGGGAGGCAGACAAAAAAAACCTCGGTACTTATGTAGTAACTGGGCTGCCGATTTTGAAATCGGGTCCATCGCATCGCACCCGACCATATCGCATGCGATGCGATGCGATGCGATGCGATGCGATGGACCCGATTTTTCCATAGGATTCAATGTTAAAATGGACTGAGTCCATTTTAACATGGAATTCAATGGGAAAAAGGGGTCCTTTTCATACCCCTACTATCCAAGTGGGCATGGAGTTGGATATAAACCTGTGGCGAGCGTAGCGAGCCACCGAGCCCGAAGCGTGGCGAGCGGACGCAGAATACCGTCCCCTCGCGGGGCTCGCTTCGCTCGCCACGCTTCGGGCTCGGTGGCTCGCTACGCTCGCCACAGGTTTATATCCAACTCCATGCCCACTTGGATAGTAGGGGTATGAAAAGGACCCCTTTTTCCCATTGAATTCCATGTTAAAATGGACTCAGTCCATTTTAACATTGAATCCTATGGAAAAATCGGGGCATCGCATCGCATCGTATGCGATGCGATGCGATATCGCATCGCATCTGATTGTATGCCTTAACTTAAGGCATACAATCAAAAAATCGGCAGCCCAGATACTACATAAGTACCAAAACCTCTAATTGATAGGTAAATGCCCCAAAAAACTTTTAATTTCTGTGTTTGGGCTCTTTTTTAGGTGCAATATTTAACTAAACTTCAATGAAGTGACTTGGCTGTATTTGTATTTATTTATACTAAAAGAACAGTTGCTGTGAGCAATGCTGGCATTTTTAGCTGATATTTTGAGGATTGCTCACAGCAAAGTTTGAACTCAAAGGGTTAAAGAACAAATTAGTCGGACCTATAAAAAGGCTTTTGTGTCACGGTTAAACCTAGAACTGCCAAAGATCAAAATAAGATAACAAAATAACCAGGTCCAAGTCTATCTATTGGAGGGGGGGGGGGGGGGGGTTAGGGAATACACCTGGAGATGTCTCAGGTAGGTGCCCACCTTTATATCATTCAAAGTCAGTCAGAAGTTTTCTCAACAGACAAATAAGTTACAAAAATGTACAAAGTTGAAATAGGAGACAGTCTTCTCGACTGTGATGTTATCATTGGAAGTTTTACAGTACCATGGGTTGGATTATCAATTGGAAACAAATCCCGGTTTATTTATGGTCAGCAGATTTTTTTTTTGTTTGGGGGGGGGGGGGGTTCTAAGATTCAAAAAAGTGGTCAAATTAGAAAAAAATATTCAGACACTGCCAGTGGCGGATTCAGGGGGGGGGGGCACCCGGGCACGTGCCCCCCTGTCATTTATTTTGTAGATGAGGACCAGAGCTTTCCAACGAGCCCAGCCCCATGTCTCTAGCCCCCCGGGAACCGGAGATATCGCCTGGCAAAGCTGTAACATTTTTTCCCCATAGGATAATATGGGACCCGTCAATTCCGACCCCCACCCGGTTCCGACGGCTGCCAGTTCCCCCCCTGGCATCACAGGAGCTTGTGAATGAAGTCATTAAATTCCAAATCGCTGGGCCTTCAATATGATACCAGGATGGTCCATATCGGTCAATCAGTTCCAGAGATATAGCATGTAAATCGATTTTTTTATTTTTTAAATATAATTTCATGGCTGTTCATGTTCTTTGAGGACAGATTACTCTGGAACCAAACGTTCCAGTTTCACTGGACCAAAATCATTCAAAGCCCACTCAAAAGTTCTTCAATATGATACTTGTCTCATGTAAATGGGTAAGTTAGTTCCGAAGATATAGCCGGTTAAATTAGATAACTGGTTAAAGGTGGTTTTCTCTCCCCCTCACACCAGAAAATGCAGGGACTAGGCTGGTGTAAAAGGGGCCAACCTGGGAACGCATTTTCTGGTGTGAAATGGGTATTATTTCAAATAGCTGGGACATGCAGTGCTCGGAATACAGCCAGGCTCTGCCACTGTCAGTGGCTATCACTTCTGCCTGGCGGTAGCTGTCCCCCATTTACCACGAGCATGTATTCCCCGTTGGCAATGAGCATGTAATCCCACATGGCAATGAGCATGGAACCTCTGGCAATGAGCATGGAACCCTTGGCAATGAGCATGTAGATAATCAGCACTTACTGTATGTAGCATAATTTTTAATAGGCATTATGGTGTTTGGCATAATACATAATGGACATCATGCCGTGTAACTTAACGTGCAATGGACATTATGGTGTAAATGTTTAATGCGTGCCTTTGGTGGACAATGTCCCTGTTTATGAAGCGTATTGTGAATTTTGTCTTAATCTGTGTGGCATTATGTGAATTCTGGCTCAATCCATGTGGCATTATGTGAATTTTGTCTCAATCCGTGTGGCATTATGTGAATTTTGGCTCAATCCATGTGGCATTATGTGAATTTTGGCTCAATCCATATGGCATCTTATGAATTTGGCTCAATCCGTGTGGCATTATGTGAATTTTGACACAATCCATGTGGCATTATGTGAATTTTGTCTCAATCCGTGTGGCATTATGTGAATTTTGGCTCAATCCGTGTGGCATTATGTGAATTTTGGCTCAATCCATGTGGCATTATGTGAATTTTGGCTCAATCCATATGGCATCTTATGAATTTGGCTCAATCCGTGTGGCATTATGTGAATTTTGACACAATCCATGTGGCATTATGTAAATTTTGGCTCAATCCATTTGGCATTATGTGAATTTTGGCTCAATACATTTGGCATTATGTGAATTTTGGCTCAATCCGTGTGTTATTATGTAAATTTTGGCTCAATCCATGTGGCATTATGTGAATTTTGACACAATCCATGTGGCATTGTTTGAATTTTGGCTCATTCCATTTGGCATCATGTGTAAGGGGCAAGTATAATGGGGTCTAGTATTTTGTTGCATAATGTGTAGAAGTTGTATATGGTGTTGTACACTACACTCAAGGACATGCCCCCTGTTGAGTGGCCACACCCCCTTTTCCAGAGCACAACTACATCCTCCACTTTTGTTGCCATGGTGGGCCTGCGTACTTTAAATGCCAGGGCCTATTTTTAATCCCATTGCCACCCTCTCTCTGCCGCTCTCTTAGCATGTACACTGGCACCACTAACACTGGCCCTCCCCCACCTAAACCCTCTTTTATCATGGTGCCCCCCCTGTCATTTTATCCTGGATCCGCCCCTGGACACTGGTCAAAAGAGTTCTAGGACTTGGAAGTGTGTCCATTGAACTTTGTATGAAACTACTAGGAAGGATTGTTTTATCTTGCACAAACTTATTCTAGTATGCAACAGTTAATATTTTTAAAGATTTGATCAAGATTCAGCCATCAATTGGTAAATTAGTTAATTGATATGGCACCAGAGACAAGACAGTCTTTCAGGTGGTATAGCAATGTAGAAAACCTAAGCAGGGGCAGAAGCCTTATCTTTCTGGACTGGACAACAATTACGACAGATGCAACACTCAGGGGCTGGGGGCTGTAACGGGAAATTACCGCTTTCAGAGGTTATTGGCTCAGGCAGAAGCAAAACTGTGTTGGAAAGAAGAGTAGGTTCTAAACACATTGATGGAGGAGGAGGAGGAGGACTGCCAATAATAAACCAGTCAAACCATGCTACAGCAGTACCATAAATCACCAAGGACGGAAGTCTCTTAGCCATGAAGAAAACTTTTCAATTCCTTTCCTGTGCAAAGTCAAATATTCCAGCAATATCAGCAGTCTTTATTGCAGTAATAGAGAAATGGGAGTGAGATCCACCAAACTATTCCTCCAGGGGAATGGTCTCCACACAAAACAATTTAGTCTGGTGAAGATACCAGATTTGCCAGAGATAGATTTGATGGTATGCGATGGGCGCCGTGATAATACACAAGTACCGATTTTTCTTTCATAGCCCTATAAAGTATACTTCAATTTAAAACAGAAAAGATAACTTCCCTGCCTAAAGATGCCCATACACTGTGCGATGATCTCTGTGCTTTTAGTACCAGATTGCATAGCATCTAGTACAAAAAGCATACAATGTGCTACTTTTTGTACTAGATATGATGCAATCTAGTACTAAAAGCACAGGCAGCACAGACTTTATATGCTGTGTGATGGGATATGCACGGGAGCGCGTATCTCATCGCGCTGCCCTGTCACACCATGTATGGCACTTTAGGTTGATACTGCCTATTGAAGTCACTTTCTTTTATGCACCCAAAAAATTATTGTGTGGCAAGTAAAGGATGTATAATGACTCTCAGAGTTTTTTTTTCCTGAAATTTCTGTGTTTTGAATGACAAAGGGTTTTAAAATCAAAGTGATATGTGAATTAGGGACAGAGATAGTTTCATTTTTACATACGGAGCAACAGGCGTGGAATTTCCAAGCAGTTTTTCAAAAGCTATGAGGCTTAGAGAAGTATTATTTTACATGTGTTAATAGCCATGTGGTAGTATCAAGGTGTAAAGAGTATCATAAAAATCTGGGTCAGTGAGTGTCATGCATGATTGAACCGACCTGGAAGGACCCTTTAGTAAGTTCTCCAACTTCCTGTCCGTTGGTTCCATAGTGTTAGTAAAGGTATGGTTGAGCTGAGAGCTCATAACAAGGCGAGCCACATGTGGGAGTGGGTAAAAGGTAGAAAAGTAATGACTGCTCCCAGTCTCTGCAGGGTGGGAGAAGGCGAGAACCTAGTCACTGGTGAATCTAGAAATATGGTAATGGGTGGTCCCAGATTCAACAACTCCTACAGTAGGGACCCTTGCACCCTTTCGGGTGTGACCTCATGGAAAAGGGGCATGGCTTAATGTGAGTGACGCTCCCGCAAGCCACTCCTCCCATTTCCGTTGCATTTTTGCTGCTGTGGGGGCATGCCCAGCGCTCTGTGGGCTTGCCCAGCGCTCTGTGGGCTTGCTGTCCATGCGCCCAGCCCCTCTCTCCTAGCAATAGACTGCTGTGCACATCAGTGGGGAGAGAAGGACTCCCACCAGCCCCCCACACTGCATACACACACAAAAAATAGGGACAGTGCGTGCTCCTTACACATTATGCCACACCACATAATGTCCATTACACATTATGCCTCCCACCGTAATGCCCATTACAAATTATGCCACACTCCGTAATGCCCATTACACATAATGCCTCACACTGTAATGCCCATTACACATTATGCCACACTGTAATGCCCATAACAAATTATGCCACACTCCGTAATGCCCATTACACTTATGCCTTGCACCGTAATGTAGACAGTAGGGCATGGTGGAGGGCGGAGCTGCTGCCTGTCTATCTTCCAGTATGACAACATAGGAACAGAGTAGAAGGTGCACCATACACCATTTACATATATATATGCATATATATATATATTAATTATATATATAAAACTAACACAGGCAGGAAAAGGTGCGCTGACACCTGTTAATTAGAATACCACAAATGCTAGGGATTTCAGTCCAAAAAGACACTTGTTCCAAAAATCTTTGAACCGCAACTCCCTTTTTCAGTCTCAGTCCCCGTGAGACAACGCCACTGCAGTCTACAACAAACAGGATGAAAAAGGTGCGCCCAATAGTGTATTGTCAAATCAACAATATATTTATTGCTTAAAAATGCGATATATCACTAGTACATTCAGCGTATCATAAAAGTCCTCAGTGGTGGACTTAAAACCACATGGTGTAAAACAATCCACACTGGCAATATTGCAGGAACAGTTTGTGCTTTTTAGCGGAACACTCACGGATACCACAGCAAGGTCTCCCCCGCTAGCGGCACTTCCAGAGGAATCCGGCGGTCAGCACAGCAGCTTTTTTTCCACTAGGACCCAGATCAAGATCTGGTCTACCTGGTATGTCTCAACAAAGTTTGTTGACTCTGACCCCAGGGGGGTGCTTTGTATACTAAAGTGTCAACGCTCTGGTGGTTGAATGACTAAATTGCTCAGCTTCAAAAGAAAGGTAAATTAGCCAGTCCCTGGGTATATCCTAAGGAAACCCCGTGACAGGGGGATTCCTGAGGTGGGGGCTGTGTTTGTGTGGGATTTGCAAATCTTAAAAGTGTGTGTCTCACAAGAAATTACGTTCATTTTCCTTGGAAAAAGAGAGGTCCGATACCTGTCTCTGAAATCCTGTCTCAGTATCCGGAGAGATTTCCACTCCAACCCCGTTTCAGGCTGTGTGTCCTTGAATCGGTTTGTTTCTTTATCCACATTTTGTTTTATTTTTAAACCGTTTTTTTACGTGTGACTTACCTATTAATCATATCTTGTAACTTATGTTTTCTGTAATATACTATAAGCCTTGTAGTGTTTTCACTTAAATTAAAAGTCATAATTTAGTTCCAGTCCAAGCCTCTGACGAATTCGCCAGAGTGCTACCATGTAACTCATAATTTGGTGTGTCGACAGAATCAAAGCTGTCGTGGACTAAGTCCAAAAAACGTACTTTGATGGTGGCAAGCGGAATCGTGGTGAAATACACACACGCTTGGGATACTCAGTAAAAGTGTCATGTGGCCGGGATTCTCAGATTGCCGTATCTGGGGAATGGCCGACTAGGGTCGTGACAATGTGGGTATCAATATGGGAACCGATGTTACACTTTCTGGATAGCAGAAGCTTCTGGCAGCAGATGAAATAACCAGGGAGCAGGTAAATAGCAGATCACAGGTATCAGGAATGCTGAAGACCAGCCTAGAGCCATGGGAGCTGACACTGGAATAACTCACAGAAGCAGACAATTGTTCAAAGCATTTGGGAAGCATCCTTATATTCCCCAAGCTAGTTGCCCATTGGCTACTGGCCACAGCAGCAACTTGAACAGAACCAAGAAGTGTCTTTACCTGGGTTTATCTGAGTCATGTCATCCTTGCTGAAGTCACTGGATAGGTATGCAAGAGTTATCTCACTAGAGGGGTCACCCATGTCCCTCAGGAACTGCAGGGAACACCAGTCGACACCGGCCACATGGGGAAATTTACACAGGAAAAGAAACAGGGACACCATGCCATACAGCAATGGCGGCCGTTCTGCAAGATACACCAGCGTGCCGGTAAGTGATGCAAATGAGCAATGAGATCACTGTGATTCCTGACAGTACCCCCCTCCCCCTTTAAGGGTGGGCAATGAACACCCATTAGACTTGGTGGAATTATCTTTATGAAAGGCTGCAACCAGCCAAGGGGCATGGACATTACTGGCAATTATCCAACTTTCTTCTGTAAAATAGCCTTTACAATCGATAGGGTACTGGAGACGACCATACCTCTGATGGGAATCCACAATGTTATTAACCCTTAAATTTCACTTCACGGTGGGTATATACTCTGGAGAGCACTCAGAAGAGGCTTGGAAATGACTGAGGACTAAGGCCGAAGTAAAGAAATGTGAAAAGAATTGGGAATTTCTAACATAATAGTTATCCCCAAACCCGACAGAGACCCCACAGAGTTGGGAAATTATCGTGCCATATCCTTGCTCAACTCAATCTAAAACTTTACGCCAAAGTTCTCGCTAATCGTCTTGATCCCCACCTTTCTACGCTAGTCCACCCAGACCAAGTTGGCTTTATCCCCAAGCCTCTGATAACACTAGACGCACAAAAAGAGAAAGACCCACACCCGCACCATACAGACAACACTAGACGCCTTATTGATCTTATACATGTGGCTAATAAGCGGGCAGAGGCAGCCCTGGTGGTGGCACTCGATGCCGAAAAGGCCTTCGACAGAGTGGCTTGGCCTTTTATTCGTAGCACACTCGAGCATATGGGATTTACTGGCCCTTTTCTAAACGGTATCCTAGCTCTCTACAACAACCCTTCAGCCTAAGTGCTGGTTAACGGCCTTAAATCATCCCAGTTTGAAATTAAAAATGGTACGCGTCAGGGCTCTCCATTCTCCCCCTTACTTTTTGCACTAATCATGGAATCATTGCCTCTCGTATACGCAACAACCCAAATATTAATGGCATCAATATAGGCTCCTCGAAGCATAAAATTGCTCTTTATGCCGATGACGTCATATTAACCCTCACTAATCCCCTTCCTTCACTGTCTTCTCTCTTCTCGGAAATCCAGTTATACAGTTCATTCTCAACTATAAAATTAATGCAACTAAATCTGAGGCCTTAGATATCAACATCGCTCCATCTGACCTCACCACCCTCCAGTCAATATTCCCGCTCCGGTGGCAATCAAACAAAATCAAATACCTTGGAATCTACCTAACCAAATCATACACAGATCTTTATGCGGCGAACGTTCCTAGAATATTTGCAGCTATTAGGTCTGACCTCTCCACCTGGAGACCGCAATTTATCTCCTGGGTGGGTCGGATGGCAGCGATAAAGATGATGATCTTACCCCGCCTGCTGTACCTCTGGCAAAATCTCCCCATTCATATTCCTACTACAATATTGAAACACCTCCAAAGGGACATTAGCACCTTCGTATGGGCGGGCAAAAAACCCAGAATTAAACTTCGCCTCTTGCAAAAATCTCACACTACAGGAGGTCTCAGTCTCCCTGACCTCCTCAAATATTACCGAGCCGTACATATTGCCCCTGTAATCCTCTGGCACACCCCCCCCTCTCAAAGAATTTGGACCCTCATTGAAGCCTCCTCCATCGCACACTACTCTCTATACTCTCTTCTGTGGATCCCGCCCTCGGCACGCCCCAATCTTTCATCCCTTCTTCCCTCTACCCGCCACTCACTTAAGATCTGGGACCTCTCCACTAATCTATACAAATTGCGCTCACACCACCCTTCACTCACTCCACTATGGATCAACCCTGCTTTCCCTCCAGGAACGAACAAAGATTTGTTCAAAGCCTAGACGAATCATAACATTATTTTTTCCATTGACATCACCCCTACGCCTCTCTTCCCGGACTTCAAATCCCTCAGATCTAAATTTTCTTTTCCAAACTCTATTTTCTATCAATACCTACAAATCCGCCACTTTTACAAATCTATTCCCCAGGCTCCTCCTTCACTTAAAAGATCGCCCCTCGAATCTCTTTGCAGACAATCCCAAAACATGAAAAAATTTATTTCAACGATTTACCAGATCCTCAATGCTGTCAACCATCCGCAAAAAGAGAAACATGAAATTGCATGGGAATCCGACATGGGAGAGGAACTCAGCATTAAAATGTGGTCCAATATCAGATTAGCTATCGCTAAAAGCTCTATATCGACACGAATCAAAGAAAATGCGTATAAAATCTATTTCCGCTGGTATTTGGTACCAACCAAGCTTCATGCTATCTATCCCTCTGCCTCTTCCCAGTGTTGGAGAGCTTGCTCTCAAGAAGGCAACCACCTTCACATATGGTGGAGCTGCCCAATTTTACAGCCCTTTTGGCTGGAAACCCATGAACTAATCAAAGAGAACCTAAACACTCAGATGCCCTCCTCCCTATCTTTCTCCCAGTCCTGCACGTCCAATCGGCTTCACAAAAATTAATTAACCATATCCCTAACACAGCCAAGTGTCTAATCGCTAGAGATTGGAAGAGCCTCTCCCCACCTTCCAAACCTACCTTGGTCAATGCTATCTGGTCCACCTACAAAGTTGAGAAGATCACAACGCTCTTAAATGATTCCACTCCCTCCTTCATAAAAACTTGGTCCCCTTGGACCTCCCACTTTCAAACCGAGGCCCCCTTGACTTATGTCTAAGTACTTGTTGTGTAACTAAAGCTGCCTGCCCTCCCGGCTCCACCCCACCCCCTATCAAAAGTCTCTCTCACACTTTCGGAGGTACACCTCTTCTATCTTTATCCCCATACCCACCTCCCCAAGTACTCTCACTCCCACCTGTTGCCATCTCACTTTCCCTTTTTACTCCTACTCCTTTCCTTCCGTTTATTATGTTCCGTACTGGTCCATTTACATTTCGCTGTAGTTACACCATTGCTCTATCCTGCTTATAACTGGACCCTTCTTCAATGAACAAAACACACTCAATCTGTTTGTTCCAAGTTAAATGCTTTATTGGTTTTGTTTATACTGTAAAATTTACTTGAAAAACTCAATAAAATTTCTAAAAAAAAAAAAGAATTGGGAATTTCTACGTAAGATGGTAATTACAATTTGTATGCCACAGTGTTGATCACCAGGAAATGGACTGATGAACCAAGGGGAAAACTTCATTGATGGCACTCGCAAACGTAGATTGCGGGTAGAAAGCCAGACTGTCCCCTGGTTTCAAAAGTGGGACAGCCTGCCATTTGCGATCAGCAAAAAACGTATAGCATCTCGAAGCCTTCCTTAGGCATACATGGCCATTTTTCCACACTCAAGAAGGCAGGTGCCTTTAAGGCGGGAAACTCCTCAAAGTTGGGAGGACAACGATGTTGGCCGTCACGGGTCCTTATTCAGATCATCGCAGTACAAATTTGTTCTCAAATGGGCAAAACCATGTGCATTGCAGGTGAGGCAGATGTAACGTGCACAGATAGTTACATTTGGGTGGGTTGTGTTGAAACTGAAATCTAAATTGCAGTACAAAAATTATGCAGCCAGTATTTACCCTGCACAGAAACAAAATAACTCACACAAATTTAACTCTCTCTATACATGTTACATCTGCCCCACCTGCAGTGCACATGGTTTTGGCCATTTTGAGAACAAATTTGGGTATTTGTGTAGTTTCATGGCAGCAGGCTACACTACATTTTTTAGGGTAGGCTACGCTACGTTGTCAGCGTAGTGACTCTGCGGCAGCCCTGCGTAGTCAGCTTAGTGTCCCCGTCAGGCAGCTTGTCACCGTAGTGTGCCCGGGAGCTGCAGCTCTGTCCCCAGCGTCCCTGGCAAGCCTAGTGAGCGACTCTTACACAGCCCCGGTAACCGCCAGATCCCCTGCGTTGGCGGACACTGGCGGAGAGGGGATCATGCGGGTGCCGTTGAGAGGCGATCAATCTTTCTCAGATGCTTGTGTGTCTCAGTAATTATTGCGGCAGGGTACGACAACCCTGCCTGTGTCCGCTTCAGGGAGATGGACAGGATTATGGGTTCGTAGCGCGTTCTACCCCCACTATCCACGCCAGCCCGAACCATGGCGAGCGGATGCTATACGCGTCCTCCCGACCTGTTCATACCCCCACTATCCATTTTGGCGTGGAGTTTATTTTATAAAGTGTGGCAAGCGCAGCGAGCCACCGTTCCCAAAGCGTGGTGAGCACAGCGGGCCCCGCGAGGGGAGGCTGATTACTGGACGTGTGTTCTGCATCTGCTCACCACACTTTATAAAATCAACTCCACACAAACATGGAAAGTGGGGGTATGAACAGGTCGGGAGGACGCGTACCACGTCCACTCGCCACACTTCTGGATGGCGTGGATAGTGGGGGTGTTTCAGGAACACATTCACACCTGTCATGTCTGGCAGGTTAAAATGGTTAATGGTTCCCACACAATGTACTGTAATAAGCACTGACTGACTATGCTAACTGCGTAATGCTGACTGACTACGCTAACTACGTAAGCTCCAGCTAGCATCGAACAGGCGGGAACACTACGAGGATACTGACAGGGACGCTGACTATGCTGCCTATGCTGGCCGCGGGAACACTACGCTGCTTCTGACAGGGACTCTACGCTAACTACGTAACTGCCGCCGTGAAACTACACAAGTACCCAAATTTGTACTACGATCAAATCTGAATAATGGCCACGGTGTTGAAGTGTAAATATCCAGATGCAGTATGGTATCTAAAGTTGTGGGCAAATTTTGCCCAGGGTAACCCAAACATCCTGTGAGAATGACACATACAACCTGAGGAATGCTTCAAGGTCTTTATTAACCCTCTCCTTTTGCCCATTGGACTGGGGATGGTACGCTGTAGATGAAGGTAAACGCTGGCTGCTTGAAAATAGAGCAGATTCTGATGATCCATGAAGATAGCGATATGAAATTTGGCACCTTCCAATAAATACCTCCACGCTAATTTAATAGCCAATAATTCTTGGTCACCAATTGAATAAATTTCTCGGTAGGGAGAAATATATGGGAAAAGATCCTGCATGGATGTTGCTTGTCATCTTCATTAGTTGGAGACAGACTGCCACCACACCTCCTTTCCTTGAGAACGATGAGACTGAATGTCTTGAGAAAAAATCAGAAGGTCATCTAGATAAACCACAAGAAACTTATATAAAACATCTTTGAATATCTTGTTGACAATGTTGGAAAAAAGCAGAAGCATTATATAACCCAAAGGTTATTACCAGATCATTATGCCCATCTCTGGTGTTGAAAGATGTCTTCCATTCAGCTCCCTGGTGCATTCTGATCAAATTATAGGCCCAAATGTCAAACTTGCGCCTTCACAGGCCATGGCAAGTCCTTGATGCTTTTGCATCCCAACTCATAAGACTGACAACACCGGAATATAGTGGACCATGCAAGGCACTGCTTTCCGTAAGCCACCTTCAGCCTGTGATATAGGGCCTTATTCTAGTTTACTCTGACAAAATCCTTCTTAGATGGACAAAACCATGTGCATGCCCGGGGGGCAGATGTAAAATGTGCAGAGAGAATTAGATTTGGGTGAGTTATTTTGGTTCTGTGCAGGGTAAATACCGGCAAAATGCTTTATTTTTACACTGCAATATAGATCTCACTTTGAAGTAAATCCCCTCCCAAATCATATTCTCTCTGCACAAGTAACATCTGCCCCACCTGCAGTGCACATGGTTTTGTCCATCTAAGAAAGATTTTGTCAGAATAAGTGAACTATAATAACCCCCATATTTCTGAAGCATTCTCATCTTTTGCATGAAGAAATTGATAACAGCTCTTAACATTGATCTGGAGGAATCCACCATGCATCTGACCAGGCAAAACAACTTTACAGGAATGAAGAAACTGAGACGAAGAAGTTCACTACACATGAACTGGGAAAAACACCAAACCAATCACGAAACACATTAACCCACTCAGATTAGATACAGCGCTGCTACAGCAAAAGTCTTCTTTTCATTTGGGCATCCTTTATACTTTTCCCCCATAGGAAATTCACCACCTAATTTTTTTGAAAATGGGCCATGGCTACATTGGCACTTTTAGGGGGTGTGGTATATTAGCCCGACAGTCATTAGTCAGATGTCGGAATCACGTGCGCTCACCACCTATTTTATTCTCCCTCTATGGGGGTCGTGGACCCCCACGAGGGAGCAGTCGGGATTCCGACGTCGGAGGAATAACTGTCGGAATCCCGACTGTCGGGGAGACGTCCGGCACCCCTTTTAGGTGCTAATCAGAATCAACTGCAAAATGATGAGAATGGTGACCTGCCTAAATTCATCACATTCCTGACCTCCAATGAGGTCAACAAATTGGCCTCCCCGATGTGGATCATTGATCAAAAAGATTATATTAAAATAAATCTACTAACCACCTGGTGTTGAAGGCACAAAGATCTAAGATTGATCATAATGATCCGTTAAACTTCTGAAAAAGGAATAATGCCATCCAGGCATGTGAAGCCAACTACATTTCGCAGTCATTGAACTGCCCTTCATCTTGCAACAGGACTAGGTGGAAAGGGACCTCTTAGGGACTAGGCTTCTGCCGAGTTCTGGCCCTCCGAGTGCTGAGTGGCAACAGAAAAACCTACATGTAGAAACTGAACTCCTTGTAATGGTGGTAGATGCTTAATCCTGGAAAGAGAACCCCCCCCCAAAAAATTGAAAGTGGCTTTTTTTGAGCCCCCAGAACAGTATGGTTTCCCATGGTAGCCAGGCCACTAATGCCATCCAGTTATGACCTCAATTTACCTGCACTATGAAGGTGTTTTACCAATTCCAGTAGGGAATTCTAAAGCTGGGTACAAACCTACAGATTTATTTGTCCAATCTGTCTGGTGAGAAAAAAAATCTGGTAATGTGTGGGAGCATATGGCAATCAGCCATTCGCTCCTAAATGCAGAGATATGGATACAAACTATTGTTTGTATACATTTGCTAAATAAAATGGATTTAACCAATTTATCTGCCTATTGTTGGGTTTTCAGTGTTTGGGAGTAAATGGTTAAGTCTCATATGCTCCCATACATTTCCAGACTTTTATTCTCACCAGATAAATCTGTAGGTGTGTACCCAGCTTTAGACCTGTGAAGACACTGAAGGGGTTTGTTTCCCAATATTATATAGCTCAAGCCATCCATGGTGAGGTTATTGAAGCCATATGACAGGAGCCTATAAAATGTTTTTAATTTAGTGGAGTGTTTTTAATGTAGTGGATAAATAGCTAAATACGCTACTGTAGCATCAACTGAGGGAGGCAGGATACCTACTCTAAACATAGTTTTTAATACTGTGCCTTCCAGACTTCCTAGATTAGAAAGACCTGAAGAAGGGAAAGGAAAACTTGTCATGTGGCGATACAAATGGACTCGGAGCATCGTAGACTGCTGCATGTGGATTCATGAGTGGCACACCACAGAAATGAAGTCTATCCAAGACTGGAGGTTTTGGGTCCTTAAGCTTCAGGATGACGCCAGTGTCCATAAATTTATCCTACTCATTTTTTAATTTGTCCGACAGAGTCCTGGGAGGACTCCCTATAAGAATTAATTTTAGAACCCTCACGGTGTACACTTAATGGTCTGGAGCATGGGCAGACATTGCCGTTTTGCAGCCTTTTGCCTAACACCACTCAGACTTCACCTCTCCGCATGCCAAGGAAAGATTACAGTGGTCACAATTGAAATCGCACATAGAGCTTTCTTTCCTCCCCCCCCCCCCCCCTCTCTCTTAAACATGGCTGGATTGTCCTAGATCCCATACAGCAAATGCCAGGCAGACAAAATGCTGGACAGCTAATAACACTACAGAATACTGAGCAAATTACACCTGTCCCTGTGAAATTACACAGAACAGTAGAGGCAATAATAGAATAATAATGATAATAAA
This sequence comes from Crinia signifera, assembly GCF_055691185.1. Classification (NCBI taxonomy): domain Eukaryota; kingdom Metazoa; phylum Chordata; class Amphibia; order Anura; family Myobatrachidae; genus Crinia; species Crinia signifera. The sequence goes on along the minus strand of NC_139217.1, from coordinate 232,444,354 downwards.
GGTCAAATATTTAAGTCTTCTTGTAGTAAGCAGAGGCGGTTTATGGTATAAAACATCTACAGTAGGCATGTCCAACCTGCAGCCCTCCAGATGTTGTGAAACTACACATCCCATCATGCCTTGCCATAGTATTGCTATTAGGGAATGCCAAAAGTATTGCAAGGCATGCTGGGATGTGCAGTTTCACAACAGCTGGAGGGCCGCAGGTTGCACATGCCTGATCTACAGTGTCTAGGTCATTGATGGCTAACCTTGACACCCCAGCTGTTGTTGAACTACACATCCCAGCATGTCCTGCTACAGGTTTATTATTTGGCCATGCGAAAACTGATGCAGGGCATGCTGGGATGTGTAGTTCAACAACAGTGTCAAGGTTAGCCATCACTGGTTTAGGTCTACAATCATATGGTCAACAGTCAAAGGGCCGACATTGGAAAGGTCGACAACATGTTTTTAGGGTGTCTATGTCAACATAGGGTAATATGGACACTGTCAAGTATACCGCGTCCCTTCACATGGCTCGCTGAGCTTGCCATGCTTTGGGCTCGGTGCCTCGCTGCGCTATGCACACTATTTTATTCTCCCTCCACAACCTAGTGGATGGTAGGGCATGAAAAACCGGCTGACGGTACATGTCGGCTGAAAATTTTGTACAAAAAAAAAATGCATATCGACTTTTTGACCATGTCAACCTATTGTCTGTCAACCTTTAAACCCCGTCGACCTATTGTCTTTCAACCTTTTGACTGTCGAGCATTAGTGGTGGACCATATGACTGTCTATCTTGAGTCATTCTATGACCAGTCTGGATACCGCTGAGGAGAAAAGTCACACCCATGAACACAGTTTGCAGTGTAGAAAAGCCAATTTCACTGTCCCCAGTCAGTGTTGCTTTCATACCTTTGAAGGAAGAGCAGGGAGACCGGCAGCAGTAGGTCCTGTCCTCCGACTGCATGGCTAAAGTGTAGTTTTGTGCTACTGTGCCGAGGGAAAAGATGACCCAAAAGCTGACTGCCTGTGTTTGTGGCACTGGTATGGAACCATCTTGAGGTTGACCAGCAAGAAGACTAATCAGGGGAACTTAAAAAAGGAGAAGAATGCACAGTTTCTTTCACCCTCCCGCTAGCCTTGCAGATTAAGAAATCTGCTTAAGGACTGGCATTCTGTGGGAGGTATCTGCTACACCTCACCTACTACAGACTATTGTACTTCCCCCTACTACCAGGAAAAACACTCTTTGCCCAATACAGGACTCTAGTGTACACTCTCCCTAGGGAAAGCTGGCATACAACCCACCAGCATCATAGAAGGGACAGTACTGCACTCTTTAAAAGTAGAGATGGGCAAAGCGACTCACTAAAAAGAGAATTACTCATTTGATCACTCAGTGAGCAGTTCACTAGCTCACTTATTTCTGTTTTGAGCGTAGAATCTGTTATGAATCTGATGCTGTAAAATGAAAGTTAAAAGTAGTGTGTGTGTGTGAGTGTGAGAGTGTGTGCATGTGTGCTCATAGGGCTCACCTTTCTGTGATACTATCACATTGCTATAAGTCCAGGTGTCCAAACACTTGCTGCTTCTGGTACTGGGTCCTGACCAGTCTCTGCAGATATGAAGTCTGATAACTCGAGTCCTTGTAAGTAGTTCACTGACACAGCCTAATGATTCCGTACAGTTCCTCTAAGCTACCATGTGTGACACTGCTGTGCTCAGGCAAATACATAGTATGAAACCAAAACAGAACATATCACAATAGGCCTCCAAAAATAACTACTTTTCAATAGCACTGTTTAAACGAACTAGTTCACTCGTGAATGACACATCTCTATTTAAAAGAGGTTAGATAGCGTAACAGGCTCCAGGTCCTCTGAGGAGGCCAGAGGGGTGTTATGTTAATGGAAAGCAACACTGTATCTAAAGTATGCTTTACTCCTTAAGGCACCTAAAGAACACTGGATTTATTTGGTTGCAGGGTGGAGAAGCTCAGATTTTAAAGTTACAGTAGTTTAAATGCTAAGCTCCAACCCAAACTGCAATCCCATGGTCCAGTGTCCAAGGCCCTGCTGCAAGAGATGTGAGGAACTAAATCAAACTTCAAATACAACAAATAAGTTATTGTTGTGGAGTAAATTTTAACGAGCTGCATCAACATTAGAGAAACATGGGGAACAAACATGGAAAACTTTTTTGCTTATTTCTCCTTAGGAAACACTGAATGAGTACAGCTTTTCTCTATTTGCAATGCATTTGTAAGACAGCTGTACTATCCAAAGTAAACAGAACACTGTTTATTAGATGTCTTTATTCATTGTCTATTTACAAAGTGAGAGGAAGGGTGAGGTGGGAGTGTAGATAGAGTGGTGTAAGAACACCTTAATACATTCAAGATGCAGAATATAGAGCTTGGTGTTTGTAATAGACAGGTGTAAAAGTAATTCAAGACAGAAGAGGGCAGCAATTCAAACATATTTACATTCAAGAATAATGATAAAGAATATGAAAAAGTAGTAGAAGCTCTATTTTCTTTAAAAAAAAATAATAATAATTTTGGCATGGAGATTTCATTATTGCAGAAGCCCTAATGGAATTTGAGGTATAGCAGAGAAGGTTGTAAATAAAGCGTGATAATTCTAAAGAAGTGCTCCTCTATGTGCAATAATGTCAGGTGTCCAGCTACCAAAATCTGAACACAAGCCACTGACTGACCAGAGGTCATTGTACAGGACAAGTTGTATACTGCCAGATGTATAGATTAAATGTAAGCATGGGCCACATTCTTTCTGTTCTTCTAATATAATAATGCCATTATTTGTACCCTAACTCTTGAAGGAAAATGCAATACAAAAGCAGAAAATTCTGTAGTGGTTTGGTTAGCCCAACTATTGGCTACCTAGTAAGGTCTGCAATGCATTCTGTGTCTGCTGCCAACATATTGTTGATAGAAGAAAGTGATCATGGAGACACACACAAAACAAACGTAGCCGCAGTATTGAGGGAAAAAAGCCACATGCCTCGCTGGTCCTCCCCAACGCCTTCCTACCTGTTTTTTCTCATTAGAGAGGCAATACAATTTCAAGAATAGGATACACTTAGGATATGGAAATATTATTTATGGTTACAGGATATCTCAACTTAAAAACAATAAAAGGACGAAGACAGAGATGTGAGACTACAGGCAGAATCCAATTACAAGCGAATGGTGCAGTGTGCCATTGCTGCAGCACTTCTCGCCTGAACCGCCAGACCAGATGGCACAAAATTACTTGAAGCCATATGTGGCAGCAAGCATTTGTGTGAGAGTTCAGGCAGCCTGCATCACCTGCATGATCAAAGCATATAACTGGATTGAGCCCGACGTGTGAAAGACCCTTATGAACTTACAATAAGGTCCTCTCTAACAATTGGCATGGGTTGCCCCACTATACAATGTCCTGATCGTACAATGGTCTCCTTAGCAACCTATTTAATTTGAAATAACAGCACTTTCTTAAAAGGTGCATATACACAGGGCGATTTTGCCCATTTTGTATGAACAGGGATGATGGGGAAAATTGCTCAATGCATACACACACTGAATGATTTTTGCCCATTTAAGTGATTTTCCCCAGAGCTGGATAACTTTCCATAGCAGGATGCTATGTGAAGCTGTCCACCCAGTCGTTAATCTGCTGGTAATACCAGCAAATGAGTGGCTGGGCTAGCGATGATGCGGGAGCACACATCAGCCCTCATCACTGCCCCGTACACACTGGGCAGATTCCGAGCTGAAAGCAGCTCAAACAGCAAACTGAGCTGCTTTCAACTCAGTCGCACAGTGTGTATGGGCCTTAACTTTGCCAAATCAATTCCTATTTCCTAAAAATAGCTGGTCAGTTTCATACTTAAGCAAATAGAAAAAAAAAAAAAAAGAGACATGAGAACCCAAATAGAGACCCTAAAGCTCAAATGTGGAACATGTGTAAAAATGGATAGCTTGAAGTGGTGTGCTCTGCTGCTTTACCAATACAAACCTATACAATACTTTTATTTTTTGTATGGAACAAACAGACAGAAATCACTGTAGGAGACAGCATGTGACCGCTGCACTCATAAGAATTTTAAACACAAAGTGACCAAAGTGCTGATTTATAAGTAACTGAAATGTTGATGACAATTTAAGAAAAGGTCAGTCACAGATGCAGGAAAGGACAGATTAATAAAACCATTTTGAGAATATTTACATTGGTATATAGTGGAATGCATCCTGCTGCAAGGCCAGACGGAGAAAGAAACGTGAAACAATTATTGGTGGCAAAGTGCTTAGTGCTATACAGCACGAAATATGCTGAGTTGGTGAAAGTGAAAATGGGTGATGCAATTGTAAAATGTGTAAGCAATAAAGATGATAAATTATTAGTGGGTAAATGAAATGATAGGTGGAAAAGGACCAGTTGAGAAAATGGCTGACTGGCATATGCAGCATTAGCAGAGCAGGAAGAATGAGGGGGAAGAGTAAATGTAACAACTGCTGATGATGCAGCAACAATAAATTAGCAGTAGTGACCATTATAACTGCAAGCTACATTGGAAGTCTGTTGTCTCTTGCTGAAGGGAGAGACGCCTAAGTGCATAAAATTGTAGATTGTCCCAATTTAAACAAAAATGGCTTCTATATCCCAGGGGGCCTGTAACACTGCCTCTTATGTGATATGGCCACAAGGTGGAGCAATATGGATGGAGAGCAAACCCCCCCCCTCCACACACACACACACACACACACACACACACACTGCCTTGCCAAAATGTACCCCAAGTCATCCATCTCTTCGTAAGATTGCATGGGCCATCAGGAACATTGTCAAAAAGACCAACTGCCCAATCAGAGCACTACACCATAATCAATTATAGACAGAAAAATATTCTATATTTATATATATATATTTTTTGTATTGATATTTTCTATTTTTCTCCAAATAAACAACAATTTTAAAGACAATTGTTTACTCACCCCCTGCCTCTCCTCCTAACATGTAAAGGCTAGATACAACACTAGCACTGATGGCTGCAGGATTACTACTTACATGGAGCATCATTGACTCAGGTGGAACAGAAGGCTTAAGATCAGTTTTTTGGCTTTGTACAGGTCCCTGACTGAGATTAGGAACAGGCAAATGGTAATGTTTAGTAGCCATGCCAAAAAGCTGATGACTTGCTAAGTGTGGGATAGATGGCAGCACTAGAGGGGCGCAGTACCCAATGAAAATGTTATGCCAGTTCTCCCCATCCCCACTGAAAAGTGCCCTATACTAGGCACATTAATCGGCCTCCTGAAACCAGCCAAATCTTTTCCCTCTGCTGTAGTCACAGGGAAGGACAGCAGGCCTTCGGTCATTTCCATAGAAGCTTCTATCCAGCCTATGTATAGAAGATTATCTCAGGAATCTGTCCATCCTCAACTGAGGTTCCATTGTTATTGCCTGCAGCGTAACAAAATGTGAAGCAAGTCTTGGCGCCAGTAGTTGGAGATTCGTGTATAACTTTGCGCAGTCCTTTAGTACCATAGTGAGAATCCGGACCCTGAAATACAGAAGCAGCAAGTAGTTTACTAAAGCCCAAAACTGAACTGAGGGGTAAATGTACTAAGATGGGAGTTCTATTGAAAATGGGATGTTGCCCATAGCAACCAATCAGATTCTACTTCTTTAGCACTTTCAGGAAGAGAAGACAGAATCTGATTGGTTGCTATGGACAACATCCCATCTTCAATAGAACTCCAATCTTAGTATATTTAGTATGCTATGCATGTAAAATATATACACATGCAGTATGTTATGCTAATTCCTTTGATTCTGGCAACACTTAACAACTAGCTCAGTGATTTTCAACTTGCGGCACACTAAATAATATTTAAAAAGTTGCCAAGGCACACCATGAGATCCCCACAGGAAAAAAAAAAAAACCTATTGGCTCCCATATAAAAAACAATCACACTGGTCCTCACAGGTAACAAAAATAGAATACTCTTTACATGAAAAGAAGAGCTCTCGAGGACTGGAGTTGGCAACCCCAGGTCTAGAAGATAATAGAAAGTGTGTCTGAGAGGTTGCCCATAGCAACATCCCATGTGAAATAGAACTTCCATCTTAGTAAATTTCCCCTGAAGAAATTGAAAATAACTTATAATAATATAGGCCTTTCACAGTGGCTAAAGTAAAGAGCACAATTTTATCTAGACAATGTATTTTGTTCCAACTGCTTCTCTGAGGGAACAGTTAAGGGGATGTCAAAATATTCTGGGAATTAATATTTTGTACATACAGTCCTACCATACCCTCATCTTCACCTCTGTTTAGAGTGGCAATTTTCTTTGATCTTTTTCAGTTCCTGGTTATTTTCTCTTTAATCATATTTTATTTATGCCACAATCAGATCTATTGTCTGCAACTGTACTGCAAACTGTTTACTTGACAAGTATACATCACTTCCACCAACTCTTTTGCCTTTAAATTAGTATGCCTAGTACTGCTTTGGGACAGCTGAAGTGGCCCTTACCTTTAGTGTGGCACAAGCAGTGTAGTTAACGTTGGGAAGTATTTCCACCGGTTCTTTAAACATCACCCTAAATGTGCTGGAAGAGCCATCACAGCTGAAACCGGTGTCATTCTGGCCTAAGACAGTGTTACTGTCCGTGTGAATAATCTTGGAGAAAGAAGAGACAGATTGATGCAGTGGAAAGAACAATTATGGGAACAGAAAGACTGGTGTGGGTACGGGAACTGAATTTATTCTTTACACATGCAGGCAAAATTGCATCACAGTATGTATATTACAAAGGTCGACAATGTGTAGGTCAACCCCATAATGTCAAGTGGGAAAAGGTCAACAGACAAAATGTCAACACAAAAAGGTGGACATGAGTTTTTCATGGTTTTTTTTGGTGTGAATTTGTAGATTTCATGACATGGACACCAAATTAATGAACTCTGCACACTTTACTATCCACTCGGACTCCGATTGGGAATGGTAAAATATGACATTTTAAAAAAAAACTTTGGGCAAGTAATGTGGAGCGGATGTAATGCGGAGTGAATCCGGCAGCCTTGCAGGAAGCAGGCCATACTTGGAAGTTGTTTAAAGGTGCAGTCATTTACAAGGCATGGTTTTGACTTGTAAATGACTGCCCCTTTAATAAAACCTGTATGTGAACACCGGCATCCTGCACGTACACTGTACTCACACTGTATTACATGGGTCCTCAAACTGCGGCCCTCCAGATGTTGTGAAACTACAAATCCCAGCATGCCTTGCCACAGTTTTAACACTCCCTTTTAGCAAAACGGTGGCAAGGCATGCTGGGATTTGTAGTTTCACAACATCTGGAGGGCCGCAGTTTGAGGACCCATGCTGTATTACATCTGGCCCTTCATGTTTCATGTCAACCTTTTGAACATGTCAACCATCTGGTATCAACCGGATTTAAAAAAAAAAAAATACATTTACACACACCATCTAATAAATGCTTTTAGCCTTTTTAGTTCCATTTCAATTAATCTATTTATTATTGTTTTACTGCTCAAAGTCGCATTATAATTTAGAATTAGAAGTCATTTTAAAAATATTGTAGTTACACATGTTTTGAAAACTGGGCAAACTAATTAGTCCTACCAATCAAGTTATTTCAGGAGATTGCTAGCAAAAAAAAAAGGGGTGGGGGGGGGGGGGGGAAACATTAAAAAGGTGCCAATACACAGTACAATTATTGTATGCAATTTGGACTAGATTGCATCGCATATGTTTTGCAATGCAATCTAGGACAAAGTATGTGCACCGCATACTTTTTGAGCGGTGAGATGGGATGTGTGCGGGAGCGTGCATCTCATCGCACCTGCCAATTGTACCTTGTGTGGGCACCTTTAGAGGGCAATGCACACACGCATTTCAGTAGAAGACTTGTGGTTGGCTGCATATCTGGATATGGGGCTGAACTTTAAACATTTGTGCTCATACCTCAGTGATTTATTGCTTCAAAAAGTGGTTCAGGTTTTAAAAGTGTTGTTTCACTACAGCTGTTCAAGCTCAGCGTTTGATATGGCTAGAAGTTCCATTATATCCACGTTTTACAGAAATAAAAAAAAAAATTCTTCATTGGCTTTTTTTTTTTAAATCTCCTTGCCAAACTATAGGTGCATACCCTCCAACATGACCCATTGCATTCGGTACACAATGCTCGGTTCCTGGACTTCCCTCTTAATGTATGATTGCCATCACCTGTGTGGAACTAGGTAATTGACGAGAAGGGTGTTTCAACTCCGGTGACGGCACTCATACATTAAGAGGGAAGCAGCCCATACACGCTGCTTTGTGGGCGTGCTGTACTAGCACGGATCACATTGCATTGCATGTGCGTCCGTTGTGCATGCAATGCGATGCAATGTGATGAAACCCAAGTACAAAAAGTATGTGCAAGCACATACTTTTTGTACTAAGGTTTCATCACATTGCATCGCATTGCATGCACAACGGATGCACATGCAATGCAATGTGATCCGTGCTAGTACAGCACGGAAAGCACGCCCTCATAGCAGCGTGTATGGGCTGCTGAAGTCCAGGAGCAGAGCATTGTGTACCGAATGCAATGGGTCATGTTGGAGGGTATGTAGGTGCACACTAAACTAAGGAATTTATTTTTAAATTACTGTAATTGAACAGTCTATTAAAAAAGACAAAAGCAATTTTTAGGTTTTTTTTTTTTTTAAGTATTTTTCCATAAAAGTGTTGTAAAAAGCTAGAATCTTGAGTGAAGTTCCTGACCAGTACCAAAAATACACATAATCGGAATAAATACAAAATCCATACCTGTATGTTTACTTGATAATCTGTGGGACCATGTATTGACCCATACAGTGCAAAGCCCACAACAAATATTCTCCTATTAACTGAAAATCTGAAAGGTATACAAAGAGACATATTAGCAAAATAATAACATGGAGTCTGAGTGAAGCAAGTAGACTTTTCATGATGTGCACAAAAACAAAATATAAATTACATTTAAAAATAGGAATTTAATACCTACCGGTAATTCCTTTTCACGTAGTCCTTATGGGATACTGGGAATGGTCTTAAGACATTGGGTATTAGAGGGTATCCGCAGGAGACAGGCACATCTATAACTTTGAAGCTGGGTGCGCTGGCTCCTCCCCTCTGATTCCCCACCCAGGAACCAGTTAATGAAAAACTGTGCCCGAAGGAGAATGTACATATGAGAGGAATAACTTGTGTCACCTATGTAAACATAAGTGTGAATAGTGTGGTGAGATTTATGCCAGCACACCCGCATTCATACAAAATAAAAAACAACTATAATACCACCAACTGGATGGATTTTCTTTAACAAGGTCACTGAACTAGACCTTAGAACCAGAAGACCCTAGGTTAACTTCTGAACTTTATAAGCAGAATAAAGCTGCAGCCAGACCCCCGCACAGGGCGGGCGCCCAGTATCCCATAAGGACTACGTGAAAAGGAATTACCGGTAGGTATTAAATTCCTATTTTCACTAACGTCCTTGATGGGATACTGGGAATGGTCTTAAGACATTGGGGATGTCCCAAAGCTTCCAGAACGGGAGGGTACGTGCGGAGACTGCTGCAGTACTGCCTGCCCAAACTGGGTATCTTCTTTGGCTAAGGCATCAAACTTGTAAAATTTTACAAAGGTGTGTTGCCCTGACCATGTAGCAGCTCTACAAAGCTGCAGAGCTGACACACCCCGAGCAGCCGCCCAGGATGCGCCCACCGATCTGGTGGAATGAGCCTTTAAAACCGGAGGTGTCGGCATGCCTGCCGTCACATAGGCTTGTTGGATTGTGGTCCTAATCCATCTAGCAATGGATTGCTTAGATGCAGGGTGTCCTTTCTTTTGTGCGTCATACAGAATGAATAGACAATCTGTCTTCCTGATTCTTGACGTCCTCTGGACATACACACGCAAGACACGCACAACATCCAGGGATACCGGAATATCCGGTGAACTAGATGCAGACGGGACTACAATTGGCTGATTAAGGTGAAAGGAAGAGATCACCTTAGGAAGAAATCGCGGGTTAGTTCTCAACTCCGCTCTGTCTGAGTGAAAAATTAGATAGGGGCTCTTACAGGAGAGAGCTCCCAATTCGGACACTCTTCTAGCCGAGGCTAGGGCCAAAAGGACCACCGCCTTCCAGGTGATATACCGCAATTCTATCGACTCCAACGGTTCAAACCAGGAGGATTGAAGAAAATTAAGAACAACATCCAAACTCCAAGGAGGTGTAGGAGGTACAAAAGGGAGGCTGGATGTGAAGCACTCCCTGAAGGAATGTTTGTACTTCCGGGATGGTAGCCAATTTCTTTTGGAAGAATATGGACAGGGCCGAGATCTGGACTTTTAGTGAGCCCAGACGGAGACCCAAATCCAATCCCGCTTGTAAGAAGCACAATAACCTGTTTAGGTTAAACTTCGCTGGGGGGACCTTCAGCTCCTCGCACCAACCCACGTACTTCCTCCAGATCTTGTAGTAGTGGGTGTTTGTTACCGGCTTTCTGGCCTGAATCATCGTGGTGAGAACTGATGAATGCAGACCCTTCTGAGCTAAGATTTTCCGCTCAGCCTCCACGCCGACAAACGTAGCCGCCCTAAATCTTGGAAGACGCAAGGGCCTTGTGTGAGATCTCTCCTTAGAGGCAGGGGCCAAGGATCCTCGATCAGCAGGCTCTGTAGATCCGAGAACCAAGCCCTTCTTGGCCAGTCCGGAGCCACCAGAATGGCTTCCACTCCCTGACTTCGAACCCTTTTTAGAACTCTTGTCAGAAGCGGTATGGGTGGAAACAGATACACCAAGGGAAACACCCATGGAATTGTCAGGGCGTCTATTGCCACTGCGCAGGGATCCCTGGTCCTTGTGCAATACATGGGGACCTTGTGGTTTAACCGGGATGCCATCAGATCTATCGATGGCTGGCCCCAACGGTCCACAATTGGCTGCAAACACCTGTGAATTCAGGCTCCATTCCCCGGGGTGGAGGGCGTGACGACTTAGGAAGTCCGCCTCCCAATTGTCCACACCCGGGATAAAGATGGCCGACAGAGCCACCACGTACGTTTCCGCCCAGGTCAGGATCTTGGAAGCTTCTTTCATGCAAGTCCTGCTTTTTGTGCCTCCCTGGCGATTTATGTAGGCCACAGTTGTGGCATTGTCGGACTGTATCTGGAGCGCCCGACCTTGGAGGAGATCCTGGGCTTGTAATACTGCATAGTATACAGCTCTCAGCTCCAGGATATTGATGTGGAGTCTCGCTTCCCACCGAGTCCACTGACCTTGAAAGGTTCTGTCCATGGTCACAGCACCCCATCCCTGCAGGCTCGCATCTGTCGTGAGTCGCACCCAATCCTGGATGCCAAATCTCCGACCTGCAAGCAGGTTCGACTCCTGAGTCCACCATAGAAGGGACTGCCGGGACTGATGCGACAGAGAAATCCTCTTGTACATCAAGAGATGAGAGCCCGACCATTTTGCCAACAGATCCAGTTGGAACACCCTGGTGTGAAAACGTCCGAACTGAATGGCCTCGAATGTGGCCACCATCCTGCCCAATAGCTGGATGCATTGGTGAACCGACACCTGAGGCTTTGCCAAAATCACCATCACTAGGGATTGTATGGCTTCCATCTTCTCCCGAGGGAGGAAAATCCTTTTCAACTCTGTATCCAGGAACATTCCTAGAAAGAGGATACGACGTGATGGCGTCAGGGAGGACTTGGGGATATTTAGGATCCACCCATGCTCGGATAAAATCTGCCTGGTCTTTGCTATATCCTGCAGCAGGACCTGTTCCGACCTTGCTTTGATCAGCAAGTCGTCCAGGTAAGGGATAATGTTGACACCCGACCTCCTGAGCAGTACCATCATTTCTGCCATCACCTTCGTGAACACACGCGGCGCTGATGACAGGCCGAATGGCAGCGCTCTGAATTGAAAGTGCAGATCTTTCAGCGCAAACCTCAGGAAAGCCTGATGTGGACCCCAAATTGGTATGTGGAGGTAGGCGTCCTTTACATCCAGCGATGCTAAGAACTCTCCCTCCTCCAGGGTTGCTATTACTGCCCGGAGGGACTCCATCTTGAATTTGTAAACCCTTAAAAAAGGGTTTAGTGACTTTAAGTTTAAAATGGGGCGCACCGAGCCGTCCGGCTTCGGCACGAGGAACAGATTGGAGTAGTAACCCCTTCCTTGTTCCTGCAATGGGACAGGTGTGATTACCTGTGACGTCAGCAGGCGTTGTATTGCCTGCTGCAGGTTCACTCGGTCTGCTTGTAGAGCCGGCAGACCTGATTTGAAGAACCTGTGAGGGGGAGGCTTTTCGAATTCCAACCTGTAGCCGTTGGTAATAAGATCTCTCACCCAGGAATCCAGGTGAGAGACTGACCATACTTGGCTGAAAGCTGACAGGCGACCCCCCACCTCGCAAGCGACTCCAGGGTCGGAACCCGAGTCATGCTGCCGGCTTAGAGGCGGAGGCATTAGCGGCACGATCCTGAGATCCTGTGCTGGCGGGCTTCCTGAACCTGCCACGGCCCCCTCTGGTGGCCGAGCTGGAGCCTCTCGCCCTCTGCCTGGGCCTGGAAGGCCGAAAGGACTGAGAAGCCTGAAAGGACTGGGACGTATGGCCCTGAAAGGGACGTTTAGCGTGAGTGGAAGCCGTCGGCAGAAAAGTCGACTTGCCGGCTGTAGCCTTGGATATAAGGTCGTCAAGTTCGCTACCAAATAACTTTTCTCCCTTAAAAGGCAAACTTTCCACGCTACGTTTGGACTCTGGATCAGCTACCCACTGTCTTAACCAGAGGGCCCTGCGGCCTGAAACCGCCATTGCGGAAGAGCGAGCATTTATAGCTCCAAGCTCCTTCTGCGTGTCACACAGGATCTTTGCAGTATCCTGGATATGGCGAAGTCTCTCTCCGACCTGCGCCATTGACATATCGGCCAGCATGCCTTCCTGGATTTGAGAAGCCTATGTATAAATGGACTTAGCCATCCAACAACTGGCGAGGACAGGTCTCTGAGACGCCCCACTCGCAGTGTACATGGACTTAAGGGTAGTATCCAGTTTTTTGTCTGTACTATCCTTGAGTGTTGCTGCCCCTGGGACGGGGAGAACCACCTTCTTGGACAGTCTGGACACTGATGCATCCACAACCGGAGGCTCTTCCCACACCGCTCTAGTGGCGGGATCAAAGGGAAAATTGGACTTAAACCTTTTAGACAGTTGGAAACGCTTTTCAGGTTGTTTCCAAGCCTCCTTAAACGTCTCATCCAGGTCAACTTGCTCAGGATAAACAATTTGCTGTTTCCTTTGGGACCCAAAGAACGGGTCACCTTCCTGCATGTCTGCTAAAGGAAGGTCTAACACTTCTCTTATTGCTGTAATAAGAGGTTCTGGGCCTCTAAGAGATGACTGTGAATCAGGGATCAGAGCCCCGTCGTCCACATTATCATCTGTGTCGTCACCCGCCTGCAGATCATCATCTGAATCAGGCAACATGGCGGTCGCAGCACGCTTCCGTGACTGGCCCGTGGTGGTGCTTATATTATCCACCCGTGCGGCTAAAACTGTTAAGTCCTGCTGCACCTGTTTGGTCTGCATTGTATTTGCAGCCAATTGTGTTGACACTGCCTGCAGCATGGTTTTAATGCCTGCCGCCCATTCAGGCTCCTGTGAGTCTGATTGAGGAGTAATCTGGGATGAACCCCCTGTCCCACTCGTTTGAGTGGACATGCATTCCTCACAAGTAATCTGTGAGGTGGATTTAGGCACAAACTTGCTGCTGCAAATGAGACAGGTTAACTTCCTCACCATGTTGAAGGAATAAGAAACCTTTCTTCCACAAACACACCAAAATCACAATGAAATAAATATATATATATATTCAGTGTGCAGTGTATAGCAGCTATATATGTGTGAGCTCTATCACTGGAAGTGTGTAGCTTAACAAGCACGTGGGGGAGCGCTCAGATTACACTGAGGAGACCAGCACACCCTGTACAACCTTAACTCCTATTTAGGAGTTGGTAACACGCATAAACACAGAACAGTGTGATCAATTAAGCGATCTTAGCGCTAAATACACTTGCTGTTTTCTGCAGATTTCCTCTGTCCAACACCTCACCGCTGAGGAGTGTATCTGGAGACAGTAATGGCGCCCAGGGAGAAGCAGGAAGTAGTGTATGCGCGCTCAGAGCTCTGGCCTCGCTCCGCTGAAGCCCCGCCCCCCTGTGATGGCGCAGGGGCTTCACTGATCTTTATACTGGCGCTGGCTGTCAGTTTTAATGGCGCCCTCACACTGAACAGCGTTTTATAGTGGGATCTGCCCTGGTAGCCCAGGGACTGTCACCCGCAGCCAGTTTGTGACAGGGGGTCTGCGCAGCCCCTGTGCAGGGTACCGCGTCTGCCGCCGCCGCCATCTTGCCGCACAATGAGCCGGGGTACCCCACTGTGGGGACCCCGGTTTCTACTCACCACAGACGTCTTCGGACTGTGTCAGGAGTGTGCGGCATGCTGGGGGTGAGTATCACTGCAGCGCAATGCCCGTGAGTACAAACACCCTCTCAGGACAGTGGTCCTGCAGCAGGGACAGCTCGGTACCTTAAGAGGCCTGCAGCTGAACCCTCCTCAACTGACTCCCTCGAAGCAGGGATACTGTGAAGTCCAACACAGTAACCCCAAAATAATAAAAGAAAATAAACTGAAGACAAACTCTCTGGAGCTCCAGCAGTGTGCATCCTCTCCTGAGGGCACATTTTTCTAAACTGGTTCCTGGGTGGGGAATCAGAGGGGAGGAGCCAGCGCACCCAGCTTCAAAGTTATAGATGTGCCTGTCTCCTGCGGATACCCTCTAATACCCAATGTCTTAAGACCATTCCCAGTATCCCATCAAGGACGTTAGTGAAAAGGGAGTCTTTTTGCTTGCTTTCTTTAAATCAACCTCAGGTTCAACCTAATTTCCCACAATTCCTATATTCTCCCAACATCATGAGGATGAGAATCTAAAGAGATGCTACATCTTTAAAAAGGTGTATAGGGCAATGAACGCTTATTCAATCAGGTCCCTGTTTGCACATGGGAATTTTCCGTCCAATTGCCAACATTTTATCATTTAATCCAATTGTAAAGCGCAACTGAATATGATGCGCTATATAGGAAACTGTAATTAAATAATAAAATAAATCATAGCCAAAAAGTCTTTCTTTTAATGGACACGATCATACAGGTATACACCAAGTAAATAATGGTTTAGGGGGTATGCAATGTGCCGCCGCTATTTCCGTTATGGGAAATAGCGGCGGCTCCCTATTCAATGCTGTCATTAACGACAGCATTGATGCAGGATCACGGCAGAACGGGCCCAACTTCAGAAGCTGTTGGGCCGGTTCTGCTGATAATGGCCATGGATTGTCGTTATTCGGGCCGCAGATGGACAATCCACTGCCGTTTACGCGGCCACGCCCCCTTTGCGCGCATCGGCAGGTGAGACATTGAATCCTGTCTGTTGTTATGCTGTCGATCTGACCGCAAGCGGGCCAGGATCACGGCTGTCAGCGGGGAACGACAGCCGTGATCCCAGATTGCATATCCCTCATAGTATTATACATTATACCTTATTCGGTCACTGGTTCCGCTGTAACCCCAACGGCTTTCCACTTGCTGAAAACGATTAATATTACACTCTTTTCCCCGCAGGCAACACCTTGGCCTATCTATGAACTCCACTCGAGGTTTTGGGTTCACTGTGAAGTGCAGGAACAGGCTCACTACCTCCCGATCCGTAAGAATGCCCGACTGAGCAGGGCCTGGGGAGGAACATACAAAAACAAAACAACACATTTATAGTAGACTATACTTCAAATAAAACAATGTGTCTTCAAAATGGAAAATAACTGCTTACATGATACAGCCTATAGAGCATTATACTAACTGGGCTAAAATCTGTACAGTTTGTAGTTAAAAACAGACTCCTTTAAGGATACCTGCAGCAAACTCTTCAATAGTCATAAGTGGGAAACGGATAAGAGACAATGCCTTGCCAAGTGATTTCCGTTTGTTTTCGGAGGTAATTGGTTGTTGCTGCCTCTGGCACTCAGCCTCAGACCAGCGTACCACTGCATTAAACAGTCTAATCTCACGGATCCCCAATGTGTCCCGTTCCAACACTGCAACCAAGGTATCTGTAAGAAAATCAGGGGGCAGTGCTGCAGACAATTAAACAGAAATTAACCAAAGCAAAGCAATCTATGCTATTATGTATATTGAAATATATGTGTAACTGAAGACATTAATATTTTAAAGTTTTTTTTTAATAAATGCCCACAACTAGTCCTGGTTCATGTCCTCACCAGGCCATGTAGCATCCCCAAATACAGATACACCAATTTTCCACACTCTGACTGATCAGATGCCCCCCAATCATTCCTTCTCCCAAAATGATGGCTTATTTGCGAGAAGGCACTGGCAGAAGCAGCAACATTGTTTTTGCTTTGCCAGGATTCAGGGATGCTACATGGACCATCTGTTGTTAAAATAAGACAATTTCATGTTGTGCGTGTTTTGTTTAACATTTTTTGCACAGGTGGATTGCAAGAGCCAGTTGTCTGGGCAGCCTCTGAAGTCCATCTGCAAAGAACAGAATTGAACCACTTATTTACATTATTACCTCCGCACACATAGCCCAGGGGGTGCAGAGATGGCCATTTTTTGGGGTGTCCCTGCTTCCCTAGAGATTGCAACCCAGGGCTGACCATTTGGGAGTTTGTTGTGGTTATGGGAGGAAAACCCACCGTTTGTCCTCCTGCTATTGCATCAGCTGACCCGGCTGGTTTAGCCTAGTGCAGGTTATTGGTGAATAAAACAATGATGCAGTATTCTCCAATACCAGCCTAGGTTCAGGGGCTGATTAATTATTTGGAGAAGGGGCCTTCATATTTTATTTACACCTTTTAAAGCTTAATAAGCCTGTTAATAGTTAATAATAAATAGGTCTATTTAGAAGGGTTTACATTTGGCTTTGCAGCAGTTTACAAACCCAGCGCTTCATAAAGCCAGGGATTATATTATTCAAACAAACCAAACACGGATGGTCCAATGTTCTATGGCTATCGAAGTTGGAATTTCAATCAGATTTTTCTTTAGTAAATATGGGATATCCAAAATCGGATGGTAACACACAACGCTTTGTAGATTTATCTTCAAAACTAATCTATTCAATCCACTGCTAGCATAAAAAAATGTATGTTAATTGTCCCTATTACAAACAATACTTAAATGGCCTCAGCGGCTATCGGTGTACAAGCAAAATGGGATGCATCTTAATAGGATTTAACAGAGAATTCATAATAATAATTAAGGAGGAAAGAATAACTACTTGAGAATATTCTAGAAAAAGTACACTGCTTTAAGGTGCCCCATAACACAGGAATATTCCCACCACAATACTGGAAAAACATAGAAAAAGCAGCCTCTACCAAGACAAACATCTTATATTGTGAAAACATATTCCCAGAATAATATGTCAATGCTGGACATGTTTTATATAAGATGCATTAATTCACCATGTCCCAGCAATCAACTTTAAATGCACTGTGAGAACAACTCAGATAATAAGGAGATCGTAGTCACATAGTGAATGGAAACATCTTCTATAGAAGGGATTGCGTTGAAATCCCGGTGGTCAAAATTCCTACAGCTGAAATCCCGACGAGTGTGTGTGTGTGTGGGGGGGCAGGCTCGCTGCGCTTACCCGGTGCCTCGCTACACAAAGTGCTAGGATTCCCCCCCCAGGGATTTCAACTGCATCCCCTATAGAAACAGCAGCCAGCTTTGACATAGTATTCTGGGAACTCCCACTATGATGAAAATCCTCCATCTGAAGTATTGATTTACACTTATGTACCTGTACAAAAGGAAAATGTATGGCTAGTCTGGTAAACTACAAGCATATTACCCAAATCAATGTCAGTGAATCCTTCTGCATTTAGGGCATCAGAAGTGTTTTTATCTATATTTTCCAAGCAGAGACTGGCAAGCTGAGGTTCATCAAAGAGGCGAGCCTGGATAAAGCGTGAAAGACAAGTATTAGGAGTAAAAATAAATAAATATGATAAATGGTGGGTTGGAATCTAGAATAAAGAAATTACAAATTTGTACGTAGGAAGTACACTTTTCCATTTTAGAGTAACTTTCTGACACCAGTGGTTAGAGATTCTCCACTGAACTCATATGTCTTCAGGGTTGTCAATGAGGAATTCCATTAAAATAAGCATGCACAGACTCAAACATCTCATTGTTAACCAATGCACTGCATTCCACATACCTGAGTAAGTAACATGAATGCATTATCAGCCCTTAGGTTCTTCTTAAGAAACTCCACACAATGTGCTTCCAAGGCTGGCACTGCATACTTCTTCGCTGTGTACAGAGTAGTCATGACTGTCTCTGGTCCAATCTGTACCTCGTCAGAATACAGGAACCTCAAATAATATTAATACTAATTAGTTTGGATTCAAACTTATTTAATCACACACCAAACCAAGTGATATTGAAGTTATACAACATTATATTAATAATAAATTACATAAAATGTAAATTTACAACATAAAAAATTCTATCATTAGAATTAATGAAACTACCAAACAGAGAATGCATCCAATTTGTATTATGCCTCAGAATAATGTAAACATGAAAAATATTGTTGGACCCCAAAAAAATAGAGTAACCACACATAAAAGTCAGACAATCAAACTGTATCACAAGCCAGACCAGCTCTGGCGGTGGATAAAATCAGATCCACAATATTCGTGTTAGGACTGGTGATTAATAATTGGGAAAAAAAATTACAAATTGGAAGACAGTCACTCAAGAAGTGATATTGCTCTGCCAATGAGGAGCCTTAAAATGTGACCATTTTAGATTACTTGTCAGGCATCCTTATTGGAGGAAAGAAACAAAAAGAAGAATCCTTAAGACTCACTTCCTGTTAAAACACTTCCAGGACCTGTTAGCTAACTAGTTTGGATCAAAGACTGGATTCTTAAAAAGGAGACAATGACAGTATGTAAGAAAAGACATAATGAGCTCAGTCTGTTGCTTTCTTTTATACATTGATGTCTACCCAATGGAATTACTTAGATCTTCTGTTACAAATAGGTTACCAATAGTGAAAGAATGTCCTCACTCTAATACAGAGGCCATATTTAGAGAAATTGCAAAAGAAAGCACTGAGCAGATCATAGGGTGTCAAAAGTGTCAATGGTGTGCCAATGGAGGAGTGGCCAAAATCACTCAAATACAACAAGGGTGAGTATAGTGGTCAAGTGGCGCAATTCAAGAGCTGCCGAGTGGTACTAGTTTCTATGGGTCCCTCATAAACCCTTCACCATCACCAAAAAAACATGAATATTGAAACATAACCTCTCAGGCGCTCCACCTCAGGATGCTACAGGACTTTCTCCCATAGGTTAATCACATGAAAGAAAGAGAATAAGGATACAATAGTGAAGCAAGTTTTCCAAATCTCTCCCTATGGACTATTCAAAGGACGAAACGCGTTGGTGAACTTTGGCAAAGTATGCACGGGGAGCATATGCCAGGAGGAGCAAAGCACTTTGTTTTTAATCGATGTATCATTGAACTAAGTTGTTTATTAAAAGGGGAGGGAGAGATTTGGAAAACTTGCTTCACTATTGTATCCTTATTCTCTGTCTTTCATGTGATTAACCTATGGGTGAAAGTCCTGTAGCATCCTGAGGTGGAGCGCCTGAGAGGTTATGTTTCAATATTTGTGTTTTTGAAAATCACTCAGTTGCGCTGTTCACAGAAAATGAAAGTTGATGTTTCAGCACTTGCTGTCGCATGCTGGCGGGGAAGGCTAACATTAGAATTTGCATATTTTTCTGTTCCGATGGCAACCATAGTTGTGGACGCAGCTGCATCCACCTCTTAATTAGGCCCACAAATAACAATATGGAATCCATAAGGCGGAGAGTGTTTTTAGTGCACTGTAAATGCTCAGAAAATTAGGGTTCATTACATTCTTGAACAAGCGCAGGTAGAGGCTTAAGATGCAAAATGTAACACTGCATTTAGAAGTATTATGTGTTGCAGCAATCTTAATATATCCAAATTAACAACAATTTGCACAGTACCACATCCTTAAGGTGCCCATACACGCTGCGATTATCGCATGAGTTTTGTACTTTTAAAGTACAAAACGCATTGCATGTGCGAAAATCGCACCGTGTACCTGCGGGGATGCAATGCACGTCCCCGCAGGTACAATATTGTAAAGCACAAAAAGTATCTGCCGGCAGTACTTTTTGTGCTTCATTAAATCACATCAGTACAGGAGTACATGCAGTGCGATGTCCATTAGGACCTATTAACTTAAAAAAAAAGGCTAAAATCGCATCCACAAAGTACAGAACATCGCATCCACTTCAAGTGCCAAAATTGCATGGCAGCTTGGAGTACAAAACGCACAGCACACAAAATCTGTGCATGTATGGGCACCTTTACATATATCCATTGTTGTAATTATTACCATGTCATTTTTAAAATAATTAGATTAATTTGGTACAGTGGATTTTCACTACCAGCTGAGTGCCTGGCAGCTATTCAAATGAATTCCGCGACCAGCACCGAGGCTGTAGGTTTCTGGGGCTGGTTGCTGTAACAGTTTTGAATCCAGCAGTTAGCACAGAAGCGGCTTTACATTGCTATTCTGGAAATGGAAATCAGAACTCAACACCACTTACTATACTTTAACCTTTATGTACGTACGGTTTTATATTTGTGAACACCGTTTTTTCCTAAAGGTGGTTTTCATTATTTTCCCTTTATACAATACACTTATTAAGTTCATAGTGCAATCAAAGTTATATGAGGAAGTATACAAAGAATACAGCAATAACAAGAAGTGACTTTTGTTGGCAGTAGGTAAAGCACGCTTGATGCCGCAAGCCTTCCCGTTAGAGCAAAACTTAGAGCAGCCCCCCCCCCCCCCTTATGGCCCATACACACTAGGCAATTTTGAGCTGAAAGCAACTCAGTTTAGCAGTTTGAGCTGCTTTCAGGTTGAAAGTGAATGGCTAAGTGCTGCCCCAAAACGAGATGGCACCTTGCAGCCAGTAATATATATAAATATATATATATCCAGCGGTGGATGTCACTCAGATAGAAAGGAATGAAACAGACAACTGTCTTAAAGCCAACGTTTCAGGGCTGTGGCCCTTTTATCCCTTATTAGTCTTGATAAAAGGGCCACAGCCCTGAAATGTTGGCTTTAAGACAGTTGTCTGTTTCATTCCTTTCTATCTATCTGAGTGACATCCACCGCTGGATATATATGTTAATCTTTTGGATGAGCTCCAGAACAGTTGTGAACCTTATAGCAGAGTGCCGGTCGTTTGGGAATATATATATATATATATATATATATATATATATATATATATATATATATATATATTTGGAGAGATACACTGCACAAACAGACAAGTTCAGCCACTGAGTGCCCGGCTCAGATAAAAATGTTGTATAGAGAGATAAGACTGATAGCCAGCAACATCAGATTTTTTTCAAGAAAAACGTTTTTATGGCATATTTTGTTTAAAGTGCAAAGTGACAAGTACAAAAAGAGGAGTCCAGCTGAAAGCATATAAGATACTTAACGGTAACAGCATGATGTAAATAAGAGCCAGTCCTCCTCCACCAAAGACCTTAACACTCGTGTATACACATACATACATACATACATACATACATACATACATACATACATAATGTCTTAAATATAAAATTACTTTTGAAAAATGTACAAAAAAAAAAGAAATACTTACTTTAGCAAAGCAAGAAAAGCAGCAGGTTCAACATCTGGCAATTCAATTTCTGTGGAGGTTGTGGCCATGCCACCATTAAACATGGCATCGAAGACTGCACTTCCAACTGCCAAAACAAACCTAGCAAACACAAACAGGAATATTTAAAACACATTCAAATCAAACCAAGAATTAGAAGACAAACTTGTATGATCAAAATATAGCCCTCAAACCACACATTTAATATGCATCCCAAATATACTTGTACCAAATAATGTCAGAGACAAAACAGGCAACAAAGGCAAAAGTTTCAAATGGTCAGCAATAACCATATATAATTTAATAAAAACCCTGATGCACAAAATGGCCTGTGGGATGCCTAAAAGATATTGGGAGACCAAGAATTAAAGGTATTCTTTCACAAGTCCAACTGTATCTGTCCTACATGGTATCAGGACAACCCCACAGGCATCTGATCATTCCTCAATGAGCGTCAACTCTAATTTGATAGCAGACTCTCAGTAATACTGTGACAAATGCAGTGCTCATTCTCCTCTTGCTTCCTAGACAAAGTGGTACTGCACTTAATACACAAATGGGGGGTGGGGGGGTCAGATATGTTCCTGTATTAATTTATTTTTTCAAAAAAAAAAAAAAAAAAAGAGGGGGGGGGGGGGGTGTTAGATTACACATGTGAAGTAGGCCAAATGGGTTACAAAGGAACATCTGTAAGTTGGACAAATATACATTTTGTGTTAAAATTCTAAGCATACATACAGAATAAATTTAGAGATTATCCAGGCATGCTGCAAATAGATATATTACCATCAAGGGATGGGTTAACACAGAGGCATTGAAGTAAAGTTCTGCATATATTCTAATGGTCCCTTCAGTGTGGCGTATTTCATTGTTGCAATTATGAACAACATATTCTTCATAGCAATGAGACAACTTACATCACATTTTCAAACAAAGAGCTTGGCTATTCCAGCCGAGATATTAAATCCTTATTAAAAGAATTATTAATACTTCTTAAACCTATACTGCTCCATATCACAGCTTTCCAAGTGGCTCCACTATTCCTCTAATGCCCCTTTCAGACCGCACTTTGTAAACAGTATATTGCCGTTTTTTTACCGTTTTAAAAACGGTAATCTGTGCGGTCTGAAAGGTGCAGGACCACTTAACCGGTTAGAAAATGCAGGGTCCTACCCGTTTCAGAACCGGTATTTTAGGCTCAAAATCGGGTCTGAAACGGTATTTAGGACCCAGCCAATGAGCTGGGTCCTAAATTCAGCGCAGTGAATATTTAATGAGCGCTCATTAAATATTCACAGCACTGGAGCCGCCCCGCGCGCGTCGACACCCCTCCCCCCGCGCGTGTATAAGAAAAGTGACTTTTGGAAAATGGCTGCCCCCATACGAAAGACAGTTTTTTTAAACAGGTTTTCCTATGGGGCAGCCATTTTCTGAAAGACACTTTTTTTCATAAGTGCTTCCGACCATACTGAACTGCAGTGCCGGGATCCACAACGGAGGTACCGGCTGCACGGGGGGGGGGGGGGTAGGTCGACACGGGGGCGCGGGGGGGAGCTGCACGGAGGGGAGGGCTGAAGGCTGCACTGGCTTTGACCCTGTATTTGGAAAGTTTCCAAAAACGGGTCTGCCAGTGTCAATAATACACCGTTTAAGAGCTGCGGTGTGAAAGGGGTTTTATCTGGCAGACCCGTTTTTGGAAACGTTTTCAAATACAGGGTCAAAGCCAGTTATGCGGTCTGAAAGCAGCATTACACATGGGCTTTAAGTAGCTTCCCAACTCACTGACCTCTACAAAATGAGCTTTTTCTTTCGTGGTGCCTAAACCTACTACTCCGTCCAGCACCCTAACCCTTTGTTCCAGCACCTGGGTAAATAGCTGGATGTAGCAAGCCCCTAGCAAACTATGGACTTTAAACCCATTTAGTTCTTGCACCTCTGGAGACAAATGTGACTGCCAAAGTGCAACTGACCAGAGCAACAACTGAATGGCTCCAACAGAAGCATAGAACTAAAAAGGCCAGCAGGGCGTAAGGAGTGATTGAATCAGACCCTTAGATCTGTATGGAGCGTTTAAGCGAACATGTACACAGCCACGCACACAGGGGGCAAATCATTCACCATCAAATGTTTTTCCCCCTGCTCGCAGCACTAATACCCCTTTCACACCAGAAATGCAGAGACAAACCCAGGAATTACATTCCCGGGACAAGCAGGGACATTCCCGGGTTGGGACCCATTCACACATGCTTTTGAAGCAGGGACAACCCGGGTCGGCACCTTTCACACTGAACCCGGGATGACCCTGCATTTCTATGAGAATAGCATTGAAAATGGACTTTAGGCTCACATTAGATTTTTGATTATTAATAATTAAGACACAAAACATTTGTAGTGTTTCAGCCTTTGTTTACTTGTATAAAACAAATTAAGAAGGCATATGAAAGCATCTTCCCCTCTAATGATTAATAGCTCTCTCACCTCATTTGTCCAAGACATGGCACACATTGCAGGCTTTCAGGGGTTAAAACACACTTCTGGGGTCTGTGGTGCTACAGAACACGGACACTGTCTCCCTGCACACTGTATGCTGTCTCTGGGCGTGTCTGTGAGTGTCTACCACAACAGGAAGTTGCCCTGCTAGCAAATCAGCACTAGCAGAGGCAACACGGGAAGCAGGGACATGTTCACACCAGTCAGTAACCCTGGAAGGACCTGGGATCAACCCTGCTATCTAGCAGGGTTGAATTGCCGGCAAATTAACCCGGGAATTTGTCCCTGGAACCTTTCACACCAGAGCTAGTCCCGGGTTGTTCCCGGACTCAACCCGGGAATTTAGGCTGGTGTGAAAGGGGTATAAGTAAGACTAGACTCACTTGGTGCTGCAAAGGCCATGGGGAGGAGGCCGCTGATGACCTCAGCAGCCCTCCCTCCCAACAGCAAGGGAACACCCTCAAAGCGCCAGTGGTATGCCTCCAAACGCCCGCTGAGCATCAACCTCCCTGCAAGCAGCGAGCAAAGGCTAGCTTCACTCAATGCTCATGCATACATAGTCGTTCGATAATTGCTCGGGCTGTGAACTTGTAGCCCGACGAGTGGGTCTGAAACCCACCTACTGTGGAATGCGTCACCCTTGACTTTCCTGAAACTGGTCTTCAAACAAGCTTTTTCTACTTTCTGAACGGGTATGGGTTATAGGGACGACAGTAATTAGGTGAACAGTCAATAGGTTAAAACATGAAAAAGGTCAACATGGGCAAAAGGTCGACATGAAAAATGTCCATGAGTTTTTATGTTTTTTGTTGTCTGTTGACATTACGCTTCCAGCACATTATTATTTCCTCAGAGGGCACTGGTCACAGTATGTATGTATGTATGTATGTATGTATGTATGTATGTATGTATGTATGTATGTATGTATGTATGTATGACCTTTGGTATTAAATGTTCCGACTGTTGAAAAGTCTGTGGATCAGGGAAAATGGATGCAGATTGGACATTTCAAGGCCGTTTCCGAGAAATTTATCACCCCCCCCCCCCCCTAACCTCAACTAGGTCAACAAGCATTGGGTCAACACCACTAGGTCAACAGGAAGCAAGGTCGACATGTGGCAATGTCGACACAAACATTATGTCCACATGGGCAAGGTCAAAAGGTTGACATGGGTTTTTTTAGTTTTTTGACCCGAGTGTCACAGTCGACATGGACACAGTTTGAAGTGCACCTCTTTGCTCGCTATGCTATGCTCGGCACACTATTATATTCTCCCACCACGCCCTAGTGGATGGTAGGGCATGAAATACCGCCTGTCGGCACATTTCGGCTAAAAAAACAGGGAAAACCCGTTATCGACCTTTTGACAGTTGACTTTGGCCATGTTGACCTAATTCTTGTGTCAACCTAATGACCTGTCGACCTAGTTGCTGTAGACCTAATGACCGTATCCCACCTCATGTATCAAACTCCTACTTCTTTACAGACTGTAAGCTTGCAAGCAAGGCCCTCTAACGTCTGACTATGCAGGGTTACCTAACCAGTCTCTATTTGTTAATAAATAATACTGCTTACTATATGTAGCTGGGGCTTACACTTAAATATAGCTGCAACCTCTGCCGATTGCTCATTGCTTACTACCCTCCACAGCTTTGGTGATCTGACAGAGCTACTCCAATAATTTTAGGCCTTAGGAGGTGCCCATACACGTTACAATTATTGTATACAATATTGCATCTCATCGCATCTCGGTTTTGCGATGAGATCAGATGGGATGAGATCTAGTACAAAAAGTATGTGCTGCACATACTTTTTTTTACTAGATCTCATCTTATTGCAAAACCAAGATGCGATGATATGCAATATTGTATACAATAATTGTAACGTGTATGGCCACCTTAAGGGATACTTTGTCATAAATCTCAAACAACCCAGGGTGTATCTAAACCGCAGCGTTAGACTGCAACAGATACTGGAGAAAGCTGCTACAGCCCTGTGTTACTAAAGGCAATGGTTTCTATTGGGGCTACTAAAATGTGCTATTTAGCAAGCTTTGAAGTCTTGGGCTTGGTTGCCAATGCCATCATAGGTCAACGTTAGCAATTATTGCCTAGGAGCTTCATTAAGCATTGTTTACAACAGGGCTGGGCAACACCTGCCCTCCAGATGTTGATGAACTACACATTCCAGCATGCCTTGCATCAGTTTCAGCATGGCCACATAGCAAAACTAATGCAAAGCATCCTGGGATGTGTAGTTCATTAATATCTGGAGGGCCGGTGTTGCCCAGCTGTTTACAAGGATTTATTTATTTTTAAGTGCCAGTGACCCTTAAGTGTAATATTGCAGTGCCAGATGTCCAGACCTAAAACCATCCAAGTTGATAGTATCATTGGCAAGGGATCTTACTTACTAAAATGTATTAAAAGTAAAGAAAAACATTTTTTTTAACCTTGTTATCACTTGTAAGCATTTGCAGATGTCACTATCCTGCTTAGCAGCAATGCATTATACAGCATTTTTAACCCTCTTCCCTGATAACAATAACTGGATTACACAATACATGCATTTTGCTTGTTTTCTTTGACCTGTGTAGTAAAACATAACAAAGGATATTACAAGAGCCTTTATTTATTTTATTTTTTAAAGGCAGCTATCCACAAATTTAGAGCCGAGTCTATTCTGAGACCCAACTTGTGTTTAGACACTGCACAAACATTTGTACTTGCTATTCAGATGAATTGACACTGTTGTTCTGCTATTTTTCAAGCTAAAAAAAAGGCGACTTTACTGCAACGGAATAGAATTACTAACCATAAGTCAGATGAAGGAACACATATTCCTGGAAAATTGAACACATGCACTGTTAATGTTATTAGTAGCTTTAAATAAAGACACAACTACTTGGATTTTAAGTTTACTGGCGCTTTTTGGGTCAATTCAGTTGTATGCAATGTTCTCATCCACACGAGTAGGTCTAGCTACCAGTATATGCAGCATGTATGGTACCACTGGATTATTGGATTTTTTTTTTGTAGCTCCTCAGGGTTGATATTAGGGATGGCCATGGTTGCCATTGATGGCAATTCTGCAACTCTCCATCGATAGTGCTAAACTACGCAATGGATGACCATCGATATTTTTTCATATCGGTGGTCATCCATTGTTTTTGATTGAGTGGCCAGTGGGTCAATCAAAAAACAGCGGGGGGCTTCACGGGTGTCGGTGGCAGAGCACAGCTCCGCCACTTTACAAAACAGGAAAACATAGTTTTGCTGTTTCATCGATGGAGGGAAGCCATCTGGTTGTCCCCCATCGATGGCAAAAGTATTTGACATCGCCCATGAACCATCGATGACTTCGAATCATCGATGGCCATCCCTAGTCGATATTGGGCCGTGAGGAGAGTACTGCTGTTGCCAGTGTTTACGTGCCATTGCAATAGCAAATTGCTCCTAATTGTACTGAACCACATTTCTACAGTAGACAAACGTGGGAGAAAAAAAAATCTACCATTTGGTTGATTTAATACAGGGGCTGTGAATAGCGAAGATAGGGGAGCTACTGAAACTATTATAATCAGCACGCTGCTAAGCCTGACTAGTGGATCTCTTGCCAGGAATACATAACAGACTTGGAATACAACATGTAATGACTATCTTTGGTACTTGTTTCCTAGCACGGCCACAATCGCGGGCATCACGGGTCATTTATAATGGTATGCGATGCGACCGATGCGATGCCCGCGATTTGCCATTGAAATGCATTGAAAATGTGAAAATCGCGTCGGTCGCATCGCATGCGGCCAAAAAAAGCATGCAATGGTACCGATGCCCGCGATTTTCCATAGGGAACAATGTAAAATGCCTCAATTTACCCAAATAAACATAGGGAACAATGTTAAATGGCCCATAAACCCCCCAAAAAAACCCTGAACAGTGAAATGGCCCCCCCAAAAATTGTTAACGCCACCTCACGATCAACGTGAACCCGAAGCGTGGCGAGCGCAGCAAGCCCGCGAGGGGCGGCGGTACGCGTCCTCCGACCTTTTCATACCCCCCACTATCCACGTCGGCGTGGAGTTGAGAATTGAAAGTGTGGCGAGCACAGCGAGCCCGAAGCGTGGCGAGGGGACGCGGATACCTTCACAGGTATCCGCGTCCGCTCACCGGCTTCACAGGTAGCCGCGTCCGCTTGCCACACTTTCTATTCTCAACTCCACGCCGACGTGAAAAGGTCGGAGGACGCGTACCGCCGCCCCTCACGGGCTCGCTGCACTTGCCGCGCTTCGGGTTCACGTTGATCGTGGGGTGGCGTTAACAATTTTTTGGGGGCCATTTCACTGTTCAGGGGTGTTTTCTGGGGTCTCTGGCCCATTTAACATTGTTCCCTATGTTTATTTGGGTAAATTGAGGCATTTAACATTGTTCCCTATGGAAAATCGCGGGCATCGCATGCGATTTTTTTGACCGCATGCGATGCGACCGACGCGATTTTTTTACCTGCGATGCCCGAGATCCAAATCGTTGTGGCCGTGCTAGGAAACAAGTACCCTATCTTTTACCATATTTATGGGTCATTGACATAATTTTTCAGTTTTATAGGGTACTGCCAAATATTGATCTAACAATAACTTAAATATATTTTGTAGAAACTTAATATAAAAGTGGTTTCAAGAATTATATAAACTTTTTTTGTGGTCGGTACTTGGAGTGCTGTTTATGAATTTAAGGACTGTAACTTGAGGAGATTGTTTTCTAATATATCCTTTCACACTTATCAAATACCTCCCAAACAAAGTAGTTTATAAGTGGTATGTAACGAGAATTTATTTTCTTATAGGGGATAAAAATGCAACAACATGTTTCAAGCAAATGCACAGAAACTTAAACAATCCAAGAAAGGCGGTTAAATGGAAAGGACTTACAAACATCTCAAGAATGGATCTCAAACCGAAATCCTGAACTCAGGTGTCTTAAGCCTTGTACACATGGGGCGACCTGGCTTTTTGTACTGAGCGACGAGCTGCAACACGAACGCTCAGCACATAGAGGGACAATATATAATAGGCAAAGCCCTGTGATCCGGAGAAAGCCAGTGCAAGCAACTTTGATGTTGCCTTAAGCTGGCCACACAGCACTGCGATTTGGCCACTTTTCATCTCATTTTGATGGATCGGGCAGAGAAACTGGATGAAAAGTGGTAAATCGTATGTTTGTTGTCTACGATTTTGATCCTATGCGTAGTCCTGTGCCCATGCTAGGTGCAAATTCTCCAACAGAGTATGCCTTTCAATGTGAATAATTCAGAGTGTGCAATCACATCAACAACATACCAGAAACACTCACTTATCACACACACACAAATCTCCATATGTCTGCTTAGCCACCTGCCTGTCACCACGCAGAGGAATTCCCAATTTTGTAAATATTTGTAAAACAATTTGGTACAGAGCATCTTCGTCACAATGGTGACTCTGCATACAACTTGGATGCATGTACGGATGCCGCTCCCAGGCCATTTTTCCAATCCTGGGATTGAAAAATGATCAGTCCGGGATCCCAGAATTTAAGTATGGATTGTGGTTGGGAGTATTTGAAATGCTGCTGGCCTTGTCTGTGCCTCTATGGCTATCCACCTAAAGCCCCGTACACACGGAGCAACACCTGCCTCTGGACTGAGCGATGGGGTTTAGCACGATTGCTCAGCACATCGAACGGCACTAGCAAAGCACCCGGGACCACACATCGCCATTGCCTGGCACTGTACACACGGCGTGATCTGTGCTCCATTTCTAAGTGATCTAGTCAGAACACTGAGAAATGGGGCTGAAATCACCCCGTGTGTATGCCCCTTGTCAGACACAGATACCACACAGCCTTGGTGACCACTGTGCCGTCACATTTCTAACACCCCCAAGACCCCTGTGCATTCACACTCACTTGGCACCATCCACATTCTCCCCACGGCTGTTGTAGTCGACTGATGGCGATCCCCCCTTTATGACCTGCAACCAGTGTCCTGCAGATTGGGTAGGGGCCTTTAAATCCGCATCGTGGCATACAGTGACTGGGATCTGTCTGAGTCTGGGCATGCTGGAGTAGTCTGAGCAGGAGATGCCGAGAGGGGGCAGCCATAAAGAAAAATACAGCGCCAGCAGGATTTTAAATGTAGTGCTGGCCGCCAGCCAATTGGAGCTAGCGGTCCTGCACCCAATCAAGAGCCACAGTGGCAATTTGAGCTAGCGGTCTGGCACTCTAGGATTTTTTTTAGCAGCCACACCCCCCCCCCCCCCCCCCCCTCCTCCCATCATCACCAGGCAGGCACTTTCCTCCCACCCCATAACTTATGGCAGGGTGAGGGTGTCCGCGGCCACGAGCTAACACACCACTCTCAGTAGGTGAGCTGGAACAGCCGCTCTCTTTAGAGGAGGTGAGCAGCCTGTCAGTGCGACGCAGGATGTGGCTGGAAGAGCTTACACACTGCTCTGAGTTTTAGCAGCGTGTCAGCTCTTCCAGCCACGTCCTGCCCTGACAAGCCGCTCAGCGTTGACCTCCTCTAGTATAGGTGTGCGCAGCCTATTTTATTAGGTGGTGCACCATTGAAGGGATGTGTCTATCACCACCTACTGGGCATCAATGCAAACTAAATAGGTATATATTAAATGGAGCATAGGGTGTTGCCTGGCTCTCACTCAGATGGCAAAAGCTTTAAGTCTAGGAGCTTACTGGCACCTAGAAGCTGACCCCATTAAATCCAGCCATGTATATTGTATTTCCTGTTTAGTGAATGGCTGTCTAAGAACAGGTGGCACATACTCAGCTTCCTTCCCCAAGACCCATAATGCCACATTATAATAGCCTCCTTCCCCCAACATGGCACATTATGCCAACCTCCTTCTCCCAACCCCCAGCATGGCTCATACCAAGCCTCCTTCCAGCATGGTACATACCCAGCCTCTTTCCCCATGCCACATTAAACCAGCCTTTTTTTCCCCCTAGAATGCACATGCCTCAGTCTGGCACATACACATACCCCCAACCCCTAGCGTTGCACATTATTCCCAGCAGCACCCTCACACTGCACATACCCAGCTCCATACGGGATTGGTACGAAATCTCGCCAGGGGGGGGGGTCGTGAACACCCATAGAGGGACAAAGTGCCGGGATTCCGGCATCAGGATTTTGACCGCCGGGACTTCAACTGCACCCCCCCCCCCCATACATGCCCAACCAGCCCACATCAGACAAAATGACTAGTGCCCAGCAGCCAATGGCCAAACAATATACAGAGCAGCAGGGAGAAAGTCACCCCAGTGCACATAATCATTACTATCCTGACAGACTCATATAATGATCGCTGCCATAATCGGACAGACTCAGAGTCTTTTAGCTGGTTAGGCAGCGATCTTCTCCTCATGGCAGTCCATGCAGCGCAGTACAGGGGCCCAGGGAGAGAGAGCACAGGTGCGCATGCAATGACATTGACATATAACGCCACATGCACCGCAGTTATAAGGAGGAGTCGGAGCATCAGTCTCCCTCTACTCCGCTTCAGACTGAGTCTCAGCTCCATTCCCAGCTGTGGATGAGAAGCAGCATCCTCATATATATGCTGCAGCAGACAGGAGCTGACGGTCATGGTGCGGCAGGGGGCATGGTTATGAGTAGTGCTGGGCGTGACGCAGCATCCTCATATGAGTGACAGTGCTGCGGCAGCCAGGAGCTGACTGTCATGGTGCAGCGGGGAGCATGGTTATGGGCAGTGCTGGGCGTGTGTCTGTGCAGACCTGGCACACCCTGTGCGCTCACCTATGTCCTCTAGCGAGAGCGGCCATCAGCACAGCTCTGACAGCTGCATCCCGCCCCTCCGCTGCTCACAGTGTATCAGCGGCAGGACAAGGGCACACCATAATGTTTAAAAAAAAAAGGGGGCAGGGTGCGGCGCCCCGCAAAATCGACCTAGTGGGAACTCTACCAAAAATGCTCAATATAATCTGCGCCTCCAATACCAGGATTCAAATCCAAGCATTTTTGGGCCAAAATCCCGCCAATCCCAATCCCAGAATCCTGAGATTGGCTTCCCTAGATGCATGAACAAAGAAAAAGAAATAATCGCACAACTGCCTCTGACAAAAGCAGCGTGTCCAACCCAGAATAATCCTGTTAATGCCGAGTGAAGTACAATAGAAGACCAACAAGCAATGTTCATAAAGCACATATTACATTAGACTGCAGGGAAGTTGACAGTTGTGTAGAGCAAAGTACAAGTAATTGTCTACACTGGCCTTGCATTTCCATATACACTTAAATGACTCAAATTAATATTTTTGCCTTCATATAATATGCGGTGCTAGACAGAATATAATCACATACATTCATACCTGCTCCAGCAGAGTTTACATTAGATGGCAGATCAGGCCAATCTGTGACTTTCCAGCTGTTGTGAAACTACAAGTTCCATCATGCCCTGTTACAGTTTTACGATAAGGAAATGCCAAAACAGTGGCAAGGTATGCTATGGTTGGCTTATGCTGTGTGCACACGGTCCGATTTCCTTTCCGATGTTGACGATATAGTCAACATCGGATGCAGATCGCAAGGGTTTTAACCCTTGCGATCCCGATGCGCATTCACGTATCGGAAGCCAGAAAGTCTTGGCTGCCTTGTCTATATAGTGCAGATCTGCACTATATAGTCAAGATAGGATCTTAAGGCACATCCGATTTGCATCCTATCTGATCAGATCGTGGATAGGATCTTAAGGTACATCTAACGTGTGTACACACCATTAGCCTGATCTATGAACTAATGCCCCATACACACTATACAATATGCATCACTACGGAAAAAACTATTTGCGTGTTAAACACTGTACAATAGCACTAACAATATAATTCAGAGAAGTCAACAGGAACCCACCGAACATGCATTCACTGACGTTATCATCAGATTTGACTGTACGTTCAGAAGATAGGGGTTATCGTTAATCTGCGGGGGCATGCATTGTTAGCGATATAGTTCGTATACCCTGAATGATATATCAAGCATATCATTAGTGAAAATTGTATACAGTTTTAGCCCTGGAGAAAGTACTAACCAACCATCTACTATGTTGCAGGTTGTGTCGTTTGAAAAACGACAGGAGCTGGTTGATGGTACTTCCTCTCTTTCCAAGGCCCCTCTATATATGACATACCACAAAAAACTCAAATATACACAGTAGGCTATGGATTTCAACACATACACAAAAAAGTAAACAGCCCATAATGTGATTATATTATGGGTTATTGACAAAACTATTTACATTTCCCATTCTTCTGTAAGGCACATTTAGTTATAGAAGGAATTATTCGCTATCGTGTAACTTTCAGTTCAATTACATGCACATTTTGTGAGCTATGAAAATATCACAGAGCGGGCAACCACGGGATCTGTATATAAGTGCAAGTGGGCATCTCTGTAGGCCGGGGTGCCTGCAAGTTGGAAACGGGCTCGAGCTATTTATGTGAGCTACCCGCGTACACTCACCATGGCAATCCGCAAGCAGGTACGGAGCAAGGTTACACACTACACAGAGAGGATGAGCCTGCAGCACACACACGCACTGCTCTGCTGCGGTGTGTGTGCTGCAATGTGTCAGTGTCAGCTGGCGGGGGTGTGACATCACGCTGTGTAACGATGCGCCGCTGTGTCGTGCACAACACATGATGATGTAGTAGCAGCAGCAGCGCCGAGTATAATACCTGTGTGCGGGGATCCGCTGGCTGCCCAGCCCCTTCCCCACCAGGAAGTGCACGTCGCTCAGCACCTCGTTGTTGAAGAGGAAGGTGAAGCGCTCCCGCACCGTGGTCTTGGTGGCCTGCCAGTTATACACGGGCTCCCGGTGCAGGAGGCCAGCGCCCGCAGGGGGGGGCGGAGGCGGGGCCGCTGGGGGGGAGGCCCCGGCCGAGGAGACCACGGACGCTGCCTGGTTCCCGGGAGATGAGGCCGCGGCTCCGCCGCTATAGTTGTAGGACGTAGCCGACGATCCGCTGCGGTTGCTGGGAGCGGTGCTGCCCACTACCCCGGGGAACGACAAGCCGCCGCTCCCACCTGCCGCCATCTTGGATGGGGGAGGCTCCGGTGGGCGGGAGCAGGATAAGGCGGACGGGGGTGGAGGTTCCCCGGCGCTGTTTACAAATAGTACCGGGCAGCAGCGGCGCATGAGACGGGGAGGCCCCAATCCCCGCAGTAACCGCAGGGCGCCAGGGAAAGGCAGACATCAGAGAGACAGCGGCGGGGGGCGGGGCTAGAGACCCTGACTACGAGAGATGTGTAAGGCCCTGCGCTGATTGGATGATTTCCGTAATAAGGCCCTGAGTGAAGATGGAGGACCCTGTTTAGTTCCCGCCCTGTCCTCTGATTTGGTCACATGTCCAACATAGCGTCCCTGTTATTGGTCTTCCCCACGACCTATGTATGGCGTTACTTTTACAGCAAGACGCAGCAGCAGGTATTACATGCAGCTGCTAGAGGTCAAACTGTGCGCTTTCATTTGTCTCTTGGTTTCATATTGTTAAGGAAAAAACAACAGTAATATCACAGCGTTAGTTTGATGAAGAGTTGTTAATAATAGTGATATCCATGTGAATAAATTAATCAGGGTTGCCTACCTAGCCCTCTCCTTCTGGGAGAAAATGCTCTGTCCCTGGACTTTCCTGGTAATATATGATTGACATCACCTAAGCCACGGGTGTCAAACACAAGGCCCGCGGGCCAAATCCGGCCCGCCAGACCTCGTCATGTGGCCCGCGCGAGGAGATAGCACGCAGGGCAGTGTGTCCCAGCTCCTGCCTTTGCCACCTCCTCTCACCCACCCCACCGCCGCCTTACTTGTTCCTCCACTGTCGGCGGCCATGTTCCTGTAGGCACATATGTATGCAGCTACAGAAACATGGCCGCCGGCCTCCACGGCTACGTGGAGGAGGGCCCGGCCGTCTGTTCCCTCTGATGCCCGGCAGTGACAGACACTGGGTGGGGACGTCATGACGATGACGCCGCCCGCCCATGCGTCTGTAGAGAAGTAGGAGCAGGCAGGCAAGCTGGATCCGGAGTCGGGGACAGTGTGGCCGCAGCAAGCAGTGAAGAAAAGCTGGAAGCCACAGCAGCTGCAGGACAGACAGAGAAACAGTAAGTGAGGATGAGGATCACACTCACAATAAAAAAAAAATATATCTGCTGTTTCCTGAGGTGTCCCCGTGTATAATAATAATAATAATAATGCCATGACATCACAGGCTGCTCCTCCTGTATAATCATTTATGTGTCATGGCATTACTTTTATTATATTATACAGGGGGAGCAGTCTGTGGTGTCATGGCATTATTATTATACAGGGGGAGCAGCCTGTGGTGTCATGGCATTCATTTTATATTATACAGGGGAGCAGCCTGTGGTGTCATGGCATTATAATTATACAGGGGGACCTACAGATACAACCGGCCCTTTGAGGGTGACCAAACTGCTGATGCGGCCCCCGATGAATTTGAGTTTGACACCCCTGACCTAAGCCAATCATGCATTACCAGGGAAGTCCAGGGACAGAGCATTTTCTCCCTGAAGTAGAGGGTGAGGTAGGCAACCCTGAAATTAATAGAACTTAAAAACACATAAATAAAACTGTGAGCTCAATATAAATATAATAATAATAATAGTAGAAAAAGTGTTCAAATGCAGTCTCTCTTTCATACCACACAGTCATTAATATCCCTTTTCCACAAGAGACCAGGGTCGGACCCGGGAATTTGTTCCCAGGTCCGACTGGGGTTGAGATGCATTTTCAATCCACTGCTACCCTGAATATTGCCGGGTCAGCCACCATTCACACTGAATCTTGGCAAGCCCTGTTGATTCCTATGGATTACATTAGAAATGGCCTTTTTAAAGGGCTATGAAAAGGGGGAGATCACAAAAGAGGGCCACCATTACCCAAAAAAGGCCAAAATTAAAGAAAACGGTACTTATGTATTAGCCAGGAGCCCCTTGTGGTGTATTGAGAATACCAATACACCACTATGCTGGCTACGTAACATACGTAACTTAGGCAAATTACGTAACTTACGCAAATGACGTAACTTAACGCAATTACCGTAGTGCCGCTGGGGGAGCTGGGAAACCATCTGATGCTCCCCCAGCAGACACTACGCTAAATGACGGCCATTGCTGCCATCCGGCTCAGCAGCGCCGCCGCCTGGATCTCCCTACCCCCTCAGGAAGCTGCCACTGTAGCCCCGCCACATTGGCCGCCGCCCGTCCTTCCTCCCCCTGCCGCACCTCCTTCAGCCCGCTGGCAGCCCGACCCACCGTTCATAAGTCCCCAAATATTAGCAGGGCGCCAGGCAATGGCTATGCTGACAACGTAGCCAAAGCTCCGTTGTCAGCGTAGCGTAGCCGGGAACCCTGCTAATACAGAAGTACCAAGAAAACATTTCCAGATTGATGAAGAGACCACAAATATTACTTTGAAAAAGTTTGTGTTTTTATTCTAGTCCCAAATTATATATATATATCCAGTTTTCTGGTCTTGTTTATTGTTTGAACGAGTGCCGCCGTCACCCAGTCACTACTATCCCTGGGGTTCTCCCAGGTTATTGCCACGGGGGGCACCGCATCATCATCTATTTTGGACGCAGCAGCATCACGGGGTGCCACTCTCCAAATTATATATATATATATATATATATATATATATATATATATATATATATATATATATACAGTGCTATTTTTGTAAGAAAATAGGTTCAGGAACTGTGGGCGGGTGCAGAAATTGGGTGGTGATGTGGGAGGAGCTACAAACGGGGCGGGGCATTACGTTTAAAAAAAAACAAAAAAACATATAATTCCTCCCAACAGTGGCAGTAACATAACAATCCCCAGCAGCAAACTGGAGAATATTATACGCCAAAGGCGCGCGCCCAAAAAACAGGGGTGTAGCCTCACTGCAAGGGGCACAGCATTACAGGAAAAGACTACTTTATAATGCGGTTTTGCAACATATATATACATATGCCACACACCGTAACGCTTATTATACATATGCCACACACCATAATGCTCCATTATACATATGCCACACACCATAATGCTCCATTATACATATGCCACACACCGCGATGCCCATTATACATATTCCACACATCATGATGCCCATTATACATATGTCACACACTGTGATGGCCATTATACATATGCCACACACAGTGATGGCCATTATACATATGCCACAAACAGAGATGCCCATTATACATACGCCACACACCGTGATGCTCCATTATACATACGCCACACACCGTGATGCTCCATTATACATATGCCACACACCGTGATGGCCATTATTCATATGCAGCACACAGAGATGCCCATTATACATATGCCACACACCGTGATGCTCCATTATACATATGCCACACACCATAATGCTCCATTATACATATGCCACACCGTGATGCGCATTACACAAATGTCCCACACCGTGATGGCCATTAGACATATGCAGCACACAGAGATGCCCATTATACATATGCCACACACCATAATGCTCCATTATACATATGCCACACACTGTGATGCGCATTACACATATGTCCCACACCGTGATGGCCATTATACATATGCCGCACACCATGATGGCCATTATACATATGCCGCACACCTTGATGCCCATTACACATATGTCCCACACCGTGATGGCCATTATACATATGCCACACACAGTGATGGCCATTATACATATGCCACACACAGAGATGCCCATTATACATATGCCACACACCGTGATGCTCCATTATACATATTCCACACACCGTGATGCTCCATTATACATATGCCACACACAGAGATGCCCATTATACATATGCCACACACCGTGATGCCCATTATACATATGCCACACACCGTGATGCCCATTATACATATGCCACACACGGTGATGGCCATTATACATACGCCACACACCGTGATGCTCCATTATACATATGCCACACACCGTAACGCTTATTATACATATGCCACACACCGTGATGCTCCATTATACATATGCCACACACCATAATGCTCCATTATACATATGCCACACACCGCGATGCCCATTACACATATGTCCCACACCGTGATGGCCATTATACACATGCCACACACAGTGATGCCCATTATACATATGCCACACACAGTGATGCCCATTATACATATGCCACACACAGAGATGCCCATTATACATATGCCACACACCGTGATGCTCCATTATACATATGCCACACACCGTGATGCTCCATTATACATATGCCACACACCGTGATGCCCATTACACATATGTCCCACACCGTGATGGCCATTATACATATGCCACACACAGTGATGGCCATTATACATATGGCACACACAGAGATGCCCATTATACATATGCCACACACCGTGATGGCCATTATACATATGCCACACACAGAGATGCCCATTATACATATGCCCCACACAGAGATGCCCATTATACATATGCCCCACACCGTAAAATAATCCCAGTGGTACAGCTGTAATTACACGCCATCCCTGAACCCCACTCCCTGGCCGGGCCTCCTGCTGCCCCATCTCTTACCGCAATCACGTTCACAAAGGTGGTCTTACCGGAGTACTGCAGCCCCACCAGGGTCAGCTCCATCTCCTCCTTCCAGAACAGGGGTTGCCAGGGGTTCTTGCTCGTTGCCAAGGGGGGTTAATGCTCATTGCCAGGGGTTCTTGCTTGTTGCCAAGGGGGGGGCGGGTTAATGTCCATTGCCATGGGTTGCTTATTCATTCAAGGGGTTAATATTTTTTGCTCGTTGCCAAGGGGGGTTATATTCCATTGCCAGGGGTTCCAGCTCGTTGCCAAGGGGTTAAT
The DNA here is from genome assembly GCF_055691185.1 of Crinia signifera. Taxonomy (NCBI): domain Eukaryota; kingdom Metazoa; phylum Chordata; class Amphibia; order Anura; family Myobatrachidae; genus Crinia; species Crinia signifera. The sequence goes on along the minus strand of NC_139217.1, from coordinate 232,405,030 downwards.
ATGTGCCCACCCGCCCGTCAGCTGCTGCTTCTGCCCCTGCCTTACCCTGTCTTCCCCTGCGCACAGAGAGACAGACACTAGGGGTGAGATTTAATAGGATGAGAGATTCAAAAAGTGAGAGATTTGGTAAGAAATCTCCAGTTTTTTTAAAGCGGAAATCATTTACACTGCAAAACCAGTTTGATTTTGCAGTGTAAATGATTGCCACCTTAAAAAAACTGGAGATTTCTTACCAAATCTCTAACTTTCTGAATCTCTCACCCTATTAAATCTCACCCTAGAAGTAATTTTTCACATCCAGCGTCTGACAGGAAGCACAGCTCTGCAGCGTTACCAGGAAGTCGCAGAGCTGTGCTACCTGTCAGACGCTAGAGGTGAACTATGACTTCTAGCGTCTGTCTCTCTGTGTGCAGGGGAAGGAAATCAAGGGCAGCCGGAGCTGACGGGCGGGTGTCCTGATACATGGGGCGGGCGGACACTGACAGGGAGCAGGGAGCGGGCAGGCTATGCCGGGCGGCCTGGAGCAGGTTCCGGAACGCCGTTCCTGATGACATCATTTTTAAGTTTTGGAGCATTGTGCCCCTTCCTCAGGACAACTGACTAAGTAACAAGACAAACGTGCAGTGCAGAACTAACAAGTGTTAGACAATGCTCCGAAACTTGTCGACACCAACATGCTGACTTTTTGTTTCACATTTGTTATGGATTAAATACAATTGATTACTTATTTGAGAGTGCCGCCTCCTGTCTCTCTTATCTGGAAACCTGCTTTTCCTGTATCTGGAGATACGCTCCTATATTATCATTGTGGAAGGCACCCTGTTCAACTTAACCCTTGCTGTACCAAGTGCCAGTCCTTTGTCTACATATATATATATATATATATATATATATATATGTCTAGTGTCCGTGAGTCTCCAAACACTGCCATCTGCTGGCAGATAGAGAAACTACATCTCTTTCTTACACATGCACAAACACAGAAGGTAGGAGACTAGCTTTCAAAGCTTTTGCTTCGATCGGCCTTATTAGTATTCAATATGAAACCTTTCAAAAGTGCCTTTACATGGTAAACGTTCACTAGGTTGACAGCTATAAGGTTGACAAGCATTAGATCGACCACTAAAGGTCAACAGGCCTTAGGTCGACACATGAAGAAGGTCAACCTGGCTTTAGGTCCTCAGGGTCATTAGGTTGACACAAGCATTAGGGGGCAGCACAGATGGTGTAAGAGTTAGCATCACTGCCTCACAGCACTGAGGTCATGGCTTTCATTCCCACCATGGCCCTAACTGTGCAGAGTTTGTATATTCTCTGCGTACTTGCATAGGTTTACTCCGTGTGTTTCGGTTTCCTCCCACAATACAAAAATACCGTCAGGTTAATTGACTTCCAACAAAATTATCCCCAAGAGTGAATGTGTGCGCCTATACATGCCGTAGGGAATATAGATTGTAAGCTCCACTGGGGCTGTGACTGATGTGAATGTTCAAATATTCTCTGAAATGCTCTGTGGAATATGTATGCGCTATATAAGAAACTGTTAATAATAATTAGATCAACATTGGGAAGGTCAACAGTCAAATGGTTGACATGGGTTTTTCAACTTTTTTCTAAACCGACACGCGCTGATAGGCGGTATTTCATGCTCTATGTTCACTAGGGCGTGGAGGGAGAATACAATAGTGTGCCAAGCATAGCGACGCACCGAGCCTGGAGAATGGCGAGCATAGCAAGGCGAGGGTAGAGTATGCAGTGCACCTTTTCAATGTCCATGTCGACTGTGTCGAAATGTGGGGCATTTTTTAAAACCCATGTCGACCTTTTGAATGTCGACCTTCCTAATGTCGACCTAATGCTTGTTTCCACCGAATGAGCCTGTCGACCTAAAGCCATGTCAACCTTTTCTTTGTGTTGACCTAAGACCTTAGTTTGGTCGACCCAATGACCCATACCCCTTTACACAATACATGTAATTCTTTTTTGTAAACCGCTTGCCGTATACCTGAGCCATTGGTGTACCAAAACATGTAGAAAGTGCAAACAGACATGTGCAAAGTGCCCACAGTTTGAGAATCGCTGCTCTAGGGGATTGGGTGTGCTGCGTGTATCCGAAGCTTTGCTATACCCTGGATTCAGCATAAGGCCTCACACTCTCCTTTTAAGCCCACCTCCAAACTCCCAATGTCTAGTTTGGGCTTAGGAGTGTGTAAAACCTTATACCACTTTCTGACAGAAAAATCCCTAAATCCCAGGTTTTTTCGGGATTTAGGGATTCCAATCTCTTACCCCCCCCCCCCCCTTCACAAAGCACATTTAACACTGGTTATTCCCGGGTTGACCCTTTTCACACAGTACCCTGGTCAGCCCTGCAATATTCTGCGTGTCATAAGAAATATACTTTTTTTGACACACAGAGATGTCAAGAAATAGGGTATGACTGCTCAGTGCATTGCATTAACCATGGCTGATGAATTACTACTGAGTACCCTGGAGTTCCTGAGTTCTTGCTGTTTTACACAGTAAATGAAAGCCTGATGCAGCTGCTTACATTGTGCAACCTGGCAGAGTCTTATGCCAAGTGGAGAAGGGCACAATTTCTGGTGTAGAGGGCTAATACTTGACGCTGGCATTTGCGCAGTAGGAGAGCCCTCGTTTTGGGTAGTATTACATCCATATTGAGATTTTCCAGCAGGACAAATCAATTGGTGTGGACAAAAGACCACAGGCATGGAGAAGCTTTCTGCGCGACTGTGGAAGCTTTTCAGCCAGAGCAGTGGATGGCACACTTTCGGATGCCCCTTCCCACATTCTATTACCCCTTGGAACTTCTCACCCCAGCATTTACCAGGGGAACCACTAACTACCACAAGACCATTCAGCCGTGCAGGAGACTGGCAATTGTGTTGTGGTGGTATGCATCTCCTGATTGTTTGGTGTAGGCATATCGATGGTGTGTATGCTGGCATATGAAGTGATCCAGGCATTGGTGCAAAACCTGTACAACCATTTGATCTTAACGTACGGTGACTGGCTGGATGACACTATAAAACGTTTCCTGCACATAGGCATTATTTCCCAAGGCTGGCACTCCATTATCCTGCAGGCTGTAGTGGACCATAATTATCGGTAAGTAGCATGTTGTATTTAATGTGAGTGATATGCTGTTCCCATGATGTATATTGTTCAACACAGCTATTCTTTGCAGAATCATAGATATCTTTATTGGCTGGCCTGGTCATGCTCATTCAGACTCATTCCAGATTGCAGAGAAAAACCACCCTGCACAGGTATATATATATATATATATATATATATATATATATATATATATATATATATATGTAACTGACAAAAATAGAAGGCATTGAGATGCGGGGTTGGTTGGCACAGGCTTAGAGGTAATTATTTTTAATGCAAATTCAATGGTAATAATTAATTAATATAAACCAACATGAGAAAAGGCTGTTCAGGGGAACCCTGATTAGCGATTGCTGGTTGGTGGTGCTCCCAAAGAAAGTTCAGCGTATATACTGAAAAAAGGGTAGTCTGTGAAAGAAGACTGAAGAAGAACCAATAGGTTTTTGGGGCACGCTTTATATAGTAATATTAGAGATTAATAAATGTATAGATGATGTTGAATAAAACGTAACTTTTAATATTAAGCTTTTTAAAATAAATTGCTTATATATACTTATGTCGACACACCTTGTGTATATCTTTTGGAGTCTAGAAATAGTGGAGAACTCCTGCCGATGACTCGGTCAATTTCTGACAAGTAATGCAAAAAAGCGAAAATGTTTTAAGATATTTTTTGCCTAATAACAATTTTATATATAATATAGTACTGGCAAACAAATGAGACACTGGACACAGCCCACCACCACTAGGTTTTCTACTGCAGTGTCGGCATCGGTGGGTAACAGATGCTAAATGCGGAGAGGGAAAAGGAAAGGGAGGGGTCAAAGTTGTTGTGGCTACACCTCAGCGGTACCGACAGGCGTACTGTTCCAGCAGTTGAATACAGCACCGGATATTCCCTATAGGTCTCCCATACAGGTACTAATCCAGCCTATCACTGCTTAGCTGCTGTGTTCGGATGGGTTACAGGCGGTCCAGTGAAGTATGGCTGTATATCCCTGCCCGGTTAATTCCGATGTCAATAAGGTGGATGAGCCAAGGTGAGCTTCTGCTGTTCAGACAGTTAAGAGCAGAGCAACCCTTTTACCGTTGAGCATTGCAGGGGTGGTCGCACAGACTGGGTGAATGAGAGAGCCACGAGATGAATAGTTTTAGCAATTGAAGGAGGTGCTAACAAACATAATCCTCATCTCTGCTGTCAACCATCATGCTTGCATTGGATGGTGTGATGAGAGTCAGAGGGTCATGCGATAGCTTCCTCTAAGGTGAAAGGACAGGGGGATGGGGGATATACAAAAATAATTATTTTGAAAAAAATGAATAAATGTACCCGCGGTCCCAAAATGGGGGAAGGAATTGTTCCTGGTGTCCGTGTATTATTACTCTGAACACCAAAAGCACACCGGGGAATCCGAATACTGAATGGGATAATAGGACTCTGAACAATTGTGATACGGTCCTTTTAGTGTTATATGTAGCACTTATTGAAAAGGGCACAAACTAGTGGTATGCATACAAGTCTCCCAAATGACCTCACTGAGGCCCTTATTCTGGTTGGTGCGGTCAGAGCCGCACACGGGGCTCCGACCGCACAAACCAAGGGCCGCCCACCGGACGGATCGCCACGGCCGTCCGTACACGGACGGCTGGCGATCCGCACAAAAATGGTGGAGGCTACGCCTCCACCATGGTGGGAGCTGCCCCCTGCCTTCGATGGTCGACGACCATCGAAGGCAGGCCCGCACGCCGCGGCAGCTCCCGCAAGCTCAGACCACACGGACAATCGTCCGTGTGGGAGCTTGTAAGGGGGCTGAAAGCTGACATCCGGCGACGTCAGCTTTCCGCCCCCATGTCATGGTAATGAGGGCGTCATGCCCTCATTACCATGCATACGCCCCGCGTTTTCATGGGAACGCCCATGAAACGCGGGGCGTACACATAGGGAAATGAGGGGCTGAAGCCCCTCACGCCCCTATACGCCCCCTTTGCGGCGGACGAAATCCGTCTGCGGCGAAGGGGGCTGCACATGCGCAGAATGACCTCTGCGCATGTGCAGACCACAAACATCGGCGGTACGGCCGCACGCGGGCCGTACCGTGCCGATCTGAATAAGGGCCTGAGTGTTATGGGTGCTGTATGACAATTTTTATGGCACATTGGGCCTTAAACCAATATTCGCACAGATGTATAGTAGACACATTAATTAAACAAATCCGTATCCAAATCGCAGGGAGCATACACATAGACAGATCAAACAATTTAATTGTTATCCTTTGATAACAGATATGCCTCAAACTGGGAGTACAGGGTTAAGTATCTAGATATTTTTCAAGGTGAAAAAACATTTCTATACAGATATAGATAAGCAAACAAATGTGGCAAAGATATAATGATGATGCCTTGCAAACATAGATTGTTAGACGTCTGTTACCTAGCTGACTGAGGGTTAACTGGATCATGTGATGGTAATTAGCTTAATCACCCTCTAAAGGTGCCCATACACTAGTAAGATTTATCTTCAGATCTGGCTGGTTGGAACAAAAACATGGTTATGGATGAGTGACAGTTTTTGTCAGTTTTCCAGCATTTCCAAGCAAATGGTCAACTGTCATTTGCTCTCATCCATTACCATGTTTTTGTTCCAACCAGCCAGATCTTAAGATAAATCTGCGTGTGTATGGCCACTAAGTCTATGCCGACAAAGCCTATTGGTGATCTGCGATTTGTCAAGGGAGTGTATGTGCAGTCAGTGTTATAACAGAGATATACAGAGCACATACAATCTATTAACAGGGCTAGGATGAAATCTAGGATAGCAGTAACTGCTATTTGAGCCCCGTTTAGGTGTCAGTGAAATAGGCACAGTGTACAATATACCCGTCACGTAGGAGACCAGGGTATGGGGGATTGCCCCGTTACCTAAGCCGGCTGCGGCCGGCGATGGTGTCGCTGATATCAGTTCCAGGGGGATGAGGTGAGAGGCGGGAATCCCCACTGATGATTGCCCGTTCGTGCTGCTGCGCCGGGTTGTGAAGACAGATGAGACGGATAGGAAGTAACTCCGTCTGTGTTACTCCTCTCCGCCGGCACTGGTGGGAGTGGTGGGGGCGTGACCACATGTGTCCTGACACGTGTTTCGCGTTTGAGCTTGGTCACCCCTAATAAAATTGTTATTAGGCAAACAATATCTTAAAACATTTTCGCTTTTTTGCATTACTTGTCAGAAATTGACCGAGTCATCGGCAGGAGTTCTCCACTATTTCTAGACTCCAAAAGATATACACAAGGTGTGTCGACATAAGTATATATAAGCAATTTATTTTAAAAAGCTTAATATTAAAAGTTACGTTTTATTCAACATCATCTATACATTTATTAATCTCTAATATTACTATATAAAGCGTGCCCCAAAAACCTATTGGTTCTTCTTCAGTCTTCTTTCACAGACTACCCTTTTTTCAAAAATAGAAGGCACTCCCAAGATTTCTGATAACTGCACGGCGCCAGACTTCAAAATGAATAAAGGCAAACACAAAGCAAGTGTGTGAATGTTTCAGGCAGAGCCCTTTATCAAGACATAACAAGCAAATGAACAATACTTACATTTATAGGAGAGTGTGGGGTCAGGGAAACCTTGTGCAGCCATCACGGCCCCGGCGGGTGTAGGATGACGTCATGAGGCGCACAAAGCCTGTTAATCGGGGGCCCCGGAGGGCGTGTCAAAATCACCTGAGAAGGTGGTAACTATGGGAACCAGGGACGCTGGATAACGTGTCCTAGTGTGTGCAGTAAAAACCCAAGCAGCATCCAGCCACTTAGTAGTAGTAGTACGTTTATTTATAAGGCGCCACAAAGTGTCCGCAGCGCCGTACATAGCAAACAAAAAACAAATGACAAGGTAATGTACAGGGTGTGTTGATAAAATACAGCAAAAATGGGGGTATAGCTGGTAGAACTAAAATCAGCATCAGTTCAGAAGTAGGTGTCGAAATTGTTGAGGAGACTGAAGATGAAGTAGAGGAAGGGAAGAACAGGACAGGAGCACAGGTGAGGTAAAGAGGTAGGGTGAGTATGTGGAGAAGGAGGGTCCTACTCATAAGAGTTAACATACTGAAAGGAGGTGGGTGGACGAACGAAAAACAATAGGATAAGTAGGAACAGATGGAGGATCAGAGGTTAGGTGGAGGTATAGGCTAGTTGAAAAAAGTGGGTTTTGAGGGAGCGCTTGAAGGAGGTAAGGGAATCAGAAAGCCTGATGGGTGGCGGGAGGCTGTTCCAGTGCAGGGTAGCAGCGCGAGAGAAGTCTTGGACACAAGAGTGGGAGGAGCTGATTAGGTTAGAGGTTAATCGGCGGTCAGCGATGGAGCGAAGAGGACGGGAGGGAGTGTGGATAGAGATCAGTGAAGAGAGGTAAGGAGCAGTGGAGGAGGAGAGAGCCTTGTAGGTGGTGGTGAGGAGTTTAAAGAGAACTCGGAAAGGAATAGGGAGCCAGTGAAGAGATAGACAGAGGGGGAGGCGGAGGTAGAGCAGCGGGAGAGTAAGATGAGCCTAGCAGCAGCGTTAAGAATGGATTGGAGAGGTGCGAGGCAGGTGAGAGGTAGCCCAGAGAGAAGGATGTTGCAGTAGTCAAGGCGGGAGATGACAAGAGAGTGAATGAGAATTTTGGTCACGTCAGTGTAGAGGAATGGTCTGATGTGTGAGATGTTGCGTAGGTGAAAGCGGCAAGACTGTGAGAGAGCACGAATGTGGGGGGTGAAAGAGAGGGAGGAGTCAATGATGACACCGAGGCAGCGTGTTTGGTCGGTGGAGGTGATCTCGGTTTCACCAATGCTGATGGAGATAGTGGGAGAAGAGAGGATGTTCGGGGGATGGAAGATTAGGAGTTCAGTTTTAGCCATGTTTAGTTTCAGGAAGCATTGGGTCACCCAGACTGAGATGGCCGTGAGGCATTCGGAGACCTTGGACAGGAGTGATGGGGATAGGTCAGGAGAGGAGAGACATATTAGGGTATCATCAGCATAAAGGTGGTAATGGAAACCATAGGAGCTGATGAGGGTGCCCAGAGAGGTGGTGTAGAGGGAGAAGAGGAGAGGGCCAAGGACTGATCCTTGGGGAACACCGACTGGCTGCAGGGTAGTAGGAGAGATAGGGAGGAGAACGCGTCATCCATGACGTCAGCAGTACTTCCGGGTTGGCAGATCCCAGACGACGGAGAGATGCTGTACATGTGTACACCAGTCTGCTATTTAAGGTAAGAAGAGCACTTATGCTCTAATTGCACACCACAGCACAGCACTTTATGCACCTTTTTGGTACACGTCCTGAAGAAAAGGCCAAGCAGCCTTGAAACGTCGACATGATGCCATCATACTGTATTATGTCCTAATATGGATTCAAATCTTCACCTGTTCAAAGTAAGCCCGCTGAGTGCCACTTCTTTCTTCCCCGTGAAGGTTAAAGAAATCTGCATCTATATATATATATATATATATATATATATATATATATATATATATATATATATATATATATATTTTTTTTGCAGGGACTCGGCACTCCAGGTACTGAGTTATATCTTTTGTATGTTGCCGGCTGCCGTCTCCTATTTTAGTAAGGATATTTGAAGTTGTGCGGGTGGCACTCTCGGACCTTATTCGGCGTAGGCTATGAAAGACTGAGCCAACTGCCAGGTAGTGATACAACGTTTCAATTTTAATATACGTGAAGACGATATTAAAATCGAAACGTTGTATCACTACCTGGCAGTTGGCTCAGTCTTTCATAGCCTATGCCGAATACGGTCCGAGAGTGCCACCCGCACAACTTCAAATATATATAGAAGAAGGCACTCGGAATGGAATGAATAAAGAAGGCTGTATTCTAGCGCCAAGCGCTTTCAGGGAACAAAACCCCTTCTTCAGGGCACAATAACAATTGTTTTTGTTCCCCGAAAGCGCTTGGCGCTAGAATACAGCCTGCTTTATTCATTCCATTCCGAGTGCCTCCTTTATTTGGATGTTCATGTTTATATATGTGGAGTGCACCAGAGACTTTGTTGTTTCCAGTGAGTGCCGACCAACAGTGGAATTATATATATATATATATATATATATATATATATATACACAGTAGGAAATGCGCAAAGTGATACTTATAATTGTGGAACCCGTCTTCAATTAGTAGTGCAGCTCACTCTTGAAGGCTCTGTCACGGCCTCAATTTCAAAACATGCAACACAAGAGAAAGAGGAGCGCACAGGTGAGCAGGATTTGAAAACAGCGTTTACTGAAAAAAGTGCAGGCTCACATACATAGAAGAAAACAGCAGTCAGCATATGCGGTAGTCACCGTCAGCACACCATCAGACAGCACGGACACCAGAGGACATCCAGAAGACCGGCAAGTTGGACACAGAGGCGGCGGCGGCGGCGGCGTTCTCCACACACGAACTCAAGACGGACAGGTAACACAAGAATCAGGATCTGATACGTCGGGTGACCACGCCCCAACGCGTTTCGTCACTGATGACTTCGTCAGGAGTATATATATACACACATTTTGGACTTGACTGTCTGTTCTAATTTATTAGACAGTATTGCTTTTTAGAAATTCATAACATATTAGTAATTATATATTCAATCAGATAAGTCTAAATATATAGGATATTGTTACATGACTGGCAGATTTTTATAGCCAGTTCTCAAGATTCCCCCTTAAATGTGACACAGTTTTTCATGTTTTTTATTATTATTATAGACATGCCCCTTTAAATCAGTTTGCAAATCAACAGGAATCATCAGGTATAGCTCTTCAAAAGTGTTCTAACTTGCTGCTACTTTATTTCATACTGGATTGTCATTTTAAAACTAACTTCTTTCACAATTGAGAAATACTTTTTTGATGTATCTACTACAGGCTTCTGTAGTTCTTAGTGTTGTTTCACTATGGTGATGGGAAATCACTTGTCGTGATGTCATTGAACCTGCAATCGCGGCGGGAACTTGGCGTCCTCACATGGGTAAGTAACAAGACATTGGTTCCTCCAGCACACTGAGTGGTATTAGTAACCAATCTTGAACACTACATGATATTAAAATTCAGAGTTATTGGTTACATATACCTGCGCAGGTGTATGATATGCCCCCAAGCCATGTCAAGGCTTCTCTGTATATTGGGGGTCCCTAGCGCTATATCTAGGTGCAGGGTGCAGCACCCCAAAAACTATCATAAGCTAGAAAGCCCAGTGCGGCACACCAGTGAGATACTATAGTGTTAATAATTAATGATAGGAAGCCGAAGCTATATATAAAGAGAGAAAGAAAATAAAAACTGGAATGCAATTAAAATAAGAGAGAGCTAGTGTTATTGAGGGAAAAGTGTTAATAGAATGTAAGGGCATGCCGCACTAAAGCCACCCAGCCCAACCAGTCCAGGGGCACCGCCCTGCACACCACCGTTACCCTAAATTGGGTCTACGATTAACCAGCAAGGAGCCACATGATAATGGCTCCTTACTTGATATATCTGAACTAAGAGCTGGGTGACTGCACACTATTTAGGTAAAATGTTGTGCTATTTTTATTATACATCCTGAAGAAAAACTATGGTACTTATTTCCTAGCACGGCGCCCATCGCATAAGATTGTATGCCTTAATTAAGGCATACAATCTATACAATTGAAAAGATATTTAATTGTATGTACAATATCTCATCTTATGGATCTCATGGATCTTATGCATCCATAAGATGCATAAGATCCTTGAGATCCATAAGATAAAAGATCCATCAACACCAACCCGAAGCGTGGCGGCACGCGTCCTCCGACCTTTTCATACCCCCACTATCCACGTCGTTGCCACCTGGAATGCAATGGACCAGCACCGTGTAACAGAGCGGGCCGTCGTCTCCTCAGCCACCCTGTGCTGTAACTCAACTTCCAGGTATCAAATAGGGTTCAGCGCCGTGTAGAGAAGCGGAGTTTCATTTTCCCTGCTGGGGAGCTCTCACACCATACTCCTTACTCCCGCGCCGTCGTGGCCCTGCCCCCACCACTTATACGGCCATTCTTAGTAAATTTCATCGCTAAGGTGCACATGTCCATAAAAATTTTTTTTTTTAAAGCACAAATTGCGCTGCTTGTTTACAATACAAGCCGCGCTGTCATGGCAACGCATGACGCACTTCCGGCACCGGGGAAGCTCTCTGTAGTCCCTGAGCGCACGGCAGCTGAATTTTGGTTCCGCCTGTGAAGGCAACTTCCGGGACGCCGGTAACAGGCTGCTGTGTGAAGCGGGATGGCGGGGGGAGGACCCAGGTGTCAGCACTGATTAATGATGTTATTCAGGTGAGATTGCATTACTTATAGGTTACCTAGATTCAATATCAGGTTGATGCCCTTTGAGAAAGGTTGATAATACCGAAACGGCCTGTCAGGGCAATGCTGTGGAATTGAAGTGTTTGCTGTCTTCAGCTACTGCCACTACGATGAGTATTTGAATCTTATCATATGTCTCATTAAAAGGAATTGTTTGTTGCATACTATTTGCAAGGGTGTGCTGGCCCAGTCTGTCTATGGAATGGTGATCTGCCAATCCTGTGATTGATACAAGCTATTGGATTCATGCCTTGCACCCCGGCTATTACATTACTATGAGAGTGCGTCTCCCCTCTGCACCATATATATATATATATATATATATATATATATATTAGATATGAAGCATGAAAGGGATACATGTGTGAGCTACAAAACTGTGCTTACCGTGGCCCTGCATTCAGTAGATGTGGTGAGATAATTGGTTAATGAGAAATACTTGTATGGTGCATGGGTGAGTAGCGTGTACAGGTGCATGTATTTTAGCTATTAAGCGTGGTGATTAGTGTTGTGACCGTCGGTCTGCTAAGCTGCAGCCCTGCGAGACCCTTAGATTTGCAAATGATTTTCATTCCCACCACTGCGAGTGTACGCACAGTGTTGCGAAGCCAACACCCAACTTTTGTGGTCAACTCCCCTTGTATACACCCAGGTTTACGGCCATTTTTGCTCTCTTGTGAGACCGCGCCCAGAAATACACCCACACCATTCTTCATTTTGGGCCTCGCTCGCAAGTGTATTTTTGTTTGCAAGGCTGCGAGTCTGCACGGACGATCAAAGTTGCACATGCACATGCGCAATGCGCCCTTTGCACATGTGCAATGACCTAAATTCCGCCTTACGTGCAAATTTACATGCAAGCGTATAAACCAGAATATCCCCTACATGAAAAGTTGGTCAGCAGGGGAAAGTGGTCAACATGTTTTTTTACATACTTTACCATCCAATTGGGAACAGCAAAGCTTGCACGAAGCATGGCAGCGCAGCAGTACACTAATTTGGGGTCTATGTGTTGAAATCTACAAATTGCCTGCAAAATAACATAAAAAACCCCCCATAACATGTGTCCACCATATCCATGTCAACCTATGTTTATATCGACACTGGGCATGTGGACCCTATGATTCACACCCAAAACACAGCATTATATTAATTGTGCAAATTACATTTTGGTTTTAAATTCTAACAGTTCCTACACCTGGCACAATTCCATCAATGAGGAGTATTCAATTTTTTTTGAGAGCCTGGCTCACCGCTCACTGTTCTGTGTCCCTGTGATCTCGCTGAAGTGCTCGGCACTTTTTCTCATCTCCTCATTTCTGACTTCCTCAGTATTCAACGTGTGGCCAGCTCGCCGGCCCCTTTTGCGAACTTAGCATAATTATGCGAGTTCAAATGGGAGTGCTGTAACTGGAGAGATCTGTTTTCTCCTGCTCTCCACGTGAGCTGGTCAGACTGGGATATTCCTGAGCAGGGTGTTCATCTCAGCAGCGTGTTCCTCGCATTTGTGGACTTGTATTTTTTTACAAAGGTTTAGAAAGGTTAATGTTTTGGTTAGTATTTATTTTACAACAAATGGCTGTGTGACTATTTTAATTGGGTTTGTGCAGACGGGTGTATTTTGTTCTGTTTGGCCTTTATCCTTGTGTTGTGCTTTTGGCATTGTTTCTTTGCCCTGTGTTTTTATTGAATTTATTTTATAATTGTTAGCGCATACCTCCCAACAGTCCCAATTTTATCGGGACAGTCCCGATTGTTAGGGCCTGTCCCGCTGTCCCACCCGCGGGCGGCAGTGTCCCGCGGTGTGGGGGGGCTGTTGGGAGTCCCCCCTGTCAGCTGCTAAGCAGCGGGGAATAAACGCTGTGCGCATGCGCACAGCGTCTATTCCCGCAGCCAGGGGGCTGGGGGCATGGCTAGAGGCTCACAGAGCCTCTGGGTCATGCCCCCATAGCGGCAGAATGGGGGCGTGGCCTCGCAGAAGAGCCACTTCAGCTTTACATTGCCATGTGGTAAAACATTATTTCAGACATCACTTCAAGGGTGCAAAATTAATCCTTGTAATAATAGATTTCATTGTATCATCTCATAAATTATGTTTGGCATATTTGGCTTCAGAAGGCAGCAATTATGCATATTACTGTGTTTCCCTCCCAGCATGCAGTGCCTTTGTGACAGCCTGGGAAACAGAACAGCTGGAACAGTGTGCAGGTCACCAAGGACATCCAGTCACCAAAACACCCAGTCACAGCACCTAGCACTGTACAGTAAGTTGGGAACCAGCTCTCACAGAACTACTAAATATAAAAAAAAAAATAAAAAAAAACCCCAACCCCCCCCCCCCCCCCCCCGTAAAATAAAAATGTCATTGTGTGTATATGAAGAACTTACTGAGCAATAATACACCAATAATGACACAACACAAATTATAAGTTGCATAATTTCAACACATTTTATTCAGATCTTACAAAAAAATACAAAAATTTCTGATGGATTTTGAGGAACCAAAAACCTCCATTTAGCTGCATCAGAATATTATTTGAAATACAATAAAGTGCGTTCTTTTTTTCCATTTTTTTTAATTACTCATTTCTTTCATTATTGACCACACTTTCCCATCCCTTACACAATTCTTTTGTCTATCCCTTACTTACTCTTCAAGGGATTCAGAACTCCACAGTGCATTATAACAAATGTTGTGCATAAGCCTTTGGCAGTTTAGATGAGCAACATTGACAATAGTTCTTACTTTTTATTGAAAATCATAATACATACTAGTTTTACAATCCAAAAAGAAAAAAAAAATTCACTTTTTGGGAGTCAATAGATGCCAACACCTGTACTCCAATGCTCTAAAATGTATATTTATGCAGCAAACTGGAAAATGATATTGTGTGTGTATAATATATATACATATACACACATCTCCAATGCAGTGATAGGGCAACCGCTTAGAAGTGAAAACTTCTCTATATGCCAAATTTAAGAATATATGCTTCGGAGATGTGTGTGTGTGTGTGTATGTATGCATGTGATTTATATACACACACACACACACACACATATTACCAATTCTTTAAACTACTGTTGGCAATGAAAAGAAAAAAGAATATTAACACTTGTTCTGTGTTATAAGTGCACCCTCTTTCCCCAGAATTCCTCAGTGGAGGGCCAGATAAGAATACATGATTCCGTAATGGAAGATATACACAATGATAACTTTACACCTGTGGTAATATTCAGCCTGATCTTTATGCACTGCAGGTGAAACGTCTGTCAAATTAGAGACCAATTACCTCTATGGCGGAAAGTAAAGTTACTACACATGGACATCTTCCTTTAGATTTGATGGGCCATGCATGCCACTTGCTGCCCTGTCTATGAGCCCTGAGTTTATCAACATAAAAGGCAAACTTATCAAATAGAACATTTGTAGAGCTAATCATCATCAACTGTCATTTTATTTTTAATGACTGCATAGTTTTTTACGGTCATGTTTTGTTCTGATGGAGCTTCTATTCATTTTGTGTCCCTTTCCGAGAGCTTCAGTCTGAACTTATTATTGGGTTAGCAATATCTTCTGTAAATAAAAAGTACGCTAAAGAGAAGAGTATGGGTCACTGGGTCGACATGCATTGGGGTCGATACCTGAAATAGGTCGATATGGCTAAGGTCGACAGGGTGTGAAGGTTGACACAAGCATTACATCGACAGTCAAAAGATAGACATGGTTTTTTGTGTCCCAAATGTCAACATCGTCGACATGGACACTGTCAAAGTGGAACACATCCCCTTGCATAGCTCGCTGCACACGTCATGCTTCAGACACCATTTTACTCTCCCACCATAGTATAGTGGACGGTAGGCAATGAAATATCACCTGTCAGCACAAAAACAGCCATGCTGGCCTATTTCAGGTGTCGACTCAATGCATGTCAACCCAAATAGGGTCGATCTAGTGACTGTATCCCAAAAAGAAGAAGGACCATAACAAAACAATGTATGAAAACTAAGTAGAAGATTTTAACCATAGCAAATATTAAACTTTCCCACAGCAAATGTTTATCTTGTTGACCATTTTCTATGAAGCACGTGTGACATCACTACTTCATTTACATATCCCTTGCAAGATGTAACAATATGCTAGCAAGTGCCTGTCTTTACTCAGGTATGTGCACAAGTATCACTTACTAGACGTAAAATAACCATACAGATTAACACCTATATGGGAAGTAATATCCCCTGAATCTAGAATTACCATGGGGGGGGATGGGTGTTTCAATTTTAATAAAAGGTCTCCCGATTTAATAAAAATAATAATAAAAAAAAACACATCCCCCTAAAAAAACACCTTTGGAAAACAGTTCCCAGTGTCCATACCACTAGATTCTATGATGTGAAAATAAAACCAGTTCATATAATCCCTGAACTTCTCATGGGAAAAAAAAACTCTGCAATACCTTACGCTGACCTTAGCAAGGCTATGCAAAACAGTAGATTCAAGTGTTCTTAATATAAGACAATTATCTTGATTTACCAATCAGAAAATGACAGAAAGCAGAAATTGCAGATGTGCACATTAGAAGTAACGTTTCAAGGGAGACATGACAGGACTGCACTGGGAGTGCAGTTACACCTGTTTCTAATGGAATGTCAAATTTGTCTGCAAACAAATGTATACATGCAAAATCACACATACCATGACACTGCCAAAGAATAAGGAGAGGGGTGTACAATGTGGTAAAATGATCATAGAACGTCATGAATTTACACAGAATGTTCAGCAATTATGCACCTTACCTTACACTTCAGTTGACAAAGCATGAGTATACTGATACAGACTTGGGCTACAAGGTCTATAAGATAAGTTCCTAGTTTGGACCCATTGTACTCACTCTGATGACCTGGCAAATCATATAAATTGCGCAGTCCTGCTAGCTGCACTAAGGCACTTATTATCCAGTCACTACATGGCAGCCCCACTGTCAGAGTGCAGAATACAAATAAATGAGCTTCTCCCTATGGGCAGCATAGTAACTGTTCACACTATAAACCTGCACTTAGCTGTGAGTAATCCCTGCACCACAATATAGATAAATACACTTATTGCTGTATTCCTCACCTGAATGCTGACATAGTTGATAATACATTTCCATCTGGTAGACAACCATTAACAAAAGTGCACTATTGTTAAGGAAAAGAAAAAAGTGACACAATGACTAATGGTGTGTACACACGGTGCGATCCAGCGGCAGCCAACATCAATTCAATATTGGCTGCCGCTGGCAAACGGCGCGGTGGCAGGGAGGGAGAGATGGTGCAGTTCCGTGATAGCACAAAAAGACTGTGCTGAACAGTCTATTTCTACCATCATTTCAGATGCCATGGGGCCACGCATCGGGATCGAATCGGGCGCGGTAAAACATGGTGCGATTTGAATCAACTTGCTACCGAATTGTGACTATACAGTCAAAATTGATAGCCCAAATTGCACCATGTGGACACAGTTTAAAGCCACCATTTCTAAATATTATACATCAAGGCCCTTATTCTGGTTGACTTGCTCGGCTGCGAATTCGCACAGGGACCATTTTGAAAAAGATGGGGAGGTTCCCACTGGCATGCGAATGGATGTTCATGTACAACATCCATTCGCAAGCCTTGCGAACACACCCCGTGTGCAAATTGGTGGCACCGGCTAACCATTTGCGTTAGATTAGAGTGACTCGCAAGGATGCAAATTCGCATCCAATCGAGTCAACCAGAATAAGGGCCCAAGTCCCTTAGCAAAACTGGAAGATGAGAAGGTTAACAGACATGAGATTTGGGCAAGTGCCACAGTAATAATCCTGATTAAGTTCTTTGTGGGGGTCTGTCATTTTCCAAATCAGGTTTCTATTTCATATATGGCCACGATAATTAATAGCATTACAGTTCAAGAGCGGTATCCAATTACCACTGGTAAAACATCGGGAGCGTAAAAATTTGCTAGTTTCCCCCCAGTGTTTCAGCGATGTTATCTGATTGAATAGCTCATTAAAAACTGTCTGAAAACTGGCCTGCTTTCAGACATTGTGCTCCGTCTGCCTGAGTCAACCAAACAAAATCCCTGATAAGCTGCCGTATGCGCCAGCTTATTGGGGCCAATTAGATAGCCCCGGTTAGTCTATTACACGCAATCAGCGATTGCCAGTAAAAGGATATCCCCCAAGTTTGCAGCTCCCAGATCTCAGGAATCCCACCACAAAACTGAAATAGGATGTGCATTGTCCTAAAATGGACCAAATAGGAAACAATAACAATATTGTATATATTGCTTTTTCAACAGGTGAAATATTTTATAAGAAAATGTGCCACTGACCTATTTTACACACAAGAACAAAATTTTTTCTTTTTCTCCAAATACTCTAGGACCTAGGTTATAACAAACACTATACATTATGCAATGTAGAAATCATATAAAAAGAAGTATATTATGTATAACAGCATAATACACTTGTTTTTACGTGGCTCGAAGGAAAACCATACACACTATATGGTTTGACAGTTCTTATTTGGTCCAGTCTGTTCTGAAGGATTGCCTTTTGCCAGTTGATACGGCAACGCACATTGACAAAATTTTCTGGTTTATATGAGGTTGGAAGAACATTGCTACAGGTGTGACTCACAATAATCAAGAATAGGTAAAATTCCAATCAGATTAATTTTGTTCCTGTCCGTAGAAAAGACGAACACGTCTCTGGTCCAATTTGGCCATCCAAGGTTGTTCTGAACTTAAAATGGCTCCAGTCACTTGGTCATGAGGCTACCCTTCATATGAGCAGTCAGCTTCACTCAACAACAGAAAGGGTTTAATCTTTCTATATAAAATAAAACCAACTACAACATGGCTAAACTGCACACACACTTCCACAAAACAAAGTCTGTTTCTTTACAGGTTAGAACGTAACAGGTTTTCTGAAACAAACACATTACACCCTCAGCGTGCAATCTAATGTCAGTGCTGTCAACTAACAATGACTCCAAATGGTATTTGCCTTCTCAGAACTAGCCCTTCTTGTGCGATTTCTGAAAAATGGATCACATTAAGGGCCCCAAGTGTTCTGAATAGCTTATATATTCCTCTTCTAGAACTGCAGCGCATGTAAAGTTGCTGAAAGTGATCGTTCCCTTATAAAGGCTTCAGTCTGCTTAATTCATGACCAAACTGCAACTTCTGCCGCCCTACAATCCAAAAATCCCAAACCATACCCTATTAATACTTCCTCTTTAGAAATTTACACACATGGAGTTACCAATTCAGCAATATTTATACAAATCAGTGATCTAAACAATTTGTTTGCCATAGCTTTTAATAGAGCAAGCAAACTGTAAAATAGATCTGCATTGTAACAGCCTGGTAAGTGAGCATGGGTCCAACACACAGCACTATGGCACTCTGCTATACACATTTACAATTTCATATTAAATTAAGGCAGTTTTGATGTGAAAATAGGAATTCTGTAAATTAGATTGGCCAATATACTCACAAGAGTGTAAACACCAAAAAATGTTCAGTAGCTGCATTTTAAAACAAAACAAATGTAAAAAAAAAACAAAAAAAAAACATATTTAATGCTACATTTTAGCTTTTGTCAAAAGTCCCTCTTCCTGCTACCCTCAATCCTACAAAGTCTCACAAGGCAAAAGGAGGAGAATTATTCACAGTCTGATAACGCAGGACAACCGTCCTAGAATATAAAATACTACATATCTTTGGTGAATAAAGTATTTAAATAAAGCACCTCACCCACCAGCAAGTTTAGACTAATATCACTCAGCAGACAGTTGATGTCCTTGACATAAGACATCAAAGTGCTGTCAGAGGCGCTAAAAATCTAACTCCCCCGTCTATTGCAGAGGAAGGATCTCACATACAGCTGAAATTCAAGTTAACCTCACCATTGTGCTAGGTGGTGGGAGGGGGTGTAACTAATCTTACTGTAGATGGCACTCTTCTTCAAAAGGGCATTCAAAGCCCTTAACGTGCCCACACACGGTGGGCGATGCATTGGCCACCCCGCGTACATCACATATTGCAAGGTATGCAAAGTATGTGCAGCGCACGTACTTTTTGGACTATATCGCATTAGGTGCAAAATATCACATTGCTGCTATAGCACATTGCATGAGTTTTGAACTAAGGGCCTAATTCTGGTTCACTCACAAAAGCAAATGATCTCTCTCTCTAATGGACAAAACTATGTGCACTGCAGGTGGGGCTGATGTAACATGTGCAGAGAGATTTACATTTGGGTGGGGTTTGCACTTCAAACTGATTGCAGTGTCCAAATAAAGCAGCCAGTATTTACCCTGCACAGAAACAAAGTAACCCCAAATCTAACTCTCTGCACATGTTACATCTGCCCCCCTGCAATGCACATTGTTTTGTCCATTAGAAAAATATTTGCTTATGTGCGTAAAATAGAATCATGCCCTAGATGCGATGCAGTCCAAAACATATGGCGCGCATTGCATCGTGTATGGGCAGCATGATTTCATTTTCATGGATATGAGGGAAGAAGGAAATAAAACAAAAATACATGCACACATACAATATATATATATATATATATATATATATATATATATATATATATATATACATACATACATACATACATACAATTTCAAATCATTCATAGATAGATCAATGCAGCGTGCTTCTCTAATGTCAATGGACATCCAGGGTACCGGGACAATGGTGCTCTGCAGTAGGACATAAAAACAGAAACACAGCATTCTGTGGCAGATTTATTAAGCTCGGTGAAGTGATAAAGTGTCTGTATTTTTATCACTGGCCAATCAGCTCCTAACTGAAGTTGCAGGCTTGGTTTGAAAAATGACAGGTAGGAGCGGATTGGCCAGTGATGAAAACCAGACACTATCACTTCACGAGCTTAATAAATCTACCCCTCCGTTCCATACACTCCCACAACTTTACAGAAACTGGAAGCGATGGTGAGAATCATTAGTTAGAAATAGAATATTATTGAAAAGCACAATAATCCAAAAAAAATTTCCTTTATATCCATCTATTGCAAATATAAAAAGGATTAATTTGGAATATTCCAGTTGCATGATGTTCCCTAAATGATGTTACCAAGAGCTACTAAGCAGACCCCAGCTTTTGAAGTCAACCAGTGTGTTTATTTTTTTATGTTTTTATTTTTTTATTTTATCCCTCTGTCCTGTGTCTCTTTAGTTTTGTCCCATAACCCTGCCAACACAGATTTGGGGGGCATATTTTACCGAGGGTAGTGGTAGGCTTGATGTTACAGAGGATGTAGCCAGGTCCACATAG
Organism: Crinia signifera; assembly: GCF_055691185.1. Lineage (NCBI taxonomy): Eukaryota > Metazoa > Chordata > Amphibia > Anura > Myobatrachidae > Crinia > Crinia signifera. The sequence goes on along the minus strand of NC_139217.1, from coordinate 232,384,175 downwards.
ACTAAAATGAAAATATAAAAATCAGGCAAAAGGCAAACCAGATAAAAACCCTCTAACATTTTCTCATAGTCTGTACAAAGAGATATATAAAAAGCAATGCATAGCATATACATTTCCCTGTACTGAACAAATAAACTATTATTTTTCTTGTAGGCTGCAGTGCCTTCAACTAAAAGCATTCCTTCCTTTATAATAACAACCAAAATAGAAGTGTACCCATCCAGATTTGGAAAACATGCACCTGCTTAAATGTTAGCTTCACCAACACCAACTCAGTACATGAATTTGAGATATTATATATCTGTCTTTCTCTGTAATATATATATATATATATATATATATATATATATATATATATATATATATATGCACATACAAACACTTTAAAAGGTATTATGGCCCCCATTTTTTTTTTTAAAGAAAAATAATTACAAACAGTAAAAGTGCCATTGCCTCAATTCATTTTTTTTTTACTTTTTTTTTTTTCCTGGCAAAGATACTATGGCCATACATTGCAAGTGATGAGGAGCCATACACCTTTGACAGCAAAAGAAAGACGTGAGGCAAGGAAAATCCCCAAAGGATCTAGTTCTTAAAGCTTTTTGAAATGAGTGCACCTCAAACATTTCAATATTAAGAAACCATTTCCAAAGAAAATGGAATTGAGTTTACCTACCCAATTCTCTTTTCTATAAAAACATCCCATTGCTGGGGAAATAGAGGTTCAGAAAAAAAAATATACCCTTTAGGGAAGCTAGTCAGTACCAGATGCTTGGTTCTGCACCGTGTCCAAGTAAAGGAAATCCTGGACATGCATTCAGTCACTGACAATAAGGAGGGGTGCTAGGCTAGGAGGTGAGATGCCTACTTTGCTTCCCTGCTGTCTCCTTTTAGCCAGCTTGGATTCAGAAGGAGGAGAGAGTTGCATGGAGCAAGAGGTAGCTTTAATCACGATGGGGCATGAGGCAGAGGAGTCTGCTCCTTGCTCTTCCTCTTCTCGCTCCATCAGCTGGCGGTTCATTGCGATTGCTTCAGCAGCAAATGATGTCAGATCTTTGGCACTACTGTTCCTGGCAAAAAAAATGCAACCAACTTCAGTGTCCAATACTTATAAAAGTACATTATTCAGAAATATCTATATATTGTAAACATAAACCGATAATATCTTAGGGTGAATTAAAAAAAAAAATGGTGCAATCAGCAACATAGCAATGTTATTAGTAACAACAACATCTGGAATCTCATTGTAGTACTGAACAGTACATTATTGCTCATTATACCATGTTATTGATTAAGCTACAATTAATTAATTAATTAATTAATTAAACCCCAATATGTCAAAACTAATAGCAACATTACACTATGGCCCTTTTTCAGGTTAACTCGCAAGTCTGCAAATTTAGCAGGCTTGCAAATCCACCAGTCGCCGCACGCACAGCCATAGCACGGCGCTATTACCCCCAGCCATGCAAATGGATGATTTGCATACTCATCCATTCGCAGCCTTGCGTTCGGACACAAAAATCATTCGATGTCACGGACCATGGAATGATTTTTGAAGTGCTCGCAAATGTAAGACACCTCTTTAGTGTCTTACATCTGTGAGTGCCTGTACGGGAAGCGGGCTGGCATCTGCTGTTGTCAGATGTCCGCCTCCCGCACCATCGGGGAATTACCATGAGAAAGCCTAGCGTTTTCATGGGAATGCCCATGAAACGCTAGGCATTCCCAAGAGCAAATCCCCCGGCCCGCAAAACCACGCCCGCACTGATGTGTGCGAGCGCCAGCGAATAATCTGCACATGCGCAGTCGCAAAATATCGCTCCCCTGCAGGAACAAATTAACCTGAAGAAGGGCCTATAATAAAGACAAAAATGTTCCCTAACTGAATCCACATTTAGAGATGAATTATGTTTTTGCAAAATGCAACTATAACTCACCTTTGGAGGATAATTGGAGTCGGGAGTGTATTATCTGGTGCACACTGTAATGAAGAACAAAATGGTCATTAGGACACAAAGCAAACATTTCCTGTTTCAGAAACATGTAATTGTACGTCCATTATTTATGCTTTGCGTGTAATGAATGGAGGTTTTTCTGCTTTACAAAAGCAAGTTGTGTAGACTAGCTGATGTATGCAGTGTTTAGTTGACCGGTTTGAAAACCTAATCAATTTCACAGGACAATGTGTAAATGCAGGACCAGTCAGCATACACCCGGCTGTACATTAAAGCGCATTCAGAAATATCATAAGTGATACCTTACAGCAGAAAGGGTGTCTGCCCTAAAGACCACTAACTTCAGGAGGGTTTACATTAATTTTATGGCACACAAAATGTATTATTTTTATTTTACTTGACTGGCTGTAAATAAATAAATGCAATATAAAACAAGAACTATAACCCCTTCATTGCTGAAAAGCACTGGTCTTTCTTCCCTGCACCCTGCTGTTCCTATTAACTGCCCAGAGCAGAATCATTTTAGGACTTACCCCTTGTACCCACGGGTGTTGTAGAACTTGTGCTGCACTCAGTCTCTTCTTGGCATCTCTGAGCAGCAATTTGGAGATCAGGTCTTTGGCTCCAGCGGATATGTGAGCCCAGTCTTTTTCTGGAAACTCATATTTACCTTCCTGAATGCTCACAAACAGCATGTTCTGTAGTGTAGTAACAATAAAAATTGTCAGAACAATAAAAATAAAACAAATTGGGATTACGGTAGAAAAGTAAAAGGAGTGCTCCAAAAAATACCTGACAAGCTGGGCAGGCCTCTCCTCTATCCCAGCCACAGTCACTTCCACAGTGCCCCACAAATGGCGGATAGCCACTCAACATGATGTACAATATCACTCCAAGGCTCCACAGGTCACAGCGCTTGTCATATATTGATGCTTCCTCGTTAAATGCTTCCACCACTTCAGGTGCCATATACTCTGCAGAACCACACTGTAGGCACAGATACAAGACAATAATGATTCTACTTTTAATTATAGGAACGATCTATTCTGAAAATAGTAGTAACTTACAAAGTGGGAGACACAAAATAGAGAAATGATGATAGGCCTGTAAGTCATGCTCCCTCCCTACTTCTCTGGAATGATTTGAATTTGTTGCTTAATAACAGTCATGCAATGATAGTTAGTAGATTAGGGTTTAGCCTCCTTACAGGGTCACTTTCGGACACTGATGTTGACACTCCAGCCTTTAACTGGCAAACCCGCATCTGGGCAAGTGCCAGGATACATTTTGCTTTCTGAGAATTGGCAGGGAGGTGAAGATAAAAACAAGGGAGAATAAACCTCTTGGCAGACCATGGACACACTTTTATAAAGGAGGTGGGGAAAATCCGTGGCGGTCAAGGGCAGAAACAGATCAACAAAATAAATATGGGATGTATAAAAAGATTCCACGAAACCCACAAAGTATTTCATTTCCAGTTCATTACAAGGGCCTATTTCAGCAAGTCAGTCCTCTGACTGTCCGAGAGTGTAGGGTTTCAGGATCAGCTTACATGAGAACAGGTCTATCAATTACTGCATGAGTCATTCTGACTAACTTGCCCATGGTGATACAATCATTACTCATGTGAGAAGATACTTTCCATACTGCTAATTTAATTCTTACTACCTCATACATAGAACATTTTCAGTTTCCATTAGAATTATTTGGTGGAAAGTCTTGTATCCAATTAGCATGATTACTTTCTACCCCACCTTTACTACCCCCACCTTATAGAAGTAAAAGATGGAAATAGGGCTGTGACTGGACACCTCCTTAAAGATCACTGGGGCAGATGTATTAAGCTTTAAGAAGAGATAAATCCAAGGGTCATAAGGAGAAATAAACGTCCAGCCAATCACCTGCTAACTGCCATGTAAGGAGCTGATTGGCTGGACATTTTTTTGTTTCTCCTTATCACCCTTGCATTAATCTCTTGTTAAGGCTTGCCCCACTATCGGGAGCTGTATCTCAGACACATCAGCTGCCTGCCTTTACACAGCTACCCAACACACCAGAGTTCAGATACTTCTTAGTGGAACATATGTTTCCCTACACCTACTGGTGTTACATGTGCTGCCACAATTCTGACAGTCTTGGTTGTTTCCTAGTCCTGGCTGTTTGGCAGCAGGGTGAGTCTCACAACTGTAGTAATCAAGCCTCAGTATTTGCACAGATCAACTGTGACAGCTGTTTTGGAGTAGCTCCTTAACCAAGCTCAGCCTTCTCTCTTGTGATTTTCCGTTCTCCGTTTAAAAGTAGGGATCCTGGTCATTTCCTGTTGCCAGTGATATTACCAAGTTCCTGTCTTCAGGGAGCTCATCGCACGGTAACTGTGCATTGAAGATTTTCCTGTCCTGTTTTCTTCCCAAGTTCTAGGTCCCTGCCTCAGCCCTGTGTTCTATCCGTGCCAGGTCCTGCACTCTTCCCCTGCTATATTTCTTTCTACATCTGCAATCCTGAATCCTGTCTCCAGCCAAGTCTGTGTCAGAACCTTGTTAAGTTCCAGCCCTGCTACCAAGTGCATTCAGCCAGTGTATTTATACCATGTCCATTTGCAACTCAAGTACTTGCATCCCAGCCATATCTTCAATTTCCCATATTGAAGTCACAGTAAAACTTCAATATGGGAACCTGCAGGATACATTTCCTTTCTGTGTCAACCATGCCTGCAGTAACCCTTGCCTTGCTGGTTCATATTCCTCAGGTAAATAACTGCCGTCCAGTGAAGATACCAGGTGACCCAGGCAGAGGGCTGTGACATGCATGGCGGGTTCCGGAAAACTCAAATCCCCTTAAGGAGTTGCCTGGTTAAAACATCACACCTCTGTTCTAGGTCATGCCAACCACCTGGTATCTGCCTTCGGTATAAGTGTACCCTAACAAATGGAAGGTGTAGTATACCAAAATCTAAAATGCTCATACATTATTCTGTCTGTGCATACATTAGAAACTCAATTTGTTTTCTCACCGGAGTTAGAAGTTCTGGGGTGGATATGGGAGAGCAATCACTGTTCAGTTTGATCCCGCTACCAAGGTCAAAGTCACAGATCTTCACTGGTGACACCTAGTAAGATAGAAGTTTTTATATTAATGCATGCACCTTAACCTTTTACCAAAATATTCACAATCTATGTATATGTATAATCTAGACATTACATTTTGACTACTACTAGTTCCTGATACTTCTGTGAAGAAGTATTTCATGGACTTCACTGAATAAGAAAGTTACATGGAATTAGTAGTAGCTGCTGGAGATCAGCATATCTGAATGAACCAAGATCAAACATGCAGCTTCAAATGAAAGTAGTTTCTTAAATGGATTGAGTTGACATCCAGTTCCGGTATCTGTCCCATCTATTGCATAGCACAGAGGTTCCCAATCTTTTTCGAATCACGGCACCCTAGGAGTATCAGAATTTTTCCACGGCACCCCTAGGCCCCCAAAAAATATATAAAATTAAGTAGATGTGTGTTTATATGTGCTTCTTAGATTCTGTTATGTGACAAAGGGCAGGATTTGCTTCTGTTTGTACACATTTTAAAATTGGCAGCCACCAGCACTGGTTTAGTCCATAAATAATTGATCATAAATAATTTGAATTGGTCCTGGACCACCAACCTGGGGCACCCCTGCAAGTGTCCCGAGGCACCCCTGGGAGCCACGGCACACAGTTTGGGAACCACTGGCAAAGCGGATTCTACCTGAGCAATGGGGCCTACACAAGGTGACTGTGCTGAACGATGCTGGATCGCTCAGCACACAGGGCCTTATTCTAATTCACTCTGACAAAATCCTTCTTATGCAGCCCACACACGCGCCGATGCCGGCGGTGCGATGCTGTACGATGGGGTGCGCGCTCCCGCGGCACCTCATCGTACAGTACAAAAAGTATGTGCTGCACATACTTTTTGTACTAGCTTTTTCTAGCACAGCATCGCATCGCATGCACATCGTATGCACAAGGCATACGATGCGATGCTGTGTGTGCTAGTTAAGCCCACAACGCACACTGGAATCGGTGCGTGTGTGGGCTGCATTAGATGGACAAAACCATGTGCACTGCAGGTGGGGCAGATGTTACTTGTGCAGAGAGAATTAGATTTGGGTGGGGTTTCACCTCAAAATTAAATCTATATAGCAGTGTAAAAATAAAGCAGTCAGTATTTTCCCTGCACAGAAACAAAATAACTCACCTAAATCTAACTCTCTCTGCACATGTTACATCTGCCCCACCTGCAGTGCACATGGTTTTGTCCATCTAAGAACGATTTTGTCAGAAAGAGTGAATTAGAATAAGGCCCACAGTGCTGCAAAGCGCTGTGTGCTGAGAAATCTATAAGGGCTAGTGTTATTGGGTGATTTGACTAGATTTATCCTGCATGTAGGATCTGAATCGCCCAGCGATAGTGACACTGGGCCATGTCAGATCTCTTAGAAAATGGTCTGAAATCGCCCCATGAGTAGGCCCCATAAGTCTCAGTTAAGTAAATTGCATTTTCGGTAGTGTGCAATCAAAGAAAAATTTAAAATGTTAATATTGACATTAAATAAGAACTCCAATCATTGTATAAGTCCAGTCCATTGTCTAAACGGATTGACAGATACACTAACTTTTTCTTCAACTTTCAGTGCTAAAGCTTATACAACTATAGAAATGTTGAATGCCTAATACCTCACTGATCATATAGAATAACCTTTAGGAATATGAAGTCTTGAAGTGCTTCAACATACCATGGAGGTGGAGCAGAGATCTAAAAAGAGCTGGTAGCTTTGGTCATCACCTACCTTTTTATAGATGGGGGGCAATATTTATCAAAGCTTTCAGAGAGATTACCAATCAACCAATTCTCTCACAAGCTGTATACTTTGATCTTAAATTGAATCTCTCTCTAACCTTTGATAAATAGTCAATCTCCTGCAGCCATCTCCTGATGGGGGGGGGGGGGGGGGAGATGGCTGTGGGGCCCTATTCAATGCGGTCTTCCCCCCGACAGCATTGAACAGGGGATCTCGGCAGAAGGAGCCCGACTTCACAAACAGTCGGGCTCGTTCTGCCAGGAATTGACGAGCTCCCGGCTGCAGCTTGTCTCTTCCCGGCCACAGCTCGCGGCCACGCCCCCTTCTCATCCCGCAGCAGGTGGAACATTGAATCCCACCTGCAAATTCTCGACTGAGCAGACCAAGGACGGGACAGGGTCACGGCTGTTGGGCCAGCTCCACAGCCGTGACCCAAGATTGAATACCCCCTTACTCTACAATTTAGACCTAGGTTTTAATGTAAGAAAAATAATACATTTTTCCCCCACACTTACCTGATGTGGACTTTCACACAAGATGTTTTCAGGTTTCAAATCTCGATGTGCAATACCTAAAGAAATAAAAAAAACAGTTACATTCCATAAAGTAATTTACCAGGAGTAGCACATTACATAAGCATAGCCAGTTAAATATACTGAAAATTACATTTACCAGCAGTGAGCTTCCTTCAAAGATGGGGAATATCGAATGGTGTGTACACACAGGTACAATCAGCATGAGATTTTGATTATATAGTCAAAATCGCGTTGGGATTGCATGCAGATCGTACAGGTTTTTTACCTTGCGATCTCGATGCGCGCTCCCGTGACAGCACAAATTGAAACCCAGATAGACAAGGCAGCAATGACTATATAGTGCAAATCGAATGTAGATTGTATGAATTGTATGTAAATAGTACAGAGATAGCAAAGATTGCATAGCACTCAAGTCGAATAGCAAGGGAATCTCACCAAGGGCCTTATTTTGGTTCACTCTTTCTGACAAAATCCTTCTTAGATGGACAAAACCATGTGCACTGCAGGGGAGCATATGCAAGATGTGCAGAGAGATTTAGATTTGGGTGGGGTTTTACTTCAAAGTGAGATCTATATTGAAGTGTAAAAATAAAGCAGCCAGTATTTTTCCTGCACAGAAATAAAATTACTCACCCCAATCTAATTCTCTCTGCACATGTTACATCTGCCCCCCTGCAGTGCACATGGTTTTGTCCATCTAAGAAGTATTTTGTCAGAAAGAGTGAACCAAAATAAGGCCCCATGTGTACACAGCATAAGTCTAATGACTTTACCTATCCTGCTCTTCCATTGACAGTAGGTCTTTCAAGATTCTGTTCTTGGTCCACTTCTTCACTATCTCTACAAATCCTCTCTGGGGTGGGATTCTCTAATAAATGCAGCTGCACATCGCCGGCATTTGCATAGTTAATAATCGCATATGCACTAACATAATTAATGCAAAGGACAGCTCTTGCAATATGAGCTGTCCTTTGCGTTGTGGCCATTGATGTGCAACGGGTCCCCCCTTCCTGGACCCGTACCCGGCTCCACTTCCTCCTCTCTGCACTCGGAAGAGGTGCAGGGAGGAGATCACTGGTCCGGGCAGCACAGCAGGAGGCCACCCGGACACAGGTAAGGGGGGCGCAGATCGTCGGGGGGGGGGGGGGGACGACGCAGGGCGGTAGGGGACGCGAAGGGAAGCCCATAGGCTTCCATGGGGTTACGCTATTTAGAACTGGCATAACTCCCCGCAGCGAAGCCCCGGCGGCGAGGCTTTGGTGCATATGAAAATGTGGTAAAAAACACGAAAACGGGGGTTTTACCGCATTTTTTGTTTGCAGCATCTCACCCTGGGTGAGCTCATTTGCTCACTCAACTTTCAATATCACATCTATGCTGATAATACTGAAATCTACCTATCCTTTCCTGTTCTCTCTCCTCACTCCTATCTCCAACTGTCTCTCTGCTGTCTACTCTTGGATGACCCAGCGCTTTTTTAAACTTAAAATATCGAAGACTGAGCTGATCTTCTTCCCACCCTCCCGCATAAAACCTGACCATCTCTCATCCTAACCTTCCATTTATGCTCACTTCTATCCCTTCTGTGTCACCCCTGTCTGTCTAACCCTCCCCTTTAGAATGTAAACTCTCATGAGCAGGGCCCTTTCTCCTCATGTACTTTTCTTATATATATATATATATATATATATATATATATATATATATATATATATATATATATATATATATATATATATATATATATATATATATATATATATATATATATATATATATATATATATATATATATATTCTATATATATCTCTGACACCCTGATAATTGTGTCAGTGTCCTGTCCCCTGATGTAACTATCCTTATTTACCAAATACTTGTCCTAAATTGTCTTGTACTGTAATTTGTTATGTGTTTTAGCTCATTTATGTATTGCGGAACCTTTGTGGTGCCATATAAATAAAAGATAATAAAATAATAATAATAAGAGCCAGTTATGTTGTCCATTTCACAAGTTATGGATTTTGTCACACCAGTGCTTTCTACATACCTTTGTTGTGCAAATAGTTCAGTGCACCAGCGATATCTCGCACTACAAAGCTGGCTTCTCTCTCATTGAAATGTCTGCGCCGGTGAATGTGATTAAGTATGGAACCTGTGAGTGATACAAATCAAAACATATAATAGAAATATTCACTTTTTATTTTTTTTTATTCTTTCTATTTCTTCAAGACATACAGCATATATGTTTCCTATATCTCATACATATCTACATAAAAAATGACACAACATTTATAACAGAACATAATAATCTTCTATCATTCACTCTTCTATCATTCACTCATACCTCTCTTCATTCACACATGCATAATTCTATCGGCTCAGGGATTAGTACATTTTAAAAAAAAATTCTGAAAGTTGTTGTTTTTTCAAGGAAGCAAGTCATAAAAAAAAGAAGAAAAATACACTTAACATATTTATATACATCATAAATATTCACTTTTTATGGTTAGATAAAAGATTTAAGAATTAAGAAGTTATTTTTTCTTAAAGCCTGCCACATTGATTTTTTTCAAAGAGAAACACAGGACATTTTAATGGGACTGCTGTTTTAACACAAGAATTAATAACACTCACCACCACACATCTTCTCAAACACCAGGTAGAATTTGTCCTCTTCCTCAAAGAACTCTATTAACTCTAGGACATTGCTGTGACAGACAAATGCAGTGTTAGAATGTGCACATCACTCTTTCTAATGGTGGAAAAATCATAAAAGTCTAACCGGTACTCTCACCTGTGGCCCTGACATTGATATAACATTTCCACTTCTCTGAAAACTCTGTTTCGGCTATGACCAGGGCGTTTTTCGATAATCTGAAATGGATTTCATTGTTAAAAATGGAAACATTAAGTTTAAAAAATAAATAAACCATGCCTTCACATTTAAGCAAGAACATACTTCTATTTAGGGACCAAAGTAATGTAGTGCAAGTTTTATTATGGTAAGTCTATGCTATTCCAATACAATAAAATAAAATGTTCCAGTACAGGACAGCAGTAGTCATTTCACTGTACATCAGAATAATGAAGTACTAACATTACACATTTCAGAGTGTTGTTAACTGCAACACACCCACATACCGTGGTCAAGTAATCTAATAACTAACAATACAGTCATATTGTGCTAAATGCACCTGTTCGCTAGGCTACATAATACTTGCAGCCTATCGAACAGGTCACCGTTGCCCACACTCCCCCATCCCCTTGCTAGCATATAGCCAGTGGGGAGAGAAATCATTGTGACGTCAGCTGCCGGGCTTAAGCAGTCATTAACCCACCTGCGTTCCCAGGGAAATGCCCATAAAATGCTGCTGCCAGGCCCTGCTCGACCCCTTCCTGTACAAACACCTCGGCGAATGTGATACTCAGTGAAGGCATTTGCACAGGGGGTCATTGCATGTGCAGACCTCCACTATAGGAAAGGGGGCCAAGTTTGGCCCTGTCCGATGGGGTCTGAATTAGGCCCTTAGTGCAGTCATATTAAAAGAAAAAGCATCATCAAAAAACATAATAAAAATGTTCAGCATGAAATCCAGCTCCACAAGGCAGACTGGGTATAAGCAGTCGCCATCCAATCAGTGACTGAAACTCTATACTCATGCACAGAATAACTAGAAAGTTGACTTAGGATGGAACAATGCTCTGTTCATGAGATCTTCATTGTAAATATGCATATTTGAGGCCAGGGCCTCATTTAATTACAGGGATATTATATGTTTCACTACCAGACAAGGAAAAAAGCAATGCATGTTTAAGTGGTGAAACTGAAAGTGAAAAGGAGGAATGAAGGCCTCACCTTAACTGCGTATTCTTTATTGGTGATCAGGTTAATGCAGCTTTGGACTCTGGCATAAGCGCCTTCCCCAAGAACCTCTTCTTGTAGATGGTACATGTCTACAGAGATCATATATATAAAAACTGATTATTGCAATGCACAGTGGACTGCACAATAAAGGGCTTTAGAGTATACAATATAAAATGCTTAACTACCCTTCAGAACACATTAGAAATACCGACCTTCGAACCGTCCAGTGAAACTGTCTGTTGCTCTGCATCGTTTTTTCTTCTTTGTTCTTTTCTTGGCATCGGGAATATCAATGGGAGCACTAGAAGGCATGTCTATGGGGAAATTGGCAAACAAAAGAAGTACTCATGAATCAAGCTGAAGTCACATCTCTGTAAAAAAAAAAAAGGTCATTGCCTTTTACCACTTGTGCCCAACGGCAATATAAGCTTTGTCATCCCCTAAAAGCAGACCCCTGTTACATCTTGACCAATAAAGGAGTTCCCCACTAATGCATTAGCACCTATAGCCTAGGGCTTATAGTATTTACCAGGACGTGAGGGGCAGTCGAAATTGAATACGGACTCCATGTTTCTGGACTGTACTCCATAATCTACCATCTCAAAAGGGTTTTGGCCCTAAAACAAAGCAAGAGAAATAATTGCCTTAAGTAAAACAACTTCCAAACAAGATCACTTGGATGCAGGTTGCATCTGCATCAACACTAAATTATCTTGTTTTATTGAAAGATACAGATGCTGCATTTCATGCAAGCTATCAGTAAAAATGTTTCGGGTTTCAAAATTGTTTCATGACCTGGCTGACTTTCTTTTTAACAAATGTATGGACAAAAAAAACAAAAATAAGACTAAGTATTAAGATATCTGCGCCCCTATAACACAATAACATTTGTCCTTCTTGTATTTCAAAATGATGTTGATCCTTCTAATAAAACATCTGTGCATAAAAAAAATAATCTCTATAAATCAGCACAAAAATACACACCGGATCTATTACTCAAGAGGGATTTCCATGCTCTCACTTCCAATGACAAGCCTCTTTGCCAAGTTAAATGAAAATGTAAGTGACTTCACAAAGGACAATTTAGCACTTCACATTTAAACTGTATATCATTGTATATTGTACTGTATAGCATCACTGTAATGCTTTTTTAATTCAGTTCAAAAAAATTCATAATAGCTTTGCTATGTAAAGAAAATCTAAGACATAGGCAGTAAAACATCATATATTTATATGGGATAATACGCATATATAGAAAAATGACTGTTAAACAGCTCAGAGATGAGACAAGTCTGAAACATGTCTTACAAACTTCCTCTGCCTGTAACTCCACCTTCTCTCAGTCTGCCTGGCAACAAGTTTTATTTTAAAAAGAGGGCGGTAGGTATAGACAGACGTCACTGAGAGGACGAGCTAAATGCAGCCTGAAACATACACAAAAGATGGCCACTGGGGATTTTGCAGCATATGAGGCTGCAAACAGTTTTTTTTTTTTTCTCGCTGCAGAAAGATCATTTTCATACTCTGCTTCAAACATCCTGCTCAATAATATTTTGATTTAAATTTATATTTTGTAAAATATATTAACTATTTAAACATTTAAAATCCTACTTCTATAAGATGAATACCATTTTAAGAGAAAAGAACTGTATTGTAAGTTTTAATGTCAAGAAAGTAGAAATGTGTGCTAGGACCTACAAAGGGGTTGTTTAGGATATACACCAAATATGTAGTTTGGTAAAATTAATCCCCCATAAAAAAAGACCATCCAAAATGTCACTCAAAGTACAGTATTATTCAAAATAAAAATAAGTAAATAATACATTTCCACTTTTACGTTCTTACATATTGTATCGGTATAACCGAAAAAGTTATGATATCAGCATATATATTGCATTACAATAAATGTCATATCAGAGGTCTCTGAGGAACAAATAACAATTCTCCGCAGTATAAAAGTATTGACAAATGTCTATGTTTTGCTATAGATGTTTACATACATATTATTTGGAGAATTAAATCACACAGAGCCAGTTCTGTCCTCCCCTAATTATATATATGTATGAATTACTAAAACACAATTATTTATTTTCATTACACTGTACACATCACTGTTGAGTTATCCTAGCTAAACACTCATTTAATAAATGACACTGTTTCGCATCAGCTGCTGATATACATACCTTGCACATAGTTCTACTACTTGATGCCTATTTTAGCGCAGTTGCATTCTCAAAATAAAACTTTACGGTGCAATGACAATAAAATAAGGATGGCAGGATAGAGAGTTAATAACAAATAAATCAATTACCACTATGACCTCTAAATTTCAACAGTGCACCTCAACTTACCTTAAAGGAGCGATGAAAACCTTTCATTTCAGGGGTTTTTTTCTGTACCATTTTTGTCAAAAAAAATTTCAAATTTGATTCTGAAGTTTACAAAATATCTAAACAGTAGGCTATCGTCAGCAGACAATTTAGGGGAAATTGAATAAAGAAAAAATAATTTGGTGCAGTGAAGATCCCAGATGGCTGGAAAGAGACCCTGTGAAAGAGAGTGATGGATTTAGTGACATGACCTAGATAAAAAAAAAATCCTGCTATTGCCACAGTGAATTAAATGTATAAATCCTAAACAAAAACAAAAAAACAAGAAAGCAATATTCATGTGTAGTAGCAGTCATTTGTTGGCTTTAATGTGTACAAATTAGAATTGCATATGTTAAAGTGATATCACTAGGGAGTGGGGGATGTATCAAACCTTGGAGAGAGATAAACTACTAACCAGTCAGCTCATAAATGTCATTTTTAAGCACAGCCTGTAAAATGACAGTTAGGATGTTGATACAAATCTCTATCCAATCTTTGATTAATATGCCCTATGAATTGCAATTTTCATGAATATTCGTTCAGGCTACATACAATGTGGCTGTCCTAACCGTGATATTTTGTGTGTGTGTGTGTGTAGATAGGTAATTGGATCTTAAGGATCACCTATGTGTATGGGTAGAGATGACATTATTGGCAAAATAATCCATTAGCAATGTATTTCCACACAAAACAGGTCTTTAAGAAACCATTTATGGCGAGCTATTTTTATCTTTGACATTTTTCAGGTTTCTGGTTTACCAATGAGAAAGAAGTAAATCAGCGCCCCAAATTGTATGCATACACCATGTCTGAAGTGACAGTACACATAACACGAAAACCCAATTTATGCCATGCTTGCTCTATAACTCCTACACTGGTTATTATTAAGATAGCTGTATTCTGAAACCATTTACTAAACTGCATTCCTATGTATAATCAGAACATGATGGCTCTAGATAACACAGCATAACAGTGGCTCCACCAGTATATCATTATCACTCTTTACAGAAATAACCTTTTCTTAATCAAATTATAGCATCATGTTTTATTTCCAATGGGAAAAAAGTTGAGGGGATCATAACTGTTTCATGGCTATCTCAAAAAAGCTGTGCATCTGCAATGCTGATTTGCAACTGTATTTCACAGCAAACTGTTTTAACAATGTGCATTTATAATGGTCCGTAAACAGAAATTGAATTATTTTTATTTAAATGGACCTTTACTAAAATTTATTCAAATCCCCCTTTCCAAATCCTTGGTTTATACACATGTCCTGACAGAGAAAGTCTCTATTGCCCTCATCTCTTTGCTGTGGTGGAAAGGAACAATGTGCTTCAGGCCTTTTGCAGCACAGATCACACTCTACAGTCAGTGGAGTCAGTCTGCTGCACACCCACCACAAGGACATGGGGAAGGTTGTGAATGGGGACCTATATAATTACTATAGCAAAATGTCCTGCAGGACTAGGGTGTTTAAAAGGGGTATTTAAAAAAAAAAGTTATTTAAGTTTTTATATCAGCTGTTTAAACAGTTTCCTTTCCACAAATGCAATGGATTAAGTGCACTTGATAAATTATAAAATTGAAAAACTGTAAAGCCTATAAAAAAAACTTGGCCATAAGCAAATAATCAATAACGCTGAATTCAAAAAAAAAGTTGTAAACAAAAAACAACAACCTTGAACTGGTTATGAAGTATCCCAAATAAAGAAAACCAGATGCCAAATGTACAGGATGTATGATCACATATAACATAATATTAATTTACTTTTCTCAACCATAGATGAATAATCTCAAACCTATCAATACATTTATGTTTAACATGCGTTTCTTATCAGTGGTTTGGGGTCACTGTAGAATTCCTCCAATATGTGGTGCATTAAATGCATAAGAGAAAGGGGTGTGCGTCAAACTTTAATGAGTTATAATGCAAGTAAATATGTTACTAACAGTGGATTCTATTGACAGACTATTTACATGAGCGTACTTTTGTGAAAAGGTCACTGACAAAAGTACATATGATGCCTAATATTAGCTGCATTTCCTGCTTGATTGAAATTAAAAAGTATTATACACAATATAACAATCTGTAAAGTCAAAATGGTATTCCTATGGCCTGAAATACTAAATATTAGCTGAAATTGTTATGTGCGAGAGGTTAGCTGGATGTCTGGATATTAGCTGAATATACTCAAAGTAAATACAAATTTAAAGTTACATGAAAAATGTTTAACGTGTACAAAACAAGGAAAATATCTATTGGCCCATGGCTATACTAGTCTATCTAAATAAAGGAACCTGAGGAGACTTGGGCTAGTCTACTGCAGATTGCTGACCCTTTAAACCAGGGCTGGGAAATTGCGGCCCTCCAGATGTTGATGAACTACACATACCAGCATGCCTTGCATCAGTTTCAGCATGGCCACATAGCAAAACTAATGCAAAGCATCCTGGGATGTGTAGTTCATCAACATCTGAAAGGGCTGCAATTGCCAAGCCCTGCTTTAAACGCATTCAGAATAGAGGTTTGTAATAGAAAAATGAAAACAGATTTTGAGATCTTTCATTTAAGACACAGGACATAGTTCCTAACTTATACACTATCAGGGTGATGGGGTGTGCTGTGTGTGTGTGTATAGTAAAGAAGACCATTCAGTGGTCATATCTTTATATGTTCTCTTTAGAAAATCAAATCAATTAAATCTGCTTTTTAATACTCTTTAACAAAGGGCAGTTGATGGATTGTGTATGATTTAGTGGGACAGACTTTCACAGACATGGGATAAGCAACTTTACATCCCATAACAATGACATTTACACCCTATTACAATGTTTCACATTTTACTCCACTTCCAAGTTATTGTATGCTAAAAACGAACTTTTGATTGTTTTGTATTGGCTTGAAACACCATATGCATCATTAGAGATTGTCTTTTACAAAAATGGATACAATAAATAACGATAAAACCTATTTTACTGCAAACAAACATCAATCAATAAACTGGTTACCACCCACCAATAAGTGCAGAAGTCCCGTGGAACTTTCTGGTAGCATGCAGACTAGTCATGGTTTAACCATGAACATATAGATCTACAGACAATCTGCACTGTACCATCACTATATCCAGTAACCTACAGTATATAAAGCAGTTGGCTTGGAAGCACAGGGTCCCTGATAACAAGCACTGAAAGGGACAACCCAGGACAAAGGGATTGTGCTAGGAAAGGGTTAACCCTACCCTGCTGGCTACATATGCCCCGTGCACAGTACTGCAGAGCACACCCCTCTTCTTGTCGCCCATTTTCTGATCCCCAGGTATTAGAAGGGGAGGACTCCCAGCCTCAGCACTGTCACCAGCCACAACACAATGACCTCATATGCTGCATCTGCAAAGGCTGTATCAGCGGCACACACGCACATACAGCCCAGCGCTGGCCCCGGGCCACCACAAGGGCGACTCGCAGCACTCCTCGGGGTCATGCCACCACTGTTGTCGCACACAGGCTTTACATGTCTCCACAACCGTATTACCAGCTCATCACTGTAATATAATACACACAACAGACAATACCGTGGTTTGCGCATAATGCGTACAACGCACGATTACATAGCATCATGCCCTATACTCCCGCTGCAGTTACACACGGCTGCACAATGCAGTCATACAGTCAGAAGATGCATCTAGGTCTGACTTAAGCGGTACATTTTCCCAGGTGCATTACAGTAGTGCCAATGCAGTAGCGCACCCCAAGCTTGCAGCCTCCATGTGCCACCCCCTCAAGCTTGTAGCCTCCATGTGCCACCACCTCCAGCATGTGCTCCACAGCATACATACCTAAAGGGCTCTGCAGTGGAGGGGGCACTGCTCGCAGCCTCTGAGACTTCCACTGCTGTTTACATGAGAGGGCTGACTCCTACCCTAACAGCTGCCTGCCTTATATCATCTCCCACAGGCAGGGGGTGTGCCCAGAGCTCACATGATGGAGGCTGTAGTGCTCAGTGCTGACAGGGTGCCAGGGAGGGCTCAGTGCTCTCACATGATGGTGCAGACACTACCTCCTCTGTACGTGCAGCTAATCAGTGCCCTGCTCCCTCACTCCCTCCTCCTGCCTCTCTGTTTGGCTGCTGCTCCCAGACCAGTTTTAACCACCCCAGCAGCAGCAGCTCCAGCCTCCTCCTCCTCCTTCCTGACATGAAAACATATTGCATCACACGGCCCCCAGTTTACAGCACTGCTCCTGCTGTACAGCAAGTCTTTCTGTAATGTTGAATAACAGATAATAAATTATCTGGCCTCAGTGCAAAGTATCAAAAGCGTAATGCTGGATTATGGCCGTGCGTCATGGTCAACTACAATGAGGCCAACAAGTGGTCTGTGTGCCACTCATATACATGACTTGGCACCATGTGGCAGCTGTCCAGGCAGCAGACAATATAGAGCTGTAAAACCTAGAAACAGTTTAAACCAATAGTATTTATTGCTAACAAAGTGTCAATTTGTGTGTTCTACCCTGCTGGGATATGAAATAATAATGATACATTTCTATTACCGAGGTATTTGCACTTGGCACCACAGACTACAATCTATGTGATGCTGTACTGTACATAGCACGTTTTATTTCTGCAGGAAGTGAATGTTCTGAATCTGTTGACTTGTGTTATCTAGAACTATCTCACCCAGGCCAGGCATTCCCCTTAGCACTAACAGAATGTATTTGTTTACCTCAGTTTGAGCTTCATGCTGGCTGTTTATCACACTCCAGTCTGTAACATGGCAGTTAGGAGCTGACTGGCTGGCTCTTTATCACTCTCCATTTATCATCTTTTTGAAGCTTGATACATCTGGCCCTAATTGTCTTAAAGGAAAAAATATTTCCTGTCAAAACTAACATTTATACCACCTCAAAGATTATTTATTACTTTACCTCTTTGTCTGGGTTTCAGCATCTTGCATGTACCTGGTGCCACTTTGCTGGCTCCTGGTATAGGTTAGCCCTACTTGTAGACAGCACCTGGTTTGTTAAATAAATAAAAAAGACCATATCAGCAAGAACGAGACGCCCACCTGGTTTTTGCAGTCAGGGAGTGTGTTGTTTATTGCAAGGAGGTGAGCAACAGCCAACAGATTGGTGCCAAGCACATACCTCCCAACTTCTGTGTTTTGGAAATAGGGAAAGGGGGCATGGCTTATTCTAATTAGCCGCGGCCTCATTTTCATACGAGAATAGACGCTGTGCGCATGCGCACAGCGTCTATTCTATTAGATTGGGGGGTCTCCCAACTGCCACCCCCTGCAGCGGGACAATGCCTTCCGCGGGTGGGACAGCAGGACAGGACCCGAAAATCGGGACTGTCCCACTGTAATCGTGACAGTTGGGAGGTATGCAAGCACACACAAGATATCAGTGGATGTTAAATGCCTTTTGACTATTGATACCCCAGAAAGTAATTACAGGTTGAGTATCCCTTACCCAAAATGCTCGGGACCAGAAGAATTTTGGATAATGGATTATTCCGTATTTTGGAATATTTTTATATTTGAATGAGGTATCTTGAAATATCTTGCATATATGTTGTATAAGCACATCAAACACATGAAATACAAATATATTTTATTTGTGCATAAAACAAGGTTTTAAAACATGAAACAAAGTTTGTGTACTATCTTTGTGACACTGAATTTGAATACCAAGTAATCATGTCCTTGCACATATTTAGTGTCAGTTACATGTTATTTTTCCCAGTAGTGCCAGTTAGAGATGTCCCCAGTAGGTTTTTAGCACAAAAATAAAAAAAAGTACATTTTGGAGGCTATGGTTTTCGGAATAATTTGTATAACGGATATTTGGATAAGGGATACTCAACCTGTATTTTAATGTAGTATAAATGTCAAATATTCCTTCAGAAAAAAGTTTTAGGGCCAGATGCACTAAGCTTTAAAAGTGATAAAATGGAGAGCGATAAACAGCCAGACAATCAGCTCTTGCCTGACATTTTTCAAACAAAGTCTGTGACATGCAGGTAGGAGCTGATTGGCTGCTTGTTTATCACTCTCCATTTTATCACTTTTGAAGCATCAGGCCCATACACACTGGACGACTTTGAGCTGAAAGTCGCTCAATACAGCCCAGTGTGCATGCCCCAGCGATGAGCGGTGAGCGCTGCTGCGCACTCCCGTATTATTGCTGGGAAAGCAGAGCGGTGAGCGCTGCTGCGCACTCCCGTATTATTGCTGGTAATACCAGCAGATGAGTGGCTTTGAGGACGGCTTTGCATAGCACTGCGCTAAAGCCGTCTGCACACCCCCCCCTGCTTATAGCACCAGGCATGGGGAAAGCGGCTCAGTGTGTATGCACTGAGCGACTTTCTCCCTAGTGATGAGAACGATCATCCTGTCCATACAAACTGGGCAAAATCACTCAGTGTGTATGGACCATTAGTTCATCTGGCCCACAGTGGCAAAATTGACTTTTTCATTCACAAAACTGGAGTTGCAAAGTTCATTCTGTGAAATAATAACTGGATGCTGTACAGAAATATACAGAATCAGTGGTAAACACAGGATTTTAGAGGGGGTTTCCAAATGTAATCCAAAGTCTTCCACTCTGCAACACATTGGTGTAAGTACAGGAGTCTGGGGGAGGGGTAACAGTCCTGAAAATTTGTATTTTTATACACTGGATATACAGTATTAATATTTAACAGTACGGATGGTCTACTATATAGTATAGGCTGTTTCAAACATTTAAATAAGATAAGTGGTCAGGAAAAGGTTAAACATGCCCTAATTAATAAATAAATACACAGACATAATACAACCAGTACTGCACTTTCTAAGCTCACATTCTCCCACCTCATGTTCAGGCACCTGTCTCTTCCTCCTGGCAGCTACTCTCTGGTCTGTTGCGATGTTTGAGGGCTCAGAGCCACACAAACACACAACAAACTTGGTAGAAGAAGCTGCTCCCACAGGGCATCCCTTACACTGATGTGGTGGCAGCTCGATTGATCATATTATATACTAGTGCTATTGTTGTCATAATTTAAGGCACTTGCCATGAGATGGGGGGTTTCTGTGCAACCTGTGTTTGCCTATGAGAATCACTATCTCCATGTAAGAAGATTTTTGGATGTAAAGTTGTAACATTGCAGATGATATGCTGGAAACAAGGAAGATTCTGCAGATATTTGGCTAGCTTAATAAAATCAAATCTTAATTTTAGTAGTGCAAAATGAAGGTAACCAACCGTCCTCTTTTGTAAGTTCTGTCCTCCCTCGAAAAGTATCCTCCTTTATTGTTTTAATAACATTTCTGCTGCGGTAGTTTCCACAAGCAGACCTCTCTGATCGCGCAGTGCTGTTCCTTTCTTTGGCTCAAACAATAGCTTCTGCACATGCGCAGAAGCACTGTACGCAGCCATAATAGAATAGCCACGTGGGAGTTGCTGTGCACACACAGCCCAGGCCCTGTCTGGAAGTAAAGCCCTGTACAAATGGGGTGATTTAAGCCATTATTGCAGGATAAATGGTCACTGAGCGACCATATCGGTAGTAGTTTTTTTGTGTGTTTTGGGCGATAAATTGCTAGGAGCATGCTCCTGCAGCCAGCCCTTAATGGTCACTAGTCACAGGAGCATGCTCCTTAGATTATGGCTAAAAATCCCTGGTTGCTGGTGCACAGTGCACCAGTGACCAGCGATTTCTTGTAAAAAATGAGGTAAAGACAGCAGAATGAGGAAGAATTGCTTGCAATTTTCAGCCAAAATATCTGGTTGCTGATGGGGTCATGGCACCCGGAGCAAGCTCATGCCACAGCGCCCCCTATATATATATATATATATCTATATATATATATATATATAGATATATATATATAATATATATATATATAGGGGGCACACACACACACACACATATATACACACAAATGCTTAAATACTGGAAGAGTACAGACATTGCTCCAGGCATCCAGATGCATACCTCCCAATTTTTCCGTGGCAGGAATAGGGACCATGTGCGGTGTGGTGTATGCAAATGAGGGCTGCATCCCCATTTTTGGCCACTGTGCCTCTGAAAAGACACTGTGCGCACAGCGTCTATTCTGTCAGATTGGGCGGAATCCCAACTGCCACCCCCCACAGCAGCGGTGGCAGTTGGGAGTCTGGCAGCCGCAGGAGGGACGCGGGAATGTCCCCAATCACCGTGACATTCCTGCGTTTAGTGGGACAGTTGGGAGGTATGCAGATGCTCATCATTCAATCACCTATACCCCATGGATTATCATATGGAGATAGAGGGGGTAGGCCACAGCTGCTGGGTGGTAGAGTGACTATAAATGGAAAAAAAATCTCTTACTGTACAGCTGCATTCTCCTTATCACTGGCATCCCTCCTCTTATCAAGGCAGCAGCATTGCTAAGCTGCATCAGACCATCAGGAACTGTGGGGATGCTGCTGCCTGCACCCAGCAGCCAGGCAGTACTTAACACATTGTGGGCAGCAGACCACCCTAACCCTCCATACTGCCACAGATTATGCTAAGTCCCACCCCTTGTAACCCGCTAGCCCCACCCCCTCACAGAGCTATAGACATGGCACCATTAGCTCTGTGCAGCATCCAGCCTGACAAAGACAGCCCCAGCACAACATCCAGGCATGGAGGGCAGAAGGAGAAAGAAGCAGACCACTCTAACCCCCGATACTGCCACAGGTTATGCTAAGCCCCACCCCCATGACCCACTAAGCCATGCCCCCTGACAGAACCCTGAACACAGCCCCATGATCAGCCCTGTGCTGTGCACTGTGTGCAGCATCCAGCCCGAGTCTAACCCTGACAGCCACAGCACAGCCTTCAGGCATGCTGCTACTGCAGCTTTTAGAATAAATTACTGGAGGCAGAGGGAGGAAGAAGCCGGCCACTGCTGTATTGCTGTAGGGAGGGGAGAGAAGGCACCCTCTAGAGTTTCTGGTGCCTTGAGCACAAGCTCCACTGGAACCACCCTCCCTACACCAGGGCTGGCAACAGAAATCCTGGGGCCCTGTATACTGGTATTTCTGCTGCCCCCCCCCAGCTGTGACGCAGCTTGGTGGCTGTTGTTTGTAATTCAGCCGCGGCCTCTGGTCTGTAGTCCCGTGTGCGGCGGAGTGCAGTGGAAGGTATGTTCAGCTGGGGCCCCACCGTCTGGTCTCCTTCTTCAGCTGCATGTAGTAGCGGGACTACAGACCAGAAACTTCTGCTGAAGTACAAACAACCGCCGAGCTGTGCCGCAGCCGGGCTCCTGTAGGGACAGTTAGTTTTTCCACCACTTCACAGGAGTGTAAACCAATTTTACTTTTTTACAGGTACACACTTCTGATCTTACTGATCACATAATGGGGCAGATGTATTATAGCAGCGCTTATCGCGCCGCTATAATACTTCCTGCTTCGCCTCATTAACGAGGCGAAGCAGGAAGGGACATCGACAAGATATATTAACATCTTGTCTGCCGAAGCAGGGGAGCGCTAACTCCCCCCTCCGGCGATGTCCCCTCCTGGAGATAGCGCATCAGTTTACACTGATGCGCTGTGTCCTGTCCCCCGGCTGGCTGCACTGGGCATGCGCGGGATCTCGCTGCTCACGCGAGATCCCCAGCGCAGCCCAGACCTAACAGCAGGGACAGCGCTGTCCCTGCTGTTTAGATAGGGCTTCGCCAGCCTGATGCTGGCGAAGCCAAAACCAGCAGCGGGCAGAATGGTCAGTGATGCTGACCGTTCATACATTCGGCCTGCTATCATTTAGATAGCAGTGCCGATATGCATAGCGCCCCTGTCCTTTACCGCATCCCGGCTCCTTCATACATGGGGGAGAAGCGGTATCAGTGCACATAACGTACGCTGATACGCCTTCTCCCCCATAACGCCCAGTCATACATCTGCCCCAATACCCCTTGTACTCCTTATATTATTTTATATTATTTTAAGCTAGTTTAACCCATTGGAGTTGAAAAGCAACAATTGATGAGACACTATCACTCCCTGTAACTGCAGAGTTGAGCTCCCTTGCTGGACCTCACCTAAACTTTCATGGTTCCAGTGCCCTGCTTTCAGTCGGGCACTTGACTTCTCCCATACTACATCCGTCTTCTTGGCTGCTGCTGCGGCGAGCAGGCAGCTGAGAGTGCGGAACAGATGACCCGGGTGCTGCGAATGCGTAGTAAGCATGCAGGAACTGAAGCACTCAGCGCACACAGCGGCGGCCAGCGGGTGCACTGCCAGTGCTCAATGGCAGTGCAGACAGGAGGCAGCTGGCTCTCTGTCTCCGAGCACTAAGCGGCTGCGGGCGCATACACAGAAGGCATACAAAATAAGAGAGACGGGTGGACGGCACATTAGATGGCCAGGTCGCGTGGGTCACTGACTCACAGCTAATACAGGCAGCTGGGCCGGGGAATGAAAGCTCTGGGGCCCTTAAGATCACTGGGGCCCGTCACACTTGTCCCCCTTGCCCCCCCCCCTGTCGCTGGGTCTGCCCTACGCCCCTGCACTGAGCAATATGGTCGCTGAGAAATATATTTCTGAGAGATATTTAGCCAAAATTGCTGTGTGACCAAATTGCACCATGTGTACACACCTTGCACCTTATTCTGGTTCATGTCCACCCATGAGTGATGTTTCCTAACTGCATCGGGTGCAAACGGCCACGGTGAACAGAGTGTTTGCCGGGCAATTGCAGCCACAAGTGCGGGCATGATGCGCATTTTATTGGTGTTCCCATGAAAATGCTTGGCATTCCCATGGTAATGACCCTGTGACACAGGTGCTGGGGGCAGGCAGCTGACATCACCGGATGTCAACTGCCCAACATGTCCCCCTCCAGAAAACACGCAAAGCTAATGCTGTGTACACACTTGTACAATCTGCATGAGATCCAGATGCGATTACAATTTAGACTATCTGCATACAATTTACACTATCTGCATTCAATTTAGACTATATAGTGCAGATCTGCACTATATAGACAGGGCAGCCAAGACTTTCTGGCTGAGATATGGGAGCGCGCATCTTGAACGCATCTGGATCGCTTGGGATAAAACCCATACAATCTGTATGAGATCCAGATAAGATTTTGACTATATAGTCAAAATCTCATCTGGATCTTATGCAGATTGTACAAGTGTGTACACAGCATAAAAGACACCTGAGAGAGTTTTGCATGTACCTTGCACATCAGCGACCATCGAATGATGTGGATTTGACCCCATAAACTGTGAATGGATGTTTATGCAAAACATCCATTTGCAGCCGTGCGGGCAAATTCTCCCTGCGGAAGGGGGCGGCGGCCTGTGCAAGCTGCGGGTGGGCTTAAAAGTACATGCAGCGCTGCAAACTTTGCTGTGTATAAACCAGAATAACTTCCTTTAAGAGACAGCTCAGGGCAAAGTGAACATATTGAAGATGGAGGTATGAGAGAATGGGGAAGGTGGGGGGTGAGGGAAGAGATGTCAATGCTGATAGTGTAAAAATGTTTTAAATGGGGATGTACAAAATAGGGTTGACTTTTCGTTTTCACTGACTAGGTTTGTAGGCCACGCCCCTGTGTCACCATGCCACGCACTCAAATTTTGGGCTCGAGGGGTTGATATCCCTCCTGCTGTAGATTAGAAGTTGGGAGGAATGGGTTGCTGGGGACCCAAAGCATATGCTTCCACCTGGGCCTGCTTGTCTATTTAGGTTTGCTCCTTGCTTCTTTTATTGATATTTTTTTTTCTTCAATTTATTTGTGTCCTCCTTTTCATTGTAAAAAGTTGGTCACCTTAGCAACAGGAAAACTTATATTTCCCTGTTTTACTGGTGCTTAGTGTTCACTAGCTACTTTACTAGCATAGTGCCCTGTTACCTTATTATACATTACTCAAAGAGAGGGCATGAAATTCTAATGTCTTTTAAGAAATATTTGTATTTAAATGTGGCAATTCTCAAGAAAAAATAAAAATGTAGATGTGTCCAAAATGTCAAATTTATTTTCTGCGTAAGCATATCAAGTCTTGGGAGTATGGCCCTTATTCAGATCTGATTGCAGTACAAATTTGTTCTCAAAATGGGCAAATCCATGTGCACTGCAGGTGGGGCAGATGTAATATGTGCATAGAGAGTTACATTTGGGTGGGGTGTGTTGAAACTGAAATCTAAATTGCAGTGTAAAAATAATGCAGCCAGTATTTACCCTGCACAGAAACAAAATAACCCATCCAAATCTAACTCTCTCTATACATGTTACATCTGCCCCACCTGCAGTGCACATGATGTTGCCCATTTTGATAACACATTTTTACTGTAATGAAATCTGAATAAGGGCCTATGTCTGAGCTGAAGTATAGTAAAGCTGTTAGTCATTCTGATAGCTTCCTCAGTGACTGACTGTGGTCAGGTATTGACAACTGACCTTGTAGTGGTTCTGTTTGCCCATACCATGGTATGTAATTGTGACCTACATACTCTTTGAAGTATATTATTTAGTCTGTGTCGACTGGAATTTGGCATGAACATGAAAATGTAGAAAAGTGCAATAACAAGGACCTGATCTGTCACCTTTTGTCAGCATAACAAAAAACATGCTCCTGTGCTTGGCCTCATTTTCAGGTGACCAGGTGCATCAGCCAAATGGTAGCAACAATGTTATTCTGGTTCACACACACACAAAGGCAAATCCCTTCTCAAATGGACAAAACCATATGCACTGCAGGTGGGGCCGACAGGGCCGCCGACAGGGGGGTGCTGTGGGTACAGCTGTCCTGGGCCCCGGCCTCTGGAGGGGCCCGGGCAGCTGCCCATAGCGGCACAGTGCCACCCCCCGCGGCTGGTCACCTCCCCCACCCGGCGGTCCCCCAGCTCTGCCTCAGTGATAGTATACCGTGGGGCATGACGGGGCTAGTAGTACTACCAGTTTATGCTGCTTCCGGTGATTCTACTAGCAGGCAGCACTAGCAGGGCAGAGCGGGACACACGGCTTAGAGCTGGCAGCTGCAGTTTTTCCCCAGAGTTCGGAGGGAGCGATGGAGGATGCTGAGCAGGCCAGGAGACAGGTAAGGCTCCCAATGTATGACAGAATGCGAACGCAACCCGGGATGGGGTGGGGTGGGGGGATAGCGGGGGGGCCCGGACTTAAGGTCAGTCCCGGGCTCCGCAAATCCTAGTGGCAGCCCTGGGGGCCGATGTAATTTGTGCAGAGAGAGTTAGATTTGGTAGGGGTTTTACCTCAGAGTGAGATCTATATTGCAGTGTAAATATAAAGCAGTCAGTATTTTCCCTGCACATGAACAAAATAACTCACCCAAATCTAATTCTCTCTGCACAAGTTACATCTGCCACACCAGCAGTGTACATGGTTTTGTCCAATTAAGATGGAATTTGCTTTTGTAAACCAGTATAAGGGCCTTAGTTTCAGGCAGAACTATTATTTCATTATCTGTATTTATTCATTACATTACATTATTCATTACATCATTACGATAGCCAAAACTAATTTGTGTTAAAACCTCTAGGATTTTTAATCTCCATATTGTGGGTGACATTTAATGGGAAGAGAGTTTTAGTCACTTTTCAAAATCGCCCATTATCGCACTTTTTTAAATCCCATTTTTTTTAATGAGCTGCGTGATCCGGACAAAAAAGTGCGATAAAATAGCGGCTCTTAGCATTATGGAGGGGGGCTGCCGCAATGTGGGCCCCCCTTCCGCTGCCATCCCGTGCATGCGCACTCCGGTCCCCTGCACGGGGCCAGCACAGTAATGTCATAGATACTGTGCACGTACTGGCCGAAGCCTCCGGGGGGCTGCCTTTGCAGCAGCCCCCGGAGGCTTGAACGGGTTCCCGGGTTCCGGCGCATGCGCAGTATGGTCCGCCGTACTGCGCATACGCAGAACCCGTTTTGGGGGCTGCCACGCATTTGCGCATAGAGAGGCATCCTGGATGGATGGGATGCCTTGAGTGACTGGCAGGTCAGACTTCCAATAGGAAGTCACTGCCAGTCACAGTGAAGCCAGTGCAGTCTCACAGACTGCATCTGGCTTCACTTTAGGCAGAGACAGTGGCGGATTTTAACTAGGAGGCTGCAGCCCTGCAGCCCATAGGTAAAAACCGCCACTGATAATGGGCGATTTTTAGTCATGAAAATGTGCGATTTTTAGTCATGAATATGTGCGAATTTGAGGAATTGTGCGAATTTGTGTTTAAAAAAAAATGGCGTGAGGTCCCCCCTCCTGAGCATAACCAGCCCCGGGCTCATTCAGCTGGACCTGTTTCCAAAAATACGGGGGACAAAAAGCGTAGGGGTTACCCATATTTCTGAAACAAGCCCCGGACTCTTGGACTGGTCCTGGTTCCAAAAATACGGGGGCCAAAAAAATCTGGGGGTCCCCCGCTGTTGGAGCCCACGGTGTCATGCCACAGCCGGGGGACACTTTTTATATAAGGTTCCCTGGCCGTACCATGAGCACCTTGGCTGGTCAGCCTTGGATGGGGTACCTGTGGGAGTGGGGACCCCCCCTTCAATAAAGGAGTTTTCCCCCCAGGCTTCAGCCCTGTCACCGGCGTCCGTGGGCTGTGGACACCGGCTTGATAGGGTTAAAACTATCATATATAACATTGCTTTACACAGGTGAACTACAAGTGCCAGCAGGCCTCCCCCTCATGCTGGGACTTGACGAACCACAAGTCCCAGCATGCAGGGCATTAATGGGCCTGCTGGGACTTGTAGTCCACCTGTAAAAAAGAATGTTAAAATAAAACACACACACACAGAAAAGTAGAACTTTATTACACACACACACCTCAATTTTACACCAATATACTTACTGACCCAGGGTCCAGTGCTGCCCTCCCTTCTCCAGAGCCAGCTCATCCCGCACTGACAGCGGGGTGAGCCGGCTTCCTCTGGTGCTCATCACAGCTTCTATGGCACTGTCCCAGCGCTATAGAGGCTGCTAGCGTCCGACCAACCATGCTAGCAGCCTCTATTGCGCTGGGACCACGCTATAGAAGCTGTGATCAGCATCGGAGGAAGCCGGTAACCCCGCTGTCAGTGCGGGGTGAGTTGGCTGGAGATGGGAGGGCAGCACTGGACCCTGGGTCAGTAATTATATTGGTGTAAAATTGAGGTGTGTGTGTAATAAAGTTCTACTTTTCTGTGTGTGTGTGTTTTCATTTAACATTCGGTATTTGTGTAGTCTCACGGCGCCAGCAGGTTTTACGCTCGCCACAAAATGTAAAATAAAGTAACTTAACTCCATGCCAACATGGAAAGTTCTTACCCCCACTATCCATGTTGGCATGGAGTTAATTTTAGATAGCGTGGGGAGCGTAGCCAGCCACCGAGCCCGCAGTGTGGGCGAGCGAAGCGAGCCCTGCAAGGGGACTCAGATGCACGGGGCCATGCTGGCGCCGTGGAACTACACAAGTACCTAACATTCTTTTTACAGGTGGACTACAAGTCCCAGCGGGCCCATTAATGCCCCACATGCTAGGACTTGTGGATCGCCAAGTCCCAGCATGCGAGGGAGGCCTGCTGGCACTTGTAGTTCACCGGTATAAAGCAATGTTATGTATGATTGTTTTAACCCTATCAGGCTGGCGTCCACAGCCCACGGAGGCCGGTGACAGCCCTGGGCTTCAGCCCTGGACGGGTGAAGACTGGGGGGGACCCTTTTATTGGGGGGTCCCCACTCCCCCAGGTACCCCATCCAGGGCTGACCAGGCTGGTACGACCAGGTACTTGGTACTTATGTAAAAAGTGTCCCCTACAATTTTTGACCCACCGTATTTTTGGAACCAGGTCCAGCGCAATGAGCCCGGGGCTGGTTATGCTCAGGATATTCAGCATACTTGCCAATCCTCCCAGAAAGGGCGCTAGGCTCTCAAAATTCAGGTCCCCGCCCAGCCCCCCAGAAGGGTGGGCAATCATCTTGCAAACCTTTGGACACCCCCCCCCCCCCCCCAGTTTCCCCTCGGCCTCCTCTAACCATGCACGTTAAATAATGGAATTAGCGGGTGTGTAAATTGCAATATGTGCAATATGCAAATTTAGTCATTTTAGCCTGAAGGTCGATATGCATGAAGGTCGACATGATCACGTACTGTTATATGTATAAAGTATATGTTGGGCTGTTGCAGTGTCAAAGCCAAACTGCAACAGCCATACGTATACTTTGTCCACGATTTTTATCAAATCAGTGACTGACTACACCCCTCTGAATCCCTGAAGAGGGAAGGAGTATGTACTATCACTTACAGTTGTACACACAGATATCTGTACAATAGTGTCTCTTTATATTTTCACATGCTCACAGTACTAGAATTTTTGGGATGACTGGTTATGATTTATCTACAGTCACCAATTATTACCCTTTGATTTGATCACATTTATGTATGTTTGTCGTGTGTGTTGGTTAACCTTATTCATTTAAAAGAGAGAGTACTTTCCCTTCCTCTGCCCACTTCCTCTTCCTCCCAATCCCTTCTCCTCCCCCTTACCAACTCTGACATCCTTCTTCCATGTATCTGGTGAGAAAGTCATGGCTCTTATCCGTTCATCCCCCCTAACCACCTCCCCATCTGACCCTATCTCCTACCGCCTCCTCCTCTTCCTCTATCCTTGTGCCTGTGCCCACCTCTTCAATCTATACCTCTCATCGGGTACTGTCCGCTTGGCCTTCAAGCATGCTCTTGTCTCTCCTATCCTTAAAAAACCTACCTTTGATCTTAATTCTCTTGTTAACTACCAACACATTTCTCTTCTCCCTTTTGCCTCCCACTGCCTGCTTGATCCATTCCAGACTGGTTTTGGTCCCCTCCACTCCACTGAAACTGCTCTCACTAAAGTCTGCAATGATCTTCATGCTGCCAAATCTAAAAGCCACTACTCTCTACTTATTCTTCTTGACCTTTCTGCTGCTTTTGACACTGTTGACCACCTTCTCCTTCTCCAAATCCTTCACTCCCTTGATCTGCATTATAGTGCTCTCTCTCCAGGCTGTCCTCCAACCTCTTTGATTGCTCCTTCTATGTCTCTTGTCATGACTCCACCTCCCCTGTACTTCCAATGACAGTAGGTGTCCCACAAGGCTCTGTTCTTTTTTTTTTATTCTTTTTATTTCAAATATTAAATAACATATAAATACAACAATGGGTAGCTATCAGGGGCGTAATTAACTATTTAGCGCCCCCCCGCCGCACGTGGGGGGGCGCCCCCCCGCCGCACCTAACCTGCCCCCCCCTTCTTACCCGTGGTCTGCGTCTCGCCCGGCTCTCTGTCGGGACCTTCCTGACGTCACGGTCCCGGCCGGCTCCTGCTGCTACAATGAAAACGGACTCAGAAAACTGTCTGCAGTATGGGGGCAGCCATTTTCTAATTGTCAGTTTTCATTGCAGCAGGAGCCGGCCGGGACCGTGACGTCAGGAAGGTCCCGACAGAGAGCCGGACGAGACGCAGACCGCGGGTAACTATAGCCCCGCAGCCCCCCCGGCTTCGCCCCCAATTTCCACCGCGGGGGCTGCGGAGCTATAGTTACGCCACTGGTAGCTATGTATCTTCACAGGTTAGTTCATCATACCGCTACAGCTCCCATTTATACACATTAGACCAGACATACAACATATAAATAATAGTCCAGCGTTGCCCATTTTCCCTTTACCCTCCTAGCTACCTATATATCATGATCTATAACTTCTAGTAGCTTTTTCCTTGTATTAATGTAGTTTTGTGTGACTTTTTATAGTTTTTTTTTTTGTATCTGATAACATATGAATATCTCAGTTGTTTTCTATTTGAGGATATTCTGCCCTTCTTCGTACCCTTTGTGTTTAACTTGTGATTTACTCTAAAAAACTTATATCATGTTCAATGTATTATGTTAGTGTCAATAGTGCACTGTGCATTTACAGTCTCCATCTTTAATTATGATATCTTGCTCTTATTCCTTCCATTATAGTAAACTTTTTTCCAGATATATTTGTTTCCTCCCCTATATGTGCCTAAACACTAAAAAAAAAAATTCTTCATTAGCGGTTCACATTTTTAACCATCTACCCCAAACCTTCTGAAATTAATGCATTACTGTGTATTCAACCAGGGCTTTCCAAGCAACAAAATCCAGGCCTGTTTTTGCCATCCATTTCCAGGCAATCATGACCTTTGCCAGTGCACACATGTTTGTAATGTAAGCCCTATCCTCTCGACTCGAAATATATTCAAAAGACAGCATTTGGAGGTTAGGGTAGATTCCTCCAGCCCTGCGTTGACTAAGATTGATTTCACCCCATCCCAAAAATTCTGAATCTCCTGGCATTCCCACACCAAATCAAAAAAATGTACCTGGTCTCGCTTCGCATTTTGGGCATTTGTCTGAGGTCTTCCCTCCGAATTTCATTAGTTTCCCCATAGTCATATATGGTCTGTGCAAAATGTATAGCTGTATTTGTTGTACTTGAGTTTGTTGCTTTTTGGACTGATGATACTGCCCCTTTCCAGTCTTCCTCTTCAATTAGCCCAATATCACTCTCCCATTTCTCCTTTAGGCTGTTTAATACATCTTCCTCTTTAGCTTGTAACAGTATGTTACATATTTTTTAGATACTTTTGGGCATAGTACTATCTATTAAAGCTTTTTTAATTGGCGAGATTCCAAATTCTGGGGGTTCCCCCTTAAATTGCATATACAATGCGTTTCTTAATTGTGTATATCTAAAGAGGTAAGATGAAGGTAGGGAGTATTCCTCCCTTAGTTGGCTGAAGGATTTTAGTTCTTTACCTCGGTTTATTGAGTTGTAATTTTATATGGACCCCATATCTTCTTTACCTGAAGATCTTTCAGTTCTACCATCCTTCTTATATCATTCAATGGGTGATCTATCGCTATTGCTTGAAACTTTGTCAGTTTATTAACTTCTCTCCAGATTCTTATTGCTTTAATTTCCATAGAGGGATCCCCTTACACATATGTCCCTTTATTAATTTTTGTAGAGGTGTACAATCTTTTTCCTTCTGCATTATCAATTCAACTATCCCTTCATTGCCTTTGGCTCCATCCATCCATTCAACCAGAGATAATATTTGTCCCGCAAAGTAGTATAGTCTAAGATCTGGTAATGCCATCCCGCCATCACCCCTTTTCCTCATTAAAGTCTGCAGTCGAACCCAAGACTCTGTTCTTGGTCGTCTCCTTTTCTCACTCTATACGTCATCTCTAGATGAGCTTATTCGCTCAATTGACTTCCAATATCACCTCTATGCTGATGATACTCAAATCTACCTCTCCTCTCCTGACCTCTCTTCTGATCTCCTCACTCGTATTTCCAACTGCTATCTCTTCTCTCTAAAATAAACATGTTTAAGACTGAGCTGAACAACTTCCCGCCCTCCCACATAACTTCACCCTCCACAATGTCACTTTCTATTGATAAAACAACTATCGCAACAAGTACGCTGCCTTGGCATTATTCTTGATTCCTTTCTCTCCTTTAAACCACAAATTCAGCATCTCTCTCAGGGCCTTATTCTAGTTCACTCTTAGAGGCAAATTCCTTCTCAGATGGACAAAACCATGTGCAATGAGTTATTTTGTTTCTGTGCAGGGAAAAATACTGAATGCTTTATTTTTACACTGCAATATAGATCTCACTTTGAAGAAAAA
This sequence comes from Crinia signifera, assembly GCF_055691185.1. Lineage (NCBI taxonomy): Eukaryota > Metazoa > Chordata > Amphibia > Anura > Myobatrachidae > Crinia > Crinia signifera. Next base: position 232,350,936 of record NC_139217.1, on the reverse strand, counting down.
CTCCACCCAAATCTAACTCTCTCTGCTCTGTTATATCTGCCCCACCTGCAGTGCACATGGTTTTGTCCATTTGAGAAGGAATTTGCCTCTAAGAGTGAACTAGAATAAGGCCCTAAGGCCTGTCGTTTTCACCTCAAAAAATATTTCCAGGACCAGACCCTATCTCACCCAAGATGCTACAAAGACCGTCATCCAGTCACTAGTCGTATCCAAATTGGACTACTGTAAAACACCTCTCTTCGCTCCAATCTATCCTCAATGCTGCTGCCCGTCTTATCTTCCTCTCCAAACATACTATGTCCACCTCCCCTCTCTTACAAGCCCTACACTGGCTCCCCTTTCCCTTCAGAATACAATTCAAGCTCCTCACACTCACTTACAAAGCCATTACCCATTCCTTTCCCACTTACATATATTACCTCTCACTCGCCCTCTTCGCTCCACAAATGCACATCTCCTCTCCTGCAAACTGGTTACTTCCTCTCATTCCCGCTTCCAAGATTTTGGTAGTTGTGCTCCGTATCTGTGGAATTTTCTACCACTTCCTATCAGACATCCCACCTCCCTACAAAACATTAAACGGGCTCTCAAGACCCACTTCTTCATTAAATCTAACCAGCTCTCATCCTATCCTTCAGCTTATGCTCAATTTTATCCCTGTTGTTTCACCCCAGTTTGTCTGCCCCGCCCCCTCCCCTTTAGAATGTAAGCTCTAATGAGCAGGGCCCTCTCCTCATGTGCTGTTCTTAGAATATACTGTATGTTTGCCACTGTTATAATTGCCTCAGTGTCCACTGCTGCAACTGTCTTTTATTTACCATGTACTTGTCCTAATTTGCATTTATACTGTAAATCACTATTTTTTTTTTTGCTCATCTATGTATTGTTAGGCACTGCGGAACCCTTGTGGGGTCATATAAATAAACAATAATAATAATAATAATAATAATAATAATAATAATAATAATGACTGAATGTTGATATCGGTTAGGTCAACAGGGTCATTAGGTTGACACGAGCATTAGGTCGACATGGGGGTTTTCACTTTTTTTACCTGAATGTCGACACAATTGACATGGACACTAATAAAGTGCACTTTGTCCCCTCACATGGCTCGCTGTTTTATTCTCCCACCATGCCGTAGTGGATGTTAGGGCTTGAAATACCACCTGTCGGCACATGTCAGCAGAAAAAAAAAAAGCTCCATGTCGACCTTTTGACCTTTGACTGTCGACCTTCCACATGGCGACCTAATGCTAATGTCCCTGTTGACCTAACCCATGTTGACCTTCAGTCATGTCAACCTTCATACATGTTGCCCTTCAGTCATGTCAGCCCTCATGCATGTTGACCTTCAGTGGTCTACCTAATGCTTGTCGACCTAGTGACTGTATCCCGTACAATACGACACAAGCAAAAGGTTGACATGGAAAAGGTAGACATGATTTTTTCGTGTTTCTGTCAATGTTGACTTTCTGCCTCTTCACCAATAGGGGTTGACCTTTTCACAGTCGACCTAGACACTGTTGACCTATTGACCCATACCAGGGGCTCTAACAGAAGCCTGTCCCTGTTATGTACCCAGTGTGCTGCTGGGGCTCCTGCACATCCATGGCACCATGAAAACCTCTTGAGAAACCCTCTCCCAGTTAAGACTGCAATAAACTACAGTGGGCTATATTCTGTGGTGGCCAATCTCCAGAATGCTTTGTATTACAGAAGCTGACATTTCTGGCTGTAAATCATAGAAACCTATGGGCATGGCCAAATTAACTCATGGGCAATAGGGCAGCTGTCCTGGGGCAAACATGGCCAGGAGATAAAATGGCTGTGTGAGCACTGCTGCGCATTTGTGGCTGATACAGATACTCCAATGGGCCTTGTGAGAATGAAGGCTGAGCTGTGAGCTGTCTCTCACAACTCCACACTCCTCATGCTTCCTGCAGCACTGTGCAGCTTGGGAACTGCATGGGCAATGGTGGTAACAGTGGCTCCAGTCCCACTTCACTTGAATTTAGCATGTATCATCAAGTTGAAAGTGCATCTCAACAGTGCTCTAAAGGCCCCCATACACTATGCGATTTGGTCCTGATTTCACCCATTTCAGATGGATCGGGCAGTGAAATCGGGCCAAATCACATACACCCAATCCGACCTGATGCGCGGTCCCGTGTGCATCGAATCGGAGTCGGGAGGTCGGACTGGCTGCACATAAGATTTACTAAATCTTATGTGCAGCCGGGCAGGGGACGCTGGAGCAGGGAGCTGTGCTCTGGGAAGGTGGAGGGAGCAGGGTGGAGGGAACGCTGCGGGGAGGATGGCGGGGGATGCTGCTAGTAGAGCAGAGGCAGCGGACGCTGCTGGGGACAGTAACAGAGGCGGCAGTAACGGAGAGCAGGGCAGGGGGAGACAGGAGCTGTAAGTGCTGGAAAAAAAAAGCCCATACAATGAATGGGCAGCCTGTGATTGGCTGAGCGCTCTCTTAGCCAGTCAGCAATTGGCTGAGAGAGTGCTCAGAGCATGTTGTGCAGTATACAGCATACTGTTACTGCATGGTTAATTTTGTCCAGCCTCATTTTGATGGGTCAGTGGAAGATCCTGAACCAGTTGCTGAGAATACCAAATGAATTCTCAACAACCCAATGGGCCCTAGAAAGGTGGTTATTGAATATGCGTCTCTCGTGGTTCAGGACTCTTTGTAGAGCTTCATTATGTGTTCATGCAGTGAAGGCCTGCCACAAATATAAATCCCAGGCCATTCTATGTCTGCTTAACAGGCGGCAGATGAATGGAGTTGTTGGTGGGTCTATCATAGAACCTGGTATTCCTTAATGACCCATCATCTGAGCATCGGCCTTTTTCCCAACCACCATGAAAACAATACTAGAGTAGCTCTTATAATTAAAATAGTCTGAGCCAGGGCCGGTGCAAGGGTCCATGGCACCCTAGGCAAAACCTCTGCCAGCCGCCCCCCCCCCAATTATTTATTTATTCCGGAAGGTGGGGGGGGGTTTCGCGCGCACACGCGCACACACATTTTAACCCACTCCCCCAGGCAGTTAACCCCTTGAGTGGTGAGTTTTGCTGGGGCAGGACAAACCTACCAGGGCAGGTTTGTCCTGCCCCAGCAAAACCCACCACAGGAATTTGTAGGCTTCCCCCCTCACCTCTGCTCCGGCGTTAGTACGCCGGAGCTTCCATGCCGCCGCTGCGCTGTCCCCCTTGCCTTTGCCGGCGCCTGTCACTTTCAGCAGTGACGTCGGCTGCAGGCTGGGGGATGATTGCGGTGGCTCGGAAGGACTCGGGTGCCTGAGCGCTCCCGAGTCCCCCCGAGCTGCGCCGACCATCCCCGAGCCTGCCGCCGACGTCACTGTAATATGAGTGACAGGCGGCTAGCGGGACGGGCGGCTAGCGGGGCGGGCGGCAGGGGATCGCCAGACAAAAAGGTGATGGCGAGGACGGGGAGGGGACGGAGACAAGGTTTGTGGCGGGGGGTGGGAACTAGAGGTGCTGCGCCAGTGGTGCACACCTGGACACCACTGGCGCACACCTAGTGTATGAAGGTTAAGTGGCGCCCTCCAGCGGCCAGCGCCCTAGGCAGCTGCCTAATGCTGCCTAGTGGTAGCTCCGGCCCTGGTCTGAGCAGCTGTTGGTGGGTTTGGTGATGTGCACATGTTTCCCGTCTATGGCACTGCCATAGTTTGTGAAATTCCAGTGACGGTCCAATTCCTCTGCAATGACTTGTAGAGAACTGTAAATAAAAGAGAAAATGTTGTAAATGTAATTTTTCCACTACAGTCACAAAACTTCCTACAGACACCTGAAGAACATAACCATACCCCTGACCTTCAAGACACATCAGTCGAGGAATCAAGATCTCCACTACAACAAGGCATAAGAAGGAAGCTACGGCAAACCTGCTACTAGGCACATTCACAACTGCTCCAGATACCGAATGAATTTGATGACTTTGAGTTGTATGTTGTCAAAACCATGCATACATTTTCCCAACAACAGCAAGTAGAGTGCCAGCACCTGGTGTCAATAGTGACACAGAATGGAACGTTCATTGGCCACAACCTCAAGCAACTGCTCCTCGTGTCCCTTTTATCTACAGCTCACCACCCTCCACCTACCCTTCCATCAGTACCCATCCTCATCAGCAGCCCACCTACCAATCTGGTTATGCACAATCACCCGCCTCCACTTACCAAACTCCTCCTCAGACCACTCCTCAAAACAACCACCCTGTCCATTACCGTCAACCCCCACCCCCATCCACCCACCCTTTCACCACTCTGCAGTCTCCTCCTCAATTCCAATCTCGTCCCTGATTCAGCTACCCTTCCCAAGCCAGCCACACATCCACCGTCCCCTCCGCAAATTATACTTCTATAATTATAATTATATTATAAAGTCTGTCACACTGCACCAGATAGTAAAAAGCCCTATTTAAAGTTACATTATTGTAAAGATTGTAAAAGTTTGGCCAAGATGGCCATATATTTTACAAAAGGAAATTTATTTTAAGATATCTATTATTTGGTTCACAAATGTATGCATTCCCTGATATATTACAGCAGATGTGCTGCATTCTGCTACTATGATGTTGAGTGTCCCAGCTACCAGGGGCACAATGCACACATGCAGTGAGGGACAGGTTGATGGTATTGGGGACCCATGCTAGAGTACAGGACTTTGCCCGTGCTGCACCCCTTCAGTGGAACGCACTCCCTCGCTCCATTAGACTCTCCCCGACCTTGCAAAGCTTCAAACGGGCACTGAAAACTCACCTATTCATCAAAGCGTACCCTTCCACTGCATAAACCAGCTGGTTCTCCGACCCCTTGCCTGTTTACATCCTGCTATCTAACCACCACCCCCTCGCTTGCTCCTCTTGTAATCTGTCTGTCTCCCCTTCCTACTAGATTGTAAGCTCCTCCGAGTAGGGCCCTCTTCCCTCCTGTTGTCAAAGCCCACTTCTCTTCACATTTCACTCACAGCTCTCCTTTACTCCAACACTCAGTGACCATCTTCATACTCATCTCCATCATTGGCCTCAATGATGTTGATTGGGTCCTCACTACTTACATTTAAGCTGTAATGTGTATTGAACTGTGGTGCTCTTTATTTGTACTGTATTTTTGTTATTTATTCAATGTTATGCCAAGTTTTGTCTCCCTGTATTGTTCCTTTGCACGGCGCTGCGAAACACTTGTGGCGCCTTATAAATAAAATTATAATAATAATAATAATAATAATAATCTTCCTACCCCAAGCTGTATGTGTGCATTGCATCCCTGAAAGCAGCGACATTCAACACCATAGCAGCAGAATGCACCACATCTGTTGGTATTTGAATTGCTGTTGCACATTGTATATGTATATTGCAATAGTTCTTCTGCACTGTGATATATGGCATTTCAGTGTCATCGCTTTCAGGTGGACAATGCACACATGCAGCAAGGAACAAGCTGATGGTTTCGGGGACCCATCTTACTCTCCCAAGCTGCATGTGTGGATTGCGCCCCTGAGAGCAAAGTCACTCCAAAAACATCATAGTAGTACACCAGTTTTACAAGGAAAATTTTAATTTAAAGATACATTACTGTAAAGTTTATAGTGTTTGAAAAAGTTTGGCTGTGTTGATCACATATTTTGATAAAAAGTATTCTTTGAGATATATTTATGATATTTTATATGGTTCACAAATGAATGCTCTCATATATTGGGCAGTACGGATGGTGTAATGGTTAGCATTACTGATCCCCGCCATGGCTCTAACTGTGCAGAGTTTGTATATTCTCCGTGGGTTTCCTCCGGGTACTCCGGTTTCCTCCCACAATCCAAAAATATACTGCTTGGCTAATTGGCTGCAAACAAAATTAACCCTATAATGTCTGTGTGTGCGTGTACATGTGGTAGGGAATATAGATTGTAAGCTCCACTGGGGCAGGGACTGATGAATGTTCAACTATACTCTGTAAAGCGCTGCGGAATATGTGCGCGCTATGTAAGAAACTGTTAATAAATAAATAATAAATATATTGCAGCAGATGTGGTGCATTCTACTACTATAGCAGAATGCTATTTTATTTTAAGATATTTATTCTATGGGGGATGCAATGCTGCCCAATGCATCAATATCAGACAGCATATCAGTGGGTCACTGGGATATAGTCATTCTGAGATGGCGGTAGCCCTTTGTAGCCTGTGGGCTATGGACCGCACTTTCAGCAGGGCAGTGCAGTCAGCACTGACAGAGCATGCGCAGACTCACATTTGGGAGAAAGGATCACATATTGCAATGCAATCCTGGGTGGTCAATGCCACCATTGCATTGCATATGGGATCCTATATTAAATGCTAATTGCATGCCTCCTAAACAATCTGATTTCAGCACCAGTGTGTGTGGATTGTCTCTGCCATACCCTAGTGAGCAGCATTACAATTTCATGAAGTTGGTAGGTATTTCCAATACTGCACACAGCAAGCAGAGGCTATAAACTGGTGTTTTATAGGTCTGGATGATGACCTAGCACTTAGAACACAGAGCACAGAAATACTGCATGCCTGCCACAGCAATTCCCATGTGTTCCCATTTAAAGTTGACTAATATTGTAAATGTTTTTAACTTATTTATGTAAGACAAGTTGTGTTGCCTTACATGAAGACATTTGAGAAACCTCTGAAGCTTTGTACACCCATTTCATTTTTACCTCTGTGTGTTTGTTTAGTACAGATAATTGCATACTACACTATAATTAAACCACAGAAATCTTTCAGGCAGCCATAGAAAGTTAGAGTACTAGAGGCCTGATTCAGACCTGTTTGCTAGGCTGTGCATGTTGGCAGCCTAGCGAACAGGTAAATGCTGCCCTTCCACCAGCCGACCAAAAGCGTGAATCCCCTCGCTAACATGCGCCAAGTGTAGACCCAGCCAGTGGCTCCCCCGAGCAGTAGACCCGGCCAGTGGAGGAGCCGAGCAGTAGACTCAGCCAGCTGAGGCAGTGAGCAGGAGGCTGTGCAGACAGCGAGACCCAGCCAGTGGCTAGGGGTGGGCCGGGCCGGGAGGCAGGGTGCCATGTGCCCCCGGGCCGCTCAATCGATGTGTATGCGGGCCGCCTCGAGGACATGTCTAGTGCAGGAGGCTGCTAGAGAGAGTGGGGTTGTGGACTCTCTGTGCGTTCCAACTTCCTCCTACTTCCCCTTGCTGCAGCCCGCCTCGGTGTCAGGCATCAGACCAGAGCAGTAGCTAGGTGACATGGCGCCCGAAGCAACGGTATGTTTCGGCGCCCACCCCCCTCCATTTTTCCTTCTTATCGTAATGCTCCTTACAAATTATGCCCCACACCATAATGCCTAGTGGACATTTTGCAAAACACCCTAATGCTTTAATAACTTTATGCCACACACGCTAATGACCAAACACATAATGCCCTCTATAGTTCTGCTTACCTACATGATGGTTGTTAGGGGTTCCATGCTCGTTGCTAGGGGTTGTTTAGGGGCTATGTTGGAAGGGGGATTATATGTTTGCTGCTAGGGGGGATTACATGCTTGTTGCCATAGGGGTTCTTTTGAATGGCTTATGGCTCATTAATTATACCCGACGCCGGGTGACTCCTGTGCTGCCACTGTGCCTGTGACTGAGGAGGTTATTCTGGTTGGTGCGGTCCTTTCCGAATTCTTTCGGAGCTGACCGAACGCCACGCTGTGCGGACATTGTAAGAACAAATGCCCACAGGTCCTCCACATTCGGATGGACTCACTCTCTAAGAAGAGGGTGTGTTTTCGCACAACATCCAAACCGTGCATGTGCGGTGGCCACACAAAGATTCTGCACGGTCTTACAGCGTCAGAACGGACGGGAAGCTGCCCGTACGCACCGATGCGGGGTATGTCCGCAAAACTCACGACTGTTATCTGAAGTCATACATCTGACACATGACACACTTATGCAATTAGCCAACCTCATAAAAAATGGATTGTTTGTAATTGTCATCAATTAAATCCTAATTGATACTTAAACACATTACTACCACTTTACATTTCCTGAATGTAAAAGTGACATGTAAAATTATATTATTGGTACCAATTTCTGACCATTGCTTGCAGTATAAATGTGGGTAAAATAGCAAACATGCAGTGCTGTTTTCAGCTTATATTTGTGTATTTACTAATGGTCCATTTAGGCAGCAATGCTTCCAATTGAAGCAATGAAAAGAGTGTAATTAATGACTAATGAGTTGAGGAGTGGATTGTATTGTGTTCAGCTGACAGTGCTTCAGGTGCGGGCGTACTAATTGGACGAACCGAATGCCTAGCACATGAACAAGTGGTCTCCGCAAAGTGAAACTTGCTTATGAAGTCCGCATATTTCATGCGTGTTGCTTCGTTTGCAGTCGGTGTGCTGTCCAAATGCACGCCTACCAGAGTTAGTGCACTCCCTCGCGTACGCCCATATTTACGCCCAATTTTTCCCACTTTGAAACCACGCCCTTGTGTAGGTCCGAATGACGCCCATATTACGCCCATATTTCCCGAGTCAATGCGGTGCACATTTGTGGAGGTATTACTGAGAACAAGTACGGAGACCATGCGTGGCACATGCGCATAGCGTTGCCTACGCATGCGCAGACGGATAAAAAAGCGCCCTCCAAAAGAATTCGGAACGGACCGCACTGAACAGAATAAGGCCCTGAGTGACTATATATATATATAATTATATATATATATATATATATATATATATATATATATATATATATATATATATATATATATATAGTAAAAAGGGACAAGGCTTCCTACCCGTGTCCACACAGACTGAAGGCAGGCAGTGGCAGGAGGTATAGGGAGTGGAAAAGAGATAGGGCTGCTGGACAGTGTGTGGATGTCAGAGGGGAAGAGTGGGCGGGGGTGGTGCTGGCAGTGGAAGAGAGAGAAGGAGATGCTTTTCAAGCTGCCATTGCTGCTGTGCTGTAATACAGATACATTGACAGGCGCAGCCAGGGGCGTAAATAGAACTTTGTGTGCCCCATAACAACATTTTTAAGCCCCCCCCACGACATTAAATGCTGGTCCGAAATGCATATATACATTCATACATATACACATGGGATGAAGTCAGCATCCCGGCGGTCAGGATGCTGGAGTTCAGGCTGCAAGGCGGAGGGGGTTAGGTGCAAGCTGGTTAGGGTTAGGCCTCAGCATGGAGGGTTAGGTCAGGCTGTGTGGGAGGGGCTTAGGTGGCGGGCAGGGAGAGTAAGAGTGGGGCAGGGTAAGTATACTAAACTGATAGATATTCATAGATACATACACTGCCTCTAAAAATACAAACATACACACACTGCTGCTTTCATCTATACATTGGTTCCATACAAATATCCTGTACATCCCACCCCACATCATCCCACACCTGCCGCGTGTCACATTGAGACGTTGCTCTCCCTGCTTGCATGAAGGGGAGAAGGAGAGGCAACGTCCTGTTGATGCCGCCGGCGCCTGATAGCTCAAACTGCTGTCGGCAGGGGTGGGAGAAGAGGCAGGCAGCTGCATGTTGTATCCAGCGGGGAGCGGCTGCTGTCTCTTGATTTGCGCCGCCCGCTGGTCTAGGAGGAGAAGAAGAGGCAGTGTCCCCTTGCTCTTGCTGCCTCCTCCAGTCCCGGATTAGAGCTGCTGTCGGCGGTGGTGGGAGGAGAGGCAGGCAGGAGGTCCGTCAGTAGGCTATGCATGTCCGTGGTTGCTGCTGGCACAACAGTACTGGCAGCTTGAAAAGCATCTCCTCTCTTTTCCACTGCTGGCACCACCCCTGCCCACTCTTCCCCTCTGCCATCCGCGGGCGGCTTCCGGAGGGTGGACCAGTGGGCAAGGAGTGTGGTGCCAGGTGCCAGGCGCCCTGCTAATCTTCGCCGCCCGGAACTCACGCTCCGCCGGCTCCACCCCTGCATCAGACTCAAGATCAGGTAAGAGGGACTCCCGTTATTATTCTGGGGGGCGCAGCCTGTAGGATCCTGTTATACAGGGGGCGCAGCCTGTGGGGTCCCGTTATTATACAGGAGGGAGCAGCCTGTGGGATCCTGTTATACAGGGAGAGCAGCCTTTGGGGTCCTGTTATTATTATTATCATTATATAGGGGGAACAACCTGTTGTGTTGTGCTGTTATTATAAAAGGGAGCAGCCTGTGGGATCCAGTTATTATTATTATACAGGGGAGCAGCCTGTGGGGTCCCATTATTATACAGGGGGGGAGCAGCCTGTGGGGTCCTGTTATACAGGGGGAGCAGCCTTCAGGGTTCTGTTATTATTATACAGGGGGAGCAACCTGTTGTGTGGTGCTGTTATTATAAAAGGGAGCAGCCTGTGGGGTCCAGTTTTTATTATTATACAGGGGGAGCAGCCTGTTGTGTCCTGTTATTATACAGGGGAGCAGCCGGTTGTGTCCTGTTATTATATAGGGGAGCAGCCACTGGGGTCAGTTATTATTACACTTATGCAGGGGGAGTAGTCTGTGGGGTCCTGTTATTATACAGGGGAAGCAGCCTGTGGTGTCCTGTTATACAGGGAGAGCAACCTCTGGGGGTCCAGTTGTTGTTATTATTATTATTATTATTATACAGGGGGAGCAGTCTGTGGGGTCCTGTTATTATACAGAGGGAGCAGCCTGTGGGGTCCTGTTATTATACAGGGGGAGCAGCCTGTGGTGTCCTGTTATACAGGGAGAGCAACCTGTGGGGGTCCAGTTGTTATTATTAGTATTATTATTATTATTATTATACAGGGGGAGCAGTCTATGGGGTCCTGTTATTATACAGAGGAAGCAGCCTGTGGGGTCCTGTTATTACAGGGTTGCCGACCCTCCTGGAATTTGCGGGAGTCTCCCGAAAATCGGGTCCTTCCTCCCGGCCCCCGGAAGGGTGGGCAACCCTCCCGGAATCAGGGGGACCCCCACTGAGCCCCCCGATCGCGGCATTTATATGCCGCAATCCGCGGGTCTCAGGGGAGGGGGCGGAGCTAAAACGGCACAATTGTGTCGTTTTAGCCCCGCCCCCTCCATGGATATCAGTTATTTAGACTATTTCCTGTAATGGGGGCGGGGCTTAATGACATCACGGTTAAGCCCCGCCCCCAAAAATCGTAATGAAAGATTCCTCTCCGGGCTTCTCCCGGAGAGGATTTTTTGAAAGTCGGCAACCCTGTGTTATTATACAGGGGGAGCAGCCTGTGGTGTCCTGTTATACAGGGAGAGCAGCCTGTTGGGGTCCAGTTGTTGTTGTTATTATTATTATTATTATTATTATTATTATTATTATTATTATTATTATTAATATAATAATACAGGGGGTGCAGTCTGTGGGTCCTGTTATTATACAGAGGGAGCAGCCTGTGGGGTCCTGTTATTATACAGAGGGAGAAGCCTGTGGGGTCCTGTTATTATACAGGTGGAGCAGCCTGTGGTGTCCTGCTATACAGGGAGAGCAACCTCTGGGGGTCCAGTTGTTGTTATTATTATTATTATTATTATTATTATACAGAGGGAGCAGTCTGTGGGGTCCTGTTACACAGGAAGAGCAGCCTTTGGGGGTCCAGTTGTTGTTATTATTATTATTATTATTATAATACAGGGGGAGCAGCCTGTGGGGTCCTGCTATTATACAGGGGAGCAGCCTGCAGCCTGTGGGGTCCTGTTATTATACAGGGGAACAGCCTGTGGGGTCCTGTTATTATACAGGGGAGCAGCCTGTGTGGTCCTGTTATTATACAGGGGGAGCAGCCTGTGGGGTCCTGTTATTATTATAAGACAGGGGGAGCAGCCCGTTGTGTCCTATTATACAGGGGGAGCAGCCTGTGGTGTACTTTTATTATACAGGGGGAGCAGCCTGTGGGGGTCCTATTATTATACAGAGGGAGCAGCCTGTTGTGTCCTGTTATTATACAGGGGAACAGCCTGTGGGGTCCTGTTATTATACAGGGGAGCAGCCTGTGTGGTCCTGTTATTATACAGGGGAGCAGCCTGTGGGGTCCTGTTATTATACTGGGGGAGCAGCCTGTGGGGTCCTGTTATTATACAGGGGAACAGCCTGTGGGGTCCTGTTATTATACAGGGGAGCAGCCTGTGTGGTCCTGTTATTATACAGGGGGAGCAGCCTGTGGGGTCCTGTTATTATTATAAGACAGGGGGAGCAGCCCGTTGTGTCCTATTATACAGGGGGAGCAGCCTGTGGTGTACTTTTATTATACAGGGGAACAGCCTGTGGGGTCCTGTTATTATACAGGGGAGCAGCCTGTGTGGTCCTGTTATTATACAGGGGGAGCAGCCTGTGGGGTCCTGTTATTATTATAAGACAGGGGGAGCAGCCCGTTGTGTCCTATTATACAGGGGGAGCAGTCTGTGGTGTACTTTTATTATACAGGGGGAGCAGCCTGTGGGGGTCCTATTATTATACAGGGGGAGCAGCCTGTTGTGCCCTGTTATTATACAGGGGAGCAACGTGTGGGGGTCCAGTTGTTGTTGTTATTATTATTATTACGATTATTATTATACAGGGGGTGCAGCCTGTGGGGTCCTGTTATTATACAGGGGAGCAGCCTGTGGGGTCCTGTTATTATACTGGGGGAGCAGCCTGTGGGGTCCTGTTATTATACAGGGGAACAGCCTGTGGGGTCCTGTTATTATACAGGGGAGCAGCCTGTGTGGTCCTGTTATTATACAGGGGGAGCAGCCTGTGGGGTCCTGTTATTATTATAAGACAGGGGGAGCAGCCCGTTGTGTCCTATTATACAGGGGGAGCAGCCTGTGGTGTACTTTTATTATACAGGGGGAGCAGCCTGTGGGGGTCCTATTATTATACAGGGGGAGCAGCCTGTTGTGTCCTGTTATTATACAGGGGAGCAACGTGTGGGGGTCCAGTTGTTGTTGTTATTATTATTATTATTATTATTATTAAACAGGGGGTGCAGCCTGTGTGGTCCTGTTATTATACAGGGGAGCAGCCTGTGGGGTCCTGTTATTATACAGGGGAACAGCCTGTGGGGTCCTGTTATTTTACTGGAGGACCAACCTGTGGGGTCCTGTTATTATACAGGGGAACATCCTGTGGGGTCCTGTTATTATACTGGAGGAGCAGCCTGTGGGGTCCTGTTATTATACTGGGGGAGCAGCCTGTGGAGGTCCTATTATTATACAGGGGGAGCAGCCTGTGGGATCCTATTATTATACAGGGGAGCAGCCTGTGGTGTCCTGTTATTATTATAAAAAATGGGGAATAGCCTCTGGTGTCCTGATATTATACTGGGAGAACAGCATGTGGGATCCTATTATTATACAGGGGAGCAGCCTGTGGTGTCCTACTTATGAGCCAGTGCTCTGGACTTTCCCCCCAGACTAAAAGTTGCCATCCAGCCCCTGCTAGTGGCTACAAAAAGCGGGAAACTGTGCAGAAATTGAGACCTGACCAGTGGCTCCGTAGAGCGGGAGACTGCGCCAAATGGGAAGTGGCTGCACCAAGCAGGTCTCAGAGACCAGGCGACCAGAGCCGCTGACCAGACCCGGAGCCAGTGAAAGGGGGGGAGGGGGCATTATGGCACAAAGTTATTTATGTAAAACCCCTCTTCTCCCTCCTCTAAGCCCTACCCTTCACTCCTCCTACACATCACTGCTTGCACTGGGGTGAAGGGGAACAGAGCGATGTATATATTGTCACCTGTACTGGGAGGGGAGGAAGTAGATCAGCAGAGACAAAGTAATATCCTTTCAAACTCTGCTCCCCCTCCTCCCACCCCTCACTCACTCCCTACCCACCAAAACTCCATCACCCCATATCTCTCCCTGCCCCTCTCCACCATGCCCTCTCTCTCTCTTAATTTTCTTCCCCCTACCCCATCTCTTTTTATCATGTAAAAAGGGGCCCATTTATCATGTAATATTTGCTGCTATACACAGAATACACAGGGACCAAAGTACCACCGGCACGTATGTAGAAGGCATAGCAGCAGGTATCTCCGATATCTGCTGTGTTCCCTCCTTTGCCACCCATAGGCTACACACTGCACTGCCCGGCCAGCACTGCAGTCAGCAGAGGTTCAGCGATAACTGCGCATACCACCCAGCTGAGCGCATCGCAAGGATGAGATCCTTTCGGACCTCCTGTCTTGGACCTCCTGACTTGTGCACGAACATACATCCCGCTGATAGGATCGCGTATTATAATGCGTATTATGCAATCCTGGGTAGTAAGATTCTGCCAAAATAGCATGTATATGCTATCCTTGGTCAATGGGCCACTTATCCTTTGTCCTCTTTATCTCTCCCACCTCTCTCTTCTACCTGCCCCCTCTTTCTCTCAACACTCACTCTCCCTCCATGTTACCTCTATTTATCTCCCTCTCTGTCCCTAGTCTCTCTTTCCTCCCCACCTTTTTCCCCATGCTTCCCCTCTTTGACAGTCTTGCCCTCTTCTCATCCCATCTCTCCTTTCTCTCCCATTCTCTTGCTCCCCTCTTTTTCTCTCCCTTCCTCCCTGACATTACCTCTAACTCCTGCTTGCACTGTTCCCTTTCTCTCTCGTGCACCTCTCTTACTTATTCCCTCTTTTTTATGAAGCCCTCTCTCTCACTCCTCTCTCTTTTTTGCTTTCTTTCTCTTTTTTTTGCTGGTCCCTGTCACGGGGTCGTCACATGCGCAGTAGCTTCTTCAGTACTGCACATGTGCTGGCCCCCAGCCCCCCAAAAGCATATTCTGGGTCCTGGATCCAGCGCATCCACAGTATCGTTCTCGTTAAGAGATGTGCAGGCTCTGATTTACTCTGATTTCAAAGCAGGATCTTATTGGCTATCCCAAATCACATGACAGTTGTTGACAGTTGATAGCCAATAAAATCCTGCTTTGAAATCAGAGTAAATCAGAGCCTGCACATCTCTAGTTCTCGTACAGTATTGTTCAGTTTTTATGGGATAACGTTCAGCAGCCCATGTAGAGGCATCCCGGAGGGAGGGAACACCTCCCAATGGGATTGCCTTGGATGACTGGCAGGTCTGACTTCCAATAGGAAGTCACTGCCAGTCATAGTGAAGCCAGTGCAGTCTCACAGACTGCCTCTGCGTTCACTTAGGCAGGGAACAGTGGCAGATTTTACCTTGGAGGGCTGCAGCCCATAGTTAAAAACCTGCTCTGCTCTCCACATACATTTGATAATATTCAGGCACATGTGCGTAGTCCTATTCTCTTCTCCATACAATATTTTCCTAGTAGTACCTCTGGTGTAAATGTCAGTTGTAGCTGGAGAAAGGGTCATTTTAAGATTAGTGATATTTATAAAATCACATCCCTAACACCAGAAATAGTGTAAATTTCTCATCATTTCACATATTTAACAGAGGATATAACTTCTGTGGGTAAAGGTGCCCACACACGCACCGATCCCGGCGGTGCGATGCTATGCGATGGGGTGCGCGCTCCCGCGGCACCTCATCGCACAGTACAAAAAGTATGTGCTGCACATACTTTTTGTACTAGCTTTTTATCGCATAGCATCGCATAGCATGCACAAGGCATACGATGCGATGCTATGTGTGCTAGTTAAGCACAGAACGCACGCCGGGATCGATGCGTCTGTGGGCACCTTAAGGCTAAAATGAGCGCATACACGGTCTTCTGATTGCATATGAGCAGTAGTTCCCTACAGTTTCCTGCATCAAGTTTGGGGGACGTGCTTCTTTTCAGCTGCACTGTAATGGCAAGCATACTTTACAAATCAGAGCTAAAAATGTGGTTTCAGGGAATATCATTTATAAATTGTACATACTGTAGATACCATATTCAATTTATTCCCTGATTGTATTATAGAAAGCAGAATATATTGCACCAATAATACAATATAATAAGAGCAGTTTTTTTAGTGCTGTTTTTATGTTATTGCTCCAGAAAATAACGTCCATTACCCCAGGAAACTAAATTCAACTTAAATGACTAATGTAGCTAAAACACGAGGTGAAATGTGGAAGCTGAGGTTAAGTTTTTGGTATTCTTTTTGTGTGTATTATTTAGTATTTCCTGTTATGAGGTTGTACTGTGAGACACCTAACACTTTTTATGGTACTCTTTACTTAGAAGGGCGCCCATCATGGCCATCTCGGGCATTGAATGCACTAAAAAATCGGGTGCGATGCGACCGACGAGATGCCCGAGATTTCCCATAGGGAACAATGTTAAATGTCTCAATTGACCCGATTTTCCTGTTCAATGCCTCAATTGACCCAATTTTTCCATAGGAAACAATGTTAAATGGGCCACAGAGGCCAAATAGGCACCCTAAAGTGTATAAAAGCCACCCGAATTGTTAACGCCACCCCACGATCAACGTCAACCCGAAGCGTGGCGAGCGCAGCGAGCCCGCGAGGGGCGGCGGTACGCGTCCTACGATCTTTTCATACCCCCACTATCCACGTCGGCGTGGAGTTGAGAATAGAAAGTGTGGCGAGCGCAGCGAGCCACCGAGCCCGAAGCGTGGCGAGCGCAGCGAGCCCCGCGAGGGGACGCGGATACCTTCACAGGTATCCGCGTCCCCTCGCGGGCTTCACAGCTGTCCGCGTCCCCTCGCGGGGCTCGCTGCACTCGCCACACTTCTGGCTCGGTGGCTCGCTGCGCTCGCCACACTTTCTATTCTCAACTCCACGCCGACGTGGATAGTGGGGGTATGAAAAGGTCGTAGGACGCGTACCGCCGCCCCTCGCGGGCTCGCTGCGCTCGCTGCGCTCGCCACGCTTCGGGTTGACGTTGATCGTGGGGTGGCGTTAACAATTCGGGTGGCCATTATACACTTCAGGGTGCCTATTTGGCCTCTGTGGCCCATTTAACATTGTTTCCTATGGAAAAATCGGGTCAATTGAGGCATTGAACAGGAAAATTGGGTCAATTGAGACATTTAACATTGTTCCCTATGGGAAATCTCGGGCATCTCGTCGGTCGCATCGCACTCGATTTTTTAGTGCATTCAATGCCCGAGATGCCCGAGATTTTTTACTAACGATGCCCACGATCAAAATCGTGGGCGCCGTTCTAAGTAAAGAGTACCCTTTTTATGTATGTTCTATAATGCACAAAATAATTTGTGATCTGGAGAAAGTTTTGGAGTGCATCCTGACGCTGACAGTTATAACATAATTGTCACGATCCGGGTATTAAAGCAAACCATCTTACCGGCTAAGTGCCTGCGCAGGCTCAGCTTGCGTTACAAGTTCCGATACAGCCGGCATCCTGAGCGCAGTGCGCCTCCATGTCAGTCATCTGGCAATCCTCTCAGCTCTGCTGAGTCTGCGGCTGCGCGGTGCACCGCTCTCCTCACCCGCAGTAACAGTATCCTTTGCCCTGCAAGTTCCGTGACAGACGCCATTGCTCCCGGCCGGTGTTTACAAACATACTTTCCCGCCTTAGCCAGACATGGTGGCTGCCATGATGTTGTCAGTCACATGTCTGGTTCATCCAATCCGGCAATGAGTTGATCTCCCAGGTTACCTGCCCGGCCAATCCAGGCCAAGCCATGGGTATAAGTATCCTGGGAGCTCTCATCTCATTGCTAGTGCTTCATTTGTCATCCTGCTATGGTATTCTCTTCCTGTTGCAGTGTTCCATCCAGGTTGCTGTGTCCATCCAGGTTGCCGTGTCCATCCAGGCTCAACATCGCCTGTGTCCATCCAGGCTCACCATCGCCTGTGTCCATCCGGGCTCACCATCGCCTGTGATATCAGGGACACCATCGCCTGTGATATCGGGGTCACCATCGCCTGTGTCCAAGCCGGGTCTCCTGTCCTGTGCCATCCAGGTCCCCTGTGACGTCACCTGTGATTCCACCTGCCGCAGATCCACTTACCAGCTTCAGCCTAGCTCCGATGTTCCGCCATCGATCCTGACCGATACGCCGGTTATCCTCTGCTGTCTCCATCCGTTCCATCCGGATTCCACAGCTTCCATCACCTCCGCATCCCTGGTCCGATACTCCGGATATCATACTCCATCCGATGTTCCACCATGGAATCCATATTGGTGCAAGTAGTTCTGTTTCACGTTATCAGTGACTGTCATTTACCATTCCATCTGGTTACCAACTGCTTGTACCATCTTCCTTCCTATAAACCTGTTGTATTTTACCTGCTGCCTGATTCTTCCTCTGGGTGCACTGTCGTGCTCATATGCACAAGGGTCTCCTACAGCCTGCCCGGTTTCAATACCGATCTAGACCCCCACCAGAGGTCTTTGTCTCGCCGACTCAGACCCCTGGTGTGACAATAATTCATTTACAATCAAGTTTTATGTAAGCAAATTAATAATTCACTTACAGTATTATCGGGTTTTATGTTGTTTTCCATGTGATACAAATATAAAATACATAGTAACATAGGAACATGTGAGGTTGAAAAAAGACCACTCAGTTCAACCTGTTTCTAAAATTATGGTATAGTATTGTTCCTCCAGCATTCCCTAAGCCAGGGGCGCTTTAAAGGGGAGGAGACCTGTGTGCAGCCTCCTCCGACCGGGCCCCCTCCTCTCTGCTGGGAGCCGCCACCTAGCTCAGTAGAGTCTGAGCACTAGAGCACTCAGACTCTACCGCTGGAAAAATGGGCCATCAGCCATTTTTCCAGTGGTCCTGGCAGCCCTTGAATGGGTGCAGTGTGTGCCCTTGATGTATTTAGAGATATTAATCATGCTAGCCTGGCTAACCATTCCTCGTAGTCCAATGCCTCTAAAGCCTTAAACAATTTGGTTGCCAGTTCCATAATATCATTTTTAAGGTGTGGTGCCCAGAACTGGACACGGAATCTAGGTGAGGCCTTACTAATGCTTTATACAGGGGTAATATAATAGTGTCATCCAGGGGCCTAATTCAGAACAAATTGATAATTACAGAGTTCACAAATCCAGCGATTATCGACTGCTCATGCACACTGTATACATTGCACATGTGTGAGGGGAATTAGCAACTCAAAAAAGAAGATGGAATGCAAACCCAATGGAGCCATTGTTTCAATGAAAGGAAGCTTGTGTTTATGGGTAACATAGTAACATAGGCCCTTATTCTGATCGGTGCGGCCGGATCCGAATATGCGGCCAGCACCGTGCGTCCTAAACCCCGCCTTCCATACGGATCGCCAACTCCGTCCGTACGCGGTAAGAAGCTGTCCGAACGGACCGCACGTGTATATCTCATGAATACACCTCCTCCATCTCAGGGAACCTCCCCCATCATTCGATAGTCGCAGAACATCGAATGCAGGGCCGAGTGGTCCGCCAGCTCCCGCAACCTCAGACCACACGGGCATTTCTTCATGCAAAAGCAGGGATTTGGGCGGGCAGCTGACATCCGGCAATGTCATATGTCCGCCCCCTACACGTGCGTCACGGCCGCATTACCATACGTATGCCCAGCGTTTGCATGGGAACGCCCATGAAACGCGGGGTGTAAACATATGGTAATGAGCCCAAACAGCCCTTCACACCCCTCTCCACCCCCTGTTCGTAGTGTACACATTTCATGCGGAATGTGGCCGTGCGTCCCGCTCGCACATGCGCAGAGACGCCTCTGCACATGCGCAGACACAAAACATCGGCGGCACGAACGCATGCGGATATTACCGCACCAACCAGAATAAGGGCCATAGTATCAAAGTAATTAAGGCTGAAATAAAGACATTAGTTAGTCATTAGTAAGTCATATCTAAAGGATTCCCTTAGTGGCCAAAAATGCATCCAGTTTTGATTTAAATTCATTAACAGTAGTTGCTCTAATCACCCCCACCGGCAATTAGTTCCAGATTTTGACTGCTCTAATGGTGAACAATCCTCTTCTTAATTCAGTACAGAATTTATTTTCCTTGAGCCTCAGTACATGCCCTTGTGTGCTAAGTATAGGCCTGTTAGTGAACAAATCATCTCCCAGTTCCATATGATTCCCAATCCTGTATTTGAACATACCGTATATACTCGAGTATAAGCCGACCCGAATATAAGCCGAGGCACCTAATTTTACCACAAAAAACTGGGAAAACTTATTGACCCGAGTATAAGCCTAGGGTGGGAAATGCAGCAGCTACTGGTATATTTCCCTGTATAAAAATACCAGGACACAACAGACTGCTCCCCTTGCATAATAGCAGGACACCACAGGCTGCTCCCCCTGCCTAATAGCAGGACACCACAGGCTGCTCCCCCTGCCTAATAGCAGGACACCACAGGCTGCTCCCCCTGCCTAATAGCAGGACACCACAGGGGGCTCCCCCTGCCTCATAGCAGGACACCACAGGGGGCTCCCCCTGCCTAATAACAGGACACCACAGGGGGCTCCCCCTGCCTAATAACAGGACACCACAGGGGGCTCCCCCTGCCTAATAGCAGGACACCACAGGCTGCTACTCCTGCATAATGCATTACAGGCTGCTCAGGCTGGGGGACACCACAGGCTGATTCCTGTGCTGACAGCTGGGACACCACAGGTTGATACCCATGCAAGGGACACCACACACGGAGGGGGGAGGGAGCAGCCACCGCTTACCTCCTCCATCATCCGACTCCAGGGTGTTTAGGGTGCGCCGCTGACAGGCTCCACGGGGGGGGGGGGGGGGGGGGTACGCGGCCGCCGCCACTGCCCTGCCGTCCACTTCGCTGCCCGGCTCCACTTTGAAAAAAGGCGCGGCTACGGCAACATGGCCGCCGGCCTCCTGCACTGAGGACATGTATAGTGCAGGAGGCCGGCGGCCATGTTGCCGTAGCCGCGCCTATGTTTAAAGTGCAGTCGGGCAGCGAAGTGGATGGCTGGACGCAGGAAAGAAGCCACTGACTCGAGTATAAGCCGAGTGGGGGCTTTTTCAGCTAAAAAGAAGGCTGAAAAACTCGGCTTATTCTCGAGTATATACGGTACTAATCATATCACCTCTCAACCTCCTTTTCTCCAGTGAAAACATGCCTGGTTAACCTACTGTATATTTGTATTTTAGTGATTTGAGACCTTTTACTATCTTAGTCACCCTTCTCTCTACCTGTTCCAATTCATTTATGTCCTTAAGGCGCGGTGCCCAGAACTAAACACAGTTTTCCAAGTGTGGTCTCACCAATACCTTGTAAAGAGGCACTATCACATTGGCATTCCTTGAATCCATACCCCTTTTAATGCATGCCAGTGTCCGGTTTGCTTTTGCTGCTGCACTTGAGCAGTGTGCACTATTACCCACTTTTTCATCTACTGTATGATGACCCTAATGCTGGGTACACATCAAAATGATTTGGGCACAATCCCATCAATCTGGATCCAATTCAGACTGATTAGATTCAGATTGGATGCAGATTGGATGTCAAAATCATTTGGTTGGATCCGAATTGGATCCGATTCCGACTTGCTGCAGGTAGGATCTGTATAAGATCTATTCATCTGAATACAGATGGGATTGGATTGGGATCGGATCGTATGCAAATCGTGTGCAAATTGGATCGCACGATTTGCATACGATTTGCATCAAATCCATTTTGGTGTGCCCAGCATTAGTCCTTCTACACAGCAGATTTACCTATAATAACTCCATTTAGCCTATAAGTAGCTTGTTCATTTTTGTTCCCATAATGAAATAGTTTACATTTATCAATGTTAAACTGCATTTTCCACCTTTCCAGTTTAAACCTGTAGTTTTCTGGGTGTGTCTAAGCGTTTGGTCTCTGATATCAGTGCTGACCACATCCAGCCTGTCTCAGTCACAGATTAGTGAAAGCCCCAGACCTACACTTTTTTGATGTTTTGGGAATTTCAAATGGATCCATTAAAAATTCATTTGTAGGTACTTATGTAATATCTGGACTCCCGTTTTTCTTATGAGACCGCGTCCCCTCGCGGGGCTCGCTGCGCTCACCACGCTTCAGGCACGGTGGCTCGCTGCGCTCGCCACACTATATAAAATCAACTCCATGCGTAGTTGGATAGTAGGGGTATGAAAAAATGGGGTGCATTTAACATGGGAGTCCAGATAATACATAAGTACCCATTTGTATTTTGCAAAGGGCTTTATTAACTTTCTGTCTGGGCGGTGGCTTTCTACTTCCAGTCTACTATGAATTCTCTGATTAGCTATCCATGATGAATTAGGCTCCTATTGTGGATATTTTAAGTATTTACACACATATACAATGCACTCTGAATACGCTTCAGGATATACCATCCAACATGATGAACTCAGTACAAAGTGCTCTGTGTCTACTTCTCTCTCAATTAATTAAATGATAAGAATAGTGTTGTGAAACATCAATTAACTGTATCAGCCCAGGTTACTGCAAGGGTATTTTGTGCCTGGTACCGACAGTCATGTTTCAGCTTGTAAAATGTAGTAAAGGAAATCAATTTTAACAATTGTTTTGTTTTTAAATCAAGTTTCTTGTATATACCATGAGTAAGAATGGGTGAGATTTAATAGGATGAGAGATTCAGAAAGTGAGAGATTTGGTAAGAAATCTCCAGTTTTTTTAAAGCGGCAATCATTTACACTGCTAAACCAGTTTGATTTTGCAGTGTAAATGATTGCCGCTTTAAAAAAACTGGAGATTTCTTTCCAAATCTCTCATTTTCTGAATCTCTCATCCTATTAAATCTCACCCAATATGTCAACTTGTATCTTAAAAGCAGAACTGTGGGACAAAAAAAGGGAGAAATTTTTTTACTGAAGAAAGAAAATTTGTACTGAATGACTAAAGAAAATTTGATAGTGCAAATACAGCCAGTTACAACAAAACAAATCCGCTAAGCGTTCTATTGGATTGACTGTTGCCCATAATCTTGTGAGCGATGCCTGATTTGATTCATTTTAGTGAACTAGTCATGTGAACCTGCCCTAAAGGTTTTCTCTTTAGAGGATTGGAGATGGTCTGCCAAAACAAGGACAGTGGGGGAAAGCTGACACAGCGTCCCTAGCTGTCTCTGTCCCCAACATAGGATAAACAGATGACAATGGACAAAACCATCATCCTTCCCTCAGACATTAATCCCTTCTCTGTTGGAAGATCAAGCAACACATTTGCAGCATACAGTGCTGTTGATCATATTAACACTGAAGTAGATTACAGGTTCCTATTGCCTAATGTTTGGTAAGGCCAATATGATTTTTTCATAATGTATTCAAAAATAAAGGATCATTGGATAATCTGTATGTATTGGGATTTATTTGGATTCTGCCAAAACTCCATTCCCTATCTTTGATTTATAACTGTCTCCCTACCATTAGAGAGCACATTTTCATTTACAGTGATAGGCTTTTTTAACTGAGGCCTTCTAAGATTACTTTGTATAAAAATAATAATTTTTTCCTCATAAATTAATTAGGAACAGAAAAAAGGCATAAACTGATATTTTGTATCAGTAAACAAGGCTTTCATAATTTTGTTTCGAGAAACTGGATAATACACATCAGATATCATGCTAAAATACTTATACAGACTAAGTTAACTCTAACATTAACTGGTAGGGTAAACCTAATCAAAATGGTTTTCTGGCCCAAACTATTGTATATTCTACAACAGTCACCGGTATACATTCAATCAATGGTTTACTTTCTTCCCTCATTTGGGCCCATAAATGCCCAGGCATAAAACTCACTGTCTTGACACGCTCAAGAAACAGAGGTGGCTTAGGACTCCCGACACGTAGGATCTATTATTATGCTGCCCAATTGCTGTTTATTCTGCAATGGCTAACGGAATGTGAACCCTCTACCCTCCATTCCCAACTCCTTTCACAAACTTGTCCTACTATTTCCCCCTTACAAATACTCCTCAGCAGGGGCGGATTTAGGGAGGAGGGCGCCCCTAGGCACAACAATAATGTTTACTAAGTAGGACAGTTTATAGGGGCAGTATCTGTATGTCCTATCCATTTCCACTCTATTTAAGATGGAATATATTACTGTACAGTGGATATTTTGCAGTTATTGGTACATTTTGGGCTGAAAGTACTATCACAGGCATCCAAGTGCCGCCCCCAAACATGTGCCGCCCCTAGGCCGGTGCCTCACGTGCCTAATGGGAAATTCGGCTCTGCTCCTCAGTGCTAATACTAGCTTTACCACTGACCCCTTAATTAAACAAGCAATCTTGGTTTGGGAACAGGTCCATCTCTTGATAGGTGGGCGGGGCTGGGACCCTGAAACTTCATTACACAATCATTTTTGTCTACCTGAATTAGTTCAACTACAAGTTACAGCAGTCTGGGCTAAATGGGGTATTTCCTCGTTAGGTGACATCAGGGCCAGCGTCACCACTAGGCAACACTAGCCATTTGACTGGAGCGCTGGCCACTGGATGGCTGCCACTTGGAGCAGCACCCCCGGATCAGGTGAGTGGCTCCTTCTCTCTGCCCAGCCCCAGCCCCGCACTCCACGTGGAGCGACTATGCGGCCATCGCCGCATCTCAAACACCTCCCACCCCAGAACAAGACGCTGCTCTCTCTTTCTTCCCCCCATGGAGCGACGCATCTCCCGTCGCCGCCCACACCACCCCCACCCCCCATGGAGTGAGATGCTGCTCCAGCTCTTTCTCTCCCCACACCGGTATCTCCGGCAAACCCCTCCTCCACTGTCCTTTCTTCTCAGGGTTGGCCAAAGTTTCTCCATGAGAAACAGAAACTTCAGATCTATTCAAAAGAAAAGAGCCTAAGCAACAAGGGGAGAATGCAGCTCATAAAGGTCACACTAAAATACCCACAAAACGTGACACACACATAACAAAAAAAAAATCACCAAATAAGCCCCAGTTAGAGGGTCAGGAAATATAAAAAAATCCTTACCTTACCCAAAAGGCCAGGGGAAAGAAAAAAAGTTAATCTGAAAAGGCGAAGTGCACAGTGCAAAGTAATATGCTAGAGCATAGCTGGTGTCTAATCACCCATGCATTTTCAGGCACCCCTGGCTCAGGCATCAGCAGGGACAGATAGAACCTCCACCAGAGAACCAAGTGATTCTACATTCTCCGTTAGAGTGCAGGTCAAACTCTCATCTTACAAACTGATACTACACCAGGAGGTTCTCTATTTTCCTTCAGGGTCCCAGTCATCCCCCGGAATGAAAATAGATACTACCCCTAGTGGCTCTCCATTCAGAGTAGTGAAGGAGTCCTGCAGATCACCTCAGGCAAAATCATTGTGGGTGGTACTTAACTCCATCTGGGTTCAAGTTGTCCTTTTGATCCTAGCCTGAAGCCCGCTCAGAGGCAGTAGAGGTTTCTTGGATCTACAGAAGTACTATTTACAGTAGCTACCCATTTAAGCCAAAAATAAATTTGGCGAAACCTATGCTTTCCCCACATATTTTCCATCCTATCTCCATCTGTCTCCATTAAGGATTATCACATATCTAGCCCGGCCACAATCTTAAATCGCTCCATTTGGCTTCATTGTGCCCGCCAATTTAGTCTTACAACTTTCCCATCACCTCTGACACCTCTGTGGGACAATTCCGCTTTCCCCCTAGGATCTACAGCACACTCACATGCCTGGTACCAGATCTCTCCCCAACCTAGATTTGTATTTGATCTTATTAAGGGTAACTCCTGTTCCTTACTTGATACTATCTCTCACAAATGCCACATCACTTGCCACAGACTTTATGAATACTTTCAGCTAAGATCCTTCCTAGGTTCCCTACCTAAAACCACCGTATTTAGAAATTTGACACCATTTGAAAAGATTTGCTACCACTCTCCTCTCTGTAAGGGCATTATCTCTATTCTATGCTCCATGCTATGTTTGATGGACTTGGACCCTATTCTCCTACGTGAAAGTCGCTGGGAGAAAGACCTTGCCCTCCCCAACCAGATGATAAATCATGGCAGACTATTAGATATAACGTAGCGCATTCCTCGATTTCCTCCCTTATCAAGATGGTATCTAGTTCCCTCTAGACTAAAATCTGCCCAACTTCCTCTCCATTATGTTGGCGCAACTGCAGCTCAAAGGGAGACTTCTGACACATTTGGTGGAACTGCCCCAAAATCCGACCCCATTGGACCAGTATTGAGTGCGGTATTTAACCTACATATCACCCTTAATCCATGGTCTGCAATGTTGGGTTATTTAATAGAGGGTCTTAGCCCACCCTCAATTAAATTAGCCATTTTTTGTCTACATGCGACTAGGGGTGATTTGGCCTCTAGCTGGAAGTAACCTTCTCACCCCCCTATGCAAATGGCACTTTCTAAGATATGGTTTATTATTTCTATGGAAAGAAGTACCCACGCCTTACTAGAGCCAAATTTCCCATTAGGCACGTGAGGCACGTGCCTAGGGGCGGCACATGTTTGGGGGCGGCACTTGGATGCCTGTGATAGTACTGTCAGCCCAAAATGTACCAATAACTGCAAAATATCCACTATACTGTACTATATTCCATCTTAAATAGAGTGTAAATGGATGGGACATGCAGATACTACCCCTGTAAACTGTCATACATAGTAAATATGTATTCATAATAAAAGAACATGTCACAGTTAGTGGCTTTTTTTATAAATCCATTAAATTGGCTATTATCAAATGAGGGCTTATAAGTAAACAATAAAAATAATAGACAGGGGGTGGGGGCGGCATTATTGTTGTGCCTAGGGGCACCGTCATCCCAAACTCCACCCCTGCACCTTACATGACACTATCACCAAATTTAATGAGATATGGACCCATGGTTCTCCCATTCTGCCAATTCCCCTTCTGGGACCTAAGGAGCTCGATTAAGCATCAATCCCGATATAACAGCCTTGTTTCAGGCCCAACCTTGCTTCTTGTATATCTTGGCTTAGTGGTCCCTCCCTTTTCCTTTATGTTCCTCACTCTTCCCATTCTTTGTCTCTATTTCCTATCTTCAACTACTTTTCTATCTTTCTCTCTATCCTTCTATTATGGCATGGTTTAATGTTTTGCAATTTAACTATTATATGTTTAAACTGAATTGCTTCTCTGGATGCTCAAGTTGTATATTTATATTGCTTCTGGACATATATGTATTGTACTACATGTTATGCATGAGATAGCTCAGCCAATCAGAGGGCTTCCCAGTGTTTAAACAATTCTGCCGCCACCGCTGACTGACCCCCGCTGCCCGCTAGCGCTTTTTGCACTACATAACGCCACCCTCTGCCGGCACTATTCCACCACCCGATGTGCCATCTCAAGATGGCATGCGACATCAGGTGCTGCAAAGGGGTCACTTTAGCACCACAAGATGCGATCGGGTTTAATGGACATCGCACTGCGATGTTATATCGAATCTGATCGCACAAGTGTATGGGCAGCATAACTTCTAAGATGTGCTGGTATTTTTAATAAGTCTAACCCAAAGCTTCCAATTTCCATTGAATATGCCACAAATACTGTCACTATACACACACAATATATGCCACTAATAATCTGTTGCAAACCTCCCCTCACAGAAATAGGGCCTTATTCTGGTTCACTCTCAGAGGCAAATTCCTTCTCAAATGGACAAAACCATGTGCACTGCAGGTGGGGCAAATGTAATTTGTACAGAGAGTTAGATTTGGGTGGGGTTTTACTACAAACTGATTTCTATATTGCAGTGTAAAAAATAAAGCAGCCAGTATTTCCCTGCACAGAAACAAAATAAGTCACCCAAATCTAATTCTCTCTGCACATGTTACATCTTCCCCACCTGCAGTGCACATGGTTTTGCCTATTTGAGAAGGAATTTGCCTCAGAGTAAACCAGAATAAGGCCCATTATCTTAAAAAGCCTTAAGTAATGACAAGTTAGTAAATGGTCAAATAGGTGAATACATGATGGCCTTTCATAGTAGCAATCAGTTCTATTCGTTCCATTACAGGGTTATCAGCTTTCATTTGTAGTCTTTAAAGCACATCTTGATAAACCCCATATTGAACTTAAGGCAACATCAAAAAGTACTGTGAGGGTTGAATATAATAGATCTCTTTGTTTTGCACATTTTCAACCAAGTACCTTAATGAACCATTTCCGGTCTGTCTTTTCAACTGTATTCTGCTGAGTTTTTGAGTCCAGTCATTTCACCAGGCTATCCACCCAGGGACACCATCCGCCAACTTAAAAAAAAGGGCTATCCCTTCTCATCACCCTGGAGGCCCTGGCAACGATGCAAGATTGTAGCCAAAAGGCAGAGAAGCCAAAAGATCTTTAATAGTTTAGGCAGCATAAGCCAAGAAAATGTTTGGCTTAACTTGGTTTCGATGGTTACATTTTTTTCTCCAGTTAAGGAGACCACTGGTAGTGATATGTGTCCAAGATGGAACACAAATACCGAAAGCTATATTACAGGGACAAGGTGTAATATATAGGTTATAATTTGCCCATTATAATGTTTAAAAAAGAGATTTTATGGGTTCAATGTGTTCATGTGATAAAGCTTATTTGCATAATATATGAAGATCTATGGATAAGGTAACAATGTAAATGTATAGCCCTGTACACCATAAGTATCTAGAAGTCCATAAGGTAAAATTATCCAACTGTATAACACACCATGATAAAGACTTTTAAGAACTGAAACACGTTGGTGTATTCTGGAGGAGCTGCTGCCACACAGAACACTGGGATTTTACTCCAGGTAGATGCAGGGCCGTCTTAACATTAGAAAGGGCCCCTGGGCAACCTAGTTCACTGGACCCCCCCCCCCCCCAAATTAGTTTGCCCAGGAGCCCACAGGCACCTCCCCAACCATCACCTCTCTGGCTCCGTGCGGCAGCCAGTCAGCTTCCGGCGGCCGGGGATCCGATCATCTTCGCTGGGGGATCCGGGCAGCGGGATCAGGGCAGCGGCGGTAGCTAGGAGCCTGCCCTGAAGTGGCAAAGCGCTATTAACTGGCGGGGCGGGAAGCGCTGTTGCATTTGAAAAGACTGGCCAGACGCTGATTGGCTGAATTCAGCCAATCAGCGTTCGGCCAGTCTTTTCAAATGCAGCAGCGCTTCCCGCCCCACCGGCAAATAGCGCTAATGGGAAAGATGGTGGCCGGGTGGCGGGGATCCGACCATCCTCGCTGGGGAAGGGGATCAGGGCGGCGGTGGTGGTAGCTAGGAGCCCGAAGCGGCGAAGCACTATTTGTCGGCGGGGGCGGGAAGCGCTGTTGAATTTGAAAAGACTGGCTGGATGCTGATTGGCTGAATTCAGCCAATCAGCATTCAGCCAGTCATTTGAAATGCAGCAGCGCTTCTCGCCCCCCCTGCCGACAAATAGCGCTTCGCCGCTTCGGGCTCCTAGCTACCGCCACCGATGCCCTGATCCCCCTGCCGGATCACCCAGTGAGGGTGATCAGAACCCCGGCACACGGACCCCCGAAATTAAATTCACTGCTAGCTAGGAGGTGAAGCGCTATTTGCCGGCGGGTGGGAAGCGCTGTTGCCTTTTCAAAGACTGGCCGGATGCTGATTTTCTGAATTCAGCCAATCAGCGTCCGGCCAGTCTATTCAAATGCAACAGCGCTTCCCGCCCCGCCGGCAAATAGAGCTTCGCCGAATCAGGCTTCTAGCTACTGCCACCGCCCTGATCCCCCTGCCCGGATCCCCCAGCGAGGGTGAGCGGATTCCCCGACCCCGGCCACCATCTTTCCCATTGGGCTGGGCCGGGGGCCCCTAGGTCCTAGGGCCCCCGGGCAACTGCCCATCGTGCCCAATGGGAAAGACGGCACTGGGTAGATGATATTACTCCAGGGGTTGCAGGACAAACTCTTATGTAATTGTGCCTTTCTCAAATTGTCTCATAGGTATTCAATGAGGCTGATTCGCCAGGTTTTTATGGCGATTTTGTGCTGTAAGGCAAATTTTTGACTAAAACGGTGAATCACCCTATTCAATGACCAGATGGCGAATACATTTCAAGGTTTTTTTCGCCATGATTCACCGAGTAGCAATCGCTATCTTTTTATGGTTAAGTGAAATGTGAACTTTTAAAATAAAGTGTTTTGTTTTTTACATTTGGTGTAAAAAAAAACAGGAATTTTATTCTGAGGGGCATGCTATTTTTATTCATGTGCTGTAAGCACATGAATATATATTTAATTAAAAAAAAATATATTTTTTTTTTACACGAGCAGCCAGCAGGGGGCCGGAGCCGAGCCGCTCATTAGATATTCATATATTCACTGCACCCGATCATTACATATGCACGATCGGGTGCAGTGAATATCTGCTTCCCTGCTGGCTCTCCCGGGGGGCAGCCTGTGCTGCCTGGCACCCGGGGAGCCTACCTCCCCCCCCCCCACAAACTTCTGGGGCAGGCAGGGAGACTTCTATCTCCCTGTCTGCCGCTGTCCTCAGGCTCCCTGCTGCATCGCCGCAGGAGTTAAAATTCGCCGGTCAGGGGCAGCGAGCCCCTGACTCGTTGAATGCTGGAGCCGGCGAGGCTCCGGAATGCGGCGGGCAGTGGCGAATGTGCAGCGAATCCTAAACAGGATTCACTGCACGTCATCATTTTTGGTACTTATGTATTATCTGGGCTCCCATGTTAAATGCACCCCATTTTTTCATACCCCTACTATCCAACTACGCATGGAGTTGATTTTATATAGTGTGGCGAGCGCAGCGAGCCACCGTGCCCGAAGCGTGGTGAGCGCAGTGAGCCCCGCGAGGGGACGCGGTCTCATAAGAAAAACGGGAGCCCAGATATTACATAAGTACCTAAAACTGTACTACATTTGGTTCTCTAGGCCTCTGTTGTTCCCCACCCTCTTTTTAGTATAACCAAAATGTCCCAGGGTTGCCTCCCATACATAAGCTCAAAAGGGCTGAACCCAATTGAGGCTCTCTGACAATGAACAGCAGGGAAGAAAGAAAGGTGTCCCAATCCTTCTTTACCTGTGCCACTGCCATCCTGATCATTATTATTATTATTATTATTATTATTATTATTATTATTATTATTATAATAATGTATTTATATGGCGCCACAAGGGTTCCACAGCACCTAACAATACAAAAATGAGCTAAAAATAAAAAATAATGACTTACAGTAGAGGACAATTTAGGAGAAAAACATTTATAAATAAATAAAGACAGTTACTGCAGGGGATAGGACATTGAAGCAATAATTAGGGTGACAGATATATATATATATATATATATATATATATATACTGAGAAAAACAAATGGGGAGAGAGGGCCCTGCTCATGGGTGCTTACATTCTAAAGGGGAGGGGTAGTCAGACAGGAGTGATATTATATATAGAAGGAGTAGAAGTGAGCATAAACAGAAGGTTAGAAGGAGAGATGGCTGTGTTTAATGAAGAAGTGGGTCTTTCTCTTGAGTGCGCATTTAAAGTTTTGTAGGGAGGTGGAGAGTCTGATAGGGAGGGGTAGAGAATTCCAGAGAGAGCACAGCGGCCAAAATCTTGGAGGTGGAAATGAGAGGAAGTAAGCAGTTTGCATGAGAGGAGACGTGTATTTGTGGAGCAAAGAGGGTGGAAATGTAAAGAGAATGGTCAGATATGTAGGTGGGTGAGGAATGAGTAATGCCTTTGTAAGTAAGTGCGAGGAGCTTGAATTGTATTATGAAGGGAAAGCTGATCCAGCGTAGGGCTTGTAGTAGACATGAGGTGGACATAGAACATTTGCAGAGGAAGATGAGCCAGGCAGCAGCATTGATGATATACTGAAGTGGAGACTGGAGAGAGGTGTTTGTCAGGGAGACCAGAAAGGATGTGATTTCAGTAGCCCAATCTGGAGATGACTATTGAGTGGATGAGGGTCTTATTAGCATCCTGGGTGAGAAAGGGGCTGATACTGGAAATATTTTTTGAGGTGGAAAGGACAGGACTGTGAGAGGTTGAATGTTTGATTTAAAGGAGAGGAAATAATCAAGAATACGTCCTATCCTCTTATATTCTTCAGATTTCCTATGAATATACAAGACCTTCACTGTCACACTTATGGTTTATTGCAAATCTGGAGTCTATGTAAAGTCTGCATATGTGACTGGACGATGACGGATGAGGTTATTCTGGTTGACACGTTTGCATGCGAATTTGCACGCAAGGCGTAATTTAGCTAATTACGCATGCGCAACTGCCACAGTGTAAATGTGCAGGTTTCATAGTACATGCGCACTTGCACCCTTGTGCACAAAAATAAATGACACGTGGCGACTTTTTGAGCTCTGGCAACTACTTTTTCTCTAACGATCTATACTAAATTTGGTTCAATGTGCCATATGGCAGGACAGGGAGAGTGAGGAACGGCAGGGACAGGGAGAGTGAGGAACGGCAGGGCAGAGAGAGTGAGGGACGGCAGGGACAGGGAGAGTGAGGGACAGCAAGGACATGGAGAGTGAGCGACGGCAGGGCAGAGAGAGTGAGGGACGGCAGGGACAGGGAGAGTGAGGAACGGCAGGGCAGAGAGAGTGAGGGACGGCAGGGTCAGAGAGAGTGAGGAACGGCAGGGACAGGGAGAGTGAGGAACGGCAGGGCAGAGAGAGTGAGGGACGGCAGGGACAGGGAGAGTGAGGAACGGCAGGGACAGAGA
The DNA here is from genome assembly GCF_055691185.1 of Crinia signifera. Lineage (NCBI taxonomy): Eukaryota > Metazoa > Chordata > Amphibia > Anura > Myobatrachidae > Crinia > Crinia signifera. Next base: position 232,318,424 of record NC_139217.1, on the reverse strand, counting down.
GAGTGAGGGACGGCAGGGACAGGGAGAGTGAGGAACGGCAGGGCAGAGAGAGTGAGGAACGGCAGGGACAGGGAGAGTGAGGAACGGCAGGGACAGGGAGAGTGAGGGACAGCAAGGACATGGAGAGTGAGCGACGGCAGGGCAGAGAGAGTGAGGAACGGCAGGGACAGAGAGAGTGAGGGACGGCAGGGACAGAGAGAGTGAGGGACGGCAGGGACAGAGAGAGTGAGGAACGGCAGGGACAGGGAGAGTGAGGAACGGCAGGGCAGAGAGAGTGAGGGACGGCAGGGACAGGGAGAGTGAGGAACGGCAGGGACAGGGAGAGTGAGGAACGGCAGGGACAGGGAGAGTGAGGGACAGCAAGGACATGGAGAGTGAGCGACGGCAGGGACAGGGAGAGTGAGGGACAGCAAGGACATGGAGAGTGAGGGACGGCAGGGACAGGGAGAGTGAGGGACAGCAAGGACATGGAGAGTGAGGGATGGCAGAGACAGGGAGAGTGAGGGACGGCAGGGACAGGGAGAGTCAGGGACGTCAGGGACAGAGAGAGTGAGGGACAGCAGGGACAGAGAGAGTGAGGGATGGCAAGGACAGGGAGAATGAGAGATGGCAGGGACAGGGAGAGTGAAGGATAGCAGAGACAGGGAGAGTGAGGGACAGCAAGAACAGGGATAGTGAGGGATGGTAAGGACAGGGAGCATGAGTGATGGCAGGGACAGAGAGAGTGACGACAGAGAAAGAGAGTGGTGACAGAAAGTAATGTCAGAAAGAGTAATGAAATAGAATGACAACAGGGAGAGAGTGACGACAGGGACATACAAGTGGGAGAGAGAAAGGCAGCAGGGTAAGATTATCTTACATAGGGCTAGATTCTCTAAGCTTCAAAAGTTTGGCTGGCTGTTTATCACTCTTCATTTTATCACTTTTGAAGCTTACAGAATCTGGCCCTTAGGCTGTGATCGGCAGAAGAGGAGACTGTGGTCGGTGGCAACAGTGGTGCAGAGGAGGCAGTACAGTGGAGGTTGTACAGAGGAGGCTGTGGTCGGCGTCTTCAGTGGTGCACAGGAGACTGTGATCTGCGGCAGTGTGGAGGAGGCTTTGGTCGGGACAGAGAAAGTGACCGCAGGGTCAGAGAGAGTGACAGCAGGGACAGTGACAGATGTAACCAAGAGGGACAGCAAGAAAATAGTGACATAGCTCCCGAATCCACCCATTCGCCCAAATACCTGAGCATTCGAATGCTCCTAAAAGCAATGAAACACCTGAATACCTGAACACCCATACTTTCTCGAACACCCAAATATGCCCGAGCGCGCTTGAACTCACCTGAGTGCACAAGCGCAGCCAAAGCAACCGAGCACCCGATTTTTCAAATACTTGAATGTGCCCAAACTCTACTGAGCATGCAAATGCGTTCAAACACCCAAATGTGTGAATGCGCCGAACAGCAGAATCCATTAGCATCCAAACTCGCTCAAACACCCATACACGTGAGCATGTCTGAAGACACGAATCCCTGAGTGCCTTAACTTGCCCGAACACCCAAGTGAGCAAACGTTTCTGAACGCCCGATCACCGGAGTACGCCCAAGCATACCAACTCCCGAATATGCAAATTAGCCAATTGCCAGAATATCCAAGCATCCGAACGTGTCCTGAACATACTGGAACACCCAAGCAACCCAACTCCCATATACCCGATCGCACATATACCCGAATACCCGAGTCCCACAGATCTTTAGCTGCAACTTCTGATCTTCCCTGCAGCAGGTGAGATCAAAGGATCCAGCTAAAGATCTGTAGGAGTGTTGTTTTACAAAAGTGGAGATATATAGCAACCAATCACATTTTGGTGATTATCTTCTAGAAATAGATTCTGTAAATAAAATAGACTCTGATAGGTTGCTATGGCCAACACCTCAATTTTTAAAACCTGCACTTTAGTAAATATGCCCCATATTGTAATTTGCTAGTTTGTAATTTGTTAAAATAATATATTTATACGTGTATGTTGAACCATGCCCATCAAAGATGGATGCAGGTTTGCAAAAGTAGCATGCACATTTATTTTTTGCCAGGTATATATTACATACAATAACACTCTTGATTTTAATAATTTGTTTTGATAGTAAAGCACAGGTTTTAAAAATATCTCTAAAGCTGTGTACACACGGAGCAATATCGCTGAGCGACCATTTTGCCAGTGATTTCTTTGTGCTGCAGCAATAAATCGCCGGGTGCACGCTCCCATGTTCTGCCTCCTAATGGTCGCTGGTCAGCTGTTTCCCTCTGCAGCTCCCCTGGCAGAGTCTCCTGTTCTGCAAATGTTCATAATTATCTGCTACTTTCCTATCATTCACTAGCTATCCATTACTCTAAAGATTTATTTCCTGAATGACATGATGAGGAATCATTAATGGGTAGGCTTTAACCTTGAAAATGGGGCAACACTATTAGCCTAAACTTAATATGGAAATCCACAAAAAATTGTCAAAAAAAATTCTTAGAAAGTAAATAAATAACTATATATATATATATATATATATATATATATATCTATATATATCTATATATATAGATATATATATATATATATATATATATGTTAGAAGAAAAGAGGAGCGCTCCATAGTGTAAACTGACCATTTTAATAAAGCACAATAAAAATACTCCGGTACAGTCAATCAGTACTCCAACCACCATCCGGGGCACTGCAGACCCACACGAACCCACACCGGATGCACAGACCAGGACACGGCGTGTCGGGAGTCCTGTCAGGAACAGATGCGGTGGGGAGAGCCCACCACAGAGAGAGTGTCACCAAACCCCGCCCTAACGCGTTTTGTCAGAGGGTGTGGCTGGTGACAAGCGGACTTTAAAAGGAAGCAGTGACCAATCATAGAGAACTTATAATATACAATGCAACATGCAAAATACAGTGATATATCACTACTACATACGGGACACATATATGCCATATCTTAGGGAAGAAAAAATTATTTACAAGAAAACATAAGCACATATAATAATGTGTTATTTAAAATATGTATAGTTAGTACCTCAATAAGCCACTTGGTATACATATCAATAAAACCTTTTTGACATGACGTTGCAGAGATCGCTACTAGTTATTTTTTAAATAATAAAATATATATACAGAAGACAAATACAAAGACTATAAAGGAGACAAAGGGCCTTATTCTAGTTCACTCTTTCTGACAAAATCCTTCTTAGATGGACAAAACCATGTGCACTGCAGGGGGGCAGATGTTACTTGTGCAGAGAGAGTTAGATTTGGGTGGGGTTTTACTTCAAAGTGAGATCTATATTGCAGTGTAAAAATAAAGCATCCAGTATTTACCTTGCACGGAAACAAAATAACTCACCCAAATCTAATTCTCTCTGCACATTTTACATCTGCCCCCCTGCAGTGCACATGGTTTTGTCCATCTAAGAAGGATTTTGTCAGAAACAATGAACTAGAATAAGGCCCATATTGTCATTACACACAGGGCAAATATCCCTGTTTCTAGCTGGGATTATTTGACTGCCAATTAGCGCTGATTCAGTGGCCTAACTAGAACTGCCATGATGCCTATATTCTGAGGCACTCAGCCCTCTGGAACCGATTCAACCAACAACAAATGCCAGAGGGCTGGCTACTTGATAAGTACATTTTTTACATATTACCCTCTCTGTCCTTATTTGTACCTGCTCAAATGTGTGTGTTTCCAGTTTCACAAGCATATTGTTCTTGTCCCAGTGACTCCTGTTTGCACAATGCACATACCTTACCATATAAGGCAATAACTTCCTATCTTTGTTTTAGGTGACTCAGGATATGGGTGTGTTTCCTGGCTCATGACACCTTTGCGCTCCCCAGAGGGCCCTGCACAGCACTGGTATAATGAATCCCATATTGCAACCCGCAATGTGGTGGAGCTTTCGTTTGGAGTATTGAAAAGTAGATTCCGGTGTTTGGACCGGTCATCGGGTACGCTGCTTTACCACCCTGCAAAAGTAGTGATGATCTTCAAGGCTTGCTGCATGTTACGCAACATAGCCCTGTCCCAACCAGCCTATGTGGAGGAGGAACATGCAGCAGTCGTGCAGGAAGCCCAACCTACCACACCTCGGGTAGTGAGGAGTACGCAGAGGGGGAATCTGGTGCGTACAGAGATCATCAGGCGCTACTTTTCTGGTAAGCACATGTGCCCTGTATTCCAACATGTACCTTTGCTGTAAGTGTACTCACAAACAATAGATTTAGCAATACCATCTGTTTCCACCCACATTTAGCCTAATACACAGAGCCCAACAGATGCTGCTGGTGGTGCTGACCTATCCCTTGCTGTACTCAACCTTGTAAGTACATTTGCAACATGTATGAACGAATTTTGCTCTAAAACATGGCTCACCTGGTGTTGTTGAACTACATGTCCCAGCATGCCCTGACACACTATAACCATTACAGTCCAAAAAATGAGTGCCAGGGCTTGCTGGAATATGTAGTTCCACAACCTTTGACGGGCCATGAGTTACACAACACTACTTTCCAGCAATCCCATGCCCATATACCATTACACTATGTCATAATTCACACAACAATTGATTTAAAAATAATACACAGACCAAATGGTATGCCTTTAGACATTTTTACTGCAGTATAGTATGTCATAAACAACCTGCATTTTTGTGACTCAAACAATTGTACTGTCGGGGGATGTAACAAGATCAATTGCATAGTAGATGCAAATAAACAATGTAAAAAAGATAGAAATGATTTTTTGGCACCATCAGCCCGCACAAAACCACCTTTTGAACCTGCGCCCAGGCCACCCCGGGTACTAATAATCCGACGGGGTGGGGAAGTGGGCGAGCCAGTTACTGGGGTGCTAGATACACTACTAAGTGTAGATGCTGGTGCACCTATGACATTGACCTCCATTTGCTGTATTTGTGCCTGCATACCTATTAAGGCATTGGTCTGCGCAGTACACGATTGGCTAAGTGCAACTATACTTTGCGCAAGACTGCCAATATGGCTATTCTGTTCCCTTACAGAAGAAGTAAGATCTGCAAAACAGGTGTCAATGCTATTAGCCATGTGCACATGAGTACCTACACCAACCCGTACACTCCTTGAAATTTTTCTTAATTGCAGAAAAGTGTGTCGCATGTACTCCTGGATGTTGCCTATTTGCAGGCTTTGGGAGGCCATAAACTCAATTTGTTTCTCCTTGAAATGTAACAAGGAGTTAGCTACTTGTGCAGCAGAAGCTGCTGTATGGGGTGTGTTTGTGGGTGGGGGTGGGTTGGGAGTCACCCCACTTGGTGGAAGATCACTCTGTGATGACGTCTGTATTTCCTCCTCAGCCGCAAAGGTCTCCACGGGTTCTAGAATGATGTCCATTTCGTCCAGCATCCTATCAGAGGATTCTGTTGGTTGTGTTCCTAGTTGTACAGTACCTGTGGATACAGATGAAGAGGTAAGTACTGATGCATATATAGGCCATTCTCTCTTCAGTACTGTTTTTGAAAGGACTTGAGATGCTGAACGCACATACCTAGGGGTATTTTGTACTTACACATGTACCCCGATACTGCATGTAACATTGACATTAATACTAAGTGAGATTGCTAGGTCAGATTACAATCATTTCCATTGCAATGTAGCAGCAGTAGATGAATGTAATGTGAGATATTGTTGATGTGATATGGGTGTGTGTACTGTATGTGTAATGGCCTGTTTTTTTGTTCCTTTACCTGCTTCCACAGATTCTGCTCCAACGGGCCTTCTTTTCTGTGATGCGTGAGCACTTCGCGACGGACAATCTGTGAAAGGAAAGATGGCCAGCCATTATCTACCTTGCAATGGATAAGCATTTATGCCAAATATGCATTGAAATGACATTACTGGAAAAAACTTCCTTTGGTTAAGGACTACATTATTTAGTCCCCACATTATTTGACATATGTTTTACACCTGAAATTTGCTTAAATTATTATTAAACTATTTGACACATTACAACTGGTGCAAAATCTGTGGTATGTAGGCGTGGCAGCTAAACCACCAGTACAGCAATGTTTTGGGGCCACATACATGTTAAGCTGCTAGAAAGAATGTTAAAGTGTTGATCAATATCAGCAGTTGTGGAACTACAAGGCCCAGCATTATGACCAATTTGAAAGTAGGAGCAGGCAATTTTTTTTGTCTAACCTTGCTGGGCTATGTAGTTCCACAGCAGCACTTTACTTAGCATAACAATACAAGAGAACCTTACAGTTTAAAAACATTGCCATGTATGTTTAAGATTGCATGTGGTCACACTTACCAGCTCTGGGTGGCGTTGCCGGCCTATCGGTATCCGCGACGTGCATGCCAGGCAGGACCTCAGGGGGTATGATTCTTTTTAGCTTGACCTCATAGGACGTGTAGCAGACAGTGGTGGGGCTTCCTCCGCCAGCCTCCTCCAACTCCATTTTACTTTTGAGGTGTCTCTTTATGTCGTTGAACCTCTTCTTGACGTTTCTGACCAGGTGCTTGTGGTGACTTACAGTGTTCACCGCCTGGGTGATGTCCTCCCACATAGCGGTGGCTTTTCCCCAGTAACCGGTCAAACAGGGGTATGATAGCCCGAACAAGCGCAGCATTCTCCTCGTAGGAGAATCTCACATTTCTGCCACTTTTTGTGCGGCCAGCTTCATCCTCCTCCTCCTCCTCAATTTCTACTCCATCCATGTACCCCTCCTCCTACATACCAGTGTCTTCCTCCTCCTCACGTCCATCTTCCTCCACCTCTGACATGTGGCCCTCCTGCAGCTGCTCTGGGGTATGGAATAGGTCCTGGGTATAGGATGGGGATGCCAGCGGATCCTCCACCTCCTCCTGCTGGGGCTGGTCCGCCAGGGCCTGGTCTGGGGCTAGCCTTGCTGTGGCCATGCTGCCTGCCACACTGCTGCCACTCCTTGTAATGGAGGACGACCCCAGCAGTCCTCTGCTGCCTCTCCCACTGGCTCCTCTTGGCTGGCTGCTGCCACTGTTCCCTCTACCACTCCTCACTCTGCCACTCCTCACTCTGCCACTCCTCACTCTGCCACCAACACCTCTTCTTCTGTTCACACTACCACTGCTCCTCTCCATGCTCCTTACTTCCTATCAAAGAGTGAAATGGCGCCAGTGCCCCTTTATATAGGGGGTGTGATGCATAATGGGGGGGACCTAGATGGGCCAATAGGTTAGGGGGTTCTTAGTCATGTGGAGACAGTCTTGTAAATCGCACTCCGGTTGGTCAAAAACTCGCACATGACCGGCGGAAGAAATCGCACTTTTATGTGTCATAAAATCGCACCACTTCGCCGCAAATCGCACTACATCGCACTTTTCAGCCTCCAAAGCGCATCCCATTAAATATGCAATTTATTACTAAAAAATACAATTTCAGAAAGTGCGAAGTGCTATGTGGAGCGAGATAAAAAAATGCGCTTTTATCTCATCCCATAGAATGTCACCCAAGGAGTCTAGTGACATTAAATCTAGAGGTGTGAACCTTCTGTTGTTCACACCACCTGATATAAGTTTTCTAGACCCTATGATAATTTGCTCCCGACACAGGCTTCCGAGCCCTGAGCATGGTTTTGATAACAGCATCCGAGAAACCTTTCCTCTTTAATAAGGAGGTCTGAAAAACCAAGCCGTCAAATTGAGACAAGCTACCTGTAGGTCCTGATGTAGGAAGGGTCCTTGCTTGAGTAGGTCTGGTCGAAGATGCCACGATTCCGTCGACAACCTCAGTATGTCTGAATACCAAGACCTCCTGGGCCAATCCGGAGCAATCAAGATGATTCTCACACCTTGTGTCCTCACTCTCTTGAGGACCCGAGCAATCATGGGAAATGGAGGGAATACATAAGCAAGGCTGAAGCACCATGGAACTGTCATGGCATCCACTGCCCATGCCATAGAATCCCTGGTCCGTGAGCAGAACTTGGGAACCTGACAATTGTGTCTGGACGCCATCAAATCCATCTCTGGGAGCCCCCAAACTGCTACAATATCCTAAAAGACTTCCTGATGCAACAATATTCCAGCAGATCTGCCCTGCCGAGGAAGTCCGCTTACACATGATCCCCGGAATGAAAACCGCTGACAGAGCTGGAATAATAAATTCTGCCCACTGAAAGATCCCAGAGACCTCTTGCATGGCCATCCTGCTGCGAGTACCTCCCTGATGGTTGAGGTATGTCACCGCCGTGGCATTGTCTGACTTGATGCAGATGGGAGACCCCTTGAGAAGCTCCTCCGCCTGCAAAAGTGTCCTCCAAACTGCCCAAAGTTCCAGAATGTTGATCGGCAGTTTTGATTCCGATCTGGACCATAGACCTTGCAACCTGAGGTGTAGGGCCACTGCCCCCAGCCTTTGAGACTGGCGTCCCGTGAGCGAAGGGAGCGCCCCAATTGAAGAAATTCCAGATCCATCCACCAGATCAACGAGTCTCTTGTCTCCTGAGACAGTAGAAGTGTTTCCTGTTCCATGGACTTTGGATTCCCTGACCAACTGGAAAGGATTTTCCATTGAAAAGACCTTGAGTGAAACCTTGCATACTGCAGGGTCTCGAAGGTTGCCACCATCTTGCCCAGCAGCTTCAAACTCTGCCATATCGAGGGATTTGGCAACTGGAGAGTTGCCAGCACCAACTGACGTATGTCCATGGCCTATGATTCCAGAAGGAAAACACAATGGATGTGTATCCAGAATCACACCAAAAAACTGAAGCCTCTGAGTAGGTGTCAAATGAGACTTTGGAAGATTTACATCCACCCATGGTCTCGAAGAAACTGCGTTACAACTGTCAGATGTTCCTGCAACTTCTCTGCCGAGTCCTCCTTCAACAAGAGATCATCCAAGTACAGAATAATTACAAACCCTTTTAACCTGAGAGTTGCTGCCATGACAGCCATCACTTTTGTGAACACTCTAAGTGCTGTGGCCTGTCCGAAGGGTAAAGCCTGAAACTGCAGTTGAGTTGTGCCGATTGCAAAACACAGCAAAGACTGATGTTCCCTGCAAATGGGCACGTGTAGATAGGCATCTTGGATGTCCACTGATGCTAGAAATTCTCCAGGTTCTATGCTTAATAGAACTGAGCGTAGAGATTCCATCCTGAAGTGATCCACCCACAGATGGAGGTTTAACGACTTGGGGACCAAGAAAATAATGGAATAAAACCCCTTCTTCTTTTCCTCCTGAGGTACCGGAATCACAACTCCCTTCTCAAGAAGCAATGTTGCCGCCCTCAGAGGGCTTTTCACAAGCAAGAAGTTCATTGCAAGAGGGTTGGGAGAAATCTCTTTGTGGGAACTCCCCTGAGATTGATCCTGTAACACTGGGAGACGACAGAGTGAACCCAAGGGTCCAGGGTGGAGAGAGCCCACACATCCTGATACAGCAGGAGGCGACCTCCCACTCTGATCCCAGAATGGGGAATCTCCACCCTGTCATGCGGAGGACTTATCCTCACTTTCAAAGGGATGTTTCTTTGCAAAGGCTCCAAAACGGAATATGGGCGCCCTTCCTTTGCCAGAGGGAAACTTCCCTCTACCTGGTTGTCCTCTATTGGACTCACCCCCCCCCCCCCCCCCGAAAGGAGGAATGAAAGGAAGACCTGAAGGCTCCAAACCTTGACACTGAGTGCTTAGTAGATGTGGTGGGGAGGAAAGTGCTCTTTCCCCCCGTGGCTTGCTTAATAAGGGAATCAAGTTCTGACCCAAAAAGAAGTTCTTCCTTAAAAGCCAATGCTTCTAGAAACTTCTTAGACTCACTATCAGCCTCCCAAGCTTTAAGCCAGAGAGCTCTCCTAGCTGTCACTGAAATGGTGCCTTCTTCACTAACCTCACAAACATATTCCTCTGCACACTTTAACTTTTCTGCATAAGGCTTATGTGTCAGGTTGAAGCTGAGCATCAGCCCACTTCATTATGACTTGGATACCAAAGCAGATGCAATAACCGGGCATAAAGTAAAAGGGGATTTTTGTAAGAACTTACTGTTCGAACCCCTTTCTCTGAGTCCAGTCAGGTGACACATCTTACGATGGGATGTAGGAGGGGTCCGTAAGAGCCAGGCACCTATGCTTCAAGTCTTTGGGAGCAGGCTCCTCCCTTCTGCATTCCACAATGCCTCAGTTCAACTTTAAGAGCACACTAGGATACAAAACTCAGTACAATGCCTGAACATCTTATATGCAAACTCACAGCACCATAACATGACAACACAAGAACTTACTGAGCATAAGGGAGGAATCACTGTGTCACCAGACTGGACTCAGAGAAAGGGGTTAGAATGGTAAGTTCTTACAAAAATCCCCTTTTCTCTTTCGTCCAGTCCGGTGACACAGCTTACGATGGGACGTTCACGAGCCAGTCCTTTGGGAGGGTATGCTCAGACTGACAGTTCTGATCACTGCCCATCCAAATGAAGCTTCCTCTGACGCGAACTCATGAAACCTGTAAAATTTGGTAAAGGTGTGAACAGAGGACCAGGTGGCAGCCTTACACAACTGCTCCACTGTAGCCTCATGGCGCACCGCCCACGAGGAAGCAACTGACCTGGTGGTATGTGCATTTATCCATGAAGGAACAGGCCTACCTGCTTTACAGTAGGCAAAGGCAATAATTGACTTCAACCAATGGGCAATAGTCTGCTTAGAAGCAGGCCACCAAATCTTATGTACATCGTACAAAACCAAAAGCACGTAAATTCGCAAGGCGCGAACCACATCCGATTTCTTTAATTTGTCCCTATTTCTTACCCCTTCAGGTGGGTAAAACACCGGAAGAACAATGTCCCGGTTTATATGAAATGAAATGAAGACACTACCTTAGGTAGGAATTTTGGCACTGTTCGAAACACAGCCCTATCATCATGAAAAATCAAGAATGGTGGAATTGTAGGACAAGGCACCCAATTCTGACACACGCCTCGCCGAGACAATGGCCAACAAAAACTTCAGTTTCCAAGAAACATATTTAAGTGCAGCTGACCTTAAAGGTTCAAAAGGAGGGTTTTGCAAAACTGACAGAACCGAAGACAAATCCCAAGGCGCTACAGGTTGCCTGTTAGGGGGTTTAAGCCTGGTTACGCCCTGTAAGAAGGTCTGAACTTCTGGTAACAATGCCACCCTCTTTTGACAGAATATTGACAATGCAGATATTTGCACTTTCAAAGACTGTAGACTGAGACCAGCAGAGAAAACATCCTGCAGGAAATCCAAAAGTCTCAAAATTTTGAAACTTGACGTGTGAACTTTTTGTCGTTCACACCACCGAATATATATCTTCCAGACCCGATGGTAATTGGCTGCAGACACAGGCTTACGAGCCCTAAGCATGGTCTGTATAACCTCATCTGAAAACCCCTTCTTCTTTAATAAGGAGGTTTCATAAACCACGCCGTCAAATTGAGACGAGCTAGGTCCGGGTGTAGAAACGGCCCTTGCTTTAGTAAATCCGGTCGAAGAGGAAGCCGCCAAGAGTCTGTCGACAATCTCAGTATGTCGGAGTGCCACGACCTCCTGAGCCAATCTGGTTCTATTAGGATAGTCTGCACGCCCTGGCTCTTCACTCTTTTCAATACCCTCGGAATCATGGGAGACGGAAGGAAGACATAAACCATGTGAAAACTCCAAGGAACTGTCATGGCATCCACTGCCCAAGCTATTGGATCCTTCGATCGAGCACAAAATCTATGTACCTGACAGTTGCTCCTTGTCGCCATCAAGTCTATCTCTGGTAGACCCAGCGGTCCACAATCTCCTGAAACACTTCCTGATGAAGTGACCATTCCCCCTCCAGCAGTGTCTCCTTGCTGAGGAAATCTGCTTCCACATTCCTGATCCCTGGAATAAAGATAGCCAACAACACAGAAACGTTGATCTCTGCCCAAGTGAAGATCCGTGATACTTCCTTCATTGCCATCATGCTGCGGGTCCCACCCTGGTGATTCAGGTAAGCCACCGTAGTGGCATTGTCGGACTGTACCAGTAACGGTGATCCTTTCAGGAACTCCTGCACCTGTAGCAACGCATTGCAGACTGCCCGAAGTTCCAGAATATTGATGGGTAGACTGGATTCGTCCCTTTTCCAAAGGCCCTGTAGCCGTAGATGAAGAACCACCGCTCCCCAACCCCTGAGACTGGCATCGGTCGTGATGACCAGCCATTCCCAGGAGCGAAGGGAACGCCCGAGCTGCAAGATCTCCACATCTGTCCACCAGATCAGGGATTCCCTCGACTCCTGAGACAGAAGCAATCTTTCCTGTTTCATAGTCTTTGCGTTTCCCGACCAACATCCTGATGTTCCATTGAAAAATCCTTGAATGGAATCTGGCAAACTGAAGGGTCTCGAACGTCTTTCCAAGCAACCGTACTCCTTGCCACACCATAGGTGCAGGTGCTTGTAAAATACTCAGAACCATCTGACGAATTTCCACAGCCTTGGGTTCTGGTAGAAACACCCTGTGAAGGTGCGTGTCTAAAATCACCCCTAGAAATTGCAGACTCTGTGGGGGTGTCAAATGAGACTTGGGTAGATTTAGCACCCACCCCTGCACGCTTAAGCTTAATTGTGTCGCAATGCTCAGATGTTCCTGAAGCTTCTCCGCCGACTCCGCCTTGAATAAAAAGTTGTCCAGATAAGGTATAATTATTATACTCTTCAGTCTGAGGGCTGCAGCCATGACTGCCATCACTTTTGTGAACACCCTCGGGGCCGTTGCCAGAACGAAACTGCCAATGGTTTTCTCCTATTGCAAACCGGAGTAGGGACTGATTACATTGTGGATAGGCACATAGAGGTACGCATCCAGTATGAAGTTACATGCTGGAAAACCTGCTCTAACAATTTAGTTATTAAAATAAAATAATAAAAACCTAGCTAAGCTAGCAAAACAATTTCAAAGAAAAAACGCAGCTGCAGCGCAGCTGCTCAGCATAGCAGCCACTCCTGTGGGCACCTAAAATGAACTGAGGAATTGTGGGATGCAGAAGGGAGGAGCCTGCTCCCAAAGACTTGAAGCATAGGTGCCTGGCTCCTGTGGACCCCTCCTACATCCCATCCTAAGCTGTGTCACCGGACTGGACGAAAGAGAAAGCCAACCCCTTCAAACACAGCTTTCAGACAGCCTTCAATCTTTTTTTTCCATGGGGTCTTTGAAAGCAGCAACCCCTTGTACAGGCAAAGCAGTGGTCTTAGACAACCTAGCAACAGGTGCATCCACCAGAGGAACCTTTTCCCACAATTTCACATGCTCCTCTGGCATGGGATACATGATGGCAAATCTCTTAGGCATAAGAAGCCTTTTATCAGGCGTCTTCCATGCTTCCCCAAGCAGTGCTTTCATGCCCTCATCCGAGGGGAAAGTAACCGCATCCCTGCGTTGTTTCTTAAACACATCTTGAAGTGGTACTTTATCATAATCTGAGAGATTTAGGGGGAAATTTACTAAGAATACGAATACGATATTTCGTATTGGTATTCTTAATACGAATGAATACGAATGCATACAGCTGTTTCAGCCGTATGCAAATTCGTGTCCCGGAGGGTAATTGACAAAGCAGTCAGATACAACTAATTTGTAAACCCCCGATGGTGTATCCATTCGTATTAGCGGCCATATATACGGACGCTAATACAAATTCGTATAGGCAGTTTGCACGGATCAGTCAGATCCGTGTAGGCTTCAGTGTTAAAAAAAAATAGAAAAATAAATAATTTTTAAAAACGACGAGGGATCCCCCCACGGCCGTAACCAGCACTAGGCTGAAAGAGCCAGAGCTTCGCTGATACCCCACGCCGTTTTTTTTAATTATTTATTTTTTAACACTGAAGCCTGCACGGATCTGACTGATCCATGCAGGCTAAAGCCAAATACGACAGAAAAATTAATTGTATTTTCTTTGCATATTTGGCCGGCAATAAGCGCCCGTTTTACGCTAATTTTCAATACGGCCGCTTAGTAAATTAGGAATCACCATTCTTTTGAATGGTGATTCGTATTCATATTTTGTGATGGTATATACATTTGTATTTGTAAATACCATAAATACGAATCCGAATATTTGTATTTTTGGCATAATAAGTGCCAAAAATACGAATACGCCCCCCCAAAAAATCGTATTTTATTATGGAAATATGATTTTTTTTTTTTTTTACGAATTCATCTTAGTAAATTTCCCCCTTAATGTCTGTTTAACTGCCAATATCAAATCCTCAATACCAGGGACAGAAGACTCAAACTCTTCCCTCTGGTCTCAAAACATCTTTAGAATCTAAATTAAGAAGGTGAGGTTTGGATAAAGGGTACCTGGGAGAGGCCACCTCTGGAGCCCTAGAAAACTGTTCCATAAAAGTATTTATTTTATGGACACTCTGTGCTGTGTCCTGCATAACCTGTAGTAAAGCAGGGTCCCCCTAAGAGGGGGTAATAGAGCCCACAGAGGTTTGGGAGGAGGAAAAAGGCCTAGGAGACTTAACAAGCTCATCTCTCTTCCTATTCAATGCCTGTACAAAGGCATTCATAGATCTCCCCAAGGCAGCTGCCCACGCAGATTCAGGCTGCTTAGACCTCTGGGCTTGAGCACCACTGGGCACAGACTCACATGCAGGGCACAAATCCCCCTGATCCACCTGTTCAACAGTTAATTTAATTCTGCAAAACCTGCAGTCAATTAACATGGCAGATTCTCCCTCCCCAAGAGCAGCAGCACTACACCATTCTGTCATTATAAAACAGTGGAAAAACTTTGCACTCAGTTCTGTAGTGTAAAATCCCCCTTCAGCTCCGCACAGTGTGGAGAATAATGGTGCCAGAATAGAGTGCAGGAAGAGACCTAGGAGGTTATTCTGATCGGTGCGGCCAAACGTGCGTACGTTCCATATTAGCGTACGCTCTCCGTACGCGGCCGTTGGGGTTAAGTCCACCCACAACTCAGCCGCATACGGCCAGAAACAACGTCGAAGGGGAGTGGCGTACAATTGAGCGTACGCCAACGTACACGGACGGACCAGCCCTTAGACTCCGACAACTGGCGTACAACAGAGCGTACGCCACCGTTTACGGACGTCTCTCGTCCGTCTTCCCACCGACTTCTTGCGGCTATCTGAGCGTACGCCAGCTTGCACGGACGGGTCCCTATTGTTTTCAATAGAAAACTCAGCTTATGTCACCGTTGCCAGAAACAACGTCGAAGGGGAGTGGCGTACAATTGAGCGTACGCCAACGTACACGGACGGACCAGCCCTTAGACTCCGACAACTGGCGTACAACAGAGCGTACGCCACCGTTTACGGACGTCTCTCGTCCGTCTTCCCACCGACTTCTTGCGGCTATCTGAGCGTACGCCAGCTTGCACGGACGGGTCCCTATTGTTTTCAATAGAAAACTCAGCTTATGTCACCGCTCGTGAGAGTGAGCGTACGTCCGTGCACGCTGGCATACCCTTCACATATATGGACCTGCAAATCTTGCCTTTCAACTACAATTCTGACAATTAATTAATTATTCTAATTGTTATTCAATTATTGTTTTCTATTAACTCAATTGTCTACCTTAATAAAGACCCTAATAAAACAACATTTTAACCCTCATTACATGTATATTTGTTATGTTCTAATGTGGCATTTTAATCACTATCTATGTGTCCCCACATTGCTTTTACTTTTAAATAAATTTATGTTGGTGTTTGTGTGTATGTACTAAATTATGTCCATAATTAGTTTGATCTGATTTTTTTAACATGTATACCTACCCTGATGTTATGTGTGATGTTTTAATCTAACAACAATAAAAAATCATGCCTTTTCACTATGTGTTATTTCACCCCAAAACACACAAATTCACACATCATTCATTACCCCTCACCTCAAATTACCAATATAACTTACATTACACATCTGTATGTACCTGCCCTTACAAACCCTCTCACATATTTATGATTAAAAACACAGGCAACTTCTAACTGTAAAAACACTTTTATTTATAACAAAACTGAAAGGGGGGGGGGGGAATTAAAGCAGGGCCTCCAATCGGGTAAACAGAATTTGCAGATATAGCAGGGTCAAGAAAATCCCTGCTTGAAGCTTTGCAGAAGAGGGAACAGGAGCGGAGAAGGAGGGCTCAAGAGAGAAGTAGCCTGCAAGACCAAGCGGGCCCCTCACTAACAGGCCCTGTTCAACCTCCACCAGCTCCACAAGGGCCAAGCAACCAGCCAGAACAAGAGGTTGCATCTCTCCAAACAGGTGTGACCCAGCAGGTGCATGGTGAGAGAACTGGGGCCACCAGAAAACGAGCTGCAACATCTAGGGTGAGGACTGAGCAGGATACCACCACCAAAAAGAGAAACCCTGCATTTGTAGAGGCAGAATTAAGAATTTTAGTGCCCAGAGCACGCGAATGGATCGAATTGCCAACCAGGAAGCCGGGTGCCAGTGCAAGGAGAAACCTTTGGGACAAGATCACAGAGGAAGTGAACCAGGTGTCACCAGTGGTCAGAGATTGGCTAGCGGTGAAGAAAAGGCAAGTGTGTTTGTCCCCCTGATAATGTCATATGTGTGTACATATGTTACATGTATGTTTTGAGAATAATAGAAAGGTGTGTTTGTAGATAGTGCTACACTTCAATGTCACATGTGAACACAACCATGTCTAATAACCCACATTGATATATGAAACATGCACCATTGGTGTGATGTGAGGTTATGGGCACAGTTCTGCTCATGTGAAGTATGTGAAGTATGTGATGGGACAAGAGAAAGTGTGTTTTTGAAAGAGTTGTTGTAACATGTTCCATATGATGCTACTGAAACAAGAATGACCAAACTGTGCACATGTAGCTGGTGAGAAACTACACATCCCAGTATGCCATCCCATAGTTAAATTACTCCATAATAACCACACTGTCAAGCTATGGTGGAATGTGTAGTTTCACAACAGGTGGAGATGCATAATTTGGCCATGGATGATGTCATTTCTGCATAGTGATCTATGTATGTGCATTTAGTGGCCTAATGAATGAGATGAGACACTGAAATGCCTCCTAATGGAGACATTAATGTGTGTGTGGGACACATATGGCTAAAAAACATAAGATCACCCACACTAGGAAATGTCACGTAGCACAGTGGTGCACATATCTCATGGTGATATTTGTATTTTTAAACTTGTAGGTGGACAGACTTCAAAACGACACTGAAGAGGAAGATGACTGACCGGTACAACCACAGTATGTCCACCGGGAGAGGGCCTATGCCAGATAATTTGGAGTATACCCCCCTGGAGCAGGATGCCTTGGATGTCATTGATGTGGCCGAGGTCAGGGGGATATCCAATATGGATAGTGAGCTCCCGGCGGAGGTCTTTGCTGCTGCTTTTGATGGTAAGTCACAGTAATGCATTGTATTTTGAAAGATATTTTTTTGTGCGTATGTGATGGTGACATTGTTTTCAATTATTATCCTAGAAGAAGCAGAAACCCAGGATGAACCGGCAGCATCTTCCTCTGCAGAGCCACAGGTGGAGCAAGTGGTCCAGCCTCCACCAAGACGACACCCCCAGCCACAGGAGACATGGGATGCCAGCGTGATGGTGATGCTGGAGAGGATCGAGCAGCAAGGGGTGGATGCTGCGATCCGTCAGCAGCAGGTTGGGGAATTTCTGGTGGATTGGAAGGCCACAAACAGGCAGCAGTGTGAGGCCTTCAACCGCATGAATGACACTCTGGCGGCTGGCATGCAAAGCATTGGCCAACACCTCAGCCGCCAGAATGAAATTCTTGCGGAGCTGCTGACCACCGCCAGGTCCCTAAGGGACAATCCCCCAAGCTGCTCCCCAACCTTCCACCTCTGCTGACCCTCCTGTGTCCACTAGGGGAAGACGCCGCAAGCCATCTGAGCCAAAGGCCCCTGTCCCCAAGGCCCCATCTAAAAGGGGGAAAAAAGGGCCCAAATAATGAGACCTGGTTCACTTCCTCTGTGGTTGGACCCCAAATGTTTAAATTGCACTGGACATCCACTTCCTGAGTTGGCCATCGATCCATTTTCGTGCCATGGGCATTAAAGTTCTTATTTTGACCTCTACAAATGCAGGATAAATTTTTGGTGGTGTGTATCTTGCTTAGTATTCACCCTGGTTGTTGCAGTACGTATTCTGGTGTCCCCATTTCTTTCACCATTGCATTTGCAGGGTAACACATGTTTGGAGATATGCAACCTCTTGTTCTGGCTGTTTTTTTATTTTTGTGTCTATTTTATTTGTTTATTTGATTTATGACATTAAAGTGTCAAATAAGCTGTGATGCTGAACAGCAAATAAATTTATTTTACCAATTAAAACAAAATTGTTGTATGTGTAATTTCTTGTGTGAAACAAATACTACATTTATGTGTACTTACTGACCAGGGTATTTTTGAACATTTGTTGAAGTGTGGTAGAAGTTTCCCATGTGTAACCCTCTCCATGGCCATTCCCATGTTCCTATCCAACTTTTCCCTGCTAATTAGTTTGTGTCAGCACATGTGCAGAGCAACTTAATAGGTGAGAAAGCAGTTTGTGTGCAGGTGAGGTAGCTCCTACAGTAGTAGGTAAAAGCAGGTCCAGAACAATGCTTTCCTCATGGAGTGGGTGAGGCAGACAAACAAGGGTCAAAAGGTACATTTGTGTAGGAATGCATATGTGTCCTCCCTAAAAAAAGATGTGTGAATCGGCCAAACATGAGAAAATTGCTTGTGAACAAACATGTATAACTTTTTAAATATATATGATTTTACAGTGTCATAAGCAGATGTAGGAATCCTTTGTTAGAGAGATGTGAGTGCAATAATGTGATTGGTGGCATCTTACATCCAGAGTGTAGTAAAATCCAATTCATAGCAGATCAGATAGTGGTACAGTTCTGTATTTTGGGTACTATACAAAGATTGTGTGCAAAATAGTGGGCATGGGCTTAAAACATTGCTGAAACATACTTTGTAGGTGTTAGATGTGGTTTATGTTATTGTATCATAAATACAAAACCTATGTTTGTATTAGAGTGAACACGTTGACACATGTCGACTTGTGTAGATTGAGTGTGCTACTGTGTAAAGTCTATGAAAGCACGTAGTGAATGTGTATAACTGTTTAACAAATAGCTACCTTAGCATATATAAGCAGGTCTTAAAAAGATTCTTACCTTAAATTAAACAAACCTTTAAATGTAGAGAAGTATAGAAAGATAAGCTTCCAATGTGTTTGAGTGCTGTGTGTGGCTTGCAGGTAGTGAAATCATGGTTTTGACTTAATAGACTGCAGCATTGCTTATTACATTCAGGTGTATGTGTTTGAGTAGTAATCAGCGTAAATTAGCAAACCCAGGCGCACGCAGGCATGCGGTATCTGTAGGGGTGGTCTGAGGTGGCGGTTGGCGGCCACCTGTTTTGTGTCCGAAATGAACGGTGCTTTAGGCGATCGTGCGGTAGTAGCACCGTTCATTTTTGGTGCACACCCCCGTGTACGCCCATGTTTACGCCCATTTTCCCTCATTATTTCGGCCGCTCCCCTCAACACGCCCCTATGCCGCCCCCAATGCCCGTACTCTCGCGTACAGGTTTTTTCGCACGGAGAGACCCGTCCGTAAGCGTTGTGGAGTGTTCGCGTCTGCGCATTAGCGAATGTACGCATGCACAGATCATGAAAAACCCCGGAACGTACGCGTACGGCCCGGCCGCACCAACCAGAATAAGACCCCAAGTCTCTGCTTCAGCATGGAGGGACGCTGTTTTGGTGCCCTCTCCCTTTCAGCCCCTCCTACCAAGTGTTTCTCCTTTCTTCCAGTGTCTCCCCTCAGTCTGGGACCACTTGGAAGTGTCCAGCTGCGCTGGACTCCTGTCCAATGGATTTCTGCCTATAAGCCCGGTAAAATGGTGGCGCCATAGCAGGGGGTCCGTCACCCATGATCCCCCCTAAACATATAGCCGGCTCAGGACGCACCCCAGGGCCCAGGAGACCTCATTTTATGGAGATCAAAGCGCTGTGCAAAGAGGGCAGACATCGTGCTGGCAGGACACACTTCTGTCAGCCTCTGCTGCGCTGTCAGTGTAAAGAAACTTCCTCTGGATGTTTCACACTGTAGCCTGTAACTAACTAAGAGAATATTAATAAAATTTTTAAAAAAACCTCCTAGCTACTCTAAAAAAAATAGCTGCAGCCCGCAGCCAGTCAGCATAGCACCCACTCCAGTGGGCACCTAAAACCAAACTGGGGAATGCTGGGATGCAGAAGGGAGGAGCCTGCCTCTCAAAGAAGTTAGCATAGGTGCCTTGCTCCTGCGGACCATCCTACATCCCATGGTTAGCTGTGTCACCAGGATGGACGACAGAGAAATTAAGGTGATTTAGTTTATTATGGTGAGTGTTGAGCCCCTGTATTTGTATTTATTAGAGCATGTGGTCACAGGCCACTGCACCCCAACCTGGGAATGGCGAGAGCTGTTTGCAACCCATTTGTAGGAATGGCGAGTGCGGTAGTACTCTGTATCTATATATGTGGGTTAATTTTTAATTAACCTTTCTTACTGTGATCATAAGGTCTCTACACCAGTGGTTCCCAAACTTTTTTGGTTTAAGGCACCCTTTGGGTCTCCATGATTTCATCAAGGCACCCTTAAGCCAAAATAATTACCGAACCGTACATTTTTTTAAGTATTCGGATCAAAATAATGCTTTTAGTATTTAGATCAGCTAAAAAATACTTAATTTGTTTGCAAAAATATTAAACATAAATTCAAGGAAAAATAATAAAGTACTCCATGGCTGACTTGCATCACCATACTTTAATATGGTGAGTGCAATGCATGAAGGGATGGAAAGTTCTGCTTTCTGCTTCTCCGTGTCGTTAAGATTTGCCAGAATCTGAACATCAGTGCTGAAAATGCATGCAAGCTAAAAGGTATTTCTGAGAGTAGCCCTATTTCCACAGGCAGTGCTCTACCAAACAGACGCGCTCCCTCAACTTGCGCTCTATCCCACTGATGCTCTCCCTCACCCCGCACCCTACACTTTATCACACTGACCTAATCCCACACCATGCAGCCTGAGCATTATCACACTGACGCGCTCCCTCACTCTGTGGCCTGCGCTCGATCACACTGACATGCTACCTCACCGTTCTACCTGCGCTTTATCATACTGACATGCTCCCTCACTCTGTGGCCTGAGCTCTATTACACTGACGCGCCCCTTACCGTGTGGCCTGCGCTCTATCACACTGATACACTCCCTCAACCCGTGGTCTGCACTCTATTACACTGATGCACTCCCTCACTGTGTGGTCTGCGCTTTTCATACTGATGCTCTCCCTTACCCCTCAACCTGCGCTCTATCACACTGACGCAATCACTCACTGTGCGGTCTATCACACTGACTGGCTTCCTAAAACCATCTCACCTAGACCCTCCCTGCTACTGCTTAACTCTCTAAACCCAACCCAAACCCCCGACCCCCCCCCCCCAGAAGCCTAAAACTCACCCACATATACACACACATATCACTCTTACCATCAAAATAACAGTGAAGTCTGGCTGGGTAGGCCAGGAAATGCAGTAGCCTCTCCTCTCACAGTTTGCATAAAGCAGCAGCTGGCAGCTGCCATATTCAATGCTAGCTTCGCCCCCGAGTCCCGTGAAGCTCCGCCCCCTGGCGTCCCGTGAAGCTCTGTTTCCTGGCGTCCCGTGAAGCTCCGCCCCATTTCGCTGAGGCCGTCCTTCCTTACCCAACCCTGTCAGGTGTTCCGGGGGCTGAGGTAGAAAGCTACTGGAGGTACTGACTGGCGTGGGGTCCCTGCTTTGGGCAAACTCAGATGAGTTGTGCCCCTTGACACCCCCTGTCATCAGACATGCAAGCCCCCCCCCCTTCTGTCACCTGATAACAGCCCCCTGCCCTAGCTCACTACACACACTCGCTCACATCTGACCGCCCACCTGTCCTGAGTGCATTGATCCAGCCTGCCTGCACTGCACGCTGGCTGACTCGGACTACTCACAATGCACCGTCGCCCACGGCTCCCCTGTGACAGCGCTGCGGCACCCCAGGGAGCCGCGGCGCACAGTTTGGGAACCGCTGCTCTACACACAGAAAGATTTGTGCCAGAGATTCATAATGGGAGATTCAGCATGAGAGATTTCAAATCTCTCACAGACACAAGTGTTTCGGCGACTTCAGGGGAATAAAAATAATTCTTCAAATTGAAATAATGGGTTGGAAAAGAGCCTTGTGGAGTGTCATATTCTTTGTCTATAATAGAAAAATAATTAAATAATGTAAAAAAAAATGGCATGGGGTCCCCCCCACAAGCATGACCAGCCCCGGGCTCTTGGAGTGGTCCTGGTTCACAAAATACGGAGGACAAAGTGAGTTGGGGTCCCCCGTATTTTGGGGACCAGCACCAGGCTTCACTAGCAGGGGGTGTAATGCCACACGCTTGATGGGGTCCCATGGCCAAAGCAATACCCACCCTAACTAGTCAGCCCAGGCCGGGAGTTTTTGGGGAGGTGGGGACCCCCCAAAATAAAGGGATCCCCCTCTCCATGGCTCCCCAGACCTGGGCTGAAGCCAGAGGCAATCCCCTGCACCCCTGGAAGGTGGGTGCAGGGTTGATAGCTTGTTTAAACAGTAAAATTGTCTTTTACAGTAGGACTACAGGTCCCAGCAAGCCTGCCCCACATGCTGGTACAGGTACCAGTATGTGGGGCATTAAAGACCCGCCGGTACCTATAGCCCCCCTGTAAAGCAAATATTAAAATAAAAGCACAAACACAGGTTTATAAGTATTTTATTTAATAAAAACACAATCACAGGTTTTTAAATATTTTATTAAACTGCATCTTGTCTTCCCCCAGGTGGGCCCCTGCCGCCCCAGGGCTTCTGCGGAGACTTCACCTGGGTTAGCGGCCTTTTAAGCTCTTTTGCATGGTCGCTGCTTCCCAGGGCTTCAGCCTCTTTATCTGTGTTCTTCACCTGGGGGAGGCAGCCTTTTCAGCTCTTTTGTATGGATGCCACCTCCCAGGGCTTGTTCTTCTGGAGCTCTTCTCTGCTCCTCCTCTGCCGTCGGACTGGCTTCCCCCTGTCTGAAGCTGGCTAATATAGCCAGCTCTAGGGGGCGGGGCAATGACACGGCCAGCCGTGATTGGCTGTCCGTGGCCATTTAGAATTTTTTCCTGTGCTCTGCTGCCACCGCGCCGATGGATGAGGGGCACCCGGACCACCACCCATGGGGACCAGGACCGCCGCCGATGCCACCAACAGGGTGATTTTATTGAGGGTGAGGATGGGGGTGGAGGGGGTTCGGAAGTGCCTCGAGTGGGGGTCCGGGTGCCACGAGTGGAGGAGGGGGGTTGGAAGTGCCGAGAGTGGGAGAGGGGGGGTCAGAAGTGCCGCAAGTGGGGGTCCAGATGCCATGAGTAGGGGAGGGGGGCGTGGAATTGCCGCACGTGGGGAAGGGGGCCGGAATTGCCGCCAGTGGGGGGGGGGGCGGAATTGCCACGAGTAGAGGGGGTCTGGGTGCCGCGAGTGGGGGATGGGTGGGGGTGCCACATGGCCTGCTTAGAGGCCCTGCTCATCTGCCCGCACCACACATGCGGGAGATGTGCAGGAGCTTCTGAGCGACTGCACTGAAATTATCTGACCCGTCCATTCTGAATCTAGGGCAGATTCAGAACAGTGGGGCCACGCATTTAAATCGCTGTGTGGTCTACACACAGTGATTTACATGCGTTTTCAGGCATTTTCTGAGTGATTTAGTAAAATCTCTCAGAAAATGCCTGAATGTCGCCCTGTGTGTGGGGCACAATAGCTTTCTTATGCACCCCAGATAAGCTAATGTATCTGAAACCTGTGTCAGCTGCCCCTTTAATTCTAATTCAGGAGTTGTGTTAGGTGATTGCCTCATCTTTAAAAGCCATAAGGTAGCTGGCATGTGAGCTCTAAACCAGGGAAAAAAACACATGTTCATTTTAGCTATGATGTGTCGGTAGTTGCCAGGTTCTTGAGAGACCAGTTGTTAGTGTAGGACTTGCAGTGAAATAGGGGCCCTTGGTGAAGGGCTGCAAGCTTAAATGCATTGATCAATTCATGAACTACGACCCCATTATTTATTTATTTATTTGATTATTTGTATATTAAGGTGAGTTATTTTATTATGGTGAGTGTTTAGCCCCTGTATTTGTATGTATATGTATCACCAGCCAAATAAAATAAGACAAAACTCTGTGCATTATTATTAAAAGTATAATTAAGAGAACAGAATTCTGGTCATCTATTTTATTCTGCGACTCCTTCCCACATGGAGGTTAAAAGCACACCCTGTGTGCACAACACCATGTAAACAAACCTTTTTTTTCATTCTGTGATGTACAGACTCAACTTAGAACATTACAACATGTCTGATCTTGAATATCTAATGTTACTTAATGTTCTTGTAACATACTGTAACATTATGTAAAGAAGTTATTCAGTGTCACTTACTCAGCCATTACAGCTCCGAAATCAGGGGTTTATCAGTTTATTTAAAAAATAAATAAAAACACAGTAGAAAAATGTGGAATGCTGAAAATTATCTGAAGTGTAAGAAAATGTAAAGCGCTGTGTAATATGTTTGCACTATAAAAATAACTGGTAATAAACAACAAATAATCAACATATTTAACAGAAGTGTTTAGAAAGGCCTGTGAGACACATGTTATTGGGGCTAAACAGTTCCAGTTCAAACTGGAACACAGAAAAGAAGGGATGAATGGGAGGGGGTGAGATGGGACATGTTGGTATAATGGGATGTTTACTGCTAACGTATACTGGGGGGAAGGGAGAGATCACTTATACATTAACCTCAAACCAGTTTCTCTGATTACAAATTAACAGTAGAAATTGTGTGACTGATTTTCTTTAAAAAAAATATTTAATATTTACATTTTTTTTAACTTTTGAGTGACAGTAATTAATGTGAATGTTTTTTTTCTAGTTCAGTATCAACCAGTGCCTTCACGCTGTGAGTGAGAGGTATATTTATTTATTTATTAACAGTTTCTTACATAGCGCATACATACAGTATTCCGCAGAGCTTTACAGAGAATATTTGAACATTCACATCAGTCCCTGCCCCAGTGGAGCTTACAATCTATATTCCCTACCACATGTACACGCACACACAGACATTCTAGGGTTAATTTGTTGAGAGCAAATTAACCTACCAGTATATTTTTGGATTGTGGGAGGAAACCGGAGTACCAGGAGTAAACCCACGCAAGTACGGGGAGAATATACAAACTCCGCACAGTTAGAGCCATGGTAGGAATCAAACCCATGACCAGTTACTGTGAGGCAGTAATGCTAACCATTACACCATCCGTACTGTATGTATTAATAATACATACACATATACAGTACATACACATGATCACCAATTTTTAATTAGTAGATTTGTTGCTATAGAGCTAAAGGGTGACATTCTATGGAATGAGAGTTGTGTTCTTTTGGCGATTTTTACTCCAAAAAACGGCTAATTCGCATTTTTCCGTGAATTCGCATATTTAATCTGATGCGAAAAGGTCCCTAAATCGCATATTTTTTGCAATAAGTCATGCGTACTGAAAGTGCGGTAAAAATTCGCACTTTTATCGCATCCAGATATTTTCCAATAGAAAAGTATACAATTTGCTTATTTACTGGAATGGGATTTCGCAAATCGCACTTTTAAGGTGTCTAATAATCGCCATTTTTTCAGACCAGGTTCTGATATGCGAGTTGGCCAGAACCCTGCACAGATCATTGAGATCTGTGCATGGTTCTGCGGTAAAAAATGTGTTTTTTTTAGAAAAAAATTGCGTGGGGTCCCCCCTCCTGAGCATAACCAGCCCTGGGCTCATTGAGCCGGACCTGGTTTCAAAAATACGGGGGACAAAAAGTGTAGGGGTCCCCAGTATTTCTGAAACCAGCCCCGGACTCTTGGACCGGTCCTGGTTCCAAAAATACGTATTTTTGGAACCAGGACCGGTCCAAGAGTCCGGGGCTGGTTATGCTCAGGAGAAGGGACCCCACGCAATTTTTTCTTTTTTAATACAAACCCAAAATCGCACATAAGCTCAAATTCGCACATTTTCATGCCTAAAAATCGCACATTTTCATGCCGAAAATTCGCCCATTATCGCACTCAATAGCACTTTTAGCCTCTAATGCGCATTCCATTAAATATGCGAATTATGACTAAAAAATGCGATTTCTGAAAGTGCGAAGAGCGGCGATGTGGAGTGCGAAAAATATATGCGCTTTTCTCTCAGCCCATAGAATGTCACCCCTAGGTTTTTTTATAAATTTTTTCATTCATCTTTTATTTTTATTGCATTGCTATATTCATTCATTTTTATAAATAAAAAAACATTTAATAAGATTGTGTATAGTATTAATTCAGACAATTAAAATTAGCGCAGAACATTGGATATAGTTCTTTTAAAGCTATAGTTTGTCAATATGATTCCTGTCACAGTATTTTAATTCTGTTCTTAAGTCATTTTCTGTAGCAAATGTTAAGCTACAGTAAGATAAACCCTATGCTAAGGATGGTCAACGACCATCGATGATTCAAAATCATGGATGGTTTAGGGCCGATGTTAAAAACATTTGCCATCGATGGAGGAGAACCAGATGGTTTCCCTCCATCGATGGCAGAGCAAAATCAATGTTTTGCTTTTGTTTTGTTTTTTTCAAAGTGCTGAGCATAGTTCTGCCCCCAACACCCATGAAGCCCCGCCCATGTGTTTTGATTGACCCATGGGCCAATCTGTCAAAAAAAGATGAATGACCATTAATAGATAAAAACATCAATGGTCATCCATTGGCTGGTTTTGGCCAGTTGCACTATTGCCATTGATGGCAATCATCGATTGCAATGGCAACGATGGCCATCCCTACTCAACGCCAATGTCCATTCTATGGCCCTCCAGCTGTTGTGAAACTACAAGTCCTATCATGTCTTGCCACAGCTTTGCTATTCGAGATTGCTAAAAAAAACTATGGCAAGGGATTATGGGATGTGTAGTTTCACAACAGCTGGGGGGCCATAGTTGGACATGCCTGCTCTTTGCATAAATCAGGCTTTTGTCGCATAGTTTGTATACAACTCCCATGGTGGAATATTGTTTACACATCAGTCTGATCTGTTTATTGATCAGGCCTTCTGTAAGATAATTATCCAAAATGATGAACCGAGTTTGTGCACATTCTGTATGATATGTCCAACATTTCTGCCCAATGGTTCATTTAGTATGTCACAATCTTTAGGATATATATAGGGGCCCATTTATCATTTAATATTTGCGACTATTCCCCTAAAACATCAAAGGTTAGCTGCAAATATTAAGTACCAGTATGGCAGAGACAGCATATTTCCACATGAGGGTAATGTGGAAGATCCAGTTCAGGTTTCAGAGCAGCAGCAGGAAAATTAGATCCAGACCAGGTTTCCTAAACTGATGTGATCAAGGTTTGGCTGATTGGCAGCACCTGTGGCTTCCTGTTATTTGTGTGTACAGTATACTGTAGGATCCGCAGATATGCAGTACCCTACAGCAGGAATGACATACTGTACAGTACAGCACAGTACGAGCAGGACCGACTCGAGCACAGAGCGAGGAGGTTAACAAAATGGATACCGGCAATCAGCCAAGGCTTCATGGGAGCCCACAACTATTGAGATACATTAGCAATGGTATACAGTAGGTTCCACATGTGTAAGGGTACTGTTGTTCAACCTCTTTGTGAAAAGAGCAGAATACTGTGAAAATAACTCCAGAACCTCTAAGACGCTTGTACGTCTCATTTCGCTATGATTGCATCTGGAGCATTGTCCGCTGTCACAAAGGGTCGTAGTCTAGTGGATAAGCGCACCGCTCTGCACGTTGTAGGCCTGAATTACATTCATAAAGGGATATTTTTTTATTTTTTATTTTATGAACACATTTTGGGAAGTTATATTTCATATAACTAGGCACACGCAAAATCCTGATTTCCTATTTCCGTGCTTCTCCATGTGCTGATCAGTGCTCATGCTTTCTCTCCTATAATTTACTGGATACCGTAGCACCTTCCCTCAGCCACACTGACTGAATGTTGTAATGGCCCTTCCTTTGCCTTCCTCCTTTGTGCAAAGAGCAGTTTACTGTGGCACAAATAGATAATTGGACGCTCGGTCTATCTCAGACGCTCCCATTGTGGATTGGTGTTGAAGGTACTGTATTCAGCCTACCCCAACCCCCGCCTCCCTTCCCCCTTCCCTGGGAGACTTTTCACAGAGAATGCAATGGAAGAGGCTGATTCAATCGATCTGGCTCGGGGCAGGCGCGATACAGACACTGTGCGTAATGCTTAGTACTAAACATTGCACAGCATGATCTATGGTTCTTGCACAAAAAGACTTATGAAAACATCAAAGGTTAGCTGCAAATATTAAGTACCAGTATGGCAGAGACAGCATATTTCCACATGAGGGTAATGTGGAAGATCCAGTTCAGGTTTCAGAGCAGCAGCAGGAAAATTAGATCCAGACCAGGTTTCCTAAACTGATGTGATCAAGGTTTGGCTGATTGGCAGCACCTGTGGCTTCCTGTTATTTGTGTGTACAGTATACTGTAGGATCCGCAGATATGCAGTACCCTACAGCAGGAATGACATACTGTACAGTACAGCACAGTACGAGCAGGACCGACTCGAGCACAGAGCGAGGAGGTTAACAAAATGGATACCGGCAATCAGCCAAGGCTTCATGGGAGCCCACAACTATTGAGATACATTAGCAATGGTATACAGTAGGTTCCACATGTGTAAGGGTACTGTTGTTCAACCTCTTTGTGAAAAGAGCAGAATACTGTGAAAATAACTCCAGAACCTCTAAGACGCTTGTACGTCTCATTTCGCTATGATTGCATCTGGAGCATTGTCCGCTGTCACAAAGGGTCGTAGTCTAGTGGATAAGCGCACCGCTCTGCACGTTGTAGGCCTGCATTACATTCATAAAGGGATATTTTTTTATTTTTTATTTTATGAACACATTTTGGGAAGTTATATTTCATATAACTAGGCACACGCAAAATCCTGATTTCCTATTTCCGTGCTTCTCCATGTGCTGATCAGTGCTCATGCTTTCTCTCCTATAATTTACTGGATACCGTAGCACCTTCCCTCAGCCACACTGACTGAATGTTGTAATGGCCCTTCCTTTGCCTTCCTCCTTTGTGCAAAGAGCAGTTTACTGTGGCACAAATAGATAATTGGACGCTCGGTCTATCTCAGACGCTCCCATTGTGGATTGGTGTTGAAGGTACTGTATTCAGCCTACCCCAACCCCCGCCTCCCTTCCCCCTTCCCTGGGAGACTTTTCACAGAGAATGCAATGGAAGAGGCTGATTCAATCGATCTGGCTCGGGGCAGGCGCGATACAGACACTGTGCGTAATGCTTAGTACTAAACATTGCACAGCATGATCTATGGTTCTTGCACAAAAAGACTTATGAAAACAGTTTTTTTGTGTGTGTGTGCGTGCCTAGTTTTATTAAATATAACTTTCATAAATGTTTCAATAAAAAAAAATTGATAACAAAAATTGACAATGTAATCAAACACAGGTTTCCATTAGCCTATGCCACCTGTTAATAGCATCCACTGCTCATGAGTCTATGTAAAGATGGAGCCGTAATGCTGTTCACTGACAATGAGACAGTCCAGGGTTTTCTGTTCACAATATTTAGCATTGGCTACGTGAACTGCAGGCCGCAGGGCCCTGGGACACTACACGGTCCATTTGCTTGCATTGTACAGTACAGTTGGAGTCACAGTGATGTTCACGGGAATGATGCACACATGTGTCTCATATAGTACGTACTGTATAGTAGCATGCCCCACTCTTGGCGAATGGTGTGGTTCCATTGGTATATAAATCCGCCACTAGATTGAGCATTACCCACTATATGTATTGCATGGATATTGTATGGCGTGCATCCACATACCATGGTGAGCTGACAGAAACAATGAGAGGAGCTCTGTCTGTAGGGAGGTAATGTACAGTGTTGCAATTAAGGGGGTACGGTGTGGTACGGAGTACCTGTTAGAAATATGTTGCAGGTACGCAGTACCACTTACCCACTGTCAAATAAATAATCTAGTTCTAAAACACTGAACAATATCATTCAGTGACATCTCCTGGCCCCCTGCTAAATATGCAATGACAGTCGGGGTCATTTACAACACATATTGTTAAGGGTATATCAGGTACGATATGCACAAAAATATCGCTAACGATATTCTTATAATTTTTATTTATTTATTTCTTATACATTTTATTTCCTTAATAAATATATATATTTTTTCTCTTTCTATAAAAAATTTTTTAATGTGACACCAAAACTTTTCCTATAAGAAGTTCAAAAGCTTAGAATACATGTGGTTCCCACTCTTTTTAAAGCACTTCCTTTTTATAAACTTCCGTTTTTGAAATATAGTTTTTTCAATTAATTTAGTATAAATAGGACAACTAAAAACAAAAGATTTATCTTGAAAAAGTGCCTTGGGCACGAAACGCGTTGATGCCGACATGTAAGGACCACAAGCAGTGCTCCCCAGACCTGCACTACAGCTGACTGCCACTTTCCAGAGACAGAGAAGCCGACTGATGCCACCCGTCCGGCAGAAGTCTCAGCCGCAAATTCTAATAGCGGCAGCCGGACAGAAGCAGGAGAGAGACCATCACGCAGCCCGGCTGCTCCTGCACTGCATACACCCTCACAGTGACAGATAACACCTCAGCCTGTACGGCCTGTAACACCACTTTGGCAAACCTGTAGGTAGGGACAGCGTAGAGCAGTGGTTCTCAACCTCGGTCCTCAGGGACACCCAATGGTGCACATTTTCCATGTCACCTCACAGATACACAGGTGCACTAATTACTCACTGGTACATTTTAAAAGATCACAAAAGCTAATTATTTCACCTGTGATTCTGTGTGAAGACATGGAAAACATGCACTGTTGGGGGTCCCTGAGGACCGAGGTTGAGAACCCCTGGTGTAGAGCACTGCGGTCCTTCAACTCTCCGCAAAAGAGCTGTATACATTTTAACTCATTTCTTTCCACAGGTGTCACGCTTACCTCCATTTTTGTTTAATTAATTTCTTTATTTAACTCCCCTTCCTTAATGCATAGACACAAAACAAAAACTGGAAAGCGCTAATAGTGTTGTAATTAAAATCCCAATACTTAGTAAATGTAAGGTAAAAATTATGCGTACTTAAAAGTGGGATTGTAAAGCTGAACCAATGAAGCTCATTTAGTTCTCTTTCGGGAGTTCTGATTAACCATGTTTGGAGTTAACAAAATGGAAAAACATAGCCCAGCACTGAAAAAACTCTTATACCACTTTCACATCACATTTATAACCCGCTTTGTTGCTGGGTCGACCCAGATCACGGTGTAATGTGAAAGCACCAAACTGAATAACCCGGGTCAACCAACCCAGCAATTCAACCTGGGTAGCAGGGTTAAACCAGGGTCACCCTGTGTATAATAGTAACATAGTAACATAGTATTTAAGGCTGAAAAAATATGTTAGTCCATGGAGTTCAACCTACTGTATCTAACTTGTAACTACTGACTTGAGTAAGTCATATCTATAGGATTCCCTTAGTGGCCAAAAATGCATCCAGTTTTGATTTAAATTCATTAACAGTAGTTGCTGTAATCATCCCCACCGGCAATAAGTTCCAAAATTTTACTGCTCTAATGGTGAAGAATCCTTGGTACTTGTGTATTTTCACGGCGCCCGATATATCGGATGCGATATCGGCCTATATATTGGATGCGATATCGGTCGATATATCGGATGTGATATCGGCCGATATATTGATGCGATCCAAACCGATCTTTGACCTGTTCATTACCCCACTATCCACTACGCATGGAGTTGATTTTATAGTGGCGATTTTTTATATAGGGTGGCGAGGGGACGCGGATTACTGCGCTCACCACACTATATAAAATCATTAGGAACAGGTCAAAAATTGGTTCGGATCGCATCAATATATCGGCCGATATCGCATCCGATATATCGGGCGCCGTGAAAATACACAAGTACCGAATCCTCTTCTTAGTTCAGAACGGAATTTATTTTCCTCGAGCCTCAGTAAATGCCCGTGTGTCCTAAGTATAGGCCTGTTAGTGAACAAATCATGTCCCAGTTCCATATGATTCCCAATCCTGTATTTGAACATACTAATCATATCACCTCTCAACATATTCAGCCTGGTTAACCTATATTTGTATTCTAGTGATTCGAGATCTTTTACTAGCTTAGTCTCCGTTCTCTGTACCTGTTCCAATTAATTTATGTCCTTTTAAAGATGAGGTGCCCAGAACTGAACACAGTATTCCAAGTGTGGTCTCACCAATGCCTTGTAAAGAGGCACTATCACATTGGCATCCCTTGAATCCATACCCTTAATGCATGCCAGTGTCCAGTTTGTTTTTGCTGCTGCACTTGATCAGTGTGCACTATTACCCAATTTTTCATCTATGATGACCCCCAACTCCTCCTCTACAGCAGAATTCCTTATAATAACTACATTTAGCCCATAAGTAGCTTGTTCATTTTTATTCACGTAATGAATTACTTTACATTCTTCAATGTTAAAATGCATTTTCCAATTTTCCACCCACCTTTCCAGTTTATTTAAGTGAATTTGTAGTGTTTCCACATCCTCTCCTGAGTTAATTTCCTTACTCATTTTCATGTTGTCCGCAAATATTGCAATTTTAGTCACTGTCACTTCCAATATCATTAATGAATATATTAAACATGGTGGGTTCCAATATTGAACCTTGCGGAACTCCACTTTGGACCTTACCCCAGTTGGAATGTATGCCATTTACCACCACTCTCTGTCCCTGATTGTGCAACCAGTTATTAATCCAATTACAACTTTTATCTCCTAGCCCTAAATTACCTAGTTTCATAAATAACCTTTTATGAGGCACCGTGTCAAAGTGAAATCAAGCCATATTACATCAACAGATTTCCCTAAGTCCAGCCTCCTACTGACTCCCTCATAGAAGCTAATTAAATTAGTCTGACATGATCTATATTTGCCAAACCCAGTGTCCTAGGATCTATTTTGTCCTAGCCAGGAGATTTGTTACTATTTGTAAAAGGATTTAGTGTAAAAGGGTCAGACCCAGGAGTTTGATTAACAATGTGAAAGCGGTATAAGGAGCATATTCAATTGACTGCAAGGCTTGTCTGTTAAATGGACCTTGCAACCAATTTTGGGTTCCCCAAGTATGCATGCTCCTTATACCTGCAGTTTCCAATTGAACACAAATTGGCCTCATGCAGGCAAAATGTCACAGGAGGGGAATTATTTTTACTACAGCCTGCAAATGGCTGCCACTGCTGTGTTTGGGAAGTGGATGGCTACCAATGCTGTGCGCAGGGTGCAGGTGACCTGTTGATGGCTGCTGGTGTTGTCTGTTGGGAGCAGGTGGCTTGTGGATGGCTACCAATGTTGTGTGCAGGGTGCAGGTGACCTGCTGACAGAGCCAGATTAAGCCTTCGGGGGGCCTGGGGCACTTTAGAAAGGGGGGCCCCCTCCTACTTGTCATTACTGGCCACAAACTGCATGGAAGAATATTATACTGTCAAAACATAGAATAAAGGCTGTATAAACTTGGTCAATGGTCAACTGCAGGGGGGGTTAATAAAAACATATATATGTATGTATATATATATATATAGATAGATAGATAGATAGATAGATAGATAGATAGATAGATATCTATCTATCTATAGATATATAGATATATAGATATATATCTATAGATATATATATATATATATTACCACATGAAAAGCCTGTGCTCAGCACTGCCTCTGATTAAAATCCCTCACATGACAAGGCAGCTGCTGCTGCTGCTGCTGCTGCTATACTTCATGGACCTGAGAAGCATATGATGAGCTCCACCAAGCAGAGCTGAGCACAAGCCTCTCAGCATCTGACCTCTTGTGCAAAGTCTTATGGGACTTAGTCAACTCCCAGTAATGCATTGCACACTTGTGCACTCAGTGTGCCTTGACTCCTGATGTTCAGCACCATTAATCATTGTCACATTAGCAGATAGGTGAAGCTGCAGCAATACCCCACTCCCGTGCAGAAATCCATTAGCTAAAAAAAATACATGCCAACCACAGGGGGCCCCTAGATAGAGGGGGGCCCAGGGGTACTGACCCCCTGTGCCCCCATTATAATCCATCCCTGCCTGCTGATGGCTGCCGATGTTGTGTTTGGGGAGTGGATGGTTACCCTACCAATGCTGTGTGCAGGGTGCAGGTGACCTGTTGATGGCTGCCAAATCACATGTGTATTACATTCAGTTTGATCCAATGAGCGGTCCCGAGCCCATCCGATTGGAGTCAGAGGTCAGACATGCTGCCCGTCCAATATCTGACTCAGCCCCCTCCCGGCACTGGGGAACGGGATCGTCACATGCAGAAGGAACGCATGCAAAGGTCCCAATGGGCTCAAGGTAGATCGGATGGCCATACACTACTGCGACTTCTGGCAGAAACAGTGGGATTATAGGAATCTAAATTGATCTTTCTTCAGTCTCTGGATACTATTTCAATAGGAAATAGCTTGTTAACTCCATATATTAATTTTGGGGTAAAGAGCACAATTACAATGTCCCCATACTTTGCACTATCTGTCTTATAAACTGCATTGGAGACAAATTGAATCAAAGAATGCACTTACACAATGAACTCAAAGCATGTACAGGACATTTTCTACAGAGTATTGCTGTTGTTGTTAATCATTATAGAGTATATGGCATACTTGCCTACTTGAAAACAAGAATCGTGGAGACTACAGTAGAATGTGCAACACTGAGCATGAGGCGATGTCGAGGAAGCATGTCACACTCTACTCAAAGGGCATGTCTAGCTGCACATATGGGTGTGTCTATGCTTGAATGCTTGTTGTGAAATATTGCTATATAACATTAGTAACACTATTATTTAGGGAAGTTTTGCAAGTATTGTTGCTAATATTGCTGTCTGCAATATGGGGTTTCTTGTTTGCAACTATATATTAGCTGTGATATTTATTTTGTTCTCACTCATCACAGTATACATGATAAATGTGATGCCTATGCAAATACATTCTAAATGCAATTTGACCTTCTGTGAATTCATCCCTAAGCATATATGTATATTTTCAGTGTAGTAAATGTTATTTTAATGAGAACACTGGACTGCCTTCATCTTGTAGGCACTACCTATATATATATATATATATATTGGATGATTTCCATACCTATATAGCATTAGTCAAATCATTTACAGACACCAGATACTATAAATAAACATGTGTTTAAATAAAGGAAAATTACTAATGCGGGCCATAAATCAGGGCAATATTGTTCCAACCAGAGCCAGATTAAGGTCTTAATGGGCCTGGAGCTGAAAATTATCATGGGCCTATTATGCGCAATAATAGTGGTTGTGGCCAGCACCCCTGTAATACCTGCGAGCGCACGTGTAATACCTGTGAAGTAATGCGCTACGCTTGCCACGCTTCGGGCTCGGTGGCTCGCTGCGCTCGCCACACTATATAAAGTCAACTCCACGCCGACGTGGATAGTGGGGGTATGAAAAGGTCAGAGGACGCGTACCGCCGCCCCTCGCGGGCTCGCTGCGCTCGCCACGCTTCGGGTTGCCGTTCATCGTGGGGTGGCGTTAACAATGGGGGTCCATTTGTCATGTAAAATACCCATAAGGGTGGGTATACAATGAAAAATCGGGTGGCGTTAACAATGGGGGGGCATTTGACCCATCAGGGTTGGGAAACAATACAAATTGGGGTCTGGGGGCCATTTAACATTGGGGCCAATGTAAAAAACGGGTCTCAGGGACCATTTTACATTGATTCCAATGTAAAACTCACATCGATTGCGTCGATCGCATCGCATGCGATTTGGTTGCATGCGATGCGATCAACGCGATTTCTGGGGATCCCGATGGATACAATTTTTATCGCTGGCGCCGTGCTAGGAAACAAGTACCGGCAAAATTCATATTTTGCCACATGGATTGAGCCAAAATACACACTACACCAGGCATGTCCACACAGTGGGCCTCCAGCTGTTGTGAAACTACACATCCCAGCATGCCTTGACATAGTTTTAGCATTCCCTAATAGCAAAACTGTGGCAATGCATG
This sequence comes from Crinia signifera, assembly GCF_055691185.1. Classification (NCBI taxonomy): domain Eukaryota; kingdom Metazoa; phylum Chordata; class Amphibia; order Anura; family Myobatrachidae; genus Crinia; species Crinia signifera. Next base: position 232,282,088 of record NC_139217.1, on the reverse strand, counting down.
ATGGTACTTGTAGTTTCACAACAGCTGGAGGGCTATAGTTTGGACATGCCTGCACTATTCCAAACAGATTGAGCAATAATGCACAATATGCTTCATAAATAGGGGCATTGCGCGCCAAATTTACACCATAATGCCCATAACATGTTAAACCACACACCATAATCTCCATTACGTATTATGCCAAACACCATAATGCCTATTAAAATTGATGCTACATGTTCATTTCCAGGGGTTCCATGCTCATTGCCATGTGGGATTACATGCTCGTTGCCAAGGGGGAATACATGCCCGACTGTATTCAGAGCACTGCGTGTCCCGGCTATTTAAAATAATACTCCTTTCACACCAGAAAATGCAGGGTCTTACCCGTGAATATGGTCCCAGGATCATGCAGGGACATTCCCGGACTGGCCGCTTTTACAAAAGCCTAGTCCCTGCATTTTCTGTGTGAGGGGGAGAAAAAAACCACCCCCGCCCACCTTTAAACAACCAGCTATATCTTTGGAACCAACTGACCCATTTACATGTAGGCTTCGAATGATTTTGGACCCGTGAAACTGGGCCGTTTGGTTCCAGAGAAATCTGTCCTCAAACAACATGAACAGCCATGAAATTACATTTCAGAAATTAAAAAAAATTGGTTTACCCGCAATATCTCTAGAACCAATGAACCCATATGGACCAGGTATCAGATTGAAGGCCCAGCGTTTTGGGTTCGACTGAGATCAACCTCGAGCTTCTGTGATGCCGGAGGGGGAACTGGCCGCCGTTGGAGCTGGGTGGAGGTCGGAATTAGCAGGTCCCATGTTATTTTATGGGGAAAACGTTCCAGGTTTGCGGAGAGTGGGCCTGGAGCTGTAGCTTCATCAGTCCGTTTGTTAATCCGGCCCTGGTTTCAACCAGCCAAAGATTTGGCTGGTTGGAATGATAATTTGTCTAGTGTGTGGGTGCAAATGATAATCAGCCGTTTGCTCCCACACACTGAAAACAGCAAAAAAAAAGTTCCAAAATGGTCGTTCCAACTAGTTGGGAAAAATTAAACCTGATTTTACCCAACTAATTGTTGCAGTAAATGGGAAAAGTTCCCCCAACTGGCCATTAAGTAGGCGGACACTGACCAGCATATCCCCTCTATACCTCTATTAGAGCCGGCACTTCACTCACTGGCTCTGTATACAAACTGCCAGGGGTACCTGCTATCTGACAGCTGCTGCATAACCCCCCCCCCCCACCCCCCACACACACACACACACACACACACACACACACACACACACACATCTTTACACATAGCCAATTCCCAGCATATCTTCCTCCAGTTGTTGCACCCAGACACCTCCACACCCCCTTCCAGCATATCAGCATCTATGAGTGTGAAGAACAGGCCCACATCCAAAAGTACTGCACCAAACTATGGAGTGCAGTGCAAGAAAATTGGGGAAACCAAGCTACAGCTTTGTCGGAAGCAAGGGTTTGTCTGTGCCCTCCTGATTCCAATTCCAATTCAGGCACTGGTCGATACTGGGAGTCAGTCCCTGAAGGTGTTGACCAGGTCTTACTTACGGTTGAGGTGCTCTATGTCTGTGTACCCCAGACTGCAGTTTCCAGTGCAACATCAGGGGCACACAATCCAGGTTGTGGCCATCGCCCCGCACTCCCCCTACCCTTTGTTCCTGGGGCGGTATTTCCCTGGACTACCAGAACTATTGGCGGTTCAACATGAGGAGCTGCCCTCCTCTTCCAGCTCCATGGCTCGAAGGTTGAGTAATTCTTCAGGAGCAGACTGTCTGTGTGCAATCTATACGACTATGCCGGAATAGCCGACTGACCCAGAGGAAAGTACATTAAAAAACTGTCTTGTCGCTTCAGGATTTCAGACAAGACAAGCGGGAATGATCAGCAACAACAGCACACCATGATTTGAGGAAGCCACTGACACCATAACGGAGGTGGGGAAATGCGTAATCACATAGCATATTCTCCCTGGAATACAAGGAGGCTCTTCTTTGCACTTGTGTGGGGTAAAAAGGGCAAGGGGGAGAAAAAACCTGGTATATAGTAATTGTGACATCTGCACTACTACAAATTACCAGGGAACACCACCAAACAGGTCCTTCAGAGGCACCCTTATCTGTCTGGCCAGACAGTGTAAGTAAGACTTGTTTTTAAATAACCAACTGAACTTTAAAAAATCATTTTTTCTTTTCCTTGCAGTGATGTTATTGCAGACTGGATAGTGCCGTAGCGGTGATGTTTCTACTTGCAGTAGGGATGGCCATCGACCATCGATGATTAGAAATCATCGATGGTTTATGGCCGACGTCGAATAGTTTTGCCATCGATGGGGGAGAACCAGATGGTTTCCCACCATCGATGTAAAGCTTAAACGAATAGTTTTGTTTTTGCTTTTTCCCTAAAGTGCCGGGACACAGAGCATAGCTCTGCCCCCGACACCCGCGAAGCCCCGCCCCCGTGTTTTGATTGGCCCAGAGGCCAATCAATCAAACACAATGGATGACCATAGATATGTAAAAATATTGATGGTGATCCATTGCATAGTTTAGCACCATCGATGGCCAGTTGCCGAATTGCCATCGATGCCAACCATCGATGGCAATGGCAACGATGGCCATCCCTAACTTGCAGAGCAAGTCACGCTGTAGTGGCCATGTCACTGATGGAAGGGGATGCTCCTTGGCGCTTCTGATGTTACTAGCGCTGCCCCGCTGCGTGCCGCATGAGCCGGAAGTGACCGGAGATCTGCGCCGAGTGCAAGAACGGACGGCTGAGAGTGTAGGAGATAGGTTTCAGGGATTCCGCTGGAGTTCTCTTGCTGGACCCAATGCGTTTCGTGCATCCTGCGCACTTTTTCAAGGAATGGTTTATATTGATTAATAAATTCAGTTTATGCTAAGGTAGTCCCAAAGCGCAGTTTTTGTATGTCTGTTTTTTTAGAGAATTTTGTATGCTTCAAAGAAAATTTGCTATAATGGCAAAATTAATTGGCACTTGGGGGGGTGGGGGTATGCCCTTATTTCATAGTAAAGAATGCTTTACTAAATAGGGTTGTCAAGGAATGGGGTAAGAAAGTAGAGCAGCTTATAGTAGCACAGGTCCAACAGCCTCTGGTCCTGGAAGTTGCCCTTTTACAGTTGTGGAGAGGACATTTGGGGAGGAGAAAACTCTGTAGAGGGTACGGCAGTTTTTTCTGTCCAGGAATCCGGGTGTCACTATCAAAATACTGTCAGGAGTATCCAATCTGCCAGTATACTGTACCAAAGCCCCAGTACAGAGCTCCCCTTCAGATGGATATTGTAGGGCCAATGGGAAAATCAGCAAGGGGACAGTGTATTTTAGTCCACCCGATACCCTGAAGCCATCCCTCCATGACATATGAAGACCGAAACCATTGCCAAAGAGATATTGCTGATCTTCTTCCATCTGGGCATACCCAAGGAGGTCCTCATTGACCAGGAGACCCCGTTTTTGTCCCAGCTGATGAGTGACTTACACCGGTTGCGGGGGGATAAAAAGATTTGCACCTCAGTGTATCATCCCCAGACCGATGGCTTGGTGGAGCATTTTAACTCCACACCCAAACAGATGTTCAGGACAAAACAGATTGGTACCAGCTCCTACCTTTTATGATGTTCGTCATCCGTGAGTTTCCCCAGTCCTCTACAGGCTTCAGCACCTTTGAGCTAGACTTGGGGAACCCTGGAACTCCTAAAGAAGGGATAGGAACAACAGATCTCCCTGAAGCCAAATGTACTACAGTTTGTCCACCAGTTCAATGGGCGGTGCCAGCAGATTGCTCTGTTGGTCAGGGACCATATGACCCAGTCTAGACAGAAATGTCATTATGACATCCAGGCTGAGAAATAGAGTTTTGACCCTGGGAACAAAGTCTTGGTCTTAGTGCCCAGATAGAGGGAAAATTGTATGCCCATTATCAAGGGCCATATACGGTGATCAAGACTGTGGGGCCAGTAAATTATCAACTATGAAAGTGGAAGTCTACACAGATCTATCATATAAAGCTGCTGAAGCCTTGGAAGGAAAGCTTAGAGACAGGGTATGCAAGAGTGGCCAAGATCTCGACATGTGCGATCCCAATTGTCAAATACTTAGATGACGTCAAGATGCATCAAGGCCAAGCTCAATACATAGTCAGGAGAAATGTGGATGTCTTTTCAGCGATCCCAGGGAGGACCAAGATCATCCAGCAAGACATTGTTAATCCTCTGGGGTAGCGGTCAATCTGCAGCTATACCAGATACCCAAAGCAAAGAGGGACAGCATGAAGGAAATGGAAGACATGTTATGTCTTGGGGTTATAGAAGAGTCCACAAGCGGCTTGAATAACCCCATAGTGCTGTTTTCCAAGCTGTCCTGAACACTTCCCTTCTGCAATGACTTCCACAGGTTGAACCAGGTATCTAAATTTGATGACTATACCATGCCACATGTTTATGAGATGATCGAGCAATAGGCCCAAAGCCAATACCTGACCACTCTTGACCTTACCAAAGGTGGCCTGTTTCAGTTTTGAGTCTTGCCAATTGGGCTTCACGAGGGGATTTGGCATGAAAAGCCGGACGCCGGAATCCCAAACATCGAAATCCCAACCCGGTGCCTCGCTATGCTCGGCACACTAATTTATTCTCCCTCCGAAGGTGTCGTGGACACCCACGGGGGGAGAAAGTGTCGGGATTTCGGCGTTCGGGATTCCGGCGTCGGGATTTTGAACGCTGGGATCCCGACCGCCGGGATTTAAACTGCATCCCTCATGAGGCCCCAGCCACTGTCAGGAGCCACAGGGTTAATAAGAGACTGAGGCTTTCTGCTGCAGCATAGCAGCTGCCTTTACTTACTTTATTAGGCATTTGCTGAAGTGGATGGTAGACTCTCACATTTAAGGAACTTCCTGTGAGCCCATCCCCAGCCCATCCTGAAGCCTTATTGCCAGTCCCTGGTTTCTGAACCCAATCTCTGCAATTGTGCATCCTGTTTCCAGTCTGTTCCAGCCTAACAGTCACATTTCCAGTTTGTTCAGCCTGCCACCTTTTGGAATTCTGGTCCCGTGCTCTATACTCACCATATACATCACTTGTGGTACCGTGAGTCTAGGAGCTTAGCCGCACATTGCGGCAGAAGCCACCTTTCTTTTGTATTATTATTTTAATAAATTCTATCACACTTTGCGGCAGAAGCGTCACATTATTGTTTGTACGTTTTTGTGTTATGTTATCGCTACATTGTTACATATTAGTGGTTGGTCGCTAAATCTTGGTTGTTATTTGCAGAAGAGCTGCTCATATCTGGATTTTGCTATTATTTTGAGCCTGGTTTTTTCTCTTGTGTTTTGCTAGTTAGGTTCCCTGGTGGCATCCAAATATGGGGTGGACCTAATTCACCCCAGAAAGGCAGCTATTATAGGTGAAGAAATGAACCTACAGGTGCTAACCGACTTCAGGGTGTGGAAACAGAGTAAGGGTAGGCTCAGGTGTCTCTGTGTCCTTACCACCTTGGTCACAGTGGCACTGTACAGGCTGTTATCTACCAACCACAGTCTTGTCAGCCAGATCTTGTGTTTGTCTATCCTTGGGTATCATAACAGGTAACATTCCAGTGGGCTATGAATAAACTCTTCCAGCCCCACCGAAAGTATGCAGCCACATACCTAGATGACACTGTTGTCTTCAACGCTGACCATGAGTCTAATTTGGCCAAAGTGGAAGCCGTATTAAAGACTGCGCTTCCATGGCTCCACAGCCAACCCAAAGAAGTGTGTGATATGTATGTCAGAGGCTAAGTACTTGGGTACATGGTAGGCTGGGGCCAAATCAAACCTCAGGTCAATAAGGTGGAGGCTGTTGTTGTCTGGCCATGGCCTGAGAGGAAGACTCAGGGCCTTCTTAGGCCTGGTGGGGTATTATCACAAGTTTTTCCAAACTTTGCCACCATAGCAGTTCCGCTCACTGATTGCTTGAAAAAGTCTGGAGAAGTCTGTCTGGATGGTCCAGGCACATGTGGCCTGGAAGGATTGTAAAAAGTGCCCTGTGTAAAGCACCAGTGTTGATAGCCCCAGACATTGATAAAAGGTTCATCCTACAGAGGGATGCTTTAGGAACAGGCCTTGGAGCAGTGTTGTCTCAGGAGGTAGGGGGGAGGAGAGACCATTCCTCTACTTCAACAGGAAACTACTGCCTAGGGAACAGCAATATGCCATAGTAGAGCAGGAAGGCCTTGCTTTCAAGTGGGCAGTGGAGACTCTGAGATCCTATCTCCTGGGACGGGAATTCACCTTAATCAATGGCAGGGCCCCCCTCTCCCAGGGAGCATAGTTTGATGGTGGGGTGCAAAGGTGGGATGAGCTACAAGAGGGATGGGCACACATGCATAGTCTAAAGATTATCATCCTCTGTGCAACTTCACACAGCCGCAATCAGGTCTGAATCGAGCACATAATCTCAGCATTTAGATTTTCAGCAGTTAAAATTTAAATGTTAACCAAAGTCTGCTCCTAACATTAACCTTAATTGCAGCCTATCCCCATTTCTAAAATCTTGTTGACATTCATAGGATTAGACTACATGTAACATCACATTGTAGACATTGTAACTGTTAATGTTGTACTGACATTTTGTGTCAGTTTCATGACTACATACCATCCATATTTTCCTATATTTATTGCCTCCCCACCAGGGCCACCATCACCTCTGCAGATCTGGGGGCCTGGAGGTCAGCGATGCATCTTCAGTGGTCATCCTTGGAAACAGTCAGCCCAACTCCAAGGATGCACATGCAGATGCTCAGCAGGTTTCACTCACATTGCTGTCCCACCACTGTCTGACACCAGGAAGTGTCTGCTAGACAGAGCAGCTGACAGCTTCCACAGCGGAACACAAAGCATAGACACAGGGCTTAAAGTGGTCCTTGAGAGGTGGTGAAACTCATTTATCCTGCTACTGCCCCCACCCCCTGCCTCTTCACATTGCCCATTAGGTGGAGTCTGAGCCAGTGACAGGCTTTTCGACACCTCTGCAAACGAAAAAATTTGTGCCCTACCTACAGATGGAGCACCTCTCACTGTTTCTACCAGCTCGCCATGGCGAAGGTTATGGCAATCCACTTTTCTTCTAGCGCTCTCGTGTGCCAAGGTGTGTGGATTCTCGCAATACAAATCGCCACCACTGGGTGGCTAATGCTCCACCAATCTAGTAGCGTATTGATATACCGATGGAACCCCGCTATTTGCAGAGTGGATCGCTTACATGTACAGTACTACAGTATACAGTACGTATGAGACGCTTGTGCGTCTCATCTCCGTGAACATCGCTGTGGTCCAACTCACTGGCGTAACTATAAGGCTGCAGCCCCCGCGGTGGCGGGGAGGCGCCGGGGGTCTGCGGGCGCTATTTTTTCTCCGACAGCTCCCCACTGCTTGTGGGTTCAGCCGGGAGCTGGCAGGGGGGTCCGTGCGGCGCGGAGGTACCTGTATTCAGGGAGAGCCTGGAGGTCCCTGCACCTGCGGCGCTGAGTATGATGTTGCCAGCCGGGGTCCCTGCAGTGAAGTGGAAATAACGTGCTATCTCCGCAGGAGCGTTATTTCCACTTCACTGCAGGGACCCCGGCAACATCATACTCAGCGCCGCAGGCGCAGGGACCTCTAGGCTCTCCCTGAATACAGGTACCTCCGCACCGCACGGACCCCCCTGCCAGCTCCCCAGGGGGGACTTTTAACGGGTGGGCAGCGGCAAAATTGTCCGGGGGGGGGCGAAATTGTCCCGGCGGGGGGGAGCAAAATTTTTCGTTACGCCACTGGTCCAACTGTACTATACAATATAAGCAAATGGGCCGTGTAGTGTCACGGTCCCATAGGCAAATAATAACCTTCACGTAGCTAATGCTGAATATTTTGCACACATGGAAATTGGGACATTAAAGTAATGTGGTAAAACAGTAAACATTGGGAGTGTCTGAGAAGCTCCCGTGACTCTCCCATGAGGTTTCTCCAACAGTGCTACAGCTGCCTCTGAATGGGAGCAACAAGCATGTAGTGACCCCAATCACCATAGGTAGGCTGAATAAGAGGTGCTACATCTGTACCATGCTTTATAAAGAGTCAGTGGTCTCGCAATAATCCCTCCCTGGGGGGGGGGGATTCTCTAAACTAAAAATGCGATAAAAACCCGTTATCAGGGTTTGTAACATGATCCCCCGCCGCCCGCACTGAACCCCCGCTGCCCCGCACCGACCCCCCCTCACCTGTGTCTGGGCAGCACAGAGCTGTGCTGCCCGGACCTGTGACCCCCTCCTCCCTGCACTATGATCCTCTTCCGGGTGCAGGGAGGAGGAGAGCCAGCCCTCCCACCACAGCAGCAGCACCGCTGACTCACCGCAAAGGACAGCTCTTAATGCAAGAGTTGTCCTTTACCATAATTATCGCATATGTTACAACATATGCGATAATTATGTATGCGAAGGGCGGCGATGTACGGCGGAGCTGGGATGGAAATGTAAGAACACCCTGGGTCCCGCCCTTGGACTGAAGCCTGGGACTGTCCCAGATGCCCCTTGGGTAGTGGGCACCGGGTTGTTAAATGGTGAAAAATAGAACAAACTATTGTGTATTGTTGTGGAACTACAAGTCCCAGCAAGCCTGCACTGCATGCAGGGACTTTAAGAACCACAAATACCAGCATGCAGGGCATTAAAGGGCCTGCTGGGACAGCACAAATAGCACATACGAGCAGTAAAACTTTGTTACATACAACTGGTGATCCACACATCCACACATACATTATCCATACCTCCCAACATTGAAGTGGAGGGAAGAGGGATGCTTTACGTGCTGGAGGAGCGAACCTGAGATTCTTGGGAGTGACCTTGTGGCAAGGGGGCATGGTCTACCGACATGAGGCCATGCCCATTTTCATCGCTGTGGGGGCATGGCTTGTGGCTCTGGGAGCTGCTTGCTATGTCCGCATGCGCACAGCGTCTATTCACAGGGACTTCCAAGCGCCCCCCCCCCCCCCCCCCCCCCGCTGCGGGACACTGCCGGCCCACGCTGTTTTTCTTTTTTTTACACAAATCGCACATGTGTATTAATTCGCACATTTTCATGACTAAAGCTCACACACTTTCATGACTAAAATTCACACCATATCGCTTTTTTTTGCTGCAAATTTCATTAAATAGTTGATTTTTTTTAAATTCACGATTTTGGAAAATGCCATTTTCAGAACCTTACTAAACATCGCATCCCATTAAATCTCACCCATAATTTCTTCATTTAAACTGAGACTTTCTTTACTTGCAAAACAACAACAGGAGAGGCACCCTGCTGTGGTCGTGACCAGTTGCCAACTCCTATCTGGTGATAACCACCAGTTCTCTAGTTATGTATGGGTATCATTCTCAGCTATTTCATTTCTTCTCTGTGTAAGACAGCAAATATCAGAGCAAAGTAAAAATAGCAAGTAAGTGCACTGTGGTGATATACAGTAATGCTGCACTGCAGCTGAGGCAGAAGGTTAAAATGAGCAGAGGAATTTAGATGTGAGTGGTGCATATCCTAGATAATAACTAAATTGCAGCTGGCCAGCCAAGCCCGGAAAGGGGATTCATAGTGCTCACCACACTGTCGGAGTACCAGCAGTTTTGATTCCGAAGTCAGTCTAATGACTGTCAGAATCCCGTATATCATCAGCTCATAGCACACCCATTTTCTGTATAGGGTATCGCAGTCGCAACCTATGACAGGCCCCTGAAATAGTTAAATTTGAATGACCACCTTGCCAATAATTTCACACTCCAATGGCTGCCACAAGACAGTCACACGTGTACAGAGGCAAAGAATCACTGTACAACATCGACACTCTCATCTCTGAATTTGTTTCTTTAGTCATCCCAAAGCTGAGCGATGCTATTAATTGGTGCCCATTGGTACATGGGTTAGAAAGCTGAAATACTGTTGCAGGAGCTATAGAAACTTAAATATTCATTGCCAGATGTACTATCATTTTGTGCCCTAACTGAACATTGGTCTGGTGTGTTTTTGTCACCATGGATAAAGCTGATAGCACTTCCTCCAAATGTTTCTTACTAATCATTCTACAAGCATAAAGTACAAACTAAATGTACAAAGTATAAAAAAATACTTATAGTGGTCTATCCCTTTTAACATTTTTTTTATCACTTTGTTTTCATATTAGCCAAGAAAAAACTTTGGATGCCTTTCCTCCAATCAGAATGAATGTACTTTTAAGCTGTTATTGTATCCTTCCAGGCCAACAGAAGCAAAAAACAAAACTGTTTAAACAGCCACTGTGATTAACCCTCTTCATCGGCTGCACACCTCACACACAGTCCTGCAGTGTCCATGTACTGGGAGGCAGCAGAGACTTTTCATGTAGGATTGGCTGATGATTGACACCCACCCACTCAACCGTTTTTCCCCTCTCTCGCCATAAAGCAGCTGAATTATTGTGTAATAGGGTTGCAACAACAAAAATTAAATATCTGAATTCTGCAGGGAGAGAATTTTCAGAATCGCTGGGAGCAGTGGGGTAGAAGTAATAAAATATAGTATATTAAGGTTTTACTTCTTTTAACCTACTTAACAGGATCTTGTAAACGTGATGATGTAGTAATATAATTCTGCCTGGGTTCTAGTACAAATCCAATAACCATAGTGTGGTGAGTTCTGCATTTACATGTGACTATTTTATTTAACCATTTGTATTCATTGGTGAGTTGCACACACCTTATTGATTACCTATTTTGTTGCCATGAGGAGCCTGACCATTCAGTGTTCCTACTGGCACTCAGAAAGGAGGGCAAGTGTCCTTTAACTCCTACCACCATACCTCCAGCACTCCCATTCCTCGGCCACACACTTGCAGAATCCACGCGGTCAAGCCCTTGGACAAGGTGAACTAGTGCACAGAGTAATGGATGCCCTGTGTGTGGAACAGGGTCAATTTGCTGGGCACCTGCTTGATGTATATTAGCAGTGGTGCATCTGGCTCCTTCTCTGTAGGAGGGGGGAAGGGGGGGTTACATCAGCAAGGTGAGTGCTTTGGATGGAGAACATCAGGTGGGTGAGCGCTTAAGGGGGAGTAGGGGACACAGCAGCTGTACGAGTGCTTGGGGAGGGGTGGTGGGATAATAATAAGAATTAGTGGTATTATTATCATTACTATACCAATAGCAAGGTACCATTAATGTAGTAAGAGGTGACCAATAAACAGTGTTTGTTTGCCATCACTTAATTTAAATGAAGACACAATAGGAATAATTAAATGTAATATATTGTCGTAATATAATACAATAAATTATTCATCATGTGTCAGAATTTAAATACTGTAAGTTAAAGGTAAACAAGAATAAATTATTGTTTATGGGTCACCCGCTACATTAATAGCACTTTATCCTTGGCACCGTGAGAGCAGAAACAAAGATATGATGAATGCATTAACATTTCAATCACCCTGCTCATAACCTGTTGTATGCTGCACTTAAGCCAGGGTTCTAACTAGGCTGTTGTGGCAGATGAGCTTGCACAGAGCCTAAAGCCCTGAGTGCGAACCTGCCATGCTCCCTGCAGTAACCTCAACCCCTACTGCCAGGTTAAGCTAGTGGTACTCTAGTGTGTGGTGTAACATGTATAAGGGGTACTACTGCAGAATGGGTAAGGTGAATTCAATTGCAGGTGTTAAGTTAGAGTGAACAAGGTGTGATAGTTTTATATTTTAACGCCTGGGGCTATTCAGTTACACCCCCTTTTTTTATCAGACACCCTCGATAACACCTGTGAAATTAATGTGTTAACAGGCATTAACATACAGAATCTGTTCATGGATTTGTGTAATAGGGCCTTGGCAATTTTTGTGTCTGTTCTGCTGTCTAAAAAAAAAAAATCCTGATAAATGCTGCCAGTGGGATCTTTTGAGGGCTAAATGAATAGCCCCAGGGGATAAATGAGCTCATGCTAAATTACCATAGAAATCCCCATTTGTTAATTTTTTTTAATAATATGTACACAAAGGAAGCTAGCTAGTTTTTGGGCCACAAGGAGGTATCTGTGCCATAGTATAGAGCAGGGAAACATGCCTCTTGATAGATGATTGTCGGAGGCACGATACAGTATGCACAAGTGAGGGTTCCAGCTGATATTTGGTGCTTAAAAAAAGTATGGTTATGTCAGAATTGGAGGAATTGGAAGGAATTGTTTTGTGGGATACTTAATTTCTCCTGCAATTCAGGGTACACAGGGAAGGAAGAACCTATAGTCATGTAATTTGCAAATCTAACACCCCTTTGCATCCAGGTATATAGAGTGCTATAAGTAGTATTAGGGGGCTTGTAGAGGGAGCTAAACTATAAACGTGGTCAGTGAAATCCCAAATTGTGAGGGAATGTTGAATGACTGCATATGGAAAAGTGTATTTTGGCAGATTACTTTGAGGAACAGGAGAAAAAGAGGTGGAGCAATAGCTAGTTAGCTTAGCAGAATGAGTTTTAAAGTTCTAAGGTTAGGAGATTTTTAAAAAACAGCCTGTTAAATGCCAGTTACAAGATGATTGCTTAATACTTTAGCCCTTATTCATATCTGATCGCAGTACAAATTTGTTCTTAAAATGGGCAAAACCACGTGCACTGCAGGTGGGGCAGATGTAACATGTATAGAAAGAGTTAAGGTCCATACACACGGGGCGATTATGCCAATCATCGCTGCAGGGAAAGCCGCTCAGTGCATACACACTGAGCGGCTTTCCCCCTGCCCGACGCCGACGGAGGGGGGAGGACGGCTTTGCATAGCGCAGAGCTATGCAAAGCCGTCCTGAAAGCCGCTCATCTTCTGTTATAACCAGCAGATTAATGGCTTTCCCGGCGATGTTGCGGGAGCGTGCAGCAGCGCTCACTGCTCATCGCCGGGGCATACACACTGGGCGGCTTTGAGCTGAAAGCCGCTTAAGCTGGGTGTTTTGAGCGACTTTCAGCTCAAAGTCGCCCAGTGTGTATGGGCCTTTAGATTTCTTTGAGTTATTTTGTTTCTGTGCAGAAACACCCCACCCAAATTTAACTCTCTCTGCACATGTTACATCTGCCCCACCTGCAGTGAACATGGTTTTGCCCATTTTGAGAACAAATTTGCTCTACAATCAGATCTGAATAAAGGCCATACTGTAGATTGTAAGCTCCACTCGGGCAGGGACTGATGTGAATGTTCTCTGTACAGCGCTGCGGAATATGTGTGTGCTATATAAGAAACTGTTAATAAATAAAATAAATAAATTAATAACTCATTATCTTAGTGAACTGGTACAATCAGGCTCCCACTAAAGAAATATAGACCAATTAAGTTCCTCATTAAGTCCCGCAGGTGCCATGGCCTGTAGTCATAGGTCCTATTCTCTGTAAAGCGCTGCGGAATATGTATGCGTTATATAAGAAAATGTTGATAAATAAAAATAAATAAATAAATAGCTCTCCCTCTGCAGTAGCAATTTGGGCAGGTCACCTCCTCTACGGAGGGGTGGCACATAGTCAAAAGGCAAGAATTGAAAGTCCGTGAGTGCCCACTGCTGGCAAAATGTCATGCCACTGGGGGAGTGTTACCATCAACCTGAGACAGAGCTTTTTTTATCGACGAATGGTGCATGTTTATCCGTTCCTTTAGCATGTGAACAGTCTTCCCCACATACATTTTCTTACAGGGACATTGGATCACATATACCGTAAATTTGGTTGCACAGTCCATACTGTCCATACTGGTATTTCTGACCATTCCTTGGATGCTGCCAGCTACTGCCTGTGAGGACATATTTGCAATTGACACAACCGGTGCATCTTCTCGCACCCTTAACAGTTGCGCCCCTTTCTCAAGCCAAGTCAAACAACAAGACTTGTTGTTTGACTTGGCTTGAGGAAGGGGCGAAGCACCGAAACGTTGCTACATGTCACATTAAACCACCTTTTGGGGTTTTTCTATTTACTGCTGTCTCCGAGTGCCGCCTTTCTGTCTCCCTATTAGACCATCACACAAGAAGATATAAATTATTATATTACATTTTTTGTTAATGTTACATTTTTATCATACATTATTAGACCAAGATATATTAAGCCATAAGGTTCATACACAATGTCGATTATGCTGTATGTATGGTTTACAAAATAGATGGGCTGAAAAACGCTCAGTACATACACACTGAGCGGGTTTCCCCCTACCCAGTCATTTTCCCCGGGGGTGGGCGGCTTTCCATAGCAGGACTTGATGGAAAGCCATCCTCTCCATTGCTCATCTGCTGGTAATACCAGCAGATGAGTGGCACCTGGCAGCAATGATGCGTGAGTGCGCAGCAGCATTCACCGCTCCTCACTGCCAGATGAGAAAACTGAGCGCCATTCACATGAAAGTCGCCCAGTGTGTACGGGGATGAAGTCCTTATTTGACCATGTCTCTCCATTATTCGTTTGTATAAAGTAAACATTCATTACATTAGGCAGGGAATTTATCATCTATGTCATGTAATTCACTTCATAATGATGCCCATAAATGACTCAACATGAATGTGGGGACAATATGATCATAATATTTTTTTCTTTTTTCAGGTTAACCTTGAGAGGAGGGGCATCCTGTACACTGTGACAATGACCAAAATGACGGCTTATGCATGTCATGCCCATCCAGTTGGACACCCTGTTACAACCAGAACTGGGGTGTAAGAACCTTTATTATAAAAAAAAAAATACATGTCATTGACAAACACCTCAATAGTCTAGACCTTCCTGATTCCTGACTTAGGGGCCAATTCAGGATCGCTCGTGGCAGTTCGAATTTGGCCCCAGCCCTGTTAGTCGGGGTTTGCACATGCGCATTTCTGGGAACTTGGGCATGCCAATGCCTGCCAGGGGCAGGAGACTGACCGTCAGCTGCCCATCTTATCTTCATCCAAACCTAACGAGCCAACCTGAATCAGGCCTAATATTTGTGTCTGTGTGTTTTACAATACAGCTGAGTTATTTCTGCTTGACTAACTGCATTTTAGCCATCTGCCCGTCAATGCCTTTATGTAATCAGTGTGTCCACTGCATAACTCTCAATGTGTTACTGAAGTAAACACTGCAGCAGTCTGTGTGCATAATATTCTAGAAACAACTTCCTTCTAAACTACATGCGTAGCAAGAGATACAAAAAAAAAGCCTGTATATTTTAGTGTTGGTACTATACATTGACACTATGCACGAAAACATTGTCACCCCTCCCCCTGAGTGTTCTGTGACAGGCGTATTTTATGGTAGAGGCCACTCCCTCCATCCCTGTTCTGTACATTCTGTTCTTCCTCCAAGATGGTTAAATAGTATCACGAGGTGTGTGTGTGTTTTCAGGAAAGCCTTTGTTCACAGTATGTTTCACTGCCTTTAATCTTCCAGCCTTAAAGAAAAATCATCTTATCAATTAGCTATTCTGTTGCATTGTATTCAGAAAGTTCCCAGCCGTTCTTCTGAGCTTATCTGCAACGTCAGATATATGACAAACATACTACATTGCAGAATTGATAAAGAATATACTGGTTTATTATGCACAGTATGCTGTATGGATATGGATCATTGGACAGACAGCGACTAGGTTGACAAGCATTAGGTCGACATGCATTAAGGTCACGACATGACTGAAGGTCGACTTGGGTTAGGTCGACAGGTTATTAGGCCGATACAAGCATTAGTTCAACATGGGGAAGGTCAACAGTCAAAAGGTCGACATGGGGCTTTTCACTTTTTTTGTCCCAAATTTTGACGACCTAATGACTTGTTGACCTTCCTGCATGTCGACCTTCAGTCATGTTGACCCAGTGGTGTTGACCGAATGCTTGTCGGCCTAATGCTTGTAGACCTAGTGACCGTATCCCACCTGTATGTAGTGTATACTGTATAATGGACTACTAACAGTACCCAGAATTTCCCTGAATTCATATGGGGGGTCGAGCTTTCAGCGCTTTGGCTCCGACTCTATGGAACTCACTTCCCTGCACAGTTCCAGAAGCTTCCACTCTTCAAGAATAGACATTCAAACATTCAAAAATAGACTCAATACTTTCCTGTTCACCCAAGCATTTCACTTACTGTATGTCCCTTGTTAAGGTTGTTTTGGGGGTTTTTTTGTGCTGTAAAAGGATAATGCAAGGAATTTGAGTCCTATTAGGAAAAAAAAGTTATATAAATAACATTGGCCCTTATTCTGATTGATGCGTACTTTCCCGCATACTTTCGGATAGCGTCTTTACGACGTCTGCGCATGCGTGGAGAACGCAACGCGCATGTGCCACGCATTGACTCCGTACCTGTTCGGCCAAATCCCGTACAAAACTGTGCACCGCAATCAGTCTGGAAATATGGGCGTATTATGGGCGTCATGCGGAATGACACATGGGCGTAGTTTCAAAGTGGGCAAAACTGGGAGGAAACATGGGCGGACACGGGGGAGTACACTTATGTTGGGGGGCGTGCATTCGGATAGCACTCCGAATGCACGCGAACAAAACCGATAGAAATGTGCGGTGTCCATAAGTCAAGTATTGCTTTGCGGAAACCACTCGGTCTTGCGGTAGGCAACGGAACGCCTAATGACTACAAGCATTAACACCTGAACCCAATACAATCGACTCCTTTACTCATTACTCACTAATAGGACGCTTGTCAGTGCTTTAATTGAAACCATTGCACTTCAATTGCTGTAAGGGTTAATGTGTGCAATGCATGTGTTAGGCATGGTTGTAAGGATATATTGGCATGTAATTGATTCCAATTCCAAATAAACATTTTTTTATGAGGATAGGTAATTGAATAAGTGGGTCATGTGATGTATTGCAGAATAGACATAATAGTGGGTAGTTTTGCGTAAATACACCGCTTCCGTGCGGATGCACCGCTTGCCATCCATTCGGATGCGGTATCACCGTGCATACTCTGTAATACCGTGCAGAATCTGAGTGTTTCCCCCGCACACGCATGGTTTGTATGTCGTCCGTAAACACGCCCTGTTCTTAAAGAGTGAGTCCGTCCGAATGCGGAGGACACGTGGGCGTTTCTACGGACGATGGCCGCACGCGGCCACACTGACTGGCGTGCGGACCGCACCGTAAGAATTCGGGAATATCCGCACCGATCAGAATAAGGGCCATTAGGTACTTGTGTAGTTTCATGGCGCCGTGCTACTTCCGGTTTCTACGCTCAGCAAACTATCTAAAATAAACTAACTTAACTCCATGCCAACATGGATAGTTCATACCCCCACTATCCATGTTGGCATGGAGTTGATTTTAGATAGCGTGGCCAGCGTAGCGAGCCACCGAGCCCGCAGCGTGGGCGAGCGAAGCGAGCCCCGCAAGTACCTAACTACACAAGTACCTAACATTACTATATTTTTTATTATTATAATTATTATGATTATATTCAGAACTTCAAATGTAGAGTTGTTTTGCATTTGGCACTCCCAATTTAATTGTAGGCATCTTTTGCCAGGTATGAGAATAATTTTGTGGTGCTGCGCTCCGTTAATGAAAATTCTACAGTCTGTTTTAAAATGAATAAATTGTTGTTCTTTATTTGTAATTAATAGAAAATGTGTATGCGGCAATAGACCTTTTCAATACAAACGCCTGACTTGAAAGACAGAAATATTGTATTCCTTCAAGGTTCTTACAATTGCTCGTGGTGAATAAATACAAGAAAAGAATAAATGAAAAAAATCAATCAAAAAAATGAAAATGAAAAAAAAATGCAGAAAAAATCAACACAAGTGTGTCGTCAGTTATCTGTCAATCAACCTAGAAAAATTAATTTCAAAAGAGACAAGACTATGGTGGGAGACTCAAACACTAAAACTCTATGAACAGAATAATATCATACCAAAGGGATTACAATTTAAGAAAATACCAACCCATGACCTAAATGACATACAATTTATGGACAGATGGAACACCATATTGAAAGAATGTTCACTAGAGCTGATGAAATTAATTATTGACAACAATAAGACCAAACTAGACAACATTGAAAAAGAGATAGACAAATTAGACAAAGAACTCACACCATTCAAAGAGGAGACAGAATTCATCACATTATCAAATCTCACGAAAGAAAGACTACTTAAAAGAGAACAAGAACTTATTGAGACCAAAAGGAAAAAAATCCTTAGAGACAAATTTGGACTAAAACCACAAAAATAAAAAAACAATAAATCCAAACTGAAAAACACGGCACAAAACCACCAACCAATCAAAACAGTCCGCAGTCCGGTATACAAACGACTTAATTTAACATATCAACAGTATATGACGAAAATACACACAAAACCAATTATTACCGATAATACAGGCCTCCGAACGAGTCTGATTTGGGCCCTCATTGTACATAAGTGCTGGCAAAGCAGGGCAGTTACAATACTTCACAGAAACAATATTCAAGTGGTGCTTAATAATAGTGTCAAATAATAATAATAAAGGGAATTCTTTATATAGTTGCTCAGTAAAAACAGTGAATACACAAATTATACATAACAATTCTAAAAGCACAAGTAAATAAATAAATAAATGGATAATTAGCCTTGTGGGGGTATAGTGAATCAATAAAAATAATATCTATTGATGAAGCATTGTAAGGATGCAAACAATGCTAGGAGCTTACATGCTCTGCACATGTTGTAGAAGAACGATGGGGTTATTCGGGTTGATTCGCAAGGCTGCAAATTCGCAGACTTGTGAATCAACCAGAATAACCCCATAGTCCCATAGATGCCTCCCGCCGAATGCTGGATCGCCCATCCACCCCCCCCCCCCCCTCGCACGCCGCATCCGTTTGCACTGGATGCGAATGGATGTTTAACATAAACATCCATTCACAGGCTATGTGAAAATGAGACCATCAAATGATGTGGTGAGTGCACACATATCATAAGTGACTCTCCGGTCACGTAGATATGCATGCATATTTGCAAGGATGTGGGCACAACCGGTGATGTCAGCTGCCCACCCTCGGCATCCTGCGCATGCACATACACACAAAATCGGTCCATGAATGCATGGGGATGCATAGGAATTAGAATAACCCCCTATGCCCAGTAGTTCTGGCTCACCAAATAGTTAATAGTCCTTCCAAATTTTTTTTTTCAAAATTAGGAATGTAATGGGAGTCAGTTTATGGTCATTGAATATCAAAATTAATTTAGCAGCTGATGGAATTCACTGTGAAGTGAATTGGAACACGATGTCGATCTGTATCTATTGTCTGAATAGTGTCTGGCTCTGTGTTGTTCACAAGGGTGGCTGCTAATGTCCTCCTGGACAATATGGGCATCCATGACTCAATGCGCCTGTAGATGTGACCAGCACTGGATCAGCAATAGCAAGTGCGGTTCCTGCTAGCGCTGGTCCAGGGAACCCGGGATGTCACACCTTGCGGTCTGATATCCAGGGCCGGTGCAAGGCACCGGAGCGCCCCATTCGAGTCGGGGTGTGGGCTCCCCGGTGCCCGGGGGGGTACGTGATGCGCCATCTGGGGAGCGGGCAGGGGGGTCCGTGCTGGCATGACATAAAGCTGGCGTCGGCAGCGGGGTCCCTGCAGTGAATAGAAAATAACTAGCGCTATGCGGCGGCGCGGGAAGCGCTTCTGATTTTGAAAACTGGCCACACACTGATTGGCTGAATCTCAGCCAATCAGCGTGCGGCAAGTGTTTTCAAACCCAGCAGCGCTTTCCGTGCCGCCGCATAGCACTAGTTATTTTCTATTCACTGCAGGGACCCGCCGCTGACGCCAGCTTTATGTCACTGATGAAAGCAATAAAGCTATCAGAAAAGGGCCGTCTGCCCTTTTCTGATAGCTTTATTGCTTTCATCAGTGACATAAAGCTGGCGTCAGCGGCGGGTCCCTGCAGTGAATAGAAATATAGAAAATAGAAAAACTGTTAAGGGATGAGAGCTTGTTATATCCTCTTCATCATCATCTGGCCCCGCAGCTTCGTTTTCCTCTGCAAACAATCGAAAGCCGCTGTGGCTACCACGTGACAGGATGTTTCGGATGTAGTAGCGGCCATGTTAGCTGTGGTCACAGACGGTGACCACAGCTAACATGGCCGCTACTACATCCGAAACATCCTGTCACGTGGTAGCCACAGCGGCTTTCGATTGTTTGCAGAGGAAAACGAAGCTGCGGGGCCAGATGATGATGAAGAGGATATAACAAGCTCTCATCCCTTAACAGTTGTTGAAGCTGAGACTATTGAGAATGTAGTCCACGGCACGGACACCCCTGCCCGCTCCAGCACCTATGCTAACCCTCCATGCTGGGGGCGAGGGGCGAACTGCCGCCCTCCAGTAGCCGGCACCCTAGGCAAATGCCTAGAGCTGCCTAGTGGTGGCGCCGGCCCTGCTGATATCACTTTTACACCAAAATGCCAGATATGACCTGCCTGTATTATTGTAGTTATATGGTTCGAGCATGGGGAGGTTAGGTCCACCCCACACACATTGACCCCTCTGCACCGCAATGTCTGGTTCTGGAACAAATGCCGGAGATGCATTCTCTGGCATTTGGTTCTCCGGAAGCGGTGTCGTGTTTTCATTATTAGCTTTAATATTTTTGCATATCTACACTATGTTTGTTTCTTTTATCTCTTCCTTTTTTCTTTCTTTTCCTTTTTTCCAACTTCTTCCCCTTCTGGAACTCTCTCCTTCAAGCAACGCATAGGGATTGGGTGGGAATATACACTCCACTCCTTCAGAATCCTCATCTAACTGTTGGGAAGCTTATTCCACCCAATCATAATAAGAAAAGATATCAGAATCACCCCCCAATAGACCTCTATATATTGAAGCTCTTAGAATTAATTTACCTAAGACACCACTACCACAAAGAACCCCCAGACAATCTGATCCCAACCCCAGAACCTGGAAGAGGGTACCATACAGGAATAATTTCAGAAGCTGGGAAAATAGGAGAAATAGGATGAAATTATCCTGAGCCAAATCACAGGAACAGGGAACAAGAGACCAATCCCTCCAATTGGGTTGACCGCTTCTCTTCTGTTAATAGGTACAATACATTAGAACACCAGACTAACAGGCCTGATTTTTTAGACAAGAACCGTCAAACATGGAGAACGAATTAAGCTCCGCATCTCCTATTACTGTCAGTTGTCCTAAAAAGAAGATTAAACAAGCTAAGAGTAAAACCCAGAATAAAACCAAAAAGACCAAAAGGGGCAAAAGAGGGGGTTCACATAAAAGGAACAGGAATAAAAGACCCTTAAGCACCCTAATGTTAACATTGATAATTCCGAGGATAAGATAACTAAGATATATAACCTTAGTGATCATGTTCTCACCGAAGGTGAGACATCAATATTACAGAAAGGACTTAAATATGCCCCGAGTAATTCCATCAATTTTTTTGATTTATATTTAGCTGTAAATAAATTCGTCCGCAAGATCACTTTTAAAAAGTTTTTTGCCACTAAGGAACCTATCGACATTAACCCCACTATAAATCCTTTTAAAAAATCCTCGACATTTAATCCCCAGCACGTCAAGGGATGCTTTATTGAGTCTTTTCAGAAAATTGTTAACAATGAATTCAAAGTCCTCAAAGACAACTTACCTGCGTTTAAACATAATTTGGGCAAAACG
The DNA here is from genome assembly GCF_055691185.1 of Crinia signifera. Lineage (NCBI taxonomy): Eukaryota > Metazoa > Chordata > Amphibia > Anura > Myobatrachidae > Crinia > Crinia signifera. The sequence continues at coordinate 232,260,396 of NC_139217.1, read as the reverse complement.
GAGAGAGAGGCCATAGACACTTTAAACAGTAACATTAATATTATAATTAAGCCGGCCGACAAGGGCGGATTGGTCGTCATTTTAAATAAATCCATGTACACTACAGAGGCCATGCGCCAGCTAAATGACGGTGTTACTTATAAAAAATTAAAAACAGACCCGTCACAGAGAATCTTGTCCAGCTTGACAACACTTATTGGAGGGTTTGTCGAAGCAGGAACGATCAATAGTGAGACCGCTGGGTTCTTAATAAAAGAGGAGTACTCTGTGCCGGTACTTTATCTCCTGCCTAAAGTGCACAAAAGCACATCCAACCCCCCAGGACGCCCTATTGTGGAGGGCACAAACAGCATAACCGCTATCTTATCATATTTCATTGATCATTACCTCCAGCCCATTATCCTTTCTAATAAATCTCATTTAAGAGACACGAGGGAGATTTTAAACAAATTAAATGATGTATGGTGGGATGATGACTGTTTTCTTGTTACAGGGGATGTCACATCCCTGTATACTATTATTAAACACGCGGATGGTATACAGTCAGTTAAAGAGGCATTGATCAAAACTGACATGACTCCTGACCTACAGGGACTATTGATACAAGGCATCGAGTTCATTTTATTGAATAATTATTTCAACTTTAATGGATGTTTCTACATCCAGGAGGTCGGCACCGCCATGGGGACCAGGTTTGCCCCCAGCTATGCTAATATGTTCATGGCCAGATGGGAAGATCTGATGGTATGGCATGAGCACGGCTGGGGTGCAAATCTGGTCCAATGGTGGTGCTACATTGACGACATACTGTTTGTGTGGCGGGAGCAAGAGGCTGAACTAAAGAATTTTTGTGAACACCTTAACAAAAATGATTTCAACATACAGCTTACTTTCAGTATCAGTAAATTTGAGGTTCATTTTTTGGATTTAAGAATTTTTGTTGAAAACGGGAAATTGGAGACCACAGTATACTACAAACCCTCAGACTCCAATTCTTACATTAATCCCTCAAGCAATCACCTTAAAAAATGGGTATCCAATGTCCCTAAGGGACAATTTGTACGTCTAAGACGTAATTGTTCTAGCCTAACAGATTTTGAAAGTAGTGCTGAGAGAATGAAGAATACATTTTTGAATAAAGGTTATGATGGTGCACTATTAAATAAGGCCCTTGATGAGACTAGAGCCCTTGCCAGGGACCATTTGCTTAAAGAGAAACCTGCTGATATGGCTCCTCAAACCCAGAAATACACTATAGCATTTAGCACACAATATAATGCCCATTTTAGAACTATAGAACAAGTGTTCAAAAGAAACTGGAAACTCTTGTTGGAAGATCCAATACTTGTTAATATTTTACCCAGCAAACCTAAGTTTATATATAGATGGACCGCTAATCTCAAAGACAAATTAGTGAAGAGTGCGTTCATGGAACAGAACACCATTTCCACACACAACAACGGTTTTCACCGTTGTGGCGATTGTGCCATGTGTAAAGCTTGCCCCTCTACCAGTAGGAAATTTACGGAGATTAACTTGAATGATACCCTGATTAAACCCAAACAGTTCATCACATGTAATTCTAACTACATGGTGAATGCCATTAGGTGTTCATGCGAAAAACTATACATTGGTAAAACGAAAAGAAATATGAAAATTCGCCTCGCTGAACAAGTGAGGAACATTAAGAGAGGCTTCAAGGATCATCCATTTTCCCTACATTTTTTGGAAGTTCATAATGGTTCGGTTAAACACATTACTGGCTTTTGGGGCCTGGAGGCCATTAAAAGTAATTGGCGATATAATAATAGGGATGTCCGCCTTGCTCAAACAGAGATGAGGTGGATATTCAATTTATCCACCTTATCTCCAGGAGGCCTGAACCATAAGTTCGAATTGAAGTGGTTCCTGTAATTGTGCTTTTGCATAAAAATTGTTGTTTGCATTTTTTATAATAATTTTTGTGTAATCTTTGTACTTCTTTTTAATAGTTTTATTTATTTTTTACATTGTATACATATTTTTTGTAAATGGAGGGAGCAGTTCTTCATTTTTATAGGAGACGCTCTAATATGCATTATTTCCCTATAACATAGGATCTACAGGGCGGCGTTTCCCTTTATGATTGAATTTCCTATTGTTGGAGTTCTTTAATGAATTTACCCATCAGGGTTACGGCTGTATTTTTAGAGGGTGCTCCCCTGTTTTCCGGCTGTGCGTTCCAGAAACCGGATCGCATTCCATGGGAGACATACACGCTACACATCCGTTTTCCGGCTTTGCGTTCCACAAGCCGGAAGCGGTATTCATACATCTGGCAACGCGACCAGTTAGCTTCCGGCTGTGCGTTCCACAGACCGGAAGTGACGGTTGCGTTCCACTACGTCCGGTAACGGCGTAGACGATATTACACAGGTTATTTTTATCTGTTACCACCTTCAGCGCTTATTTTCAACTTATGTGGACTGAAGCATTGTGTCCCTAATTGACGGACCGGATCTATTATCAGGTTATAAACACTGACATGCAATTAGCGTGACCCGGAAGTGCTCCCTCCATGCTGCTATTTAAACACTGCCTGTACACTCACTATCTACCTTGAAAAAAGCAGCTGTGACCGCCGAAACATGTTGGCAGATAAGTGAGTTTTTTATTCCTTTGTTGTTTTTAATTGTTGTGCATTTTGGACCATCTGAACGTGGCTATAGGCCTATATGTCACTTAACAGTTGCTTCATTATTAAATTATTTTATTGAGACCGGTCCTCCTCCCCTTTTTTTGCATATACCTCTGTCATTGAGGTGCACACATCCATTGGAAAGAGAGGAACCTGGCTTTAAAAGAAACCGCTATATGCTTATCCTACCCACCCCACCAGTGAGTACGGTAGGCACCCTTTCTCTGGCTGTTGATTGTGTTATCTCTGATGTGCTGGCAAAGATACCTTTATGTGCTTCAATGCTCCTGATAGTTCAGTGAGTACGGTACGCTGTCTGGATATTATCCTCCATCATTTGGTATTGTCTTCAATGTTGTCTACACGGGTGGACCCATAAAAGATACCGTTATATGAGTATAACACACCACTATTTAGTGAGTTTGGGTACGAGTCTCCCCATTGAGTGCTTGTTTCCCCCAGAAGAGCAAGATTCATTTTTGTGCACCACCTTACACCTGATATATTTTTATTCTTTCATATCTCTACATCACGAGATCAAATTCCACGAACACACAAGCTCAGCACTATCAGACCTTAATTTGTTCTGAAAGTATTGTCCATCAAGGCACAGGGGCTCAATATTCCTGAGAGGAGATCGCGGGCGCTAAGGGAATTGAGGGCTGAAAAAGCCAATGTGATTTTCGTACAGGAAACACACTTTAAAGCCCCTCCTTTCAGGAATAGGGACTGCCCCATAGGACAATTCTCAAACAATAACGAGGGCAAGTCACTGGGTGTAGCTATCATATTTTACAAACACATTACTCCTACAGAGGTCTCTTGCCACCAGTTACTGCCCGGCAGGGCTCTTCTGGTAAACTGCAAAATAGCCAACAGGGATTTCACTTTTCTTAATGTCTATGCCCCGAATAAGAGACAGCCGTCATTTCTGGAAAGGGTCCTTATCCTGGCCTCTTCTCACATAAATGGGTTCTTCATTTTTGGAGGGGACTTAAACTGGAATATGGACCCTCAACTAGACTCCTCCAACTCCTCCCCTAGATACTCAGATAAATTACACCGCAAGATGCAGAAAATTCTGCACTCCTACCAACTTATAGACATCTGGCGGATCCAACACCCCTCTACACGTGACTACACGTTTTATTCACATCCACACAACACTTACACCAGACTAGACTATATCTTCACCCAACACAGGTTCCTGCATCTAGCTGAAACTTCTGCTATTGGTAACATATCCTGGTCAGATCACGCACCTGTTTCACTTGACACAATCACCTACGAATTCTTATACGTGGAGACTAAATGAACTGATCCTCCAGGATCCAGTTTGCCTGAAGCAGATTCAGGAAACACTACAGGAATATATAAACACAAATGATAATACAGAAGTATCCAAGGTAACGGTCTGGGAGGCCCACAAATGTGTAATAAGGGGCAAACTCATTCAACTTGGTGCGTACATGAAAAAGCAACGCACCTTAACTAGAAATACCCTGATACAAAAGATACAAGGATTAGAACTTTTGCATAAAACAGCTTTATCTGAAGATACCCTCCACTCCCTCCAGCAGGCTCGAAAGGAACTAGACGCCCTTATGTCCTCTAAAATAAAACTAGACGCAAAGAAATGTTGAAGCAGATATTTCCTCTGGGGAAATAAACCCGGGAAGATGCTGGCCAGGGCACTACGGGCCCAACGAGCAGCCTCATTTATAGCCAAAATTAAATCACATTCTGGGGTTCTCCAACACACCAACAAAGAAATAGCCTCAGCTTTTTCTCAATTTTAATCGCAACTCTATAATCTCCGTGAAGGTGAGAGCTTTACACAGTCGCAAGATACACTAATTTAAGATTACCTCAGTGAGATCAATTTCCCCTTACAGTGGAGGAGATTGCATCTCTCGAAACCCCCTTTGCCCTCCCAGAGCTTCTAGAAGCGATCAAGACAACCCCCAATGGGAAGAGTCCGGGTCCAGATGGTTTTTCAATTGCACATTATAAGAAGTTTGGTACTTGTGTATTATAACGGCGCCCGATTTCATCCAAATCGCATCCGATATCGCATCCGATTTATCGGCCGATTTGCGGCCGATTTTCTGCAGATTTTTGGCCGATTTGATCTGCGATGCGATTTTGCGTTCGATTTGCGTCCGATTTTTTGCCTATTTTCGGCCATTTCCTGATGATTTGCATGTTATTCCATCCTTGCACACCCCCAGGTACTATGCGATGGTATGCGATGTGATTTTCGGGAAAATGCCCCTGATTGTACAATTAAATATCGCATAGCAATGCATGCCAGCAAGTGGCATGCGATGCGATGTGATTTGCAATGTTAAATGCACCCCCATTGTTAACTCCACCCCCACTATCAACGCCAACCCGAAGCGTGGCGAGCGGCGGTGGTACGCGTCCTCCGACCTTTTCATACCCCCACTATCCACGTCGGCGTGGAGTTGATTTTAGATAGTGTGGCAAGCGCAGCGAGCCACCGAGCCCGAAGCGTGGCGAGCGGACGCAGATTACTTTACATGTATTCCGCGTCCCCTCGCGGGGCTCGCTGCGCTCGCCACGCTTCGGGCTCGGTGGCTCACAGTCTCTGCTCGCCCATATCTCGGTTATTCCGAAGGAGGGCAAAGACCCGGCCCAGTGTGCAAGCTACAGGCCCATTTCCCTACTGAATGTGGACCTAAAGCTTTTTGCCAAACTGTTGGCGAACCGCCTGAAGGTCTTCCTACCAAGCATTATACATTCTGACCAGGTGGGTTTTGTCCCTGGGCGTGAGGCCAGGAATAATACCACCAAAGTACTGTATTAGATTTAATTCACTATGCTTCAAAATTGGAGGTTCCTTCTATTCTACGCTCCACCGACGCGGAGAAAGCATTCGACAGAGTGGACTGGGACTTCTTGTGGGAAGTACTGAAACATGGGCCTGGGCCCAGTAGGCTTGCAGAGGATCCAGGCTTTGTATCATAGACCATCGGCTCGTATACGCATCAATGGTGAGCTCTCAGAACCCTTTAGGATCAGGAACAGTACGCATGGAAGCCTTTGCGAGGGCCATTAGGCAGAATAATAATATAGCTGGACTCTCTGTGGAAGGTACAGAATACAAATTGGCCCTGTTTGCGGACGACCTTCTTGCAATACTGTCCAACCCACTAACCTCTACCCAACATATACTCAAAGAATTAGATCGATTCAGTATACTGTCTAATTTTAAAGTCAAGCTGTCCAAGTCAGTAGCCTTAAACTTGACACTAGATCAGACAAGTCTACAGACCCTCACCCTTTCACCTGACACCCCGCACAGCTAAAATACCTGGGCATTATTTTGAATAAAGATCTTTCCTAGGTCTATCATTCTAATTTCACCCCCCTGCTTACAAACCTACACCGGGATCTCACTGGTTGGGGTGAGAATTTTTTTTTTGTGGTGGGAGTGGGAGTCATAAAAATGAATATCTTACCCAGAGTATTGTATCTCCTACAAACCCTACCTGTAGAAGTTCCTCAGTCCTCCCCTTTGTCGGAAAGTCAGGGATTATATATGGGCTGGACGTAAACCTAGATTCAAACATGAAATACTTTTTAGAAGGAAACACCAGGGGGGGCTACAGCTTCCCCACTTTTTGTCTTACTTCCATGCAGTGCACCTTGCGAAGATTATAGAGTGGACCCGTGGGACGGATAAAAAGCAGTGGGTTGACATTGAATTAGCCACACTCCCTTCCATGTACTCAGACTCCCCCTGGCTTTCCAAGATCCCCAAGGTCTCCAATCCATTAGCAGGGCCCACTTTTAAGACCTGGTGTCGCTTACTCCTCTCTTTAATAACCCATCTTTCCCACCAGGATGTGACCCCTTACTTTTTCGTACCTGGAGAGATAGAGGGATCATGAGGGCTGATTTACTTCTAGACCCAACAGGAGTATTACCTTTCCCGGAAGTTCAGACTAAGTGGGACCTAGCAAATAAAGAAATATGGAGATATTTACAAGTAAAACATTTCCTGATGAAATCATTTACCCCTATGACTAAAAGAAGGGAGACTACCATATTCGAGAAAATGTGCCTCTCTCAGGTTCCCCCGCGCCAGTCCCTGTCCACTATGTATAAATGGTTAATAGAACAGAGATTCTCTTCCCGACCTAAATTTGTGGTAGATTGGGAATCGGAGTTGGAGGGCCTGGTGGGTGAGGAAAACGCTTCTCAGACACATCATTAGTGCGTCTAAAGCTGTTATCCCTGTACATTGGAAATTGGGAGTGCTCCCTAGCATGAAGGAGTGGTCTGCCAGACTAGACCATAACATGTCTATGGATGATATCCTCTCATCTTTGGAAGGAAAAAATCAATCTTTTACATCCACTTGGTACCCATGGCTGACCTATAAAGAATCGGTCCACTACAAATCTACCTTTTTAGAGCTGCCCTCATAGGATTGAACATGTCCCGACTCACCCATTGAAATTTTGGCGAGTGTTGTTATATATAGCAAAAGAGTTTCCCCTTCCTCCCTTTCTCAATTGGCCCTCTTTGCCTTATCCTCTATCTCTTTATATTCTTCTATTTTCCTCTGTTTCTTCTTTCTCTTATTCTTCTTTTCCTCTCTTTATAAATGATTTTAATATTATCAGCTTATGTGTTTAAAATGAGGCTCCCTTAATTCCCTTCTAGCAATATTCATTGTTACTTGAAATAGAAATAAGTTAAGGTTTACTGTTAATGATCTGTTTTTTCAATGTTACAATATTACATTACTCTATGTATATCACAAGTTTGATGTATATCATGCTCTTCATGTTGCACATCGCCGTCCGGGCTGCACACCCGGACGGACGGCGGATGCGGCGTGGAGTGACGTGGCTGGGGACGTTGCCGGGCAGCGTCTCAAGCCTCACTCTGAGACGGAGCGTCGGGACGTTGCCAGGCAACGTCCCCGAGCTTCCGCCCGATGGCTGCGAGCGCGCGCGCCTGACGTTAGTCAGGCGGCGCGAAAATCAAATAAATAGCCGGCGTCTTCTGGGCTCAGACGCCGGTTATAGCTTCTGCTTTTTCAAGCATAACGCTTGTCTCTCCCGGTCCCTGTGGTCCTTTGGTCCCCGGTCCTTTGGCTGGAGTATTCAGCTCCTGTTGTCTTGGTGTTCCCAGCTTGTTCCAGTGGTGTCCATCCCCAGCTTGTCCCTGGAGTTACCAGCAGTGTCCTTTCCCAGCTTGTGAGCCTGCATCCGACCCACAGTCTCCATCTTCCGTGGGTCACGTAAGTGCTCCAGTGGAGCCCTGGTCTTGCTACCTCCTATTCCTCTAGCCCTCCGTGGCTTCGCCCCGCCGTGGGCTTGTTGTTAGTGTCCACCCTTTTTCATTTGTTCACATATGTTCCTTCCAGGATATATTCTCTTGTTCCTTGTATTTCATTAGATTTCTGTTTAGGCAGGATATTCTTCCTTCCTCCGGATTCCTGCTTTGGGGAGTCACTGTCCCTGTGGTGTGTCTTGCTGGGGACTCCCTTCTGCCAGCTGGTGTCTGCGACTAGGTCGCTCTCCTGTCTTGGCCAGGTGCCGGCAGTTAGGGGCCGTTTCCCAGTTAGGTCCAGTAGTCAGCTTGTCCTCTTGGGTTACCCCGTGGCGATGGCTTTTCCCTTGTCTCTACCTAAGACCTAGCTGCATCGGGGTCGGAGCGGGCCTAACTCGCTCCTTCGGACGCGGCGGCCACAGGCGAAGCCTAGCTCTGCAGGGGTTTGCCATCTGCCTCGGGGACTCAACAGAGTGAGTGTAGGAACCGCTGTGGCCATCCTAACCGGCGATCCCGGCTACGGGCTCACGCCTGACCTCCAGTAACCAGCCGTTATCTCCAGCACCCAGGCAAGGGCATCGTAACACTTCATGGATCTTCATAATCTTTCAATAAAAATATATTTGCAAAAAAAAAACTTTGTACCAGGGCATCTGTTTGTGGGTGGTACACTGGCATGGGGTCCTGTCTACCTATAACAACCGGCATAAATATTTCATAAGCTTGGAAACAAACAGGGCACCTTGTTCCTTTAGGTATTTGCAAGTACCTTAATGCGTTGGAGTATTTTGCGTATGTTCAGCTTCTAATTCCAGCCACACAAGTTTTCAGGGAACTAACAACTGATCTACTCTTTTCCCCTATAAAGTAGTAACACAATACAGCAAATCATTTTATAATACAAAATATGACAAATCCTGTGATGGTAAATTAGCAATAACCCCTTTTACAGTAGCTATCCCAGATGCCAAGCTGTGGTAGTCTCTGGTATTGGCCCCTGAGACACCTCAGAAGCTGACTGTCTATGTGGCCCTTATTCCGATTGAGTCGGATGGCACCGAATGCGGACGGCCGGCCGATGGTTGGTGTTTGCGCATGTGCAGAGGCGTATCTGCGCATGTGCGAATGCCTCCCACGTATGAACACGCGTGAGGTCCATACAGAAAATGATCGTACGAAACCATCCGAACAGGGGGTGGAGAGGGGCGTGAAGGGCTGATTGGGCTCATTACCATATGCGTACGCCCCGCATTTCATGGGCATTCCCATTAAAACACTGGGCGTATGTATGGTAATGCGGCCGTGATGCATGTGTGGGGGCGGACAGCTGACATAGCCGGATGTCAGCTGCCCGCCCATATCCCTGTCTGGAGCACTTGGTGCTGCCTGAGCACTCTGTCCATCATTTGATGGTCGATGACCATCGGATGATGGGGTAGGTTCCCACAGATGGAGGAGGTGTCCACATGAAACATCCACTCGCGGTCCGTTCGGTCGGCGTCTTACCGCATTCGGACGGTGTGAGTAATCCGTACAGTAGGTGGGGCTAAGAACACTAATTTCCTGTCCGAAATACGCATCCGTCCGATTCAACTAGAATAAGGACCTTAGTGTCATGCCATGTAACAACCAGCTCCTGCAGCAAGAGGAAGTCATGGCCAAGGATTAATGGATAATGTGGTCAGTGTACAGTGGAGGCGACAATGGTGAGCTCACTGCCAGTATCCACAAGTGCCCAGATCTTCCAGCATTGGAATTCTTGGGCTTTGCTGGTGCCCATCATTTCAATTCTTTGCAGTATAGCCTTTTTAAGGCTAGGGTAGGAGTGTGACTCAGCTACAGACATATCAACATAGGCCCTCTGTGCAGGGCCAGATTATAATGGAGGCACAAGGGGTCAGTACCCCTGGGCCCCCCTCTAGCTAAGGGTCCCCTGTGGTTGGTATGTATTTAAAAAATATATATATTTTTTTTTAGCTAAAGGTTTTGTGCATGGGAGTGGGGTAGTGCTGCAGCTTCGCCTATCTGCCAATGCGAAAATGATTAATGGTGCTGAGCATCGGGAGCCAAGGCACACTGACTGCACAAGTGTGCAGTGCATTACTGGGAGTTGACTAAGTCCTATGACACTTTGCACCAGAGGGCAGAGGCTGAGATGTTTGTGCTGAGCTCTGATTGGTGGAGCTCATTACTTGCTTCTCAGGCCCATGGAGAACAGCAGCAGTAGCCTATTCATGGGAGGGTTTTTAATCAGAGGCAGCACTAGGACTGTGAGGTATCTTACAGTCCTACAGAGTAAGGTGCAGAGGGACAAACACAGGCTTTTCATATCTATATCTTTATATCCCCTGCAGTTACCCATTGACCAAGTTTATACTGCCTTTACTCTGTCTTTTGACAGTGTAATATTCTCCCATGCAGTTTGCGGCCAGTAATGACAAGTGCAAGGGGACCCCCCTATCTAAAGTGCCCTGGGCCCCCGAAGGCTTAATCTGGCACTGCCTCTGTGCCTGTCAGGCCATCCCAAACACATGGGCGTGCAATTAAACGTGCAAAGGAATGCCTTTATTTCATCAGCTGGGAGGAGCTTCTGTAGCTTCTCCCACTCCTGGCCACTCTTAGCTCTTCATGCAGCAGCTAAATCTGAGCTTGCTGCCCCTGTATCTGGGATTGCTATTTATCAGCCAGGTGCTGCTGTCCAGCATCTTCTGCTGCCTTTTATACATCATCTTGCTTCCCAGCTGCCAGTTCATCAAACTGTTATAGCAACTCCTCCATATCACCGTGCACTTCCCCTTTAAGGACAAACCTAAGCCTAATAAAATGCACCAGACTCGCACAACAGACTTTAGCTGACACCTACCTGCTTTACTGACCATTTAACATAAAACAGTAAAACAGTTTTCTTAATGATACGGTGGCCCTTTAAGACTGGCTACCTTTTACATAACCCCCTGTCATCTCCAAGTTGCACTGTTTTTACATTACAGGCACAAACTAGAGAGGTTTGAACAGGCTAACCAATTCCTTAAGCACACCACTTTTCTGGCTCCCAGGACAGCTGCATAGGTGTATAACCAAACAAAACTTGCAAGTTTGCAACACAGGTAGATACTTACCCAAGGTTCTTGGCTATATTGTAGAATCCAGCTGTATGTGCCCCACATTGGGTGCCAAACGTGACAAGCAATCATCAACACTGGCTAAAATGAAGTATTTGGGCCGTATTCATTGCAAGAGTATATTATGATTTATACCAGAAAGTGACTTGCGCAGGTTAATGGATGCTTAAAAAAAATATGGGTGTGAAAACGAGTTCCCTGTTTTTCAAGGAACTGCACATGATGCACCACACACATTAATAATTGCTGAGTTTACATGTCATAAAACACTGGTTTAGCTGGTTTTAATACAGAGACATCATTACGCACTACCACATTCCTGATGTTCCATCCTCACTGGCATTAAAGTGGTCTTACAGTTGTGCTCATAAGTTTACATACCCTAGCAGAATTTGTGATTTTCTGGCCATTTGTCAGAGACTATGAATGATAACACACAAAATTTTATTTTTACTCTTTTTAAATCCCAATGACAACAAAAACTACCAAAATGACCCTGATTAAAAGTTTACATACCCTTGAGATTTTGGCCTAATAACATGCACACAAGTTGACACAAAAGGGTTTGAATGGCTACTATCCTCACCTGTGATCTGTTTGCTTGTAATCAGTGTATAAAAGGTCAGTGATTTTCTGGTCTCCTGAGAGACCCTTGCATCTTTCATCCAGTGCTGCACTGACGTGTCTGGATTCTGAGTCATGGGGAACGCAAAAGCAATTGTCAAAGGATCTGTAGGTAATTGAACTGTATAAAACAGGAAAGGGATATAAAAAGATATCCAAGCAGTTGGGAATGCCAATAATCAGTGTTCAAACTCTAATTAAGAAGTGGAAAATTAGTTATTCTGTGGAAACCAAATCACGGTCAGGTAGAACAACAAAAATTTCAGCCACAACTGCAAGCAAAATTTTTTGGGATGCAAAGAATCATCCACAAATAACTTAAGCTGAAATAAAGGACTCTGTGAAAAAAAGTGGTGTGGTTGTTGCAAGATGCACAATAAGGAGGCATTTGAAGAAAAATGGGCTGCATGTCCGAGACGCCAGAAGAAAGCCATTACTACCCAAATGCCACAAAGCATCCTGCTTACAATACTCCAAACAGCACAGAGACAAGCCTCAAAACTTCTATAACAAAGTCATTTGGAGTGATGAGACCAAAATTTTACATTTTGGCCACAACCATAAACGTTACATTTGGAAAGGAGTCAACAAGGCCTATGACGAAAGGTACACCATTCCTACTGTGAAACACAGAGGTGAATCGCTGATGTTTTGGGGATGTGTGAGCTACAAAGGCACTGGAAACTTGGTCAAAATTAATGGCAAGATGAATGCAGCATGTTATCAGAAAGTCCTGGATGAAATTTGAACTCATCTGCCCAAAAGCTGCTCATGGGTTGTACGTGGACATTCCAACATGACAATGATCCAAAACACAAGGCCAAGTTGACCTGTCATTGGCTACAGCAGAATAAAGTGAAGGTTCTGGATGACCATTTCAGTCTCCTGACCTCAATATTATTGAGCCACTCTGGGGAGATCTCAAACGTACAGTTCATGCAAGACAGCCCAAGAATTTACAGGAACAGGAGGCTTTTTGCTATGAAGATTGGGCAGCTTTACCATCTGAGAAAATAAAGAGCCTCATCCACAACTACCACAAAAGACTTCAGCTGTCATTGATGTTAAAGGGGGCAATACACGGTATTAAGAACTGGGGTATGTAAACTTTTGATCAGGGTCATTTGGGTAGTTTCTGTTGTCATTATGATTTTAAAAGACTAAACACAGTTGTTTGACAAAAAATGGCTTCACCCAACCACTAACCATAAGTAAAAGAAAAGTTTGTGAGCTATCATTCATATTCTCTGACAAATGGCCAGAAAATCACAAATTCTGCTAGGGTATGTAAACTTATGTGCATAAATGCATTTAAGCCTGCAGCCTCCTTCATGGGACCCCACTTTTTTGCAGGTCCTAACACTATTGCTCAAAATTATTACAATACACATAGCTATCACATTAAGGTTTGATTCCAGGCATGCTATCTAGTCTAAGGCTCACAGCACACTATGCTTTTATATGTGAGCAGTTACCAACACACCTGTCACTAATCATCTAGGGAAGTGGTTAACATAAACTACGAAATATAGGTTAAAACAGGGTGCATGAGAGAATGTGACCAAAATAAGACATTAAAAAATTAATCTAATAAACAATATACACTAAACATCGGCACTCACCTTTCCTAGTTTTGGAAACTTGGTTCATGAACCAAATCTCCACTATTTATTAATATCAGTTAATTTAGTGATTGCAGAGCCCCTACAATTTCTGTTTAAACAATGTGGTTGCATTTAGCAAGAGTCTGTTCATGCTGTGTTTTTCCTGTATGCTGCTGCCTGTAACTATGCTTGTATATGGAATTACACATAGCTAGTGGCAGGTGCTCAATTAGTTTAGTAATACCATTTAGGTGCATGAGAGGGGGTAATACTGAGTAAGTAGCAATACATGGTTTCTCCCCGCTCACTGAATGGTATTTGTAACCAGTCTAGAACACTACATAATAATAGAATTCAGAGATATTGGTTACATATATTTGTACAAATTTATGTGTAAGCCCCAAGCCGTCATCAAGGCTTCTCTGTATATTGGGGGTCCCTAGCGCTATATCTAGGTGCAGAGCAGCACACCAGTGAGATACTATAGTGTTAATAAGGATTAGTGATAAGAACCCGAATCTATATATAGATAGTGATAGGGTTCAGCTATACTTATCAACCTTCGATGTCAGCCAGAGGATTCATCTTCTAAGTGACGGCCGGAGATCAGTTGAAATGACACACACACACACACCAATGGAGTATGTTAGTCAGACAGTGATCTGACGTTTAATCTTAGGGTGCTCATAGTTATACCAAAAATGTGGAATGCAATCCACGTCATTGCTCATAAAATGTTTCTTTTGAAGTTTTGAGCTAAAGCAATAAATTCACACTTTTTGATAAGATGTCAAAACAAACGTTTCTTTATAATAGAAATAATTGTATCAATGTCGATAAGCAAGCAGTAACCTTGCCTCCTCCTTCTGATTCTCACAACATTCCAAAACGCTATCTTCATGTCGCAGGTGCAATATCTTCTGACCTTGGTAACATCTCTTGAAATCACCTCAAACTTTTCCATCTTATGCTGAAATTAAAATCTGTTCTGCTAGAAGCATTTTAAGGAAAATACATCTTAAAGGGACAGTGATAGTTCTGAATAACATATATAAAACTTAAACCTTATATGTATATAAAAGGTGAGATTAATTTCTATACTCTATCAATAGTGAGTGAGTGAGAGAGAGAGAGAGAGAGAGAGAGAGAGAGAGAAAATAAAAAAAATAAAAAATTAAATGTAATTAAAATATTAAAGAAAGTGTTAGTGAAAAAAAATAGTGCAAAAGTGTTAATAGAATGTAAAGGTGTGCCACACTAGAGCCACCAAGCCAAACCAGTCCAGGGGCACCGCACCCACACCACCTTTACCCTAATTTGGGTCTACGATCAGGGCCATCTTTTCGTATGGGCTTAATGGGCACTTGCCCAGGGGTCCCAGGTGTATAAGGGCCCTATCCTTATAGCTGAGGATCCCCTTTTTCCAGGGATACCAAAATTTAGAAAATCGACCTTGGGAAGCTGGAGATATCCAACTTCAAAGCAGCAGTCCACATCCGACCTGTTAATTTCAATTCCCAGTCATATTTCTCAGGTTCTCTCTTAGAGTTTTTCTGAGAGTATATTCCAAAAGGTGGAACTCTCCCCTTTCGGTCAACACTAGCGACTTGTCTCGAATATGCCCAGAACCAGAGATATGAGCCTTCCAGCAGCCGGTCCCTGCTCCAACTCCAAACATCTGGTGTACAGTTTTATATCTTTTGTCAATGGATAGCTCTGGCATCTGATCTCTGATCCCCAAGTTCCCAGCACCTCCTGAAAGTTGGGACTTTATACTATTGAAGGCTAAGAAAACTATTTCCAAATTATGGCGATATCTGCAGTCAAACAAGCTGCCCTTCCACCGGAAAATGACGAATATTAAGCCCACTCCATTATCCGACCCTCCCCTGCGTATAAAACACCCCCTACCTCCCTGGAAGTAATTTACAAGGGACCCTTCATTCAGCTCAGTGCCCCCTTCCACACGTTAGTGTTCACCCTCCCACCACCTGTGCAGTAAAGGAGTAATTAGCAGAAGTTACTGCTCCAGGTTCTACATGTTGAATGGAAGATAGAGCACCCCTGCCACCCATT
Organism: Crinia signifera; assembly: GCF_055691185.1. NCBI lineage: Eukaryota > Metazoa > Chordata > Amphibia > Anura > Myobatrachidae > Crinia > Crinia signifera. The sequence continues at coordinate 232,244,983 of NC_139217.1, read as the reverse complement.
GGACATCAAAGCTACTGCTGATAGCACCCCCTACCCCTAGGAGGGGAGAATGGGTAAGGGCCCCAGTGCATTGCTTTACCCAGCAGCCCACACTGCTGTTAAGATGGCCCTGTCTACGATTATCCAGCATGAAGCCACATGATAATGGCTCCTTACTTAATTATATCTAAATTAAGAGCTACCTACCTTGGAGCAACCCCAGACTACTCCTTGTGGCATATCAGGACATACATCTCCTCCTAATGTGGGCTCCCTTCTGCCTCTCACAAACTACACATAGCTAGTAGCAGGTGCTCAATTAGTTTAGTAATACCATTCAAGTGCATGAGAGGTGGGATAATACTGAGTAAGTAACAATACATGGTTTCCCCCAGCTCATTGAATGGCATTAGTACCCAGTCTGGAACACTACATAATAATAGAATTCCTGATGGCAGCTTATTGTGCAGCATTGATGTCACAAGTCTCTACACCGTTATTCCCAATGACGCCGGTTTGGGAGCGGTGCGGTGACGGTTAGACAAAAATATCAACTATCAGGGACCTGATGTTGATTTTGTGTTAACTTTATTAGAACTGGTGCTTACGCGCAATTATTTTCTGTATGATAAAACCTTCTATTTGCAACGTGCTGGTTGTGCGATAAGGAGTAATTTTGCCCCATTGTACGCCAACGCATTCATGATGGATGTGGAACAGGACATGTTTTTTTCTACAATCGATGTATCGCGTAATATATTGTTTTATACAGGATACATCAATGATTTATTTATGATTTGGACAGGGTCACGTGATGAGTTTGTGACCATCATTGAGAATCATTATAAGACTTTGAGCCCAGTTAAATTAACTTATACTGTTCACACTGAACGAGTTAGTTTTTTGGATGTGGCACTTACGATTAGTGGAGACCTATCTGTAGTACCGATGCCCTTGCTATCGAGCAGATTGATATTATGTTTCAGAAGTTTATTGAAAGAGGATACAGTACATCTTTATTATGTGATGCTAAACAAAAGGCTCTGTCCACATCTAGGGAGTCTCTGCTCATTTACCAAGATAAAAAGTATGGTGGTAACCGGTTACCATGGGTTAACCACTTCAGTACTGTCAGTACAGGTATCAACAAAACAGTTAAGAAATTATGGCCATTGGTACAGATGGATCCTTCGTTGAATCTTGGTGATCCCAGGATAATGCCCTGTTACACTCGTGGCAGGAGTGTGAGGGACATTGTCATGAAAACTGATATCGCTAAGCTGCAACAGAGCGGTAGTGAACAATTTTTAGGCACTAAACCAGGGTGCTGTAAGTGCTTGAACTGTGTCACTTGTAGGGCTCTGATCACTGGTGATTCCTTTTGCCACCCTTTTAGTGGTAAGAGGTTCTCCATTCGACATAGAGTGACATGTACCACCAAGTTCATTTTGTACATGATTACATGTCCTTGTTCACTCAGTTATATAGTTAACACAGAACCTCGCAGTTACACGCCGGCGTGATGATGCGATTGTTGTGCGCCAAATGCGCCAACGCCCGGACGCTACTGGATGGCGCCAAGAGTGACCGGCGGTAATTGGTCTGTGTTTCACTGTGGTATGTATAAATATGTGTATGGTTTTGTATTATATTTCGTATCCTGATGAAGAATTGTTAGTAAAGTAAAGGTTTGAAACATTATATTATACACATAATATTACTCCTGCCTCTGTGTTACTCATTTTGGGAGAGTGCCGCCATCTGGATGCATATATATATATATATATATATACATACACAAACACACACACACATTACGTACGTGTGTACGTATGTGCATACATACATACATACATGTACGTCATCCAGGGCAGGCGACAGGGGGGGTCTAGGGGGACACCTGTACAAGCTTGGGAGGGGCCCCAAGGTTCGGAGGGGCTGCAAGCATGGCTGCGGCAGTGCAGTGCCTATCAATGGTTTATAAAGGCACCCGCCTGGATTCCTGTAGGGTTCTTGCCTGGAACCCCCTCTGGTATTAGTGATTATTAATTATGTTTATTTTGTAACAATAAAAAAACACGTTCAATATGCAGTGTACTAAAAATGTTCTGCTCAATGGGGCAGGTTAGGGGGGCCCACCAAAAATATCAGTGTACTGGGCCCCAAGATTTCTGTTGCTAGCACTGACGTAATCTCCCCCCCCCCCCCCCCCCTCTCCCCCATGAAAATCCTGTATTTGCACCTGCTCTCTGTACTATGCCTTGGAGATAGATATAAGAGATATAGGTGACAGGAATAAAGCCCAACCATCCAGCTCCTTTCATTTTAGAAACAGCCTGTAACATGGCATTTAGGAGCTGATTGACTGGTACTTTATCTTACTCCACTTTATCTCTCTACCCTATTATAATATATATTATTATTATTATAATATATATTATAATATAATATACAATTAATCGGACATGATTTTCCCTACCAGGTACAATATAACATAAATGAGTTAATAATGACTGTACTATTCTGTGCTGGGACACTGACTTTGGGGAAGTGTCTGCAAGATCCTGTATGAGGATTAAACCAGAACATTATTCGGCTGACGTGACCTTTTTAAAAGCTAGTCTGACTGGAGAGGAACTCAGCCATTGGCTGCTTTCAGTCATGTTATTTACCTGGAGACACTTGTGATCTCATACATGGGAAAACGTTTCATTACTTAACTGCTACAGTACAGAAAAAATATTTCACCAAGTAACCTGAGCAGAGGTGAGAAAATATGCATTTATTTTTCCAGCAACATACATTTTGTTCACGTCTGATTCTCCTCCAAACTGATAGGAACAATCTGCATCATTTTATGGAGTGGTGTATAACAATCTTTGTATCTCTATTTGATTGTAAACTAACATAGTTTACATAGGGGGACATTTACCAAAATGGATTCGTAGAAAAAAGGTGTATTCGTAGGGAGAAATACACCTTTTTTTTACGAATTTGTATTTTCGTGATTTACAATCCCAAAAATACAACAATTCGTAGTCCTAAAGATGGAACATTCGTATTTGTATTTACAAATACGAATGTCCTACACCATCGATAGGATACGACAGAAATCACCATTCAAAAGAATGGTGGTTCCTGATGTACTAAGCAGCCGTATGGATAATACGGCTGCTAAGTGGTGTGAAACACCCACGCAAATACGACAGAAAAATAGAACACCATTTCCCTGTCGTATTTGCTTTAAGTGTAAAAAAATAGAAACATTAAATAAATTTTAAAAAAAAACGGCGTGGGGTCCCCCCCACAGCCATAACCAGCACCAGGCTGAAGGAGCCGGGGCCGGTAATTAAAAATCAGGGAACCCGACAAATAGGGGTTCCCCGATTTTTAACAACCAGCCCCAGGCTCCAGGTCCGGGGCTGGTTCCCAAAATACGGGGGACAAAATGACTAGGGGTCCCCCGTATTTTAAGAACCAGCCCCAGGCACAACCAGCCAGCAGGGTAATGGCACAGCCGGGGGACACTTATAATATAAGGTCCCGCGGCCAAAACATTAACCCTACCGCCCAGTCAGCCTGGCCAGGGGCCCTGGAGGAGTGGGGACCCCCCCAATGAAGGGGTCCCCCCCTCCAGGACTTACCTGACCAGGCTGAAGCCTGGTACTGTCCCCGATGCCCCTGGGCGGTGGGCATCGGGCTGATTCAGGTGTAAAAAAAAAGATTAAACTATTGTTTTTTACTGTGGCACTACAAGTGCCAGCAAGCCTCCCCAGCAAGCTGGGACTTGGAGAACCACAAGTCCCAGCCTGCTGGGCATTAAAGGGCCCGCTGGCACTTGTAGTTCCTCAGTTAAAAAAATAGTACAATAAACACACTGACACACATGAAAAATAAAAGTTTAATACATACAAAGCCCACACATACTAATACTTACCTATCTTCTTTCCGTAGGTATCCCTGGTCCTGTGTCGTCTTCTGGTCCATGTCGACGTCGCAGTCGGCGATGGCGTCCGGTGTCCGGGTCCGACGAAATCCTTGGAGGAAGCTGTGGAAGGAAACCATACTCACCTGTCCCAGCGCGACGTAGTCCAGGTAAGTGTCTTGGCAAAAAAACAAACCGAACACCCGAAACCAGCCGGACAGCAGGGAGCTGCACGGTGTTTGTTTACATCGTGCGGCTCCGCCTCCCGAATGCTGCTATTGGCCGCCTTGCGGCCTAGCGGCCAATCAGGAGCCGCTAGGCCGCAAGGCGGCCAATAGCGGCATTCGGGAGGCGGAGCCGCACGATGTAAACAAACACCGTGCGGCTCCCTCAGTCCGGTCTGGTTTCGGGTGTTCGGTTTGTTTTTTTGCCAAGACACTTACCTGGACTACGTCGCGCTGGGACAGGTGAGTATGGTTTCCTTCCAAAGCTTCCTCCATAGATTTCGTCGGACCCGGACACCGGACGCCATCGCTGACTGCGACGTCGACATGGACCAGAAGACGACACAGGACCAGGGATACCTACGGAAAGAAGATAGGTAAGTATTAGTATGTGTGGGCTTTGTATGTATTAAACTTTTATTTTTCATGAGTGTCAGTGTGTTTATTGTACTATTTTTTTAACTGAGGAACTACAAGTGCCAGCGGGCCCTTTAATGCCCAGCAGGCTGGGACTTGTGGTTCTCCAAGTCCCAGCTTGCTGGCACTTGTAGTGCCACAGTAAAAAACAATAGTTTAATCTTTTTTTTTACACTTGAATCAGCCCGATGCCCACCGCCCAGGGGCATCGGGGACAGTACCAGGCTTCAGCCTGGTCAGGTAAGTCCTGGAGGGGGGGACCCCTTCATTGGGGGGGTCCCCACTCCCCCAGGGCCCCTGGCCAGGCTGACTGGTCGGTAGGGTTAATGTTTTGGCCGCGGGACCTTATATTATAAGTGTCCCCCGGCTGTGACATTACCCTGCTGGCTGGTTGTGCCTGGTGCTGGTTCTTAAAATATGGGGGACCCCTAGTCATTTTGTCCCCCGTATTTTGGGAACCAGCCCCGGACCTGAAGCCTGGGGCTGGTTGTTAAAAATCGGGGAACCCCTATTTGTCGGGTTCCCTGATTTTGAATTACCGGCCCCGGCTCCTTCAGCCTGGTGCTGGTTACGGCTGTGGGGGGGACCCCACGCTGTTGTTTTTTTTATTTATTTATTTTTCTATTTTTTTTTACACTCTGCAGCCTGTACGGATCTGACTGATCCGTGCAGACTGCCTGTACGAATTCGTATTAGCGGCCGTATATATGTGCCGCTAATACGAATTGTTACACAATCGGAGGGTTACAAAGCAGTCGTATCTGACTGCTTTGTAATTTCCCCTCCGGAACACGACTTTGCATACGACTAAAACAGTCGTATGCAGCCGTAGGGGAAATACCAATACGAAAAACTAGGTTTTTCATATTGGTAAATTTCCCCCATAGTATCTAACACATGAACAATAACAACAAATAAAAATAATGTATAATGGAATAGTATGCACTTACATACTATACTATGTCCTGGGCAGTGTCAGACTGCAGGGGAAATGTAATGATAAAGGCATGCTTAGAGGGGTTGGGATCATTTGGTCTATTGCATTATGGTAGAAAGTCATTAGGTCGAATCCATTAGGTCGACATGCTAAAAGGTCGACATGATTCTAGGTCAACATGGGAAAAGGTCGACATGATTCTAGTTCGAAAGGTCATTAGTTCGACAGGTCATTAGTTCGACAAGGTCATTAGTTCGACATTGTCTATGTCGACATTCACAAGGTCGACATGGGGTTTTTCACTGTTTTTTTACCTGAATGTCAACACAGTCGACATGGACACAGTTTAAAGTGCACTGCATCCCCTCGCATCGCTCGCTGCGCTCGCTGCGCTCGCGATGCGTCGGGCACGGTGCCTCGCTACGCTCGCCACACTATTTTATTCTCCCACCACGCCCTAGTGGATGGTAGGGCATGAATTACCGCCTGTCGGCACATGTTGGCTCAAAAAACAGTGAAAAACTCCATGTCGACCTTGTGAATGTCGACATAGACAATGTCGAACTAATGACCTTGTCGAACTAATGACCTGTCGAACTAATGACCTTTCGAACTAGAATCATGTCGACCTTTTCCCATGTCGACCTAGAGTCATGTCGACCTTTTAGCATGTCGACCTAATGGATTCGACCTAATGACTTTCTACCATAATGCAGTAGACCAAATGACCGCATCCCGCTTAGAGGCTTGATTTCTCCTTCATTCACAGGGGACACTGACTTCTGATTTACAATGGGGAATAGAGGGTGTTATACCCCTTTCACACTGCAGCTCTTAAGGTGTGTACACACTTGTACAATTTAGACTATGTATACAATTTAGACTATCTGCCTACAATTTAGACTATATAGTGCAGATCTGCACTATATAGTCTATGCAGCCAAGACTTTCTGGCTGCAATACGGGAGCGCGCATCGGGATCGCAAGGGTTGAAACCGATACAATCTGCATGAGATCCAGATGAGATTTTGACTATATAGTCAAAATCTCATGCACATTGTACAAGTGTGTACACATCATTAAACGGTATATTGCCGGTTTTTTTTTACCTTTTAAAAGGTTTAGAGCTGCAGTGTGAAATCTCCAGGGTGCTTTACCCGTATAAGAAATACCGGTATTTCTTAAACAGGTAAAAAGCAGTGTCCTACCCGTTTCAGACCCGTTTTTTTTGGCAGTATGAATGGGTCTGAAATCGATATGCACTGAGCGGGTCCCCACCCCCTGCATATGAAATGAGTGGGTCTGCTCATTAAATATTCACTGCACTGGGTCCCGCTCATTAGATATGCACAGAGCAGGACCTCAGTGGCAATAAGTGTGCCGGAGCCCTTTCTGCCTGCCGGATCCCCCGGACTCCCATATGTCACTGCCGCTAGCCAGCTCCCAATTATATATATATATATATATTTTTTTTTTTTAGCTAAAGGTTTTGTGCATGGGAGTGGGTAGTGCTTCACCTATCTGTAAATGTGACAATGATTAATGGTGCTGAGCATTGGGAGCCAAGGGTGCAGTGCATTACTAGGAGTTGACTAAGTCCCATGACACTTTGCACCAGAGGGCAGAGGCTAAGACGTTTGTGCTGAGCTCTGATTGGTGGAGCTCATTACATGCTTCTCAGGCCCATGGATAACAGCAGCAGCAGCCTAGTCATGGGAGGGTTTTTAATCAGAGGCAGCACTGGGACTGTGAGGTCTCCTACAGAGTAAGGTGCAGAGGGACAAACACAGGCTTTTCATGTGATGTGGTATGTATGTATGTATGTATGTATGTGTGTGTGTGTGTGTGTGTGTGTGTGTGTGTGTATATATACATATATATATATATATATATATATATATATCCATGAAGTTACCCATTGACCAAGTTTATACTGCCTTTACTCTGTGTTTTGACAGTGTAATATTCCCCCATGCAGTTTGCGGCCAATAATGACAAGTGCAAGGGGGCCCCCCTGTCTAAAGTGCCCCGGCCCCCCGAAGGCTTAATCTGGCACTGCCCCCGGGGCCTGCCTCCGCCTCCATACTCCCCTCCACCAGACTTGGGCCTCATTGCCGATCAGTGGTAGAGTGTTTTCACACCGCAAACCTGCTTATACCCGGTATAATACCGGGTAATATGTGCTGTGTGAAAGGGACATTAACCTGCATTGACCCGTTTTAAGTAATTTTTCAAATACCGGGTCTAAGCAGGTTTTGCGGTGTGAAAGCAGCATTAGTTAGGAGTCGGGCACTTTAAAAAAAAGTGAGTTAGGCTCCTCCCCACTTTTTCCACCCAGCCCTTAGTCTTTAGTAAAAGTGCTAGAGGAGTCGGATACCTGGTACTTGGTCTCCTCTGGAAGGCTAAGTTTATTTTAAAGTAATTTTCTGTGCTCAAATAGAAAGAATTGAGGACAGGCAGACAGGGAACTGCTGTCTGCCTGTGCCTGCTGTGTGTTTCCCTGACCTAACCGCCGGTGCACCCGCGTTGGGGATCCAAAGCAACTGCCTGTGGTTAGTGTCTGGGTCCATGGTGATAACCACACACTCGGTGGTCCAGTCAGTAGTGCGCACTGTGCAGGTAGCCCTTGGTTTCAAAATTTGCACTGCTGATACAAGCATGCGCGGCTTCAGGACCCAGAATTGCTGCTTGCTCTTCAAGCCAAGAGTCATGCTGCACACTGTCTGGGTGCCATCTTCCTCACACAAGGCTCCACAGGTCTGGGTCTCCAGTGACTACAGCCGCAGCCACAGACCAGTGCTCCTTCCAGAGGCATAACTCTGGAAGGCAATGGAGTCATCTGCTGCCGGGATCCTGAAACCAAGGGGGCACCTCTCCTCCCCCGCGAGTTTGAATCAGTTAACTGAAAGCTGTCAATAACACTTCTGTGGCTGACTCCCCCTCATAATAATTTTTCAATTGTCACACCCTGCATTAGAACCCATAACCTGTCTTACTGGAGACAGACACCTTAATGATTGAGCTATTGGGTGGAGGGGCACCTGTATTTATCTTGCCTCCAGGCAACTGGGACTAACTTACACCACTGGCTCCTTCCACTCTTCGGTACTTGTGAGTTATCCGGGCTGCCGATTTCTAAATCGGGTCGGATCGGGCACATCGCATCGCATCGCATGCGACCATCTGATGCGATGCGATGCGATGCGATGCGATGACCCGATTTTTCCATAGGAATCGATGTTAAAATGGACTGAGTCCATTTTAACATGGAATTCAATGGGTAAAAGGGGTCCTTTTCATACCCCTACTATCCAAGTGGGCATGGAGTTGGATATAAACCTGTGGCGAGCGTAGCGAGCCACCGAGCCCGAAGCGTGGCGAGCGTAGCGAGCCCCGCGAGGGGACACAGAATACCGTCCCCTCGCGGGGCTCGCTTCGCTCGCCACGCTTCGGGCTCGGTGGCTCGCTACGCTCGCCACAGGTTTATATCCAACTCCATGCCCACTTGGATAGTAGGGGTATGAAAAGGACCCCTTTTTCCCATTGAATTCCATGTTAAAATGGACTCAGTCCATTTTAACATTGATTCCTATGGAAAAATCGGGTCATCGCATCCGATGATCGCATGAGATGCGATGCGATGCGATACGATATCGCATCGCATTGCATCTGATTGTATGCCTTAACTTAAGGCATACAATCAAAAAATCGGCAGCCCAGATAACTCACAAGTACCCACTCTTCTCCTCCTTTATTTGTCGATGGGGAGGTTAATCTGGGGATTGAGGGCATCTCCCCTCCTATTTTCTGCTGCAGTGCTGTGTGTGTGGTGTGTGGTTACAGCTATGACAGGCAAAGGGACTTCATCTAAAGCGTCCCAAAAGCAGTTTTTTTTGCAAACAGTGCAGGGAACAGTTTACCCCCACATAAAAGGGGTTAACCTTTGTCAACCATGTTATGAGTGTGCTGATCTGTCTACCTCACAGATGCAGGCGAGGGCCAGTGGCATACATTTTTCCCAGGCACCTGGAGGCAAGATTTTTGTTTGCCCCCCCCCCCTCCCTCATGTACAGCAGGAGGGTAGCCGAGAGGGGGGGGGGGAAGTACTAATTACACGGGCCTGGGCTTGCTGGAGGAGCCCAGCTGGAGCCCTGGTCCGAGTCGACCCCCCCCTTCGTCCCCCCCCCATCCCTTCCAGACAGCAGCACATGCTGCTGTAGGTAGGTGTGTGCTGCCGCTGTGGGGGACAATAACACACACACACACACACACACCCCCCCCCCCCCCCAGCGACTTTAGAGTTTTATCACTCCCCTAAATATTTTTGGAGCGGGGCCTAATCGTGGGAGATGGTCATGCCTCCCGTGATTAGGCCACGCCCCCTGAATTTTACCGGGCCCCGCATACCTCTCGGCTGTCCTGCACGTACCTCTCGCAGCTAGCACATGTAAAAAAAATGGTCGTCTTGCTGAGTAGACAGGTGCACCGGGCCACTTTAACCCCGTGGGCCCCGGTGCACTGGCAGTAGTACAGTACCTGCTCCTCGCTTACTGCATCTACTGCTGTCTGCTGCCTTAGCTGTGCATATCTAATGAGCAGGGAACCAGGGTCGTGCATATTAAATGAGCGGGTCCCCGCCCCATGCATATGTCATGAGCGGCACTGTGCTGGGTCCCCGCTCATTAGATATGCATGGGGCAGGAACCCGCTCATTCAATATGCACTGTGTGGGGTCCCGGCTCATTGGATATGCACAGGGTGGGGACCCGCTCAGCAGTCACTGCTGCCTGGGTCGCTCTGAGCGGGGACTGAGTGCAGTTCACGCAGTCACTGGTCCGTTTGTATGTTGGGGCCCAGGACACTTCTGTGGAGTCTTCCGCCCGACTGCCGACTTGGAACATTGGGAGGCAATAGAGCCAGTGTCGCCTTTAAGGCTGGTGCCGGGCTGCAGATGACTCCATTGCCTCCGGGAGTTCCGCCACTGGGAGGGCAAGCTTTCGGTCATGTCAGCTTTGACGGCTGAATTAACTCAGTCCTGCGGGGACAGGGAGATTTTTCATAATCACCTCATATCCTTGTGTCTGTGTCTCTCTTTAGTAGACACTGAAAAGCTGCTCTTACTTTTCCTGTGTCAGAGGATCTGGAGCTAACTTTGCTAAAGGCCTGGAACTCTCCTGACAAAAAGTTGCAACTGTCTAAATGGTTTAAGCCAGGGGTGTCAAACACAAGGCCCGCGGGCCAAATCCGGCCCGCCAGACCTCTTCATGTGGCCCGCGCCTCTTCAGCGTATGTGCGGCAGCCTACAAGCCAGAGAACGTCTGCCCTCTAGCGCAGTGCCGCCGGTCGTCAACCCCTCCTCCGCTCCCACCTGCTGTATAGGAGCCAGAGAGAGGAAAGAGCAGGTCCGTCGTGGTGAATGGTGCTGCTGCTGTGCACTCCAGGTCACTTACTGCTGAGTGTGCACTGCACAGTGACCGGGAGCACGCTGCCCCCCACTCCTGGATAGATAGTGCGAGGAGCGCTACTCACAGGAGGGAGGGGGAAATGCGCCTGTGTGAGAGCGCAGCTGTGTCCTTGGTGGTGGAGCAGCTCAGACTGGAGTGGACACATCAGAGCGGGTAAGTGTCAAACTCTCTGCCTATGTGTGTGTGTGTGTGTGTGTGCACTGGCACATTGCAGCCCATCATTAATTGCTGTGTCCCATGATAATAAGCAGGACATATGCCCTAAGACTGAGTGCTGCCCCCCTGTGCAGGCAGCGTGTGCCCTAATGCACTGCAGTTCACAGCAATAGCAGGAGGGAAATGCTACTGCTGAGTATACAATAATTGAATGCAGTGACAATAATTTATGATAATAAAGAGTGGACTCATAGTCCTACAGATACAACCGGCCCTTTGAGGGTGACCAAACTGCTGATGCGGCCCCGATGTATTTGAGTTTGACACCCCTGGTTTAAGCTATAACATCCCACAGGAGTCCCGCATTAAATTGGAGACTCCACCACCTACTGTGGCCTTAAAAGACTCTCTAAAAAATATTTATATGATGGCCAGATTTCTGTTATGTCCAGTTTTAGTGGCCTCTTTGGTCAACAAAGCGATGGAAAAGTGGGCTGAACAACTGGCTGTGGCCTTGGAGGAGAATTGTCCTCATTCCAAAATGCTAGCCTTGGTGGAACACATCACGGTTATTGGTCTATTTAGATGAAACCTCACAGGATGTGTCTGAATTGGCCACCAAGATACCGACTTCAGTAAGGCACACCCTATGGCAAACTGAAGCTGAAATTGCGGTGGAATCCCTTCCTTACTCGGGAGGATGCCCTCTTTGGGCCAGAACTTGATAAGCTCATTGCTTAGACAACAGGTGGAAAATCTCCATTGTTGCCTTCAGCGCCATCTCCTCCAAAGTGAGCCTTTTCTGGCCCGTCCTTTTGGTTCTTTCAGGGTTCCCCTAAGTTTAATGCCCTCTCTTCCCTGTTGTCTTCAGCTGCCACCCACTGTCCAGAGCTCAAGTCCATGGACAATCCTCTGGCATGACAGCCTTCCAACCCACATGGGGGACCCCAGAGTGGGAGCTCATCTGTTCGACTTTTGAGCTCAGTGGTTACAGACTTGCAACGACAACTGGATCCAGAATATTGTCATCTGCGGTTACAGTCTGGATTTTGCCTGCCAGGCACCAAAGCGAGTCTTTATGACGGGTCTTCCAGTCAATCAGACAAACAAGTCATCTTTCTAACAGCTATAGACACGCTGTTACGGGCAGATGTGGTTATGCCAGTTCCAGAAGGTCAGCACGGGCTTGGTTTTTATTCCAGTCTTTTTGTTGTGCCGAAGCCGGACAGATCCGTTTGGCCCATTCTAAATCTGAAAAACCTGAACAAATTCATCACTTACTGGAAATTCAAGATGGAATCCTTGCATTTGGTGATTGCGAGTCTGGAACCCTTGGAATTTAGAAGTATGCCCGATTATCACCTGGGTGGAATGCTATGCATTGATAAGAAAAAAATAAACTTTGTGTGGGGTGCATGCTAGCTCCCGGAGAAAAATTATTGTGATACATTACTATTAGAATTTTTTATTTATTTTTTATTTTTTACCATAAATATGTATATAATTTGGTGTGAACCTGAGGGCCTTAATGCTAGCGAATATTTGTTATATTTAATGTTACCAACGATATATTAAAGGACTGGTATAGTTGACCATCATATCTCCTTAACATCAATACACTATCAATGTTTGACAATGTTTCACTCAAATTAAGTCAGTGATAAGGATTTAATAGGTCAAAGGAAGACAAAAAGCAAATAAAGTATGTAAATTTTTTACATATATACATCTCTCTCCAATTTTTACCTCCTATATTTTTGCCTGATATTGTCCTTTATTTCCTTAAAAGGAAAGGACCAATATGCCTGCAGAGGTGCGTCTGCATCATTTTCTCTTTCTATAAGTTCTAAAATGTTGTGCTGAATTCTTAGAGCTCACAAGATTGGCAACAATGTAATTCATCAGGCCGTTTGGATTAGCCAACGCTCCTGCGGTCTTCCAGGATCTCATCAATGAGGTGCTCCGTCCATTCCTGGTGATATTTGCTGTTGTGTATCTGGATGATCCACCCTTGTGCTTATTTTTCCCGCAAGTTTTCCTCGGCAGAGAGGAATTACGATGTTGGTAATCGGGAACTGTTGGCCATTAAGTGGGCCTTTGAGGAATGGCGGCATTGGCTGGAGGGGGCCAACCATGTTGTCACTGTTATTACGGATCATAAGAACTTGGCCTACATCAAGGCTGCCAGACATCTCAATCCACGCCAAGCGCGCTGGGCCTTGTTCTTTAAGAGATTTAATTTTATCATCACTTTCAGACCATGTCCCAAGAACACCAAGGCTGATGCTCTCACCTGTAGTTTTCAGCCCATTCAAAGTGGCAGGAACAAAGAGGAGCCCCTCGTCCCTGCCTTTGTTATCATGGCAGGGTGGACTCAAGATTTGGCCACTCGCGCTCTTGCCTCTCAGTCATTAGCTCCTGAGGAGACCCCGCAAGAACGCCTGTTTATCCCTGAAAGACTGCGGGACTTGGTCCTCAAGGACTTCCACTCTAGTAAGACTGCTGGACACTCAGGGGTTACCAAGACTCTGGAACATTTATCCAGAGCAGTCTGGTGGCCCACCATGAGGCTGGACATTTCCCGTTTTATTTCCTCTTGTCTCATTTGTGCCCGGCATAAAACCTCCAGACAGTCACCGGTGGGTCAGCTTCTTCCCTTGTCCATTCCTGTCAGGCCATGGTCCCATATTTCCATGGACTTTATTGTCAATCTCCCTCAGTCTGCCCATTTTACCACCATTTGGGTCACAGTCGATTGGTTCAGCAAGATGACACATTTTATACCATTACGCAAGCTCCCCACAGCCAGAGAATTGGCTCAGTTATTCATTATGCACATCTTTAGGCTTTATGGTCTTCCCATTGACATTGTCTCGAACAGAGGATCCCAGTTTGTGGCCAACTTTTGGAGACTTTTTTGTTCCAGTTTGGGGGTACAGGTCAGTCTTTCCTCTGGTTACCACCCACAATCCAATGGACAAACCGAGAGAATCAATCAGGTCCTGGAACAATACCTGCGCTGCTTTGTGTCCACTAGTCAGAGTAATTGGGCAGAGCTCCTGCCATTGGCTGAATTCTCTTATAATAACACCTATCATGTGGCGTCCAAGAAGTCTCCCTTTCTTTGCAATTTTGGGTTCCACCCCAAGTGTAATTCTTTTGATGTACCCATGGATGCTTCCTGTCCTTCTTCCCTGGTGGTCTCGCAGCTCAGAAGTTCATGAAGGAAGGTTCATCAAGCCCTGAGACAGGCCTCAGCACGGTCAAAAATTTCCTTTGAAAGACACAGGAGACCTTGTCCTTTTAGGGTTGGTCAAAAGGTCTGGTTGTCTACTCGCCATGTCAAACTGCGACAGAGATGTCCAAAACTTGGACCCAAATTCATTGGACCATTCCTCATCACTGAACAGATCAACCCTGTAGCATTCAGATTACGTTTACCCAGATCTTTGAGGATCAATAATGTCTTTCATTGTTCTCTTTTGAAACCAGTCTCACCTTTTTCACAATCATCTCCTGGTCAGACCATTAAACCAGTCATTGTTCAGGGCCATAATGAACTCCAAACTTGCCCGGGGTCAGCTCAAGTTTTTGGTCCATTGGAAAGGCTTTGGGGACGAGGAAAGGTCTTGGGTGCCTGAGAGGTCTTTACATGCTCCCAGGGTAAAGGCTGTGTTCTTTAAACAGTTCCCTTGGAAGCCTGGGGCTAAGGGTTCGGTGACCCCTCCTCAAGGGGGGGTACTTTTAGAGGCCGCGTGAGCAGTTCCAGCGCTCACGCAACAGCCTCCAAACAGCATGCCCCGGATGTTGCCGGGCAACCAGGACGCCGCCGCGTCAGCACGCTCAGACGTCCGGCGGGCCTCACTGAGCGCCCAGGATCTTATGCACGGCCACGTCCTCCTCTGCCGCAGTGGTTGCCTAGGCGACGGGTAACGTCAGGCCGCCGTGCGGAGGAACAGGTGCAGCGCTCAGTTGCGCTGCCTTGATTGCAGAAGCAGCAGACCATTGGTCACGGGTCTTATTTAAACTTCCTGGGAAGGCCGGTCAGACGCCGGTTATAGTTCTGTGTCAGCGTGTCCAGAGTGTTCCCGGTTCCTGGAGTGTTGCTGTTGCCTTTGATCCAGCCTGGTTCCCTGCCTTTCCAGAAGTGTCCCCCCAGGATAGGAACACTGGAATCAGTGTTCCTATCCTGGTCTATCCTGCCTGCCAGTACCTTGTTGTTCCCGCTTCCCTGCTATTCCCACCTTGCAGATAAGTTGGGGATTTACCCCTCGTGATATTACTAGCATATCCTTGTTTCTTGTTTATAATATCTTATGTGTACTGTTACACCGGTATTGCTCATAACACCCTCTGTGTATTGTTACATTGGTATTGCTCACAACATCCTCTGTGTATTGTTACATTGGTATTACTCACAACATCCTCTGTGTATTGTTACATTTGGTATTGCTTATTAGAACCCTGTGTATTTTTACATCTGCTTTGCCCAAAGGGACCGTCACCTCCCAGGGGCATATCAGGCTCTCTAGTCAGTTGGGGGATCGGTGCCCCACTACTTTCCTGTCTGAGTTAGTCTGTCCTCTTGTTCCTGGTCAGTCTCCGCAGATAAGTTGTCATCACATAACTCCTGCCTGTAACGGAGTCTGGGCGGACCTAATTCGCCCTTACAGCCGGGACGGGTACAGGCGAAGCCTAGCTCTAGCACTTATCCATGGACACTTGGCCAGGACAATAGAGTTAGGGGGCAGGGCCACCGATACCATCATAACAGTAAAGTTGAACATTCACATTAGTCCCTGCCCCAGTGGAGCTTACAATCTATATTCCCTACCGCATGTACACGCACACACAGACATTCTAGGGTTAATTTTGTTGAAAGCCAATTGACCTACCAGTATATTTTTGGATTGTGGGAGAAAACCAGAGTACCCGGAGGAAACCCACGCAAACATGTGGAGAATATACAGACACAGTTAGGGCCATGGTGGGAATCCAAAATCGAAAATTTACAGGTATAATCTTTTAAATATTCTATTAATACAGCTGCAGAATCCAAACATGTGCCTGTAATGTCACAATAAGATAGACTCATATCAATATACTGGTACTTTCATTTTATAAATAATATTCCAGTGGAAACCATCTCTGGCTGCAATCAATACAAAAGTTTACTGTAAGCACAAGTTATTTGCTACATCTCCTGTGATGGAGATGGGAGCCACATATGTTACCTTTCCTAGATCAGAGTGAGTGCGCTGCTGCTGTCCAGCAATATTCCAAGAATGGAGTGTGCAGCTGAGGGAATGCTACCCACTAAGTGCACACCAGAAATGCGATGTAAAGTATGTACGGTCAGAGAACCCGCAAGCAAGTGGGATCCCGCTGTAGTCCAATTGCTCCTCATGAGGGAACTTATGGTTACAGCAAAATGCAGACTGTCCAGTGCGTGACAGTCAGAGGTTCCACAGGTTTAAAGTGCAATAAGAGGGAGTCCTGTAAACGATCTCTCAGAGATTCACATTTGAGATTCACACTCGAGTTGGAAAGCCGTTCACTCCCGGAGGTTTTCACATGCATATGGGCAAAACCTGAACATCGGGGACGGGGCCAAATTCAGTCAATATCAAATGGGTCTAAAATCACCCCAAAATTGGGAAGGATGTGTGGTGCGAATCAGATGCATGCATAGAAGCATACACATTGTCCATTGGGCATTGTAGGAGTGTGAATCAGGCTGAATGTGCAATAATGATTACTGCCTCAATCTGTGTGTACTTTGCATGTCCTTCTCCCGGAAAAGTGGCTTCAAACAAGTATAACCCTAGAGAGTGTGTTTGTATAATTCATGTGGTGCTACATAAAATGCTGCTTATAATAATAATATTATAATTATTATTATTATTATTATTATTATTATTATTATTATGATTGAAATCAATAGGATGACTATTGGGTATGTTGAGAAGCAGCCTTATACAGTCCAGTGTGTCTCAGCAAGAGGTTTGGCTTTTGTGTGGCCAGCTTCAGGCTCTATAACACATTGATTCTTGGTGCACAGTAGTTGGTCATTTTTGGAAGCACAAATGCTGCAATATCTTTTGAATCCTTTACTAACAAAGCTTATGAACATTAATGCAGCTACAATATTAGCTATTATTGTTAGGGCTTTTCAACTTTATATTTTAGGGAAAAGAATGTACTCAATGGTTACTAAATGTAAAGCTGACATTACCACATGCTTTCTGTATTATGACAGTAATATGCTGCTGTAATGGTTCTTGGCATCTAAGCGTACAGAAAGCCCCACAGGCAGGCAGGCAGGCGCAGTGTGCTCCCGTTAGTCAGCTTAGTACGGTCAGCCACCCAAGTAATGTAATGACAGCTGCAGTACGACGACAGCTGCTGTCGTCTTGCACACACACACACAAAGGCGCATACTGTATATTGTCATTGTTGCTGCCACTGAGTTCGGTAAAATCTACTGACCCTAATCAAAAGTCTATCTCCGGCCTATACTCAGGCTCTCATCACACCAAATTTATAGAACTGTAATAGTTATACAATCATTGAGTCAATCTTGTTGGCAGCACATGTAAGAGGACCGTGGCTGACAGAGAGGACTGCGCTTCTGCAATGAACAAGAGCTCAGTGTGAAAGATTACAACAAACCTGGCTGGCATGGGACTAGGCTGTCCTTATAGACTTGACAGTGACAGAAGATTTTGGTTGTAGAGGAATTGGATAGCACAACTTCCAGTCCAGTTCTGTTTTGAATTCATATGCAGACTGGGACAATCAAGCTAAATGAGTGGGCAGCTTAGTGACTAGAGGTAGTAGCAGGGGTGTAGCTAGGCGTCATGGTGCCCGGAGCAAGGGCATATTTCGCCCCCCCGGTAATGAATTGGGGACGTGGCTAACATGTGTTGGCATGTTACATTTGAAAAGAATTTTAAAAAAAAAAACCACTGAAACGGAATCTGCTGCGCTATATAAGACACTAATGGAATCTACTGCGCTATATAAGACACTGTAACGGAATCTGCTGCGCTATATAAGACACTGTAATGGAATCTGCTGCGCTATATAAGACACTGTAACGGAATCTGCTGCGCTATATAAGACACTGTAACAGAATCTTCTGCGCTATATAAGAAACTGTAACGGAATCTGCTGCCCTATATAAGACACTGTAACGGAATCTGCTGCGCTATATAAGACACTGTAACGGAATCTGCTGCGCTATATTAGACACTAACGGAATCTGCGGCGCTATATAAGACACTGTAACAGAATCTGCTGCGCTATATAACACTCTAACAGAATCTGTTGCGCTATATAAGACACTGTAACGGAATCTGCTGCGTTATATAAGACACTGTAACGGAATCTGCTGCACTATATAATACGCTGTAACAGAATCTGCTGCGCTATATAAGACACTGTAACGGAATCTGCTGTGCTAAATAAGACACTGTAACGGAATCTGCTGCGTTATATAAGACACTGTAACGGAATCTGCTGCACTATATAATACGCTGTAACAGAATCTGCTGCGCTATATAAGACACTGTAACGGAATCTGCTGTGCTAAATAAGACACTGTAACGGAATCTGCTGCGCTATATAAGACGCTGTAACGGAATCTGCTGCGTTATATAAGACACTGTAACGGAATCTGCTGCACTATATAATACGCTGTAACAGAATCTGCTGCGCTATATAAGACACTGTAACGGAATCTGCTGTGCTAAATAAGACACTGTAACGGAATCTGCTGCGTTATATAAGACACTGTAACGGAATCTGCTGCACTATATAAGACGCTGTAACGGAATCTGCTGCGCTATATAAGTCGCTGTAATGGAATCTGCTGCGCTATATAAGTCGCTGTAATGGAATCTGCTGCGCTATATAAGGTGCTGTAATGGAATCTGCTGCGCTATATAAGACACTGTAATGGAATCTGCTGCGCTATATAAGACGCTGTAATGGAATCTGCTGCGCTATATAAGACACTGTAACGGAATCTGCTGTGCTAAATAAGACACTGTAACGGAATCTGCTGCGTTATATAAGACACTGTAACGGAATCTGCTGCACTATATAAGACGCTGTAACGGAATCTGCTGCGCTATATAAGTCGCTGTAATGGAATCTGCTGCGCTATATAAGTCGCTGTAATGGAATCTGCTGCGCTATATAAGGTGCTGTAATGGAATCTGCTGCGCTATATAAGACACTGTAATGGAATCTGCTGCGCTATATAAGACGCTGTAATGGAATCTGCTGCGCTATATAAGAGACTGTAACGGAATCTGCTGCACTATATAAGACACTGAAACGGAATCTGCTGCGCTATATAAGACGCTGTAACGGAATCTGCTGCGCTATATAAGACACTGTAACGGAATCTGCTGCGCTATATAAGAGACTGTAACGGAATCAGCTGCGATATATAAGATGCTGTAAATAAATACAGCATCCCCTCCCCCGGGCCCCACCAATCCCCCAAACCCCAAGTTTATAACATCATTAATTAGCTGTATAAAAAAAAATCCACCTTCACCTTGAGGATCAATGATTGCAGCAGGTCCAGGGCAGCACGGGCGGCAGCAGAACACCTTGCCCTCCTCCAGGCTACAGCCAGCACTTGGGATGCTATAGCCAGGGAGGAGGGTAGCATGGGCAGGTGACTCTGAAAAGGAGTCTGGAGTTCTGCTGCGCTGCACTAGCCAGAAGCCGGCCCGTGCAGCATCAGCAGCAACAGAGAGCAGTGAGTTAGCCGCCCGGCCTCACCGTCCGGTCCGTGACGTTTGGACCGGGTGAGCAGGGCAGGAGGCAGGCGCCGGGTAGGGCAGCCGCCGGCGCACGCTCCCGCTGCTTGTTAGTACTATACTTAAGATCTTAGTGCACGGATCATTTGCGATGGGGGGGGGGGGGGGGGGGGCGGGCCAGCGGCGCCATTTGACCAATCGGCGCCCGGAGCTTGAGCTCCAGTGGCTCCCCCCTCCCTACGCCTCTGGGTAGTAGCAAAGGACTGAGTTAAGGATTGTTTGAATCAACTGCAGTATATTGAGCATATTTAAGGCACTGATAGAAAAAACACTAGTTTGTAGTAATCTATGATCTGCAAACTCTCTTTGTTTCAGGGAATAGGATTGCCACCTAGCCACAGCCAGTGGGTTAGGGTGTGAAAAATGTTCTCTTACCTTCCCACAGCCAGCGGAACAGGGAGCTTAGCCGTGGGTGCGAGACACAGGCAGTGCATGTGAAAGTGCATGGCAGGTCATGCACCTGCATGCTGGTCACATGCACTTGCGCTATATAAAGCTGAGCTGCAGCCCCTAGTCAGATTTTACAGAAGCTTATTGTTAGAACTATCGGGATGAACTCAGAGTTAACTCTTGCTTTGAATGGCAGCTCTGTAAGATGTAGACTACAGCTTGAATTGTGCTTCTGTGGCCGAGGTGGTGAAGCCACAGCTGCACCTGTGCCTGACCCTGACTCTATTTCTTAATCCTAAATTGGCAGGCACCTGCGCAGGTCTTAGCCTTCACCACTAATAGCCACCTTTCCATGGCAGACTAGCCCCACCCTGTACTCAGATGCCACCTGGTCTTTCGCGTTGACACAAAGTCCCCACCGAGTCAGGGTACTAGTAAGAGGATAAACTGACTAGAGAACACAAAGATAGACTAGGCTCTGCACATGAACATGGACTAAAATATGCAACCTTGCAGACAAGAACTGAACACAGGATTTGCTGCCTTTAACGCAATAATGCGAAACCGTCACAATAAACCGAACAAAAACTTAAACCAAGGTATTGCGGATAGGTTGGCAACCTAACTGCCCAATTGACACCATCGCAAAGCTAGACAAGCTCCTCTGGCATTTGCTGTGAGACAAACAAGAAACATACACAAAAGATATAGGCATGCGATTAGGCCTTGCACCCTAACCGCATCCCAGGACAACAGCTATGGCTCCAGCTGGCGCTGTGAGAATACCAACGGCAGATTGTAATGAATGTTGCGACTTTCACCATAATGTGTGGCAAAGCCACTAGTACACACAGAAGCTGGACACAGACCATATACAATGTATCTCTGACACAAGCAGGATCTGACAGACTAGAGGCAATCTAGCACACAGCTGCTGCACTGAAGTCTAAAGGTGCCCATACACAATACAATTATTGTATGCAATTTGGACTAGATTGCATCGCATTACATATGTTTTGCAATGCAATGTGATGCAATCTAGTCCAAATTGCATACAATAATTGTACTGTGTATGGGCACCTTTAGATACACAGGCTGGAATACCCTGAGCTCTGAAATATTCTCAGGGAGGAGTTTGCTAGGACTCGGAGAATCTCTGGGAACATCGAAATAACAAGGAACAAGGAGTATAATAAGTGTATAACAGGAGTAAACAGGACTATAACCAGCAGGCTGTCAGTGCTGGGAGCATACCTATATACCAAGTGGCCTAGGCAGGCTCGGACTGGCCTGGGGGGGAACCGGGGAATCCCCCGGTGGGCCCCGGTGATTTTGGACCACGCCCACTTGTTTAGGGGGGCGGGGCTATCACTCTTTATCCCCCCTCCCCACCGCCGCAATAGCAAAGGCACGGCGGCTGCAAGCAGGGCTGAGGAGCTGGAACCCTGTCGCGCTGTGTCATGACGTCAGACGCCACAGTGACAGTTGTCCCAACTCCCGCCGGCGCAGCACATCAGGCCACCTGATTCAGGCAGGTCTGCACAGGATGGGAGCAGCCACCGCCGGGGCCCCAAACAGCAGCACAGATCCCCCCCCAGCACGATAAGAGCTGCGGGGGTAGAGAGAAAACTGCTTTTGTTCCCCGTCTGCAAACTGGTAGGTAACTAGCCTAACCATTTGCAGTATTAACTTTTTTATATTCTGTGTTGTTGTTTTTTAGGGGTATGCGCTGTATTGTGTGTGTGTGTGTGTATGTATGTATATGTGTGTGTGTGTGTGTGTGTGTGTGTATGTGTATGTATGTGTGTGTGCACCATATTATCTGTGTAGGGAGGATCTATGTAATGTACTATATTGGGGGCCTATGTGCTGCACTATTTGAGTGGGGGGACCTATGTAATGTATGTTATTGGGGGGCCTATGTGCTGTACTATTTGAGTGGGGGGACCTATGTATGTTATTGGGGGCCTATGTGCTGCACTATTTGAGTGGGGGGACCTATGTAATGTATGTTATTGGGGGCCTATGTGCTGTACTATTTGAGTGGGGGGACCTATGTAATGTATGTTATTGGGGGCCTATGTGCTGCACTATTTAAGTGGGGGGACCTATGTATGTTATTGGGGGCCTATGTGCTGCACTATTTGTGTGGGGGGACCTATGTAATGTATGTTATTGGGGGCCTATGTGCTGTACTATTTGAGTGGGGGGACCTATGTAATGTATGTTATTGGGGGCCTATGTGCTGCACTATTTGAGTGGGGGGACCTATGTATGTTATTGGGGGCCTATGTGCTGTACTATTTGAGTGGGGGGACCTATGTAATGTATGTTATTGGGGGCCTATGTGCTGTACTATTTGAGTTGGGGGGACCTATGTAATGTATGTTATTGGGGGCCTATGTAATGTATTATATGGGGGGCCTAAGTGCTGTATTATTTGAGTTGGTGGGACATATGTAATGTGTTTTTATTGGGGGCCTATGTGCTGTACTATTAGAGTGGGGGACCTATGTAATGTATTATATGGGAGGGCAAAGGCGAATCTAAGGGGTGCACCGGACCACCTAGTCTTAAGGTGTCTACAGACGGCAGATATGCCGTGCTATGCGAGTCCCGATACGATCAGCTGGTATCCGGACTCGCATCGCACGGCATGCGGCAGGGGCACAATTTAGACTATATAGTGCAGATCTGCCTGCCCTCACTATATCGCTGCAGATTTGTGCTCACTTGGGAGCGCGCATCGGCAGCGCATCGGGCTTGTTAGCCCTAAAAAGCCACCAATCAACATGCGATATGGCTTCCGATGTTCTCTAAATCGGGAACATCGGAATCCATATCGCCCCCGTGTGTACACACCATAAGGAATTGCTTGTTGCCAAGGAGGATGTCTCACGCCGCTGAATGCACCTAATTGAAATAAATGACAGCCGCCAGAGAGCGCTGTGCACTGCCCGGCTGTAGTCTAAGCAGTGGCATCGATATTTTCAGTTTTCCCTTTGGACCGCCGGCAGCCAATCAGGAGCGGCATTGGTAATATTGGTAGCTGCTTCTGATTGGCTGCCGGACCTCAGTGCGAGAACTGAAAATATCGATGTTACTGCTTAGACTACAGCCGGGCAGCGCACAGCGCTCTCTGCCCGGCTGTCATTTATTTCAATTAGGTGAGTACAGCGGCGTGAGACATCCCCCTTGGCAACAAGCAATTCCTTAGACTATTCAGCCGGCTCTCTGCCCAGCTGTCATTTCTTTAGGTGCATCCAGTAGTATGACATCCTCCTTGGCAATTAGCAATTTCCTCCCCACCTTGGCAACGAGCAATTCCCTCCCCCAATGAGCATTACGTTGTGGTCTAATAAGTGTAATACGACGCACAATTTTGTGATGCCACGCCTCCGTCCCATGAGGCCACGCCCCATTTGCGCCACACAAAGGTCCCCCTTGAATGTGGGTTTGGATTTGGGAACAGCCATTACCATATTTCTACATTCACCTATTGGGGGGGGGGGGGGGGCGCGTGCGCCCCTATGTGCTGTACTATTATCTGAGTGGGGGACCTATGTGCTGTATTATGTGTGGGGACCTACATGCTGTACTATTATCTGTGTGTGGAGGACCTATGTGCTATATTATATGTGGGGAGACATACGTGCTGTACTATTATCTGTGTGTGGAGGACCTATGTGTTGTAATATCTGGGGGGGTGGTATTTGCTGTATTATCTATGGGACCTATGTGCTTTATTATCAACGTGGGGGATTTATGGATCAAATGTCACACACCTGTGATTTTGGGGCAATTTTTGACCGATTATCGGCCCAAAGTGCAGAAATCGGATGAAATTGGCCCAAAATTCTATAGTGTATAGCCACTCCTCTCTGGTCAGATGGCCACACCCCTTCAAAAAGACCACGCCCTTTGGTGGGCCCCTGTGAGTGCATTTCCCTGGTGGGCCCTTCGTGCCCCAGTCCGACACTGGGCCTAGGAGGCAGCCACACCCAACAACCAAGGTATGCATGGAAATAAAGCAAAGTAGATCAGCTAAAACCCAGAGCACTGATCCGGTAAACACATATAAACCCACACAGAACATAGTGACTGCTGCATTTACATTGACCCACCGAATGCCAGTGGTACACACAGGGGGGGTTTCTGAGTACCCAGAAACCCCCCAGGAGTCTATGGGCCCTAGACTGAAAGCTGAGGGTCCCCTATTTTCATGGGTACAAGAAATTTAAAAATCAACCCTTGGGAACCGGAGATATTTGACTTCATAGCAGTGGTCCCCATCCAAGCCTGTTAATGGCTCTTCCCAGTCAGATATTTCAGGTGTATTTGACTTAGGGTATAGTTTTTCTGAGGGTATATTCCAAAAGCTGGGACTCTCCCCCTTTGAAAGATACTAGTAGCTTGTCTCTACTGTTCCCAGAACCAGAGATATCAGCCTTCAAGCAGCTGGTTACTGCTCCAGCTCCACACAACTGGTATGTAGTTTTATATACTCGTTGACAGATTGCTCTGCCTCCTGAACTCTGATCCCCTAGTCCCTAATACCATTTGTAATTCCATTAAAATCTAAGAAATCTATTTCCGGGAACTGGAGATATCTGCAGTCAAGCAAGCTGTCCTCCCACCAGAAAACTATGAATAATAAGCCCACTCCACTATACACCCCTCCTCTGTGTATTAAATTTCCTCTACCACCCTGGAAGTTATGTATCAGGGCCCCTTCATTCAGCCCAATGCCCCCTTCTCCCAGCCCATCTTCCACCATCTGGGCAGTAAAAGGGTAATTAGTGGAAATTACTGATCCAGGCCCTACATGCTGAGCGGTTGATATAATACCCCCTACCACCCGCGGGACATCAAAGCTTCCCCCACCCCTACCGCTGGAGGATCAGTAGGGTCCCAAATACATTGCTATACCCAGGGGTCTACACTGCTGTTGCCACCCCTGTATGTATATATCACTCTTGCCTACCCTCCCAGAATTGCCGGGAGGCTCCCGAGAATTGGGTTTCCCTCCCGGCCCCCGGGAAGGTCGGCAATCCTCCCACAATTGCCAGGCAAGTCCAGTACCCCCCTTCCGTGCTGCACTAATACAGACAGGTGACAGTCTTGCCCGACACTCCAGGTCCATTGAGGTCAGGTATACACATCCCCCACATTACCATAGACGTAGCTACATCAGATGGTAATACCCTAAGGCAGTGGTTCCCAACCCTGGTCCTCAAGTACCCCCAACAGTGCATGTTTTGCAGGTCTCCACACAGAATCACAAGTGCTATAATTAGCTCCACCTGTGGATCTTTTCAAATGTGCCTGAATAATGAGTGCACCTGCAATGTGCTGTTGTTCTCTTGATATATATACATGGGGTTGTATACACATACTTTTGACTAGTTGGCCTCAGCCATCTTAACAGAAAGATAGAACCCTATCATTATTTGTATTGCATGTAAATCATGTCAGAACTGATTGTAAAAGATAGATAGATAGATAGATAGATAGATAGATAGATAGAAAATAGTTTTTTATATATATATATATATATATATATATATATACATATAGAGAAACCGCACACAAGGAGCCATTCAGAGATGTCTACACCTTGATAGGAACACTCTACTCTCACAGCCCGCACGGGATAAAACTATACAGCGTATGATTTTTCCTACAACATTTTCTATTGCCTCTACTAAATTAAGAGAGATTATTTTTGAGCACTGGCACATACTTGAGTCAGATCCCGTTATGGGACCTTTTTGTGTTGAGAAACCGCTATTTGCTTATAAACGCAGCAGTAATTTTAAAGATCAAGTTACATCATCTGACATTGGACCGACAGCCAATAGAAACACCTGGCTAGGTGGTAAAAATGGAGCGTTCAGATGTAGCGGTTGCGTAAACTGTCAGTTCATGATCACAGGAGACACATTTCATAATGTAAAATCTGGGACTGACTACAAGTTGAAACATCGGATGAACTGTGATAGCAAATTTATCGTCTACGGGGTCATTTGCCCATGTCACTATGTTTACATAGGAAAAACGATCCGTATGCTCAAAGAGCGAATTGGAATGCATCGTTCCTCAATTAAAAAGGCAATGCTAATCCGTGATCATACCACTCCACCTGTGGCACGTCATTTTTTTGAGGCTGGACATACGTTGCGGGACTTTAAATTTATGCCTCTATTCCAGATAAAACCGCCCAAAAGGGGTGGTGATCGACACCTTTCCCTTCTACGCAAGGAATGTGAATTCATTTATAACTTTAATTCGTTAGCTCCTAACGGGTTGAATGAGGAACTCAATCTAAATGTGTTTATCTAGTGGGACTGCTCACATGCTTATTATGTTTAGTTCTGAGTATGTATAAAATATATTACTACCGGTATACATATTGTATGTTAACTACTATATTATCCTGATGGATTGTACGACTTGTATATACAGATAATTTTTTTCATATGTCACGTTGGTGGTATTTGACATACACACAAAAATTTCTTCTAAAAAGATTTTTCTTTCTATATTCTGTGTTAGGGCATGTTATATTATTCCCAATTTGGTGAGGTTGACATGCCATTAATTGTTGTTTATTTTATCACATGGTGATGGTCCTAGGTAGGACAGTAATGTGGTGACCAGAATTTTATACAGACTATAATTCCTCGATGTTGTTAACACTATGGGTAAAATATTTGTCATTAAGTGTATTTGAGGTAACTTGTATGCCAGTACACTAATAGCGCAGTAGTCTACTGCCCAATTTGTAGCTAGTGGCATGTGTGCTATATCGGATTCGCTAGCGACAGCAGCGGAGCCAGAGCAATGGCTGTGCGTTCCACAGCCTTACTTTGTGCGTTCCACTGAGGAGGAAGTGACGCGGAAGCGACCACATTGTCCGTCCTGTGTGTGAAGTGCACCGATGGTGTGCTGAACATATTCGGGCGGCATGATGAGTTGTGATGAACGTCCCCCCATTACTGTCTATGCTGTGGATTCCGAGCGCAGCGGCGCATTTATACATATTTTATTTCTTTGCTGGTGTCACGTATTACCGGAACCGGAAGTGGATATGCGTTCCACGATATGCTTCCTGCGTTCCAGCAGTGTTGTATGACGCTGATTTGCCCAGGTGTTTGAATCAACAGGTGAGGTTTGTTTGGGGGATTTTGGCGCCACTTCCTGCTCTATTTAAATGGCAACAATATCAGTATGCTTTGTACCCTTGAAGAAGGTGGTAGCACCACCGAAACAGGCTGTCGGGTATCCTGCTTGGAAGTGGTGATGGGTGTCCTATAGAATATGCAGTTTCATTGATGCACTTGGACCATGATAAGTAACCTTCCCACTTTTTGGAAAATGTTTTAGCTCAGTATGTTGCCATGTGCTATTGTTCAAGTCTTTTGCTTATAAAAGCTTTTTTCATATTTTCATAAATTGGTGTGCTGAACATTTTTTCACCTTGTGTGAGAATATACCTATATATATATATATATATATATATATATATATATATATATATCCAAAAGCAGAAAGAAAGGGCACTCAGGGACTTTGATCAGCAGTAGAAAGCAAGACCAATTTATTCCATAATAGTCGTCAACGTTTCGGGGGCAGGACCCCCGTCGTCAGGACAAATAGAAGGCAAAGTGCCGCTACACTTTGCCTTCTATTTGCCCTGATGACGGGGGTCCGGCCCCTGAAAATATAGGCCACCCTAACTCCCGTGCCACCAGATCTTATGTGATACAAGGATCTGAAGGTCCCAGGAAGCAGGCAAGAGGAGATCTAACTAAGAAGGCTACATACTGGAACGTACACAAAACAAACAGCGACCTTGGTGCCAAAACAGAAAATACTACAACCTAGTCCCAAAACAGAAAATACCACGACATCGTCACAAACCAGAAAATATAGTGACCTTGTCGCAAGCACAATATTAGCGACTTCGTTGCAAACCGGAGATCATGCACCGCACAATCTCAAGGGGGTCCTGGCCCCTAAGTAAACAATGCAATACACCACGCTTATACACAATATAATACACGATGCAAAATACAAAATATAATACACCACAAAATAATGGACGGTGACAACCTGTAAATTATGGGTAACTCACGGACTCCAGGAAACTCATGGACCCCAGTGGGTCTGCCCAGCATCATCCGGTTGCTAGGCAACTTGCCAGGAGGAAGACAGGCAGCGGAAGTGATGTGCCGGGCTGGTTGCCTAGCAACCACCGGGACTCAACGCACTGCCCTGCTTGCTGCAGCCACCAGACACTGCCCACTTCCACTGCCAACTTCCACTCTCCCCATCAGCAGTATCAATGTTGATATAAATATAACCAGAGATGGACAATAAGTGAAGTGCGCAGTTTCATACCCTCCAACATGACCCATTCCATTAGGTACAACATGCTCTGTTCCTGGACTTCCCTGCCAGTGGCAGTTACAGAAGTTGGACACCAGCACAGTCCAAAATTCAAAGAGGGTGAGTCCCATCAACTGCCAGTGAGTCCAGGACAGTGATGTTTGGAGTGGCAGTAGGTGTGGCTCCCCTTTTTGAATATTGGACTGTGCTGCAGCCTCACCTCTGCCACTGGTAAGGAAGTCCAGAAACAGAGCATTTTGTACCTAATGGAATGGGCCATGTTGGAGGGTATGCAGTTTACGTACTCTGTCCGTAACTTGTTTACACTTTAAACCTAGCTACAAAGCGTAGCGCAGCATAGTGAACCTTTCCCCTGTATTATACACACTAGACTGATACTTATGATTCAGTATCCTTTCGCAGTTCTTAGTACCCACACTGCGTACACCTTTAAGGACAATGTCCGTAATACACCTTTATCGCTAGATGCGAATAAGAGTCAAGAATTTGCAAACATAACGATACTCAACATGAACAGAAATAGTTGCGTATTGTTGGTTAACCTATGTGTAGTGCACTAAACCTGTAATTAACTATATTTTATTTTGTGTAAGTGTGAGATATGAATTTATGTGTATTAGTATGGCTGCGCTTATGGTCCACTTCGCTACACAGACTAGGGTATTATACTTTATTTGCACAACTCTGCGAACCAAAATGGCGGCCATACCATTCTAAAATGGCGTGTATGCAATTCGACTTTAACAGCAGGTACTGGACACCAGGGAACCATAGTGGCAGTCGGACTTGCACCGGTCTGTGTAGCCATGGGTCTCCGGGTCATGACAGCTGTACTGCCCACTTCCAGGTGATATGAGCTATTGAATCTTGAGTGTCCAATTCCCTTCTTCATTATTGTACCCCCCCAGCCCATGAGGGATGTATCTGTTGTGATGACTATGTCCGGGCAAGGAGAGATCTGGGAGGATGAAGAGGAAGTGCTATCCAACTGCAAATCTCCCTGTGGACTGTGAGAAACAGTATAATTTTGTCTGTCCAGTCCAAATCCTGTCAAAGAAGGGATGATAGGAAATTCTGGCATTGTCTGCATTAGAGAGGAGCGTGGAAATAACCCGGATCTGAGGCTCTTATTTTCCATATCACCCTAGCTAAGTCTCTCATTGAGTACAAATGTGAGCACCTGAAAGATAGACTTGTATGGTGTTCCAATTGTCTGAGGGAACCGCTAATGATAAAGAAGAGGAATCTATCAAAGACCCCAGAAAGACAATTGATTGGTAAATTACTAATATGCATTTCTTAAGGTTGTTGGTAAAAACTAGATTCTGAGGAGCTAGGGATAAGATACCTGCAGAGTAAAAGGTGAATCCTGTTCTGCATATGTACTAAAAGAAGATTAACAAGGTAAATAATACTCCCTGTATTATCTACCTAGGTAATCTTCTGGTAGTACATGCAGAACCCCTTAATGCCTGAGGTGTGTAATTACTGCCTTCATGAGGTGTGTGGATGTGTAAGGGGCATTGAACAGACTGAAAACCATAACAGTCCAATGCTATGGAACATCTCTCCACAGGGACCCTACCAGCCTCCTATGATTTGGAGGTTCCTAAATTGTGTGAAAGGCTTTCTTCTGATCTGTTTTGATCAGTGGCGTAACTAGGTTTTGGGCGCCCCTCCGCCGTTAAGGGGAGGGCGCCCGGCGCGCCGCACCAACCCCCGCCCCGCCGCCCATGCAACCCCCGCCATCCCCCGCAGTCTTACCTACCTTCAGTACACGCTGGTCCCGACTCCCTTCTTCTGCTATGAGGTCCACCACAAAATGTCCGCCCCCATACAGCAGACAGTTTCAGAGAACTGTCTGCTAAATGGGGGTGGACATTTTGTGGTGGTCCTCATAGCAGAAGAAGGGAGCCGGGACCAGCACATACTGAAGACAGGTAAAGACTGTGGGGGATGGCAGCGGGGCGGTGGGGTGTAACTATAGCACTGCAGCCCCCGGCGCCCGCACATGCGCAGCCCCCCCGCGCGCGCGGTCGCGGGGGCTGCTGTGCTATAGTTACGCCACTGGTTTTGATGCAATGGTCACTTAAGTCAGCCTAAACCCGCCATACGTAAAAAATAAGAATTTATTTATCGATTTAGAGACTTCAAGTTCAGTACTGACCTGTATGAACTTTACTGTTTCCTTACAGGGAAATGGTAGCTGACCAAATCTATTTTGGAACTCCTGTAGAAGGGCCAGGTGCAGTACGTCACCCAGCAGGGAACTACTGTTCCCAGGAAAGGAGCGTATCTGCCGAGAAAAATAAACAAGGGAGAAGAGCCTCCCCTTTTCTTTAAACACCTGTCTGTGGTAGTGGTAGGAGGCCAATGCTTTGGAAAGACAGGATGGAATCCTCTGTCTTTCTTAGGACAGAATGCACTTCCCAACACTCCACTTCTCACGACCTGTGTCTCCTCTGACTAATCCATAGGAGTCTCATTGCTCTTGGGTTAAACTGCTGTCTCCAACAGAATGATCCTGATCCCAAGGGGGAATACATGGTCTCGGTAACTGGGGGACAGCAGTACAGTAGGTCCCAGCTATTTGAAATAATACCCCTTTCACACCAGGAAATGCAGGGATTTACCCGGGAATATGGTCCCAGGATCATGCATGGACATTCTCGTTTTGGTCCCTTTTACACCAGCCTAGTCCCTGCATTTTCTGGTGTGAGGTGGAGATAACACCCCCCCCCCCCCCCCCCCTTTAACCAGCTATATCAATAAACTGGCTATATCTTCAAAACCAACTGCACATTTACAGAATCACAGTATCATATTAAAGTATTTTGAGTGGGCTTCGAATGTTTTTGGTCCCGTGAAACTGGTCCCTTTGGTTCTAGAGAAATCTATCCACAAAGAACATGAACAGCCATGAAATTACATTGCAGAAATAAAAAAATCGGTTTAGCCACAATATCTCCAGAACAAATTGACCCATATGGACCAGCCTGGTCTCAGATTGCAGGCCCAGCAATTTGGGTTCAAATGAGATCAACACTGAGCTGTGATGCTGTGACTGGCAGCCGTCGGAACCGGGGTGGGGGGCGGAATTAGCGGGTCCCATGTTATCCTATGGGGAAAACGTCCCAGCTTTGCCCTGCGGTATCTGCAATTACCTGGGGGCTAGCAACGCGGGGCTGAGCTTGTTGGAAAGCCCCGGTCCTCACCTCAGCTATGTCAGAAATGCAAGGGGAAACGTGCCCGGGTGCCCCCCCTTGAGTCTGCCCATGTTGCAAATGATGCCACCAATGGAAAGCCCAATGATTGATGGCCATCCCTATGATGAAGGAAGGAAAATGTAAATGTGTCAGATTCAGAGTTAAATTGGGAGTGTCATATATACATTTAAATAGAAAAGTTTAAAGCTTGCTAATAGCTATCTGCTACAAGCAAAACACAGTATTAGCTCTGCTTGCAAGTATAATTACATCTGCACGTCTTGTACAATGAAATAGGAGGAGGATTCCATATTTGTATGCAGCTACTATAAGAAAATATGCAAATGCCACAGGAGGCACTCTGGGGGACTTGGTAAGCTGCGATATTTGCAGCTTACTGACTCAACCAGAATAAGGCCCTCAGTCTTAACACCCCTGCTGTTAACCCCTAAAACAAGCCACAAATATACACTGATAAGTAACCGCCTTTGTCTTTGTATGGCATCGAGCAAGAAACCCCTGGCAATGGGCATGTAACCACTAGGAATGAGAATGTAACCCCAGGCAACAAGTCATATGCTACGGTGACTTCTCCCCTCGGAGAAGTTATGGCCATCCTGGGTGGCAGGATTGCATGCAATATATCATATGTGATCCCTATCCGGCTCAGAAGCAATCCAAGAGATTGCTTGTGCAGCCGGTGGGACTTGAAGGCTTTGGTGCAATGCGCACAGGACCATGCATTGCATCGGACCTGCTGTCCTTCACATGCAATATGGGCTCTTTTCCTGCAATTGATCACTGCAATCACAGGAAAAGAGCCCAAATTGCATGTGAATTGCCTAATGTATGGGGGCATTATAGGTCACAAGCCTATTCATTTCCACTGATACAAATGTTTATATTCCTCTCAGTGTGGCACATTCCAGCATCTATAACTCTCACATCTGATGTAACCTTCCTGTAAGTGCATACTTGTTGACTCAGACCAAGAAAAATTCACATCTGCTCTCCGAGGCCTTGAAGTGCTGCCCATCTGATGCAACAAAGCCACAGTCAATGCACAGGAATAGGACTGCAGCCTTATCTTAGTTTGGAAACAAGGTTTTACTGTGGCCTCTGTTTATCTGACACTGTGCATTAAAGATATGGATGATATCATTAAAGAAGGTGGCTGCGGTCCGTAAAGACCGCCTCTGTTGTCGCAGCTAAATCTGACAAAATCGTCAGCGAAGCGGAGGGTGGGTGACACACTGACCAATATCATCAGTGTGTATTATTATTATTATTGTTTATGTGGAGCCTCACAGTTTTTGAAACACCTTACAATACATAAAACCAAACCCCCCCCCCCCCCCCCAAAAAAAAACCAAGTTGCATTACAAGGCAATTTAGGACAAGTACATGGTAAACAGTGGCGTAAGTAAAAATTATTTCTTAGTGGCACTATAAGTGCGCACCGTAGGTATGCGCGCCAATAGTACACATTGCCACGTGTCATGAAGGGGTGTGGTCATATGAAACTAGACAAGTGGTTACTGAAAAAAGGGGCATGGCCACATTATAACACACACCGTAATTAATTTTACACATTATACCCCACACGGTAATGCCCATTACACATTATGCTCCACATTTTAATGCCCATTACTTATTATACCACATGCCATAATGCCCATTACATATTATGTCACACACCGTAATGCCTATTACATATTATGTCACATAAGTGACACTTATGCTAGTTGCCAGCAGCTGCGTGCTCGATGCCAGGAGTTCTTGCTTGTTGGCACAGGGGGTTTCATGCTGTTGCCATGGGAGGATTACATGCTTGTTGTCATGGGGGGTTACATGCTTGTTGCCATGGAGTGATTACACACTCATTGCCCAGTGGATGGGAAGGGATTACATGCTCGTTGCCCAGGGGGCTTCCTCCAACCATGCCAGCTCATGCCCCTCTCCCCACCAGCAGCACTGTCATGTGCAGGTCCCACTGGCAGTGGCTCCTGGGCCCCAACCCCAGGCTGCACAGTGCCGCAGGCTTCCACCACCCCTTCGGCGGCTCTCGGCCATTTCAAATATGTTGCCGATTCATGAGCCAATCGGAGCTCATGCCCAGGCAGCCAATCACTGCGGCTGCTTTTACACGAACTATGATTGGCTCAGGAGCCACACCATATTTGAAATAGCTGAGAGCTGCCTGAGGGGAGAGGGAAGGCTGTGGCGCAGAGCTCCACTCTTCTAGTCTCTCAGTGGCAGCGGTGGAGGTGCTGGAGGGGTGGGGGAAGCCTGTGGTGCTGCTCTGCTCTCTCCTTCACCTCTCAGTGGTTGGCAGCCGCCAGAGGGGTGGGAGAAGTGCAGCAAGGGGTGGTACGGCGTACTAGCAACAT
Source organism: Crinia signifera (assembly GCF_055691185.1). NCBI lineage: Eukaryota > Metazoa > Chordata > Amphibia > Anura > Myobatrachidae > Crinia > Crinia signifera. Next base: position 232,210,645 of record NC_139217.1, on the reverse strand, counting down.
ATTTCTTAAAGGTACACTGTACTACTCCATACCCCCTTACTTGCACCATTAAATTGGTAAAAAAATATAGTTGCATAAGGGGACAGGCCCCTGAAGCAACTATTAGTACAATATATAAGAAAAGCACATGAGGAGAGAGAGTCCTGCTCTTGAGAATTTATTCTAAAGGGGAGGGGCAGACAGAGAGGAGTGACACAGAAGGGTTAGATGTGAGCATAAACAGGTTAGCAAGAGAGATGGCTGAGTTTAAGGAAGAATTGGGTCTTGAGAGACTTATTAAAGTCTTGTAGGGACATGGAGAGTCTGATAGGAGTGGTAGAGAATTCCAGAGATAATGAGTACAACGGTATATCGTTCTCTTGCGCCACTGCTATATTGGTGGAATTGCTAATTGGGTATAAACTTAGGGCCTTATTCTAGTTCGCACTTTCTGACAAAATCCTTCTTAGATGGACAAAACCATGTGCACTGCAGGGGGGCAGATGTAAAATGTGCAGAGAGAATTAGATTTGGGTGAGTTATTTTGTTTCTGTGTAGGGTAAATACTGTCTGCTTTATTTTTACACTGCAATATAGATCTCACTTTGAAGTAAAACCCCACCCAAATCTAATTCTCTCTGGACAAGTTACATCTGCCCCCCTGCAGTGCACATGGTTTTGTCCATCTAAGAAGGATTTTGTCAGAAAGAATGAACTAGAATAGGGGCCTTTATGTCTTGTACATCTCTAGCTTGCTGGAAAATCCAGATTGATACTTATTTACAGTATATACATCTACCATACATTTGGAAAATTATGATGAGATGATCCCTTGGTCATAACAATTTCATCCATTAAAAACATTATTTTACAGATTTTTTTTTACATGACGGAACAACATAACAGTAATGTCAGCGCTGGCAGCGTCAGTTTTTCTCACCCTATGTTTATTACTCTTTAATTAAATTCCTCCTTAAATTCCTTCCACATGCAAATTTATGTTTAAAAAAATATATTTTAAAACATTTCAAGTAGCTCAGAGCAGATGGGGGAAAATACAGAGGGGGGTGTGGTTAGTGTGGTCGCTATATCCCACCTCCCTTTTACATAGTCTCACTGAGTCATTCTTGGATGTGTCTCCTTTACGCATGCAATAGGCTCTTAATAAAAATGTAGGAGATGGAGGGGTATGGATCATTAGGTCTACAACAATTAGGTTGACAAGCAGTGGGTCGACACCATTAGGTCGACATGCGTCTAGGTCAACATGGGTTAAGTTGACAGGGTTATTAGGTCGACTTGTGCAAGGTCGACAGTCAAAAGGTCGACGTGGGGGTTTTTCACAGTTTTTTACCTAAATGTTGACACAGTCGACATGGACACAGGTTAAAATGCACTGCTGCGCTCGCCAAGCTTCGGGCTTGGTGCCTCGCTACGCTCGGCACACTATTTTAGTCTCCCGCCATGCCCTAGTGGATGGTAGGGCATCAAATACCACATTTTGGCACATGTCGGCTCAAAAAACAGTGAAAAACCCCATTTTGACCTTTTGATTGTTGACCTTGCCCATGTTGACATAACGCTTGTGTCCACCTAATGACCCGGTCGACCTAGACACATGTCGACCTTGACCCATGTTGACCTAGACCCATGTCGACCGAGATCTATGTCGACCTAATCGTGTCGACCCAATGCTTGTTGACCTTCTTTTTGTAGACCTAATGATCGTACCCCAGATGGAGAATGGCAGTAACCCCAAGATGTCATACAATTACAATAGTTCCCTGAGCAACTAATGATTTCTCATGAGGATTAAAGTTGTACGTTTCTTTCACCTCAATCAGATGGCTACAAGGACAGACTGGGACTAAACAACAACATACCAATGCAGATTACTCTATCATTTTGATGTTCGTTAACTGTGAAAGGTCAGTCATTTTCACTGCACTCCTAGGAGGGATTTAATTAAAGCATGGGGAGAGATAAGGTGGAGAGAGCTATTATTTCTGTTTAGCTCTGTATATTTTATAGCCCATATTTCTAAGTAGATCATAGGTGGCAATGCTACTGCCAGAGGGATCGGAGGCTAGATTGTGCTTCAAACCAACATTACTATTTCCAATGATGACAGAACGCACCTTCCAGCTTCCCTTTCCCTTTGTTCTGCTCTGCACTCGTTCCCTTTAGAACTTGTTATTTCTTTGCCGCTTCTGTCATTTGCCATATAATAGTTTGTCTTTAAATGGCCAAATGTCTGTGGCCTGTAGTTATGATATTAGAAGCAATATGTCACTGTCATTACTATGTACTGAAGTGACAACGAGACAGAGAAAGCATATGATATGAATTAGGAATCATTTTACAAGGCCAATGATTCAATTTGCAGAATCTGAGCAATTGAGTCACTTCCTACAGCCTCAGTACCGTATAGTAAATTTATGAATGCCTAACACATTACATCAATTTCAGACATTCATTTATAATTTGGGGTATAAATATGTAACAATGGAGGTTTGCAGACATTTGAAATGGTCTATGGCAGTGGTTCCCAAACTGTGTGCCGTGGCTCCCTGGTTTGCCTCGGGACACTTGCAGGGGTGCCACGGGTTGGTGGTCCAGTACCAAATCAAATTATTTATGATCATTATTTATGGACAAATCCAGTGCTGGTGGCTGCCAATCATAAAATATGTGTACACGCAGAAGCAAATCCTGCCATTTACCACATAACTGACCCTAAGAAGCACATACAAACACAATCTACTTAATTTTATATATAGTTTTTTGGGCCATGGGGTGCCGTGAAAAAATTCTGATACTCTAGGGTGCCGTGATTCAAAAAAGATTGGGAACCCTTGGTCTATGGAATAAATATATCACAAGGCTCAGAATAGTAAATGCCTAACAAAACAGACACCCAGCTTCAGGCAACTGAATTAAAAATAATGTTTTGTGGCAAAGCAGGAATAATTACATTGTGCCTGAACTGCTGAACTGTAATCATCTGCAGAACAATTATGTAATCTAAAAATCTCAGTTGCATAACTGAGACCATGCAGGGGCATGGAGAGACTCTATCAGAGCCATGTAACCAACAGAATTGCGAGAAACATCGAAGTGTTTATGTGGCTTTCTTAGCACATTAAACTTAAAGCTATAGTACAACTTAGAAAAGCATGAAGCTGTAAAAAAAAGTATTAAACCAGTGATGAAACAAAAAGTAAAACAAGAATTAATGCAGACAGTCTGATTTAAAAAAAATATGGGTGAAATTTAATAGGATGAGAGATTCAGAAAGTGAGAGATAAGCGGCAATCATTTACACTTCAAAATAAAACTGGTTTTGCCATGTAAATGATTGGCGCTTTAAAAAAAACTGGAGATTTCAACCAAAGTCTTGCAATTCCTTTCTATAAGGTTACATTGGTAATGAAGTTGTTTACATATTGATTGATTAGAGAACCTTTCATTTAGATTAGTTTAATATAGGCAATGAAATTTAATGCTGTTTTGAGCTAGAATAATTTTACCATATTAATAATAAATTTACCATCGCACTTCGCACAGATATTAATAAATGCAAAAATGAAGGGAGACAGCAGAGGATGAACCAGTCTACAGAAAGTTATTTAACCCCTGGTGGAGATCTAACAAACCTTCTAAAGAGGGCCAGTGCTATGCTGGCTATCCCTAGAGAGGGGGCCATTTAATTGCTGTTTCCACATTCAGGTATGGTGGTGCAGAAGGCACATTTCTTGTTGCAGCTTCCTGAGGAGACAATCAGAACTGTGTGACTCATCTATGGTTTTGGTGCCCACACAGCCACTCGGACTCCATAAGCAAGACTTTAGCTGGGTTTATCTGCTATAACTAGCTTAACCCTTCTATTTGGTCGCAACAAGCACGATGATTAATGGCTACCTAGAACAACCTAGAACAACTGAACTATTCAGTCAGTCGCCCATTAATTATAGCATTGACAAATGACTTGCATTTTCATAGCTTTATTTAATTTTTGCATTTGCATACATCTGAATGTATATGTAACCATAAACCTGGAGTATAGACACACGTGGAGCAAAGATGAGACAACTGTTATCACCAAATGGAATGTAGGCGAAGGATTTTCATCTCAGAGAAACTTGGCTTTTTATAGTGAACATTGTTTTTAATACTAGTAGTGCTCCCTCTAGTGGACTTATGTATTTATTTTACTTTCATAAGTTACTAACAAGTACTCTAGAACAGTGTTTATCTAACTTGCTCCATTTGAACAGTAATCATTTGTGTTTTCTTTTTTCTTAATACTTATTCTATTGTTTTCAATAATACAAGACATTACACTGAACACTGTCTGTGGTATACAGAAATTACAAGTGATGTTCAAGTTTACATACAGATCCTTCACATATAGGGGTAGGCGCATGGACCAGGGATTGCGTTCTTATTTCCAATCTGTTTCTGGTATTTTCTCTCCTCGTTATCTAAATTGGCTATTGTTCTCAATTAACTTAGTATCTTGTCGTATATATTTTATATTTTATAGCCGTTATCTGCTAGCTCTCTTTTTTCCGCCATCCCTGGTCGATCCCGCCTCCCCTGTACATTCCAAGATTGTGATAGCTACAAATTATTCTTTTCTCTTTCATCCTTCTCTACACCCCTTGGATGCAATTATACATCGTTTTTCTTTACTTAATGTTTAGTTTCGGTGTGTTTTTAATATTCTATTTAAGGATTCTAAGCATCTGATTATGAGTTAATCAATCACTCTTAAGATTTATTTTTCTGATATTTTACCACGGACACACAGGACAAAACAGGGGAGGACAAGGGAAAAGTTTGGGGGGGGGGGTTGGGGTGCTGTCAGGCTGTTCTGTACCTCATGTCTTATGTTCTCTATGTGTTAATTTTCATGTCTTATTATAGGGTTGGCCGTCTATAGGCCCTCCCGTCCTTTATTTTTCTTTCCTCTCGGGGGTCTTTTATTCATTCGAGATATGATATTCTAACCATGGGGTCCAGATTTCATTAAACTTATCTATTTTCTCGTCTACTATGCTTGCCAAGAGTTCCATCTGGTATAGATGCCAGATGGCTTCTTTTATGGCATTAATAGATGGAGTGGCCTTTGTTTTCCAGTTACTGGCTATTTTTATCTTAACTGCACCCAACACAAACCATATAAATTTTTGTCCTGCATTGTCTACCCCTGGTATTTTTAGGGGGAATATAAAGTACTCCGGTGCCATGGGGATATCTGCTCCTGTTATCTGGAGGATTAGTTTCCCCACTTTCTTCCAAGTCTCCTGAATTCTGGGGCATCCCCAGAAGATATGGCTTAGTGTGCCCCGTTCCCCACACTCTCGCCAGCAGCAGTCGCTGGCATCTGAGTATATATGTTTCAATCTGCTAAGAGTTAAGTACCAGCGTGAATATATCTTAAAGATATTTTCTCTAAATCTTATCGATTGGGAAACTGATATTAAGTTTTGTTTAATTTTATTCCATACCTCCGGGGTCAATTGTTTCCCAATTTCCTCTTCCCAGGCTACTTCATGCGGTAATTTACTCTGTTTTTTTGTGATTCAACAATAATTTGTAAATAGTTGAAATTAAACCTCTGGATGTTGCCCTCCTCTGACAAAGACCTTCTATTATAGTTTTACTCTGATCTTTTCTGGTTTTCCCAAAATAGCTGCATATTTGCAGGTATTGATAATGGGCTTTAGATGGTATGTCATATTTGACTTTAAGGTCCTCAAAGGAGGGAAACCCACCAGCGGTTTCCAGTTCATTGATAAATAAAATTTCCGCTTTCGCCCAGTTTTTCTTAAAGTTTGTTTCTTTGCTAACTGGAAGTTGTGGGTTATCCCACATTGGGGTCAGGGTAGATGGGTAGGGGGTCAAATTATAATCCTTATTTAGTTTGTCCCATATTATTAGCGAGAGCATAATAGTTGGAAAACTCTTCACCTCTCCTGGTCTTTCTTTTTTGGTCTGCCATAGAAGTGTTGAGATGGAGTGCAGCTGGAGTAATTCCGACTCCAGCTGCACCCATCTCCGAGTTACAGGGTCAGAATGCCACAAGATTAATTGTGCACACTGTGCTGCATAGTAGTAGTTTTTTAGGTTTGGGACTCCCAGTCCCCCCTCTTTTGTACCAAATTGCAAGGTTTTGAGGCGCACCCTGGCTCTTTTCCCTGACCATAAAAATCGGGTAAAGATGCTGTGTACGTTTTTGAATATCCCTGCTGGGATTCTAATGGCCAATGCTTGAAATAAATATAGCATTCTCGGCAATATATTCATTTTCAGGGCATTAGCTCTTCCTGTCCATGAAATAGAGAGCTTTGATCACCCCTTAATATCATTTGTGATCTCATTTATTATTTTCGGGAAGTTTGCATTATACAGCTGATTATAATTTTTTGTAATATTTATTCCTAAATATTTTAGCTGGAATTTCTTCCAGTTTATTGGGTATGCCAGTGATATACTCTTTTTCTCATCTGATGGCAGGTAGAAGTCCAAGACCTCCGTTTTATCTGCATTTATTTAGAAATTTGATATTTAATTTGTGTTTTCATGGTATTCTCAGGAATAATTAGTACCATCTGTAGACCTTTTTATTACACTAAAAAGACACCTGTGCTCCTGTGAAGGGGTTTCAAAATGTTCACAATGCTGACATTAAAAATTGTTATTATTAATTTTGGTACTTGTTTCCTAGCACGGCGCCCATCGCATACCGTATTTAGTGGTGTGCAATGTGATGCGATGTTCCAGGAGTGCTTGTCCAATGAAATATCGCATAGCATTGCATGCCAGCAAATGGCATGCAATGCAATGCGATTTTTAATTGTACAAGCAACCTGATGGGTGCTTACAATGTTAAATGCACCCACATTGTCAATGCCACCCCCACTATCAACACCAACCGGAAGCGTGGCGAGCGCAGCGGTACACGTCCTCCGACCTTTTCATACCCCCACTATCCACGTCAGTGTGGAGTTAATTTTAGATAGTGTGGCGAATGCAGCGAGCCACCGAGCCTGAAGCGTGGCGAGCCCTGCGAGGGGACGCTGAATACGAGCCACACTATCTAAAATCAACTCCACGCCGACGTGGATAGTAGGGGTATGAAAAGGTCAGAAGACGCGTACCGCTGCGCTCGCCATGCTTCGGGTTAGCATTGATAGTGGGGGTGGCGTTGACAATGGGGGTGCATTTAACATTGTAAGCACCCTTAGGGTGCTTGTATGGGTGCTTGTACAATTAAAAATCGAATTGCATCGCATGCCGCTATATTGCATGAGATGCGATCAAAATCAGGGGGCCGTGCTAGGAAACAAGTACCTTAATTTTTACACAGGCAATATATATTTTCCAAATGTCAACATTATGCATATTGACAGTTAGAAAGATCTAAGAAATTAGGTTTAGGCTGCAATTAGGGTTAGGATAAAATAGGACATTAAAATGTGTCAAAATTGTGAATGTCGACATGTTAAATGTTCTGACATCCACTTCGGTATTATAGCCCTTATTCTGATTGAGTCGGATGGCTCCAACAGGAGATGGTTGGTGTTTGCACATGTGCAGAGTCATATCTGCGCATGTGCGTACGCCTCACACGTCCGAACACAGCGTGAGGTTCATGCAGAAAATGATCGTATGGAACAATCCGAGCAGGGGGTGGAGAGGGGCGTGAAGGACTGTTTTGGCTCATTAGCATATGCGTACGCCCCGCGTTTCATGGGGGCGTTCCCATGAAAATGTTGGGCGCATGTATGGTAATGCGGCCATGACACACATGTGGAGGGCGGACAGCTGACATAGCCGGATGTCAGCTGCCTGCCTATATCCCTGCTTTCATACGGAAAAATGTCCGAGTGGTCTGGAGCACTCGGTGCTGTCTGACCACTCGGTCCATCATTCGATGGTCGGCGACCATCGGAGGATGGAGGAGGTTCCCACAGATGGAGGAGTTGTCCACTCGCAGTCCGTTCGGCGGTTTACCGCATTCGGACGGTGTGAGCGATCCGTACGATACTCAGGGCTAAGAACACTCGGTCCCTGTCTGAAATACGCATCTGTCTGATTAAACTAGAATAAGGGCCTATGTGTCAAAGTAATGAATGTCCACATTTTATACCCAAAATTATGAGCATTGTTATTATGGGCCTGCAACCTCTGGCAAGCAGTCTTTGGGGTCTATTCATCATTCATTATTAGACACGGAAATCTTACGTTCTAACGAGAGCAACTGTCTACTTCAGTTATGTACCCAGGGACGGCGCCGCCACTAGGCAGGTTTAGGCATTTGCCTAGGGCGCCGGCCACTGGAGGGCGGTATTGAGCTGCAGGCCAGCAGCAGGAAATCTACCGCAGAGGAGAGCCGGAGGAAGGAGAAGCTGCAGCATCCATCTGCCAAGCAGGTGAGTGATACCCCCCTCCCACCTGCCGGAGCCCCAGGTGTAAAACTTGCTGCCTTTGCCTGGTTGTCAGCGGCCAGGCCAGCTGCAGTGTTCGGCGGCAGGACCCACCAGCTAGTCAGCACTCAGCTGCCTGCAACCCCCACTCCCCCCGGCTGGACAGCACTCGCAGTCCCCCCCCGGCCGGACAGCTCCCGCAGTCTCCCCCTCCCCCCCCCCCGGGCTGGACAGCGCCCGCAAGTGTCCCCCCCCCCCTGAGCTAGACTAGCGGCAATCCGCTGCCCCCCCCAGGCGATCAGTGCCCGTTGGGGAGAGAGGGGCGGGTGGGCGGGTCGCCTTGGGCGCTAACAGGGCTTGCACCGGCCCTGTATGTACCACATGAGAGGTCACTGAAAACTCCTGCTTACCTGGCAGCACCAAACAAGAAAAGGGAATGTCCAGTACCTGTTAATTATGTAACTCAACAAATACTATAAATACATAATTTTTGGAATAAATCTGTGTAGTTAAACGGAATCTCAATAAAAAGTCCTGATCCTATAAATCATTATTTCTGCCTTCAATGCACTGGAGGAATGCACTTTTGTAAACTTTACCTTGTTTGGTCTGGTAAAGGTGTGTCCTGGTGGCCCTGTATAAAAATGTTCACGGTATCAGGCAGGTACTCCAGAAAGTTCTCACAGCAGAAGAAAGAGAAACTATGGGCCAAATGTATTAAGCCTTAACAAGTGATAAAGTGTAGAGTGATAAAGAACCAGCCAATCAACTTCTAACTGACATATTACAGGCTGTTTGAGAACAGACAGGGCTGGTCCTTTACCACTCTCAACGATATCGCTTGTTAGGGATTAATACATTTGTCCCTATATGTATTAAAACCACAGTAGATCTTACATGTAGCTGATGTTATTATTATTATTTATACAGCACCAGCATATTCCAAATGGGCTTTACGCTTGGGAACAAAACATTAATAAAAGAAAACTTGGTTATCACAGACAGAGATCCTGATGTCAATCTTAAAATCTATAGGGAATCTGAATTTAAAACATAATAATAATAGCTGCGGGTTGCAAATTGTTCCAGCCAGAGACCAAAGGTTCTAAGTGGGACTTAAGATCCAGTCACACATCAATGATATCCTGGGGGCAGAGGGTTATGTGAGTGGAAATAAATGTCTTTTGTGGACTGTATAGAATGAAGGTTATTGGTTAGGATTGCGTATGAAAGGTTGTGCGGGTGGTTCACAATGTCTGTCTGAAGTGGTTATTTTGCCGCTAACACATAAAGATTTGTATATTTGTAGCAATCTATTTTAATTTTGAATCTGTATCAGTTTCACAGATACTACAGATCTGCCATGTTTAGTTCCTCATGAGCAATGCATCAACAGCATACCGACCTCTTACCACAGTCTGCTCTGGAATATCCGAGGGTTTTTCCAGACTGTATTTTCCCTGGGGTTTTCATATTAACACCCTTGAATGGTTTGCCATTTCTTCAAAACAGTTTGACACAAATAAACCTTTTATATTGAAATTTTGCATAATTAGGTGTTTGACACAAATAAGAAACATGATTATTAATACACTTTTGCCAACATAGAACCAAATATTTGTTTAATAATAGTAATAGAATAATAGTAGAATTCTAACAATTGTTTTGTTCCAAAAATGAAAATTGTGGGAAAAATATATACAGTAACATAACCACTTTTGTGAATACCTTAAAAGTTGTATTCCTTTGTTCTATCTAAAACAGGATACTGTATATACCCATATTTTAATAGATACATAAAACTGCCTGCCTGACTCCAAGCATCCACTATGCTCCTATATCCTGCATGTGTCTACAGACTCCCAAGTTGCCACTACAGTATGATTTCAGGCCACATCTAATCTCAAGGGTGTTAGAAATGACAGTCAGTCAGTCAGTTAGTTAGTTAGGGCCTTATTCTAGTTCATTCTTTCTGACAAAATCCTTCTTAAACTGTGTACACACGGGGGTGATAGGGGCTGAAATTGCTGGGAATATGGTCGCAGGCGACCATATTGCCAGTGATGGGAGTGTGCCCCGGCGATAAATCGCCGGGTGCGCGCTCCTGTTTTCAGCCCCATTCTAATCGCTGGTCGCAGGAGCTTGCTCCTGCGACCAGCTGATTACCTCTGTGGCACCACCCGGCAGAGGTTCCTTCTCATCAGCGACCATCTCTGGTCGCTGATGAAAAGGAGAAACTGAGCAATATATCTCCCCCGTGTGTACGGGGCTTGAGATGGACAAAACCATGTGCACTGCAGGGGGGCAGAAGTAAAAAGTGCAGAGAGAAATACTGGCTGCTTTATTTTTACACTGCAATATAGATCTCACTTTAAAGTAAAACTCCACCCAAATCTAACTCTCTCTGCACAAGTTACATCTGCCCCACCTGCAGTGCACATGGTTTTGTCCATCTAAGAAGGATTTTGTCAGAAAGAGTGAACTAGAATAAGGCCCTTAGTTGGGAACTGCCCAGTTTAACTTGGTATCTCTGATAAACAGACCAGCCCAGATTGGAACCAGCCCAGTTGCCAATAGCTTCTCTGTTATGCACTCAGAACACGTGGCCATCAGCTGCTGTCAGCAGGGATCATGCAGGGCAGGGCAATGGAAGGATAGCAGTGGGGAAGCACTGCACTGTCATGATGTGGCCTACTTACAATCTGTAACGTCAACCCTCATTCCCTCTATGTGGAGTCACAGCAGGAATCCCATCATTTTTAAATTAAAATCTAGGATATCCATGTGCCCTGAAGATTATTCAGCCCATACAATCCATTCCATAGCGCTTATCCAGCTCCACTGCTTGTGTATATACAGTATACTGAATAGGAAGCACTGTACCTGCAGACTGTATATGTACATATGTAAATGGCCCATAATGCCCTTGGAAGAAAAGTAAATCTAAACAAATACAATAGTTTATCACTGCAAGCTATACAGTTCTTTATAGAACTCATTTGTAATTAATAAGAACAATGGCCCTTATTCTGATCGGTGCGTACTTTCCCGAATTCTTACGGTGCGGTCCGCACGCCACGCTGTGCGGTGGCGTACGGCCAACGTCCGTAGAACCGCCCACGTGTCCTCCGCATTCGGACGGACTCACTCTTTAAGAACAGGGCGTGTGTACGGACGACATACAAACCGTGCGTGTGCGGTGGAAACGTACAGATTCTGCACGGTCTTCCCGCACAAGCACGGTCTTACCGCGTCAGAACGTACGGGAAGCTGTCCGTACGCCCCGATGCGGAGTATTTACGCTCAATCCCACACTTTTTTACTGAGTACACACAGCGATCACATGACCCACTTAGGCAATTAGGCAACCTCATGAAAAAGGGATTGTTATCAATTTCAATCAATTAAATGCTCATCTATACTGACCCACATTCCTACTACATTCATGACACACATTAACCCTTACAGCATGTGACCCTAACATACATCTATATACACTATTTACATTTTGCTTATTTAAAAGATTTTAAACAAGTTACACATATACTTTTGCATGTTAGAAAAAAACACTGACAACTTTGAACTTTAAATAACTATTTATTATAATAAACACGAAAAAATAAATGTGTAAGAAATTAATTTTCCTCATCAATGAGCCGGTCCATTTCGTCCAAAATGTGCCGCATGTGGGCTCTAATTCTTAGGAGGGCCCCACGGCGACCCTCCTCTGCTTGGGCAGGCTCATCTGTGGAGGAAATACAAATAGAAAAATAAATAATGATATTCATGCATACATTTAACATAGTCATACCTACATTTTAAACATGCACCGTGACAGGTGTGTGTGTATATGTATATATATATATATATACAAAGTGGCGTGCGGTCCGGCACTCTCCCCTCAATAGCTTTGACCTCGGTGCCCTCCAAGATGAAGAAGTATGCAGGCAATAACAGGCGGCACTCCAAGGGTTTGTATAAATCTTTGTAATAAAGTCAATAAGACACCAACGTTTCGGAGCCAACAATGCTCCTTTGTCAAGGTGGTGAAAACATACAGTGAATGATTCACTGTATGTTTTCACCACCTTGACAAAGGAGCATTGTTGGCTCCGAAACGTTGGTGTCTTATTGACTTTATTACAAAGATTTATACAAACCCTTGGAGTGCCGCCTGTTATTGCCTGCATATATATATATATATATATATATATATATATATATATATATATATATATATATATATATATATATATATATATATATATATATATATATATAGACACATATATAACTATATATATGACACATACACCTATACATACATGCATACATACTACATGGAAAGCCTGATTTTGGCCCTCTACCCTTTACTCTGTAGAACACCTCACAGTCATACTGCTCCTTCTCAATCCAAACCCACCCATGACTAAGCTCTGAGAAGCATGTCACGCGCTGCACCAATCACAATTCTGCAAACAAAGTTCAGTGTCTGTTATATGATGGAGCCTGGCAGGGGAGTTACACAACTCTCAGGAATGCACAGTACATTGGTGCAATCAAGCATGGCTTGCCTGCTGATGGTCTGCTCCAGAAATCATTGTCATAATGCCAGTTAGGTGAAGCTGCAGCACTAACCCACTCCCATGCACAAAATCATTACTAAGATCAAATCATCAAACAATTATGGTGGCAAACATACATGCAGACCGCAGGGGGTGGTTAGCTAGAGGAGGGCCCAGGGGCACTGACCACTTGTTACTCCAGTCTAAGCCACGCCTGTCCATACTCCATTTATGCCATACTGAATCTAGTTTGGACAAATTAAGCACCTGTAAACTATACTCACCTATATGAGCCTACAGATTGTACGCTTGCAGCAGGGACATGTAACCCTTACATGAGCACGTCATCAATTTCTTCCAGGATACAGATTAACTACACTGGTTCATTGACACTTAAAATCGACCTGAAAGCCATCCCCACAACCTGTGTCATTAATATGTGTCCTGGATGAAAGGGATGGTTTGCCCACCCTATCTAACCCCTAAGTGTGTCTGTTGCTACCCAGTTTGTTTTATCACTTTATAGTATTGAAAAACACAATTGAATCACCAGTGCTACGTAGCAAATAGTAGATGACAAAAGGAAAAATTAATCCTTATGTATACATACCAATTTCTGCCGCCTGGACAACCTCACAGGCCTCAAACTCCTCCTCTTCCTCTTCATGAGGGGCCTCCACTGCTGGCACCTCCTCCTCTGGTGGCACGTCCTCCTCTGGTGGCAGCGCCTCCACAGCCCACCCCTCCTCCTCCTCTTCCTGTGCCACCTCCTCCGCCATCCCTTCATCCTGAGGCACCTCCTGGGCCCTTGGTTGGGCAAGCTCCTCCTGGCCCACCTCTGGCTCCTCCCGGGCCTGTCTTGCTCGATCCCGTGCTGTGTTTGGGGAAAAACAAAAAAGTGCTGATTAGGGGTCATTTGTATTAAGCCTTATCAAGCTATACATGCAAAGGTTATAAGTACAGATAATTGTACAGGCAAACAGCTCTTTAGTGGCCTTTACAAAACACAGCCTGTAACATGGCAGGTATGCTGTGACATTTGGGCCATTGTAAGCATCACAAACCTTAATCCTACTCAATGACATATTTTATCACCATTACAGGGTGTCAAACAGGAAGTAGCACACATATAGTGTATGCCATGTTTCACTCATGATCAGGCTGGTGGCCTTATTGCCTTAAATAAGGTCATGTAAGCAATCATGTACAAATGGCCATTTAATGTATAAACACTCACATCTCGCTATGCTGGCCCTGATTTGCTGGAGCAAATCCGGCTGGCGTCGTCTCAAGTCGGACCACCGCCGCTCCAGCTGTGCGATGGTCCGCCGCACCTGCGTACGGGCTTATATGCGCCGGCGGGCCACCGCATAGGCATTACGTTTCTGCCGGTTGGTAATGAATGGCCCTGCACGGCCCAGCCTGGTCTCCATAACGGCGACCAGTGTCCTTAATTCTGCAGGGGAAAAAGGGGCTGCTCTGCCATAGGCCGCCATCTTAGCAATGGCACAAATCAAACAATCATGTGCTGTCATTGGTTGATCAGAGTGATATTTGGTATTAACTTTATTGTTCATTTTTTCACTAACAGCGTGTATGCGCCCGAACAGACGGCTAACCCATTGCATCGCACACCCATCCTAAACAGACAGTGTAAACTAAGATGGAAACACATTATATATAATCTATAACATTCACCAAACATGGGTATAAGCAACAGGTGAAATAGTCTGCATCACTAGACACTTACACCTAACTCAACAAGGTACTAAACAGCTATTTTATAATGAAAGCTATGCAGCAGAAACATAGCAAATAGTGGCAGACCTTTTCCCAAAATTAGGCCATGCTGCCATGTGTACACTTACCTTCTACTGGCCCATACTACAGAGGTGGAATGAAAAGTAGCTAGCATCCAGCCTGAATTTGGAGTGCTTTCACATGTGATTTGGATGCTAGCACTGATTACTTGTGGCTAAGTGGTGGACTGGATTTACATATGGAATGGGTAGTGTCAGTTGTACTACATACCAAACAAGTGCACAGTACAGATGTACATTCAAATATACATTTCATGTGTGACCTCAGTTTTATTTGGTCATTGGTGTTCAAATCTGCATTTAGCTACTAAATCAGACTTACTGAGTTTGCCAGGTTTTTGAGAAATATTTATCCACACCAAGGGGCATGCCGTACGGAACGCGGCCGTACGGAACGCAGGTTGCAGCTGATTAACGCCAATTTCAGAAATAGTATTTAAAGTTGTCCTAGAAAGGCAAACAGTTGTTGCAAACATGGCTGGCTCGGAGTCAGAGGAAGAACAGGTGGTGCAGAACCTCTTGTCCCGCATGGAGTCCAACACCACCTATGTCCCCCTCAACCCAGAACAGCCAGATGGGCCATCAACATCAGGCCAATCAGCAGCTGGCCCATCCTCAGCATCAGCAGAATCATTGGGAACACAGCAGGTGGCTTCCCAACAGAGTAGCCAGGCCAGCACTTCAAGTACAGCAACCGGTGGCCATGCCAGTGGCGGTGCCAGTGGTCGTGCCCGTGGCCGCAGTCGGGCAACAGAGGAACCAACCACAAGAAACATGGCATATGAACCGCAGGAGCTTGACATCCTGGTGACCCGGGCACGTGATTTGATAGAGTGCCCACCGGTAAAGTTGACACACACAAGGAGATGGAAGATCTGGGAGGAGATAACGGCGGAGATTAATGCGGTGGCTCCACAAGTTCGTGAGGCGGAGCACGTTAAGAAGAGGCAAGTACATGTGTGTTACATTTGAGCAGTACAAGTCCAGTAATGTTTACATTCAATATTAGATGGAGTTGGTCAATGGGTGGTCACGTTGCTTGGAGGCACAGACATGTTTGCCATGACATTGAATTGATAGTTATTGTAGGGTGTCTGTGGTTGTATCTTCTAAGGGTTGTTTTGCAAAATGAATATAATGTAAGTTTGGTGTCAGTAGGCACATGTTGTATTATGTTTCAGATTGCAATGGGTGCTACAGCAAACATGAGGAGTGACATGTATTAATATGTACACTTTGATTGCAGGTGGCACGACTTAAAAGGCAACCTCAAGAAGAAATTGACCCAGCGGTGGGAACACAGCCACACCTCTGGGGCTGGCCCCATGCCATCAAAGCTGAAGCTCACCCCTCACTGGAAGAGATGGCACAGTGCTGCATTGCAGTGGAGGAGGTCCGGGGGGTGAGCACCATAGACAGCGAGTCCCCAGCGGAAGTGATGGCTTCTACGCTTGAAGGTAATTATTTGCCAGGCCATAAGTAGATGTTTTGAATTTTGCATGGAATGTGTGGTAATTGGCATTTTCTCGTTCAACAGCATCCCCACCGCTTGGTCAACAATCTCTTGAGGAGGTTGTGGAGTCTGTGCCACCTGGCCCCAGTAGCAGGCCCGTGCAGCAGCAGCATCCGGCAATGTCCGCGGCTGAATTGGCCACGTGGGGGCATGTGCTTGAAAGTATTGTGCAGCAGGGAGACTCGGCATCAGAGCGGGTGCGTAGGGCCGAGGAGGTGCTGCAGGGTTTGACCACCAGCCAGCAGAGTATTGCTGCGAGCCTGCAGGCTATGAGTGCCAGCCAGCAATCTATTGCTACTAGCCTGCAGGTGCTGGCTGATCAAGCCCTGCGGCAAAATGAACTCCTCCTCCGCCATAATGAACTTATGGTGGAGCTAGTTACCACCAATAGGGTCCTAATGTCACCCGTTTCTGGTGCATTACCACCATCATCACTCCCTGCTGCCAGAGGGGGAAGAAGATCCACCCCCTCCCCAGCATGTGCTCCACGTGACCCACCATCTGACTGTGGCCGTTGGCGAGGCCGAAGAGCTGCTGCACGTGGCAAGGAGCCTGCCAGGGGCAAACATGCCCGCAAATGAACTTGTGTCCCCATTAATCTCCACCGTTATGTCTTCCCAAATCTTCCATTGAGCTGTGTGTGTCAGCATCCTGTGTCAAATTCCGTGCCGAGGGTCACCACATTTGCCCGCGGTGCAAATGTCATGTTTGGTTCCCCTGTTGCCCTGTTTCGGCTAGCATTACTGTGTGCTGTACTTGAAGTGTTGGTGCTCTACTTTTGTTGTGAAGCCACCTGATGTGTTCCTAATGATTCTGCTGTGGCTATTTATTATATATTATTTACTTTTAGTCCTGTTATGGTACCATTTATTTTGTGATGGTTTCGAAATTATTTTCTAAGTTTCTTTAATAAATGTTATTTTGGCCCCCCAAATGTCTGTATTAATTGATACATGCAGAAGTGACATGTGTATTATTAATATTAAGTTGTGTTCATTATTTGCAGTGTAAAAGTGTGTGAAAAATGCAGCATATATCTGTGTGTTTAGTAATGGTCCATTTAAGCTGCAATGGTTCCAATTGAAGCAGTGACAAGCGTGTAATTAACAAGTAATGAGT
This sequence comes from Crinia signifera, assembly GCF_055691185.1. NCBI lineage: Eukaryota > Metazoa > Chordata > Amphibia > Anura > Myobatrachidae > Crinia > Crinia signifera. The sequence goes on along the minus strand of NC_139217.1, from coordinate 232,193,214 downwards.
AAAGTAGGTGATTGTATTGTGTTCAGCTGACATTGGTTGAGGTGCGTCCGTCCTGATTAGGCGTTCTGATTGCCTAGCGCAGGGGTGGCCAACCCGCGGCTCTCCCCTTCACAATGTGCGGCTCGCCATTCATATCACCCCAGCTGCCATTCACCTGATCTGACAGCTGCACTGCAGCCAGGTCAGGAGATGCCGGGCAGCGACTATAACTGTACACAGAGCCTATTGGCTTTGTGCACAGGATAGGTGGGCGGGGGCAGACTGGGACAGGAGGGGAAGAAGCTGCCCTCCCCTCCATTGGTTGGTGCGGCCGCCTCGTGACCGCGTCCCCTCCCACAGCACCAGTAATGCTGTGCGGTTCTCCATCCATGGCAGCTACGTAGTACATACGCACCCCCCTCCGTGGCAACCGCCGATGCTTCAGATACCTGGTGAGTTGTGTGTCTGCCAGCCTGCCCCACCACCATCATGCTTTCTGTTGTCTGCTCCCTAATCCACCACCATCCTGCCGCCCACAGGTTAGACGGGGGGAGGGGGGGGGGATGTGTAATATGGGCACATAGGGGCATGTGTAAAATGGGCAATATGTGCACAGAGGGGCATGTGGGATATGGGCACAGAGAGGCATGTGTGATATGGGCACAGGGGGGCATGTAGGATATGAGCACAGAGGGGCATGTGGGATATGGGCACAGAGGGGCATGTGGGATATGGGCACAGAGGGGCATGTGGGATATGGGCACAGAGGGGCATGTGGGATATGGGCACAGAGGGGCATCTGGGACATGGGCACAGAGGGGCATGTTGTTGTACAGGTTTAGCCCGTTTCATCTATCTGGCCAGCATGCCATATCTTCCGTGCAGGGATGCGCAATTGTCTCACAGGTATACGCATCCCATTCTCAGTGAACAGCGCGTGAGACTGAAAGATATGGCGCGCTGGCCGGATAGATGAAACTGGCGTATCGGCTCTTTCTCTCACCAGAACAGATTTTTCGGCTCTTCGCCTCTGATTGGTTGGCCACCCCTGGCCTAGCGCATGACCGAGTGGTGTCCGCTAAGCAATACTAGCCTTTTGGACACCGCACATTTCTTCCCTTTTTGTTCGCGTGCATTCGGCGTGCTGTCCGAATGCACGCCTACCAAAATATGTGTACTCCCCCGTGTCCGCCCATGTTTCCGCCCAGTTTAGCCCACTTTGAAACTACGCCCCTGTGTCATTCCGCATGACGCCCATAACTCGCCCATATTGCCCGAGTGATTGCGGTGCACATTTCTGTACGGTATTAGTGAGAACAAGTACGGAGACCATGCGTGGCACATGCGCATGGCGTTCCCCACGCATGCGCAGACGGCTAAAAAACGCGATCCGAAAGAATTCGGGAAATTACGCACCGATCAGAATAAGGGCCAATATATTCTACCTTTTGTTTCTAAATATTGCTATTATAATTAAAAGTATTTTGAATATTTTTCCCCAAAAACTCCTAGTGCTCTAATTTTTTAACAAGCAACTATATTTGGTAAGTCATTTTTAGTAGTAATAACACTTTGTTTCTGGTGCTGGCATAAGGCAATGTAATAAAAAAAAAGTAAGTATACTTACCTAGCCCTTGACAGGATTCCATTCTTTGGGATGCCAGAATCATTATTCTGACTGCCGATCATCCCAATGTTTCCCGAAGAAAGTAGTAAGTCATGGTAGTAGAAACAGATCTTATTTAAAAAGTGATTCAGTAAAAATCTCAGCAGTCAGGATCCCTACAGAAGACTGACAGGTGAGCTCTGCTGGTTAGGTGCTAGAGGAGTGTTAGGGGACGGGTAATTAATTTTCGGGTGGTGGGTAAGGGATAGGGTGAACATACTTATCGGGATCTGTCTGGATGTTGTTCCCAACCCCTTAAAATTCTGAAATATATTACATTCAGTTGTAGGGAGCAGCGATCAGGAATTTAAATTCGATCATTCATTTAGCATAGCTCTTAAACTTCGAATGTGATACAATGTATCTAAATAAAATGTAACATATATGCCATACATAAAATGGGACAAATGCAATAGTTTTGTCAACTTTATCAATAAAGTAAAAAATAGTATATTTGATTGCGGTATTGTGCTCCCTATAGAGAATGGTAACTGTCTCAAGAACATCAGGACTGTATTACTGTCACTATTGTTAAGGCTAAAATACAGTGCAATGCATATGTATATATACAACCCCTAAATGATTACATTATAGAAATGCACAGGGGAAAGAAAGCTCAGCTACAAATATGTGTCACTGTGAGGAGGCCCCTTGCAAGGTCTGCTTATTTTCCTGCATGACCTAGAGGCGGTCTTAAAAGATTTGCATGGTCTGCTATTGCTATGTCTCTAATCTAATCAGGGTCTAGTTCAGGCATGTCCAAACTGTGGCCCTCTAGCTGTTGTGAAACTACACATCCCAGCATGCCTTGCCATAGTTTTAGAATTCCCTAATAGCAAAACTGTGGCAAGGCATGATGGGACTTGTAGAAGCTGGAGGGCCGTAGTTTGGACAGGTCTGGTCTAGTTACTCAGTAACTTAATTGTGCTCCTCTTCTCAAACTCAAACTGACTTAAAAATTGGCACTAGTGTAGCGCACATTATAAGACTATTGTAAGCCCTTAATAGATATATCAACAAAATAAAAACCAAACCACCAATACATACATTTTATACAAAGAACATTTGGGTCATTCATTCCTTCTAGTTTGGTGCCCCACAGAAATGGCTTGAACGCCCTAAATAGTGTTACTAATGGATATATTCCATATTTCATTGGAAACCATTTTTAAACTACTTTATTATAACCTACTGTATGATACAAAGCAAAAACTAAAGTACATTTTTGTAAAAGTGTATTGTCCAGTATAGGGGTTAATATTATTATTATTAATAAGGTCGTCCAGACAGGTTTATGTTTCTTCTAATGTTTGGAGAACTCGGGGGGTGTGAACCAGTGGTAAAGCACACACATGCTCAGATGCCACCTTTTCCTTATTAGCCAAACTTTGTTTGACTAGGGTAACCCTGGCTTACTATGGGTCTTCAGGTATAGCAGAGTCTTAAGCCAGGATTGTATCCTAGCCAGGTTATAGAATCTTCTTGTTGACACCTCAATCCAAGCCATGACTTTAATAGCCGTGCACCAGGGTAGGCTTGTGGGTAACCCTGATTAGCTAGATCAGAGGTGGCCAAGCCTGCCCTCAAGACCTACCAACAGTTCATGTTTTTCAGGCAAACACTGGATCTATAGTAGGAAAATGGAGCATGAATGAAAAGGACTATAGCTATGCACCAGCTAGGTGATTTGGAAAATGTGGACCATTGGTAACCCCTGAGCTAGATGTATTCTTTAGTATGATACACCAGCTAGGATCATATATGGAGTATTACCCAGATACCTCTGGAAGGACCACATTTAGGTCTGGTCATTGTTGTGGTGCATACTGCTAAATATTTTGCTCATGTGCAGGACCCATTCTGTACGTGCACCAAGGGTCCTGCAACGTAGCTTTGTAGTCTGGCATTACAATGTCAGCGATTGTATAATGATCTGGTGGACACTGGTTGGATTATTAATGCAGCAGGAAGTATCTGCTGGTAATAACCTTCTCCTGCTGCTTAAACAGAGAACTATGGCTGCTACTATGACAAGGAAACAGCAGTGAAAGCCACTCCAGGCACATATGAATCAGGCCCTATATTCATGGCCATACACCATAATAAACATAAAAAAACATTTATTTCACTGGAAATCTGTGTGGTAAGTTATTACACACATTAACATAACATTATGACTTTCATGTGTTCCTCCTAAACATTACCCATAGGGCAGTTTCACAAGCTTCGGCTCCTGCCGGGTGGCGAAACCCTGCACAGACAAAAGCCGTACACAGTAGTTACATTCACACGGGACAGCCACGGCCCTGCCGCCCGGTTGCAGCCGGATGTTGCTACTGGAGTGGACGGCTGCCGGGCTGTGACCATCCCCACCATTATAAACTTCTGTGTGCAGCATGGCTTCTTGGCTGTGCGGGGTTTTGCCGCCCAGCATCAGCCGGATCTTGTGAAACAGCCCATAGTGTAGTTTACCCCTTTCAGGTGAAAAGTCTAGTTAGGCTCAACAGTCCTAGCGCTAGTAACAGATCCAATGGCGAGCAACTTTAAAATAAGAACATTAACAGCGTTCAAAATTCAATGTAGACCATTTTTGAATAAGAAATTACATTAATTGACTATTTGAATTAAATAAAATTGACTGCAAAGGGTTAAGCTAAAGAATAACGTCTTCTCTACTCAGGCCATTGATCCTAAATTCATAAACTATTCTCCTACATATAACTTCTGCTCTGAACTGCCAACCACACATTACATTTCTGAATTAATAGAATTTTTGGTCACTCACTGTAGAATTCTTTTCCCTGAAGCAGGATGTGAGATACTGGACCATGGGAATGCAGGATGTGCTGGAGTTTAGCATTTAAACAACTGTAACTTGAACACTGTTCCTTCATGCACCACCACAGTGCTAGTACTAGTATACTTTATAAGAGTCTGGTGAGGAATAGCAGCAGTCCAGTGAAACGTAGAAGAGTTTTACAAATTAGTAGGAAATGGTCAAAAAGCCAAACCTCACAAAACTGAGCATGACGTAGGGAATGTAGTGTTCTACAGAGAAATAGATTTAATGGAAAGTGACCAAAAAACCTATTTTCAGAGCCTAGCGATCAGTTATTACGCCCACCTGCTAGAATGAAATCCTTGCCCTTTGAAAGTCTGCAAATGGCTTAGTACGGTTTGTGAAAAGTAGCTAAATCTGAATTCGCCTGCAAATACATTCACAAGCCAATCAGTGTGTGAAGACTTTTTTGGCAGCTGCAATAGAATCATGGGTACTTGTGTATTATCACGGCGCCCAGTTTTGGTACGTACGGCACCGTAGGGGAATCGCATCGCATGTGATTTTGCGGGTCATGCGATGCGATTTTTTAGTGTAATTTATTCACTGCTTTTGTCAGCCCCGAGCCATCGCATCACATGTCCCGCTAAATCGAATGCGATTTTAATGGGTGTGTGATGCCATTATATTAGCTATACAATAATATGATTGTATGTCCCCCAAATAGGTTTAACGCACCCCCCACCCCGAAGTGAGACTAGCGCAGCGAGCCCCGAGAGGAACAGCGGAATGGGTCCTCAGACCTTTTCATTCCCCTACTATCCTCTTTGGTGTAGAGTAGATTTTATATAGTGTGGCGAGCGCAGCCCGAAGCGTGGCGAGCCATGCGGCTCGCCACACTATATAAAAATCAACTCCTCGCCAACATGGATAGTGGGGGAATGAAAAGGTCAGAGGATGCATTCCGCAGCACGCGTTACGCTTTGGAGTGGAGTGGATAGTGTGAGTGTGTGTGTGTGTGTGTGTGTGTGTGTGTGTGTGTGTGTGTGTGGGGGGGGGGGGGGTGTTAAACCTATTTGGGGGACATACAATCATATTATTGTATACCTAATTTCATGGCATTGCACGCCCTATAAAATCAGATGCGATGCGATGGCCCGGGGCTGAGAGAGCAGCAAATAAATTACATAGGAAAATCGCATTGCATGGCACTAAAATGGCCCATGTGATGCGATTTTCCTGCGCAGAATAGCCCACTAAGCAAATTGCTTAGTGGGCACCGTGCTAATACACAAGTACCGAATCATGCTGACCGTGGCCAGAGCTGACATCACACACACACACCTTTCTTCAAACGCCTGGGCAAACGTGCGTTTTTCCTGACACTCCCTGAAAACATGAGGTTACCACACCCAAATGCTGTCTTCATGTCAATTACCTACTGAATGACCAGCGATTTAAAAAAGTAGCAGGCTTTCATTGCAAGATGTACTACGGGCCATACGCATGTGCAGTCTATCGTTAATCACCTGGCAACCGAATTCCCAGCCATGTGACCAGGTCTGAATCACTGGGTCATATTAAGGACTCATGCTCTCTGACTGGTGACACGATTAACATCCAACATCACACTGCACAGCCACACAGCATGTTTTCTGAGCAGAGCCCATCTTGTGCTCAGCGCTGCCCGGCTGTAACGGATGAAAATGCCCAAAATCTTGATCCGGGGATTAGCATCCCTAGATACAGTAATGTCATGAGATAATGTACAGTATTTGACACAACTACCAGTTTTTGTTGAGCATTTGGATCAGCAAAAGGAGGGAACCCCCTTATGACATCACAACAATGCACTTTAATACTCTACATTTGGGCTTCCCAAACTCCAGGCCAGATGTACCAAGCTTTAAAAGGTGACAAAATGAAAGTGATAAAACAGCCAGCTCCTAACTGACATGTTACAGGATCAGTTGAAAAAGGACAGTCAGGAGCTAATTGGCTGGTGGATTAGAACTCTCCACTTCAATCACTTTTTGAAGCTTGATACATTTGGCCCTAAATCCTCAGGGACCCCGAACAGTGCATGTTTTACATGGCACCTTAGTTGTTGCACAGGTGTAGACATTACTGGCTGGACAAATAGATCCACAGGTGGAATGAATTTTAAATTTAGTAAGGAGATCTGTAAGACATGCAATATCAGGGGTCCCTGACTTATGGAATGGGGAGACCCTTTTATAAACCGCCACTCTGGGGTGACAAAATAATTCACTTAAAATAATATTATGGCATTGCAAGATATTATCATCATATCATATAAAGGGAGCTACATATAAAACTGTAATTTACAGAAAATCTGCATGGACATGCAAGAAAAAAAAAAAAAAAAAAACAGATTAATGACAGTTTAGCAAATAAAATGTTTACAACAAAGATTTTATTGTATTCTGGAACCATGCTCAGAAAAAAAGACTTAATCAAAAAGCAAGCTAGTAAACACTGCAGAAGTTTATTTCAGATTCAGTGACAAAGTTCAGATGGCAATAAAGGCACTTAAACACTTTACCCATAAGAAAATATAACACTTCTATTTATTACCTCGTTACACAAGTAGATAAAGGCAATGATTAGAATGAATTTGGACACACAATTAAAATAAATAAGTATATTAGTAACATGTGTTGACACTTTTACACATGTGAAACAAAGGAACATTGAATGCAGGTAAATATGTAGCTTACTTATGCTAGATATAGTATTAAATGTATACTTGTTTTTAAATAAAAAGGTACTTTAGATCAAATTGAAAAAAGCAATACATATAGCAAGAAAAACAAACATAAGTGGTTACAATTTATACTGAAAACACTAGTCAATGTTCCACAATAATACTGTATAACTTAAATGTACTGTAAGGTAAAACATTAAAATAAAAATTCAAAGATGCTCATCTGCTGGTATTACCAGCAGATGAACGGCTTTCCCGACAATGATGCGGGATCGTGCAGCAGCGCTCACCGCCGGGGCATACACACTTGGCGGCTTTGAGATGAAAGCCGCTCAAACATGCTGTTTTGAGCGACTTTCAGCTCAAAGTCGTCCAATGTGTATGGGCCTTTCGTTAGCCAGGGGTTGTGTTACAGGATCTCACCTCCTTGGACAAGAGCCCAGAGTTATTCAAGAAGACTTGATAAACCCACAAGCAGCATGGAGGATGCAGTTCGCATCCCCTGTAGGTGTGCTTATGGATCTCTAATCAAAGAGTTCTGGACACAGTACCCATGAGGAAAGACTGCAACACTAGCCACCACTTAAAAATCTATCCCAAAGAGTAAACAAGCTAGGGCTTTCAGAATTTGCTAAATGATGTAGACATAGGCATACAATTAGTTTTCTTTCTTGCTTTTTTTTTTTTACTTTCTACAAAACTGGAATTATGCTTTAATAGTTTCCGCAGTAAGCCCATGAGTACTTAGATGGGCTTCATCAGAAATAAGCAAGGGGTCTGATTCAGAGTTGATCGCAGAAGCGAAATCTTTGTGAAATGGGCAAAACCATTATTCCTTTATTCAGATCTGATCACAATACAAGTTTGGGTACTTATGTATTATCTGGGCTCCCATGTTAAATGCACCCCATTTTTTCATACCCCTACTATCCAACTACGCATGGAGTTGATTTTATATAGTGTGGCGAGCGCAGCGAGCCCCCGTGCCCGAAGCGTCGCCCCGCGAGGAGACGCGGTCTCATAAGAAAAACGGGAGCCCAGATATTACATAAGTACCCAAGTTTGTTCTCAAAATGGGCAAAACCATGTGCACTGCAGGTGGGGCAGATGTAACATGTAAAGAGAAAGTTAGAAGTGTTATTTTTTCTGTGCAGGGTAAATACTGGGTGCATTATTTTTACACTGAAATTTAGATTTCAGTTTCAACACACCTCACCCAAATCTAACTCTCTGCACGTTACATCTGCCCCACCTGCAGTTCACATGGTTTTGCCAATTGTGAGAACAAATCTGTACTGCGATCAGATCTGAATAAGGACCCACGTGCACTGCAGGTGGGGCTAAGAGTGAGCTGGTTATGAGTGAGATACTTTGTTTCTGCACAGGTTAAATACTGGCTGATTTTTGCTCTTTAATTTAAAAAGCGGGCCAATTGCATGAGTTTTAGATCTGCTCCAATGTGGTCCCATGCGCACCGGATAAGAACCCCTAGATCACAAGAGCTGCAGGTAGATCCAGGGCTATTTTTGTGCAGGCTCCAGCAGGAACTGTGGCCCTTATTCTAGTTCACTCTTTCTGACAAAATATTTCTTAGATGGACAAAACCATTTGCACTGCAGGTGAGGCAGGTGTAAAACCCCACCCAAATCTAATTATCTCTGCACAAGTAACACCTGCCTCACCTGCAGTGCACATGGTTTTGTCCATCTAAGAAATACTTTGTCAGAAAGAGTAAACTAGAATAAGGGCCTCAGTTCCTGCTGGAGCCTGCACAAAAATAGCTCTGGGTAGATCTGTCCGATCGGACAGCCTCCAGCAGCACTTACTGGGATCGCATGCAAAGGGAGAACGCATGCGATCCTGCTGACCAGTAAGGATCAGCTGGCTCTTCACTGCTGCGAGAAATTGCAGCAGTGTATAGTCATCTAAACTCTCTCTGCACAGGTTACATTTGCCCCACATGCAGTACACATTATTGTGATAATTTTAAAAAGATTTTGCTTTTGCAATTAACTCTGAACCAGGCACAAAGTTATATTACTCTGAAGTGATGCACGGAGTTGTTGTACCATGTTAGTCAATGTAAAAGAACAGAAATGTTGCTACACTGTTAAGGCCCATACACATTAGAGCAGTGGTAGCCAACCCTAGCCCTCGGGAGCTACCAACAGTTCAAATTTTCCAGACAACCTAGCTGCTGCACAGCTGCACTCATTAATCACTGACACATTTTAAAAGATCCACAGATGGAGCTAATTAGCTCACTTGTGATTCTGTGAGGAGACCTGCAAAACATGCACTGTTGGTAGCTCTCGAGGACTAGGGTTGGCTACCCCAGCATTAGAGCATATTGTGAAGATATCCCTCACAAAAGGGCCTTCTGTGCGATACCCTTTGCAAAATATATATATTAGCCAACGACCTGCATGTCCAGCGGGTCCTGCTGACGACACCGAACGATATCTTTACCAATATCGGTCAGTATGTACGCTCAATATCAGCAACCTGCAGCCGATAATGATAACTATATTGGGCGCGGCTAGCATTGCTTACTGTGTATGGGGCCTTATTCTTTATTAGCCAATTGCAGAAACTCTCCCCAACAAATATCTTGCAGTGGTATGAAATGTGTACACAACAGTTATGAAAGAATATAAAGTGCATTGTACCTTACATTGGTGGACCTTTATTAGAGGCATGTTTGGTCCACTGCATTCTTTTCAACAGAAACCATTAAAGCTAGTTGAAATGACAGATTCTGAAGAACAACAAAACTGGTCCTTGAAGTAGAAACTACTGTACTCTCAACACTGACCACAATATAAATCATTGTATGGTCACTATACTAAAGGTATTTAAGAAGACAGAAAGAACAGGAATGGTCAGATACAAAAATTCAGAACCATGCAATATGGCCTGGGACAAACATTTGGTATGTGTTACACATTCATTATCTCTATTTGACTAGCCCTATAACCTACTAAATATCCAATTCATATTTAATGTTTTATTAGACTGCTACCAAATTGTCCTCTCCTTACAACCATTTACAAACCAAAACAGGATTGTAACTCCAGCTTCTGAATTGACTTATTTTACTTGTGGGTATAAATGTGGTATTTCTGATTCCATATTACAAGATACCCGACAATGAGGGAAATTGTAACATGCCTTGAGAGAGAAGGTGGATAATTTGACCAAAGCAACTAGATCGTTTCGGACTATTATTTGAAATACTGTCCTACATTAGACTAAATGGTTGCTTTGGGGAAACTTCCCACTTTCTCTCCAAAATTGCATACATCTCCTCCATTGAGAGACAAGTACTCTGGAAATCCTGCAAATATTCATATAGCCAGCAAATGACAAAAATTGCTTCTGAAGAGATACAGAAACATTTCTGTATTACTTCAGTCTGCATCCTGTCATTTCATACCTCAAGCTCGGTCGACCAAGATATTTCTAACAGCTAAGTCCAATATTTTGGTGAATTACATCACACAACAATGTACATGACCTTGACCTTCATTCATTGGTGTTTTTAGTTTCCCAGCAACGGATTCATAGGGTAGGGTAAAGTGCCTAGACCATCTTAAACATAAAGGGTAAGTGTAAGGTTTTCTTTGAAAGGAGAAACCAAACATATAACGGACTAGTTTTGGGGCCTACACACGTCAAGATTTGTGCCAGAGATTCAGCCAGAGATTACCCTAGAGTTTCCATTAATCTAGATTGCGCAGAAAGTGCCAGCGATGTACAACAGTGATTAAACATGGGAGATTTAAGTTATGCAAGTTAACGCAGATCACTGATCGCTACCGCCCACTACACAAAACAGGATATGTGCAGTCTTTTGCCAAGTGATCTGACTAGATTTATCCAGCTGGCTGGTTATACATCTCCTGGTGCCAGCGACACACGGGGTCTGCACATTGCTATGTGCCCTACACACAGTAATGGGTGTTTCATTTCTAAGTGATCTAGTCAAATTAAGCCAGATCGCTTAGAAAATAGCCCTTTATTGCTACATGTGTAGGCCCCATAAGATCATTCTGGTATTTATATCAATGCTGCATTTCATTTTTTTGCCTTAATGACAAAGTGTGAAGTCAGTCAAATCAAATCGAAGCTGTATGCCTTTTGAAATAATATTCCCCCTCTACTTTTGTATTTTCCAATAGACAGAAGGCAATTATATTTATTTTTAAGAGTATGCATTTTATTTATACTTTTTACATTTAAGCATTTTTCCATCATCGTACCTTTGCAGACATATTTTTTTGTATTCATCAACCGTCTAATGAACAGTTGCTGTGTAACTGTTACATTATGTATTCTGAACCAAATAGAACAAAGAAACATTCACCGTGATCTAACGCCATCTTATAAGCTACTCAGGCTGGTAATAGAATAAACATTTTAAGTGGTTACTGTAATTACAAAAATAAGTCTACTATGGTTATTACAAAACTGTGTTCAGGTCATTTTTGGGATGGTGTGTCCGTTCTGCCTGTGTATTTCAAAATACAATCTAAACTCCCTTCTTACAGCTTTGTCATTGCTCCTGGCTTTCTGTTAAATGTCATAGGGAATCCCCTTGGGGAGTATGGCGTTATAGTACGCTGCTATAGGTTGCTGTGTCAGTGTTATCTAACCGATCATATGAACACAAAAGTATCAAACAGTTTCCTTGTATTTGCTGGGTTCCCTCCAGGCATAGGAAAAGTAACAGTGCTATATTTATGTTACCAAGTATCTTCAAACAGCTTCACTGACATTCAGTCTATTCTGATTAAAAGGTTTGTCATTAACATTTTCTTTTCAATCTGAGAGAATAAGCCCATATATTATAATGTGCTGTAGGGTACTTGATACTGTATGGACTCAGGGTTAGTGTTTGATTTTATATGATCCCTCTATGTCTCCACAGGCACTGTCCCCATGGGGTCCCTATTAAGGGCAAATGGGATAGATAGTTGCAGTCATTCCATATCATGATAAGGAAATACGGATATTGCAAACAATTTGAAAGTATGGTAAATAGAAGTTTGCTCCATAAAGAATACTTTAAATCGATAATTAATGTAATAATGAAACACCTTCCCTTGTGGACTGCATAAACATCTTTGCAGAACACAAATTAGGCATTTATATGGTAGCAGAATCCAACCGGTTACAAATAAGGCAGGTACCCAATGAATAACCACAACTAATTGAATTCCAGATGTCCATCAGCATTGCTTGCTAAAACTGTACAGTCATTTGTGATAAAAATGGCTCATGGATATCACTAAAACTATTACTTTTGAAAAGGTGTATCTGACTTTACAATAAAATATAAAAAAATGTAAATCATTCAAAATGTGCTCAAAGGCGATATTGAAATAAAAAAATTGCCAATTAATTTATGTGGTGGTTCCCATTTACAAATAATTAAGGCACGCTTCAATTTCTAAATAGAAACAATTTAATTAAATTTAAAAAAAAAAAAAGAAAAAAAAAAAAAGGATCAGCTAGATACCAAACAGAAGTAGCGAAATTGAAAGAGCTAAAGTGACAAGTCCAACTGGCAGTGACCACACAATATAAAAGAACAAACCAAAATGTAGGAAAGAGAACCTGAGTGGAATTATTGCATGTGGAGTGAGCAACCTAAATCAAGTTTAAAATATGGAGATACAAAAATAAAATCTAGACATTGAAATGTACAACTTTTAGAGAAAAGTGTTGGAAATGATCACAGCTTGAAAGGCGTGTCAGCTATCAAAAATAGATTAAAAAAAATAAGTCACATACAGCAATCTATGCATCGTAAAAAGGCTGCAGTCTCTTCTCCCATATGACCCTCTAGTGGCAGAGGTGTAAAACTCAGCAGTTAACCGACAGGCTCCATAGGCAGCAAGAGGTGTAAATGTGAAATAGTAGACGTCCCCTCTCAGTGGCACATTCTTGAGGTCATTTCTTTCTGAAGATGAAATAAAAAAAATGCATTAAAGTTAGTTAGAAAACCATATCTATCCTTTTATAATTCGTAACGGTACGCGTCAGGGCTGCCCCCTCTCCAATTTTTTGTTTTATGTATGGAAGCTCTAGCACGGCGATTCGATCTAATAGGGATATTAAAAAGGTGTATCAGTGGGGGATCGTGAATATAAGTTGGCATTATTTGCCAACAATCTCCTCGCTACACTATCTGAACCCGTGACTAACCTCCTTGCTCTCATGCATGAGTTTTATAGATTTAGTCTCTTATCTAATGTCAAAATTAATTATACAAAATCAATTGCCCTTAATATTTCCACCTCTACCAACATGGGGAAAGGACTTCAATATTCCTTTCAGTTCCTTTGGCATTCTTCCCATATCAAATATTTGGGGGTGTTACTATCCCCAAACCTTACTAATCTTGTCAAACTTAATTTTCATCCCCTTCTAGCAAGGTATAAGGTGGATCTTCAGAAGTGGTCTCTTTTGAAACTTTCTTGGTTTGGTAGGATTAACACTGTGAAAATGAATATTCTCCCCAAGGTTTTGTATCTTCGGCAGACGCTGCCAATCTCGATCCCAGTCTATTTCAAAACATTACAGGGTCTGGAAGGAAAATTTATTTGGGGTTCTGGTAAGGCCCGACTTTCCCAAACGACTTTAACTCGAAACCGTACTAGGGGAGGTCTACAACTTCCCCACTATTTAAATTACTACTATGCGGTGCATGTGGCTAGAATAGTGGAGATGTCCCGAGTCCCTGCTACTAAACAATGGATTCATATTTTAAATCATGCCACTATTTCTACCTTCATCCATCCTCCCATGGACCAATAAACTACCCCGTTTTTCACATCCTACATTAATAAATTTAAACACCATGCTCTTTGGTAACCCTGACTTTCCTCCTGGTCTCTCCGCCTCCTCCCTGACGAACTGGTCTTTAGCTGGGGTCTCTCGCATATACCATTTAATATCCAAGGACTGGTTTATGTTACCCTCAAGGTCGTTTTGGGCTTATCTACAACTCCGACACTACATTCTTTCCTCCCACACTACCTTATCTAGATGGACCCCAACCAAATTTGAACAATTGTGTCTGAATAACATCACACCAAAACATCTAGTGTCTGCCATTTACCAGCTATGTTTAGAGACCCTATCCACTGACTTCACCCCTTTTGTTAAGACATGGCAAAATGAATTAGCGATTGACATACCAGATGACCAATGGCCTAAGACAGGGGTCCTCAAACTATTTTGCTCTGGGACCCCATCAGACAATAAAAATAATGACAGGACCCCAGCAAGTTACTGCAGAAAGTCATCACATCACATGTGTAGTCGGCAGGCAGCACATACATGGCAGCATTCTGGAGGCATAAAATCATGGGATGAGCCTGAAGTACCAGACAGATTTTTCAGACTCCTTGAATGAATAACTGAGATAAGAAAAGTCGTCGGTCTGATGGTCAGCAACATGGAGTCGCGACCCCATGCTGAGAAGGTCAGGACCCACAGTTTGAGAACCGCTGGCCTAAGATATTCCAATATACGTTTGCCAGCTCGTCTTCGGTTGAGGTACTGGAGACTCAATATAAAATCTCTCTACAGATGGTACAGGTGCCCGGTAAACGTACACTGGATGTACCGTACTATCCCTGCCACCTGTTGGAGATGTCACCACTCCCAAGGTACCCCACTGCATATCTGGTGGCTGTGCCCATAGCTAACTTAATATTGGAAGACGATCAGGATATTATCCATGATAATTACTGACAGTTACTTGCCACAAGCTCCATAGTTCTGGCTGTTAAACTACATGGATATCCCTATCTCGGAGTTTAAGAAATCACTACTTCAGCATTTGATGAATGCTGCAAAAGCAACAATACCCTATTACTGGAGATCCAACACGCCCCCCGATCTCCCGTTGGTTCTTAAGACTTGACCATTACATGCTCATGAAAGACCTTATGTAGGGTACACACCAGGACGACCACCGTCGTTCACGACCGATAGACGACCATGGAACGATTTCCCTTGGACTTCCCGGGAGCTCCCAGGCAGTCCCCAGCAAACGATTAGCAAAAATTGTGTTTTTTTGCGGAACGATCTAGATCCGATCCCGATGCGCCCGCGATGGTCGTTAAGACGGTCGGATCGCTGGTTTTTGTTTTTTTGCAAGAACACATGCGACCGTCGTCAGATGGGCCTTTGAAATTTGAATGACGGGGCTGGACTAGCAGAGGGGGGAGGACTAGCAGAGGGGGATAGGAATAGCAGCAGCCATTTTAAACCAGTGTATTTCTGCTTTGTTACTAGTGAGGCTTGGTTTATACCTGCTGAACGCTGGACATAGCTATTTACACATTACTTTGTTTTGCCTGCCATTACAAAGTGTCTTTTAACCCTGCACTATGGAGAATGCAGTGATGGGTAGTCACCAGCAACAGTACCTGCTCTATTATGCAGTTTTGAAGCTCAGGCGTCAGAGAGCCCAGCGCAGGAGAGAAAGATCATGCTGGACAAAGCAGTGGCTACTTCAGCGTCAGACTCGTTCGCACATGCCACTGCTCAGGGACATCAGGGAGAATAACCCAGACGATTTTCGTAACTTCTTGAGGATGGATGATGCCACATTCCAGGAATTGCTGCGTCTGGTGACTCCCCACATCGAGAAGCAGGATACCAAGTATCGCATGGCTATCCCTGCTGAGGAACGGCTGGTGGTGACCCTGAGGTTTCTGGCGACAGGACGGTCTCTTGCTGACCTAAAGTTTGGATCCCTCATCTCCCCGCAAGCTTTGGGCCTCATCATCCCGGAGACCTGCAAAGCCATTGTGAAGGTGCTGCAGTACCAGTATTGCAAGGTAAGATGAAATATACACTGTACACTTTATTGTGCAAACAAAATATTTTTATTTATAATTTAGGCCTAGGACAGAAACAGGTTTTTTAGGCCTTTCATGGTTAAAACATGTAAAATAGTAAATAGATTGTGTCAACACAAATATATTATAATACCATATATAAAAGATATTGTACAAAAACACACACTATATATAAAGATTTAAGTATGTATGACCCAGTTTAAACTTTCCCACTAAGTACGGGCTACTGTGTGGCAGAGGATGTCTGCCGCAGATAAGTAAAGGCTGCGGCCCACATAGCGCATGGCGCAGATGCAATGGTCCCGGCCCCATTGATGTGCGCCATACGCCATGTGAGCAGTGGCCATCACATACCTGCAGCTGAGACCATGTCTGCCGCACAGTACCCCATACTATTGGCAAAGACAAAAGGGTAATAAATGGAGTTTGCTATCCAGATTGAGGAGAATCCTGTTCTCCCTCTGGTAATGCAGGTACAGGTAGCAGCATATAAAAAGAAAAAAAAGACACTCTGGTAACTTCTGAAACAGGCCCTTACAACAGTAGGGATAAGGTACTGTGTGGCAGAGGATGTCTGCTGCAGATATGTAAAGGCTGCGGCCCACATGGCGCATGGCGCAGATGCAATGGTCCCGGCCCCATTGATGTGCGCCATACGCCATGTGAGCAGTGGCCATCACATACCTGCAGCTGAGACCATGTCTGCCGCACAGTACCCCATACTATTGGCAAAGACAAAAGGGCAATAAATGGAGTTTGCTATCCAGATTGAGGAGAATTCTGTTCTCCCTCTGGTAATGCAGGTACAGGTAGCAGCATATAAATAAACAAAAAAAACACACTCTGGTAACTTCTGGAACATGCCCTTACAACAGTAGGGATAGGTACTGTGCGGCAGAGGATGTCTGCTGCAGATATGTAAAGGCTGCGGCCCACATGGCGCATGGCGCAGATGCAATGGTCCCGGCCCCATTGATGTGCGCCATACGCCATGTGAGCAGTGGCCATCACATACCTGCAGCTGAGACCATGTCTGCCGCACAGTACCCCATACTATTGGCAAAGACAAAAGGACAATAAATGGAGTTTGCTATCCAGATTGAGGAGAATCCTGTTCTCCCTCTGGTAATGCAGGTACAGGTAGCAGCATATAAATAAACAAAAATACACACTGTGGCCCTTGTGTGGCAGAGGATGTCTGCTGCAGATATGTAAAGGCTGCGGCCCACATGGCGCATGGCGCAGATGCAATGGTCCCGGCCCCATTGATGTGCGCCATACGCCATGTGAGCAGTGGCCATCACATACCTGCAGCTGAGACCATGTCGATGGTAAATGATAAAGTAGCCTATTTTTTAAGACAGATCCTCAAAAACAGGACACTCTGGATCTTCTATCAGTAAAGAACTGTAGAATTGACGGTACTGGGGGGGTTGAGAAGGCTGTGTAGGTGTTGACTGGGTATGTGTTGGAATTGTGCTCGACTGGCCTGCTACGGTGGCAGGCGGAGTAGGCACTGGTGATTCTAATGACAGTGGTGTGTCTGGTGCACTACCAATGCCAACTATTTTAGTGCCACTGTTGAGATACCCCAAACTGCCATTATACACCAACTGCCATTATACACCAACTCCATGCATAACTTTTCAAAAGTAAGTTGCTGGTTAGGAGCCATGTTGCGAACACACTCTGCCACATAAGTGAAGTAGTTGTCATGTTTGTCCGGGTTTCTTTGCAGGACTTGATGTGCCCGCATCATAAATTCTTCATGTGCCGCTGCTTCTCCTTTTTTTCCTTTGCCACGCATTTTTTTGGCACGGGGGAGTGGTGGAGTGGGTTCCAGGGTGGGTGGCGGAGTGCGTGCCGGAGTAGGAACTTCGTTCGATGTGCATGCATTCTCAGATAGGACAGATAGGTCTGGGGTTGCAGGTGGGTAGTCACCAAGCTGTAAAAAAATTGAACATGTTTACTAATCAATTCTATTTACTTCTAATTTCAGTTCCCTACCAGCGTGAATGAATGGAAAGTCATCGCAGAGGAGTTTGAACAGCGATGGAACTTCCCAAATTGCGGTGGAGCCATTGATGGCAAACATGTCCGCATAGCCCAGCCTATCAATAGTGGTTCCTACTATTTTAATTACAAGGGCTATTTTAGCATTGTACTAATGGCTGTTGTTAATGCGAACTATGAGTTTATCTTCCTGGATGTAGGAAGGAATGGCCGTGCATCGGATGGTGGCACTTTCAAGGACACAAAGTTCTACGAAAGGCTCATAGCGAACACCCTTCACTTGCCGTCTGTCCAGGAAACTAAACAGGGGCTTAACTTTGTTTTTGTGGCTGACGAGGCTTTTGGCCTGCACGAGCATGTCATGAAGCCATATGCGCAAAGGGGGTTGAACCATGACAAAAGGATCTTTAACTACAGGCTATCCAGGGCACGGCGTGTTGTGGAAAATGCTTTTGGCATCCTGGCAAGCCGGTTTCGCATTTTCCACACTGCCATTAACCTGAGGGTGGACAAAATTGACTGGGTTGTCACGGCGTGCTGTGTCCTGCACAATTTGCTCCGCAGAAAAGCCACACAGCAAAGGGCTACAGGCACAGCACTCCAAGAAGACCAAGAACTGCCAGAGGAGGTAGTGCAGATATCCTCCTTGCAAACCCCAACACAACGCTACACAGGGAGTGCACGAGCCAAACAGGTGAGGGAAGAGTACATGGCCTACTTTAATGGGGAGGGCGCTGTGGATTGGCAGGAGGAATCAATTAGATAGCCAAAAAAATAGACTCACCGATGCAGACTGCGAATTCTCCTCCTCCTCCTGCGCCGTGACTTCTTGGTTTTCATGTTCTACCATAAGGACTACTCCTGTCCTCATCGACTCCTGGCTGAGGGTGAATGTCAACCGGTCATAGTACCAGAGCGATGTTTGATACATCTCGTCGACTCCAGCACCAGACTTCTTTGCAGCCTCCATCTTCTTGTGTTCCTTTAAGAACACCGTGCGCATATTCTGGATGCGTTTCCTCACCCATTCAACATTGGCCTCTGGATGAAATGGAAGACTGTAGCGTGCCAACTCCTCCAAGGCTTGGTTTCTTTTCATTTTGTTTGAATACTCCTTGGATTTGGTTCTCCACAGGCATTCGTGTGTACGATATTTTTCAATAAACCCTTCCAAAAACTCTTGTTCCTTTGCGTTGGACATTGGGACTGTAAAAAGATAAAACCATTTTAGTTGTTTGTTTTGTTTCATATTTAAATTTTTATAGTTATAGTTATACCCATGTTTTGTTTCATATTTAAATTTTTATAGTTACACCAGTTACCTAGTTCTTATGTTTTAAGTATTTAAAATGTTAATAAACTTTTATGAAAACCACTATACATTTTATTGTGCAGATTGCTATTCACACACACAGGTGAATGGGGCCTAGCAGAGAGGAGTGCATGGAATACTGCAATGGTGGACAATGGTTTATGTATATATATCTATATATACACAAACACACACACACAGGTGAATGGGGCCTAGCAGAGAGGAGTGCATGGAATACTGCAATGGTGGACAATGGTTTATGTATATATATCTATATATACACAAACACACACACACAGGTGAATGGGGCCTAGCAGAGAGGAGTGCATGGAATAATGCAATGGTGGACAATGGTTTATGTATATATATCTATATATACACAAACACACACACACAGGTGAATGGGGCCTAGCAGAGAGGAGTGCATGGAATACTGCAATGGTGGACAATGGTTTATGTATATATATCTATATATACACAAACACACACACACAGGTGAATGGGGCCTAGCAGAGAGGAGTGCATGGAATACTGCAATGGTGGACAATGGTTTATGTATATATATCTATATATACACAAACACACACACACAGGTGAATGGGGCCTAGCAGAGAGGAGTGCATGGAATACTGCAATGGTGGACAATGGTTTATGTATATATATCTATATATACACAAACACACACACACACAGGTGAATGGGGCCTAGCAGAGAGGAGTGCATGGAATACTGCAATGGTGGACAATGGTTTATGTATATATATCTATATATACACAAACACACACACACACACAGGTGAATGGGGCCTAGCAGAGAGGAGTGCATGGAATACTGCAATGGTGGACAATGGTTTATGTATATATATCTATATATACACAAACACACACACACAGGTGAATGGGGCCTAGCAGAGAGGAGTGCTTGGAATACTGCAATGGTGGCCATTGGTTATATGTATACACACACAGATGGGGCCCACCCAAAAAAACAAAAGTGACATGGTCGGGTGCACGGTTGCCAAACCAGTGCTTTATACACACTATATACATTGGTGGCAACAGTGGGCATGCATAGAAGAGCATTGGGAGTGCAAACATACCAGGTTGTTGTTCTGGGAGATGAGACAAGAAGGAGAGTCCAACTGCTGCGCCAGCGCTGTTTGCTATGTGGAAAAACATGGCGCCGGGGGAGTGTTTAGGAAATGCCACTCAAATAGGCTGGATCAAACGACGGACGCACCGACGGACGGACGACGGAGGCGGCAAAAAACACTCACGATCTGCATACGATTGACGGTCGGTCGGCCTGGGATTGACGGATCCTACCTGCAGCACGTAGGACCAAAGATGCGACCAAACGAGCGGCGTGAACGCGCATTGGATCGGAATCGGATCAAATAAATGGCAAAAACACACGATAGTACACACAATCTGCATACAACCGGTCGGAATCGGATCTAAATTGACAGAATCGTGCCCTAGTCGTCCTGGTGTGTACCTAGCATTACATCCTCCTCTAAATTGCCCTCGTCTGTCTTTACCACTACTTGGTCCCCATGGTTGAAATTTAAAAAAAGCCCTGAATATGCTTCATATATTAATACACCCCCATCTACGTCGGTCCCACAAACCTAAAAAGACACTGGTAGACTTTAACTGTCTTCTTCCTTAGGATTAATGCCTACTCTATTCTCTATCTTTCTCCCATTCGTTCTGCTGATTTTAGTTGTGTTTCTGTATAACACTTATACAACGAACTACGTTACATTGTTACATTTTGTATTATCTGTACATTCATCCTGTTACCACTCTTGCATGGGACTATATATTTCTTCTGATTTTAAATCCTTTATATTTTTGATGTCCCTGTAAAACTGTATGTCACACTGTATGTTTGATGTTTTTTTTATGTCACTGTAATGGTTTGTTTTAAATTTGTGATTTTTTTTTCTGTTCTCCAGTCGGTGCCCTGGAGTTTTCAATTCAATGTAAACAAAATAAAAAAGAATTTTGCACAAATTAAGCAGAGGACCAGTATATTATAGGCCATGTGTCTCAAAACTATTTTGCTCTGGGAACCCATCAGACAAAAATAATTACAGGACCCCAGCAAGTTACTGCCAAAGGCCATCACATGTGTAGTCAGCAGACAGCACACACATGGCAGCATTGTGGAGGCACAGAATGATGGGAGGAGTCTAAAATAACAGACAATTCAACAGATTTTTCAGACTCCTTGAATAGCTGACTGAGGTTACAAAAGTCAGCCTGACAACCCCATGCTGACTGTCGGGACCCACTTTGGGGTCAGGACCCACAGTTTGAGAACCGCTGTTATAGACAGTAGCCTAAAGGGGAAGTAGAGATACATCTGTTTAATGAGCATCCATCTGCAGCAAGAAGTAGTGTGTGAAAACTGATTGTTTGGGTAATCAAACAGCATTTTTCGCATCGCATCCAGAACTTTATATCTGGCTTAAGCTGTTTAATGTGGCTAAACCCAGCACTTCATGATGTGAAAAATATTGCATAGAGCCCCCTGAAATCTCTAACACATTTGGTGAAATATTAGGCATACATAAACAAATACATTCCTTCCATTGTGTTCATTTGCACACAACAGTACATCAGGTACAGGTTGAGTGTCCCTTCTCCGAAATGCTCAGGACCAAAAGTATTTTGGATAATGGATTGTTCTGTATTTCAGAATATATTTCTATTTTAATGAGGTATCTTGCCTCATGAAATACACACAAGTATATTTAATTTGAGCATGAAACAAGGTTTAAAAACATGGAAGTTTGTGTCCTCTCTCAGACAATGAATTGGCATGCCAAGCAATCATTTTCTTGCACATATTTAGTGCCAGTTACATATCAGGTCTCCAGTTGCGCTTTCATCAAAACAAAAATAACTAAATTACATTCTGGAAACGGTTTCCCTTAATTTTGCACCTTAGTATGTTTTAGTTCGGCAATTGTGTACTAGGTAGGTGTTTTGGGGTAGCCAAGTCAATGGAGTGCAATGCTAGGATAGGGTTACGTGGGCACATCTGTAGCAGGGATTAGATTTGAGGAAATCGTCTAGTCCCATAAAAAGGTATGCACAAGGAGTGCCTATTGCCACTTTTCCTTTAGAAAACAGTCCATGAAGTGCTAAGAGGGAAAACAGGAGATCAGATAGCACATTGAAACTTACCAGTGGCTCTAGCTCTTTGGTGTCAATCAGATTGAACTCTGTGACAAAGTAATAAAAGTGCTTGTAGCAGGTGTTCACATGAGCCTCAGCTCCCATTTGGATGATTCTATCAAAATGATGGATGTAGACATGAACAAATACACGAAAAAGTCTAGACAATATTTTTTTCACAACCTGTAGGAAGTTCTTTGGGAAGGGGGTACCTGTAACGGAAAAGTAGACAAGAAAGTGAGATGTACCTAATGTTTGGAAAATTGTAAATCTTATTGGTAGGTTAGGAAGGCTCCTTACCAACATTAAAAATGTCATACATATACGAAAAAGAAACATTCCACATACACACTAGAAGATCTCCGCCTATGCAAATATTGGCGGTGATGGGGTGCCAGCATCAGAAAGTGCATACACACTTGCCGATGTCAGCAGGTATCGGAGTGACGGGGAAGTGGGAGCTATGCTGTAGAATGGCCATCATTAACGAGGATTTCCCTTGTCCATGCAGGACAATGGAGGGGGTCGTTTATAATGCAAAGGAGCGTGCATAATGTAGATGAGATAGTAAAAGATATTGTTCAGAAGGGCCCTTCTGACCAGGTGGGTGGTTGGGCGGGCTGATGCTGCCAGGAGCCAGGTGGACGGGAAGGGTGTTTCTCCGGGAGCCGGGCAGGACTCAAGAGAATGGTGCAGGTAGGCAGCCAGGATCAAAGCGGCTCAGTCGAGCTGTGCGGATTGCGCAGCATGACCTCTGACCTCATCACGCTGCGCAGAGCCACACTGCTTGGTATGGGAGATGCCGGGCATCTGAGCAGGTGCTCAGATGCTGCCCGGCATAAGACTGCGCATGCACAGTCTAATCCCGAATTTGGAAACTCCAATCCCAGGATTGAAATCCCAGAATTTTGGGGGCCAAATCCCAAGCTCCAGACTATCCCAATCCCGAGATTGGCCACCCTACCCCCATGGGTCTACTTGGGAAATCCATTCTCCTTAGATCATAAATTCCAATACATATGCCATTGCTGCACTATCCTATTTTTATTAATGAAAAGAGAAAGACTTTCAAGCCCTAGCGCTGTGCAAACAGCATTGCCGCAGGCCACGTCAGTCTGAAAGTGCCAATACTCACGACGAAACACCCGCGAGTACCAGCATTCTTGAATTTAGTAGTGTGCTGATTAGAATAGCTCCGGGAAAGGAACGTCTACCTTTTTTCCCCACGCATAGTTAACATCTACCCTCAGAATATCCATACACTATTAAAACCAGTGTCCTTAGCCTCCCATTTTTTGTGTGTCACAGCTGACTATCTGGCATTCTATCTATCCCTTCTCATGTCCACCAAATTCAGGATGTAAAATGACAAGATTAGCTACAGAACCTTGACGCTACCGATTTACACATCTCAAATCTGTACAAAAATACACTGTCTCTGACCTATGCCTCACCTTTGGTGACCACCTCTCACTCCTGCCAGCAAGAGTCCTGGCCATGACATCAGTGTGTATGCACAGAGTGGCTTTCCCCCCAGCAATGATAGCGATCATCACTGTCCATACACGCTGGGAATAGTCACCCAGTGTGTATGGACCTTTACACTGGAGGCCCTCTTATTTGAAAGCCGATAAGAACCACATTTTCATATAAAGGTTATTGTTGGTTAGTACGTTTACAGCTCAGTAAAACAATGCTTCATCCTGAAAGGTGATAGGACATTGTCTCAAGTATATATGCATGCCTTTAGCAGGGCACATACTATGGCCCTTATTCAGATCTGATTGCAGTACAAATTTGTTTGGAAAATGGGCAAAACCACGTGCAGTGCATGTGAGGCAGATGTAACATGTGCAGAGAGTTAGATTTGGGTGGGGTGTGTTGAAACTGAAATCTAAATTGCAGTGTAAAAATAATGCAGACAGTATTTACCCTGCAGAGAAACAAAATAACTCACAAATCTAACTCTCGGCACATCTTCCTCTACCAGACCCGCAATTGTTGAATGAAGGGATTACGT